>NC_072421.2:116530000-119030000 GCF_028858775.2 Pan troglodytes
TCAAGGTTTGTGGATACACCAATCAGCACCCTGTGTTTAGCTCAAAGTTTGTGAGTGCACCAATCGACACTCTGTATCTAGCTGCTCTGGTGGGGCCTTGGAGAACCTGTGTGTCGAACCTCTGTATCTAACTAATCTGATGGGGACCTGGAGAACCTTTGTATCTAGCTCAGGGATTGTAAACGCACCAATCAGCGCCCTGTCAAAACAGGCCACTGGGCTCTACCAATCAGCAGGATGTGGGTGGGGCCAGATAAGAGAATAAAAGCAGGCTGCGGAGCCAATAGTGGCAACGCGCTAGGGTCTTCTTCCACGCTGTGGAAGCTTTGTTCTTTCACTCTTTGCAATAAATCTTGCTACTGCTCACTCTTTGGGCCCACACTGCTTTTATGAGCTGTAACACTCACCACGAAGATGTGCAGCTTCACTCCTGAGCCCAGCGAGACCATGAGCCCACCGGGAGGAACGAACAACTCCAGACGCTCTGCCTTAAGAGCTGTAACACTCACTGCGAAGGTCTGCAGCTTCACTCCTGAGCCAGTGAGACCACGAACCCACCAGAAAGAAGAAACTCCGAACACATCTGAACATCAGAAGTAACAAACTCCAGACGTGCCACCTTAAGAGCTGTAACACTCACCGTGAGGGTCCGCAGCTTCATTCTTGAAGTCAGTGAGACCAAGAACCCACCAATTCCGGACACAGTTACGACTAAAATCAGACTTTGGGATCCTGATCCAGCATAGACAGCCCTTCAGCGTGCAGTGCTTTCCACTGCATTTATTAATTCATTAATCCATCCATCAAATATTACTACAGTGCAGTGGTTGAGATCACAGACCCTAGAGTTAGACTGTTTATGTTAGAATCTTGCCCCCACCACTTACTATCTATGTGATAAAGAAACTATCCTTGTTTCCACATCTGCAAAACAATTGTGTCTACTTCATAGGACAGGTCATCAAAATATTTCCTGTAATTTTCCCACCCAAAATAGACATACATTATCTTTTTCAACAGGAAGACAAGAAGCAAGAGATTTCAGGACTGGGGTCACAGGTTCAACAATCCCATCCAAGTGCCTGGTCTATCTTTCCTGAATGTTTTTAAAGCCCCATGGTGAAGTAGATTGACAAAAGCAGCAAGTCAATCCAGTCCTTTCTGCTGGGGACCAGATGCCTTAAAGGGAGGGTTTTTTGTTGGCTAACAGGTCTAAACCCACAGATGAAGGAATTTTTAAAGGGAGAAAGGGGGAATTCTAGTGCTCACGCCTACCTCAAGGTTCAAATGTGAGGATGTTCACTTATAGAAACTGCCAGGAAAATAGAGGCTCAGCTATCATGGTAATTCTTAGTCCAGGCCCTAAAAGGGCATTAACATCTCTAATTTATTCATTTATTAATGGAACAAACATTTGCAGGACACATATCATATGCTAGGCATTGGGCTATAGAGAGGAATACAACACTATCCCTGCCCTTGAGAAGTTTGCAGCCAAAGGAAGAAAACACGGACTTATTCATTACACAGGGCATGGTGGTGGTACCTCACAGGAAAGGCACCTAATGTTGCCTGGGGAGGTGTTCAGGGAGGGCTTTGGGAGGAGGTGATGCAGGAGCTGAACTCAGAAGAATGAGATGCTTTCCACGTAAGAGAGTAGAGAAGGGTCGAAGCAGATGAGAGAGTAGGGAAGGGCTGAAGAGCACTCCAGGCAGACGCAACAACTCATGAAAAACATCTGATGATCCATAGAGAGAGAATTGACCAGTCGTGTGGAATGTTATGAGCAGTTCAGCCTGGTAACGAACAGGGCTTAAGGTATGCAAGTTCCTGACAGGGGAGCAGGGCCTGGTTTCTCACGGTTTTGTTTCATTCCAATTAAAATCTGGTCTCCAAGGGGGTCTCCAAGGAGGTCTGTGCAGCAGGCTTTTGAGTGAGGGGGAGAGGGTTGGCCTATGAGAGCACAGCTTGCTGGCCAAGTCGGTTTAATGGGTAGCCACCAAGGGAGTCCCCTTGGCACAGCCTGATGCTGGGTGCTGGGCTCAGGAAGCCCCTTAGGGTTTGCACAAGAGGAAGAGAAGTGGTAGTTGGTGATACAGACAATTTTTGAGGAGTGATTGGAGTGTTCAGAAGTGGGGGCCAGGAACAGTGGCTCACACCTGCAATCCCAGCACTTTGGGAGGCTGAGGCAGGCAGATCACTTGAGGTCAGGAGTTCGAAACCAGCCTGGCCAACATGGCGAAACCCCGTCTCTACTAAAAATACAAAAATTAGCTGGGCACGGTGGCATGCGCCTGTGATCCCAACTACTTGGGAGGCAGAGGCAGGAGAATTGCTTGAACCCGGGAGGCAGAGGTTGCAGTGAGCTGAGATTGTGCCATTGCACTCTAGCTTGGGAAACAAGAGCAAAACTCCGTGTCAAAAAAAAAAAAAAAAAAAAACCATAGGAGTGGGGAGACTGGCTGGGAAGGGAGGAGGAAAGCAAGCAGTTGGCATGACTAGAATCGAGGATTATGATTTGTATGACCTGGAGGCTTTGGGATAACGGACCCAGATGAATCTCTTCACCTTGATCAACCAAAGACAAACCAGGGCTCTGGCATACTAGAACTGGCTCATACTAGCTCATGAGAGC
Source organism: Pan troglodytes (assembly GCF_028858775.2). Lineage (NCBI taxonomy): Eukaryota > Metazoa > Chordata > Mammalia > Primates > Hominidae > Pan > Pan troglodytes. The sequence continues at coordinate 116,532,636 of NC_072421.2, forward strand.
TGATCATTAAGACTTCAAAAATTTTGAAAGCCAGCTGTTAAACACAGCCATTATTTTAAAAAAAAATTATCTAAACTTACAATTAAGTAACATTAAAAACAAAGTAATAAATACTCAAAACCTATCGCTTCCTAATTATTTTACTACTTTTAATGTTATCTGTGCTCTTGAAGGTATTTAGGTCTACTGCATCTGTGTGGTGGCAATGCTACTATAGAATGGTGTGCCGCTAAGCAGCTCTTCCCAACTCCACGTTCAGTGATGTCAGGGTGGTAGCTGAAATCGGCAAGGTGGGAGTATTTACATCACACTAGAAATGAAGGCACGCCTCACAGAGAACTGGTTGTTACATTTTTCCAGCATACCACTGCCTCTGGGCGTGCTTCCTTTCTCTGTCTTTATGCTTACTTCCAATGCCAATAGGGCTGTTTTCAGGAAAAAGGAACCCCCGCAACTAATTCACATGGATATGTAAAGTGCTAAGAGTCCAGATTTCTGGTCTTGGTTTTTAGGTAATTTATTTGCACTTTAACAGAGATCTGCCAGAGACACCATCCATAATGGTGTGGTTGAGAGATATGTTATTGAAATGTGCGTAATAAACAACACTCTCCTACATTTTTGCTTACGGCCATCCCTCCAGCTCACCCCCTTCAAACCACAAGATAGAAATTATTTCCCCTGCCTAGGATTTCAGTGGAATAAAGCAGTTGAATCCCTCATCATTCATCCCACTAAGGCCATGACAAGATGGACTGAGAGGTCCCCAGCCCAGGAACTCCCAGCTAGAGAAGTTTCTGTGCACCACCACGACACAGGGGTAAATAACAACAACAACAGCAGCAGCAGCAGCATCAGCAGCAGCAAATATATATTTACGGCTTCCTATATAACAGGCAAAGTATTTTTTAACACAACAGTCCAATAGGTCAAGTACTACTATCATCCCCATTTTATAGAAGAGGAAACCAAGGCTCAGAGAGGTTAAGGAACTTGTTTGAAGGCACACAGCAATGGAGCAGTGGAGGGGGATCTGAATGTGGGCAGGCTGCTTCCAGAGCACTCCTTCTTCGTGTTAGAGAACTTTTTCCCATTAAAGTTGTCCCCGTGGCTCTTCCCATGTTGGGAGAAAAGCTGAGTGTTGGGAGAGAAGCTGAGGCAGGGCTTGCATGTCTGGTAGACTTGCTGGCCCCTTGCTTCTAGCACTCCCATTATCTCAAGTAGCCATATATTTCTCATTCACTTGATACACTGTTTCCTTTCAACCCCCACATCCTCACCAACTGTTTCTTTGATCACCAATAAATAGGGTGAGCTCCCAGAGCTCGGGGCCTTTGCAGCCTCCATACTCACGATGGCCCCCTGGTCCCACTTTCAATCTCAAACTTTTTCTCATTCCTTTGACTCCACCAGACTTTGTTGCCCCCATGACCTGGTGTTGGGTCTGATCACCCCAACATTCCCATAGCTCAGCCCAGACTCATTGCTGCTCTCTCTGACCAGCCCATTTCCTCTCCCTGTCCATTGTGGGCCAGCACACCTGGAAACTGATCGGTTGCTGAACTTGACTGTTATAAATGAGAAAATTACAGAAGCTGAGAAAGTCCCAGGCCATTTTCATTTTACGATCTTTCTAATGTATTAAAGCAGACAAATGAACAAACAAAAAATGAGGAAATGTCAAAGAAAAAGTTGGAAAATGTGTGGAAATATCATGCCTGTAATCCCGGCACTTTGAGAGGCTGAGGTGGGTGGACCACTTGAGCTCAGGAGTTCGAGACCAGCCTGGGAAACATGGTGAAACCCTGTCTCTGTAAAAAATACAGCAACAAAAAAAAATTGGCCAGGCATTGTGGCACGTGCCTGTGGTCCCAGCTACTCGGGAGGCTGAGGTGGGAGGATAGCTTGAGCCCAGGAAGTGGAGGTTGCTATGAGCTGAGATTGCACCACTGCACTACAGTCTGCATGAGAGAGTGAGATCTTGCCTCAAAAACAAATAATAATAAAGATAACAAAAGAAAATTTGTGAAAATACATTCACACATTTAATACACAGCAACTTAATGCAATATAAATTTGCTATTTATAAGATAAACGGAGAGTTGTTCAATAGGGATATTTTTGGTTTTGCAAGATAAAAAAGTTCTAGAGATCTGTTGCACAACAATGTGAATATAGTTAATGCAACTGAACTGTATATTTAAAGATGGCTAAGATGGCAAATTTAATGTTACATGGTTTTTACCATAATTAAAAAAAATCTTTTTGTGAGTATTAAAAAAAATGAGGAAATGCCAAAGATAAGGCTGCAAATATTGTGGTAACACATTTGCGCATTTAATCACAGAGCAGTTTAATACAGTATAACTTTGCTCTTTGCAAGATAAATCTAGGATTTATATAAAAATTAATTTGTCCTGCATTATATGCAGTGTGGTCTGGAAAGGAAACACAAGCTTAAATTTGTTTGTTTTGTTTTGTTTTTTTTAGACAGGATCTCACTCTGTCACCTGGGCTGGGGTGCAGTGGTGTCATCTCGGCTCACTGCAACCTCCTCTGTGCGGGCTCAAGCAATCCTCCAGCTTCAGCCTCCCAAGTAGCTGAGACTACAGGCGTGTGCCACCACACCCAGCTAATTTCTGTATTTTTCATAGAGATAGGGTCTTGCCATGTTGCCTAGCCTGGTCTCAAACTCCTGAACTCAAGCGATCCACCCACCTCAGCCTCCCAAAGTGCTGGAATTATGGGCGTGAGCCACCACGCCTGGCCACAAGGTTAAATTTGTATGATGAATGTTGTCTCTGTTCAGTCCTGTCCATAAATCTCTGAATGTATGAAAGATAGCCTTTTTTTTGTGAGATAACCTCATAGAGGCCCTTCAAGAATGTAAGGCCGGCTTGGTGTGGTGGCTCACACCTGTAATCCCAGAACTTTGGGAGGCTGAGTAGGGCAGATCATGAGGTAAGGAGTTCAAGACCAGCCTGACCAATATGGTGAAACCTTGTCTCTACTAAAAATACCAAAATTAGCCAGGCATGGTGGCGCATGCCTGTAGTCCCAGCTACTCGGGAGGCTGAAGTAGGAGAATGGCTTGAACCCGGGAGGTGGAGGTTGCAGTGGGCCAAGATTGCACCACTGCACTCCAGCCTGGGCGACAGAGGGAGACTCTGTCTCAAAAAAAAAAAAAAAAAAAAAAAAAAGAATGTAAGGCCTTGATCAAATGGCTTTTCCAGCTGCCCTCTACACATTCCACCCAACACAGGGCTTGTTGCAGCAAAAGGCCTGCCACGAGTACTGTCTGCTGCACTTGGCCTCACAGCGCCAGCTCTCACTGTAGCTCATAGAGGGGCAGCACAAGCATGAAAGTATTGCTGTATCTCAGTGATTACCACCACACACATGTGGAACACTATCTGCTCTCCAGAAAAAGGCACGCACACACACACACACACACACACACACAATTTTTGCATGCACTTTGCATACAGTCTACAGACCTCCCCTGAATCAATGTGTACTCCGGTATAAGGCTTTCTACACACTAAAGTCCACAGTCCTTAATAGGAAGTTCTAAGCCATAACTGTTTGAGACTACCAAGGTTGCATTAACATGAGAGCCCCATAATATTTCAATATTTGTTGGTGGCTAAGTATATTAGGATAACACGCTAAATTTGGACTTATCCCAAACTCCCACTTTCCCAGTCTGACAAGTTTGGGGACTGCCCTCTCCACCCCTTCTGACTTAGTCTCCCAGGCATGCTGGCTATCTGGCTATAGCCTAGAATTGACTCAGCAAACAAGCAAATGTAAATACTCACTGAATCTTTCTGGGGCCATTCCGTGGAAACAGAAATATATTTAAGTTTTTCTGCCTTTGAGAAAACACTGTAGGGCATATCCCTGGGCAGATATATTTGGTGGCTCTTAGACCCCCTGACATACACCCCCAGGCCATCCTCATCTATTTGCTTTCTGGCTTCTGATCTGGGCCCTTCCTGGGAATAGTTTTTCTCTGACCCTAGAGTCTAGACCAAAGCCAATTGGACATTCACTTCCTGGTGTGTTTTTTTTTTTTCTTTTTTTTTTTCACATTTGTCTGGTAGTTTCTGTCCTGGCTTCCCCATACTTGGGCTCTCCTATCTTGGATTCATAATTATATTTCTAGCCACTTTTTCTTTCTGACTCCTTTAGCTCTTCTTTTCTTTCTTTTTTTTTTTTACAATTATATTCGTATAAATTTAAGGAGGACAAATGCAGTTTCATTATGTGGCTACATTGCATAGTGTTGATGTTTAGGCTTTTAGTGTATCCATCACACATATAGTGTACATTCTACCCTTTAAGTAAAATTTTTTTTTTTTTTTTTTGAGATGGCGTCTTGCTCTGTCGCCCAGACTGGAGTGCAGTGACACTATCTGTGCTCACTGGCAAGCTCCACCTCCCGGGTTCACGGCATTCTCCTGCCTCAGCCTCCCGAGTAGCTGGGACTACAGGCACCCACCACCACACCCGGCTAATTTTTTGTATTTTTAGTAGAGACGGGGGTTTCACCATGTTAGCCAGGATGGTCTCAATCTCCTGACCTCGTGATCCGCCCACCTCACCCTCCCAAAGTACTGGGATTACAGGCGTGAGCCACTGCGCCCAGCCCCCATTAAGTAATTTCTTATCCTTCACCCCTCTTCCACCCTCCCACCCTTCTGCCTCTCCAGTGATTATTACACATTCTATGTCCATGTGAATGCATTATTTAGCTCCCACTTGTAAGTGAGAACATGCAGTATTTGACTTTTTGTTTCTGAGTTGTTTCACTTAATGGCCTCCAGGTCCATTCATTTTGCTGCAAAATTCATAATTCCATTCTTTTTATGGCTGAATAATATTCCATTGTGTATATATATCACATTTCCTTTATCCAATCATCCATTGATGGACACTTAGTTTGATTCCGTAGCATAACTATTATGAATAGTGCTGTGATAAACGTTGAGTATAGATGTCTTTTTGATATAATTATTTCTTTTCCTTTGGGTAGTTTCCCAGTGGGATTGCTGGATCAAATATAGTTTTATTGTTAATTCTTTGAGGCCTTTCATTACGCTGGTTTTTTTTGTTCTCCCTTTCCCCTCAAGTAGCCTCTGAACATTACATGCCTAATCATCCTCTCCCTGGCTCAGCTGATGGTCCTAGCATCTCCCACTGATGGGCTTTTTCTTATTCTCCTGAAGAGTTTCATATGGCTTCACAAGATACAACTGCATTTTGATCATGATTCTCATAGATTTCTGCTTTGCAGAAAACAAACAGACAAAAACCTCACAACTCAGGAAGCCACGTTGATATATTTTTTAAAAGTCTAGTTCTGACTATTTTTCTATTCTCCATTGGCTTTTACTATTCAAAATCCCTCGCTTGCCAGCAGTAGCATTACACCTATCCCCACCTCTCTTAGCTGTGGGGCTAAAGGATAGAACATTCTATTTGGCTAAAGAAAAAAGTAGGACATTCTATTTGGCTAAAGAAAAAAGGTAATCAGACTGAGCCCAGAGATGTACACATAGGGGCTCATAAACAAAATAACCTCGTTTCACTTTTTTACAGCAGAATTTTAGCTAGGTCACTTCTACTAACAGCCATCTATTGGGGGAAAATTAATGACTATCAGTTTAAAAATCAGGATTATGGAAAACTTTTAAATGAGAGCTAGATAGAGAAACTCTTGGGTTAACGCTCCTCAGTGACCTAGAAGTATATTGAAAAAACAAAATAGTGCATTTCTGATAATGAAACATGACAACTGTACCTAACCTTTTTAAATTAACAGTGGTGCATATATACTGTGATCTTTTCAAGGGCAGCAGGACCACATTTGAATCATTTTCTCCATAGGTTATCTTGAGGAACATGATAGTCAAATGTCCCTAGGCATCTCCACCCATCTGGGCTTTGGGTCATGAATTGATACTTATACAGGAACTAGCTGCCATTAGGTGGAGCAATTCAAAGGTCATCTAGAAGGATATCAGATCAGGAGGTTTAAGAACTCCAGATGTTTTAATTTAGGTGAGTGCAGCCACAGGGCTGCTAGGACATTAACAAAGAACTGATTGATAGAGAAGAAAAAGTAGCTGGTATTAGATAAGATGATGGGAGGGGCCTGACGTCTGGTTGCCAAGGCACCTAACTCTTCACTCAATAGTCCCCCAAGCACAGGATTCATGGCTTTTGTGGCCCCATCCCTTGGGCGTAGAACATAATCCTTAGCTGACCTTTGAAAAATGCAACCTCAGGCTTGCCCGGCTTCTGGTACTTCCAACTCTTCTTTGCCATTATTATAAACACAATTATCAGTCTTTGAGGGGAGGCTGATCTTTTAGTTCAGATTTCCAGAGTTCAGATTGGCAGGTGTCCTTTGTCATCTCATAAAGGAATTAAAGTGACCTGAGAAAATGTCCTCTGGGTAAGATCAATGCCACCTGTTCTCTGTCCTTGCCCGAACTCTTTCATCAGAGCTCTTATGTGCATCAGCCCTTCCCCACTCCTTTCAAGCCTGTACAGCCTGGGCATGACAACAAATTTGGTCCTTTAGCAATAGCATGTACAACTCCCAGGTTATTGTCTATCCTTTTTGAGAACTCAATGGGATTATTATTATTTGAGACGGAGTGTTACCCTTGTTGTCCAGTGGGAGTGCAATGGTGCGATCTCGGCTCACTGCAACCTCTGCCTCCGGGGTTCAAGCGATTCTCCTGCCTCCTGAGTAGCTGGGATTACAGGTGACCATCACCACACCCAGCTAATTTTTGTATTTTTAGTAGAGATGGGGTTTCAGCATGTTGGCCAGGCTTGTCTCGAACTCCTGACCTCAGGTGATCCACCTGCTTTGGCCTCCCAAAGTGCTGGGATTACAGGTGTGAGCCACCATGCCTGGCCAGGATTATTTGATTGGAAATGTGAAAATAAGAAACAAAACAAAAATACCCCAGGAGACAAATTATATTTCTCTAAGGTAGAAGGCTTCGAAGTATTCCCCACTGTGAAAGAAAACATTATACTTAAAATATACCCAATTCTTCATTGAATAGTTGATTTAACTTTTTTTTAATTTAACTTTTTATTGGGGGAAAAAAGGTCAGTAGAGCAAAGGTTTCTATAGCAACCTGGCAGCCGCACCTCTGGTAACCTATGAAATCATTAAGTTGAGAGGTGCAACTAGGTCAGAGAAGAGCTTTATGGGAATCGGCTGACCAATGAGTATATAATTGGAATAAGTGAAGGTCACAGCCCACTCACCCAGGAGGAAGCAAGTAGGTCTTTATAAAGGCCCGAGGCTGCATCACTCTTCCCTATTATCAGGAGGGCCTTCACCTGGGGTGAGAGACAAGGCGTGTGCATGTTGTACCTATGTTTTCAGGATGGGAAGTGGTGGGGAAGTGCATTAAAGAATGAAAAAAACAAAACCTAAGAAAACAGAAAGCTTAACAAAAACATGTTGTTCCTATGTTTTCAGGATGGGAGGCGGTGGGGGAATGCATTAAAGAAGGGAAAAAAACCCACAAAACCTGAGAAAACAGAAAGCTTAAGGTTTGAGTTAGAAGTCTGGCACTACCCAGACTAGACGATCCCTGCTGCTCCTGCTAATCTGGTAAGAGTGGGCAGGCCTCTTTTTGATGGGGGAGAAGGGTCGGCGGGGAGGCCTATTGTTATTCCCCTATAACCGGCTGGACTTGGGAGTAAAGCGATATGTGGACAAGAAAACAGGAAGACCAGGATGGGCATGCTGGCAGTTACAAAAAACCTAGGCTTGGGAACCTGAAGGTTTGCCAACATTAGGAAGGCTGAGCTATCCGAGAGACACATTCCTTTCAGTCCTCATTCTTCCCTATCCCGCAACCTATTCCAACCACTGTAAGTTCCCATTATGCCTACAAGTGGCAGATAAAAAACTGGTGCTTAATACAGAGACTGCTGGAAATGAATACCCACCATTAGGCTCTTTTATCTCAGCAACACCTCTGCAAACCGGATGCAAATAGATTAATCAACCCAGTTTCATTTAATGTGGGAATTGCAGAGCATCATACAAGGCAACTGTTTTCTTTTGCATCTGCTGAAGAGCACAGGGTTGATTTAGAAAAAAATTGTTTCCAGCCTGGGTCACACATTGAAGGAGAGAGAGATGGATTCTCTTTTCTCAGCATCCTGTGGGAGGAAAGCCTGTCGCCTGATCCACATCAGTCCTATCATAGGGGTCAGGGTCCCCATTCTCACCAATCATGCAAATGCCAAAAGACCAGTCTGGGATGCTGCCCAACTTCTTGACCCTGAAAATTGCTTTCTTGTCAACATCATTGCTGTCTCAGAACCCACCTCTGACCTCCCCAATCCCCAAACAGCACACCCAGGTGGCTTATTCGTTACCTTTGATCACGTTTGTCTGAGAGAAGGTAGGAGTGCAGGACTGAAGAATGTGTAACTCTGGGGGAGTAGTGGTGAGAGAGGTCAGTTGGGGATAACAACCAGAGCTACAGCACTCATGCATTGGCTCTAATACTGAAGTCCAGGGTCATTTCCAGCTTGCTGAGTGACCTTCAGTCCTCTATGAGTCACAGCTGCAGCTGAGTCATAGGCAGTGGGAGACAAGCTATGTTTTCCGCTTCTAGGCCTCCTTCCTCATCCCCTCCCATACTCTTCCCAGCTGATTGAGGAAGGAGCTGTGTCTTCTATTATTATTATGACATTTGATGGCTTCGGAATCATACAGATTTGTCATTTACCACCTGTAGATTACATCCTCTGTCTGAGGTTTAATTTCCTCATCTACAATGAGGAGATAAAATGGTGCTTTATAATACGTCACAGGATTATCGTGAAGTTTAAAGAAGATAAATCATGTAAAAAAAGTCTCAAAGTCCCTGTCACACAGTAAGTGCTCGAAGAGTGTGAATCATTATTAAATTACTCCCCCAAATCATTTTGGAAGTTAAATTAGTTGATGAAATCTAATCTTGGAGTCACTGCTATATAGAGGTAAATAGAAGGTTATCTCCACTGTAAATCACTAAATTGGCCATGTGTGTTTAAAATCCATTTATTATGAGTTTGATTAGTGATAATTATCTCCCCAGAACCTCATCACCCTGGAAGAGGAGGCAGTGATCTAATCTAATTTCTGCATCCTAAAAGCTGAGGATCAACCCTCAGCACATGTTGACCCAATCGAAGGCCACATATCCCAAAAAGCTAGGCATGAAACAACACATGGGCTTCTCTCTGAGCTTCCCTAATGCTTGGTAAGGAGTGTATAAATGCATTAACTACCTTCTACCATGAATGTAGTGACTATCTTCTATTAACTACCTTGTTAGACTTCTGTTAGGGTCTATCCCAGGGTTTTCTGTGTTCATACTAACGGAATGATTTGTCCAGCCCATATAGAAGATGATGTCGTTGTTCATCACTGTCAGTATAACTTGACCTTTGACCACTTGGGTGCTCCCTGGGTTCTTCTGCACACTTGACCTTTTAGGCATCCCTTGGATGCCCTAACATCATACTCAGCTCTCAATGGAACTGACCAGCTCTCAAATTGAAGGCTATTTTGCGAGGTTCGTTCTCTGGAAACAGCACATTAATCAATATATTCTTTTTTTAGACAGAGTCTCGCTCTATCGCCAAGGGTGGAGTGCAGTGGCACAATCTTGGCTCACTCCAACCTCTGCCTCCCAGGTTGAAGCGATTCTCCTGCCTCAGCCTCTGGAGTAGCTGGGACTACCAGCGCATACCACCATGCCTGGCTAATCTTTGTATTTTTAGTAGAGATGGGGTTTCACCATATTGCTCAGACTGGTCTTGAACTCCTGACCTCATGATCCACCCGCCTCGGCCTCCCAAAGTGCTGGGATTACAGGCGTGAGCCACTGTGCCTGGCCTAATCAAGATGTTTTCTAACAAATTTCTTTATGTTTAATTTGTTTTTTTTTTGTTTTTCCCTCAAAAGAAAGGAAACTCTGGAAGTGAGCTTCTATGAAATGTTACTAAGTCTTTCCATGACAGATACAGAGATCTAATTTCAGGGCAGTGAGTGCTTTTAATATCCCCCCCAAATCAGTGAAGACCAATTCACCACATAACTTTTCAATCTCGGATTGTAGTCATAGGAAATAGAAAGGCTTCCAGCCTCCAGAGGAAACTTTTTTCCCCAGAAACAAAGCTTCAGTAATGGCACACACACACAAAACCAAAGGCAAGATCTGTGCGGATATTTTAATTGTTCTAGACACAGTCATCAAAGAACTATCATGTGGGCACCCCTGAAGCACCCCCATGTGTTCCAAATGCAAAGAGTAGAGTCACTTAAATGTTGACAATAAGGTGTGGCCTTGACAGCCTCATTGGGCATACTAATGACATACAGCCTGTGCCAACCTTCTCCAACAGGTTATTCCAGGGTTCCTGTTGTACTTTACCCCTCACAACAGACTACTGCTATGGGGAGAAATGTGCTGCAGTGCTGGTGAGGAGCCTGTATTTTCCTCTGATAACCTCATGGACATTTAATCCAATAATTTATGGGAAAACATTTCTGTTTCCTGAAGTTTGGAGTAGTAGAAGTCAGATAGAGTGGACTTTTCAGCAATAAGGGGGTTATGGAATTGTCGTGGAATGATATTTAACTTTGGAAGGGCTCGTATGTCCACATTTTTAACAAGTGAATAAACTAAGTTCTAGAGAGGTTTTGTCATTTACCCAAGGCCATTATGTTTATTTAGTGGCAGAATCAGGACTAGAATCCAGGACCCCTGATACCCAATTCAGTGCCCTTTCCAGGACAGCATGCAACTTTCCACTGTAATATCATTTGTTTTACCTTAAATAATAACAGCTAATACTTATTGATTACTCCCTATTTGCCAGAATTGCGCTAAGCACAAAACAAATGCTAGGAGGTAGGAACTTTTATTTTCTCCACTTTATAGATGAAGAGATGGAGGTTTAGGGAGGCCAAGTAACTGGACCAAAATTACACATCACACTGCACAACTCTTTTAATGTTTAACTTACTAAGCTAACCAATCCAATCCAAGAAGACCACTCAGACTAGAGAAGATACTTACATTGACCAGAATCTATAAGGCAGAATGTCAGAATTCTGTGTACATTTTTAAAAATTTTTATCCTGAAAAGATAACTTCCTGTGTTAACACAAGTCTATTTCTGGGAGATTCTTCCCCCTTGTGAATGCTCTCATTGACATTCACCACTATGTTTAGGATTGGGAACAGGATGAGCCTTTACAAATGTGCACAAGTTGGAATTAAGAGTGGGCAGGTAGAGATTTGAGAATTGAAATATACATATTTTTTTAGACAGTCTTACTCTGTCGCCCAGGCCAGAGTGCAGTGGCATGATCTTGACTCACTGCAACCTCCACTTTCCAGGTTCAAGTGACTCTCATGCCTCAGCATCCTGAGTAACTGGGATTACGGAAGCGTGCCACCACATCTGAATAATTCTTTTTTGTATTTTTCGTAGAGATGGGGTTTCACCATGTTGGCCAGGCTGGTCTCAAACTCCTGGCCTCAAGCAATCCTCCCACCTTGGCCTCCCAGAGTACTAGGATTACAGGTGTAAGCCACCAAACCTGGCTGAGAATTAAAATATTGATCAAACAGATTGAGTATTCTGAGCTGCTCTGAAAAGATACATTTATTTATTCCATTTGTCATTTCCAACTCTTCATGAATCTTCTTCTGTCGATTTTTGGTAGAATAAAGCCACTTAAATAAAAGCTACTTGAGGTAATAAAGATATCTTCTGTTTTATTCTCTTTTTTCCCCCACAAGATTTCTTCATATGCATTTCCCACTCTGCTCCTCTGCAACTGAGCACCAGGTGTCCTTTATATCACTCAGGTAACCATAAAACAACACTTTGAAGCCACTCATTTATTCCCACAAATGGACAGAAAAACACAAGAGAGACTATGCTAGAATGTACAGGTTATGAGAACCTGTGTGGTTACTTAGCAAATGTCTTCTTCAGTTTCCATTCAAATCACTTGGGTCTCTACGATTTCCACAAGACTATGTCTTGGTCTGTTTTCTGTTGCTGTAACAGAATGCCATAGACTGGGTAATTTATAAAGAAATTTATTTAGCTCACAGTTCTGAAGGCTGGGAAATCTAAGATGCCAAAGCCTTACTGGCATCTGGTGAGAGCCTTCTTGCTGCATTGTAACATGGTGGAGGGTATCACATGGAGAGAGGTCAAAAGAGTCAGAGAGACTTTGCTTTTATAACAAAGCCACTCCTGAGATAATGAACCCACTTCCATGATAACAACATTAATTCATTCATGAGGCCAGAGCTGACATTAATCCATTCATGAAGGTAGAGAAATTAAGTTTCCAACACATGAAGTTTAGGGGGTACATTCAAACAATAGCACTGTCCAAACATTCCACTCTTCATTGGAAGTAGAGTTTGAACTAATAGAGTTAGTAATTTGGAGAGTTGGATTATAGTGTCAGCCATCCGCTCAGAAACTCAGTTTCCCCAAGGTTTAATACCCACTTTTTCAACATACACAGTGATTATAAAGACATCATAAGAAAATATGTGAATGTTCTTTGAAAAGTTACAAGTTATACAAATGCAAATTATCATTTGTGATGGCTAATTTTGTGTGTCAACCAGACTAGGCCTAGATATTTGGTCAAACATTATTCTAGGTGTGTCTATGAGGGTATTTCTGGATGAGATTAACATTTGAGGAGCTGCGTGGCGGCTCACACTTGTAATCCCAGTACTTTGGGAGGCTGAGGTGGGAGGATTGCTTGAGCTCAAGAGTTGAAGCCCAGCCTGGGCAAAATAGTGAGACCCCCATCTCTACAAATAATAATAATAATAAAATAGCCAGGCATGGTGGTGCATTCCTGTAATCTGAAATGAGAGGATCACTTGAGCCCAGGAAGCAGAGGCTTCAGTGAGCCATGATTGTGCCACTTCACTCCAGCCTGGGCGACAGAGTGAGAACCTGTCTCAAAAAAGAAAGCAACACAAAAAAACCCAAAACTCCATTATAATCAATATACTGAGTAAAGCAGATTGTCCTCTCTAATGTGGGTGGGGATGGGCCTCATGAATTAGTTGAAGGCCTGAATAGAACAAAAAAGGCTGACCCTCCTTCTAGTAACTGGGAACTCCTCCTGCCTGACATTCTTCAAACTGGCTCTTCTTTGAGTCACGAGCCTGCCAGCCTTTGGACTGGAACTACACTGTTGGTTCTTCTGGGTTTCAGTCATTCTGACTCAGACTGGAACTACATTATCATCTTCTCTGGGCCTTCACCTTGCCAACTCATCCTGCAGATCTTGGGATGTTTCTGTCTCCATAATCATGTGGGCCGATTTCTAATAATTTCTCTCTCTCTCTCTCTCTCCTCTCTCTCTCTTCTTTTTTTTTTTTTTTTTTTTTTTTTTGAGACGGAGTCTTGCTCTGTCGCCCAGGCTGGAGTGCAGTGGCACCATCTCTGCTCACTGCAAGCTCCGTCTCACGGGTTCAAGCGATTCTCCTGCCTCAGCCTCCCGAGTAGCTGGGACTACAGGCGCCCACCACCACGCCCGGCTAATTTTTTGTATTTTTAGTAGAGACAGGGTTTCACCGTGTTAGCCAGGATGATCTCAATTTCCTGACCTCATGATCCACTCGCCTCGGCCTCCCAAAGTGCTGGGATTACAGGCGTGAGCCACTGTGCCCGGCCTCTCTCTTTTCTTGCTCTTTAGCTCTAACCTCTCACTTTTGCTCCAAACTTAGAGTTCATTTATGCAATAAATATTTATTGAATGTTTGTTTTAGGTGCTGTAGATGAGGTGCTAAATAAGATAAACAAGGTCTCTGTTCTCATAGAGCTTACATTCTAATGGAGAAGAAAGAGAAAATAAACAAAACAATAAATACAGAAGAAAATATCCAGCAATGATGAATTATTTGATGAAAATCAAGCAGAGATATGTGATAGTGATTGAATTGAGTAAATAGGCTAATTTAGATTAAGTGATCAGGCCTTCCTGAGGTGATGACTTTTAAAGGAAGAACTGAATGACAGAAAAGAGCCAACCATGGGAAGATATGGGGGGAAAGAGAAAAGAGCTGCAGCAAGACTCTATGGTTGTGTTGAACTTGGTGTGTTCAAGAAATAGAAACAGAGATAGGCTAGAGCATAGTGAATAAGAAATTAGTACAACATGATGTCACAGACATAGGCAGAAACCATATCATATAAAGCATGTAGGGCATGATAGATTTATGTGCCAGAAGAAGCCATTGATAAATTTTAGGTAAAAGAGTACCATGATCTGATTTATGTCTTTAAAACATCACTTGAGCTGGGCGTGGTGGTGCTCACCTGTAGTCCCAGCTACTCAGCAGCTGAGGTGGGAGGATCACTTGAGTTTAAGACTGGCCTGGACAGCACAGCAAGACCTTTTCTGAAGGAAGGAAGGAAGGAAGGAAGGAAGGAAGGAAGGAAGGAAAGAAAGAAAGAAAGAGAGAGAGAGAGAGAAAGAAAGAAGGAAAGAAAGAAAGAAAGAAAGAAAGAAAGAAAGAAAGAAAGAAAGAAAGAAAGAAAGAAAGAAAGAGGGAGGGAGGCAGGCAAGCAGGCAGGCCGGGCGTGGTGGCTCATGCCTGTAATGCCGGCACTTTGGGAGGCCAAAATGGGCAGGTCACCTGAAGTCAGTAGTTTGAGACCAGCCTGACCAATATGGTGAAACCCCGTCTCTACTAAAAATACAAAAATTAGCTGGGCATGGTGGTGCACACCTATAATTCCAGCTATTTGGGAGGCTGAGGCAGTAGAATCAATTGAACCCAGGAAGTGAAGGTTGCAGTGAGCAGCGATCACACCACTGTGCTCCAGCCTGGGCAACAAAGTGAGACTTTGTCTCAAAAGAAAGGAAGAAAGAGAGAAAGAGAGAAAGAGAAAGAATGAAAGAAAGGAAGGAAGGAAGGAAGGAAGGGAGAAAGAAAGAGAAAGAATGAAAGAAAGGAAGGAAGGAAGGGAGAAAGAAAGAGAAAGAAAGAAAGAAAGAAAGAAAGAAAGATCACTCTGGTCACTGTATAGAGAATAAGGTGTGTGTGTGTGTATGTGTTTGTATTCATCTGGCAAAGAAATAATAGAATACATTTTAATAATAGAATAACCTTAGGCTTGGCCTAAGGTGGTGGTGATTGAGATGGATGGATTTGGGATATGTTTTGGAGCTACAGCAAATACTACTTCTTAAGATATTGCAGGTGAGTGGTAAAAGAATAAAAACAATTAAACATGAACTTTAGGTTTTTGACTTGAGCAACTAAGAACTGAAGTGGGAAACACTGTAACTGGAGGTGGGAAAGAATCAAGAGTACCATTTGGGATATGTTAAATTTAAGATGCCATAGAAGTGGAGAGCTGGATATACGTCTGGAGTTCTTGGAAAAAGTCAGGCCTGGAGATGAAAATAAAGGCGTCAACATCATTGACAATATTTAAAGCCATGGGACTGGATAGGATTGCTAGAGAGAGAGGGGATGAGGAGCAAGAGTCCCCGGGCAGAGCCTTGGTCATTCTAAGACTTAAAGATTAAGCAGAGGGGTAGGATGCAGCAAAGGAAACTTAGAAGAGATTGGTGAAATAGGAAGAAAAATCCATCGAGTGGTTCCCCAGAAGTCTAGAGAGGAAAGTGTTTCATGAAGGAGAGTGTGGTAAAGCATCTTGAATGTTGCTAAAAAGCAAAGGAAACACATAGAGAAATGGACACTAGATTTTGCAACATATCAGATCTATGTTCAAAAGATCACTCTAATAACAGCATGGAGAAAGGGTTTGGGTGGGCAGGAGGTGGTGGCAAGAATGGTAACAAGGTGATAACAGTTAAATGATCATTGTTAATGCAACTACAAGAGAAAGATCACAAGGACCTTGACTGAGGCAGTGATAGTGATGGTGGAGAGGAGGAGATACACACAGAAAATCTCTAAAAAATAAAACCAAAGTTCTCTCATAAACACGTCTTCCTCTACATTTCAGTTGTTCCTATTTCAGGACCTCATCACCTCTAAAAGCACAGAGCTTGGAAAAAAAGCTAGAGATTACCCAGACTAAGCTCTAATATAACGATTCCTGAATTAAATATTAAGCAAGTCACGCCCCTAGTGAAAAGCCTTCCATGGCAGAAATAAGATTAATACACCAAAAGCAGTTGTATTTATCTCTACTAGCAATGAATATTCCAAAAATGAAATTTAGAAAACAATTCTATTTATAATAGCATAATAAATAATAAAATACTTAGGGGTAAATTTAGCCAAGGAAGGTCATGACTTACACACTGAAAATTACAAAAAAAAAAAAGCTGAAAGAAATTAAAGAAGACCTAACTAAATGGACAGACATATCATATTTACAGATTAGAAGACTTAATGTTGTTTGATGGCATACTCCTCAAGTTGATCTACAGATTCACCATGATCCCTATCAAAATGCCAGCTGGAATTTTTGAAGAAACAGACAATTTGATCCTAAAATTCATAGGGAAGGACAAGGAAACCTGAATAGCCAAGATAAATTTTTAAAAGAACATAGTTGGAAGACTCAAACTCCCTGATTTTAAAGCTTACTACAAAGCTACCATAATCTTGACAGTGTGGTATTGGGCACAAAGATAGACATATAGGCCAACAGAACAATCTAGGGTCCTGATACAGGCCCATGCATCTATAGTCCATTGATTTTCAACAAGGGTGTCGAGATGATTCAATGGGAAAAGAATATTCTCTTCAAGAAATGATGCTGGAACAACTGTATCCACATGCAAAAGAATTAAGTTGGACTGTTACCTCCCTCACACCATATATGAAAATAAACTCAAAATGAACTCAAGACCTAAATGTTAGAGGTAAAAGTCTAACAGTCTTAAAATAAAATATAGGCTTAAATTTTTGTGATCTTAGCTAGGCAATGATTTCTTAGACATGACCAAATACACAAGCAACCAAAGAAAAATTAGATAAATTGTACATTATCACAATTAAAATACTTTGTGCTTTAAAGAACACCATCAAGAAAATGAAAAGACAATCCACAGAACAGGAGAAAATATTTGAACATCATATACCTGTTAAGGTACTTGTGTCCAGAACATATGAAGCACAATTAGAACTCAGCAATAAAAAGAGAAATAACCCAATTAAAAATTAGCAAAGGATGTGAGTTGACATTTTTCTAAAAAAGATATGTAAATGAGCAATAAGCACACAAAAAATGCTCAACATCATTAGCCATAAGGGAAATGAAAATCAAAACTACCATGAGATATCACTTCACACTCACTAGATGGCTATAATAAAAAAGACAATCATAAGTGTTGACAAGGATGTGGAAAAATTGGAACCCTCATACATTGGTGGTGGAAAGGTAAAATGGTACAGCTGCCTTGGAAAACAGTTTGGTAGTTCTTCAAAAGGTTAAACAAAGGCTGGGCACGGTGTATCACACCCATAATCCCAGCACTTTGGGAGGCTGAATGAGGTGGATCACTTGAGCCCAGGAGTTTGAGACCAGCCTGGGCAACATGGTGAAACATTGTCTCCACAAAATGTACAAAAATTACCTAGGAATGGAGGTACACACCTGTAGTCCCAGCTGCTTGGGAAGCTGAGGTGGGAGGATCACTTGAACCCAGGAGACTGAGGCTGCAGTGAACCATGATCACATCACTGCACTCTAGCCTGGGCAACAGAGCAAGACCCTGTCTCAAAAAAAAATTAAACTTAGAATTACTATATGACCCAGCAGTTCCACTCCTAGGTATATATCCCAAATAAACTGAGAACATATTTCCACACAAAATCTTGTACATAAATATTCATAGCAGCATTATTCATAATGACCAAATACATTTGGGTATTCATAAAACCCAAATGTCCATGAACTGATGAATGAATAAAGTGCAGCATATCCATACAGTATATCCCAAAAGAAATGAAGTACTGAGACAGGTTACAACATGAAGAACCTTGAAAGTATTCTGCTAAAGAAAGAAGCCAGTCACAAAATGCCACATTTTATATGATTCCACTTATATGAAATGTCCAGAATAGGTAAATCCTTAGAAATAGAAAGTAGATTGGCAGGGCGCGGTGGCTCACACTTGTAACCCCAGCACTTTGGGAGGCCGAGGCGGGCAGATCACCAGGTCAGGAGTTTGAGACCAGCCTGTCCAAACTCCATGAAACCCCGTCTCTACTAAAAATACAAAAAAAAAAAAAAAATAGCTGGGCGTGGTGGCAGGTGCCTGTAATCCCAGCTACTTGGGAGGCTGAGGCAGGAGAATAGCTTGAACCTGAGAGGCAGAGGTTGCAGTGATCCGAATTTGCACCACTGCACTCCAGCCCAGGGGGCAGTGCGAGGCTCTGTCTCAAACAAACAAACAAAGAAACAAACAAAAACCAACAAAGTAGATTAGCATTGGCATGTATGTGTGTGTGTGTGTGGACCTTAACACTGCTGCCCTGCTGCCACTGGTGAGCACACAGGCCCGCTGTGCTGCTGCCCTGCTGCTGCTAGCATGTGTGTGCAAGTGCAGACCCTGCTGCCACTGCCGCAATGAGGTACTTTTGCTGGCATCCCCCATTGGAGTGTTGTTGCCAGTGGACCAGAGACACTTCAGCCCCTCCAGCACAGCAAGGGCTCAACCTTGAGGGGCCAGAGAACAAAGCTGTGGGCCTAGTCCCAACCCCCAATGTATGACCATGCAGCCCAGGAGTGCTGAGCTGAGCCTTGGCCTCCTGAAATCATCCAGAAACAAAGCCAGTCAACTAAATTCAACTTATATCACAGTCAAACCTTAGAAGACATCAAATAATATAAAAGCAAAAAGCCTCATCCAAAGGACAGCAACTTCAAAAATTAAAGGAACATTATCCCACACAGATAAGAAAGAACCAGTGCAAGAAATCTGGCAACTCAAAAAGCCAGAGTGTCTTCTTAACTCCAAACAATGCAACAGCTTTCCAGCAATGGTTGTTAACCAGATTGAAATGGCTGGAATGACAGAAATAAAATTCAGAATGTGTATGGCGTTAAAGATCATTGAGATTCAGGAGAAAGTTGAAACCCAGTCCAAGGAAACTAAAGAATTCAGTAAAATGATACAAGAGCTGAAAGGTGAAATCACCTCTTTAAGAAATAACTAAACCAATCTGATAGAGTTGAAAAAGTCACTATAAGAATCTCGTAATACAATCAGAAATATTAACAGCAGAATAGACAAAGCTGAAGAAAGAATCTCAGAGCTTGAATACAGGTTCTTCAAATCAACTAGTCAGACAAAAACAAAAAGAATGAAAAAGAATGAATAAAACTTTTGAGAAATGTGGGATTACGTACAGACCAAACCTATGGCTCATTGGCATCCCTGAAAGAGAGGGAGAGAGAGTAAGCAACTTGGGAAACATATTTGAGGATATTGTCCAAGAAAAATTTCCCAACCTCCCTAGAGAGGATTTTTGCCTGAACAAAACTGATACCAAAACCTGGCAGAGACATAATGAAAAAAGAAAACTTCAGGACATTTGCTCATGTAACAAACCTGCACATGTACCCCCTGAACCTAAAATAAAAGCTGAAAAAAAAAACAATGTGGTAACAGAGCAAAGATAGACAAATAGTCCAATGAAACAATAGAGAATCCAAGAAATAACCACACGTATATGAAACTTGATAAATGAAATAAAAGGAATGGCAAATGTTAAAAAAGAAAGAAAGTAGATTCGTAGTTTCCTAGGGCTGGGGGTAGGGGGAGATGGTGGTAGGGCAGGTAAAGGGTAATGGGTATTGATGGCTAATGCCTGTAATTTTCTTTAAGGGGAACAAAAATGAAAAATTAGGCTGGGCGCAGTGGCTCATGCCTGTAATCCCAGCACTTTGGGAGGCCGAGGTGGGTGGATCACTTGAGGTCAGGAGTTCGAGACCAGCCTGGCCAACATGGTGAAACCCTGTCTCTACTAAAATACAAAAATTAGCTGGATATGGTGGTGTGCACCTCTAATCCCAGCTACTCAGGAGGCTGAGGCAGGAAAATCACTTGAACCTGGAAGGCAGAGGTTGTAGTGAGCTGAGATCACGCCACTACACTCCAGCCTGGGCGACAGAGCGAGACTCCCTCTCAAAAAAAAGAAAAAGAAAAATTAGATTTTGCACTTTTTTTTTTTTTTTCAGATGGAGTCTTGCTCTGTCACCCAGGATGGAGTGCAGTGGCGCGATCTCGGCTCACTGCAAACTCCGCCTCCCAGGTTCACGCCATTCTCCTGCCTCAGCCTCCCGAGTAGTTGGGACTACAGGCGCCCGCCACCACACCCGGCTAATTTTTTGTATTATTTAGCAGATACGGGGTTTCACCGTGTTAGCCAGGATGGTCTCGATCTCCTGACCTCGTGATCCACCCGCCTCGGTCTCCCAAAGTGCTGGGATTACAGGCGTGAGCCCCTGTGCCCGGCCAGATTTTATGCTTCTTAAAAAATGTATTGAGGTCTTTAATTTCTCTCAACAATGTTTTGTAGTTTTCAGTATAAAATTAGATTGTGGTGAAGAATGTACAACTCTGTGACTATACTATAAAACATTGACTTGTCCACTTACAATAGGTGACTTGTATGATATGTGAATTATATGTCAATAAAGATGTCAAAAAATAAAAAAGGCCTTCATACCTCCTCCTGCTTGCCTTGTCTCTCACCTCTGTTCTACCTATATTGTGGCCTTCAGCCATATCTCAGTAAATTCCATTCCCCAATTAGCATCCATACTTTTCTGCCTCTGTGCATTTGTTTGACCTCAACTAATTCCCTCTTATTTCTTCCTGTGGAAATCTCATCCATCCTCCAAGACTCATTTCCATTCCTTTATCACTGACCAGATATTCTAACTTGTATTGTAGTTATTGGTTGTTGTCTTATGCCCATAATTAAGCTGGAATCCCTTGAGGTCACAGTTCATGTCTGTTTTGCTACATTCCTGCAGAACCTAGTTCAGCAATAATTAGGAACTGAAATGAATTCACCTTGAACTAAGAGTGCTCCACAATAAGATTTTCCTTTAGCTCTTTTAAAACTTTGAAATACTATGATTTTTAGTTATTTAGCCTCAACAGTTTTTATAGCCATCTCTGAATTCCTGCTGAGTTTTTAGCCCTTTGTTAGCCATATGGTCATGGAATGCTGAGACTTCTTATCCTTCACTACTCTTTAATTCGATATATGTATGACATGAAATATATGTATACATGCACATATGGTACATATATACATAAATATATAAAGATAAATATAAACACATACATATTGAGAGAGAGAGAATATATTATATGCCAGATACTGGGAAGATATCAAGACATAAAAGTCATAAAGAGTTAAGAGTTCATAGTCTTTGCAGGTGGAAATGAAGGTGGGCATATACAGACATAATAAAACTTCTAGATTTAGAAGTGCACAGAGGAAATAGCACTATCTTGCAGTGAGAGACTACTGAGTGCCAGTGCTGTTCTCCTCAACCTACCTCAACTCTGCAAAGTATCTAAGTCTTTTTAACTGCCTGAGTGTCATTTGAGGCCATGTCTAATTTACAGATTGGCTTGCTTAATTTTCAACCATATTGCTTTTCAAGTGTCTTATTTTTTTTTCTTATTATGTATTAACTTGTCCTTAAACAGATTTTGTTTATTGACCTATTTTAGAATTTTTGTTGTCCCTTTTCTAAAATTTGAAAACTAATATGTTGAAGCCTGTAATTTCTCAATGTAAAAGATATCTAGCCATTTAATCAAGTTTTACCACATTTCATCAATAACTCAAAGAAATAGACAATATCCATTTTATTATCACTGGCTTCATCTAATCAGGCTTAAGAATGCTTTCACCAATGGGTGAATATGGGCCACAGATGCTCTTAGGAGTAAAGTGAACCAAAACACTGATTTCCTAACTCAAGAGTTATCCAACACTTTTAATAGTCACATTTAATTACTTTCTTAAAGCTACAATAAATAAAAATTTTAAAAAATAATAAAATAGTTTGAAGTAAGCACAGCTTTCCTTATATTCCTGCAATAATTCTTCTTCTTCTTCTTCTTCTTCTTCTTCTTCTTCTTCTTCTTCTTCTTCTTCTTCTTCTTCTTCTTCTTTTTGGTTTACTTGGTGTCAACATAAGTGTCTGGGAAAAGAACTCAAGTGAAGAACCTCAGTCAAAAGACATACATCCCATCCTTGTGCCAGGTGGAAAGCCAACCACTGAAATGCCAAAGGGATCGGTCTTCTGATTAATGGAGGGTTTGATAGAATGTATAGTTTATTACATTTTTGGCCCTTAAAATTTTTACCCAAAATGGGTGAATCCACTTTCATGCCTGAGTCCTAACACTAATGCTCTGAGAAGAGGAGGTCCTCAGGGTCATCATTCTGGGCCGTCTTCATCCGGAACTGAAAATGGCTCCTGAGATTGGATTTACTGTCTCCTGAGTCCAAATAGTCCTAGATTTGATTTCAAAACATCCCATCAGCCTCTTCATATTCTCCCAGCCTGTGGCTTGCCTTTTCATTCACTTAATAGAATCTTTTGAAGAGAAGTTTTTAATAGTAATAAAGTCAAACATATCAATTTTTTCTTTCACGGATTAGCCTTTTGGTGTTATATCTAAAAATACATTGCCAAACTCCAAATCATAAAGTTTTCTCCTACGTTTTCTTCTGGACCTTTTGTAGTTTTGCATTTTCCATTTAGCTCTATGATTCATTTTGGGTTAATTTTGTGTAAGGTGCAAAGCGTGTGTTGAGATTCTCTTTTTGTACATGGATGCCCAATTGTTTCAGCACCATCTATTAAAACACCCAATTAATTTTTGTAGAGTGACTGGATTAATTTTGAAATTGCTGGTCTTGGTTATACATTGTGCTCCTGTTTTCTTTACATGAATGGTAAAAATTTTGAAGTTCTTAATCATTGCAAGATGGCCTCAGCGGGTTTCTTGGGTGACGAGCCAGTACATTGTGATCCATAAAATCTTTTTGGAATATAAATACTGATATTTATATACTATATTATTTTATATTTATATTTGTTGGATATTCAGCTTGCTGAAGTAACAAGAGAAAATTATTTATATTTGTTAACAAGAGAAAATTATTTATATTTGTTGGATATTCAGCTTGCTGAAATAACAAGAGAAAATTAGGTGACATTTTAAGAAGAATTTAAGACCTAGTGATTGGAAGACTTGGAATCTTGTGTCAATCCAGGAAATATCACTTATTTTAAGAAACCTGAGTGTCCCTTACACCTAAATGAATTCCAAATGAGTCAAGGATTTTACAACAAAATCATGAAGAAATAGAAGAAAACACAGGATAATTTTTATATATAATTTTGCAGTTGAGAAGGCCTTTTTAAGTATGACAGAAATCCAGAAGCCATAAAAGGAAACATTGATAAATTTGAACTCATATAAGTAAAACAACTTCTGCATTTCGAAATACACTATAAACAAAGAACAATGTAAAAAATAAAAATGACAGACTGGGAATAATACTTGTTACATGTATCACAGACAAAAGGATAATTTTCTTATTATACATAAAGAACTCCTACAAATTGACACAACAACAACAACAAAAGCCATCAATTCAATTCAAGTTTGCAAAGGAATAAATAAAAAGTTCATAGGAAATATAAGAGCTGCATCAGCTCATGAAAAGATGCCCATCAATAGTAGTAACAAAAGAAATGCAAAATAAAACCACACCCAGATACCATTTTTACCTGTTATGTTGGCAAAGACACAAAGTTTAATTACACCTTGTGTGATCCAAGGTGTGGGAAAATAAGTACCCTCATGCATTGCTGGCAAGAGTGTAAACTGACAATACTATCAAGCTGGAGAGTGATTTGGCAATGTCTATTAAAATCAAAACTGCACTTACCCTTCTCACACACACACATACATCAATATTCACTCATTGCATCATTATTCATAATAGCAAAAAATTGAAAACTATGTCCTTCAATTAAGACTGATTCTACAAAATACGATACATACATACAATAGAATACTATGCAGCCTTTAAAAAATGAGGCAGCTCTCTGTAGTTTGATACTGAAGGATCTCCAAGATGCAGTGTTAAGGGAAAAACAAAGCACACAACAGTGTCTAGTATGCAACATTTCTAAGAAAAACATGTTATAGACTGTGTAAGTGTGGAACGTCTCTTAATGCACACAAGGAAATCAGTAACCTTGTTTGTCTCAGGAGGATGGTTTAAGGGAGAAGCAGGAGGAAGTCTTGCTTTTCACTGATTGTCTTTCTGTGCATGTATTAATATTTTAAAAATAAGATAATTTTTAAAACTGAAGTGATAGTTTTCAATGTCATTTTAGAAGCCCCTTAGGTTCTTACCCTCAGGATGCCAACGCCAAAGATCTGGCTCCTCAAGTAGTGCCCCACAGGCTGGTTAATAGCTCCACAGAGGGAGATTTTAGAACTTGGTGCTCTTTTCTATATACATATCCAGCCTGTGATGGACTCTTAAATAAGAAAGGTCCAACAGTGCACATTGTTTTTTCTGTGGTTAGCTCATACTTAGCACGACACTGGAAAAACATCCATGGGAATGGGAGTGGAAGCTTCAAATGCACTTTTCAGATCTATGTGAGAAATTTCTGAGTGTGAATACCTTTCTCAAATTAATAGGTTAATTGTTTCATGTGTTCATATGTTTATATACATATAAAAATAAACCTACAAAAAACACACAAAAGGGTTAACAACAACAACTTCTGGATGATGGGATCATAAGCTGTTTTTCTTTCTTTTTTCAATTTTTGTAATTTTTTTTGTTTTTTGTTTTTTTGTTTTTTTGAGACAGGGTCTTACTCTGTCACCCAGGTTGGAGTGCAGTGGCATGATTTCGGCTCACCGCAGTCTCAACCTCCCAGGCACAAGTGTTCCTCCCATTTCAGCCTCCCAAGTAGCTGGGGTTACAGGCACGTGCCACCACATCTGGCTAATTTTTGTATTTTTTTTAGAGATATGGTCTCCCCATGTTGTCCAGGCTGGTCTCAAACTCCTGGGCTGAAGCGATCTGCCCACTTCGGCCTCTCAAAATGCTGGGATTACAGACATGAGCCACAGTGGCCGGCCATACACTAATTTTCTTTGTATTATTTAATCATGTGCAGTTTTAAATTTTCTACATTGAACATGGATTGATTGTGTAATTAAAGAAAATCTCTCTTCCTTTGAGCATTATTGTCCATAAAATATTACCTTGTCTAATTTATGCTCTACGTCATTAAAAATGAGCAATCAAGAAATCCCCATTGTGTTAACGTACTAAGAAAAAGATGAGTGTGACAGAAGAATGGTACAAGACCCCTCTGTTCAGGCATAACTCTTATTCTAAGGTCATCTACTTTCTGTTCATGGAAGAAGGAGCATGGCCTGCTCACTGGTTAAAGGTGACCCTGGAATATTAAGATGAGAAAAACTGGTGAGCAAGCCAGGAAAAGCAAGTGCACATCTCAGAAGAGTCAGGGCCAGGCCTGAGAAAACTATGAAGTAGGCCCACAAGTGACCCCAGCTCTGTATGATTCCATTTTGCTCTTCTATAGCATCCCCATTTCTGGCCCCCTTCAAGAGGGTGGAAGTGAGAAGATGGAAAAAGTGAAGGTGTTACTGGGAAGTGCAGGAATCCTTGGTTCTTGTCTAATTTGGGAGAAAGAATTTGGCCAAGGGACAATTAGTAATGCAAGCCAAAGGTTTATTAAAGAGATAAGAGTACAACCCAAGAGAGGAGCCAGTTAACTTGGCTGCAAAACAGCTCTGGGCTGGTCTGGCTGGAAAGCAGCAGCAGCAGCAAGGTTTATTTAAACAGACAGTACACTTTGAAGCACGAGTCAGAGCAGGCTGCTCAAAAGAATGGGCTAGCAACAGCTGGTGCTGGGGGACTCTAAGAGAATCTTACTTGATTATTCATGAAGGGGCATAACGGGGTGTCACTTGCAATCATGTTTTAGGTGGTACCCTTGGGTACACATGCTGGATGATGGTACATGTTAGCATGCATGACACATGTATCATTAGTATTTAAAATCCCCACTCAAGGGTCTGTTTTTTACTATTATAATGAGCAAAAGGGTACTCTAGGGCAAGCTATTGGAGGAGTGTGCATGCACATCTGCCTGGGAAGTCCCTATCATGGTTATCTCCAACTAGGGCCTGATAAGTCTCCTTCAGGGCTGGAGGAGCCCAACCACAAGGCCAGAAGTAGCCAGTGTAGCCCATCTTTTTTGCTGTCAGTGGGCAGCGTCTCCGCGACTTCTTTTCCCAGGGGCTCCTTTGCCTGTTCGTTCCTGGCTATCTGCCTACTCTAACAAAGGGACTTTGTGGAGGGTTAGGAATGGAGGTAAAGTGACAGAAGACTCTCTTGCCTGGCATGAATAAGGGGTTTGCCGCAGCTTTATCTCTCACATGTAGAAGTGGCTTCTAAGGGTAAGCATGAGACACAGGAGCCAAACAGGGAGGACAATGGAGAGAAATTCCAAATCCATTGCTCAAATAAGCTTTGTTAGAGGCAGGCAGATGGAAATCCTGCAGCTCTGTATTCCATGACATGAATAGTTTATTGTAAAGATTAAAATATTCTAATGACTGAGGCAAAATGCCGGTTGGATTTGTCAAGTTGTATGACAAGCTTGCTTCTGTTTCTGGAAAAAAAAAAATTGTCACAAAAGCTGACTGAGCTGTGGCCAAAAAGAGATAAAGTGTAATAATTTACCCCTCAGCCATTACTTCTTGTTTTAAATTTCTTGGTGGGAAAAAATTCATTATGTCCGCTATGAAGAAGAGAACAATCCTGGAGGGCTTCTATTTTTCAAAAGGCTTGAGAATTCTTCAAATGAAACTGCAGCACCTATACGTTCATAAACTTCAAGTAGTTTTAACATAACATTGTCTTTGTTATCATGTCAATCTTAGCTCACCAAATCTAGAAGCACTTGCTGTGTAACTTTCCCGTGTTAATGATCCTAACAGGTTTTTCAGTACTTCTAAGGCTATTAGGTCTCTACTGCTCAGCGCTTCACTTGGAAAGAAAGTATGGATTTGATGGAGTAGGAAAGATACACGTTGCCAGGTTACAGTTTCCCATCTAGATTGTGTCACCCAGAGCAACTCATCAAGGGACAAGATTATGAGAGAAAAAGAAAACATGGGAAACAATGTTAAGTAATTGAAAAAGTTCCATAGCCAGAGACTGGAGTCCTTCAGTACTGGTTTCCATTATTAACTCGTTCGATGAGATGAAGATAATGGGACTGAACATTTTACTAAGAACACTGTAAGTATTTCAAAAGCGTCTAAAATCATGGCACACAGACAGTCTCCATATTGTTATTCTCTATGTTAGTGAGTGGGTTGCTCCTGTGCAAGTAGAAATTTAAATTTAAAGTTTCTGAGATAATTGGCACAGGAGTATGAATTTGAGTTTGTTATTGTGGGTCTGTGATTCATTCATAATTAAAGAAATATGATCATCTGTAAAATGTGGCTAAAAAAAGAAAAAAGAAATATTTTATTAAATTTTAGAAAAAATGTTGCCAGCATGTTTTTCATTGAAAAGATAATAATGTATCAAAAAGCTAAAAACATTTTCTAAAAGAAAATATGGCTGGGTGGCGTGGCTCAAGCCTGTAATCCCAACACTTTGGGAGGTCGAGGTGGGTGGATCACCTGAGGTCAGGAGTTTGAGACCAGCCTTTCCAGCATGATGAAACCCCATCTCTACTAAAAATACAAAAATTAGCTGGGTGTGGTGGCAGTAGCCTGTAATCCCAGCTACTCGGGAGACTGAGGCAAGAGAATTGCTTGAAACCGGGAGGCAGAAGTTGCAGTGAGTTGAGATCATGCCACTGCACTCCAGCCTGGGTGACAGAGCAAGACTCCGCCTCAAAAAAAAAAAAAAAAAATATGTTTAATAGTTGTAATCAGAGTCAACTTGCTTTAAAATTTTAAAATGTAATACAGTTCAAATTGAGTATTTTTGGTTATTAAACACAGAAATGCCAATTCATATACAGAATTATTCTTTTAGTTTTACTGTTTGTTTATTTACTTATTTATTTCATTTGAATCAGGGTTTCACTCTGTTGCCCAGGCTGGAGTGCAGTGGCCCGATCGTAGCTCACTGCAACCTTGAACTCCTGGGCTCAGGTGATCCTCCTGCCTCAGCCTCCCGAGTAGCTGGGACTAGAGCCATGCACCACCCTGCCCAGCTAACTTTTTTTTTTTTTTGGCAGAGATGAGGTCTTGCTATGTTACCCAGGCTGGTTTGGAACTCCTGGCCTCAAGCTATCCTTTCGTGTTGACCTCCCAAATTGTGAGGATTATAAGTTTGAGCCACCACACCCAGCCTCAGTTTCACAGTTTAATTATTTCTGAAACTGTGGTTCAAATATTTGAAATTATTATTTTTAAAAGATTGGGTAAGAGTTTAGCTTTTGTTTTACAAGGGATATATATGTATATATACATATTTGGTTTGGAGACAGGGTCTCACTCTGTCACCCAGGCTTGAGTAAAGTGGCATGATCACAGCTCACTGCAGCTTTAACCTCCCAGGCTCAGATGACCCTCCTGTCTCAGCCTCCTGAATAACTGGGAACACAGGCATGCGCCACAATGCCTGGTTAATTAAAAATATATATGTATTTGTAGAGACAGGGTCTCACTATGTTGCCCAGGCTGCTCTCAAACTTCTGGGCTCAAGTGATCCTCCAGCCTCAGCCTCCCAAAATGTTGGGATTACAGGGATGAGGTACTGTGCCTGGTCTACAAGGGATATTGTAATAGGTATATTTAAGAAAAAGACTTGGACATTTAGTATGTAAGCATTATCCTTCAATGTAGAGTAGTTATAAAAAATAAAACTAAAATATTTCTATGCAGGAACACCTTGTCAACAGTCATTTCATAACTACTTTTTATTTTCTGCAGCATATATTATTTTGGTGCTAGTAACATTGATGAGATGTGACTGTGAATAAGCAGGAAGAAAAAACAAATGGGACAATATTAGAAACTGAAAACCAAACGAAAACACTACTACTGGTATTGTATTGAAAACAAATCACATGAAATAAAATAAATTGAATAGCCAAACTTAAGATCTACATGCATAAAAAGAGAAATAAATTAACATTATTTTTATAACAAAAGAAATGAAATCTATAAAATATGCAAATAGCTTTATCTTTTAGGTTCAATAAACACTTATTTATACTTCCTATATGATATGCTTTTCCACATACATTATATTGTGTTTCCTTGATAACATTTTTACTGATTTTAAAAAGTAGACTGGGCACAGTGGCTCATGCCTGTAATTCCAGCACTTTGGGAGGCTGAGGCAGGAGGATTGCCTGAGGCCAGGAGTTCAAGATCAGCCTGGGAAACATAGTGAGACCCCCATCTCCACAAAAAATTAAAAAATCAGTTAAGTGTAGTGGCGAGCCTCTGTAGTCCTAGCTACTCACGAGGCCGAAGTGGAAGGATCACTTGAGCCCAGGAGGTGGAGGTTGCAGTGATCTGAGATGGTGCCACTGCACTCCAGCCTGGGCAACAGAGCAAGACCCTGTCTTTAAAAAAAGCAATGTATGTGCATGCATGGAGTCAAGATATATATGGGAACTCTCTGTACTTTCTGCTCAATTTTTCGGTGAACCTAAAACTTCTCTAAAAAATAAACTCTATTAAAAAAGGCAATATATACTTATTGTAGAAAATTAAATTTACAAAGGTATAAAGAAGAAACTTAACATAACCCACAATCTTACCACCCAGAGACCACTATTGCCTTTTCTCTTTTAGTTTTTTCTGTGCATATATATTTATAACCATTTAAAAAATAAAATAATAATCATGCTGCAGATGTAAAGCAATTTAAGCATCCTATACCTACAGGAATAGCAAAATGTTAACACCAGAAATTAATGTGCCTTTCAGCAATAAAAAAAAAAGAATATATTTTGTTAACCGTGTGGTCAAATAAAAATTTATTTTCACAATTGGTGGACACGCAAAGCAGTTGAAATAGTCTGAAAAAAAACTTGGATATATATAATTAAAGTGACAAACACACCTCTTTTTTCTCTCTCTCATCAGGATCTAAGCCAAGAAACTAAAAATAAAAACATGAATCAAGAATGATCCCAACAACCATGCTGGAAACTAAATATTTCATTTTTGTTTCACTAAAGATGTGTCATTAGTGTAACTAAAGAAAATTATACTCTAATTGGAAACACAACATGAAAAATTATACTGTATTGAATCCTGCACACAATAAATTGAAAAATGAAACCATGAAAAAATGCACAGAAAAAAGCAAATGCGACATTATACATAAAAATAAGAATGTGACACACTGAAAACTATAAAGTATTGATGAAATTGAAGAAGACATAAATAAATAAAAAGATATCCTGTGTTCATAGGTTGGAAGAATTAATATTATTAAAATGTACAGACTACCCAAAGAAATCTACAGCTTTAATGCAATCCTTGTCAAAATTCAAGTGACAAGGGTCACAGAAATGGAAAAAAAATCCTAAAATTTGTATGGAACCTCAAAATACCCCAAATAGCCAAAGCAATCTTGACCAAAAGCAACAAAGCTGGAAGCATCACACTACTTGATTTCAAAATATACTACAAACTACAGTAATCAAAACAGCATAGTACTGGCATAAAAATAGACATTTAGACAAACGGAACAGAATAGATAGCCCCCAGATAAGTCAACACATTTATAGTCAATTGATCTTTGAAAAAGTGCCAAGAGCACACAATGAGGAAAGGACAGTTTCTTCAATAAAGTGCACTGGAAAACTGGATATCCACATGCCTCCTTTGAAAAAGAATGAAATTACACCCTTTTCTCACACCATATACAAAAATAAAAGAGATTAAAGACTGAAATGTAAGACCTGAAATTTAAAACTACTTGAAGAAAACATAGGGGAAATAACTTCTTGACATCAGTCAGGGCAATGATTTTTGGACTATGACTTCCAAATCATAGGCAACAAAAGCAAAAATAGATGATTGGGATTGCATCAAACTAAAAAACTTCTGCACAGCCAAGGAAACAATCAACAGGGTGAAAAGACAACCTACAGAGTGGAAAAAAAATTTTGCAAGCCATGCATCTGATAAGGGGTTAATATCCAAAATACATAAGGAACTCAAACACTCAATGGTAAGAAAACAAATAACTCAATAAAAAATGAGCAAGGGACCTAATAGACATTTCTGAAAAGAAGACACCAATATGGCCAACAAGTATATAAAAAAATGCTCAACAGGCTTAATCATCAGGGAAATACAAATTAACACTACAATGAGATCACTTCACACTTGTTAGAATGGCTATTATCAGAAATATGAAAGAAAAGTGCTGGCGAGGATCTGAAGAGAAAGGAACCCTTGTCTATTGTTTGTGGGAATGTAAATTGGTACAGCCATTGGGGAAAACAGTGTAGAGTTTCCTTAAAAAATTAAAAATAGAACTACCATATGATCTAGCAATCTCACTTTTGGGTATATATTCAAAAGAAATGAAATCAGTATGTCAAAGAGATATCTGCAATCCCGTGTTCGTCACAGCATTATCCACAATAGCTAAGATGTGAAATTAACCTGTGTCCATTGATGAATGAATGGATAAAGCAAATGTGATATATATACACAATGGAATACTATTCAGCCTTAAGAAAGAATGAGATCCTGTCATTTGTGATAATGTGGATGAACCTGGAGGACATTATGCTAAATGAAAGAAGCCAGACAGGTACAGAAAGACCAATACTGCATGGTCTCACTTATATGTGAAACCCAAAAAAGTTGAACTCATAGAGGCAGAGAGTAGAATGATGGTGGCCAGGGGCTGGGAGTGAGGGCAGTGGAAATATGTTGGTAAAAAGGAACAAAGTTTCAGTTATGTAGGATGAATAAATTCTGGAAATCTACTGTACAGCATGGTGACTACAGTTATAGTATTGTATACTTGAAAATGCTAAGAGACTAAATCTTAAGTATTCTTACCACCACAAAATAATAAGTGAGTTGATGGGTACGTTAGTTAGCTTGATTTAATCATTTCACAATATGTATATATATATATATTACAACATCATGTTGTATACTGAAAATATATACAATTATTTTATTTGTCAATTATACCTTAATAAAGCTGGGGAATAAGTGAGTATATAACTATGTACCTATCAGAATGGCTAAAATAAGAAATAATGATAACAATGCATGCTGGTGAGGATGAATATTTGGCACTTGTGAAAGGTGAGGGTTTGCTAATGGTTATAGTTCAGGAATTTTCCCTGGAGACTCTTCAAATCAGAGGTAGCAGGCCTTTATACACATGTAATTCTATGATTTTTCCATATGTGGGAAAATTTATATTTGGCGAAATGTGCAGCCAGCTGCTTGGCAACATTTCCCAGGAGAGCTGGGATTGCAGTAAAAAGTGACCATTTCTGGCACTGTTTTTGGAACACCCTAGATTGGCTTCAATGGTTTCAAAGGAACATTTTTGCACAATTTCCTCAAAATTAATTATCCCAATTCATTTTATACCAAAGATAATTTAAGGCAGGAAATGCCCCCTGAAAATCCTTCTATCTAAATTGTATTTTATCCCCAGTTCTTCCTCCACAAAACCGTCTTAGACTCACTTGGCCCACAGTGAGCTCTTCCTGTGAGAATTCCTCCTGTATTTATGATACAAGTTCAGGTGGCCTTTCAGAGGCCATGTAATTTAGCACATTCTTCTGGGTCTATGTTCTTGCTCTGTTTGTCAGCGATTGGCTCTCTCCCCAATCAGGCTGTCTACTCCTTGAGAATAAGGTTGGTGTCAGATAACCTTAGTCATACTCCTCCCCCAGCCCTCTCAGTGGGTTAGCATAGTTTAGAACCAAACGTGTGTTCAAAAACATGCAATTGAGAATGGGCGTGGGGATGACATAAAGTCTGTGTCCCTGTAAAGCGCTTAAAAAATGGCTTCAAGAGAGCTCCTTGCACAAACACCAATTGCAATTTTCTCCTGGATGCTAAAACTATGTGTACATTATGTTGGGCTCTGTATTTAACCAGCCTGAAGTCTAGACTTATCTTCCCTGGGCCCTCAGCCAGAGATTACAGAGAAAAAGCAGCCTTGGGTGAATGTCTTGTTTGGAAGCGGAAAGAACTTGTTCAAGTGTTGGTGTAGGAACAGCAGCAGACAGGAGCTGAGCTACCTCCCTACCACCCCTCACTGGGGAGTGATCAGTAAAAAAGGAAATTTCTATGCACAGTAGATTGTGAGATTGTGCTCTATTGGCAGCTGCTGAGTGGTAGTGCTGAGATAGAAACCAAGGCAGGTTGGATCCACAAGCTGTGTTCTCAACCACTAGGTTACACTGTCTCTGACGATGGTCCCCTGTTAATGAACATACTTGCTGTTTCTGGTTTTCAAACATTTGCAGTACTCTTCCTTCGTTCATTGAGCAGGGACTCTCTCTCTCTCTTCTTATCTGTCCTATCTATCTTTTATCTGTCTATCTATCTATCTATCATCTATCTATCTATCTATCATCTATCTGTCTTTTTTTTTTTTTGTTGAGATGTAGTCTTGCTCTGTTGCCCAGGCTGGAGTGCAATGGTGCGATCTCTACTCACTGCAAACTCCACCTCCCGAGTTCAAGCAATTCTCCTGCCCCAGCCTCTCGAGTAGCTGGTATCACAGGTGCGCATCACCACACCTGGCTAATTTTGTATTTTTCAGTAGAGACAGGGTTTTACCATGTTGGCCAGGCTGGTCTCGAACTCCTGACCTCGGGTGATCCACCTGCTTCGGCCTCCCAAAGTGCTGGGATTACAGGCATGAATCACTGCTCCCAGCATTTTTCTTTCTTTTATCTGTCTATCGTGTTCCCTGTTGTATCCCCGGTGCCTGACAATGGTTGCTAAGGAAAAGTTGCTGAAAGAAGTCCCTCTTCTATCCCTACAGTGCTCTGTGATTGCCTCTGTCATTTTACTTACCATGCTGTGTTGTATGAGGTGGGGCTGCACTTATTTCAGACATTTCTTTGTTTCATGGAATTTTTTAAATGAACCCTAGTAGGAGGGATGCATCCATACCCCTCAATCATTTTAGTGATATTGTCAATGTCCTTTGGCCAAAGATCACTAGGCACACACATGTTGATCAACCTGGGTTTATTACTTGTTGAAGTGAGGGGGCATGTACACCGTGAAGAACTGTGAGGTATCTCAAGAACAGTATGTTAGAAAAGATTTGTTATAGGATTTGGGCATTGGCTAGATGACTGGGGGAAGGTCAAAAAAAGCTATGGTTTGCCCTATATTGGATGCTGTCAGACAGTAGAACAATTCTGTGATCAAGTATTTCAATAAGTTTTAGCTAGAGGGAGGGTAGAGTAGAGGGAAGCTACAGCTCTAGTTAGTAAAGAGTAGCAGTCATTCATTTTAGCTGGGCGAGGGATGTTTTGTCATTTCTGTGGTTTGGACAGTGTTCACATTTTGTCTGGTTTCAGCCATTACAGTTATCTTGCTTCTGCCTTGATCCATCATAGTCACAGAGTTGCCTTGTCTGATATTGGCATTCTGTGGATTTATGTTCAACAGAACAACAAGACCTAGTTTGGTGTTGCTGCTAGTGCTAGGCCAGCTCCTAGCAACAGCAAGGCCTAGCTGATGGTACTAGTCCAACTCCTGGATGGTAGGAGATGCTTTTCTCTTTCTCATATGAGTATTTTACCAGAAGGGCATGCGCAGGGAGCTACCTTAAGTGCATTTCAAATAGGCTCCTGAATACCTCCATCCATCCCACAGGTGTTCTACCTCCAAAGCCCTGTTCTCTGACCCCACTGCATTGCTCTGTTTCCATCTATCCAACCCCTGCTCTATTTCTGGGCCAAGTCCTACCTCTTCTACGAAGACATCTCTGACCACTCCACACCAAAATACTTTCTCACTACTCTGATCTTGGTGCCTTTACTGTTTGATCTGTTTCTTTGACATTTTCTGGTTATATCAAGACTCTCCGGCTCACTACCATATCCTAAGGCCTAACACTACATATGGTCTAGTGAAGCGGTAGCATGTACTGCTATTTAACCTTTAATGCATAGGTTTTGTCCCCCCAGCTGAACTCTAAGCTACTCGAGGGCAGGAATTATATGCTGAGGACCCATATGTTGCTTATGTGCCAGGCTTTGTTCTAAGATTTTACATATATTAGTTCATTTAACACTCACAACAAGCCTATGTGATAAGTGCTCTTATCATCTACATTTTTCGTATTTTAAAAAACCCATTGAAATTCAGGGAGGCTAAATAACTACCCAAGATCATGCAGGTACTAAGTGGCAGCGCTTGGGTTAAAATCCAGGCAGTTCAGCCCCCGAGTTTGACAAATTCTTTGTTTTATATTCACAGCAGGGAATTAAAAAGTACCATCCTCTGGAGAAAGGCATCCTTATTCATTTTTTCCCTGGACCTGAGGTGCCTCTCAAGGAGTTGGAGAAATCAGAATCTCCCTAATAGAGATGAGCTCAAGGGTAAAAAAAAAAATGTGATGGATAAGATCTAAGCTTACTACACAGATAAATGACTGCGTATTACCCGCATACCAAAGCACTTTTTCCTTTACAAAACCCTTGCCTGCAAATTCCTTCAAAGAGAAAGCACCCTAATGCATTTCAAATAAGCTCTCTGTAGGCAACATTTCCCTTTTCAGCCCTCCCGCATCTCTCCCCACCCGCTCCAACTGTCAGTGGAGTGGCTTGAGTGGGAACTGCTATAGGTTTTTAGAACTTATGGTAGTGAATGTGTGTCCTTTTAACTTCCAGAAGACTCTGGAGGTCAGTGGGCTGGTGAGGCAACCTGTTGCCAAACAGTGCCAAATGGTCATTTGAAGCTAAACCAGCCCAGAGGATGAGCTGTGGGCTGTACTGCAAAGGGAGTTGTTTGGTTGTTGGCATGGGGCTTCCTGAACTAGACCTGTCAAACAGCCCATGGAGCTATCTTGAAATGTTCTTTAGTTACAGTCCTTTACAGTAGCTCCTTCAATTGCCCCATCGATAGCCCTGCCATGAGAAACAAGAACCCCTTCTGCAAGCCATTTGGAATATAGAGGAAGGGGAAATCATTATCTATCTATCTATCTATCTATCTAGCCAAGAGTGGCCTGATTTTTGTTCTCATTTCTTTTTTTTTTTTTTTTTTTTTGGTAATGCTTCTTGCTTTATTTTTTTTTTTTTAATTTTAATTATACTTTAAGTTTTAGGGTACAATTTTGTTCTCATTTCTTTGAACTGAGGTCCACTCCGTTATAACCTTGCTTTGTTCTTTCCCAGTCCTAGACTGCCATAGATAGTGGGCTTGCAGCTTTGTATGGAGGCATTCATTGGGCACCAGTGCACTGACAGTCTCTGAAGAATTATTAGGTCAGCTGGTTCCAAAGCATTTCAGGCTGATTAAGGCCCTGGAAGAATCTTTTTCCTAGCCCCTTCTGTTACCTCTTCCGTGCCTTCCCCTCCAGTTCACTCAGAGGCTGGTTCATGACCAGTTGCAAAAAGCAGGGTAGTAGCGCATACGAATCTTCTCTCTAAATCCTCTTCAGATGTATTTCACTTATAATACGTGTTCTTGAAAATATGCATTAATAAAATTGTGTTTGCTTGAATAGAGAAGCTACCATCACTGTGTGGATTAGAATGGCATTGGTGTAAAAATCTATGAAGATAATACATGCCAAGTTAGATCAATGCAGTTTGGTAGGTGGTATCTCCTTAGATCCTCACAATGCCACCCTTATCCTCCGGTTACAAGTAAGGAAACTGAGGAAGAGTGATTCCCAGAAAAAAGAAGAGGAAGACAAGATAAAGAGGTAAAAGATAAGAGAAGAAAAGTACGGGAAGTTTTGGGCAGAAGGTAAGAGGATATTGGTAGAGCTTTGTGGGGGTGGGTTAGGAGAGGTGAGGGGAAGCTTTTAGGTAAGGACAGATGTCCTTATTGTGAATCTGGAAGGGCACAGAAAAGAAACCAAAACTTAAACATTTCTGGAGGCACTGCCTGGGCCACCCTCCTGGAATGAGAAGATCTGAGGTCAGAGTAGCTAAAAAAAAAAAAAAAAAAAAATCCTTCTATAAATTATGCCTTCTCTTGGAGCGAAGTGCGACCTCTACTCTGAAACAGAGTCATACAGCTCCACTCAGTGGCAGTCTCTCGGTAGTGCACCGAGAGTGTCTGCAGCAGCCACCCAGACCCAATGAATCAGAACCTTGAAAGACAGAGGAGAGGCGGTTATGTTATTTTATTTAATCCCCACGAGGTTTTGATGTGATGCCACACTTGAGAATTTCAGGCCAAACTTGTGCTTTCTCTATGATATGAAGACTTTTTAATTTAATCCCCATGAGATTCTGATGTGCTGCCACATTTGAGAATTTCTGGCCACACTTGTGGTTTCTCTATGACATGAAGGCTTTTTCTGATGCCAATCAGTGTGGCAGGAGGCACCTGGGCAAAGCAGAACCTAGACCCTCTCTTTGCTCTTTGCATTCTCTTCTCAGGAGTTTCCTTCTTTCTCATCAACTATCACTTCTCAGTGCATGATTATGTATTAGGTGCTGTGGTGATATAGCATGGCACAAGACAAACAAGATGTCTGTTCTCATGGAGCTTACAGGGAGAAAGACAGCAAATCTATACTTACAGATGGTGATAGGTTCTATGAAGGTAGTAGACAGATATGGCAGTGAGACAGAAAATAACTGAGGTCAGAGAAGGCCTCTTTGAGGAGTTGACATTGAAGCCAAGACTTGAAGGTTGAGAAGAAGCCAGCCATGGGAAGAGTAGAAGCAAGGTCTTGCACACCAAGGAGCACAGCTTGGCAAGAGGACTGCAGGCTAGATTTCGGCCCACCCTACACCTCAGCTGGATACCTTTGTGTAGAGAACAATCTGCACGATCTTACATGAGAGTAGGGGGTAAGGGGATTGTTCCAGCAGATGGAATTTCATGTGTAGGAAAGAACATGTATTCTAGAAATTATGAGAACAGTGCCAGGAAAAGACTAGATCACAAAGGGTCTTATGGGGTAAGATAAGGAGTTTGTATCTTATTTAATTCACAAGAAGCCAGTGAAGGTTTTTAAACAGGACGACTGAAAGGATATGAATTATATTCTTTAAAAAACTCTCTAGTTGTGCAGAGAATCCACTGGAAGGGGAAAAACCAGTTAGGAGGCTATTGAGTAGTCGAATCAGAAATGCTAAAGGTTTGCATTAGAATGAGAGTATTAATAGTTGAAGAGATGAGAAGTGGACAGATTTGAGAGACGTTTAGGAGGTAAGCCGACAGATGGAATGGATGTAGAAAAGAATTAAAGAGGGCAACCAGGTTTCCGATGAAAGCATCTTGGTGGGTAGAAGTGCCATTTCCTAAGAGGAAAGAACAAGCAGAGAGGAGGAGCAAATCCAGAATGACATTTTAGCTACTTCAAGTTGGAGAGATCTGTGAGATACTCAAGTGGAGATGCCAAGTCAAATTTGTTATAAACTTGGAAGAGGGGTTTGAGACACAGATATCAATTTGGAAATTATAATCATTGGGTTATCTTCAAGGCCTTGAAACAAAGATTAGATCACTGAGGGAAGGGAGTATAGAAAGGCAAAGTCCCAGAACAGAGCCCAGAGAAACTCTAGTTTGGGGGAATGAGGTAAAGAGTGGCCAAAGAGGAGAAAACTCAGAAAACTGTAATGCCACAGAAATCCTGAAAGGGGCTGTTTAAGGAAGAGTAATGTGGGTAGCTGCTGCTGAAGGATCAAGAAAACTGAGAATAGAAAGAGACTGATGGCTTTGACCACATGGTGGTCATTGCAGACCATAGTCGGAGCAAGGGCACCAAACTGGAAAAATAAGAAGTGGTGGTCAGAGTGTGGAATTCTTAAGATTTTTTAACCTTGAGATTTTGGGAGTGATGTATATTTTCATTAAGAAAGGTCTAGGATCCTTGGCATGGTCCTGAGAGTAAGTGGATGAGGTAGGGTAGATGGCAAATTATTGGAAATGTAGAAGCTAAGAAACAGAAACGTTTGTGTGTTCAATGGCAAAATTGTCAAAGATTTAGGGTGGAGGGAAAGTGTAGTGAAACTGTGGTTGCCAAGCAGTCTTGAGCGTGCTCATGACCACAAATTTTTAGTGAATTTAGTCAACCAATTTTCAATATTTTTATCTACTTCATTTAGTGGCAAGGAAAAAGTAATATAGTGCAATTCAACTAGAGTTTGGGGTTTTGCCTAGTAGATATGATAGACAGCTAAGAGGAGAAAGGGAATGGAGTGAGTGAGTAGGTATCAGTTTCCTATTGCTGCTGTAACAAATCACCACAAACTTTGTGGCTTAAAATACAGACTTAAAATATTAGAGTTGCAGAGGTCAGAAGTGTCATTGAGCTGAAATCAAGGTGTGGGCAGACCTGTATTCCTTCTGGAGACTCTAGAGGAGAATCTGTTTCTTTGACTTTTCCAGCTTCTACAGCCTGCCCACTTTCACTGGCTTATAGTTTCCTTCCTCCATCTTTAAAGCCAGCAACATCAGGCCAAGTCTTTCTTATGCTGCCATCTCTTTGGTTCTCTCTTCTAATTCCCTCTCCCACTTTTAAGGATGCTTGTGACTGCATTGGGCCTATCTGACTAATCCAGAATAATCTCCCTATCCTAAAGTCAACTGATTAGCAACACTAACTCCATCTGCAACCTTAATTCCCCTCTGCCAGGTAACCTAACAGACCCACAGGGTTCTGGGGATTAGGACATGGGCATCTTTGGGGAGGCCAGCATTCTGCCTGTGATAATAGCAACACATAATGGATGGAATTTAAACTGGGTAAGTAGGCAAATGAAGAAGATGGTAGGAAGGTAGAGTGAAAAAGTGGCTAGGTCAGCAGATTGGGGAAATAATCTGATGGGATTGAAACATTGTAGCAGTAGAGAAGAAATTTTCTAAATGGTGCCATTTCTGGTAATGGAAAAGGCTAGTGTAGGACCATGGGGGTAAGTATCTGATGTAAGTTTGTAGAAAAGATCAGATGAGGAGGTCACGGAAGTGGAATTCCAGGTCGTGGGATAAGTCATCCCTGTGGATGTTAAAGTCACGAAGAATGATGAACAAACTTCAGTGTAGGAAAGAAGACTGATGATGCAAGAAAGGCATAAACCCCACAAGCTAGATGAGCCTGTAAGTGAAAAGGAGCCTGTGGTGGTGCAGACTTGCCCAGAATCAGAAGAATGGAGCCCTGACATGCAACTCCACTCCCAGGGGCTGAGCTCAAAGTTACAGAGTCTGTGCAATGACCCCCTTGGGATGTGGAAGTCAAGGTCAAATCCCAAGAGAGACCAGCATTCCAGACTGTCCCTCGCCCCTCCCGTGGGTTCCATGAGAAGCAGGAAGTGCTGGGCTTG
The DNA here is from genome assembly GCF_028858775.2 of Pan troglodytes. Lineage (NCBI taxonomy): Eukaryota > Metazoa > Chordata > Mammalia > Primates > Hominidae > Pan > Pan troglodytes. The sequence continues at coordinate 116,573,271 of NC_072421.2, forward strand.
AGGACCGTGGGCTCTACCTGGCCTGGAAGGAGATGGCACTCCTGTGCCAGAGTAGGCACAAAGTAGGCACCCGCAGCCTACTCTGGCTGTGACACAGTAGACTAGGAGGCAAGCAAGGGACCAAGTCACTCCCTGTATGTCAAGGGTGGGGGAAGGGTCTCCCATGAGGGGTGAGATCCCTCATTGTCCCCAGCCTCACAGCAGAATCACACTAGGTTGCAAGAGCAGAAATCTCACAAGAGGCCAGGGAGACAATCCCAAGAGAGAAAGGAAGAGGGGATAGCAAGGCCCTTTGTAGACAGTCAAGCCCTAGGCAGATAGAAGAGAAAAACACCATTCATGGTGATAGTGATTCCAAAGCCGTTTGATTCATTTAGCAAACATTTATCAAACACCGACCTGGTGCAGAGCCCTGTGGCAGGCACCGTGGGTGTTAACAAACTTGAGACAGGCCTGGACATTCACCCTAAAGGGCCTGTGCTTTCTTGGAGGAGCTAAACCATGTCCACACATACCACTGTCATTCAGGATAGTGTCTGGTGAGGGTGTTGGGGTACAGATATAGAAAAGTAGGCTGCCTGGAGGCGGTGAGTTTTGAGCCAGGCTGTAAAGGAGATCTTTGGGCTGGTCTTCCAGGCGTGTTCCCTGTCATCCCAACATTAAGTGGAAACCTCTGAGGGTTGTTGTGGCTTTAGGTCTCTCCCACTGGCCCACCTTGACCTTGATGGTGGGTCTGCAAATGGAAAGGACTTGGCCACTTCTGTTGACTGACAGAGGGAGGTGGGGTGGGGAAAGAGAGCACCTTTCCCTAAGAAAATCTGAAATCCTGTGTTGTGCCAACTACCTGGCTTGGCAAAGATCAGATGTCATGGGTGGGATAGCTGGAGATAAAGGAAAGGTAGCAACTACACACCAGAGACAAGGGAAAGTGACATCCTGGATGGGTCTACATCTGCAGACAACAGGCTCAGGCAGATAACCAAGGCTATGGAGATTGTTCCACGGACTTCTGGCTCACATACTTGCCATGAAGAGAGCCCCAATGCGGGAGCTAGGAGGACACTCTCCCTCAGTTTCACTTCAGGTAGTTTCACTTCACTTATTGAAAGCACATCTGCTCAGCTTTTTCCTTTCTCTTCTGTTTGCTGGTGCTAACTAGTTTCCCCTCCCAGGGACTTGAAAACAACTGGTAAGATAGCTTACTGCCACTGCAACAGAACCATCTCCTCCAGGATCTGCCTCACCCCTTGACAACAACTTGCTCCATAACAAGCCCAGTGCCCAGTTCTATCTCCCTGCAGAAAGAAGCAGCTACTGCTGTGTACTTTTTGCCCTAGAGACTACAAGATTGACAGCAGTCATCACATTGTGTTTCACACTCACTGATAAGTGGACAAGGCAACTAAAGAGGAAATGATTTAGTATAAACTGGAGTCTCTGCAAATATAGGAACGTTGACACTCTATGCAGCTGGGAAAGCTCAGCTTCCAGAGGTCTTAGCTAACCTCCACCCCAAAGAGGGGCACAGGAACGATGGGGGAAGAGGCACTAGGATGTAAACCATGAGCAGTCTGTCATCTTTGGATTTCATCAGTCAAACAAGCAAGAGGTACAAATGACAGTTGTAAGGAGGCATGGCATTGGTACATGTAACGCACTCAATAAATTTGGTAAATGAATAAATAAATGGTTTAATGAATAAGGTTGATCATTTTAGGTAGGAGGTGAAGAAGATCAGAGGGCACTGACCAGGCAAATACAGAAAATATTGGTGGTACAGGCTGGGCGCGGTGGCTCACGCCTGTAATCCCAGCACTTTGGGAGGCCGAGGCGGGCGGATCACGATGTCAGGAGATTGAGACCAACCTGGCTAACACAGTGAAACCCCATCTCTACTAAAAATACAAAAAAATTAGCTGGGCATGGTGGCGGGCGCCTGTAGTCCCAGCTACTCGAGAGGCTGAGGCAGGAGAATGGTGTGAACCCGGGAGGTGGAGCTTGCAGTGAGCCGAGATCGCGCCACTGCACTCCAGCCTGGGCGACAAAGTGAGACTCTGTCTCAAAAAAAAAAAAAAAAAAATGGTGGTACAAAGAGGAGTATGTGTCCTATGGAAGGCAGGAAACCTACTTAGTGATAGTAATTACATAATAGTCTTGATATTGCTTCTGGACCTTGCAGAACCTAAAATGTTTCCTCTCTGCCCTTTACAGAAGAAGTTTCCCCAATCCAGGGTGCCTCCACATTGGATCACTATAGTGCTGCTAATAATCGTAAAATTAAAAGGACAGGACTTGTGTGGACCTAAAGGCTAGCCCTGGACACTAAGGCCTCAAAGAAAAGGTAGAGTTCTGGATTCTGAGTTGTCCTAGAGCTTAAGGGCCTTGATATTCATTGGACGCAGAGCATGTCAATCTGATGTTTTCAGCAAATGAGCTTAGAGCTCACTGAGAGCCCCTCCTTGACCCTTCCTGTCCCGCCCTCTGTCACTTACCAACCCGAATCTTTCCCGCCTTGTCTAAGTCCTCTCAGGCCAACCTCAGCGGGAGGCTCCTGGGATCGGCTCCCTGCCCTTCCCACCTTAGGGTGTCCTCAGAGACAGACTTTTATTCCCTCAGTAAGGAGACAGACTCTTATTCTCTCAGCAGCCCAGCCCCTCACCTCCCCTCGGCCACAGCCACGTCAGTGGCCACCGTCTTCACCGTCGTCACCTCAGCCTAGTCGCCACTCCAGTTGAGGCACTGACTGGCGTCATGTCTGCCACAGGGGATCAAGACCCGATCCAAGAGGACCAGGAGGCTCCAGTGAGCCAGGAGGGAGCGCAGGCCGAGGCCGGAGGTGACCGGGAGGGCGGTGACTCTGGCCCCGACAGTGGCAACACTGTGGCCGGAGTCGCAGGGCCCATGAGAGGCCTCGGGGAGGAGGAGGGTGAGCAGGCGGCAGGCTTGGCCGCAGCCCCCGGGGGTGGGAACGCCGAGGAAGACTCAGAGATCAGGATAGTAGTGGAGATGGTGGAGGAGGAGGAGGAGGAGGAGGAGGAAGAGGAGGAGGAGGAGGAAGAGAGGAACGAGGCGGACAACTTCGACTTGGTCGCGGCCGCCCGTCGCTACCCCTTAAGAGGCTTTCGCATGGAGTTTCTGGACATGGTCCACTCCCTTCTCCTCCGCATCTATCACAACGACCACATCCTGATCAGGATGCGTGGCGGCCGCCTGATGCGGAGGCGCCGCACTGCGGCGCCCAGTGGCTCAGAAGAGCCCCGGCTGTTGCTGGTGCATGAGAGGCTGGGCGTGGGGGCCGCGGGTCCTGAGGGCGAGGGCCTGGGCCTGCTCCAGGAGGCCGCGTTGGTCCCAGAGCCTGAGGTGCCAGCAGACCTGGCCGAGATGGCCAGGGAGCCTGCAGAAGAGCCCGCAGAGGAGGCCTCAGAGAAGCCCACAGAGGAGGCCGCAGAGGAGGAGCTTGCAGAGGAGGCCGCAGAGGAACCGGCCAAAGAGGAACCGGCTGCAGAGGAGGAGTCCGCAGAGGAACCGGCCACAGAGGAGGCTGCTGCCCCTGAGGGTGAGGAACGGGCTATCTGCAGTGGCGGGGAGACAGGGACCCGTGCACCCAAGGGTTCCAGGCAGGGCCGCGGTGTGCGCACAACTGGTGAAGCAAGTGGTGAAGTGGGGGTCGGGCCTCGGGTGGTGAAGTGGGGGTCAGGGCCCTCCTGAAACTTAAGGCCAAATGTGTACCAATGAGTCGAAGCCCAATTCTCTAACGACATCTATGATTTTTGAGAAAACATGCCGCCCTCTACCAACCTGTGTTTGATAGAAGATCTGAGATCATCAATGCCATTTGGGGGGCCCACAGATGAATGGCCAGGTAGATAGGGGTTCAGGAGGGAGCTCGGCAGGAAACAAGGGACAACGGAAAGAAAAGAACAGGCAAATGGCAGGCATCCTTTTTTGTTCATGGCTTTTCAAAGTGTAAAGATTCTTAGAAAGTTGATCCCCAAATGATGAAGTGATACAGGGGCCCTTGGTAAAAATGAAACATTCAGGGGGGTGAGGAACCAATGAGCTTCACCATAGAATTTGTCTTTTGAGGCAACAAATATTTTCCCAGCAAAGTTCTGATCAAAACACTTAGAATGAGATCAGACACCATGATTCTGATCTCTTCTCCAAAGAACTAGAAATAATCAGCAGCTTTGGGTGGGAGATTTACTGGAAAAAAGGGAAATAGTGTCACTGTGGAAATGATCAAGCAGCAGCAACGTGAGGGCCATGGAACTGTTGTGAAAACCAGTAGGAAGGTGCCCAGCTATTCCTTTCTTAGTTAAGTCTATCCTCCTGCTTCTCCTGAGGGTGGAGTACTGGGTGCCGCTGCTGGTTATAAATTGGGCTATATTTTCTGTGAATGTCTGGTCCCAACATCTGTATTATTCTTCACTAAAGAAGTCACTAAATATCAGCATGAAAAGTGGGATGAAGAGGCCCAAGATGCTGCAGGCAAGGAAGAGAAAGAAGAGAAAGAGAAGGATGCTGAAAACAAGGTGAAGAACTCCAAAGGGACCTAGACGCAGCAGAGGGGAAGCTGAGAAAATCCAGGTATCGGTGTATAGCTTTGAGAATCACTCAACTATTCCTGGCATTTACCTGTTGCTGACAGTTTTATTTTAAAATAAAATTCCCAGTAAATTAATTAAGAAAAAGTTTTAGTTTAAAAATTCAATTTAGCTTACTTAAAATATTACTAGAATATTCATGTACGTAGTAATATGAACTGCAGTGTGTTCTGAAATACACTTCATGGCTACTCATTTGTTCATGTTGAGGTCTTTTGTCCTCTAGCTGCAGGACTACTAACAAGTGGCAAATGTATCAGACCTACTACCTAAGATCAATATTTGTGTAGAAAACAGTTGCCAGACGCAGCATCTAACTTGCTTGGGCCACACATTGGTTGGGACTTCATTACTTAGCCACAGAAATGCAGGCTCCCATAGTAACTAGGAGACAACTCAATGCCTTTTACAAAGTGACTACTAACAAATAGCAAAAAGCTAAGAATTTCAAGTAGGACCACATTTAATGACTAATACCTAAATATTTGTTTAGCTATATATCTTTGTATTTTATGTGACAAATGAAAAGAATGTGTGTAATTAAGTCTTAAGGCATATCTGTCTTTGAGTATATTTAAATGGTTAACATTTTTTCTTTTTGCATTTTCACAGCTGTATTATTTCATAACAGCTTCTTTCCCATATGGTAGATATGGAAACCAAGGGTCTGGGAGAGTAAGGGAGTATCATTTGTGGAACTAGCACAGGCTTTTAAAGCTTGAGAGATTTATTTAAATCCCAGAATTGCCTCTCATGTAAAAACAACAACAAGCTTTTCTGGTGCTAGGGAGACAAGGTTGGTGTGATCATTTGACTGGAACCATCAGTTTCACAAGCACCCTGATATCCAAGCTTGCGAGTTACAAAAGGAAAAGGTGTTCTTCTCTACTTGTTTAAGATATAGCACACAAATGTTGCAGATATACACAGAGCTGGCCATTTTCTTCTATTTAGAAAGTCACTGGTGCTGGTTAACGTACCATTGTTTATTTTTTTCTCATTTCATTCTGTAGTTGGGAAGAATAGAAAGAAGATGAAGAAAGAAGACTCTGTTGTTCATTGTTTTTATTTTATTTTATTCAGATGCCTGTGAGAATTTTAACACATATCATTCCAAAGTTCATTACCTTAAAAGTGATATCTAGTGACATCTAACTTTTATCTTTCACAAATGTATTTGACAGTGTTTGTTCAAGTTAGAAATAAAAGTTTGTTTTAAATGAATAAATTGAAACATGGGGAGATTTTTCAATAAATAATTCTGACTCAAATCTCTCTTTTACCTCTTTGTTTTGGCCCACCATACCTTCATTGAAAGGTATTACTTTCCACCATTTAGTAAGACTGTTTTAAATTCTTTTACTGCAGCCAAAAGTCAATTAAAATGTCAAGTTTAAAACCATTTTTGCAAAGAGAGAGATGGGGCTCAAGTCTTTAGAGCTGTACTGTCTACTACCTTAGTCACTAGTAACGTTGTGGCTGCTGAGCACTTGTAATATGGCTAGTCTGTTTGATATGTGCTGTAAGTGTGAAAATAATATTGCATATCTTACTAATGATTTTCATACTGATTACATGTTGAGATGATAATACTTGAATTAAAATGAAATATTAAAGTTTTTGTTGGTTTCTTTTTATTTTCAAATGTGGCTACTAGAACATTTAGAATTACCCATGTAGATCACATTACATGTCTATTGGACAATACTGCTCTAGAGCATGGTTTTGAAGAAAACTTCATGGATGGCCCAGGTTGCCTGGAAGCCACATGGTATTGCTGAGCTTGGGCCCAGACTTTGATTTGGAGCAGTGGTTCTCAAAGTTTGGTCCCCAAACAGCATCATCAGCATTACCTGGGAATTCTCAGACTCCACCCAAGACCTATGGAATCCGAAAATCTGGGGTGGGGGTCAGCAATCTGTGTTTTAACAGGCCCCCCAGGGGCTTCTGATGAACACTAAGGTTTGAGAACCAGTGGTTTCAAGCAACAGAGGAAGAAGCTGAGCACCTCCTGTCGAGCCAGGGTTAATTCACTGGCTCGGGGCTGTTTCAGGTAAACTGAAAGGGACAGCAAGGGATGGGCTGGGGAGGAGACTAGAATTCACAGGGGCTGAGGCCTAGAGAGGAAAAATGCATAAAGGAAAAAGTCGGGTCCAAAAGGATACAAACATGATACCATGCATATGACTTCTAAGAAAACATACAAATGATCACCATAAATTGATTATGGGTACATATAGAGAGACTAAAAGATGTGCTTGTAAGAGATGCATACAAGTGTAGCATACAGAAAGGTGTGCATTCGAAAGAAGCACATTTGAGATGGTGGTTACCTCTCAGGGAAAGAAAGGGAGGGGCATTCTAGCAGAGAAGGCTCCACAGCAGGCAGCAACTATATTTGTAATGTTACATTTCTTAAGCTGAATAGTAGATATATTGATGTTTATAGTAACATTTTCTACAATTTTGTGTAGGTCTGAAATATTTCTAAAGCAGGAGGAGGAAGGGGAGCAGTTCTTCCCACACCACTGGGGCAGGACTTACAGGAGTCTGAGAATTCTAGAACCCAACCTGGCCTTTGAGGTCATTATGAAGGTACATTTGTCATGGAAGGAGATAAACCATTAAATAAAACATGCTGTATTCGTTTATTTAAACATTTCAAATATTTAGACATATGGTATGTGGATCCCAAGTTGAACTCTTGTTCTAAACCCTGAAAATGTTACAGGTGAGCCAGGCTCATTATCTGGCCTATAACCCCTTTCCCTTCCTCCCTCCATGCCACTTTGTTACCTGAGCACAGTAGGGCCCCTTGCTTCTGAAAAGCGCTTGTTGCAGTAGCCCATCTTGCTATCGGACTTGGACTTTGTCCCTGACCCAGGCTACAGTGCAACCACCAATCACCTTGTCTCTTCTGCTCGTCCCCCAACCACACCCCCTCTTTATTCTCCAGGTGTCCAAACGCAAAACCTCTTCAATGGCCCTTCTCCCCCATACCAAATATCAATGCTCACCTGAAAGCCATCAGCTTGGTCAGGCACACCTGCGTGGACGCCCCTTATTCTCAGCACCACCTTTTAAGAACATTTTACTTTGGCCGGGCGCAGTGGCTCACGCCTGTAATCCCAGCACTTTGGGAGGCCGTTAGACGAGCAGATCACAAGGTCAGGAGATCGAGACCATCCTGGCTAACACGGTGAAACCCCATCTCTACTAAAACTACAAAAAAAATTAACCGGGCGTGGTGGTGGGCGCCTGTAGTCCCAGCTACTCGGGAGGCTGAGGCAGGAGAAAGGCGTGAACCTGCGAGTTGGAGCTTGCAGTAAGCCGAGATCGCGCCACTGCACTCCAGCCTGGGCGACAGAGTGAGACTCCGTCTCAAAAAAAAAAGAACATTTTACTTCTCTGACAACCTTCAGCTCTGAGTTGTCAATATCCTATTTGATTTCCCGCCCCATGTCACAGACAGAGATGGACTACAGAATAGGCTTTATTGAATTTATTTGCTTTGCATATATCTTAAATCAAAAAAGTTAAAGAAGTAGAAAAGTTGTCAGAATATGCCTTTAGGCATTTAAAAAGAACTTAATCTCTTCATTTAAAAACAGAACTTTGTTGTTAACTGTGGAAAAGAAATTGTTATTGGAGAGTTCTCAGAGTGAGAATAGCTGAATACAGGTTCACTGTGAAAAAAAGGAAGGGAGGTGTAACAGCTGTGTTGTTAACTGTGGAAAAGAAATTGTTATTGGAGAGTTCTCAGAGTGAGAATAACTGAATACAGGTTCACTGTAAGAAAGGGAAGGGAGGTGTAACAGCTAATCTACCAGGAGTACCCAGATAAAGGGCATCTACCTTAATATACTGTTCACTATGGGAATACAAAGGAAATAAAATTCACTCAATCAAAATAGCATTATCAAAATGGCAAAGGCACAGTATCAGGAAAAATAGATGTTATATAGAGAAAATGCAAAATTTAGCATGTAATTGTACTGTGTCACATTATACCAGCATCAGCAAAACCCAGCACCAAGTGTTTAGCTCTGACACCTCACTACCTCTCTGGATTTTTTTGCATGGGGCAGCACCCCACTCAGAATATAAAGGCACAGTCAGATGTCCAGGCCTGCATTTCTGTTTAACCAAAGCAGCACAGTGTAACAGAGGCAGACACAGTGATAACTACTCAGAAGTCACTTCTGGGTCTCCTAGAAAAATGAGCTAGGTTTACTGCCCAGACATCCAAAGGGAGCTCTCCCTTAGTGTTTGGTGGGTTTGGGGGATGGAATGAAGAGAAAGACAGAGAAAGGAAGATTTAACTAACTTCTAGTGAACCTAGATGAGATTCTAGGGTGGTCTGCATCTCAGAAAGCCAGCCAATTAAGGAACTGGCTCTGGGGGTAAAGGTGCCTACATCTTCATCCTCAGCCGAGGAGTTATTAATGGAGGCTGTGCTACAAAAGAAAAAGACCGCGTGGCAAGATGGGAAGGGAGGCATCAACATTTGCTGGGCCACTTGCCCCCTCCCCTCACAGCTGACCATCCCTCTCATCCTCTTTCTCACTCTCCCTTTTTGGTCTTCCCTCTTCTCCGTGGCTGGGGGATGAGTGGGTCACTGGAAGGTAGGGTCTCTCCAGCCTAGTAACTTTTGAGGTGTGTGCCTCTAGGAATGAGAGTGGGGAAAAGCTGATTTACTCACTTAAAGCTTCCAGGTAGCAGAAAGTTCATTTCTCTGTGGCTTTGGGATTGCACTCTTGCTTTGGGCTAAAACCTTGTGAAGCAAAGACAGCTGAGGGGAAAGGACAAGAAGCTACATGGAGTTCTCCACCTTAATGCTGGAACCAGAGAGGAAGGAGCTCCAGTGGCTCCAGATGTGCATCAAGGCAGTAAGCTTGCCATCTGCCTGATGGAAAGTACAGCTTTTGGCATCTGTAGAACTCTAATTTCAATAGGGTCTTCAGTGCTTAACAGGATATACGTGATAGGCAGTGATTTCTGTGCGATCAGAGAGGGTCACAGTAGTATTGGGACAAGAAGCAAAACATTGATGGACTAACCCTCCAGAGGAGTAAGATAATTCCCAAGAAGCATTCTGCATCATAGGGAGGTGCTCGCTGCAGCCAGGCCTGTGACAGGTCGACGTGGGGTATGTCCAAAGAGGGAGCTTTGTGTAAGTGCTCTGCATGTTACTATCACCCAAGGAGAAAGCATCAGGGGCCCCCAGGGACACAGGGAAGATGTTTCAAGGGGTGATAGGCTGATTGGAGAACTGGCTGTGCAGAAATTTTCTTGGAGACCCAGAATTTTCACTTCCACCGCCTCTTTTAGGATCCCTTGCAAAGCTTAGAGCAACAACCAAATAATTGCGGCATCTATCTAGGCTCATAAAACCTAAAGGCCAATCTTTAGGTCAAATCATCTGAATGTTTCCATTAGAATTACTTTATTTGGTTGAGGGAAATGACAATTTTCTAGTTGCTCCAACAAAATGTTTTTGCTTTCTCCCTTCTAAAGCACATTGTCCAAAGTTAAAGATTTTGCAATTTTACAGCAGTGCAAATGTTTTCGATAGTTTTAATAGAGGAAATGCTGGGTTTCTGGGTGCTGGCAGTGACTACATGGAAGGTTAAGCATTCATGGCATTTATTTCATTCAAATAATTATGTTTTAATTTGCATTTCTAAGGCTATTTTGCTTAATAAATTCTTATTTTGCTTAATAAATTCTTAGTTTGCTTAATACTTATTTTGCTTAATACAAGTGGTCACAGTAAAAAGATCACTACATAGAATTAATACAGCTATTAGCAATTATCATTTAAAATGCTGATGCTTGGCCGGGCGCGGTGGCTCACGCCTGTAATCCCAGCTTTTGGGAGGCCGAGGCGGGTGGATCACGAGGTCAGGAGATCAAGACCATCCTGGCCAACATGGTGAAACCCCGTCTCTACTAAAAATACGAAAACAAAATTAGCCGGGCGTGATGGCGGGCGCCTGTAGTCCCAGCTAGTCGGGAGACTGAGGCGGAAGAGTGGCGTGAACCCGGGAGGCGGAGCTTGCAGTGAGCGGAGATCGCGCCACTGCACTCCAGTCTGGGTAACAGAGCGAGACTCCGTCTCAAAAAAAAAAAAAAAAAAAAAAAAAAACTAAATAAAATAAATGCTGATGCTCCACACAAGAGCTCTTTATTGCGTGATTTCTGCCATGTGGCTCCATGCTTTGGCTTTCTTCCTGGCCAGTGAGAACCAGACAGGCTCAACTGGCTCAACTGGGTTCTGGAACTTGGCTGGGAGAGTTGAAGATCGTTTGGTTTCTTTTTCCATGGCAGGAACTTGCAGTATCTTCTGACCTTCAAATCCAACTGGAACCACAGCAAATAATACACAAGCAATAAGGAACCCCAGAGATATTGGGGTATGTTGTTTATGGAATGCCATATAATGTTTCCTCCTTTCAGGTTTCCTCTGATCCCCCTGCTCTAGTGCTTTCTAAACCCTTCTCCCTTTGGTGCCAGACTTCTAAAAGTTAGGACCTGTGTGATGCCATGGGTAGTAAGTCAAAGGGGTAAAATCAACTTGGCTATGGCCACAGGGCCCTGGGCATGGGAAGGCCTGGGAGGTAATACTTATGGCTGTAACTGCCAATCTTCAGGTGGTTATTACTGGATTGTCTTACATCTTTGAACTGAGACCAGAGGGAAACATATTGTATCTACTTAGTTTCTAAAATTTCAAATAAGGTAATGTTATTTGTGTTTGCCAATCCACGATTTCATGTGAAATGAATTGATTGATGACTTAATAGATGCACCCAGTAAAAGTTGATGATAAATAATATTGTACCAACCCAACTACCCCAGCCAAGGAGACTACCTCCCTATTCCTAATTCCACTCCCTCCCTCATCCTGCTTATGGTCAATTGACTTAGTGACTTAGAATCAACCAGTGGTTCTCAATCCTGGCTACACTTTAGAATCACCTAGGGCTCTTTTAAAAACACGAAAGCCCATGCCGTTTCCTGAAGCAAATGAATTAGAATCTCTAAGGATGGAGCCAGGACCATCTGTAATTTTTTAAAAAGCTCACCAGGTGATTCTGATGCACAGTGACAGTTGTGATTCACTTGATAGGAGTATAGTGCCCATGAGGCCATTAAAAGCTGTGAGCAAGTCAACTGCTGCTATTTCATGGCCAGAAAATGGGTTCCTGAATTCCTGGTCTAATTTCTTCATGAGCGGGATTAAGGGAGAGGACAAAGATGGTTCAATAAAAATCCATCATCCACTCCCCTGCTCCTGCTGAAAAAATTCTTCTAGCACACAATTCTTTCTGGTGAGATCACATTCTATTATATCCCAGCAGAGTATTCCTCTCAGCTGTCAACATTTCCTCACCACTTACACAGCCCTGCTCAGAATACAGAGAAGCTTAAACAAGCCTTCTAAATAATTAAAAACAATTGAATACCATTGGGCCTTTAGAGTGAATTATTTTCAACAGTTTCATTGGAGATGTAGAAAGTGAGAAAATACCGCTTTGCTATGAACTGGAAAGTGACTTGGTACTTTCCTCTTGCATACCCAGCCAGAAGAATGTTTCAGTGAGTGACCACAGTTTTGTGCCTAGACAGCTTCTTTGATGAGGCAAAAGACTGGAAGACCCTCTGAAAGTTATACACTGGACTTGTATTAGTCAAAATAATTAGATTTTCCTAAAATAAGCTAATATTTGTATCTAATTAAAGAGCCACGCGAGAAATCATTAAGCTGACTTAAGGTAAGAGACAAGTATTATCTGAGCTTGAAATTGCAAAAGTTTTACAACATTCTGTCGGGGCTGTTTTTTGAGAGGTCAGAATGTATGCTTTTACCTGATTTTGTAGGCTTAGGTGGCTTCATCTGTGCTGTCTTCTCCTGTTTATGGACACTGGAAGTGAACATCTTTTTAGGTTGGTTTTCATTTGCAGAGCCAGCTCCCTTTAATACAAAAATGAAAACAGAAAGCTTGTAAGTTCTGACATTAAAATGGCAGATTGCTTATTCAGAGGACCATAGAGTGCAAGCCCTGTCCTGGGTACTATGAGTTTAACAGTATCCAAAAGGAAAGAGATTAGAGATATAGAGATAGATAAGGAGAGAAATAGCATTGAGCCTTTTGGCTTAAAATTTAGGTTCACAAAACCTAAGCTGGCTCAAGTTTACCACCTTTCAGACCAGAAAGAAAGAGCTGTCTAATTTTACAAATAGTGAAAGCAGGTTAACAAGATAATTATTTAACTTGAGAACAACCTTTTCCTTAGCACTTTACCAGCACTTAACAGCAAGCTAACAGAACATGGTAGTTGCAAACAAATCTGATCAATTCACTGAAGTGAGTTCCATAAGATTTCTACTTTTCAAAACTAGCTGACATATGACTTGAAGCATTTCTCACATTAGAAAGTAATATAACTGTAGGTCTTTCCAAAATTCTGCAGTTTATTCTTTTCAAATTAACCTCTTCATAATTGGTCTAAATTAATGAGTTTATATACACTAATGTATCCCTCCTGACAAAAGCTTTAACCAGGCTGAGAGCAGTGGCCTATAATCCCAACACTTTGTGAGGCTCAGGCAGGAGGATCACTTGAGCCCAGGAGTTCAAGACCAGCCTGGGCAACACAGTGAGACCCATCTCTACAAAAAATTTAAAAAATTAGCTGGGCATGGTGGCGCACACCTATAGTGCCTATAGTCGCAGCTACTATGGCGGGGATGAAGGGGAAGGATCGTTTGAGCCTGGGAGGTTGACACTACAGTGAGCTGTGATTGCACCACTGCACTCCAGCCAGGAAGACAGAGTGAGAACCTGTCTCAAAAAAAAAAAAAAAAAAAAAAAAAGCTTTAATAAAGGTGGGCTTTACCCCTCTATGTTCCTGTCCCCATGTAAATACTAATGATGAAAAAGAAAAGACCTTTAAAGCAAAGAGTTAAACACCTCCTCACACAGTCCTTCAACAAATTTAGTAAGCACTTAAAAGTATAGGAGCTTAGACATATCTCTTGATATATGAATTTGGTATGTTTCCTTGAGTCAGTTTTCTGCAGGTTTGATAAGAGGGGAGAAAGGCATCATCCCATCATCTCTTATCCACATGTGGTAGTTAGCCTAGTTTACCACATCACATTTTATAACTTACAGGTAGGTGCCACACCAAACCAAATCAATATGTAGAAATCCAAACATCAAACACAGAAAGGGAACTTGTTGTGTACTGATACAGAAAAGTGCCCAGAAATAAAATGTTAAATGAAAAAAACAGTATTTAAGTTTGATTCCATTTATAAATATATATATACATATTGATAGGTATAAAATATCTGTAAAGATAGTCACTCAACTCTTACCCCAGTGGTTACCTTTAGGTATTTTTTTAAGCTATGAGGATGCAAAGGCATAAGAATGATACAATGGACTTTGGGGACTCTGAGGGAAAGGGTGGGAAGGGGATGAGGGATAAAATACTATCAACTGGGTTACAGTGCACCAAAATCTCACAAATCACCACCAGATAACTTACTCATGTAAACAAATACCACCTGTTCCCCCCAAACCTATGGAAATAAAAAATTAAAAATAAAACAAAATGACTTACTCCTTATTTCTCAACCAATTTCGTGGAGCCTTGCTTTAGAATATTGAGGGCAGGATTTGTTTTGCAGATTCTCTCTATGTTCATGACTTTGCACAACACCCCCCACACACACACTTTTGAGACAGGGTCTCACTCTGTCACCCAGGCTAGAGTGTAGTGGCGTGATCTTGACTCACTACAGCCTCCATGCCTGGGCTCCAAGTGATCCTCCCACCTCAGCTTCCTGAGTAGCTGGGATGTCAGCACATGACACCACACCCAGCTGTGTTTTTGTACTTTTAGTAAAGATGGAGTTTCAGCATGTTGCCTAAGTTGGTCTTGAACTCCTGAGCTCAAGCAATCCACCTGCCTTGGCCTCCTAGAGTGCTGGGATTATAAACAAGAGCCACCGCACCTGGCCTGCACAAACCCTTTAAGAGCATAAAAGCAGGGCACGTTTGTATAAATACAAAGCAAGTCTTTTTCCCTGAAGAGTCCTCCTGCCTTGATTAATGTTCCCAAAGAGAGGGGGAGCTGCATGTTGGCAAAGTTCCCAATAGAAACCTAATCAGTGATTCCAGCAACCTTTTTGGAGTGTTTTATTGGCTACCCCAGGTCCTACCCCATATTTAGGCTCCTTAGTCTCAGCATCGGCTCCAGCACTGCTCTTAGTTTTCAGCTCTTTCACAGGAATGTGGGCCTTGAAACTCCTCTGCTTCTGCTTTGCCATAGTTATCCAAACTGGCTCTGAGACAGCATAATCTGACTGTTGACCAGCAGGCTTTCCTGAGAAAGAAATGAAAGGAGTTAGAACTGAAGCAAGGCAGGCAGGGTCTTGAGCCTGGTTGGGGCTTACCCACAATAATATCCCAAATGGGACCCTTGTTAATTGCCAAAGGAAAATAAACAGATATCAACCAGAGAAGGCCCCCCTTTTTTGGGCCCTCCCTATAGCTTGGCAAGGCAGGAGTTCCTTGGGTAGTAAAGAAGCTGTACTTAAAAGTGGGCATACTGTCCCTTTACTGGACCCTTCCCTTGTCCATCCCTCGTGCCATCTGCAAATCAGAGTAGGACAATGCTTGCCAGGTGGGCTGGGAAAATCCCAAGGATGCCAGAGGCTCAGGCCATTGATGCCATTCCTCTAACTCCTAGAAAAATCTTAGAGTATTTGTTACTTCATAGTCCCTCGCACAAGTGTGTGGTTACATAAGTGTGGTTACAGGAATATAAAAGATTTTTCCAAGGATGGAGTGTGAAGGTCCAAAGGTTTTGGGAGACATTCGTGCCCAAAAGATCGCCTAGCTCTAAATTCTTAGATATTTCAGATGAGCGAAGAGACATTTATGGCAAATTAAGATTTCAGGCTGAGAGACCGAACATAGTGCTCTACGAATGAGTTGGCTTTAAAAATCCACATGGTGTTAGGGAGGGGCTTAATACATGTAAAAGTATTTTGAGAAAAGCATAAAATTCCATCCAAATGTAAGGTGTGCAGAGGGTGAGGAAGAGGGAATTGGGAAATGGTCATGTGTCTACTATGGAATGTAGATGGATGTCCAGAGGGGGATCCCATTGGGAAAGGGAAGGCTCAAAATTAACTACCTCCAAATCTATTAAATCTAGAATGGGGCACTATTTTGCTCCCAAACTCATAAACCAGCCCTATCAAAGCCACAATTCAGTAAAAGACTAGAATAGACTTTAATGCCCATTCAAGGCTTTGCTTTCCAGTTGTTTCCACTTGATATCTGCTTGCCATCTGGAGAGATAAAAGCCTTACCTGGGGTCTTGCAAGCAGGTTGCTTCTTGGCCATGCTTTCAGATTTGGGCCTGCTCTGTTGCTTATCTGCAACGTAAGATATTTTGGTGAGGTTCCCTGCAGCATCCAGGAGCCCCTGGGAAGTGCTTCTGATTTTATGTCCCCTGCCTACAGAGGATGAAATTGGGCCCGAGGGCACTGAAGCAAGCTGGGTGAAGTTATCTTGTTTCTCACTCTTATACTTCTGCGAGGGAGGGGCTCTTTTCAGTCGAACTCCAAAAAGCTTTTCAACATCATCCTGATTGGATAGGTTTGCATGCTGGTTATTATTACCATCACCACTCTCAAGATCTTCTTTCTTAGAGTAAATGCCCCCAGAAGTGGATGTTTGCCTGACAGGAGCAATGGTGAACTTCCCAGGTTTGGTAGCAGGGGCTGGAATGCTCTTTATGGGGTTTTTGGAACCTTGGCTGAATTTCTTGGTTTTGATTGCAAAAGCTTCATCTCTTCCTAGGAACCAGTTGTCAGAATTGCTCTCAAAAACAGATCGCCTAGCAGCAGCATTCACAGAACTTGAATGAACCTGTTGCTGGAAAGGACTACTTGAAGGCAGGTGCTTCTCACCACTGCTCTGCTTTACAGGTACATTCACTGGGCCCTTTGATGACATCTGTGGCTGGAATTTAGACCTATCTGAGGCTTGGGAAGAATGTTTGGGAGGCAGCTGCTTTTTAGAATTCCTCCACTCTTTAGGAGAACTGGCAGAAACAGAGGAGACTTTTTGCTCATACTCAGGTTTCCTCAAGGCCTGGGAAAGCTGCCTGGGAGACAGCTGCTCTTTAAAACTGCTGCACTTCCCAGGAGCTCTCTCTGAATAAGAGAAAACTTTCTGTGGGTCTTCAGGCCTCCCCAAGGACTGTAAAGGGTGCTTCATAGGTAGCATCTTTGAAGAAATGCCTCCCTTAGGATTAGCACTCCCTGAATCTGAGAAAACTTGGTGCTTGACTTCAGGCTTTGATAAAGATTTGGAAGGAAGATTGGGAGGCAGAGGTGCCACATCACTGCCCCTCTTAAGAGCAGAGCTCTCTGAAAAGATTTGCTGTGCCATAAATTTCACGAATGACTGGGTCGGACGCCTGGGAATCCGTGATTTGTTAGAAGTGCCTTCAACAGCCATTTTCTCTAGTCGTGAGGTCATTTCCTGAACTTTAGAC
Organism: Pan troglodytes; assembly: GCF_028858775.2. NCBI lineage: Eukaryota > Metazoa > Chordata > Mammalia > Primates > Hominidae > Pan > Pan troglodytes. The sequence goes on from NC_072421.2 coordinate 116,590,466, forward strand.
CTCTTTAAGAACTGGGTAGCATATTGGGGAGGCAATGGACTCCCAGAAATGTCTGCCTCAATAGCAGCCCGCTCGAAATTTGAGGACAGTTGCTGGACTTTATTTCCCACCGTCAGCTGGGAAAGATGTCTGGGAAGCAGCTGCTCCTTAGAAATATCCTCTTCAACAGTAGTGCTTTCTGGATGTGCAGAGAGTTGATACAGTTCCTCAAATTTAGGGGTCACCCATGGCTGGGAAGTGTATTTGGAAGGTGTTGGTGCCACAGGACTGCTCCATTCTGCAGAAGTAGTCATTGAGTCCAGGAACTTAGGCCTCTCCGAGGGCTGGGAAAGGCATCTGGGAGGCAGCGGTTCCACATAAGTGCCTTCCTCAACAGCTGTGCTTTCAGAGATTTGCCGGATTTGAGGATCTGTCAAGGACTGAGGAGAATATCTGGGGAGTAGTGGCTCCACAGAAATGACTCTCTCAACAGCAATGTCCTCTGAACCTGAGAACATGTTTTGTTGAACTTTAGGATTCATCAAGGGCTGGCAAAGAAGTTTAGGAGGCAGAGGCTTCATAGAAATGCTCTCTTCAACAGCCAAGCTCTTTGGAGATGACGAAACTTCTTGCTCCACTTTAGGGTTCACCCATGGCTGGAAAGGGTGTCTTGGAGGGATTGGCTCCACGGAATCGCTCTGTTTTATAGAAGTGCCCACTGAACTGGTGGGGACTTGTTGCTGAAGAGTAGGATTCATAATGGGCTGAGAAGGGCATCTGGAAGGCAGCTGCTGCATAAAATCATTCTGCTCTTCAGGAGTATTATTTGAAGCAGAGGAGACTTCTTGTTGGTTTTTGGGCTTTCCCAAGGCCTGAGCAGGGTGTCTGAGAGGCAGGTCTTCCTCTGAGCTGCTGCAATCATCAGAAGTGTTGTACTTTTCAACATAACTGCTTGATTCTGTGAAGACTTCTTCATCTTCAGGCTCCTCTAAAGCCTGGGAGAGGCATCTGAGGTCCAGCTCCTCCTCAGAGCTGCTCAAGTCCTCAAGAAAACTTTTTGATTCTGAGAAGACTTCTTGTTCATCTTCAAACTTCCCCAAGGACTGGGAAGAGTGACCATGAGCCAGTTCTTCAGAACCATCCCCCTCCTCAGGAATATTCTCTGAATCTGAGGAGACTTCTTCAGCATCAGGCTTCCTTGAGGACTGAAAAAGGCTTCTGGGAGGCAGAGTCTTGGCATAAACATCTCCTTTGGCTGTAGTACTTGTCATACCCAAAACACTTGCTGTAAAGGTCTGGTGAACATTTCCAGAAGGCTTTTCTTTGCAGATAGTTTGAACATCCTGGGCTGACTCCATTTTGGATTGGGCCTTTTGTAAATCAAAGCTGAAAGCTTCTTGATCTTCTAACTGGATATGAGAAGGATTCATAAACACCTGAGCCTCTGCTGCTACTGAGAGAATGGCCTCCTCTTGGGTTGTAGAAAGGCTTTCCACCATCAGTGAGAGAGAAGCTCTGGCTTCTGTCTTCTCAGCTCCAGAAGCTGCATCTTCATGGTATGGTTGTGGATCACTAACCATGGAATTGTCCATGTTTTCAGGTATGGGCTGTGCTGCTGATGCTTTTCTGGATCCGAAATCTATGCCAGCATTTCTCCTTCCCATGTCATCTTTATCTGAAAGCAACCCCTGAGGGGTAGTGGTTTCTGGTTGTGAAGTTGTAGGCTGCTCCATGTTGTCCTTCTCTAAGGACAAGTGTGAGAAAGGGACATTCCTGGCAGTCTTATTGGTAGGTGAAGACCCAGCTCTATCGCCCAGGCCATACCCTTCACTGGATTGTTTAAGGCTTCTTCCTTTGAATTCACACCCACTCAATCCTGAAACACTTGCTCCTTTTCTTCTCCATCTTCTTCCATATGCTGCTGACATTGGATAGCCCTGACTCCGAGAAGCATCAGTGTTTGGAGCCTGGTCTGTTGTCTTCTTATCATACATCTCAGTTTTGTTGTTCTGTTTCTGGCTTGAGGAATCTGCACCAAACAGAAATAAGGAAAGGAGAAATATGTGTGACTTTGACTTCCTAAAATAAGAATACTGTGCCCTGGTCCAGTGGTACCTATTTGCTACTGAATTTCCTAGTATGAGGAAGCAGCTATTTGGAAGACAGAGGGCAACATGGTCACTATTAGGTTTCTGCAGTTGGACATTTTTAAGCCAAAGAGAAATCCTAGTTCTAGAAACTGACTCCAGGTTTGGCTTATCACCTTTTTACCAATAGTCTGGTCCACCATTCAGTGTGAGACACATCAGAAGGCAAATTTTGAACCTGTAACAATGACTACCTGTGGGGAAACTGACTGGGGAAGGAGGAATTGAATTTTTTACTTTCTAATTAGCACTTCTATTTTCTACATAATATTTATCTGAACTACCTGAAATTTCATGTCATGTGCATGTATTGCTTTTTTTTTTTTTTTTTTTTGAGACGGAATCTCGTTCTGTCGCCCAGGCTGGAGTGAAATTGAAAATTAAATTGAAAATTAATTATGGTTCTATTTTACACTCTACCCAAAGACAAATTTCACACTTTGAATTCATACGTCATACCAGGCTGCAGTGGCGCGATCTCGGCTCACTGCAACCTCTGACTCCTGGGTTCAAGCAATTCTCCTGCCTCAGCCTCCTGAGTAGCTGGGATTACAGACACATGCCACCACGTCCAGATAACTTTTGTATTTTTAGTAGAGACGGGGTTTCCCCATGTTGGTCAGGCCGGTCTGGAACTCCTGACCTTGTGATCCACCTGCCTCGGCCTCCCAAAGTGCTGGGATTACAGGCATGAGCCACCGTGCTTGGCCATGTTGCTTTTTTTTTTTTAAGAAGGGGTCAATAGGAGTTATCTGGGAGGCAAGATTATGGCCCCCTTTTCTTCTTTTTTTCTACCCTCTTACATTAAAACAATCCTAGTTGTTTTTATTTCCAAGATGCAGATTGGAGGCATTGTTAGCATGTCTCTCCCACTTGGAAAGACAAATAGCATGTAGATATTCATGCTGCGAGCTTTTTCCAAGAAGCAACACAGGAACTTAACAGAAAGAGTGAAAGAAACCACAGACCCTTTGAAAGAAGTGATGGGCAGCAGCCTACACTGTGAACCAGATGGAAAACTCCCCATAGGAGACAGTGAACCTGCGCACACACCCAGCACATCACTACTACAATCAGCATCTGAGAAAGCCATCACACAAAGATACTCTGCAACCAAGGAACTCATACAGAGTCTTCAAAACTGAAAGCACCCAGAGCTGAAGCCAGGTGACAATAAACTATAATAATCCATTAAAAAGTGGGCAAAGGACATGAATAAACAATTCTCAAAAGAAGATATACAAATGGACAACAAACATATGAAAAATGCTCAATGTCACTAATCACGAGGGAAATGCAAATTGAAACACAACGCGATATCATCTTACCTCAGCCAGAATGGCCATTATTACAAAGTCAAAAAACAATAGATGTTGGGATGAATGTGATAAAAAGAGCATACTTATACACCGCTGCTGGGAATGTAAATTAGTGCAACCTCTGTGGAAAACAGTATGGAAATTTCCCAAAGAACTAAAAATAGATCTATGATTCAATCCAGCAATCCCACTACTGAGTATCTACCCAAAGGAAAAGAAGTCATTATATCAAAAAGACACCTGCACACATATGTTTATTGAAGCACAATTCACAATTGCAAGGATATGGAATCAACCTAAGTGCCCATCAACCTATGAGTAGATAAAGAAAATGTCAAGCACATGCTAGTAGTTGTACAGATTACTCCTCTCCTTTCTTCTAGTACTTTTCTAAGGAACTCACTTTGATCCCCAGATGGAAGGGTCCCTCGCTGCCTTTCTTCCCTCACTATCTGCTGCATCCCTAGCTCCATCTAGGGGTTTCATACCCAGCATACGGCGCTGAGAATAGCTGACTGTGCTCCAAACCACTTTCATGATATGGAAAATCAACTAAAGAAAATGTGATACTACTCAGGCATAACAAAGAATGAAATAATGTCTTTTGTAGCAACCTGGATGAAACTGGAGGCCAATATTCTAAGTGAAGTAACCCAGGAATCGAAAACCAAATACCACATGTTCTCCCTTATAAATGGGAGCTAAGCTATGGGTATGCAAAGGCATACAGAGTGGTATATTAGACACTGAAGACTCAGAAAGTGGGAAGGGTAGGAGGGGGTGAGGAATGAAAAACTACATAATGGGTACAATGTACATTACTGTAATGACAGGTGCACTAAAATCCTAGACTTCACCACTATACAATTCATCTGTGTAACCAAAAACCACTTGTACCCCTAAAGCTATTGAAATAAAAACATTTTTTTAAACCGATCATATGTAATACACATGCAAAGAAATTCTTGGAATGCCTTAAGAATTGCATTGGTCCACAGGCTTCAGGTCAAGCACAAGGTAGTAGTTGTACAGATTACTCCTCTCCTTTCTTCTAGTTCTAAGGAACTCACTTTGATCCCCAGATGGAAGGGCCCCTTGTGCCTTTCTTCCCTCACTATCTGCTGCATCCTTAGCTCCATCCAGTAGTTTCATATCCAGCATACAGCGCTGATAATAGCTGACTATGCTCCAAACCACTTCCATGATATGGAAAATCAACTAAAGTATCTGCCACCATGGATACTGACTCAGTTCTATCCTCTGTGTGTAAAAAGAGACAACTATTAAAAAATAAAGCTCAAAGGCTGGGTGCAGTGGCTCACGCCTGCAATCCCAGCACTTTGGGAGGCCAAGGTGGGCAGATCACAAGGTCAGGAGATCGAGATCATCCTGGCTAACACGGTGAAACCCCCTCTCTACTAAAAATACAAAAAATTAGCCAAGCGTGGCGGCGGGCGCCTGTAGTCCCAGCTACTAGGGAGGCTGAGGCAGGAGAATTGCTTGAACTAGGGAGGTGGAGGTTGCAGTGAGCCGAGATCACGCCACTGCACTCCAGCCTGGGTGACAGAGTGAGACTCTGTCTTAAATAAATAAATAAATAAATAAATAAATAAATAAATAAATAAATAAAAATAAAGCTCAAAAAGACAAAAGAGTACTCATTTAATCTTCCTTTTTCTTTTTTTTTTCTGGAGGGTTTTGTGGTTTTCTTAGTATTCATGGGAAAACGTGTTTAGGAATGTCCTGTCTTTGAACCCACATGTGAAATCCTTTGTGGCAAAAACGTAACATAACTGTTCAACTTAATTTGAGGAACTGGAATTTTTTTTATCAAATACTACTAGAAATCAGCTTGCCATCAACTGGAGCCAACATCCACATATGCACCCACATAAACACACAGAGAGATTTTCACTCTGGTGATATTTGTTGTTTGGGGATTTGATAGGTGTTGGCTGCCAAGGACATCTGTCTGCAGCTGCATAAACCCTCTTTGTCCAAGGATGTGGGCAATAGTATCATTATTAACACAGACATTTTCTCTCTACAGGAAGAGAAAGGCAACTTTAAAAAAATGATTTTTTGGCCAATTCTGTTATTCCTTTCTGGTTCTGCTGCTGAGGAAGAATGCTGAAGGGGAAATCAGTGGCTGTCCTCTCATATCTGGGCTCACTGAGGAACTCAGCATGTACGTTAGCCTCGGAGAGGATGAAACAAATTCACAAACAAAACACCTCTCTTGTTGGAAATTCATTTACATAAAATAAGAATCCAGGTATGATCCTTTACCTGAACCCCACACAAGTGGCAATTGTATTACTTTGGCAGTTTAGATGGAGAAGCCTGGACAACATTTTCTGCATATAAAATTGAAAGCTCTCTGAAGACCAAGGGCAGCAGTCTTGGGTAGTTCTTGGGTATAGCTCCTATCAACATAGCACTGTGCAATGAAGTCTGTCATACATGTTTCTGGGTGAGGGTGAAGATATGCTAACCTGCACTGTCCATTCCCAGCTTCTTTTCGTTGATTTCTTTTGGTTTGGTTATGCTCTTTTCTTCTTCAGAAACCAATGGAAGGTTTGGCTCCTCCTCCTTTGGTTCCACCTGAAACAGGAAAAGAAAGAGCTTGAATCCTACTGAAGTGCTTTCCAACCACGCCTGCATGGTTGCCAAAGAAAAAGCATCAGGAAAAAAGTTCTTGATGCTGGGCACGTAACAGTACCTTTAAAGATGGACGTTATTTCAATGGAGATATTTCCAGGGATTTCTTAATGGAATTGCTTCCACCAAGAGATCCTTGGGGATCATTTTACCTACTGGAAGTGGTTCATCCAGGTTTGGAGTTTCTAATGTCTGAGTGACACACTGCAGGGATCCCTCTAAAATACCCTGGAAATGACTGAACCACACTGGAAGGCCACGAATCTGAAAACGGGGTCATTGGGCCTGACAACAATCATGCCCTCGGCCATATTGGGATTCTCCGATTTGCTTCACCAGACCTGTGAGTCAAATTCAAATCCTTTTTGGCTTCTTTTCAGGGAATGTAATGAAAGCATGAATTATCTCTTTCCAGATCAAAAGAAGAAAAAGAATTGGGGTTTTGTTGGGAGGGAAAGGAGAAAAAGCTGAAAGGTTCAGCCCTTACACTGGATGGGCTGAAGTTGGTTTAGTATAAATAAGGTTTTCTGATAATTACAATACAGCTCTGGAAATGTCAGCATAGCACTGCACTGAACAGTGTCCGGAATTTGCTTAGTGTAAGCCTTTATGGCATGCATGTAAAGACAAACATGTAACTCTTTACACTCCCACTCAAAGTGCCTGTGCAAACAGACACAGCTCATAATAATTTATTTTTGAGTAAACGTGGCCAGATTGGCCTGGATTCAAAATCTCTTCATCATTTACTTGCTGCGTGACCTTGGGCAAGTTATTCTCTGAATCACTGTGTCTACATCAATAAATAAGGGACCAGGAGAAACCTCCTGTGGGACTTGTAGATCTAAGAAATTACAGAGCAGGGAGAAAGTGGTAGTAGTCCCTGTGTCATAAATGATCCTGGATCTTTTTTATATTCATCCACATGTCAGGGAGAGAGTCACAGGGAAGAAGTGGATGCTCTGGCCTTCTCAGGGTAATGCCCAGGCTTTTTCTCAACTAGGCTATACAGAAAGAAGAAAGTTAGAAGGGTCATACTGCTTCCCTCAGCCAACCTTCTCCATCTCCCAGGTTTGTGGTGAGGTATTCAGGGGATAATGCATGTATAGGGTTTGGCACCTAGTAATTGGTCACCCCTTCTTTGACACCAAACTAACAAGGTACTCTCAAGGCCACCAGAGGGCTTCCCTCTGCCGCCCTGCTCCTCCACCTGTTCTTTCAACTCGTATTTTGTCTAAAACCTAAAGTGAAATTGAGATGCCTAAGCTAGAGGCAAGATGGTGGGATGAAAAAAGTGCTGAGCTGGAAGTCAGAAGACTGGATTCTGGCCCTAGCTCTGCTACCACCTGGGTGTTTGACTTTGGGTAAGTATCTGAAATTATTTGTGCTTTAATGCCCTTCTCTGTAAAATGTTTGTACTGTACAATCTTTTAGTCACTTCACCTCTGATTTACAGTCTCTTCCTTTCAGCCTAGAATCACGGGCGAATTCAGTTTTTGATCAAAGTGAGTTTTATAGACAACTGACACATCGTTTTAAACACTAAACACTAACATTTTTTAACTTTTTTTTTTTAAACGGAGTTTTGCTCTTGTCCAGGCTATAGTGCAATGACACAATCTCGGCTCACCACAACCTCCACCTCCCGGGTTCAAGCGATTCTCCTGCCTCAGCCTCCAGAGTAGCTGGGATTACAGGGATGCGCTACCACACCTGGTTAATTTTGTATTTTTAGTAGAGACGGGGTTTCTGCATGTTGGTCAGGCTGGTCTCACACTCCTGACCTCAGGTGATCCGCCCGCCTTGGCCTCCCAAAGTGCTGGGATTACAGGCATGAACCATTGCACTCAGCCCTAATCCTTAACTTTTACTAAAAGCCTTTTCCAAAAGCATTATTTCTCTATCTTTTTAAACAGGGATCACGGAAAATAATCTACTTTTTCTAGATGACTTGGACAAATAATAAAATTATCTATTACATTGGACTATGATACAGTGTGGCCCTGAAGGACATATTGAGGTGGGCAAGGTTCTTGAGCCCCTATATTAAATGGCCCCAGATTGTTTCTGTCATTCTGTCTGCTACCAGCTGTCACTTCTCTTTGCTGTCAGGTCTGAGTCTAATCTGTGGCCATGTTTTTAACACAGTAGGTCTGCTTCCTGGAAAGTCATGTGGCATCTATTTGGAGATCTTTGGATGGGTTAACAACTAAGTTCTGGATGTTTAGGGTTGCTGAAAGCTTGATCTCCAAATAAGTGGAATAGTGCTGCAATTTGTGACTCATGGGTCTCATCTGATTAATAACTGAAAGAATCCTGATCTGGGCTAGGGTTGAATATTCTCTACAAATAGGGCTGAGTGAACTCCCAGATGTTAACCCAATAAGCAGTTTATGGGGGTTTAAATCATTCACTGTTTCTGCTTCCTTTTAGTCCCTTCTAATATAAGCTCCACATGGATAGGAAACCACACCCAGTAGATGCAAGCTTGCTCACCCCTCTGGGGGTGTCAAGCTTAGGACAGCACCCTTGACCTTGCCAAGCTTACTTAGGGCATCAGTCTCCTACACCATACTATTTCCCTAGTAGTAGTTTGCAAAGGTTGGAACTCATCTTTTCTTATACAGGAGTTTAGTGCCATGTCTCTTGAAGGACTTACAATCACTTGAAGGTTCTTCTTTTGTTTGCGGGGATTTAAAGTCATTTTGTGGCGAGCAGCTGAAGAATCCAAACAGCCCTGGGTGGTGGCTGGGGTGCTGAAACCAATGGGCAGCTGGGTGCTGCTGGTAGAGGCAAGCGTGGCAAATGCAGTCAAGGACTGTGAGCAATCAGGTCCAGATGATAACTCAGAGAAGCTCTGGGGAAGGTGGGAGAAAATAGACGAGTCAACCCGTATGATGTTACTAGTCTCAAAAGTTGGATATTCTTCCGGCTGAAGAATTCCCAAAGAAGAAATCCTTCATGAACTATTGTCCCCTTTCCTACATTTCCTGTCAATGGGCTTATTCATTAGAGGTAAGCTCCATAATTTTACTGGTTTCCTTGCAGATGAAAACAAGAAACAGGAAGAAGTTTGGGTTACTCCTCTGCTTAGAAAGCTTTCAGGGGCACCCCATTGTCCTCGGGATGGGAACACAACCACTTAATTGAGTTTGCAAAGTCAGAGAGATTGCATGTTCTCTTGTCCTAGATCCCCTTCTTATCAACAGGACATCTGGCTGGGGTGAGAGGAACAATTGGTATCAGTGAAACCCAGCAGAGCTCTGGGATTTCTATATTGGAGGGTTGGGTGGAGGCAGGAAAATCAGGTTGGAAGAGGGCCTGTCTGCAAGGTGCATTTTCATAGACAGCACACTACCTTTTATTTATATTGACAGTTCATGGGTGCAAGACTGATGGGAGGACCCTCAGGAACTGAATGCTCTAACCTCCAGTGGGATAGTGATGGAGCCTGTAACCCTGTCCTCATTATGGCTGGCCTCCATATCTCCATACTATTTGGTTCTGGGACACCTAGTTGAATTCCTCTGTAGGATCTTCAAAATAGTCTCCTCTGGGCTTCTGGACATAGCATTTTCCATACCTCAAAGAGCCTCCCCAGAGCTCTTTCCATTCCTAAGAAGATTTCGATTTCTGTTAGCAGAAGGCCCTTTGAAGATCAGCTGATAAACTGTCTCTGCTAGATACTAGTAGCAAACCATATATTATAATTTAGCAAGTAGACAGAATCTCCCATTGTGTTTACCCACTAAGTTCTCTTCAGGCTAGTTTTGCACAGTGCCAGGGATCCCCTTGGTACTTGCAGCTTTCACATGCCTTCATGGTTCCCACCACCATTGTATGTTGATGCAGTGATAACCTTAGCTACTATCTTGGTTATGAAGATGGCACTGTCATTCCAGTGCATGGGGACTTAACACAGTGCTAATGGGTCAGGCTGATGACAAATCCTGCAGACCATTCTGTTTTGGATTCAGGGAGAAGACAGAGAAATAGTACAGTTGACTTTTGTGGGATCAATCACACAAAAGTAGGATTGATCCCAAGATTTCCTTTACTTCTTTGTGCAACTTTCATCTATGAATTTATATACTGCTTCTTCCTGATATCATCTAGTTAGATTATGTTATCTACTGGAAATATAAATTTGATATCAGTGTATAGAGTAAAAGCTCTTCTTTTATTGTTCTGAACATCTTTCATACCTCAGAGTGGTGTCATAGTTCTGGTCTTTTGGGGCTGGAGGATAACATCTATGCTCCCACTAACCTCACATGATCTGTCTTCCTTTTATCCCTGACCACATTACCAGCCATTTCCTGCTCCAGACACACTGCTGGTCTGCTGTTCTTCAAGCACTTCAGGCATGCTCTCCCCTTGGGGCCATTGTGCCTGCTGTTCCCTCTGCTAGGCATGCTCTTCCCCCATGTCCATGTGGCTAGCTCCCCTACTTTTTTCAGGTTTTGATTCAAAAGCCACCTTTTCATGGCCTGGTGTGGTGGGCTCACGCCTGTAATCTCAGCACTTTGGGAGGCTGAGGTACGCAGATCAACTGAGGTCAGGAGTTTGAGGCCAGCTTGGCCAACATGATGAAACTCTGTCTCTACAAAAAATACAAAACTTAGCCGGGTGTGGTGGCAGATGCCTGTAATCCCAGCTACTTGGGAGGCTGAGGCAGGAGAATCACTTCAACCTGGGAGGCGGAGGTTTCAGTGAGCTGAGATCACCCCACTGCACTCCAGCCTGGGCGACAAAGCGAGAGACTCCGTCAAAAAAAAAAAAAAAAAGGCACCTTTTCAGTGATGTCTTCCCTGGCCAATCTATTTAAAATGTTTGAGCCACTTCATATCCCCTTCCTTACATTGTTTTTCTCCCTGTCACTGTTCTCACTGTCTGACATACAATATGTTTTCCTTATTTAGCTTGCTTATTGTCCATGTCCCCCATTACAATATAAATTCCATGAAGAAGGGTTTTTATCTGTTCTATGTACTACTGTATTGGGGATACAGTACCTCCAACTGTGCTTGTAGTAGTTGCACAAGCACTACATGGTAGTTGCTCAAAACATGTTTTTTGAACTGGTGACTTGATTACGTTAAAGGCTTCCACCAGAAGTTGCCTTTCTGAGATGTCATCAGAGCAAGCTCCTCTGTTCTCTGTATTATTTTAGTTATTCTTTCTGAGGCCTCACTAGCTCCAGCCAAAGGTAGAAGGAGAAAAACAAGGAGCTCTATGAATCTGGAAACCCTAAAAGAACACCGTACAACTTGCTTTGCATGAAAGCCAACTTATGATGCCCACATGGCAAGTAAGTACATATTTAATAAATATAAAGAACTTTCAATTCAGTTGGCATCCCAAACCTTGTGGTATAAACACTAAAGATACTTAATTTACTTTAGTGAAACTCATTCTATAGCGTAACAGAAAAATCAGGCTCAGCAAAAATCTGGCAATTTCTAGATTGGGTATGTGCAGGACAGAGTTTATCTGTTTCCAATCACAGCCGAAGCCAAGAGTCCATCAAACTTAATAACAGCCACTGATCTCCCTGTGTTAGCTTGACTCTCACTAAGGAATCTATAGACATCAGTCTAAACACAGACCCACATCCATTCTCAAACCGGGGCTAAAAATTAAAGAGCAAAACGATCAAGCATTCTCCTCATCTGACTATGGAGCTCAAGCTCAGACATATGATTTAAAACAGTCTTAACAGGATCTCTGTTGTTAGGTTTAGAGTATGTTATGTGGGTATAGATTATATGTATATGTTATGACTTCCCTTAACTCACCAGTGAATTAAATAAACTATACACTCTCTGGAACTCTACACAGTATTTCTCAATGTATGGTCTGGAATCCCCCAGCACCAAAATCACCTGGAATGAGTGTTGAAAAAGCACATTTCGGGGACATATCAAGACCTAATGAGTAAGAAGATCAGGGGAAAGGCTTTAGAATAGCTTTAACAGGGTTTCCAAATGAGTCTTCCAGGAGCCAAAGTTGAGAACCAATGCCTAGTCCTCTAGGATGAAGAGAACGGCTCCCATTTTCAAATATGAGTACAGCAAGTTCAGGAATAATCCCATCAGTTGCCTTAGAACAGGAGTCAGAAATATATGGATTCCTTTTGGGAAGTGTGGCTCCTTCTTAGGCCTTCTTAGGTCCTCTTTCCCTCAGTCCTATTGGTTAGCAGCAACTTAGAAGAGTTACCACAGGCCAGGCATGGTGGCTCACGCCTGTAATCCTAGCAGATCGCGAGGTCAGGAGATCGAGACCATCATGGCTAACACGGTGAAACCCCGTCTCTACTAAAAACACACACACACACAAAAATAGCCGGGCATGGTGGTGCACACCTGTAGTCCCAGCTACTCGGGGGACTGAGGCAGGAGAGTTGCTTGAACCCGGGAGGTGGAGGTTGCAGTGAGCCGAAATTGTGCCACTGCACTCCAGCCTGGGCAACAGAGCAAGACTGTCTTTAAAAAACAAAAAAAAAAGCTACCACAGAAGCCAACCACAGGATTTTATGAGTTGCCCAAGAAAAGCAAATAGAATCCCTTCCTGGCAGAATTCTGAAAGAAAAACGAGTGGAGAAAGTGGGACACCTTTCTCTACTTTTCCATCCTCACTCCCCTCCAACCCTACTTCTCCTTCCACGCACTCTGACAGCCAACATACCCTGTCTGAACCCAATCTGCATATTATTTTTTCGTTCGTATAAATCTAAGGGGTAGAAGCGTAGCTTATTACATGGATATATCGGATATATCACATAGAGGTGAAGTCTGAGCTTTTATTTTTACTGTAACCATCACCCAAATAATATACGTTGTACTCATTAAGTAATTTGTCATCCCTCACCCTCCTCCCTCACTCCCACTCTTCCAAATCTCCAATGTTTATTTTCCACACTCTATGTCCACCGTGTACACATTATTTAGCTCCCACTTATAAAGGAGAACATTTGGTCCATTATGTATATTATTAAGTACAGCTGAGATGTTTTCATTTCTTCTCCTGTGTTTTAGAGAGAGTTTAGCACAGATATCTTCAGATTAATATCTGGAATTAAATGGGCTCCTTGTGCCTCAACATCTGGGAGATGTGCCCGGCCTGGTACCTACTAATCCAGAATCTTCTTAGAGAAGGAACCTGGGTTGGACCTTGGGCCAGGGGAAAGGATTCTTCAGCACTGGTTAGTAGAGAGCTGGACACTCTTTTGCTGTTAGCTGGGATAAGGGCTGCTCTTTGGAAAATAATAACACATTTTCACTTCTTTTTTCCCTTCTGTCAAGTTTCTAGACCAAGTGCAAAGGAGTTTAGTCAATAATGCACATTTTGGTAGTCCTTTTTAATGATTTCTTTTTCTGTTGTATGATGCTAGGGTTTTCCCCTTTTGAGCAGGGATAGAGAGAAGGTTGACTGTCTTCTTGGAACAAAGGAAAGCTCTGATTGTAATGTCTTAAATAAGGGGATTACCAGGTGGCTGTCTAGGCCCAGATTTCATCAAGCATTTGGCCCATAAAGCTGTCACTCTGAGAAAAAATACATTCTGAAACTGACACTGGGATGTTGGAGAGTTGGGTTCTATGTGAGTCAAAAGCTAAAAGCATGTGTCTATCTCCACAAGAAGAAGCGACTCTTGGTGGGAAATGTGGTTCTTGGTGGGAGACTTCTGCACCAAGAGGTACTGGCACAGAGTGTGAGACCCAATAATGGCTGTAGGGATTTTAATTCCCTGGGTGTGGCAAAGTGGCTTCTGTGCCCATTCCTGAGAGTTCCTGCACAGCTGCTGCTTCATTCAAAATCTATGTTACTTAAAAGCTGTTGTGGTCAATATTTTTGCCAACTTGAAAGTTCTTAGAGATGGAATTTCTGGTATTCCCTGCAGCCCCCTTCTATCACAATCTCTTCAATTTCTTAACTAGTATAGAGAATAAGAACATGGACTTTGAAACCAAATAGGCCTGAATATGACATCCTAGCTATACCACTTATTGGCTGTCTGACCTTGAGCAAGTTCCCTAGCCCTTTTGAGCCTCAGTTTTCATGTCTGTAAAATGGGAATAATCATAATACATACTTTGGTTTGTTGTTGTAAAGATTAAATAAAATTATACAAGGAAAGTGTTTAACACAGTGCCCGTTACATAAGAAAGTCTTGATAAATGTTAGCTGTCGTTGCTATTGCTGGGCATTGGTTATAAAAAGAGGACTGCTAGAAGCCACATAGTTCAGTGAAAAATGCTATGGATTTGGTCAGGAGTCCTGGGATCAAGCCCCAGCTCTATCTTTGATTGGCTCTGTGGCCTTGGCCAAGTCACTTCACCTCTCTGAACCTCAATTTTTTTTCATCTATAATGAGAATCTTTCCTATCTGCTTTACAGAGTTATTGAGAGAATCAAATGTAACTATATAAGGAAAGTCACTTTGAAAGTTGTAAATTTGTATACAATCATGGGAGGGAGCATTATGTTCTCCTTTGATGTATTAGCGGATTTTAAAACTAAAATTTTATTTCATTTTAGAGACAGAGTCTCACTACATTGCCCAGGTGGAAGTACAGTGGCTACACACAGGCATGATCATAGTGCACTACAGCCTGGAGTTCCTAACCTCAAGTGATCCTCCTGCCTCAGCCTCCCGAGTATCTGGGACTACAGGCATATGCAGCAGAAGATTGCTTTAAAAAAAAAAAAAAAAAGATGGCTCTGGGCTTCGGAGACTTATTTGTATACAATGCTGGGGAATTATGGTGTAAGCCATCCAGGTAAAGCATGAGATATTATAAAAAGAGGCATACTTGTAGCACTCAAAATTAACTCTTTATTAGCCAATTCAGTGGAATAACTTAACCCCCAAATGTTAAATACCAGCATTTATCCTGCAATGTGACTGAGGCCAGGGAATTTAATCAGCCCAAACTTTAAGCTGTAAGAATTTTACCCTGACAATGTATATTGATAGCTTATCTTCACAGGTGTGGGACAAAGGACAAAACTCAAACTCATCCCTCTGCTCACCTGAGACAAATGCATATTTGATTGCTTCTTCTGATGTAAAAATGCAGATTCACTGAGGAAGATGAAGGCATAAGTGACTATTCCTCTACCCCCTCTCACATGTAAATTGTGTATTCAGTGAAAGGCTGATCAAAGACTCAAAAAAATGCAACCATTTGTCTCTTATCTTCCCACACCTTTTAAAAATGTGGTCATCTTTCCCCAATATCCGCCTTTTCCCCCTTTAGACATTGAAGCCCTCAAAATTATCTTTGGAGAAAGGCACAGACCTGCCTCCCAGGTGCACATCCTTAACCATGGCAAAATAAAATTTCCAAATTGTTTCTGACCTGTCTTAGGTACTTTTCTGGTTTACAAACTCAACAACAAAAAGATAAATAACCCAATTAACAAATGGGCAAAGGAGAAATAGATATTTCTCCAAAGAAGATACACAAATGGCTAACAAGCACATGAAAAGATACTTAACATCATTATTTACTAGAGAAATGCAAATCAAAACCACAATGAGATACTATTTCACACCCACTAGCATGACTATAATTTTTTTAAAACAGGAACCTAACAAGTGTTAGCCAGGATGTGGAGAGATTGGAACCCTCATACATTGCTAGTGGGGATGTAATGTAAAGTGGTACTGCTGTTGGGGAAAACAGTTTGGTAGTTCCTCAAAAACTTAAACATAGAGTTACCACATGACCCAGCAATTCCACTCCTAGGTATATACCCAAAAGAATTGAAAACAGGTGTTCAAACAAAAATTTGTCCAAGAATGTTCATAATAGCACTATACACAATAACCAAAAGGTAGATAGGACACAAGTGTCTATCAATGGATGAATGGCTAAACAAAATGTGGTACATCCATATAATGAAGTATTATTTAGTCATAAATAGAAATGAAGTACTGATAAATGTCACGACATGGATGAACCTCAAACACATTATGCTAAGTGAAAGAAGCCGGCACAAAAGCCACATATTGTATGATTCCATTTACGTGAAATATCCAGAGTAGGCAAGTACAGAGATAGAAAGCAGAATAGTTGTTGTCAGGGGCTGATGGGAGATACGAATGGTGAATGACTGCTTAATAGGAACGGGGTTTCCATTTTGGAGAACCAAACAGGTTCTGGACCTTGATAGTGGTGATGATTGTACAACATTGTGAATGTATGTACTGTCACTGAATTGTATACTTTAAAATGGTTAAAATGGTAAATTTTATGTGATCTGTATTTTACTACAATAAAAAATGTTATCTAATTCAATCCTTCCACTAGTTCAGATTATACATCCCAATTCATCTGATTAAGTGGCATTCTGCAGAAAATACTTGTAGTCATAGCCCAGATCCATAAAACAATAAGCATCCATCCACCTACTACCAGTCTGTGCTTTAACTTTGGTTTTAACCTAATTTCTTTGTTGACATATCTAACTGAGGGCTGCTTCACTTCATAGGATCTTTTAACATCAAAATAGAGTTTTGTTCTGACTGGCCAATTCTCTTCCCTATAAATTAGGTTTCTGTTTACTTTTTATTTCCAAAGGTTAATCATTCTAAACTCTACCTCACTCTCAGAGCCTTTTCAAGTTCACCAACAACCAATTCAATTAAACACACATTAGTTTGAGAATGGAAGTGTTGATATGAGCACACACTACTATACGCTGATTGATATTATCTGGTTGACAAACCTAGACATATGAAATAGACACATCGCCCTCTCACGTGTCAACTGATTTTTCACATGGATATGTGTCTATCAAATAATACTATATGTCCTAACCTCTGATATTTTTTGGATTTCTAAGTGTAGAGTCTATGCTTCAGTAAAAGTCTGTATTTTTATCTTCATGAAATAACTCAAAACATCTGCAAACTATTATTTTTTCAAAAATACTATCTTCCCTTGCTTATACATTAAAATGGTGATTATTTGGTTTGTAGAATTGGATGGAAAACCACCATGCAAATCAAAAGCCAAGAATGTCAGGTCCTTCCCCAATCATCCCCCTAGTGTTGAGCTCCAGCGGGAGAATAGATGATACAAGAAGAAGTTATGCCTCTGATCTGTGAGGCCCCTCAACCTGTCCCTTAATATATACTCACCTGAGTCGCTGTCAAACTCTTATGTGGTAAAGCCTTCTTTTGTGGATTCTTAGGTGACTCATGATCGAGAGAGATTTCTACCAAGTTCTTAGAAATTATTTCAGGTTGGATAACAGGTGGGATGATGCTGAGTCGGCGTCGGCGTGATGGTGGGTTCTGTCAAGAGGGAGAATAGAAGGAACAATTTAAAACCTGTGCTCTCTTCCTCAAATTAGTGGTTTTCTCTTATTCTTTAATAAGAGTAAGGAATCCAAAGTTGGTTGAAGGACTAAGAATCCAAAGTGAAAAAAATAAGCCCAGGGAAGAATTTCCTACCTCCCCGTCTTCATTCCTAGTACCTACTCAAACCAAAGACTACTAGCCTTGATTTCCCCTCTGGGGTGCTGCACACTTTTGCCAATCCCCAAACAAAGACAGAAACTTCAAATTGCTTGTTCGTGCAAGATCAGAATCCTGATGTTATCTCCTTACTGATGTTAAATACAAATCTCATTTAGTTCTGATCTTTGTTTTAATGTCTGAATTTGACTTTGGAAGTCCGGTTCTCATAGAGGCGAGTCTTTGAGTTATGACCTGGAATTGGCATCCAAACTGCACTCTTTGCTCCTATTATTCAAGGAATTATTTGGATTGAATCTTGACTGTGTTAGTTGCTTATCTTAATCATGTCAATAATGATTTTCTGGGATTTTAAAGAAAATCTACAGAATTTAAAAATCTATAGATTTTAAAGAAAATCTATGGAATGGTTTCCTAAAGGGACAAAAATTTATCATTTGGGCTTTCCTTGGGATTCAGCAGACAATTTAGTTGATTCCATTTTGAAGAAAATGGTACACTTGACTTTGAGGCACTGGTCCCTGCCATGGTCCTCTTGATGTGGGTCAGAATCCCTGCTTTTTATCTTTAACAAATACTGGCTAAGCATCTACAATGCATTACACCCCATTCCAGGAAATGGGCCTACAACAATAAACAAAACAAATTCTTGCGGTCATGAAGCTGACATACTTGCTTCTGTTGTAGACTCTGCTCAGCTCAGGGCAGATAGCCTTCAGACAATGTAGCCAAAGAAGGAACCACAGCGAAGCTTACAAAGGTTATGCTCCTGGGGTGCTCCTGGCCAGTGTCTCCAGTGCTTCCTTATTACTACCAGGCCCCATTGGGAGCTCTTGGGGAGAGGCCATATCAACCAATTCCAAGCCCAGCTTTAATAATAATAATTACAATAATGACAACTAACTTTTACTAAGAGCTTACAATGTGCTAAGCAGAGAGTGCTCTCCATAGATACATCTCACTGAAGCCTCACAACAATTCTTTGAAGCATTTGCTATTGTGGGCTCCATTTTACGGATGGGGAAAACAAAATTTGAGAGATGATGTAACCTGCCCTAATTCTTTCAGTGGCAGAGCAAGCATTTGAAAGGTCTGTCCAGCTTGATAGCCCTTGTTCTTGATCACTGTGAACTCGTGTCTCCTAATTATAAGAGCCAGAAAAGGGAGAGCCCATACTGAAGCCCAAGTTCAAGACGTTTAAAGGCAACAACCAGAACATATGGTGTGCCTGCTTCCTTAAGAAGGGCTGAGGGACAGTCAAGCCTGTGAGCAGTAAGAAAAACTGTTTTGAAGTCTCAGTTTCTTAAATGACTAAATTCAATTTGATTCAACAACAGCAAGATGCTAATAATCTGCCATTGTATCTTTTTAACTATTTGTGCTCAAATAAAGGGAACAGAAAATGTCTTGGAGAGTAATGTAGGCATCCACATTCCTAACACTTCAGATAGGACATCAGGTGAAAATCTGGCAGGAAATAAAATTGGCTCAGTGTCAGTATTTCTGACATAACTGTATACCTGGATTTCTTCTTTAACAATCTCCTCGTTGTTCTGAATGTCACTTAATCCATTAGAATCCTGCCCCTTCAAGGGAATTGACCCCACTGGCCAATTTCACGCTTGCCCCAGCTTTTATGTAGCACTGGGTGTCAGGACCCTTGACTTAATGCTATCAACCATCCTTCCATTGGGGTTGTCATTTTGGTACTTAAGGGAAATTTCCCATGCAAAGGTCAGGTTGGTTGTTGATAACTTAGGTCCTATTAATACCCTATGTTGTCTTCAGCCTTGTTTTCCAGGGTATCAACTAAGGGATCAGGCCAAAAGTGTGAGGTATAGGCCCAAGCCAAACATTTAAGAAAGCTTGCCTTTAGGCTATTGTGGCCTTCCCCAACCACTTCCTTGTGAGAAGTAATGCCCCTAGAATATTTTCCTTTAATTTTCACAAAAAATAATTTTTTTAAAAAAATGGAATATCTCTGCTATATGAGTCTCTCTGTTGCTGGGACTTAGAGAGGAGGGGAAAGAAGGAGGAGTCCAAGAAACCAGTTTCCTCTTTCTGAATGTGAGAACCCTGTGCCACTTGGTCATGGTCATGAGGCTGCAGGGAGTGTAACTATGGAGGTGAGTGAAAGCTAGTGTTGATGTTTAAAACTGAAGATTGAATAGTTCATGGAAGTGACTTTTCCTGCTGTAGTACAAGAGGGAAATAGTCTTCTGACCCTAGGGGCTGCTTAACAACTTTAGGGTCAACACCATTAGTGTCTATCTCAGTGTTTTCTCCTCTATAGCTAATGGATCCAGAAGAAAGGAAACCAGAGTGAGAGATGTGGGGTCTTAACAGACATGTCAGAAATAAGCCCCACTTACCTCTTGCCAAATGGAAAATAATCATCTCTCCAGTGGAGAAGGGTCTCCTCCTTGTTCTCTTCCCACTTACACAGGGACCTTTGGGCATAATTCCACCCACAGGCTGAGACGGGGAAGGCAGCTGTTAAGGGTTGTCTCCTTGACAATATCTTCAGCTCCCCCTGAAGCATTTCTGGATCAGAGCTATACTCTGACTGAGCAATGGATCCCTACCATAAGTTTAGGATTAGCTGGAGGCAAGATGCTACATACATGCTACATTATGTAGGTGCTAAGGTGTACCCTTCTTTCTGTCCAGGCAGGTATAAAGAAGTTCAGCATCTTGGGGTAATGGAAAGATCATGGGGTTTGAGTTTAATACACCTGGGTCAGATTTCCAAGTCTACAATTTACTACCAGGGTGGGCTTGAGCAATATCTTTAACTTCTCTGAGTCTTCATTCAATCCTCACAAGCAACCCTTTGAGGTAGATGTTAATATTATACCCACTGTAGATGAGGAAAAGAAGGCCCAGAGAAGTTAATCAACTAGCCCAGGGGTCACACAGCCAGTAAGTAGCAGAGTAGGAATTCAAGCATAGATCTGTCTTTCTGACTCAGCTGCCCATGCTCTGAACAATTCCACTTTGTTACCTCAGTGATCTTGGGGCCAGCAACCCAGACTGCACTTGTAGGCACATTTTGAAGCACAGCTCCTGACATGGCTCCAGACACAACTCCAGGAACCTTACTCCTAGGTTTAGGCAGAGTTCTGGAAATATGGGATCTCTGTATAAGAGAGAGAGAAAAAAACTTGAGGATTGGTATGCCAGCACATAAACAGTGGAATGTCGCAGCCAAAATAATTATTCTTATGGTGTGTTAAGAGAAGTGAATATAGGCCAGGCACGGTGGCTCGCGCATGTAATCCCAGCACTTTGAGAGGCCAAGGCGGAAGGGTTGCTTGGGCCCAGGAGTTTGAGACCAGCCTGGGCAACATGGTGAAACCCTGTCTCCACAAAAAGTACCAAAAAATCATCCAGGCGTTACAGGCCTGTAGTCCCAGCTACTCGGGAAGCTGAGCTGCGAGGATCACCTGAGCCTGGGAAGTTGAGTCTGCAGTGAGCCATGATCATGCCACTGCACTCCAGCCTAGGTGACAAGAGTGAGACCTGTCTCAAAAAAAAAAAAAAAAAGAAGTGAATATGGCAATACTAATCAACACTGTGTGCCAGGTAATAGGCACATTATATATTTATACATTCTGTCACTCAAGGCTTACAACAGCCCTGTGGGGGTAGGATCAGCTGAGAAGCAGAAACAAGTTCCCACTCCTTTTAATTTTGGCAGGGTTAGAGTAGGGAACAGAAGAGAAGTAGTCCAATTAGACACTGATGCTCGAGTCCACTATTACCTGCTGAGGTCTGCCTCTCTGGGGATCCATAGAAGGAAACATTTTACTTGCTGATCTTTCAGGCTCAGGACCCAACATGAAGATGCTATCATGGGATAGGGCTTTGCTCCCCATGCTGCTCTTGGCCCTGGACAGAAAGGAAAGGTCTTGTAAAAGCAACCCAAGGGCCATGGGAACTGAAGACAAATGTATATTCATAATATGGCCTACCATAGATACCTCAGAAGGAGAGCAGGGATGCATATGTGCTGACATAGAAAGTGGCTCATGAGATAGTAAGTGAAAAAGATAATAGTATGGTCCCATTTAATATATACACACATATATAGTTCATATTCAAAGAAAAAAGTCTAGAAGGATATCCACAAATTGTTAGAGGTGGTTCCCTCTGAGGAATGGCGCACTAGGGACAGGAATGAAATTTTCATTTTCTACTTCATGTCCTTCTGTATAATTTTAATTTTTACATTATGAGCACATATCCTTTTTACATAACAGTCTTACTGAGATATAGTTTACATGCCATACATTTTGCCCATTTAAAGTATATAATTCAATAGTGGCAATTCCGGGGAATGGGAGGAAAGGCCATGAGTTTTGTTATTATTACAGTGAGAATTATAAAAGATCTTTCACATCCAAATTTCTCTCGTGATTTTGTTTTGATTTTAAAAAATATCAAAGATCTTCACAGATACACAAGGCTTTAATTCATCAGATCCTTTCCTCTTTCACACAAGAGCTCTACAATATATCTATCCTATTTTCAAAGTCATCCTATGTACCACCTGCACCTCCCTTCCCCAAGCTTTCTAAATCCAGATGAAAATACCTTCTGATTGGGAATGGTGCCAGGTTGATGATAATTACATGTTAAGAAAAATCAGAAGAAAGATAAAAACAAATGAAAGGCTAAAGACATGAAAGACTCCTTTTTGGAGTGTGGTAATGTATTTTACCTTTAAAAAATTTCAACCAAAGACATCACAGGAAGAGCAAACTACAGACCAATATCTCTTATGAATATAGATGCAAAAATCCTCAATAACACACTCACGAACTGAATCCAACAGCATATAAAAAGAATTGTATACCATGACAAAGTAGGATTTACAAGGAATGATTGGCTTAATGTATGAAAATCAGTGAATGCCAAACACTGTATCAATAGAATAAAAACAAAAACTATATGACCATTTCAATAGATGCAGAAAAAACATTTGTAAAATTCAACACCCTTCCATGATAAATGCACTCAATCTTGATAGAAGATATCTGTGACAAACCACGGCTAATATCATGGTGAAGGCTGGATATATTCCCCCTAAGATCAGGAACAAGACAAGGATGACTGCTTTTATCATTTCTATTCGACACTGTATGGGAGATTATAGACCGGGAAATTAGGTAAGAAAATGAAATTAATGCCATCCAGAATGGAAAGGAAGAAGTGAAATTAGCTCTATTCACAGATGACATAATTTTGTATATAAAACTCTTAATGAATACACTAAAAATGACTAGAAGATATGAATTCATCAAAGTTGAAGGATGCAAGTGTATTTCTATACACTTGCAATGAACAATCTGAAAATGAAATTAAGAAAACACTTCCCTTTACAATAGCAACAAAAGAATAAAAACTTAAAAGTCAATTTAACAAAAGATGTGCAAAACTCATAATCTGAAAACTATAAGACACTGATGAGAAAAAATGCCAAAGTCCTGAATAAATGAGAGGAAATCCCATGTTCATTCATTGGAAGACTTAAACTTGTTAAGATGGCAGTACTTCACAAAATGATCTACAGATTCAATGCAATAGCTACTGAATTTCATGCTGGCTTTTTTTTTTCCAGAAAATTGATCTTAAAATTCATAGTGAAATGCAAGGGACCACAAATAGCCAAAATAATCTTGAACAAGAAGAACAAAGTTGGATAACTTATACTTCAATTTCAAAGCTTACTATAAAACTACAGTAATCAAGACAGCGTAGCATTAGCATAAAGATAGACATATAGATCAATGAAATAGAGTTGAGAGTTCAGAAATGAACCTATACATCTATGGTTGATTTTCAGCAAGGGTGCCAAGACTATTCAATGAAAAAAGAATAGTCTCTTCAACATATGGTGCTGGAGCAACTGGGTATCCACATGCAAAAGAATTAAGTTGGACCTTTATCTCACACCATATATAAAAATACTATAAAGACACATGCACATGTATGTTTATTGCAGCACTATTCACAATAGCAAAGACTTGGAACCAACCCAAGTGCCTATCAGTGATAGAGTGGATAAAGAAAATGTGGCACATATACACCATGGAATACTATGCAGCCATAAAAAATGATGAGCTCATGCCCTTTGCAGGGACATGGATGAAGCTGGAAACCATCATTCTCAGCAAACTAACACAGGAATAGAAAACCAAACACCGCATGTTGTCACTCATAAGTGGGAGCTGAACAATGAGAACACATCGACATGGGGGGTGGTACATCACACACTGGAGCCTGTTGTGGGGTGGGGGGCTAGGGGAGGGATAGCATTAGGAGAAATACCTAATGTAGATGATGGGTTGATGTGTACAGCAAACCACCATGGCACATGTATACCTATGTAACAAACCTGCACTTTCTGCACATGTATCCCAGAACTTAAAGTGTAATTTTAAAAATTAACTCAAAATGGATTAAGGGCCTAAATATGAGAGCTAAAACTATAAAATTCTTAGAAAAAACATAGGAGTAAATCTTTGTGATCTTGGATTTGGCAATGGATTTTTAGATATGACACCAGAAGCTCAAGTAACAAAAGAAAAAATAAATGGATAAATAGTGATATGGTTTGGCTCTGTGTCCCCACCCAAATTTCACGTCAAATTGTAATCCCCACATGTCGAGGGAGGAATTTGGTGGAAGGTGATTGGGTCATGGGGGCAGTTTCCCCTATGCTGTTCTCGTGATAGTGAGTGTGTTCTCATGAGAGCCGATGGCTTAAAAGTGTGTGGCATCCCCGCTTGCACTCTCTCTCTACTGCCACCATGTAAGACGTGCCTTGCTTCCCCTTTATCCTCTGCCATGATTGAACTGTGAGTCAATTAAACCTCTTTTCTTTATAAATTACCCAGTGTCAGGTAGTTCTTTATAGCAGTGAGAATGGACTAATACAAATGGATTTCATAAAAATTAAAAATGTTCGTGCATCAAAGGTTACTAGCAAGAAAATGAAAAGATGACCTACGTAATGGAAGAATATATTTGCAAATTATATATCTGATAAGTCTTGGATCTGAAACATATAAAGAACTCTTTCTTACTAATAGGAATTCTTTTTATTGAATTCTTAAGGAATTCAATAATAAAAATTTAAATAACCCAATTAGAAAATAAAAAAAGATGTGAATAGACATTTCTCCAAACAAGAAAGATATACAAATATATTTTCCAAAGATATACAAATGGCCAACAAGTACATGAAAAGATGCTCAACATCACCAGTTGGCAGGGAAATACAACTCAAAACCATAATGAGATGCCATTTCACACCCACTAGAATGGCTAGAATCAAAAATTCAATTCAGATAATAACAAGCATTGGCAAGGTTGTGGAGAAATTGGAACACCCATACACTGCTGGTGGTGCCCCCATACATTGCTGGTGTTAAAGTGGTCCAGCCACTTTGGAAAACAGTCTAGCAGTGCCTCAAAAGGTTAAATATATAACGGCCATTTGACCCAACAATTCCACTCCTAGGTATATATCCCAGAGAAATAAAAACATATATCTGCCCCAAAACTTATACACAAATGTTCACAGCAGTATTATTCACAATAGCCAAAAGGTGGAAACAACCCAAATATCCATTAACTGATGAATGGATAAAATGTGGTATAGTCATGCAATGGACAGTCAGTAGCAAAAAGGATGAAATTCTGATACATGCTACAACATGAATGAACCTTGAAAACATTATAATGAGTACAAGAAGTCAATAAGAAAAGACCAGCTTCCACTCATGTGAAATGTCCAGAATAGGTAAATCCACAGAGACAGAAAGCAGGTTAATGATTTCTAGGGCCTGGCGGGCGTTGGGGGAAGGTTGAATAGGGAGGACTGGTCAATGGGTACAGGAGTTTATTTTTGAGGTGATGAAAAAGTTCCAAAATTTATTATGATGATGATTGTACAACTCTGTGGATTTACAAAAAATGTTGAATTTTACCATTTAAGTGGTTTAATTGTATAATATATGAATTATATCTCAATAAAACTGCTACCAAAAAAGAAATCAAGTTCTTGATGCATGATTTTAAATAAATGACCCTTGAAAACATACTAAGTGAAAGGAAGCCAGTCAAAAATAGCCACATATTGTATAATTCATTCATGGGAAATGTTCACAATAGGCAAATCCATAGAGGCAGAAAGCAGATCAGTGGTTTGAAAGAGGAGAGGGGAATGGAGAATGACTGCTACTGGGTGCAGGGTTTCTTTTTAGGGTGACAAAATGTCCTAAAATTGGATAATAGTGATAGCTGCACATGCTAAAAGGTAGAACTTTGTAGTATGTGAATTATATTTCAAGAAAGCTGTTATATAGAAACATAAAAATTTTAAATGATAAAAGTTATTCCTGTTACGTAGGAGAAAATGTGTATGTTTATATAAAAGATGAGATTAGACACGAAAAAATAAAGGAAGAAAAGAAGAAAAACGCAAGTAAGCTGATACATGCTACAACATGAATGACTCTTGGAAACATGCTAAGTGAAAACATACTAAGTGAAACAACCTTTGTATGATTCCACTTACATGAAATATCCAGAATAAGAAAATTTATAGAGGCAGAAAGTAGATTAGTGGTTATTTAGGGGGGAACCTGTTAATTGGTACAGGGTTTCTTTTAGGGAGGGGTAGCAATGTTTAAAAACAGATAAAATAAACTTTAAAATGTTTAAATGCCCTTTTTGTACTTATTGTCTTTATTACAAAACAATACATTTATGTTAGCACTTAAAAAAAACTTCAAATGGTAACTAGAGTAGCAGCTTGGGCATTGTGGGGCTAGCACCTGCCCTGTCATTATGAGCCTGTGGGGACTTCATATGGATATATTTGATAATGACACACTATAAGGACAATCTCATGTTATGGGGATTAAAACAGAACCCGCTCTAAGATGGCTTGTGGGCCAACAGGAGAGGAGAGGAGAGAGATGTCTGCTGCTTTTTACTAAACTCCTACTTACCTTTTCCCTATAAAACTCTGCTATCCAGGTGGCCCTGGTGTTGGAAACAACGTAGTCTGCTTTATAAAACAGCAGTCCAGCAGAAAATTACTGTGACTCTCTAGATAAACACTTAATGGATATATATATTATTGATCCAGCATTGAGAATGTAATGTTTCCAGACATCTCTATATACACGCATATGCTCAGTATGCACATACAACACGCTTTCATTCACTGCTGCTCTATGATCTACTGGCTCAAATCAGGTTCAGAACTAGTGTAGCATCTGTGACTACCTTGCCTCCTCTGCTTTTTGCAGAAAAACTGAGAGGAAATCTTGGGCTATGAGTGGGCTTAGAAATGTCTCTCATTTCCATGCTGTGCATTAATCAAAGTGAAATGGTTGAATTGGCTCTATAGTGCCAAGCCCTCCCTGATCAAAACATTAAATTAGCACCAGTTGTGGCCAAGTCTGTCAGAAATGAAAACTCTTGTCCACTTAACATATCTTGTGCTCATTGATCTGTTCCCTGGAGGCGAAAATAAAAATAAAAATAAAAACTCCCAAACAAAATCTCAGCCTTAATTAAGGGCAGTGAAGTATATTATTACAACAGCACTCATTAAGAAATCAAATGAAGGAACGGGATTTGTCCATTCCATCAGATACGGCTTAATACAGTCTTGGAAATAGATGCTGGTCCTATGGTACAGGCCAGGGGAAGGCTGGTCATAAGTTTCGTTATGACTAATTGCTTCAGTGAATGAAAAAAGCTGATCTCCCTTCTCCGGAGTGACATTTTCCAGGGTTTCTTCCCCTAGCACATTAAGCAGAAGACTGAGATCAGGGGTGATCTTCAGGCCCCCTAAGTTATATTATTTGAATTTCCTTGCACACAAAAAAATCCCCCCCTTCTCTCTCTCTCTCTCTCTCTCTCTCAGGTTCACATGTGCACACACTTCTGGAAAGGAAGGAACAAGTAAAAGGGAGAAATGTAGAACTTTAGCAGAGATAGTAAACCTGAATGCCCCTCCCTGACCTCCCCCTGGGTTTTAGCAGGGCTAGTCTTAGTCTTACTGAACACTGCAAGGCAATGGGCTATAACAGTATTACTTGTGAGGTACTACATAAGCCCCTCTTTCAAAACCATCTGCCCTACTCCCAGCAAGACTACTTGAAATTCCTTACACTGGATGCACTCATGAAGGTTGTTCTTAAGGAGCCATATATGATAACTATCAGGCCATTATGTTATAGAATGTATTGGGGGAGATATTGGGGACAGTATAACGTGTCAGCTAACTGCCTCATTCCCTCAAGGCTTTGCCTGGTTGGAGCGGGCAGCAGGACTGACTGGTGAGCTCTGTGGGGAGTCCAGATAAGTCTGGCATTTAAGGCCAGAAGAACAGGCCTAAGCAGAACTTCATAGAGGGGGATCTGATTGATCCAGAGACAGCTGGGAATCCTAGGTGTCCAGATAGCACAATAGGATGTGGAAATTTGGGCACTGCAGATGAATATCTGAACAGCGGTGGCAGTGGTAGCTGGAAACAGTCTTCCCCATGCCCCCTGTGACTATAGCATTTCCCCTAGTCTCCTGAAATGGAGGGAGAAAGGGATCTGGGTTGTTTGCTTGCATGTGTGTTTTTACAGCAACACAGTGATCTCATGCTCATGACCCACCCCACTCCCAGCTAGATAGCTTTACTATAGGAGGCTTTCATCACTTGTTATGAGATCTTGGCTAGATCAGTAGTCTGAGAGCCAGGCAAGCAAACCAGACCAAGCCTCCTGAATGACGTAGGCCCTTCTTACCAGATCAAACAGGCCTTCAGCTCCTCATTGGCTGCAGGCCCCACATCTCAAGTTATTTTAGTTGCGACAGGCAGGGCTTCCCTGAATATCTGCACCCTCTTATTCAGTGCTCTCAGGAAGTGGGGTATGCATTTGCCATGCTCCAACCCACTGAGATGTGCAGCTCAGACAACAAACATGCATATGCACACAGAGAAAAGCACCACCCCCCTCCCCCGGACATGACTGCATTGGCAATGGCTGCAAGCCTGGCCCCCACAGGTGGGGACTTTTGGTGTCCCTGGTGATTTGGCTGCCGAAAGGTGACCTAGATCCAACTGCCTGCCTCTTCCCCTGTCCCCATCACTCTCCACCGCATCTGAGCTGACCTGGCCTTAGTTGGTTGATTTTCCCGAACGGGCTGCAGAGAAGAGATGTTAATGTTGCTGCTGGACAAGCTCAGTTCTAGCATTTCTTCTTCCTGGGTATCTTCGGCTTCTTTTTCCTTCTTCTTAACAAAAAAGCTCTTAAGGGCTTTAAATTTGCATTTCTTCTTTCCTGGAAGTGAAAAATGAAAATGAGGCAGAGTGTGATGGTAGAAGGGAAGACAGGAGAGGAAAAAGAGCCTTCATGAGAGGAACGAGGACCATGATCCCACCCAGGTGGCCTGCAGAGCTTGGACTCAACCCCAATGCTGACAGCACCCTTCAACATTCATTTGATTAGTCGTCCCCTTAATAACTCAGTAACAAAGTGTCTGAGTTACTGGTAAAAGCAGAAGCCCAGGCCACAGCTTGTGATCTCTGGGCAGCTGCTATTCAGGCCAAACTCACTAGGAATTCACTTGCCTCTCAAATTCAGCTATTAACATATACACCTCTTTCTTTGTCGTAAGAAGTTCATTCATGTGAAGCAATGATTGAGGCAATGAAAGCACTTAGTACTCCCCTGACTCTACCCCAGTGGCTGGAGTCATTGCAATCCAATAGGAGAGCCAAGCTCCCACATGTGAAAAACACTTCAGAACCCTTAGAAATCCAAGTCTAAGTGGCAGTTGATACTTCCTAGCCTGCGTGCTCAAAGGATGCAGACCCAAAGAGTGAGTGCGGTTGGTTAGTGCAGTCCAGGAACACTTCCTTGAGGAAGGAATTTATGAGCAAGGGAGATGGCCGGGAATCAGAAAGAAGAAAGGGCTGCCCAGGCGAAGAAGCTGCCTGTGTAAAAGGCATGTCAAAATCAGATACCAAAGAGTTTTTCAAGGAGTGTGTGTGTGTGTGTGTGTGTGTGATGATGATCATTGTGTGTGTTCTTCAAGTCTTGCCAATTGGTTTGGATTATCTACAGGGCTGCTGCCCTTTGCACATGCAGATAAATGAGAGTTTGCTCTATCTATAATAATTACCAGGGCAGCAGTGAGGAGTGTGAGCTTTAAATGCCCTTAAGGTGCTGTCTGTTTGGGCTTTACTTTTTTTTTTTTTTTTTTGAGACAGAGCCTCACTCTATCACCCAGGCTGGAGTGCGATGGCATGATCACAGCCCACTGCAACTTCCACCTCCTGGGCTCAAGCGATCCTCGCACCTCGCACCTTGCACCTCAGTCCCACCCCAGTAGCTGGGACTATAAGCACGCACCACCACACCTGGCTAATTTTTGGATTTTTTGTAGAGACGACGCTCTAGAAACTAGAGTTGAGTTCTAGAACTAGAGTTGAGTTCTAGTCTCAAACGCAAACTCTTGGGCTCAAGTGATCCACCCGCCTTGGCCTCCCAAAGTGCTACAATTACAGGCATGAGCCACCACGCCGGGCCTCTTTAGTTTCTTAATAAGCACATATGTCTTTATTGTGCTTATTAAGAAACTAAAGGGGAGAAGGGGGAGAGGGCTCGTGCTGCATTCTTCAAAGGGAAGGAATTAGCTCTTATTGATTTCACATGCAACAAGTGCCAACTAAGTTGTCTCATTCCAAGTCTCAACTGTCTGGTCTCCAGAAGGTCTCATCAGCACAGCAATTCTGTGCTGGCAATGAAGGGTCCAGACAAGGGAGTTGCCAATGCAGCAGCCATCATGAAAGGCTTAATGGTGTAATGGAAAGCACCATCCAAGAGTCAGAAAATTCTGGAATCCTAGGCTTGAATTCACTATCAATTAGCTCTGTGACCTGGAGAAGGTCACTCAACCTCTCTGGGACTCAGCAGGAAAATTAAAGAATTGCACCTGATCAGCATCTCCCAAAGTGTGTTCAGAGGGATGCTCATAAGGTTTGTTGTATGAGAAAGGGATCCGTAGTCCAGTCAATCTGGAAAATTCTGGATTAGACAAAGTTCAGTAGCCTGCTTTTCAACAAAACTTTTCTGAAACTTCAAAATGGTTATGTATATGGTGAAGTTCCAAGAAACCAGGCAACAATATTATCTCCCAATGTATGTAAGCGGAATGTCTGGGAAAAAACACTTTGAGAAATGCTGAACTAGAGTTCCTTTAGCTCTGAAATGCTATGACTTATTTGTGCACCGATTACTCCTGAGCCTGCCAGGGTAAAGGTTCCTAAACTTCAAGGCCTGCCTTAAGTCCAGTTTCCCACCAATCAGTGAAACTCATGCTTCTCTCTATCTTCTGGACACCTAAAACTTGGCTGTTAGCATCAAAAGTTTTGCATCTGAATGTTCTTAGCCTCCTCACTCATTCATTCGTTCATTCATCTATTCAACAAATATTTATTAAGGTCAAGTACTTACCATGTTCTGGGTATCCGTGAGAAAGAAAGAAGTTATAGCTCCCTATGTCTTAGCTACCGCCCCTACATCAAGGCTGTAGGCAAGCCCTCCTTAGCATCCCCCTTAGCAACTAGCACAGTGCAAGGCATGCAGTAACAGCTGTGTCCACTGGGGGGCGCAGAATACCAACACAGCTTGTCACTTCCTTTGACTTGAGACCACTGAACAGAGTCATCCTTCAGCATACGATAATTTAAACACTGGCCCTTATAAGGAGTTGATGCAAATTATAGATGACATAGGTAAAGAGCTTAGCATATGATCTGGCATGTAGTAAGTGTTCAATAAATGTGAGCTAGTGTTAGGGACTCAGTAATTACTTGTTTATCAGGGCTGGATTCAATTCTATCTCATTAGAAGCAGCCCCATATCTATAACTGAATAGTGAACTGTACAATATGCATAATTGGAGGCAGAAGCCAGCATGGAGTAGAGCAACGAAAGATTATAGAACTGTTTGCTTGATAATTGCTGCTTAAGTAATTTCTGTTTTGGATGACTTGGGCAATTTCTTATCTACTAGAATTTGCCTATATAGGGGCATGGTTGGGAAAACTTGGCAATTCTACCTAAAGAGAGAAAGAATAAAAAATGAAAATGAAACAGGAAACGTATATTTTCTGCAAGATCCCTTTTAAAAGTGTTTTCAGAAAAAATAATTTCTACAATAATAAAATATTTAAGGCTGGGCATGGTGGCTCACACCTGTAATCCCAGCACTTTGGGAAGCCAAGGCAGGAGGATTGCTTGAGCTCAGGAGTTCGAGACCAGCCTGATCAACATAGCCAGACCTCATCTGTATTGAAAATAAAAAAGGCCGGGCGCGGTGGCTCACGCCTGTAATCCCAGCACTTTGGGAGGCCGAGGCGGGCAGATCACGAGGTCAGGAGGTGGAGACCATCCTGGCTAACACGGTGAAACCCCGTCTCTACTAAAAATACAAAAAATTAGCTGGGCGCGGTGGCAGGTGCCTGTAGTCCCAGCTACTCGGGAGGCTGAGGCAGGAGAATGGCGCGAACCCGGGAGGCGGAGCTTGCAGTGAGCCCAGATCCAGCCATTACACTCCAGCCTGGGTGACAGAGTGAGACTCCATCTCAAAAAAAAAAAAAAAAAAGAAAGAAGGAAAAGAAAAGAAAAATCAGCTGGGGGTGGTGGTTAGTGCCTGCACTCCCAGCTACTCAGGAGGCTGAAACAGGGGGATTGCTTGAGCCCGGGAGGTTGAAGCTGCAGTGATCTATGACAATGCCACTGTACTCTCCCCTGGGCAAGGAAGTGAGATCCTTCTACCTCTGCCTCCCAAGGTGCCAGGATTACAGGTATGAGCTACTGTGCCCAGACGATTTATTGATTCTTGACAGGTGGATCTCATTCTGGCCTTCTGAAAGGGGAACAACTTTATGCTCAGAAGATTTAGAAACACAGCAATTGTTGCCCTTCTTGCTTCAAAATCCCATAGTGGAAGAGAGGAAAGCAAAGCTAGGATTCCCCAGCAATTCCTGAGTTGCAAACCTGCTTCTAATAATCCAGCAAAGACAGGGAGAAGAGAGTCAGCAGCTAATAGCTCCATTTGTGACACAATCTATAAACACTGAATAACTGGATAAAAACATGTCTAATAAACTATTTAGGCTGTAATAATGAATTCAACAAACAATCATTGTATGAGCAGAAAAATTGTACATTAACACATTTTTATATTCCTAAATTAACAAAATGACTAGTGACTTTGGAACTGTAACAGGTGCTGAAAGTTAAGTATGCATATAGTCCAATTTCCCCCCAATTTTCCATTCTTTTCTGGGCAGAAACAACTTATTTTCCCGCAAAGATTCAAAAATAGCTAAAGCAATGGGTGTCTCTTTTAACCATGGACCCTAGAAGAAAAAGAATGTTTCCATTCCATCCTGTAGTGTGGCTCTGAGTGTGGTGGTGGTATAGCTTTGTTAGCAGGGAGCTGGGGAGACACGGAGAGATGGTAACTGCCAAATATGGTAGGTTGGCTGCTGTTGCTCTAGGTCAGTGGCTTGAAAGCTGGATACGGCCTTTGTGACAACCCATTGCCAGACATACAATGTCAGTAGCAAGGGTCTATGTCTTCAGCCTGCTTTCCATTAGGAGACCGCCCTATCCCTAACTGTATCCAACACCCCCCACCCCCGCTATCCCATGAATGAAGACGAGCCCTGGTCTCAGCCCTGGGAGTGAGATACAAAGCTGGGTACTGTCCATGTGCTATGTTGCTTTTGAAACCCTAATGGAATCTGAGATAGTTGCCATATATTCAAGTCTATAAATTTGGCCTTTGAAGCTTTCTTTTTTAAAGTGTGGTGGGGGCACCTTTCAATCACCACCAGCTGAGCCCTCCACAGGCTGTTTTTCAAAATCTAGGAAAAGCACAAAGGGTAGAGAGATCTAGACAGCAGGTATGGGTAAAAACTCACATTTGTACCCAGCAATGTTTATATGGGTCACCTATACACTGGATAACTTATGCCATCACAGGGTACAGCAGTTGCAGTCAGTGAGCTGACAGCTGAGAGCTGACAGCTGTCAGGACTTCTATAACAAAGCCACTGATTTCCCTGTCTCAGCCCAAAGACTATGCATTCCCAAGCAGCAAGTAACTTTCAACATACTCATCCAGTCATGGTCTGCAGTGTGTCACATGCCAGAAAACAGCTCATTGAAGGCTGTTTTTTCTCCAGAGAAGAAAACACAGCTAAATCTAATGAGAAATGGTTGCCTCTAAGTTGTATATTTGCTTATCCACAATGCATACAGGCAGCCCATCTGAACTGAAATGAATGAGCTTTTAAAATACATCGCATAATGATGACTTTGTTCTTTTGCATTGCTGCTTGGAAAGAAATTTATTTTTTTAGTTTTTATTTATTACTATTTTTTTGAGACGGAGTCTCGCACTGTCACCCAGGCTAGAGTGCAGTGATGCAATCTCGGCTCACTGCAACCTCCACCTCCCGGGTTCACGCCATTCTTCTGCCTCAGCCTCCCAAGAAGCTGGGACTACAGGCATCCGCCACCACGCCCAGCTAATTTTTTGTATTTTTAATAGAGACAGGGTTTCACCGTGTTAGATAGGATGGTCTCCTGACCTCGTGATCTGCCCGCCTAGGCCTCCCAACGTGCTGGGATTACAGGCGTGAGCCAGCGCGCCCGGCATTTTTTTTTTTTTTTTTTTTTTTTGAGATGGAGTCTTGCTCTGTAGCCCAGGCTGGAGTACAGTGGCGCGATCTCAGCTTGCTACAACTTCCACCTCCCAGTTTCAAGTGATTCTCTTGCCTCAGCCTCCCGAGTAGCTGGAACTACAGACGCCTGCAACCACACCTGGCTAATTTTTAAAAATATTTTTAGTAGAGACAGGGTTTCACCGTGTTGGCCAGGCTGGTCTTGAACTCCTGACCTCAAGTGATCCACCCACCTCGGCCTCCCAAAGTGCTGAGATTACAGGCGTGAGCCACCACGCCCAGCTGGAAAGAAAACATTTCTAACTAAACTTTCTTCCCTTTAACCTCCCAACAGCCACCTTATTCTCTGGCCAGCCATGACTAGTTCTAAAACTTCTAAAACTGTACTCAAATATTTGGTCTTACAAAAAACAAACTTGAGAACAGAGAAAAGGCATTTCGTTGCTACCACTCTTCATCAAGATATACTGTGCTGCCACCTTCTTTTATAGGCATCTGTTTAGTTCATATCCAAAAAGTCAATTGGTTTGGTAGTTGGGTTTGCTTTGGTGAGAAGGCCTTTCACTCATTTATTCATTCATTCATTCATTAAATATTTTGGAGTGCCTAATCTCTTTCTCTCTTTTTCTCTCTGTCTCTCTCTCTCTCTGAGACACAATACTAAACAGTGATAACACAGAGATGAAGAAGACCCAAGCACTGCCATTAAGAATCCGTGATCAGGCTCTCAGCATCCACTGCCCCACATCATGTGTGAAGCCAGGCCCCCAGGAAGCCACAAGGAGGTTTCCCTCTGTTCTTCCAGACAAAGTTTTCTGTACCATACACCACTAAAGAAAACTCAGCAAAAGAATGGAAGAACAACCCAAAGAACTGTTCAATTCAATTCTGTCTTTACACTCAATGTCTCACATTGCATCTTATGATTTCCTTTTTATTGTGTGTGTGTGTGTGTGTAAAGCTTATCATTGTTTAGTGACATTTGCCTCCCTTTCTAATTATTCCAAGCATGATCACCTATCACTCATAGATTGTGCCACAATTTAGGCAATGGATACACGAGTAAGTTTTGCCAAAGAGAATTTTTGTAAATTTAATCCTATTTAACAGAAGCCTGTGGAGGCATCTTTTGTTTCTACCTCCTTTTACTCCTCAACAAATTAATCTCTTTCTTAGATCTGAATTACTATCTACAGCAAAACCTCAGCTGAATTTGTCAGATCATGGTCTGTTCTGATTGGTTTTTTCTGATGAAGCAGAAAAAGCCTTAGTAAGTAAAACCTGGTAACCATTTTCAAAGAAGATTGCAGGACCTCAGGCAAATCTTTGACTATCAGAGTTGGAGGTGCCAAAGAAGAAATTAGAAAACTGAAAAGTAAACGTGACTGAGTCTAATGATCTGAACTTGTTTTCTTGTGCCTTGCTTCTTTGTCCTAGGAGCTAAATAAACACAGTAAACAAATCTAATTCTGGTTATCAAAGTTTTATTGGGTTGCTTACCCTCATCACCGGCCTCCAGAACATCCAGACTGTCAGAAATTTCACTTAGTGATTCAGCCGTTGTAGGATGACTAAAATAAAATACAAAGCAAAAAAGCAAAATATCATCATTTGATATTCAGGGCGTAATGCAATCCTTTCACCCTACCCCTTATCCTTCAGTTCTATTCTTAAAATAGCCTAGAAAACATATACAAATGGAATTGCCATTACAGAGAATTATCCTTCCTTTAAAAAAGACAATGATTCCAAATGATTCCATTTACATAAAATGTCCAGAATAGGCAAATACGTAGACACAGAGAATGTCTTGCTCAGGGCTGGGAGGATGTTTTTTGTTTTGTTTTGTTTTGGTGGGGGGGGCGTTGGTAAAGTGTACAAGATTTCTTTTTTGTTTTGTTTTTTTGTTTTTTTGTTTTTTGTTTTTTGTTTTTTTACAGGATCTTGCTCTGTTACTCAGGCTGGAGTGCAGTGGTGTGATCACAGCTTACTGCAGCCTCAACCTCCCAGGCTCAGGCAAAACTCTCACCTCAGTCTCCCAAGTAGTTGGGACTACAGGCGCATGCCACAACACCCAACTAATTTTTGAATTTTTAGTATGGACGGGGTCTTGCTATGTTGAACTAGAACTCCTGAGCTCAAGCAATTCTCCTGTCTTGGCGTCCCAAAGTCCTGGGATTACAGGCATGAGCCACTGTGCCCAGATAAGGTTTCTTTTTGAGATGATGAAAAATGTTCTAAAATTGATTGTGGTGATGGTTGCACAAATCTGTGACTGTATTTAAAACCATTGAATTGTATACTTTAAATAGGTGACTTGTATAGTATGTGAATTATAGCTCAATAAAGCTGTTACCAAAAAAAAGACAAATGCAAAAAACCTGATCTATTGTTTTGTGGGTTGGGGCCCATTAACTTTGGATGCCTATTACTATTCACGGGTGTGCCCAGGGAGACAAAATTGTTTTGATAAACACACAGAGCCATAAAGAAAAGACTGAAACATCTGACTACATGAAAATTTCAGGCCGGTTACAGTGGCTCAAGCCTGTAATCCCAGCACTTTGGGAGGCAAAGGCAGGAGGATCACTTGAGCCCAGGAGTTTTGAGTTGAGGCTGGGCAATATGGCAAAACCTCATCTCTACAAAAATTTTTTTTAATAGCTGGGCATTGTGGCATGTGCCTGTAGTCCCAGCTACTAGGGAGGCTGAGGCGGGAGGATCACTTGAACCCAGGAGATTGAGGCCGTAGTCAGCCATGATCATGCCACTGCACTGTAGCCTGAGTGACAGAGCAGGACCCTGTCTCAAAAAAAAAAAAGTGAAACTTATGGAGAAGAAATAAGTCAATAAAAGAATGACAAACTAGAAAACAATACTAGCAACAAATATAACAGACACAGGGGCCAAATTTCTTAATTTATAAAGAGCTCATATAAATCAATAAAAGACAAACAACTTGGTCTAAAAGGGACAAAGACTACAAAGCACTTAGCAGAAAAAGAAATACAAATAATCACATATGAAGAGGCTCCATCCCACTGACAATTAAAGAGATAGAAATAAACATATCAAATAAGTATTGTCATCTATCAGATTGTGAAAATCCTTAATTTGGATGATATTGCATTGCTGATGAAGGTGGGAAAAAATAGGGACTCTCATGCACTCTGGAGTAAGTAGTTCTAACTCTCTAAAGAGCAATTTGGCAATGCCTATCAAAATTTTAAATGCACATACCTTTTGATCCAGGAACATCACTTCTCGAACATTACCTTATAGATAAATAGTCACACTTGCACACAATAATATACATACAAGAATGTGTATCACAGCATTGTTTCCAATAGTTAAAAACGGGAAACAACCAAAGTGATCATGAAAAGGATAATTCTCCCATGACTCACTCCATGTCATGCTTCTAAGGAAGCATGTCGGTTGATAATCAAACTTTTAGAAATCAATGCTGACATTATTTTTAGAGACAGCGCCTTGCTCTGTTGCCCAGGCTGGAGTGCAGTGGTGCAATCATAGTTCACTGCAGCCTCAACCTCCTTGGCTGAAGAGATCCTCCCACCTCAGCCTTCATAGCATGCCCAGCTAATACATATATATATATATATATATATATTTTTTTTTTTTTTTCTGGAGAGATGGGGTCTCAGTCTGTGCCCAGGCTAGTCTTGAACTCAAGTGATTCCCCTGCCTTGGCCTCCCAAAGTGCTGGGATTACAGGCATGAGCCACTGTGCCTGTCCCAATGCTTTCATTCTTGATGAAAGTTTGTGTGGGGGGTGGGGGTGGGGTGGGAGGGAGATCTGAGGAGCACCACAACCCAGAGAAAGGGTGCTATAGTCATCTGTGCCAGAAGGCCATAGAAAGGCAAGCAGAGACTTTGCGCCTATGATAACTCTCCTTGAGGTCTTGATGTAACTGAATGAACTATTGTAAAGTGGGGTTAAGTAGATTCTAGAATCCCCTTGCCACTCCAGATCTGCTCTTTTCCCAGACATAGCTATGCTGCCATTGCTGTTTCATTGGTGGGCTTCAGGCCCATCCTGTCCTGCTTTCTAGCTGTAAACCCCTGATGCATCTCCAGAGGTGGGGGGCCGGGGGGCGGGGCTGGTGACCACAGGCTCTAAGGCTAAGGAGAACTTGAGAGTTCACATAGCCAGAGTGACTGAAGCCTTGGAGAGCAAAAGGTTCCAAATCACCATGAGAACTGACAGGGCTGTGGTGTCAAGATTGCTTCAGACCCACTTACTGAGATGCCCTGTGGTTCCCCACAATTCCCCCTCACTGCCACAGGTAATAAACCCAATTTGTTCAACGACAGGTATGTTCCTGGCTGAAAGGTATTGATATTTTAAGTCACTCAACTTTTATGAGTTAATATTACAATTCTGCCTAAAGATGACTTGAGTCCCAGGCCCACACAGTGATCAATAATTACCCCGCTCACACACACACGGAGACACATGCACACACACACCCTCTCCACTCCAATAACCACACCGCCTTTCTTATCATATGCAGACCATCAGGAGAGCCCACATCAATGGATTTACACACCAATGCATTGTCCCAGAATGAATGGCTTTACCCTTGGCATTCCTGTCTCTGCTAGTTTTCCAAGATCTGGAGATCTGGCAGGAGCAAAGAGGAAGGAAAATTCAACATCTGACTGGACACAGTGGCTCACACCTGTAATCCCAACAATTTGGAAGGCCAAGGTGGGTGGATTGCTTGAGCCCAGGGCTTTGAGACCAGCCCGGGCAACATGGCAAAACCCCATCTCTAGAAAAAATACAAAACAAATTAGCTGAATGTGGTGGTGCATGCCTGTAGTCCCAGCTACTCAGGAAGTTGCGGTGAGAGGATCACTTGAGCCTGGGAGGTCGAGGGTACAGTGAGCCAAGATCATGCCACTGCACTCCAGCCAGGGTGACAGGGTGAGAACCTGTCTCAAAAAAAAAAAAAAAATTCAAAAGCTCTTAGGAAATTCAGAGGGAGAACAGGAGGAGTTTGTGTCATTGGTAAGGTCCTGGCCATCTTAATAAACACAGCAGCACCCCCACCCCTGCCACTTTAGAAGCCTTTTTAGACATTGGGGAAATAAACTATCTTAGAGAAGCCTGTGGGAAAAAAAGCCCGTTAACCAAAATGTGGGGCCATGGTAGGCTAACATTGTCATTGACCTACCACTGTCAAGTGTAGAAGATAGAAAGGGAAAAAAAACACTAAAGAGAAAAATATGAAAGATGAGGGAGAACAAAGAAAGAGGGCATCTTGGCTACATCTGAACGTTTAGAGCACTAATAGAATCATTGCATTTAACCCTTGAGCTTAGACTGTCCTGTCTGAAATTCTTTGTAGCATACTTGCCTTATTTCCCTAACCAAATCCTAAAAGCCCTGAGGCTTTTAGCAGGCACTCTGTTGACAACACCACCATCAACCAATCCAACTGGACATGTGGAACTGTCTCCTCTCCTAAACAGCAAAACACAAATCTCCCCTTGAGTTCAAATTCTCTTCCTGTTACCATCCCATTCCTCTGCATCTCTTTAAAGTAAAATTCTTTAAAGAGTTATCTATACTTACTGCCTTTATGTCCTCACTTTCTATTTTCGTGAGCTCTCCAATCAGGCTTCCAAACTGAACTGCTTCCAAGCCAGTCCACCAACACTGCGCTTGCTGAATCCACCAGTTCCTTTAACTTTCAGCAGCATCTGACGTGATTGGCCACACCCTACTTTTTGAATAATTTTATCACTTGTCTTCTGGAACACCACACTCCCTTAATTTTCCTCCTACCTTATTGGCTGTTCCTTCTGGGTCGCCTTTGCTGGATCTCTCTCCTCTCCCTGATTTTGAAATGTAGCACTGCAGGGCTCTGTCCTTGGCTCTCTTCTTTGTCTACAATCACTTCTTAGAACCTCACCATTAAATAGAAAAGTTAACCTGAGCAGAATTGCAAGCCACGTATTTTCAATTTTCTAGTAGCTACATTTTTAACAAGAAAAAAGAAACAGGTGAGACTGCTTTTAATAATATATTTTATTTAACCCAATATAACCACCATATTATGATTATTTCAACATATAGTCACTACAAAAATAATATTAATAGTATATTTTACATTATTTTTGTTCACAGTAAGCTGCCGCATCAGCTGCATCAGCCTCC
The DNA here is from genome assembly GCF_028858775.2 of Pan troglodytes. Lineage (NCBI taxonomy): Eukaryota > Metazoa > Chordata > Mammalia > Primates > Hominidae > Pan > Pan troglodytes. The sequence goes on from NC_072421.2 coordinate 116,631,030, forward strand.
TGCTCCGAATCCCCAGTGGCTTCCCATCAAGCTGAGAGTAAAATCCCAGCCCCTTACCATGGGCCTTATGTGATGCAAGCCCACCCCCATGCTCCACTGATCACCAAACCCGCTACCCCCCTACTTCATCCCTTCACCTAGCCTCACTGGCCCTCCTGGTAATGCCCCCTTTCAATCTCAGGATCTTTGCATTTGCTGCTTTCTCTGCCTGGAGGACTCTTTCCCCACATAGTTGCATGGCTGGCTTTCTTGCATCATTCAAGCATCCAATGTTACTTCCCCCAGAGAGCACGTCCATGATCATCCTAGTTAAAATGCTCCCACTCTCTCTCCATCCCATTATTCTTTTTTTATTTATTTTTCATTTTTTATTTATTTTTTGAGACGGAGTTTCACTCTTTATGCCCGGGCTGGAGTGCAATGGCACAATCTTGGCTCACTGCAACCTCCGCCACCCGGGTTCAAGTAACTCTCCTGCCTCAGCCTCCCAAGTAGCTGGGATTACAGACGTGACACACCACTCCCTGCTAATTGTGTATTTTTAGTAGAGACGGGGTTTCTCCATGTTGGTCAGGCTGGTCTCAAACTCCCGACCTCAGGTGATCTGCCCACCTCGGCTCCCCAAAGTGCTGGGATTACTGGCGTGAGCCACTGTGCCAGGCCAATTATTCTTTATTAACATCTTCATAGCCCTCACTGCTGCCTAAAATTATATTCTATGTTAATTACTAGTTTTTTGTCTATCTCCTCAACTAGAATGTAAATTCCATAAGGTCAGGGGCCTTGTCTATTTTGATCATCATTGAATCTCCCAGGACCCAGAATAGTGCCTAGAATGAAAGAGGCAAAAGATTTACTGTTGGATCAGATGTGGTGTGTCAGGGGAATAGCAGGCACTCAGTAAACGTTTGTGGAATGAATGCATAAATTCAATAAAAGAAAAAAAATTCTTCAATTTTTTATTGAAAAATTCAATAAAATCCACCTTTGTGGATTTCACTCTGAGCTTGATGGCAAGTCACTGGGGGGTTTGGAGCAGGGGGCTGATGCAGCTGATGTGGCAGCTTAGTGTGAACAAAAATAATGTAAAATATATCATTAATATTATTTTTATAGTGATTATATGTTGAAATAGTCATAATATGGTGGTTATATTGGGTTAAGTAAAATATATTATTAAAATAAAAAGTGGTTCCTATCAAAGAACCACCTTTGTGGTCAGAAATTTCTTCAGACACAGAGGCATGCTATACGGGGCAGAGGAAGACTTGTCCTAGCAGAAGAACCCCCTTGTTTTCCAGTTTAGCAAGACCTGTCTTCCCTCCCAGCCCTGGGTTATTCACCTGTACAGAATCAAGCACTCTTGGACCCCTCTTTCCCTTGATACACAGATCCCATTCCTAGATATCCTAGCCACGTGAACCGTGAGTGTGGAGCCCCATTCAGCTGGGCTAGGTCTGGACCCTCATGGAGAAAGAGGTTTCAATAAAAGAAACGCTGCCTCTTCCTACTTTCCAGCCACCACCTTTTCTGTCCTTTTTCCCCCACAAGCTGATCTTATTAAATAATTTCCTTCCCAAGTATCTCCTTTTAGAGGCATCACTGTATATTTCTTTCACGTGCCTCATTATGGCTAATAAAAATTTAAAATAAATTTGTCCCTTAATCATACCATGATTCATTGGTAGTGACCTTGGGGCTGCCTCCTCTGAGCTATACGTTTATTTATGATATTTAGAAAAAGCTACAGTCACCTCACAATCTCAAAAAAGGCACAGTGTTCTCTCTGAAATATAACCATGAGCCTCCCCGCTTAAACTTGTCCACCAGCTTCCTGCTGCCTGCAAGATAAAAGCCAAGTTCTTAACACTCAAGGCCCTCTGCAATCTGGTGTTCTCTGCCCACTGGAGGGGGTCCAGTCTCCCAGCAGCCCACCCCTGACTCACACCCCCATGCTCTGACCTCCCAGAATCACCATGTTCTTTTGTTTTCTCTGTGTTCCACACAGGTTGTGCACTTGGCTTGGAACATCATCCCTCTAATTCCCACATCCTTGAAATTACACATATGCTTCAAGACCCAGCTCAAAGGTACCGGCCACCCATGCCCCATGCTCTCAGACCTTTGCGCATACCTGTTGTCATAGTTGATATCACCTTGAGAACAGTGACCATGTTTTGATTATCTGAGTATTACCAGCACCTAGCACAATACCAGGCACACAGGACGTGCTCACTATATATTTTTGTGGATGGATGAATGCAGGGGGTGGAGAGGGTCTTGCAGTGGCAAACAGAAATCAGTGGGAAAAGTGGTCTTTTTTAAATATATGGGGACGCATTGAGACACACTTTCAGTAAAAGACCCTTCTGCATGAAGTCCCATGAAAAAGCTGGCAAACCGAATGAAGGAAGAGGAACTATATGTTTTTATCCAGTAAATTATGAGAGGCTTTCGGAACCACTTCCAAGGACCAAACATAGTCATGTAATAATGGTTATCAGGAAACCTGGCAGAGCAGAGGTATCGAGTCTCGTTATCAAGTCATTATTAAAGTGCTTTGTTTGCTTCTCTAGGCCAACCCCAGATGCTTAGGCCCCAGAGCTGCCTTTTCCTTCTGAAACTGGCTCATTTGAGGGTTGAACAAGGGTTTTGGGGAAAAAAGAGGGGAAAAAAAGGGGAAAAGGCCCTTCTTCCAAAGTTGTTGAATTTTTTTAAACCACAGCCTGATTTGGCTTCAGGGATTCAGAAGACTTTTCCTGACAGCTCTGTTGCCCTCCCGGAATGGAGAATGCTAATGGAAAGCAGCTGGCCTCATGTTGTTGGTTTTCTTTAAACAATGTAATAGGATGAAATGTATTTCACAGAGTCTGCGGTAAACAGAATTCTAAGATGACCCACAAGATTCCCACCCCCTGGTATGCATGTCCTGTAAATCCCCTCTCCTTCAGTGTGGGTGGACCTAACCTAATCAGGTGGGCCTCTGAAAAGGAGGGTTTACAAACACCACATGCTCTCACTTATATGTGGGAGCTAAACATTGCGTGCGCATGGACATAAAGATGGGAACGACAGACAGACACTGGGCACTGGGGACTACTAGAGGGGAGAGGGTGGGAGGGAGCAGCGTTGAAAAACTACCTATAAGGTACTATGCTCACTTCCTGGGTGATGGGATCAACCATACCCAAAACCTCAGTAACATGCAATTTACCCATGTAACAAACCTACCCATGTACCCCCGAACCTAAAATAAAAGTTGAAAAAATAAACAAAACACACATTTGAACATAAGTAAATAAAAGGAGGATTTAGAGATCAGATAATAGAAGCCAGAGAGAGTCAAAGCTGCAGCAGATGCTGTCCTGTAGGCCTTGGAGTAACCAACTGCCATGTTGTCAAGGGCCACATGGCAGGGCATGGCAGGACATGACATGTGGCCTCTAGTAGCTGAGAGAACCCCTTAGCTAACAGCCATCAAGAAACCAGGGACCTCAGGCAGGGCACAGTGGCTCACGCCTATAATCCCAGCACTTTGGGAGGCCGAGGCAAAGGATCACTTGAGCTCAGGAGTTTGATACCAGCCTGGGCAACACAGGAAGACCCGTCTCTACTAAAAATACAAAACGTAGCCAGGCATGGTGGTGCACACCTGTAGTCCCAGTTAAGGCTGAGGTGGGAGGATTGATTGCGCCCATGAGGTTGAGGCTGCAGTGAGCTGTGATTGCTCCACTCTAGCCTGGGTGACAGAGTGAGACCCTGCCTCAGAGGGGGAACAAAAGGAAATCAGGAACCTCAGCCCTATAGCCTCAAAAAACTGAATTCTGCCAACAACCATTCAGTTTAAAAGATAACCCTGTACCTAAGAGGAGACCTCAGCCCTGACGGCGATTGAGCCTTGTGAGACCCTGAGCAGAGGACTCAGCTAAGCCCAGTCTGGACTCTTGACTCATAGAAACTGAGAGATGGTATATTTGTGTTGTCATAAGACAGTATTTTTTTTGTCATTTGTAACATAGCAATAGAAGACTAATAGAGTCCTAGAGGCTCTAGCTCTAATTGCAGATGAAGCCAAAACTAGGGTAGGTTTGGAGCCATGTAAGCTGCAACACAGACCTGGTATAGAAGCACACGAGGGGATTATATGCTCCCTTCCCCCAGCACACCCCACTGCAAACACTTCTTTACGAAGAACTTAAGTTGCTCCTCTCTCAAGCAAATTGTCAGCTGGACTGATTAGACCCTGCCAAAATGTTAGAACATGCAAAATCCCCTTAAAGGCTCAGCTTGTTTGAGATGGCTTTCCCTACCCTCAGGACAATGTCTTTCACCCCTTTCAAACTATTTTATTTGAGACAGGGTTTCACTCTGTTGCCCAGGCTAGAGTGGAATGGCATAATCATAGTTCACTGTAACCTTGAACTCCTGAGCTCAAGCAAGCCTCCTGCCTGAGCCTCTTGAGTAGCTAGGACTTACAGGCATGTGCCACCATACCCAGCTAATTTTTTAAAAAACTTTTCTTGTTGGGGGGGTCTTGCTATGTTGCCCAGGCTGGTCTCAAACTACTGGGCTCAAGCAACCCTCCTGCCTCTGCCTCCCAAAGTGCTGGGATTACAGGCATGAGCCACTGCACCCAGCCTTTCAAACTATTGCTGTACTTTGTGCCCTCAACCAAGAGTATGTGCATCCACCATGCAGTGGCTAAAGAGCCCTGGAGTTGAACATTCTGAGGTATGGTAAGGGGAGAGAGTGGTGGTGATTGGATTCTTCTAGAGGGAGCGTCTGATGCCAGGATGCCAACTCACTGAGGAACGAGGAACCACCCAAAATGAAAGTATCAGAAAGGGCCCCTATACCCCTTAATTGCAAAATAAAGTATCCTCCAGGGGAAAGGAGGCTATAATCACCCCACAGCTTCCTCTTTTCTTGCAGGAGGTTGGCAGGAGGGCATCAGAGGTCCAGCCAGCTCCTGAAATGCAGCCCTTGGACACTCCGTAATGAAGAAGGCTGCCCTTCAGATCACACAATGAGCTCCAGAAGTCCTACTCCACGAGTCCACCAGTAGTCAGTATGATTCCATTGTGGAAAGTCACCCCACTGATTGGCAGAGTTCATTTGGTGGGGTAGGGGTTTGATACCAGGTTCCACCCAGGATACAACTATGTCCATGCACAAATCAGGGCTGTGGGATATAGACGGAATGATTGGCATTTGCCCAGCAGGGGCCAAGAGCAGCAGCATTTCTCAGCAAGCCCAGGGCCAGCTAGCTAGCCTTGAACTTCTGTTTGTTTGTGCTCCTAGGAGCAGGTGTGAGCACCCTCACGGGAACCTGGGTAGAGGAGGAGAACAATCTTTTTTTCTTTTTCTTTTCTTTCTTTTTTTTTTTTAATACTGTGTCTCGCTCTGTCGCCAGGCTGGAGTGCAGTGGTGGAGGAGAACAATCTTGATGGCCATTTATGCTGGCTCTGAGAGCCCTGGGTGGGTATCTACCCAAAGCAGAAACTGATGCATGGCTTTGGTGGCACATTATTATATTTTTTAATTTGGAAATTTTGTATTGATACATTATGTTTGTACATATTTATGGGGTACATGTCATACTTTGTTACATGCATAGAACATATAATCATCAAGTCGGTATTTAGTAGATATTCATCACCTCAAATATTTGTGTTGGGAACATTTCAAGACCTCTTTTGTGGCTATTTTGAAATATACAATATATTATTAATTATAGTCATTCTACTCTGCTATGGAACATTAGAACTGTTTCTTTCTATCTAACTGTATGTTTGTATTAACCAACCTCTCTTCATTCACCCCTGCCACCCATACACCCTTCCCAGTCTCTGGTAACTATCATTCTACTCTCTACCGCCATGAGATCAACTTTTTCATCTTCCACATATGAATGAGAACATGTATTATTTGCCTTTCTGTGCCTGCCTTATTTCACTTAACATAACATCCTCCAGGCTCATTCACATTGCTGTGAATGACAGGATTTAATTCTTTTACATAGCCAAGTAGTACTCCATTGTGTATATATACTGCATTTCCTTTATCCATTCATCTATTGATGGACAGTTAGATTAATTTCACATCTTCACTACTGCAATGGCACACTACTTAAAATGACATCTTCAGCAAATTCTGCAAAGTCAACCCTCCAAATGTCCATGGATGTCAGCAGCAAGACATACCAGGGAGAGAAGATCATCTCTCTACATTCCACACCCTCACCTGTAGGTATTTGAACATCTGGATCATCAAACAGATGCCCAAATAGGCTCTAGGGGATGCCTGCCTCAGATACTTGCTGCAGGACAATTGTCACTGAGGCCTTTCTTACACACTAGAAGGCCAAAGAATAATGGAATCCACCCTCTCCACCTCGCCATCACGAGGAAGCCCATTTCAGAAATACCTCTGAGCACCCTGATTGTCATCCAGTGAACATGCAAAGAACTTGGCCTAAAAGGTCCTTTCTGAGATCTCTCTAGTGGCCTAGAAGCCTAGCAGACAGGGAGTCCTATTCCATCTTACAATCCACAAATCCTATGATCAAAGGCTCTGTTCTTGTGCAGTGAGGGGCAATTAATATTATGTAATTAATCCAACTAATGAAATTGCTGAGTCCTCAGTCTGTGCCAGGCAGGCACTGTGAAAAATTATTTTATGTGCATTATCTAATTGAGTCCTCACAAGAGTTCTATGTAGTAGGCATTGTTATTTTGTTTTTATTCTTTTCACACCCACTTCCCAGATGAGGAAACTGAGTCTTGCTGAAATTAGGCAGTCTGTGCAAGGTCATACACGTTGTGAGTAATAGAGTTAGGACTCAAACCCAGTTCTGGGTTTTAAAGCCCATGATTCGACCACTACACTCTTCTCCTTCCTCACTTGGCAAAATCTGGTCAATTTGAAATGCCCACTCACTGCTGCCGTAGAGAATCTTCCTTACTGGTCTATTACATGACCCGAAAATAGAATAGTTCACCAGGCCATTAGCAGCCCCTAACACCTTTGCAGATATTTGCTGACATTTTAACAGTGCACAGAGTCCTGCCAAAAATGACCCACTAGATACATATATTGTGATGAGGGATCTTAAGGGAGATAGGTCTGCAGCATGGGGACCCTTGGGTGGTCAGACTGAAGTGCTGTTCCAGCATTGGGGAGGAGGGGCAGGAAAGCATGAGAACACTGGGAGACTCAAGAGAAAAGTCAGAATTGAGGGGCCCTAAGGATGGACTTCACAGCTTTGAGTGTGTGTTGGGTGCCAAGAGCTCTGCCCCCAAATGCTCTGCTAGTTCTCAAGCCCATCCCAGCAGAATGTGTCTAAGGCTTTTGATCTTGTTGTTGAGTTACTGCAGTAGCTGTTATTACTGCTTCCAGTGGTCAATAATAACACCAGTTGAGGGAGGAGGTAAAAATCTCCAAAGAGGAAAAAAAAGTAAAAGTAGAAGAAGGCCAGGTGCGGTGGCTCACGCCTGTAATCCCAGCACTTCGGGAGGCCAAGGCGGGCGGATCACCTGAGGTCAAGAGATTGAAACCATCCTGGCCAACATGTTGAAACCCCGTCTCTACTAAAAATACAAAAATTAGCTGGGTATGGTGGCGGGTGACTGTAATCCCAGCTACTCGGGAGGCTGAGGCAGAGAATAGCTTGAACCTGGGAGGCAGAGGTTGCAATGAGCCGAGATTGCGCCACTGCACTCCAACCTGGTGACAGAGCAAGATTCCATCTAAAACAAACAAACAAACAAAAGTAGAAGAAAGGGGGTTGCTAGTGGAGGATGTGAATTTTACATAGCTCATTGGATTCTGTGGGATTTGATATAGATATCTCCTGCTCTTAGAATTCAAAAGCCGTCAAGGAGTGGAGACACCAGGAGTCATTTTCTGGCCAGGGGAGGTAGGGGAGATAAGGGAGAAAGAACAACCAGTCCTCTGGAATGTGTCCCCAGCCCAAGCTGAACTATCTGTGTCCTTTGTGCAGGCACATTGTAACTTTCTGGTTTCATCTTGCAGCCTTTTGGCCCACAGGGTGGAGGTTGGGAAAAGCAATCTCAGCATCACCCCATGGTTATGAGAAATAGCCTTTTGGTCTCCCAGTTCTGGAGGGATATAGAAGTCTCCGAGTGAATTTCATCTTAGCAGGAAGGGAATGGGCATAAGGAGGGGTGATGCTGATGTCTTTGTCCCCAGAGGGCACATACCCACAGAAATAACAATGCCATGGCCAGGTGCAGTGGCTCATGCCTGCAATCCCAGCACTTTGGGAGGCTGAGGCCAGAGGATCACTTGAGCCCAGGAATTCAAGAGCAGCCTGGGCAACATGGCAAGACCCCATCTCTACAAAAAAAAATTTCTAAAACTTTAGAAAATTTCTAAAAAAATTTTAGAAAAGAAATAATGCCTCCAAGAATCTGAGATCACTGGACATTCACAGTCAAGGTGACATCTGAGAATTTAGGACCTCAGATTTCTTTAACCCTGATCCCATGTACAGCCCTGCAGCTCGGCAGAGGCAGCTCCCTACCTGGAGTTGTGGGAAGAGTTATCCGAAGGTTCTCTAGCCCCAAATCTTTCCTTTTACCCCAGCCATGGCATCACCCTCTCTTTCTACCTGGCCTAAAATATCCACCATCAGAATCCTTCCCCTTGAACCAGACAGCAAAGTCAGAACATTATTTCCCAGAGCCTGTCTCATTAGTAACCCCAAGGTCTTTATGCACAGCTACTATGTGCTTAGACCTGTTTCAGGTGCTATGTAGGCAATGACAAAATAAAATCGTTAACATTTACTTGACAATGAATATGTGCAAATGCTGTTTGAAGTGCTTCGGATACATCATCTCATTTAATCCTCAGAGCAATCCTATGAGGTAGGTACTAGTTATTTTCACTTCTCCCCCATTTTGTACATGAGGAAACAGAAAGGCTAAGTAACTGCCCAGGGGCACATGACAAGTTCGAATTCTGAAGGTAGGATTTGAATCTAGGCAATCTGACTCCAGAGCCAATAAGTGCTACAGAAAATGACCAATTCCCTGATGACAAAGAGAAAGAATACACATGAAACAATTGAGAATAGAACTACATTAGGAATTACAAAGCCCGCGTCCTGAAATCTGCTGTTCCAAAAAGTTGTCCTTGCAGCCTTGCCCGAGTCATAGCCCCTCTTTGGACCTCAGTTCTCACATTTGTAAAATAAGATGAGGCAAAATTATCATGTGTTAGGACAAGGATTCTCAGGGTTAAACTCTAGGGCAAGCTTGTCCAACCCACGGCTCCTGTGCCGCATGCGGCCCAGGATGGCTTTGAATGTGGCCCAACACAAATTCATCAACTTTCTTAAAACATTATGAGATTTTTTTTACAATTTTTTAAAGCTCATCAGCTGTAGTTAGTGTATTTTATGTGTGGCCCAAGACAATTCTTCTTCCAATGTGGCCCAGGGAAGCCAAAACATGGGCCACCCCTGCTCTAGGGCACTGGCTACATATGGAAGGAGTCTGCAGGCCCCAAGAGTTGTGGAACAAAAAGCTGGAGTGTACTTTGCTTACATGTGTGGTACAGGGGGCTAGATGCCAGAAATGAGGCAGAGGGGTAAGATCAAGTCAGAAAAGGGTGTCCATAACACATGGCAAAGCTGAGAATGGCAAGGAACAGCAAAGCAAGGCTAGTATGCTGAGATTTAGATGTAAATGAGGTCAAAGAACAAGGGAAGGTGAAACTGAAGGGGAACAACATAGGAGGCCGTCAAGCTACAGAAGGGACCAGAAGGTGCTTTTATGGGTGGCTCCATCTACAGCAGAAAGGACTAAAAGGGACCTTTCCATGAAGGCTGAAGTCACCATGAAAGACTCAATAGAGAAGGCAGAAGTTTGGTTTGGTTTGGTTGTTTTTTTTTTTTTTTTTTTTTTTTGAGATGGTGTCTCGCTCTGTCACCCAGGCTGGAGTGCAATGGTGCAATCTTGGCTCACTGCAAACTCCGCCTCCCGGGTTCAAGCAATTCTCATGCCTCAGCTTCCCGAGTAGCTGGGATTACAGGTGACCACCACCATGCCCAGCTAATTTTTGTATTTTTAGTAGAGACGGGGTTTCACCATGTTGGCCAGGCTGGTCTCGAACTCCTGACCTCAGGTGATCTGTCCGCCTTGGCCTCCAAAAGTGCTAGGATTACAGGCATGAGCCACCGCGCCAGGCCGAGAAGGCAGAACTTAAGATACGCCAGGTGCTAGGCAGAAAAGTTTGCTGACAGCTTGAGCACTGAGGCACTGAGAGTCAGCACAGATGAGTTACAGATGAGGACAGAGAGGGCAGGTGACATCCACAAACCCTAGTGACCAGGAAGGAGTAAATGATGTGCCCAGGCTCTTCTTCCTAGAGTGTACTACCTGGAAGGAAAAGAAAAGTGGCAGTGAACCCCAGAAGAGCAGAAATCTGTTGGGCTTCTCTAAACTTCAGGCACAAGAATCCCTAGTCAGAATGACCTAGGAAAAAGAAAAAGCCACACTGGAGTAGCATCTGTCCTCACAGTGCCCAGGAGAAGCTCCTAAATGGGGGTGGCAGGTGGTTGGCCCCTGACCCAGCTGGACACTGCCCCGTTGTCCACTTGAGCATGAGAGAAAAGCATACCCCAGCATGTGAGGAATAAATGAGATGCATAGAAAGTAGCACAGTGCCTGGCACAAAGAAAGTGCTCAATAAATAGTGAGGTTTACAAAACTCCCATGACAGATAAAGGCAAACTGTGAGCACAGGGTTCAAGGAGGAAGGCTGTAAGTCAAGAGCATGGGTAACAATCACTGATTCCTTGGCACTCACTCACAGGGATGCTGCTTCTTCAGTGGGAGTGGGGCCCAGGAACCTGCAAGTCCAGAACCTTCCAGGTGACTCCTGGGAGGTGAGGGCTCCAAATACCTAGCTTTAAGGAAACCCTGCTGTAAATCACCTTGGGTACAGGGCATGGCTGAAACAGAAAACTTGAATTGGGAAGCCATAAGAAATGGATGGCAGCTAGAGAGTGGATTAATAGACATTGGAGCCTCAGGAAAGTGGGAAGGTGGGAGGGGAGTGGATGGTGAGAAATTACCTATTGGGTACAATGTATACTATTCGGGTGTTGGGTGCACTAGAAGCCTAAACTTCACCAAGTATCCACACTATATCACTCATACAAAGCTCTTGGCAAGAGACATAACACACAGTAAGCACTCGATACATGTTCACTGTTATTGGTATTACTCTCCCTTCTGCACAAGAAGGCTGTCCTCCCCGTGGTGGTAATGACCTGTGTTCCCTGCTCTTCATCAGTTTCCCTAAAGTAGGGGATGAGATGTTCTGCAGTTACCCACAATATATCCATGTAACACAACTGCACTTGTACCTCCTACATCTATAAAAATAATAAATAATAAAAAGAAATGGATGGTAGGACAGGGCAAGTGTGGTGAAGAAAAAGCAATTTGAATGATATCTAGAGAGAATCGTGACCACAGATGAAGGTATTTTTCTTCCAATAAACACCTCTAAGATGTGAGCCTCCAATGAGGCCTCTAGCAATTTTTGGACAGTTCAAACCCCAGCTCTGCAATTAACTAGCTGTGAGGCCTGGGGCACATGGAGTCCTTTCCTGGAGCCTCCGTTTACTCCCCTAAGGACTAAGGGGTTGAACTAGACTTGAAGTCTAGGGTTATTTTTAGCTCAGGCATTCTTGGATTCTATTATTTCCTGAGATGATCTTTCAAAGTTCCCAGTTCATCCTAGAGTAGCCGGATTTTGCAGAGGCTCACTATAAGCCCTCCCTGAGTGGGCCAATGGTGGCCCAGCCTTCACAGCAAGACTTTCAGAAGCCTGTCAATATTGCAGAAAACTGTCTTACTTTCAGATTGTTTAGAAACCAAAGCTATATTTCCCATGTAAAAAATGCACAGGCCGGGTGTGGTGGCTCACACCTGTAATCCCAGCACCTTGGGAGGCCGAGGCAGGTGGATTAACTGAGGTCAGGAGTTCGAGATCAGCCTGGCCGACATGGTGAAACCCCATCTCTACTAAAAATACAAAACTTAGCCGGGTGTGGTGGCATGCGGCTGTAATCCCAGCTATTCAGGAGGCTGAGGCAGGAGAATTGCTTGAACCCGGGAGGTAGAGATTGCAGTGAGCTGAGATTGCGCCACTGCACTCCAGCCTGAGCGACAGAACAAGACTCTTTCTTTTAAAAAAAAAAAAAAAAAAAAAAGCACAGGTTGCAGATTTAACTAAAAATTCCCTACTCATTATTTCCTCCACTTCTAAAGAGAACTACCTCATCCCAAAGAGTTTCCTCCTTCCTCTAACTCTGAAGAAGCAAACATAAGCCATTTCTGTATAAAATAAGTCTCAGGATCATTGATGTTTGGCTTCTGGGGCCACAAGGACAAAAGAAACAAACATTCTTCACGTGTGAAGTTAAAATTATGTCCTTCAAAAATAGGGCATGGCTGGGCATGGTGTCGCATGCCTGTAGTCCCAGCTACTGGAGATGCTAAGGCAAGAGGATCACCTGAGCCCAGGAGTTCAAGGCCAGCTTGGACAACACAGCAAGACCCCATTTTAAAAAAGGGTTTTGGAGGTTTAGTGGGGATATTCCCCCTCCTCTTTCCCTTAACAGGTTTCTGGATACCCCTCCAACTATCACAAATGAACAGTGAACTAATGCAGAAACCTCTGTTAATATGCTTGATGGCAAACTCTAGAGAGGAAGCTTTCCCTGATCTACTGGGTTCTGGTGCAATTCTGAGGAGGCAGACGCGCCCATGCTCCCAGGACCCTTTCCTTTCTCCCATGGGCTCAGAAGACTCTCCCTTTGACTTACTTCCCTCTCCATTTTCCCAGGACAGTTGGGCTTCTGGAAAGGGAAGATCTAAATGCAGTAAGGAAGAAGTATCATGATCCTTAGTTCATAGGATGGGCTAGTTAGTACTTAGCTCATGAAGTTCACAGGCCAGGAAATAAGAAATAAAGACCTTGTTAATGTAAAAATGCAACATGACTTTATCAACCTTCTGTAGCAATATTTTTCTGAAATACACTGCCTCCTGTGCTGTTGCTCTTTTCTTACTCATATCTGGACTTTCCCAGGTCCATATCTCTTCTTTTCCTGTTCTCTTGTTTCTATTTCTTATTTTGAACATCTCCCTTATATGTTATAGTAGATAACTGAATTATATTGTTCTAAGTTTTTGTGTTTGTAGCAAGAAATATGGTTCAAAATGTTCAAATTAGATGGGTAAAATATTTTGTTTCTACTTTTAGAAGTTCAAGCAAGTTGATTTAACAATATGGGGCCCTTTGTTAATTTTTTCCCCTGGGGCCTTGGCCTCATTAGATGAAACTCTCCCTCTTCCTATCAGGCTGGGGAATTTTTGAGGACCAGAACCTCAGACTAATGCAGATCTTGACAAGCTGAGTGGCCTAAGGTAAGTCATATAATCCCTTCATGCCTCAGTTTCCTGATTTATAAAATGAACATGATAATAGAAGGGTCTGGGGACAGAAGTTAGGAGATGAAGGAAGTAGGTGGAATGAAAGAAGTATGAACATCATAAGTCGTCTTTGTGTAGTGCTCTTGACTCTCTGATCCAGTAGTTTCTAAGCAGATATGCTTTTGTCACAGAAAGAGAAATCTGGCACATTGACCTTCTGAGTAGGAAGCATAACATAATTGTGAAAGGGTTAGGCTATGAAGCTGGACAAATCTAGGTTTGAATCCTAGCTCTTGTCAATTACTAGGTGTGTGATCTTGGGCAAGACACTGAACTGCTGAAAACCTAAATTTCCTTAGCTGATAAGTGGGGCTTAGTACTTTCATCATAGGCTAACTGTGAAGATTCATTCATTTAATAATTGTTCATTGAGCTCCTGATATGTGCTAAGAAGGGCCCAGAGCAGTGCTCAATAAAGAGAAGGGCCCTGCTCTCACAGACAGCTTGGTGAACTAACTCACTGTGTTTGTCCATTTTGAATTGCTACAAGGGAATTGAGGCTGGGTAATTTAAAAAGAAAAGACTTTGATTCGGCTTATCATTCTGCAGCCTGTACAAGACTACCAGCATCTGCTTCTGGTGAGGACCTCAGGAAGCTTCTAATCATGGCAGAAGTGGAGCTGGTTTGTGGAGATTACATGGTGAAAGAAAGGAAGGAGGTGGGCACAGTGCCTCACGCCTGTAATCCCAGCACCTTGGGAGGCCGAGGTGGGTGAATCACCTGAGGTCAGGAGTTCAAGACCAGCCTGGCCAACATGGTGAAACCCCATCTCTACTAAAAATACAAAATTAACTGGGCGTGGTGGTGCATGCCTGTAATCCCAGCTACAGGAGGCTGAGGCAGGAGAATCACTTGAACCCAGGAGGCAGAGGTTGCAGTGAGCCGAGATCATGCCACTGCACTCCAGCCTGGGCAGCAAAGTGAGACTCCATCTCAAAAAAAAAAAAAAAAAAAAAGAGGAAAGAGAGGGGAGGAGGTGCCAGGCTCTTTTTGACAAACAGATCTCATGTGAAATAATAGAGTGAGAACTCACTCATTACCACTGGTAGGGCACCAAGCCATTCATGCGGGATCCATTCCCATGACCCACACACCTCCCACTAGGCTTCACCTTCAACATTGGGGATCAGGTTTCGACATGGGACTTGGAGGGGACAAGTATCTAAACTATATCACTCATATAAAGCTCTTGGCATGAGGCATAACACACAGTAAGCACTCAATACATGTTCACTATTATTGGCATTACTCTGTCTTCTCCACCAGAAGGTTTTCCTCCCCATGGTGCTAATGACCTGTGTTCCCTGCTCTTCATCAGTTTCCCAAAAGTAGGGGGTGAGACTTTCTACAGTTACCCATACTCTCTCCATCAGCCTCCCAGTAACCAGCAGGTTTGTCCAATGGTTACCTGCATTGGGGGCTGGGGCCCATGGGTGTGTGAGGGCAAAGCCAACTGGATCCAACCTGTGCCCTTGGCCCATTAGCCACCATTGGATCAATAGGCCACAGATAAGGCTTGAGTTTCAATCCCAGACTCCTGGGAAACCAGCTGTCCCCAGAAAGCCTCTCTCTGGGTTCACAGAATGGAGTGACTTCTTTGAGGCAAGTATCAAGCCCAGGTGAGGCTGCTCAGGCTTCTCCTTAACTGTATTTGTGACCACCCAGGCCCTGTGCTTTTTATATTTCACCCGAGGCTATTCTTAAACAGTTCAGACTGCTCTTTTGGACACTGTAGTGGCACAGCAAGGAAAATCCTCCCCCTTTCCTCTTCTCCAGAAAGGACTAAATGGCTTTCCTATACCAACAGCAGAAACTTTCATTTCCTTTGGCTGTCCCAGAAGAACAGAAATGGGATCATGACTACCTAATTGGTTAATGGTCACTCTTTGTTTGTCAACATAAGGTGACAAGGGAACTCATATTTACTGAGGGCAACCTATGTGTGCCTGCCAGTTACCTAATTTAATCTTTGTGACAACACCATGAGGTAGGAATCATCTCCATTTTACAAATGAGAAAATTAAGGCTCAGAAAGGTTAAGGCATTCACCCATGGCCACATGGCTAGTAAGTAGCATTGTGAGGATTCAAACCCATATTTGACTCCAAAGCCCCATGCACTTTCTACTATATGGTACCAAAATATTTTCCACGTGTGTACATATGTATCTGTCAGTCCAGACACTCTGCCTAAGTGGCTGAACCCTTGGGAAGTATGGCCTTTGATGGCACACTATAAGCTGCTCTTCTTTCCCCTTGGACCACATGACTTGCTCCTTCATTAGGAGCCTGGGAGGCAGGTTTGTCCATATAGTGCTCTGGCTTCCCAGCCCCAAATGCCAAGCTTCAATGCATCCTTAAAATGGTGCCTGGGCTGTCCTGCCATACACTGGTCAGGTGACCAACAGAGCAGGGCCTAACATCGTGAGGAACTCCCGGTTTCCTGCTGCTCTCTGGTACAACCTTCCCAATTCGGACACTTACATTCCAAATTTAAGACAGTTTTACCAAGGCAGGACTTTTGTACTGAATCTGGATGAAAGTACAGCTGTGTAATGTGCAAACTTTTGGCACAAACCTTATGCTTCCAGAAGGACTTGTACTCTTCAGAGCACAACCCAACAATGCTGTAGCATAGACAGCTAGGGGAGAAGTACTACTATGATTACCATTTTATTATTCCCACTTTACAGATGTGGCCAAAGAGGCATGGGGACATGACTAGAAGAATCCTGTGAGGGCTGAGAGTTGGAGCTCTGCCTCTGAAGTGGCCTTTAAATAATATTCCAGGGGAGGTCTTCTTTTTAAGCCCTGCACAAGCCCCACTTACATGATGACAATTACTGTACTTATCACAAATCTCTAGCAATAATTGCTAACATCTCTCAAATTCTTACTGTGCTAGATACTGCTACATGTTTTATTTCTCATGCATAATTTAATTTGATACTCACCATCCTGAAAAGTAGGTACCATTGTTACTTCTTGTTTTACAGATGAGAAAACTGAGGCTCAGAAGGCCTAGATGACATACTCAAGACCATAAAGCTAGAAAGTGGTAGACTGTGGACATGAACCAAGGACTATGCTCCACTAGACCATAGTGCCTCTAACACTGAATCCAATAGGAAAGCCACTAGCCACATGTGGTTGTTTAATTTTAAATTACTCGCAATAAAATAAAATTAAATACTCAGCTCTTCAGTTATGCTAGCCACCCTGCAAGGGCTCAGTAGCCACACGTGGCTAGTGGCTATCTTATTGGACACCACAGATAGAGGTCATTTCCATTATCACAGAAACTTCGAGTGAACAGTGCTGGTCTAAACACTCTTAAGGTGGGTCCTCCTCAGACTTCTACTTTGGGAAACTGTTATTAGTTTAAGGTAGAGTCTCATAATCTCGGCATGATTGACATTTGGGGCTGCAAAATTCTTTGGTAGGAGGTAGGGAGTGGCTCTTCCTGCTCATCCCTGGATGTTTAGCAGCATCCCTGGACCTCTAACCACTAGATGTCAGTAGCATACCTTGGCCCCGGTTTTGACAACCAAAAATGTCTCCAGACATTGCCAAATGTCCCCTGGGGAGCAAAATTATCCCCCACATGCCCCTGCCACCCTCCAGTTGAGGGTCAAGGTAAGTACTATACATGCATTTGAAGTAATAGCATGCAACAGGGGCCTGCAACCCCCAAGCCACAGACCACTACCAGTCTGTAGCCTGTTAGGAACTGGGCCACACAGCAGGAGGTGAGTGGCAGGTGAGGTGAGCACATCCAGCTGTTAAGAGAACAAGTACTTACCTTGACCCAGAAGTACTGGGTCAAGGCAGTACTATATATGCATTTGAAGTAATCAAATGGCAAGCCTTCATTAACTTAACTTGGCCTTCTGAAAGCAAGCCAATTCACTAAAACTAATTTCTTCTAGCGAATTATAAAGTTTATAGCAATTTGAATTGAATGGGCTGTTTTAATAGCTATTGAAGATTTCATGAAAGAGTAAAACCGTTTAAAGCAGTAGAAGGAGAGTAAAGATGCCAAGAGGGATTACTATAATACATTGTAGGATTCATTCCTCAAATTTGCTATCCACTGACTATAACTATGGAATTGTGAAGGAAGCATAAGAAGCAGATTGGTTTAAAAAGCTAAAAGAATGCTAAAGTAGAAAATCATTAGGAAATGACAAGGGCAATCACATCGCATTTTACATTTTGGTTACTAATTTCCAGAAATAACACACAACAAAAAATTATGGTATATGAGAAACTGATGAAAGAATTCTAAAAATGCTAAAGTTGACACAACTGAAAATGCACTTTCAAAGGATTCAAAAGAAGCTAGTGCACAAAAAATAAGTATATGAGGTGATGGGTATGTTAGTTACCTTGATTTAATCATTCCACAATGTATACATATATCAAAACATCAGGTTGTACACCATAAATATACACAAATATTCCATTGTCAATCAAGAAAATACACAAATTTCTCTGAAGAAACAAATTTAAGCATTCCCATATAATATGCTGAAATTTTGGCTCCTGATGAAATAATACACTTTTCCAGATTGTTCATATATTCCCAAGGAAACCAAACCTCCCTACAACAAGTGGAACATCCCTTAGAATGCTGCTAAAGACCAAATGAAACCTGTCAACTACATCTTTAGAGACATCTCCAAAAGCTTTAAAACCATTTTCTCCTAAATGAATTTTTGCAAAGACTTAAATACTTTATGTTGTAAATAACTGAAAGAAAAAACTTTAGGTAAACTGGTAAATACGGCAAATAATTTATTCAAGAAATTGCCCAAGAGCCAGTTTCCCCCTAACTCCTTACAGAGGGTGAGGCTGGGGGCCTGGGAGAGTATCTCCTCCCTCTGACCCCTACACTGGTACCTGCCACTCCATTGGCACCCATCAATTCTCCTATCGCTCTCATGAATGAAAAGTGCAACTCAGTGAATGCAAGTTAGCAAAATGCGACACCCAGACTGAGCCCCTTGCCAGGGAATTAGAGTTAACAATCTTTCTTCTAAAACTAGGGGGAAAGAAAAAAAAACAGGAAAGAAGGGAGGGAGAGAAGGAAGTGAAGTGCCACAGGGATCTCTAATGACCACATTAAACACATCTAATTACAGTGAGGAGTGGAAGTTGGGTCTGATCTGGCAGGCTAAGCTGCAGCTACACATTTCTGGTGCTTTCAAATGGCCTAAATTTGCCTTCCCTAACTGGAAGGTGACATAGAGCCAAATTTCATGTTCATCATTGTTCTCTCCGTGCAGCTAGGTATGCCGCAAGGTCTCGGGTTCCGGAGAACTGGTTGCAGATGCTATGGGGAGATGGGCCCAGGTTGGTAGAGGGCACTTCAGGGTTGGCTGTCCTCTAGCATCTGGATTCCAGGGGGCTGCTCAGGGCCAAGAAAGAATGCATGGATCCTCAGAATACCAGCAACTGGACCTCATTACAAGTCAATATTTGTGGCTTCTAATCTCAAATTGTAACCCACACTGCTTCCAGGGTCATCAGGGAAGTTTTGCAGCCAAGGGGAGCAGGCTGACACATAATTTACAATAGTAATTCCCTGGTCAGGTGTCAAGTACCTGTTGCAGAAGCTCTCAGCCTCACTTTCCTGAATCCTGTTCTTGGAGTAGGAGAAGCTGACTAGCATGATGTGAGGGGCCCACTATCCTGGCCAGATCCCCAAGATTACCAGCAATCACTGCAGTGACACAAAAGCATCCAGGTCCTGTTGAAATACACATTATCAGGAGTTAATCATTAATGTCTACTAACCTATCATCACAGGTCAGTTGGCTAAGAGCTAGCCCCTGGGCCACAAGATGGCAATGTGTTAGCCAAGAGGAAGTCCACGGCCTAGAAGGCCAGAGGCCTGGAGAAGACAGGCTTGGAGAGAAGGGCAAAGTTCAGGCCCAGAACACCTGGGGTGGAAGGGGTACTGAAATTGGAAATGGGTTGTAACAGGAGAGACTGGGGTTGCTAAAAACAAAGTTGCCCTGGGCTAGGCACGGTGGTTCATGCCTGTAATCCCAGACCAAGGTGAGAGGATCACTTGAGCCCAGGAGTTTGAGACCAGTCTGGGCAACATAGCAAGACCCTGTCTCTATAAAAAGATTTTTTTAAAATTAGCCAGGCCATGGTGGTAGACACCTGTAGTCCCATCTACTTGGGAGGCTGAGGCAGGAGGATCACTTGAGCCCAGGAGTTCAAGGCTGCAGGGAGCTATGATTGTTCCACTGCACTCCAGCCTGGGTGACAGAGTGAGAGACCCTGTTCAAAAACAACAACAACAAAAAGTTGCCTGAGCTCACCATTTTGCCTTAGGCTGAACTGACCTCTGCAGCAGTCCCAGAGAGAGGCCACAGTATCCCACAATGTATGCTTTTGGTCTACTACTCAGATGACAATCTTTCCTCTATCTGAGCTAGACAGCTCTGTGCTGGGAGTCAGGGTACTCAGGAGTCTAATCTTTGTATTGCCACTGACTGTATGACCCAAAGAGAATAGCTAAAAACCTCTGGGACCCACTTTGTTTACCCTTAAAGTGAAGACATTGTCACCCACCCCACAATTACAGGGTCTTGTCAGATTTTAAAAGTTCTTTTGCTTTGCCTTCATCTCCTTCTATACTTGTGCAATATGGTATCACATAATTTAAGCCTACTGCTATTTTCTCCCTTCTTCCAAAAAGTGTATTCACCAATCTCTTGATAATTCTCCTGTAAACTGCTGTCCTTCTATCTCTATGAAAATAGTAACAGAACTTAATAACTAGTTATCTTGAACAAGATCTATATCTACAGTAACTAGTTTGGAATTTAAAAACCCAAACTGGGTTTTTAAACTAGAGACTCATTTGATTAGAGCAAAGTGCCAATGAGGCTCTTGGCATGGAGTCAAGGCCCACAAGAATATGGATGGCTGCTCTGAACATACCCATTTCCACCACTGGCCAGACATTTCAAACATCTCCACGATGAGAAATGTATATATTTATACATAAAATCTAGACTGCAATTGTATGTGGGAGAGGAGACTGTGAACCAATCCTGTGTTTCTGCCCAAATTTGAATTTCAAGGCCTATTGGGCTTCCTTGAGAAAGTGCAACCCTGCTGATTTGGCCAAGTTGTGATCCTAGGAAACCTCCTTGTGTTGGGGGGAGGTGGGGGTGTTAGGGGGATGGAGGGTGCGAGAGTGCCCAAGGTTTACGGGGGAGCAGTGAGTGTTTGAGCCAGCACCATTTCCCTCCCAGTCTTCCTCTCCCACAACACCTGGAGCCTAGGAAAAAGCTCAAAGAAGAGGACCCGACAGTTCTTCCATGTGCTCGCTTCCAAGTGCTCCTACTCTCATTTACATTCTCTCCTACTGAGCTTATGTCCCCATCCTCTACCTCTTGCAAACTGCTGTTTACTGGCCTGGTCACCCCCTAAGAAGGCAAGCTCCTTAAGTGCATCTTCGTTCAGTCAACAAGATTCTTTCAACAAATACTTGTGCCAGACACTGTGCTTGCTTGGCTCCAGGAGGGGAAAGGAAAAGTTTCTCCCAGAGGGAGAAACTAGCTTTGTGCCGAATTGTCAGGGCCAAATGAACCCATGCAACGCTCAATGATTGGAGACTTGCAATGAGTGAGGTGGGTTTCTGGCTGTGATTCCAAGTTGGAATAGTTAAGGGAAAAGAAGAGTGTTCACTCCATGATTGAAAATTGGCAATAATCATGTACACTCACATACCCACTAATTAACCATATGACTAAATCTATTTTGGTTAATATCTTCTTCCTTTTGGAATTGCTTGCAATATGTAAACATATGCACATACAACATCCAAAAACAACACTGTGGACACATAATAAGAATATACTGCTTGAATATAATACCCCATCAAGTAACTGGGAGACTGCATATTGTACAGCTTGGAATAAATTTAGAAAATTAAGACAACTCAGAAAATTTAAGGTGATTCTTCTCTACTCATCCATGTTTCCCTCTCTCTTTCCATCCCTCTCTCGGCCTTCCTCTCGTCTCTCTTCCACTCCTTGGCCCCAGTCCCCCATCTCCCTTATCTCCCTACAAGATCATTTATTGTCAGTCATGCTAGCTGCTTGCTGGCTGCTTACTAGTGCCAAAACATCATGTTCTGATGTAATTGAACCACATTATTTGACGGAATTATTGCTGTCAGTTATTTGAATGGTGTTACTAATCAATGAAATGAGCCTTGTAAAATCCAGGTTTGTGTGGTGCTTTACTTTGAGATGATGTTGGCTAGGTTTCTTGACACACAGAGAAGCTATAGCTTTGTCCAGTCTCTCTCCCTGGTCTGTCTGTTATATAAACATCACCCTTGTGCAGCTCTCCCTTCTCAGACTTGAGTCATTTCTTACAAACTCTGTCAAAGTCAAGGCTGTAGGAGTGCCACAAAGTACCCCTGCACCAAGTGGTAGGGAATCGCGGTGTGCAGGGCAGGAAGCCCCGGGAATAACTAGGTATTTCCAGGTCAGTCACTGCAGCTGGGCCAAGCTCCCCCTTGGTGCTTCCCTCCTTCTTGCCTTTGTAAGTCAACCAAAGACAACTGCAACAGCCTTGGGAATACGCTCGACTTCCAATCCTGGCCCCTCGGTCCCTGGGGCCCAGGTGAGCCAGGTAGGGGTGCCGGCCAGGAAGGAGAGAAGCGTGAAAGGCAGAGAAGCCTCGAGGCGTCCAGCCGGCCCTCATTTCCCCGCGTAGAGTTGACCTGTCTCTGTGTCCCCCGACCTGCCGAGTCCCAGAAGCTGGGTTGAGGGCTCTCCCGCTGCTGAGCTTTCCCACTCACACGCACACGCACACCTGCGCGAGCTCTCCCAGGAGGGCACCGCCCCCAACCAGCGGGGTGCACAGGGGAATGATGTTGCAAGTTCGAGCCCAGAGGTGTCTCGCTGCCCCCCGCCCACCCCCGGGTCATTCCTCGCCGCCCGTTTTTGCGGCGAGAGCACCACTTGGGCGGTTAGGAGCCCCTGCAAGGCCGGCTGGCGTTCTGCCACCCTCCACTCTGTGGTGTCTAGGGGGAGTAGGTCGGCTGCGCCCGCCACTTACTCTGAAATCTTGAGGCAAGCATGAAAGCTAGCCATGGTGCTGCTGAGGGAGCCGCTGGCCGGTTACGTGCCTTGCCTGCTGGGGTGCATGGGAGCCCGCGCTGTGGGCATGCCCTTAGAGGCTGCCACGTGGGGGCAGCTCGGCACTTCAAGCACCCACCCGCACGCAGCCCCAGACCCACAGGCCGAAGCAATAACCAGCCAGATAAAGTTTCTTTTCCAAGGCCTCTCGCTGTCTTCTGATCTCAGTCCAAAAAGGGTTGGGCTTGTTCCTTACATGGTTAGGAACTGTTAACTCCCCTTTTCCCTCTGTCTCCATCTTCCCGCCACAACAGCATCCTTAGAGCAAAATACCAGATGCTCTTTCTTAGCCTCTCTGTATCCCTGCAGAGCTGAGCGTGAGAAGTAATTTGGAGATGAAACCCTAAGGAAAGAGTAGAGGCTTTTATCCGAGCAGGAAAGGACACTCAAGGGCTTTGGGAAGGCGATGTAAATAAATCGCTTTCTGGCATTTTAGATGGTGTGGGATGGAGGGAGAGGGGAGCAGAGGGGAGAAGAGAGAGGTCAGGGAAGAAAGAAAATTTAAGTAGCAAGGCTGCAAGCATTCCCATCTAGATGTGAACACTGTTTTTGAGGTGTTCTAAGCTGTTCTTGTTCAGTCTTAAGGAAAACTATTTACTCCCTTAGCCAGTCTGGGGCCATGAACCAAAAAAGCAAGAATTTCCTTAAATTTGTGAAATCTTTTCTGCTCTCGAGATGAAAGTCCCTACCAAAGGTTGTGTGTACACGGGGAACCCCAATTATAACATGGCTTACATTACATGGATTCAGAGATGTTGCAGATCAGATTGTGTCCACAGAAAACCAAAAGAACTGGAGACAGAGAGACAACGAGCAAAAGTGTGACCTAATGTTGACTGCCTGGAAGACCCAGTAGGGCACCTTTCCCAATCTCAGTCCCATAAAGAGGTGTGTGTCCCTACCTTGGCCTCTGAGATGCACAGATCTGAAATATTTTGATTTTTTAAAAGTGCCTAGTGGGAGTGCGACACGCAAAACAAATGCAGATGCAGGCTTTTGGCTTTTTAAAATGACTTTTGAGGAATCAAGAGTTTCAAAAGATTGTGATTTCTCCTGTGCATGTATTCATGAGGGGCATTAAACACTGTCTAGCTGGGCCTAATCTGACAGGCTTTCCAAATTGGGTTTGTCCAAATAAGAATAAGAAGAAAAAAGAAATTTAGCTGGGGTCCCTTCAGGGGGTCTTCGCAAGTCTGGTAGCGGAGGCCTGTTTTTCCTTTCAGTCTGAAATAGGCAACACCCTGCTTCTGGAATTTCACTGGGTGGGTAGGCTGGGGTCTCTGGACAGGGCAGTACATGTGACCCTCTCTTATTAACTTTGGGGAAAAGGAAGATAACTGAGCAAGAACTAGATTTATGTTGCAGATGCTAAAGTCTGACCTGTGGCTAGAATTTCTAGCTAGAATTCCTTTCTAAGTCAAATTTGTGGTTAGTTCTCCATTATTCATATGTGGCTTTGCTTACCCACTTAGTACATTTCCTGTAATTGTGTTTTTAATCAAAGAATAACTTCTGGAATACCTACACCGGTTGTAATGTCAGCAGGCTGTTAAGAAAGACCAATTTTAATATTGGCTAGAAAAGAAGCTAATTAGAAAGGCAAATCTATATCATTCCCTTCCCACCCAAAAAGAACACACTTTGAAAACCATGAGCTTTAGTGTTTGGATAATGCATGCTTTGTGATTCTCTGCCTAACTCCTTCCTTCCATTACTTCAAATAATCAGAAGTAGAGAGTCCACAGAAAATCCATCTTATAACCCCCAAACTGCATTGATGGCTCCTTCTACTGAAATCTCATATCACCTGTGGTCAAGGCTCTGGGGTCAGAGTTGTGTTCAAATTCTGACTCTGGTTAAGTTTCTGAGGTGCGGTAACTGCATTGTGATTGTGTAGGAAAATGTCTTTGTTCTTAGGAGATACATGCTGAAGTATTTAGAAAGGAAGTGTAATGATATCTGCAATTTATGCTCAATTAGGTCAGAAAAAATGCATAGGAGTGAGTTTGTGTGTGTGTGTGTAGTGAGAGAGAGAGAATGATGAAGCAAATGTGGTAAAATGTTAATAGTTGGTGAATGTAGGTGAGGCATATACGGGTCTTCATTACAGTATTCTTCAACTTACCTGTAATTCTGAAGTGTTTTCAAAATAAAAAGTTGGGAATGAGATGTTAGCTCTGCCTGCCTTTACCAACTGCCTTACAGCAAATTATTTACTCTCTTAAACCTGAGTTCCCTTGGCTCAAAAGTGGAGATATTAATAGAACCCATCTCAAAGGGTTGTTATGAGGATTAAAATGAGATAATAAGTGTGATGCCTTTAGCATAGTGCCTGTCCCTTAGGAAGGCCTCAATAACTGATAGGAATTGCTATTATCATACCATTCCATTCCACATCTTATTATATACTGTCTTTTGTTGTCCTCGTGGTGTTTCAAATGCACATAACTTTTCTCCTTAACTTAGATTAGAAGTCTCCAGAGGAAAAAAACACATTTCTTACATTTTCTTTTCTTTTCTTTCTTTCTTTCTTTCTTTTTTTTTTTTTTTTTTTTGAGATGGAGTTTCACTCTGTCACCCAGGTGGAGTGCAGTGGTGTGATCTCCACTCACTGCAACCTCTGCCTCCAGGGTTCAAGTGATTCTTGTGCCTCAGCCTCCCAAGTAACTGGGATTACAGGCATGCACCACCACACGCGGCTAATTTTTGTATTTTTTGTTGGGACGGAGTTTCACCATGTTGGCCAGGCTGGTCTCGAACTCCTGGCCTCAAGTGATCCACCTGCCTTAGCCTCCCAAAGTGCACATTTTTTTCTTATATCTGCCCATGGTACAGTGCTGAGTGAATCATAGGTAGTGAATAAAACACCTTGTTGAGGGACTTTGTGGTTACTGTTCTGTGGGATCTGTGGTCATAGCATTGACTTGAAAATGACCACATGCCCAAAAGCCAGTCATTAGGACACACCAGTAGAAGAAAATGTTAGAATAACACGGTGGGAGCTGGATAAGGCTGGATAAGAAGACAGGACTACAAAAACAAAAACAACTATTTGGGGAATAGTTTTTTTTTTTTTTTAAGCTCTGGGTTTTGGAAAGTGTTCATCCTTTGTAAATCCCAAGAGGGCATACATTCCATTATTTGGCATTCCGGATGCGTATAACCTCTATTAAGAAAGTTGGGCACATTCTTAAGATGCCGGCCCAATAACGTAGATTTCCAGGTGCAGCATAGCTCAGCCACTTGCTTCCAGCAAAAGATAAAGTACAAACACCATGAGTGAATCCCCCCAAACCGCAGTTCCTAGATAAATGCCTCCATTGCTTTGGGGGAAATCTGATCTTCCTAGCTCTAAGAATGATTCCAGTGAGTCTAAAACATGCAGGATAAATTTAACTGAAACCTTCAGGGCTGATTCAGAAACTCCACCAGGCTTTTTAAACATGCGGCTCTGGAAAAATCTCTATAATCGGCCAGGTGCAGCAGCTCATGCCTGTAACCCCAGCACTTTGGGAGGCTGAGGCGGGTGGATCACTTGAGGTCAGGAGTTCGAGACCAGACTGGCCAACATGGTGAAACCCGCTTTCTACTAAAAGTACAAAAAATTAGTCAGGCATGGTGGCTGGCACCTGTAGTCCCAGGTGCTTGGGAGGCTGAGGCATGAGAATCTCTTGAACCCGGGAGGCGGAGGTTGCAGTGAGCAGAGATTGCACTCCTGCACTCCAGCCTGGGTGACAGAGCAAGACTCCGTCTGGAAAAAGAAAAGAAAAGAAAAGAAAAGAAAAAAGAAAAATCTCTATAATCAGTAGATCCAGAAATGGAGAATAGTGAAACGTCCTTACTTCTGAACAGGGGCAAACCATTCCAGAAGGTCGCTCTCAGTCTCTGTCTCTCCTCCCCTTCCTTTGGCTCATGTCTCCCTGCTTTCTGTTTCCCAATCCCCTCAGCCCACCTCCTGAGGCTCACTGAATGAGCTCCCACTAAAGGCTGGCAAAGGTGTGGGTGGGTTTAAGGGTGAGAAATGAGAGAGACAAAGCGGTTTAGTGTCTAAATCCATGTGACCCTGCTGATTAGAGCATCTCAGATGGAGTGACATCTCATGAAGCCCAGGAGGCTGAGTTAGAGATCTGAGTTATGGCTTCTATGGAGCCATTTCACCAGGCTTCTCAGAGTGCCTTGAGAATATCTGCCCTCACAACGCTCTAGGGGCAAGTGGGACCACCAGATCCAGAGTTGTCCTTAAGGGAGCTAGACTGGAGGAAAGTACACTTGGCAGGGCAGGGACCTCCCCCAGCCCTCCCCCAACATTTGTAAACAGGCCAAGTCTGACATAAATTCACATTATGGGCAAAAAAGTAGGGTGGAGGAGAGCCAACAAGATACTATGGTGGGTTAGGGGGAGGAGAGGATGCCTTCTAGGGAGGAATGCTTACATAATGATGCTTATATAGGCATTTGCTAATGGCAGTTATCAGTCCTGACTACTTCTTCCTCCCCCTCTTCCCATTCCTCCTCCTCTCCCATCAGGCAGTATTCAGAGTCATTGGACATCTCTTGGCTGGGGTTGGAGTAGTGGGGGAGGACAACCAGAAAAGTCACCATGACTCACCACACTCCTGGCTCGTTCTTGTAGTGGAGGAGATTTAGAGGAAGTCTGTATAGTATAGAATGTCTACAGTACAGTTTTATTACTTTCGGGCTATATATCCAATAACACAACACAAACTTGGCTCTAGGTGTGGTCCTAGGGGATCTGCCTGACTGAGCAGAGATGAGTGGAGTTTGTAACTAGACATTGCGCAATGTTTCTAAACACACACCTGTCCATCCACCTGCCCGCTTGTTTGCCTGTATTTCAGATTGTCCCCTTCAGGAGTGGAAACTGGAACTCAGATGGGGTCAATGATGCTATCAGTAAAGGTGCAAGGATGTGGAAGGCCCTTGCCAGTTTCTTGCTGGATGCCTTCATCTCCTTTCTCCTGGCTGCACAAAACTCTAAAATAATTCGCTCCACTCCCTCCAGCTCTCTGGTCCTCAGGAGCCTGAGAATGGAACAGTGCTCAGGAAGGAGGAGGAAACCAATTTTTTTCCCTCACCTCCAGCCATGGCCAAAGTCACAGTCTCCAACCTGAAAATCCCCAGCAGGGAGAAAACACACACATTTATCACTCACACTTCACTTAGCCCAGAGCTTGGAGGGGTGAGGCACTGCCCCCACATGCAGCCTTATCCAAAGCCTGCACGCGTCCCCTCCCCTCAACATCAGCCAAGGGAGCAAGGGCCCAGCCAGGTATGCCACCCCCATTGGAGGAGGGACACTTGCTTGGCATAGTAAATGGCATTTTTACCATCTAGCCAGGCAGAGAATTCTTCTGCCTTCCTTGGCCAGGCAGCTGAGAGGAAAGCAACCCCCTGGGACTGGAATCAGTGATTCACACTGGCCTACCCAAACAGCCTCCTGCTGTCATTTTCTTTCCTTCCTTCCTTCCTTAATATCCTGGAGAAGGAGTTTTCAGTACTTCCTCCTGGGCTGCTGACATCCTGAGCTGAGTGACTGGTCAATGGGAAAAGCAGAGGCATGTAGCCAGGGTACCTGGCCTCCAAGAACTTCCCCAAAAGACAAAGAAAAAAAATGGCTGGAAAATTCTAATGGTAGACAAGGTATAAAATGATGAAACATGAAAACCCATCTCTACCCTTCACCACCACCATGTCCCTACCTACTTCTTGGTTTCCTTCCAGGAAACAAAAGAGCCGTGTGTGTGTGTGTGTGTGTGTGTGTACCTACATGTACATATATATACACACACATATGTATATATACATATGTATGTACATACATACGCATATGTGTGCATATAAATGTATGTATATGTTAAGTGTATGTGTATATATAAGTTATCACTATACATATATATGTTATCACTATACATATATATATAAGTTATCACTATATATATATATATCTTTGCTATCTTAGCAATCTCTTCCTCACAGGCCAAGGTGTTCCTCATACTTTGATAACTGCAGCCTCTCGAATGATCCTTGGGAAGGAAAATTTGAGAACAGATACATTGGCTTCTCTCTTATACTCAGCCCCAAAGTCTCTGTCCTGCTTCCTTAGCATCTCAGAGCCTTGCTGTGTGCCTGGTGACAACAGCTGGTAATAGTAATCAAGCCAAAGAATCGATGCATTATTTGTCTCAAAACACAAAGAGCCTAGGCCTGCGGAGAGGGTACCCAAAAGTGGTGTTAATGGCAGGAGGTTCGAGTATCATGCTGAGTACAGTGCAGAGGCTATTTGAATTGAAGTGGGGTGGGGGAAAAAAAGGTGTAGATTTTCAGGCCACCTCCTACATGCCACCTACTCAACTACTGAATTGAACTGCCCTGCTGAATTACTGCCATCCTCAAGATGACTTAGCATTTATACTTCAATGTTCACCTACACAAGGGACCCAAGAAAAGGGGATAAACAGAGGAACAGAAAGGGCTTTTCTTTTTAAATTAAACTTTTTATTTTGAGGTAGGTTCACATGCAGTTAGTTCACATGTAAATTGTAAGTTATCACAAGTTGTAAGAGAGATCCCACATACCCTTTACCCAGTTTCCCCCAATGGTAACATATCATTAATATAAAACTTAGTATAATATTAAAACCAGAATATTAACATCAATACAGTCAAGATGCAGAACGTTCCATCACTACAGGGATCCCTCATGTTGCCCTTTTATAGCCACACCTATTTCCCTCATTCCTTTTCTTTAACCCCTGGAAGTCACTTATCTTCATTTCTATACTTTCTTCATTTTCATTTGACATGTTATATAATGGAATCATGTAATATGTAAAGTTTTGGGATTGGCTTTTTTTAACTTAACATAATTCTCTGGAGATTAATCCACATCATTCTATGTATCAATACTTCATTCTTATTTTGTCATTGAGTGTCCATGGTATGGATGTATCACAGTGTGCTTAACCATTCACCAATGAGGCACAGCTGAGTTCTTTACAGCCAGTCTCCATCCAGATGGGAGATATATTTCCTTGAAAATTCATGAAAAGAATGTCAAACCTCCCGGTATCCAAGGTGAAAGCAGAGCCCAAGAGCACACATAGCAGCTATGTGCCCACAGACTGCTGAGGCTCAAAACCTGACAGTTCACCCAAAGCTCTGGGCCCTGCTTCTGCCCAGCAGGGCACTGAGGCTAATGGGTGCCTTGATAAAGGGGTATGGGAGGGAGGCAGGCGTCTTATTCAGAAACTTGAATCTGGACTTCAAAGCAACTAAAGAAATGAAATGGCAACCGAATCCCAGGGGAGTGGGGGAGCAGAACTTCTGCCAAATCTGAAATCTCTTGCATTTTTTTTTCTGACCTTTTGGGCAAGATGTGGGAGGAGGAGTCACTCCTAAATGACTTCCTACAGGGCCTATAGGGAGATATATGGTTTCTCTCAGCAGTGGTTACCTCTGGAATGAGAATTCGGGGTGGGCAGGATCTTTCCTTTTTAAATTAATGTAGTTCTGAACCAGATCGTTTTTTCCCACAATGAGTATATATTCTACTTTTGTCATCATAGAAACAACTAATTTTAAAAAGTCATGGTAGGGTGTGGCATGGGGGAATGAAAACAACTGATTGGCTGCAAAGGTGTTCTGAATGGAGGGTCCCAGTTGAAAAATGTCTTGGGCATTCCTTCACTCCTACTTTTATTTATTTATTTATTTATTTTACTTTTTACTTTTTTGTGATTAAAATAAAACTTTTTAATGAGATATTTTGCATTTGCATTTTCTCACAAGTCTTTAAAATGGTTATTTTACATGTAATTTTTTATTTTTAAGTCTTGGGGGTACTTAGTAGGTGTATATATTCATAGGGTACATGACATATTTTGATACAGGCAGGCAATACCATCACATCATGGAGAATGGGGTATCCATTCCCTCAAGCATTTATCCTTTGGTTACTAAATCCAATTATATTCTTGTTATTTTAAAATGTCAATTAAATTATTATTGACTATAGTTGCCCTGTTGTGCTATCAAATACTAGGTCTTATTCATTCTTTCTATTTTTTTGGTACCCATTAACCACCCCCACCTCTCCCCCAGCTCCTCACTACTCTTCCTAACATCTGGTAACCATCCTTCTACTCTCTATGTCCCTGACTTTGTTTTGATTTTTAGATCCCACAAATAAGTGGGAACATGTGATTTATTTGTCTATCTGTTTATCTATCTATCTATCTAGTTATTTATTTATTTTAGAAACAAGGTCTTGCTCTGTTTCCCAGGCTACAGTGTAGTGGTGCAACCTTAGCTCACTGCAGCCTCAACCTCCTGGGTTGAAGCAATCCTCCCACCTCAGCCTCCAGAGTAGCCAGGCCTACAGGTGCACGCCACCACATCCAGCTAATTTTCTTTTTTGAAATGTTTTGTAGAGACAAGGTCTTGTGATGGTGCCCAGGCTGGTCTCGAGCTCCTGGCCTCAAGCAGTCTTCTCGCCTAAGCTTCCCAAATTGCTAGTGTTACAATTTGGACCACCGTGTATAGCCCCACCCCATTTAATTTTGGGGGCACCCACTCTTTAATGCCCTCCTCCGACCCCCAGCTTAGTCTCAGTAGACTGAACATAGCTTCAGGACCTCAGACACCGTGCCCCCTGTCCCCTCCAAACACAATGTTTTATCTGGACTCTGCTCCCACATGCAGGAAACTGCTTTCTGATGCATGATGATGAAAAGCATATATGGGTCAATCAGAATCAGTCAGATTATGAAAACCCTGTTGGAGCCAATGTGAAAAATCTCCAGAAACACAGTACCATCAACCCGTGGGGAAAGACATAAGGACCTCAGGAAATTCTTTCACTTTTTTCTAATGCTGATAATGAATATTTCAGCCACAGCAGTAGGTTTCTCAGTTAGGACAGTTTGACTGGACAATGGCCAGGACCATCTATGACAGTAAGATTCTGACCCACAACCTCTACATCCACCAGCCAGGAAACCAAACCACAGTCTCTCAGCAATCACTCCAGAGCAGTCAGGACATGGTCAATCTCACATCCCAGATTCACTATCTTTGCCACTGTCCCTTCCACTTCCAACTCAGGAATAACCAGAGAAAGTGAAATAGGTCCCGCACACCAATCATGTAGGATGCCTTGTTTCTAGTTAAACTGGTCCAGTTTTCTCTTGCCAACAGCCTCCAATCAGGGCATATGTTTAGCCTTCCCTTTTTTCACTATAAAGCTTTGCCACCCCCTGCCTGCCTTTGAGTCTCTGCCAACCCAAATTGTGGTGGCTGACCCCTTTGCTATAGCAAGCTCCGGATAAATACCCTCTTTTGTTCTTGTTTGGGTAATCTTTGTTTATTCTACAATGTCCTACCACATAGCTGGGTTCTTGCTCCAGCCTGCTACCTGCCACTGGCCAGGGCTGCCCACAATGTCCACACTGGCACACTTGAACTGTTCCAACCACATTGAAATCGAGCACTTTCATGATTAAGTACTGTCCCCACAGTTGCTACCGCCTTTTGGCAACTTGGTAGCTTGGTGTAGTGATAAAAAATATTAATATTGAAGCCAGAAACTCCAGCATTTATTAGCTGCATGACTTCTGGCATGTTACTTACCCTCATTACCACATCTGTCAGGTGGAGGGAATAATGTCCTCTGGATCTCTTTTGTAGAACTGTTGCTGCATCTTGGAGGGAGGCAGCCTTGACCTAGAGAGGTATCTAAATGTTTGGGTCCCTGTCCCTCAAAGCAGTGGTTTTAGCCAAGTGCTCACTGCTAAGCAGTGGGATAAGAAGGGAAAACTTAACAATCCTCAAAGCCTTCATGTGGGAAGTATGGATGAGGCTTTGGCCCAAGTCACTGAGAGGTTATCATACCTGGCTTTTCCTGCTCTTCTGGCCCACGGCCAGGGAAAAGAATGCCTGTCCTTCTGATGGGCTTGCAAAAAGATTTATTGAGGAATGAATGAAAAGGTCCAAGAGTCTTTGTTTTCTTCTTATTTAGCCACACATCGGGGCTTTTGGAAAGCCACTTAATCTTCCTGAGTCTCAGTTTCCCCATCTGTAAAATAGTAAAATAACCTCCACCCTTCCTGAATGACTAGATCATTATGAAGATGTGATGGAATAATGCATGTGAAGGTATGTTTAATTTTTTAAAGTGTTATGCAGTTGCAAGTAACGATTCTTAGGGGACATATATTTACAATGGAAGTCTTGGCAAAGAGAGGCCAAATGAGGAAGGCGAAGGTTCTTCATGTTTTGGAGCTGGGCTCCAAGTTCAACCCCAAGGGCCCTGCCCCTCGCAAAGGACTCTCCCTGACTCCTCGTGATCCTAGAGTGCCCCAGAAGTGGCTTTTCCATGTCAATGAGCCCTCATTCTTTTCAGAGTATGCTCAGAAATGAAAACCCTCTCTTGCGTCTCTCATACACAGCACTTAACAGTCTACAGGCCTTCCTCCTATTCTGGCTCCTCACAGAAGCCAGGTTTTAAAGCTGGGTTGTTTGGTGACATCTCTGTTCTAGAACATGCTGCCTGTATGGCCTTAGGCAAATTACGTACTCTCTGTAACCCAGTTTCCCCATTTGTAAAATAAACATGAAAATAAAATAGTACCTACTTCACGGTATTGTTGGGAAGATTAAGTGAGCTGATATGTGTAAACACTTAACAGTGCCTGGCACTTAGTAGGTGCTTGATAAAGGTTAGTTACTGTTATTTTCGGGCAGGGCAGGCTATGCTATCCCCATTTTAGTCAACTGTAGAACTAGGATCAAAACTGGGACCCTTATTCTAAGAAAAGTCATTTTTTTTTTTGTCACTCTATCGCCCAGGCTGGAGTGCAGTGGTGCAATCACAGCTCACTGCAGCCTTGACCTCCTGGACTCAAGCAATCCCTCCACCTCAGCCTCCCAAGTAGCTGGGATCACAGACACATGCCACCATGTCAGGCTAATTTTTTGTAGAGACAGGGTTTCACCATGTTGTCCGGGCTGGTCTTGAACTCCTAGGCTCAGGCGATCCACCCACCTCGACTCCCCATAGTGCTGGGATTAGAGGCTTGAGTCACTGTGCCCAGCCTTAAGAAAAGTCATTCTATAAAACTGAGAGCACTCAAGGAATACAAGAAAATATTAATATTTGCAAACCATGTATCAGATAAGGGATTCATATTAGAATATATGAAGAAAACATCAACAACAAAACAACTCAGTTAAAAAACAGGCAAAAAACCTGAATAGTCATTTCCCCAAAGAATAGACAAATGAAAAGATAACAATCACTAATCATCAGGGAAATGCAAATGAAAACCACAATGAGATATTACTCAGACCCATTAAGATGGATACTTTTTTTTTTTTTTTTGAGACAGAGTCTCCCTCTTTCGCCCAGGCCAGACTACAGTGGTGTTATCTCGGCTCACTGCAAGCTCCGCCTCCCAGGTTCATGCCATTCTCCTGCCTCAGCCTCCCGAATAGCTGGGACTACAGGCGTCCGCCACCACGCCCGGCTAATTTTTTGTAATTTTAGTAGAGACGGGGTTTCACCGTGTTAGCCAGGATGGTCTCGATCTCCTGACCTCGTGATCCGCCTGCCTCGGCCTCCCAAAGTGCTGGGATTACAGGCATGAGCCACTGCGCCGAGCCCTGGATACCATTTTAAAAATGGAAAATATTAAGTATTGGTGAGGATGTGGAAAAATTGGAACTCTTGTACACTGTTAGTGGGAATGCAAAATGGTGCAACTACTATCAAGAGCAATACAGTGGTTCCTCAAAAAATCAAATAGAGAATTACTTCACAATCCAGAATTCTAATTCTGGCCATATACTCTAAAGAATTGAGGCCAGGTGCGGCGGCTCACGCCTGTGGTCCCAGCACTTTGGGAGGCCGAGGCAGGCAGATCACGAGGTCAGGAGATTAAGACCATCCTGGCTAACATGGTGAAACCCCGTCTCTACTAAAAATTAAAAAAAAAATAGCTGGTCGTGGTGGTGGGCACCTGTAGTCCCAGCTACTCGGGAGGCTGAGGCAGGAGAATGGAGTGAACCCAGGAGGCAGAACTTGCAGTGAGCCGAGATCGTGCCACTGCACTCCAGCCTGGGCGACAGAGAGACTCTGTCTCAAAAAAAAAAAAAAGAAAACAAAAACAAAAACAAAAGAAAACAAAACAAAAAAAATAGAATGGAAAGCAGGGACTTGAAGAGATATTTGTGCACCCATGTTCACAGCATTATTCACAATAGCAACTGAAATGTTCATCAATGGATAAACGGATAAACAAATGTGGTATATACACATGATAGAATATTATTCAGTCTTGGGAAGGAAATTCTGACACGTACTAAAAAATCAATGAACGTTGAAAGCATGCTAAGTGAAATAAGCCAGTCACAAAAAGACAAATATTGTATGAATCCACTTGTTTGAGGTACTTAGAGTGCTCAAATTCATAGACACAGCAAGTAGAATGGTGGTTGCTAGGGGTTGTAGGGGTCAGGGGGAATGTGGAGTTACCATTTAATGTTACAGTTTGTTTTGTGACATGAAATGAGTTCCATAGATGGATGGCAATGATGGTAGCTCAATAATGTGAATGTAGTTAATGCCACTAAATTGTACACTTTTAAATGGTTCAGATGGTAAACACTATATGTATTTTACCACAGGCTTAAATTTGTTTAAATTTTAAAATTAGTACAGCGGCTGGAGAGGATATAGAGACATGGTATAAAAGGAAGATCAGAATTGGGAAAATGCTACTAGAGGAAAAGTGCCAGACCCTTTCCCAGCATGCCACAGTTCTCATTATCTTGTTAGGCTCTTTCCAGCCTAATGATTTCTGCTCAATTTCAGAAGGACTTTTCCCTTTGGAATCCAAGAAAGTAGGAAATGAGGTTTACTTATATGTTAATACACCACATATGTTCAAAGAAGGAAAACAACTCTTTTCTTTCCTAAGTAGCAATTGCTCCTCAAACAGTATGACATTTTCAAAAGGAACTTGATCAAGAACATCACCACTCCTATTCAACATAGTGTTGAAAGTTCTGGCCAGGGCAATTAGGCAGGAGAAGGAAATAAAGGGTATTCAATTAGGAAAAGAGGAAGCCAAATTGTCCCTGTTTGCAGATGACATGATTGTATATCTAGAAACCCCACTGTCTCAGCCCAAAATCTCCTTCAGCTGATAAGCAACTTCAGCAAAGTCTCAGGATACGAAATCAATGTACAAAAATCGCAAGCATTCTTATACACCAATAGCAGACAAACAGAGAGCCAAATCATGAGTGAACTCCCATTCACAATTGCTTTAAAGAGAATAAAATACCTAGGAATCCAACTTACATGGGACGTGGAGGACCTTTTCAAGGAGAACTACAAACCACTACTCAATGAAATAAAAGAGGATACAAACAAATGTGGAAGAACATTCCATGCTCATGGGTAGGAAGAATCAATATCGTGAAAATGGCCATACTGTCCAAGGTAATTTATAGATTCAATGCCATCCCCATCAAGCTACCAATGACTTTCTTCACAGAATTGGAAAAAACTACTTTAAAGTTCATATGGAACCAAAAAAGAGCCCGCATTGCCAAGACAATCCTAAGCCAAAAGAACAAAGCTGGAGGCATCATGCTACCTGACTTCAAACTATACTACAAGGCTACAGTAACCAAAACAGCATGGTACTGGTACCAAAACAGAGATATAGATCAATGGAATAGAACAGAGCCCTCAGAAATAACGCCGCATATCTACAACTATCTGATCTTTGACAAACCTGAGAAAAACAAGCAATGGGGAAAGGATTCCCTATTTAATAAATGGTGCTGGGAAAACTGGCTAGCCATATGTAGAAAGCTGAAACTGGATCCCTTCCTTATACCTTACACAAAAATTCATTCAAGATGGATTAAAGACTTAAATGTTAGACCTAAAACCATAAAAACCCTAGAAGAAAACCTAGGCATTACCATTCAGGACATAGGCATGGGCAAGGACTTCATGTCTAAAATACCAAAAGCAATGGCAACAAAAGCCAAAATTGACAAATGGGATCTAATTAAACTAAAGAGCTTCTACACAGCAAAAGAAACTACCATCAGAGTGAACAGGCAACCTACAAAATGGGAGAAAATTTTCGCAACCTACTCATCTGACAAAGGGCTAATATCCAGAATCTACAATGAACTCAAACAAATTTACAAGAAAAAAACAAACAACCCCATCAAAAAGTGGGCAAAGGACATGAACAGACACTTCTCAAAAGAAGACATTTATGCGGCCAAAAAACACATGAAACAATGCTCACCATCACTGGCCATCAGAGAAATGCAAATCAAAACCACAATGAGATACCATCTCACACCAGTTAGAATGGCAATCATTTAAAAGTCAGGAAACAACAGGTGCTGGAGAGGATGTGGAGAAATAGGAACACTTTTACACTGTTGGTGGGACTGTAAACCAGTTCAACCATTGTGGAAGTCAGTGTGGCGATTCCTCAGGGATCTAGAACTAGAAATACCATTTGACCCAGCCATCCCATTACTGGGTATATACCCAAAGGACTATAAATCATGCTGCTATAAAGACACATGCACACGTATGTTTATTGTGGCACTACTCACAATAGCAAAGACTTGGAACCAACCCAAATGTCCAACAATGATAGACTGGATTAAGAAAATGTGGCACATATACACCATGGAATACTATGCAGCCATAAAAAATGATGAGTTCATGTCCTTTGTAGGGACATGGATGAAATTGGAAATCATCATTCTCAGTAAACTATCACAAGGACAAAAAACCAAACACCGCATGTTCTCACTCATAGGTGGGAATTGAACAATGAGAACACATGGACACAGGAAGGGGAACATCACACTCTGGGGACTGTTGTGGGGTGGGGGGAGGTGGGGAGAGATAGCATTAGGAGATATACCTAATGCTAAATGACGAGTTAATGGGTGCAGCACACCAGCATGGCACATGTATACACATGTAACTAACCTGCACAATGTGCACATGTACCCTAAAACTTAAAGTATAATAATAATAAAATAAAAAAAGAAAAAAAAAGAATACATATAGGATAATTACAATTTTCTAAAACATCCTCTCTGTGGAAAAAAGACTGGAAGAAAAAATGTCAAAAATGTTATGTGATTGTCCTTAGGCTGCTGAAAGATGGGTTTCAAATATTTTAATTTTTCATTCTATTTTAAAATTTTCCTATAATGAAATGTATTACTTTTGGAATGGAAAAAATGCTTTAAAACCGCCCCCCCCCAAAAAAAGACAAAAAACAGATTTCTCCATGTACCTGATACAAAATGATCAGTAGTCATTTGAAAAACATGACTGAACACTTACTCCGTTACAATGTTCTGGCGCATTTTACATGGGAAATAAAGTATTGTGTTTTGATTAAAAAAAAAAAAAAAAAAAAAAAGCTTCCCATAGCTTTTAAGGTTAAGACCAAACTTCTTAGCGGACTCCTTAAAGGTCTGTCATGATCTGGCCTTGGAAGCCTGCTGACTTTGCCAGCCTCAGCTATCACCCTGCTTTTCCTTGATCCTCTGTTCTACCACATTGGTCTTCTTGCAGGCCCTCCATGGAGCCTTTGCACATACAGTTCCCTCTGCCAGAAATACCCTTCCTTCCACCCTTTGCCTAGTTAAAGTCTACTCATCCCTCAGGTCTCAGCAAAATCTTCACTGCCTCGAGGAAACCCTCCCCGATCTCCTGAAAAGTCAGAACATCCCTATTATGTGTTCTCATAGCATTTACCTCTCCTTTCTAGAATTTTTCACAATTGTATTTTAACATTCATTTCTTGATAATGTACTTAATGTCTTACTCGCCAACTAGTCTATACGTTCCATGGGGGCCGGGACCATGTGTGGTTTCGTTCATCACTAGGGCCAGCACAGTGCCTGGCCATAGTAGAGTGCTTAATAAATATTTGTTGAATGAATTAAAGAATTAATGGCAAACAAAAGGAAATAATTTTTAAGATGAAACTGATAGACAGTCAAGTTTCCAAAGTACAGAGATATCTGATCTTAAAAATCCCTAATAAAACTATTGGGGTGTTTCTCTGTGTCTTGAAGCTCCTCAAAGCCCCTTCTCTTGAAATGATTATATTCTGATTAAATGGGACAGGTTCATAGGAACTGTATCTATTTCCCTCCCTCCATATCCCAACTTACCTGCCAGTTTTATAGCTCTTGAGTGCACCAGCTCCATGCATCAGAGGCACATTCTGCTGATGCCCATCCAGCCCTGTTCGCCACTCCCTTAACCCAGTAGGCATAATGCATGATCCAGAATCAGTGTAGCTACAGCAAGAGGATGGCAGTTCCTCTGAGCTCCCCGCTAAGGGCTAACAAGGCTAGAGGCCAGGGATGGATGGCGAAGTCCTGGGTACCTGGAATGCAAAAAGCTCAGGGTGACGGGCAAAGCCTCAGGGCTGGGGAGGAGGGAAAGAAGCACCCAGTTACCCACTCTGGAGTCGAGTCAAAGAATACATACCTGCTGCTATCCACCTATCCCCTAAGCCCTGTCTAACTGGAGTCAGGAAGGAACTGTCAACAGATTCCAGATGGGAGTCAGGAAGATATTTTTCCTCCAGAACTTGGCACTTCTGTTCATCTGCAGAGATTAATACAGACTAGCAGAAAGGATTGCCTCCTGATTTATGAGGACTCTATGACAAGGTAGTCTGGGAGCCAGGAGAGGTGGGATTCCAACCCCCACGTCCTTATGTCTGGAGAGCCACATTTTTGTGGGAGGAAATGCAAAGTCAATTAATTTTTGACACCATGTAAAAAACTGGTATTTCCTGACCCAACACCAGGGCAGCTAGAAGTTTATAAATGAAGACTCTATGGTTCCTTTGTTTGAAAATATGTAAGTTGTTGTTGGAATAAAGCAGCTTTAGTTCTTTATTGGAAATATTCTGTGTTGGGTAAATAGAAGCCAGAAGCATGTTCCACTGACGGTATGACTTCAGCATTGGCAGGCTAATGAAATGTACACTGTCAGCCTGGGCTGCAGAGGCACATGGCAAGAGCAAGCTGCACATTGTTGCCAGAGTCAAAGGAAGCCCACAGAGTAGGTGGAATCAAAACAAAACTTCCCAAACTTTGCTGAAGTGTGCCTTGGACAAGGTGGCTTTGTGACTGTGCCTGGCCTGATTCTTCTCTGTGCTTGACCTCTCAGTCAGCACCTCTAGGACTTTGCTCATGCTGGTCTTCAGCCTCTCCTGCCCCACTAACTGGGATGTCAGGGACCCTAACCTGGGCAGGTCCCCACTTTTCTTTTGCTATGTTTCTTCATCTAGGAAATGAGAAGTTTGGACCAGAATCTAGTAACCAGATGTTCTCTCTGGTGCCTCCAATTCCTCACCCCATCTGTCTCTCTTCCTTCTAGGTGGGTAAACAGCTAACATCTCCTCCAGGAAGCCTTGCCACCTTATAAATTCTAACTGGCCCTACACTGCATAATCACACTCAAGTCATTTCATGGGTGCACAAGCCAGATAGGTCTTTGGATACAGGAACCATGTTTTCTAGTTCTTTTGTCTCACACCCCATCTTCAACATGTAGTGGAGTTTTCTTTGTAAAACTAGTATGCAATCCAGGCTGCTGACTGACTAGCTGAGTAATCAGGTGGTTACTTACCAAAGATAAAAGAAAATTAGAAGAATTTTTGAAAGAAAAGCAATAAAAATGAGAGTTAAATGGCATCAAGTATGGTTGAGAACAGGGATTCTAGAGTCAGTCAGCTGCAGGCTTAAAACCCAGCTTTACTGAGTACTAACTCTGGGTTCTTGAGCAAGTCACTCACATTCCACGTGCCTTAGTTTTCTCATCTATAAAAACAGGGATAATAATAGTCCTACCTTAGGGCGGTTACCAAGTTTCAGTGAGATCATGCATGAAAAGTCTGCAGCATAGTGCCTGACATATAAGAAATGCTCCGAGAAATGTTAACTCTTTTATGTTCATGATGGTGATGTGAACCCATCCCTGGAGGGCCGATCTCAAGGCAGAATGTCCACAGGATTGGCCCACTGTTTCTTCCTCCCTACTCCTAAAAAAGTAGATGTGATTTCCAGAATCTTGAATAAATGCTCAGTTGCCTTTGGAATATCCACACTTGACTTCAAGGAGTCAGGAAGTGGTGATCCGAGGTCTTCTTTTACTTGTCCTCACAATTTAAGGAAATGTCTTTAGGAATCATGGAAATTCAAGGGTACATATGTGACCTGTTACAAATGGCGGACATAGGAGAATTAGGGAGGGGAAAATATAGATTCGGGGATATCAGCAAACTCTATTCTTAGAAGTTTAATAAAAGCGCAAAAGGACACATAAGGAGGGAATTCACACAGAATCCAGAAATCCCTCCTCAGAAACACCTCAAAGCTGGGCCTCTCTCTTGTTATGAAGCTGCTATTGGACATCTCCACCTGGATGTCCCATGGGCATTTCAAACTCAACTTGTCCAAAGTTGAGCTCCTTCTCTCCCCTTTATTCATAATCTCCTAAGCCTCTCTTTACCACCCAATTTGCCAAATTAAGAAATGGAAGGTCATCCTCAGCACTGCCTTCTGTCTCAGCACACGACTGTCAACTAATCCACAAGCTGTGTGGATCTGAATTCCTAAATAGCTCTCTAATGCACTTATGGCTTGTCTTCCGCCACTGCACTGCCCCCAATTTATCAACTCTCCTTGGACTGGAACAATATTCTTCTCAATATCTCCTTTGCTATTACTCAGTTAATTTCATCCCCCTGCCATGTACAAAACCACCAGAGGGAACACTGTAAAAGTCAAATCTGCCCAGGTCAATTTATTGCTTTCAAAACACCTCCCTGTCTTCCCAGAGCCTTTGCAGTGAAGTGAAAATACTTGGAGAGACACAAG
This sequence comes from Pan troglodytes, assembly GCF_028858775.2. Lineage (NCBI taxonomy): Eukaryota > Metazoa > Chordata > Mammalia > Primates > Hominidae > Pan > Pan troglodytes. The sequence goes on from NC_072421.2 coordinate 116,672,722, forward strand.
CCCTGGCCCCAGCTAAATTGTCTCCAACACTCTTTCTTCTCATGGGGGCCTCAGATAGTTTACATCAACAAGAGGAGGGACAGATTATAGGTCTATGAGCTGCCCTAATTCATTATTGGCATGTCATGCTATTTTACTCTTGTATGCCACCTCTATCCAAAAAGTGCTCCCCTTCCCCTCCTTTGACCTGGTGAATCTTACTCAGTTTTCAAATTTTACTCAAACCTCACCTCCTCTTTGTATGTCCTCCCTTCACTACAGCCTCTCCTTTGCATGCTAATGTTCCATATAAGACCTTGAACACGCTCCTCGTACTGTAATTGTCTGCTCAAACTGAGGCCCTTCCTGGGCAGGGACCATATTTTATTGATCTCTATCTTTAGCACTCAACACAAGACTGAGACCAAAGAAGGCATTTGAAAAGGTTTGTGGAATGAATTCATGGCCTCACTAAGTCCCTATTCCCTATAACAACAGGTCAGTGTCTAATGAGAGCTCCCAGACTTTGGCAGGGATGGAATCTGAGAAATTTCAAGGGACTTGAGTTCTGGCCTTGGCTGGTACTCAATGTGAATGACTTTTTGTTCCGGGCCCAACTGTTCCATCTCCACTCCCCAGAGAAGAAGCACAAAGAGAAACAGGGCAGTGGCACTATCATAGTCTTGATCCTCTAGTCACATAATTCCTCTGCCCTTTTCAAATCCTCCCTCCATCCCTCAAGGTCTAGTTTGGACCTTTTCCATGAAGAAAGAACATTCTCACCCGAGCCCAGGAAGGGATTCCTTCTCCTCTGAATTCCTGTAAAGTTCATTGCCTGGGCAAGTCTGAGACATTGAGGCTCAGAAAGAGAAGTGACTTGCCATAGACCCCAAGTCTCCTGGGGAATGTGATCAAAATAGATTCCTGTGCCAGACCCTAGACCTATGAAATCAGAATAAGGATCTGGGGGACATCTTTTGAAAAGTACTAAACTATCTCATGCCAGATCTATGTTGTGTCTCCTCAACTGGCTTACCAGGGGCTGATGGCAGAGGCTCTTTCTTCTTAGTTCTCTGTGTCCTCCATGGCCTCATATTTGTGTCCTCCACAGTTATCTGTGTCCTCCATAGCCCCAAACTACCAAGGTTTTTTCATTGACTAACCCCTGGGCTGCTTCCCCATGAGAAAATTAAAATGAATAAAGAAACCCAACTTAAAGTTAGTCTCAGGGCACCAAGGAAAAGCTGGCCTTGGCAGTGGCAGCCTTCCTCGGATGCTGCTTTCTGTCTGATTTTCTAAGTGCCAAGGTTATCCTTAACCAAAATTATTCCACGTTGGAAGATTCTGTTTCTTAGGATGATAAAGGGTCATTTACTTGGACCCCCTCAGACATTTTTCTCAACTCTGTTTTGGGAAGAAAAATGAACATTCCAAAACAAAACAAACAAATGAACGCACCAATGCATGAATACCTGGACACACACTGAGATCACAGTCATTTTTTTCTTTTTTTGAGACAAGGTCTCGCTGTAACTGTAGGGTGCAGGGGCACAATCGCGGCTCACTGCAGCCTCAAACTCCCCAGAGCTCAAGCGATTCTCATGCCTCAGCCTCCTGAGTAGCTGGAACTACAGGCATGTGCCAACATGCCTGGCTAATTTTTGTATTTTTTTGTAGAGACCGGATTTTGCCATGTTTCCCAGTAGTGTCTCTAACTTCTAAGCTCACGTGATCCTCCCACCTTGGCCTCTCAAAGTGCTGGAATTACAGGCATGAGCCACGGCGCCCGGCTTGAGGCCACAGTTTTATACTTTGTTGATTTCTATCCCTAGCCTGGGCAATGATTCCAGATAATCAAGAAGATGAACCACCTCACGAAGGTTCGTTACAGTCACTAGGCTGAGCTCATTAAGGCAGGAAGGTAGCCTCAGATATTGTGGTAACTCTTCTGACAAGGAGGGTGACAAAATAGGCTTTCTGTTTGAGCCTCAGTTTCTCAGAAATTCCTACTAAGCCCCTTCCCCAGGATTCTGATCAGTTAAGGTTCTACTTGGCTGAGAAGGCCAGAGTTATCTAGACCTCAGGCCTAGGTCCCCACTGACTCCACTGACCCTACCTCTGGGAAGAAAAGTGGCCTACATCCTTGTCACCCATCAGAAAATAGACACAGGATCAGCCCCAGCCTGACCCCAAAGATTCTTTCTCATACTAAAAAGCCATTGCCCTGTCCCTGGGCCTTTGGGCACAGCTGGATAGGCAGGAACCCTGGTTAGAAGAAGAAAGGGAGCTCACTCATTCACTTTTGTCACTAGTCATCCCATGCACAGAGACGTGGCCAGCAAGTCCTCTCTAGAGTCCATTAACACTCATGTGCATCCAGAGCTTCTCTGGTCACCCCTCTGGGAGTAGAGGGGTGACCAGGCAAGCTCCCCTGAGAAGGATGCCTAGGAGTTGAATATACTCAGGCAAGACAATTACCTCAAGTCTCCAAAAACGTACAAGATGTTTCCTGGGATGCCAGAGGGTCAGTGTGGGGAAGGTTTTGTTCGGTTGTTAATTTCCAAGGGCAAGTGCAGAGTGAGAAACAAGAGATAAGACCTGAAATGTCAGGCACCAGGTAGACACTACAGTGGAGGCAGGATTGAAAAACAAGGGTGTGGGCAAAGTGAGAAAGCCCAATTACATTAGGGATGGCAGAAGTGGGAGTAGGGGTAGGAAATTGAGGCATAACTATAGGTCTCAAGGACATGAACAGATTATTCTGAGTTAAAGCTCCAGGTCCTGGATGGATACTAAGGTTTTCTAGTGGGGCCTCAACAAGACCTTGCCCTCAGGGAGTCTGAAGTGTAGCAGGGCCTTTCTGTACTTAAAGAAGAAACTGCAGTACCTCCCAGCCTTGGGTCGCCAAAGGCCACCAAAATGTTGAAGCTAGAAAAAGTCATTGGCATGATAGTAGGCCCTCCTCTGTGTAGGAAGGTGTCACTAGTCAAAACTTCTGCATTGGTTTTGAGTTGTTTTTGCTACATGTGAGATGGACTGGCCCTGACTTGCCACATTCTCTCATGGAGTTTGCAGTGTAGCTAAAGAAATATATTTGCTAAATCAGGCTCGCTTCATTATCAAGGGTTTCCTGACTGATGCACTATGTTCCTAAAAACTGATATAACTTGACCGCCAATCCCTGAAGGCACCTAAGGAAAGAAACATTCCAGTTTCACCCTGGCCTATGTAGCTTGATAAGCACTAAGCTCTACAGTTTTCTGGGCTTTATTCTTGTTAGCTGAAATCAGTGGAGGCCCAAGGGCCCATGAATCATATGAACTTTCTGACTTTCTGATACCTTTTGAATCTCTACAATTCCATGAAAAGGACAATAAACCCTTATAATCCTGGGGGAAGGAAGGGGAGCCATTCCATCGTCTTTCACTGTGGGATATTTTTAACAAGAATAAGAACTACTGAGCTAGGCTTGGTGGCTCACACCTGTAATCCAAGCTACTCAGGAAGCTGAGGGAGGAGGATTGCTTGAGCCAAGGAGTTAAAGGCTGCAGTGAGCTATGATTGCATCACTGTACTCCAGCTCTGGACAGCAGAGCAAGACCCCATCTCTAGAAATAAATACATAAATAAAGAATTTCCATCCAATGGAGCGTTATTCTTCATGCAAGGCAGTATGTAGAAGTGCTTTACCTACATTACCTGAACTAATTCTTACAACAGCCCTAGGGCAGAGGTGCTAGAAGTAGGTCCACTTCACAGAAAGGTTTAATGACTTGCCTAAGGTCACACAGCTAATCTGAGGCAGAACCCAGATTTAAACTCAGGTCTATTGAATCTTAAAGCCCATGCTCTTAATCACTGCACCTGTGTTTCTCAAAGCAGGATTTCGGTAAACATGAGCAGATTCCCAGGCCCCACCCCAGATCTGTTGACTCAGAATCCTGAAAGGTGGGGCCTGGGAATCCACATGTTTAACACCACACCAGGGGCTCTTCTACATTCAGAAGTTTTAGGGCCCTGGTGACACCATATGGCCTCCTGCGTTTGCCATGCAGTACAGGCAAGAATGGGTAAAGCTTCCATGCCAGGCCTGACATTTCTCAGCACTTTTCCCAGCAAATCTGCCACCTGGGAATGGTCACTGAAAATCTTTTAGCAGGACCAGGACATCCGAGCCCCTTCATCTAGAACAGGGACTCTTAGCCCTTATGGGATCATATACTTCTTTGGGAATTTGTTGAAAGCTCTGGGTCTCTCCTCTTTCCCACACAGGCACATACACACAGAGGCCTACACTACTTTGGTGGCCTCCGCTGAAAATATACACACATAACCCTTTGCATATATTTTCAGGGAGTATATATATCTTCTGAGGCCCCTTCATGAGCCACTCTGCAGCTCAAGGACCCCACATCACAGAGGCTTCTGACCTAGAAATGTGAACACAGACTAGGTCCAGTGGGCATGTTGTTTTTAAATCCTTTCTATGTTAGAGATGCATACTGGAGTATTATAGATGATGTGATCTGTTGTCTGAGATTTGTTTGCAAATACACCCAGCTATGAGGGGATGACAGGCATGGGGAGCAGCAAGATAGCTCCAGCAAGAATGCCCATAAGTTGCTCATTGTTGAAGCTGGGAGATGGGTACATGGGAATTCATTCCACTGGTCTCTCTACTGTCTGTGTATGCTTAGCAATGTCCATAATCAAAAGTTATATAAAAAAATTAGGGTGAGTGACTTGGTATGTGAAATGTGAATTATATCTCTGTCAAAAGACAAAATTGCAACAAATACAGTTTAAAGATATGAATTGGCTTTAATTGTGATTCTAGAATCTAGCAGCACCTCATTCTATAAAATAGAATAAGTGTTCACATGAACTGAGCAGGGGAGTTTGGTTTTATAGACAGAAAAGGGCCGAGGAGAGCAGAAACAGAGAACAAAAAGCAAATTCCAAAGTTACTTTCCTTGTAAAGGTTAAAGCAGAGGGGACTTTTCATGCTGGCTAAAACTGGCTTGTGGTATTTGGCTATTCTCTCTCACTCTTTTGATTTCTCAGAAGATCAGATAAACAACTTAGTTTCAGCTTGGTGAAATGCAACCTTGGCATGAGTGACTGTTTTGGTTTGGTCTGTTGGGTCTAGCGCAGGAGCTCAGTCCAAATCAATGGGCTCCTATAAATTTTATTTAATATCTTCATAAGACTGCTTTTAAAAACAATTAACCTCCTTATCTGATCCACCTAAATCTGCCAGTGGACACATGTACTAAAGGCCAAGAGAGAACTATTTAATTTCCTGCTTGCTGTTCTTTAAAGTCATAACAGTTAATCAAAACCCCTTGATCTTGCTAAGATGGCAGAACCACACCAAGCAGGCCTCATTAGGGAATTGAGAAGACCACTTGCTGTATATGAAGGACTACATGTACAAGGACTACTCTGCTAATAGCACAATAATGATAATCATCATTTACATTCCAAGGTCAGAGCACTTTATGAAGAGACATGAAACTGAGAGTTACCAATACCCTCTCCAGAAGCAAAAAAAAAAAAAAAAATAGCAGAGATCCCATTAACAGGCCTAATTCTCTGCTGTTTAAAGCTTGGAATAAAAAAGATGTTTCCTGAGTGGATTTCAAAGTTCTTAAAGCTAGCAATTTGTGAGGTTTCTTAGCAAGGTCCCATAATAATCAAACAGGTTTTCTATGCAGGAGGATATGGGGGTGGAGGGTGAAGAGTGACATCCCTACCTGTGTGCAAACATTTGCAAAGAGGCTCCCTCCTCTCCCTTCTTGTCCTGAAATGCTGAAGGGACCTTCCCCCCATAAGCTCCCCATCCAAAAAAAAAAAAAAAAAACTGTGGTTCTTGCTTGGGAGGTAAATAAACCTATAGCCATCTGCAGAGTTGACTTAACCACATCTCCATTTTTTTGTAGCATATGTTCCTCTACCACTGCAACTTCTTTATAAAACGGGAATGACAATGGTCCCTGCCTCAGAGGGTTGATGTGAGGTTTAAATGAGATTTTCTGGGTGAATACCTCAGAATGAGGCCTGGGCACACCACAAACTCTCAATAAATGTTAGTTATTCTTATTCATGTTGTCTTCTTTGGCTCACTGCAGTACAAGCCAAGCCATTCCTTAGATATAGCAGAGTGATAGCCAATAGCATCCATCTGGCCCCTTCCTCTCTAGTGGACTTACATAGGACCAGGCTGCTAAAACTATCCAGGGGGCAGTAGGAAGGGAGGAGGAAGTAGAAGGGAGGTGGAGATAAGAAGACAGTGGAGTCTCCGCTGGGCTTAGAAAGACCTAGAAGTCTGTTCTGTCCGGTCGCACACACTGGTGTAGGTTGCCCATCCTGTTTCTTTTCTTTAATCTGTGTTAGTGATATCTCCATGCCTTCTTTTTTCCCTTTATGACTGTCCTTGATGTGCATTTCCCCAAATTTCATCTGGATGTGTGCTAGGCCAGAAGGAAATGACCACAGAGTGTGATACCTGCCTCTAATCTTCACCCAGGGCTGGCCATCAATTTGCCACTCCCACTAGTGTGATGATGTTACCCCTAATTGAGTGCACTGAATCAGTGCTTCACCATTCAAATGGTAATTGTTCCCTCTCTCAGATTCTCCAAATGGAAGCCCTACTTTAGCACCATGTTAGCAGCAAATGGAGAAGTGGTAGCCATCCTTCCCAAAACCTACTCCTTCTCTATTCTCTTGTTTCAATTAGTTTTGTTTACAATAACTTTGGTTATTTCTTTAAACAATTTTTCTATGCAGAAGGCCATGAAGGCATTTTAACCAGCCCAACCCTCTAAAGGATGCTCTCTGAAGTCCAGCCAGTCTACAACACTGTGAGGGGAGCCCTGTAATCTGCTCTTCAGAATATACCCTGAACCTTATTTTGATACTCTGTAAGTGGTACTTAATAAGGATGCCACCTGAGTAGCACCAAACAAATAAGACCAAAAGAAACCTCCACAACTCCTGGTAAATAAGCAACACAGAACATCTGATTTTACCTAAATCGAATCTTGAGTGTCTCTTGGATGAAATTTTTTTTTATTTTTTATTTTTTATTATACTCTTTATTTTTAAAATAAAAAATAAAAGTGAATCCTTATTTAGTGGATATAACAAAAACCATAAGAAGAGAGTAACCAGCATGCTCAGAACAAGTCCAACTACCCCCACAAAACAGACTCCACTGCCATTGGTCACAGCCACATTCCTCTGGGACCCTGGAGACTACATATGCAAAGAGCCACAGGTTTTTGGGGCCTGGTGAGCAAGGGTCAACAGATGACAAATTGTGTGGGGCCCAGAGCCCAAAGAGCCAGTTAATATCTCTCCAACAATGGCCGTTCTGGAGGACACTGGCCCCATTTTTCTCTTGGTCCCATTGTTCTGCCCAGGACCCAGGGTTTCAAGGGCAGGCTCCAGCTGCCTTTGATGACAAGACTCAGTTGTGAGAAACCACAGATGGGAAATGGTGGCATATGCACTCTGGGTCACACTTACAGAGGCCATTAGAGCAGGGACATTCAGCACCCAGCCATCTGGCCACTGCAGGAGGAGAGCAGGACACTGCCTTTTGAACAACTCTCCAAGGAGCCCCTCTGTCACCAACTTATCACTGTGCAGTCCTGTGATCCTCCGGATCTCTCTCTTTTTTTTTTTTTATACTTTAAGTTTTAGGGTACATGTGCACAACGTGCAGGTTTGTTACATATGTATACATGTGCCATGTTGGTGTGCTGCACCCATTAACTCGTCATTTAACATTAGGTATATCTCCTAATGCTACCCCTCCCTCCTCCCCCCACCCCACAACAGGCCCCAGTGTGTGATGTTCCCCTTCCTGTGTCCATGTGTTCTCATTGTTCAATTCCCACCACTTTTTTTTTTTTTTTTTTTTTGAGACGGAGTCTCGCTCTTTCGCCCAGCACAACAGGCCCCGGTGTGTGATGTTCCCCTTCCTGTGTCCATGTGTTCTCATTGTTCAATTCCCACCTCTTTTTTTTTTTTTTTTTTTTTTTTTGAGATGGAGTCTCGCTCTGTCGCCCAGGCTGGAGTGCAGTGGCACGATCTAGTCTCACTGCAAGCTCCGCCTCCCGGGTTCACGCCATTCTTCTGCCTCAGCCTCCCGAGTAGCTGGGACTACAGGCGCCCGCCACCTCGCCCGGCTAATTTTTTGCATTTTTAGTAGAGACGGGGTTTCACCATGTTAGCCAGGATGGTCTCGATCTCCTGACCTCGTGATCCGCCCACCTCGGACTCCCTAAGAACTGGGATTACAGGTGTGAGCCACCGTGCCCGGCCTGAATCTCTTTTTATATCACTGCCTCTCCATCCCCAGCCTGGTGCCAGATGCCAAGGCAATGGCCACGTGGGGCCAAACCAGGAACCCATGTGTTAACAAAGCAGCTGGTTCTTCCATGCAATCTGGATCCAGCTGTAAATATGGCAGTCATGAGGAAGGGCACAGAGCTGGTGAAGAAATGCAGCAAGTCCACTTTTCCTTAGGCATGTGGAAATCATATGCTTTGCTGATTGCTGTGACACTTTTTTTTCTTTTGAGACAGGGTATCACTCTGTCACCCAGACTGGAGTGCAGATCTCAGCTCACCACAACCTCCACCTCCCAGGCTCAAGCGATTCTCCTGCCTCAGCCTAACGAGTAGCCTGGGATTACAGGCGTGTGCCACTATCGTCCGGCCAATTTTTTGTATTTTTAGTAGAGATGGGGTTTCACCATGTTAGCCAGGCTGGTCTTAAACTCCTGACCTCAAATAATCCACCCCCCTCAGCCTCCCAAAATGCTGGGATTACAGGAGTGAGCCACCGCACCTAGCCTGCTGTGATGAATTTTTAAAACAATTTTAGATTGGGTTCACTCTGATTGCCAAATCTCTACTGCTAACTGCTGTGCACACAGGGAGATCACACCGGTTTTTGTTATGAATGTAAGTCAGGAATGGATTGAAAAGTCATAGATGTGCTGTAATAAACTCTCAGACTGGAATACAAAAATATTTTAATTCCCTTGGAGCCAGACCTGAACCTCAATGAACTAGAAACTTCTTGACCAGTGACTTCAAATAACCAGCAACTTTCTCCTGGCTTGCCTCAACCCCTTATAGGAAAATGAGCTATCTCTTTTTATATCACAAGAGAGTGGAAAAAAAATTGAAGTGGGGAATATTTTGAGCACATCACATTCAGCCCAGTCTCTATTTCTCTATCTGTGGCACTTGGTCATTTGTTGTCAAATTTGAGTGGGCACCAGAATCATCTGGAGTGCTTGCTTAACAAAAAGAGTCTCAAGCTCACCTTCAGTCATTCAACTGGAACATCAACTAATATCCAGAAAATACCTGCTATATGCCAGGCACCATGGTAGGTACCAGGGATCCAACACTGAAGAAGAAAGAGTCCCTGTCCACAAGAAGCTTACAATTTAGTGAAAAAAACAGGCAAGAAAGAAAGAAGGTAATAGCAGGCATCTATGAGTGCTATGAAGTAGATAAAACATGGAGGTGATAAGGAGAGACTAGGGTGGGGTTATGGTTTTAGATAGGGTGATCAGGACAGACTTCTTTGAGGAGGTGACATTCTGCTGAGGCCTGAATGGATAGAAGGAGCCAGCCATGGAAAAGGCATTATATCAGAAGGACAAGCAAGTGCAGAGATCTTGCTGTGATAAAAATGTGTTTGGTCCATTCAAGTGCAGAAGGACAGACAGGGCCAGGTGCAGTGACTCACACCTGTAATCTTAGCACTTTGGGAGGCCGAGGCGGAAGGATCACTTGATCCCAAGAGTTTGAGACCAGCCTGGGCAACAAAGTGAGAACTCGTCTCCAAAAAATATGAGCAAAATTAACCGGGCATGGCGGAGCATGCTTCTAGTCCCTTCTACTTGGTAGACTGAGGTGGGAGGATCGCTTGAGCCCAGGGAGGGTTCCAGCCTGGACAACAGAGTGACAGAGGGAGACCCTCTCTAAAAAAGTAAATAAAAAAATAAAAATAAAAAACACAGAAAGAAAGCCGAGAGAGGTCCAAGAAGCTGAATATTGAACAATTGCCCTCCTCCTCCAGGTGATTCTGAGATAGAGGCCCAGTTGAAAATCCCTAGAATAGACAGTCATTCAGAACCCTGACCCTGAGGCTTGAAACATCATCCCAATCAGCAAACCTGTGCTGTGCTATTTAACGAAAAGGAAAAGATTTCCCAGAATTGTGACTGGTACACAGTAGTATCTGATGAATGAATGGCAGCCAGCACCAAAAATCTCCTGATGCTCGATGAGTTCATTTTCAAAGAACCAGAATTTTTCTCAAACAAAGCTTCAAAAGAAGTGAGATAAAAAAACTTTCTCAAAAGCCAAAATTGACAAATGGGATGTAACTAAACTAAAGAGTTACTGCACAGCAAAAGAAACTACCATTGGAGTGAACAGGCAACCTACAGAATGGGAGAAAATTTTTACAGTCTACCCATCTGACAAAGGGCCAATATCCAGAATCTACAAAGAACTTAAACAAATTTACAAGAAAAAATCAAACAACCCCATCAAAAAGTGGGCAAAGGATATGAACAGACACTTCTCAAAAGAAGACATTTATGCAGCCAACAGACACATGAAAAAATGCTCATCATCACTGGCCATCAGAGAAATGCAAATCAAAACCACAATGAGATACCATCTCACACCAGTTAGAATGGCGATCATTAAAAAGTCAGGAAACAACAGGTGCTGGAAAGGATGTGGAGAAATAGGAACACTTTTACACTGTTGGTGGGACTGTAAACTAGTTCAACCATTGTGGAAGACAGTGTGGCGATTCCTCAAGGATCTACAGCTAGAAACACCATTTGACCCAGCCATCCCATTACTGGGTATATACCCAAAGGATTATAAATCATGCTGCTATAAAGACACATGCACACGTGTGTTTATTGTAGCACTATTCACAATAGCAAAGACTTGGAACCAACCCAAATGTCCAACAATTATAGACTGGATTAAGAAAATGTGGCACACATACACACGAAATTCTATGCAGCCATAAAAAAGGATGAGTTCATGTCCTTTGTAGGGACATGGATGAAGCTGGAAACCATCATTCTGAGCAAACTATCACAAGGACAGAAAACCAAACACCGCATGTTCTCACTCATAGGTGGGAATTGAACAATGAGAACACTTGGACACAGGATGGGGAACATCACACACTGGGGTCTGTTGTGGGGTGGGGGGAGGGGGAGGGATAGCATTAGGAGATATGCCTAATGTAAATGACGAGTTAATGGGTGCAGCACACCAACACGGCACGTGTATACATATGTAACCAACCTGCACGTTGTGCACATGTACCCTAGAACTTAAAGTATAATAAAAAATAAAAATCTGTTTCTTCTTGCCCACTAGTTACCCAAGAAAGCATTGTGAGAATCTCCCACTTTCTGAGCAGCCATGTCCAGGGTAGTCACTGCGTTCTGAGGTAGGAGCTCAGCCTCACTGTGGAGCCCTGTGGGCTTACAAGAATAAGAACTGATTGAATCAGCTGAGCTCACTACTGGGATCAACCAGCTGTGGCCACAGCCAACTGGGTTCCTTGGAAGGCCCACATCAGAATTTGTTGATGCCAGGTGCCACCTACAGGCTGCTGGGAGCCTGGCCTATTCACTCAGGAATCCCGGCCAGGGTTGCTATGGGGCCTGCCCAAGCCTCCTGGAACCTCTGCATGATCCCATTGAGTAACGAGGGTCTGGGTCATGTTTTGGGGCCTCTCCCCTGTCCCTTCATGCATCTCTCCCAACACCTCTTACCTCAGGCAGCCAGGACCACGTGGGGCAACTTTAACCTGGACCAGTGGTGGTACCTGGTGCCACACCTAGACAGGTTTATAAAATCTACACTTCAGATCTCTTCCTCTCCCTCCTGCTTCCTTTGCCAAACGAAGCCTTCCTGTGGAGGCTTCTACTTCTGGGAAGATGGAATAAATGTACTACTTTTCCCCATTCCTCCCACTAAGTACAAATAAGAATGCTAGACTGTATATACATTACGTACATTATATACTTTTTAAAAGAGAAAGAAAAAGAAGAAGATTCAAAGGTGGAGACAGGGGCCAGACATGTGGGGTCACACCTGTAATCCTAGCATTTTGGGAGGCCAAGGCAGGAGAACCCCTTGAGCCCACGAGTTCCAGACCAGCCTGAGAAACAAAGGGAGACTCTGTCTCCATACACAGATAAAATAAAATAAAATAATGAAATAAAATAAAATAAAACAGAGGCAGAAAGCCCAGAGAGGTCCAAGAAGCTGCATTTTCAACAAGTGCCCTCCTCCTCCAGGTGATTCTGAGATACAGGCCAGGTTGAAAATCGCTAGAATAGACAGCCATTCAGAACCCTGATCCTGAGGCTTGAAACATCACCCCAATCAGCAAACCTGTGCTAAGTGCTATTTGCTGAAAAGGGAAAGATTTCCCAGAATTATGACTGGTACACAGTAATATCTGATGAATGAATGGCAGCCAGCACCAAAAATCTCCTGATGCAGAATCCCGTCAAGCTTATTCAAAATGTATATGAAGAGCCAGCGGAACTTATGAATAGACAAAACAATTTCGATAAAGAACAAACTGGGAGGAATCATTCTATCTGATTTCAGGACTTGCTACATAGCTACAGTAATCAATACAATGTGGTATTAGCAGGGGGGTGGACACATTGATTAATGAATAAAATAGAGAAGCCAGAACTAGACCCACACAAATATGCCCAATCGATTGTTGACAAAGGTGCAAAAGAAATTTAATGTAGAAAAGATGGCCTTTTCAACAAATGGCGTTGGAACAAATGGGCATCAATAGGCCAAAAAAGATAAAATAACGCAAAATGGATGATGGATTTAAATATAACATGTAAAACTAGAAGACTTTTAGAAAAAAAACAGGAGAAAATTTTCAGGATCCAGGTGTAGGCAAAAGTTCTCAGATGTGACACCAAAAGCACAATCCATGAAAGGAAAAATTGATAAGTTGGACTTTATCAAAATAAAACCTTTTTCTCTGTGAAAGACCCTGTTAAGAGGATGAAAAGACTAGGAGAAAATATCCAATAAAGGACTAGTATCTAGAATATATAAAGAATTCTCAAACTTAACAGTAGAAAAACAATCCAATTAGAAAATGACCAAATGACACAAACATATACACATATACAGATGGCAAACTAGTATATGAAAATGAGTTCAATATTGCTAGACATTAGGGAAATAAAAAATAAAACCACAATGAGATACCTATCAGAAAGGTTAAAATGAAAAAAAAATAGTGACAACACAAATGCTGGTGAGGATTTGGAGAAACTGGATCATTCATACATTGCTGGTGGGGGTGACAAATGATACAGCCACTCTGGAAAACATCTTGGCCATTTGTGCTTTCTAGGGGGAGGGGAGAGTTTAAGGGAATTTTTATTATACAAGTAGTTCCTCACAGTGATTTGAAAAAGTATGAGACCATATGAAGAAAGTTTAGTAATTTCAGATTTACTTTGTAAAAGCATGCTGACAAATATTAAATGTTATACTTGCAACATTTATATATATATAAACATCTATATATCTGTAGAGATATATACATATCTCTACATACATAGAGATACATAGAGATGTTTATATATATATAAACATCTATATATCTGTAGAGATAGGGTCTCGCTATGTTGCCCAGGATGGTTTCAAACCTGTGGCCTCAAGAAATCCTCCTGCCTCTGCCTCCCAAAGTGCTGGGATTACAGGTGTGAGTCACCATGCCTGATCAAATGTTATACTTGCATTTTGAACGCTGTAATATGAACATGAAACACAAAACATCCAATGTTAAACACTGATCTCCCCTGCCTGACTTGGATTTAGATATTGAGTATTTTGTATTTTATAGAAAGGAACTTTCAAAGTTTTGTTAATGTATGTACTTATAGTATATATCATTATTCCTCACCAAAATTGTCATGAAATTTAAAAGACTGGTATTAAAAGTTTTTTTTTTTTTGAATATTTTAAAACCAGTTTGGATTAACCTTCAGATTTTCAGGGCATGATCGATATGCAAATAGAGAACCCAAGAATGGGTTTTAGGACATTTAGGGTAAGTTTGTTTACAGTTGTGACAAAAATACCTTCAACTTTTAGATATGAAAAAAAAATACCCTAAGCAAACATAAAAGTAGTTGGGTCAAGTTACTTTTTAATACAAATAATACATTGTGTCAATCAATTTTTAAATCAAATTCTCAAAAGCATTTAGAAAACATTTGTATTTTATAATTGTCAAACAATGCATTTATGTAGTGGAAGAAGATACAAGTAAAGCTTATAAAATCAAAAACTCTCAAACTTTTCCAATTTCCAGGATAAGAAATTTGCAAATTAAGAAATTACTGATTTGTTGGAAAATATGCCTTAGTTTTACTCTCAACTGCTTGACATACAATTAACTGCTTGACATACAATTAACTGCTTGACATACCATTAACTGCTTTACATACATTAACTGCTTGACATACAATTTAATACTTAAAAAGACTGTATCTAAGCTATTTAATAATATTCATAGAGTATTACTTCTCTGGACAGACGTGTTTCATACAACAGTTTTCAACTGCTAAGAGGAATTCACTTGATAACTTTAATCATAATTTAAGATTGATTAAGGAATTAATTTATTCAGTAATTTAGATGCAATAAACACCAATAAAAGGAATAATCCAGTAACTGCTCATTGTGCAATTCTGCCCATTAATACTGAGCTAAGAATTTGATAGATATTTCACTCAGTTGAATTATGTGTTTCTATGTGAGATATTGATCAACAAAAAAAAATAGGTACACAATGTTAAGCTTTTTCCTTTTTCTTTTTTTGTTTTAACAGCAGGTCAATGATTTAGGGAGTTGGTTAGTACAATCTACGAACATAGCAGAAAAGTACAAAATGTCACATAACACCAATGCCAGTACTTGTCCCATTATGGTTTTAAATAAGGGTATTATTCATTTTTATGTTGTTTTCTTCTTTAAAACGTAAAACAAAGCCATTAACTTGAATTTGAGGTATATACACAATACATACACAATTGTATGCAAAATACTTTTCTTTTTTTTTTCTTTTTTTTTCTTTTTTTAATTATTATACTTTAAGTTCCGGGGTACATGTGCACAACGTGCAGTTTTGTTACATAGGTATACATGTGCCATGGTGGTTTGCTGCACCCATCAACCCGTCACCTACATTAGGTATTTCTCCTAACGCTGTCCCTCCCCTAGCCCCCCAACCCCCAAGAGGCCCTGGTGTGTGATGTTCCCCTCCCTGTGTCCATGTGTTCTCAATGTTCAACTCCCACTTATGAGTGAGAACATGTGGTGTTTGGTTTTCTGTTCCTGTGTTAGTCTGCTGAGAATGATGGTTTCCAGCTTCATCCATGTCCCTACAAAGGACATGAACTCATCATTTTTATGGCTGCATAGCATTCCATGGTGTGTATGTGCCACGTTTTCTTTATCCAATCTATCACTGATGGACATTTGGGTTGGTTCCAAGTCTTTGCTATTGTGAATAGTGCCACAATAAACATACGTGTGCATATGTCTTTATAGTAGCATGATTTATAATCCTTTGGGTATATACCCAGTAATGGGATGGCTTGATCAAATGGTATTTCTAGTTCTAGATCCTTGAGGAATCGCCACACTGTCTTCCACAATGGTTGAACTAATTTACAGTCCCACCAACAGTGTAAAACTGTTCCTATTTCTCCACATCCTCTCCAGCATCTGTTGTTCCCTGACTTTTTAATGATAACCATTCTAACTGGCGTGAGATGGTATCTCATTGTAGTTTTGATTTGCATTTCTCTAATGACCAGTGATAATAAGCAAAATACTTTTCATAAGTAGCATTACATTTTAAAGTATTGGAAATGCTATCTGTACTGATTTGCATTTTGACTTAATAGAACAAGAAGAGAACAACATTCAACTAAAGAAGGCTATACTGATAATAAAGCTCTTAAAATTCAAAATGTCTTCCTCTCCCTTTGTATTTACCACAGGCTACACAATGTCCTGAGAGGATTCATTATGAGAAAAATGTCAATCACAGCGTTAATAACTTACTTTTGAGGGAACTAATGAGAAAGCAAATTGGAAGGTGAGACTTATCTGCTTTCAAGTAAGTAGTCTTAATTTTTCTTCTTATAGAAAAAGCTTAAATAGGTTTATTATTAAATGTATTTAAACTATTAATTTTTGCAGCTTTCATAAAGGTCAGCACTTCGTATATACCAAGTCTATGAGAAGACGTCAGCAAAAATCATTTGATCTTAAACGGTGACATCATCCATTCAAATCCTACCTTTAATAGAAGTTAGCGTCAAAAAACTGGGAGATTTCCGCTACAGTCATGCATTCTTTAACATCTTGTTAATTAGCAAAAATCAGCAATCCAGTTTTTCTTAAGTCCTCATGTGCTAACATTTTACAGTGTTCTTCTCTAGTTACAGAAATCCTGTCTGTACCGTCCACACAACTATTACAAACTCCGTGTTAGTATAGTAAACATTCCAGAAAGAAAGAAGAGACTCTTGACCACCAATATTCCACAGTAAGAAACGTGTATTATTAATCACTGTCTGCTTTACATTACTTCCTATTGTACGGGAGTTATGTACAACTTCACTCACAGAAAATTTGAAAAGAATGATAGTTTTCCCTGCGTTATCCAGTCCCACGATAATAACTTTGTGCTCCTGGTGACTGAACAGTCTCCATGTTTGGTGAATTCCCACTCTCGGGAAGCAAACCCCCCTCCAATCCCCCTGGACTGCCTGACCGCCCCTGTCTCAAGCTGAGTGGGAGGAGAGAGCCGCGCCAGAGTCTCCGCCTCTGCTGCTGGGGCTCCTGCTCTCCTAGCTCGAGGATATAGCCATCTTGTTGTCAGCCATGAGCCTCGAGGGCCACCATCCTCCCCAAGGTGCTCTGGGCAGCTCCACGTAGGCCATTTCTTTAAAAAGTTCAACATTCTTCCTAAATCATACAACTACTATATGATCCAGCAATTACACTTCTTGGACATCTCTCCCAGAAAAATGAAAACTTATGTTCACATACAAACCTGCACACTAATGTTCATAGCAGCTTTATTCATAATAGCTCAGAATGAGACAAGAGAAAAAGATCTGGAGGCAGGGAACCTAAGGCCGTTTCACCCTGAATTCCTATAACAAAATTGAAAGGAAAGCCCTAACTTTCCATACCTAAGTAAAAAAGGACCAGAGGCTACTCCTTTTGCAAACCCCCACCGGCAGATGGGAAATTGAAAGTACCTCTAATTGTTTGCTTTTTGCGGCCAAGTCTTTGTTTGCATAGAAGTGCAACTTTGTAACTTCTCTTTAGCCTCTGATTGGTTGCTTTCCACAACCAATCAGATGTTTGCATAAGAGTGTGACCTTCGTAACTTCACTTCAGCCTCTGATTGGTTGGGGAAAGCTTTCTGCAACCAATCAGACTGATTGTGGGCCACCACTTCATTTACATGAGGTAAACACCAAGTGGCCAATGAGAAACCTCTAGAGGGTATTTGGCCCTGAGAAGATTCTATATCTGGGGCCCTTGAACCGCTGCTCCACAGCTCCCACACTGGAGTGTTCTTTCTTTCTTTCTTTCTTTCTTTCTTTCTTTCTTTCTTTCTTTCTTTCTTTTTTTTTTTTTTGAGACAGAGTTTTGCTCTTGTCACCCAGGCTGGAGTGCAATGGCATGATCTCGGCTCACTGCAACCTCTGCCTCCCAGGTTCAAGCGATTCTCCTGCCTCAGCCTCCCAAGTAGCAGCGATTACAGGCACCTGCCACCATGCCCAGCCAATTTTCGTGTTTTTTGTTTTGTTTTGTTTTTTGTTTTTTATTTTTAGTAGAGATTGGGTTTTACCATGTTGGCCAGGCTGGTCTCGAACTCCTGACCTCAGGTGATCCACCCGCCTCCGCCTCCCAAAGTGCTGGGTGGGATTATAGGCGTGAGCCACGGTGTCCGGCCCTGTGGAGTGTACTTTCATTTTCAATAAATCTCTGCTTTCATTGCTTCATTCTTCCCTTGTTTTGCTGTGTGTTTTGTCCAATTTTTTGTTCAAAATGCCAAAAACCTGGACAACTTGCAGTGGAGACCCTCTACCGGTAACAAAAACTGAAATCAGCCCAGATGGTCTCAAACAGGTGAATGGTTAAGCAAACTGACACAACCATACCATAGACTACCCACTACTCAGCAATTTAAAAATAAAATGAAATGTATGGATACATGCAACAACCTGGATGAATTTCCATGGAGTTATGTTGTGTGGAAAAGGCCAATCCCAAAAGGTTACATACTGTATGGTTCTATTTTTGTAACATTCTTGAAATGACAAAATTATAGAAATTGATATACACCTACTATATACCCACAAAAATTAAAAATTAAAAAGATATACAGAAATGGAGAACAGTAGTTGGCAGACGTTAAGGAGGGGATTGGTGTGGGAGGAAAGTAGGTGTAGTTATAAAAGGGCAACATGAGAGATCCTTGTAGTGATGGGATGTTCTGCATCTTGATTGTATTAACATCAATATCCTACTTATGATAGTGTACTATAGTTTTGCATGATTTTATCATTGGGGAAAACTGAGTAAAGAGTACATGGAATCTTTCCGTATTATTTCTGACAACTGCATGTGAATCTACCTCAAAATAAAAGTTTAATTTAAAAAGAAATGGCCTTTCTGTTTATCCTCTTCTCTTGGACTCTGCTATGATAATTCTTGCTGAGGTGTCAGTGGGTAGTAAAGGCACTGATATTATGCCACCTCTCACTTACATCTCAACAGGGGCTTTCTGGAAATTGTAGAAGGCCAACATTTTGTAGAAAAAACTACCTTTAAATTAAAATCAAGATACCTTGAGGCCTGGTCTTAACATGCTTTGCGACACTGGGCAAACTGCTTAGCCTCTCTGAGATTCTATTTCATCTGTAAATAAAATAAAATAAAAAATATTTGAGGGTTAAGTGAAAACACTTGGTAAATCTTGGTAAATTATAAAACACTACACAAAAGGAAGGTCTTCTTCCCTCTCTTCCTCCTTTCCTGTCCTCATTAATTCAGCTCAAGGAAGCGATCGTGTCCTAGGTCTTCTCGTATCCCTACAGCTTAGCTTAAGTCTGTGCTCTAGGAGGTGTTTCATAAATGATGGTTAATGCTGATAATGGCAGAATGCTTAAAGCAAGGGTTTGGCTCTAACAGATTAAAGGTGGTTCAGCTCCTAGTGGTGAGAATTTGAAGAGCCCTTCATAGCATCCCAAGTAGACAGTGCCCTGCCCTGGGCAAAACTTTACTCACAGACATCAAGGGAAGGAAAGTCAGAGCCCATGGAACTGGCCAGCTGCCATTTTGGGGAACCAGAGAGGTAATGGCTAGAAGCAAAAAGCTTCTCACTTTGACCAAGAACTTTCCTATCCATTATCTTCTTTGCTCCTCACCATCCTCCTGAGGCAGGCATAGCATAGATCATCCCCATTCTACAATTTGCAAACACTGAAGCTAAACAGGACTGTGACTTGCTCAAGGTTCACACAGCGAATGAATCAGTAACACAGCTGGGGACAGACTCGTGGGCCAGATATTTTCCACAGCACAGATGGTTACCAAATGGAAAAGCTAAGACAAAGAAAATGCAGGCCTTCCCCACCCCAACTCAGAGCCTCTCCCCAGAGAATTGTGGCTAGGCTTCCCAGGCCTCTCCACACAATCTCCCATCTAAAGAAGCTGCTGTTGCTGCAGGCCTGGCAGTGTTGGGATGCTGCCTGAGACAGCTTCCCTCCTTCCAAGCTCTGAGCTTTCAGTGACCTATTTAAAGGCAGAGAAATCAGTCTAGGGTTAGGGCCTCTCCCGAGCAGGCAGTGCCTCTCACAGATGGCTCTCCAGAGCCTTCCCAGGCACTTCTTCCAACTTCTCCTCGGTGATGACAGCTGGGGGTGGGGTGGGCAGGGAAGCTCACTTCTCATCTGTCCCTGAAAGCCCAGAATGTCCTAAGAGGCTTCCCAGGGTCTAAAGAGAACCAAGTTAGGGCCTCCCTGGAAGGCAGGCTAAGGAAAGGTTCCAGCTCCCCTCCCTGTGCCCTGGCCAGGGTCTGGATGCTTTTCTCAGGGGCCCTATCTCTCCACTGCTGCCTCCACCGAAGCTCCAGGATGAAACTGAAAGGGAAATGTGAAAATGCAAATGCTGCTTGGGAGGGGAAGTGTCAGAAGCCATTTGCTTGGATTAGTTCATCCATTTGTAGGTTGCCAACTTGGAAAGCAGAGAGGACCGCTGAGGCCAGGACGAGACGAATGGCAGAGGAGCGGGGTTTGAGGTTGCAGTGAGGGCTCCTGAGCATCCAGCCTTTCAGTCAGCAAGCCATTCAGCAATCCCTTACTGAGTGCCTGCCCTGTGTCTGGCCCTGTGCTATGTCCCAGGGGCCACTGTTTCTGCCCTCCTATTGCCCTCAGTCTAGAATGAAGGGACAGAACTCCCAGAGGAGACATGAGGCAAGAAGTATGAAGACAAGAGCATATGCTCAGGCCAGTCTGTTTTGGCTTCCAGTCATCTTGTGGGACCTTCAGCAACTGGCCTAACCATTCATTTGTTCGTGTATTCATTCACATTAACCATTCCTTCTCTGAATAAGTACTCATGGAGTGCTTACTATGTGCTGGGCACTGGAGATACAGCGGTGCCCTTCTGGAGCTTACAGCCTAATGGGGGAAAAGACAAAGGAAGGGAGTGGGGAGGAGGTGGCGCTCCTTTAGATAGGGTGTTAAAAGAGACCTCTCATTACCATGAAGTCACACTTTAAGAGTTACCCCTTAAAGATCCACAGATGCTTTCCAGCGAGCGCTGCCAAACCTGAAATCGAACAGCATCCTGAAGAAACTGCCAACATTTTGCAGACATACAAGACTCAAAAATGGGTCCCTAGCACCTCGTAAAAACCTTCCCCCTTACAAGGCCTCTCACCAGCATACAGGGAGGTTTGAGTAGGGAAGGAGAAAGGGCGTTGGAATGACGCTCTTGAACATCCAGCTGTTCAGTCAGTGTGTCATTTATTACTGGCTTACTCCCTATAGCTCCAAAAATTTCCTCCCTGTCTTAAAGGCACAGTAACTTAGGACCAGTCAGCTTTACTTTCCTTCATTCATGTGTTCAAGAAGAATCTACTAAACATCTACAAAGAGCTGACACTTCTCTGGAGTCTGGAGATTCAGGGGTGAACTAGATAGCCATGGCCTCTCTGGGAGCTTACAGCCTAGTCCATAGGAGAGACAGAGATTAATTAATTGCATGAATAATTAATAACAATTGTGCTAAGTGCTTTAAAAGAGACTATAATAGGGAGAACCTCATTCAATGGAGGAGTCAGCGAAGGTGTACCTGAGGAGGTGACTTCTGCAGCTGAGGCCTGAGGGATAAGCCGGATTAGGCCAGGTGAGGAGGTAGGAGAGGAGGAAGTGTTGTCTTACAGACATGTGGAGGAATGTGGAATCCCAGAAGCCAGATAGTGTGGTACTTTGAAAGAACACACAGGTTGAGGCTGAGTGAGGTAGGAAGAGAGGCTCAAGATGAGTTCTGGGAAATAGGCAAGGAGGGACCAGACAGGCAGAGCCTCACATGCCTTGATAAGGATTTGGGTTTCATCATAAGAAATTTGGGGAGCCACTGAAGGGCTTTGGGCAAGAGGCCAAATCAAGTTTGCACTGAGGGGAGGGGGGGCAGCCATAGTCAAAGTGCAGAGACAGCTAGAAGGCTGCCACAGTCATCCAGGTGGGAGATGATGACAGGAGCTTTGATTCGTGTGGCGTGGTAAAAATGGAGAGCAATGGACAGAGTCCAGACATATTTAGGAAACGGAATCAACAGGACATTGTGATGGATTGCCTATGGAGCTTCAGTGAAGGGAGGCTTCATTCCCATTCTCTAGAGTGGGGCTGAGGACACATAGGAGAAAATCTTCAAAACCAAGGGCTTGGTAAAGACTTGGATGGATGTCACGGGCATTATGCTGAGTGAAAAAAGCTGACCTTCAGGCTGGGCACAGTGGCTCATACCTGTAATCCCAGCACTTTGGGAGGCCGAGGCGGGTGGATCACGAGGTCAGGAGACCAAGACCATCCTGGCTAACACAGTGAAATCCCGTCTCTACTAAAGATACAAAAAGTTAGCTGGGTGTGGTGACATGCACAGTAGTCCCAGCTACTTGGGAGGCTGAGGCAGGAGAATCGCTTGAACCTGGGAGGTGGAGGTTGTAGTGAGCTGAGATCATGCCACTGCACTCCAGCCTGGGCGACTGGGCAACAGAGTGAGACTCCATAAAAAAAGAAAAAAAAAAAGCTGACCTCCAAAGGTTGCATATGATATGATTCCATTTATATAACATTCTTGAAGTGATAAAATTATAGAGATGGAGAACAGATTAGTGGTTATCAGATAAGTGGTATTCCTACCAGGTGAAGGGAATTAAGTGAATGTGATCACGCCACTGCACTCTAGCCTGGGTAAAAGAGTGAGACCCTGTCTCAAAGAAAAAAAAAAGAGGAAAATAAAAGAAAGCATTCAATAAAATGAAGCTACTATTAAAACCAGGTACTGCCCCCTGTTTTCAGGAAGCCTCCAATTCAGCCCTGTGGACAGGGAAATAAGGGAACCTGTGCCTAGGGTGACATTCATGAGTCCGGGAGACTCATATTGTATTAAATAGAGGAGGTGGGAAAAGAACGGAGAGGGTAAGGGAAACCATGAGGACATTTTAAAGAAAAAACTAAGAGTACTTAGGCAAATTAGAAGTTGAGGTTACAGAAGGAATACCTTAAAAGTCTTTGAAAGACAAGCCTGCATTTATTAATGTGTTCACAGGTTATTAACTCTTTAACTGAAAGTCTGAGGAGTAAATGTCAGGGAAACTTCAGCATTGGGAGCCCCCTTAATGGCATGTCAGTGGAAATAACTGTGTCGTACTAGGGACATGTTACTTCTTTAATAATTCCCTC
Organism: Pan troglodytes; assembly: GCF_028858775.2. Taxonomy (NCBI): domain Eukaryota; kingdom Metazoa; phylum Chordata; class Mammalia; order Primates; family Hominidae; genus Pan; species Pan troglodytes. The sequence goes on from NC_072421.2 coordinate 116,695,832, forward strand.
CTGACCAAAACTCATCTTTTAAAAAAATAGGCTATTTTTAGATATATAGAATAGTTTTAGGTATATAGTAATATACAGGAATAATACATATAACTATAGAATAGTTTCCCCATAGATTTTCTGTCCTTTAGCTTAAGGCCAGACTCCCTTTACAATCCTAATCTTACCTAAGAGTAGATTTTCATAGGGGGAGACTACGACATCTCTCAGGTGACAGAAGAAGGGAACAGGGAATATGGGTAAGAAGAGGGAGAAGTCTTCTCTTTCCTGTGTAAGTCTGCCAGGCCTGTGTGGACAACTTATCATGTCAGGGTGTATCCTTCACCCTTCTTATTCATTGCTGAGAGCTCAGTTCAGTAGGGCAGAGCAAGCAGGCCCATGATGATGATGAGGAGGAGGAAGAGAAAGATGACATGAGCTACCATGTTTCAGGTACCTACCATGTGCCAGAAACTGTGCATGCATTTCCTCTAATTTTCACAACAAATCTTACAAAGAAGGTAGTACTGTTAGCACCTTTTAAAAGATGTAAAAACAGCTTCAGATAGGTCAAAAAGTTTGGCAGAGCCGCGTTAAGAACCCAGGTCTAGTCTTGTCCCAGATGTCCACTTTGAAGGAGACCATAATAGGGAGGACTTCATCTGATGGAAGAGTCAGGAAAGGCCTTACCGAAGAAGTGTCCAAAGGCCTCTTCTCCAGACACCCTCTCCTTCCTTAAGAGTCAGCCAGCACTTGCTCACACATGGCTGTTAGGCTCCCATTTCCCTGGTGACAGGCAGTAAGATGAAGATCAGATAAAGAGCCAGAGGATGATCAGAACCCCAATTTGGTCACGTGTTTGGATTCAAATCTTCTGTTCCATCAAGTTGGGCACCCCCCACCCCACCCAAAAACCGAGGAGGCCTAAAATCTGCACAGTGTAATTTCAGAGTGCCTACCCCTCCTCTCATTTGCTGTACCTGAACTTGCAGCCTTCCTTTAGCCTAGCCCTCTTTTCTCCCATGTGGGGTAGGGACCCACTAGGTCCTCTAAGCTGTCAACATGCAAACCTCTCCAGGAGAGGCCATGGTGGCCTCATAGTGAATTCCAAGTGAATCCCAAGTAGGATAGAAGCTTCTAATGGATGTGGAGATAAAAGAGAGATGAATGAGTTAGAAGGGAGAAAGACCATAATAGAATGAGGGGAGAACTGAAGAATGATGTTGGGGAAGGAGTGAAATTGAGTATACTAACTTTGTGAATGTTTCAGAAGAGAAAACCAGTGTCTCCTAAGGTAGCCAAACAACAGGCTTAAAGTCTTGATGCGAAGAAAACCAATAAATGAAACCTGGCACTGAAAAAATGACAAGAAAGAAGAACATTAAGTTAATTGTAGTTGACTCTGGGTTATGGGAATATGGATATATGTATATGTATATACATATATATGTGTGTGTGTGTGTACACACATTACTACAATATATTACAGTAATATGTACATAAAGAAAGAGATGCGTTCCCTGGCATCCAGGAGCTGCCCTGGTACCATCAGCTAGGTCTTGGTGTTGGTGGTAGCTGTCCTTGCACTTACAGCTGGACCATGGTGATCTCCTATTGAGCATGAACAATCTCACAGAACAGCAACATCAGACAAGGCCACTCTGTGACAACGATCAACCAAGGCAAAAACCAGACCACACCATAATTATGTCCTAACAAAGACTAAACATGAACATTGCCCAAGCCACATAAAGAATCAAATGTCCCCCTCTCCTGGCTAATAAGAGTGATTGCTACTTCTTCGTTGCTTCTTTGCCAATTGCAGCTTTAGCCTCACTAGCTTGCCCTCTCTCTGGATACTCTCTAAATAAGAATACCTAGTCACAGAATTGGCCCCGCTTCCTGATAGCATCCAATCTAGAGCCAACACCAGCTTCCTTAAATCCTCCAAAAATCACAGGACACAAGCCCAAGTCCTATAAGTGCTTTCTAACACACCCTTCTTGAGATGGCCATGGTTTCCCATAGTGTGTATTATTCCTTGCTGCTGGAGAGTATGGAGTATGTGTGCTTGATAGACAGATAGATAGATTAGATAGATAGAGAGATAGATAGATAGGTGAATAGATAGATGTATTTCACACATGCATATTTTTTTTTCTACATGATTTGGTCTCAGCTTTAAACTCTTCATTTAGCATGAAAATGGAGCCTTGGTTTGACTTCTGAAAAACAGAATGAAGTCACTAGCAAAGACAAGGGATCAACCCAGGTTCCCATCAATGGTGGATTGGATAAAGAAAATGTGGTACATATACACTATGGAATACTGTGCAGCCATAAAAATAATGAAATCCTGTCCTTTGCAGCAACATGGATGGAGCTGAAGACCATTATCCTAAGCAAACCAACACAGAAATAGAAAACCAAATACCACATATTCTCACTTACAAGTGGGAGCTAAGCATTGGGTACACATGGATATAAAGATGGGAACAACAGACACTGGGGAATAAAAGGAGCGGGGAAGGGAGGTGGGTAAGTGTTGAAAAACTACATATTGGGTACTATGCTCACTATCTGGGTGGCAGGTTCAATTGTACTCCAAACCTCAGCATCTTACAATATACCTTTGTAACAAACCTGCGCATGTACCCCTTGAATCTAAAATAAAAGTTGAAAAAAAAAAACAGAGTGAAGTCTCATTAATTGAAAGAGCCATAACTCACAATACTTTATGAGTACTATAACAGGCAGCTGAGGTTTACCTTTGCCCCAACTATAAAAAATGAACAGCAAGCTATGAAAATTAATCATCTGAATAAAAGTGACTGTGAGACAGTTCAGCTAGTTTAAAAGTGGAATCAATTTGCATGCTAATTATGTGCTAATTACTTTATTCATTAACAAAGGTCAAGGGAACCTCTACTTAGTTACATCCTGTTAGGTGTTAGTTGAGGTTACTGTTTTACTTGAAAACAAAAAGTCTATAAATCAGACTTCTTATTAAATCAGACCCCCTATTGCAGGGGGCCTTTATCTACTAAATTATTTTGAAACAGCAAGGCCAGCTACCCATCACATACCATCAGGGGTCCCCAGTTGATTCATGGAGCAAAGTCACATTGAGTGAATACAGTTATTCCGGCCATTTCAGCAAAGTAATTTGCCATCTTGTCTCAGTCTATTTGTGCTGCTATAACAAAACACTTGAGACCTGGTAATTTATAAAGAACAGAAATGTATTTTCTCACAGTTCTGGAGGCTGGTAAGTCCAAGATCATGACACCAGCGTGGTGTCTGGTAAGGGCATCTTCCCATGGTGTCCTCACAATGTGGAAAAGGCAAACGCCGTGTCCTCACATGGCAGAAGGGTAAAAGGGGCAAAAGGCAGCTAGGGCTCTCCCTTAAAGCTTTCTTTTTTTATTTTTAAAGATGGGGTCTCACCTTATCACCCAGGCTGGAGTGTGGCATGATCATAGCTCACTGCATCCTGGGCTCAAGCAATCCTCATAACTCAGCCCTCCCAAGTAGCTGGAACTATAGGCATGAGACACCATGTACGGCTAATTTGTTTTATTTTATTTTTTGTAGAAATGGTGTCTCACTATGTTGCCCAGGCTGGTCTTGAATTTCTGGCCTCAAGCGATCCTCCTGCCTCATACTCCCAAAGCACTAGAATTAGAGGTGTGAGCCACCACACCCACCTAGACCCTTCAACATCTTTTATAAGGTCCCTAATCCCATTCACCTCCCAAAGACCCCACCTCATAATATTATCACATTGGGGATTAAGTTTCAATGCATAAATTTTGGGGGACACATTCAGACCATTGCACACATCTCTTCACCATTCAGGGCATTTCGGGGCCGCATTCTTCACTCCTCCCTAGTCCATGGTTTCTCAACTTCGGCATTATTATTTTGGTGCAGATAATTCTTTGTTGTGGAGGATGGCTTTTCTGCCAATTACAGCTTCAGCCTCACTAGCTTGCCCTCTCTCTAGATAAGATTTATTGAAATACCTAGTCATAGAATTGACCCTGCTTCCTGATAGCATCCAATCTACAGCAAAGCCTAGTTTCCCTAAACCCTCCCAAAATCACAGAACACAAGATGTATATTTTACTGTACTATATTATATTCATATATACACACACATTTACATATACGTTTGTATATATATACATCCATATTCCCATAACCCTGAGTCAATTACAGTTAATGTTCTTCTTTTTCATCTTTTTTTCAGTGCCAGGTTTTCATTTATCTAAAGGTCTGTCCCCACAACATTAATATTCATTATAGGATATTTAGCAGCATCCCTAGCCCTCTACCCATTAGATACTAGTAGCACAACCCTCTCCTAGTCACAATAATTAAAATAGCCCCCAGATTTTGCCAAATGCCCCTCGGGGGCAAAATAACCCAGTTGAGAATCACTGTTAGAATCCCCCAGTTTTACTGAGTGGCTTGCACTTCTAATCTCTTTTGACCACCCCCCAACCAGCAATCCCCCATATGGTTTGTCTGTATCCCCACCCAAATCTCACCTTGAATCAATTGTAATTATGCTCACATGTCAAGGGCGGGGCCAGGTGGAGATAATTGAATCATGGGAGCGGTTTCCCCCATACTGTTCTCATGGTAGTGAATAAGTCTCACAAGATCTGATGGTTTTATAAATGGGAGTTCCCTTGCACAAGCTCTCTCTTGCCTACCACTATGTAAGACGTGACTTTGCTCATCATTCGCCTTCCAACATTATTGTGAGGCCTCCCCAGCCATGTGGAACTGTGAGTCCATTAAAATCTTTTTCCTTTATAAATTACCCAGTCTCAGGTATGTCTTTATTAGCAGCATGAGAACGGACTAATACAACCCACCCCCCACCCTCACACACACACACACACACACACACACACACACACACACTTACTTAAAATAGATAACAGAGAGTCATCTGGAGTCTTGACCCTAGGCTTATTGCTGCCTCCACACAGATGCAAGGGCAGCATACAACCAGGGCACAGTTGGAGAGATGAGGCTCAGATAACCCCCCAGTCAGCCTCCTGGAATAAAGGAGGATTTCCAGGTGTCTGTCTGTCACTGGCCCCTTTGCCTTTGAGGGGACTCCAGTGGTTCCCCTTGTTTAACCACCTTTCCCCTCTACAATTATAGGAGGGACCCCTTGCCTCCCAACTGTTTAAGTGCTCAGTGCTAGAAACCTACTCTGTGTTGGCCCTGGGTTAAAAAGATAGGTAAGGCAAACAAGTGACAGACAATCCCAATACAGTTTGGCCAGGGATCTGAGAGAGAGAAAAGCCCCAGGAGACTGTGGGATCCCCAAGAAGGGGGCCTGGCCTAGCCTGGAAAGTCAGGGAAGGGGACCTGGAGGAGGTGGCATTTAAGCCAAGTTAGGAAAGAAGAATGAGAATGAGCAAGGCAAAGACTGCACTGGGCTGAGCTGGTCTGGGATAGGGCCAGAGAGGGGTTTAGAACAGAGGGGTTTAGAACAGATGGATGTGTGTGGAGGGCAGTGGTAACTCCAAGTTGTTGGGTACTGCCCTAGCTTGAACAGGAGCAATGAGAGATGGAGCAGAGTGATAGGCAGGGGCTTGCTCAAAAAAAGCCTTGTATGCCAAGGTCAGAATGACATTCTTTATCCTGAAGAGTTGTAGGTCTTGAAGAACTCCTAGAAATGTTACTGGATAAACTCCGCTTGGTCATAGTGCATTATTCTTTTTATAAGTTGCTGAATCCCATCTGATAATATATTGTTGAGGATTTCTGAGTCTATATTCGTTAGAGATATTGGTCTGTAATTTGATTAATTGACTGACTGATTGACTGCTTGATTGATTGATTTTTGGACTAGCTTTGTCTGTTTTTGGTATTAGGGTGATGCTGGCCTCATAAGGTAAGTTCTATTTTCTGAAATAAATTATGTAGAACTGCTGTTATTTTCTATTTAAATATTTGTTAAAATTTACCAATGAAGCCATCTGGGCCTGGGCTTTTCTTTGTGGAATGTCTTAAATAACTAATCCAATTTCTTTAATAATTATAGAGCTATTCAGGCTATTTAATTCATTTCGGGTAGTTTTAGTTTGTGGTTTTCAAGGAATTGATCCATTCCATTTCATCTTTGTTTTTTTTTGTTGTTGTTTGTTTGTTTGTTTGTTTGTTTGAGACAGTCTGTCTCTGTTGCCCAGGCTGGAGTGCAGCAGCACGATCTTGGCTCACTGCAAACTCCACTTCCTGGGTTCAACCAATCCTCGTGCCTCAGCCTCTTGAGTAGCTGGGATTGCAGACGTGCACCACCACACCCGGCTAGTTTTTGTATTTTTTGTAGAGACAGGGTTTCACCAAGTTGGCCAGGCTGGTCTCGAACTCCTGGCCTCAAGTGATCCACCTGCCTCAGCCTCCCAAAGTGTTGGGATTACAGGCGAGAGCCACCACGCCAGGCCCCATTTCGTCTTAATTGTCAAATTTATGTGTACAGTTGTTGGAAGTACTTCCTTATTATTCCTTTAAGGTCTTCAGTGCCTGTGTTGGCATCCCCTGTTTCATTCCTGGTACTGATCATTTGTGTCTTTCTTTTTTTCTTTGTCAGTGTTGCTAGAGATTTGTTATTTTCATTGATCTTTTCAAAGAACCTGTTTTTGGTTTCATTGTTTTTTCTGTTGTTTTTCTATTTTCAATTTCATTGATGTCTGCTCCTTATTATTTCCTTCTTTTGGTTTGCTTTGGGTTTATTTTACTCTGTAGGTTTTTCAGGTAGAAGCTTAGACTATTGATTTGAGATATTTCTTCTTATATAAGCCTTTAATGCCATTGTAGGGGCAGAAAGGGGGTGATTCCTTTTCTCCCCATTTATAAAAGGTCATAGCCAACACCCCTATAACAAAAAACAAGTTAACAAGAGAAAAACATAACAAATTTATTATGTGCACATGTGTGCATGGAAGTCATACAAAACGTGAACTCAAAGAGGGACCAGATGGTTGAGGCTTAAATGCTCTCTTCATAGGGGAATGGGAAATGGATGAACAAATAGGCCCAATGCTCAGACAATGGTTTGTAAATGATTCTCCTTGGAAAGATGAGGGGCAGAACTGCACAGGAACCAAAGTTGTCTTATTATGCAAATAAAGTCTCTCAGATAATCTCTGGGAGCTGTTCTTAGAATCCATGAAGGTTTGTCTGGGCATGGTGATGACTCCGAGTCTCTTCTCTTCTCCAGTGGTTGATCTTTCCTGGTTATTTCATGAGATCCCTAGGGTGGAGGTCTTAAGACAATTGCATTTCTTTTGGAAAAAAAATCTTTCTTAGGCAGATAAGGAAATTCCAGAGAGAGAGAGAGAGAGTCCTTCCCTGTGCTTGGGGGAAAAGGATCAGAAAAACAAGGAAGTGGGGGATGGCGAGCGGGGGTTGTTCAGAGAGAGACCTTGGCTATGAGGCTTATTTCTGAGGCCTTTCAATTTTCAAAGCAGTCAGCATGCCAAAGAGCTATGTTTTGGGGGATTTTTTCTGCACCCCAACACTACAAATTTCCATCTCAGCTTTGCATTAACCACAACCCACAAAATTGATATGTTGTATTTTCATCTTCATTCAAAATATCTTCTAATTTTCCTTGAATCTTTCTCTTTGACCCATGGGTTACTTAGAATTATGTGGTTTACTTTCCAAGTATTTGGAGATTTTCTTTTTATCTCTCTGTTATTGATTTCTAGCTTGATTCCATTGCAGTCAAAGAACATATTCTGTAATTTCAATTCTTTTTAAAAAACTTATTTAAATTTTTTTATTTTTTATTTTATTTTTATGTTGTTGTTTTGTTGTTGAAATGGAGTCTTGCTCTGTTGCCCAGGCTGGAGTGCATTGGTGCAATCTCGGCTCACTGCAACCTCTGCCTCCTGGGTTCAAGTGATTCTCCTGCCTCAGCCTCCCAAGTAGCTGGGATTACAGGCATGCGCCACCATGCCCAGCTAATTTTTGTATTTTTGGTAGAGAAGGAATTTCACCATGTTGGCCAGGCTGGTCTCGAACTCCTGACCTCAGGTGATCTGCCCGCCTTGGCCTCCCAAAGTGCTGGGATTACAGGTGTGAGCCACTGCGCCCGGCCTAAAAAGTTTTTTAAAGATGGGATTTCGCTATGTTGCCCAGGGTGGACTCGAATTCCTGGGCTCAAGCCATCCTCCTGCCTCAGCCTCCCAAGTAGCTGGGACAAGTAGCTGGGACTATAGGCATGTGTCATCACACCTGGTTCTTAACTCTTACATTTGCTGAGACTTATTTTATCACTGCTATGGTTTGGATGTTTGTCCCTTCCAAAATTCATGTTGAAATTTAATTGCCATTGTAACAATATTAAAAGGTAAAACTTTTAAGAGGTAATGAGATCCCAAGTGCTCTCCCCTCATGATGGAATTAATGCCCTTATGAAAGGGCAGGTTTGGCCTCCTCTTGCCTCCTTCCTCTTTGTTCTTCTGCTATGTAAATAATAGCATTCCTCCCCTCCAGAGGATGCAGCATTCAAGGCACCATTGCGGGATCAGGTCCTTGCCAGACACCAAACCTGCCAGTGCCTTGATCTTGGACTTCCTAGTATCCAGAACTCTGAGAAATAAACTTCTGTTCTTTATAAATTACCCAGTCTCAGATATTCTGTTATAACGGCACAGAACAGCCTACAACGATGACTCAGGCTATGACTTATCTTGGTGAATGTCCCATGTGCACTTGAAAAGAATGTATATTTTGCTGTAGTGAGTAGAGTGTTGTTTCAATGTCAATTAGATCTTACTTGGTTGATGATGTTGAGTTCATCTATAACACTTGCTGACTTTGTCTTAGTCATGTACATTTTTACCAGATTTAGGGAAATAAAGTGCAGCCCTCACTTGATACCCGCTGCTCTGGGGATTGAATGGGGGATGGTGAAATCTGATTTAAGGGGTGCCAGTACAAAAGGTCTCCCTGACTTCAAGTTTCTCTTACACACAGGTGCAAAATTTGATGATGTTCACCAACCTAAAGCTTCTTCTCCAGCAGGAGGCCCCTGAGATTAGATACATTTCTCTGATTAAGTCTTTTCCATCCACACAGCAGGATATTTAGATAGGTTGGCCTGCAAGAGAGTTTTGTTGTTGTTGTTGTTGTTTGTTTTTGAGACAATGTCTCGCTCTGTCACCCAGGCTGGAACACAGTGGCGCAATCTCGGATCCCTGCAACCTCCGCCTCCCAGGTTCAAGCGATTCTCCTGCCTCAGTCTCCCGAGTAGCTGGGATTACAGGTGCACGCCATCATGCCCGGCTAATTTTTGTATTTTTGTAGAGACAGGGGTTCACCATATTGGCCAGGCTGGCCTTGAACTCCTGACCTCAGGTGATCCACCCTCCTCGGCCTCCCAAAGTGCTGGGATTACAGGCGTGAGCCACCACACCCAGCCTGCAAGAGAGTTTTGATGGGAGGTGGGGCACAAGCAGGGGAGGCACTACATTGGAGTTTCTATTACATTTGTCTCTATCACAGCTTTGCCTTGAGCCAGTCCCTGGCTCTGTGAGCCTGTAGGAGCCTGGCATGAAGGACCTCAGAATGCTGGCAGCTCCCATAGCACACATGAGAGTAAAGGAAACCTTGATGTTCCTTGACTGATGTGGTCCAGGGGCTTGCCCAGGGTTGGTCCTGCCCAGCCCCATGCCCAGGCTCATTTGAGCACAGTTCCTGTGGGTTGGGCAGACCAGAAGATAATCCATCTGAAAGATGGCATCTTCCTTTCTTTCTTCTCTGGGGCAGTGCCAGTAAGAGCCACCATTCCCTACTCACATGTATTTGCTCCAGCACCAAGGAGCACACTGCCCTCTCCTCCCACCAGTGCCTACACATGGGCCTTGTACACCCCCAAACATGCACCTCCAGTTACAGTTTTCCCTCTGAGCAGTGGGGTGGGAGTGAAGGCATAAGAAATTGGGTAGGGGGTTGTGTGGAGAACCCCATATTCTCTTAGCTATATTTTCCCACTCTTCCTCTCTCTTCCTTCCTCCCAAATTATGGCTGGAACACAGGTAGGGACTTCCAAGGGGGCTGTGTGGGTGGGGTTAGGTGCAGAAGAAAAAGTAGTCAAAGAGAGTAGTTCTTAATGATCAATGGATCCCAGAGCCTTTGGGAAATTTGATAAAATAGTTTTGGACTTTCTTCCTAGAAAAACAATGCCCTTGGGATGGACCCACAGTTATTCCTGCAGTTTTAGGAGTGTTTGTAACCTCCTGAGGAGCAGTCCTTGGGGCCCACTTTAAGAAACTCTGGATTACAGGAAGTGGCAACCTATCTGTCCCTCTTCCCCTTCAGATGGGAGAAAGCCTCCTTTCTCTCTAACTCACAAAGCATCCCCTCTATCCTCTTGAATGACCAAGATTACTTCTTATTTTTATATTCAAAGACAATAGCCAGATAGTAAAGCTGTAGCACTAGCTATTAACCTAGAACTTAATCACCAAAGAATGATTCTCTTAGTTTCACATTTGATCTCATTGATTTGTGCTTCCAGTCCCTAGCCATTTGGGCTGTTTGTGGGGGTTGATTTTTCTGGATATCATTATGTCTACAGAGAGAGTGTGATGACTAGGGTATCTTGGGTGACTGCAGATTTATGCAAAGTGAGATATAGGGAGTAAAGGGTGAAAAGGGTGCCACACGCTTGAACTTGGTGGCAGCACCAAGGGAACTTTAAAAACTTACATGAATATTGGGCTTGGAAGGTTTGGTGGGGTGTCTGAGTCCCTGTTAATTTTTATTTACCCCAAAAAGTAAATAAAAATTATTTATATAGTACAGCCCAAGATCAAAACGCATCTTGCATCATTTTATGATGTTACTTACTTTGTACTTTTAAACTGCTCAATCTCAGACTCTCTCAACCAACAAAATTATTTTGATTATTTTATTAGGCAAAAAAAAAATTGACTTGGCCATCCTCCTCTATCTCATCTGTCAGTCTGGTAAGCGTTTTTTCTGGGAGATCCCAAGGACTGTGGCTAAGTCAACTTGATTTGCACTTATTTTTTCCCACTGCCATGTCCAAATCATTCAGCACTGTCGTCCTAGACATGAGGCTGCCGCTCAGGCCCAGACTCCCAAATAGTTGTATGCAAGTAACCCCAGCTGCTGAGGCTGGGAGGTACTTCTGAAGGTAACAGAAGAATCCATCTTCCTGCAGATTTATTGAATACGGTGTCAGCTTCCTTCCCATCTATTTCCAACATATGCAGACTTCTGTGCTCTGGTGACTCTAAAGGATAAACAAGGCTATGGTCAAGTTGAGGGGAGCAGTTAAATATTGTGATGCCCTGAAATGCTTGAAACATATTTCCTGCATCTTAGGGTACTGACCTCAGATCCCAGAGCTAGATAAAATGCAATGGGATCTGTTTTATAGAGTAGTACAGTAAATAAAACCATTTCAGGACAAAAGTGAAAACCATACCATCCTATATCTCATTCAGCTATGCAATTTTCCTTTTAAAATTTTTTATTTTTATTTTTTACTTTTTAAATTATTAGGGTATTTCTACATTTCAAAACTCAAAAAGTACAAAAGACATTCAGGGAAAAACCTCCTTCCTATGTCTGTTCCCACCCAAGTTCCCTTACCAGAGGCAAGCACTATTATTAGTTCCTTCTATATCCTTCCATTGATAGTCTATGTATTTTTCTGTTTTATTACCTCCTCTCAAAGTTTGGATTGGGATTTTTGGGCAGCATTTCTAGTTTGTTTCTGCTAGAAGTGTTTGTGCTTCACTTGTAATAATAGGTCACAGGACAGGTCACAGCCTGCTCTGCAAGGCTTACCATCTCATGTACTGCATTTTAAGCATTTTTATTCCATCCCACAAGAACTAATGCTTTGCATCCTTCTCTAATCTCTGTGAGGGACCCCAAGACAAGTAAAGCCTTTATCACTTCCCTAAGGATCTTCTTTGTTAGTTGGGGAGACAAGACTACCCATCTGAAACAAATGACAGGAGCAGATGGAGTGCATTGGTGATTCATGGGACTGGTTTTTTGAAAACTTTAAATGCCAGGAGGAAGTTTGGCTTTGATACTGTTGGTCTTTTAACCTGGTGGTTAAATGTTTTTGGAGTCAGAGTAAATCTTGGCTCCAATGCCAGCTCTGGTGCTTAATCAATTCTCTTAAGCTCTCTGAGCCCCAGTTTTTTCCTCTGTGATATATAAGAGTATCATTTACTACCATGGATTGGAGGAGATGATGAAGATGCAGCACCTGGCATGAAATGGGTGCTCAATAAGTGGGTTGATTGTGCTTTTTGCCGGAGAAACTACATGAAATCTGGGGCCATTAGGACACCATGCATACATGTGCATTTGTGTCCATTTGTGTGTGGGTGAGGGGAGGAGGGATATTGACAATTAAGTCTATGAGCTCTAAGGCACATGAGCAAGACAGAGGCAGGGAGAAGGAACAGATGGAAGCTCTGCTGATGCATGGTAGCTGATGCTGAATCCATGGGGCTGAGCTTCCCAGTTGATTGCTAAGGCAGGAATGGGATGGGGTATCTTTAACAGCTTCTGAGCATGATCATGACATGCCAAAAGTAGTGTCTGACAGGATTCATCTGGGAGTGGTGTGGAGGCTGATATGCTAAGAAGCAGAAATAGAGGCAGGGAGTCCAGTAAGGACTGTCATCAAAACTGATGCTTTGCTGGGTATGAAGGAAATGGATGAGTTAAAGGTGACCATAGAGTTTCCAGCCAGAGGAAATGGATCTATGACACTGCCTTTAAGAGAAAGAACAAGAGAGGGGAGCTCAGTTTGGAGGGGAAAGAAAGGGCAGTATGTGTCCTGGGGACAGCAAGGCAACTAAATGAAACACAACACTCCACTGGAGCAGGTAGCTTGAGACTGATCCCTGCAAATAGAAGGAATGCAACTGGAAAGATTTCATATCTTAGGGGGATCCTAAGATTGGCCAGCTCCCCAATTTCCTTATCCCTCTAGCATTCTCAACAGAAGAAATCTGCCTTGAGAGAGGGAGAAGCAGAATGTGACTATGTTGACTTGAGATTGGGGACTGTCTAGATTGCCATGGTGACCAGGACAAGAAACGTGATGCTTTTGCCATCAAGCATATCTTCCAGCTGTATTCCCTTATACTTCCTGCTAACGAAGGTTCTGACCAGCTCTGTTTGCCCAGTAGTCTGAATTGAGCAAGGAATAGACCTGGGGCTGCACCCTGACAGGCTGTGGAGATAGATTCGAAGGCCTCAGCTACTCCGCACTGTACTAACCCTGAGGTCTGTCCCATGATTGCATCATCTCAGATCTGCCTGGTCACTGAAGCCTAGACTGGGTGACAAAGTGATAACCTTTGTGATACCAACTTTTCAAGTGCTCATTATTCTGGGTACCTTCCTAACTCCCCTGTCCTGGTGGCCTCTTCTCTTGTGCTTGTTGCCTAGAAGATGATGTAGACAAAACTGCTCAGAGGACAACATAGAGAGCTCATTACTGGAGCATGACATTCAGATAAAAAAGACTACATATTTTCCAGAATAGGCAAATTCATAGAGATGGAAAGCAGATTAGTGGTTGCCAGGGTCCAGGAGAGGAAGAAATGAAGAGTGACAGCTAATAGGTACAGGCTTTTCTTTTGGGGTGATGAAAACATTCTGAAATTGGATAGTGATGATGGTGGTGGTTGGCCAACTCTGTGAATATACAAAAAATAAATAAATTATGCACTTTAAAGGAGTGAATTTTATATGTGAATTATAGCTCAATAAAGCTGTTATATAAAAAAAAATCAGGTAGATTTCTGCATCTGTGTCTCATACAAAGCCCTTAAATATGTATACACACTGGAGGTAGCTGCATTTTCACTGTCAAATTGCTCTTAAGAGTTGATATTACTATATTTATATTTAGCAATAACTTTTAAGTTTTCTAAATCCTCTTTTGCTCAAACTAAGAAAGGCTGAGATGGGGTAAAAGAATGTGGAAGGAGGGCTATTTTCTCTAATGAGGAGGCTATAGGGTGAAAAAAAGAAGGTTTCAACCAAATCTACCAAAAAAAAACCAAAAGCCCAACAAACTCCATGAAAGTGGTTGGTACACACATTTCAGAGAACCTAGGGTTTTTCGTTGGCCTTGGCAGTAATTCTGAGGAGCATTGACATAAGGATGAACTGTGTTCCCCTTATTTTCCTGAGATTCTAGGCATAAGCATATCTTTCCTTAACATCTGGCAGACATTTAATTCACCTCTCCATTTTGAATGAGCTATTGTGTCCAGAATTGGTGGGTTCTTGGTCTCACTGACTTCAAGAATGAAGCCGTGGACCCTGGCGGTGAGTGTTACAGCTCTTAAGGTGGTGCGTCTGGAGTCTGTCCCTTCTGATGTTCAGATGTGTTCGGAGATTCTTCCTTCTGGTGGGTTCCTGGTCTCGCTGGCTCAGGAGTGAAGCTGCAGACCTTCGCGGTGAGTGTTACAGCTCTTAAGGTAGCGCGTTTGGAGTTCTTCATTCCTCCTGGTGGGCTCATGGTCTTGCTGGGCTCAGGAGTGAAGCTGCAGATCTTCGCAGTGAGTGTTACAGCTCATAAAAGCAGCATGGACCCAAAGACTGAGCAGTAGTAAGCTTTATTGCAAACAGCGAAAGAACAAAGCTTCCACAGTGTGGAAGGGGATCGGAGCGGGTTGCCACTGCTGGCTAGGGCAGCCTGCTCTTCTTCTCTTATCTGGCCCCACGCACATCCTGCTGATTGGTAGAGCCGAGTGGCCTGTTTTGTCAGGGCGCTGCTTGGTGCCTTTACAATCCCTGAGCTAGATACAAAGGTTCTCCACGTCCCCATCAGATTAGTTAGATACAGAGTTTCCACACACAGGTTCTCCACGGCCCCACCAGAGCAGCTAGATACAGAGAGTCAATTGGTGCGTTCACAAACCTTGAGCTAAACACAGGCTGCTGATTGGTGTGTTTACAAACCTTGAGCTAGATACAGGGTGCCGATTGGTGTATTTACAATCCCTGAGCTAGACATAAAGGTTCTCCATGTCCCCACCAGAGCAGCTAGCTACAGAGTGTCGATTGGTGCACTCACAAACCTTGAGCTAGACACAGGGTGCTGATTGGTGTATTTACAATCCCTGAGCTAGACATAAAGGTTCTCCAAGGCCCCACCAGAGCAGCTAGATACAGAGTGTCGATTGGTGCATTCACAAACTTTGAGCTAGGCACAGGGTGCTGATTGGTGTGTTTACAAACCTTGAGCTAGATACAGAGTGCCGAATGGTATATTTACAATCCCTGAGCTAGACATAAAGGTTCTCCAGGTCCCCACCAGAGCAGCTAGATACAGAGTGTGGATTGGTGCACTCACAAACCTTGAGCTAAACACAGGGTGCTGATTGCTGTATTAACAATCCCTGAGCTAGACATAAATGTTCTCCGTGTCCCCACCAGAGCAGCTAGTTGCAGAGTGTCGATTGCTGCTCTCACAAACCTTGAGCTAAACATAGGGTGCTGATTGGTGTGTTTACAAAACTTGAGCTAGATACAGAGTGCCGATTGGTGTATTTACAATCCCTGAGCTAGACATAAAGGTTCTCCACGTCCCCACCAGAGCAGCTAGCTACAGAGTGTCGATTGGTGCACTCACAAACCTTGAGCTAAACACAGGGTGCTGATTGGTGTATTTACAATCCCTGAGCTAGACATAAAGGTTCTCCACGTCCCCACCAGAGCAGCTAGCTACAGAGTGTCAATTGGTGCACTCACAAACCTTGAGCTAAACACAGGGTGCTGATTGCTGTATTAACAATCCCTGAGCTAGACATAAACGTTCTCCATGTCCCCACCAGAGCAGCTAGTTGCAGAGTGTCGACTGGTGCTCTCACAAACCTTGAGCTAAACACAGGGTGCTGATTGGTGTGTTTACAAACCTTGACCTAGATACAGAGTGCCGATTGGTGTATTTACAATCCCTGAGCTAGACATAAAGGTTCTCCACGTCCCCACCAGAGCAGCTAGCTACAGAGTGTCGATTGGTGCACTCACAAACCTTGAGCTAAACACAGGGTGCTGATTGGTGTATTTACAATCCCTGAGGTAGACATAAAGTTTCTCCACGTCCCCACCAGAGCAGCTAGATACACAGTGTCGATTGGTGCACTCACAAACCTTGAGCTAAACACAGGGTGCTGATTGGTGCATTTACGATCCCTGAGCTAGACATAAAGGTTCTCCACGTCGCCACCAGACCAGCTAGATACAGAGTGTCGATTGGTGCACTCACAAACCTTGAGCTAAACACAGGGTGCTGATTGGTGTATTTACAATCCCTGAGCTAGACCTAAAGGTTCTCCAAGGCCCCACCAGAGCAGCTAGATACACAGTGTCGATTGGTGCATTCACAAACCTTGAGCTAAACACAGGGTGCTGATAGGTGTGTTTACAAACCTTAAGCTAGATACAGAGTGCCGATTGGTGTATTTACAATCCCTGAGCTAGACATAAAGGTTCTCCACGTCCCCACCAGAGCAGCTAGCCACAGAGTGTCGATTGGTGCACTCACAAAACTTGAGCTAAACACAGGGTGCTGATTGGTGTATTTACAATCCCTGAGCTAGACATAAAGGTTCTCCAAGGCCCCACCAGAGCAGCTAGATACAGAGTGTCGATTGGTGCATTCACAAACTTAGAGCTAGGCACAGGGTGCTGATTGGTGTGTTCACAAACCTTGAGCTAGATACAGAGTGCCGACTGGTGTATTTCCAATCCCTGAGCTAGACATAAAGGTTCTCCACGTCCCAACCAGAGCAGCTGGCTACAGAGTGTCGAATGGTGCACTCACAAACCTTGAGCTAAACACAGGGTGCTGATTGGTGTATTAACAATCCCTGAGCTAGACATAAAGGTTCTCCGCGTCCCCACCAGAGCAGCTAGTTGCAGAGTGTCGATTGGTGCACTCACAAACCTTGAGCTAAACACAGGGTGCTGATTGGTGTGTTTACAAACCTTGAGCTAGATACAGAGTGCCGATTGGTGTATTTACAATCCCTGAGCTAGACATAAAGGTTCTCCTCGTCCCCACCAGAGCAGCTAGCTACAGAGTGTCGATTGGTGCACTCACAAACCTTGAGCTAAACACAGGGTGCTGATTGGTGTATTTACAATCCCTGAGCTAGACATAAAAGTTCTCGACGTCCCCACCAGAGCAGCTAGCTACAGTATGTCGATTGGTGCACTCACAAACCTTGAGCTAAACACAGGGTGCTGATTGGTGCATTTACGATCCCTCAGCTAGACATAAAGGTTCTCCAAGGCCCCACCAGAGCAGCTAGATACAGAGTGTCGATTGGTGCACTTACAAACCTGGAGCTAGACAAAGGGTGCTGATTGGTGTATTTACGATCACTGAGCTAGACCTAAAGGTTCTCCAAGGCTGCACCAGAGCAGCTACATACAGAGTGTCGATTGGTGCATTCAGAAACCTTGAGGTAAACACAGGGTGCAGATTGGTGTGTTTACAAACCTTGAGATAGATACAGAGTGCCGATTGGTGTACTTACAATCCCTGAGCTAGACATAAAGGTTCTCCACGTCCCCACCAGAGCAGCTAGCTACAGAGTGTCGACTGGTGCACTCACAAGCCTTGACCTAAACACAGGTTGCTGATTGGTGTGTTTACAAACCTTGAGCTAGATACAGAGTGCCGATTGGTGTATCTACAATCCCTGAGCTAGACATAAAGGTTCTCCACGTCCCCACCAGAGCAGTTAGCTACAGAGTGTCGATTGGTGCACTCACAAACCTTGAGCTAAACACACGGTGCTGATTGGTATATTTACGATCCCTGAGCTAGACATAAAGGTTCTCCACGCCCCCACCAGAGCAGCTAGATACAGAGTGTCGATTGGTGCACTCACAAACCTTGAGATAGACACAGGGTACTGATTGATGTATTTACGATCCCTGAGCTAGACCTAAAGGTTCTCCAAGGCCCCACCAGAGCAGCTAGATACAGAGTGTCGATTGGTGCACTCACAAAACTTGCGCTAAACACAGGGTGCTGATTGGTGTCTTTACAATCCCTGAGCTAGACATAAAGGTTCTCCAAGGCCCCACCAGAGCAGCTAGCTACAGAGTGTCGATTGGTGCACTCACAAACCTTGAGCTAAACACAGGGTGCTGATTGGT
The DNA here is from genome assembly GCF_028858775.2 of Pan troglodytes. Lineage (NCBI taxonomy): Eukaryota > Metazoa > Chordata > Mammalia > Primates > Hominidae > Pan > Pan troglodytes. The sequence continues at coordinate 116,714,033 of NC_072421.2, forward strand.
GTATTTACAATCCCTGAGCTAGACATAAAGGTTCTCCAAGGCCCCACCACAGCAGCTAGCTGCAGAGTGTCGATGGGTGCACTCACAAACCTTGAGCTAAACACAGGGTGCTGATTGGTGGGTTTACAAACCTTGAGCTAGATACAGAGTGTCGATTGGTGTATTTACAATCCCTGAGCTAGACATAAAGGTTCTCCACGTACCCACCAGAGCAGCTAGCTACAGAGTGTCGATTGGTGCACTCACAAACCTTGAGCTAAACACAGGGTGCTGGTTGGTGTATTTACAATCCCTGAGCTAGACATAAATGTTCTCCGCGTCCCCACCAGAGCATCTAGCTACAGACTGTCGATTGGTGCACTCACAAACATTGAGCTAAACACAGGGTGCTGATTGGTGTATTTACGATCCCTGAGCTAGACATAAAGGTTCTCCACGTCCCAACCAGAGCAGCTGGCTACAGAGTGTCGATTGGTGCACTCACAAACCTTGAGCTAAACACAGGGTGCTGATTGGTGTATTAACAATCCCTGAGCTAGGCATAAAGGTTCTCCGCGTCCCCACCAGAGCAGCTAGCTGCAGAGGGTCGATTGGTGCTCTCACAAACCTTGAGCTAAACACAGGGTGCTGATTGGTGGGTTTACAAACCTTGAGCTAGATACAGAGTGCCGATTGGTGTATTTACAATCCCTGAGCTAGACGTAAAGGTTCTCCACGTCCCCACCAGAGCAGCTAGCTACAGAGTGTCAATTGGTGCACTCACAAACCTTGAGCTAAACACAGGGAGCTGATTGGTGTATTTACAATCCCTGAGCTAGACATAAAGGTTCTCCACGTCCCCACCAGAGCAGCTAGCTACAGAGTGTCGATTGGTGCACTCACAAACCTTGAGCTAAACACAGGGTGCTGATAGGTGCATTTACGATCCCTGAGCTAGACATAAAGGTTCTCCAAGGCCCCACCTGAGCAGCTAGATACAGAGTGTCGATTGGTGCACTTACAAACCTTGAGCTAGACACAGGGTGCTGATTGGTGTATTTACGATCCCTGAGCTAGACCTAAAGTTTCTCCAAGGCCCCACCAGAGCAGCTAGATACAGAGTGTCGATTGGTGCATTCACACACCTTGAGCTAAACACAGGGTGCTAATTGGTGTCTTTACAAACCTTGAGCTAGATACAGAGTGCCGATTGGTGTATTTACAATCCCTGAGGTAGACATAAAGGTTCTCCACGTCCCCACCAGAGCAGGTAGATACAGAGTGTCGATTGGTGCACTCACAAACCTTCAGCTAGACACAGGGTGCTGATTGGTGTATTTACAATCCCTGAGCTAGACCTTAAGGTTCTCCAAGGCCCCACCAGAGCAGCTAGATACACAGTGTCGATTGGTGCATTCACAAACCTTGAGCTAAACACAGGGTGCTGATTGGTGTGTTTACAAACCTTGAGCTAGATACAGAGTGCCGATTGGTGTATTTACAATCCCTGAGGTAGACATAAAGGTTCTCCACGTCCCCACCACAGCAGCTAGCTACAGAGTGTCGATTGGTGCACTCACAAACCTTGAGCTAAACACAGCGTGCTGATTGGTGTATTTACAATCCCTGAGCTAGGCATAAAGGTTCTCCGCGTCCCCACCAGAGCAGCTAGCTACATAGTATCGATTGGTGCACTCACAAAACTTGAGCTAAACACAGGGTGCTGATTGGTGTATTTACAATCCGTGAGCTAGACATAAAGGTTCTCCACGGCCCCACCAGAGCAGCTAGCTACAGAGTGTCGAACGGTGCACTCACAAACCTTGAACTAAACACAGGGTGCTGGTTGGTGCATTTATGATCCCTGAGCTAGACATAAACGTTCTCCAAGGCCCCACCAGAGCAGCTAGATACAGAGTGTCGATTGGTGCACTCACAAACCTTGAGCTAGACACAGGGTGCTGACTGGTGTATTTACGATCCCTGAGCTAGACCTAAAAGTTCTCCAAGGCCCCACCAGAGCAGCTAGATACAGAGTGTCGATTGGTGCATTCACACACCTTGAGCTAAACACAGAGTGCTAATTGGTGTGTTTACAAACCTTGAGCTAGATACAGAGTGCCGATTGGTGTATTTACAATCCCTGAGCTAGACATAAAGGTTCTCCACGTCCCCACCACAGCAGGTAGATACAGAGTGTCGATTGGTGCACTCACAAACCTTGAGCTAGACACAGGGTGCTGATTGGTGTATTTACAATCCCTGAGCTAGACCTAAAGGTTCTCCAAGACCCCACCAGAGCAGCTAGATACACAGTGTCGATTGGTGCATTCACAAACCTTGAGCTAAACACAGGGTGCTGATTGGTGTGTTTACAAACCTTAAGCTAGATACAGAGTGCCGATTGGTGTATTTACAATCCCTGAGCTAGACATAAATGTTCTCCACGTCCCCACCAGAGCAGCTAGCTACAGAGTGTCGATTGGTGCACTCACAAACCTTGAGCTAAACACAGGGTGCTGATTGGTGTATTTACAATCCCTGAGCTAGACATAAATGTTCTCCACGTCCCCACCAGAGTAGCTAGCAACATAGTGTCGATTGGTGCACTCACAAACCTTGAGCTAAACACAGGGTGCTGATTGGTGTATTTACGATCCCTGAGCTAGACATAAAGGTTCTCCAAGGCCCCACCAGAGCAGCTAGATACAGAGTTTTCATTGGTGCACTCACAAACCTTGAGCTAGACACAGGGCGCTGATTGGTGTATTTACGATCCCGGAGCTAGACCTAAAGGTTCTCCAAGGCCCCACCAGAGCAGCTAGATACACAGTGTCGATTGGTGCATTCACAAACCTTGAGCTAAAAACAGGGTGCTGATTGGTGTGTTTACAAACCTTGAGCTAGATACACAGTGCCGATTGCTGTATTTACAATCCGTGAGCTAGACATAAAGGTTCTCCACGTCCCCACCAGAGCAGCTAGCTACAGAGTGTCGATTGGTGCACTCACAAACCTTGAGCTAAACACAGGGTGCTGATTGGTGTATTTACAATCCCTGAGCTAGACATAAAGGTTCTCCAAGGCCCCACCAGAGCAGCTAGATACAGAGTGTCGATTCGTGCATTCACAAACTTTGAGCTAGGCACAGGGTGCTGATTGGTGTGTTTACAAACCTTGAGATAGATACAGAGTGCCGACCGGTGTATTTCCAATCCCTGAGCTAGACATAAAGGTTCTCCACGTCCCCACCAGAGCAGCTAGCTACAGAGTGTCGATTGGTGCACTCACAAACCTTGAGCTAAACACAGGGTGCTGATTGGTGCGTTTACGGTCCCTGAGCTAGACATAAAGGTTCTCCAAGGCCCCACCAGAGCAGCTAGATACAGAGTTTTGATTGGTGTACTCACAAACCTTGGGCTAGACACAGGGTGCTGATTGGTGTATTCACGATCCCTGAGCTAGACCTAAATGTTCTCCCAGACCCCACCAGAAGAGCTAGATACAGAGTGTCGATTGGTGCATTCACAAACCTTGAGCTAAACACAGGGTGCTGATTGGTGTGTTTAGAAACCTTGAGCTAGATACAGAGTGCCGATTGGTGTATTTACAATCCCTGAGCTAGACATAAAGGTTCTCCACGTCCCCACCAGAGCAGCTCGCTACAGAGTGTCGATTGGTGCACTCACAAACCTTGAGCTAAACACAGGGTGCTGATTGGTGTATTTACAATCCGTGAGCTAGACATAAAGGTTCTCCACGTCCCCACCAGAGCAGCTAGCTACAGAGTGTCGATTGGTACACTCACAAACTTTGAGCTAAACACAGGTTGCTGATTGGTGCATTTACGATCCCTGAGTTAGACATAAAGGTTCTCCAAGGCCCCACCAGAGCAGCTAGATACAGAGTGTCGATTGGTGCACTTACAAACCTTGAGCTAGACAGAGGGTGCTGATTGGTGTATTTACGATCCCTGAGCTAGACCTAAAGGTTCTCCAAGGCCCCACCAGAGCAGCTAGATACAGAGTGTCGATTGGTGCACTTACAAACCTTGAGCTAGACAGAGGGTGCTGATTGGTGTATTTACGATCCCTGAGCTAGACCTAAAGGTTCTCCAAGGCCCCACCAGAGCAGCTAGATACAGAGTGTCGATTGGTGCACTTACAAACCTTGAGCTAGACAGAGGGTGCTGATTGGTGTATTTACGATCCCTGAGCTAGACCTAAAGGTTCTCCAAGGCCCCACCGGAGCATCTAGATACAGAGTGTCGATTGGTGCATTCACACACGTTGAGCTAAACACAGGGTGCTAATTGGTGTGTTTACAAACCTTGAGCTAGATACAGAGTGCCGATTGGTGTATTTACAATCCCTGAGCTAGACATAAAGGTTCTCCACGTACCCACCAGAGCAGGAAGATACAGAGTGTCGATTGGTGCACTCACAAACATTGAGCTAGACACAGGGTGCTGATTGGTGTATTTACAATCCCTGAGCTACACCTAAAGGTTCTCCAAGGCACCACCATAGCAGCTAGATACACCATGTCGATTGGTGCATTCACAAACCTTGAGCTAAACACGGTGTGCTGATTGGTGTTTTTACAAACCTTGAGCTAGATACAGAATGCCGATTGGTGTATTTACAATCCATGAGCTAGACATAAAGGTTCTCCACGTCCCCATCAGAGCAGCTAGCTACAGAGTGTGGACTGGTGCACTCACAAACCTTGAGCTAAACACAGGGTGCTGATTGGTGTGTTTACAAACCTTGAGCTACATACAGAGTGCCGATTGGTGTATTTACCATCCCTGAGCTAGACATAAAGTTTCTCCACGTCCCCATCAGAGCAGCTAGCTACAGAGTGTCGATTGGTGCACTCACAAACCTTCAGCTAAACACAGGGTGCTGATTGGTGTATTTACAATCCCTGAGCTAGACATAAAGGTTCTCCGCGTCCCCACCAGAGCAGCTAGCTACATAGTGTCGATTGGTGCACTCACAAATCTTGAGCTTAACACAGGGTGCTGATTGGTGTATTTATGATCCCTGAGCTAGACAAAAAGGTTCTCCACTTCCCCACCAGAGCAGCTAGCTACAGAGTGTCGATTGGTGCACTCACAAACCTTGAGCTAAACACAGGGTGCTGATTGGTGCATTTACGATTCCTGAGCTAGACATAAAGGTTCTCCAAGACCCCACCAGAGCAGCTAGATACAGAGTTTTGATTGGTGCACTCACAAACCTTGAGCTAGACACAGGGTGCTGATTGGTGTATTTACGATCCCTGAGGTAGACCTAAAGGTTCTCCAAGGCCCCACCAGAGCAGCTAGATACAGAGTGTCGATTGGTGGATTCACGAACCTTGAACTAAACACAGGGTGCTGATTGGTCTGTTTAAAAACGTTGAGCTAGATACAGAGTGCCGATTGGTGTGTTTACAATCCCTGAGCTAGACATAAAGGTTCTCCACGTCCCCACCAGAGCAGCTAGCTACAGAGTGTCGATTGGTGCACTCACAAACCTTCAGCTAGACACAGGGTGCTGATTGGTGATTTTACGATCCCTGAGCTAGACCAAAAGGTTCTCCAAGGCCCCACCAGAGCAGCTAGATACAGAGTGTCGATTGGTGCACTCACAAACCTTGTGCTAAACACAGGGTGCTGATTGGTGTCTTTAAAATTCCTGAGCTAGACATAAAGGTTCTCCAAGGCCCCACCAGAGCAGCTAGCTACAGAGTGTCGATTGGTGCACTCACAAAACTTGAGCTAAACAAAGGGTGCTGATTGGTGCATTTACGATCCCTGAGCTAGACGTAAAGGTTCTCCAAGGCCCCACCAGAGCAGCCAGATACAGAATTTTGATTGGTGCACTTACAAACCTTGAGCTAAACCCAGGGTGCTGATTGGTGCATTTACGATCCCTGAGCTAGACATAAAGGTTCTCCAAGGCCCCACCAGAGCAGCTAGATACACAGTGTCGATTGGTGCATTCACAAAACTTGAGCTAAACACAGGGTGCTGATTGGTGTGTTTACAAACCTTGAGCAAGATACAGAGTGCCGATTGGTGTATTTACAATCCCTGAACTAGGCATAAAGGTTCTCCACGTCCCCACCACAGCAGCTAGCTACAGAGTGTCGATTGGTGCACTCACAAACCTTGAGCTAAACGCAGGGTGCTGATTGGTGTATTTACAATCCCTGAGCTAGACATAAAGGTTCTCCGCGTCCCCACAAGAGCAGCTAGCTACATAGTGTCGATTGGTGCACTCACAAACCTTGAGCTTAACACAGGGTGCTGATTGGTGTATTTATAATCCCTAAGCTAGACATAAATGTTCTCCACTTCGCCACCGGAGCAGCTAGCTACAGAGTGTCGATTGGTGCACTCACAAAACTTGAGCTAAGCACAGTGTGCTGATTGGTGCATTTACGATTCCTGAGCTAGACCTAAAGGTTCTCCAAGGCCCCACCAGAGCAGGTAGATACAGAGTTTCGATTGGTGCACTCACAAACCTTGAGCTAGACACAGGGTGCTGATTGGTGTATTTATGATCCCTGAGCTAGACCTAAAGGTTCTCCAAGGCCCCACCAGAGCAGCTAGATACAGAGTGTCGATTGGTGCATTCACACCCCTTGAGCTAAACACAGGGTGCTGATTGGTGTGTTTACAAACCTTGAGCTAGATACAGAGTGCCGATTGGTGTGTTTACAATCCCTGAGCCAGACATAAAGGTTCTCCACGTCCCCACCAGAGCAGCTAGCTACAGATTGTCGATTGGTGCACTCACAAACCTTCAGCTAGACACAGGGTGCTGATTGGTGATTTTACGATCCCTGAGCTAGACCAAAAGTTTCTCCAAGGCCCAACCAGAGTAGCTAGCTACAGAGTGTCGATTGGTGCAGTCACAAACCTTGAGCTAAACACAGGGTGCTGATTGGGGTATTTACGATCCCTGAGCTAGACATAAAGGTTCTCCACGTCCCCACCAGAGCAGCTAGCTACAGAGTGTCAATTGGTGCACTCACAAACGTTCCGCTAAACACAGGGTGCTGATTGGTGTATTTACAATCCGTGAGCTAGACATCAAGGTTCTCCGCATCCCCACCAGGGCAGCTAGCTACAGAGTGTCGATTGGTGCACTCACAAACCTTGAGCTAAACACAGGGTGCTGATTGGTGTATTTACGATCCCTGAGCTAGACATAAAGGTTCTCCACTTCCCCACCAGAGCAGCTAGCTACAGAGTGTCGATTGGTGCACTCACAAACCTTCAGCTAAACACAGGGTGCTGATTGGTGTGTTTACAAACCTTGAGCTAGATACAGAGTGCCGATTGGTGTATTTACAATCCTTGAGCTAGACATAAAGGTTCTCCACGTCCCCACCAGAGCAGCTAGCTACAGAGTGTCGACTGGTGCACTCACAAACCTTGAGCTAAACACAGTGTGCTGATTGGTGTGTTTACAAACCTTGAGCTAGATACAGAGTGCCGATTGGTGTATTTACAATCCCTGAGCTAGACATAAAGGTTCTCCAAGGCCCCACCAGAGCAGCTAGATACAGAGTGTCGATTGGTGCACTTACAAACCTTGAGCTAGACAGAGGGTGCTGATTGGTGTATTTACGATCCCTGAGCTAGACCTAAAGGTTTTCCAAGGCCCCACCACAGCAGCTAGATACAGAGTGTCGATTGGTGCATTCACACACCTTGAGCTAAACACAGAGTGCTAATTGGTGTGTTTACAAACCTTGAGCTAGATACAGAGTGCCGATTGGTGTATTTACAATCCCTGAGCTAGACATAAAGGTTCTCCACGTCCCCACCAGAGCAGGTAGATACAGAGTGTCGATAGGAGCACTCACAAACCTTGAGCTAGACACAGGTTGCTGATTGGTGTATTTACAATCCCTGAGCCAGACCTAAAAGTTCTACAAGGCCACACCAGAGCAGCTAGATACACAGTGTGGATTGGTGCATTCACAAACCTTGAGCTAAACACAGGGTGCTGATTGGTGTGTTTACAAACCTTGAGCTAGATACAGAGTGCCGATTGGTGTATTTACAATCCCTGAGCTAGACATAAAGGTTCTCCACGTCCCCACCAGAGCAGCTAGCTACAGAGTGTCGATTGGTGCACTCACAACCTTGAGCTAAACACAGGGTGCTGATTGGTGTATTTACAATCCCTGAGCTAGACCTAAAGGTTCTCCGTGTCCCCACCAGAGCAGCTAGCTACATAGTGTCGATTGGTGCACTCACAAACCTTGAGCTAAACACAGGGTGCTGATTGGTGTATTTACGATCCCTGAGTTAGACCTAAAGGTTCTCCACGTCCCCACCAGAGCAACTAGCTACAGAGTGTCGATTGGTGCACTCACAAACGTTGCGCTAAACACAGGGAGCTGATTGGTGTATTTACAATCCCTGAGCAAGACATAAAGGTTCTCCGCATCCCCACCAGGGCAGCTAGCTACAGAGTGTCGATTGGTGCACTCACAAACCTTGAGCTAAACACAGGGTGCTGATTGGTGTATTTACGATCCCTGAGCTAGACATAAAGGTTCTCCACGTCCCCACCAGACCAGGTAGATACAGAGTGTCGATTGGAGCACTCACAAACCTTGAGCTAGACACAGGTTGCTGATTGGTGTATTTACAATCCCTGAGCCAGACCTAAAAGTTCTCCAAGGCCCCACCAGAGCAGCTAGATACACAGTGTCGATTGGTGCATTCACAAACCTTGAGCTACGCACAGGGTGCTGATTGGTGTGTTTACAAACCTTGAGCTAGATACAGAGTGCCGATTGGTGTATTTACAATCCCTGAGCTAGACATAAAGGTTCTCCACGTCCCCACCAGAGCAGCTAGCTGCAGAGTGTCGATTGGTGCACTCACAAACCTTGAGCTAAACACAGGGTGCTGATTGGTGTATTTGCAATCCCTGAGCTAGACCTAAAGGTTCTCCGCGTCCCCACCAGAGCAGCTAGCTACATAGTGTCGATTGGTGCAATCACAAACCTTGAGCTAAACACAGGGTGCTGATTGGTGTATTTATGATCCCTGAGCTAGACATAAAGGTTCTCCACTTCCCCACCAGAGCAGCTAGCTGCAGAGTGTCGATTGGTGCACTCACAAACCTTGAGCTAAACACAGGGTGCTGATTGGTGTATTTATGATCCCTGAGCTAGACATAAAGGTTCTCCACTTCCCCACCAGAGCAGCTAGCTGCAGAGTTTCGATTGGTGCACTCACAAACCTTGAGCTAGACACAGGGTGCTGATTGGTGTATTTACGATCCCTGAGCTAGACCTAAAGGTTCTCCAAGGCCCCACCAGAGCAGCTAGATACAGAGTGTCGATTGGTGTATTCACAAACCTTGAGCTAAACACAGGGTGCTGATTGGTGTGTTTACAAACCTTGAGCTAGATACAGAGTGCCGATTGTTGTATTTACAATCCCTGAGCTAGACATAAAGGTTCTCCACGTCCCCACCAGAGCAGCTAGCTACAGAGTGTCGATTGGTGCACTCACAAACCTTCAGCTAGACACAGGGTGCTGATTGGTGATTTTACGATCCCTGAGCTAGACCTAAAAGTTCTCCAAGGCCCCAACAGAGCAGCTAGCTACAGAGTGTCGATTGGTGCACTCACAAACGTTGCGCTAAACAGAGGGTGCTGATTGGTGTATTTACAATCCGTGAGCTAGACATAAAGGTTCTCCGCATCCCCACCAGGGCAGCTAGCTACAGAGTGTCGATTGGTGCACTCACAAACCTTGAGCTAAACACAGGGTGCTGATTGGTGTATTTACGATCCCTGAGCTAGACATAAAGGTTCTCCACTTCCCCACCAGAGCAGCTAGCTACAGAGTGTCGATTGGTGCACTCACAAACCTTGAGCTAAACACAGGGTGCTGATTGGTGCATTTACGATCCCTGAGCTAGACATAAACGTTCTCCAAGGCCCCACCAGAGCAGCTAGATACAGAGTTTCGATTGGTGCACTCACAAACCTTGAGCTAGACACAGGGTGCTGATTGGTGTCTTTAAGATCCCTGAGCTAGACCTAAAGGTTCTCCAAGGCCCCACCAGAGCAGCTAGACACAGAGTGTCGATTGGTACATTCACAAACCTTGAGCTAAACACAGGGTGCTGATTGGTGTGTTTACAAACCTTGAGCTAGATACAGAGTGCCGATTGGTGTATTTACAATCCCTGAGCTAGACATAAAGGTTCTCCACGTCCCCACCAGAGCAGCTAGCTACAGAGTGTCGACTGGTGTACTCAAAAACCTTGAGCTAAACACAGTGTGCTGATTGGTGTGTTTAAAAACCTTGAGCTAGATACAGAGTGCCGATTGGTGTATTTACAATCCCTGAGCTAGACATAAAGGTTCTCCACGTCCCCACCAGAGCAGCTAGCTGCAGAGTGTCGATTGGTGCACTCACAAACCTTGAGCTAAACACAGGGTGCTGATTGGTGCATTTACGATCCCTGAGTTAGACATAAAGGTTCTCCAAGGCCCCACCAGAGCAGCTAGATACAGAGGGTCAATTGGTGCACTTACAAACCTTGAGCTAGACAGAGGGTGCTGATTGGTGTATTTACGATCCCTGAGCTAGACCTAAAGGTTCTCCAACGCCCCACCAGAGCATATAGATACAGAGTGTCGATTGGTGCATTCACACACGTTGAGCTAAACACAGGGTGCTAATTGGTGTGTTTACAAACCTTGAGCTAGATACAGAGTGCCGATTGGTGTATTTACAATCCCTGAGCTAGACATAAAGGTTCTCCACGTACCCACCAGAACAGGAAGATACAGAGTGTCGATTGGTGCACTCACAAACATTGAGCTAGACACAGGGTGCTGATTGGTGTATTTACAATCCCTGAGATAGACCTAAAGGTTCTCCAAGGCCCCACCATAGCAGCTAGATACACAGTGTCGATTGGTGCATTCACAAACCTTGAGCTAAACACGGTGTGCTGATTGGTGTTTTTACAAACCTTGAGCTACATACAGAGTGCCGATTGGTGTATTTACAATCCCTGAGCTAGAGATAAAGGTTCTCCACGTCCCCGCCAGAGCAGCTAGCTACAGAGTGTCGATTGGTGCACTCACAAACCTTGACCTAAACACGGGGTGCTGATTGGTGTATTTACAATCCCTGAGCTAGACATAAAGGTTCTCCAAGGCCCCACCAGAGCAGCTAGATATAGAGTGTCGATTGGTGCATTCACAAACTTTGAGTTAGGCAAAGAGTGCTGATTGGTGTGTTTACAAACCTTGAGCTAGATACAGAGTGCCGACTGCTGTATTTACAATCCCTGAGCTAGACATAAAGGTTCTGCACGTCCCCACCAGAGCAGCTAGCTACAGAGTGTCGATTGGTGCACTCACAAACCTTGAGCTAAACACAGGGTGCTGATTGGTGTATTTACATTCCCTGAGCTTGACATAAAGGTTCTCCGCGTCCCCACCAGAGCAGCTAGCTGCAGAGTGTCGATTGGTGCACTCACAAACCTTGAGCTAAACACAGGGTGCTGATTGGTGTGTTTACAAACCTTGAGCTAGATACAGAGTGCCGATTGGTGTATTTACAATCCCTGAGCTAGACATAAAGGTTCTCCACGTGCCCACCAGAGCAGCTAGCTACAGAGTGTCAATTGGTGCACTCACAAACCTTGACCTAAACACAGGGTGCTGATTGGTGTATTTACAATCCGTGAGCTAGACATAAAGGTTCTCCACGTCCCCACCAGAGCAGCTAGCTACAGAGTGTCGATTGGTGCACTCACAAACCTTGAGCTAAACACAGGCTGCTGGTTGGTGTATTTACAATCCCTGAGCTAGACATAAAGGTTCTCCGCCTCCCCACCAGAGCAGCTAGCTACAGAGTGTCGATTGGTGCACTCACAAACCTTGAGCTAAACACAGGTTGCTGATTGTTGTATTTACGATCCCTGAGCTAGACCTAAAGGTTCTCCAAGGCCCCACCAGAGCAGCTAGATACAGAGTGTCGGTTGGTGCATTCACAAACCTTGAGCTAAACACAGGGTGCTGATTGGTGTGTTTACAAACCTTGAGCTAGATACAGAGTGCCGATTGGTGTATTCACAATCCCTGAGCTAGACATAAAGGTTCTCCACGTCCCCACCAGAGCAGCTAGCTACAGAGTGTCGATTGGTGCACTCACAAACCTTCAGCTAGACACAGGGTGCTGATTGGTGTGTTTACAAACCTTGAGCTAGATACAGAGTGCCGATTGGTGTATTTACAATCCCTGAGCTAGACATAAAGGTTCTCCACGTCCCCACCAGAGCAGCTAGCTATTGAGTGTCGATTGGTGCACTCACAAACCTTGAGCTAAACACAGGGTGCTGATTGGTGTATTTACAATCCCTGAGCTAGACATAAAGGTTCTCCGCGTCCCCACCAGAGCAGCTAGCTGCAGAGTGTGGACTGGTGCACTCACAAACCTTGAGCTAAACACAGGGTGCTGATTGCTGTGTTTACAAACCTTGAGCTAGATACATAGTGCCGATTGGTGTATTTACAATCCCTGAGCTAGACATAAAGGTTCTCCATGTCCCCACCAGAGCAGCTAGCTACAGAGTGTCGATTGGTGCACTCACAAACCTTGAGCTAAACACAGGGTGCTGATTGGTGTATTTACACTCCCTGAGCTAGACATAGAGGTTCTGCAAGGCCCCACCAGAGCAGCTAGATACAGAGTGTCAATTGGTGCATTCACAATCTTTGAGCTAGGCACGGGGTTCTGATTGGTGTGTTTACAAACCTTGAGCTAGATACAGAGTGCCGACTGGGGTATTTACAATCCCTGAGCTAGACATAAAGGTTCTCCACGTCCCCACCAGAGCAGCTAGCTATTGAGTGTCGATTGGTGCACTCACAAACCTTGAGCTAAACACAGGGTGCTGATTGGTGTGTTTAGAAACCTTGAGCTAGATACAGAGTGCCGATTGGTGTATTTACAATCCCTGAGCTAGACATAAAGGTTCTCCACGTCCCCGCCAGAGCAGCTAGCTACAGAGTGTCAATTGGTGCACTCACAAACCTTGACCTAAACACAGGGTGCTGATTGGTGTATTTACAATCCATGAGCTAGACATAAAGGTTCTCCACGTCCCCACCAGAGCAGCTAGCTACAGAGTGTCGATTGGTACACTCACAAACCTTGAGCTAAACACAGGGTGCTGATTCGTGCATTTACGATCCCTGAGCTAGATACAAAGGTTCTCCAAGGCCCCACCAGAGCAGCTCGATACAGAGTGTCGATTGGTGCACTTACAAACCTTGAGCTAGACAGAGGGTGCTGATTGGTGCATTTACGATCCCTGAGCTAGACATAAAGGTTCTCCAAGGCCCCACCAGAGCAGCTAGATACAGAGTGTCGATTGGTGCACTTACAAACCTTGAGCTAGACAGAGGGTGCTGATTGGTGTATTTACGATCCCTGAGCTAGACCTAAAGGTTCTCCAAGGCCCCACCAGAGCAGCTAGATACAGGGTGTCGATTGGTGCATTCACAAACCTTGAGCTAAACACAGGGTGCTGATTGGTGTGTTTAGAGACCTTGAGCTAGATACAGAGTGCCGATTGGTGTATTTACAATCCCTGAGCTAGACATAAAGGTTCTCCACGTCCCCACCAGAGCAGCTAGCTACAGAGTGTCGATTGGTGCACTCACAAACCTTGAGCTAAACACAGGGTGCTACTTGGTGTATTTACAATCCCTGAGCTAGACATAAAGGTTCTCCAAGGCCCCACCAGAGGAGCTAGATACAGAGTGTCGATTCGTGCATTCACACACTTTGTGCTAGGCACAGGGTGCTGATTGGTGTGTTTACAAACCTTGAGCTAGATACAGAGTGCCGACTGGTGTATTTACAATCCCTGAGCTAGACATAAAGGTTCTCCACATCCCCACCAGAGCAGCTAGCTACAGAGTGTCAATTGGTGCACTCACAAACCTTGAGCTAAACACAGGGTGCTGATTGGTGTATTTACAATCCGTGAGCTAGACATAAAGTTTCTCCACATCCCCACCAGAGCAGCTAGCTAGAGAGTGTCGATTGGTGCACTCACAAACCTTGAGCTAAACACAGGGTGCTGATTGGTGCATTTACGATCACTGACCTAGACATAAAGGTTCTCCAAGGCCCCACCAGAGCAGCTAGATACAGAGTGTCGATTGGTGCACTTACAAACCTTGAGCTAGACAGAGGGTGCTGATTGGTGTATTTACGATCCCTGAGCTTGACCTAAAGGTTGTCCAAGGCCCCACCAGAGCAGCTAGATACAGAGTGTCGATTGGTGCATTCACACACCTTGAGCTAAACACAGGGTGCTAATTGGTGTGTTTACAAACCTTGAGCTAGATACAGAGTGCCGATTGGTGCATTTACAATCCCTGAGCTAGACATAAAGGTTCTCCACGTCCCCACCAGAGCAGGTAGATACAGAGTGTCGATTGGAGCACTCACAAACCTTGAGCTAGACACAGGTTGCTGATTGGTGTATTTACACTCCCTGAGCCAGACCTAAAAGTTCTCCAAGGCCCCACCAGAGCAGCTAGATACACAGTGTCGATTGGTGCACTCACAAACCTTGAGCTAGACACAGGGTGCTGATTGGTGTATTTACGATCCCTGAGCTAGAGCTAAAGGTTCTCCAAGGCCCCACCAGAGCAGCTAGATACAGAGTGTCGACTGGTGCATTCACAAACCTTGAGCTAAACACAGGGTGCTGATTGGTGTGTTTACAAACCTTGAGCTAGATACAGAGTGCCGATTGGTGTATTTACAATCCCTGAGCTAGACATAAAAGTTCTCCACGTCCCCACCAGAGCAGCTAGCTACAGAGTGTCGATTGGTGCACTCACAAACCTTGAGCTAAACACAGGGTGCTGATTGGTGTATTTACAATCCCTGAGCTAGACATAAAGGTTCTCCAAGGCCCCACCAGAGCAGCTAGATACAGAGTGTCGATTCGTGCATTCACAAACTTTGAGCTAGGCACAGGGTGCTGATTGGTGTGTTTACAAACCTTGAGCTAGATACAGAGTGCCGACTGGTGTATTTACAATCCCTGAGCTAGATATAAAGGTTCTCCACGTCCCCACCAGAGGAGCTAGCTACAGAGTGTCGATTGGTGCACTCACAAACCTTGAGCTAAACACAGGGTGCTGATTGGTGAATTTACAATCCCTGAGCTAGACATAAATGTTCTCCGCATCCCCACCAGAGCAGCTAGCTGCAGAGGGTCGATTGGTGCTCTCACAAACCTTGAGCTAAACACAGTGTGCTGATTGGTGTGTTTACAAACCTTGAGCTAGATACAGAGTGCCGATTGGTGTATTTACAATCCCTGAGCTAGACATAAAGGTTCTCCACGTCCCCACCAGAGCAGCTAGCTACAGAGTGTCAATTGGTGCACTCACAAACCTTGAGCTAAACACAGGGTGCTGATTGGTGTATTTACAATCCGTGAGCTAGACATTAAGGTTCTCCGGGTCCCCACCAGTGCAGCTAGCTACAGAGTGTCGACTGGTGCACTCACAAACCTTGAGCTAAACACAGGGTGCTGATTGGTGCATTTACGATCCCTGAGCTAGACATAAAGTTTCTCCAAGGCCCCACCAGAGCAGCTAGATACAGAGTGTCGATTGGTGCACTTACAAACCTTGAGCTAGACAGAGGGTGTTGATTGGTGTATTTACGATCCCTGAGCTAGACCTAAAGGTTCTCCAAGGCCCCACCAGAGCAGCTAGATACAGAGTGTCGATTGTTGCATTCACACACCTTGAGCTAAACACAGGGTTCTAATTGGTGTGTTTACAAACCTTGAGCTAGATACAGAGTGCCGATTGGTGTATTTACAATCCCTGAGCTAGACATAAAGGTTCTCCACGTCCCCACCAGAGCAGGTAGATACAGAGTGTCGATAGGAGCACTCACAAACCTTGAGCTAGACACAGGGTGCTGATTGGTGTATTTACAATCCCTGAGCTAGACCTAAAGGTTCTCCACGTCCCCACCAGAGCTGCTAGCTACAGAGTGTGGACTGCTGCACTCACAAACCTTGAGCTAAACACAGGGTGCTGATTGGTGTGTTTACAAACCTTGAGCTACATACAGAGTGCCGATTGGTGTATTTACCATCCCTGAGCTAAACATAAAGGTTCTCCACGTCCCCACCAGAGCAGCTAGCTACAGAGTGTCGATTGGTGCACTCACAAACCTTGAGCTAAACACAGGGTGCTGATTGGTGTATTTATGATCTCTGAGCTAGACATAAAGGTTCTCCACTTCCCCACCAGAGCAGCTAGCTACAGAGTGTCGATTGGTGCACTCACAAACCTTGAGCTAAACACAGGGTGCTGATTGGTGCATTTAAGATCCCTGAGCTAGACATAAAGGTTCTCCAAGGCCCCACCAGAGCAGCTAGATACAGAGTTTTGATTGGTGCATTCACAAACCTTGAGCTAAACACAGGGTGCTGATTGGTGTGTTTACAGATCTTGAGCTAGATACAGAGTGCCGATTGGTGTATTTACAATCCCTGAGCTAGACATAAAGGTTCTCTACGTCCCCACCAGAGCAGCTAGCTACAGAGTGTCGATTGGTGCACTCACAAACCTTGACCTAAACACAGGGTGCTAATTGGTGTATTTACAATCCCTGAGCTAGACATAAAGGTTCTCCAAGGCCCCACCAGAGGAGCTAGATACAGAGTGTCGATTCGTGCATTCACACACTTTGTGCTAGGCACAGGGTGCTGATTGGTGTGTTTACAAACCTTGAGCTAGATACAGAGTGCCGACTGGTGTATTTACAATCCCTGAGCTAGACATAAAGGTTCTCCACGTCCCCACCAGAGCAGCTAGCTACAGAGTGTCAATTGGTGCACTCACAAACCTTGAGCTAAACACAGGGTGCTGATTGGTGTATTTACAATCCGTGAGCTAGACATAAAGGTTCTCCACATCCCCACCAGAGCAGCTAGCTACAGAGTGTCGATTGGTGCACTCACAAACCTTGAGCTAAACACAGGGTGCTGATTGGTGCATTTACGATCACTGAGCTAGACATAAAGGTTCTCCAAGGCCCCACCAGAGCAGCTAGATACAGAGTGTCGATTGGTGCACTTACAAACCTTGAGCTAGACACAGGGTGCTGATTGGTGTATTTATGATCCCTGAGCTAGACCTAAAGGTTCTCCAAGGCCCCACCAGAGCAGCTAGATACAGAGTGTCGATTGGTGCATTCACACACCTTGAGCTAAACACAGGGTGCTAATTGGTGTGTTTACAAACCTTGAGCTAGGTACAGAGTGCCGATTGGTGTATTTACAATCCCTGAGCTAGACATAAAGGTTCTCCACGTCCCCACCAGAGCAGGTAGATACAGAGTGTCGATTGGAGCACTCACAAACCTTGAGCTAGACACAGGTTGCTGATTGGTGTATTTACAATCCCTGAGCCAGACCTAAAAGTTCTCCAAGGCCCCACCAGAGTAGCTAGATACACAGTGTCGATTGGTGCATTCACAAACCTTGAGCTAAACACAGGGTGCTGATTGGTGTGTTTACAAACCTTGAGCTAGATACAGAGTGCCGATTGGTGTATTTACAATCCCTGAGCTAGACATAAAGGTTCTCCACGTCCCCACCAGAGCAGCTAGCTACAGAGTGTCGATTGGTGCACTCACAAACCTTGAGCTAAACACAGGGTGCTGATTGGTGTATTTACAATCCCTGAGCTAGACCTAAAGGTTCTCCGCGTCCCCACCAGAGCAGCTAGCTACATAGTGTCGATTGGTGCACTCACAAACCTTGAGCTAAACACAGGGTGCTGATTGGTGTATTTATGATCCCTGAGCTAGACATAAAGGTTCTCCACTTCCCCACCAGAGCAGCTAGCTGCAGAGTGTCGTTTGGTGCACTCACAAAACTTGAGCTAAACACAGGGTGCTGATTGGTGCATTTACAATCCCTGAGCTAGACCTAAAGGTTCTCCAAGGCCCCACCAGAGCAGCTAGATACAGAGTTTCGATTGGTGCACTCACAAACCTTGAGCTAGACACAGTGTGCTGATTGGTGTATTTACGATCCCTGAGCTAGACCTAAAGGTTCTCCAAGGCCCCACCAGAGCAGCTAGATACAGAGTGTCGATTGGTGTATTCACAAACCTTGAGCTAAACACAGGGTGCTGATTGGTGTGTTTACAAACCTTGAGCTAGATACAGAGTGCCGATTGGTGTATTTACAATCCCTGAGCTAGACATAAAGGTTCTCCACGTCCCCACCAGAGCAGCTAGCTACAGAGTGTCGATTGGTGCACTCACAAACCTTCAGCTAGACACAGGGTGCTGATTGGTGATTTTACGATCCCTGAGCTAGACCTAAAAGTTCTCCAAGGCCCCACCAGAGCAGCTAGCTACAGAGTATCGATTGGTGCACTCACAAACGTTGCGCTAAACAGAGGGTGCTGATTGGTGTATTTACAATCCCTGAGCTAGACATAAAGGTTCTCCACTTCCCCACCAGAGCAGCTAGCTGCAGAGTGTCGATTGGTGCACTCACAAACCTTGAGCTAAACACAGGGTGCTGATTGGTGCATTTACAATCCCTGAGCTAGACATAAAGGTTCTCCAAGGCCCCACCAGAGCAGCTAGATACAGAGTTTCGATTGGTGCACTCACAAACCTTGAGCTAGACACAGTGTGCTGATTGGTGTATTTACGATCCCTGAGCTAGACCTAAAGGTTCTCCAAGGCCCCACCAGAGCAGCTAGATACAGAGTGTCGATTGGTGTATTCACAAACCTTGAGCTAAACACAGGGTGCTGATTGGTGTGTTTACAAACCTTGAGCTAGATACAGAGTGCCGATTGGTGTATTTACAATCCCTGAGCTAGACATAAAGGTTCTCCACGTCCCCACCAGAGCAGCTAGCTACAGAGTGTCGATTGGTGCACTCACAAACCTTGAGCTAGACACAGGGTGCTGATTGGTGATTTTACGATCCCTGAGCTAGACCTAAAAGTTCTCCAAGGCCCCACCAGGGCAGCTAGCTACAGAGTGTCGATTGGTGCACTCACAAACCTTGAGCTAAACACAGGGTGCTGATTGGTGTATTTACGATCCCTGAGCTAGACATAAAGGTTCTCCACTTCCCCACCAGAGCAGCTAGCTACAGAGTGTCGATTGGTGCACTCACAAACCTTGAGCTAAACACAGGGTGCTGATTGGTGCATTTACGATCCCTGAGCTAGACATAAAGGTTCTCCAAGGCCCCACCAGAGCAGCTAGATACAGAGTTTCGATTGGTGCACTCACAAACCTTGAGCTAGACACAGGGTGCTGATTGGTGTCTTTAAGATCCCTGAGCTAGACCTAAAGGTTCTCCAAGGCCCCACCAGAGCAGCTAGATACAGAGTGTCGATTGGTGTATTCACAAACCTTGAGCTAAACACAGGGTGCTGATTGGTGTGTTTACAAACCTTGAGCTAGATACAGAGTGCCGATTGGTGTATTTACAATCCCTGAGCTAGACATAAAGGTTCTCCACGTCCCCACCAGAGCAGCTAGCTACAGAGTGTCGATTGGTGCACTCACAAACCTTGAGCTAGACACAGGGTGCTGATTGGTGATTTTACGATCCCTGAGCTAGACCTAAAAGTTCTCCAAGGCCCCACCAGGGCAGCTAGCTACAGAGTGTCGATTGGTGCACTCACAAACCTTGAGCTAAACACAGGGTGCTGATTGGTGTATTTACGATCCCTGAGCTAGACATAAAGGTTCTCCACTTCCCCACCAGAGCAGCTAGCTACAGAGTGTCGATTGGTGCACTCACAAACCTTGAGCTAAACACAGGGTGCTGATTGGTGCATTTACGATCCCTGAGCTAGACATAAAGGTTCTCCAAGGCCCCACCAGAGCAGCTAGATACAGAGTTTCGATTGGTGCACTCACAAACCTTGAGCTAGACACAGGGTGCTGATTGGTGTCTTTAAGATCCCTGAGCTAGACCTAAAGGTTCTCCAAGGCCCCACCAGAGCAGCTAGATACAGAGTGTCGATTGGTGCATTCACAAACCTTGAGCTAAACACAGGGTGCTGATTGGTGTGTTTACAAACCTTGAGCTAGATACAGAGTGCCGATTGGTGTATTTACAATCCCTGAGCTAGACATAAAGGTTCTCCACGTCCCCACCAGAGCAGCTAGCTACAGAGTGTCGACTGGTGCACTCAAAAACCTTGAGCTAAACACAGTGTGCTGATTGGTGTGTTTACAAACCTTGAGCTAGATACAGAGTGCCGATTGGTGTATTTACAATCCCTGAGCTAGACATAAAAGTTCTCCACGTCCCCACCAGAGCAGCTAGCTGCAGAGTGTCGATTGGTGCACTCACAAACCTTGAGCTAAACACAGGGTGCTGATTGGTGTATTTACAATCCCTGAGCTAGAGATAAAGGTTCTCCACGTCCCCGCCAGAGCAGCTAGCTACAGAGTGTCGATTGGTGCACTCACAAACCTTGACCTAAACACGGGGTGCTGATTGGTGTATTTACAATCCCTGAGCTAGACATAAAGGTTCTCCAAGGCCCCACCAGAGCAGCTAGATATAGAGTGTCGATTGGTGCATTCACAAACTTTGAGCTAGGCAAAGAGTGCTGATTGGTGTGTTTACAAACCTTGAGCTAGATACAGAGTGCCGACTGGTATATTTACAATCCCTGAGCTAGACATAAAGGTTCTGCACGTCCCCACCAGAGCAGCTAGCTACAGAGTGTCGATTGGTGCACTCACAAACCTTGAGCTAAACACAGGGTGCTGATTGGTGTATTTACGATACCTGAGCTTGACATAAAGGTTCTCCGCGTCCCCACCAGAGCAGCTAGCTGCAGAGTGTCGATTGGTGCACTCACAAACCTTGAGCTAAACCCAGGGTGCTGATTGGTGTGTTTACAAACCTTGAGCTAGATACAGAGTGCCGATTGGTGTATTTACAATCCCTGAGGTAGACATAAAGGTTCTCCACGTCCCCACCAGAGCAGCTAGCTACAGAGTGTCGATTGGTGCACTCACAAACCTTGAGCTAAACACAGGCTGCTGGTTGGTGTATTTACAATCCCTGAGCTAGACATAAAGGTTCTCCGCGTCCCCACCAGAGCAGCTAGCTACAGAGTGTCGATTGGTGCACTCACAAACCTTGAGCTAAACACAGGTTGCTGATTGTTGTATTTACGATCCCTGAGCTAGACATAAAGGTTCTCCACTTCCCCACCAGAGCAGCTAGCTACAGGTTGTCGATTGGTGCACTCACAAACCTTGAGCTAGACACAGGGTGCTGATTGGTGTATTTACGATCCCTGAGCTAGACCTAAAGGTTCTCCGCGTCCCCACCAGAGCAGCTAGCTATAGAGTGTGGACTGGTGCACTCACAAACCTTGAGCTAAACACAGGGTGCTGATTGGTGTGTTTACAAACCTTGAGCTAGATACATAGTGCCGATTGGTGTATTTACAATCCCTGAGCTAGACATAAAGGTTCTCCATGTCCCCACCAGAGCAGCTAGCTACAGAGTGTCGATTGGTGCACTCAGAAACCTTGAGCTAAACACAGGGTGCTGATTGGTGTATTTACAATCCCTGAGCTAGACATAGAGGTTCTGCAAGGCCCCACCAGAGCAGCTAGATACAGAGTGTCAATTGGTGCATTCACAATCTTTGAGCTAGGCACGGGGTTCTGATTGGTGTGTTTACAAACCTTGAGCTAGATACAGAGTGCCGACTGGTGTATTTACAATCCCTGAGCTAGACATAGAGGTTCTCCACGTCCCCACCAGAGCAGCTAGCTATTGAGTGTCGATTGGTGCACTCACAAACCTTGAGCTAAACACAGGGTGCTGATTGGTGTATTTACAATCCCTGAGCTAGACATAAAGGTTCTGCGCGTCCCCACCAGAGCAGCTAGCTGCAGAGTGTCGATTGGTGCACTCACAAACCTTGAGCTAAGCACAGGGTGCTGATTGGTGTGTTTACAAACCTTGAGCTAGATACAGAGTGCCGATTGGTGTATTTACAATCCCTGAGCTAGACATAAAGGTTCTCCACGTCCCCACCAGAGCAGCTAGCTACAGAGTGTCGATTGGTGCACTCACAAACCTTACACTAAACACAGGGTGCTGATTGGTGTATTTACAATCCCTGAGCTAGACATAAAGGTTCTCCACATCCCCACCAGGGCAGCTAGCTACAGAGTGTCGATTGGTGCACTCACAAACCTTGAGCTAGGCACAGGGTGCTTATTGGTGTGTTTACAGTCCTTGAGCTAGACATAAAGGTTCTCCAAGGTCCCACCAGAGCAGCTAGATACAGAGTGTCGACTGGTGCACTCACAAACCTTGACCTAGACACAGGGTGCTGATTGGTGTGTTTACAGTCTCTGAGCTAGATATAAAGACTCTCCACGTCCCCACCACACTCAGGAGCCGAGCTGGCTTCACCTAGTGGAACCCGCACCAGGGCTGCAGGTGGAGCTGCCTGCCAGTCCCACGCCGTGCGCTCGCATTCCTCAGCCCTTGGGTGATCGATGGGACTGGGCGCCGTGGAGCAGGGGGTGGTGCTCGTTGGGGCGGCTCGGGCCGCACAGGAGCCCATGGAGTGGGTGGGAGGCTGAGGCATGGTGGGCTGCAGGTCCGGAGCCCTGCCCCGCGGGAAGGCAGCTAAGGCTCGGTGAGAAATCGAGCGCAGCGCCAGTGGGTTGGCACTGGTGGGGGACCCAGTACACCCTCCGCCGCCACTGGCCCGGGTGCTAAGTCTCTCATTGCCCGCGGCCAGCAGGGCTGGCTGGCTGCTCTCAGTGCAGGGCCCGCCAAGCCCACGCCCACGGGGAACTCCAGCTGGCCCGCAAGCGCCGCACGCAGCTCCGGTTCCTGCTCGCGCCTCTCCCTCCACACCTTCCTGCAAGCTGAGGGAGTGGGCTCCAGCCTTGGCCAACCCAGAAAGGGGCTCCCACATGCAGCAGCGGGCCGAAGGGCTCCTCAAGTGCCACCAAAGTGGGAGCCCAGGCAGAGGAGGTGCCGAGAGCGAGCGAGGGCTGTGAGGACTGCCAGCACGCTGTCACCTCTCACTATCAAGGGTGTTCTCAGTGTGCAATCCAGCACACATCTTCATGTACACTGTGGTGAATACGTCCCCTCAGAGCTAAATGAAATTCAGTTCAACAATTGTTTATCTAGTGCCTACCATGCACAAGGCACCATAAAAGAACAAAACAGCTCTTCAGGCTCTCTTCTCCTCCTGGCTGTGTAATTGCTCTCCAGAGTGGGTGCCAAATTACTCCAGGGAAAGAGAAAGGTGTGATGAGCACACACCAAAATCAGGCTTCACTCCTGTCCAAGGTTAGCTCTGCTTCTGGGTCAGGCTGGGAGTCCTGAAGCACTTCTGTGGGATAGTCATAGTGGGATAATAGTTCATAGCTGTGCTTGGGCACTCTCATGAATTGATATTAATTTATACCCATGAGATGTGTCTGGCAAATCATTTTGACACTGCTGTCAACACTGAGGGCTGTCTGCCTCATGAACCTAGAGAACTAATGCAGTGCTGTATTTGCAAAGCCTCCAGGCCCTAAACAGGGCTCTGCCACAAACTCAATGTGTGACCTTGGCTAAATCAGCCATCCCCCATTTCTAGTACATTCTCCTTTCTAAAATGAGGGAAAGGAGTGTGACTAATTTTTATCAAAGGCTCTTTCCAGTTTGGCCGTCTTATAGTTTATGTAACCATAGGTAAAGAAGTGTATCAACTTAAAAGAGCAGAGATAGGAGGAGGTTAATGCTGAGACCAGGATTGAGAATCAGTGGGATACTTCCCGAGGCCAAGAAAAAAGAGGCAGGAAGCAAGAAGGTATGGCCTGTTCAGTTTGAAGTTTATATGGGCTGATTTCCATGGAGAAACAAGCGGGTGATCTCTTGGGTTTTGTGCTAGCCCTTGATAAAGAAGAAAGCCAGTGGAGATGGGAATTATTTTAGTGACTGGTTAAGAACCTTTCTTAAGTTCATAACGATTACAATAACCCCAATGAGGCTGACCTTAGAAGTTGTCTGCATTTAGGACTATTAAGAACGAAATGATTCCTTTGTCCCTCATCAAATGCCTCTTTTCCCAGCTTACTATTTACAAACCAAACCAAAAAAAAAAAAAAAAAAAACAACCCACACTCAACCAACAAATCTCAGTAATTATATTAACATTGATAGGGTATGCTTACTATGGGCCAGGCTCTGTGCTAAGAACTTTATTTCCTTCCAATATCTCATTTAAACCTCCCAACAACTCTGAGATAGGGACTATTACTGCCCTTTTTCTGCAGTTGAGGAAATTGAGGCACCAGTCTGTGCTCAGAGCGTTTGTGGAAA
Source organism: Pan troglodytes (assembly GCF_028858775.2). NCBI lineage: Eukaryota > Metazoa > Chordata > Mammalia > Primates > Hominidae > Pan > Pan troglodytes. The sequence continues at coordinate 116,738,467 of NC_072421.2, forward strand.
CTAAGGGGGATACCAGAAAGTAGAGGCATCGGACAGTACATTCCCTAAAATCTGGAATAGTTCTATTAACAAAAATCATGTCAGTTACCCAGGATAAAGTCATTGAAAGGATTTGCAGGAGCCAAGGGAGAGCACAGATTGCTTGCTAGTGGAAAGTTTTAATTTTCTAGCTTAAGGACAAATTTTCAGTTTTTAGACTGTCCCCTAAAAAACACAGCCATGACTTATCTCACAATTTATGTAGTGTGCCTTTAACAGTTTTATCGTGTTTCCTACGATTACCATCTTTCACTCTCTGGAAAGCAGAGGGGTGGTATGTGACCTTCTGTCTCCGTACCTTCCTCAAATGCCCGGCTTTGCCTTCAACATGAAAAAAATGGACACCTTCCCTGGGGGAAGAGGACATCTATTTCCAAAAATGGAAGGAAGAATCTAACTCTGCACCCCCCGGCCTCCCGCCTCCACTGCCCTAGCCCTAGCCCCAAGCATGGTCACAGCAGATTGCTCATTCTTCAAACGTATCATGTTCTTTCCATCTCTGTGCCTTTGGACAGGCTGTTCTCAAAGCCTCTCAATCTCTTCCCTTCTCTGTCAAACAAATACGAATTCAGCCAAGATCCATCTTGTGAACCCCACTGCCCACGCACCCCATCCCCCGACTTCCAGAAGAGTGGATTTCTTTGCCTTTCCTCGGGCACCAAGGAGAGCATTCGGGTATGGCATGATACGGTCAGTACATGCAGGGCAAACCAGCAATTAGGCTACTTTCTTCAACTGTGTATCCTCTCCAACACACACATATACCACATGTACACATCTTACAGAGTACAATAGAGTATTGCAGTTAAGTGAGTAAACTCGAGATCCGGACAACCTAGATTTAAGTCCAAGCTTTGTCACTAACTAAATGAATGACCCTTGGGAAAGTGCCTGAACCACTCTGTGACTCAGTCATCTCAACTGTAAAATGGAGATAATAATAATACTCCTCTCAAAGAGTCATTTTAAGGACTAAATGAGATGAAATATATGAAGTGCACAGCACAGTGTCTGACATATAGCAACTGCTCCATCAGTGGTACCCAGTATTATTATTGCACAGAGCTTGGTGCATAGAGGATGGCAAATACATATTTGAGTGGGTATCTCAACACAGTAAGTCTTTAGGGGATTAACTTAGGGAGAGGTCAGGGACAGTTGGGCTACTCAAGGAAGCTGTTTTCTCCTGACCTCATTACTCTCTCACTGCACCCTGTTTTTTCCTTCACTGCATTTATCACAATGTACAATTATTACATGTGTTTGATTACTTATTTGATGTTGATGTTTCCCAATAAACTAAGTTTCATGACGCCAGGGTCCATGTATGTTTTAACCACCACCATGTCTCCTGTACCTAGAACAGTGCCAGGAAGATGGTAGGTGCTCAATTAAAGAATTAAAAAATAAATGAAACTGAGTTAAAGAATAAATGAAAGAAGAATTCAGGAGTGATGTGGTGGATGTAGGTGTGGTGGATCCTTTTGAAATACCTTGTGTTTTTCAAAATGGCCTGAACTGATGTGGTGGATGTAGGTGGGCCTGAAGGATAAGTAAGAGTTGGTAGGCAAGAAAGCTTCTAAATGGAAGGGAATCCTGGGAAACTCCAGCACTTGGTGGTGGAAGATGCAGCAAACAGGGTGCAATAAGTAGATCCCTTGGTCTGGAAGAACAAGAGACTGTTTCTGTAGCGTAGTTTACATAGGGGAGTAGTGAGAAGACTGGTAGGGGGTTGTAGTGAATGGCTTTGAATGCCAGGCTATCAGGGATTCATTCTATTAGCTTAGGCTTTGGCCTCTATTAGCATGCAAATATTCCTGGGAAAAAAGTATATATTCTCAGCCAAGTATAAGTGTGTATAAATTAGTTTACTTGCTCTTTGCCTTAGAAAAAAATTTGCCAGAGGGGAAAGCGATAGCAGGAGGCCACTGGAAAGAGAAAATAGTGCCCCGAGATAATCAAAAGCATATAAAGGGGAAGGGGAAGACAAACCTTACTTATCTCCAGGGTTGTGATGGTCCAGAACCTGAACCTCAAACTTTCTATAGTTTGTTTCATCACAAAATGACTCTTCTTTATTAAAGGTGCAGGCAAGGACTACGGGTGTTAAGGAGGTTTTTAATCACTGAATAAATCTGTTACCTGTTTATAGGTCTGATGAGTGTTTGAAATTTGTTTATCTTGATTATCTAATTTATTATCTATGGTTTCCTGTGTCATTAAAAAAATCTTTGTAAACATCATTTCTCATGGCTGCATGACATTCTATCATATGGTTGTCCCATAATGTAACTATTCTCTTAATGGTTCTCCTCTAGTTATTCACAAGGCTGACATGAATAATATCTTTGTACCACAATCTTTATCTGTACTACCACTATTTCCTTAAGAAAAATTGCTAGACATGACATTTTTAGGACAAAAGACCCAAAATTTCTTAAGGTTCTTTCATCTTGCCAAACTGCCACCCAGAAAGGCCAGAGCAATTTTTCCTCCTCACCAGTACATGAAAGAGCTTTATAATGTTGAGGGTCATGATTTTTAAAACATCTTTGCTGCCAGGCACAGAAAGACAAATACCACATGTTCTCACTTATGTGTGGAATCTAAAACAATCTAACTCATAAGAGGCAAGAATAGAATGGTGGTTACCAGAGGCTGGGGGTGGCGGTGGGGGTTGAGAATGGGGAGATGTTTGTCAAAAGATACAAAGTTGCAGTTATGTAACTGACCTAAGGCTTCTTCCTGCCCAGTGCAAAAACAAAATAAATTCAAGACATTACAGTAAAGAAAGAGTTTAATTGACCAGAGGCGGAAGTGTTGGAGGTTAGGGGTTTTTCAAAGATAATTTCGTGGGCAGGGGGCTAGGGATGGGGAGTGCAGTTTAGTTGGATCAGAGATTAAATCATAGGGAGTCGAAGCTGTCTTCTTGCCCTGAGTTGCTTCTGGGTAGGACCACAGGAGTGGTTGACAGGTCCAGGTGGAACTATCGGTGTCAGACATGCAACGAACCTGAAAAGGTATTTCAAAAGGCCAATCTTAAGTTCTGCAATAGGGATGTCATCTGCAGCAGTAATTGGGAAAGTTGCATATCTTGTGACCCCGGGAATAATGGTGGGTAATTGTTTACGTCTGCACCTTAGCAGAATTCAGGCTCCTCTTATCCTCTTAGCCTGGTGGTCTGTCCTTAGCTTTACAAAGGCGGTTGAGTTATGGTGAAAAACTATTATCATTTAAGCTATAAACTAAATGCCTCCCAAAGTTAGCTTGGCTTAAGCCTGGGATTAATTAAAAGCAGCTTGAAGGCTAAAGGCAAAAGGGAGGTTGGCCAGATCAGATCTCCAGTCCCCCACCACGTTGCCATAATTTTCTCACTGATATATTTTTTGCAAAGGAGGTTTCAGTTGGGAGAAATAAATGGTAACTTATTTCAGTAAATGATGTGATTGTTTTTTCCCAGATTGCAAATCATCCCTGTACCACTTATTGAATAATCCTTCCCTTTCCCATTGAACTGTGATCTTTCCTTTACCTTATAAATTCATATATATGTATGTATACACTTGTACATATACACACATATTTTTGCTTTATTTTGTTTGTAGGCTCTCTATCTGACCCATTGATCTGCCTCTTCTTGCAGCACTATCACTGCTTTAAATGTTGCAGTTTTATAATACATTTTGATAGCATTACTCCTCTGCCTCAAACTTTTCTTAGCTATTTAACTTAGTTCACATTTCCAGACAAATATTACAATCATTTTGTTAGGAGGGCCGGTTCCTGCCCAGAGCCTACCTAAGTTACATGTTTTGGGTGCTGCCTAATTCATCTACTTTGATCATGAGACATACTCATCCTCATAATGAGAAATGCAAAAGCCCAAATAAGCCAGGCTCTAATTCTACCTTTGGCTTTCATACCGTCTTTGGCTCCTAAAGGGAAATATCAAAAGAGGGAAAATATTTTGTCCACACTGAAGAGCTGAAATGAAAAGGAATCATTTACCATGCCAATCGTATTTTTTAAATTTTATCACAGAACAATTGGAATGTAAATCAATCATTTTCAAAGTATATCTTTCCCTCTGCCCGAAGTGGAATTACTCTCTAAAGTGACAAACATTAGTATTTTACCTATGTATTTATTTTTGTTTCATTACTAACATCATGGAATTACATTTACAAATGCTCTCAGCTTTGTCTCTGTGTCTATGGAAACATGAATTACTTAGCCTTTTGGAGCCTCAGTTCGCTCATATGGAAAATGACAATAATGACTCCATTGTGCAAAATGCCTGGCTCACTGTTGACCATCAGTAAATGTTGGCTATATTATATAACTATGACAGGTAGTAGAGCATTTTGGTTCAGAGTACAGCCCCTGGAGCCAGGCTTCTTTGGTTCAAATCTTATCTTCATCAGTAAATGATTTTCTGATCTTGGATAAGTTAGCTAAACTGAATGTGCCTTGATTTCTTCTTCTGTAAAATGTGTTAATAAAATTACTTGCTTTATTGGTTGTAAGAAATGAGTTCACTCTGTCAATGAAGAGTCAAACTGTAAAATATTTGAAGAGATGTATTCTGAGCCAAATATGAGTGGCCAATGGCCCATGACACAAGCCCCAGGAGATCCTGAGAACATGTGCCCAAGGTGGTTGGGCTACAGCTTGGTTTTATACATTTTAAGGAGACATATCAATTAATACAGGTAAGATGTACATTGGTTCTATCTGGAAAAGTGGAGACATCTGGAAGCAGGGGCAGAGGTGAGGGGGTTGCTTCTAAGTCATAGACGGATTCAAAGATTTTCTGATTGCCAATTGGTTGAAAGAGTTATTATCTAAAGACTTGAACTCAATGGAAAGGAATGTCTAGGTTACTATAAGGGATTGTGGAGACCAAGGTTTTGTCATGTAGATGGAGCCTCCAGGTAGCAGGCTTCAGAGAGAATAGATTGTAAATGTTTCTTATCAAACTTAAAGAGTCTGTTCTATCAGTCTTCTTCTTTTTTTTTTTTGACAGAGTTTCGCTCTTGTCTCCCAGGCTGGAGTGCAGTGGCACAATCTTTTGGCTCACTGAAACCTCCGCCTCCCGGGTTCAAGTGATTCTCCTGCCTCAGCCTCCCAAGTAGCTGGGATTACAGGCATGCTCCACCATACCCAGCTAATTTTTTGTATTTAGTAGAGATGAGATTTCACCATGTTGGTCAGGCTGGTCTCGAACTCCTGACCTCAGGTGATCCACCTGCCTTGGCCTCCCAAAGTGCTGGGATTACAGGCGTGAGCCACTACGCCTGGCCTCTATCAGTCTTAATGTCTCTGTATTGATATTAATGCTGGTCAGCTGTGCCTGAATTCCAAAATGGAGAAGGTTATAATGAAGCATGTCTGACATCCACTTCCCATCATGGCCTGAACTAGTTTTTCAAGTTGGCTTTGGAATTCACTTAGCCAAGGGGAGAGTCCATCAGTTCGTTGGGGGGTTAGAATTTTATTTTTGGTTTACAACTCTATCAAACATGTAGAACAGTTTCTGGCATATATGAGGCACTCAATTAATTTTAGCTATTCTTGTTGACAGTATCCTTGGTGATAGTGTTATTGGCGATCTTAATCCTTATTATTTGGGCAACGACACAATCAAGAACATATTACCTCATAGCACCATCTAGTGCTTATTTTGGAAAATGCCAAATCCCTTTCCCTTGAACAACAGTCATTTGGTGAGGAGAATTTTTAAAATTCCAGTTTTAGGAATACAAAAGGAGTTTGGAAATATCATGATTTCAAATTTTCTCCAGCCTATCTGGGCTTGTATTTATAAATGTCAGGGATCTTGGTTGCAAAAGACAGAAACTGACTCTGGCTGAATTTAGCAAATTATTGGGCATTTCACAGAATCAACAGAAAGGCAGGTAAACCAGGATAAAGAAATGATCAGGAATCAGGGGAGGACCCCAGTCAAGATTTGCCATAGGACCAGCTTGGTTGGTATGTCACTACTGGCAACAACCACCTTCACTGCCTCTACACACCACCACCACAAAACACTGCTACATCTGGACTCTACTGATCTGACATTCTGGTCTGCTAGATGCAGTTTCTATGAATGAATTCAAAATGGCCACTTTTTGTATAAACCTCTCAAGATCCAAAGTCTTCAGTAAGAGCCTGGGTCCCCTATGGACTCCCTGAGCACTCAGGGCTTGTGGAGAGGGAATATGTGCTTCCCTTAGTTTCCACAGTAAGAGGCCTCAGCCTTGTTTTCCAGGCTCACAATGGAGGAATACCTCAAAAAAGAAGAGAGTTTGGACATCCACATCAAGTAGGGTTGCTGGATAAAATACAGGAGACACAGTTAAGTTGGAATTTCAGAAAAACAATGAACACATTTTTAGTATGAGCATGCCAATATTACATGCAGCATACTATAGCAAAAACTTGAAAAGATGAAAATGCCCGGTTTAAGTGTGGAGGGTACAGTGAGACGAGTACTCTTGCATATTACTGGTTGGTATGCCCATTAATATACTCAAGTGGATTAAAAATATTCACAACTGCTGACCCTCAAATACTGTTTTTAGGAATCTTCATAGCCTATGACCCAAGAGCTGAATTTTAAGGAGTGTATCCTAAGAAAATGATCAGAAATAGGCAAAATAATTTGTATGCAGAGTGCTCATTGCAGTTACTGTTCATAAAGAAAAATTGGAAATAAATCTAAATATGCAAGATAAGAGAATGGCCAAATAAATTGTGGCAAATACATATGATAGCATCTTATACAGTCATTAAAAATATGTTCATGAAGAATTCTAGATACGTGGAAAACTGACAAAGAAATGTTCAGAGATAAGAGCAGGGCAGATAATAGCATATACAACTCACTAACTGTAATCTTAGGCTACTTAACCTCTCTCTACCTCAGTTTACTCCTCTGCAAAATGGCATAATAATAGTAATAAGAATGGAACTTGGAATAGTGCTTTGCACATACCAAGTGTTATGTGTTGGCTGGAGTGTGTGTGTGTATATGCAAGTTTGAGGAGGGGGCAGAGGAGACAGAGATGGCAGTCAAGGGACTTTTGCAATAATTGCAGCAACCTAAGTCAGTGTTTCCATGTCTCAGTCTCTAGTTTCATGGTTGTTGAGAGTCAGTTTATGGTGGCAGTGGTAGTGGCTCAGCTTCCCTGGGCTGCAGGTATGGTGTTCTATTCTTTTGTTTTGTTTTGTTTTAATTCATCATTGTCTTTATTTTATAGTAGGAAAACTAAGGCATTTCATGAAAAATGAAGTCAATTGTACAATGCACAATACAGTCAAAGATCTTGACACAGAATTGGTGTCTTAACTATCATTTCTCACCTTTAATCAATAAACATTCCTCTTTAAAGACAATGAAAAATTACTTATGTTAAATATGGAAAAAATAAACATCATTAATTAAACACTACATCTGTAACCTCTTTACATTCATTAACACTCAGGAGTAAAAACAATAATGATTTTTGCTATGGCTTCGTGTTTCTTTAAAACATTAACTAAAATAGATTTCTAATTTGGGAAACATAACTAATGCTATTTGGTTTTTAAAAGAATTGTATCTTAATCATCAAGCTAAAGACATAGCAAGAAAACAATGACATGGTCACTTGAAGGGTGTCTCAGTCTAATTTTCAACATCTAATAAGACACCCTTAAAGTAATTCCAACAGAAAGTCTAAGAAATTCATCGATCAACTTCCTAAGCACATCAGGGAAGGTGCTAAAACAGTGGACATCAAGAACAACAGCAGCAGAACATCTTATTTAAACTTTTGAGATAATAAAACGATACAGAAGTGGGAACCCTTGTGAAATTTTTTTTCTTGTTTTGGTTAACAAGATCATTAATACTTTACAAACTTCATACATGTGGCACACTGTAAGGTTTAAAGAATAAAATAAGGGCCTTTCTGCCCATGGACGCCGCCGAAGAAGCATCGTTAAAGTCTCTCTTCTCCCTTCCGTCATGTCTAAGTCAAAGTCTCCTAAAGAGCCTGAATAGCAGAGGAAGCTCTTCATCGGAGGGTTGAGCTTTGAAACAACCGATGAGAGCCTGAGGAGCCATTGTGAGCAATGGGGAATGCTCACGGACTGTGTGGTAATGAGAGATCCAAACTTCAAGCACTCCAGGGGTTGTGGGTTTGTCACATATGCCACTGTGGAGGAGGTGGATGCAGCCATGAATGCAAGGCCACACAAGGTGGATGGAAGAGTTGTGGAACCAAAGAGAGCTGTCTCAAGAGAAGATTCTCAAAGACCAGGTGCCCACTTGACTGTGAAAAAGATATTTGTTGGTGGCATTAAAGAAGATACTGAAGAACATCACTTAAGAGATTATTTTGAACAGTATGAAAAATTGAAGTGACTGAAATCATGACTGACCGAGGCAGTGGCAAGAAAAGGGGCTTTGCCTTTGTAACCTTTGACGACCATGAGTCTGTGGATAAGCTTGTCATTCAGAAATACCATACTGTGAATGGCCACAACTGTGAGGTTAGGAAAGCCCTGTCAAAGCAAGAGATGGCGACTGGCTTCATCCAGCCAAAGAGGACAAAGTGGTTCTGGAAACTTTGGTGGTGGTCTTGGACGTGGTTTCAGTGGGAATGACAACTTTGGTCATAGAAGAAACTTCAGTGATCGTGGTGGCTTTGGTGGCAGCTGTGGTGGTGGTGGCGGATATGGTGGCGTGGGGATGGCTATAATGGATTTGGTAATGATGGAAGCAATTTTGCAGGTGGTGGAAGCTACAATGATTTTGGCAATTACAACAATCAGTCTTCAAATTTTGGACCCATGAAGGGAGGAAATTTTGGAGGCAGAAGCTCTGGCCCCTATGATGGTGGAGGCCAATACTTTGCCAAACCATGAAACCAAGGTGGCTATGGCGGTTCCAGTAGCAGCAGTAGCTGTGGCAGTGGCAGAAGATTTAAATTAGGAAACAAAGCTTAGCAGGAGAGGAGAGCCAGAGAAGTGCCAGGGAAGCTACAGGTTACAACAGATTTGTGAACTCAGCCAAGCACAGTGGTGGCAGGGCCTAGCTGCTACAATGAAGACATGTTTTAGACAAATACTCATGTATATGGGCAAAAAACTCGAGAACTGTATTTGTGACTAATTGTATAACAGGTTATTTTAGTTTCTGTTCTGCGGAAAGTATAAAGCATTCTAACAAAGGGTTTTAAATGTAGATTTTTTTTTTGCACCCATGCTGTTGATTGCTAAATATAACAGTCTGATCGTGATGCTGAATAAAGGTCTTTTTCTAAAAAAAATAAATAAATAAAATAAACAAGAGAGCTCCCTGAAATTAGAAACACTGCATTATAATAACCCCCCCCCCCTTTTTTTTTGAGATGGAATCTCCCTCTGTCGCCCAGGCTGGAGTGCAGTGGTGCAATTTCTGCTTATTGCAACCTGCGTCTCGCGGATTCAAGCGATTCTCCCGCCTCAGCCTCCCTAGTAGCTGGGATTACAGGCGTGCGCCATGACGCCCGGCTAATTTCTGTATTTTTAGTAGAGACGGGGTTTCACCATGTTGGCCAGGGTGGTCTCGAACTCTTGATCTCAAGTGATCCACCCGCCTCGGCCTCCCAAAGTACTAGGATTACAGGCGTGAGCCACCGCACCCAGCCGTATAACTTTTATAGGCACACACTTCCTTAAGTTTCAAGCAAGTTGAAATTCAACCCTTATTATCCACAAGGACTTCAAATAGACCAGTTTACAAACAAGCATGAGCACCCTACAAACGGCTCTTACTACGGAGTTCTTAGGATAAACGTGTTTATACTTTGAACAGTCACGTGAGTATCATAAAGATGGCGATTGTATATCACTTTCCAGTGAAATTGCTTGCCTTCCTTTATGATTTATTCAGTCTTTTTTTCAGCAGACAAAAGATTTTCTAAAAAGTCTGAATATTCTAAGTATAGCTCATCACCTGGTAAAAGCTAGAGCATCCCATCAGCAGTTAACAAGGTGATCGGCAGCCATCTTTCCAGTCCTTCTAATGCACGATCCAAACAAAATTTGTGCAAATCAGAGAGAGGCAAAATTTTCAAGTCTTCTCATTTCGTAGAACTGTGGGGGTGCCAGCCAAATTTATTTTGATAAGAAACTTTCAGTTGCCTTTGATGGAGATGACCACTGGCAGCCCACCACCTCCGCCAAGTCGGAGTAGACTGGCGGCGGCTCGCGCAGGCAGCATAGGAAGAAGGCCGCGTCCAAGAGGCGAGTTGCGCGGCGCGAGAAAGGGGTGAGCCAGACGCTCCAGTGGTGCAGCGCCCAGATATCGGGCGTGCAGTCGAGGTGCGCGCACAGCCGCAGGAAATGGCGCGGGTCCCGGGCGCAAGCGGGCGCAGCAGGCGGCCAGGCGGCTGGAGGGCGAGGCGGGGCTCTGGCACGGGGCCGGGCGGGGAGGTCCTGGGCGTTGTTCTATTCTTGAAGCCAATCATCCTAGCGGAGGCTTCCTGATGACCCACTTTTCTGTCTGAGGGCAGAGGTCACAGTACCCGTAATGGGCCTATTTAGTGATAGAGTCCTGGTAGTCATTCCTACAGCCCGAGGCTATAGCCTGTTCTTCCAGCCCTTCCACTGATTTTTGTAAGCTCTTAATTCCCTGTGTCCCATCCTTTTCTCCTCTAAATAACTAAGCAGTTTCTGTTTCTCACCACTGAACAGCGACTAATACAAGGATGAAATTAAAAGTTCTGTTTAGGACATGTAAATATTCTGATACCTATTGATGTCAAGTATGCCTAATGTATACAGAATCTGGAGTACAGGGGTAAGACCAGGGTAAAAAGTTTATTTTATGCTTTTTTCTCCTTCCTTTTGTCTTCCATACAAAGTTTAAATATGTGAGTCTTAAGTATATGAAAAACATTAGGACTGAATGAAATCACCTGAGCAGAGAACGAGACCAGATGCTGGCCCAGGACGTATCTGGGGCACACTCCAACATTTAAAAGTTTGGCAAAGGAGGTGAAAATGGTATGGGCAGCTGAGAAGGAGTAGTGAATAAGAAAGGAGAAAAACCATCAAAGGATGTGGGATGTATCCCAGAAACTAAGTAAGGAAAGTATTTCAGGGTGTAGTGATCAACTCCGTCAAATGTTGTACTGTGTGTACAAAGTGCTCTGAGTGTACTTTGTACTCTGAGAGACAGAGTCCAAAGACAAAGTTACAAAAGTGTCCATGGAATCAGAACATAAACAAGAATGGCATTGAAGGAGTGATGCAGGCAAAAGCCCAGTAGAATGAGTAGAAGAGAGAATGGGAGGCAAGGATGTGGAGATGATACATATAGACAACCCTTTGTAGAAGTTTGGATACACAGGGAACAGAAAATGCAGAGGAGTAGCTACTAGGAAGATTTGGGGTTAGGGGAAGGTTTTTGGTTTTGGTTTTGGTTTTTTGTTGTTGTTTTATTTTGTTTCGTTTTGGTTTTTTTTTTTGAGACAGAGTTTCTCTCCCATTGCCCAGGCTGTAGCGCAGTGGCACACTCTCGCTTCACTACAACCTCCACCTACCGGGCTCAAGCGATCCTCCTGCCTCAGCCTCCCAAGTAGCTGGGATTACAGGCACGTGCCACCACACCCAGCTAATTTTTATATTTTTAGTTGAGAACAGGCTTTCACCACGTTGGTCAGGCTGGTCTCAAATTCCTGACCTCAAGTGATCTGCCCGCCTTGGCCTCCCAAAGTGCTGGGATTACAGGCGTGAGCCATGGGGCCTGGCCCCAGGGAAGGTGTTTTAAAAGAGAAGAAACACTAAAGCATGTTTATCTGCTCATAAGTATGATCAAGGAGAGAAGAAGATAAACTGTGAGAGCCAGGGTTTTGAGAATTAGGCAAATAAATGCAGAGTTCAAGGGGAAGGCCCTTGATAGGAGTAAAGACATTCTCTGCACAGTACCAAGAAGGAAAACAGAGAATACAGCTGCAGGTAGGGTTTGTTGGGTTTGATGGCAGGGAGATGATAGTTTACATCTAATTGTTTCTATTTTCTTAAAGAAATGAAATGCAATATCATCAGCTGAAAGTAAGAATAGAGAGGGGACACTGAAGGTTTGTAGACAGTGAAAATGGTGTCATAGAGTCCTCACAGGGAATGACAGTGGGAGAGAAAATCGAGCACAACCGTGTAGTATAATTCTTGTACAGCATAATTCACTTGTAAATTTTAGTGAAATTTTTTCAGGTGAGCTCTTCCTCATTCATTATCCCCAGGTAGCCACTGACCTGCTTTCTGTCACTATATGTTAGATTGCATTTTCTGGACATTTACATAGATGGAATCATATACTTTTTGTCCCAAATTATTTCATGTTTAATATGTTGTTGTGGATGTTTTAATGTTGTTGGGATGTTATTGTCTCTTTCTTCATTTTGATTTCTGATTGTTCATTGCTATTGAATATTTAGAATACAGAAATAAAATTGATATTTATATATCAATCTTGTATCCTTTAGCCTTGCTAACTTACTCATTAGTTCTAGTAGCTTCTTTGTAGAATTCGTTGGATTTTCTACATAGATGATCATGTCATCTGTGAATAAAACAATTTTGATTCTTTTCCATAGTTTTTTTTTTCAAGTGAGACCAGCAAGTAAAGTACTGTGCTTTCTACTACAATATTCAGTTGTTTATGTGCAGCTAGGGAATGGGGGAACAGTTGGGTTTAATCACAGCTGGGCTTTTGAAAAGGTCTAGTGTATGACCAAGAGAGAGTGGCTAATGTGGGGTAGAGGAAAAGGTGGTTGGAGGTGAAGAAAGTCAAGGAAGTGGAAGGTCATGGTGTGGGATGGGTCATCCACATTGATGTTAAAGTCACTAAAAATGATGGACCAGCATCAGCTTGGGGAGGACAACTGAGTCTGGAGGGAAAGGCTTCCTCAGTAGAATTTACACACCCTCTATTATGGGATTCTGGGGAGTCATGGGTGCGGGTGTGCAGACCAGGACATGGATCCTGGACACTCTGGGACACTGCCTCCCAACCACAATATGTGCCTAGGCTTGGGCATATAGCTGATCCACACTCCCCTCCTCCCCACCCTCAGAGACCTTCACTCTCAGTTCAGCTCAAAGCTCTCAATAACCTAGAGACTTTTTAGAAACAAAGTCCTCTCTACTTTCTTCCTGGCATAAGTAAAGTTCAGATCTCCTTGTCACAAAGCCCTGGCCATCCTCTGTGGCAAGAGTAAGAGAGAGAAAGATAAATTTTGTTTAGCGATGAACTTACAGCAGAAAAAAACAGAAGACAATTCATTTTCAATTAGATTATCTTACCATACCAAAAAAAGAAAAATCAAGGAAAGGATAATTCCCACATATTAACCCTAGATATTAACCCTAGATATTTCTGCTTGGTGGGAAAGTGGGATCGCCCCTGTATACATGCAAAGGGATGGAGAGAGAGAGAGAGAGTGTGAGTGTGTGTGTGTGTGTGTGTGTGTGTGTGGTTTGGGGCACATACAAGCACAAGGGAATAGGGGAATATCTTTGACACCTTACTGCCTGCCACTTCTTTGTTGGTCTCTCCTATTTTATTTAAGTCTTCTGTCCCTACCCTCATATTTTCCTCAGGCTAAAGAGGATATCCACTGTGTGTTCTATGGAGCAAAATTCTCTCTACTTCCATCCCTATTCACCAGTTAGCTCTCTTTGAGGTGACAATGGATATGAAAGGGTTAATAAGATTCGAAAGAACGTACTATTGCTTTAGCAAACCACTGTGTTTCCTAGGCAACATAATGCCTGTATTTCTCCTGTTTCTTCCTGTTTCCAAAAGCCCCTATGGAGGGAATGGTAAAAATATTAGCCTTGGCCAACACTCAAGCCCTTGCTGTTTCCCTCTCTCTCCCCATTCTGCTCCCCTCACAGTTGACCTTGCCTCCTACTTCATGGAAAGCATTGAAGCTGTCAGGTTTGAATTCCCTCTCCCTCTCCTCTTAAAGGAGAAGCTATGATCCTTCCACCTGTTCTTTCGATTTCATCCTCTCTTGTCTCATTCCATGCCACAGGTTTGATTAATATCCACTCTGGGCGGGGTGAGGTGGCTCACACCTGTAATCCCTGAACTTTGGGAGGCTGAGGTGGGTGGATCGCTTGAGGTCAACAGTTCAAGACCAGCCTGGCCAACATAGCGAAATTCCTTCTCTATTAAAAAATTTGCAAAAATTAGCCAGGCGTGGTGGCGGGTGCCTGTAATCCCAGCTACTCCGGAGGCTGAGGCATGAGAATCACTTGAACCCGGGAGACGGAGGTTGCAGTGAACCGAGAACCCACCACTGCACTCCAGCCTGGGCAACAAGAGCAAAACTCCATCTCAAAAAAAAAAAAAAAGTACCCACTCTGTCCTGTATTTTCAGCCTCTAAGCCTTACTACCTATCTTGCTGCAACTGAAGTCTATGACAGTTTTCAGAAGAATGAAAATCAAACCAGGGAATCCAATTCCCTCTTTTCCCTACCTCCTCTGCCTTAGTCAAGCTTCTCAAACTTCTTTTTTGAGAGATAGATCTCAATCCTCATGTTCCACTCACTCCCTAGGCCACTGGAACCAGACTTCCACCCTTCTCATGCCACAATAAAAAGAGTCTGGCATAGGTAACCCAGGACTTCCTAACTGCCTAGTCCAACTTACACCTTAGTTTTCATCTTTCTTGATCCGTTTACAGCCCTTGGCATTGTAAACCTCTCCCTCCTGGAAACCCTCTCTCCTCCCTTTGCTTCTATCGGACCACATTATTCTGCCATTTTCCTACCACTTGTGGTTTTTATTCTCAATCTCCTTGGTGAGTTTCTCTTCCTCTACTTATTCCTACAATGTTAATCTTCCCCAAGACTCTATCTTGGCCCTCTTTTTCTCTCTGCAACCTGCCTATAAATGCCAGGCCAGTCATATGAGTAAGTAATGCGAGTCTGGTTGATGTGTGACAATGTAGTATATGCCAGAAATCACAAAGAAATGTGATCTTGCCCTGTTTTTATTTTGAAATAGTAACCCTGTTCTCTTTCATTTTCCACTTTTGATAGAGTCATAGGTACAAAAAAATTTTGATTATCCACTTAATTCTGCTTTAACAAAAACAGAGCAAATGTGATAAAAGACAGCTGATACTTATTCTCAGCATTGGGGATACAGCAGGGAGAAGTGGGGCTTCTTTAGGTGTACCTGCTAAAGGAGGCAGCTGCTAATCAGAGATATAATGCCAGATCTTCTCTCTCTCTCTTTTTTTTTTTTTTGAGACAAAGTCTTGCTCTGTTGGCTAGGCTGGGGTTTAAGTGATTCTCGTGCCACACCCAGCTAATTTTTGTATTTTTAGTAAAGACAGGGTTTCATGATGTTGGCCAGGCTGGTTTCGAACTCCTGGCCCCAAGTGATCTGCCCACCTTGGCCTCCCAAAGTGATCTTCTCATTTTTTACGAGAACATTTTTATGTCAGAAATACAGGTTTTATGTAAAAATCTGTTGGTTAACTGCTTACATCTAATATTTTAAAAATTAAAATAATGTGAGGGTCAAATAAACATGTGCTTGAGCCAGCTGTAGTCACCAAGGCTAATAATTTTCAACCTTGGCTTAGAACATTGTGCAATGAGCCTTGAAAAGAGAGAGACCTCTGCCCTATATTCTCCTTGGGATCTAATTCAATGCCAGTGGTTTCAGCTACCACCCATAGGCTGTTACCTCCTGTCTTTACCCCTCCAGTCTAGACCTCCATCCTGAGCCCCAAACCCAAATATGCAACTGGACATATTACTGGATATCCCCACCAGAATGCTCCTTATGCCCGTGCTTTTCAAACATTAATGTGCATGTGAATTCATCTGGAAGACTTGTTAAAATGGAGGTTCTGATTCAGTATGTCTGGCATACTGCCCAAGATCGTGCATTCCCAACAAGCTCCCAGTGGATGCCAAAGCTGCTGGTTTATGAACCACACTTTAAAACACAACCCCCATTTGCATACAATTTCCTTTTTGCAAGTTTGCTCCTCCTGCTACTTATCTTCTCTTGATGAATGATAAGCCATCCACCCATGCAAAAATTGGGGGCATAAGTCAGATGTAGAAGGAATGGGAGAAATAGAGGAGGAATCCAAAGCCCTGTCTCATCCACCTCCTTAATATTTATCATATCTACCCTTGCATTTATGTCCTCACTATCCCAACATTGATTTATGCCTTCATTTTCTCCTGCGGTAAGGCTGGTGTCCCTGCTCTAGTCTCCACCCCTCCAATTGCAACCTCCATGCTCCTACGAGCATGACACTTTGAAAAAGCAAAATGATCTCATGTAAAGCATGGGCTCTGGGGCCGGAGTGCTGAGTGTAAATCCCAGCACTGCCTCTTACTAATTGTGTGACTTTGGACAAGTAGCTTAATCTATCTATGTATTGGTTTTTTTCATCTATGAAAAGAGGATGATAATAGACCCTCACTTGTGAGATAAATAAGATTTGAAAGCAGGAAGGGGAATGACCCATTAGAATATCTGGGGAAGAGCATTCCAGACAAATGGAATCACATGTAAAGTGTTCATAGCACTCAGTAAATACACATTAGCTGTGACACTGGCCACATCATTCCTAGCTTCATTATGGTTGGAGTGTTGAGGGTAAGGAGAAAGTAGAAAGAGATAAAGCTGGACAAGTAATCTGAGGCCAGATCATGGAAGGTTGAGTTGCCTGGGAAAGAGACTCTGCGATGGAGTTTACTATGTAGAAAATTGACTCAATAGTGCTCTTGGGATCTACACCTGAAATGTAAGACAAGGGAGTAGGATCGGGTGGAGGGAGAAGCTGAGCTTCAGTGCAGTCACAATGCAGCTTGCATCAATCCCACAGGGAGCTCTGAGCCTGGTATGACTCCTCGGAGTTGTCCTTAGATGGGGAAAGGGAGACAGGCCTTTATATCCCTGTATCGGCCATTCATTACCTGCAGGCTGCACTAAGAAGGATCTGTGACTTTGGGCTAGAAAGCTCTCTTTAGCCCAGCGCAATCTCAGGAAGAGGATTTCATTGCAAGCTGTCAGTCACCAACACTTTCAGCAGTTGGGGATCTGGGAGAATGAGTGCGTGAGTCCTGAAGTGGGGGTGGGAAGTGAAATCTGGGTAGGTATCACACCACAGTTGGGTAAATCATGCCAAGGACTCTGGACTTGATTTCACTGACAATGGGGAGTCATTAGAAGGTTTTCCTAGAATGGGACATGCTGTTTTGCACCTCTGTACCTTTGTTCAGAATGCTTTTTTTTTTTTTTTTTGAGACAGGGTCTCGCTCTGTTGCCCAGGCTGGAGTGCAGTGGCATGATCATGGCTCACTGCAGCTTTGACCTCCTGGGCTCAGGTGATCCTCCCAGGTAGCTGGGACTACAGGCATGTACTACCACACCCGGCTAAATTTTTGCATTTTTTGTAGAGACAGGGTCTCGCAATGTTGCCCAGGCTGGTCTCAAACTCCTGGGCTCAAGCAGTCCACCAACCTCAGCCTCCCAAAGCACTGGGATTACAGGCGTGAGCCACTGCACCCGGCCCCAGATTGCTTCTTCTATCTCAGTGTTTCTGACCTGGATTGGAATCACTTGGGGTGCTTGTTCACATGTTAGAATGCAGGTCAAATAGCTTAATGGTAAACAGCCAAGGTTGGAAGCAGACTGACTATATTTGAATTCTGACATTCCACTTACTAGCTGTGAGACAGTGGACAAGTTCTTAACTTTTCTGTACCTGTTTCCTCAGCCGTGAAATGGGATAATATAACCAACTGCCTTTTAGGAAGAGTACTCGAGTTAATCCACAAAAGGGCTTAGAACATTGCCTAGCAAGTAATAAGTGCTCAAACAATGTCAGCTATTTCTAAAGATTCTCAGGCTTTCCCTTAGACCTATTGGATTAGAATCTTTGAGGGCTGGTCCTAGGAATGGACATTTCAATAAGTGCCCTCCCCCTCTCCAGATTATTCTGATCCTCACTAAAGTTTGACAACTACTGGTTCCCCAGAAAATTTATCCCCTTCCTTGTCCACTTGGCGAATTTTTTTTCTTTTTCTCTTTTTTTTTTTACTGATAGGCTTAACTGGTGCCATGAAAAATTTTAAGACTCAGCTCAATGTCATTTCCTGTATGAAACCTTCCTAGATTACACCTCCCACCATCCCTTGCCAACCTCCCCCTTACCATGTGGAGACCTCAACCGCAGCATCTGTAACCTTTTGACTGTCTGTCTCCCCTTGCTAGACTGTGAGCTCCTTCTTTGAGGGAAAGGACTTTGCATCCGTAGGCTCACCACAGAGTTTAGCATGGAGCTGGAGCTCAATCAAGGTTGGTTGAGTGGATGTAGATGGGCAGGTTCCTTTGGGGTCTCTTTAAAATCTCAGCATGAAGTCTCCAGTCTCTGAAATTGGGAATGTGGATCCATATACTATCACTCAAGACATAGTTGGCAACTGTAGAATTTTGTTTTCTAGTCTTTAAATTTTTAAACTTTTTATTGCTTGTTACAATAATAAAAAGAGTTTATATTCACTGGATAAAGAAGATAGCAAAAATTACCTATAATCTCACAACCCAGAGATAACTCTTAACTTTTAGGTGCATTTCCTTCAGATTTTTTTTTCTGTGCATGGGTATTTAACATAATGGGCTTCCATATTCAAACTCAATTCCACAAATATTTATTGAGCACCTACTACATGCCAGGCACTATTCTAAGCACAAGGAATACAACAGTGAAGAATATAGACAAAAGCCTCTGTTCTTGTGCACCTTATGTTCAAGTTGGAAGAGATAAAAAAAATGAGAAGTGATACTGTATATAAGGAAGCAGTAAATGCAATGGGGGAAAATGAAGCAGGGAAGGAGGATGAGGAGTAGGAAGAAGGTGGTGTGAGATTTGAAAGTAGCGAGGGAATGACCCATGAGAATGTCTGGGGAAGGGCATTCCAGACAAATGGAATGACAAGTACAGAGGCCCTGAATTGGAAATATGGCTGCTTGTTCAAAGGGCAGCAAGGAGGCCACTGTAGCTGTAGTAGAGTGACCAGGGAAGAAAGTGGTGAGATCCTAATGTCTTAAAGGTAAGGTTGGGTAGAGTACCGCAGATCCGGTAGGGCCTTGTAGGTGCTATAAGGACTTGAGCTTTTACTCTGAGTGAGATGGGGAGCATCTTTGGATACTTAGGCTGTTTCCAGTTTTTTGCTATCATGTATCATGCTTTGTGATTCTTCTACTCAAATCTCTGTTCACATCTCTGAACACTTCCCTAGGGGAAATTCCTGGAAGTTAAATTTCTTGGCCACAGGCTAGGAATAGTTTGAGGCTTTTATTGCATATTGCCAAAGGACTTTCTAGAAAGCCTAGACCCTTTTACAATATAATTAAGTTCAACAAATGTTTATTGCATGCCTACTATGTGCCAGACATGGTCTAGGGGCTTGAAATACATTGGTGAACAAAATGAATCTTGCATTCTAGCAATTTCACTCTTGCCAATTGTGTCAGAGTGCTTGTTTTACTCTGTGCTTGCCAACACCAAGTATTACCATTCTTAAAAAGCTCCAAGAAACAAAAGAGAAAAAAGAACACTCCAGTCATTTGAATGATGAGAAATGGTGCATTGTTTTTATGTTCCTTTGGATTTATTTGCTTCCTTACTAGGCTGAATTATTTCCCAAACATTTTCTAGCTAATCAGCCAATTGTTCTATTTTTCTCTGAAAGCTCTTTAAAACCTTTGAAAATAATTAAAAGGAGACAGAAAGTTTGAAAACACTAAAAGACTTAACATGTATCTTGGGAAATAAGTAGTCCTTGGGTCAAGTACATCGGCTTTAGGAATTGACTTGGAGCCAAATAGCATATTAAGGCAACTCTCATGTTCTGAAGGGGGCTTTTTATTCAGGAGCACTCTTGCTTATTTCCAGATAACTTGAGAACTGCCACCCTGGAGGAGACCATTCCACTCAGCATTGATTCTGACATGAGCCTGAATGATGGGATGCTTTTCTTCAACAATCTCTACATCCCAGTGTTAGCTAATAGCCCACTTTATTGAACATCAAATCTGGTTTGCAAGCATTTATATTTTTAAACTGTATCACTTCTTGAGGTCTTAAGTTGTACAAGTTTTCTACCCTCCTTGTGAAGCAGGACTTCCTTTAATCCATTATCCTCCAAGGGGACACAGAGGTGTAGCAGAAGAGACACTGGACTACGATAAATGAGAATTATTAATCCTCCCCATCCCTCCATGAAAACACTTTCCCCAGATTTAATAGCGGTTACCTTTGAGGAAAGAGAATCAAGAGTGAGGAGAGGGACTTCAGTTGTCTTCTATATCTTCCCATAGTTTGAATTTTCTAACTTTAGACAAATATTACTTTGAAAAAACATTCCAGCAGGGGTTATCTGGGTGGGGAGCTAATGGCTTGGTTTTTGTTTTGTTTTTTTACTCTGTGTCTCTCTTTATTGGAAAAAAATGATAAAACTTTTATTATATAAAATTTCCCCCAGTTTTATAAAACAAAATGTGTGTGTGTGTGTGTGTGTGTGTGTGTGTGTGTGTGTGTGTATGTTGCATGTCTGCAAGAATATAAGCCAAACTGCTAATGTATGGGCCTGATTTAAGTACTGTTTGGGGAACTTGGAGAGGGAGAAAGGAGTTTCATTTTTTACTTTATACACTCACGTATTGTTTAAGTTTGTTATAGTGAACATGTATTATCATTCTACATTTTTTTTTCAGAAAATAAATAATAAACCATTTTCCCCCCGAGGTTAAAAGTGACAAGTGCCCATTGTGGAAAATGTAGAAAGGTATAAAGAAGAAACTAACAATCACAACAGTTAACATTTTAGCATATTTCTTTCCACGCTTTGTTTTATGAATTTTTTGACATAGTTGAGTTCATACTGTGTATAGTTTTGTATCCTGTTTTTCCCTCAAGATTAAAACACAAGCGTTTTGCCATGTCATGATTTTTGGTAAAAGAATTTACCAAAACAGTTTTAGTTAAAAGAAGGTAGATTTATTAGATAAAGTAGGAAAATATGTTGCCAGAGAGACAAAGGGCAGCCTGCAAGAGAGAAGCCAACTGCCAGGAGACAAAGGCTTGCTGGAAATTTTATAGGATGGCGTTTATGCTGTCTGTTGAAGAGGTCTTTGTGTAATATTGATAATGCCAAGGTCGCAATGAGCTAACTTACAGGTGTCTGGTGATAGCTGGGCATGGGAAGATTGTGAATTATTTGCGCAGGAAGGCTGCATCTTGGTCATGAAGAAAGGGAGATTTGTAGCTTATTTGCTTTTTCTTTTTGCTATTTCATGCTCCCACCAGCCTGATTCCCTTTCCCTAATTAGGACTCCAGAATGATGATATTTGAATGGCCTTTTAATGGTTTTGTCACAATTCAAGTGAATTAATTAGCCATTTTATTTGAAGTCGGACATTTAGGTTGTTTCCAGTTTTTCTGTATTAAAAATGAATCTCTGCTGAGCATCTTAGTAATGAAATATTTGTCTGCGTTTCTGTCTCCTTGGGATGGATTCCTGAAAATGGAATTACTAGGTCAAAGAGCAGATTTCTAGAAGTGGGATTAATGGATAGAAAATATTTTTATGGATAATAAAAGGCTATACCCAACAGCGTATGTGAGTCTCACCACTCTCTCGCCAATAGTGTGTTATCCTTTTTTTTTCCCTTTTATCTTTCCTGTAGAAAAGTAGTAGGTGACAGTGGCATCTCCATGCTTTTCTTTTTGTTACTAATGAGACTGAACATTTTTCATATGCTTATTCACCACTGGCATGCTCTCTTTTGTGAACTACCTGTTCCTATTTTTTCCCATTTATTGACTAGAATCTTATACATTTTCTTATCAATCCAAATGATCTCTCAAATAAATATTAACCCTTTGTCATATTAGTTGCAAATGAAAATATAAGTTTATTAGCTTTCTAAATTTTCTTGGCCATACATGTTAAAAGAGATAGATTCTAACTATAGACAAGTGCCCTCAGTTTGAGCCTGTTTCTCCATGATTAAATTGAAGAGTTTTGACAAAAGATTTGGAGGGGCTGTTTCAGCTAATCCCAAATTTAGCTCTGAGAAAAATGCCTGGGCCCGATACAAAGATTGTTTGGCTCATTACACTTTATAATGATTTAAGAAGATGTGGGGGGCAGGGATGGAAGCAGTTTTTGCCAGAAATTTTTAGAATTCTGAGGTAGGAAGCCAATCTTTACTCAAGTCTCTTGCGTGTTGGGAGGAGGAGTAAGTTATGTGCAAGCCAACAGAACACTTGGTGGAAAAGTACTGCTCTGGGCTGCAGATGTGTGCACGGCTTGGTTTTAATTATTTGTTTCCCTCTCTATCCTTTCTTCTCCCTCCTCTCCCCCCGCCACCAGAAAAAGGGCCAGATTAGGACGAGGCAACCCCTTCCTCCGTGGAGGCCTGCTTCTGTGCAGCCTGTTAGCACATCAAAGGCCGGATGAAATACCTAGGAAAGGAAGGGACCAGGCCTAGGATCCTTCCAAACTCCCGCCTTTGTCTGGGCTCCAGCTCAGGGTTATTGTGACTGCCAAGGGTAGCCTGACAGACTCCAAATAGAAGAACGCTGCCAAACAAAGAAACTTTCACATTATTCTGAGGGGGAAAAAAGAGCAACAAGAGAACGTTGCTTGTTAATGCCTGGTGACTGAGCAAATCAGTAATTGCAAAAGGGTTTTTCGGAGAACAAACCCAAAGTTAACTGGGCGATCAGATTCGTTTCCCCAGATAATAGGGAGAGTTGTGCACTGACTTTAGCAATCCCGGGGGTGTCGGTCCCACAGCATCTGGGGGAGAATTGGGGAAGGGCCATCAAGGAGAGCGAATGGGGGTTCCCAAGGTGAAAATGAGTCGTGTAGGGCTCTAACATAGAAAATGGAGTTCGAAGAATGAGTTTCCTGTCTCCTAAGACAGCTTGGAGGGCCCGGGAACGGCAGGGGGAAGATGAGGGGCTTCAGAATGGGAGGCAGGGAAAAGCCTGCAGCAAGAGAAAGGGAGTCGGTGTCTGGCGCGCATCAGGTGGCGGAGGGGCGCTCGCACAGAGCCCGGCAATGCCGAGGCCCTCCCAGCGGGTCGGTCTGCGAGGAGCAAAAAAGGGGTTCAGAGGAGGGCAGCGCGTGCGTCGCGCTCAGCTATAGGATGGCGCGAGGATGGCGTGAGGCTGGGCTGGGGCCTCCCAGGTAGAACTGAGGGGGGCACCGCGCGGCCGCGGGGGAGCGGCGCCGGACTCTAGAGGCTTTGTAGGGGGCCCTGAGGGCTGCGGGGCGGGACCGAGCAGGGCGGGGCCGAGCAGGGCGGGGCGCTTAGGTGGCCTCGGGGGAGGCGGGGCTTGGAGGCTCCGCCCCTCAGGCCCCGCCTCCTCCCCGGCTAGTCTCTGGCCGCCGCCGAACCCCGCGCGCCACTCGCTCGCTCAGAGGGAGGAGAAAGCGGCGAGTTCCGGAGCCCTGCCTAGCGCGGCCCAACCTTTACTCCAGAGATCATGGCTGCCGAGGATGTGGTGGCGACTGGCGCCGACCCGAGCGATCTGGAGAGCGGCGGGCTGCTGCATGAGATTTTCACGTCGCCGCTCAACCTGCTGCTGCTTGGCCTCTGCATCTTCCTGCTCTACAAGATCGTGCGCGGGGACCAGCCGGCGGCCAGCGGCGACAGCGACGACGACGAGCCGCCCCCTCTGCCCCGCCTCAAGCGGCGCGACTTCACCCCCGCCGAGCTGCGGCGCTTCGACGGCGTCCAGGACCCGCGCATACTCATGGCCATCAACGGCAAGGTGTTCGATGTGACCAAAGGCCGCAAATTCTACGGGCCCGGTACGCGGCCGGCGAGGGGGGCTTGGAGACAAAAGAAGGGGGCCCCGGCACGGGGCTGGGCGGGAGAGAGGCGAGGCGGGAGCGGGGCGCCCCTGAGTGGAGGGAGGAATGGCGGCGAGCTAGGGTAGGCGGGCAGGCGGAGAGCCGGGAGGCTCCCGGGGCGGGCAGGGAACAAGAGGCGCTCTAGAGGGGCTGCGGGCCAGTCAGGGACGCGGATCCCCGGCCCGCGCTGACAGCGCTGGGAGGGGGTTAGAGAAAGAAGGCTGAGGCGCTTAAGCCGGGGGTGGGTGGGACCACGAAGCTCGAAGGCGTTGAGGGGGGACACATCAAAGCCCAGGCTGTTGGGGTAGTTTTCGAAGGTCCTGGGCTTGGGGATTCCTGGAAGGAGGAGGGGGTAGTGTCGGGTTCTAGGAAGGAAATGAGGGTGTTCCGAGGGAGGCATGGGGGAGGGCGAGAGTGAGAAAAGGTCCAGGACCTAGAGAAGACGGGAAGGCCAATGACACCGGGAGTAGGTTTGAAATATGAGGGTGTGGGAGAAAACGCCGAGACGGGATTAGCAGCAGGTAAAAGCTTTGTGCCCGGTGGATAGTGATGTGTGTGTGCACTCGTGGTGTGTGCATGCGCGGTGTGTGCGTGTTTAGTGTATGTGATTTATCAGGGGTGTGTGTGTGTGGTGTGTGCATGCGCGCTTGAAATGGGTCATGCGTCAGGTATGTGTGTGGCATGTGTTTGGTCTGTGTGCGCTTGTGCTGTGTGTGGCAGATGGGGAAAGGCTGGAAGGTGAACAAGGAGGAAGGGGGCTGTTTGAGGGAGGAATAAAGGCTGAATATGGTGGACAATGGTAACGTGGCAAGCTTTTAAGGTAATATGGTATTTAGTCTATAGCAGGAGAGAAAGGATTAGAAGCCAAGAAAAATTAAAATGGAGGGAGGGAGAAGTGGGAGGATACCAAGAAACAAAAGGAGTAGAGCTATGAAGACTGCTGGGTGGGGGGATATCAGGAAAAGCCAACCAGAGGGAAATGAAGAATGGATGACTGCTGCACTGCTGAGCTGTTGGAGAAGGCAGGCCTGATGGGTTCCTTAGAGGCGAGGTTTTTGCAAACCTGGTTGCGTATCAGAATCACCTGATGCATCTGAGGAAAAATACAGATTCCCAGTCTAACCGCCAGAGCTGCAAATGAGTCTCGGGTGGTCCGGGAGTCTGTATTTTAATATGCTTCCCAGGCGAATTTGAAAAGCAGCCAGGCTTGCAAAGTCCTGCTTTATAGAATACTTGGAGATGAGGAAGAAGAGGTTTTGGCTCCTCCAATATGGACTCCTCTAAACACAAGGAGCTTAGAGGATGTCCACATGGACGGTGCTCATTCCACACTGGCCTGAGAGAGGGAAGAGTACAGAAGGCAGTACACAAACTCAGGCATTCATTTTAGTCTCCCAGTCCAACTGATCAAAATCAGATGTGTTAAGGTTAAGGAGCTCAGTTTTTTCTTGCAGATATTTATTTATTATAAAAAATAAATTTTATTTATTTTTTAGAGACAGGGTCTCCCTCCTGTGTTGCCCAGGCTGGTCTCGAACTCCTGGGCTCAAGCAGTCCTTCCACCTCCATTTCCCAAAGTGCTGAGATTACAGGCATGAGCCACTGCACCAAGCCTGTGGATATTTTAGAATACCTGCTTTCTATAGGCATGTAACTGTCAAAATCATTTGAAAACCACATACATTATTTGTCACTTAGAGTAGCACACATAGTTGCTTTATCAATAAACATAATCATGTAAATACCTGTTAATATTGAGCTCAATATTAAAGGAGTGAAAACATGTGCATGAGGCATCATCATGACTGTAGTTTGCAGAGTCATTGAGAGGATGCCAGCCTGTGCACAGAGCACAAAACTAGGAGTCAGGCAACCTGCGTTCTAGTCCTGATTGGGTCATGACTAGCTGTGTGACCTTGTGCAAAGCATTGTTCTCTCAGAGCCTTAGTTTTCCCTCTGAAAAGTGATAAAGATGGCCTATTGTGAGATCTCTGTCTCTATCTTGCACTGTCATTCAGTGAGCCCATGACTACGTGACATCATGGTAGAAAGTGATGCTTCATGTTGTAAAGGATTCCTAAAAATTAGTCATTCTAGTGCCTGTTAATTCTGTGCAAGGCACTGTTGTAGATGTGGGAATATAGCAGTGAGCAAAACAGACACAAATCTCTGCCTATGGAGCTTACGTTCTAGTGAATATATGTTGCACTGAATAATATGTATTTTTAAAAGACTTTTAATGTTCCCACTAGAGAACATTTAATTGTTTAAATGTTTAAATATTCTATGAGGTTTAAATATTCTATGTTTAAATATTCTATGAGGTTTGCTTGGTAAAGACTCACTCTACCAAGCCAATGACCATAATTTCTGAAATGGTGAGGTTCAAACCATTGCATTTGCCTATTCTCAAGCACTAGGTGCTGCCATTTCCACTAGGGTGTACATTTATGAAAAATGTGGGCTTTTTTTTACCTTCTTTAGTGAATGTGGCAGCATGTAATGATGATTAAAAATAAGCATTTTTCTTTGGAATTTTACTTGCATTTAAAAGTTGTAAAATTTGTAAAAAATTTCTGAGTGTATTGAGGTTTCAGGTGACCCGGCCATATTGAAACTTGATCTATTCTCATACTTGGCATAATGGTTCCCTACAAACATTTTAATGTCAGGGCTGCTATTCAATCTGCCTTGGGGGAAACAACACATTGTTTAAAGTACACTGGATTCTCTTCATTTAGTTGTGCAATATTTAAATAAGTCTAAATATCCACTTTGTGTACCCACAGAATGATTCTCTGCTCTCTTAGACAAAAGTTCAGTATAATATCACAAATAATCACATTTTATAGAGTTGTTTTATAGAGTTGTTTTGCAGTATTGATTCAGCCTCTTTTCCATGAAAATTTTAGTATTTTCACAGTCTTCTCAAGCCCACCAAAAAACAGATAATGAAGACTGATCTCTGTGTTATCTCTTATTTATTGACAGTGAAGGTTATGTAATGTGGATAGATTTTTAAACCACCGATACTGTTATAAAATGGTTCTTCTGCAGATGCCATGAGTTAATGTTTAATTGAGCCTTGGAACCAAAGATCTCTATAAGATACCTTTGTTTCATTAAAACATATCAGAATATATTCATAAGGAAATGTGTTTTCATGTACACATCAGTGCTTATTATCTTAAGAAACCATAACTCTCACTGGTGTAGCCCCAAGTGCCTAGAACTGTCAGGCTCCCAGTTCAATGTTCTTGTATGATTCCCTACTACCACTACCCCAAGAGATCACTAACCACGTATGACTTTTTTACTAGCTATTTGGAAACCACAGGAGACTGACGCAAATGTATAGCAGTTTGATTTACTTTTAGTTATTTAAAAGTTAAATGACAACAGGTCTTTCTATGTCTCCTACATAATGTTCAGAATATCAACATTACTATGGTTTCCTAATGGAATTTGATATTCAAAAATGGGGCTATGTTGATGAATAGGGAAGCCATTTTCTGTGTATAAATCACAGAGAAATTGACTGTCTAATAAAGAATTGATCTTTGGTTTTGTTTTTGAAGAGGGGCCGTATGGGGTCTTTGCTGGAAGAGATGCATCCAGGGGCCTTGCCACATTTTGCCTGGATAAGGAAGCACTGAAGGATGAGTATGATGACCTTTCTGACCTCACTGCTGCCCAGCAGGAGACTCTGAGTGACTGGGAGTCTCAGTTCACTTGTAAGCATTTTTAAAATTGTGTCTGGGTCAAATTTCTACCAGTAATGGGGATTCGTGGCAGGACAATAGTTATTACTAAGCAGCCTGAAACTTGGGTGCATTTTGATAGGCTCCTTAATCTTGGACGGATCAAGTTCATGGCTTGAAGTAATTGTAGCAGTGCTGAGTCACTTGCTATGATTGCATACCAATTTTTAGCCAGTTCTCTATGGAAACTTGGGTTTCTGGTTTTGATTTTTAAATTTTTGAGAGATTTGCTAGATTCCAAATGAGGATTTGGTGCTTGGTGTGTCAGGGAAAGGACAGTGTCCATCTTGGCTACAGAAAGGGATTTTCATAAGCCGTCTCTTGTAGAGCTTGCCGTTTAAAAGCAGCCCACATCTCTGTTGAAGAATGGGAGACTTGTATTCTGTGAAACAGCTTCTCTTTGAATCTAATTGAACCTAACTATAGGCCTCATCTACAAATGATGCTTATAATGTGCCCAGCAACAATGGTGTCTGCATTTTTAAAAAGAAAGTAAAAAGGAGATGCTTGTTTCTGGCTTATGCTATGGGCTGAGGTCTTTGGGGAGAAATAGGAATGAGGGGTTAAGTTCAGATTTTGAGAATTCAGGAATTGGTTTCTGTCAAATCTAACTGTTTAATTGTCACTCTAGCAATATTTCACTGCCAAGAATTTGAATAAGAGTCTTTCCCAGCTTTTATGAAACAGTATATAAAGACCATGAGCATTATTTGAAGATTTTTCATTTAAAATGTAGTTTTCTATGTGTGTTCTCTATAATCAGTTAAATATTACATGTTCTCTTGGCTATATCCAACCATTTTCTTTGAAAATAATGCTGACTTCAGAGAGAGTTCTGGATTAATAATTAGCCAGATGTGTCTCTGCCTTTGAGTTTTGGTCTCAAGCAGGCTACATATAACTTCCAAGTCTAGAGGCAAGTTTTTATACTTTGGAAAACAGTTCAGTTACCTAATAGAGTCCCTAATTTTTGGCATCATAAGGATGCCTTTGTAATTAGTTTTCTATATGAAACCAATGAATTGTAGTGTCTAACTTACAAAGCTCTATTTTCTAGGGCTTGCCTTCATCAGTGGGAGAAAAAGTGTGATTTTTTTTTTCCACTTTAAGGCTAGCCCCAGATGCTGTTGTGACTCCTCAGCTACACTTAAAGTTGGTGTGGATTCCCCTTAAGGCAGGTTTCCCAGGCGCCACCTGGCTTTTATTTGTCTCACACAGTTCCAATTGTTCCCAACGGTTATTTCACACAAAAGCAGCTTTAGTTACCTGGTTAGACAGGTTGGTTACCCCTCTAATTCCTACTCATATTCAGGAAGAGGAGACTCTTGGCTTTGGACATTCAGATGATCAACCCTGCATTAGTTTGGCTACAGTGATGAGGTGGTTTGCTGATGCCATCTCTTCTCAAGTCTTTTGCATTCTGGTTTGCACCCTTACATCTGTTTTCTCCAACACCTCCAGTCATCTCCTGGCTCCTTTACCACTTCCTTTAACCACCCATAGGTTTTTCTCTGTGCTGGGAAAAACGTTCTGTCTCTTGCTCTCCTCTTCATCTATGAGACTATTATTCCTTCCTTTCACTGTCAAACAAACTTCTTACAAGTTTTTATTCCTAACCACTACTTCATTTCCTCTCTATACCTTTTTCCTCCCTACAATATGGCTTCTATCCCCACAGTTGGATTGAACTCTCTTTCTGAAAGATTTTCAGGGAAACCTTTTTTTTTTTTTTCTTGCCAATCCTGACTTCACTTGTCCATTCCATGTTTTAGATCTCCTGTCATGTGAGCCTCCAGAATGGCTCCCTCCACAGAGTTCCCATTTTGGTCCATGGGAGCTCCAATTTTCACTTAATTAATTCATGCTTCCAGTTTTCTTTCAAAGTACTTCTCATCTGTCCCTTTCCATTCCCCTGGACACCACCCTGCTCCTGGCGCTGGTTCCTTTGCATCTGGATCTGCACGCTGGCCTCTGGATCGCCCTGTTCCCAGTCTCTCCTTACTGAAATCTGCCCTATATACCACATTGATAATATCGTTGTTAA
Source organism: Pan troglodytes (assembly GCF_028858775.2). Taxonomy (NCBI): domain Eukaryota; kingdom Metazoa; phylum Chordata; class Mammalia; order Primates; family Hominidae; genus Pan; species Pan troglodytes. Next base: position 116,768,262 of record NC_072421.2, read on the forward strand.
AGCACTATTTTACTGTGTCATTCCTTCGCTTATAAACCTTCAGTGCCCTTTGCCACCTATAAGTCCAAACTCAGGCTGGCTTTTCAGATCTTTCATAATATTTCCCCACACTACTTAGCCAATCTTATCTCCTACTAACTTCTAAATGTTAACTCTACTCCTGCCAACTTGGTCTCTTCATTGCTTCCCAGATACGTTGTCTTACCTGTATGCATTTGTACATGGCGTTTGCATTTTCTGGAACTCCCTCCCTAAATCCTTCTATACATTTTTCCAAAATATATCCTCCTTCCATGAAGTATTCTGTAACCCTTCTGATGAACTCATCACTTGCCCCTGTTCTTCTAAACATTCCCTACACACAATTCATTTTGATGTTACCTTGCACACTCATTGCCAGACGTTGCCACCTGTTTTATATGTCTGTCTTCTGAACAAAACAAATTCCCTGTTGGCAAGGACGGTGGTATAAACCACCTTTGTATCCTTCAAGAAGCCCAACACATTGCTGAGTATATTGCAGGCCTCTGATAAATGCTTTAAATTGAAACGTGGTAATGATGTTTTAGAAAGAATGAGAATGACCATTTGTGTTTTCTTCTCTACCTCCAGTCAAGTATCATCACGTGGGCAAACTGCTGAAGGAGGGGGAGGAGCCCACTGTGTACTCAGATGAGGAAGAACCAAAAGATGAGAGTGCCCGGAAAAATGATTAAAGCATTCAGTGGAAGTATATCTATTTTTGTATTTTGCAAAATCATTTGTAACAGTCCACTCTGTCTTTAAAACATAGTGATTACAATATTTAGAAAGTTTTGAGCACTTGCTGTAAGTTTTTTAATTAACATCACTAGTGACACTAATAAAATTAACTTCTTAGAATGCATGATGTGTTTGTGTGTCACAAATCCAGAAAGTGAACTGCAGTGCTGTAATACACATGTTAATACTGTTTTTCTTCTATCTGTAGTTAGTACAGGATGAATTTAAATGTGTTTTTCCTGAGAGACAAGGAAGACTTGGGTATTTCCCAAAACAGGTAAAAATCTTAAATGTGCACCAAGAGCAAAGGATCAACTTTTAGTCATGATGTTCTGTAAAGACAACAAATCCCTTTTTTTTTCTCAATTGACTTAACTGCATGATTTCTGTTTTATCTACCTCTAAAGCAAATCTGCAGTGTTCCAAAGACTTTGGTATGGATTAAGCGCTGTCCAGTAACAAAATGAAATCTCAAAACAGAGCTCAGCTGCAAAAAAGCATATTTTCTGTGTTTCTGGACTGCACTGTTGTCCTTGCCCTCACATAGACACTCAGACACCCTCACAAACACAGTAGTCTATAGTTAGGATTAAAATAGGATCTGAACATTCAAAAGAAAGCTTTGGAAAAAAAGAGCTGGCTGGCCTAAAAACCTAAATATATGATGAAGATTGTAGGACTGTCTTCCCAAGCCCCATGTTCATGGTGGGGCAATGGTTATTTGGTTATTTTACTCAATTGGTTACTCTCATTTGAAATGAGGGAGGGACATACAGAATAGGAACAGGTGTTTGCTCTCCTAAGAGCCTTCATGCACACCCCTGAACCACGAGGAAACAGTACAGTCACTAGTCAAGTGGTTTTTAAAGTAAAGTATATTCATAAGGTAACAGTTATTCTGTTGTTATAAAACTATACCCACTGCAAAAGTAGTAGTCAAGTGTCTAGGTCTTTGATATTGCTCTTTTGGTTAACACTAAGCTTAAGTAGACTATACAGTTGTATGAATTTGTAAAAGTATTATATGAACACCTAGTGAGATTTCAAACTTGTAATTGTGGTTAAATAGTCATTGTATTTTCTTGTGAACTGTGTTTTATGATTTTACCTCAAATCAGAAAACAAAATGATGTGCTTTGGTCAGTTAATAAAAATGGTTTTACCCACTATAGTGTGGTGACTTATTTAAATTTTTTTAAAAACCTTATTCTAGGGAATCTGATTCAGACATTTTACTTCGGCTTAAAATTCAGTTTAATTTTTGAGTGCAGAGTTTTTGTATTCCAAAAGAAACAAGGGGCAAAATTTCACGGAGACCCCACACCAAAAACCAAATACCAGCTTGTCCTGTTTAAGAAATAGTGAATTGAATTGCTTTTTTTGTGACTTGTCAAAGTTTTGCCTAAATCAGAACTTTCTAAACTGTAAATGGCAGACCTCCACCTTGAAGGCTATAGCAAGGTTCTTAAGAAGTAAGGTTACTGAAGGCATTGTCATTGCCAAGTGCTAAGGAAGGGTTTGGGTTTTTTTGTGTTAATGTATTGTCTGATCAGGAAAGTATCAGGAATCCTTACAGTAGCAAAGTTAATTCACCTCGTGTCAAAAGAAGGATAACAGATTTGCATATGCAGTCAGTTGTATAAACAAAGACAACCTATTAGTGTTTTGTCATTTTAATGTTAACATTGGCAGAGTTTTCTTACAAGAGATATACTTCCTGAACCAAAGAAATTTCCATTTTTCATGTTATCAAACCACATTGCAGGTACTTGTGAGTTTTTTTTAATGTGCTGTTTTTTTTTCCCACTTGGTTTCATTCACCAAATGTTTGAGTGCCTGTTTTGTGCCATGTAACCTGTTATGCCTTATGCTTTGGAGAAGGAGTGGGGGAGAGAAGTTGGGCCCACCTTTGCAGCCTGAAATCTCATGTGCATGTGAAGATTAGGCTACTCATTTTGCAAAGTTAAACAGGCTTGTCTGCTGCCAAGAGGAAAATATCCAGAGCAAGCTTGTCCAACCCATGGCCCACGGGCTGCATGCGGCCCAGGAAAGCTTTGAATGTAGCCCAACACAAATTTGTAAACTTTCTTAAAACATGAGATTTTTTTTGCAATTTTTTTTTTTTTTTTTAGCTCATAAGCTCTCGTTAGTGTTAGTGTATTTTATGTGTGGCCTAAGACAGTTCTTCCAATGTGGCCCAGGGAAGCGAAGAGATTAGGCACCCCTGATTTAGAGCCTCATTAAAGTTTCACTCCCAATAACCTGATTCTCTTCCATTCAGAGCTGAATCAACATTGTGTTGGTTACTTGGAAAGGAATATTGCTGTAAGGCAGGACTTTGATCTAAAAACTTCTCAAATCCAGCTAGCATATACATAAGCCATATTCATGTAAAAGGCACCATTCAAGAAGATGGTGGTGTCGGGGGGGAGGGGGGGTAGTTGTTACAACCACCACATGTCCAGTGAAGGAGGGAGGTGTTAGGTTAACATCTGGCTTGCTCCCCACCTGCTGTCATCCTACCAGCTGCAGAGACAGTTTGTTCTCAGTACTAGCATCTGTGGTTCATAAGCAGCATTTACTACGTGTTTTCAGTATCTGCATATCTGGCTTCCCTGCATAATGTAACATTCACCTTACTTCAGAGGGCCAAATTTATGCAAATCCTAGATCAAGAACAAGCATCCATACATTTCTTGCTGTTTCAGAAAGAGCTCTTTGAACCTGACAGACGCTTTCAGCTCTAAAGTTCCCAGATTTTACTCCAAGGTAGTTATGATACTTAGAGGCAGTTTGCTGTATATTTCACATGAAAATACAGTTAACTCTTGAATGATCAAAGACTGATTATTGAGGCCCCTACCTTCTCTGACTAGACTGTCCATCCCAAACCCATAATTGTTTTTGCACATTGTATAACTTGAACACTTCCACCCAGGGCTGAAGGAATTAGGTGAAATTCCATGGAGTCAATTTTGCTACCTCTTATTAGCACTGATAAAATGTGCTAAAGGGAGGATCATCTTAAATCTAAACATTATTTCGGTTTGTCCAAAATGAAAATAAAACTATGGTCTTTAGTCCCATGAACTCTGACAATGTCAGTTTCCACAAAATGGGAAAAGTTGCATAGAAATGATATTAAAATTAGGCATCTATATTTCCACAGAAAATGTTATTGTGGATGTGCAACATGCTAGCCAATACATGTGATAAATGAACAAAGAATATTCACTATGATAATTTTATTTTTAATATATCTGACAAATATGTATTCTCTAACAATGCAAATGAGAAAAGAGATCAGCAACATTAGTGCAAAGCAGCATACTGTAAGTAGGAACTTTCCCCCAAAGGTGGACTTATCAGCATTTATTTAAAAATGACTATTTTAAACAATTTTGCAACAAGTAAAAATAAGTTTATTTGATTCTTATTTTCAAAATTACCAGGTTACATGGCTTTCTACCTGAGAAATTTAAACAAATTGAAAGCACATTGACATATTTTTAGTTTTTTTGCATAACTACCAACAACTCATAAGAAAAACATGAAAATACCTTAAGACAAAGTTTAAAGCTCAGGCCCCTAATAGGACATAGAAAAAGATATGAGAAAACACTTTTGCACCACTTAGCACAACAAACAATAGCAGTGTTAATTAAGAAGGTGGTTACAATATTTTAGTTGTATTTTACTCCTTACTAAGCCATTCAATTAAAAAGTACAGGATAAGTTATCTTCCTCATTTAGGGCCTACCCACCAAAAAGGTTGACTCTTTATAAGACATATACAAGTCTACGGTTATACAAAATGTAAACATAAAACCAGTATTTTTACTTTCTTCTAAGTCCCAGGATGGTATTTAGCAAAAAAAAAAAAAAAAAAAAAAAAAGACAAAAATGTTACATAGAAATAGCACCGGTTCTATTACACATAAAAATTGCACATGCTGTATTCTGCAATTTATTTTTATGTCTCACTACTGAGCAGCAAACTGTTTTCATGTCTAAAAACTCTGCAAAGAAAAATCAAGTGACAGAACACAGTGAGATTTTTTTCAAAAAGCATAGCTGCTTCTCATTACAAACTCAATCTTTGTTTTAATGGCATGACACATGAAAAATTAAGAGGCAGGTTTTCGTCAAAGAAAAATAATACCTGGTTACTGAAAGTTGCCTGACAAAATACAAGCTGTTAGCAGTTCAAAAGGCTACTCTGGACAACAGTACTTTGAACATTAACAGTGAAGGCACTTGCCCCATAAGCAATGTTTTTCAGATTTGACAAGCCAAATCTAGTTTTGATGGAAGAGTCACTGGCTTGAAAGTGGAATTGAACACAAGGGAGCCAACAAATCATCCACTGGTTATTATCTTATTAATAATAAACATCATCTGCTATGGTACATTCATTTCTGACTTCTTGCATGTACTAACATAGCTCTATGATTAGAAGAGATCGATGAAACAACTTGTGGCTCTTCCTTCAGATAAATAAGATTTTGTAGCCCTTTCACATACCCGGTTGCTCAAAAGGCTGGTTATATGCACACATTGTGATATTCTGGGCAACCACAATGACTGGCATTCTACCTGGCTCTACCAGCTGGTACTTTTCTACAGAATGTCAAATTAAGAGTGTTTGAATGAATCATGTCACATCAAAGTGTTGCCCTTTACTGCTTCTGTGGATTAAAAATGACTTTTTCCTGTTGCTGACAGTCTCTAATCTCCTTAATGTCTTCAATTACCAGGTCAGGCATAGTTTTGTTGGAGAAAAAAAAGGTAATCGATTGCCCCTGAGGTCCTAAATGCAAGGTAAGGCAGAATTAATCAGCAGAGCTTTCTATAAAACATGCACTGCACTAAGATGTAAGTCTTCAAGAATCCATAAAATATTTCAATTTAAAAACATTTATGAAGTCAAAAACTAGTAGGTAAAAAGATCAATTGCTTATGTTGAGAGTTTACAAATCCTACACATATACATTTTTCCCTAGCTACAAAACTATAGGCTTTTCTCTTTACTCTTTTTGAAAACTTGATGGCATCACTGAGGATTGAGAAGAGAGGCACTTGTTACTGTTTAAAAAAGTTCAGTTTGGGGGATATTCAGTGACTTTACAAACTGATGTAATCCAGCCCTGAGTGAAAGGGTTACATAACCTGAAGTGGAATAGTCACAGCATCTTTTTTCAAGTGACATTATTGGTGCCCCACAATTTTTCAATATTTCCTTTTGCAAATTCCACTGGTTACATTACTTCAATCTTGCTGTTTTTCTAAAGTGGAAAGACATGGGGTTCTTAAAAAAAAAAAAACAACAACTCTGCTAATGGGTTTAAATACTATCCATTTAAACCTCAAAGGACAATCTGGACCACTTTTAGATTCTTCTTCCAAGACTTTGTCTTGAAAAAGACAACTCTTTGAGTATTTAAACGTAGTAATAAGATTAATTTTATCCTGGTGGGTGCTCATGCAACTCTTTAATGTCATGAAGAAGTCTATGTTCTAACTGTCGTCTCTTTTATCTACAATTATTTCTAAATAAAAGTCAGGAAAGTTTGTTGCTGCACGTGGTGTTTCTGACCAAATCAAAGAACATGTAAAAGGATCATTATTCATTCACTGCTGTCGTCTTTGGAGATAAATGACACTAAATGATGATGTTATGACACCTAAGGAGCCATAGAGGGCCATCTCAACCCCTCTCAATGTTAATCTGCTCCTTCACTGGCGTAGAAGTAAAGTTTTAGCTGAACCATAGAAATGTCTATCCTTGGATCAAGCAGCATTTAAAAGCTTGAGCAGGGTCAAATACAAATTATTATTTCTCTTGCCAAAGTTGAAAGCATAGGTCAAAATGACTCCAGGTGTATTGACAAGCTTTGGGAAATATAAAACACACAGGTTCTGAAGTTTTTAATGCTGCTGTCTTGCTGTGTAGTTGTTAATTACATGGCTACATTTGGTTTTAAATTTTCTTCTTGTAACACGTTTATTGTGAAAAAGGATACTCCTGATCTAAGTGGTCATCAAAACATTTAAAATTTAAAGAACCAGTGCAGTTTTTTCCTGAATAGCTTCCATAGTCAATATACTCCTGACCATTATGTCTATTATAGTAATAATCAGAATTGAACTTCAAATAGTTATAATTACATCCTCTAAATCTTGAATTCTGGTTATATTCTGACTTCCAAGGAGTCCCTCTTCTTCTGTGAAAATTACCAAAATAGAAAGACCTAGCACTTCTTGATGACATTACGGGCACCCGAGAGGGCCCATAGTTCACTTTCTGGTCCAATGTACTATCACTAAACCTCTTTAGATAACTGGAACTTGGTTCCTGGTAGTAGCCTTCATCAAACAAGTATTTGGGGGCTAGTTGTCCCTTCATTTGGCCATTGTTGTTTTCATGTCTAATGAAATGACTTTCACCCCTATGCCATGAACATATCCATCTCGGTTCATACTCAGACTTCCTACCTGGTGTCCTAAACTTGTAATTAGAGTATTTTTCCTCACCATCACGCTTCCACTTTGAAAAAAAGGTCGGCTGACTCGACCTTGTATTTCGTTTGCGAGTGATCATTTTGTCAGTGTCAAGAGGTTCTTTTTCTGAGAAACTATTAAATGTGGCCACAGATTTCTCTTTCTCCTCTTTGTTTATACTAAGGGTTTCACTGAAGCATTCAGAATCACTACTAATTTCCTCTAAGAAATCTGTCAACTGTAAACCTAAGCCTATTGACTCATGGGGTGGGGACACTTGGCTTTTCCTTGTGGATTTGGAATCTTCAATATGATAACTATGAGTCTTTTCCAACAGACAGCTGTTTCCATCAGTTGGGGACAGCTGACCACCAGCTTTATGGGCTGTCTCCTGGCAATGAGTTTCAAACCCATTAGTACATTCTTTGGCATAATCTACTTTTCCTCGTTTATGCTCAGGATCCTGAGTACAAATCTTTGATGAGTAATTATTTTCTTGAACCTGTTCTTTCCTTTCCAGGTTTTCTACTTGGCTCGAATTGATTGAGTGACGCCTACACTTTCTCAAATTAATCTGAAATCCATCTCCCTTAGCTTGGACATCCCTCTGCCACTGACATGTGCCTGCTACCTGACTTGTTTCTAGGCAGATACGAGTATATTGTGGAGGTTCATAATAATTGAAAAGATAGTCAAAAAATGCATCTGTTTCATGGATCTTAGGTTTCCTGCCTTGGCCTCTCCCAGATAATCTGGAACGGGATTCACTAGAACCGTGGTGGTCTTGATTTTCAAGAGACTGGCCTTCAATTATCGTAATCTCCAAGGAGTTATGCTTAAAAAACAAACTGTATTCATATTCCTCATCATCTAATAATATTCCAGCTCTCTGTTTTCTAGGGGAATACCTTAAATTTTCTTCCCCAAGGCAGTGGGAAGATTTCTGTAAGTGATCCCTAGTTGTTTTCTTCATTTTTTGTTTTTATTTATTGTCTGACTTGGCAACCTGATATTTTGACATTTCCTCTTGATTTTGAAGGTACAGAGTGTTTAGCTGTTCTTCCAGAGTTTTCAATGTGTTCCCTGGAGAGTCATTAGCTTTGGTGCCAATAATGTCGACTTCCTGTGGGTTAAACTGTGTGGATCCCTTCAAAGAAAAAGATTAAAAATCTCTCATGAAAAACTAAACAGATTAAAAAATTCCAAAGAAAAATTGTGCTTTCTGACATTGTTCTGAAGAGACTTCCAATACCTGGGATAGATCCAAATTAGGAACAATATTGCACTGAGGAAATAGAAGGCAAAATTAAATGTCTTAGTCTAATATGAACTGTTTTGAGTAGGTCTATGCCCATGCTTATGTGAGAAGGCACCACACTTTACATAGCCTTCAAAGCACATGACTCTTTTTTCACTTGTTTGAAAATCAATAAGCCTGATGTTCCAGGTATTGTGCTAGGAGCTGGAGATACAAAGAGGAATAAGAAATTATCTATAGCCCTCCCAGAAAAATCCCAGTACAAGAAAAGACTGACAGGTGAATGGTATATCTAAAAGGGTCCACTAGCTTAAAAGATAAACAGTCTTTCTTTTCATACCAGCCTCTTACTGTGGACTGCAGGTAAGGCTGTCTCCGAGTTCCCTCCCCATTCCCCTGTGCTCAGTAAGAAGCAAGGTAGCAAGTAGCAAATGTGGCCGTGATCGTGGTTCTATCTGCAATCATGTCTGCAGTGCTATCTGCTCTCCATAACTGCACAGCAGGTGAAAGGTGCTGCCCACAGGCCCCACCCTGCTGGAGGCTTTGTACTGTGCTCTCACTGACACCTGACACACATCAGAGCACAGTGCCTACACACTACCTGGGATTAGAACCTGGGACTGGATAATGGGTATTAGTATTTACGAGGCCAAGAATCAGACACCACACACATCGAAAAAGATAGATTCTTTAGGAGTCACCCTCAGAGGTCATTAAGGAAAATGAAAAGAGATCCAGCTAGCCTTATTATCAATAAAAATGTGACATTTTTCTGATCCTAATTTCACTAAGTTTGATTGTCCACACTAATGAGAAAGAGGTCAAGATTGCAAATATACATAAAAGTAACTCTGTGTAATCCTAATGGCATTTACTATTCATATTTTAAAACACTGAATATGGATTTTTAAATGAACACTTTGGTAGCTTTTCTGGCTTTTAATCCAGGACATCTGCAGAATCTGGCTATCTTTAGGAGGTCAGGAAGGGGGAGAAACACCTTCCAAAAATGAAACTCTCCAAACATAACAATTGCTCTGTGAGGTGAGAAATTTCTTATCAAATAGTTTAAGACTAGACTATCACGAGCTTGTTACAAGGCTCAAGACTCTACCAAACCTACTGCAGATGAGTGGAAAAGTAAAGTTAATAACACCTGACACCCACCCCCCATCCGTTTCTTCCCTCTGGCATTTTTCTGTTACATCCATTAGGAACTTAGAAAAGTAGACACATTAGCTAAATGCTCTGGGTAATACTGTCCTGAAGTTTAGAGACACAAAGAGAGAGAGAATGAGAGAGAGAAAGAGAGAGAGAGTCAAATGGAAGGTTGGGACGCAACTCCTTTAGAGAATGTGGATATCCCTTTTGTAAATCTATCAGATTGTTAGAGGTGAGCCTATTTAAAATAAGCCCCAGTGGATGCAATGAGTCTTCCATGGAGTGAATTTTCAATAGGCCACTGCTCAAATGCAAAGGTAATGTCTCAGAAAGGTGAGTACCTACCAAACTTGAAGAACAATTCGGCAATAGCCTTCCTGAAATTTTCCTCAGGAGTACCCTTAGGAACCGAAGTGCCTCAACTCACCTCTGAGCCACTAGGTACTTCCTCTCCTCCCACTCTTCTGAAGAGTCTGGCTCTTGAGGTGCCTCAGCTTTGGCTTTGGGCTTCTGTTTCCTGTGCCGGTGTCTGTCTCTTTCCTTCAGGGCTTGTCTCCTTACCCTGGCCTTCTTCCTCTTTACTCGGACTTTTTGCTCATCATCTTTTCTTTTTCTGGACAATGATTAAGATTAAACCACTCAGAAGGTATTTATTAGGCATTTGATCTCCTCCCTCCCTCCCACTGCCAAGGAAGAACAGATCATCTCAGCTTCCAGGAATCCACCACTGTTAACCCCAGTGCCTAACATAGACAATTATAATAAAAAAAGAAAACAAAACAAAACACTGTTAAGCACCAGTCAAGGGGAAAGACACATCATTTTCTTAGTCAAATAGAAGCTGTAAAGGAGGCCTTCTGCAGAGATAGAGTATCAAATAAAGAAGGCTACAGAATTCAAAGGAGGGGCCTTTAGCCCCCACATTCTCAAACCACAAGCAGGGATCACAGAATCCAGCTTTCATGGAGACTATTTCATTTTTCTTGTGAATAAAACCTATGAGTTGGTTTCAAACAGACAAATAAAGGTGAGTCAAAATACTCAGAAAATCTTCAGGGTAAGAACTGGTCCTTGGTACATATTACTTAACACAGCACACTATCAGAAAAACATACTGGCTTAGAAGAATATGGGCTTTTTTTCTGCTGTTTTCTGAAAATTAAAACTGTCTTGGTTAGGCCCTTATGGGAACGTGGGGAAAGGGAAAGAAGGGACAATTACCTAAGTCAGAACTTAGCCAAAACTCAGAGGATTATCTAAATTGGATGTTTAGCCTGGATTTGGGGGGGACTAGTTCTATTTACTAGGCTCAAGCTCTGGCCAAGTTTCACAGACATGACCTCAAGTAATTCCTATCACTCCACTAGCCAAAAAAGTAAGGGACACATGGAAGGGTATTCTTTATCTCCTTTTTTTTTGAGACAGAGTCTTGCTCTGTCACCCAGGTTAGAGTGCAGTGGCACGATCATAGCTCACTGTAGCCTCAGACTCCTGGGCTTAAGTGATTCTCCCGCCTCACCCTCTCGAGTAGCTGGGACTACAGGCGTGTGCCACCACGCCTGGCTAATTTTTTTTTTTTTTTATTTTTGTAGAGACAGGGTTTCCCCGTGTTGCCCAGGCTGGTCTTGAACTCCTGGCCTCAAGTGATCCTCCCACCTCACCCTCCCAAAGTGCTGGGATTACAGGCGTGAGCCTGCTTATCTCCTTTTCTGAATGGCTACAATTTATATGAAAGAATAAAAGAATAAACATGCATGAGGAAGGGCCAGGAAGTAAAATTAATTTTCAAAGCTCTGTAGTTTTGGCTCAACTGTACTCGACTGGCAACCTTTGGCAATCCAATAGCCCCTTCTAGACTCAAACTCCTGAACTGGACGTCAACGATAAGCTCAAAGAAATAAATACAAAGAGGCCGGGTGCGGTGGCTCACACCTGTAATCCCAGTATTTTGGGAGGCCATGGTGGGCGGATCACCTGAGGTCAGGAGTTCGAGACCAGCCTGGCCAACATGGCGAACGAGAAAAATACTCCCAATCAATCCATGCCTTCTTGCATACAAGTTAGCTTGGTTATTGAACATTTTAAGAAGAAATTCCATCCCAGCACTAAATTCTTAAAAATTTTAAATTAGTAGGCTAGGTAATTTTGATAATATTTGGTAAACTGGTAAAATTCTTAACTTGGCAGGCTAGGATTTTTACTATAAAAGTTTCTTGTCCCTTTTTAAAAAAATCATTTCTTTCCAGACATCTTAATCTAGCTAGTTCCATCATTCCTCATTATTTGTCCTCCCTGACAAACATTTTTTTTTGAAGTCTCTTGTTTTCAACAGTTTTGCCATTTTGGTTTTGTAACAGCACAGTTGAAAGACTGTAGCTTTCAGTGGCGTTTTCCAATCTGCTCCAATTCTTGCCCCCCATCTCAATGTTATCTACCAAGTCTGGCTGTTCATCCAAAAGGATTAATCCATAAATCAAAGAAAAAAAATCTTTGTTAAAGTTGGTCCACACACCTTTCAGCTACTTCCTCTTCTCTTTTCTTTTTTCCTTTCTTCTTCTAGTTCTTGTAATTTTAGCCTTTCCTGATTTCTCCTCCTTATAGCTCCTTCGCTGAAGTGCTTGGTCGTATCAGACGTAACCTGCTCCAAAACAATTCAAAGTTTCATTAGAAAAGTTTGCCAGCTGGCTGGGTACGTCCCAGGTCAGAGAGATAAAACTAAGATGGTACATGGTAATTCAAAATCAATTGAATTCAAAACGTCCTCACTGCATCCCAGTACTCATATTCCTACTGCTTCTCAGCCACCAGCCAAACAGTACTCGTAGGCTTGAGGATTTTCTTTGGCAGAACCCTTGAATAAGTATATCAAATCATCACCTTAACTTTACACAATTTTACTTGTCAGTCGTACCTCAATAAAGCTGTTTAAAAAAAAAAAACCCTGAGGAGCTTACTTTACATATGGTCATAGACACCATCACAGTGCCATCATAGGCACAGGCTGAGAAATGTCAATATATTACTTCTGGTTCGTTAAAAAGATCAAATGAGCTAATGTATTTTTTTAATCATCAGAAACAAAAATAATCAGAAGTGTGTGTGGTGCAGGGGGAGCAAAGATGCACAAAAACTAACCTGATGAGAGAGAAGATCTATCATGATTAGTAAACAACTTTTCAAATCTTTGAAATAAAGTGAAAATTAGATTGAGATACTACAGAATAGTATAAAATAGGTTAAAATTTTTGGTTAACCAAATCACAAGAAAATTATAACCAGACACTGGACAGCGGGAAGTGGTCTCTCATCTTGTGGTAATGTTTTATTTATTTATTTATTTATTATTTATTTATTTGTTTGTATTTTGAGATAGGTTCTTGCTCTATCTCCCAGGCTGGAGTGCAGTGGCACGATCTTGGCTCACTGCTACCTCTGCTTCCCGGCTCAAGCGATCTTCCAGCCTCAGCCTCCCAAGTAGCTGGGACCACAGGCAAGAGCCACCACACCTGGCTCATTTTGTACTTTTTGTAGAGATGAGGTTTTGCTATGTTGTCTCAGAGCTCAAAATGATCCGTCTGCCTCGGCCTCCCAAAGTGCCAGGATTACAGGTGCAAGCTACCGCACCCAGCCTAATTTTTTATTTTTTAAGCTGAGCAGTGGTACATGGGTGGTCATGACAGTATTTGCTATATCATTTGCCTGACTGAATAGCTCATAATTTAAAAATATACATTTTAACTTAGCTAGCTACATATACACACATGCACATACACACATGCACACACACACACACACACTCATACACTGGAAGCAGAAAGTCCAAATTCATGCTAAAGACTGATTTACAGAAAAAGGAGAGTTTAGTTGCATCTTTTCCACTGCTGGGTTAAAACTTCAAGAAGGAGATGACGAAAGTATGTAGACATCAATGAGATGACATGATGGAGTAGACAGGCTGATTTTGAAAGTAAAGAATCCAAGTTTGTTAGGATTATGTTTAGCAGTTTATCTGAGTCTCACTCTTTCATCCAGGCCTGCGTGCAGTGGTGTAATCTCGGCTCACTGCAACCTCCACCTCCCAGGTTCAAGCGATTCTCATGCCTCAGCCTCCCAAGTAGCTGTGATTAAAGATGTGTGCCACCAGGCCTGGCTAATTTTTCTATTTTTAGTAGAGACAGGGTTTTGCCGTGTTGGCCAGGCCAGTCTCGAACTCCTGACCTCAAGCAATCCACCCGCCTCAGCCTCCCAAAATGCTGGGATTACAGGCGTGAGCCACCACACCTGGCCTCCATGTGGTTTCAAACTGCATGTATTCCTCTCTTCCTCTCTCTCAGCAACTTGTCAAATATAATAAGCATATGAGATAATTCCATAGGGGCCATGAAGAATTCTTTAATGCCCTCAAGTAGTTGAGACAGAACCTCAGATTATAAGAACCATCACTTTAAAGTCATAGCTGGCAGCATGCCTGATAGCACAAGAATGAGTGTTCAAATCAGGATTTTTTTCTTCCTAAACATCCATTTATTAAAAATAATAAAAGTCTTTATATATTAGTTATTGATCAGAGCCTGGTAGGGTCTAAGAAAATTTATTCTAGATGCTTCCTTCCAGCTTTTATTCAGGATCACCTGAACAGTGGAAAATAAAAGAAACTCTGGCTACTTCTTACCTTAATGTTACATGCCAGAGCTTTCCCATCATTTCCTTTAAGCATCAGTTTCATTCTTCAAAGGGACTCCATGGCTTTTACAAAGTCAGTTGCCTCTTGTTACTGTATGAATGCCTCAAATGTCTGTAAGCCAAAGCTAAAACCCCCAAAGCTCCTGTCAGTCATCACTTCTCTGTAGGGGCCAAGCATAAGGATATCCACATTCTTGATCTTCCCAAAACTTTCAAAGACTACCCAAAGGATCTCTTCACATGGCTTCTCTTTGCTAGAACATTTAGGTGCAAACCATTTACAGGGCAACTCTTCAAAACATATGGAATCTGGGCTCTTCTCCTGCTCTTCAGCCCCATCACTCAACGAGGGCTCTTTTTCCTTGGGGAAGTGCTCCCATTCTCCCTGGGCATCTGTAGCCACTACTTTTAAGTGTTTTTTCAAACCATTTAGCTTGATAATCTTCCCATGTAACTTTGCCTTCAGGATCTGAACCAAACTTCGGGTTTCAGCCTCACCCTCCAATTGAATGAAGTCCTTTGTACTCTTGGAGAGCTGAACTGTGGTGAACTGGTCAGGGCAAATCAGGCTCTTCAGCTGGTCAAGAACTTCCCAGTTAGAGAAGGGCCTTACAGGTTCTAGACTCCCTGGAAGCAATATGTTGATCAACAATTTTGCTATGGGCTTGAGGTAGAGGTGCTGAGCTGCACAGAGCTCTGTTGCCTCAGAGTTATCATACACCACTGTGACTGTCATGGTGTCCTCAGACCACCTTAGAGAGCGAAAGAGAAAATTTTGATACAGATGGAGTAATACACAGATTTGGATTGTGAAATGGTGCTGGCATTGCTGGACTTAGAACAAATTGATAAGGAAAGCTATACTACAAGCAGAATTAAAATAATATCTTCTGATTCCTGGAACTAATAAGTTATTTCAGCAGGGCTTCAGAATACAAGGTTAATACAAAAAAGTCAATAGCCTTCCTATATAGCAGCAACGAACAAGTAGAACTTGAAATTTAAAACTCAATACCATTTACATTAGCACACAAAACAATGAGATACTTAGTTAGAAATCTAACAAAATATGTACAAGATCTATACAAGGAAAAGAAAAACTAAATATGTGGTCCACGAATAAGAAGACTCAAGATGTCATTTCTTGCCAACTTGATCAATAGATTCAATGCAATCCCAATCAAAATCCCAGTGAGTTATTTTGTAGATATTGGCAAACTGATTCTAAAGTTTATATGGAGAGGCAAAAGATCCAGAATAGCTAACTCAATATTGAAGAAGAACAAAGTTGGAGAACTGACACTATCCAAAATCAAGACTTACTATAAAGCTATAGTAATCAAGATAATGGTTTGGTAAAAGAAAAGACGTATACATCCATAGAACAGAATAAAAAGCCCAGATAGGCCCACATAAATACAGTCAACTGATCTTTAAAAAAGAGGAGCAAAGACAATTTAACAGAGCAAAGATAGTCTTTTCAAAAAATGGTGCTGGAACATTTAGACATCCACAAGACCTTGCGTATTGCAATGACTTTTTAGATGTAACACCAAAGGCACATTCTAGAAAAGAAATAATTGATAAGCTGGATTTCATTAAAATTTAAAATTTCTTCTCTGCAAAACACACTGTCAAGAGAATAAAAAGATAAGCCACAGACCGGCAGAAAATATTTGCAAAAGATATGTCAGATAAAGAACGGTTATCCAAAATATACAAAGAACTCTTAAAACTCAACAATAAGAGTACAGTCTGATTTTAAAATGGGCCAAAGCCCTAACAGACACCTTCCCCAAAGAAGAAATATCAGCAAAAAAGCATATGAAAAGATGCTTCACATCATACGTCATCAGGAAAATGCAAATTAAAACAACAGTGAGATACCACCACACACCTATTAGAATGGCCAAAATCCAGAACCCTGACCACACCAAATGAGGTCTCCTTAAGGAAGAAGCATCACAATGAGCATGTGGTACAACAGAAACTCTCATTCATTGCTGGTGGGAATGCAAAATGGTACAGTCATTACAGAAGACAATTTGGCAGTTTCTCACAAAACTAAACATACTTTTGCCATATGATCTAGCAATGCGCACTCCTTGTTATTTCTCCAAAGGAACTGAAAATTTATGTCCAAACAAAAACTTGCATATAATGTTTATAGCAGCTTTATTCATAATTGTCAAAACCTGGAAGGAACCAAGATGTTCTTCAGTAGGTGAATGGATAAATAAACCGTGGTACATCCAGACAATGGATTATTATTCAGCCCCAAAAAGAAATAAGCTATCAAGCCATGAAAATACGTGGAAGAAACTTAAGTGCATATTCCTAAGTGAAAGAAGCCAATCTGAAAAGGTGACATACTATATGATTCCTATTATATAACATTTTGGAAAAGGCAAAACTATGGAAACAGTAAAAAGATCAGTGGCTGCCATGAACTAGAGGGGAGGGAAGGATGAATAGGCTGAGCACAGAGGATTTTTAGGGCAGTTGGAGCTATGCTGCATGATACTGTAATGATGGATACATGTCATTATACATTTGTCCAAAACCACAGAATGTTCAACACCAAGATTGAACCCTAATGTAAACTATGGACTTTGGGTTATGATAATGTGTCAATGTAGGTTCACTGATTGTCACACCTATAACCACTCTGGTGGGAGACGTTAATCATGGGGAAAGCTGGGCATGTGTAGGAGCAGGAGTATATGGGACCTCTCTACCTTCTGCTCAATTTTTTTCTTTTTTCTTTTTTTTTTTTTTTTTTTTTTTTTTGTTCTGAGAGGGAGTGTCGCTCTGTCGCCTAGGATGGAGTGCAGTGGCGTGATCTTAGCTCACTGCAACCTCCGCCTCCCAGGTTCCAGTGATTCTCCTGCCTCAGCCTCCTGAGTAGCTTGGATTACAGGTGTGCACCACCACGGCCGGCTAATTTTGTGTTTTTAGTAGAGACAGGGTTTCACCATGTTGGCCAGGCTGGTCTCGAACTCCTGACCTCAGGTGATCTACCCACCTCAGCCTCCCAAAGTGCTGGGATTACAGGCGTGAGCCACCATGCCAGGTCCCTTCTGCTCAATTTTCTTGTGAACCTAAAACTTCTCTAAAAAATAAAGCCTATTAAAAATAATAATATCTGTTCTATAAGGGAAAAATAATAATAATATGTAATATTTATTTAATAATATTTAATGTTTTTTAGAGTTTTCAAAGAGTATATACTATGTCTCAGTTTCCTTAACCATAAAATAGAGATAATAAGATTTGGGGGAGAATTAAATGAGTGCGTACAGGTGAAATCCTTAGAATGTGCCTGGCACACAGGAAGTTCTCAATAAACATAAGTTATAATATTATCTATTAGTGGTAGTAGTCTTACTTTATCTCATTTGATTTATGAAGCAACCCGTGAGTAGCCTGCCTGTTTTACAGATGGGGAAATTCAGACAGTTTCAGGAAAAATTAAATGACTTGCCCATACATTGAGAAGCCAAGATTTTCTAAATCTCTAATCTATTGTACAATTGATCTTAAATGTAAAGTTCCATTAAAAATCTGCTGGGGATGGTACACAAACAGGGCAAGGGTGGCACATTAATGAACATGCACCGAACATACATAGAACTTATAGTTCTAATCCATGCACCTGACTTAGCATCCCTTGTCCACATTGGTTTCCAAGTCTAAAATGGACATATCTACTCTTGTTCCTCCAGTCTGTTGACTTTAACTAAATTGATCTCTAAGTTAAAGTTAAGAAGAAACAGCCTTTTCTAATGAGTGACAAAGTGAATTTGCCCTCTACTTGGGGACTGGAAAAACCCCAAAACATGAGTGCTTCCTGTTTACTTCATATTAACAAACTCTTTGAAGCAGTACTAAGGTGAACAAGATCACTAATGCTGGGAATTAGAGATTTAAGCTTCTATTTGCTTACTTTAAATGGCACTTCCTAATAAAGGAGTTTTTTTCTGAGCAGATATATTCAGACTCTATGTCACCAGAGTTTCTCATTAACGTCAACTTTAGGGAAATTTAGACCCAAACATATATGGCCAGATGACAGAAATTCTAACACAAAATTTACTGCGAAATCTTGGCTAACTTTATAGGTACAGAATTATTTAATAACTACCCTTAAAGGACAATCCAAGTTAACTTCCTTTAGAAGGCAAGGTTTGTAGAGACTGATTTTATAAAAGGTCATCAAAAGCAGTATCTAAGATACTATGTTCTAGAAACCCTTATGACAGCAACACTGAAATGGGATGATATGAGAAGAAACATGTTTTCTTTCTCCAAAAGCATTATCTATGTAGCAAAATGGAAAAAATCCAGTTAGTTTGCTGCAATTTGCAATAAGAGTCAACACTAAGCCCCCTCTAGGAGAAAAATTAATGTGATATTCAATTAAGATATACTGAACTCTAAAATTTATTTATAACCATTAGGTATTTATTTATACAACCTAATATAAAGCAATAGTTTTTTTTTAAAAAAAATTCCAGAAAATATTCACCCAAAACAGAATTACTCTCTTCAAAGTAATCAGGTTTGTCAAGCTCTCCACTTGCTCCAGCAATACTGCCTTTGTTTAAAACACTGTAGAATGCTTCTCTTGGATTGATTTCAAAGCCTGGGTTACATTATTTTAAGTAGCTTCATGGAGGCCAATTTCTAAATTCCTTTATCATGGATTTGATATTTAGAAATTATCACAAATTATGTATAATCAAGAATGTTGGATAAAATGGATGACTATAAGAACAAACTGATTTTCCCAAGAAGACCCAATTGTTTTTGAAAAATAAAAAAAATAAAAAACTGACCTCCTTTAAAATCCTCACAACTTAAATTCCTGTTTCCCAAGGATAAAAATGACAACAAACTGAGGCATTTGTTCTTCTCATATCTTTCACAGTGGTTCACAGGCTTTAGATCTTAAAATTGAATGTCAATAAATATTTCATCTTAAATTACTCTCCCAAAATAGAGGGCTAATTCTCTAATTTTACTTTTAAAAAATATTGAGGACCTAGTATGACCAAGAAGTAAGCTTTTTATATACGGCATGGCTTCATTGCTATAGAAGTGTCATTGGCAACTTCTTCTAAGTCATTAAAAATTAACTAGCATAGTGACTGGTACATAGGTGCACAACAACCAACTCCCATTGTGATGCTTCTTCCTTAAGGAGACCTCAAGTCGAAAGCTAATAAAAAATATAGGAGAAGAAGGAGGAGGAAGAGGAGGAGGAGAAGGAAGGGAACAGAGGGAGGGAGTAATTTTATTTTTGGATATTTAATGAGTACAAGTGCAGATTTCTTACATGCATATATTGTGCAGTGGTGAAATCTGGGCTTTTAGTGCACCCATCACCTGAATAGTGCACATTGTACCCAAAGGGTAATTTTTCAATCCTCACCTCCCTCCCACCCTTCCACCTTTTGGAGGTAGCGAGGGAGGTAGGGAGCCAGACAGTGGATCTGTATTTACTGACAAAAAAGGATGCCTGTGATAGTTTTTAGGGAAAAAATAAAAGCAAGTGACAGAATAATAAAGTAACATATGATATTGCTCTTATAAAAGTAATATAAACACACATGGCCATGCACACAGACATAATATATAATGTCTGGAAGAATATACATCAAATTGTTAACAATATTTCCCCTAGAAAATGGATTGGGACTATAGGAGAAGAATAAACTTTCCCTTTTTACTAAATACTTTGTACATTTCCTTTTTAAAAATTTATTTTTATATATTTAGAGAGTACAAGTGCAATTTCTTACATGCATGTATTGTGCAGTGGTGAAATCTGGGCTTTTAGTGCACCCATCACCTGAATAGTGTACATTGTACCCAGTGGGTAATTTTTCAATCCTCACCTCCCTCCCACCCTCCCAGCTTTTGGAGTCTCCAATCTATTATTTTACTCTATATGCCCATGTTGTACATTTCTTAATGCTTCAGTTTTTTAATGTTTACAATAAGAATGTATTAATTTTGTACTTTGTTTAGTTAAAAAGAGGAACTTCAGATGATAATAACAAGCTACTAAAAGGAAGCAATTTATAACCGCTGACACCAACTTGTCCAGAAAAGGGTAAAAAAAACAGATTAATACAATAGCAACTCCCTTCACCCACCAAAAGCACCCCTCTGTCTGCCATCTCTGTAAATGCCTATAGGCATTTGAACCCATAGTCAAAGTTTGTGTGAGTCACGATAGAAGCCCGGGAGATCAGAACAGGACTTTGAATATCACAGGCTCACTTGGCAATTGCAATACTAGCTACACAATGGGCTGCAGAACTTATCTTTTAGAACTGCTTTATTGAGGCAAAATTAATATATAATAAACTACAGATTTCATAACATAAACTACACATGTATCAAAACTGTATGTTTTGATAAATTTTGACATATGTATACACACCTATGAAACTATCACTGCAATCAAGGTAGTCAAAATACCCATTGTCCCTCCACATTTCCTCCCTACCCTCATCAATCACTGATCTAGCTGCAAAATATTTTGTTTTGAGACAGGGGTTTGTTCTGTCCCCCAGGCTAGACTGTAGTTGTGCAATCAAGGCTCACTGCAGCCTCGACTTCCTGGGCGTTAAGCCATCCTCCCACCTCAGCCTTCTGAGTAGCTGGAACTACAGGCACGTGCCACCACGTCTAGCTAATTTTTTATTTTTTGTAGAGATGGGTCTCTCTATGTTGCTGAGGCTGGTCTCAAACTCCTGGGTTGAAGCAATCCTCTCACCTCTCTCTCCTCAGCTTCCCAAAGTGCTGGAATTACAGGCGTGAACCACCACTCCTGGCTTAGCTGCAGCGTTTAACTCATAAATGATAATTTATAACACAGCAAAAGCAAACAGATGTTTTTGGAAAATACTCAACTAGTCCAGGCATGGTGGCTCACGCCTGTAATCCTGGCACTTTGGGAGGCTGAGGCAGATGGATCACCTGAGGTCAGGAGTTTGAGATCAGCCTGGCCAACGTGGTGAAACCCCGTCTCTACTAAAAATACAAAAATTAGCTGGGCGTGGTGGCGGGCGCCTGTAATGCCAGCTACTCGGGAGGCTGAGGCAGGAGAATCACTTGAACCTGGGAGGCGGAGGTTTCAGTGAGCCGAGATTGTGCCACTGCACTCCAGCTTGGGAGTCAGAGCGAGACTCTGTCTCAAAAAAACAAAAAAAGGATTGTCATTTTCTCCCCTACACAATCCTTGTTTTTAACCCTGTTTAAGCCAAATACACAAAAACATAATCTATGCTTAGTTATTATACTGTAGATATAGTTATGTATTTTATGCATATTTATATATTCATCAAAATATACATACCAAAATGTGTGGAATCACTAAGATCAAATTATTAGGCTTTGACTTAAAACTGACTCTTTAAAACAACTTAATTTGTCTCTAATTTCCCTTTTAATTAGCCTGTGCTTCAATTGACAGTAAAGGTAGAATTCATTAATAACTTTCCCATCATTTTCACCAATCACTATTATATGCATAGATTAATTTATTAAACAAAGTTTTAGGAGCCTAGATAAACCAAGCCTTAATGGCAAGAAATGCCATAATCATGACCTTCACAAATTATCAAAAAGTCAAATTTTAATAAATATTTCTAGTATTCCCATATTCTATTGTGTTCACCATAACCTCCCCAATCCTCCCCACCCACATGCACATATCTTTCCTTTAGCCTTATGATTAAAAGCAACACTACTGAGATGACTTATTCTTTAGTATCTTTGCATAGGAAAATGGGAGCTCCTCTAACCTTAAAAAATTATAGTTATTTAATAATGTTTACACAGTGTGCATTCTAGCAGTATCTTGTGTACGTAGCTTCACTAAAACATTTCACTCAACATGTTCCCAATGCCAAAACATTTCTGGGAGATTCTCAGAGAACACGGTCACCTCATCTTCCTTGCCTCTATATCTCGTAGCAAAGCTGATTGAATAACAGTAGGATAAGGGAATAGAGAAAAGGAAATAGACTGGAGATGTTGTCACAAGCCTAAAATGTTTATTTTAACCAGCAGTGAAACCTCAGTAAATTCTGCACAGTCTGCATCCTAAGACATTCCAATATCTTCTCCCGTTTCAGGAGATACTGGAGAGATTCGCCTAATATATCTCAGGATTTTTAGATCAGAAATATAACTTGAAACTTTAAAAGCACTTGAGTAATCAGCAAAGTAGCCACCTATTCATTCTCTCTTGCTTGTTCTCTCATAAATATTTGCTGTCATAGTGTTAGAAAGGCCATTTGAATGAGGTACTTAAAAAAAAAGTGGAAAAAATAGGACCATCTATGCAATCAATATCCTCTTTCAAAGTAGCTCTTTGCTGCCTTTCTTTTTTCTCCAGGCTTTTGAATTTTAAGGTTAGTCATTTTGAAAACATTTAAGATGTATGCAATTATACAACATATTTATGGAAATAGCAGGGAAGCCAGAATTTATTTGGGTCAAATTAACCTAGCCAATTTTCAATTTTCTGGCTACTACAGAATCCCAGTATATCTTGACCAAATAAAAACATTCCATGGTTCTTCAGTCAAGATGCCACGCATGGACGTTCAAGTATTCTGACACGCCATTAGCCCAACAACATTTTAAAACTGAGGCTGACCATATGCTCTGATCTTGAATAATTTAAAAATCACATCATTAAAATGAGTGGCACTCAGTTTTGCAATAATAAGAATATAGCCAATATATGGCCCGACAAATGACCGAATTCCAAAATTAAAATGGTCTGGGCTTATGGGGGCACTGGGGGCTTTCTGGGCAGAATGGAAGGGATTTTTGGAGATGCACAGCCATTTGGCAATGATAAATTTGCAACAATGAAATATTAGAGTCCTACTGAGAGAGAATCTCTTCTACCACCATTCAAAGAAAATCAGCTCGAAGGCAGAATTTAGTATGTGGAATTTTGATCCTGAAATGAAGAAAGCTGGATTCACATTAATTTAACTCTGAGCAACTTAATTTCCTGTTTTCTTTTCCTTGTGTTAAAACATCATCCTAAAGTTTCCATATGTGGTAATGTTTGTGGAAGCAAAGTGTTCTGAGTGTTTCTGAGGCTAATAGAAAATAAATTAGCCTGAAGAAAAGTCTTGTGTTGGCCTTTCTGTGCAAATGCATTCACATAACTAACTCTAAGCTAGTGTGTATAGGAGTCATTCCAAGATAACAAGGGAAGAAGCTATTTTTAAAAACCTGCACAGAGCAGTCAGCAGACCTATCTGACCAGTCCTTTGGTCTTTTGCCCCTTCTTCTGCACCAGGAACATTTTTGTTGAAGAACACCTCTCTCCAGACACCTCCAGCCAGGAATGCTGCTTTATACCTTGGATTAATAAACAATGCTACTGAAGAAGACTCACTGCTTTCTCTTCTCATGAAAAAAAAAAAAAAGCTATCAGGGAATTAAAGGAATGTGGCTGAGTATCTTCCATACTTTTGCCTCAATCATTGAATAATCAGAGTATTATTTGTGGGAAATGCGTATCATGAGGTTGCCAGTGTTTTGCTTCTCAGTTGTATTTCCACAATCTGAAAATTACCAGCAAAATTCCTGCCCACCAGTCGCCACCTACAGGTCAAAAGCAACCTTCACACGGGACCCTGCTTTGCACTATTACACAGTTTTTGAGAGTAACAGTACTTCCCAACCTTTTAAAAATCCCAAGGTAAACTTGTTTGAATACAAGTCCCACAGAATAGGATATTATCCAATACCTCGTGCTGAAAATGTGATCAAGGGAAGAAAGACTGGAGAAGCCACAATTCACTTGAACTCTTCACAGTGGACCAAAATGAAGTTATGGCATCCTAACCAGGGAATAGTGCCAGAGAGAAAAAGGTACAAAGTCAAAAGCGAATGAAATTATTTTAAAATTAAGACAACTGTATATTAACAATATTCAGCATGAACAGCATGTAAGATTTACACCATTGTATATACCATCATGATCTGATTTTTGCACCTGTTTTATTAGCAATTCCAGATATTGATATGGTCAACACAATTCCTCATTTTTCATGCCTATAGAGAGTTTCTCTTGAAATTCTGTACAATTACAATGTGTCAATAAAAATTAAATGTTGTTAAAAAAGAAATTCTATATAGAGAAAAATTCTATAGAAACTCTATACTTACTATATATTTAGTTGGATATTCTCCCTGGGGATTTGTGTCTTCAATTATTTTTGAAAGAGCATAACTCTTTCCAAAAGAGTACTGCCACTACTCTACACTACTATTATGAGAACGAGTGCTACCATGGAAATCTTTGTGTAAATTAATTAATTAATTAATTAATTTATTTATTTATTTATTTATTTTGTGACAGAGTCTCACTCTGTTTCACAGGCTGGAGTGCAGGGGCATGATCTCAGCTCACTGCAGCCTCTGCCTCCCGGGTTCAGGTGATTCTCATGCCTCAGTCTCCAGAGTAGCTGGGATTACAGGCACATGCCACCACGCTCGGGTAATTTTTGTATTTTTTTGGTGGAGATGAGGTTTCGCCATGTTGGCCAGGCTTGTCTCGAGCTCTTGACTTCAAGTGATTCGCCCGCCTTGGCCTCCCAAAGTGCTGGGATTACAGGTGTGAACCACCGTTCCAGGTCTTATGTAAATATTTTTTAAAAGCCAATTTATTAGGCCATCAGCATTATTAACATACTTGATTCCCCTGCAGTCCTGATCACATTGGATCATTATCATTTTTATTTCTGTTACCTTTATTAGTATAAAATGACAACTTAAAGCAGCTTTAATTTGCATTTAATTTTATGTAGGCTGTAGTTCCAGCCAACTTTTATATTGATATTCAACTGCCTATTCAATGTCTCCAGTTGAATGTATCATTGGCATCTCAACCTAACAAGTGCATCAGAGCCCTTAATTTGCATCTCCTAAACCTGTCCTCCACATCACACTTGCTCCCCTGATTCCCAGTGATTCCCAGCTCCCTAAGTAGAGCCACCCTGCACCCAGGCGCTTAGGCTCAAAACCTAGGAGTTAATCCTTCCAAAAGTCTTTTTGACTCCACCTTTACCACAAATCCCAAATTCATCTCCATCTTCGCTGCTACCCCCCAGTCCAGGCCACTGTGATCTCTCACCTGGATTACTGCAACAGCCTCCTAACTGGTCCTTCTTCTTCCATCCTTGCCCCTACAGAGTCTACTCTACACAACAGCCAATGTCATATTTTTAAAAACCTAAATCAGATCATGTCACTTCTCTGTTCAAAACCCTCCAGCAGCATCTCATCATGTTTTGAATGAAATCCAAACTACTTACCTTCAAAACATGGCCCCCGCCCACCTCTTTCAACTCAGCTTTTTACCCTTCTCCCTTATTACCCTTGTTCTCTCCATCTCACCCCACTGGCCTTTTTACTGCCCCTCAAATGCATCAGGTTCACTCCTCAGGCCTTTGCTCTTGTGGTTCCCTCTACCTGAAGGGTTCTCCTTCAAGATTTTCTCATGGCTGGCTCCTTCACTTTGCTCTCATTTGACTTGAATGTCACCTCCTCAGAGAAGCCTGCCCTAAACACTCTCTGAAATAGCACTGCTACCACCCCTGTGACTTGGTAGCCTATCATACCATTTTATTTTCACTGTAACACAGAAACCATCTGATCATCCTGTGTCATTGTTAACATTTTATTTTTAATCTGCATCTGTCTGGTTCACCATTATATCTTTAGAGCCTAGAACAGTACCTAACATATAGTAGGAACTTAATAATGCTAAATCTTATGTAAAACAGAGACTTTGCGCAATAACTACATTTAAAAGATGTTACTTCCGGCTGGGCACAGTGGTTCATGCCTGTAATCCCAGCACTTTGGGAGGCCGAGGTGGGTGGATCACAAGGTCAGGAGTTCGAGACCAGCCTGGCCAACATGGTGAAACCCCGTCTCTACTAAAAATACAAAAATTAGCCGGGCGTGGTGGTGCACGCCTGTAATTCCAGCTACTCAGGAGGCTGAGGCAGGAGAATTGCTTGAACCCAGGAGGCAGAGGTTGCAGTGAGCCGAGATCGCACCACTGCACTCCAGCATGGGTGACAGACTGAGACTCTGTCTCAAAAAAAAAAAGTATTACTTCCCTACTTAAAATACTAATAACAGCACCTAAAGACCCACAGTGAAATGATAATGCAGACTTGCTTGTTCTTTTGGACTCCTAGACCTATTAACATTAATCAGTGAACATTGAGATTAATTTAAGTGTACCTACCAAGCACCTTTAAGACAGTTTGGGGACCACAGTGAAGAGTCACCCTCAAACAACTGAGTCTAGAAAGGGAAAGAAACTGAGACAATTAACTGGAATCTAAGGAAGAAAATGGTGAATGTCAGGAGAGACATTTGGTAGTTTGGGCTACAGACAAGCAATAATGGTTTTAACATTCTTTCACATGAGTGTTAAAATTCCTGAGAATAGGCTACAGTCATGTTTAAGTGTGTCAGTATTGCTCCCTTCAAGAGTGTTGGGACATGCATAAAAATAGTTGTACCTGTCACAATAACTAGCATAGGGAGGACACCACTGCCATTTTGTGAGCAAGGGGCCAGCGATGCTAACTGCCCTGAAGTTCCTAAACAGACCTGCACAACAAAGAACTCCCTACCTCAAATGCCAACACAGAGTGGCTTATACCTGCCCATCTAAAACATATGGACCACTTTCTGGGACTCCAGATTAATATTTTTAACATGCTATCTTTTAGGTAGTCACTTCGGGGTTTCCCCCCCCCCCGATTTTTTTTTAAATCTTTTTGGCCCAGATGCTATACACATCAACTATTCAGCAAACAGAAAATCTGAGTGCAAGCAAAGGATGAAGAACAGCAAGGCCCACCAGAATGTCTCTTTGGGGCCCTAGCACAGCGGGCTTTCAGCCCCAGGCCCAAAGAAAGCTACTATCTATGGATAATGCTCCACAATGAGGTCCACAGCATTCCTGTGTGTTAAGATTATTCACCCTTCACAGAGACAGTTTCACTGCATGTCTGACAATTTCCTAATTACACAATAAGACAAGAAGCTAATCCTGAGTGTGAAACTTCCCAAGTGGGGGCTTGTTTCCCTTGAGCAGTGGCCCAGGGCCTACAGGATTAGGCAGGTACTGAGCACGGGGGCTGGGGACTGGGTAGGACCATGGGAAAGCAGAGCACCTGCCCCTTGCTAAAGAAGTCAGTTCTGCACAGCTTTGCCCTCCACAAGTGAAATGCAGACCAGACCTTCCAGCATTTCAAGATAAGCTGGAAATCCTGATCCTTACTGAGTTCTTTTGCTTTTTCAACATTGACCACTAATTCAATTGCTTTTTCAAATCCTGTGCAGGCCGCAGCACACTCATCTAAGGCTGAGTTTGACCCAGGGCCCCTAGCGTGTTCCTTCTGCACACTGCACCCAGGAATCTATTTGGTTGCACATGTCTGCTACTCTGTAGGGGTTCAGGAAATCCAAAAACAATGTCTAAATGTGCTACCATTGGGTAAGGTTCTCAAGAATGAGAAATGAGAATGAGGATGAGAGAGGCACATGCTGGTCACACCAGGTGACTGATACTGCCTTTGCCATGCTCTTCCTTGCCCCCAAATTCTCAACATCCCCCACTTCTTACTGCTTCAGGTAACAGTTTCCCTTCAAAGGTCTCCAAAACATGATCCTACCCACCTTGCCAGCCCTATTTTCACCACACCCGTGTGTCCATCCTCCATTCTAGTTGGGCCAGTCTTCCTTGAGTTCCTTTAAAGATGTTGATCCCCTCAGCCAAATATCCCCTCTCCTCATCTAAAGCCTACTCACCCTTCAAAACCTTGCTCCATTTCACCTCTTTTATGCAACCTTCTCTGTGACAGTAAAAACCAAAATGCTTTTGAGCTCAAGGTCTGGTGTCAAGCAGATCTGGGTTCAAATCCCGCCTCTGCCACTGACCAGCTTGGTGACATCCTTGGGCATGCTACCTAACCTCTTTGAGCTTCAGAAGATGATAATAGTGCCTACCTTACAGGTGGGATTAAATAAAATGATGTGGCCAGGTGCAGTGGCTCACGCCTGTAATCCCAGCACTTTGGGAGGCTGAGGCAGGTGAATCATTTGAGGTCAGGAGTTCGAGACCACCCTGGCCAACATGGTGAAACCCCATCTCTACCAAAAACACAAAAATTAGCAGGGTGTAGTGGCCTGCACCTTTAATCCCAGCTACTCGGGAGGCTGAGGCAGGAGAATCATTTGAACCCAGGAGATGGAGGCTGCAGTAAGCCGAGATCATGCACTGCACTCCAGCCTGGGTAACAAGAGTGAAACTCTGTCTCAAAATAAATTAATTAATTAAAATGATCCAAGTAAAGTACTTAACTTCCAGTAAGTGTTCAGTAAATTTTCATTATTATTATGACTACCAAATTTTCACTGACCTTCCTCTTCTTCTGCAAGTGCTCCAGC
Source organism: Pan troglodytes (assembly GCF_028858775.2). Classification (NCBI taxonomy): domain Eukaryota; kingdom Metazoa; phylum Chordata; class Mammalia; order Primates; family Hominidae; genus Pan; species Pan troglodytes. The sequence continues at coordinate 116,797,147 of NC_072421.2, forward strand.
CCTTGCGCTGTCTCTTCTGAGCAAAGGGCAACTAGATTCCATGATGTCCACATTTGCTCTGTGCCCCAGGCATTAGCCTGCCTCAGCCCACAGCTTGGTTTTATAGCTTCTTAAAGTGCCAGAAGCATGTTGGATACAACATAGAACCCACAGACCCAAGTGTACACTGAATCAGAGAGTTGGACAACTACCAGCGCCCTGGCTCTGAAATAACTCAGCAAAAGTCTCTCTCTCTCTAGCAAAGGTAGGAATGCATGCTGGGAAGATAAACTGCTTCACTGTTTGGAATAAGTCTCTCTCTCACACACGCATCACCACCACCACCACCACCACCACCACCATTATCATCTCCATGTTCTCTAACCTCTGTACCTCGCCTTTCTTACTGTGGGTATAGAGATGACACATAAAGCCAGCAAAGGCCACTCTCTTCACGTAAGTGTATGATGGGAACTTGGACAAACAGGCTGCACTGCAGGTATACTCTTTGTCTGGAACAAAATGGAAAGCCACTACAAAAGCCAAGGTGGACTCTGCAGGCCCTGTCCCCCTCCTGCCCAATGTTACTCCACCTCAAGTCAGCCCCATCCATCCTGATGTGTGTGGCAGCTGGGATCCCCCGGGCACCTTTGCCAGCAGGCCTATTCCACTAGTCACTTTCCTCTGTGCTCCACAAGGGTTGAAGGAAAAATGCCTTCATGGAAGTTACTCCATGCTTCAAGTTACTCCATTCTTTGAAGGCCTCCCCCAGCCTCTCTCCCCTCCCCCCGCCTCTCTCCCCTCCTCCCAAAAAACCAGAGCACAGAAAAATGTAACTGCTGGAATGTCACATGCTTCAAAAGGCAAACAAACAAAAAACCAGAATTTGAGAGGTCCCAACATATTTTTCCAAAAAATGGTTTTCTCAGCATGAAGAACGAGCCCTACCGATTGCACTGCACAAGTTTACACTCTCAACAGCATGAAGTTCCAAGGTTAGATCAGAGACAGGCCGGAAAACAGGGCGAAATGGGCATGATCTTTGAGATCATATTCTCAATCTAGAAAAGACACCAAGAAGAGGCCCAAAGGGTAACCAGTTTCCCATACTGGAACCCAGCGTTCCAATACACGTTTGTTACCCCCTCGGAGTTAGCAGCACTAGAAAGTTCTGCCTCCTGTAATGGTCGACTTTAAATAAAAACACAAAAAGCAGGAGACCAAAAGGCGGCACGGGTCCCAAGGACCACGACTATGATTTCCCCCTGAGCGCGGGTATGGCATGCATATCCTACAGCATGGGCCTCCCCAACTTGATTCTTCCCCTCGCCTCTCGGCCCACCAACCCAAGCTCAGGATCTTGCATCCCGAAAGCGTTGTGGGTGAGCAAGCCACAGTCAGATTAAAACGGTCTTAATCCACCCCGCCGGAAACCTCAAGCCGAGACTCAGAATCTCTTGAGAAGTCCCTAAAGCCAAGGACGAGGGTCATCAGGGGGCGGCAGCGGCAGAGCCCTGCTAATGATGGGCACTTGGCGTACCGGTCGAGCAGGAGAGGGCACCTTCAGTTCCCATTAGCGGGATGTCACTGCCAACGTGCCTCAGGGGAATGCCTCGACCTTCGCCCGACAGCGGCCTGGGTGAGCCCTCGAGTGGGTTCCGGTGCGCTCCCTGGCTCGGCGGGGTCTCGAGTGAGGGGAGAGTGGACCTGGAAGAGCCTAGGCGTTACTCTGGAAAACGTGACTCTGCTGGGGCAAGCGGGGAACTCGGGTCTCTTGCGCAGCCCCTCCCCAGTCCCCACCGAAGGCCCAGCGTGGCTGCCTTCTCTGAGGACAGAGCCCAGGGCATTTACCGGGAGCTTCAGGAACCGTTCGTCTCTACTCCAGGATCCGGTAGGATAACGGGACTGCCGCCGCCGCCGCTGCCGCCGCCGCCAATGTCTATGCCGCCGTCGTCGCCTCCCTCTCACCGCCGCAGTCGCAACCGTCAGCGGTTCCAGTCACCCCGTGCGACTGTCGCTCGCGAGGCCAGCTGTTGAATGGCTCGCGTCGAGCTCACCGCGCGCAGAAGTGTCCTCGCTAAGAGGGCAACGCTGGCGCGCGACCCGGTGCCAATGCCCCGTGACCTCCTCGATCCCCTGAGGCTCTGGCGAGCTCACCGCGGCTGCCTAGTAGCTCGCGACTGCGGGTTCGTCTGCCCGCGCGCGGGCTGCCCTCAGAGCTCTGCCGCGCTGGCGGCTCGCCCTGAACGCAGGCAAGACCAGCGGCAATGATGGACTCTTCCCGCCCCTGGATTCCCCCAGGGCCAATCGCCTTCTCCTGAGGAGCCCTTCAAGTAACCCCGCCCCTCTCCTGCTGCAAAGGCCGAGCCAAAGTTTACCCCAAGGCGCTGCTACTCCCGAAGATTTCGAGGCTTTGATCATGCTACTCCCCCCTCAACCCCCACGAAGTTACAGTGATTTAGAGGCTGAAACTCACTTGGCCTACCAACCCCCACGCGACCTATTTCCTTTGAAAAAACGAGTATACAACTAACGAGAGAGGTGATGTTGTTCACCTCATCCCTGAAGTGGGACTGCTGAGAAGTGGCCACGCGCTCGGCCAAATTTACACATCAGGGAGTGAGGACGAACCACAAAGGCCATCGACTGACTATCCTCGCATTGTTTTTTTCTGTTTCTGGGGCCTGCTTTCGGAGGCTGGCCAACTTCCAGCGACCAGGACTCACTGGCTCCGTGTACCACCGTTCGGGTCTCCGACTTCCTGGCTTGAGAGTGAGCGAAACCGGTCCCCTGGTAACTTCTGCACTTTTGAGGACATGCAAAGTCAGTCTTGTTCCTCCTGCCCATGGTGGTCCAACAATTTGAACACAATTCCAGCCACGTTCCTCCAGGCTCTGTTGCTCTAAAGACCTGGGTTCAAGGCTCGTCTCTGAATTTAATTCCTTTATATCTTTTGAAAGTGGAAGGCAGGAACTGAGTCTATCCTTTACACCCCACCCCACCCCAGAGTATAGACCCTTCAGCACAGAGGAGACCAGGATGGCCAAGTCCCTTATATAGACTTCTCTGGTGGAGCTCCCTCAGGTAGCATTCACTTTCTTGACTTCCATATCACAAGGCCCATTCTATAGAATATAGTTTTAATATATAATTAAAACTACAGAATATAGCTTAATATAGTTATAATATTTTGAATATTTTTATGCTTTAAAATAAAATCAAATATAACCATATTTTGTATCATTTAATCTCTTAAGTTATATTCCATCCAATATAAAACAAATCTGTGTACACTGATGCAGTATACATAATCATTTCAGTTAAATAAATTGACCTGAAAATTTAATAGCTATTCCTTATTGTGTTAGGTACCATGAAAAAGGGTTTTACATATACAAACTGTATAAAGGTATTTAGTACTAATTAAAAAACTGTGACCGAAATTCCATTTTTTGTCCCCATTTTTTAAATGAAGAAACCGAGGCATAGAAAGTTTAAGCTACAGCCCTACATGAGCGATTAAATAACGAGAGCTGAGATTCTAATCTGAGCAATTTAGTTCTAGATGCTATGCTGCTAATCATTACGTTGATTTGTATTTTAGGTTATCCAATGCTCCAAATGGGATATATTAAAGTAATAACAATGGGAAAATTGCTTCTCTTGTCATCTAAAGCTTTTTGTTGTTGTTGTTGAATCTTAATGATTTTGTGCTTTAATTACTTTAGTGAAATATTTTCTTTTCTAATGCATAGACTATTGGGAAAAAGTAAAACAGAATTCAGCTTATCAATAAATGATATTCCTGTTAGTGTATTTCCGGGACTTTTGTTTCAAACAATATACATGAAGAATGCATGTCATTCATTTCATTTTGGGGCATAAGCAACAACTATTAAAAATAAAAACAAAAATAGAAATAATACCAAGAAAACTGACTTGAAAACGTATTACTACCAATGTCTGGGAAAAAAAATCATGGTTCAAAATCTAGTTATTCCCACTTATTAGCTTTATAACACAGCTTGGGCAAGTGACTTAATTTTCTAGGCCACTATTTTTTCATTTGCACAGTGAGAATAATTCTTTGCAATGTTGTTTTGAACATTGGTATTTGGAACACCTAACCCAGAGACTGGCACATTGTGAGCATTTAATAAATGTCAGTGACATAATGCTTCAATCTCATCTTTTAATGAAAAGGCTTTCCTGGAGTGAGACAAAACCCTTGAATATACCAGTTACAAGAAGAGATTATCAGAAAAATTAGTCTTTTTTTAAAGATTTGCACAAAATATTTAGCAACAGAACTACCCTGTTATGCTATCATTTGATATATATTTTCAAAATATAATGTCACTCTAAGTGACATAATAAGTAAACATAGCACAGATAAACCTAAAAAAATTCCTAATCCTAGTTGTTACTCTTATAATAATCCTTTATTACTTAAATTATAATTAGAAAAGCCTTAACAAAACTAAAATCCTTAAAACATCTACATTTTAATGTAAGTTAAATACATCATAAGTGTAAGACACCATTAAAATTTAGAAAAATAAAACCTAAAGAGCAGTAAGCAATATGGCTTAGAATTCCCTCTAGTATTGCAAAATAAAAATAAAAGGGGCTTAAACAGTTTCTTTTATTTGATGTGGCTTTCTCTTGAAGAATATAAATTTGATAGCAGATACCCAATTATATTATTAAGGTCCATATCCATACACAGGGCAGAAAATTATCATTAATTTTCAACCGAAGTGACAACAGAATCAAAATATTAGAAAGAAAACAAATTTTTAACTTTTGCTGCCATAAATCCTTTATAACCCCCAATCAGTAATGCCTGTTTACTATCGAGTTTTAAGGTGAATAAAAAAAATCCAAGCAGATTATTCAAGTGTTCAATAATTTGAAATGCTGCCATTCTATTCTAGACCTTTGGAAATCAACATGAGAAATGAATCAGGTTGCAAGGGATTCACCTACTGTAAGCTTCCTTCTGAGTCTGGACAAAACAAGAGTTATGTTATGTAGCATTGGAAAAGTGTCATGTAGCATTGATTTACTATGTTACTGATAGCACTGAAAAAAAAAATCAACTTACCTTACCCGAGAAACAGCAAAAAGTGCAGTCTCCAAATGTTGTACTTTGGTTTTTTGTTTGTTTGTTTGTTTGTTTGTTCATTTTTGAGACACAGTATAGCTTAGTCACCCAGGCTGGAGTGTAGTGGTGCGATCTCAGCTCACTGCAACCTCCGCCTCCCAAGCAATTCTCCTGTCTCAGCCTCCTGAGTAGCTGGGATTACAGGCCACCATGCCCAGCTAATTTCTTTCTTTCTTTTTTTTTTTTTTTTAGTAGAGACAGGGCTTCACCATGTTGGCCAGGCTGGTCTCAAACTCCTGGTCTCAAGTGATTCGCCTGCCTTGGCCTCCCAAAGTGCTGGGGTTACAGGCATGAGACACTGTGCCTGGCCTGTTGTCTTTTGGATAAAATCATTAGCCGTGGGTACAACCTGAAAGCACGGAGTTGTATTGAAAGGCAGCCATGAAGCCCACTCAATTCATTTGACTCTCTTGCCTGTTAAAACTATTTGTGGAAATTTCTGCCCAGCGTGGTGGCTCACTCCCAGCACTTTGGGAGACCGAAGTGGGCGGATCGCTTGAGGTCAGGAGTTCAAGACCAGCCTGGCCACCATGGCGAAACCCTGTCTCTACCAAAAAATACAAAAATTAGCCAGGCATTGTGGCACATGCTTGTGGTCCCAGCTACTCGGGTGGTCTCAGCTACTCAGGAGGCTGAGGCAGGAGAATCACTTGAACCCAGGAGGCAGAGGTTGCAGTGAACTGAGTTCACGCCCCTGCCTCACTCTGGATGACAGAGTGAGAATCTATCTCATTAAAAAAAAAAAAAAAAAAAAAAGGCCAGGCGCGGTGGTTCACACCTGTAATACCAGCACTTTGGGAGGCCGAGGGGGGTAGATCACTTGAGGTCAGGAGTTGGACACCAGCCTGGCCAACATGGTGAAACTCCGTCTCTGCTAAAAAACACAAAAATTAGTCAGGCATGGTGGCACGCGCCTGTAATTCCAGCTACTCAGGAGGCTGAGGCAGGAGAATCACTTGAACCCAGGAGGTGGGGGTTGCAGTGAACCCAGATCGCGCGACTGCACTACAGCCTGGGCGACAGAGCAAGATTCCGTCTCAGAAAAAAACAAAACAAAAGAAAAGACTTTTGTGGAAATTTTAGTTTACTTTAATATATTTATGTCACTGTGGAATGTAACTCTGTTACCTTTATATTTAAAAATTGGTTGAATCAATGAATATAGCAGAAACTAGTAGAAAATGTATTATTTTGAAACAAGGCAGCTCATTTATTTGAGCTTTCGATTCTTTTGGATATATACCCACAAGTGAAATTGCTGGATCATATGATAGCTCTGGGGGTTTTTGTGTGTGTGTTTTGTTGTTGTTGTTGTTGTTGTTGTTTGTTTGTTTGTTGGAAACCTCCATACTGTTTTCTATGGCAGTTGTACTATTTTTACATTCCCCTAACAGTACACAAAAGTTCTAATTTCTCCACATCCCTGCCAATGCTTATTTTCTGTTTATTTTTATAGCAGCCATTCTAATCAACATAAGGTGATTTGTTCCTTATTTTTAGCCCAGGTATATACCCAATTATCTTACATAGTGTTTCATAGTATGAAAAATCCACTATCAATAAACAATTTGTTTGAGCCTGATCTTCAGTTATTTCAAACAATACTGCAGTGAACATCCATGTATGAATATCTTTATATATATGTTGGATACCTTTTGAAAGATAATTGTGAGGACAAAGGATATGTATATTTTTGTAACTTTTTATTGTGATATAATTTCAGACTTACAGAGAAGTTGCAGGAACACACGTATTTCCCCAATTGTTAACAGTTTGTCGGTTTGTTTTATCATATTTTCTCTATATACGCATATTACCTTTTTTCTGAACCATGTGGGAGTAAATTTTAGCTATGAGGTCCATTTAACTTTAAATACTTCAGTATGTATTTCTTAGAACAAAATATTTCTCTTTCTGTCCTAGAAGCATTTATGAAAAAAGAAAAAAATCTCTTTTTTTTTTCCTTTGAGACAGAGTTTCACTCTTGTTGCCCAGGCTGGAGTTCAAGGGCGCAATCTCAGCTCACCACAACCTCTGCCTCCCAGGTTCAAGTGATTCTCTTGCCTCAATCTCCCGAGTAGCTGGGATTACAGGGATGTGCCACCATGACCAGCTAATTTTGTATTTTTAGTACAGGCGGGGTTTCTCCATGTTGGTCAAGCTGGTCTCGAACTCCCGACCTCAGGTGATCCTCCCACCTCGGCCTCCCAAAGTGTTAGGATTATAGGCGTGAGCCACTGTGTCCGGCCGAAAAAATCTCCTTACATAAGCACAGTGCAAATATTAACATCAGGAAGTTAATATCATAAAGTTCTATTATCTACCCTACAGGCCTTACTCATAATACTCCAATTGTGCAGATAATGTTCTTTGTAGCAAAAAAATTGGGGGGAGGGGGTCTGAGATGTAATTCAGCATCATATATTGCATTTTTCATTTATATCTAGCCTTCTTTCATCTTGAAACTGTTCTTCAGACTGTCTTTGACTTTCATGATTATGGCATTCTTTTCATTATTTTTAAATTACTACTACTACTATTATTATCATTTTAAACCAATCCTAAACTTATAAAAAAGTTGGAAGTGTAATACAGGCTGTTCTGGTTTTTTTTTCCTGAACCCTTTGAAAGTGATTTGCCACCCTGATGTCCCATTTCCCCTGAATAATTTAGTGTGTACCTTTTTATTTTTTTAATGACAAGGATACTTTCCTGTCTAACCATGAATGAAACAACCATCAAAAATCAGGAAATTAACATTAATAGATTACTAACATTGAATCCCCAGGTACTATTTAAGTTTCATCAGATGTCTCAAAATGGTCTATTACAGCAAAAGGATCCAGTTCAGAATCGTGCAGTGCTTTTAATTGTCATGTGTCCTTCATCTCCTTCAGTCTGGAAGAGTTCCTTGGTCTTCTGTTGACTTTTAAGACTCAGGCACTTTTGGAGACTACGGGCCAGTTAATTTGGGAAATATCCCTCAATTTGAGTTTATCTGATGTTTCCCAGTGATTAAATTTAGGTTACTTATTTTTGGCAGGGCTATCATAGAAGTGACGCTAGGCTCTAATTGCATTCTGTCAAGTGGAGCATAATTTCAACGTGTCCTATTACTACTCATGATGGTCATTTTGATCTCTTGACTAAGGTGGTAAGTGCTAGGCTTCTCCACTGTGAAGTTATTCTTTGTAATTAGTACATACCTTCTGGGGGAAGTACGTTGAAACTGTGTAAATATTCCATTCCTCATCAAACTTTCAATTTATTCATTTATTTGTTTATACCAGTATAGACTTACGGTTTCCTATTTTATTCAATGGATTATAGTCCATTATTATCATTGTTTACTTTGATGCTCAAATTGTCCTAGATTTGGCCACTGGGAGCCCCTTTAAGCTGGTTTCCATGTCCCTTTGACATGACCCCATCATTTTTCGAGCACCTCCTTAGTTTCTGGCACAAAATATTCCAGGCTCATCTTGTACTTTGCCTTCTGTAGTCCCAAAATCAGCCTGGAGAAGCCCTGATTCCTTTTAGTGGAAATGGTATCTAGAAGCCAAATCTGAGCAGCAGGTGTATATATTGTTGTTGGTGTGTTGCTGCTCCCTGAGCCTCTCAGAGTCCTCACTTATATACACTTACACACACACACACACACATTTTTATCTATCTATCTATCCATCTGTCATTTATCTAACCATGAGTTTACTCTGATATATCCAATCCAACACCACAGGGTTCATTCTAATTTTCTTTCTTTCTGCATTAGTAATAATTTATGACAATGAGAAGATAGCTTACGTCATTCTTAATATATTTACTCATTTTTATCAATACTCCTCTATGTAACTGTGCCGGGAGGTTTCTAAGATAGCCCTCGGTGATCCCTGCCTCCTGGTATTCAACCACTTGTGGAATCACCTCCCCTGGAGTGTGAGTTGGATTTAGTGAATCACTTCTAATGACAGAATACAGCAAAAGTTATGGGATGTTACTTCCGAGATTAGGTTATAAGATGACTCTGGCTTCTAGTCTCTCTCTTCCTCCCTCCCCTTGCCCTACCCACTCCTCCCTTTCTCTCTCTCTCTCCCCCTCCCATCCTCCCTCTCAGTAGCTGAGGGAAGCTAGATGCCCTTATGGAGAGACCCACATGGCAAGGAGCTGAGAGAGCCTTCTGGCCACAGCCATTGAGCAACTGAGGTCTTCAGTCAACGCCCCTTGAAGAAATAAATCCTACCAACAACCACATGAGTGTGCTTGGAAGCAGAGCCTCCCTCAGTTGAAGCTTCAGATTTTAGCTTTGTGAGAGACTCTGAGCCAGAGACACCCAGCTAAGCCATGCCCAGATTCCTGCCACATAAAAACTGAGATAATAGATGTGTATTGTGTTAAGCTGCTGAGTTTTGGGGGTAAATTGTCACACAGAAAAAGATACTAACACTTGGCTGGGCGCGGTGGCTCATGCCTGTAATCCTAACACTTTGGGAGGCCGAGGCAGGTGGATCACTTGAGCTCAGGAGTTTGAGACCAGCCTGGGTAACATGGTGAAACCCTGTCTCTACCAAAAATACAATAATTAGCCGGGCATGGTGGTGTGTGCCTGTGGTCCCAGCTACTCAGGAGGGTGAGGTGGGAGGATCGCTTGAGTCTGGGAGGCAGAAGATGCACTGAGCCGAGATCATCATACCACTGCACTCCAGCCTGGGTGACAGAGACTCCATCTCAGAAAAAAAAGAAAAAAAAAAGCAAAGAAATAAATACTGAAAACGTAATCAATCTCCCATGTCCATTGCCACCCCTCCCTGACAGCTCTGTTCTCCCTGCCTGGGTGCCTCTGATTCTCCATAACCAGCCTCCCTGCCTCATGGATTCCCTCTGCAGCCTGCTCAGGCTCTGGCTCCCTACATCACCTCTCCCCCATGTGTATGACCTCCTCGTTCCACTCAGGCTCCAACAGCCCATGCCATGCCACTCCATCATGCGGATGTCCTTGTTAGCCCTCTGAGGCTCTGACTTCCCACACCAGGCTGCCCCTCCACAGGGATGCCTTCACCAACTTGCTTGACTCTGATCCCTCATAGCAGGCTGTCTTCTACACACAAACCCCTTGCCAAATTGCCCTCCAAAAATCTTGTATCAATTTACACTTAGTTTATCTCTGTCTGCCTCTCCTTCTTTTTCTTTTTCTTTTCTTTCTTTTTTTTTTTTTTTTGAGACGGAGTCTTGCTCTGTCTCCCAGGCTGGAGTGCAGTGGCACAATCTCGGCTCACTACAACCTCCGCCTCACGGGTTCAAGCAATTCTCCCGCCTCAGCCTCCCAAGTAGGTGGGATTACAGGCATGCACCAGCACGCCTGGCTAATTTTTGTATTTTTAGTAGAGACGGGGTTTCACCATATTGGCCAAGCTGCTTTCGAACTCCTGACCTCAGGTGATCCGCCCGCCTCAGCCTCCCAAAGTGCTGGGATTACAGGCATGAGCCACCGTGCCCGGCCTCCCTCTCCATTTTCTTTCTTCTCTCACAGGGTGCTGGTTGGCTTTTCCTTCACTGTTTCTAGGTTTCCTCCCAGTGAAATGTCAAATGGTCCAATTCTTCTTAAAAAAAAAATCGGCCCGGGGCAGTGGCTCACGCCTGTAATCTCAGCACTTCGGGAGGCCGAGGTGGGTGGATTACCTGAGGTCAGGAGTTCGAGACCAGCCTGGCCAACATGGTGAAACCTCATCTCTACTAAAAATACAAAAAAAAAAAAAAAAAAAAAACCCGGCTGTGGTGGCGGGCACCTGTAATCCCAGCTCCTCAGGAGGCTGAGGCTGGAGAATTACTTGAAGCCGGGAGGCAGAGGTTGCAGTGAGCTGAGATTGCGCCATTGCACTCCAGCCTAGGTGACAAGAGCAAAACTCCATCTCAAATAAATAAATAAATAAACAAACAAACAGTTGGGTTTATCTGAACTGGCATATCTAAATAGGGAGCATTTCCACCTTCAAAATGCAAATCTTCTCTTTCACTCTCACTGACAGTTAGGGACTTATATCCTTGGTCAGTGAGTTGTAATATAGAGAACTATAAAGAGGAAAAAAAGGAAGTATTTATAGGAATATGCTTTCCAACAGCTTGTGACAAGGATGGGCATTTAAACTGTAGACATACAGGAACTTTTCCAAAAAGGGTTCCTTTGCTCTTTGTTAAGTTCCAGATGCATAAAAATCTAACTGAGAAGGGGTCATTTCTTTCTTAGCCCATTTTTTAGCTTTCAGGTTACAGTATGTGGTCATACGTGTATTTATTCTACCTGGAGCTCAAGCTAGTCTGGCTTTATGTCTCTCTGTCCCTTAGGGTAATATTTATACTTAACGTTTATAAGGTACTTTATGTGACTCTCTTAATTCATCCAGTCCATATAATAGCATTAGGAATTTGCTATTTCTGCCCCTGTTTAACATATGAGGGAAAACTGAACCCCTAAAAGGGGGCGATTTACCCAAGGTCACATAGCCAGTTAGTAACAAAACTGGGGCTGAAACTCAAGTCTTCTGACTCCAGCCCCAAGAATCTTTTTTTTTTTTTTTTTTTTTTTTTGGAGACAGAATCTCTCTGTCATTTAGGCTGGAGTACAGTGGCACGATCTCAGCTCACTGCAACCTCCACCTCCCAGGTTCAAGAGATTCTCCTGCCTCAGCCTCCAAGTAGCTGGGATTACAGGTGGTACCTGCCACCACGCCCAGTTAATTTTTATATTTTTAGTAGAGACAGGGTTTCACCATCTTGGCCAGGCTGGTCTCGAACTTCTTACCTCAAGTGATCCGCCCGCCTCGGCCTCCCAAAGTGCTGCGATTACAGGTGTGAGCAACCAAACCCAGTCCAGAAATCTTTCCACTTTATTCTACTGCCTCTCTGGGTTCTTCTCTTTCAAAGAAGTATTCTTGAAAGCTTAAGTTCCCCTTCCAAGTTGGAGCCTGAATATGTTGAAACCCTTGCCCAAGCTGCCTGGTAGACTATATTTAGCCAGGCCAAATCAGCTCTTTAGAGGTGAATTGTGCTTGAATTTCCCTGCAGCTCTTTATTGCATCATCAAAAATGTTTTTAAAGTCTTGGGGATATTAAGATTATTACTCTTACTGAAAAAAATTAACATAGCAATAAACTGATATATTAAGCAAAAAAATCCAACACCTTCATCACTATGTTGAGAACTGGTTTTGCTGTTAAGTGGTTAGGATTAATTTAAGAAGATAAAACAGATGCCACTGAAATAAATTAAATGTCCTCCAAAGAAGATTGGTTAAATAAATAGCAGTACAAGGAAATACTCTATAGGTGTTTGAAAAGAATGAGGCAGATCAGGCCGGGCGCAGTGGCTCACTCCTGTAATCCCAGCACTTTAGGAAGCTGAGGCGGGCAGATCACTTGAGGTCAGGAGTTTGAGACCAGCCTGGCCAACATGGTGAAACCTCATCTCTACCAAAAATATAAAAAATTTGCCGAGTGTGGTGGTGCACACCTGTAATCCCAGCTACTTGGGAGGCTGAGGCAGGAGAATTGCTTGAACCTGGGAGGCGGAGGTTGCAGTGAGCCGAGATTGTGCCACTGCACTCCAGCCTGGGCGACAGAGAGAGACTCTGTCTCAAAAAAAAAAAAAAGAATGAGACAGATTGATATGTGTTGATAAGGAGTGCTCTCCTAGCTACATTGTTAAGTAAATACAAATACAAATAAAAAACAGTGTGAACAGTATCCTGTCATTTGTAAAATACATTCATATATACACATATATATATACATGAATTTGTATGTGGATAGAATAATAGAATTTCTCCAGAGGAATACACACAAAAAATGAAATAGTGGATACTTCTGTAGAGAGTAAATGGGTGACAAAGGTGGGGAAGAAATATACTTTTCACTGTCTCTTTACATCATTTTTTTCGTACCATTTGCATTTTTGCCAAAGGCCTGTATTGCCTATTAAAAATAATTTTAGTTGTATAGTGCTTTACAATTTTAAAATATTATTTAATATATAATTTTATTGAATATATATGCAATCCAAAGTAGTAAGTATTATGCCTTTCTCATAGAGATCTTCAAACTGGTTCCAATCTCCACCCTACTTTTCAGCTTTCCCTCTCTTCACTCGCTGCATGCTCCAGCCACATCTTAGAGAAGATTGATCTCCACTTTCCCTCTCTCCTTGCCAGCATGGCTCCAGCTCCACTCTCTTACTCGCTTCTAATTAATGTAACTAGGCAGTGTGTTCTATAATTACAGGGCTTGTCAGTGAAATCAATAGTTACCTCCCATGTGACAATGACATTTTAGCTTCATCAATCTCCTTGGAGCCCAGTAGCTTCTCTGAGCCAACAAACCCCCCAAGATTATTAACATATCCCTTTGCTCTCACTCATCTTCATGCATGTGTATAAATCAGCAGATTCTCAATCCACAATTTCATATACCCTGCCGATGATTATTTGGTGATAAAATGACAATCAAATTTATATTTTAATGGCTTTATTGAGGTGTAATTTACATACCACAAAATCCACCATTGTACATGTACAGTTCTATGATTTTTAGTAAATATAAAGAGTTGTGCAACCTCAAAGGCATATTTTTTCATGATAATCTTAAGAATCTAACTTAAAATAACCTAGATTATAATAGGTTTCTGACATACTCAGTTTCTTTCCTCTGACTTCATCTCTCAAGTGTGTTCCCTGCCTTACTTTTCAATGGAAGACACCTAATTATATTGTTTCCTTAAAACTATAGCATGTGAGACTTGGAAGGGCCCTTAGAAATCAACTACAGATAGGAAACTTAGATCCAGATAGGACATATGATTTGCCCAGAGACATATAACAGGTTAATGGCAGAGTCAGAACTAAAACCCAGGAATTTTTTTTTTTGTCGCCCAGGATGGAGTGCAGTGGTACAATCTCTGCTCACTGCAACCTCTGCCTCCTGGGTTCAAGCGATTCTCCTGCCTCAGCCTCCAGAGTAGCTGGGATTATAGGCGCGCACCACCACACTCGGCTAATTTTTGTAATTTTAGTAGAGATGGGGTTTCACCATGTTGGCCAGGCTCATCTCAAACTCCTGACCCCAAGCGATCTGCCTGCCCCGGCCTCCCAAAATGCCAGGATTACAGGCGTGAGCCACCAAGACCGGCCAAACCCAGGATTCTTATTACAAACCCAATCAACTCCCTATGACAACACCGAGCCTCTTCTCTCAAGCATTGCTAATGTCCTGGAAATCAGTGAATCAACCATCATTAATCAATTTGCCTGGCTAAATCTGAAGATTTGATGATGGAAAAAGGGCTTGGCTTGAGGGTGGGTCTAGAGAACAGGTAGGAGATATAAACTCTTTTCCTTTACGTTCCTTCTGGATGAATTTCTTTCTTAGTGTTTAGGACAACTAACGGAGAAGATAGGTTCCTTTCTGTCTAAAGAAGGATCTTACGATTATCTGTCAATAGTACCTATCATTATTATTACTCTTATTATTATTGTATTTTCTCCAGCGTATGTTAGCAAGATGTGAAGGTGGTATGAAACTGTAGCCAAGAAACCACATAGGCACCGCTTCCTGCTTTTGCCTAAAACTGTGCTAAAATTAGCCCCTAATCCCCACGGATTTGAGCCAGGGAAAGCAATGTAGCTTCTCATCTTGTTTTTCTAGCAATCAGTAAGTTGCTAGACAGTTGTAAGTTAAACAACTGATGATAAAGAGAGAAATAAATTGTATATATTTGTGTGATGAGAACTAAAAATGCTCTTTGTCACCAACTATAGTGTTACTTGGTGTCACCATAGTAGGAGGGACCAGGCCAACAATTTTGAGATGCTGAATATGGCATTCTGAACTTAATGAGAAAACTCCAAAATACTCAGATTGACATGGAATCACCATCAACTACTTTTAAATTTTTTATTAGAAAACTTACCTCCCTTTTGAGAACAACACCAGAAAAAAAAAAGAGAGAAAGAAAGAAAGAAATCATATCTCCCCCTTAAAAACCATCTTCCCCCACCCCCAGTAATTCCTATTCTAAGAATATATCCTAAGAAAAAGCAGAGATTCATGTACAAAGAAATTCATCACTGTTTTTTCCTTTTTTTTTTTTTTTTTTAGAGACAAAGTCCCACTCTGTCGCCCAGGCTGTGGTGCAGTGGAGTGATCGCTGTGATCTCAAACTCCTGGGCTCAGATCCTCCTGCCTCAGCCTCCTGAGTAGCTGGAACTACAGGCACACGTCACCATGCCTAGCCAGTTAAAAAAAAATTTGGGGTAGCAACAGGGTCTTGCTATGTTACCCACACTGGTCTCAAACTCCAAGCCTTAAGTAATCCTCCCACCTCAGCCTCCCAAAGTGTTGGGATTACAGGCATGAGCCACCACACCTGGCCCCCATCACAATTTTTATAAGAGTAAAACATTGGAAATAATTTAAAACAATTGAGGGTGCTTAAATAAAATACAATAACTCCATAAAAGGGAATTGTATGCAGCCATGAAAAATCACCATCTCAAAAAAATCTTTTCAAAAATTGTTATCATTTGTAACAGTTTTCTGAGATAATAATTTGTATACCATAAAATTCACTAATTTAAAGTGTAAAATTCAAAGGTTTTCAGTACATTTACAGAGTTATTAAACTATCACCACAATCTAATTTCAGAACATTTTTATCGCCCCAAAAGAGTGTTCGTACCCCTTAGCAGTCACTCCTCACACTCTCAACCTATAAATTGATAAGAAAAATGCAAATGATCCAAAAGAAGATTGGACAAAGGAAAGTAAGTCACAGAAGGAGACATGCAAATGAATATAAATATTAAAATATATTTATATTTACAAGTGATAAAGGAAATGGAAATAAACACAGTGAGATACCATTTTTCCATTTACTATTTTCATCAGCAAAAATGAGAAACACTGGAAACATCCACTACTGGTAAGCATCAGGGAAACAGGCGTTCTCATACATAGTTGTTAAGAGTATTGGCCGGGTACAGTGGTTCATTCCTGTAATCCCAGCACTTTGGGAGGCCGAGGCGAACAGATCAGTTGAGGCCAGGAGTTTGAGACCAGCCTGGCCAACATGGTGAAACCGCATCTCTACCAACAATACAAAAATTAGCCAGGCATGGTGGCACACGCCCATAATCCCGGCTACTTGGAAGGCTGAGGCAGGAGAATCTCTTGAACCTGGGAGGCGGAGGTTGCAGTGAGCTGAGATCGCACAACTGCACTCCAGCCTGGGCAACAGAGTAAGACCCTGCTACACACACACAAAAAGACTATGAATTGTTAAAACCTTTTTGGAAAATAACCCAGCACCATTTAACTTTTTTAAAGCACATACAATTGGGGCCAGGAACCCCACTTTGGGAATTTATCCTATAGAAATTAAAATACCAGAATGTAAAAATAGATGTACAAAACCATAGGAATAGCGAGTTACAGAGCCATGTGTGTAGTATGATAGCATCTTTATGCCAGTAACTGTTCTTCACATAAAAAAATGCATGCCTGCTTTCAGTCCTCCCAGAAACCCTATGACTGCAGACAATATTCTTACTCTCCAGAGGGGAAACTGGGGCTCAGAGAAATGAAGCAATGTACTTTAGGTCTTACACAGTTACCAAATGGCAGAGCTAGCATTCCAATCCAGGTCCATCTGGTCCCCCAAACCAAGATATCTGCCAAGGATGATAACTTTCTGGTTAGAGTACCTGAAACTCCCTCAGTAGAGGTGGGACTAATCTTTCAGGATGTCATTTTTAAGAGTGCAAAGTGAATTCACGTCTCAATGAAAGGGATAGAAGTTTGTAATGCTGGAATTTGGTGAGAGAATAGTTAGTAGTGGAAAAGGGTTGTGGGGAACATGAAAAACTCAATAATTAAAATTCATTTATTCATTTATCTAACAAATATTTATTAGCATTTACTATGTAACAGGTACTGTTTAAAGCATTGAAGGATTTATCAATGAATAAAACAGAAAAATCCCTTCCCTTGGAAATTTACATGGGGGGAGGGGGCTGAAGCAGACAATAAACAAATTACATATGAAAATAATATATGAGATGGCGAATAGTGTTATAAAGGGATATCCTTTCAAGTTCACATAGTTGTTAACGGAATTTGCTTCCTTGCAGCTGTAGAATTCATGAAAATTTGCTTCTTTCAGGCTAACAAGAGAGAGTAGATCTGTGATCTCTAGACTTCGTTTTAAAGAGCTCACCTGATTAGGTCAGGCTTGCCCTGGGTAATTTTCCATTTGATTAACTCAAAGTTAACTTCTAACTAAGGACCTTAATTACATCTACAAAAATTTCTTTACCTTTACCACATAACAATCTAATCACCAGAGTGACATCCGTCATATTCACAGGTTTCACCCTCACTCAAAGGAAGGGGATTATTCATGGCATGTACACCAGGGGGCAGGAATCACGGGAGCAGATGTCAATTGGGCAGTTGGATATATGAGTCTGGAGCTCAGGGCTGAGGTCTGAATTGGAGATGTACGTTATGATGTCATCAACACATAGATGGTATTTAAAGCTATGAGATTGTATGAGATTTAAAGCCTCCAAAAAAAGTAATATTGATAGATAAGAGATCTGAGGTATGAGCCCTGGAGAACACGAATGTTTAGAGGTTGGGAAGATGAAAAGGAAACAACAGTGGAGACAGACAAGAAGGAGCTAGTGAGGTAGGAGGCAAACCAGGAGAGTATCTTGTCCTGGAAGCCAGGTGAAGAAGGTGTTTCAAGGAGGAGGGAGTGATCAACTATGTCAAGTGCTCCTGCTTGGTCATGTAAGATGATGACAGGATAGTCCATTGAATTTAGTAACATGACGGTGGTCCTGACAAAAGCAGCTTACGTGGAGTGGTTGGGGTGATAGCCTCATTTGAATTTGTTCAAGAGAGAAAGAGGAGAGAGAAATTGGAGTTGGCAAGTGTAGACAATTCTTTCAAAGAACTTAGCTGTAGACAGGAGTGGAGAAATGGGTGCATTAGCTAGAACAGAAAGTGGGGTCAAGGCCGGGTGTGGTGGCTCACACCTGTAATCCCAGTATTTTGGGAGGCCGAGGTGGGCAGATCACCTGAGGTCGGGAGTTGAAGACCAGCCTGACCAACATGGAGAAACCCCGTCTCTACTAAAAATACAAAATTAGTTGGGCATGGTGGTGCACGCCTGTAATCCCAGCTACTTGGGAGGCTGAGGCAGGAGAATCGCTTGATCCCGGGAGGTGGAGGTTGTGGTGAGCCGAGATCATGCCACTGCACTCCAGCCTGGGCAACGAGAGCAAAACTCCATCTCAAAAAAAAAAAAGTGGGGTCAAGAGAATTTTTTATTATGGAAGAAAAACATGCCTATATGCCGATGGGAATTGCCCAATAAGAAGGAAAGTTCGATTATGTGTATGGAGGAGAGGGCTTGCTGGAGCAATGACCTTGAAGTAGTAAGAAAGAATGAGATCCAGAGTACAGGTGGAAGGGTTGTACAGATAGGTCATCCACAGAAATGTGATGGAAGGCAGAATATAGGCAAAAATGCAGGCAGATGGGTAGATGTGTTTTGAGGGTCTGTGGCAATTGTCCTCTGATACTCTGATTTTTAGGGCAAACCGAAAGTGTCTCCTGCATTCTCCCACACTGCCTGGAGTGTCAGCATGAGATTACTTTCAGGTGTTCCCGCAAAACAGGCACATTTTATGTACCACTTGTACCACTTAAGAGGGGATTTTAGTAGCTTTGTGTTTAACATTTATTAGAAGAAGGTAACTAGTACACCTAATGCATGATTTTTCAGATATAATTGCAATTTTAAAATGTAAACAAAAGAAAAGTGTTAGCTAAAGTACAGAAGAGGTTGAAGGGATATAGCAAAACTTTTAGTCAGTTGTGAATAACTGACCCTTGAGAGAATGTCTTAAGGCACTGGATCTGCTGGAGTCCCTCTTTAAGAGCAGACATCTCTGAGATAACACATTTAGTCAGCTTCATTCCTGAAATTCTACTGTGAATGAAACTGAGACATATCAGGACTGAAAGGAATCCCCCAGGGTCTGCTAGTTTACATTCAAGGATAAAGAACTCTATACCACTGAAGACTGAGACAGTTTCTTTCATCCTGAGGGGCCTCTGACTAAAAGCAAAACAAAAATACAACAAATTGAAAAGCCAAAATTTCTTATATAACCACACAGTGAATATAAACAGAAAGCCTAGAGCCATGCATTATGGGAGATGCCACAGGGAAAGGAGTCTGTAGATGATTGAGAAAAAGGGTTTCTCCAGGTAGAGAGATAGGAAATTGTGGTAGACAGAATAATGAATCCTCGAAGATGTCTATGTCTTAAACCCCTGGAAGCTGTGAATATGTTACCTTACATGGCAAAAAGGACTTTGCAGATGGGATTAGTTAAGGATCCTGAGATGGGAAGATTATCCTGGATTATCCAGATGGGCCCAGCGTAATCACAGGGGTCCCTGTAAGAGGGAGGCAGGAGGATCAAAGTCAGGGAAGATGTGATGACAGAAGCAAAGGTTGCAGTGATGTGCTCTGTAGATGGAGAATACAGTCACAAGCAAGAAATTCAGACGGCCTCTGGAAATGGCAAGAAAACAAATTCTCCCTTAGGGCTTCTAGAAGGAACACAGTCCTGCTGTGATATGGTTTGGCTCTGTGTCTCTACTCAAATCTCATGTTGAATTGTAATCCCCAGTGTTGGGGGAGGGACCTGGTGGGAGGTGATTGGATCATGGGGGTGGATTCCCCCCTTGCTGTTCTCATGGTAGTGAGTTCTCATGAGATCTGGTTGTTTAAAACTGTGTAGCACCTCCCCCTTCACTCTCTCTCCTGTCACCATGTGAAGGTGTGCTTGCTTCCCCTTCATATTTTGCCATGATTATAAGTTTCCTGAGGCCTACCCAGCCATGGCTCCTGTATAGCCTGCAGAACTGTGAGTCAATTAAATCTCTTTTCTTTATAAAGTCTCAGGTAGTTTTTTTATAGCAATGTGAGAATGGACTAATACATACTGACACCTTGATTGTAAAACTTTTGGCCTCTAGAACTGTCAGATAGTAAGTCTGCATTATTTTAAGCCACTAAATTTGTGTTAGTTTATTAGAGTGGCAATAGGAAATTAATACAGACATGATGGAAACTTAGAATGCGAGGTTTGAAAAGGCTTTCTGGCAAAGCCTCCTGTCTGGCCTGTTGATTCCTGGAAGATGGGAGTGAAACAGATCCGAATTCATAGCATATTTTCTTTATTGTTCTTGTGGCTCTTGGCATATGTTTCTCTGTATTAATATTAGTTATCTTCCCATTAGATGTACGCTACTTGTGGGCAGATTCAGTTAGCATATAGCACAGGACCTTGCCCATCTAACAGGCAAGCAGCAATGATGCTTTGCAATTGCATAATTTTAGCTGGAGTTTCTAAAAGGCTTTCACATATGACCCTACAGGCATCAACATAAACTGAAAATAGAAGGGCAGGAATTATAGAAGGTGTCACAGATTGGAGAGAGGAAGTTCCCAGAGGAGACTGTAAAAGAGACACTTTGAGTGAGAAAGAGAGGAAAGGGGACAAATGCCAAGGAAAGGAAATGAGTTTTCCTTACCCGGGAAAAATTGGTGAAGGCTCACAACCTTTGACTCTTATCTTGAAAGCAAGACAGGAGGCCTATGCAGGAGTGAGAGAAGCCACAAATCACTACATGGCCCGTGGAAGTAGAGCAGGTTGGATCCCAGCTGAGGGTCCCATCCAGCATCCTGACCCCCACTCCTATCCTAGCCAGTCTGACTGGCAGGAATGCAAAAGGGATGTTTCCTGCCTGCCTCAAGAGTTTGGTAACTCTTGCATTAGGTAGCTGGTTAGATCTGGAGGAGAAAGCTACATAACCCACTTGGGGTTTCAGAGGGAGCCAAAGTCAACTTCTTCAGCACAATGCCAGGCAAGCTAGACAGATGGCAGCAGAGGAGCTATCAGCTCCTGAATTTCAAAGACCAGCCAAGGGGAGAGACAGAGCTTGGCCACCATGGAAATAGAGAAGCCCAAGAAGATAGGGGACCCATAATTTTCAGGCCTAGTAATTCTCAATGTCCATGTATAGTCCACTCATGTGACTTAATGTCTTATGGGCAGTATTTTTCAGTCAATTATGCCTTGTAAAACAACTCTGGGAAGAGGAACTATTCTGTGAAATTGCTGGGTCATATAGTAGTTGCATGTTTAGTTTTTTAAGAAACCACAGTCAGGTGCAGTGGCTCATGCCTGTAATCCCAGCACTTCGGGAGACCGAGGCAGGTGGATCACTTGAGGACAGGAGTTCGAAACCAGCCTGGGCAATATGGCAAAACCCCATCTCTACAAAAAATACAAAACATTAGCCAGCATGGTGGCCCATGCCTGTGGTCCCAGCTACTTGGGAGGCTGAGGTGGGAGAATCGATTGAGCCCAGGAGTTTGAGGCCGCAGTGAGCCATGATCATACCACTTCACTCCAGCCTGGGTGACAGAGGGAGACCCCAAAAGAAAGAAAGAAGGAAAGAAAGAAAGAAAGAAAGAAAGAAAGAAAGAAAGAAAGAAAGAGAAAGAAAGAGGAAAGAAACTGCCATACTCCCTTCCAGTATGATTGTATCATTTTACATTCCAAACAACAATGTACATAAGTGATTCCATCTCTCCACACCCTTACTAGCATTTGATGTTGTCTCTAATATTAATTTTATTTATTCTGACAAATACATAGTGATACTTCAATGTGGTTTTAATTTGCATTTCCCTTACAATGAACATCATTAACTATGCTTATTTGCTATCTATATCTCCTCATTCATGGAATGCCTCTTCATGACTTTTGTTCATTTTCTGATTGAATTGATTGGTTTTATTTTTTAACTGTTAAGTTTTGGGGAGTTCTTTAAATATTCTGTATACAGGTCCTTTGTTGGATATGTGGTTTGCAAATATTTTCTCCAAGCTTATAGCTTGCCTTTTCATCCTCTTTCGCAAAGCAGAAGTTTTTCATTTTGATTAAGTCCAATTTATAAATTTTTCCTTTCATGGCTAATGCTTTTGGTGTCAGGTATGAGAACTATTCACATAGCCCTAGATCCCAAAGATTTTCTCCTATGTTTTTTTTTTCTAAAACCTTTATAGTTTTGTGTTTTACACTTAAGTTCATAATCCATTTTGAGTTAATTTTTGTGTAAGATGTGATATATAGGTCAAGGTGTTTGTTGGTTTGTTTGTTTTTTGCCTGTGGATATCCAATTGTTTTAGCATCATTTGTTGAAAAAGCTATATTTCCTCCATTGACATTCTTTTGTGCATTTGTCAAAAATCAGTTTGCCATATTTGTTTTTAAGAGTCTGTCCTGGATTCTCTCTCCTGTCCCTCCAATCTGTGTTTATCCCTCCACCAATACCACACTATCTTGACTACCGTAGCATCGTATGAAGTCATAACACAAGTGATTCCATATACTTTAATCTTATTAACTTATTTTCACTACAATTTAACTATTCTAGGGCCTGTTGCTTTACATATAAATTTTAAAATAAACGTGTCTTTGTCTACAAAAGTTCTTGCTATGATTCTGATAATTGTTGCATTAAACTTGTATATCAATTTGGGGAGAATTGATGTCTTTACTGTGTTCAGTTTTCCATCCATGGTATGTCTCTCCATTTATATAGATCTTTGATTTCCTTCATCAGAATTTTGTAGTCTTCAGCATACAAGTGCTTTACATGTTTTGTTAGATTTGCACTGAAGTATTAAATTTTTTAGCTATTGTAAATGTATTCTATTTTTCATTTCAGTGTGCACACATTCATTGTTGATCTAGTATCTGACAACCTTGCTGAATGCATTTATTAGTTCTAGAAGGTTTTTAAATTATTCCTGAGATTTACTATGTAGACAATTATGTCATTTGCAAATAGAGGCAGTTTTATTTATGCCTTTCTATTTTGTATGCCTTTTATTTCCTTTTCTCATCTTATTGCACTGACTAAAACTTCCAGCACTTTGTTGAATAAGAGTGGCAGCTGGGTGTGGTGGCTCATGCCTGTAATCCCAACACTTTGGGAGGCCAAGGCATGAGGATCACTTGAGGCCAGAAGTTGGAGACCATCCTGGGCAACATAGTGAGACCTTGTCTTAAAAATAAAATAAAATAAAAGAGTGGCAAGAGAGGGCATTCTTGTCGTCAGCTATAGGTTTTTGTACTTGCCTTTTATCAAGTTGAGGAAGTTCCCTCTATTCCTAGAAAACTGAGTATTTTTTTATTCTGAATGGGTGTTGTATTTTCTCAAGTCACTTTTCTGCATCAATTTATGTGATCATGTAAGTTTTCTTCAGTGGCCTTTTAGTATCACAGATTACATTGATTGATTTTTGAATATTGAACTAGCTTTGCATCTCTGAAATAAGCACTATTTTGTCATTATGCATAATACCTTTTATACATTCTGAATTCTATTTGCTAATATCTTTTTTAAAAAAAATTATTTTTAATTTTGTGGTTATATAATAGGTTTATATATTTATGGGGTACATGAGATATTGTGATACAGGCATGCCATGTGTAATAATCACACCAGGGTAAAAGGAGCATCCATCCCCTCAAGCATTTATCCTTTCTTTGTCTTACAAACAACCCAATTATTCTCTTTTAGTTATTTTAAAATATACAATTATTGTTGACTGTAGTCACCCTGTTGTGCTATCAAATACTAGATCTCATTCATTCTATCTAATTATCTTTTTGTACCCATTAACCATTCCCTCTTCCCCTCCAACATTACCCTTCCCAGCCTCTGGTGATCATCCTTCTACTCTCTATCTCCATGAGTTCAATTGGTTTAATTTTTAGCTCCCACACATAAGTGAGAACATGTGAGGTTTGTCTCTGTGTACCTGGCTTATTGCACTTAACATAATGTCCTCCAGTTCCATCCTTGTTGTTGCAAATGACAGGATCTCATCCTTTCTTATGACTGAATATTACTCCATTGTGTATAAGCACCACATTTTCTGTATCCATTCATCTACTGATGGATACCTAGGTTGTTTCCAAATCTTGGCTTATTGTGAATAGTGCTGCAATAAACATGAGAGTGCAGATATCTCTTTGATATACTGATTTCCTTTCTTCTGGGTATATACCTAGTAGTGGGACTGTTGAATCACATAGAAGTTCTATTTTTAGTTTTTCGAGGAACCTCCACAGTGATCGTGCTAATTCACATTCCCACCAACAGTGTACAATGGTTCCCTTTTCTCCGCATCATTGCCAATATTTGTTATTGCCTGTCTTTTGAATAAAAGCCATTTTAACTGGAATGGTATATCATCTCACCCCAGTTTTGATTTGCATTTCTCTGATGATCAGTGATGTTCAGCACTGTTTCATGTACCTGCTTGCCATTTGTATGTCTTCTTTTGATGTTTATTCAGATCTTTTGCCCGTTTTAAAATCAGATTATTAGATTTTTTTTCCTATAGAGTTGTTTGAGCCCCTTGTATATTCTGGTTATTAATCCCTTTTAGATAAATAGTTTGCAAATATATTCTCATTCTGTGGGTTATTTCTTCACTTTGTTGTTTCCTTTGCCAGGCAGAAGCTTTTAACTTGGTGTGATCCCATTTGTCCATTTTTGCTTTGGTTGCCTGTGCTTGCGGGGTATTACTCAAGAAATCTTTGCCTAGTCCAATGTCCTGGAGAGTTTCCCCGATGTTTTCTTGTAGTAGTTTCATAGTTTGAGGTCTTATATTTAAGCCTTTAATCCCTTTTGTTTTTTCATATGGTGAGAGATAGGACTCTAGTTTCATTCTTCTGCATATGGATATCCAGTGTTCTCAGCACAATTTATTGAAGAGACTGCCCTTTCCCTAGCGTATGTTCTTGGCAACTTTGTAAAAAATGAGTTCAGTGTAGATGTGTGGATTTGTTTCTGGGTTAAACAAATTTTCAAGAGAAAAACAACCTCATTGAAAAGTGGGCAAAGGACATGAACAGATGCTTTACAAAAGAAGACATACATGCGGCCAACAAGAATATGAAAAAATCTCAATATCACTGATCATTAGAGAAATGCAAATCAAAATCACAATGAGATACCATCTCATGCCAGTCAAAATGGCTATTACTAAAAAGTCAAAAAATAACAGGTGCTGGCAAGGTTGTGGAGAAAAGGGAACACTCATACATTTGTTGGTGGGAGTGTAAACTAGTTCAACCATTGTGAAAAGTATCCTGGAGACTTCTCAAAGAACTAAAACAGAACTACCATTTGATCCAGCAATCACATTACTGGTATATACCCAGAGGAATATAAATCATTCTACCATAAAGACACATGCACACAAATGTTCATTGCAGCACTATTCACAATAGCAAAGACATGGAATCAACCTAAAGGCCCATCATTGACAGACTGGATTAAGAAAATGTGGTACATATACACCGTGGAATACTATGCAGCCATAAAAAAAGAACAGTATCATGTCTTTTGTGGGAACATGGATGGAGCTGGAAGCTATTATTCTCAGCGAACGAACGTAGGAACAGAAAACCAAATACTACATGTTCCCACTTATTAGTGGGAGCTAAATGATGAGAACTCATGAAAACAAAGAAGGGAACAACAGACACTGGGGGCTCCTTGAGAGTGGAGGTTGGGAGGATGGAGAGGAACAGAAGAGATAACTATTGGGTACTGGATTTAATACCTGTGTGATTAAATAATCTCTACAACAAACCCCTATGACACAAGTTTACCTATGTAAAAAACCTTCACATGTACCCCTAAACCTAAAATAAAAGTTAAAAACAGAATATATCATTATTAACTATAGTCATCACATTGTGCAATAGATCTCTTGAATTTATTCCTCTTATCTAACTGAAATTTTGTATCCTTTGACCAACATCTTCCTCAACCCCTTCACTGCCCCCAGTCCCTGGTAACCACCATTTTATTCTCTACTTCCATGTGTTCAAATGTTTAAGATTCCACATATAAGTGAGATCACATGGTATTTGTCTTTCTGTGCCTGGCTTATTTCACTTAACATATTTTCCAGTTTTACCCATGTTGTCACAAATGACACGATTTCCTTCCTTTTTAAGGCGGAATAGTATTTCGTTGTGTATGTATACCACATTTTCTTTATCCATTCATCGGTTGTTGAACTCTTAGATTATTTCCATATCTTGGCTATTGTAAATAATGCTGCAATGAACATAGGAGTGCAGATATCTCTTCAACACACTAATTGTATTTTCTTTGGGTATATACCCAGTAGTGGGATGGCTAGATCATATGGTAAAAATTTTACTTTTAATTCTTCGAAAAATCTCCATACTGTTTTCAATAATAGCTGTACTAATTTACATTCCCATTAACAATGTACACGGGTTCCCTTTCTCCACATCCTCACAAACACTTGTTTTTTGTTTTGTCTTTTTGATAATAGCCATTCTAACAGGTGTGAGGTAATAGCACATTGTGGTTTTAATTTGCATTTCTCTGACAATTAGTGATGCTTAGCATTTTTCATATACCTGTTCATCATTTGCATGTTTTCTTTTGAGAAACATCTATTGAGGTCCTTTGCCCAGGTTTTTTGTATTCCTGTATTTTTGTATTCTTTAATCAGGTTATTTGTATTCTTGCTGCTGAGTTATTTTAGTTTCTCATATATTTTGGCTATTAACCCCTTATAGGACATACCCTTTGCAAATGTTTTCTCTCATTACATACATTATCTTTTCACTCTGTTTATTGTTTCCTTTGCTGTACAGGAGCTTTTCGGTTTGATGTAATCCCATTTGCCTATCTTCACTTTTATTGCCTATGTTTTTCAGGTCATATGCAAAAATAATTGCCTAGACCAATGTCATGGATATTTCCCCTGTTTTCTTCTAGTAGTTTCATAGTATCAGTTCTTACATTTAACACTTTACTCCATTCTGAGTTGATTTTGTATATAGTGTGAGACAAGGATCTAATTTCATTCTTTTGTACATACATAATTGTTCAAACACCAATTATTAAAGAGACTCTCCTTTCCTGCTTTCCCCATTATGCTTTTCCCCATTTCCCCCATTGTATGTTCTTAGCACCTTTGTCAAAATCAATTGACCATAAATGGGTGGATTTATTTTGGGGCTCCGTATTCTGTTCTATTGGTCTATGTGTCTGTTTCTATGCCAGTATCATGCTGTTTTGATTACTATCGCTATATAGTAGATTTTGAAGTGAGGTAGTGTGATGCCTCCAGGTTTGTTCTTTTTCAAGATTGTTTTGGCAGTTCGGGGTCTTGTGGTTTCATACAAATTTTAGGATTGCTTTTTCTATTTTAGTGAAAAATGTCCGAAATTTTGATAGACATTTCACTGAATCAATAGATTGCTTTGGGTAGTATAGATATTTTAACAATATTAATTTTCCAACCTGTGAACATGGAATATCTTTCCATTTATTTGTGTCTTTTTCCATTTCTTTTATTAAAATTTTATAGTTTTTGGTATACAGGTTTTTCATGTCCTTAGTTAGATTTATTCCTAAGTATTTTTTGTAGCTATTGTAATTGGAATTATTTTCTTGATTTCTTTATTGGATAGTTTGCTGTTAGTATATAGAAATACTACTGAATTTTTGTATGTTGATTTTGCATCCTACAACTTTGCTGAACTTATTTGTTCTAACAGGATTTTTTGGCAGAATCTTTAGGGTTTTCTACACATAAGATCATGTCATCTACAAACAGGGACAATTTCATTTAACTTCTTCCTTTCTAATTTGGATGTCTTTCTTTCTCTTGCCTAATTGCTCTAACTAGGGTGTCCAGTGCTATGCTGAATAGAAGTGATAAAAGTAGTCATTCTTGTCTTGTTTCTAATCTTAGTGGAAGAGCTTTTAACTTGCCACTATTGAGTATGATGTTACCTGTGGGTTTGTCATTCATGGCTTTTATTATGTTGAAGTACATTTCTTCTATATCTAATTTTTCGAGAGTTTTTTTTATCATGAAAGGATGTTTTCAAGCAATTTTGTTAAATGCTTTTCTGAATCTATTGAGATATCATATGGTTTTTGCGCTTCATTCTGTTAATTTAGTGTACCACATTTATAGGTTTGTGTATGTTGAACTATCCTTGCATCCCTGGAATAAATCCCACTGATCATGGTAATGGTCGATTTCTCATCGAGCCTTAGCTACCTTCCCGTGGGGCAGGGCTCCGGACCTGCAGCCCGCCATGCCTGAGCCTCCCACCCCCTCCATGGGCTCCTGTGCGGCCCGAGCCTCCCCAACGAGCACCGCCCCCTGCTCCAGGGCGCCCAGTCCCATCGACCACCCAAGGGCTGAGGAGTGCGAGCACACGGCGCGGGACTGGCAGGCAGCTCCACCTGCAGCCCTGGTGCGGGATCCACTAGGTGAAGCCAGCTGGGCTCCTGAGTCTGGTGGGGACGTGGAGAGTCTTTATATCTAGCTCAGGGATTGTAAATACACCAATCAGCACCCTGTGTTTAGCTCAAGGTTTGTGAGTGCACCAATCGACACTCTGTATGTAGCTGCTCTGGTGGGGCCTTGGAGAACCTTTATGTCTAGCTCAGGGATTGTA
Organism: Pan troglodytes; assembly: GCF_028858775.2. Lineage (NCBI taxonomy): Eukaryota > Metazoa > Chordata > Mammalia > Primates > Hominidae > Pan > Pan troglodytes. The sequence continues at coordinate 116,825,971 of NC_072421.2, forward strand.
AATACACCAATCGGCACTCTGTATCTAGCTCAAGGTTTGTAAACACACCAATCAGCACCCTGTGTTTAGCTCAAGGTTTGTGAATGCACCAATCGACACTCTGTATCTAGCTGTTCTGGTGGGGCCTTGGAGAACCTGTGTGTCGAAACTCTGTATCTAACTAATGTGATGGGGACGTGGAGAACCTTTGTATCTAGCTCAGGGATTGTAAACGCACCAATCAGCGCCCTGACCAAACAGGCCACTCGGCTCTACCAATCAGCAGGATGTGGGTGGGGCCAGATAAGAGAATAAAAGCAGGCTGCCCTAGCCAGCATTGGCAACCCACTCGGGTCCTCTTCCACACTGTGGAAGCTTTGTTCTTTTGCTCTTTTCAATAAATCTTGCTACTGCTCACGTTTTGGGTCCACGCTGCTTTTATGAGCTATAACAGTCACCTCGAAGATCTGCAGCAGCTTCACTCCTGAGCCCAGCGAGATCACGAGCCCACCGGGAGGAAGGAACGACTGCAGACGCTCTGCCTTAAGAGCTGTAACACTCACTGCGAAGGTTTGCAGCTTCACTCCTGAGCCCAGCGATATCACGAGCCCACCGGGAGGAAGGAACAACTCCAGACGCTCTGCCTTAAGAGCTGTAACACTCACTGCAAAGGTCTGCAGCTTCACTCCTGAGCCAGTGAGACCACGAACCCACCAAAAGGAAGAAACTCCGAACACATCTGAACATCAGAAGGGACAGACTCCAGACGCACCACCTTAAGAGCTGTAACACTCACCGCCAGGGTCCGCGGCTTCATTCTTGAAGTCAGTGAGACCAAGAACCCACCAATTCTGGACACAGTAGTGAAAGTCCAGGTTACACCCTTGGCCTCCTTTCATACCTGAAGGGGGCTGTTGAGTGGGGGTAGGAGTTCCAGCTCCCCAGTCAGGGTCCACTGATTCCTGGCCGAGAGGTACAGGAAGGCTTCTTAGTGTTCTCCATGTGGGTTCTACTGACGTAAGTGAAGGAGGCTCTGTTACTCCCAGGAAATGGCTAAAGTCCTGACTCTCTTCCAAGCCTCCTCTGAGAGCACCAGGCAGGAGGGTTAGGAGGCCTTCTTACATAACCTCGTGTGGGTGGAAGTCTAGGCCTTTGCTGGCATGGATAAGGGTGTTGCTGCAATGGTCTATTGGGCTAGAGAAAACATTTTCCTTGGGGCCTTTTTTTATCTCTACTCATTGGCAGTTCTGAATTGCCAGCCTCTGCAGTTCTGGGTCGCTGCCTTCTTTAGCCCAAGTCTAGGATATATGAGGCAAAAAAAATAAAAATAACCACCCAAGAAACTCACCACCCTATCATTTCTTAGGTCCCAAGATCCTTAGGCGGTCTGCCTTCTCTTCACCTTTCAGAGTCTTCTTATGTTTGTTTTATATACAATGACGAGTTTTTAGTTATACTTAGTGAAAAAATAGCAAAAGTTATGTGTACTCCACTTTCCCAAAAGCAGAAGTCCTAGACTTTAAAAAATAATTAATTCAAAGGATAGAGATCAAAGGTAAAAATATTTTCACACTCTTAGTCTCATTCAATTCAAGAAAATGGGTAGCCTCAAGGTATGGGGCTCTGTCTCTAAGGAAATATTACCCTTGGCTTTACTATCCTTTAAGCAATAGGGAAACTATGCACTTTTAAAAGAGCCCCTTGTGTTTTGAGCTGCTTGTGTTCATTCTTATTCATCAAGTGTTTTTTTTTTTTCAAAGTGAGCTCCGCAGAGTACCTTCCTCAGCATTATCTTGAAATAATTTAAGACATAGAATACCATGTCCTGATCTAGACCTGCTGAATTAGAGCCCAGGATTGGAGATTAGGAACCTATACTTTAACAATCATCTCCTGCCCCCAAGGTATGAGAACCTCTGATTTAAGCCATTGATAAAATTTCTGAAGGAGATCAGGCCAATAATAAAGACTTGTAACAGGCCTGGAGACTGTCCTTGAGAAGCTATTAATCATTTATCAGGACCCTTGGGGCAGACTTGGTCAACCAGCTACTAAACCCCCTTATTATTCTCACAGCGAGTCCTTATTGTGCTGCTTTGCAAATATCATGAAAATCCTCAGGTAGTGCTTTGCCAAATTTCACTTGTTTTATCTGCTGCATTGCCCTGACCGATCATTCTAGTAAACCTATTAAAGATCATGAAACTAGGCCGGGCACAGTGGCTCACGCCTGTAATCCCAGCACTTTGGGAGGCCAAGGAGGGTGGATCACGAGATCAGGAGATCGAGACCATCCTGGCTAACACAGTGAAACTCCGTCTCTACTAAAAATACAAAAAATTAGCCAGGTGTGGTGGCAGGTGCCTGTAGTCCCAGCTACTCAGGAGGCTGAGGCAGGAGAATGGCTTGAACCCGGGAGGCGGAGGTTGCAGTGAGCCGAGATCGAGCCATTGCACTCCAACCTGGGTGACAGAGCGAGACTCCATCTCAAAAAAAAAATAAATAATAAATAATAAAAAATAATAATGAAACTAGTCTGACAGGTTTCATTCCCAGTGAAATTACACTGGGTCCAGTGAACATAAACCATCCTTTTAAAATAATCCACTTTAGATTGTCTCCTGGAATCAACAACAAGCTTGTTCTGTCCATTTACACTTCCTCTATTATTTCCTTTTTGAAATCCATGATCACATTTGCCTGTCTTTAGGCTTCTAGCAACCCCCCTGCATATGCTCCAAATTGATGAAAATAAAATTATCCCCAAGGGTGGTTTAGAGGTCTCACTAGCTAGTTCTTCCAATATTCTGAGAGATATAATTTGTCCAGACAACTGAACTTGGTTAAAGCAATGAAATACTCTTTGACAACCATTTTACATACCCTGGACTTTTCTTCTTTTATCAATATTTGGTCTAAACTATTGTTATTCAAAGTATGGTTCGAGGACCAACAGTAGCATTACCTGGGAGCCTGTTAGAAGTGCAAATTATTGGGCCCCACCCAGACCTACCAAACCACAATCTCATTTTAACAAAATTCCTAAGTGATGTATAAGTGTGTTAAAGTTTGAAAAGCATTGGGCTAGACTGTTCAGTATGTAAATTTCTCCTTGACAAAAAATATAGGTGCAAAGTGAGAACAGAGGAGTTCTGCTCTATCTTTATCATCCATCAGTATGTCAATATCAATTGGACCCCTTTCTCAATTGTCTTCTGGCTCTTAACACAACTTTGTAATAATTATTTATGTAACTTTGTAAAAATTCTTTATGTTGCTCTTATCATTTCTTTTAAGCCTCAGGTCTACATCTGGTGTTTAGCCTTCTGGACACTGTTTATGCAGGTCTACACCAGTCTCCTGCATTTATTATTGGTTTTGTGGGGGTCCTTTCCAAATTTAACCCGCTAAGAACTAAAAGTTTCTTTTTCTCTTTTCTTTTTTTTTTTTTTTTTTTTTTTTGAGACAGAGTTGCCCAGGCTGGAGTGCAACAGTGTGATCTTGGCCCACTGCAACTTCCACCTCCCGGGTTCAAGCGATTCTCCTGCCTCAGCCTCCTGAGTAGCTGGGATTACGGGCATGAGCCACCACGCCCGACTAATTTTGTATTTTTAGTAGAGACGGAGTTTCACCATGTTGGTCAGGCTGGTCTTGAACTCCTGACCTCAGGTGATCCACCCGCCTCGGCCTCCCAAAGTGCTGGGATTACAGGTGTGGGCCACTGCACCCGGCCCATACCATATTTCTGGGAGTCCCACCATGTTTCTCCTATGCTGTTCCAGTTTCAACTTCTCCATGTCTTCTACCTGCAAGGTTACCTGTAGAAATCTAACTGCTTCGTGTCCGTCATGAAATGCCAATGTACATGCTAACAGTGCTTTCTATCACTTCTCCCAAAGCTTTCAATCTTTCAGATCCCCAAATGGTTTTGGATTAGAAGGGTGTCCTCCCCAGCTCTGTGCCATACTCTGTCACTGAGGCTTTGAAACAACTCAGCTTTTGCTCAGTCTCTTAAAATCTCCCTTAGGCAGGGCCAGCAATTTATTATGTTCATTCATTTAATCATGGAAGTTAAAGGTCCGGAAAGGGAATTGATGCCATATTATCCCCTTGGAGCTCTTCTTATCCTCTTCTAGCCCTTCTCATCACCAAAAGCTCTTGTCTTATCTCATGGTTACAAAGCAAATGACCCCACATATATAAGTGAATGCAAATAGACACTGATGTGTGTTTAGGAAACAGGAGGAAAGAAGAGACTATATACTTTAGTAGTGACTGGATTCCAGTTCAGTCCATCAAATGTGCACAGTTATCACTGCATTTGATTAATTTTTAAACATTTAGGGATTTTCCCAGATATCTTTCTTTTTTGTTGTGGTTTTTTGGTTTCATTTTTGTTTTTCCCAGATATCTTTCTAAGTATTAATTTCTACTTTAATTCCTTTATGGTTAGTAAGCATATCTTTTATTATTTTTATCATTTTATATTTTTTGATACTTCCTTTACAGCCCAGCATATGGTTTCTCATGGTGAGTGTTTTTCATGCACTTGAAAAGAATGTCTTCTGTTGTTTTGGGAGAGTGGGGAGGAGTGAACTATAAATGTCAATTAGGACAAGTTGATTGATGGTGTCTTAATGACTGTTAACTTGTTCAACTGATTACTGAGCAAGGAGTGTTAAAGTCTCCAAATATAATTGTGAATTTGTCTATTTCTCCTTTAAATTATACCAGACTTTGCTTCAAAAGTTTTGCAGCTCTGTTACCAGGTACACACACTTAGAATTTTGTCTTCTTATGAATGAACCATTTTATCAGTATGAAATATCCCTCTGTATCTCTGGTAGTCCTCATGTCTTAAAGTCTACTTTATCTCATGATAATATTGTCAGTAGATTTCTTATGATTAGTATGTGCATAGTATATTTTTCCTTCTTTTTACTTTAACCTGTCTTTATATTTACAGCAGGTTTCTTATGGGCAGCCTGAACAACTTATGCCTTCATTTGGGGTGTTTCCTATGTTTAATGTAATCATTGATATGGCTGTTTCTAAGTCTTCCATCTTGGTATTTTTTTTCCATTTTTCCCATATTTTCTTTGTTCTTTTTTTCCTCCTCTTCTCCCTTCCTTGACATTACTTGAATATTTTTAGTAGTCTATTTTGGCTTTTTAGCCATATTTCTTATTTGATTTTTTTATTTTTAGTAGTAGTATTTTATGAATTAAAGGGTTAATTCATATGAAAACAGAATTCTTAAAGTGTATGTACCTGATAACAAAGCTGCAAAACATTTGAAGCAAAAACTGGTAGCATTTAAAGGAGGAATAGACAAATCCACAATTATATTTGGAGACAGTAACGCTCCTTTCTCAGTAATCAATACAAGTTGATAGTCATTAAGACACCATCAATCAACTTGTCCTAATCTGGGGATTACAATATGCATCCATAACTTACTACAGCGTACTTTTTTTTTTGAGATAGGGTCTCTGTCTGTCACGCAGGCTGGAGTGTAGCAGCGCTATCTCAGCTCACTGCAACCTCTGCCTCCTAGGCTCAAGCAATTCTCCCATCTCAGCCTCCCAAGTAGCTGGGACTTCAGGTTTGAACCACCATGCCAGACTAATTTTTGCATTATTGGTAAATGCGAGGTTTTGCCATGTTCCCCAGGCTGGTCTCTAACTCCTGGCTCAAGCACTCCACGCATCTCGGCCTCCCAAAGTTCTGAGATTACAGGCATGAGCCACTGCACTTGGCCAATAACTTATTGCAGTGTACTTTGAATTAATGTTGTACCAATTCACACATATAATGTAAAAACCTTATAACAGTATATTTCCTTTTACTCCTCCCTTTTCCAGTGTACTATAGTTTTTATGCATATTTACTTCTATATAGTTTATAGATCCCATAATACATTGTTAGTCTTTTTGCTTTACATAGTCCATTGTCTTTTCTAGTACATTAAGAAATTCAAAAAACAAGTTTTTAAATATTTACTCAAGTGTTTACCATTTTCATTTCTACATGTAGCTTTGAATTTCCAGCTGGCATAATTTCCCTCAAGCCTGCAGAATTTCCTTTAACGTTTCTCATAGAGCAAGTCAGCTTGGGATGAATTATAATTGATTCTCATTATTTGGGGATCTATAAAGTCATCACACACACTGAGTTAAGAAATACTGAACCACTGATCCTAGGGGAAATACAGTAGGTTCATACAAGCCTCTGGTCACAACAGTTTCATCAACTGATCAATATGTAGCCGTGTGTTATATGTGTTTCTGTTTGAAGATATCTTCTATATTAGATACTGTTGATTCATTAACATTTAACTCATGGCCAATGGTATTTTAATTTATGCTTGAACAAAACTTAAATAACACATTTTTTTTTTCCATTAGGCATATCACAGCCTTGTTGCACTTAGGAATGCTAAACATCACTTCAGTACTACATTTTGGGACCGTTTAAGATAGTGAAATTACTAATAAAAATGTGGAAAATGTGACACTAAATAGACCATGGAAATGACACTTTTTTACAGTATGAGAACTGAAGCAAGAAGGCAGAACATTGCGTTGTTTGGCCTCAGCTGGGAACATGCACTTTAGGCAATTCAGATTTTTTGCTGCTCTCCATGTGTCCCTGAAAGCTGGTGAAAGTACCATGAGAATTGATTTGGGGTTACAAATAAATTGTAGCAAGTAGGTGAATTTGCAAATAAATAATTTGAATAATAACAATTGACTATGTCTTATCTTTCTAGAATGTTTTGTCTTCCTTTAAAGAGTGTTGAGCTTTTGGGGGACATTGAATTTTTTTCTGGCAGGCTATTACTTATCTAATGTCTAAAAATATTTGTTCTATATATTTTATTTATATTTATTTACAGCAAGAAGGTAAATCTGATGCTCATTTCTCCATCATGGTTAAATCATCCCTGCATTTGGAGGGTGTGATGGTTAATACTGAGCGTCAACTTGATTGGATTGAAGCATGCAAAATATTGTTCCTGAGTGTGTTTGTGAGGGTGTTGCCAAAGGAGATGAATATTTGAGTCAGTGAACAGGGAGAGGCAGACCCACTCTTAATCTGGGTGGGCGCCTTCTAATCAGCTGCCAGCATGGCTAGAATAAAGCAGGCAGGAGAAGGCAGAAGAGTAGACTTGCTGAGTCTTCTGGGCTTCATCTTTCTCCCGTGTTGGATGCTTTCTGCCCTCGAACATCAGACTCAGCTTTTGGGCTCTTGGACTTCAGCTTTTGGGCTCTTGGACTTATACCAGTGATTTGCCAGGGGCTCTTGGGCCTTTGGCCACAGACTGAAGGCTTCACTACTTTTAAGATTTTGAGACTCCGACTGGCTTCCTTGCTCTTCAGCTTGCAGACGGCCTATCGTGGGACTTCACCTCGTGATCGTGCGAGTCAATTCTCCTAATAAGCTCCCCTTCATATATACATCTATCCTATTAGTCCTGTCCCTCTAGAGAACCCTGCCTGACTAATACAGAAGGAAAGGCATAAATGAAGTAGTCACTCATCTCCCAATAGCTGTTGTGCGTATGTAGATGAAAAGGAGTACAGAGTTACCTATGCAAAATGTGGTCATTGTATAAAGAACGACTTTTCAACACTGTGCTAGGGGTTATGAGAAATAAAAGAGAAGGCAAAACCCAGCTCTTATTCCGAAGGACTTTAAGTTTCAGTTGGAAGGCAAGTTGTCATATGTGAAATGTCAATGTTTATCTTACTTCAACCCCTACCCCACTGGTCCTAACCCTGTTCCTCTCTGAGTCTTCCCCAGAAAATACTTACGGAGATGTCTTCAGGCTGAGGAGCCAAGGAAAATTTCTTTGGGTATTGTACACCATACCCTCAAATTGTTCTATTGTACTTAGGTCCTACATTTACCATTTAGAGCTACCAACTCATTCTGCTTTGAGTGGAACGTTCCAGAAAAAGCCTTGTTTCAGGAACCCCATCAGTCCTGGGAAACCAGAATGGTTGGCTATCTGAGCCCATATTGCTCACAGCATTGCCAGTGCCAGCCTGGGTGACCAAGTGAGACCCTGTCTCAAAAACAAAAACAAAAACAAAAAAAGTTCCTGAGAGTTTCATACATTTTTTGGTGATATCAGCATGCAAATAAGATCCACATATTACAATTGGTTGATACGTCTTTTAAGTCTCTTTTCATCTATAGGTTCCTCCACTATTTCTTTTTTTTTCCATTAGAATTGATTAGTAAAGATACTAGTTAATTTTTCCTATAGAGTTTCCCACTGTCTATGGATTTTGCTGATTGCATCCTAGTAATATATTTCAAGTAAACTGGTAGTTAGATCTAGGGGCTTGTTCAGATTCAGGTTTGATTTTTTAGCAAGACAGTTTCATAAGTGGTGCTGTGTACTTTCATCAGAGGTACATAATATCTGGTTGTCTCTCTTCTTATGATGCTGGCAGCCATTGATGACCATTGCCTAGTCCACTATTTCATTAGGAATTGTCAAATTGTTACCGGGGGGTCCTTGCTCCCAGAGCTCTCAAGATGGTGGCAAGCCTCGCGTTCTCTGACCTGGGGTTCTTGACCTCATGGATTCCAAGGAATGGAATCTTGGGCCATGCAGTGAGTGTTATAGCTCTATTAGAAGCCGTGGGTCATGGAAGAGAACCATGGAACCCAGTGACTAGTGTTCAGCTCGATTAGGATGAAACCCGGGCACTTAGCCGTGCAGGAACAATGGCAAGCCTTTAGCCTGATTCGGAGCGGCAATGGGCACCTTGCTGGATCAGGAGCACAGTGGACACCCTGCTGGATCCGGAGGGATGGAAGTCAGTGGCGGGTCTGCAACGGCGGCAAACACCAGTGGTGGATGGCGAGCGAAAGCTCAGCTGTAGCCATAACAAACATGGACCAAAAGAGAGTGCAGTTGCAAGATTTAATAGAGTGAAGACAGAGCTCCCATACAAAGGGAGGGGACCCAAAGAGGGTAGCCGTTGCCGGCTCAAATGCCTGGGATTATATCCTGATCCTTGTCCTTCCCGCTGTGCTCTCAGGCAACAGATGATTGGCTATTTCTTTACCTCCTGTTTTTGCCTAATTAGCATTTTAGCGAGCTGTCTTTACTATCTGATTGGTCGGGTGTGAGCTAAGTTGCAAGCCCCATGTTTAAAGGTGGATGCAGTCACATTCCCAGCTAGGCTTAGGGATTCTTAGTCGGCCTAGGAAATCCAGCTAGTCCTGTCTCTCAAAATGGCAATATTCTATCATTCTTTCTTCACTCATTAACTGGAATACTCCTATGAAAAGAAACTCCCCATCAACAAATTTTTTACTACCCCGTGGTACAATTGTATAGAAAAGACTTCAGTGACAACTTTGCTGATAGATCTCCATATGCACCTGTGAAAGGAAAATAAATCTTGGGACCCCAAAATCACTAAGCTAAAGGAAAAAGTCAAGCTGGGAACTGCTTAGGGCAAATCTGCCTGCCATTCTATTCAAAGTCACCCCTCTGCTCACTGAGAGAGATGCATATCTGATTGTCTCCTTTGGAGAGGCTAATGAGAAACTCACAAGAATGCAACCATTTGTCTCTTATTTACCTATGACCTGGAAGCTCTCTCCCCACTTCAAGTTGTCCCGCCTTTCTGGACCAAACCACAAACTAATGTTCATCTTACATATGTTGATTGATGTCTCATGTCTCCCTAAATGTATAAAATCAAACTGTGCTCTGACTACCTTGTGCACATGTCATCAGGTCCTCCTGAGGCTGTGTCACGGGCACATGACCCCAACCTTGCCAAAGTAAACTTTCTAAATTATCTGAGACCTATCTCAGATATTCAGTGTTCAAATTTCGGTAACCACAAAGGGATTCTGAGTGGAGGTACCCCTGAACTTTGACAAATCTCATATTGGTGCTTGGTACCAGCATGAGCAACTTTGTGGCTCAAACCAATAGGACAATTTGCTGAGGTCTGGGAGCACCCCCTCCAGAGAATCCCTGATATCCCTAAATTTGGTAGAGATCTAAAGTTTATTTTGCTGTACAACTCCCTTTTTTTGGAGTTTTACTTGCTTCTAACACGGAAGGCAAGATTCCCTGCTTCCATGACGATGGAAAGCAAGAACCTCCTTTATGGAGTTTGAGCTCACTCCCAACAAGAAAGACGAGTTTGAGTTTTTTTCCTGCTTCAAGGATAGTAGAAAGCAGTCTTCAACCTGAGACCCATTCCTAGGTAAGTTAACAACCAGCTGGTTTTAATTTCTCCTTACCATTGGAGTGCTCAGTGATCATATTGTTGGGGTTTTTTATTGTTGTTTGTCCTGGTCTTTCTCCCATCAGATTTGACCAACTCCACCTGACTTGGTCAAATCCGAGTGAGAATTCCAAATTATGGATAACAAAGCCTCTCTAATTTGGCAAAAATTCCTCGCAGCTGCAAAAGAGGAAAAAACAAAAAAAGCCATGCGCTTGGATTTTGTGTTTGCTTCCTGTCTTAAAAAACAAATGTTCTTTCGTTTACTTTTCTTCCACTCTATACCTCCTTCCCCCTATGCCATCTGCAGTACAAAAAATCTAGAGAAGGCTTCCAATGACTTGAGCCCCTTTCAAGAAATCAGAACAAAGATACCACTCACCCCTTTTGGAGTGTTCTGTTTTCCTTGTGGAGTTCCAAGAGTCATGGACAGATTTTTCTTAGGTCTAAAGCTGTATTTTCCTGTATTGCATGACCTGACCTTTTTGGCTTTGGGAGTACCAGAAATAACCTTGTACTATGAGAGAACTTGACCTCGGCATGTGTAATGGCAGATGAGAGCTACAAAATTAGGGGTGGCTGAGCACAGTTTACAGGAAGTGGTCTTCACTGTTGTTGTTGTTGTTTCCCTCCTAGGAAACTGTTATTTAAGGATCTTAATTCTAGTTCAGAGATGTATTCTAAAGGGTCTTCTCTATTGCTTTTTCTCCCAAAATTAATCTCGATTCAGCTTGTCTGTGCGCATTTGCGTGAGGAACTGAACTGTTGTTTTCATAGATAAATGAGGGACTGAGTTTTCTCAGCTCTGAAGAGAAAGGGCATTTTGATCCTCCCAGCCAAAAGGCACTCCAGGGTGTATTTCCTGGATAAGCCTTTTTTTAAAATTAATTTTTGTTGGGGATTTCCCTGTAGGGCCACTGAACGTTTCGAGGGGTCAATCCCCCAGACATTCCCACATGGCCCCCAGTCAAATCAGCTGTTATTTTTCTATTAAGATAAAAACCACTGTTTGGATCCAACACGGTTTTTTTTGCAAGCTGGTGAATTTGTATTTACCTCATGGCTAAGGTTCTGAAGTAAAAGCGATAGGATCTGTGTGTGTGTGTGTGTGTGTGTGTGTGTGTATTTTAAAGGCCTTTATAATTTTTATAATTTTATGTTTAATTGGCAATTAAATCCGTTTTAATTTCCCTCTAGCACACCAAAGTATTTATCTCCATACCTTATGATGTATATCTTGCTATTTGATTTTCACCTGACTTGTTTCCTTTAATATGCAAATTTAAGCCTATTTAGCTGACAACTGCCTAGGGTAGTGAAAAAGGTTATGAAGAATTTGAAAGCCCAAGATAGGGAAAAATAAAAGGTTTTTATGACTCTATAAGATGTACATTCTATCAGCATGCCTAATACGTCTACGTATTTATGTACCCAATGTTTCACTACTGAAAATTTGTGCAAGAGCTCTAATTAATTGGCTTAAGAAAATAAAAGCACTTGAATCAAATACTTTATCAGGAAAAAACAAAAGACTAGTCAAATGCTTTTTCAAGTTTACATAACTTAAGTAAAATCTTTAATAAATAAGCTAGCTTTAAAATTATTGGTAAAGTAATATTAAAAATGTCTTAAGAATTGCCAGCATACATTTTTGTTTGCATTTATTAATCAAGCAATTTCATACTTATCCCTGCCAAATACTACAAGGTGTCAAAATTTGGCATAGGGGACAAAATCGGTCAGCATTTGCTTGTCTGTAAAGTATTTTATTTCTCCTTCACTTATGAAGCTTAGTTTGGCTGGATATGAAATTCTGGGTTGAAAATTCTTTTCTTTAAGAATGTTGAATATTGGCCCCCACTCTCTTCTGGCTTGTAGGGTTTCTGCTGAGAGATCCGCTGTTAGTCTGATAGGCTTCCCTTTGAGGGTAACCCGACCTTTCTGTCTGGCTGCCCTTAACATTTTTTCCTTCATTTCAACTTTGGTGAATCTGACAATTATGTGTCTTGGAGTTGCTCTTCTCGAGGAGTATCTTTGTGGCGTTCTCTGTATTTCCTGAATCTGAACGTTGGCCTGCCTTGCTAGGTTGGGGAAGTTCTCCTAGATAATATCCTGCAGAGTGTTTTCCAACTTGGTTTCATTCTCCGCATCACTTTCAGGTACACCAATCAGACGTAGATTTGGTCTTTTCACATAGTCCCATATTTCTTGGAGGCTTTGCTCATTTCTTTTTATTCTTTTTTCTCTAGACTTCCCTTCTCGCTTCGTTTCATTCATTTCATCTTCCATTGCTGATACCCTTTCTTCCAGTTGATCGCATCGGCTCCTGAGGCTTCTGCATTCTTCACGTAGTTCTCGAGCCTTGGTTTTCAGCTCCATCAGCTCCTTTAAGCACTTCTCTGTATTGGTTATTCTAGTTATACATTCTTCCAAATTTTTTTCAAAGTTTTCAACTTCTTTGCCTTTGGTTTGAATGTCCTCCCGTAGCTCAGAGTAATTTGATCGTCTGAAGCCTTCTTCTCTCAGCTCGTCAAAATCATTCTCCATCCAGCTTTGTTCCGTTGCTGGTGAGGAACTGCGTTCCTTTGGAGGAGGAGAGGCGCTCTGCATTTTAGAGTTTCCCGTTTTTCTGTTCTGTTTTTTCCCCATCTTTGTGGTTTTATCTACTTTTGGTCTTTGATGATGGTGATGTACAGATGGGTTTTCGGTGTGGATGTCCTTTCTGTTTGTTAGTTTTCCTTCTAACAGACAGGACCCTCAGCTGCAGGTCTGTTGGAATACCCTGCCGTGTGAGGTGTCAGTGTGCCCCTGCTGGGGGGTGCCTCCCAGTTAGGCTGCTCGGGGGTCAGGGGTCAGGGACCCACTTGAGGAGGCAGTCTGCCCGTTCTCAGATCTCCAGCTGCGTGCTGGGAGAACCACTGCTCTCTTCAAAGCTGTCAGACGGGGACATTTAAGTCTGCAGAGGTTACTGCTGTCTTTTTGTTTGTCTGTGCCCTGCCCCCAGAGGTGGAGCCTACAGAGGCAGGCAGGCCTCCTTGAGCTGTGGTGGGCTCCACCCAGTTCGAGCTTCCCGGCTGCTTTGTTTACCTAATCAAGCCTGGGCAATGGCGGGCGCCCCTCCCCCAGCCTCGCTGAAAATTTGGCATAGGGGTTACAAAACCATAAACCTAGCCCAAAACAGAATGATCTTTGTCATGTAATCTTTAATAAATAAGACATTGATATTAGTTTAATGAAAATAGCAACATCTTGAATTTAGTAAGATTGCCATAACTTCTAATCTTCTGGCTTTATGCAGTCCAGTCCACAGGCAGTAAGGTTTGTTTTCGGAAGGGACTGTTACCATCTTTGTCTCAAAGTCAAACTGTAAATTGAATTCCTCCCAAAGTTAGTTTGGCCTGCACTCAGGAATGAACAAGGACAGCTTGGAGGTTAGAAGCAAGATGGAGTCAGTTAGGTCAGATCTTTTCAACTGTCTCAGTTATAATTTTGCAATGGCGGTTCCATAACTTTAAATGATGACTACCGCAGTTTTCATAAATAATCTAGGTAAACAATTAAAATGAAATAATTAGGTAAACGTAATGGGATGAATACTTGTAGACAAACTCATCATAATTTAGACTCTAAAGTTAAATTAAATAATAGATATTTAAAATACTAAAAGTACAAAAATTAGCCAGGTGTGGACTCATGCACCTGTAATCCCAGCTACTTGGGAGGCCGAGGTGGGAGAATTGCTCGAACCTGGGAGGCAGAGGTTGCAGTAAGCCAAGATTGCATCACTGCACTCCAGCCTGGACGACAAAGCAAGACCCTATCTCAAAAAAAAAAAAAAAAAAAGAAAAGAGGATTTATTAAAAAAAAAAAACTTTCATATGATCAAGTTGTCTATTAATTAAAGGGAAATTATAATGGTCTTTCTAGAGATTCGGCTTGATGTAAAAAAAACCACTTACACACTAAATAATTGGTTAGAATAATGAAATTTTCTTAAGGGATTGATTTACTCTTAATAAATTATGAGAGATTTTAGTTTTTTAACCCAAAGTTCAATTTGTATTGCATCTTGCCGTTTTTGGTTTTCTCTCCCCTTTTAAAGGGCAAGAAATAGTAATGCTCTCCAACTCATTTTTCAACTCATATAAGTTTTTCTCCTTGAGTTTTGTTTGTTGTGGCCGGATGCTAACAATGTTTACTTAAAAGTCTAAAGGAAATTCTTTCTTCCAACATAATATTCCGTGCAGTGCCGAAGGTCTTTTCTTTTGCCTTTTGGTAACTGGCCTAACAGATTTTATGGTTTATTGAAACAATTCCTATGCTATTATTATTAAGTTTTGGTTTACTTAGGAAAAAAAATGAAATCAAAAAAAATTTTTAAATTAAGGTTATTATATTCATGTATCTTTCTGTATGGGCTTGTAAAGTCATTGTGACATAGAGTTACAGGGCTTTGGCGCCTGGATCTAAAAAGGACACCAAGTCCTCCGAAATCTTAAACACTGACAGCAATTAAAGCCTCATCTTCAGGCCCAGTAGAGATGCCAATCAAAATAAACTGCATTCCTGAGACACAGGCCAGAAATTAAAGCTATCTAACTCCTCAAGGCCCAGGAACTATTGCAGAAGAGGTGGGCATGAGATTGTAAGGGCCAATGTTGAGAGATAAAATAAGTTCAGTTTCTCTATAAATTAATCATTAATGTCGAAGGCACACTGATGCAAGACCAGCATATGGGCCCCTGTGTCAGATTAATAAGTTTTTCTTGAAGCATTAACCAACTCCTTAATAAAGGTTATAAAGATTATAAAAGGCTTATTGAAGTTATATCTTATGCTCAAGATTAAAATTTTATAGATTGTTTATAAAATTTTGAAAAACAAATTTAATTGGCGTCATGCTGTTTTTATTAGGGCTTATTGTTTGGAAAATAATGTCTCCTCTCTCAAAGAATGAAGGTTTTGGTCTTTTTTTTGAAATCCTTGAGTTATCAGTTTGGTGAAATGAATGGCTTATTTTACAATGATCTGTGATATCAAGTGTTTTAAACCTTTGATATTTGACACCTTCCAAAATCAAATTATAAATTATGTCTTTTTCTGATCTAATTAATCCTTTAAGATATTAGGTTCCCTAAAGTCCAAAAATGACATAATTTGGCCTATTTCATATAAACATCATACAGGAAACATTGTCAAGTGTGAAATGGTGTTTGGTTTTCTTTGAGCTGTATCTATATAAATATGTTATTGGTATGTGTTCCAAAATTATGGGAAAGTCCTATAATTCTGATATGACTTACTGTACATAATCAGAAATAATCATAATTGTTTTCTTAAATTATTGTGTGCCACAGAGGCAACAAATTTCCTTGTCCATTGTGTCTTTGACTATGGCTGCCCTAAAACTTTTTTCATCCATGGACAATTTTTGTCTTGTTTTCGTCCTCTTTAGAAGGTAGTTTTATAATCAGCTATAAAATTCTAACAGGTGCTCTTGAATACAAGTTTCTGAAAATTTTTGAGATTGTGACATCAGAATAAAAGAAAACTTTTCAGGACTCATGGAGAACTGAAATGTTCATGAATATCAAGCAGAACAGGAATTAACTACATGGACTGACATGCATAAGTACAATAAGAATCTGTTTTCATTTATAACAGGACACAATTTGAGAAACTGGTTATTTTACCAAAGCTTTGACTGGAATGGTGTGCTTTCCTTTAAGGAATCAAACTTGACTTATGGAGCCAATAAAAGCCCCATGGGAAAACTGGCCTTATACCTTGTCTACACAGTCCCTGTACAGGGTTCCTGACCTGTGGTAAGTAAAGAATGCCACTTTCTGACAGGTGCAGGAGCCCTAAGTTTATCTTGGAACCTCAAGAGGGGAGGAATTCACCCAATTCATAGGGTGGTTTTTTTGTTTGTTTGTTTTTTGGCATAGTCTCGATCTGTTGCCCAGGCTGGAGTACAGTGGTATGATCTCAGCTCACTGCAACCTCCGCTTCCCAGGTCCAAGTGATTCACCTGTCTCAGCTTCCCAAGTAGCTGGAATTACAGGCATGTGCCACAACACCCTGCTAATTTTTTTTGTATTTTGTAGAGACAGGATTTCACCACGTTGGCCAGGCTGGTCTCGAACTCCTGACCTCAAGTGATCCACCTGCATTGGCCCCCCCAAATGGCTGGGATTACAGGCATCAGCCACTGTGCCTGGACCCAACTCATAGATATTTGATGGTACAAATCTATGGCTGGGCTTGGCTTTAAAAAAGTCTTATCTGAGATTCTTTCTATGGAACAAAGTTCCATCAACGCCAATTTAAAAGCCTATGTAAAAAATAATAATTCTTGCTGCACTGTATACAAATAATCAGGCCAAGTATAATAAAGCAAATCAGTCCTACCATGATTTGTCTTTAGTAAAGATGGAAAACTGGAGAGAGAAAAATTATGTTTCAAAAACTATAATACACCTGTTGTTAGATTCCAGTCTTGCCTAATGTTTTTCAGTTTTTTTTTTTTTGTTTTTTTTTTAGATGGAGTCTTGCTCTGTCGCTCAGGCTGGAGTGCAGTGGTGCGATCTCGGCTCACTGCAAGCTCTGCCTCCTGGATTCACGCCATTCTCCTGCCTTAGCCTCCTGAGTACCTGGGACTACAGGCACCCACCACCACGCCCAGCTAATTTTTTGTATTTTTAGTAGAGACGGGGTTTCACCGTGTTAGACAGGATGGTCTCGATCTCCTGACCTCGTGATCTGCCCGCCTCGGCTTCCCAAAATGCTGGGATTACAGGCATGAGCCACTGCGCCTGGCCTTTTCAGTTTTTATTATTTTCTACAGTCTGGACCAAATTCTATTTTTTCTTGGTTACAAGTCTTCAAGATAATGTTTTCAATTTTTTTCCTTCTTTTTTCCCCCATTTTTCCTAATTAGGAGTCATTGAAAACTAAGCGTGCTTTCATAAAGCCCTGTGAACTGAAGTCAGACAACTTAAACTTTAGAAGAAAATAACAGCAACCCATTTACATATATAAACCACTTTCAAACCTGCCTACTGATTATGGACTTCAGAGTAATATGGCTTATACCAATTTTCCAGGATTGTTCTTTTGTTTGTTGTTGTTGTTTGTTTGTTTTTTGTTTTTTTGAGACGGAGTTTCACTCTGCCGCCCAGACTGGAGTGCAGTGGCGCAATCTCAGCTCACTGCTGCCTCTGCTCCTGGGTTCAAGCAATTCTCCTGCCTCAGCCTCCTGAGTAACTAGGACTACTAGTTACTAGTTAGTTGTCCTAACTACTAATGCCCGGCTAATTTTTTGTGTTTTTAATAGAGACAGGGTTTCACCATGTTGTCCAGGCTGGTGTTGAACTCCTGACCTCAGATGATCTGCCTGCCTCGGCCTCCCAAAGTGCTGGTATTACAGGCGTGAGCTACCACACCCAGCCTGTTGTTGTTTTTCTCCCTATTTTCACTTCATAGGATGTGAAACTTCACAACCTGCTAAAAATGAACTTTCCTAATCATTCAGGACCTAACCATCTAGAAATAAACCAACCGAGCCATAAGAGATCAGACGAAACCTGAGACCAGAGACTCATTTTCTTCTGAAATGCTTTCTCCAAAAGATTTTTAAAAAGAAAAGGGGGGGAATGTGAAAGGAAATAAATCTTGGGACCCCAAAATCACTAAGCTAAAGGGAGAAGTCAAGCTGGGAACTGCTTAGGGCAAACCTACCTCCCATTCTATTCAAAGTCACCCTTCTGCTCACTGAGACGAATGCATATCTGATTGCCTCCTTTGGAGAGGCTCATCAGAAACTCAAAAGAATGCAACCATTTGTCTCTTATCTACCTAGGTTCTGGAAGCCCCCTCACCACTTCAAGTTGTCCCACTTTTGCTTCGAGTTGTCGTCCCCCCTTTCTGGACCAAACCAATGTTCATCCTACATATGTTGATTGATGTCTCATGCCTCCCTAAAATGTATAAAACCAAACTGTGCTCTGACCACCTTGGGCACATGTCATCAGGACCTCCTGAGGCTGTGTCATGGGCACATGTCCTCAACCTTGGCAAAATAAAATTTCTAAATTAACCGAGACCTGTCTCAGATATTTGGGGTTCACATAACTCAGGCTTTAGCTTCCAGTGTTTAAAATCACACCTTGAGTCTTCCTTTCCAAAGCATGCCTTCCATGCTAGTGTGTCTGGATCCAGCCTCAATAACAGCAAAATTTGAGAGAAAAGCTTCAAAATATATAAAATATCCATGTAGGAGGCCTAACATCCATTTATATGAAATTCCAGAAAGGAAGCAAAAACAAGAGAGGGAAAGAGGTAATTTTAAAAACAGAAAAAAATGTCTCATAACTGAAGAAAGATCTCAGTTTGAAAGATCACTGAGTGGGAATTAGGATGAAAGAAAAAGCCTCACACCTAAACACAGCCTCATGAAACTCTAAAATATCAAGAATAAAGGGATGATACTTAAGGCTTCTAGAAAAAGGGAAAAAATTATGTACAAAGAAATGGAAATCTTCATTAGCAGCAATAGATGTAAACAAAGCAAAGCAAAACAAACAAAATAATTTTCACTCGTGTCCGTGTGAAGAGACCACCAAACAGGCTTTGTGTGAGCAACATGGCTGTTTATTTCACCTGGGTGCAGGCAGGCTGAGTCCGAAAAGAGAGTCAGCAAAGGGAGATAGGGGTGGGGCCGTTTTATAGGATTTGGGAAGGTAATGGAAAATTACAGTCAAAGGGGGTTGTTCTCTGGTGGGCAGGGGCAGGGTTCACAAGGTGCTCAGTGGGGGAGCTTCTGAGCCAGGAGAAGGAAATTCACAGGGTTAATCAGTTAAGATGGGGCAGGAACAAATCACAATGGTGGAATGTAATCAGTTAAGGCGGGGCAGGGCCTTTTCACTTCTTTTGTGATTCTTCAGTTACTTCAGGCCATCTGGGCGTATACGTGCAAGTCACAGGGGATGCAATGGCTTGGCTTGGGCTCAGAGGCCTGACAATAATACCTGTGAATTTTGAGGGAAAATGACCTTGAACCTAGAATTCTATATTAGTCAAATATGAGAATAAAAATAAAAAGACATGTTTAGGCATGAGAGAACTCAGAAATTTTACCCCCAGCCCTCTTCTCTGAAAAAAATTACTTGAGGATGTATTCTAACAATAAAAAAAAAAGAGAGCCAAGAAAGAGAAAGACCTAGGATGTAAGAAACAGAGATGATAACCCAGGAATGCAATGAAAAAAAAAATCCTAAAATGGTAGCTGTGAAGGAGTGAGGCATAGAAAGAGTGGGTATATGTTAGAGCATTTAACAAGTCGTCTATGTGAACAATTGGAAGGTATCAGTAATATGGTGACAAAGGCACCTATATCTTCTGCCAAAAAATAATTAGAAATTTTAAGAAAGGAAAACTTTCCCAAAAAGTCATGATCCATATATCAAACAATCTAAAATGTGGCATAACTCAGCAATTGGAGTGTAAGAAAAGAGAAACCATTTGAACTGGAAATTTGTACTATTTCCCTTCAAGTGGCCTAGGTATAGGGATACAGGATTACATCTCCTCCAGTGATCAAATCACACATTCTGTTTTCTGCAACTAATAACATTTACAAAATTATAATTTTGTAAGTGATGTTTATTGGCTTTCAGAATCAACCTATAGAAAAAGTATGAAAGACAAATATAGTTATAGAATGGAATGTAAATATGAAAATGGTTTAAACTTTAACAATGTTAAAGTACTCAAATAACCAGGAGAAGTGGGGAGTAATTTCTTCATTTGACACAGTAAGCCTCAAGAAGTAAGTATAAATGGAAGCTTAAGTACATTATGCAAAGTGTTAATGGTAAACAATTGAGGAGCTAACAAAAAAGAGGAAAGTCAATACTGCTTAAAGGAAATAAATCAAGATTTCAAAGTAAAAGCATCTTATTAAGAATTATGGAAATAACCAACAGAAAAAAAAAAATCCCAGAAATGGTCAAAAGAAGCTCAAAGGTATCAAATGATACTCTGATTAGTAAGACTGAGGGTAAGAGCAGGAAGAATCTTTGTACTTTTAATTTTGTAACCTCCCACATAGCTATTCCATTCAGTCATTCATTCCTTCAGCAAATACTTATAGAACATTATTATTGTACCAGGCATGATTCGAAGCACAGGGATACAGGATAGACAAGGCGGAGAATATTCCTGCCCTCAAGGAACTCATATTCTAGTGGGCAAAGGTATACAATAGACAAGTAAATTGTTTCCCCAAAAAGATAGGTACAAATATTAAGTGCAATGAAAATTATAAAACAAAATAAAGTGATAATAACTTGGGTGATCAGGGAAGGCCTCTCTGAAGAAGTAAAATTTGAGCTAAAATACTTTTTTATATGAGAAACGTATAGGATTTCTTTTCTTTTTTTTTTTTTTTTGAGACAGAGTTTCGCTCTTGTTGCCCAGGCTAGAGTGCAATGGCACGGTCTTGGCTCACCACAACCTCCGCCTCCTGGGTTCAAGCGATTCTCCTGCCTCAGCCTCCCGAGTAGCTGGGATTACAGGCATGCACCACCACACCTGGCTGATTTTTTTTGTATTTTTAGTAGAGACAGGGTTTCATAATCCCTTTCTTCCAAGGAGGCTCCCTGGTCCCTATGCAAATTTACATACTTCCTCCCCAGCAACCAGCTCAACAAACCAAGGAATTTGCGGAGAGGCAGTCTTTGTCAAACCACAAAAGATCTTGTTACACCCTTAGCCCAAAGCAATAATTACCTACCTGCCTCAGATTTACCCAGAGAGCATTTCCAAGTGATTGTTCCCAGCACAAGGAAGACGTGCTGCAAAGTGACTTGTTGGAAAATGTTCAAGTACCACTTTCTTTCCCTATGATTCCCTAACCTGTGTCCAGCAGCACCAGGAAGAGATCCAGGCTCATCTCAAGGTGGGGTCTCCAGAGAAGCATAGTGAAGGGAGACCCACTACATAGGCAGAACTGCCTGTTCATACCTGACAGCAAAGCCCTATATGTAGGTCCTAAGTCTGTGCTACGATGCTATTGTAGCTCGTTACCAATGCTCTTTTGAAACACACAGCATGAAGCACCTTGACTTACTCAACATCCTGTACTACACTGAGGCATGTTTTTGGCCACAGGAAAACAAAAAAGGCTAAAGAAGCTCAACAGAGCTACCCCATCCTCCCTCAATCACCAAGCATTCCTAGGAGACGTTCCTTACATTCCTCACCAACTCTCTGCCAACTGTGGTCATAGCACAATAATCATTGAAGTCAACACCTTCATGAGAACAACCCACTTTCTCTCTTCAGCTGGACCACTTTCTGCCCCAGTTATCTCTACCTTATTCTTCAGAGACATAATTGTTCTACCTCTAAGACAGCCTACCCTGTAACATCTGACTGGGGAGCCCAATTTGTGCAAAGTTTCTATAGAGCACACTTCTGATCCACCATGTCCAAATCCACTTGTCCATTGCCCACAACAATCAAACTGAACAACAGCCAGATAGATTTTGGAGGAGACTTCTGGTTGTCATTCACCTTCAACAAATAAGATAACTGGGACACACACCTCCCAAATGCTAAATTTGCTTACCATACTCTGCACCCATCTATTAAAGCACCCTTTTTCATAGTCATTGCAGCTTTCTTTCTCATACCAACCAGCTGCATCACCATCTTTTGCTTTCGGTCAACAGATGTCAATTATCTATTATGCACCAGACACTGTACTGGATGTGAGGGTCATGGCTGCCCATAGGCCATGAGGTGACTGCGTGAAAATTTGAAAAAGGCTCTCCAGATGCACACCTCTGCACCAGGTTGCATGAATTGGTGAGTACAGCGAAGGCTGGATTTCAATCCTTACTGACCCTCTCAACCAGATTCCCTTGTACAGTGAACAATTGTACCCAGCAGGCATATGGGGATTGAACAATAAGAGTCTTGTCGCTAACTGGAAGCATTCTAGATTCCCCCAGGAAGGCCAAAGGGACATCTGCATTTTCCAAATATTTCATCAAGCTCTCCTACTACAGTGTCTGCTCCACCTGCTGCTATTACATACCCAAGGACCACTCCCAGGGCCCAGTTACATATCTGGAGATTATGAACCCTGTCACCTTTGCCTCCAGCTTCCCCTTTTTCATGTATACCCACCTCATCTTTCACCATTTCTCACTAGACTCAGCTGGCCTCAACTCCACCCAGCACCTCACTGTGTACTTTATACCCATAGGATCCAATGTTGCACAATAAGAAACCCAAAAGACACAATACGGGAAATTTTGGAGCAAGACACTACCTCCAGTACTGATCTTACCTCACCCCATTTAGCAGGGAGGAAGTGAAAGGCAGGAGGGGACATGTCCAATCCTGCTTTTTCTTAGGCTGATCAAGTCACCCCCAAATAGATGGCCAACCTCTATTGAGAGGGGCCTTCACATCCCTCTGCCTTGGCCAAACACTGTGTTCTTTGTACCTCATTCCCAGATTGAGCCAGCTGAAGCAAAACCCAGTGAAGACCACCTTTACCGTTTTTTAATAGAATACATAAAACCCCAGTCTACAGCATCTGCCTTCCCCTTTTCCACCACCATCGAGGAACACTGGCAGATAGGTAACTTACTAAGAGGCCTCAATGAAGTGGTCTGTCCCAGAGAAAGGGCAGGTTTGACCCAAGACAAATTCCAGATCCTCTGCTTAGAGCTGCAGGAAGAAATGCTGAAACCAAACCAAGCCAAACAACAGAAACCCCAGCAGTCTTTCATCTGCTCTAAATCTAGATGATTTCAAAAGTGTGTCCATCATGAAAAGATCCCTAGGGGTTTGCTTGTACTAGAAGAGCATAAACATTTACATTGCCTTTTTTCTGCTGACAGAACAGTGAGAGGGAAGGGCCTCATCTGGCAACTTAAAGCAATACCATTCAATCATCCCAAAGCTAGTTCTTTGTGTATGTAAGTAGCTGCCCTTGCAGAAGGCTTAAGGTGCTGGGAGCTCAGGGTCCTGAGTCAAATGATCTGGCTTCAAATCTCACCTCTACCACTTACAGTTTGAACTATAAGGAAGCTGTATGGTGTTACAGAAAGTACACAGGCTCTGGACACTTGGCTGCCAAGTGTAAATCCCTGCTGCCCCACTTACCAGCTGTGTGGCCTTTATGATATACAGTGCCTCAGTTTCCTCATCTCTGAGATGATAGTTATACTCCCTGTAACATCACGGGACTGTTATGAGGCTTACATGGGACCATCCACAACCTCACCTACAGTAAATGTTTACTAAATCTTAGTGATTATTATTCCATTCTGAGTCTATTTCTCATTCCTTGAAAATGAGAAGAGAAAGGGGCACTGCTCTGCATAATCATGTGAGGCACCATCGCCCCTGTGAGCTGGGAAAGTTGGGAGAAGGTTTCTTTTCTTCCATTTGGATTTAGACGGCATTCTCTCTGAGAATCTGTTGTTTAGCCTGAAGAGATAGACGTGCGTATGTGTTTCATCCAACCATCACCCACGGGATATCAGGAAAAACAAAAAAGCATTTATCTCTCTGTGACCCCTACTGATGGGGACCTTTGGAAAGCGATGACACCTGGAATGCCAGAGCCTACCCTAACCTGTCCATTTGGAAGGCTCAGAGCCATATGCCAGGCTGAATAACTAAGATGTGGGCCAGTGGGCTTCTAGGGAAGATAGAGGTGGGACCTGGGGCAAGACCAAGCCCTGTGAGTAGGTAGTGGGTGGAGCTTCATTTGATGGGTTGAAAGAAGAGGAAAAAAGTGAAGCTGAATTCAAGGAAGAAGGGCATGAGGGTTCTCTCTGTGATGGGCCTCTCTGGTGATTTTCTCTTGGTCTACAGACATGGACATGGGCAGTAGATTATTTTTTTAAAGTCCCCATACTTGAAATTCCTTTCAGTTATTCACAGGCCTTCTGCAAAATCTGTACAACCCTGGTGGTGATGTTGGGAAGTATAAATGAGAGGACAGTATAGGAATGTACAGTGTCCCCTCATTCACTCACCAGTGTCTGTTTATCCTTCTTAGAAGGGGACTTGAGTGCTGGATTTCTGGAGGAGATCAGCGGAAAATTGAGTGTTGGTCCATGGAACAGCAGAGAAGAGTAGCCGCCAGATGAATGGCTCAGGGAGGGATGTGGGCCTAACCCTGTACTTTGTGATATGTATACTAGAAGAAAATGACTGGTAAAGGAGGAACAGCGAGATGACATTGGAGCTATTGTGTATCTTTGGGTGTGTTACTTAACATCCTGGTGCCTCAGTTTCCTCATCTGAAAAATGAGGATAATGATAGTACCTAGCACATAAGACTGTTATGAGGATAAAATGAGTTAACATTTGCAAAATATTTCAGTGACCAGCACACGTTAACCATATTAGAAGTGTTTGTTAAATAAAATTAAAGTTCAACTGACAGAAGTGTGGAGTGACTGATAAATGATATATTGAAAATGCAGAGCTGGGCAGTAAAAATTTATCTTCCTCTTCAGGGGAAAGACACAAGTATTCTGGCCACGAGAATGTGTACTCCAATGTGGAGCAGGGGGCCAGGGCTCCACTGCTTTCCATGTTAAGCTTATTTTCCCACAGAGGACCAGACTCCACCATGGTCTAATGCACATTTGTTTCCCGTCCAGCCAGAATACAAAGCAGAAAGGTGATTCCAACCCCAAGTGAAGAAGAATTTCCTTCTTGAAATACCCTTGCACATATGCACAAACATACATCAACAAGGGTGTTCACTGCAGCAATTCTTGTAATAGTGAAAAACAGGAGCCAATCGAAATTACAACTAACAAGGACTGGCCGACTGATAAAGATTAAACCAAAAAAAAAAAAAAAGAGGTGCATGTATGTGGATGTGCACTGATAAGTAGCCAAAATATACTGTTTCATGAAGAAAATAGAAGCAGAATAGTATGAATAAATGTCATCTTGTTACCAGTGGAGGGTATCCAGGTTCTTGGCATTTTGAACAAAGAATTGGACAAAACGCATAAACAAAGCAAGGAAAGAATGAAGCAACAAAAGCAGAGATTTATTGAAAACGGAAGTACACTCCACAGTGTGGGAGCAGGCTGAGTAGAGGCTCAAGAGCCCTGGATACAGAATCTTCTGGGGTCCAAGTACCCCCTAGAGTTTCCCATTGGCCACTTTGTGCTCACCTCATGTAAATAAAGTGGTGGCCCGCAATCAGTGTGATTCCAATCAGAGGCTGAAGTGAAGTTACAAAGTTACACCCAATTAGTATTGGTTGCAGCAACCAATTAGGGGCTGAAGTGAAGTTGCAAAGTTGCCCTCCTATGCAAAAAGCAACCAATCAGAGGTACTTTCAATTTCCCATCTGTGGTGCAGAAAAGGTGGGGGTTTGCAAAGGCAGTAGCCTCTGGTCCTTTTGTTACCTAGGCGTGGAAAGTTAGGGTTTTCCTTTCAATTTAGTTCTAGGAAGTCAGCGTGAAACAGCCTTAGGTTCCCTGCCTCCAGACATTATTCTCCTGCCTCAATCTCATCTGTGGGGTGTGTGTGTGTGTGTGTGTCTGTGTGTGTGTGTGTATCCCTTTCAGACACACACACACAGACACACACACACACACACAGACACACACACACACACACACACACACACACACACAGGGTGTTTATCCACCCAGCAAAAACTCCTGGGTCGATAAACAAGAAAATGGTAACAGTGGTTACCCCTGCGGAATGGAGCTGCGGATGAGGGTAAAGGGAAAGGAGATTTCACGTGAATTTTGGGAGTTTATTTTTATTTTGGCTTATTTTCACAATAAAACTAGTTTTTTGTGGTTTTTTTTCTGATTATATAAGCAATATATGTTTATTCTTTTTTTCATATTTTAACTTTTGATTTGGAAATAATTTCAGACTTATAAAAAACTTGAAAAACAGTACAAAGAATTCAAATATCTGCCCCCTACCAGCTTCCCAAATGTTAACATCTTATATAAATCAAACCCAGGAAATTAACATCAATATGATACTATTGACTAATCTAGAGGCTTTATGCAGAAGTTGTCATTTGGCTCACTGCTGCTCTTTTTCTGGTCTAAGATCCAATCCAGGATCCCACATTGTATTTACTTGTTATATTTCCTCGGTCTCCTGCAGTCTGGTACAGCTTCTCGGTCTGTCTTTGTTTCTCATGACCTGGACACTTTTGAAAAGTAACGGCTAGTTATTCTGCAGAATGTCTCTCAATTTAGGTTTGTCTCATGTTTTCTTATGACTAAGTACAGGTTATGCATTTGGGAAAAGAAAATCACAGAATTAATGCAAGGCCCTTTTCGCTGCTTCCTATTAAGAGACACACAATGTATATGTCTAATTACTGGTTATGTTAACTTTGACCACTTGGTTAAGGGGTGTCTGTTGGGTTGCTTCACTGTAAATTTACTCCTTTTCTTTTCCAAATTAGTTTATAGCTTGTGGAGAGATAGCTTGAGCCTATATGAATATCCTGTTTCTCATCATACTTTGCCCACTAATCCTTTGATGATTCTTGCCTAACATAATTATTACTGTGATATTTGTCAAATGGTGATTTTCTATTTCCGTCATTCCTTCTACATTTATTAATTGGCATTCTACTGTGAGAAAGTGCTTTCCCTTCTCCCTATGTATGAATTCAATTATTTATTTATGTAACTATGGACTTGCCAACAGAATGTATTGCCGTACTTTTTATTTTTGCTGATCTGATAGGGGGAAATGATATCCTGGTGTTAGTTTAATTGCATTTACCTAATTATATGTAAGGTTACAAGGTTAAGGAGCTATTTACTGATGATAGATAATTGTCTGTTCACGTATTTCTCCATTTTCCTATTCAGTTTTGGGGACCTATGCCCATCAATTTTGAAGCATTATTTGTATAGTCACAATTTTAGCCCCTTTATCTGTGATGCATATTGCACATATTTGCTTCCAGTTTCTCAGTTGTTTTTCGATGTTGATTATGATGAGGCTTTTTGCCATGGAATTTTAAAATGTAGTCAAGTTTATCCATTTTTTTCTATTATTGCTTCTAGATTTTGAGTCATGATTAAAGAGCCTTTCCCTACACCAAGAGTAAAAGGGAATTTGTTCATATTTTCTTTTTCTTTTTTCTTTTTTTGAGACAGGATCTCACTCTGGCTCGAGTGCAGTGGCGTGATCTCAGTTCACTGCAACCTCCACCCCCCTAGGCTCCAATTGAGAGGTGACAGCGTGCTAGCAGTGCTCACAGCCCTCGCTTGCTTTCAGCGCCTCCTCTGCCTGGGCTCCCACTTTGGCGGCACTTGAGGAGACCTTCGGCCTGCCGCTGCACTGTGGGAGCCCCTTTCTGGGCTGGCCAAGGCTGGAGCCAACTCCCTCAGCTTGCAGGGAGGTGTGGAGGGGGAGGCGCGAGCAGGAACGGGGGCTGCGTGAGGCGCTTGCGGGCCAGCTGGAGTTCCGGGTGGGCGTGGGCTTGGCGGGCCCTGCACTCGGAGCAGCCGGCCAGCCCTGCTGGCCCCGGGCAATGAGGGACTTAGCACCCGGGCCAGTGGCTGTGGAGGGTGTACTGAGTCCCCCAGCAGTGCCAGCCCACCAGTGCTGCGCTCGATTTCTCACCGAGCCTTAGCTGCCTTCCCACAGGGCAGGGCTCGGGACCTGCAGCCCACCATACCTGAGCCTCCCACCCACTCCATGGGCTCCTGTGTGGCCCGAGCCTCCCCGACAAGCCCCACCCACTGCTCCACAGCGCCCAGTCCCATCGACCACCCAAGGGCTGAGAAATGCGAGCGCACGGCACGGGACTGGCAGGCAGCTCCACCTGCAGCCCTGGTGCGGGATCCACTAGGTGAAGCCAGCTGGGCTCCTGAGTCTGGTGGGGACGTGGGGAGTCTTTATATCTAGCTTAGGGATTGTAAACACACCAATCAGCACCCTGTGTCTAGCTCAAGGTTTGTGGGTGCACCAATCGACACTCTGTATCTAGCTGCTCTGGTGGGGCCTTGGAGAACCTGTGTGTCGAAACTCTGTATCTAACTAACGTGATGGGGACGTGGAGAACCTTTGTATCTAGCTCAGGGATTGTAAACGCACCAATCAGCGCCCTGACAAAACAGGCCACTCGGCTCTACCAATCAGCAGGATGTGGGTGGGGCCAGATAAGAGAATAAAAGCAGGCTGCCTGAGCCAGCAGTGGCGAGCCAGCAGTGGCGAGCCAGCAGTGGCGAGCCAGCAGTGGCGAGCCAGCAGTGGCGAGCCAGCAGTGGCGAGCCAGCAGTGGCGAGCCAGCAGTGGCGAGCCCCTCCGGTCCTCTTCCACACTGTGGAAGCTTTGTTTTCTCGCTGTTTGCAATAAATCTTGCTACTCCTCACTCTTTGGGTCCACGCTGCTTTTATGAGCTGTAACATTCACCATAAAGATCTGCAGCTTCACTCCTGAGCCTGGCAAGACCACGATCCCACTGGGAGGAATGAACAACTCCAGATGCACTACTTTAAGAGCTGTAACACTCACCGCGAAGGTCTGCAGCTTCAGTCCTGAGCCAACGAGACCACGAACCCACCAGAAGGAAGAAACTCCGAACACATCTGAAAGTCAGAAGGGACAGACTCCAGACGCACCACCTTAAGAGCTGTAACACTCACCGCGAGGGTCTGCGGCTTCATTGTTGGAGTCAGTGAGACCAAAAACCCACCAATTCCGGACACAAAATGATCTTCTCACCTCAGCCTCCCCAGTAGGTGCTACCTGCTGTGTGCCACTGAGAGGTGACAGCGTGCTGGCAGTTCTCACAGCCCTCGTTCACTCTTGGTGCCTCCTCTGCCTGGCCTCCCACTTTGGCAGCACTTGAGGAGCCCTTCAGCCCACCACTGCACTGTGGGAGCCCCTTTCTGGGCTGACCAAGGCCGGAACCGGCTCCCTCAGCTTGCAAGGAGGTATGGAGGGAGAGGCGCCAGCGGGAACCAGGGCTGCACCCGGCGCTTGCAGGCCAGCTGGAGTTCCGGGTGGGCGTGGGCTTGGTGGGCCCTGCACTTGGAGCAGCCTGCCAGTCCTGCTGGCCCTGGGCAATCAGGGACTTAGCACCCAGGCCAGTGGCTGTAGAGGGTATACTGGTTCTCCCAGCAGTGCCAGCCCACCAGCGCTCATCGAGCCTTAACTGCCTTCCCGTAGGGCAGGGCTCGGAACCTGCAGCCCACCATGCCTGAGCCTCCCACCCACTCCATGGGCTCCTGTGTGGCCCGAGCCTCCCCAAGGAGCACCACCCCCTACTCCACAGCGCCCAGTCCCATCGACCACTCAAGGGCTGAGGAATGCGAGCGTACGGCGTGGGCAGCTCTACCTGCAGCCCTGGTGTGGGACCCACTAGGTGAAGCCAGCTGGGCTCCTGAGTCTGGTGGGGATGTGGAGAGTCTATCTAGCTCAGGGATTGTAAACACACCAAGCAGCACCCTGTCTCTAGCTCAAGGTTTGTGAGTGCACCAGTCGACACTGTATGTAGCTGCTCTGGTGGGGCCTTGGAGAACCTTTATGTCTAGCTGAGGGATTGTAAATACACCAATCAGCACCCTGTGTTTAGCTCAAGGTTTGTGAGTGCACCAATCGACACTCTGCAGCTAGCTGCTCTGGTGGGGATGTGGAGAACCTTTATGTCTAGCTCAGGGATTGTAAATACACCAATCGGCACTCTGTATTTAGCTCAAGGTTTGTAAACACACCAATCAGCACCCTGTGTTTAGCTCAAGGTTTGTGAACGCACCAATCGACACTCTGTATCTAGCTGCTCTGGTGGGGCCTTGGAGAACCTGTGTGTCGAAACTCTGTATCTAACTAATGTGATGGGGACGTGGAGAACCTTTGTATCTAGCTCAGGGATTGTAAACGCACCAATCAGCGCCCTGACCAAACAGGCCACTCGGCTCTACCAATCAGCAGGATGTGGGTGGGGCCAGATAAGAGAATAAAAGCAGGCTGCCTGAGCCAGCAGTGGCAACCCACTCTGGTCCCCTTCCACACTATGGGAGCTTTGTTCTTTCGCTCTTTGCAATAAATCTTGCTACTGCTCACTTTTTGGGTCCATGCTGCTTTTATGAGCTGTAACACTCACCGCGAAGATCTGCAGCTTCACTTCTGAGCCCAGCAAGACCACGAGCCCACCGGGAGAAATGAACAACTCCAGACGCACTACCTTAAGAGCTGTAACACTCACTGTGAAGGTCTGCAGCTTCACTTCTGAGCCAGCGAGACCACGAACCCACCAGAAGGAAGAAACTCCCAACACATCTGAACATCAGAAGGGACAGACTCCAGAGGTGCCACCTTAAGAGCTGTAACACTCACCACGAGGGTCTGTGGCTTCATTCTTGAAGTCAGTGAGACCAAAAACCCACCAATTATGATCTTCCCACTTCAGTCTCCCAAGTAGCTGGGACCACAGGTGTGCACCACTGAGAGGTGACAGCGAGCTGGCAGTCTTCACAGCCCTCGTTTGCTCTCGGTGCCTCCTCTGCCTGGGCTCCCACTTTGGCGGCACTTGAGGAGCCCTTCAGCCCACCACTGCACTGTGGGATCCCCTTTCTGGGCTGGCCAAGGCCAGAGCCATCTCCCCAACTTGCAAGGAGGTGTGGAGGGAGAGGCGCCAGTGGGAACCGGGGCTGCACGCAGCGCTTGCAGGCCAGCTGGAGTTCCGGGTGGGCATGGGCTTGGTGGGTCCCGCACTCGGAGCAGCCGGCCGGCCCTGCCGGCCCCGGGCAATGAGGGGCTTAGCACCTGGGCCAGCGGCTGGGGAGGGTGTACTGGGTCCCCCAGCAGTGCCAGCCCACTGGCGCTGCGCTCAATTTCTCACCGGGCCTTAGCTGCCTTCCCGGGGGGCAGGGCTTGGGACCTGCAGCACGCCATGCCTGAGCCTCCCACCCCCTCCGTGGGCTCCTGTGCAGCCCAAGCCTCCCCGATGAGTGCTGTCCCCTGCTCCACAGCGGCCAGTCCCATTGACCACCCAAGGGCTGAGGAGTGTGGGCGCATGGCGCAGGACTGGCATGCAGCTCCACCTGCAGTCCCGGTGCGGGATCCACTGGGTGAAGCCAGCTGGGCTTCTGAGTCTGGTGGGGACGTGGAGAGTCTTTATGTCTAGCTCAGGGATTGTAAATACACCAATCGGCACTCTGTATCCAGCTTAAGGTTTGTAAACACCAATCAGCACCCTGTGTCTAGCTCCAGGTTTGTGACTGCACCCATTGACACTCTGTATCTAGCTACTCTGGTGGGGCCTTGGAGAACCTTTATGTCTAGCTCAAGGTTTGTAAACACACCAATCAGCACCCTGTGTCTAGCTCAGGGTTTGTGAATGCACCAATCAACACTCTGTATCTAGCTACTCTGGTGGGGACTTGGAGAATCTCTGTGTCCACACTTTGTATCTAGCTAATCTGGTGGGGACGTTGAGAACCTTTGTGTCTAGCTCAGGGATTGTAAACGCACCAATCAATGCCCTGTCAAAACAGACCACTCGGCTCTACCAATCAGCAGGATGTGGGTGGGGCCAGATAAGAGAATAAAAGCAGGCTGCCCGAGCCAGCAAGGGCAACCCGCTCAGGTCCCCTTCCACACTGTGAAAGCTTTGTTCTTTCGCTCTTTGCAATAAATCCTGCTGCTGCTCACTCTTTGGGTCCACACTGACTTTATGAGCTGTAACACTCACCACGAAGGTCTGCAGCTTCACTCCTGCCTGAGCCAGCAAGACCACGAACCCACCAGAAGGAAGAAACTCCGAACACATCCGAACATCAGAAGGAACAAACTCCAGACGCACCACCTTAAGAGCTGTAATAGTCACCGCGAGGGTCCGCGGCTTCATTCTTGAAGTCAGTGAGACCAAGAACCCACCAATTCCGGACACACCACCACTCCCGGCTATTTTTGTGTGTGGGTATTTTTAGTAGAGGCAGGGTTTTGCCATGCTGCCCAGGTTGGTCTTGAACTCCTGGCTCAAGCAATCCACCCATCTCAGCCTCCCAAAGTGTTGGGATTACAGGAGTGAGCCACTGCGCCCAGCCTCTTTTAATATCTGTATAGTTTCATGTATTACACTTGGATCCTTGATCCATTTAGAGTTGATTCCTGTGTATGGTGTACAGATTGGACCTCATTTTATATTTTACCAGGTAACTAGTCAGTATACCCAGCACCTTCTACAAATCTTTGTCCCAGTAACATATATTTATTCTTTAAAAATTCTGGTGATAAATACAAGTTTAAGGAAGAAAAAAATCACAAACAAATCCTACCCAGAGATAACTGCAAATTATGTTTTGGTAGACTTCTCTGGTTTAAATATTTGACCCCTCTGAAACTCATATTGAAACGTACTCCCCAATGTAACAGTATTAAGAGGTGAGGCTTTTAAGAGGTGATTGGGTCATGAGGGCTGTGCCCTCATTAATGGATTAATCCATTCATGGATTCATGGGTAATCATGGGACTGGGTCTGTTATAAAAGCCAGTTTGGCAAGTTCTTGTCCTCTCACCATGTGATGACCTCTGCCATATTATGATGCGGTAAGAAGTCCCTTACCAGAAGTGGTCCCTCAACCTTGGACAACCAGCCTCCAGAACTGTAAGAAATAAATTTCTTTTCTTTGTAAATTATCCAGTCTCGGGTACTCAGTTATAGCAACAGGAAACAGATTAAGACAATGACCATACTTCCCTACCTTTCCCTATTCATACGCGTGCGTGCACACACACACACACACACACACACACTTTTACAAAGATGGGATCTCATACATGCTGTTTTTATCACAGGCATGTTTATTCACACTTTTTTTTTTGCCCCATCCCTAAACATAATTAACAGCCTGTTATGTGACCTTTAGCACCTTTAGTCATGTCCAGTTATTCATATACAAACCTATTCATACATGCATAGGCTGTTCTTGTTGTTTGCTTTACAAATAACAAAACGGGTTCATACTGTATATGCTTCTCAGCATTGTATCTTTGCTGCTTAATGAAATTTTGAGGAATTCCTCTAAGTCTGCTGGTATAGACTTAATTCCTCCTTTTTTGTTTTTGTTGTTGTTTTTTAGAGACAGGATCTTGCTCTGTTGAACAGGCTGGAGTGCAGTAGTGCAATCATAGCCTACTGTAGCTTTGAAGTCCTGGGTTCAAGCAATTCTCCTATTTCAGCCTCCTAAGTAGCTGGGACTAAAGGTGTATGCCACCACACCTAGATAATTTTTTTTTTTACTTTTTATTTGTAGAGATGGGGTCTTACTGTATTGCCCAGACTGGTCTTGAATTCCTGGCCTTAAGAGATCCTCCCACCTCGGCCTCCCAAAGTACTGGGATTATAGGCATGAGCCCACACCCAGCCCTAATTCTTCCTTTTTTAATGGCTAATAGTCAATATTATTGATGTATTATTAAATACTGATGGGCATTAACTGTTTTCCTTTTTTGCCACTGCAAACTGAGCTATCACTAACATCCTTGTACACATATCCTTTTATAGTAGTGTTCTCATTTCTGTGGTACTTTTCAACTTAAATTCGTCTATATTGTGAATTTTTATCATGAGCAACTATTTTATTTTAAAAAGCAAAATCTATCACTGTATAGAGCTTGAGTTTGCAATCAGATGCATCTGAATTCAAATCCTCTAAAACTCAGACACTGCTGGTGGGAGTGTGAAATAATGCATCCACTTTGGAAAACCATTTGGCATGATTTACTAAACTTGAGCATACATATACACTGTGAGCCAGCAAATTTACTTCTAAGCATATCCAACACAAATACATGCACATGTATAACTCAGAGAAGTGTCCAAAGATATTCTTATCACTTCTATTTGTAATAGCTCAAAACAGAATATTCCAAATGTCTGACAATAGTAAAAATCAATAGATTGTAGTATATTCTGACAATATAATGCTGCATAGCACCTTTTCTCAAAAATGTGATCTGTGGATCTCTGAGGAGTCCCCAAAACCTTTACAAGGGGTCCTCAAGGTCAAAATCATTTTCATAACACTAAAGGATATTTGCCTTCTTCACTACATTGACACATTGACATTTGTACTGATGGTGCAAAAGCAAAGATATATATATTGCCAGCACCTCAGCACAAATCAAGGCAGTGGTACCAACTGTACTGGTATTCATGGCATTCTTCACCCTACACACTCAGTAAACAAAGTCCTTGATGAAGAAGTAAAAATCAATTCTATCAAATCTAATCATTGGGTACATTGTCCATATGATGAGCTAGGAAGCATGCATAAGGCACATCTGTTACACACCAATGTATAATGGTTGTCTTGAGGAAAAGTACTTGTTAAGAGTTGTGAGCTGAACTAGACAATTTTGTCATGGAACCCTATTTTTACTTGAAAGAATGGCTAACAGACGAACTACATTTATTCAGATTTAGGCTTTTGGCAGACATTTCCTGGAAAATGAACAAAGTGAGTCTGTCACTTAACTAGCAGTATTTGCTACCAATGATAATATTGGAGCTTTCTCCAGGCACAGTTCCTCACGCCTGTAATCCCAGCACTTCGGGAGGCTGATGTGGGAGGATTGCTTGAGCCCAGGAGTTCAAGACCAGCCCCAGTAATGCGGTGAGAGCCCATCTCTAAAAAATACATAAATGAGTAAAATATATGGGAGCTTTCAAGTAAAAAAGAGAATTTTAGAAAATCTGTATGAGCTTGACAGCGTCCCCATGCTTAAAGACTGTCCTGATGAGGTCTGTGGTAATAGTAACAAATGTGATTTTTTAAATAATATATGGCAAAATCTGTTAATATTTGGAAGGTCTGCCTGCATACCTCAGTAAAACAATATTTTCCAAAAGCATATTGTTACAAAATTAAGCATGGGTAAAAGATTAATTCAAAGTACGAGATAAATTAATGGATTTTTAAAGCAACTATATTAAGGAATAATTGACATACAATAAATTGCACATATTTAAAGTGTATGATTTGATAAGTTTTGATAGACGTGGATACCCGTGAAACCAGCATCATAACAAAGATGATGAGCATACCTAAAAACCCAAAAATTGGTTCATGCTCCTTTGTATTCTCTCACTTGCACACTTCTTTCTCTTCTCCAAACCATCCCCAGGCAAACCCTGATCTGTTTCCTGTCCCAATAGATTATTTGCATTTTCTACAATTTTATAAAAATGGAATCATATAGGCCAGGTGCGGTGGCTCACGCCTGTAATCCCAGCACTTTGGGAGGCCGAGGTGGGTGGATCACGAGATCAGGAGATTGAGACCATCCTGGCTAGCACAGTGAAACCCTGTCTCTACTAAAAAATACAAAAAATCAGCCAGGCATGGTGGCTGGCGCCTGTGGTCCCAGCTGCTCAGGAGGCTGAGGCAGGAGAATGGCCTGAACCCAGGAGGCAGAGCTTGCAGTGAGCTGACATCACACCACTGCACTCCAGCCTCGGCAACACAGTGAGACTCTGTCTCAAAAAAAAAAAATGGAATCATATAGTATGTGCTCTTTTTGTCTAGCTTCTTTTACTCAGCATAATCATTTTAAGATTTATCCACATTGTTGCATGTAGTATTTCACTGCATGGATACACCACAATTTATGCATTCACCTACTGATGGGTATTTGGTTTGTTTCTAGTTGTTGGCTATTATAAATAAAGATGCCTTGAACATTCATGTACAAGTCTCTGAATGTACATAGGCTTTCATTTCTCTTCAGTAAATACCTAAGAGTAGAATGGCTGGGTCATATGGCAGGTGTATGTTTAACATTTTTAGAAACTGCCAAAATGATTTCCAAATGGGTTGTGCCATTTTGCAGTCCCACCAGCAGTGAATGAGAGTTCCAGTTGCTCCACATCCTCATCAACACTTGGTATGGTCAGTTAAATTACTTGGAAACAGTTTGATTCTTCTGGGTTTGCTTTTGTGGTTGGTTAGGTGGGTCTGCAACAGCACTTAGTCTTGGCTAGTTATTTCCCATTACTTAGGCAAGACCTCCTGACTACTCAATGTCCCATGAATTATGAGTTTCTCCAGTCTGCCTGGAGGGAAGAAGCACTATTTCTGGCCCTATGTGAGCACAAGGCACAGTTCCCTCTAATCATGTCAGATGGTTATTTGCCACCCTTGAGTAGTTTTCTCACACATACATGCTGATCAGTACTCTGCTGAATACTCTAGGTCTTTCTTAGAGTAGCTCTTTCCTCTCTGGTGTTCTGTCCTATGAGCTCTCCTTTCTTGGTCTCCCTGGACTTTCAGTTCTGTCTCCTTAATTCAAGGAGGTCCACCAGGCTCTACTTCAGTACCCTTCCCTATGTCACTTTCTGAAATTTTCTCAAGGAAACAGACTAAGGTTATCATAGGGCTCCCCTTGTTTGTTCCCATCTCTCTGGGATTACTGTCCTTCATTGCCTAACGTTCAATGTCTTAAAACCCATTGTTTCATGTATTTTGTCTGTTTTTATTTATTGTTTCATGCAGGAGGGTATACCTGGGTTCTGTTACTCTATCTTGGCCATGAAACCTAAGTCTCCCATTCTTTTTTCAGTCCAGGAAACTGAGGCCCAGAACAACAAATTGGCTTGCCCAAGTTTTTACCAGTTAATGAAGAAGCCACAGCTAGAAACCAAGACCTCTTGACCTCTAATCTGAAGTCGAGACAGGGCTGTTTCTTATCTTTCCAGCTTCAGAGATGGCTTGACAACAGAAGGTTAATTAATCAGCCACAGACAAAGTAAATATGCATGACCTATGGTCTCTGAAAGGTACAGACTAGCCTGCCCACCCATCCTTGATCAATCAGCAAATATTTATTGTGCACCAACGTGGAATGCCCCATATGAGACATTGCTGGGGACAGAAAATGATGCGCCACTATCTCTGTGGACAAGGGCTCAAGTCTAGATTGGAGAAAGCCTGCATGTGAAACATGTCCATCTTTACATTCTCATATACTGTGTCACTCAACTCCCCAGCCAAAAGAGTCAAGAGGCATCATAATTTGTGGGCTTTTCTCAGGAAAGGCTTCCCAGAGAAGGGAGGACTTGGAATCAGAATATGTGATATGCCCTTACTGAGGAGGATGGTAAAGGCAGGACATTATCTCCCTATGGCTCTTGTTAAAAATATACTCATAACTTCAGAGGGTCTTTGGCTATGCGAAAAGCCTAAGCCTTGGGATAAGGAAAGAAGGTGATATTGTCCTTAACCAGAGGGCAGACTAAGGGATTTGATGGAAATCCTGTGGTGAGGAAGACGCCTCATGGGCCGCCCCCGTCTCCTACTGCAGTGCTATGACCAGGGCTGCCTCTACGCTTTCTTAGCAAAAACAAATACTCCCAAGTAGATTTTTTTAAATGTGAGAACAGACTATTCCTGCATTCTTTATCTTTTTCCTGTCTCTTTCCATCCATTCTTGCTTCATAACTTTTAACAGGACCATTGCTCTTCACTTTAGAGGAGATAACATGTTACTGTGTGTATATATATATATACATACATATATATATATATATATATGCAAGTGTCTTACCAGGTCACGAAGAGCTGAGCTGTCCACTTGAAGCTGGAGGACAAACACTACAGACCTCAGTCATTTTAATAATTCAGTGAGCATGTATTGAGCACCTACTATATG
The DNA here is from genome assembly GCF_028858775.2 of Pan troglodytes. Classification (NCBI taxonomy): domain Eukaryota; kingdom Metazoa; phylum Chordata; class Mammalia; order Primates; family Hominidae; genus Pan; species Pan troglodytes. The sequence goes on from NC_072421.2 coordinate 116,863,923, forward strand.
CCTGGAATTATGTTTGGGGCTGGGTACTCACAGGTGTCTAAGACTCGTGGCTTGCTTTATCTAGTTCTTGGTCTAGAGGGGAAGACAGACACTTGGACAATAATGACACAAGTCACATTCTGAAATAGGAGTAAGCACAAAGTGCTCTGGGAACATAGAAGAGAATGATGAGCTAAGATGCCAAGGCGAGGAAGTAGGTCAGTGTCTGGGCAGGTGGGCGGGTGTGTGGGAGCAGGCATTTCGACTGGGTCCTGAAGAATCATCAGGAATTTAACTGACAGTAAAGGAGAGACGAAGAAGGGAGGTCATTGCAGGTAAAGGAAATAGCATGAATAGTGGCAGAAATGTGTGTGTGTGTGTGTGTGTGTGTGTGTGTGTGTGCCTGCCTATCTGGGGAATGAAATGGCTGGACCATGGGACAGAGTAGCAGATGGGTCTAGAAACAGATTGAAGCCATAAATAACACACTAAAGGGTTTGCCATGCACCCTGAAAAGTAGGTCTTCTGCCTCCCAAACAAGCATATTATTTTCTGCCACCGCTCCCTTCCCTACTTGCCTTGTCTGTGCCCTCCCATTATCGTCATTTCCTACCCAAAGTGATCAACTTTTTTTTTTAAATCACATCATGCATTTACACATTTACCAAATTGATTGGGTCCCTTCCATGTACCAATGTCATGTCTCCTTGGAACACTCATTCGGACCTGCTGCTTGTTGAAGTATGAAACCCAGAGACTGTGGAACTATGCATGGTCTCCATCCTAGTGCCTCCTGCTGCCATCATTCCTGTGCTCTTCTGGGGTTTGGATAAGACCTCTGGAAGTCAGCCACTGCATACACTGTCAGTATTCTAACATATTTGTCAGGACTCTAGTTTATACTGAATGCCATATTTCTCACTAATCTTTTTCTTTTGGAAAATATAATTATATTCACTAAAATATGTTATTTATTTATGTTAACATGTAATGGGTTATTTAATTAATAAATATTTTTAAATTTTTCCCAGGCTGGAGTGCAGTGGCGTGATCTCGGCTCACTGCAACCTCCGCTTTCCAGGTTCAAGCGATTCTCCTGCCTCAGCCTCCTGAGTAGCTGGGATTACAGACGCTCACCATGATGCCTGGCTAATTTTTATACTTTTAGTAGAGACGGGGTTTCACCATGTTGGCCAGGCTGGTTTCGAACTCCTGACCTCAGGTGATCTGCCCGCCTCAACCTCCCAAAGTGCTGGGATTATAGGCGTGAGCCACCATGCCCAGCCTAATTTCTAATACAGTAAATATCAATGGCTATAACCCATATAAGCAAAATCTATTTGGTTCCTCAATAATTTGCATACATTTAAAGGGATCCTGAGACCAAAAAGTTTGAGAACTGCTGTGTAATTCTCAATAAAAATAAATAAAAATGAGCAACTACTGCTACTCACAACATTTCTAAATTTCACAAACATAGAGCAAAAGAAGCCAGACACAAAAGCATATATACTATTACATCCCACTTATATAAAGTTCAAAACCAGGAAAAACTAATTTATGATGTTAGAAATCAGGATGTTGGTTACATTGGGGTAAGAAAGAGGGGTAGTAATTTAGAAAGGAAGCATGACGCTTCTGGGATGCTGCCAATGTTCTATTCCTTGGCCTGAGTGCTAATTTAAAAAGAATGCTCAATTTGTGAAAATTCATTGGTGTTAAGTGCACTTTTCTGTATGTGTCATTTGCTTTGTTTTTTAAACATTGAAAAAATATGACTCTGCAAATCTTAGCACTGCCATTTTCTAGCCATGAGTTGGAAAAATTACTTGACTGTGTATCATTTATTCAACAAATATTTCAACATTTCTTGAAGATCTATCTATTGCTGGGTACTGTGTTATACATTACAGATAGCCGCAGTATGTAATGCACAGTCCCAGGTTTATCTAGTGCAGTGCAAGAGAGACAATTATCTTAGCCCACTTTGTGTTGCTATAAAGGAATACCTGAGGCTGGGTAATTTGTTTTAAAAATTTGGCTCACGGTTCTGCAGACAGTACAAGAAGCATGGCCATAGCATCTACTTAGCTTCTGGTGAGGTCCTCAGGCTGCTTCCACTCATGGTGGAAGGCGAAGGGAAGCTAGAGTGTGCAGATATTCCATGGCAAGAGAGGAAGCAAGAGAGAGTGAGGGGAGGTGTCAGGCTCTTCTTAACAACTAGTTCTCAGGTAACTAAGCAAGAACTCACTCACCCACCCCAGGGAAGGCATTAATCTATTCCTGAGAGACCCACTCCCATGACCTAAATTTCTCCCATTAGGCTGCACCTCCCAACACCATCAAACTGGGGACTGAATTTCAACATGAGCTTTGATGGGGACACATATTCAAACCATAGCAACAACCATTAAAAATATCATCACGGCCGGGCGCAGCGGCTCACTCCTGTAACCCCAGCACTTTGGGAGGCCGAGGCAAGCGGATCACCTGAAGTCGGGAGTTCGAGACCAGCCTGACCAACATGGAGAAACCCCGTCTCTCCTAAAAATACAAAATTAGCCAGGCGTGGTGGAACATGCCTGTAATCCCAGCTACTCAGGAGGCTGAGGCCGGAGAATCGTTTGAACCCAGGAGGCAGAGGTTGCAGTGAGCTGAGATCGCACCATTGCACCCCAGCCTGGGCAACAAGAGCGAAACTCCGTCTCAGAAAAAAAAAAAAATCATCACGGGGGTGTTAATTTTTACAAAAAGAGAGGTACAGCATGTTGTAGAGTGTATAACAATGGACTTACAGTGAGTCCAAAATGAAGAGATGACACTTAGCTGAACTGTGAAAGACAAGTAGGACTAGTCCAACAATGGAATGGTAAGAGTTACTTGGCATCTCCATTTGACTGCCTAATAGGCATCTCAACTTATCATGGTCACACTGAACTCTTGATCTTCCCCCTCTCCGCCCTCTCCACTTGGCCCACCTTCTCCTCCTGAGGTGTTCACCATCTCAGGAATAGCAACTTCATCCTATTCATTCCTCAGGCCAAAACCTTCAGAATCATCCTTAATGTCTCCCTTTCTGTCACACCCCATATGCAGTTCCAGCTTTACCTGAAGCTAATGAAGTTTTAGCCTCAGGAACCCTCATATTCCAAGGCCCTGGAAAGGACCCTAGGAATGTGTTCACATTGTCATATATTTTTGTAAAATTTGCGACAGTAAGATATTCTTACTGCAGTCAGTTAAGACCACTGTATCTTTCCATTCCAAATTTCCTTCCATCATGTTTCCCCTTGTATTAGGTGCTGTTGGAGTGACCAAGAACATTTTTGGGATCCTGCTTAGGTGAAGTTGAGTTAGGGATACATTTAGCTGGGCTTTGGCAAGATACATTTATGTGGTTTGCAGTCACTTCCTTGCGTACTGCGTACTGCATACTGCTGTCCCAACAAAAGGCTGGCTTCCTGGAACACCCCTTACAGCCCATGTGCTGACTCACCTGGTATAGTGACAGAACAGTAGAGAACCAGAAGTCATAAAGTCATATTGTGATATGAATCTGTCCTATGGTACTTGACACTGGAAGCATAGAGGTCGTAGAGGTGACACAAGGTTTGAAATGTACACAGCCAGAAGCTAGACTGTGGGAAATCCTTATAAAACATAGACTTGTATGCAGAAGATTTGGCTCTTACTGATGCCTAGATTAAAATGGGATTTCTCATGCCGAGGCAGGCGGATCACTTGAGCTCAGGCGTTCGAGACCAGCTTGGGCAACATGGCAAAACCCCGTCTCTACAAAAAAAATATAAAAATTAGCCAGGCTTGGTGGCGTCAACCTGTATTGTAGTCCCAACTGGTTGAGAGGCTGAGGTGGGAGGATCGCTTGAGCCTGGGAGGTCGAGGCTGCAGTGAGCTGTGATTGTGCCACTGCACTCCAGCCTGGGCAACAGAGCAAGACCCTGTCTCCAAAAAAGGGATTTATTAACTGTTAAGAATATACTGGACAATGCAGCATACACAATTACAAGTGCAGCATACTCTGTTTTTTTTTTTTTTGATGGGAGTATCATTAAATAGAATTGTTCATAGGACACAGACCTGTAGCAGTACTACAAGCAATGAGTATGTGTGTGAAGTCACGGGTTTTATGAATCTCAGCATATCAAATCACGTATTAGATAGAGTATCTGACTCATCTTTTCCTGACAAAGTCTACCTGATTGGCATAATTTTTCTCATTTTATATACATACTCACATTTGTACTTTATTTTGTATGTTTTTTAAACAAGGCCCCACAAACTAGGTAAGTTTCAGATCCTATGTATAGGATGTGGCCCTGCTCACACTTTATATCTAACCAGCAAGTCCAGATGGCTATACTGTCAAAATATGTCCATAATCCAACCCCTTCTCACCACCTCGAATGCTACTACTCTGGCCCAAGCCACCATCATCTCTCACTTGGATCACTGTAATATCCTCCTGAACAGTCTTCCTACTTCCTCTTCCCCCACCCACATCTTCTCTCGAGTCTATTCTCAACATTGCATAGAGGGATGTTGGAATAAATTTAATTAGGTTATATGACTATTCTGCTCAAACCCCTCCAATAGCTTCACAATTCACTCGGAGAAAAAAGCCAAACTCCATAAAGTGGCCTCCCAGCCCCTTCACAGTCTAGGCTCCAGCTGTCTCTTCAGTACCATCTCTTACTGTGCTTGTCCTTGCTTACTCCACTTCAGCCATACCATCTTCTTTGCCATTCCTCCAACACAGCATGCAAGAGTCCCCCTCACAAGTTTGCAATGACGACTTCCTCTCCCTAGAATGTTTTTCCCTCGGATATCCACATGGCTTGTTCTCTCACCTTCTTCAAGTCTTTGCTTAACTATCACCCTCTCAAGGAGGCTTACGTTGACCTTGCCATTGAAAATTTCACCAACCCACCCTCTTCTGTACTGTAGATCCTGCTTACCTTGCTCTCTACCTTTTCTTTTTTCCATATTACTTATCACCTTCTAAAATACCATGCGGTTTACTTAATTATTGCCTTCATTAATTTTTCTCTCTCTCCTCTGGCTAGAATGCAAGCTCCACAAGCATAAGAATCTTTATTTTGTTCAGTGCTATATCCCCAATACTTAGAACAGTGCCCAGCACCTGGTAGGCACTCAATAAATATTTGTTGAGTGAATAAATAGATGAATAAAGAGTTGTCCAGGCAGAGGGAAGAGCATGTGCAAAGATCCAGGGATGAGTGTTTGACTTATTCAAGAAACTTAAAGAATCCTCAAGTAGAAAGATCAAAAATGAGAGTGGCTCAAGCTGAGTCTGGCAAGACAGGCAGAAACAAGAGGATGAAGGGCTCTGTAGACCAGAATAAAGATACTGAACTTTAGAGCAAAGAAAATCCATCAAGGAGTTATTTAACAAGGGAGTGGTGTGATCGTAGTTTGGAGAGGTCATTGGCAGTTGTGTAGGAAACAGATTGGGGGTGGGCGGACTGGAGGCAAAGAGACCAGTTAGGAGGCTAGAAGAGTAGTCCAGGCAAGAGTATACAGTGTCAGACCAGTTTGGGTGGGGACAGTGGATATGGAGAGAAATTGAAAAATAATAAAAGTATTAAGGAAGTGAAATAAAAAAGCTCTGAATATGAACCAAAGGAAGAAGGGGTTTTGATAAGAAGGGGATGATAATCTGTGCTAACTGCTGCTGTAAGGTTAAGAGAATAAAGACTGAAAATTGTCTATTGGGATTTAGTGACAGGGAAATAATTGGTGATCTTGTCAAGAGCATTTGCCACAAAATGGAGATGGTGAAAGTCAATCTGGAGTGTAATGCCAAGTGAGTGAGATCTGAGGACATGGAGGCCACTCCTAATATCTGCAAAGCACCTGACACCTAGTAGGCTCTCAGTAGGTGCCACTTTCCTCTCTCCCTTCTCTGTATTATGATGTTGCAGAACTGTGACAGTATTGCTAATTAAACAAACTCCAAGTAAAGAAAACATGTTAACATATTAAAATAATACCATATGTAGTTAAATATTTACTATTTCTTTGGCATCAAATTTCTTAAGGTAAAATATTAAATTCAAATATTACTGAGGGAAACAGCTGGTGCTGAATATTCAAGCTCCCAGAGGACCACGTTAATGAATCATTTAAAAAACTGGACAGCTTCACATTTAATCTGTTCAAGGAATAGAAACACAGTCTTTTCTCAATTATTGTCTTATGAAATGAATATAAATTTCTGATTAGTCTGTTCCCAAAATGGAAATGGCCTTTTGACATTATAGTAATAAATGTTTATTATAAGAAATTCAGGCATTAACTTAGTATATAAAGAAGAAACAGGGTACAGAGTTTCAATGTTGCAAGACAAGAACTGTTCTGTGGGATGCATGGAGGTGATGGCTATACTACAGTGTGAATATATTTGATGCCAGCAAACTGTACATTTACAAATTGTTAAAATGATAAATTTTATGCTATGTATATTTTACCACACTTTAAAAAAAAAGTACCTTTTTTAAAAAAGAAGAAAAGGGGTCGGGCACGGTGGCTCACGCCTGTAATCCCAGCACTTTGGGAGGCCGAGGCAGGTGGATCACTTGAGGTCAGGAGCTCGAGACCAGCCTGGGTAACATGGTGAAACCCCATCTCTGCTAAAAATACAAAATTAGCTCAGCGTGGTGGCACACGCCTGTAATCCCAGCTACTCGTGAGGCACGAGAATTGTTTGAACCTGGGAAGCGGAGGTTGCAGTGAGCCGAGATTGCGCCATTGCACTCCAACCTGGGTGACAAGAGCTAAACTCTGTCAAAAAAAAAGGAAAAGAAGGAGAAGGAGAAGAAGAAGAAGACCCTCTAATCCCATTGCTTAAATGGGCATATAGGATTTGTCCTTCCTTCATTCATTCAGCAGATATTTATTGGATGCCTGCTATGTGCCAAGCACATGTCTAGATGCTGTGGATACATTAGTGAACAGAATAATGTCCTCTCCCTTGTGGAACTTACTTTTAATGGGGGACAAAGAAAATATATAAATATACAGGGAAGTATGTATTATATCAGATGTGATAAGTGATATAGAGAAAAATAAGGCAGAGAAGGGAGATAATGAATGATGGGGAGGCTGTAATTTTATATTAGGAAGGTCTCACTGATAAGGTGACATTTGAGCAGAGACCTGAAAGAACTGAGGGGGTAAGTCATGCAGACATCTGAAAGAAGAGCGTTCCAGGTAGGGGGAATAGCCAATGCCAATGCTCCAAGATAGAAGTATGTTTACTCCATTCCAAGGAGACTAGAATGGAGCAGGTTAAGAGAGAGGAGCAGGAAAGGAAGTCAGAGAGATTTGTGGGAGCACAGGTCACATAGGTCTCTGAAGGGCACAAAAAATAGGACTTTGGATTTTACTCTGAGTGACGATGGAAACCACTGGAGAGTTTTGAGTAGAGGAGGAACCAGATAGGACTTGGCTTTAAAATAATCGCTCTGGCTATTCTGTTCACCTTAGACTACAAGAGGACAAGGGAAGAAGCAAGAAGAAAAATTAGGAGGCTATTGCAATAATCCAGGCAGAAAATGAGGGTGGCTGAGACCAGAGTGGTGGGAGTGAAGATGGTGAGAAGTACTCAGATTCTGTACAGATATTGAAGGTAGAGCCAACAGTATTTGCTAAAAGACTGGATATAAGGAGGATAGATCTAGGCTTGTGTGGCCTAACATACAATTTGGGGGGTTCTCTCTTAAGAAGAACAATACAAAATTAGGTACAAAAGTGAATATTTCTTTAAACTGATAAAAGAAATCACAATATATTACAAATTTATAAAAGCTTACAAATACTACAAACATCAGAAAATCTAGAAAAATAATTTAATATTAACTTCCTGACACACTCCCTATAACTTTCTCATATTGTAGGTTGCATACCATTTGTTTCCCTGCCCATATGATGATTTTATAACATTTTCTATAAAAAGAATAGAAAGATAACTTTGTTTTTCCTCTAACATGATTAACCAAAATTTGTATTTTATTGATACTTCTATTTTGTTTTAATAAAGTTTTTAATTGCCATTGTAATAATAGTAAGACAAGTTTTGACAAGCTAGTCTTCCTTCTTTCAGTTTACATATTTGGCTTTCTTCCTTCCTATCATATTTAAATTTAGGTTCATCAAAAATCTGAAGAACAATACAAAATTCATCTGAAAATAAGGCATTTATAAGAACAATTGCAGTGTATTGAAAAATGGACACTGCATTGTATTGAGTTATGTAATTATATAATCAAATCACTTTTAATACTGCATACATTGAGTTACTGATTAATATGTTTAGGCTTTTTGTGATTGGAACACTTGTTTCTTCAGGTTATTTTCCTGTGTTCGTGACAATTGCATATGCCATTTCATCTGAAACTGCCAGTCTTCATCAGAACAAGATGAGTCAGATACACTAAAACATGATCCAATATGTTAAAATGCATAAAACATGCAAATTCATACATAGACAAAAATCATGATTTGTAATACTGCTACAGGCTTATGCTCTGAAAACAAAGCATTTCTGATAAATTCTATTTCACAAGATTTCCTGGAAAACAGTATGGCAGTTCCTCAGAAAATAGAATTACCATGTGATCCAACAATCTTACTTCTGGATATTTATCCAAAAGAATTAAAATTGGGGTCTCAAAGAGATATTACCTCTCCCATTTTGACTGCAGCATTATTCACAATAGCCAAGATGTGGAAACAACCTAAATGTCCATCAGTAGATGAATGGATAAAAAAAATGTGATATATACATACAAAGGAATATTAACCAACCTTAAAAAGAAGGAAATCCTGCCATATGTGACAACATGGATGAACCTGTAGGGCATTATGCTAAAGGAAATAAGCCAGGCATAGAAGCAAAACTACTGCGTGATTCCACTTATATGTGGTATCTAAAATTACCAAACTTGGCTGGGCATGGTGGCTCATACCTGTAGCACTTTGGGAGGCTGAGGCAGGAGGATTGCTTCAGCCTAGGAGTTCAAGACCATCATGGGGGACATAGTGAGACCCCATCTCTACAAAAAAAGAAAAAAAAAATCTGAGCATGGTGGCATACACCTGTAGTCCCAGCTACTCAGGAGGCTGAGGCAGGAGGATCCCTTAAGCCGGGAGTTCGAGGCTACAGTAAGCTAGGACTGCACCATTGCACTCTAGCCTGAGTGACAGAGTGAGACCCTGTCTCTAATAAAATAAAATAGTTAAACTCACAGAAGCAGAGTTGAATGGTGGTTGCCAGGGGCTTATGGGAAAGGGAAGTGGGGAGTTGTTCAACAGGTATGAGTTTCAGTTCTTCAGGATGAAGATTTTCTAGAGCTCTGCTGCAAAACATTGTCCCTCCAGCTAGCAATACTGTATTGTTTAGTTTAAAATATATTAAGAGGGTAGATCTTATGTTAAGTGTTATTACCACAATAAAAACCATATGTTGTGCTTATAGTTACACATGTTGCATTATTGAGTATATTAGTGACAGAAGAAAACTCCCATTCTGACTAGGCGGAACTGAATTCTCCATATATAGTTTTACATGTCCAGTGAATAATTTTCCACAGACTAGTTTCTGGCTCTGTACATTCCAAATCTATTTCTCCTCAGCTACACATATTCCCAATGCTGGGTGCTATAGGAGGCGGTAGTATTTGAGATATGATCTTTGGCCCTGCACCACTAGCCAGCATAGTAAGGTAATTGAGGTGAGAGTATTTCTGGAAGCCACTCCTATGCTGAGACGGTTAACAGTGGTATAGAGGTGACTGCCAGCCTTGGAAATATATCTGATCAAATCAAAAATAAATGTAAACCCAATTCAATTTCCCCTCTGCATGATCCCAACAATGTTCACAGCCACCCCAATGCCAATCCCGCCATGAAGGAAGAGTGATACAGGGGAAGTCAGAGTGAAGAGACAGCTGTCTTAACTGATTGTAATTAAAATATTTTACTTTTGCAAATTTTGCAAAAGCACATGACTGTGTTACCCCACCGTAAGGAGCCTTGTGTCTCGTAAGGGGCTCCTGCAAGTGAGCGGCTCTGATGCTTAAGCTTCATTAGCTTCACAGTAAATTTGGTACTAGATGTGGAGTGTGTGAGAGAGAGGAGTCAAGGATGATGCCAAGGTTTTTGGTCTGAGCAACTGGGTGAGTGAAGTTGTCATTTCCTGAGATGTAGAAGACTAACAGAAGATAAGTTATGGGGATGAACATCTGAAGATTCAGTTTGGAACAGGAAAAGTAGTTTAAGATGTCTATAACACAGCTAAGCCATGTCAAGTAGGCAGTTGGATGTATGAATCTGGAGTTCAGGAGAGAGGACTTGCTGAAGAAGTAAATTAGGCAGACAGCAGCACATGGGTTATATTTGAAGCCATGAGATTAGATAGGAGCAAGGAGAGTGAGAGAAAATAGGTGGACCAAGACCAAGCCCTTGGGAAATTCTAATGTTGGAGAAGTTGGGGAAAAGAAGAGGGATTAATAAAAGAGACAAAGAAAGGAACCAATGTGGTCAAAAGAAACCAGGAGAGCGTGAGGTCCTGGAAGCCAACTGAAAAAGTGTTTCAAAGTCGGAGTGATCAACTATTTCAAGTAATGTTAGGACTGACAGTTGAACATTAGATTTTGCATCAGTGGTAATGGAGAAATTGCCCAGAGGTGGTTGGAGTGAGTCAAAGAGAGTGGACAGAATAAACAACCTACAGAATGGGAGAAAATATTTGCAAACTATATATCCAACAAAGGACTAATATCCAGAATCCACAAGGAACTCAAATCAGCAAGAAAAAGCAAATAATCCCATTAAAAAGTGGGCAAGTGACATAAACAGACACTTCTCAAAAGAAGATACACAAATGTCCCACAGGTATATCAAAAAATGTTCAACATCACTAATCATCAGGGAGATGCAAATTAAAACCACAGTGAGATACCATCTTACCCCAGCCAGAATGGCCATTATTAAAAAGTCAAAAAACAATAGATGTTGGTAAGGATGCAGTGATAAGGGAACACTTTTACACTGCTGGTGGGAATGTGAATTAGTACAACCTCTATGGAAAATAGTATGGAGATTTCTCAAAGAACTAAAAGTAGCTCTACCATTCGATCCAGCAATCCCACTACTTGGTATCTACCCAACAAAAAACAAGTCATTATATTAAAAAGACACTTGCACACATGTGTTTATCACAGCATTATTCACAATTGCAAAAATGTGGAATCAACCTAAGTGCCCATCAACTGATGAGTGAATAAAGAAAATGTTGTCTAGTCACAATAGCAAAGACATGGAATCCACCTAAATGCCCATCAATGATAGACTGGATAAAGAAAATGTGGTACATATACACCATGGAATACTATGCAGCCATAAAAAAGGAATAAGATCATGTCCTCTGCAGGGACATGGATGGAACTGGAGGCCATTATCCTAACACAGGAAAAGAAAACCAAATACCACATATTCTCACTTATAAGTGGGAGCTAAATGATGAGAACACATGGACACATAGAGGGGAATGGCATACACAGGGGCCTATTGGAGGATGAAGGGTAGGAGGAAGAAGAAGATCAGGAAAAATAACTAATGGGTACTAGGCTTAATATCTGGGTGATGAAATAATTTGCACAATAAACTCCTATAACACAAGTTTATCTGTGTAACAAATTTGCACATGTACCCCTGAACTTAAAATAATTTTTTTAAAAATAAATAAAATGTGGCATATATACACCATGGAGTACAAACTACTCAGCCATCAAAAAAGAACAAAATAATGTCTTTTGCAGCAACTTGGATGAAACTGGAGGCCATTATCCTAAGTGAAGTAACTCAGGAATGGGAAACCAAAAACCACATGTTCTCCCTTATAAGTGGGAGCTAAGCTATGGGTATGCAAAGGCATACAGGGTGGTATAATGGACACTGGAGACTCAGAAAGGGAGGAGGGTGGGAGAGGGTAAAGGAGGAAAAAAATTACCTATTAGGTACAATGTACACTATTTGGGTGACAGGTACACTGAAAAACCAAACTTCACTGCTATACAATTCATCCATACAGCCCAAAACCACTTATACCCCCTGTGTTAGATCATTCTTGCATTGCTATAAAGAAATACCTGAGACTGGGTAATTTATAAAGAAAGGAGGTTTAATTTGGCTCATGGTTCTGCAGGCTGTACAGGCATGGCACCAACATCTGCTCAGCTCCTGGTGAGGGCTTCAGGGAGCTTCCAATCATAGGAGAAGGTGAAGAGGAGCCAGCATATCACATGGTGAGAACAGGAGCAAGAGAGAGAGGGTGGAGAGGTGCTAATGTTGGAGACATTTAAACAACCAGATCTTACATAAACTCAGAGCGAGAGCTCACTTATCACCTAGAGGATGGCACCAAAGCCATTCATGAGGCATCCACCCCCATGATCCAACACCTCCCACCAGGACCTATCTCCAACACTGGGGATTATAATTCAAAATGAGATTGGGAAGGGACAAATATCTAAACCATATCAACCCCTAAAACTATTGAAATGAAAGAAAGATAAAAATAATCTAAAGTTAGGTTGTAATTATGGTTGCATAGCTCTATAAATATACTAAAAAGCTTGGAATCATATAGTAAAAACATGAGATAATTATTTTATATAAAATATACCCCAGGTAAAGCCTTTTTAAAAATAAATGTCAAAAAATACCAGAGACAGTGATCATACTTTGTGGCTTGGAACTTGCTTTTCTCAGTAATAGTTCTTGGGATTTTTTTCCTATCAGTGCATATAGATCTACTTCATTAATTTTAAAAATTGTTTAGTGTAAGCGGTACCATAATTATTTACCCAATTCCCTTTGATGGACATTTTGGTAGTTATCTCCTTGGCAATCATAAATAATGCTGCAATTAATATCTTTGAACACATTTTTATGCATGTGCAAAATACAGATCTCTGATCTCTGGAATTGCTAAATAACAAGTATGCACATTTTGGGTTTTGACACATTACCAAATTGCACTCAATTGACTTTTCTCATCAGTAATATTTCAGAATGCCCTTTTGACACACCATTTTAAGCACTAGATACTAATAATCTTTTAATCTTTGCCACCCCGGTAGGTTTGTAAAAATAGCAATATGATTTTAATTTGCATGACTTTGATCACCAGTGAAGCAGAACACATTTTAATCTTTATTTCCATTTATATTTCTTACTTTGTATCACAACTGGGTCCTTTCCAATTTTTTCTATTTAAGCGTGTATCTTTTTATGTTAATCAATTAGTTAGAATCATCTCATATAGGCTGCAAATATTTTTTTCTAAATATATTGTTTGAATTTCAACATTATTTATGGTATTTTAATAGAGTTTTAAAATGTGGTCTATGCTTTCATTCTTTTCTTTTAATGGTTTCTGCCTCCAGCATCACATCTGATTGTTTTTTTTTTTTAACAAAAGCCAGAGAAATAGGTTTTCAGATTATTAACCCAAAGCTTAAAGAGAGCACGTTCCCTTTTCATAGCTAATCAGGTATCTGCAATGGAAACAAAATTTCCCCTCCCCATTCCCAACTTTAATCAAAATGTTTTTCTCCTTATGTTACTGACAAAAAAAAAAGCCACTGCCTAATTGAGACTTCTGTGTATTCAATTAATGCTTCTGTGCATTTGGCCTGACAACGTCCAGGGGCTAATGGGACCATGTGCTATCTTTAACAAAGATGAGAGTACAAACATGAGTAAGACAGCCTATTATGGGCTTTCTGGGGCCTTTTAAAAATATTACATTTTCAGCATGTGAATTACACCAAATGGTGGCAACACAGGTTTCTGGGGTTTAATGCATTTCAGTTCATTCCATTTATAAAGCAAAATTGAAATAAAGTAATTCTATTCCAAAATATGTTTTAATCGTGAGTTTTTGAAAGCTCTTTAGGTAAGATGTTTTTGCCTTGCATGATTTAGAAAATTAACTGGGTTTCCACAGTATTTGAATACTGCAAGTTGAACTTACTTTCAATCTAAAAGCAGGCAGAAGAGAATTTTGATGTAAACTGAATTATTCGAGTAATTTTCTTAATGATTAAGAAGTCGACTCAAAAAAACAAATGCTAGCCACTGCCTATAGAATAAAGAGTTATCAATCCTTGTTGTTTTTCCAAAGTAGTCCATATGTTTTAGAGGTAAATTTTGAAGTAAATTTGAAGTAAATGTCCAAAGTAAGAAAAATAAAATCGAACATTCAGACTTCAATTACTGCAAAAAAGATTTACAAAAATCTTTCAGATCACAAGAAATTGTTAAAACAACAGAACCCAAAAACAGAGGAGAAAGGAAAAAGTATGGGTTGTGAGGTTAATTCCAGCAGGTCTAGAATTAGCCCTAGTTGTTTTATTGAAGTTCTGGCATGACACTGACCTCCTATCAAGACACAAAACATACTGGTTAATGGTGTTGTTTTGTAGCCATGAGTCTTCAGATTCATGGTGGTTTGTCCGAGCTTGTCGACATTATGTATTGGTAACAGTGAGACTGATTATTTGTACCTGGTCTCAGTGTGACACCTGTCCCTCCCTCAAAGGGCTCTACTGTTAAGGCTAAAATATGCCTGTGTGACTGTCAAAAAATTGTTTAAAACCCATCTGAGAGTCCACTTTGGACTCCCTGGTTCTGAGGTGTTCTGTGCACATGTCAGTGGTTCCTGGTCCAAGTGATAAAGAGCATCCTGCTGTCACGGCTCTTAGAAAGGAGGACAATAGGATCCTGTACCTGACCACTCCAGACCCCTGGCTGTATCCTTTTCCTGTAGTAAACTATATACTTGAGAGTAATGCCATTTGAGTCCTCTAAGTCTCCTTTAGCAATGGAACCCTGTTCACTTGCCATAGTTAATGCAGCATGAAAAAGTCATCCAGGAGAGTGGAAGAGATTATTAGTGGGCATACACATTGTTCAAAAATGGTGCTGAAAAAAATGGTGCTGGGACAAATAGTGTAGTAGATGTGTCTGCCCAGGTCACAGTGATTCTTCCCAGAGAACTTCTGTCTTCTATCTTCTCCTTTCCAATTCATAAGGTTTCAGGAGTGGGTCCACAACAGCCATGTACACATTAAGTGACCCATGTTCCCTAGCCAAAGCTAGTTGGATCAGAGGTGAACCCCTGACCCAAGCTAGACTGATCAGAGTCTCTTCTAGTCTGAAGGGTTGGCATCTTTAAGTGAGGAAACCTAAAAGCTCACGTGTTGAGCTTTGGTATACACAGCTTCCACCAACAGGACCAAGTGTCCGAGAAAGCCCAGCCACAGAGATGAATGAAGCCAAGGCTCAGAGGGCAGCAGAGCTGAGGAATGGCAACAAGCTACTCTTTGCATTCCTGACACCATTTCCTTCTCTGATTCCAGCCGTTTGGGAGATTAAGCTCCATCCAAGATCTGGGTTCCAGAGAAATACTCCATATTCTTATAATAAATTCCTTTTTTTTCCCCCATCAAGCTAGCTTGAGTTAGCACCTTTACTAGCACCTAAATATCCTTAACTCACTAGCCATGTAGAAACATATAGAGCTAGATCCCTACCTCACTGCCTGCCCAAAAATACATTCCAGATGGAATTAAGATTTCAATTTCAAAATAAAACAATATAGGGAGTAAAATCAAATGTAGGAGAATTTATTTATTTATTTATTTATTTATTTATTTGAGACCGGGTTATGTGTTGCCTAGGCTGATCTCGAACTCCTGGCCTCAAGCGAGCCACTCACCTCAGCCTCCCAAAGTGTTGGGGTTACAGTTGTGAGCCACTGTGCCCCAGCCAGGAGAATATTTTTATAATCTTGGAATCTACAATCAAAAATAAAAAAGATTTAATCATTTGCCTGTATGACATTTGAATACTTATAAACAGCCAAAACACAGCATAAACAAAGCCAAGAAGCATAAAAATAGGGAAAGTATTTGTAACAAATATACAAAGCAAATGACTAGTATTGGTAATACACAAAGGACTGTTATAAATTAATAAGATTGGCCGGGCACAGTGGCTCACGCCTGTAATCCCAGCACTTTAGGAGGCTGAGGCGGGTGGATCACCTGAGGTCAGGAGTTCGAGACCAGCCTGGCCAACATGGTGAAACCCCATCTCTACCAAAAATACAAAAATTAGCCGGGCGTGGTGGGCAGGTGCCTGTAATCCCAGCTACTCGCGAGGCTGAGGCAGGAGAATTGCTTGAAGCCGGGAGGTGGAGGTTGCAGTGAGCCGAGATTGCACCATCGCACTCCAGTCTGAGGGACAAGAATGAGACTTCGTCTCAAAAATAAATAAATAAATAAATAAAATTAATAAGATTAAAAAGGCAGGCAAATTGACAAAGGATGAAAATTGAGAAATCATAGAAGGCAAGTTACAAATTACCAGCAAACATATTATATGAAAAGATGTTCAACCTGACACTTATTTAAGAAATAGAAATGAAAACTACAGATTGGCAGATACTAAAAAGATTAATAGCCCTAGTGATGACAAGGTTTTAGAAAAACATATACTGTCTTTTAACTATTGTTAAAAACTTTTTGGAGTGTGATTTGGCAATATCAATTAAAATTTTAAATACACAATAACTTTTGGCATCAGTAATTCCACTGCTGGGAATTTATCCTACAGAAAATCACATAATGTGCATGACACTATATAATAAGGTTGTTTATTATAAAGTGGTTTATAATAAATTTGGACATACACAAATGTCTATCACAAGGCATTGCATTTTTTAAAAATCTAGCATAACCACAGAGGGTAATAAACTGCAGCAGTTTAAAAATATTGAGGCAGCATTGTGTGTACTGACATGGAAAGCTACTTGGGAAATATTTTAAGAAAAAAGCAAGTTGCAGATCACAGGAATAGCATGATCTTATTTTTGAAGACGTGAGGGAGACCATGACCTGATAACAGTGGTTACCTGTGGGCAACAGGAAACCGGGAGGCGGGGAGGGGGGCACAGAAAGCTGATAATTTTTAATGTATACAGTTCTAAGTGTTCTAAAGCTTCTACAACAGACATTTATTAATTTTGTAATGATTTTAAAATAAAATATTTTTAGAAACTTCAGACAAAAACGGAAAGATAGCTGGGTGCGGTGGCTCATGCCTGTAATCTCAACACTTTGGGAGGCCGAGGCAGGTGGATCGCCTGAGGTCAGGAGTTCGAGACCAGCCTGGCCAATGCGATGAAACCCCATCTCCACTAAAAATACAAAAATTAGCCGGGCATGGTGGCGCACGCCTGTAATCCCAGCTACTCGGGAGGCTGAGGCAGGAGAATTGCTTGAACCCGGGAGGCAGGTGGAGGTTGCAGTGAGCCGAGATTGTACCATTGCACTCCAGCCTGGGTGACAAAAGCAAGAATCTGTCTCAACAACAACAACAACAAAATAATACAATTTAATTTAAAAATAAATAAATGAATAATAAGACTCAACATCAAAATAGGTCAATTCTCTTTCATTTAAATTACAAATCTAACATGATCCCAGTAAAACTGCCTATTCTGGGGACTAGAGAAGCTTGTTTGATGTTCATATGGAAAATAAGAAAGAATAACCAGAAAAATGCTGAAAAGGAAGAATAATGGGGCAGGAGGAACTTGTCTTATTAAAGTATATACAATAAATACGGATAGCAAGGATGTTTATTACACCAGTGTTTATATTAGAGACCAACTGTAGACCACTAAAATACCTACCAATATAAGACTAGTTAAATAAAATATGATATGTCCATGTTGTGCAATATTATGCAATTATTGACAATAATGTAGATGTATTGATGTGGAAAGATGCTCATGACATATTGCTAAATACAATAAAGCAAGTTGCAAAACAATAAATACAATGTAATCCTATTTATGGAAGAAAGGCACATGTATATATGAGCACACATACATTACATGTATGTAAATACATGAAAAGTAGACAGAAATTATGCCCACTGAACTGGTAACAGTGGTTACCTTCAAGGAGAGGACTGGCATTCAGGGTATGGGTGGTGGGAGGGAGAGTAGTAAGGATTTTGTTCTGTATGCTTCTATAATGTTTGAATCTTTTATGATGAGAATGATTCCTGTATCACCTGTATACTTTTTAAAAGACAAAAAATGTCTGTAATCCCAGCACTTTGGGAGGCTGAGGCAGGTGGATCACATAAGGTCAGGAGTTCAAGACCATCCTGACCAACATGGCGAAATCCTGTCTCTACTAAAAATACAAAAATGCATGGTGGTGCAACGCCTGTAATCCCAGCTATTCAGGAGGCTGAGGCACAAGAATCGCTTGAACCTGGGAGGTGGAGGTTGAAGTGAGACGAGATCGCACCATTGCACTCCAGCTTGGGTGACAGAGGGAAACTCTGTCTCAATAAATAAATAAATAAATAAATAACAAAAAGAGCAGTTACCACAGTCTGCTTTTCTGTGAATGTTGGGACAAACTGGACCACAAACAAAAGTTTACATTCAATCACACATTTATTTCTTCATTCATTCAACAAATATTTCCTGCTGAGTTCTAGGTACTTGGTACTCACTAGCGATTAACAGACAATGCTCTGATCCAGGGCAGCTCATCCAGCTGGGTGATTGCTGAAGCCAGCTGTCAGATGAGGTGACTGGAACACAGGTGCAGTTGATGTGGCTCTTTAGAAGCCACATAGATCAATTATGTATGGTTAATGGCTACTAATAAAATAAGAAGTTAATGCCTGTCGCAGTAATGTCCAAAAGTGACAGACAACGTGACAGAGGCAAAAAATCTAATGATTTTTTAATCCAATGATGCAAAAAGAGAAAAGCAAGCAGCAGTGGAAAAATCCAACATGTCTCTTGTAAGACTTTTACCTAAAGCCTTTCTTGATCTCTGAACTAGCCACGGAATCAACTCTGCCTTCACCTGTACTTTCTTCGTGTGCCAAAGTGGAAACCTACCCATGGAAATTTGCATTTTCCTTCTTGGACCATGGCAGACTCAGGGAGTGGAGGGTGGCAGGGCATTGCCAGGGCAGCTAGTGGGGACCTCAGGAGCCATAGATTTGTGGCTAAATACCTGAACCCTCCCATCCTGGGGAGGACTGGGATTTATGTGGTCAGAGCCAGAGTGTGAAGCTTCTGCCAGAGGCAGCACAGTCTGCCAAGGACCTGAAGGTCAGGTCAAGCCAAAGCCCTCAGGAGAAAGCTGGGGTTTGATCACCAGGATGACCTGGTGCAGGCCTAAATCCAAAGAGTCCGAGACAAGGCTCAGACTGAGCAAAGAATCCAACACTGCTTGCCTGGCCACATCTCCCTGAGCTACTGATTTCCCTCCTCATGTTCCCCTTTCTGTCCTCTGAATTCAAGTCCTGGCACTGGCTTTCCTGCTACAGCCTTGGCCCTTCTCCACATAAGTATCTGGCTTTCTGCCTCAGGCTGCCTGAGGAAAAGCCCTGAGACAACCTAGCCCCTGGGACCCTGCTACCCAGGAGTCAAGCCCATGGCCTGCACTCCCGGCCCATTTGTCCTGTTCCCTTCGGTGGCAGAGAGACCAGCACCCTACTCATGGGCATTAGAATCTCACTATCAGACCCCTGGCAAGGCCCTGTCTGGGCAGCTCTCCCGTTTCAATATTGCTCTCTGGTTGCAACACTTTGCAGGCATCTTTCTCAGTGTAAATCCACAAATTGGTATTCTGGATTCGCAATCAACCAGTTATAAATTTAGGTAGGGCAACCCCATCCCTAGACCTGAACACTTTTGGGAGAGCTGACAAAGTTTCTGAATCCTCAAATTTGCAAAACAGACCCTCCACCCCTGGGAGGACCCGCTCAAACAGCCAACTGGTTTCTTTCTTTACTACCTCATCACTGAAACAGGCAGAGTCCAAGAGACGATTCTGAAATATAGAACCCTGTCTAGGAAGGCAGGCTTAAGGAGGGCCTCCAGGAAGGGACTGTGAGCAAAGCATAAAGTGTATGCAGGTGTATGGTGGGGGGGGGGGGGGCAATGGCAAGAAGGAGGAATAGAAATAAGAGAGTAGTTAAGAACGTGAGTGGGAGAGGGTGGGTGCTGAGAATTACTTAATAGATATGATGCACATTATTTGGGTCATGGATACACTAAAAGCCTGGATTTCAGCTGTGCAATACATCCACAGAACAAAATTGCATTTGTATGTTTTAGATTTATACAATAATTTTTAAGACAAATGTAGGCTCTGCCTGTGTTTGCATCTCAGTCCAGTTTCCTCATTTGTTAAACAGAATCATAATATCTGAAGTCCAGTTTCCTCATTTGTAAAATGGGATCATAATAGTATTTACCACTATATTATGAGAATTAAATGAGATAGTACCACGGAAGACTTAGCACAATGTCCAGCACATAAGAAGCACTCAGTATATGCCACCTGTTCCTAGAGGAGAGAGTGAGGCCAAGGAGGTTCCAACGGGAAGAAAGGAGAAATAAATGCAGGGAGATGAGAAAGACTCAGATAAGCTGCCTAATTTCCACTTTTTTCCGAGGGCCAGCTTTGACTATTTTAGGTGTTTTACCAGAAATGTATTTGCATCATTTGTAAATTTCCCTGTCACTACCAATTTCCACTTCCAGCTCTGTCCTTTTTTATCTGTGTGTGACCATGGGTAAATCTCCTAATCACTCCATACCTCAGTTTCTCCAAAAATACAAGTAAGTGGTTATTGTAGAAAACTGTTAAGATCATTCCTATTCCAACATTCTTATTCTATCTTAAATTCTTGTCTTTTTCTTTGTGAAAGGGTTATGGGTTGAATTATGTCCTCAGAAGGATATATTGAAGTCTTAAGCCCCAGTACCTGTGTTACTGGTGGAAGGTGTCCAGGTTCTTGGCATTTTGAACAAAGAATTGGACAAAATGCACAGGTTTGTCAAAGGTCAGATGGCTGTAGGTGTGCAGTTTTATTTCTGGGTTCTCTATTCTGTTCTGTTACCAGTGGAGGGTGTCCAGGTTCTTGGCATTTTGAACAAAGAATTGGACAAAACGCACAAAGCAAGGAAAGAATGAAGCAAGGAAAGCAGAGATTTATTGAAAACGAAATTACACACCACAGGGTGGGAGTGGGCTGAAGCAGCTGCTCAAGGGCCCCGACACAGAATCTTCTTGGGTCCAACACTCCCTAGAGGTTTCCCATTGACCACTTGGTGTTCCCCTTATGTAAATGAAGTGGTGGCCCACAGTCAGAGGCTAAAGTGAAGTTACAAATTGCACTTCTATGCAAACAAAGACTTGGCCTGCAATCAGAGGCTGAAGTTACAAAGTTACAATCCTATGCAAAAAGCAACCAATCAGAGGTATTTTCAATTTCCCATCTGCCCCACAGAAAGGGTGGGGATTTGCAAAGGGAGTAGCCTCTGGTCCTTTTGTTACTTAGGCGTGGAAAGTTAGGGTTTTCCTTTCCATTTCCTTCTAGGAAGTCAGTGTGAATCAGCCTCAGGTTCCCTACCACCAGACCCTATTCTCCTACCTCACCTGTAAATGAGAACTTATTTGGAAATAATCAAAGATGTAATCAAATTAAGATAGGTCATTAGGGTGGGCCCTAATCCAATATGGCTGGTGTCTTTCTAAGAGTAGAAGATGCACAGAGACACGGGGGAGAAGACAGCCATGTGATGACAGAGGCAACAATTGGAGCGATCCATCTACAAGCCAAGGAACACCCATGATTACCAGAAAACAACAGAAGCTAGAAGGAGACAAGGAAGGATTCTCCCCTCCAGGTTTCAGAGGGGCAGGCTCTGAAAACACCTTGATTTCAGAATTCTAGTGTCCAGAACTGTGAGAAAATAAATTTCTGTTATTTTAAGCCACCCAGTTTGTACTACTTTGTTACAGTAGCCCTAGGAAACTAATCCAGAAAGTGTCCCCAAAACATGTCTATCTTGTGCTATCAAACTGTTGTTTCCAAGAGTCCTACCTTCTTTCATATCTCCATTTCTAATTAAAGAAAGTTTAAACACAGCATTCTAAATTCCTGATTTAGCAATTTCATTAAATGATAAAAATTAATGCATGATATACCAGATATTCGGAAAACATAAATTGCCAGAAGATTGTTATAGCAACATCCATACTAATTAACATGTCTTAAGAAAGGCCATGCATGTTTATCATCTAATTAGAATCATACAATCCAAAGAATAAAGAGTACTTCCTTGGGGGATATAAAATAAATAAATAACTACAATATTTTCATTAAAGTTGGCAATGTTCCTTTGAACCTATTTGAATGCTAGAAATTGATGTATAAATTAAATGGTTTTATAGTTTAGATTTGATATTTAGAAGAGATTTAGACCATTAGTGCAAATTATTTTAAAATGTATTTTGTGTTTGAAAAATACTATGATGCTTACAATGCTATGTGAAGAAAATGAGCTACAACTCATTTAAAATCGTGAATAAAAGGGTGTTTTAGAGACTGAAAAATTTCTATTCCTATGAGACCTGAAAAATTTTCCAAAGTTCAGAGGGTTTGACAAAAAAATGCACCAATTCCTAGATATGGGGTTTGCCAAATTGTAACCCACAGGCCAAATCCATCCCATCACTGGTTTTTTGTATAGCCTACACGCTAACTACACACACACACACACACACACACACATATATATATACACACACACATATATTAAACAGTTAAAAAAATTGAAAGAAGAAAAATGTTTTGTGACTCGTGAAATTGACATGAAATTCAAATTTCAGTGTTAATAAATAAAGTTTTATGGGAACACATCCTCCCTCACTCATTCATTTACATATTGTCTATGGCTGTTTGCATCACTTTCCTGTTGCTGTACAACAAATTACCACAACTTTAGTGGCTTACTTAAAACACAAATTTATTATCTTACAGTTTCCACTGGTCAGCAGTCCCGGCAGGACTGGGCTGTTTGTTCAGGGTCTCACCAGGCTGAAATCAAGGTGTTGGCCGGGGTGGTAGTCTCATCTGAGGCTCAAGGTCCTCTTTCAAGCTCACCTAGTTGGCAGAATTTAATTCTTTGCAGTTGTAGAACTGGGACTCCCATTCTTATGCTGGCCACCAGCCAAGGGCTACCTTCAGCTCCTAGAGGCTGGTTACATTCCTTGCCACATGGCCCCTCCATCTTCAAAGTAAGCAATAGAGAGTCTCCCTCACATTCAACCTCTTTAACATTTTGAATCTCTCTTACTAGGAAGAGCCCTATCCCTTTTAAAGGCTCACCTGATTAGGCAAAACCTACCATGCATAATCTCCCTATTTTAAGGTCAACTGATTTGAGACATTAAGTATGTCTCCAAAATCCCTTCACGGCAGCACCTAGATTAGTGTTTGATTAAATAACTGAGATAAAGTTTGTATGCATCAGGGGCCAGGAATCTCAGAAGCCATCTTAGAATTCTGCCTACCACACTGTTGCCATGCTATGATGGGAAACTTCAGTAGTTGCAACAGAGACCACATGGCCAGCAAAGCTTAATATTTGGCCCAGAGACCATATGGCCCCAAATTACTTACTATTTGGCCCAAACAGAACAAGTTTGCTGATCCCTGTCCCAAATTAAGCTGAGTTTCAAACTTGAAAACTGCATGATCTCCGTTCAGCAAATAACCCTAAATCTGGGACAGTGTAAACAGAAGGAAGAGGCCATGAGAGTGAGACAATAGTAGCATTACCAAACTGCTTCAACTTTTCAACTCACATACACACACACACACACACACACACACACACACACACACACACAAATACAGATGGTACTGAACTGGTGGTACTTTTTTCTTTTCTTTTTTTTTTTTTTTTTTTTTGGAGATGGAATCTTGCTCTGTCACCCAGGCTGGAGTGCAGTGGTGCAATCTCAGCTCGGCTCACTGCAACATCCACCCCCTGGGTTCAACTGATTCTCCTGCCTCAGCCTCCCGAGTAGCTGGGACTACAGGCGTGCACCACCACGCCCAGCTAATTTTTGTATTTTTAGTAGAGATGGGTTTCACCATGTTAGCCAAGCTGGTCTTGAACTCCTGACCTCAGGCAATCCACCTGCCTCGGCCTCCCAAAGTGCTGGGATTACAGACGTGAGCCACAGAGCCTGGCCAATACTTTTTCAAATGAGTCTTTTCAAGCACACACTAGGGGACTAATAAAATGATAACTCGCGTCATAATATTATCACTGCCCATCTTTGTCAAATCTTAACATGTTTGCTTCTTTTAAAAGTAATAAAAATTGGCCAGGCTTGGTGGCTCATGCCTGTAATCCCAGCACTCTGGGAGACCAAGGTGGGCAGATTACATGAGTCCAGGAGTTTGAGACCAGCCTGGCCAACATGGTGAAATCCTGTCTCTACTAAAAATACAAAAAAATTAACTGGGTGTGGTGGTGCATGCCTGTAATTCCAGCTACTCGGGAGGCTGAGGTGGGAGAATCACCTAAGCCTAGGAGGTCGTGGCTGCAGTGAGCGGAGATGGCACCACTGCACTCCAGCCTGGGTGACAGAGTGAGACTTTGTCTCAAATAAAAAAATAAAGTAATAAAAGCCATAACATTGTAGCCTCCTCTGATCTCATGCCACTCCCTCCACCTTCAGAGGTAAACACTATCCCTTCCACCTATTCATCTATCCACAGAAAACATATTGCAATTTGTCATCTTTTGAACTTTACAGAAATCAAACTATATAGCATGTATTCTGCAATTTCCTTCTCTTGCTTAGTGTGTTTATGAAATTTATTCCCATCAATGTGTATAGCTAAAATTTGTTCATTTTTACTGACATACAGCATCCCATTGTATAAGTATACCATGGTTTATTTTTCTATTCAACTGGTGGTGTACATTTGGGTTACATGTAGTCATTTACTATTACAAACAATACTGCTATGAACATTCTTGTGTGGTCTCCTGACTCAGATATGAAAAAGTATCCCTGGCTGGGCGTGGTGGCTCACACTTGTAATCCCAACACTTTGGGAGGCCGAGGCAGGCAGATCACCTGAGGTCAGGAGTTCCAGACCAGCCTGACCAACATGGTGAAACCTGTCTCTACTAAAAATACAAAAAATTAGCCAGGCATGGTGGTGCATGCCTGTAATCCCAGCTACTTGGGAGGCTGAGGCAGGAGAATCACTTGAATCCAGGAGGCGGAGGTTGCAGTGAGCCGAGATCGTGCCACTGCACTCCAGTGTGGGCGACAGAGAGAGACTCCGTCTCAGGGAAAAAAAAAAAGAAAGAAAAAACAAAGAAAGAAAGAAAAGAAAAAGGAAAAGTATCTCTAGCATATTATCTGAGAGTAGAATTTCTGGGTCTTAGGGTATGTGTATGTTTATCTTTATTAGATATTATCAAATTCTTGGCCGGGCGCAGTGGCTCACGCCTGTAAACCCAACACTTTGGGAGGCTGAGGCAGGCAGATCACGAGGTCAGGAGATCGAGACCATCCTGGCCAACATGGTGAAACCCTGTCTCTACTAAAAATACAAAAAAAATTAGCCAGGTGTGGTGGCACGCGCCTGTAGTCCCAGCTACTCAGGAGGCTGAGGCAGAAGAATCGCTTGAACCCAGGAGGCGGAGGCTGCAGTGAGCCGAGATCACGCCACTGCACTCCAGCCTGGGCGACAGAGTGAGACTCTGTCTCAAAAAAAAAAAAAAAAAAGAATTGTTCTCCAAAATCTTTGTGCCAATTTATACTCCAACTAACAGTAAACAGTTCCCTTTTCCCTAAGCCCTTACCAATAATTAATATCATCAAACTTTTAATTTTTACCAGTCTCTTGGGTATGATGTGGTGGTTTCATTATTGTTTAATTTTGTATTTTCCTGATTACAAATTATATAAAATAGCTTTCCGTATTTTTACTGTATCTTCAGATTTCTTCTTCTGTGATCTGCCTATTCATAAGCCCTTGACAATTTTCCTATTGGGCCATTTGTTGGTTTTTAACTAATCTGTAGTCTTTACATATTCTAATACTAACCCTTTATCACTTATATTCATTTATTCATTCATTCAACAAGTATTTATTTAGTATATAGTATATGCCACACATTATTTGAGGACAGAAGGATGTGGCAAGTCAGCAAGGCAAAGTCCCTGATCTCAAGGAGTTTGAATTCTAGTGGGGAGACATGCAATAAAGAGCAAATAGATATATAATATCAGGTAGTAATAAGTGCTATGAAGATAAAACAAATGGAGAAGATGAAGTGACGATGGTTTTATTTTCAATACGGTGGTCAAAGAAGGCCTCTTTGAGGAGGTGACATTTGGACAGACACATTCATTAATTGAAGAAGAGAGTCAGATGTATATTTGAATGAAGAGTATTCTTCCAGGCAGAGAAAAATCAATTGCCAAGGGTCTGGGATAAAAGCAAGCATGTTGCAATTGTCTTTTCCTAGACTGAAGCTTGTTTTTTCATTTTGTTTATGACTTGTCTTTTTGTACGCAAGTTTCAAATTTTTAATGTAGTATAATTTAGCCAGATTTTACTTTATTTATGGCTTATCTAGCTGTATTTTGTTTATGAAATCCTTCCTTACTACAAGGTCATAAAGATATTTGCCCTGACCAGGCGCGGTGGCTCATGCCTGTAATCCTAACACTTTGGGAGGCCAAGGCGGGTGGATCACCTGAGGTCAGGAGTTCGAGACCAGCCTGGCCAACATGGCGAAACCCCGTCTCTACCAAAAATACAAAAATTAGCCAGGCATGGTGGCAGGCACCTAGAATCCCAGCTACCTGGGAGGCTAAGGCAGGAGAATCGCTTGAACACGGGGGGCGGAGGTTGCAGTGAGCCGAGATCATGCCACTTCACTCCAGCCTGGGTGAAAGAGCCAAACTCCGTCTAAAAAAAAAAAAAAAAAAAAAAAACAAAGATATTTTCCCATGCTGTCTTCTAAAAGTTTGTAACTACTTATCACATTTAGGTCATAAAACCACTTTGGGCCGGGTGCGGTGGCTCATGCCTGTAATCCCAGCACTTTGGGAAGCTGAGGCAGGTGGATCATGAGGTCAGGAGATCGAGACCATCCTGAGTAACACAGTGAAACCCCATCTCTACTAAAAATACAAAAAATTAGCCAGGTATGGTGGCACGTGCCTGTAGTCCCAGCTAGTCGGGAAGCTGAGGCAGGAGAATCGCTCAAACCTGGGAGGCAGAGGTTGCAGTGAGCCGAGATCATGCCACTGCACTCCAGCCTGGGGGACAGAGTGAGACTCCATCTCAAAAAAATAATAAAATAAAATAAAACCACTTTGAGTTTGTTTTTGTATACAATGTGGGGTTGAGATTTTATTTTTTTCAAAATAATAACCAGTGGTTCCAGCAACATTTATTAAATAAATCATTTCCACACTGATCATGTATTAAGATTTTCTTTACATGTGGTTTCTGGGCTCTTTGCATTCTGTCCCACTGGTCTATTTTTCTCTGTACTGCCTTAATTACTATAGCTTATAAGAAGTGCTGCCATCGGGTAGGGTATATTGTACTGCTTTAATATTGTCTTGCTTATTCTTGGTTCTATTTAGAATTTTAATTGGAATTGCATTCAATCTCTAAATGAATTTAGGGAGACTTTGCATCATTACATTATTAAGTCTTCCTATACATGAACATATTTTATCTATTAACTTAGATTTTCTTTAATGTTATTCAATAAAGATTTATACTTTTTTGCATATAGGTCTTGTACATCTTTTGTTAGATTTATTCCTGGGTGTCTTTTAGTTTTTGTTTCTACTGTAAGCTCTAATTGGTACACTATTGTTTTTTTATATTGCTCTTATATCCTAAAACCTTGCTTCAATATTTTACATATACTTTTGTATTTTCTATGTGGACAGTCATGTCATCTGCAAATAATAAGCTTTGTTTCTCCTTTTTTGATCCTTACTTTTTATTTATTTTCCTTTTCTTACTACACTAATTGGGACCTACAGTACAAGGTTGAATAGAAGTGCTAGTTTTGCTCCTTTGTATCATTATGGTGACGTAAATTAATAGTTTTCTTAAGTTAGATCACTCTTTTATTACTGAGATAAACCCACCTTGGTCATAGGTATTTTCAATGCATTTTTCATTCTGATTGCTAGTATTTTGTTTTAGATTTTGGCATGTATGTTCATAAGTGAAGTTAGCACGTAATTTTCCTTTCTCATAATATCTTTGCCTGGTTTAGCATAGAGGTTATGCTAGCCTTATAAAACGAGTTGGGGGAGATTTAATCCAACAGTTTATATAGTATTGAGATTATCTGTTCCTTGTATATCTGATAGAATTCACCTATACAACCAACTATCTAGCAGGTAGGTGGTGGTTGTTTGTTGGTTGATAGATTTTAACCACTGCTTCAATTTAGTTCACAAACATAAGTCTGTTCAGTTTTCCCCATTTTTTCTTGAGTCAATTTTGGTAAATTTTAGCTTTATATAAAATTATCCATTTAAGTGTTCAAATTTAATGGCATAAAGATGTTCACAAAGTTATCGTATTTTTATTTCAATATCCTATCTACTGTTACTTACTTTACACCCATTTATGGTTTGGTTTTTTTTTTTTTTTTTGTAGATGGAGTCTCACTCTGTTACCCAAGCTGGAGGGCAGTGGCGCGATCTCAGCTCACTGCAACCTCCACCTCCCGGTGCAAGCGATTCTCCTGCCTCAGGCTTCTGAGGAGCTGGGACTACAGGCATGCGCCACCATGCTCAGCTAATTTTTGTATTTTTAGTAGAGATAGGGTTCGATATGTCGGCCAGGCTGGTCTCGAACTTCTGACCTCAGGTGATTCACTCACCTTAGCCTCCCAAAGTGCTGGGATTACAGGCATGAGCCACTGCACCCGGCCCCATTTTCTTTTTTTATTCATTGATGGCACTGAATTTATTGATGAGTAGGTGATTTTTTTATGGCTTATCTCATGATTTATTCAGATCTTTAATGTCTTTCAATGAAGCTTTACAAGTTTGTTCTTAAATGCTTTATTTTTTGTTGCTCTTGAAAATGGCCTTTTTAAAAAAAATAATGTATTTTTGTGTATAGTAACCCTATTTATTCTATTTTTTAAATCTTTTATTTTAAGTTCAGGGGTACATGTGTAGGCTTGTTACATAGGTAAATGTGTGTCATGAGGGTTTGCTGTACAGATTATTTCACCACCAGGTATTAAGCCTAGTACCCATTAGTTACTTTTCCTGATGCTCTCCCTCCTCCCACCCTCCACCCTCTGAAAGGCCCCAGTGTGTGAAAGACCCATCTATGTGTCCATGTGTTCTCATCATTTAGCTCCCACTTACAGGTGAGGACATGCAGTATTTGGTTTTCTGTTCCTGCATTAGTTTGCTAAGGATAATGGCCTCCAGCTCCATCCATGTCCCTGCAAAGGACATGCTCTTGTTATTTTTTATAGCTGCATAGTATTCCATGGTGTATATGTACCACATTTTCTTTATCCAGTCTATCACTGATGGGCATTTAGGTTGATTCCATGTCTTTGCTATTGTGAATAGTGCTGCAATGAACATACATGTGCATGTGTCTTTACAACAGACTGATTTATATTCCTTTGGGTATATACCCAGTAATGAGATTGCTGGGTTGAATGGTAGTTCTACTTTTAGCTCTTTCAGGAATCACCATACTGCTTTCTGCAATGGGTGAACTAATTTACACTCCCACCAATAGTGTACAAGTGTTCCCTTTTCTCTGCAACCTTGCCAGTGTCTGCCTTTTTTTTTTTTTCCTTTTTATCATAGCCATACAGACTGGCTTGAGATGGTACCTCATTGTGGTTTTGGTTTGCATTTCTCTAATGATCAGTGATATTGAGCTTTTCTTCATATGCTTGTTGTTCATACGTATGTCTTCTTTTGAAAAATGTCTGTTCATGTCCTTTACCCACTTTTTAATAGGGTCGTTTAGTTTTTTCTTGTAAATTTGTTTAAGTTCCTTATAGATGCTGGATATTAGACCTTTGTCAGATGCATAGTTTGCAAAAATGTTCTCCCGTTCTGTAGGTTGTCTGTTTACTCTGTTGATAGTTTCTTTTGCTGTACAGAAGTGCTTTCATTTAATTAGCTCTCCTTTGTCAATTTTTGCTTGTGTTGCAATTGCTTTTGGTGTCTTTGTCATGAAATCTTTCCCTGTGCCTATGTCCTGAGTGGTATTGCCTAGGTTGTCTTCCAGGGATTTTATAGTTTTGGGTTTTACATTTAAGTCTTTGGTTCATCTTGAGTTAATTTTTGTATGATATGGTATAAGGAAGCGGTTTAGTTTCAATCTTCTGCATATTGCTAGCCAGTTATTCCAGCAGTATTTATTGAATAGGGAATTCTTTCCTCATTGCTTGTTTTTGTCAGGTTTGTCAAAGATCAGATGGCTGTAGGTATGCAGTTTTATTTCTGGGTTCTCTATTCTGTTCTGTCACGGGTGGAGGGTGTCCAGGTTCTTGGCATTTTGAACAAAGAATTGGACAAAACACACAAATAAAGCAAGGAAAGAATGAAGCAAGGAAAGCAGAGATTCATTGAAAACGAAAGTACACTCCACAGTGTGGGAGTGGGCGGAGCAGTGGCTCAAGGGCCCTGGATACAGAATCTTCTTGGGGGGAGGGAGAGCATCAGGATAAATAGCTAATGCATGGGGGGCTTAATATCTAGCTAATGGGTTGATCTGTGCAGCAAACCACTATGGCACACATTTACTTATGTAACAAACCTGTCCGTCCTGCACGTGTATACCGGAACTTAAAATAATTTTTTTTTTGAGATGGAGTCTTGCTCTGTCGCCCAGGCTGGAGTGCAGTGGTATGATATCGGCTCACTGCAACCTCCGCCTCCCGGGTTCAAGCGATTCTTCTGCCTCAGCCTCCCAAGTAGCTGGGACTACAGACACACGCCACCACGCCCAGCTAATTTTTGTATTTTTAGTAGAGATGGGGTTTCACCGTATTGGTCAGGCTGGTCTCAAACTCCTGATCTCAGGTGATCCACCCACCTTGGCCTCCCAAAGTGCTGGGGTTACAGGCGTGAGCCACCGCACCTGGCCATAAATTTTTTTTTAATGGAATGTTCGGACAGAGACCGAGACATGGGGAGAAAGCCACGTGAAGAAAGACGAAGGCAGAGATTGAAGCAATGCATCTACAAGCCAAAGAATGCCAAAGATTGGCTGCAAACCCCCAGAAGCAATGAAAGAGGCATAGAAAAGATTCTCTCTCACAGCCTTCATAAGAAACCAACCTTGCTGACCCCTTGATTTCAGACTTCTATTCCCTAGATCTGTGAGACAATACATTTCTGCGCTCAGTTTGTGCCACTATGTTATAACAGCCTTAGGTAATAAATGCAGCATTAGTTAATGAAGCACTGACATTGTCCAGCATAATACTGAACTAGATGTCCTTAAGGGCACTTCTTTACTTCTCTAATACACAATTTTTAAAATGGTTCAATTCAATGACAGAAGACAATAAATTGTTGGAAATATATTTAATTCATTTATTCATTCAACAAATATTCATTGAACACACTACATGGCACAGTAGGGAACAAAAGAGACAATCCCCTACCCTGGTGGAGCTTACATGCTAATGAAGGAGACAGACATTAAAAAAAAAAGATAAATACATAGCCACAAACTTGTTAAGTGATATTAAGAAAATAC
Organism: Pan troglodytes; assembly: GCF_028858775.2. Taxonomy (NCBI): domain Eukaryota; kingdom Metazoa; phylum Chordata; class Mammalia; order Primates; family Hominidae; genus Pan; species Pan troglodytes. Next base: position 116,895,672 of record NC_072421.2, read on the forward strand.
AGGGTGTGGCCGGGTGCAGTGGCTTACACCTGTAATCCCAGCAGTTTGGGAGGCCGAAGCGGGCGGATCACCTGAGATCAGGAGTTTGAGACCAGGCTAGCCAACATGGTAAAATCTTGTCTCTACTAAAAACACAAAAATTAGCCAGGCGTGGTGGTGCACACCTGTGGTCTCAGCTACTCTGGAGGCTGAGGCAGGAGAATCACTTGAACCTGGGAGGCGGAGGTTGCAGTGCACCGAGAAAGTGCCATTGCACTCCGGCCTAGGTGACAAGAGTGAAACTCTGTCTCAAAAAAAAAAGAATGAAAGAAAGAAAGAAAAGAAAAGAAAAGACAGGGTGCTAGGAGAGAGTATAAGAGAGTATTCATAGACGTCCTCTCTGGAGAGACAATATTTAAACTGGAAAGTTGAAGGAAGAGAAGAATCTCTATGTGAAGGCAGGGAAGCTCATTTCAGGCAGAAGAAACTGCATGTGCAAGGGTCTTGATGTAGAAATATGTTGGCATGGGTAAAGAACAGAAGGGCTATTAGAACTTGATATGCATGGGAAATAAGAGAGAGAAAAAAAGTCAAAGATGACTAACTGGGAAACTGAGTGAATAGTGGGAGCTATTGACTGAGGTGTGGAAGAATCTAGGAAGAATGAAATAGGTCAGGGTAGGAAGCAAAAGTTCAGTTTTAGACATGTTAAGTTGGGAATCAGTAAATCTTCAAGTGGGAAACAATATATAAGCTTAGAGCTCAGGAGAAAGGCATGGGCTGGAGATAGAAATTTGGGAGTCATCAATATAGGTGGTATTTATAGCCCTGGAACTGGAAACGATTATTAGCAAGGGAGTAAGTGGGGCTAGAGAAGGGAGAAGGGCCAAGGACTGAGTCCTGGGGCATCCTGACTCAGAGATTTGGCATTGTCAGATCTGCATTGTCATCTGAGACTCTCCCTTCCCAACTATACTGCCTTTCCCCTTTCTATCCGCAAGTGTCAAGTCTGTGTCATGGTCTGAGGCATTTCCTGCCCAATCTTGCTTCCTCCCCTTTTGTAATTCACAAGCAGACCCCAATAAACTTCTTACACTGCTAATTCTGTCTCAGTATCTGCTTCCCAGAGGACCTGAACTGACACAATTGGTACCAGGATTGGTCTGAGAAAGCAGATGATTGGGGTTTTGGCACTGGATCACTTAATGAAATGAAATGAGGACTTCTTCCCAAGTAGTATGTGGACCATGGATAGTCCCTGGTACAAGATGGTGGCCCAACTGCTAAAACTGTCACTGGTAGTAACTTGGGAGAGTGTTCTGGTAAAAAGAAAATGCTCTGGCAGGTGCAATGAAGAGTAGAGATGAATAACTTTGCATAGAAGGACAGTGGACTTGGCTGGCTGTCATTAAGGTGCACAGACACCATATGAAGGGACAATTAAGTGGCTGAGGGCAGTTAACTATTGAAAACTAAGCATGAAGGCCAGAGGACCTCTTTGGTAGCTCATAAAGATGTTCTTATCTCGTTCAGTGAGACAGCAGAAAAACCTAGAGATCAAATTCAGAATGACCAAGCTTCAAAGGTGACTGAATACTCATCCAAGCCAGGTCCACGATACTCAAGTCAGCACTCCAGTTAGGCAAACCCAGGATCGTGGCAAACAGCATGGGAATGTCTAAGTGGGTGCTCCCAAAGATTTTGACTCCTCAGACTGCTCTGAACCTTTAGAGCCTGCAGCAGTAACTCATCTCTCCCTATTAAGGGCTGGCATTCACCCCATCCTTTGTGGAAAGACAGCACAAAGGCCTTTCCCTTATAAGGCACCAAGATCTGCCTCCACCTTTTCTCCTGGCTATAAGACCAGTAAGTAGGGTTAAGTCAGGGTGTAAGCCTGCCAGGGATGTGCTGGGCCTGGTAAGAAAGGAAAAGATCTATACCCCAAAGGAGTTGTAAGATCTAGCCAACATATACTAGGAGTCAGAGAGGTCCCACGGACTGGATTTAGAGTGTTTGAGCAATGGGGCCAGAACATAAGACTAGGTAAGGGAGAGTTTATTGATTTGGGGGCACTGTCCAGGAATACAGGACTTAGCACTGTGGCAAGGACCCTAGGAGTTGGTGTAAACTGGCAGTCAGGGTGGCCCCTAGAACCCTGGGGAAAGTGATAACTCACATTGAGTGAGGGTGAAATGCCTAAATTGCCAGGACAGATGGTAATGAAAGGAACTAAGTAGCGCAGGAAGGTGAATATGCTGGAGTGGTTATATAACCTGAGGCCCGAAGACCAGCCAGAGAATTATGTTGCACAGGAGGGCTCAGGAGATGCACGATTTACCAATGCCATGTGGAATGCCCTGGTGAAAGGGGTGCCAGCATCACCAAGATGTTCCATGGTGTTGCTCCTCTGCAGGCCAAGGTGGACTGCAGGAGAGGCAATCACAGAGCTGGGCTTGTTAATGGAAGCCAAAGTTATAAGGGCCGAGTGACTGTGTTTAACTGCCCGAAGTCAGAAGGCTGCACTTAGACCATAATGATTAGCAATCAGAGGAGCAGCCAAAGACACTCCAGGAGTCAAGAGGATTGTGCATGTTGTCCCTAGAGGCAAAATAGGTGGATTGCCAACAAGAATATCGTTTAATTACATAATTTTTTAAGTGGCAATAGATGAGGAGGAGGCTGAAGGTCAACACTCCTGTAAAAAGCCATGATCTCCTGCCTAGTTCCTGGATCTGAGTTATCAGACTTAGGACTCATTGACTGAAGAGGTGGCTAGGTCCCCTGGAAGAAGAACCCTACACATCACCATGGCAATTATAAACCATAGTTTGAGTCCTTCTCCCAAAAGGACCTAAGACTTAGATGACTCTACACGAAGGACAGACATTTAGAGACTACTGGAAATTGATGTCTAGAGACCCAAAAAGTTTCTCTAACAAGAAATTCCAGGTAATAAGCAAGGAGACAGAACACAAATTTGGATAGAAGATAGTTTACCAATATAGGAGTACTCTCCTGGTATACACCCGGGGAAGGGCCCTGGAAGACAGCACAAACACAATGCTAGGATAGATCCTAGAAGCATGAAAAACATGTTGTCTGACACTAAGTGCAGTAGAAATGCCTACATTGCCCTGGCAGATAGTGAAGAAAGGAATGAGAAGGCTCAGGGAGGTGGACACGCTGGAGTGCGTATGTCATGTGAGGCCAGAAGACCCACTGGAGGATTCTCTTGTACAGAAGGACTCAGGGAACACCCAGTTCACCCAGGCCATAAGGAATGTGCTGGAGAGAGGGATGCCAGCATATCACCAGTAAATTCAATGTGGCTCTCCTCTGCAGGCCAGAGTGGATGATAGGAGGGGCAATCACAGAGCTGGGCTCATAACTAGCAATGGGGATGACGGGGCCTCTTCCATCCTGGAAGGGCCAGCAATTCATTCTCACAGGATGGACATTCTTTCTGAATATGGTTTTGCCTTTCCTGCCCACAGAACCTCATCCAGCACCACCATCCAGGGGCTTAAGGAGTGCCTGATCCACACCATGGAATCCAACACAGCACAGCATCCAAACAGGGAATTTATTTCATAGCAAAGGAAGTTTGGGAGTGTGCCTGTGACCATAGGATCCCCTAGGCATGCAACATTCCACACCATTCATAAGTAGCTGGCCTGACAAGAGTGATGGAATGGCAAGGAGCAGCTGAAGCACCAGCTCAGAAGCAACACTCTGCAAAGATGTGGTAGCATCCTCCAGGATGCAGTGTAAGCACTAAATTAGAGACCTCTATATGGCACCATCTCGCCAAGAGGAAAAATACATGGGTGCAGGAACCAAGGAGTGAAAGCAGGAGTACCATCATTCTCAATAACCTACTAGTAGCAAGACATTGTGCTTTCAGTCTCCACAACCTGGGGCTCTACAGTGTAAGAGGTGAGCACACTCTTGCCAGGGGCGTAGCAGGAGTCCCATTGAACTATACGCTACAGCTGCCACCAGAGCATTTTGGAGGTCAGAGACATGGGGAGTAAAAATTAGAAATACTCTGTTATAAGATGCCTGCACTACTCATGAAGCAGTATAGTGTTAGTTGAAGGTTGACTTACATTAGTTAAAAATGCACGTTATAGGCTGGGCGTGGTGGCTCATGTCTGTAATCCTGACACTTTGGGAAGCTGAGGCAGGAGGATAGCTTGAGCTCAGGGGTTTGAGACCAGCCTGGGCAACATGGTGAAAACTTGTCTCTACAAAAAAATACAAAAATTAGCCAGGCAGCATGGCACGCATCTGTAGTCCCGGCTACTTGCGGGGCTGAGGTAGGAGGATCACTTGAGTCCAGGAGGTCGAGGCTGCAGTGAGCCGAGATTGAGCCACTGCACTCCAGCCTGGGTGGCAAAGTGAGACCCGGTCTCAAAAATAAATTAATTAATTAAAATGTATATTATAAAGTCTAGGGCAACCATTGCAACTGATACATTAGGAGAGGAGATAAAATGGAATCATATGAAAAGCTCAATTTAAACCAGGGAAGGCAGAAAAAGACGATAGGGAAAAAACAAAGAACAAGAGCAATAAATAGAAAACAGTTATAAAAATGGACACAAATACACACTTAGAAGAAATAAGACCTGGTTTTCAGTCATCAGTAGAGTGATTAAAGTTAACGTGAACCAATTGTACATTCCAAAATACCTAGAAGAGGCCGGGCGTGGTGGCTCACGCCTGTAATCCCAGCACTTTGGGAGGCCGAGGCAGGTGGATCACCTGAGGTCAGGAGTTCAAGACCAGCCTGACCAATATGGTGAAACCCCATCTCTACTAAAAATACAAAAATTAGCTGGGCGTGGTGGCATGCGCCTGTAGTCCCAGCTACTCGGGAGGCTGAGACAGGAGAATTGCTTGAACCCGGGAGGCAGAGGTTGCAGTGAGCTGAGATCGTGCCACTGCACTCCAGCTTGGATGACAGAGCAAGACTCCGTCTCAAAAAAGCAAAACAAAACAAAACAAAATAGCTAGAGGAGAATAATTCAAATGTTCCTAGTTAAAAGAAAAGATTTATGTTTAAGATGATGGATATTCTAATTACCCTGATCCGATTATGTAAATGCATCAAATTATCACATGTATCCCAAAAGTATGTACATCTAATATGTATCAATTTAAATAAATAAATATACGAAAGAAAATAGTTATAAAGATGGTAGATATTAGTCTGACTATATCAAAGTCACTTTAAATGTGAATGGTCTAAATGCACCAATTAAAAGACAGAGATTGTCACAGTGGATAAGAAAATAAGCTCCAATTACACACTGTTTATAAGAAATCCACTTTTAATATAAAGACATAGACATATTAAAAGTCAAAGGTATGGTGGCTCACACCTGTAATCCCAGCACTTTGAGAGCCTGAGGCGGGAGGATTGCTTGAGCCCAGGAGTTTGAGACCAGCTTGGGCAACATAGTGAGACCCCATCTCTACAAAAAAATTAAAAATAAAGTAAAAAGATAGCCACAGATATACTAAAAAAAACAAAAAACAAACAAAAAAACAAAAAAACACTGACCACAAGAAAGTTGGGGTAGTTATATTTCTATCAGATAAAGCAGGTTTCATAACAAGGAATGTCATCAAGAATAAAATGGGGATCATTCTGCAACCGGCACTCCACAGGTCAGATGGCTGCACAGCAGTGGCGGAGGTGACCATAGCCACATAATGTCCATAGTTCGTTTATCCGTCCATGCCAAATGGATTGTGGGGAAGGTGACTGGGACAAAAATGCAAAAGACTGCTAAAGTGAGAGTGATCAGGCTTGTTCTGGATCCCCATTTATTAAAGTATTATAATAAGCAAAAAACGTACTTTGCTCACAATGCCCTTCAGCAGTGCACAATTGGGGATATCGTGCTTCTCAAAGCTTTACCTGTTCCACAAACAAAGCATGTGAAACATGAACTGGCTGAGATTGTTTTCAAAGTTGGAAAACTCGTAGATCCAGTGACAGGAAAACCTTGTGCAGGAACTACCTATCTGGAGAGTCCATTGAGTTCGGAAACCACCCAGGTAAGCAAAAATCTGGAAGAACTCAATATCTCTTCAGCACAGTGAAGGAGGAACGGAAGAAGAAGCCAAAGGGAAAGATTTACATGTTTGTTTATTTTATGGAAAAAGAAATTTTTCTAAGTTTCATCACAAACTGTGTCCAATTTCTCTTGTGATATTTATGAAATAGCTAAAAGCAAATGAAGTAAAGGGCATATTATGGTTTTTCACAAAGGTTTATGGTCATGCTTCAAATTTTCTTTTCAGTGAACATACTTTCACGTTACACTAAGTGTGTCTAGCGGTCTGTTGCATTTTGTAAGCTCACTGTTTTCGAAGGTTTTGTTTTCGTTTTTTGAGACAGGGTCTCGCTTTGTCGCCCAGGCTGGAGTGCAGTGGTACAATCTTGGCTCACTGCAGCCTCGACTTCCCTGGCTCCAGCAATCTTTCCACCCCAGCCTTCTGAGTAGCTGGGAGCACAGGAGCGTGCCACTACACCTGGCTAATTTTTTGTAAATTTTGTAGAGACAGGGTCTCCCTATGTTGCCCAGGCTGTTCTTGAACTCTTGGGAGTGAAATGCTCACAATGGCCTCCCAAAGTGCTGGGATTACAGGCCTGACCCATTGTGCCCAGCCAGTTTTCTTTTTTTCATTCAAAAGAATCTTGAATTTACCTTAGAACCTTTATTTTGAGGGAAGAAAGCCTTTGAATATAAACAAATAAGGCCACATTAAGTGAATCTTTTGGATGCTATATATTCAAAATAAATATTTTATTTTTCTGACTTCAGCAGTTCCAAAGGGAAATAATCAACATGCTTATGGTCAGAATTTTTTTTGATCAAGCTGTATTATTAAGAATGTTGACATATAGAAAATAAAATTTTACAATTCTGAAAAAGAAATAAAATAAAATGGGGCATTATGGGGGTCAAGTCTCAAGAAAACAATACAATCTTAAAACATGTATGCCCTAACAACAAAGCATCAAAATAAATGAGACAAAAACTGATAGAACTGTAAGAATAACTAGACACATCTACTATTATCATTGGAGATTTCAACACCCCTCTGTCAGCAATGGATAGATTAAGCAGGCAGAAAATCAGTACAAATATAGAATGGATTGTGGAGAAGGAAGAAAATGAAACCTAGTGGCAGCCCTGAGACCAACTGCAGCAAGATGAGCTATTGCTCTTCCCACTAACCTCCTCTTCTAAGTCTTCCCTCAGGAAGAGAGGTTCACAGGAACTCTGAACAAGAACTCTGAAGTTAATCCAAGCAACACAAAGGATGGACTGTGGCAAGCATGGAGCTGCATAGCTCAGAGCTCCCATCAAGAAAGACTTTGCCATGGAACTATGAGGAGTGAAGTTAGCTTACAGCCTCAGGTTGTAGGACCTTCCAAGACTGGCTGCAGTATTCTTGACAAAACCATGCTTTCCCTGGGCAGCCTCCAGTCAATAACTAAGCAAGGTGGTAGTTCTAGGGCCTGGCCACTTCTGCCCAATGTGAGACTCTTTTAAGAGGCAGACTTTCCTCCAGAACTCCCCACTGGGTTGAGACCAAGACTTTGTCATATTTGCCTCAAAGTCTAAGGCAACTCTGCCAAATTCTGTTTCCACCCCTTATCCTTTCACATGTGTCAGATATGCATTGTAGTTTGAATGCCTTTCCTGCCCAATCTTGCTCTCTGCCCTTTTATCTTTCACAGGTATTAGCCACAATCAACATCCTGCATTCCTAACTCCGTATTAGCATCTGCTTCCTAGAGGACCCAAATAGACACAATTAGCCACACACCACTGCCATCCACTTTGGGGAAATTCTTCAGAATACACTTAATCAAGCATTTCAAGAGTCTCTTCATTATGATCAAAATGTTTTCAGCAAGTTCTTCAGTTTAATTCATAACTAGGAAAATCAGATAATGAAAACCATTTAATACCACAGCCTCACAATCTCCATCAAGGCATGTGTGCTGCCAGTTGCAGTGGCTCACACCTGTAATCCCAGCACTTTGGGAGGCCGAGGCAGGCAGATCATGAGGTCAGGAGATCGAGACCATCCTGGCTAACATGGTGAAATCCCGTCTCTACTAAAAACACAAAAAATTAGCCGGGTGTGGTGACACGCGCCTGTAGTCCCAGCTACTCGGAAGGCTGAGGCAGGAGAATGGCGTGAACCCGGGAGGCAGAGGTTGCAGTGAGCCGAGATCGTGCCACTGCACTCCAGCCTGGGGGACAGAGTGTGACACTCAGTCTCAAAAAAAAAAAAAAAAAAAAGGCATGTGTGCTGTAGCTACAGTTTTTACAATCATTGCATTCGGTTTATCTGGAAGGATAGAACACTGATGAAGCTTGTCATACAAGCATACATTTGGGCTGCGTAAAGTTAATCTTAATCATGCTTATGATCATTCAGATTAAGGGTTTTTGTTCCAGAAAGATACAAGATTTTTCTTGAAACTCAGTCAAGTGATGAATTTTCCTTAGGGAAGTCAGTGACTTCCTTGAGCAAAAGTAGTTATTTATGGTCATTACCCTAACCTCATAACAAAACTGGAAAAAAAAACCTTTAACATAACTGGCAAGCATTAAGTGCTTCTCATAACCTTCATGTGTAGCTCAGGTAGAGAGGGCTTTCTTGTGGTCAACAGTGTGTAGCTGTGTTAGTTAGTGCTATTGTTTGGATGTTTGTTCCCCCAAAACTCATGTGGAAATTTGATCCCCAGTGTTGGAGATGGGGCCTATTAGGAGATGTTTGGGTAATGGGGCAAATCTCTCATGAATAGATTAATGCCCTAGGAAGGGAAGTGGTGAGTGAGTTCTCACTCTATTACTTCTCATGAGAGCTGGTTGTTAAAAAGAGCCTAGTACCTCCCCCTTCTCTCCCTTGCTTCCTCTCTCGCCATGTGATCTCTGCATACACTGGCTCCCCTTTGCCTTCTACCATGAGTGGAAGCACCCTGAGGCTTTTACCAAGATGCCCAACATTCCAGCCCGTGGAACCATGAGCCAAACAAACCTCTTTTCTTTATTAGCTCAGATATTTCTTTTTCTTTCTTTCTTTTTTTTTTTTTTAGACAGCGTCTCACTCTGTGACCCAGGCTGGAGTGCAGTGGCACAATCTCAACTCACTGCAACCACTGCCTCCCAGACTCAAGCAATTCTTGTGCCTCAGTCTCCCGAGTAGCTGAAACTACAGGTGTGCACTACCACATCCAGCCAATTTTTTGTATTTTTAGTAGAGATGGGGTTTCGCCACATTGGCCAGGCTGGTCTTTTTGTTTGTTTGTTTTTGTTTTTGTTTTTGAGACAGAGTCTGGCTCTGTCACCCAGGCTGGAGTGCAGTGGCACGATCTTGGCTCACTGCAACCTCTGCCTCCTGGGCTCAGGCGATTCTCGTGCCTCAGACTCCCAAGTAGCTGGGACTACAGGCACACACCACCATACCTGGCTAATTTTTTGTATTTTTAGTAGAGATGAAGTTTCACTATGCTGGCCAGGCTGGTCTCGAACTCCTGGCCTCAAGTGATCTGCCTGCCTTGGCCTCCCAAAGTTCTGGGATTACAGACATGAGCCACTGCGCCCAGCCAGATATTTCTGCATACCGACACAAACAGACTGAGACAGTCAGGTAGACTAGAATCTGCTGTGGTAACGAAGAAACCCTGAAATTTCAGTGGCTTAACCAAAGGTTGATTTTTCACTCACACAAAGTCCTATGAGATGGTTCCTGTATGAGCAACTCTCCAGGGTGGTTTTCCTCTGAGGGGTAAACCCAAGGATACAGGTTCCTTGCATCGTGTTCCACCATTTCAGAGTCCTTTGCTTCCTGCTGTACAAGAGCAAAGAGATTTATTAATAGCATGAAAAATCATGAAGGGTATTACATGGTTTAGGCCTAGAAGTGGCAGTTATCAATCCTACACATGTTCTCTTGCCAAAACAAAACCACATGGTCCCATTTAGGCAAAAAGAAAGCTTGGAAATGTAAGGGAGCATGTGGATATTGGTGGATAGTCTCTGGCATAATAGACTTTGCTTTTGATATAACAGCTTGAAAACATGAAACAAGCTCTAACGTTGGATTTACCTAAGCTTTCACACTCTTTATAGTTTATCCTGACACATCACCTTCAGTCTAAGTTATTCACATAAAGTCACCAATAAGCTTAAATTTCTTCTCTATCTCAATTAATTACATCACCATCCACCCATTTGCTCAAGTGCAAAACTTAAAATTTATCTGTGTTTCTGCTACATAGAAACTGGATAAAAGAGCCGGGCATGGTGGCTCACGCCTGTAATCCCACTACTTTGGGAGGCCGAGGCGGACAGATCACCTGAGGTCAGGAGTTCGAGACTAGTCTGGCCAACATGGTAAAACCCTGTCTCTATGAAAAATACAAAAATTAGCTGGGCATGGTGGCGGGTCCCTGTAATCCCAGCTACTCGGGAGGCTGAGACAGGAGAATCGCTTGAACCCAGGAGGCAGAGGTTGCAGTGAGCCAAGATCCCACCAGTACACTCCAGCCTGGGCAACAAGAGCAAAACTCCATCTCAAGAAAAAAAGAAACTGGATAAAAGAAAGCCAAAGAGCCCTGTGCAGGAGTGATCCCAGAGCAGCTTCTATGAATATTACAATTCCATTTGGAAGGAATTCCTAAAGTGAAGATGGATTGGCAGAATTACCTGTGAAGTTATGCTCACAATGTCAGGTTCATTTTAAAAAAGAAAATAAAATAGAACGACCTATGAAGAGTATTTTAATATTTCCCTTTGCTCTAAGGGTGTGTTTTATACTAACTTCTTATTGCAGTGTGATAGCCCATTAAGACTTCCCTAAAGGGAAGAGGGTTCCCTGAATATCCTATGTGAGTATTCAGGTCTGCTTAACAGTTATAGTTCTCACTGTCAATTAATAAACTGACATTTTGGTTCATATATATCTGTAACTTAGGAGTAGAATCATTCATTCATTCATATATTTAACAAATATTTATTGAGTGCCTAGTAGGCTACAGTTTTAAATGCCAAAAATATAGAAGTATACCAAACAGATAAAACCTCTGCCCTCACAGAGCTTACATCTTAGTAGGCTAAAGAGAGACAGATTTTAGCCCGGAGTGGTGGCTCACACCTGTAATCCCAGCACTTTGGGAGGCTGAGGTGGGCGGATCACTTGAGATTAGGAGTTTGAGACCAGTCTGGCCAACATGGTGAAGCCCCATCTCTACTAAAAATACAAAAAATTAGCCACATGTGGTGGTGCATGCCTGTAATCCCAGCTACTCAGGAGGCTGAGGCAGGAGAATTGCTTGAACCCAAGAGGCAGAGGTTGCAGTGAGCCAAGATCGAGCCACTGCACTCCAGCCTGGGCAACAGAGCAGGACTCTGTCAAAAAAAAAAAAAAAAAAAAAAACAGAGAGAGAGAGAGGTTTTTTTTAAGAAAAATATATAGTGTGTCAGATGGATAGTGGTAAATTCTATAGAGAACAAGAAAGCAGGGAAGGGGGACAGAATGTACCAAGGTGGGGGTTACAATTTTAAACAGAGTATTCAGGCCTCACTGGGAAGAAGACATTTGAGCAAATCTCTGAAGGAGGTGAAGAAGCAACCATTCAGATGGCTATGGAAAAGCATTCCAGGCAGAAGAGACACCAAGCGCAGAGGCCTGAGGTGGGGAGTGCCTGGTTTGTTTATGGATCAGCAGAAAGGCCAGTGTGACTGAAGTAGAGTGAACACAGGAGAGAGTAGTGGCGAGGAGTCAGAGAGATAATGTGGGGGCAGTGGGGGGGATGAGGGAAAGATTGTGTAGGGCCTTGCAGAGCAGTATTAGGATTTTGGATTTTTGAGATGTAGAGTCATTGGAAGGTTCCAAACAGTGAAGTGACACCATCTGACTTTCATGCTAAAAGGATCAATTGGCCGTATGTGGTGGCTCACGCCTGTAATCCCAGCACTTTGGGCCGAAGTGGGAGGATCACGAGATCAGGAGTTCGAGACCAGCCTGGCCAACATGGTGAAACCCTGTCTCTACTAATACAAAAATTAGTCAGGTGTGGTGCTGTGCACCTGCAGTCCCAGCTACTAGGGAGGCTGAGGCACAAGAATTGCTTGAGCCCGGGAGCAGAGTTTGCAGTGAGCCAAGATCACAACACTGCACTCCAGCCTGGGTGACAGAGTAAGACTATGTCTCAAAAAAAAAAAAAAAAAAAAAAAGTTTCCATTTGCCACGATGGGGAAGGCAAGGGAGGGACAGATTTGGTGGGGTAGATCAGGGGTCTCACTTGAGACACTTTATGATTGAGATGCATAATCTAAGTGGAGCTACTAAAGGGGCCTGTGAACATGGTGTGTCCGGAATGGGTGGGTTCTTGGGTCTCACTGACTTCAAGATTGAAGCCGCGGACCCTCGCGGTGAGTGCTACAGCTCTTAAGGTGGCGCGTCTGGAGTTTGTTCCTTCTGATGTTCGGATGTGTTCAGAGTTTCTTCATTCTGGTGGGTTCGTGGTCTTGCTGGCTCAGAAGTGAAGCTGCAGACCTTCGCGGTGAGTGTTACAGCTCTTAAGGAAACGCGTCTGGAGTTGTTCATTCCTCCGGTGGGCTCGTGGTCTCGCTGGCTTCAGGAGTGAAGCTGTAGATCTTCGCAGTGAGTGTTACAGCTCATAAAAGCAGTGTGGACCAAAAGAGTGAGCAGTAGCAATAACAAGGTTTACTGCAAAAAGCAAAAGAACAAAGCTTCCACACTATGGAAAGGGACCCGCGTGGCTTGCCACTGCTGGCTCCAGCAGCCTGCTTTTATTCTTTTATCTGGCCCCACCCACATCCTGCTGATTGGTAGAGCCGAGTGGCCTGTTTTGACAGGGCACTGATTGGTGCGTTTACAATCCCTGAGCTAGATACAAAGGTTCTCCACGTCCCCATCAGATTAGTTAGATACAGAGTTTCGACACACAGGTTCTCCAAGGCCCCACCAGAGCAGCTAGATACAGAGTGTCGATTGGTGCATTCACAAACCTTGAGCTAAACACAGGGTGCTGATTAGTGTGTTTACAAACCTTGAGCTAGATACAGAGTGCTGATTGGTGTATTTACAATCCCTGAGCTAGACATAAAGGTTCTCCAAGGCCCCACCAGAGCAGCTAGATACAGAGTGTCCATTGGTGCACTCACAAACCTTGAGCTAAACACAGGGTGCTGATTGGTGTGTTTACAAACCTTGAGCTAGATATAGAGTGCCGATTGGTGTATTTACAATCCCTGAGCTAGACATAAAGGTTCTCCAAGGCCCCACCAGAGTAGCTAGATACAGAGTGTCCATTGGTGCATTCACAAACCCTGAGCTAGACACAGGGTGCTGATTGGAGTGTTTACAAACCTTGAGCTAGATACAGAGTGCCGATTGGTGTATTTACAATCCCTGAGCTAGACATAAAGACTCTCCACGTCCCCACCAGACTCAGGAGCCCAGCTGGGTTCCCCTAGTGGATCCCGCACTGGGCCTGCAGGTGGAGCTGCCTGCCAGTCCCGCGCCGTGCGCTCGCATTCCTCGGTCCTTGGGTGATCGATGGGACTGGGCGCCATGGAGCAGGGGGTGGTGCTCGTCGGGGAGGCTCGGGCGGCACAGGAGCCCATGGAGTGGGTGGGAGGCTCAGGCATGGCGGGCTGCAGGTCCCAAGCCCTGCCCCGCGGGAAGGCAGCTAAGGCTCGGTGAGAAATCGAGCACAGTGCCAGTGGGCTGGCACTGCTGGGGGACCCAGTACACCCTCCGCAGCCACTGGCCTGGGTGCTAAGTCTCTCATTGCCCGGGGCCAGCAGGGTTGGCCGGCTGCTCCCAGTGCGGGGCCCGCCAAGCCCACGCCCACCTGGAACTCCAGCTGGCCCGCAAGTGCCACAGGCAGCCCCGGTTCCCGCTTGCGCCTCTCCCTCCACACCTCTCTGCAAGCTGAGGGAGTGGGCTCCAGCCTTGGCCAGCCCAGAAAGGGGCTCCCACAGTGCAGTGGTGGGCTGAAGGGCTCCTCAAGTGCCGCCAAAGTGGGAGCCCAGGCAGAGGAGGTGCCGAGAGCAAGCGAGGGCTCTGAGGACTGCCAGCAGGCTGTCACCTCTCAATGGGAGTCCAGAGCTCAGGGGAGAAGTCCAAACTAGAGATACAGTAGTCCTCTCTTATCTGTAGGAGATCTGTCCCAAGATCCCTGGTGGACGCCTTAAAACATGGATAGTATTGAACCCAATATATATACTGTTTTTTTTTCACCTGATAACCGAGAGAGCTACTAAGAGACCAACAGGCAGGTATCATGGACAACTTGGGTACAATGGACAGAGGGATGATTCACATCCCAGGTAGGACAAAGCAAGATTTCATCACACTACTCAGAATGGTGCATAATTTAAAACTTATGAATTGTTTATGTCTGGAATATTCCATTTAATATTTGCAAACTGTAGTTGACCACAGGTAACTGAAACTGAGGAACATGAAACTTCAGATGAGGGAATACTACAGTATATATTTGGGAGTCATCGGGACATAGATGACATTTAAACCCATGAGACTAAATGAGATCAGCATGGAAATCGGTTTAAATGGAGAAAAAGCTCAAGGAGTGAGCCTAGAGCACTCGAATATTTTAGAGGTCATGGAGATGAGGAGGAACCAACAAAGGAGACCAAGAAGGAGTGATGGTAGTTATCAAGAGTCAGCCTTCTGAGCCTGCTGGCTGCAGGGTATCCTGATAAAGCTGAATTTCTGGATCTGCAGAGCTAAGAAATCAACAGCAGGGACCCTCACCAAGGTACTGCTGTCTGGTGAAGTCTAGCTAAGTAGTCAGTCAGCGTTTTCCTTTGATATCTTTTAAATGCAACAAAATCTGATGCAAATTATATGCAAAAACATCAGGACGGCAATATTGCGGTAGATATGGCTAGTCTCTTGTTTAGGGACAGACATTAAACACTACAGCCATGCATGCCACACTGGCAGGAGGAGCTCCACCCTGTGACCCTCCAACCAGGCCCTCAGGCCAACCTTGGAGAACACCCAGCAGAGACACTGAAAACCACTCCCAGTGAGGCAGGAGAATAGGGACTGGAGTTAAAGACCCTAAGGCCATTTCATGCTGACTTCCTAGAACTAAATTGAAAGGAAAACCCTAACTTTCCACGCCTAAGTAACAAAAGGACCAGAGACTACTCCCTTTCCAAACCCCCACCTTTTCTGGATGGCAGATGGGAAATTGAAAGTACCTCTCATTGGTTGCAAAAAGCAAAAGAGTGTAACTTTGCAAAGGAGTGTAACTTTGTAACTTCACTTTAGCCTCTGATTCGTTGCACCAGTCAGATGTTTGCATAGGAGTGTGACCTTTGTAACTTCGCTTCAGCCTCTGATTGTGGGCCACCACTTCATTTACATGGGGTGAACATCAAGTGGCCAATGGGAACTCTCTAGGGGTTATTTGGACCCAAGAAGATTCTGTATCCGGGGATCTTGAGCCGCTGCTCTGCCGCTCCCACACAGTGGAGTGCACTTTCATTTTCAATAAATCCCTGCTTTCATTCTTTCATTGCTTCATTCTTTCCTTGCTTTGCTGTGCATTTTGTCCAATTATTTGTTCAAAACTTCAAGAATCTGGACAGCTTGCAGTCAAGACCTTCTACCGATAACACCAATGCCCCAATAGCAAAAGGCTACTGGCTCACTGCACCCCCTTTCATTGATGCTGCCAAATACCAACTGACCTAGAAGTAAAAGAACACTTTACACTCCAACTGCTGGACCTTATCAGCAGGTTAGGCTGAGAGAGATTTAAGTTAAGCTTAGCACTCCAAGTCTATGATGGGTTAAATCCCAAAGCCTCAAATCTCTCAAGATATTCTTCCCCCATCCCTGCTGTAATTGAAACCTTGGCTGTCTGCTGACCCCTTTCAAGTGCGAGCTGTTTATTTTCTCATCCCCCCCACAGCTAAATGCCTCAGGGAGTGCCAGGAGGTGGAGCTCGAGCTCTCGTCGCTCCCCAAGACCACTTTCTGATCTTTGTTCCTCCTCCCTCCTGAGAAATCTTTGGTTTTTCCTTGGCTCATGCTATCCGCTTGTATCATCCTCTCCCATTCCTGGTAGCAGTCTTCTATACCTTCCCAGTCACTACCCTCATTTGTGAAGAATTTAGTTCTGTACTCACAGTCTCTCTGTCCTCTTTGTCCCAACTTCCCCTGTCATTCTCAGTGATTTCAACATTCACGTGGCCAATAACCCAGCGTGCACACCTCATGTTTCCTTGATCTGCCCATTGCAAATAACTACTGCCATTTTGGGACATACTTCACAACCCAGAGCAGCAAGATGGGGCCTTATATCTTGAAGGTTCATAAACTTCAATTAATTTTTTTCATTGGTACACCAGCACATGGTTTATAAAAGTTGACAACTCTTTAGAACAGGAAATAGGTAAAAGTGTGTATTGTTTTTATTAGAAGTTGGGCCTGTGCTTCATTCTTTCTGTTTTGTTTTCTGTTAAACTCACCGTGGGTCAGTGATTACAAATGGGATTTTATTTTATTTTTATTTTTCAGAGATGAGGTCTTGCTGTGTCACTCAGGTTGGAGAGCATAGCTCACTAGGGCCTTGAACTCCTGGGATCAAGGGAGTCTCCCACCTCAGCCTCCACAATAGCTAGGACTACAGGTGCACACCACCACACTCAGCTAATTTTTAAAATTTTTTGTAAAGACGACATCTCACTATGTGGCCCAGGCTGGTCTCAAATTCCTGGCCTCAAGTGATCCTCCTGCTTTGGCCTCCCAAAGTGCTGGGATCATAGGCTGAGTCACCATGCCCAGCCTATAAATAGGATTTTAAAATGTCACAGTAGATGAAGATAAACCCCTAATGATCCAAAGATACATATGCACAAGGTCATTCATCACAACATTGCTTAAAATTGCAAAATATTGGAAATAATATAAATGTCCATACATAGGTTTATAGTTGAATAAGCTATGGTACATCCATACAATAGAATACTATGTGGCTGTAAAAAAAAAAAGTGAGAAAACCCTCTACAAACTGAAGTGGAGTGACTTCTAAAATAAAGTTACAGTGAAAAAGCAAAGTGCCAAAGATATGTCTATAGAATGCTACCTTTTAGGTAGTAAATAAAAGGAAGCATTTTCATACAAACATCTGTACATGAATGTTCACAGCAGCATTGTTCATAATAGCCAAAAACCAGAATCAGACCATCAACGGATGAAGGGATGCTATCATTTGAATGTGTCCCCTCCAAAATAAAGGTGTTGCCAATGTGATGGCATCAAGAGGTGGTGCCTTTAACAGGTGATTAAGCCATTAGGGCTTCTCCTTCATTAAAGGGAATAAGGCCCTTATAAAAGAGGCTTCATGTAGCATTTGGTTAGTTTGCTATTCCACCTTTTGCCATGGGGTGGTGCAGCAAGAAGGACTCACCATACCAGATGCCAGCACCTTGGTTATGGACTTTCCAGCCTCCGGATCTGTAAGCAATCAATTTTTGTTCTTTATAAATTACCCAGTCTTGGCCAGGCACGGTGGCTCACGCCTATAATCCCAGCACTTTGGGAGGCTGAGGCGGGTGGATCACGAGGTCAGGGGTTCGAGACCAGCCTGACCAACATGGTGAAACCCCCGTCTCTAGTAAAAATACAAAAAAATTAGCTGGGCGTGGTGGTGGGTGCCTGTAATCTCAGCTACTCAGGAGGCTGAGGCAGGAGAATTGCTTGAACCCGGGAGGTGGAGGTTGCAGTGAGCCGAGATTGCGCCACTGCACTCCAGCCTGGGCGACAGAGCAAGACTCTGTCTCAAAAAAATAAATAAATAAATAAATAAATTACCCAGTCTCAGGTATTTTGTTGTAGCAGCACAAACTAAAACAATGGATAAACAAATTGTGGTACATCCATACTATGGAATACTACCCAGCAATCAAAAGGAAGAAACTATTGATGAACACAACATGGATAAATCTCAAAGGTATTGTGCTGAGTGGGAGAAGCCAGTCTCAAAAGGTAACATGCTATATGCTTCCATTTATATGACATTCTCAGAAGGCAACATGATAGAGATAGAGAACAAATCTGTGGTTGCCCAGGTGGGGGTTGGGGAGGCCTTGACTACAAAAGGGCAGCACATGAGAAGTTGGGAACAGCTCTGGATCCTTATTGTGGTAGTGGTCACACCAGCCTATACATGTGCTCAAATTCCTAGGACTCTACACCAAAATATGATGTGATTATGCTGCATATCAATTACAAAAAGTATAGTGGTGGAATTTGTGGTAAAAATGTTATGACTTTAATCGTAGGTCTTCAGATAGTTATTAGAGATGTATCACTCCAACACTTGGACCGTCTATTGGTATAAAAAAAAATACTGGCCAGGCACGGTGGCTCACACCTGTAATCCCAGCACTTTGGGAGGCTGAGGCGGGCAGATCACCTGAGGTCAGGAGTTCGAGACCAGCCTGACCAACATGGAGAAACCCCGTCTCACTAAAAAAACAAAATTATCCAGGTGTGGTGGTGCATGCCTGTAATCCCAGCTACTCAGGAGGCTGAGGCAGGAGAATCGCTTGAACCCAGGAGGCAGAGGTTGCAGTGAGTCAAGATCACACCACTGCACTCCAGCCTGGGCAACAAGAGCAAAACTCCGTCTCAAAAAAAAAAAAATACCAGCAGTGCCAGGCACAGTGGCTCATGCCTGTAATCCCAACATTTTGGGAGGCCAAGGCAGGAGGAGGATTGCTTGAGCCCAGGAGTTCAAGACCAGCCTGGGCAACATAGTGAGACCTCATCTCTACGAAAAAATTTTGAAAATTAGCTGGGCATGGTGGTATATGCCTGTAGCCCTAGCTACTGCAGAGGCTGAGGTGGGGGTATCACTTAAACCCAGGAGTTGGAGGTTGCAGTGAGTTATGATCATGCCACTGCACTCCCGCCTGGGTGACACAGCGAGACCCTGTCTCTGAAAACAAACAAACAAACAAAAAAACAGCAGCAAAGAAACTAAAAGTATCATGCAACTCCCATGAAAAATAACTGAAATTTGGATTACCATGACCTGGTGTATTGGTCCATTTTCACACTGCTGATAAAGACATACCTGAGACTGGGCAACTTAGAAAAGAAAGAGGTTTAGTGGACTTACAATTCCATGTGGCTGGGGAGGCCTCACGATCATGTCGGAGGGCAAGGAGCACTTCTTACACAGATGGCAGCAGGCAGAGAGCTTGTACAGGGAAACTCCCATTTTTAAAACCATCAGATCTCGTGAGACTTATCCACCTAGAATGGAAGGACATTTCATCATCACCTAAAGCTAAACACAACAGGCCAAAGGCAAAAGCTGTGGAAACCACATTTTATAAGGTTGTACTGAATTGCAAAGGTTAGACCTACTGAATTCATTGTTCACACACTTACCAAAACTGCTGCCAAAGACATAGTGAAAATGATGACTGGGAACAAAGCAAGTGTATTTGTCAAATATCACAGTTCTTTTTAAAATTACAGATGTGGCTGGAAACTTAAAATAGCAAATATCCAACTTCTGAGGAGATTGATATTATTTGCTGCAAATTGATGAGTCTACTGATCTTGTGAATTTAGCTAATATTTTGGTATTTATCATATTTAACTTAAGCCACTTCATGAAGACATCATGTTCTGCCAATCTTTTGCAACTTGTACAACTGAAGAAGAGATTTCCTTCTCTTCCTTCCTTCCTTCCTTCCTTCCTTCCCTCCTTCCTTCCTTTCATCTAACTAATGATTGCTGGGCACTAATGTGCCAGCCACCACTGCAGGTAACAAGGACACTGCTGTGAACAAGAGACAAGATCCCTTCCCTCATGGATCTTACATTCTGGTAGGTGGAAACAGACAATAAAATGACAGGAAAGAAAAACAGCAGACAGGGATAAATGCTATACAGAGAATTGAAATGGGGCAATGTGGTAGAGTGAATGAGGGCCCTGTAGATGGGGCAGTCAGGCAAAGCCCTCTGAGAGGAGGTAACATTTTTTTTTTTTTTTTGAGACGGAGTCTTGCTCTGTCACCCAGGCTGGAGTGCAGTGGCACGATCTCGGCTCACTGCAAGCTCCGCCTCCCAGGTTCACGCCATTCTCCTGCCTCAGCCTCCCGTGTTGCTGGGACTACAGGCGCCCGCCACCATGCCCGGCTAATTTTTTGTGTTTTTAGTAGAGGCGGGGTTTCACCATGTTAGCCAGGATGGTCTCGATCTGACCTCTTGATCCGCCCGCCTCGGCCTCCCAAAGTGCTGGGATTACAGGCATGAGCCACCGCAACCGGCCAAGGAGGTAACATTTAAGTTGAGCTCTGAACGACAAAAAGAAATCAACTCTGCAAACTGGGGAAAGAACATTCCAATCAGAGGAAGCAGCTAGAGCAGTGGTTCTCAACAAGAATAGCACCACCTCCTAGGAAGCATTTTGGAAATTTGCGGGGAAGAGTACCACAGTGATTGGGGTATTCTGCTGGCATTTACTGGAGAAAGGCCAGGGAAGCTGCACATCTGCAATGCGCAAGACAGTCCTGCATCCTTCATGGCTCTCAAAGATCCCATCAGACATTCATGTAGGTGGAAAACCTGTTTACAATTATCTGTGTCAAGAACTTAACTTTGCTTTACTGCTAAAGACAAAACATTTTTTGCACAGTGTTTTTGTACATGGCATTTTCCAGGATCGCAAGTACCATGTAAATAGAAGGAAGGTTGTATCTTGTTTGTTTCTTTCAGAACTTCATCAAGAGTTGTTTAACATTAAAAAAAAAAAAAAAAAAAAAGTTGCCGGCCAGCTGCAGCGGCTCATGCCAGCACTTTGGAAGGCCCAGGCAGGCGGATCAGCTGAGGTCAGGAGTTCAAGACCAGCCTGGCCAACATGGTGAAAACCCATCTCTACTAAAAATACAAAAATTAGCCATTTGCCGGGTGTGGTGGTGGGCGCCTATAACCCCAGCTACTCAGGAGGCTGAGGCAGGAGAATCGCTGGAACTCAGGAGGCAGAGGTTGCAGTAAACCGAGATCGCGCCACTGCACTCCAGCCTGCACAACAGAGTGAGACTCCATCTAAAAAAAAAAAGTTGCCAAGGAAATAAAGATGTGTCATTAAAAGGAAAAAAAATCTCACCAATGGCAAGGCAATGTCACAGAAAACACTGCACCTTCAGAGAAAATTGATGGAGAAGAGAATTTTTTAAATTGATGATACATGGCCACGGCAAAACAAAACAACAACAACAACAACAAAAAAAAAAAAACAGGAGAAAAAGGTAAACAGTATAAAAAGGCACACAGGGTTGGGTGCGGTGGCTCACGCCTGTAATCCTGGCACCTTGGGAGGCCAAAGGGGGCAGATCACTTGAGGTCAGTAGTTTGAGACCAGCGTGGCCAACATGGTGAAATTCCGTCTGTACTAAAAATACAAAAATTAGGGCCGGGCACGGTGGCTCATGCCTGTAATCCCAGCACTTTGGGAGGCCGAGGCAGGTGGATCACGAGGTCAGGAGATCGAGACCCTCCTGGCTAACACGGTGAAACCCCGTCTCTACTAAAAATGCAAAAAAATTAGCCAGGCGCGGTGGTGGGCATCTGTAGTCCCAGCTACTCTGGAGGCTGAGGCAGAAGAATGGCGTGAACCCGGGAGGCGGAGCTTGCAGTGAGCCGAGATCGCGCCACTGCACTCCAGCCTGGGTGACAGAGCAAGACTCCGTCTCAAAAAAAAAAAAAAATTAGATTGGTGAGGTGGTGGCTGCTTGTAGTCCCAGCTACTGGGGAGGCATGAGAATTGCTTGAACCTGGGAGGCAGAGGTTGCAGTGAGCTGAGATCGTGCCACTGTACTCCAGCCTGGGCAACAGAGCGAGACTCTGTCTCAAAACTAACTAAATAAATCAATAAATAATAAAAGAAAATAAAACGGCACACAGTCAAAACTCAATCTCCCTTCCACCTCTGTTCCCAAGTCTCCCCGTTTCCTTCCCCAAAGATAACCTGATTATCAGTTTTTTGGGTATCCTTCCAGAGGAATTATTTCTTTTCGGTTTCAAAGGAAGGAAAGAAGGAAGGTCAGAAGGAGGGAAGAGCGGAAAGGAGGAGAAAGCAACCCCATATAAATATTTATTGTTCTGAGTATGAAAAAAAAATATGAGGAAAAACATTCACACACACATCAAGCTCTTAACTGTGGTTACCTCAGGGCATGGGCAGGGGAACTTAACTTTCTTTAATACACTTCTGGACTATTTGTCTTGTTACAACAGGTATATACTACTTTATAATTTACAAATTTCCCAAAAAGTAAAAAATAAAAGAAAATTAGGAGAGCAGGAATCAATCAACATTAGTATAAATATAACAAGATAAATTATATATTCTAAGAAATACTAGCAAGTTAAACTAAAGTAATGTACTGAGAGATTTCAGTTGGTGAGAAGATAAACTGAAAAATGAAAGCTGGAGAATTTAAAAAACTGTTAGCATCTCCCAAGCCCTGACTGGGGCAATGAGAGGCTGCCTAGGGCTTAACTCTCAGCTGGCCACCTTTCTCCTTATATTGCAACATAACTTCTAAGATTTTTTTTTTTTACTCACTGCCTCTTCCTTTTTAGTTATCGTACATTTATTTTTAGCATAGCACCCCAATTTCACATCATGTACATTTTCCAAAGTTGGAGCTTGTTAACCTACTATGCTCTCCACAGACTTTTCAACAAGTGTGAAAAAGAGGCAATAAGGTTGGCTTGAGTCTACAAGTCACAATCCAAATACAGGATATCCTCAGAGATTTATTTATGTTTAGGATGAATATACATAAGGTACCCAATGCTAAGCAGATGAATGAGACTCTGGCTGAGTAAAATATGAACACCTGGTTAGCACATGATCATGAAAAGACAGAAGGCATCCAATATATAGTTTGGTGTTATTCATTTTATACTTCAGTGTACCTGCAGTGAAAAATATACATTTTACTTTCTTTTTTTTGAGACGGAGTCTCGCTGTCACCCAGGCTGGAGTGCAGTGGCGTGATCTCGGCTCACTGCAGGCTCCGCCCTCCAGGGTTCACGCCATTCTCCTGCCTCAGCCTCCCAAGTAGCTGGGACTACAGGCGCCCGCCACCTCGCCCGGCTAATTTTTTGTATTTTTAGTAGAGACGGGGTTTCGCCGTGTTCGCCAGGATGGTCTCGATCTCCTGACCTCGTGATCCGCCCGCCTCAGCCTCCCAAAGTGCTGGGATTACAGGCGTGAGCCACCGCGCCTGGCCATACATTTTACTTTCAAGGTTAAAATAGGCCAGGCGCGGTGGCTCATGCCTGTAATTTCAGCACTTTGGGAGGCCAAGGCAGGTGGATCATCTGAGGTCAGGAATTCGAGACCAGCCTGGCCAACATGGCGAACCCCATCTCTACTGAAAATATAAAAAAATTAGTTGGGTATGGTGGCACATGCCTGTAGCCCCAGCTACTTAGGAGGCTGAGGCAGGAGAATCGCTTGAACCTAGGAGGCAGAGGTTACAGTGAGCCAAGACCACGCCACTGCACTTCACCCTGGGCGACAGAGCGAGACTCTGTCTCAAAAAAAAAAAAAAAAACATAACTTGGCTGACCCAATCTCCATACAATGGGGTTATCACATGAAATGTTCCAGACCCAGGAACTTCCTGAAAGAGCTTTAGAATCTTGTCCCGTTATCCAACAAAGGGCTTTAGGAAGTACCAGTACCCAAATGTTTCCTTATTGTAATCCCCAAATTCCAATTCAAGCCCTTTTAAAGTCAGGGTCCTCCGGTCTTCAGAGTCATACATCTTTCTCAAGCTTCCCCCAGCCATCAAATTAGCTTACAGCAAGACAGAAGAATTCACAAAACATGAAAATAAGCATTCCCCAATTGTTGAGAGCAGAGTATGGCTTCTGCAACTAGAACAAGTTCTCACAGTCAAAACCTTGTAATGTCATACTCAAGTGAGATTGACAGTGAAAAATAAAAAAGGAGAAACCCTGCAATGCCTTTTAGAAAACGTTCCTATAGCATTGTGTGTTAGTAAATGTAAATAACTATACAAGCCTAAAAACAACTATGTACCCGGAACATCTTGCTCACACCAACAGACTGCTGACAGTTCCTTTCCTTGTAATTATTAGTGACATGGCTTTTTTAGAAAAAAAAGAGACAGAAAGAAATTCTGAAATTCTGAAATTTTTGAACTGATTAAAGAATCCTTGGATTCTGGCCAAGCCTCTCTTAGCCATTCTTTGCCTCTATTGTTCTCTTAGCTTACAGAACCACTGAAAATGTCCCTACAGGAGTTAACTCTGCAGTCCTAGTAGACATATAGTGTAGCCGTTAGTGGAAACTGACATAAAACGACCTAGATTTCAAACCGGTCTCTGCTTTGTAGGTAGCTGTGTGAGCCTGAGCAAGTCCTCTCTGTGTCTTGGTTTCCTCTCCTGTAAAAGAATACCTAATCAGAACTAACACATATAAACTGCTTACCCATACCAGTCATTGTTCATTAATCCTTACAACAACCCCTAGGAGGAAAAAATTATAATCTCTGTTTTATAAAGCAACTGACACACAGAGGTTG
This sequence comes from Pan troglodytes, assembly GCF_028858775.2. Classification (NCBI taxonomy): domain Eukaryota; kingdom Metazoa; phylum Chordata; class Mammalia; order Primates; family Hominidae; genus Pan; species Pan troglodytes. Next base: position 116,920,342 of record NC_072421.2, read on the forward strand.
AGTGACTTCCCCAAGGTCCCACAGCTGGTAAGCTGCAGAGCCAAGAATCTTACACAGGTTCAAGAGTCCAGATTCAAGTCCCCACACCCACACAGCCTCTGTCAATGAGGACATACGTACTTAGGGCCGTTTTGAGGATTACATGAGAACGTCTGTAAAGCCCAGTACTTGACAAGTGCCTGAGAGATAGCAACTGTGGTTGTTAGAATTTTTACCTTCTGCACTGGGAAACCATCAAGGCTTTTTGGTTAGGCAGGAAAAAAAAAAGAGGTTGGAGGGAAGAGGAGGAGGAGGGAAGCGCCAGGGGAGGAAGACAGAGAAGCGGCACGTGAAAGGGAGAAAAGGGGCAAACCAGAGGAGAGGCAGGGAGGGGCGGCGGGGGCGCACTGAACATTTAGGAAGCAAGATGTCTAGCAGGCTGGGCCTTGAGAGAACAGTAACTGTTTCGCAACTGAAAGTCGCTACTCGAGCCTTGCCAACTGGGGAGACTATGCCCATGATATCCGCGGCCTCGGACCCCGGACCCTCCAGGCCCTCGCGCCCCACCCCCGACCAGCCTCGGGCCAGGCTAGGGCGTGGACGGGGCTTCCCGTCCCTCACGCGGGTCCGCCCCATGCCGGGCGGGGCCTGGGGCCCGCCGCCTCCGCCCGTGGCCGGAGAGCCCCAGGCCCGAGCCACGCGGTCTCCCGGGCCCGGGTCGGGGCTCGATGGCTACGTGGAGGCGGGACGGCCGACTGACAGGCGTCCAAAGGCTGCTGTGCGCTGGGCTGGCGGGGACGCTCAGCCTCAGCCTCACCGCGCCCCTGGAGCTCGCCACCGTGCTGGCCCAGGTTGGCGTCGTGCGAGGCCACGCCCGGGGACCGTGGGCCACAGGGCACCGGGTGTGGCGGGCAGAGGGGCTCCGGGCCCTGTGGAAGGGGAACGCGGTGGCGTGCCTGCGCCTCTTCCCCTGCAGCGCCGTGCAGCTCGCCGCCTACCGCAAGTAAGAGCCGGGCGGGGCCGGGGAACCGGGAGGCCGGACGGGGGTGGGGTGGGGGAGCCGCGGCCCGACGCCGCCCTGCTGCCTGGACTCGGGGCCCTGGAGTAGGGACGGCCCCCTTGTCGATCACCTGGGGACCCCTCGGGGCGGTGGGCCACCTCTATGGCCCCCAGAGTGCAGCCCCAATGCTTTTCACGTTCTCTTGGGGTTACCGCCCTGCAAGATGCAGTTTTGTGGTCCGCAGCCCTGGTCCGAGAGGCTTTCCGGATTGGACCGGGCGAGGAGGTGGAATGCAGCAAAGGATTTGGAGGAAAGGAATGAAAAGCTCTCCAGAGAGATGAGCCCTAACCATTTCCACCGTCCTCCAATTTGGAAACTTTTGCTTAGGCTGGCTTAGGAAGAGAGAGACCCTTTTAAAGGTGTTTTTGTCTGTGTGACTCAAGCCCCGAGAAGAAAGTGCTTGGTGTGGGGAAAGGACCCAATCCATCGATACGAAAAGGCCGCAGATTTTTGCCCACACATCTCCCCAACTTAAATGAAGCTTGACTTCAGGCTCCGACAGAGGCTGCAGCTTCCCCTCCCCAAGCTGAGAACGGCCCCCTCAGCCTACTGCTTCACCCCACTGGCCTCATTTATTTGGGCCTTTTCCACCTTCTCCCACATTAACAGCTGCTCCTTAGGAAAAGATCTAAAGGTATAAATGCAGCCTTAAAGCTTCCACCGAGCTCAGAGGTACCTGCATTTGAACTGGAAACCAAGCCTGAAAGAATGAATTGGTAGTGATGGCATTTCAGGAAGCAGAGATGTTTCTGTATTGGGGGGACGGTCCCTGTGTTCCTCATTCAGTGGGCACAGTGGCATCTTTGATATCGCCTTGGCTCTGAATTAGACAAACAGCCCACATTTGGGAGAGTCGGTCTTGACCGCATAGTTTAGTCTTGGCGGCTAATAGTCAAAGGATTTTGCCTTGACACTGTCACTCACCTGGGAGGCCAGAGGTGGAAGGCTCACCTGGCAGCCGACAAGCCGAACGGAATCATCCTTATTACCTAGGCCTCTAGGCCAGTACTCATTTTGCCTCTGCCTGGAAATAGAGTTCCCTTCTCTTCCTCTGCAGAGGGACTCGTGGGTGGGACCATGACATTTAGTTAAGGCCCTTTTTCCTCCCCACCTCTGCTTGCCCTCATCAACATCTGGCCTGCAGTCTGTAAACAGTTCTCCTCTGAGTCTTAATGACTCAGTTTCTTCCCCACTTCACCCTCTTCTCTACAAAGTAGTGTGGAAATCTTCCTTTGGATGGGATAAAATATGTCCAGAGGGGTGGGGGGCAGAACTTCAAAGGCTGGTTTAAGTATTGTGGCTCTTCTGCTAAGCACCTAGTATATGCACATTAGATTTTTTAAGCTCCTGCCTCCTGCCCTGTAAGGTCCATAGGACAGGAAGCATTGTGCCTGTTTTACAGATGCAGAATTGGGCTCAGAGTGATCACACCTCTTGTCAGTGACAGAGCTGAGCTCCACTACCTGGCCTTCTGACTCCAAATCTCATAGTCTTTCTGTTACATCATGCTGCCTCCCTGCATCCATTTGACACTAATTTAGTTAGGCTACATTAAGTCCCCACTGTGTGCACGATGCTGAGGACAATGTCAGGATGGAAGGGGCATGGTCCCTGTGCCCCAGGAGCTTACAGAGTAATAGAAGAGTAAGACTAATATGTCCATGACCATAACACACAAGGTAGCATGTGATTGTCATGGATAATGTGTTCTAGAAATGTACCCTTCTGATGAGCGATGAGGAGGAGAAAATGTGAAGACTTCATAGAGGAGAAAAAAATTTGAGTTTGGCATTGGGAGAATGAGTAGGAGTCTGCTGGGCAGAGATGGAGAGAAAGATACTGCAGTTGATGTCAGCAAACGCACAGAGGTGGGAAGGCAAGCAGCACAACAGGAAATCCAACCAGAAAAGCAGGTTGGAATGAGATATTAGAGGGTTGGATTAAGGGATTTGGACTTGACTTGGTATCCAAGGGTAGCTGTGGGAGGTTTTTGTGGGGGGTGGGGGGAGGTGTGTTGTGATTAAAGCAATTCAATGGAAATGATCGTCACATCGTGGCAGAGTAAGATGACTAGAGAGGAGGAAGAGTGGAGACAGCAGGGCCAGTTAGGAACCTGTTGCACTAGTCCACATAGCAGCTGAGAGCACCGGCAATAGGTGACCATGGGAGCAGAGAGGAGGAGATATGTGGGAGAACGAGAACAGAGACTTACCTGGGCTAGGTTTGCTAGGAATTTTTTTTCCCCTACAGGATTATTTTCTTTCTGAAAACTAAAAGGAAGTATTTTGGTGAATGGCAAGGCATAGTTGGAAAGCAAAGTGGTTGATTAATCGCGATGCCATCCTTCCTACATCAACATGGTACTCTTGATTCATCATTATACTGATTCATTTCTACTCTTTTCTGACCATGAATTTGCAAAACAGTTGGCTGGGGGCCTGTGATCATGGGTTTGAACAAAACATAAACATCCAGAATGTTCAGGGAATGGGGTAGTTAAGTGACTTGTCCACAAATGCAATTAATGGAAGAGCTGGAACTTGAAGCCAAGTCTTCTGGCTCCTTAGTTCAGGTCTCTGTCTACCATTGCACAGCAGAAATATCTGCTTAGTTGGATTGACGATCAAGAGTCCACTCAGTAGTCTGTTGGGAGCTAGGTTATTGTAATGGGTGGCTTTCAGATGTATCAAATAGAAGACCCCCCCGCCCCGGAACTTCACAACCGCTTGTCTATCTTCTCTAATAAACGTTAGTTTGGGTCCCTGCAGCTCTGAAATTGTTCGTAACCAACACTATTTCTTTATTGAATAAGCACTTCATGAGCTTATGTTTGGCTGCACTGGCTGCTAACCTGTTAGGTTGAAGTATTGGCAGTTCTAATTACACATATCCAGGGTGTGTGTTGTATCTGTGCTGGCTGAAAGGAAGGGGTTGCTGCAATTCACCAGTGTATCCAGTCTCACTGGAAAAAGCTTCTGTGCATGTATGTGTGGGGGTGGGAGGAAGAACAGAAAAGGGAACAGTGCCGCCCTAGCAAATCAAATGTTTAAGATGCATGGACTGAGATGACGTCATTGGCGGATTATCAGGGTTGCCTGCCCTGACTCTGAGATTCTAAGGGGAACAATTGATAGGACTTATCTCTGTATCAGATGGGAGAAGTCTGCGAAAAAAGGACTTCCTATGGTTCTTCTTTTTAATTGTGTATATTTGATATTGAGACTCTATAAAAGAAACTGATATAAAATACGGCTCCTCTTCCTAGTTCATCAAGTCATTCAGTGAATTAAGGGCCTGTTTCCTCTCCGCTTGCCACTACCAGTCATTTCCTTGTCAGAAGTGTTGAACTCCCTTAGGCTCTATGCTGAGGACTAACACAGGGTCTGATACATTGTAGACCTTCAATAAATAGTGAATTAACTATGCCCTAGAAGTGACCAAGTGGGATGGGGAATAAGAGTGGGACAAGGAAAATGAATGGTATTTCTTTGGGCATTTCAAACTCCACCTTCTAGGTGGTTCCAGCTTGCTGCAGACCGCCCCTCCAGTCAAAAATTTCTTTTTTTTTTGGAAGAAGTATTGCTCTGTCGCCCAAGTTGGAGTGCAGTGACACAATCTCGGCTCACTGCAACCTCCGCCTCCCGGGTTCAAGCGATTCTCCTGCCTCAGCCTTCCGAGTAGCTGGGATTACAGGTGCACGCCACCATGCCTGGCTAATTTTTGTATTTTCAGTAGAGACGGGGTTTCACTATGTTGACCAGGCTGGTCTCGAACTCCTGACCTCGTGATCCACCTGCCTTGGCCTTCCAAAGTGCTGGGATTACAGGCGTGAGCCACCACGCCCAGCCCCAGTCAAAAATTTCTACTTCCTCTGTTTCTCCTGTCCTTCCTGAGGTCCCCCTCCAACTTGACTGGCCAGGGTATAGAAGAGGGAGGAACGAGGAAGCGGGCAGGCAGGCAGTACAACTGAGGCAGATGGTCTGTTGGTGAATGCCACCTGTTTGAGAAAAACCTCTGTCAAACTTGGTTTTTCCTCTGCTCTCACACCACAACAACAACCCTCAACACAGAAGACTTCTGTGACCAAATGAGTGTGGGGAACCCCACACTCTGATAAATGGACACCAACTAGGTGTCCTCTGATTCAGTTCTGACACTGTCTACCTGGACATAATGTCAGACCAAGCCACAGGTTAAGGGCTTGGTCCCCAAGAATGGCCCCCAACCAGACACTAGTCACAAGTCCAGGCCTCCAGAACTTTTTTTTTTTTTTTAAGACTGAGTCTCGCTCTGTGACCCGGGCTGGAGTGCAGTGCGTGATCTCGGCTCACTGCAACCTCTGCTTCCCGGATTCAAACTATTCTGCTGCCTCAGCCTCCTGAGTAACTGGGATTACAGGCACCCGCCACCATGCCCGGCTAATTTTTGTAATTTTTTTAGTAAAGAGAAGGTTTTGCCATGTTGGCCAGGCTGGTCTCGAACTCCTGACCTCAAATGATCTGCCCGCCTCGGCCTCCCAAAGTGCTGGGATTACAGGCATGAGCCGCCATGCCTAGCCAGGCCTCCAGAACTTCTAACCAACCAGCTTCAAGTTGGGGTTCCCACGACTCCCTCTTTGGGTTCGATTAATTTGCTAGTGCGGCTCACAGAACTCAGGGAAATAGTTAATGTTTACCAGTTAACTACAGAGGATATCACAAAGGATACAGAGAAGAGATGCGCAGGGTGAGGTAAGGGGCAGGGGGCGTGGAGCTTCCATGCCCTCCCTGGACACGCCACCCTTCAGGAACCTCCACATGTTCAGCCATCCAGAAGGTTCCCAAACCCTGTCCTCTCGGGTTTTTATGGAAGATTTGTTACAGAGGCATGATTGACAACCATGTAGAAATGTGATTGGATGAAAAGCACATGATCTAAACCCAGCAAGGCCTGTCTGTTCAGACTTTTCTTGGCCTCTATGCAGTGTTCCTTTCTCTAGGGCAGAGGTATCCAATCTTTTGGTTTCCCTGGGTCACACTGGAAGAAGAAGAATTGTCGGGCCACACATAAAATACAATAACACTAACGATAGCTGATGAGCTAAAAAAAAAAAAAAAAAAAAATTGCAAAAAAATCTCATAATGTTTTAAGAAAGTTTGCAAATTGGTGTTGGGCCACATTCAAAGCCATCCCGGGCCACATGCGGCCTGTGGGCTGTGGGTTGGACAAGTTTGCTCTAGGGTATGCGGCAGGACCCTCTCTGGAATGAGGATCTTTTAACCCACAATCAGATTAGAGTCCTACCTTGGGCAGGTAAAAGGAGGGCAGGAGAAGGTCAAAGAGAGAAAGATTCTGTTTCCTGAGACCTAAAGTGCCCCAACATTATAACAAGGACTAGGGAAGTTAGGAGCCAGGAACCATGGGTGAAAACCAATGTATGTATCATAGCACCACATCACCTTTACTTCCCTGTATGTTTAAAAGTAGCTGATTAACTCAAATGACTGTTTCAGTTAATGCGGCTAAGGTAGGTTGACAAAATGAAGTCAAGACTCCTACAGCTTGAAGATGTTTTTAATCAGTGAGTGTTTACTTGAAAGCAAAAGAGCTAGCCTAGAACCCCTTAAATGGTTTCACCTGAATGCCCACTCTTATTTCTCATGCAGCAGCCCCTGGCCTATGGGCAACTGAAAGAACAGGAAATGCACCTCCTCACTGGAGGTTTGAAGGCTAAGGAACTGGGGATGCTCTCATTTTAAAAAGATAGGCCGGGCACAGTGGCTCACACCTGTAATCTCGGCACTTTGAGAGGCTGAGGCGGGCAGATCACTTGAGCCCAGGAGTTTGAGACCAGGCTAGCCAACATGGCGAAACCCTATCTCTACAAAAAAAAAAAAAAAAAATAGCCAGGCATGGTGGCGCACATCTGTAGTTTCAGCTACTCAGGAGGCTGATGTGGGAGGATCTCTTGAGCCTGGGAGGTGGATGTTGCAGTGAGCCCAGATCATGCCACTGTACTTCTGCGTGGGCGACAGAGTGAGATCCTGTCTCAAAAAAAAAAAAAAAATTTTTTTTTTTCTACCAGAGAGTGGGGCTAGGGAGAGAGGGAGAAGGATAGGGAGAGTTTGGAATCAAAGGTAAGTGAACAGAGCTGGGCTAGAATAAAAATATTTTATCTCTTTTTTTTTTTTTTAGACGAGTCTTGCTCTGTTGCCCAGGCTGGAGTGCAGTGGTGCAATCTCGGCTCACTGCAACCTCCACCTCCCTAGTTCAAGCAATTCCCCTGCCTCAGCCCTCCCGAGTAGCTGGGATTACAGGCACAGGCCACCATGCCTGGCTAATTTTTTTTGTATTTTTTAGTAGAGATGGGGTTTCACCATGTTGGCCAGACTGGTCTCAAACTTCTGACCTCAGGCGATCCGCCTGCCTCGGCCTCCCAAAGTGCCCAGTTCTGGGCCGGGTGCGGTGGCTTACATCTGTAATCCCAGCACTTTGGGAGGCCGAGCGGGGTGGATCACCTGAGGTCAGGAGTTCGAGACCAGTCTGGCCAACATGGTGAAACTCCGTCTCTACTAAAACTACAAAAATTAGCTGGGCATGGTGGCGTGTGCCTGTTGTCCCGGCTACTTGTGAGGCTGAGGCATGAGAATTGCTTGAACCTGGGGAACGGAAGTTGCAGTGAGCCGAGATCGTGCCACTGCACTCCAGCCTGGCCGACAAAGTGAGACTCTGCCTCGAAAAAAAAACGTAATTACTGAGATGCTCAAAGTTATCATTTGAAGAAATTTTGTTCCTTTTTAAGTTTCAACAGAACTGAAAGACTGCACTCCAGTTGGTATTTACCAGGTACTTCTGTGCATTTACATCCCACAGGCAAGCCAGTGTTGACAATTATGTAGATAAAAGTAGAAAATGCTTTAAGTGGGAAGGACTTGGGATAGATGTAAATTAAGAAAGTTAGGCATCTCTTATAGCCAACTAGCATCATATAAATATAGAAAAATGTAAATGTATTATTCATGAATGCTTATATAGTACTATAGTAACTTTTCACTTTGTAAAGTACTTTGAAATGCTGGAAAATATTTCAAGAACTAGTGGAGAGAACTCTAGCACAATCCATAGCTGATTCCTCTGGCCTTTCCCCCTATTTTCTCCCAGATTTGTTGTGCTGTTCACAGATGACCTGGGCCACATTTCCCAGTGGAGCTCCATCATGGCTGGGAGTCTCGCAGGCATGGTTTCCACCATTGTGACATATCCTACAGACCTCATCAAAACCCGGTTGATCATGCAGAACATACTGGAACCATCGTACAGGGGGCTCCTCCATGCTTTTTCTACTATTTACCAACAGGAAGGGTTCCTTGCCCTTTATCGAGGGGTTTCCCTCACTGTTGTAGGTAAGATGGACCTTTTCACCTTGTCCAAGAAAAGGCTATGTTCTCTGAAATTACAAATGTATTGTATACCTTTGTGAGCCACTAAATCAGTTTTACTGAGATCAAGGTTATATGGATTCAACCTACATAGAGGCAATTAGCTTCATTCTATTCCATAGCCATACACTCCACTCCTAAACTTTGGCCAGTTACATCCCCGGGAGGGGAGTAGACCAGAAAGTGGAGGTGACTCAGCAAACTGGTAAGAATGCAATTCTAACCACTCTCCATCTGACTGCAGAAGTAGTATTCAGTGTACATACACATTGATATGCCATGAGGGCAACTAGGGTAGCAACTGTGTCTTCTGGGGTCTTTGTAACCTTTGCCAGAGCTACACATTTATGGCCCAATTGCAAAATCCAGTAGACTTTTGCCCTTTATCTGAACTTGGTTGCAGCATTTGATAAGGTTGACCACCCCTTCTTCTGGAAACTTGGCTTCCAGGACCCCTCCAAGTCCTGGGTGTCTTCCCATCTCTCTGGCAGCTCTTTCTTATCTGACTTATCCGGCCCATCTGGGTCGTCTGATACTGCCAGCCCCTACATGTTGCTCTTCCCCTGGGCTCCTTCCTTAGCTTTCTTTTTACCCTCCCCTTTAGCTTGCTTCTCATCCTCCAAACCCTCCCTAGGTGGCCTCATCTATGCTAGTGGCTTAAACAAGCGTCAGTGTATTCTGTGACCCTCATTCTCTACCTCTTTAGTAACAATGGCCAACTTTTGGGGGGAAGTACTTACCATGTTCTGGGTACTGGACCAAATGCATTGCATGCGCTTTCTCATGAGGCCTTATTTTACAGATGAGGAGATAGATGCTTCAGGAAGCTAAGTGACTTGCCCAAGTCCACATAGATAGAAAGCAGGAGAAACTAGCAATAGAACTCCAGAGCCCTCTGTTAGCCCCTGACTGACACCAATTCCCAATGGTAGTATGAGTCCCTGCTGTTGGACACCTTCACCTCCATGCTCCCTAGGCACATCAAATTCAAGATTAACCCTGATGTCCTCGTTGGTCTCAAACTAGCTCTTCCTCCTGTGTTCCCTAATGAATGAGACTACCTTCCTTTCACCCTGTAGCCCAAGCCAGAAAAAAAAGCCTAGGGATCACTTCAACTTCTCCTCTCACTCCACCCCCACTTGAATCACCAAGTCCCGTCGATTTGACTCATCCTCTTTCCCACAGGTCCTTACAACTCAGACTCTCAGGGTCTCCCACAGACTCCGGCTCCTACCTGCTTCCACTCTTGGTATCTCCTGCCCCAGTCTTCCCCGTGCACCGCTGCCTGGCTGAGGTGATCTCTCCATGTGCAATTTCATCGTTTCACGGCCCTCATTTCACTGCTCTCCTTAAAAGTATTCAGCGACTCCTGAGCTACAGGAGAAAGCCCAAATTCCTTAGGACATTCTGGATCCTTCAGACCTGGCCCCTGCCAGTCTGTCCTACCTCATCTCCTGCCATACCTCCACCTGCATTCATGCTCCAGCCCTTCAGAAAAACTTGGATTTCCTGGAAATACCACTCCCTTTATACATGCTATTCCCTTTGCCTTTCCACTCTGTCAAAGTCTGATGAACTCCTATTTATTCCTCAAGACCCAGTTCAAAAGTTCTCTCTTTCATCAAGTCCCTCCTGACTCCCCCAGGCAAAATTAATCCCTTTGATCCTTGTGTACCTAATGCATTTCATATAGCCCCCCTGTTGTGGCACACATCAGGGGTGTTATACTGACTTTGCCCTGGCTGTCTGTTCTCCTCGATGATGAGCATCTCCAGAAATTAGCCCGCTCCTCTTTCGATTCCCAGCACCTGACATAGGGCCTGGCACATAACCTAAGCTTTCCAGACATTTTCTGAATGAAGGTAAATGGAAGGTTGGTGAGCCAATTAAATAAACATTACATTTTTCTAAAGATAAGCAATTTCACTTGTATTATCCCCTATTTTAAATTTCATTTTGAGGGAGAAATTTAGTCCCTCTGTAAACTAAAGATGTCTCCTAAAGGTTCTGGAAGTTTGTGAAAGTGCCACCTACTATATTACTTACTCACCATCTCAGTTCTTAGAAAGGTGAGGAAGCCACACAGTGTAGGGTGCCCACTGGGCCATGATATGACCATGTCATTCCCAAAGGTGAGGTCAGGTGACCTCCCTTACCATCGAGAGTCTCTCACTTTCCAGTTTTCATAAAATGTTTCCTTCTCAGCTAGAGATCAGTCCCTCCTGTCCTCCAAAACATAATGAGGTGCTGCCCACTGGCTTTTTTTACTTGAGTGATTTTTTTCCCCGAACATTAAAAAAAAGCTTCAAACATCTAGAAATATTAAAAGAAATCTAGAGTATACATCCATGGACCATCTAGATGCTATAATTAACATTTTGCTATTCATCCCTCCAGCCATTCATCAGTTCATTTTTATTTTATTTATTTATTTATTTATTTATTTTTTGAGACAGAATCTTGCTCTGTCACCCAGGCTGGAGTGCAGTGGTGCAATCTCGGCTCACTGCAACGTCTGCCTCCCAGGTTCAAGCGATTCTCGTGCCTCAGCCTCCCAAGTAGCTGAGATTACAGGCACGCACCTCCACGCCCAGTTACTTTTTGTATTTTTAGTAGAGATGGAGTTTCCGTTTTAGTAGAGATGGAGTTTAGTAGAGACGAGGTCAGGCTGGTCTCGAACCCCTGACTTCAAGTGATCCGCCCACCTCGGCCTCCCAAAGTGCTGGGATTACAGGCGTGAGTTACTGTGCTCAGCCAGCTCACCTTTTTTTTTTTTTTTAATGATTTCAGTGTAACTTGCAAATATCAATACACTTCACCCCTAAACCCTTCAACATGTGTGTCATTAACTAGAGTTCAATATTTGTGTATGGTTCTTTTTTTTGAGATGGAGTTTCTCTCTTGTCACCCATGCTGGGGTGCCGTGGTGCGATCTCAGCTCACTGCAACCTCTGCCTCCTGGGTTCAAGTGATTCTTCTGTCTCAGTCTCCCAAGTAGCTGGGATTACAGGTGCCCAACACCACACCCAGTTACTTTTTGTATTTTTAGTAGAGATGGGGTTTCACCATGTTGGCCAGGCTGGTCTCAAACTCCTGACCTCAGGTGATCCTCCCGCCTTGGCCTCCCAAAGTGCTGGGATTACAGGCATGAGCCACCACGCCCAGCCGTATGGTTGTTTTTTAAAGTACAATTTACATCCAGTAAAGCGGACAAACCTTTAGTGAACCATTTGATGCATTTTGACAAATGACACAACCCCTACCAAAATATAGCACATTATCGTCACTCAAGAAAGTTCCCTCATGCTCCTTGGGTTGGAGGGATTTTAGCAACCCCAGAGCCCCTCCTGTTTTCTTTCCCCAGAATCCCCCCAGGAATTTATGTTCTCAAGCCAGTGTTTTCCCAAGACAGCAGCAGCTTCTCCCTGGCCTTGTTTCGCAGGTGCTCTCCCGTTCTCTGCTGGCTCCCTTCTTGTTTACATGAACCTGGAGAAAATCTGGAACGGACCCCGAGATCAGTTCTCTCTCCCACAGAACTTTGCTAATGTCTGTCTGGCTGCTGCAGTGACCCAGACCCTCTCCTTTCCCTTTGAGACCGTGAAGAGAAAGATGCAGGTGAGGAGTTATCAGAGTGGGGTAGGGGGTGGAATGCTTTGTAGTGTTTGTGGTCGGGTAATAACAGCAAAGAACACTGACCCCAAGTGATGCCAGGTTTCCAAGGAGCTTCTGACTGCTCACAAATACTGTGCAAACCCCCACTGTGGCATTTCTGCTGCTAACCTCAGAGCTGTTGGCTTGAGCCCCGGCTGCCTCCTCATTCCCATCCTCTGTTTTTTGGTCTTTTAAGAAGCCTCCAGGCTAGGCGCGGTGATTCACGCCTGTAATCCCAGCACTTTGGGAGGGCGGAGGCGGGTGGATCACTTGAGGTCAGGAGTCCAAGACCAGCCTGGCCAACATGGTGAAACCCCGCCTCTACTAAACAAACAAAAATTAGCTGGGCGTGGTGGCAGGCGCCTGTAATCCCAGCCACTCAGAAGGCTGAGGCAGGAGGATCACTTGAACTTGAGAGGCAGAGGTTGCAGTGAGCTGAGATCGCGCCATTGCACTCCAGCCTGGGCAACACAGAAAGACTATGTCTCAAAAAAAAGAAAAAAAAAAAAAAGAAGAAAGAAAGAAAAATAAGAAAGAAAGAAAAAAAAGAAGCCTCCAGATGAGGCTTCTCTTTTCTTTCCTGACTTCCTGATTATATCACTTGTGGCTCTCCTTCCTCCAAGACCAGCAGAGAGTAGAATATGAAATGCAGCCTGCTAATGCTCCCTGTCCTTGCTGCCTCCACAGCAAGGATGCCACTCTTGGTTTCCTCACTGTGCCTTACCTCAGTGAAGCAGACTGGATAGGACCAACATAAGCTAGGAACTGTAGCTAACAAGGGTCCAGCATCCCTGACTCCCTCGCTGAGGAAGGAACTGCATTTAAAATGTGGCAGCATCAGGCCGGGCACGGTGGCTCATGCCTGTAATCCCAGCACTTTGGGAGGCCGAGGTGGGCGGATCACCTGAGGTCGGGAGTTCGAGACCAGCCTGACCAACATGGAGAAACCCTGTCTCTACTAAAAATACAAAATTAGCTGGTTGTGGTGGCACATGCCTGTAATCTCAGCTACTCGAGAGGCTAAGGCAGGAGAATCACTTGAACCCGGGAGGCAGAGGTTGCAGTGAGCCAAGATTGCACCATTGCACTCCAGCCTGGGCAACAAGAGCAAAACTCTGTCTCAAAAAAAAAAAATGAGGCGGCATCTTAGTGAGACCACTGAGGCAAAATCCTAGAATCAGAAGTTCCAAAGTGAGTAATTGACTTAGCCTAGAATAAGCCAATTTTGATCAAAGAAAAATCAGACTAGTTCAAATAAGGTTGGGTGGGTAACAGTTATATCTGTACAGTGGGGGCAGGCCCAGAATCCTAGCAGGGCTGAGGTGCTGTATCTTCTCTTAGCCCTGCTCAGGCCCTTAAAATTCAAAAATAGCTAATGCATGCTGGACTTAATACCCAGGTGATGGGTTGATAGGTGCAGCAAACCACCATGGCACATGTTCACCTACATAACAAACCTGCACATCCTGCACGTGTACCACAGAACTAAAAATAAAAATTTTTTTAAAAATTCCACTTCCATAGGCTAGGCTGTCTCCATGGCCTCTTCTGGGCAAACCCTGATTTATACAAGCAATATATTCCTGAAGAACTCTATAGAAATTAATTTGGGGTCAGCTGAATCCAAGTTTAAATGAGCAGTCCCAGCCAAGTTTGGTTTTCCCCTGTGACTCTAACTTGTCCTCGCTTGCTCAATGTCCCTCCCCGCTTTCCCTCTGTAGTAGTCCCGGCTGCCCTGGGCCATCGCTTACCTCAGCACTAAACAGCCTGAAGGTGCTTATCAAAGCTGCCACTCCACTCCCTGAAACTTCATCTGTCTGGGTTGCATTCCTTTCCTGTCCTTGTCCAAACAGATAATTGTCGCATCATTGTAATGGTAGTATAGGTGCAAAATTTTTCTATTCGTTGGTAAGAAGTCTTTGTATATTAAAGATATTAACCCTTTGTCATACATTTCACACAATTTTTCCAGTTTGACATTTGGTGGTTTTTTTTTTTTTGAGAGACAGAGTCTCACTCTGACACCCAGGCTGGAGTGCAGTGGCACAATCTCAGCTCACTGCAACCTCCTCCTCCTGGGTTTAAGCGATTCTTCTGCCTCAGCTTCCCAAGAGCTGGGACTACAGGCATGTGCCACTACACCCAGCTAATTTTTGTGTTTTTGGTAGAGATGGGGTTTCACTATATGTTGACCAGGCTGGTCTCGAACTCCTGAGCTCAAGAGATCCACCCGCCTCAGCCTCCCAAAGTGCTGGGATTACAGGCATGAGCCACTGGGCCCAGCCAACATTTGGCTTCTAGTGCTATTTATGTGTTGTTGGTGGTGGTGCTTTGTTGTACATATTTGTAGAATTTTATCTAATTATATCTATTACTTTTTTGTTTGTTTGTTTCTGACTTTGCTTTTCTGCTTAAATGTAAAGTCTGCTTAGTGCATGCTTATCTTTTTTTTTAAGTATTTCTAATTTTAAAAATAATGCACATTTGGAAGGCCAAGATGGGAGGATCACTTGAGCCCAGTAGTTTGAGACCAGCCTTAGCAACATAGCGAGACCTTGTCTCTACTAAAAATAAAAAATTACCTGGGCATGGTGGTGTGTACCTGTGGTCCCAGCTACTTGGGAGACTGAAGCAGGAGGATTACTTGGGCCCAAGAGGTCGAGGTCACAGTGAGCTATAATCCTGCCACCGCATTCCAGCCTGGGTGACAGAGAGAGACCCTGTCTCAAAGAAAAAAAAAAAGTAATGCACATATACTTTAAAATGGTTAAAATGGTTCATTTTATGTATATTTGACCACAATGAAAAAAAAGTAATACACATAAGTTGTAGAAAATTTGGGACATACAGAAAAGTGCAAAAAGGAAAATAAATTACCCATAGCCCAACACCCATGGATTATAATGATTAATAGTTTTCCTTCTATGGACCTTCATATATATACATAAACACACTCACACACATATAAAGATATATAAGGTTATTTCTTTTACAAAATTGTGTTCACACTGTATAGAAAAATTAGTATCCTTAGGCCGGGTGTGGTGGCTCACAGCTGTAATCCCAGCACTTTGGGGGGCCAGGGCGGGTGGATCACCTGAGGTCAGGAGTTTGAGACCAGCCCGGCCAACATGGCGAAACCCCGTCTCTACTAAAAAATACAAAAATTAGCTGGTCATGGTGGCACATGCCTGTAATCCCAGCTACTTGGGAGGCTGAGGTAAGAGAATCCCCTGAACCTGGGAGATGGAGGTTGCAGTGAGCCAAGATTGCACCACTGCACTCCAGCCTGGGCGACAGAGCGAGACTCCATCTCAAAAAAAAAAAAAAAATTAGTATCCTTTTTTCACTTATTATATAATGGGTATTTCCCTGGGCCATTAAGTATTTAATTATCAAATAATATTCCACCATATGGATGTGCCAAAAATATGTAACAATTTCTCCTTTTTTTAATATTTAGGCTTTTTCTAATTCTTGAGTTATACTAACATTGTAACAAAAACCTTTGCATTTTTTCATATCTGTGATGATATCCTTAGGCTATATTCCTAGAAATTGACTTATAGGTCACAAAATATGAACAATTCTAAGACTCTTCATGAAATGTGCACTCCAGAAAGGTTGTAAGTTTGTAATTCCACCAGCACTAAAGCAGTGGCTCAGCTTCTAAACTCTCAATATCATTGATATTAATTATGAATATTAATTGTCACTTTTTAAATCATTGTGAACCTAATAGCTGAAAAATAGTATCCCATCATTTTAATTTTAATTTGATTGATTATAAGCAAGGTTGCACTGGCCCTTTGTATTTCTTTGTAAGTTTTGTATTTATGTCCTTGCCCTATTTTTCTAGAATATTCAACTTTTTCTATTCATTGGTAAGAAGTCTTTATATATTAAAGATATTAACCCTTTGTCATACATTTCATATATTTTTCCCAGTTTGACATTTGCCTTCTAATGCTGTTTATGTGTTGGTGGTGGTGGTGGGTTTTTGTTTTGTTTTGTTTTTTTAGACAGGGTCTCGCTATGTCGCCCAGGCTGGAGTGCAGTAGCAGTTCAAGCATTTCTCCTGCCTCAGCCTCCCAAGTAGCTGGGATTACAGGCACCTGCCACCACGCCTGGCTAATTTTTGTATTTTTGATAGAGACACGGTTTCAGCATGTTGGCCAGGCTGGAGTGGTGATGTTTTGTTGTACATATTTTTAGAATTTTATCTAATTATATCTATTAGTATTATCTTTTGTTTCTGACTTTGCTTTTCTGCTTAAAAGGCCTATTCTATCCCATGATCCTATGACTATTCACTTATATGTTATTTAAATACTTTTTTAGTTGTGATTTTTACACTTGGCTTCTTTTTTTTTTTGAGACAGGGTCTCACTACTGCCCAGGCTGGAGTGCAGTGGTGCGATCTCAGCTCACTGTAGCCTCGACTTCCCAGGCTCAGGTGATTCTCTCACCTCAGCCTCCTGAGTAGCTGGGACTACAGGCATGCACCACCACACCCAGCTAATTTTTTTTTTTTTTTTTTTTGAGACGGAGTCAGGCTCTGTTGCCAGGCTGAAGTGCAGTTGCACCATCTCGGCTCACTGCAACCTCCATCTCCCTGGTTCAAGCAATTCTCTTGCCTCAGCCTCCTGAGTAGCTGGGACTACAGGCACGTGCCACCACACCCAGCTAATTTTTTTTTGTATTTTTAGCAGAGACGGGGTTTCACCAAGTTGGCCAGGATGGTCTCAATCTCTTGACCTCGTGATCCGCCTGCCTTGGCCTCCCAAAGTGCTGGGATTACAGGGGTGAGCCGCCCGTGCCTGGCCATCATACCCAGCTAATTTTTGTATTTTTTGTAGAGACAGAGACTTGCCATGTTGCCCAGGCTGGTATCAAACTCCTGGACTCAAGCAATCCTACCCATCTCAAACTCCCAAAGTGCTGGGATTACAGGCATGAGCCACTGTGCCCAGCCTTACACTTAACATTTTAATACATTTAGAATTTACCTGGTGTGGCAGGGTGCAGTGGCTTGTACCTGTAATCCCAGCACTTTGGGAGGCCAAGGTGGGCGGATCACCTGAGGTCAGGAGTTCGAGACCAGCCGGGCCAACGTGGTGAAACCCTGTCTCTACTAAAAATGCAAAAATTAGCCGGGTGTGGTGATGCGTGCCTGTAGTCCCAGCTACTCAGGAGGCTGAGGCAAGAGAATCACTTGAACTCAGGAGATGGAGGTTGCAGTGAGCTGAGATCATCCCATTGCACTCCAGCCTGGGCAACAGAGCAAGACTCAGTCTCAAAAAAAAAAAAAAATTTACCTGGTGCACAGGTGCCGTGACTCCTGCCTGTAATCCCAGCACTTTGGGAGTTTGAGATAGGTAGGATCACTTGAGGCTAGGAGTTCGAGACCAGCTGGCCAACATGGTGAGACCCGTCTCCATAAAAAATACAAAAATTAACTGGGCACACCTGTAACTGGTGCACACCTGTAGTCCCAGCTACTTGGGAGACTGAGGAGGGAGGATCACTTGAGCCCTGGAGGTAGAGGCTGCGGTGAGCCGTATTTGTGCCACCACACTCCAGCCTGGGTGACAGAGCAAGACCCTATCTCAAAAAAAAGAATTTTCCTGGTGCATGATGTGAAACAGTCATCTAAGTTTTTTTTTTTTAATAGTTTACCAATTGTTTAAGCACCATTTTTTGAATAATTCTTTTCTCCACTACTTTGTGCTGCAGCTTTCACCACATACTAAATGTTTATATCTATTCTAGGGTCTCTATCTTAATGACCATAACTTTAGAAAAATGCCTTTTTTTTTTTATTTTTTTGAAATGGAGTCTCGCTCTGTCGCCCATGCTGGAGTGCAGTGGCGTGATCTCAGCTCACTGTAACCTCCGCCTCCCAGGTTAAAGCGATTCTCCTGCCTCAGCCTCCCGAGTAGCTAGGACTGCAGGCATGTGCCACCACGCCCGGCTAAGTTTTTGTATTTTTAGTAGAGACAAGGTTTCACCATGTTAGCCAGGCTGGTCTCGAACTCCTGGCCTCATGATCTGCCCGCTTTGGCCTCCCAAAGTGCTGGATTACAGGCGTGAGCCACCGTCCGCGGCCAAAAAACACCTTTTAATGTCTAGTGGAATATAGCCTTCCTCATTGTTTTTCTTTTCAACATTTCCTTGATTATTTTCGGGCATTTGTTCTTCCTGATAACTTTAGAATTACCTTGTGATTATGATTGGAATTATGTAAAACCCATACACTTGGAGTAATTTATGTAAAATATTTCATCTTTTATTCAGAGACACAGTATGTCTCTCCTTTACTTTCAATCTTCTTTCTTTAGCTTGAACCAGATGAAATTACCAATATTCAACTTTGTTGACATCATTCAAACAGCAATTTCATCTGGTTCAAACCTTAGAAAAGTTGTTTTCTTCAAAGGGAAATTATGCTCTCTCTAAACAAACAAAAAAATAGTTTCTCTTAAAAAATCTGGGGAGAAGTAGGGTAGGAAAGAAGTATGATATACTGTAAGTGTTTTATTCATTTTTTTAAAATCCTGGTCCTAAGAATTTCTCACTGCCAGGGGCATCTCTCCAGCACTTTCTGCCACTTCATGCCTAGTTCAAGGCTTCGCCAGCTTAGCTTCCTCCCCATAGTGGGCCAGTCCAAAACAACCAGGGCCTTGAGCCTCAAGGGGTAGGGCTAGTCCGTGAAAAAGGGTTTCAGGCCAGGTGCGGTGGCTCACATCTGTAATCCCAGCACTTTGGGAAGCCGAGGCGGGTGGATCACCTGAGGTCAGGAGTTCAAGACCAACCTGACCAACATGATGAAACCCCATCTCTACTGAAAATACAAAAAAAAAAAAATTACCCAGGTGTGTTGGCACGTGCCTGTAGTCCCAGCTACTCAGGAGGCTGAGAGAGGAGAATCACTTAAACCTGGGAGGCGGAGGTTGCAGTGAGCTGAGATTGTGCCACCACACTCCAGCCTGGATGACAGAGCAAGACTCTGTCTCAAAAAAAAGAGAAAAGAAAAGAAAAAGGTTTCAGATGAAGTTCAATGACATCTAAATGGGACGGGGTAAGGGTCCCAGTCTTCCCCATAAACCTTAGTTTTGCTTTCTCTTCCTGAGAGCTAGAACAGTGACCTCATCTGGGAGAATCCAGCCAACACCGCATTCTACACCATCTGCATTCTATACCCCTACCACAACAACCCACTATAAACTGGGGTAAGATACACTAGAAGTGGGTATTTGGGGGTAATCCTGATCATCTTTTTCCTTATATGGGAGCCTTCCAAATAATGCATATATAGAGCATAAGAAGAAGTTTCAAATAGATGCAAAGTCATGATGGTTGTAAAAAAAAAAAAAATCCAAAGAGGTAATTGCACTGTTTTCACAAAATAGGATCAACATGTAATTATGAATAACAATATAAATGTCATCCAAAGATATAGGAAGTGAACTTTTAGGGTTTCAGTGAAAGTGTTATTTTGCAGGGGTTAATAAACATACTAATACTTTGTCCACCCTATGTTAAAAAAAAAATTCACCCCCAAGACAGAACTGCAGGCTGCTTTTAAATGCAAACATGGCATTGGGCTTCTCTGGCCATTAGATGTCACTGCAGTAAATGGAGAGTAGCTGAGCATCACCTGATTGGAGCCTGAAGTTTGGTGATCTCTGTCCAGTTAACAACTTCATAATCCCTGCTTGAAATCCATCTTTGGTTTGGAGAATAAGAGGCCTAGAAACCACAGGCTAATGCTAAACTTGTTGGTTTTGTTGTTACTGTTACTTGTCCTACAAAGCACACACTCCAAATTCACCAAGAAGAGAGGGCTTTAATAACAGTCTGTCCTCGCTGGAGCAGGCAGGGTTTGCCAGCAGAATAAGTAACGAGGGACCTTTGCAGGGCCACTGGGCTGCTCTGACCTGAGCACACTTAATGGCAACATTTGCATTCCATTGGCTTTCCCCATTGCACTGCCTGTCATGAAGCAAATCAATGGCAGGTGTCTGTTGGATAACGAGCTACACAGGGAATTTTTCTCGATCCCTGCACTGACTGGCCCCTTTGTCTGGATGTTTCTTTCTCTTAATATGCTTTTCTCTAGACACACACAGCCCATTTAATGGCACATCAGGTTGGAACTCTTTTGAACATAATGACAGTAATCAGAAGTCTTGTTTAACCAGCTGAGCCCTTCCTTCACCATGCTTACACTCATTTTATCCCTTTTTCCTTTTCTTGCCTTGGCTCCTGGCTGGCATGCTAGAGAATGGAGAGGTAAATAAATTATGCATGTGCATGTCTTGATAGAATGGCTTCTGGTGGGAAGGGGGGTGGGTCAGGCCTGTGCACACATGGAATGAGGTGCCCCCAACTTGGTGTGCTTTCACGGACCCCAACCACCCTGCCTGAAATCCCCTTCTCCATGCTTCAGTGCATCTTAGCTCAAGCCCTTCCAGGTATAGCCTCGCCTTTTTGTCTATCTCCCACACCTAGCCCAGGGCCTGGGCCAGAAGAGATGGCAGAACTTAGTGTATTGAGAGAACAAGTAGGAAGGGTAAAATATTGACAGAGATGAATTCATCTGATTAATCTGTGCACCCCGAATAAGAACCAGGGAGTCCTGAGAAAATGGCTCTCTGCACAGGTGTATGTGAAGAAGAGAGGGAGATAGGCTGGGGAATACTGCCCTGAAAATCCAGGGAGCAGCTGAGAATGTAGGAGCCTTGGAATCTGGCAGGCCTTCTGAAAGGATCAGGAGGGAGGTACCAGACACATGCTCGGTCCCCCCACAACTCTGCCTGACACCCTCCCCTACTGCCCATATTAGGTGTCTCCATTTCATCAAATATAAAACCAAGTGTGAGCCTGTTGCTTTATACCCCAGTGGACTTTGACCCCATCACAGCTCACAAGGTAAGCAGGATTGGGCCAGGTCAGCATTTGAACTGAAAGCACATAAGATGAAGGACAAAGGTGGTATCCGAGTGGTACAGCTGACTGAGCAGAATATACATGGTCAGTGAATAAACAGAGGCCCCAGCCTACTCAAATAGAGATGCTCGACACCTCGGGTTACCTTTGTTGAATTGGACACAGTCACTTCATTCATTCCCTCTCAGGGTGCTCATCCCCTCTTGTAGTTTTTCATGTTCATATCTACATCTTGAATCCTGACCTCCCTTCTGAGCCATGGTCCCACATTTCCCACAGCCTGCTCGACATCACTATTTGGCTATCATATCCCCACTGTCACCTCTAACTTAATGTGCATCAAGCTGACCTCTTCTTTTCCTAACACTGTTATTCCAGAGTTTTCCATTTCAATTCCATCATTGCCCCAGTGACTCAGGCTGGAAATCCACAACTTGTATTTGACTCTTCCCCTTCCCCTCACCCGGTTAACCTTGAGCCCAGTTGCTTCTTCATTCCTAACATTCCCATGCTGGTCTTTCTTTTTGTCACTGCCTCTTGCCCTAATCTTGGACCTTATCAGCTCATATCTAGGCTATTACAGTAATCTCCTCATTGGTCTCCAGGATTAATTCTAAAAATGATCTTAAGCATTGAATATTAATATGTACTAGGCACTGTGCTAAGTGCTTTATGTTCATTATCTCATTTAATCCTTACAACAGCCCTACAAGGTGGGCACTGTTATTATTAAGTCCATTTTACAGATGAGAAAACTGAGGCACTGAAAGGTTTTGTAGCCTGCAAGTTCACCCATCCAGTAATTGAGCTGGGATATAAGCCCGGGGAGCTTGTCTCCAGAGTCAGTGCTCATTTCAGTCCTCTCCAGCCCAGCCCATATGGGATTCTGTCAGATGAATCTTTCTCAGATCTGTCTGCGTTAGATCCTTTTTTTTTTTTTTTCTTAATTTTTTATTATACTTTAAGTTTTAGGGTACATGTGCACACTGTGCAGGTTAGTTACATATGTATACATGTGCCATGCTGGTGCGCTGCACCCACTAACTCGTCATCTAGCATTAGGTATATCTCCCAATGCTATCCCTCCCCCCTCCCCCCTCCCCACCACAGTCCCCAGAGTGTGATATTCCCCTTCCTGTGTCCATGTGATCTCATTGTTCAATTCCCACCTATGAGTGAGAATATGCGGTGTTTGATTTTTTGTTCTTGCGATAGTTTACTGAGAATGATGGTTTCCAGTTTCATCCATGTCCCTACAAAGGATTTTTTTTTTTTTTTCTTTTTGTGAGACAGGGTCTTGCTCTCTCTCCCAGGCTGGAGTGCAGTGGCACAATCACAGCTCATTGTAGCCTCAACCTCCCGGGCCCAAGCAATCCTTCCACCTCAGCCTCCCAAGTAGCTGGGACCACAGGCATGCGCCACCTATGCCTGACTAATATTTTAAATGTTTTGTAGAGATGAGGTCTCCTGGTCTCCTTATGTTGCCTAGGCTGGTCTCAAACTCCTGGGCTCAAGCCATCCTCCCGCTTTGACCTCCCAAAGTGGTGGGATTACAGGCATGAGCCACTGTACTCAGCCTGTTGTTGTGTCCTTCTTGATTGTCCCCAGAGAAAAAAGGCTGAGCCCCTTGGCTTGGCATGTTTCCCTTACCAACTGTGCGATCCTTGTTGCACAGAGGCCCTTTATATAAGAAGTTACAAAAACAAATGCCTGCAGAAACTTGGAAGTAACATGAAAAAGAGAATGTAGGGAAACCCAGATAACATACACTCACCCTGTAAAGAATAAGCCTTCAGGCTGGGCCTGGTGGCCCACGTCTGTAATCCCACCACTTTGGGAAGCCAAGGTGGATGGATCACTTGAGGTCAGGAGTTCAAGACCAGCCTGGTCAACATAATGAAACCCCGTCTCTACTAAAACACACACAAAAAAATTAGCTGGGCATCATGGCAGGTGCCTGTAGTCCCACCTACTCAGGAGGCTGAGGCGGGAGGATCGCTTGAACCTAGGAAGTGGAGGTTGCAGTGAGTTGAGATTGTGCCACTGCACTCCAGCCTTGGTGACAGAGCGAAACTTCATCTCAAAAAAAAAAAAAAAAAAAAAAAAGCCTTCAAATGCATTCCGAGCCATCATGGCTTTCAAAAGCATTCTGGAGAGCTAAACTTCACTGTGCTCACAAAATGTGATTTGCATCTAAATATGGATGACAGAAAGGAAGAAAGAGAGCCAGTAGAGGCTGTGGCCAGTTCCTCCTCTCCAAAGGACGGATGCCATTTAGAAATGTAGGCCCAGTTTTCAAAGGAGTCTAAAATCCAGATTTTTATGTAAAATCTCCCAGTTTTTCACTGCTGGCAAATGAAAATTGTTAAGTACTGGCTGGGCTAAACAAAACGCACATTTGTATGACCTCTGCTCTATTCAAGCCTCCAAGTTCATCAAACTAATCTTCTTAGCCCCTTCTCCCAAGCCCTGAAGACTAAGTGCATTTCACATTCCAGTCACCAGGCCTTTGTTCATGAGGATACCTCTGTCTTGGAACATCTGTCCCAATTTTCTTAAAGGCTCAACTGAGGTTTGTCTCAGTGATGGCTGTCTTTTCTGACCTACTGTAGCACATACCTGTTGTTTAAGAAATGAGTTGGCTTTTCCCATCCCCAAAACAGCTGTCCTATCTTGATGGATCAAGGTAGATGTTTTGCCTTTGTAGAACCACAATGGAGCTCCAGCCCACTTCAGAGGGGATTCTGGGGCAAGAGAAGCTGAGTTAACTAACAATCTACTCAGTTAATAACTGCAGATGCCGTATTTTCACTGTCCCCCACCCAACCCCCAAGGGCATAGTTATTTTGTTCTAAGAGCTTTGTGGGTGAATACCACCCACCCCCTTTTTATTTTTGAGACAAGAGTCTCGCTCTGTCACCCAGGCTGGAGTGCAGTGGTGCAATCTCGGCTCACTGCAACCTCCGCCTCCCGGGTTCAAGTGATTCTCCTGCCTCAGCCTCCCGAGTAGCTGGGACTACAGGCATGCACTACCACGCCCAGCTAATTTTGTATTTTTAGTAGAGATGGGGTTTCACCATGTTGGCCAGGCTGGTCTCGAACTCCTGACCTCTGGTGATCCACCCGCCTCAGCCTCCCAAACTGCTGGGATTACAGGCATGAGCCACCGTGCCCGGCCAAATAACCCCTTTTAAATGATGCTGTTAGCCTATACGTGCCCTCTGATCCAGCCAGTTTCTTTTCCATGGCATTTCTCTCCATGCCCTACCTCTTCCCATCTTAACACTATTGCCCTGCTGTTCCCTCACTATCAAAGCCGCCTCCTGAAGTCTTCTCCCATCTCTCCAAGCAGTAGTCTCCCGCTCCTGAATGGCTCACTCTTGCTAGAGCTGTCTTATGGCCCATGCCACATGCTTCCTTTTGTTATAATCTTTTGTGTCCCTTATTTCCTCTAGATTGCAAACTCTTTGCCTGTGGGAAGTATGTCTTACACATTTGTATATCCTCACAACACACAGCCTCATGTAGCAGACATCTAATACTTGTTTAAAAATGAAGTTTAGGGACAGCTTAGGAGATCTCGCTGTCTGCTGGGTGAGTCCCAAGTCCATGTGGTTGTACCTACCCAAGATGAAGGTAAGAACACCCAAGCCTGCCTCCTGCTCAACCTGCTGCCCTAAGAAAACCTCTGCATGTCCCCTGTCTAAAACTGTCTATGCACTTCGCTCTGAGAATGCACTGTCTTCCTTCTCCTACCCTAGCAATCAGGTTCTATGCATCTCAGTGCAAACAGCCGTTAACGTTTCAGGATAGACAAATATGCTAAAAGGACAGAAGGAAAAATTCTTGACACCATTTTGATTTACACCTCCTCTTCATTCCAGCCTCCTGGCGCTTTGTATGGTGGCTGGAAGTGCTTGACAAATCATAGCACCATCAAATTTATACAGTCGTCCCTAGGTGTCTGCAGGCCATTGGTTGCAGAATCCCTCTCTGATACCAAAATCCACTCATTTCTCAGCCCTGAAGTCGGCCCTGTGAAACCTGTGGACACAAAAAGTTGGCCCTCCTTATACACAAGTCCCGCATCCCAAATTTGATTGTGGATGCAGAACCCACAGAAACAGAGGGCTGACTGTATTTATTGAAAAAAATCCACATATAAGTGAACCAGCACAACTCAAATCCATGTTGTTCAAAGGTCAACTGTAGGCCGGGCGCAGTGGCTCACGCCTGTAATCACCACACTTTGGGAGGCTGAGGCAGGCCGATCAACGGAGGTCAGGAGTTTGAGACCAGCCTGGCCAACATGGTGAAACCCCGCCTCTACTAAAAATACAAAATTATCCTGGCATGGTGGCACACGCCTGTAATCCCAGCTACTCAGGAGGCTGAGACAGGAGAATCGCTTGAACCCAGGAGGTGGAGGTTGCAGTGAGCTGAGATTGCACCACTGCACTCCAGACTGGGCAACAGAGCAAGACTCTGTCTCAAAAAAAAAAAAAGAAAAGAAAAGGAAAAAAAAGAAAAACAAAAGTTGGTTGCCTTCTGTAAATGTGACCAGATTTGAATGAATGCATGTAAATCTATGCTGTACTTTGTTGGGGAGGTTTTTGTCAGGGATAAGGATGGGGGCAAACTATGTTAAGGGAAGTGATGACAAGAAAGCCTTCCCTGCAATTAAGAAATTATAATAATATATACTTACCTGGCAGGGAAGATACCATGATCACAAAGGTGGTTTTCCCAGGGCGAGGCTTATCCATTGCCCTCTGGATGTGCTGACCCCTGCGATTTCCCCAAATGTGGGAAACTCGACTGCACAATTTGTGGTAGTGGGGGACTGTGTTCGCGCTTTCCCCTGAGAGAAAAAAAAAGAAAGAAATTATAGGCCTGGCACGGTGGCTCACGCCTGTAATCCTAGCACTTTCGGAGGCCGAGGCAGGCGGATCACAAGGTCAAGAGATCGAGACCATCCTGGCTAACACGGTGAAACCCCGTCTCTACTAAAACACAAAAAATTAGCCGGGCGTGGTGGTGGGCGCCTGTGGTCCCAGCTACTTGGGAGGCTGAGGCAGGAGAATGCCGCGAACCCGGGAGGCAGAGTTTGCAGTGAGCGGAGATCGCGCTACTGCACTCCAGCCTGGGCGACAGAGCAAGACTCCGTCTCAAAAAAAAAAAAAAAAAGAAAGAAAGAAATTATAATAATATAATAATAACTACCACTTATTGGTCACTTAATGTATACAAGGCAGTTTATTATCCCATTTAACTATCTTTATTGACCCTATGAAATAAGTACTCTTAGTACTCCTATTTTATAGATGAGGAAACAAGGCACAAGGTGTAAGTCACTTACCCAACCATCACATAGCTAGTAAGTAAGTGGCAAAGCTGGGACTTGAACCTATGTCTCTCCTTCCTCAGGCCCTTTTTTAATTCACCAAGAGTACAGGAGCCTAATCCTGTAGGCAAGGGAACTGGATCATTTTGACTTTAGTTCCCTTGCCCCAGGTGTGGGACTAGAGGATGAGGGAGCGGGAAAGCAAACCTTGATATTGGGAGTCCACAGCCTCAGTGCAAGAGGAGTTGAGAAAATCAATACTTTGCAAGCTCAGAAACTGAGAGGCCATAGCCTTGTCTTAATCCGTTCAGGCTGCAATAACAAAATATCATAAACTAGATGGCTTATAAACAACCAAAATGTATTTCTCACCGTTCTGGAGACTGAGAAGTCCAAGGTCAAGGCAGATTTGATACCTGGCGAAGGCCAGCTTCCTAGAGCCTTCTTGCTTTGCCCTCACATGGTGGAAGGGGGAGCTAGCTTTCTTCCATCTCTTTTAAAAGGACCCGAATCCCATTCATGAGAGCTTTGCCTTCATGGCCTAATCACCTCCCAAAGGCCCTGCCTCCTAAAACCATCACCCTAGGAGTCAGGATTTCAACAGATGAATTTTGGGAGGACACAAACACTCAGAGCATAACGAGCCTGGCTTTGGCCAGGGAATGGTTAACTCAAGTTAGAGAGAGGAAAAAAAAAAAATCTTTGGAAAACTGGGCTGTCCTGGGGTCTGCTTTAGTCCCTGGCAGTCTGGCAATGGAAAGCCCTACTTGTTGCTTTGACTTGAGAAGCCGTAATGAGCAGTGAGCCACAGGCATAGACCATTCAGTAGCCACAGGTCTTTGGCCAGCCTTGAACGACAACTGCTCAGAGGGACTGGGAAGAAAGCCCGCCTACCACAGGGGGCAGGGCTGGGAGCAGAAGCAAAGCCCCAGGATGGGAGAGTAAATTGTTATAACGATCCCTGCGAGGAGGTGCTAACAAAGTTCCAGGTTTTCTCCCTACTTCAATATTTCCCGGTTGGCATAGCATCTACTCTTAGTAGGAACAGAGTTCTGTTTGCCTAACAGAGTCAAATTACCTGTCCAGAGGTACAAACACTGCTAGGTTCTAAGCCTTCAGGGTAGTGGGAGAGGAGTGGAGCCTTACCTTTAGTTTGTTGTATTTTCAACTCCCTGCTGTCATCTTACTTTTAGGTCTGGCCCCTTTGTGAACCAAATTCTTCTAACTGAGTAGCATTGCGTTAGCAGTCAGAAAAAAAAAAAAAAAGATGCTTTTCAAATATAGGTAGATGTCTGGACATCCCTTAGGCAAGGTGGCTCTGTATGAGCGTCACTATTAAAGTGAAAGGAAAGGAAAAGTCTCCCCACCCTTGTTTTTTTTTCAAAAGGTATAGAGTGCCCGAAATACTTTAGGGATGGCAGCTGTTGAGCATGGAAACAAGACTTGTCCCTAGAGGGAAGGCAAGGAAGGCATGGGGAAGAGCCTTCCTAACTCCACTTAGTGTAAAATCACTCTGTCCTCTTCCCCTGACCTGAGCTGGCTTATTCCTTGGCAGAGATAAAGATCTGGGAGTCAAAATGACCACCCTGTGCTGAGCAGGCTTCTTTGAACTCCAGCTAAACGGTAACAGCACCTAAGATAGGATGTTCCCACCCTCACTCCCCACCTCAAAGTGGAGGTGAAGAGGGAGATAAGGGAAAGGGAGAGAAAGGTCCCAGGAAAGGTCTGCTGTCAAGAGGGAGGACCCGCAGCTGGCTGGGAGCATTCACAGGAAGCACCAATTTTCACCTCCTTTTTTCCACAGAGCTGTCGCTTATTTGCCTACGACGGCTGTGTTCCTCTTGAGGCTGTAATGGGGGACCAGACTAGCTCAGTGGGTAACAGTGTGAGCTTTGGATCCCAGCCTTGCCCCTTACTCCCGCATGAACTTGTGTACACCACATAACCCATCTGAGCCTCATCTTCCTCATCTGTTTTGAGGGTAAGAATGGTGCCTACCTCATCTACTTGCAGCAAAGACTAAATTCGTTTAGTGCAAATGCAGAGCCAGGCCCATAATAAGTACTCTCAATAATGCTAAGATGCCATGTTTATTGTTCTTGAAGCATCACTTCAGAATCTGTGCACAGCATGGAAGGCCTGATTAGAACCATAAAAACCAGTCCAAGGCCGGGCGCGGCGACTCACACCTGTAATCCCAGCACTTTGGGAGGCCGAGGTGGGTGGATCACTTGAGGCCAGGAGTTCCAGACCAGCCTGGCCAACACGGCGAAACCCCGTCTCTAATAAAAATTAAAAAATTAGCTGGGCATGGTGGCGCGCGCCCGTAGACCCAGCTACTCAGTAGGCTGAGGCATGATAATCACTTGAACCAAGGAGGCAGAGGTTACAGTGAGCCGAGATCGCACCACTCCAGCCTGGGCGACAGAGTGAAACTCTATTTAAAAAAAAAAAAACCAGTCCAGATGTGTTTCCATGTCCTATGATTACTGTAAACACACAAATGAGCTGGGCTCACAGAACCTCAACAGACCTTGGATATGTATAGCTAATGATGAGCAGCGACAGGAATCGAGAGTTCGTACAGAATTTTTTGGTTTGTTTAGCGTAACAACAGGCTTTACAGACAGGCTCCATGTGCAAGCACTGCACACCTCTGTATGTTCTCAGCCTTCTGAGAACTGTCACTGCCAAATCTTTTCCTTCACCCTCCCCACCCTATCTCACCCCCAGGCAAGGTGACACTTTCAAAGTTGGCACGGCAGGCAGCACATGCCAGGCCTGTGACCCAGGCCTCAGCAGCTCTGCTCACTTGCATGGCAATTGCTTTCTACAGTCGGGCCCAGCTGCACTTTGGGTCTCCCCAACCCCCACCCCCAATCACCACACAGGAACTGGCTGTTTCTCTTTTCTTCGTCCAAGCTGAATACTAACCTACTGTGGTTTGCTTGCTTCCCCCATTGTGATCGCAGGCTTTCTGAGCAGCTAGTCAGCCCTCCAGCCTGCCACTGAATCGGAAAGCATTCACGCTGGAGGGGATCAAGGGGAGCTTGTAGGCTTGCCTTGCTGGCGGGCAGCTGCCTACACCCACTCGTACCAATGTCCCCGCTGCAGAACCCGGGTGCTTCCCAGCTGTACAAGGACAACTATTTGGGTCCCGGCTATGCCAAGAGAAACATGGGTCATGTGGTTCACAGGACAGAAAGGTTCATTTACTCCAATATGACTGGAATTTTTTTTTTGTTTGATTATTGGATATTTGCCAAAAGACTGAAGCCTCCTGCCACAACCACCTCCCCCACATATATGTCCTCAGATGGTTTGGGAATTGGACAGCTTAGTCATCAGGTCCTGTCCTCCACATCCACAGAAGATACAAGTTGTTTCCAGATAACATGCAGAAGGTTCTGAGCTCCTTCCTGTGTGCTCCAGCTCGAAGACTCTTTTCTTTTCCCTATGAATTTTTTTTCCTTTTCTTTCTCTGGTCTTTCCTTTTTAATGCCCTTTTAAAATTAAGTATTCTATCTTTTGAGTGGGTAACACATACACATGATACAAAATCCAAAAGGTGCAACGAGTATATGCTGAAAAGTAAACCTCTCTAACCTTTGTCCTTAGCCATTCAGCTCTCCTGTGAGTCAGTACTGTTGTTAGCAGTTTCTTACCTGTATCTTTCCAAAGATGGTCTATGCAAAGATCCACATAAACTTGTACATTTATGTTCTGTTTTTAGGTCAGCAGCAGCACACTACATACACTCTTCTGTGCCCTGTTTTTTTTCCACCTGAAAATGTATCTCGGCTGGGCACGGTGGCTCACGCCTGCAATCCCAGCACTTTGGGAGGCCGAGGCAGGTGGATCACTTGAGGTCAGGAGTTCAAGACCAGTCTGGCCAACATGGTGAAACCCTGTCTCTACTAAAAATATGAAAATTAGCTGAGCGTGGTGGTGGGCACCTGTAATTCTAGCTACTCAGGAGGCTGAGGCGGAGGAATCACCTGAACCTGGGAGGCAGAGGTTGCAGTGAGCCAAGATCACACCATTGCACTCCAGCCTGGGTGATAAGAGTGAAACTGTCTCAAAAAAAAAAAAATGTGTCTTGGAAATGATACCACATCAATCCAGATAAAGCTGCCACATATTTTTCATTTATGACATAGTATTCAATGGTATGATATACTATTTATTTAACTAGTCCCTGATTGGTGGACATTTAGATTATTTCCAGTCTTCTGCTATTACTAACAATGCTGTAACAAATCTCCTTGTTACATACATTTTTCACGCACATGCAAATAGATCTGTAGGATAAAAAGGGGTCCCCAACCCCTGGTCCCTGGCCTGTTAGGAACCTGGCTGGGCCACACAGCGTGAAGTGAGTGGCCAGCGAGTGAGCATTATGGCCTGAGCCCCGCCTCCTGTCAGATCAGCGGCGGCATTAGATTCTCATAGGAGTGCAAACCCTATTGTGAGCTGTGCGTGCAAGGGACCTGGGTTGCACACTCCTTATGAGAATCTAATGCCTGATGATCTGAGATGGAACAGTTTCATCCCAAAACCATTCCCCCCAACCCCTTGTCCACGGAAAAATGGTCCTCGGCAAAACCAGTCCCTGGTGCCAAAAAGGTTAGGGACTGCTGGGCTAAATTCCTAGAATTTTTGCTTTGGTCAAAGGGCATATGTGTCTTACATCTTTTTTCTTTTTTTTTTTTGAGATGGAGTCGCCAGGCTGAAGTGCAGTGGTGCAATCTCAGCTCACTGCAACCTCCACCTCCTGGGTTCAAGCGATTCTCCTGCCTCACCCTCCCGAGTAGCTGGGAGTACAGGCACACGCCACCATGCCCAGCTAATTTTTGTATTTTCAGTAGAGACAGGGTTTCACCATGTTGGCCAGGATGGTCTCCATCTCCTGACCTCATGATCCGCCTGCCTCGGCCTCCCAAAGTGCTGGGATTACAGGCGTGAGCTGCCGTGCCCAGCTGTGTTTTACATCTTTATCAATATTGTTCAGTTATTTCAGTACTCATGGAAAGACTGAACAACCAAAACGTTGCCTCTGTTGGAAGACCTCTGAGGAATTTATCACAGGAATAATCAAGTGCTTTGCTTTTAAGTCTTTGTTCTTTATTTGTATCTACTGCAAGTTTGTTATTTCTTTCCTTCAATATGTATTAAACACCTCTACCATGCACCAGGTAAGCTTTGAGGCCAAAACCATAAACACAACAAATGTGGTTGCTGCCCCCACAGTATTTACAGTCTAGGAGATGGAGCAGTTGGGGGCAGGAGTACACATGAATGAAATAATTATACACTGAGTCATTACAAACTGTGTTAAGTGCCATGAAGGAGAAGCACAGGGTGACTGAAAGTGTTCAGTAGGCTCCTGACTTCGTGTGGAGGTCTCAGAAGATTTCCCTGGGGAAATGATGTTTATTCTGATCAATAAGACAGACTTAGTGAGGCCGAGGAAATGGCAGGTTTGAAGTCCTAGAGGAAGGCAGGAGCAAGGATTCTGGCCAGCAGCATGGATTACAGGATCTGGAAAGGGTCTTCAAGGACATTTTGTTTCAGTCTCCTCATTTGACATGTGAGAAAACTAAAGTTTAGGGAGCTAAATGACTTGACCAGGGTTATACAGATAGTAACAAAGTCAGGCTGCAGAATCCAGTGTGCTCATCCTGGGAGCTGTGGGTCTGAACTAGACAGCTATGGGATAGTTGCCTGGGTTTGTGTAGAAGGACTTAAGTTCAGGTTCTTGTGACAAGCTGCGTGACATGTTTCATTTCTCTTTACTAGTAAGATACAGTTTGGATGAATGGCCATTCCAATCTAGCGGGTTGGTTTGTTCTTCAGCATACTTGTCTTTCTTACAAGTTTAAATAATAATAACAATGGTGGTTAATTCTTTAGCGCTTGCTCTATGTCAAATACAGTTCTAAGCAACTTACATGTATTAAATCATTTCATTTTGACAGCAGTTCTGTAAGGTTGGTGTTATTATTATTACCCCATTTTACAGATGAGGAAATTGAAGCTCCAGAAGGTAAAGGCACTTGCCAACCATCACAGAGCTAGTGAGTGGCAAAGCAGGGGGACCGAGTCCAAACAGTCTGGCTTCAGGGCCCATGTGCTTTGTCTCCCAGGCACTCTCAGTGTCAGCAGCAGGCTGATGGACTCAGGTTTGAGCCCAGAGCTGCCTTGTGCCATGGAAGGTCCAATCAGTGGCTCTCAACCCTGGCTGCACATCAGAATCAGCTGGGGAGCTTGTAAAAAGTGCTAATGTCCAGGCCTCGCCCCCGTTCAGTTAAATTGCAATCTCTAGGGGTGGATCCCAGTCACTGAGGGTTTTTAAAAGCTTCCGTGGTCAGCCTAATGCAGCTAACGGTTGAGATGTACTGGGATCTAGGCTTGCCATTGCTTTGCCCTTTGGGAGCAACCAGCACCCCGTACTTGCCTTTGTGTTCTGGACACCCACTTAGTAGGACACTTGTAGAGGCACTTATTCATACCACAGCACAGGCTCCTGTCTCAGCATAAAGAACTCATTCAGTGTACATGCTTTGGCAGCCACATCCACCAGTGATGTGCGGTAACAAGTCTGTAAAGGGCTAAGAGAGTATTTTCAGTCCTGAGCGTCAGAAGACAGTGGAGCTTAGTGGAGTGGAGCTTGGCTCTGAGTCAAACAGACCCAGATTCAAGTTGATGCTTTGTGTCATGGTCTGTGATTTTAGAGACTGGCGTTTATCCTCTCACCAACTCCATTTTGTCATCCATATAATCAAGCTAATACGATAATACTACCTCTTTCATGAGGCTTTTGTGAGGATTAAATGAGATAGTATATAGAAAGCAATCAGTGGGCCAGGCACAGTGGCTCATGCCTGTAATCCCAGCACTTTGGGAGGCCGAGGTAGGCAGATCACCTGTGGTCAGGAGTCCAAGACCAGCCTGGCCAACATGGTGAAACCCCATCTCTACTAAGAAAAATTAGCCAGGCTTGGTGGCAGTCACCTGTAATCCCAGCTACTCAGGAGGCTGAGGCAGGAGAATCGCTTGAACCTGGGAGGTGGAGGTTGCAGTAAGCCAAGATCGTGCCACTGCACTTCAGCCCGGAAGACAGTGAGACTGTGTCTCCAACAGAAAAAAAAAAAAAAAGAAAAGAAAAGAAAGAAGAAAAAAAAGAAAGAAAGAAGAAAAAGAAAGCACTCAGTGCTAGGCCATGTCTTTATTTCATGACTATCCACGTAGCTTATGTGAGTAAACAGCTATATTTGGGAAAAGCTACTAGTGACACTGATATTGACAGGAATTTGATTTGACATTTAATAAGTGCCTGGTATGTACAATGAAGAGTGAAAGATCCTGAAGAGCTTGGATGACTAGGAAGGCCCCGTGCCTGCTGACTGGCTTGCTGGCTGGGAGGGAGCATAAAGACACCCAGATAACTCATATAAGGTAGAGTGTGCCGCAGCAGAGGTCTAAACGAGAAGCTAAGGGAGGCCAGGGGCGGTGGCTCATGCTTGTAATTCCAGCGCTTTGGGAGGCTGAGGCAGGTGGATCACTTGAGGTTAGGAGTTCGAGACCAGCCTGGCCAACATGGTGAAATCCCATCTCTACTAAAAATACAAAACAGCTGGATATGGTGGCAGGCACCTATAGTCCCAGCTACTTGGGAGGCTGAGGCAGGAGAATCACTTGAACCCGGGAATGGGGAGGTTGTAGTGAGCCGAGATCGCTCCATTGCACTCCAGCCTGAGTGACAAGAGTGAGACTCGATCTCAAAAAAAAAAAAAAAAAAAAAAAAAAAAAGGCTAAGGGAGCACAAGATATGGAGAGAGAAAGCCCCAGTTCAAACAGAAGCTGGAAAACAATTATAAAATAACCAAGGAAATATGAATACTAACTGAACTCAATATGTGATGATATTAAGGAATTATAAATTTTTAGGTGTGATAACGGTATTATACATATATTTTTGAGGAGCAATTATAGTTTAGATAAACATAATTCTAATTAATAATATGTAAGTCAGATGAATTGAAATGATGTCTCATGGGGGTAGAGATGAAAGAAGATTGGCCACGTATAGCTAATTGTTGAAGTTGGGTGATGGAACTTTGTGTTCATTTTACTGGCCTCTCTACTTTTATATATGGTTGAGATTTTTCACAATAAAAAGTTTTAAAAAGAGGGCTGGGCACAGTGGCTTATGCCTATAATGCCAGCACTTTGGGAGGCCAAGGCGGGCAGATCACTTGAGGCCAGGATTTCGAGACCAGCCTGGCCAACATCATGAAACCCTGTCTCTACTAAAAATACAAAAATTAGCTGGGCGTGGTGGCACACACCTGTAATCCCAGCTACTTGGAGGCTGGGGCAGGAGAATCACTTGAACCTGGGAGACAGAGGTTGCAGTAAGCCAAGATCGTGCCACTGCTCTCCAGCCTCAGTGACAGAGCGAGATTCCATAAAAAAAAAAAAAACTTTTTAAAAGAGGTAAAGTTGTGGCCAGGTACAGTGGCTCACGCCTGTAATCCCAGCACTTTGGGAGGCCGAGGCAGGTGGATCACAAGGTCAAGAGTTCAAAACTAGCCTGGCCAAGATGGTGAATCCCCATCTCTACTAAAAATACAAAAAAAATAGCCGGTTGTCTGTAATCCCAGCTACTCGGGAGGCTGAGGCAGAGAATTGTTTGAACCCGGGAGGCAGAGGTTGCAGTGAGCCGAGATTGCACTACTGCACTCCAGCCTGGGCGACAGAGCAAAACTCCGTCTCAAAAAATAAAAATAAAAGAGAGAGGTAAAGTTGAAGAAAAGGAAGGAAACAAGCAGTACACAATTGTGGAATCTGGAAAATTTTCAGGATGAGG
Source organism: Pan troglodytes (assembly GCF_028858775.2). NCBI lineage: Eukaryota > Metazoa > Chordata > Mammalia > Primates > Hominidae > Pan > Pan troglodytes. Next base: position 116,955,618 of record NC_072421.2, read on the forward strand.
TGGCATCTGACTTGGGCATGGGTGACTAGGGAGAGTTGATGTCGCAGTTTAAATCTGAAGGGAGTCTGCTGGCAGAATCTCCTCTTCCTTGAGGGGCTTCAGTCTTTTTTCTTTTAAGGCCCTCACTGATTGGATGAGGCCCACTCACATTATGGACAGGAATTTGTTTTACTCAAAGTCTACTGATTTAAATGTCAAACTCATCTTAAACATGCCTTTACAGCAACATCTAGACTAGTGTTTTTCCCAAATAGCTGGGTACTGTGGCCTAACCAAGTTGACATATGAAATTAATCATCACAGGGTGGCAGTGGGAAATGATACTAGGAAAACCGGTAGGGGCCAAATTGTAAAGGGTTTTGAATTCTATTAAAATTGTCTTTAGTAAACTTCTTTGGAAAATTTTTCTTCTCAAAATGTTTTCTTTAGAAAATTGGGAATTGTTGAAGGCTTCTGAGCAAAGCAATGGTAACATCTGATGAGTTTGGAAGGGTACTTGGCTGCAATGTGGAGGATGAGTTGGAGAGGGCAGAGACTGAAGGTCAAACGATGGGTAAGGAAACTGACCCTTGCTTAAGAGAGATGATGTGAGGTACTGGGAGTAGAGCTGAAAAGTATCCAAAGCATAGAATATAATGCAGGTAGCAGCAAGAGATCAGGCTGAGCAGTAGGCAGAGGCCAGGTCATGGAGCACCTGGTAAGCCAGATTAAAGAGCCTGGAGTTTATCCTGATGATAATGGGGGACCCACTGAAGAGTTGAAGTCAAGGGAGTAACCTGATTAAATCGCTCTGACTGCTAGATGGGGAATAAGGGCAGGTAGACCAGCTAGTAACAGTTGTAGTAGTGTGGGCAAAAGATGATGGTGGCTTGGACTAGGGTGAGAGTGGAAAGAAAGAAAAGTAAACAAATTTGGGACATGTTTGGAGCCACTGGAACTTGGTTAGTGATGGATTAGATCAGAGAAAGGTGAGAGACAGAGAAAACTTAAAGGTGACTCAGGTTTTGGGCCTGAGCAAGTAGGTTGATGACAGTGCCATTTGCTGACATGAGGAAAACTAGAGGACAGTCAGGATTGGAGTGGAGCAAAATCAAGAGTTCTGATTAGGACATATAAAGTTTCAGATGTTCAGTAGACTTCTGAGTAGCAATGTCAAGTAGCTAGTTGATTACATGATCCTGTGGCTCAGAGGAGAGATACAGATAGAAATTTGGAAATCATCAAGCAGAGGAGAACAGAAAGAAGGCCAGTGCAGTTGAAGGGTTTTGTGACCCTTTATCTTGGGTCACAAAAGAGTGACCCAAGATAAAGTTGAAAAGGTGGGAGGGTCAGGCATGGTGGTGCATGCCTGTGGTCCCAGCTACTAGGAAGGCTGAGGAAGGAGGATCACTTGAGCCCAAGAGTTCTGGACTGTAGAGCACTAAGCTAATCAGATGTCCACATTAAGTTCAGCATCACTATGGTGACCTCTCGGGAGCGGGGGACCACCAGGTTGCCAAAGGAGGGGTGAACCGGCCTAGGTTGGAAACAGCAGATCAAAACTCCTGTGCTGATCAGTAGTGGGATTCCACCTGTGAATAGCCTGTGTTGCCCACTCCAGCTTGGGCAACATAGTGACACCACATCTCTGTTAAAAAAAAAAAAAAAAAAAATTTTGAGACAGAGTCCGCTGCGACGTCCAGGTTGGAGTGGAATGGCGTGATCTCGGCTCACTGCTTCCTGGGTTCAAGCCATTCTCGTGCTTCAGCCTCCCGAGTAGCTGGGACTACAGGCATGAGCCACCACGCCTGGCTAATTTTTGTATTTTTAGTAGAAATGGGGTTTCACCATATTGGCCAGGCTGGTCTCAAACTCCCAACCTCAAGTTATCTGCCCACCTCGGCCTCCCAAAATGCTGGGATTACAGGCGTGAGCCACTGCACCCAACTTAAAAAATATTTTTTTAAAAAAAGAAAAAAAACGGTGGGCAGAGCAGATCATATAGGACCTTGTAGCCTACGAGCATGCTGGAACCACTTCCTACTGGCTCAGGAGAACTGACTGTTAAATTTCAGGAAATTTGGGAGCTGGTCGACTTCGCATTTGGCAGCCTGAAATCAGCCATAGTGGGAGTACTGATGCTGTTGAAATTGGTAAATGCTACAATTCAGCCCTTTTTTATTTTCCCCCAGAGAACCAGTTGTTAAACTTTGCCACCATATTAGTACTATGGCTTGTAGGCTCCAGTAAGAAATTTAGATTTTATTCTAAGTGTGATGTAAAGTCATTAAAATGTTTTAAGCAGGTGAGTAAAAGGATCTGATTTTTAAAAATCACTGTACGTGGCCAGGCGCAGTGGCTCACGCCTGTAATCCCAGCACTTTGGGAGGCCGAGGCAGGTGGATCACATGAAGTCAGGAGTTCAAGACCAGCTGGGCAACATGGTGAAACCCCGTCTGTACTAAAATACAAAAAAATTAGCCAGGCCTGGTGGTGCACACCTGTAATCCCAGCTACTCAGGAAGCTGAAGCAGGAGAATCGCTTGAACCCGGGAGACGGAGGTTGCAATGAGCCGAGATTGCGCCGCTGCACTCCAGCCTGGGTGACAGAGCGAGACTCCATCTCAAAAAATAATAATAATAATACATCACTGTACAAGAATGGACTCCCAGTGGGAGAAGGCAAGATCGCTAAGGAAACTGCTGCAACAATCCACATGCGCAGTGGTGCCTTGGCAGTGCAGGTAAGAGTTCAGTCAAGAAATTTGGAAGATTGTTAACATCCTAAGACTGGATACAGATGGACCTTGATTTATCACAAGTTGATTATAATTGACCTGTTATGTAATTCGTGTTACTTAGTGTCTTTTTGTTTTAGTTGTGGGGAGCACCAGATTACAGAATGATTACCTTGACTCATGACCCAGGGCTCTTTACAATTCTTACCAGAAACTGGCAGATGATAAATCAGTCATCTTATTTGGTAGCAAAATAAGGAGGTTACTTTCCTGAATGAACATAAATTTCCTCTTTTCAATATTTCAGTCTTACATTAGCAGGAGGAACTTGAAGTCTTGTGATTAGGCAGATTCTTTGTAAGGGAAAAGGCGGCTTACTATCCTTTTGGTAAAAGTTCTTTACTGATAGGGTAAAAAGGAAAGGAGGTTGAGTCCGAACAATGCTAAAGGAAACACTTTAAAGTAAGACATCCACTGAAGACCCCTAGCCATTTTGCCTACTGTAAAATAGAACCATCTACAATGTCTTGTGAAGAGAGAAATGAAATGAATTTTGATATTTGTTTTCTGCAAAGATTCTACATTACATTGTGTAAGTCTTGACCCACCATTTTTATAACTCATGCATAAAATTATGTGCAAATGCTTTAAAAATTCCAGCCCACTCTTATACTGAGCATTTTATGTACTCATTCAGCAAACCATTCATTGAGCACCAGTCATGTGTCAGCTGCTGCTTAAGGCACTAGAGATACGGAAATTAAAAAGACCCAGTCCTCACAGAGTTCACAGAACACTAGGAAAAACAGACATGTAAATTGGACATGATTACAGTACAATTGTGAAAGAGGTCTCTTTGAAAGAGTTGTCTGTATTTATTTACCATCTCCAGTCTTTCTTTTCCCATTCTCTCTCTTTTTTTTTTTTTTTTTTTGAGACAGAATCTCACTCTGTCGCCCAGGCTGGAGTGCAGTGGCACAATCTTGGCTCACTGCAACCTCCACCTCCCAGGTTCAAGCGATTCTCATGCCTCAGCCTCCCGAGTGGCTGGGATTACAGGCATCTGCCACCATGCCCGGCTAATTTTTGTATTTTTAGCAGAGACAGGGTTTTGCCATGTTGGCAAGGCTGGTTTCGAACTCCTGACCTCAGGTGATCTACTTGCCTTGGCTTCCCAAAGTGCTAGAATTAACAGGTGTGAGCCACCACGCCCAGCCCCCATTCTCTATTCTCTCTCTCTCTTTTTTTTTTTTTTTTTTTTTTTTGAGACAGAGTCTTACTCTGTTGCCCAGGCTGGAGTGCAGTGGCACAATCTCAGCTCACTGCAACCTCTGCCTCCCGGGTTCAAGCAATTCTCCTGCCTCAGCCTCCCAAGTAGCTGGGATTACAACCAGGCTGGGAGATTCAGCTTGTCCATTTCATGTTCTGTTTCTCACAATCATCTGTGTTTGCTTGTCACTGCACTTTAAAGAGAAGGCATAACTCAAAAGTTTCACCCTTCAACTTGATGGAGAATTATTTTTTATTTATTTATTTATTTATTTTTATTTTTATTTTTTTTGAAACAGGGTTTTTCTCTGTTGCCCAGGCTGGATTGCCGTGGTGCAATCTCGGCTCACTGCAGCCTCAACTTCCTGGGCTCGGTCGATCCTCCTGCCTCAGGATCTACTCCCTCCTGAGTAGCTGGGACTACAGGTACATGCCATCATGCCCGGCTGATTTTTTTTCTTTTGTAGAGATGAGGTTTCGTCATGTTGCCCAGGCTGGTCTTGGACTCCTGGGATCAAGCGATCTGCCAGCCTCAGCCTCCCAAAGTGCTGGAATTACAGGCATGAGCCACCGCGCCCAGCCATTCTATATTTTTAAAGCATAGAATATTGATTCTTTGAGCTGGATTAATGAGGAAAGATATAACAATCATTAATATAAAATAAAGAATTGTGAAACCTCGTTAATTTGCATGCCACTAACCTAAAATTGTAATAACCCAGGGCTTAGTAAGCAAATTAGTCATATAAACAGCATAACTATAGGGATATTTAAACTGTTTACCAAAAGAAGCTGCTTTTAAAGCCTGCTGAAGTACTTATTTATTACTAATAATGGCTAATATTATTGACACTTATAATGTTGCTGGCACTCTTCATTGTCTTATTTAATTTCCATAGCAACTCTAAGAGCTAGGTATTATCACTCCCATTTTTGAAATAAAGAAATTGAGGCCGGGCGCGGTGGCTCATGCCTGTAATCCCAGCACTTTGGGAGGCCGACGTGGGTGGATCACGAGGTCGAGAGATCGAGATCACCCTGACCAACATGGTGAAACCCCATCTCTACTAAAAATACAAAAAAAGCCAGGCATGGTGGCAGGCACCTGTAATCCCAGCTACTTGGGAGGCTGAGGCAGGAGAATCGCTTGAACCCAGGAGGCGGAAGTTGCAGTGAGCCAAGATCGTGGCATTGCACTCCAGCCTGGGCAAAAAGAGTGAAACTGTGTCTCAAAAAAAAGAAAAAAGAAAAAAAAAAAAGAAATTGAAGCTCAGAGAAGTTAAGGAACTCACTGGGTGCAGTGGCTCACGCCTGTAATCCCAGCACTTTGGCAGGCTGAGGTGGGTGGCTCACTTGAGGTCAGGAGTTTGAGACCAGCCTGGCCAACATGGCAAAACCCTGTCTCTACGAAAAATACAAAAATTAGCCAGGCGATGTGGCACGTGCCTGTAATCCCAGCTACTCAGGAGGTTGAGGCACAAGAATCGCTTGAAACCGGGAGGCAGAGGTTGCAGTGAGCCAAGATCATGCCACTGCACTGCAGCCTGGGTGACAGAGTAAGACCCTGTCTCCAAAAAAAAAAAAAAAAAAAAAAAGGAACTTGCTTAAGATCAAAAATAGCTAATGAGTAGAAGAGACAAGGGTTCCAATCCAGGTCTGTGTGATGCTGAAGCCCACAGGCAGAAGATTCGCACTCTACCTAGGCTTCCACAGATCACTCAACCATGCATGAAAGTAAGGCCTGAAAAGTGTCTCTACTAGGTTGCCCTTCATTAATCTAGTTCCAGTCATGTATAATAAAATGGAGTGTCTTTCCAAAATTTCATAATTTAGATTTCACTCATTTAGGCCGACTTCCCCCCTATACATACCCACTAGTTGGAATTAGTTGCCTTTTAATATATGCTGTATTGAATGTCCTTATAGTTGGGGGTCATGAGAAAAGCTAAAGTCTAACTTGGACAAGATGACGACTGGCATTGCCAGGGTTGTGCAGCAACAGTAGTGGGGTGGGGTGTCCTGCAAGGACATGAGTTACGTGGCTGTCAGGGGCATCATAAATTGTAGTGTAAAGCCTTGGAGCCTAGAGGCCAAGGTCACAGAGTCACCAGGAGGCAGGATCCTGGAGTACAGATTGCAGTGGCCCAGTAGGCACAGCATCTGGCCTCTAGGTCTGCCTCTGCTATGCACCAGCTGGGGGCTTTGGTTAAGTCGCTCTGCTTCTCCAGGTCATAGGTTTTTGTTTGTGAAACAAATAATTGGAAGGGAAGATCTTAGGGTCCATTTCAGATTGGGGTCTCTGGTTTAGGGATCTGCGTTATCAGAGTCTAAAGTAATCAAGTCCTTAGAGATCTAGTAATCAGAAGGAGAGCAAGAAAGAGCCAGCTTTCATTGTCAGGGGCAACAAAGAGGTGGCTCATGCCCATAATCCCAGCACTTTGGGAGGCCGAGGCAGGAGGATCACCTGAGGTCAAGAGTTTGAGGCCAGCCTGGCCAACATGGTGAAACCCCACCTCTACTAAAAGTACAAAAATTAGCTGGGTGTGGTGGCATGCACCTGCAATCCCAGCTACTCGGGAGGCTGAGGCAGGAGAATTGCTTGAATCTGGGAGGCAGAGGTTGCAGTGAGCCGAGATCAACCACTGCTCTCTAGCCTGAGTGACAGAGTGGGACTCCATCTCAAAAAAAAAAAAAAAGAAAAAGAAAGTCCAGAAAGCCTGGTTTGAATCAGTAAAATCGAGTTTTCACACTGCTTCACTGATTGTAATTCATTCTTCTACAGATTTTTAAGGAGGGTGGAAGAGAGAAAAGCTAAGTAAAATGTGGTCCTAGCCATCACAGGTCTCATAGTATCCTGAGGGAAAGAGACAGGAAACAACTAACTGGAATATAAAACAGAATAAAATGTGTTCATTACCTGCTGTATGACCTTGGTCAAATCACTTAACCTGTCCCTGAGCCTCAGTTTCCTCAACTGTAACAGACACATAAGCAGTCAATAAATGTCAGCAGCTATGCATCAGTAGTGGCAATAGTAATATGGACTACATGTGTAATATTTTGTACTATGCCGTTACATCTTAGTAAAATAGAACCATCTACAATGTCTTGTGAAGACAGAAATGAAATGAATTTTGATATTTGTTTTCTGCAAAGATTCTACATTACATTGTATAAGTCTTGACCTACCGTTTTTATAACTCATGTATAAAATTATGTGAAAATGCTTTAAAAATTCCAGCCCACTCTTATACTGGGCATTTTATGTACTCATTCAGCAAACCATTCATTGAGCACCAGTCATGTGTCAGCTGCTACTTAAGGCACTAGAGATACGGAAATTAAAAAGACCCAGTCCTCAGAGTTCACAGAACACTAGGAAAAACAGACATGTAAATTGGACATGATTACAGTACAAGTGTGAAAGAGGCCTCTTTGAAAGAGTTGTCTATATTCACCATCTCCAATCTTTCTCTTCCCATTCTTTTTTTTTTTTGAGACAGAGTCTCACTCTGTCGCCCAGGCTGGAGTGCAGTGGCGCGATCTCAGCTCACTGCAACCTCCACCTCCCAGGTTCAGGTGATTCTCATGACTCAGCTTCCTGAGTAGCTGGGATTACAGGCACCCGCCACCATGCCCAGCTCATTTTTGTATTTTTAGCAGAGACAGGGTTTTGCCATGTTGGCCAGGCTGGTCTCGAACTCCTGACCTCAGGTGATCCACTTGCCTTGGTCTCCCAAAGTGCTAGAATTACAGGCGTGAGCCACCATGCCCAGCCCGATTCTCTCTTGAGTCCATTCCAGTCAGACTTTTGCTCCACCACCCAATAAACTTCTCTTTTATTTTTTGAGACATGGACTCACTCTATCGCCCAGGCTGGAGTACAGTGGCACAATCATGGTTCACTGCAGCCTCAACCTCATGGGCTCAAGCAACCCTCCCACCTCAGCCCCCCCAAGTAACTGGGACTATAGGTGTGCACCACCACACCCAGCTAATTTTTATATTTTTTGCAGAGATAGGGGTCCCACTGTGTGGCCCAGGCTGGTCTTGAACTCCTGGGCTCAAGCAATCCTCCCCCCATGGCCTCCCAAAGTGCTGGGATTGCACATGTGAGCCACTGCACCCAGCCAAAACTTCTCTTTTTATGATAACCAGTGACCTCCATGTGTTTAGATCCAATGGTCACTTCTCAGTCTTCATCTTACTGGGCCCTCAGCAGCTCACCACTCCTCCTTGACATAACACCTTCACTTGGCTTCCTGGACACCACACTTTCCTTTTCCTTCTTCACCAACTGCTCCTTCTCAGTCTTCTTTGCGGGGTCTAATGTGGAAGTATCCCCAGGCTCAAGCCCTAAGTGATCTCATCTGGTCTCCTGGCTTTAAATACCACCCATGTACTGATGACTCCCTAATTATGTCTCCGGCCCTGACCTCTCCCCTGAACTCCAGACTCATGTAGCCAACTCTCCATCTCCATTTGAATGGCTAACAAGCATTGCGCAGTTGAACTCCTGATGTTTTCACCCACCCTCAAAAAACAAAAACAAAAAGCCAACCTGCTTCTCCCATAGCGTCCTCCATCTCAGTTCATGGCACTTCTGTCTATCCCGTCACTTAGGCCAGAAACTTTAGAGCCATCCTTGACTCTCCTCTCACACCCTCATCCAGTCCATCAGCCAATCCTGTTGACTCTACCTTCAGAATATATCGAGTCTGATCACTGCTCACCACTCCACCACTAGCATCCCAGTCCAAGCTACCGTCATCTCTTGCCTAAATTACTCTAGTAATCTCCTAACCAGTCTCCATCCTACTTTTCCCTCCATTCTTGAGTCTTTTTCAACACAGCAGCCAGTGATCATGTGAAAATATAAATTAGGTCATGCCATTCTTCTATTCATAACCCCCCCCCCCCAGTGACCAGTCTTCTCAGTAAAAGCCAAAATTCTTACTGTGTGCCCTACCAGCCTTATACAACATAGCCACCATTTACTTTTGTGAAGTCATATCCCATTACTCTCTATTTTGTTCATTCCATTACCACCACATTGGCCTCCTCATTGCCTCTGTAACACCCCGGACATGCTCCTGTCCCAGGGCCTTTGAAGATATCTGTACAACTTGCTTCCTCACTTCCTTCAGATCTCCAAAAAGCCATCTTCTTGGTGAGGTCTTCTCTGATTACCCTAATAAAAACTTCAGCATCCTCCAGACACTCCTTATGTTCCCCCTGCTTTTATTTTATCCAGAGCACTCACCTCCTCTTAGTATTTGGCGTAATTTACTTATTTATTTTCTTTCTTTGTCTTGTCTTCCCCTGCAATTAGAATTTCAGCTTTATAGGAACAGGGACTTTTGTCTGTTTGGTTCACTAATGTATCCTGAGTGTCGGGCATATAGTAAGTATCAATAAATATGCAAATAAATGAATAGTCTTTAGAGGAGATAATGGGAGTATAAAAAAGAGCTAAGGAGTGCAGTCAGTATGATTGGGGTGAGTGATGCTTTTCATGTTGGAAAAGTTGTCATGAAGGGCCTTACATGTCATTCTAAGGAGCTTAGATTTTATCCTATAGGCGGTAAAATGTCAGTAAAGTAGTCAGTGGTCTGAATTGGAATTTTAGAAATGCGTTCTGGCTGTAGTATAAAGAATGAGGCCGGGCACGGTGGCTCATACCTGTAATCTCAGCACTTTCGGAGGCCGAGGCAGGTGGATCACCTGAGGTCAGGAGTTCAAGACCAGCCTGCCCAACACAGGGAAACCCCATCTCTACTAAAAATACAAAAATTAGGCAGGTGCGATGGCATGCACCTGTAATCCCAGCTACTTGGGAGGCTGAGGCAGGAGAATCGCTTGAACCCAGGAGGCAGAGGTTGCAGTGAGCCGAGATCGTGTGACTGCACTCCAACCTGAGCAACAGAGCGAGACTCTGTCTCAAAAAAAAAAAAGAAGAAGAAGAATGAATTGGAGGCTGGGTGTAATGGCTTATACCTGTAATCCTAGCACTATGGGAGGCCAAGGTGGGAGGATCACGTGAGCCCAGAAATTCAAGACCAGCCTGGGCAACATAGGGAAACCCTGTCTCTACAAAAAATATAAAATTAGCAGGGCATGGTGGCACATGCCAGTAGTCCCAGCTACCAGGGAGGCTAAGGTGGGAGGATCACCTGAGCCCAGGAGGTTGAGGCTGCAGTGAGCCGTGATTGCACCATTGCACTCCAGCCTGGGTAACAGAGCGAGACTCTGTCTCAAAAAAAGAAAGAAAAAAGAAAAGAAAAGAATTGAAAAGGACAAGAGTGGGTCCAAGAGGCCAGTAACAGACTGCTACAGTAATGCACACATGAGATGGTGGTAGCCTGAATTATGGGAGTGCCAGTGGGGATGGAAAGGAGGATTGCTTGGATAGGGCAGTAAGGGTGGGCGAAATGAAGGAATTCCAGGTTTCTGGCTTGGGGTAGCTTGTTAAAGACTTGGGCCATTCATCACTGAGATAAGAAATACAGAAGAAAGAATAAATCTGACACTGTCAAGAAGAAAGGCAACGATAGATTCTAGGTGTGTCGAGTTTTGAGTACTTGTGTACTATCCAGGTAGAGCTGCCCAGTAGGCAGTTAGGTGCTTGGTTTTGGAGGTCAGTGGGAGGTCAGAGCCAAAGTTAAAGATTTGGGAGCCATCTGCCTGTAGGAGGTGTTTAAAGCAAAAGCTATGGTAGAATTTCCTAGAAAAGGTATATAAATTGAGGAGGACCAAAAGAGTTCCTGGTTATCAGTGCCAAATATTGCCCCCTAAGAAATCCAGTAATAATATAGCCAAAAAGAGCCACTGGATTTGGAAACCAGGAGGTCGACAATGGAATACATTTCATTTATTCAAATGTTTATTAAATATCTACTATGTGTTAAGAATACTAAGGATACAGAAGTCAATAAAACAGATCAAAAAATCCCTCCTTACATGTAGCTGAAATTCTAGTTGCAGAGAAGGAGCAGATAAATAAAGGAAATAAATAAGTAAATTATTCCAAATATTAAAAGGCAGTGAATGCTCTGAAGGTTAGATAAGCTGCCTAGGGTCGCAGGGCCAAGTAAGTGAAGAAACTAGGACTAGAAACGAACCTGCTCAACTCCAGAGTTGTGCTCTTCTTACTGTTGTACCACACCTCCTCTCCCACATCGATAATCTTGGTTCCATTGCCACAGAATGCCATATAGCCCCAACTAAACGTTTCAGAAACAAACCAAAGTATGTGTATAGCTTAATCTAAACTCAACACCATTTCTGAAAGCCAGCTCTGAGGGGACATCCCCTTCACAGTGGACAGGTAGTACCAGTTTTATATGTAGATGGTATATTGAAAAGTCATTTCATCTGATCGTAAAATTATTTTTCTAAGAGGATGGCTGGGTGCAGTGGCTCACGCCTGTAATCCTAGCACTTTGGGAGGCCAAGGCAGGTGGGTCACTTGAGGCCAGGAGTTTCAGACCAGCCTGGCCAACATCGTGAAACCCCATCTCTACTAAAAATATAAAAATTAGCCAGGTGTGGTGGTGTGCACCTGTAGTCCTAGATACTCAGGAGGCTGTGACAGGAGAATCGCTTGAACCCGGGAGGTGGAGGCTGCAGTGAGCCGAGATCATGCCACTGCACACCAGCCTGGGCAACAGAGTGTGAGACTCTGTCGCAAAAAAATAATAATATTAAAGGAGAAAACGTTCCTTTCAGAGATGGAGCATTTTGGTAATAATAGGGTTCCGTCAGGATGGCTCTGAAGGTGGTGATGATGTCCACGGGGTGGCCAAAATGGTATAAAGGTGAGGATCACTGAAGCCGAAGGCCAGAAACTGGTCATGGGCTGGGTCATCTTTATAGATGCCAAAGTTACCTAAGATGATGGCGAGGCTAGGAGAGGGTGAGCCACCAGGTATCACAGTCTTCAATGAACGTGGAAGAGTGGCCAGATTAGTAGATAATAGCAGGCCAAGGAGTATGGTTCAGTGACATCAGCCCCAGCTAAGTGCTTCTGTCGTGAGAGTGAAGGAGGAAGGGTTTGGGAACAGCAACAGAGAGCGAGAAGAATGCCACCATCACAATGCTCCCCACCCTGTCACATCTGTGAGGTGGAGAAATGAACAGCCTCCGCTTGGGAGCTTCACAGGGGAAGGACCAGTAAAGACAAGGAAACAGAATACTTTAAAAAGGCTAAGGGCATGGGATTATGTTTATCATGTCCAGAAGGCACAGGTTGGGAGGGAATGTAAGTATGAAATTGAATCTGTCCCAAATGTCTGCTTCCTTCCAGGCAAAATAAACGACAAATATATGGACAGGGTATCATGATTGTATTGCATGTTAATATCCGTTCTAAGCCCACAGAACAAGAAGAACCCCACAGCAGCCATTCTTTGCCATCATCTTGGCCAGGAACCCAGCATCCAGAATGTAGACTTGAGACCCTGGCTCCTTCCACTAGGACATTTATTTCCTAATGTTTCAATCACCTCATCCCAGCTTCTGTTTCCTGTCAGGCTCAGAGCCCCTACCTCCCACACAGTGGAGGAGTAGATGTCCATTTCTCAGGAGCAGTGGACTGCTTCCGGCAGATAGTGAAGGCCCAGGGGGTCCTGGGGCTCTGGAATGGATTGACAGCCAATTTACTGAAGGTGAGAAGAGCCACCAGCCTCCGCTGCTCCCCTGCCTCTTCCAATTCTACCCTCTTCCTTTGTCACCCCCAACCCCTACTACAGTTTGCTTGGAAAACCCCCTCTAGCACTATTGGGTAGCACAAGGCCCATGAATGCACACTGTCTGTCAGCCCCGTAGAGAGGGGAACCTGTGCAGTGGTGGAGTATCTTATACCCCATTCCAGAGGAGCTGAGCATTTAGTGCAGAGATACTTAATGTGGAGGTTCATGGGCCCCTAAGGGGAACCTAACCCCTCATCCTAAAATTCTATGCAAAAATGTATGTGTATATGCATATGTGCATCATATTCCCAAAGAACTCCATGACAAAAACAAACAAACAAACAAACAAACAAAAAACGTTAAGCACTCTGGACTAACCTTGCACTAGCTGGCATGTAAATGATTCCAGTCAAGGCCAACATATAGTGACAGGTAGTATCAGATAGTCTGCGTGCATATGACCCAGATCTAGTGCCTCCCAGGCAGGTCATGCCCTTCAATCACTGTCATTCCTCTCCCAACCCACACTGAGCCAGCTTTCCTTTTGCCATCTTTCCTGATTCCAAAAAGAGTTACCATTTGTATTGCCACCGCCATTATCTCACTTTACAAGATAATTTACCCTGATCCAAGTTGACTGCAGACACATTGATGTTTTCTTTTTAAGAACTTAACTTGATTTTCATTTTTGGTTTTAACAGATAGTTCCATATTTTGGAATTATGTTTAGCACCTTTGAGTTCTGCAAGAGAATCTGTCTTTATCAAAATGGTTACATTCTGTCTCCACTGAGCTATAAATTGACCCCAGGAGTCGATCAGAGTTTGCAGCCCCAGGAATTACGAGAATTAAAGAAGTTCTTCAAAACGAGAAAACTGAAGCCTAAAAAACCAACTCTATAAAATGGAATGGAACTAGAAGTGCACTGACTGACAGCATGTTGCAATCACAGATAAATGTAGCCTCATAACTGTGCACCTGAGGAGGGATGAGAAGCTACTGCTATCTGCTGCTCTGGGAAATGAGATGGTTTGGCCATGCACCACCTCAGATCTCCAAACTGATGTCCCTGTGAACACCTGCACTATGAGAAGGTTTCCCAACAAGAGTGTATCATGATGGCATTCCACGAGATTTTATAACCAGAGTCTAGCAGTGATAAAATGTACAATTTACGCTCTGAATAGAAACATGACACCAAAGAAAGGGCATTGCCATGACATCTCAAAGCAACAGGTAATTGAAGTGGCTGAGTGGATACCACGTTGTGAGGTCAGCCACTGGGTCACTTGTAGTCAATGCAAAGCTTGCACAAACCAACATCAGCCTAGTTTCACTCAGTTTGACCTGAGACTTTCCAATACAATCTGTTGTTTTGTTTTGTTTTTAGAGACAGGGTCTTGCTCTGTCACCCAGACTGGAGTACAATGACACAATCATAGCTCACTGCAGCCTTGAACTACTGGGCTCAAGACATCCTCCTGCTTCAGCCTCCAGAGAGTTGGGACCATAGGTGCACACCACCACACCTAGCTAATTTTTGGGGGAGGTCTTGCTATGTTGCCCAGGCTGGTCTTGAACTCCTGGGCTCATGCAATCCTCCTGCCTTGGCCTCCCAAAGCGCTAGGATTAGAGGTGTGAGCCGCTGCACCCTGCCCCAGTACAATCTTTCTTGAACTCAAATTTTTGCTGACATCTGAGTGCGCACACCACAGTGTAAATTATGCCTTATCAGAATCTAAATGAAAATAGCGAACATTTAAAAGCTATCACCATTGTAGTAGAATCATCCTTCTTTTTTGAAATTTGAAGCATCCCAGGCTTAAAATCTTGTGTTTCAGAAAGTTTATATCATGACTGCTTAATTATCCCCCCAAAGACCTTCTGATTGAAGTCATGTACAGTTCAGTGGCCTAAATTCTCTGCCTTTTTAACTTGCTTTGCAAGCCTACTCTGAAAATAAGTTATTTAGTCAAGTTATTCTCAAAGATGTCCCAGTTGCCTAGAAAGGATCAAATGGAACATTTGACACACATACTCAAAAAAATGTAACTGACTATAAACACTTTAACCTAATCATCTGTATCAAACTTTCTAAAAATCAAATCTCAGGATTGTTCCACTTTAGAGATTCTATGTAAAGTTTATATAACTATACTTGTCAAATAGCACCTATCTATGCATTTAAAAATGCATTAATATCTAACATAAAATTGTTAATTTATACACACACATACACTCATACATAGAGAGAGATTTTCGGTATGTTGCAAGTATTTTTTCCGATTAAATTTATTTTCCAAAGAAAAAATGATGTGTTGGTCATTTATTGCTAGTCTGAGTTATAAAACTATGGTTAAATACATATTGGCCAAATCTGTAAACTCTCAAAGCCTTATCCTATTTAAGTATACCAAAATAATTCACTTTTCCAACTGCTGCGGCATTCTGTTTTATGGAGAATGGCAGTTAACACACACACACATGGAAATCTCATCTGTAACTCAATCTGTTAGAGTTTGGAGGGTGGCAGATTCTTTACCCAAAGTGAATAGTTCATGTTTATTACTCTTTATTTTCCTTGAAACAGACAACTTTTCAAACAGTTCTGAAAGCTGCAAAAATATTTTTTACTTTAACTATAAAATCCTAACCTCACATTATTTCATGATAATATCTTGTGTATTCTTCCACAAGTAATTTTTTTTTTTTTGAAAAAAAATTGTCACCCAGGCTGGAGTCCAATGGCGCGATCTCAGCTCACTGGAACCTCCTCCCGGGTTCGAGCAGTTCTCCAGCTTCAGCCTCCCGAGTAGCTGGGATTACAGGCGCCTGCCACCATGCCTGGCTAATTTTTGTATTTTTAGTAGAGACAGGGTTTCACCATGTTGGCCAGGCTGGTCTCGAACTCCTGACCTTAGGTGATCTGCCCACCTCTGCCTCCCAAAGTGCTGGGATTACAGGTGTGAGCCACCACACCCTGCCCTTCCACAAGTATTATTAAATAGATAGCTAAACTCTTGCAGTTGTCATGCACAGAAATGTTTTCTGAGCTGCAGTTTTGATTTTTTCTTCATTAAATTAAGTGGGGAAAATAATACGCCTGATTTTTCTAATTTCAGAAGAACTCTAAAACTCTTGTTCTATTTCTAAAATAAACTTCCAGCTAATTTCATTTTCTTTGGATTATGAAGAGAGAGTTCTGCCTTTCTGCTTTATGACTGACAGTGAGCACCACACTGGACTAAGTACTTGAGAAGGATTATAAAGATGTGTGATGCAATGTTGACTCAGGAGGAATTTATGGTCTTGAGGAACAAATCATACCTACATATATGAAATGACTATGATTACAAAGCAAATACAAGCAAAGGCATGATAATGTAGTATGAACTGTTCATAAGATTGCCAAGAAGCTCTATACAAACTTAGTGAATAAAAAACTAAAGGGATCATCACATGGGAGAGAGACTAGTGATCAACAGGGATTTGGGGAGGTTGTGAGTCTTTTTTTTTTTTTTTTTGAAACAGAGTCTCGTTCTGTTGCCCAGCCT
Source organism: Pan troglodytes (assembly GCF_028858775.2). NCBI lineage: Eukaryota > Metazoa > Chordata > Mammalia > Primates > Hominidae > Pan > Pan troglodytes. The sequence continues at coordinate 116,971,848 of NC_072421.2, forward strand.
GGAGTGCAGAGATGCAATCTTGGCTTACTGCAACCTCCACCTCCTGGTTCAAGTGATTCTCGTGCCTCAGCCTCCTGAGTGGCTGGGACTACAGGCGCCTGCCACCATGCCCAGCTAATGTTTGTATTTTCTTGGTAGAGATGGGGTTTCACCATGTTGGCCAGGCTGGTCTTGAACTCGTGACCTCAGGTGATCCACCTGCCTCAGCCTCCCAAAGTGCTGGGATTACAGGCATGACCCACCGCACCCAGCCATGAGTCTTGAACTAAGTTTTGAAAGAAGTTAAGGGATATGTATTGGTCACGAATAGGAAGGCATTGCAGGTTAAAGGCAGGGCATTGCAGCATCACAGAGATGGAAGCAAGCAAAAGTGGGTCACAGCAAGAAAAGTGGCTTTGTGCATTTATTCAATAACTGCTAGGCACTACAGACACAGTGGCACAAAAGGCAGATAAGGTCCTTGCCTTCAAGGAGCTTACACTCTAGTGAGAGTGGCAGTCAATAAACAAGTAAACTAATAAATAATTTAGGTAATCATGGACTGTGATGTTATGAAGGTGCTTATATACAGGGTGCTTTATTAGAGAATTATGTGGAGGTAAGGGGAATATTTTATTTTTGGTTTTTGTTTTGAGACAAGGTCTCGCTCTGTCGCCTAGGCTGGAGTGCAGTGGCGCGATTTCAGCTCACTGCAACCTCTGTCTCCCCAGCTGAAGTCACAGGGGAATATTTTAAATCAGGGAGCCAGAGAAGGCCACTCTGACAGGTGACATTTGAGATGAGACCAGAAGGATGAGAATGAGCCAACTATGCAAAGAACCAGGGAGAGCTGGTCAAAGTGCAGTGGTGTTTACAAGTAATTGACCACAATCAGCTACAGATTTCTTTGTTCCTTCCCACTCCCACTGCTTCACTTGACTTGCCCTAAAAAAAAAAAGAAAAAAAGAAGGGCTGGGCGCGGTGGCTCACGCCTGTAATCCCAGCACTTTGGGAGGCCAAGGCAGGCGGATCACTTGGTCAGAAATTTGACACCAGCCTGGCCAACATGGTGAAACCCCGTCTCTACTAAAAACACAAAAATTAGCTGGGCCTGGTAGCACACACCTGTAATCCCAGCTACTCAGGAGGCTGAGGCAGGAGAATCCCTTGAACCCGGGAGGCGGAGGTTGCAGTGAGCCGAGATCGCACCACTGCACTCCAGCCTGGGTGACAGAGCAAGACTCCGTCAAAAAAAAGAAAGAAAGAAAGGACAGAAAGGAAAGAAAGAGAGACAGAGAAAGAAAGGAAAGAAAGAAAAGAAAGGAAAGAAAGGAAAAGAGAAAGAAAGAAAGAAGAAAGAAAGAAAGAAAGAAAGAAAGAAAAGAAAGAAAGAAAGAAAGAAAGAAAGAAAGAAAGAAAGAAAAGAAAAGAAAGAAGAGAAAGAAAGGAGAGAAAGAACGAGGGAGAAGAGCATTCCTGGAAAGAAGAGAAAGAAAGAAAGGAGAGAAAGAACGAGGGAGAAAAGCATTCCTGGCAGAGGGAAGAACAAGCGCAGAAGTGTGGCAGTGGGAAAGCCTTGGTGAACAGAAAGGAGGCGAGGGTAGCCAGAGTGTGGTGAGAGAGTGGGATGAGATGAGATTGGAGAGAGACAGCCAGGTCTTATGTGGCCACGTGGGCCAGAACAAGAAGTTAAATTTTATTCTAAATGCTGTGGGGAGGCATTGAAGGTTTTTAAGCAGAAAAGCGATATAATCTGACTTTGATTTTTATAAGATTACTCAGTTGCTGTGTGGAGAATGGATTGGAGGGAAGCAAGGCTGTGAGTGAGAAGACCAGTTAAGAAGCGATTTCGGAAGTCCAAGCAAGAAAGGATGGCTTGGACTAGAATGGTGGCAATAAAGATGGAGAGGAATGAATGAGTTCAAGATGTATTTTGAAGGTGGACTCAGCATGATTTGCTGAAGGATTGAATATAGGGAGTTAAAGAAAGGAGTCAAGGGTGGCACCTAGGTTTTTGGTTTTTGTTTTTCTGAGACAGGATATCACTCTGCTCCCCCAGGCTGGAGTGCAGTGGCGCAGTGGCGCAATCTCGGCTCACTGCAACTTCCGCCTCCCAGGTTCAAGCAATCCTCCCGCCTCAGCCTCCCAAGTAGCTGGGATTATAGGCATGCACCACCACGCCCAGCTAATTTTTGTATTTTTTGTGGACATGGGATTTCACCATGTTGCCCAGGCTGGTCTCGAACTCCTGAGCTCAAGTGATCAAGGCCTGCCTCGGCCTCCCAAAGTGCTGGGATTACAGATGTGAGCCACCGAGCCTGGCTGGTTTTTGCCTTTTGACTTGAGAACAGGTAGATGATCTTGCCATTTGCTGATGTGAGGAAGACTGAGGAGGGACAGAGTTTTGGTGGGGAGGAATTCAAAGTTCTGTTTTGGACATGTTAAATTCAAAATGCCCATGAGACATGCAAGTAGAGAAGTAGACAGTGGGCTGGAGCACATGCTGTCTGTGTAATTGTCCAAACCAGTCGTGGTAAGCAGAATAATGGCCCTCACCAAAGATGTCCACACCTTAACCCCCAGAACCTGTGAGTATGTTACCTTTCATGACAAAAGAGACTTTGCAGATGTGATTACTGTTACAGACATTGAGATGGAGGGATTCTCCTGGATTCATTGGGTGGGCCCCTAATCACAATCCTTAAAATCACAAGTGGGGCCAGGCACGGTGGCTCACGGCTGTAATCCCAGCACTTTGGGCGGCCAAGGCGGGTGGATCATTTGAGGTCAGGGGTTTGAGACCAGCCTGGCCAACATGGTGAAACCCCACCTCTAAACTAAAAATACAAAAATTAGCCGGGTGTGGTGGCACACACCTGTAATTCCAGCTACTCAGGAGGCTGAGGCAGGAGCATCGCTTGAACCTGGGAGGTGGAGGTTGCAGTGAGCCAAGATCACACCACTACAATCCAGCCTGGGGGACAGAGTGAGACTTTGTCTCAAAAAAAAAAAAAAAAAAAAAATCACAAGTGGAAGAGGAAGACAGAAGAATGGGTCAGGGAGATGCAAGGATGGAAGAAGAGGCAGGAGAAATGAGGCCTGAGAAGAACTGGACTCGCCACTGCTGGCTTTGAAGACAAAGGTTTCCAGGTGCCAAGAAATGGGTATGGCCTCTAGAAGCTGAGCATGACCCTCAGCTGACAGCCAGCAAGGAAACAAAGGACTTCAGCCCTACAGTCACAATGAACTGAACTCAGCCAAGAAGCTGAATAAGCAAGCTAACCAATTCACCTCTGGAGCCTCCAGAGCGGCATGCAGGCCTGCCGACACTTCGATTTTGGCCCAGTGAGACCCACGTCAGACTTGTGACTACAGAACTACAAGCTAATAAATTTGCGTTGTTTAAGCCAATGCATTTGTGGTAATTTGTTATAGCAGCCATAGGAAACTAGTATATCAGAACATTATTGATAATTATTTCAGGATAATAGGGACAAGTCTAGAGTGTGGGGAAGAGTGATGACTGGAGATAGGAATTTGGGTGTCATCAGCAGATAGATGGCAAGGGACTAAGAGCAGCAAAGGAGTGGATGGGAAGAAACTTCTGGGGGAGTGGGAAGCAACAAAAACTGACACTCAGGATGGTGGCCAAAGAAAGGCCTCAAGGGACTTGAGGCCGGGCATGGTGACTCATGCCTATAATCCCCGCACTTTGGGAGGCCGAGGTGGGTGAATCTCTTGAGGTCAGGAGTTTGAGACCAGCCTGGCCAACATAGTGAAACCCCATCTCTACAAAAATACAAAAATTACCTGGGTGTGGTGGCGGGCGCATGTAATCCCAGATACTTGGGAGGGTGAGGCAGGAGAATTGCTTCAGCCCGGGAGGCGGAGGTTGCCGTGAGTTGAGATCACACCACTGCACTCCAGCCTGGGCAACAGAGCAAGACTCTGTCTCAAAAAAAAAAAAAAAAAAAAGATGGGACTTGAACCAGGCATGCTGACTTGAAGCCCTAGTACATTCTATTGTGATGCAGGTGCCTCTAATCTAATCACAAAGACAATGAGGAGGAAAAAAACAAGTATAACAACAATAGGAGACTGGAGAAGGGATAGACACGGGGAAAGTCGGGGCAAGTTGGGGCAAGTCGGGAAAAGTCGTGTACTAGCAGAAAGCAAAAATAAATTCTTCAGTCATTCGTATCTCTCCCTTTTGTTGTCATTGCTAGCCAAAAATAAAAGTAATATCCAAACTAACTGATATGATATTCAGGTCCATTTGACAGCTGTTACTTAGGAACTGTCTAAAATATTCCAATGGGGCCAGGCACAGTGCCTCATGCCTGTAATCTCAGCACTTTGGGAGGCCAAGGTGGGAGGACTGCTTGAGTCCAAAGAGTTCAAGACAAGCTTGGGCAACATAGGGAGACCCTGTCTCTACAAAAAAAATTTAAGAATTAGCCAGAGGTGGTGGCAGGCGCCTGTGGTCCCAGCTAATCGAGAGGCTGAGGTGGGAGGGTCACTTGAGCCCAGGAGGTCAAGGTTGCAGTGACAGTGAGCCATGATCACGCCACTGCACTCCAGCCTGGGCGACAGAGTGAAACCTTATCTCAAAAATAAATATAAATAAATAAATAAAATATTACAATAGGATGATGGAAATGAGGGGGGTGTGTTTGACATACAGCAAAGCACATACAGCTATAGTAGTCATCAGAAGATAAATACCACATATTAGATCCTGAAATAAATATTTTTGCTCACATCTCTAAAAGGAAACTTGAAATAAAATTTCATGTACTCATTATGTTTACTTTGGAATTAGAAGTTATACATCTTTATCAAAGATGAATCTCTGCTCCATTTTCAATAAGCTCACCTGGGGATCCTGATTGTTATACCAAGCTGCCTGATTTTATATATATCAAATTACATTTAATTATATAGATGCGATATGTAATTTTTCCCATAAAGTTATTTAGTCTTACTCAGACTAAAGTTGGAGATCCATAAAGCAAAATGTATATGTGCAGGGAGTGTTTTGTGTAAATTTAGGGGTATAAGTACAATTTTGTTATATGACTACATTGCTTAGTAGGGAGGTCTCGTCTTCATATAACCATCACTTGAATAATGTACATTTTACCCTGCACAGGTTTAGAAGCTAGTCACAGCTTATAAAATTTATTAAAATATGTCAAATATTTCTAAGTTAAATTTTTCTGAGTTAAATTATTTATATGCAATTGGGCCATATGCAGTGGCTCATGCCTGTAATCCCAGCACTTTGGAAGGCCGAGGCTGGTGGATCACTTGAGGTCAGGAGTTCAAGACCAGCCCAGCCAAGATGGTGAAACCCCATCTCTACTAAAAATACAAAAATTAGCCAGGCATGGTGGTGTGCGCCTGTAATCCCAGCTACCTGGGAGGCTGAGGCAGGAGAATCGCTTGAACTCGGGAGGTGGAGGTTGCAGTGAGCCAAGATCACACCACTGCACTCCAGGTTGGGCAACAGAGCAAGACATTATCTCAAAAAAAATTTATATACAATTGCATTTAAATGGTAACTAACCACCCCCATTGGGCAACATAGGGAGACCCTGTCTCTACAAAAAAATTTGAAAATTAGCCAGGGGTGGTGGCAGGCACCTGTGGTCCCAGCTAATCGAGAGGCTGAGGTGGGAGGGTCACTTGAGCCCAGGAGGTCAAGGTTGCAGTGCCTGATGTGGAGGAACTGGAACTCTCGTATCCCGCTGTTGAGAATGTAAAATGGTATAATCACTCTGGGAAAAAACTTGGGCAGGTCCTCAAATGGTTCAACATAGAGTTAACATGTGACCCAGTAATTCCACTCCTAGGTGACAACCCCAGAAATAAAAACATATGTCCACACAGAAACTTGTATAGGAAAGTTTATAGCAGTGTCATTCATAATAGGCAAAAAGTGGAAATGAGCCAATGTCCATCAAATGATGAATAAACAAAATGTGGGCCAGGCATGGTGGCTCATGCCTGTAATCCCAGCACTTTGGGAGGCCAAGGCGGGTGGATCACCTGAGGTCCAGGAGTTTGAGACCAGCCTGACCAACATGGTGAAACCCTGTCTCTACTAAAAATACAAAAATTAGCCAGGCATGGTGGTGCATGCCTGTAATCCCAGCTACTTGGGCAGCTGAGGTAGGAGAATCGCTTGAACCCAGGAGGCAGAGTTCACAGTGAGCCAAGATTGTGCCGTTGCACTCCAGCCTGGGCAACAAGAGCGAAACTCCATCTCAAAAAAAAAAAAAAAAAAAAAAAGTGGCATATCTGTACAATGGAATACTACTTAGCAACAGAAAGTAAATAACTATTGATACACAAAACATGAATGAATCTCAAAGAGTAACATGCCAAGTGAGAGAAGCTAGACCCCAGAAAGAAGAGTGCATAATATATGATCTCATTTATACAAAATTCTAGGAAATGCAAAATTCTAGGAAACTAATCTATAGTTACAGAAAGCAGATCAAAGTTTGCTTGGGGATGGAGAGATTACAAAGGGGCACAAGAAAATTTTGTGTGGTAATGGATATGTTCATGATCTTAATTGTGATGGCTTCACATGTGTATACATGTGAAAAAACTTAGCAAATTGTGCACTATAAATATGTACAGTCTTATTGTCTGACAATTACACCTCAATAAGACTGTTGTTTTAAGCAGTTACCCATGGGCTGGAATCCACCAACTGTTGTTTTGTTTTGTTTTGTTTTGTTTTGTTTTGTTTGAGACAGAGTCTCACTCTGTCACCCATGCTGTAGTGCAGCGGTGCAATCACGGCTCAATGCAACCTCCACTTCCCTGGCTCAGGTGACCCTCCTGCCTCAGACTCCTGAGTAGCTGTGACTACAGGCATGCACCACCATGCCCAGCTAATTGTTTAATTTTTTCGTAGAGATGGGGTTTCACCCTGTTGCCCTGGCTGGTCTTAAACTCTGGGCTCACGATATCCTCCTGCTTTAGCCTCCCAAAGTGCTGGGATTATAGGTGTGAGCCACTATGCCCAGCTGTATTTTTCTTAAAATTAATAAAATCTAACACATATTAAATGCTGTTCTATGCACATATTATCTCATTTGCATGTGCCTACAGTCCTCTGAGGTATAGGCACTACTATCATTCTCATTTTACACCTGAAGAAATTGCAGTTTGGAGAGGTAAAGCAATTTACCCAAGACCTGACAGCTAGCGAATGGCAGAGCCAGAATTTAAACTTAAGCAACCTGGTTGCAGGGCCCACCCTCTTAACCACTGGGCTAAATTAGCTTTCTCTTCCTATTTGCCCCAGATTCCCAGACCCAGACGCTCAGATCCACTCACTCTTATAGATACAAAAGGACAGAGCCATAGAATCTTAGAATTGGAAAGGGTGTAGAACTCTCTTCCAGACCAACCCAGCGATCTCCCCCATAGCATCCCTAACAAGTGGCTATTCTGCCTCAACTTTTAGCCTTCCCAGTAACAAAAAGTTCACCCCATCGTATGGCAACCCATTCTACCTTTAAGTATCGCATATTTTACAAACTAATGTCTTTTTGAGCTGAAGTCTACCTTCATGAAACTTCTACCAGCGGGTTTAATTCCATATAGAATGTTTAATTTATGAAGACAGTTATGATGTCCTTCTTTCACCCAAAGCTCTTTCCCAGTTAAATATCTCTCATTCATTCAGCCATTTCTCATAATACATGATTTATAGACACTTCACTTTCCTGATTGCCTTGTTTGAATATGTTCCAGTTTGTTAATGTCCTCTTAAATGTAGCATCCAGAATTAAATGTAAAACTCTATGGGCTGGCCAACAGAAACCCAAGTGGAACTGAAAGTCCCTCTGATCTGGTCACTACCATTCTCTTAGTGCAACTCAAGACTCATTAGTATTTTTTGGCATTGTCAACCCACAGTAAACTAGGACCTAGTTCTCTTTTTCACACATGCTACCATTAAGCTCTATCTCCTCATCCTTAAATGTCTTGCACTAAATAGGGCATTAAAACCCTTTATTGCAATGCTTCCCATTTTATAAGCCTGGGTTTATTCTGGACTTTAGCCCTTATGACTCAATTCCTAGAGGTTTGTGATATTCTTTGGGCTTTGTCCTTGGAAGCATAGTCCTCCTTCTGTCATCTATACATGCACTTTGAAGATCTGAGCTCATCAGAGAATAATCTATAAGGACACTGTAGTTTATTAGAAATCTCTCCCTTTTTAATTTATCATTGGAACTTTTCCAAATTCTACAGTTCTGAATTTTCAACGGGATCCCTCTCCCTTTTAAGCTATCTTTCTCTTTTGGTGTTAGGCCAGATCATACTTATCTTTTCTCTGATCCTTTTGAAGTCTACCTTACACATACACATACATACACCACACACACACACACACACACGTTAATTAACCTATGTGACCATGCCCAGCAATTTTTTTTTTTTTTTTTTTTTTTTTAGTTTTTTTGCTTAACAGATATCCAGATGACAGGATCACTTTCCCCAAGATTCTTGTCACTTTCACTTTGCTAACCAAATCTTCCTTATTTATTATCAGGATTAAGCCCAGCTTAGCAATTTACCTCATTGCTTCTTTATTCTTTTGAGAACTGTAATTACACTGTATCAGCAAGAGAGCCAAGAATCTATCAGATGTTTTCTTAAATTTAAGATGGTCTTAAAAATAAGAAAAAAGAATGTATCAGATATGTTGCTATCAGAATAACTTCCAGCAGATATTCAGATGTTCTATGTCTCTGATCACCCTTTCCTGTTCGTCTATGTGACAGTTTTATGAAATGCCATTCATACTTTTATTTATTTTATTTATTTTTTGAGATAGAGTCTCGCTCTGTCACCCAGGCTGGAGTGCAGTGGCACGATGTGGGTTCACTGCAACCTCTGCCTCCCGGGTTCAAGCGATTCTCCTGCCTCAGCCTCCTGAGTAGCTAGGATTACAGGCCTGAGTCACCGCACCTGGCTGATTTTTGTATTTTTAGTAGAGACGGGGTTTTACCATGTTGGCCAGGCTGATCTCAAACTCCTGACCGCAGGTGATCCACCTGCCTCGGCCTCCCAAAGTGCTGGGATTATAGGCGTGAGCCACCGCGCCCGGCCCCATTCATACTTTTAATCTGAGAAGTCTCTTGTATACTTCTACAACTATAATCACTTTCATTTCTCCGTTTCATTCTCACTGAATGCTTTTCACCCTCCAGCCAATGAATTACTAGTTATACCTTCTTGACATATTACTGCTCTCTTCTTCTGTATGGTATCTCTGAATCAAGTTTTCCAGATGCCAGCCAGAAGTTCCACCCTCCCAAGTCTAAACAATACCTATAAAATTGCATTTTCCTGAGTGTATTAAAATTTTACATTCCCGGCCGGTCGCTGCGGCTCATGCCTGTAATCCCAGCACTTTGGGAGGCCAAAGCAGGCAGATCACCTGAGGTCAGGAGTTTGAGAGCAGCCTGGCCAACATGGTAATAACCTGTCTCTACTAAAAATACAAAAATTAGCCAGGCGTGGTGGTGGCGTGCCTGTAATCCCAGCTACTCAGGAGGCTGAGGCTGAAGAACCGCTTGAACCTAGGAGGTGGGGGTTGCAGTGAGCGGAGATCGCGCCATTGCACTCCAGCCTGGGCAACAAGAGCAAAACTCTGTCTCAAAAAAAAAAAAATTACATTCCCTTTATTACCCATATTCTGGGTGTTGGTACATAGATATCTGAGGCCTTAAAAGTGTCATTTCTGACTCTCTTCCTTGTTTTTCCTTGAGAATTACTAGGCATTGCCTTAGCTTTAGTTCCTCTTAATTAGACTTATATTTTACATAGCTCCCAGAAACACAATAATTACTAACACAGCACTATGTCTCAATGGAGGAATTAGTTTTGATTAACTGACCAGCCATATATCATTATCAACATCATCATCATCATCATCATTAATATTCTTCTCGGCTGGGTGCAGTGGCTCATACCTGTAATCCCAGCAATTTGGAAGGCTAAGGTGGGAGGATCACTTGAGCCTAGGAGTTTGAGGCTGCAGTGAGCTATGATCGTGCCGCTGCACTCCAGCCTGGGTGACAGAATGAGACTCTATTTTCTATTTTCCTGGATGCTTGCTCCTTGTTTCTTTTTCCTTCTTTTTTAAAAAGTTTTTAAACTTTCAGACTTTTTTAAATGTTGCAAAAATAGTACAAAAATGTCCTTATATCCTTTATTCAACTTCTCTAAATCTTACATAACCACCATAACGAAGAATAGTATTGGTAATCTACAGATATTCAAACCTCACCAATATAACCAATGTCCTTTTTCTGGTACAGGAGCCGGTTGAGTGTCATATATTACATTCAGTTGTCAAGTATCTTTAGTCTCCTTTAATCTGTGACAGTTCCTTAGTCTCTTTGTCTTTCATGACCTTAACAGTTTCGAGAATATCTGACTCCTTAAAATACACGCGGTGATAGGTGACTACGGGAGCTCCAGCTCACCGTGGATTTAGCAAAATACCAAGTGATGGCAAGAAGTTGCTTTTAAATGACCCATCTTGTATTTCATCGTCAATAAAACCACACTTAGTTACCCAAAGACTGAGAAGGGAAAAATTCTATGTAATTATTTGATCATCTTTTTTTGTGGAGAGAAAAAAAACTGACAAAACAATGAGCTCTGGAATAGAATACAGTAGAGGCATCATGCTCAAAGAGAGTAGCAGATGTGGCCAGGGAAAGGTCACATGTAGAAAAGGGATACACAAGTGATGGTGAGGTGTATCGAGGAATAATTAACAGTTGAATAAAAATGCATTAATCAGAATGTCAAGAGTTCAAACTAGAAAGATTTTGAATTTTAAATGCATTATAAATAAAATCCACCTCTCTCCAAATAAAGCCCTCTGTAGAATTTTGCTTTAGCTCTTGTTTCTCTCACCAGAATAGAGAAGTGAGTATCGCCTTTGGAGGATATACTCTACCATTCTCTGAAACTGTTTTTTTGCATCCAGCTACCTCGCTATTATAATCAGCTGAGAAACACCATAGCCTTTCACTAACACAGGTCAAAGATTTCTCCCAGGATCAACAAAGCTAGATTCAAAATTGCTCCTTTGAACACATGCAATTTGTGTGCATCAGTTTCGATCGCTGGGGTTCTTGAGGAGACTAACAAATTGCAAAGTGTACTTTCAGAGGAAGGGCCTAACCATCCTGGGGGGTCCTAGAATTGGGTCCTTTCACAGGCAGATCTGGAGAAGATGGGAGAGGGCAGGAAAGGAAAGTGAAGGATATGAACACTATGTGTTCAGTGTGCAAAGGCCTGCTGGCATTTTGCCTATGGGAATTCTGAAGTCTGGGCACATAAGGTTCAGCTGCAGTTGCAGTTTTCAACAGTCGTCCTTATTTTTATAAACATTGTTATGATTATTCAGACACGGAACTTGTGATTACACTATTTGCTCCTGTTCTGAACTTGAGGGAGTCCACTTAAGCTAACAAGTAGGTTTTTGAGGACATGTGTGGCAAATGCTTACCCAGTGAAGGGATTAAGGGGCTCAGTAACCACTTGTCCATTGGCACAATGGCTGCCAATCTAATTCTATTGATTCCTCTAAATGTTTCTGGAGTTCAGAAATCTATTCGATCCAAGGGCACTTTACCTGGGGTCCTGGGAGCCAAATGTCAACGTAGTTCTTAACCTTCCTAAGCCTCTTAACCTTCTGGGTACAACCTCTATATTTGTCTTCTGGCTAAAATCATTTCCCCACCCCCAGCCCAGTCCTTTGGACTCTCCCAGGCCAATTCCCGGCAAGATCTTTGTCGAACTGTATTTGCAAACCAGGGTCTGGGGCACGGTGGCAGTTCCTTCGTCTGCTGTTCCCTTAATTTCGTCTGGTTTCACTGGCTCCAGGACAGCGCACGGTCTAGAGTGGGAAGAGTGAGGCATTCACCTTGGTGAAAAACAACTCAGTAATTAAGACAAATGATTTTTCATGTACTATTTTAAAAAAATCAGAAGCAATGCAAAAATCCATGATGAACAAATGATCAACATTTGAAATACAGACAGGATCCCAACCTGCACTTGCATGACCTTGTCTCGCTTGCCTCACCCTAAACCCAGCCTTGACACTCCAATTAAACTTTATTTACAAAACAAGGGGGCCGGCCAGTAGGATGTAGTTTGCCCATACGACTTTTTTAAAGTATCGCATTGACTACTGTTTATCTCGATGACTGAAGGGTTCTTTTGGCATCCCTGTAACAAATGCGTCTCACCCTAGTCCTGGTCCTGCTCCAAGGGTTTTTGTCCAGGCACATCGTGACCTCACCCTTCCTCCCCTCTCCGAGGCCTCTCTCAGGGTCCAGCGTTCAAGTCCCGGGTGTTCTCTGGACCCGCCCCTTCCTCTCGCCGGGTCAGGTGCCGAGGGCGAGCACGGGCGGCGCGGAGAGCAGTCCCGGCCCGCCCTCCACGACTCCTCCTCCTGCGCGCTGGGCCACTCAGCGGCTCTGCCGCCCAGCGCGCCGGGGCCCAGATCCCGCGCCGGGGCCCAGATCCCGCCCCGGCCCCGCCTCCGACGCCTGCCGCTCCAGCGCTGGCTCCCCCTATATAAATCGGCCATTTGCTTCGCTCCGCCCCGCAGCGCCGGAGTCAAAGCCGGTTCCCGGCCCAGTACCGTCCTGCAGCAGTCTGCCTCCTCTTTCAACATGACAGATGCCGCTGTGTCCTTCGCCAAGGACTTCCTGGCAGGTGGAGTGGCCGCAGCCATCTCCAAGACGGCGGTAGCGCCCATCGAGCGGGTCAAGCTGCTGCTGCAGGTACGTCCTGGGATCCAGGAGCCCAACCAGGAAGTGGGGGGAAGGGTCGCACAGAAGGCGGGCGCCCGAGGGGTGGCGGGGAGCGAACTCTAAAGACATGGCCAGGGAAGCGGCTAGGAGAGGCCAGAGCGGGGCGCAGAGGCACAACAGAAGTCAAACTGGTGGGAGGCGCCTTTAGTGACCTGAAGTAGTGAGTCTAGGAAGGGGCCGGGGGCAGAGGGCAGGACCAGGCTCTCGGCATCTCCGAGGCGGCGGACTCGGATGGAGCAGTTCCTGAGTGACGGCCTCCCCGGGCCTGGGCGTCAAGGGCGAAGGCCGAAAGCCGGCGTTAGAAAGAGGAACGCCAGTTCTTACCGAAGACCTCAAGGTCGCGGCAAGGAGATAACTGCCCGGGGGAGGCCATGCGCCCGGGTCCAGCGGCCTCCCAGCCCGCGGACGCGCTCAAACCTCGCCGGGCCGGAAGCCGGCGCCGGGAAGCGCGTGTGCCTTTTACGTCCGCCCCCGCGCAGCCGCGGCCGCTGCCGCCGCGTCTCCGCCTGCCTCCCTGCGCCGCGCGCTCTCCAGTGCCGGCTCTAGAGGGCGCTCCTGGGCTAGCGTGTAGGGCTGGCGGCGGCGGCGCTCGGGTCACCTCTGGGAGCGGAGTGGGGGCGGAGCGAGACGGAAGCAGCTCAGGAGACTTGAGGCGTAGGCTGCGGTCCCCAAGGTGACCGCGCCCTATGTGGGACTCGCCCTAATGCCTCTGAACCTGGGTTTGAGGTAATGACCTTTCTCCTAGGTCTGAAGGTCACGGGTCCGCTGGAGGATGCCCCCTCTCCACTCAGAGGGGTGGAGGCTTAATGCTACTGGTGCAGATCACCTCTTCCCCTGTGACAGCCTCAGAGGGTTGGGAGGGTCCAGCCAGTATGATATACGAAGACTAGATTTGAGAGAGGGGAGCCAACCTTAAAGGGCATTGATCGAGATGGCATAAGCTCTTCTCTTTCCCTTCCCCATGGTTATAACTGTCCCTGTTGGCTTCCTTCCTGTCTGTTAGGTGCAGCATGCCAGCAAGCAGATCACTGCAGATAAGCAATACAAAGGCATTATAGACTGCGTGGTCCGTATTCCCAAGGAGCAGGGAGTTCTGTCCTTCTGGCGCGGTAACCTGGCCAATGTCATCAGATACTTCCCCACCCAGGCTCTTAACTTCGCCTTCAAAGATAAATACAAGCAGATCTTCCTGGGTGGTGTGGACAAGAGAACCCAGTTTTGGCGCTACTTTGCAGGGAATCTGGCATCGGGTGGTGCCGCAGGGGCCACATCCCTGTGTTTTGTGTACCCTCTTGATTTTGCCCGTACCCGTCTAGCAGCTGATGTGGGTAAAGCTGGAGCTGAAAGGGAATTCCGAGGCCTCGGTGACTGCCTGGTTAAGATCTACAAATCTGATGGGATTAAGGGCCTGTACCAAGGCTTTAACGTGTCTGTGCAGGGTATTATCATCTACCGAGCCGCCTACTTCGGTATCTATGACACTGCAAAGGGTAAGTTTGCTGTGGGCTTTAACGTTGTGTTCTTAGGAGACAGTTTAAAAGAGCATTGTACCAACCTAAGAGTCCAAGAGCTAGAGAGTTGTTTTTTTAATTGCTAAAGGAAGCCAAGATCATCCAATGCAACCCTTGTGTACAGATGACGTGTTTAGGGGATGTGGGGAAAGGAAGTCAGTAAAACTCTGCTTTTTGGTAAAAGCATCTCTTTCCTATTCCCAGGAATGCTTCCGGATCCCAAGAACACTCACATCGTTATCAGCTGGATGATCGCACAGACTGTCACTGCTGTTGCCGGGTTGACTTCCTATCCATTTGACACCGTTCGCCGCCGCATGATGATGCAGTCAGGGCGCAAAGGAAGTAAGTTCCACTTGAGCAGAAGATAAAGTTGTAGTCGTGGGGCAATCTGCTGCCACAAACTGGTGATACATACCTTTAAAAATGGCTGTCTGTCCAAGTCAAGGGATGGGGTTGATAGCATCTGTGTCTGTTCCACAACTTCCTTTGAGCTGGCCCTTCAGATGCCTATGAATGAGGGTGCTTAAATGGTGTTAGAGGTTAAGACCAATGGGTAGTCTGTACTCCTGTGGTCATAGCATTAATATTTCAGTGTTGCCCATGCTAATGTGTGAATGTTGGATTTAAAGCTGACGTTCTTAGAGGTGGGGCTCTGCTTTATTTAGCCTAGTGAATCTTAGGATTTTTCATCGACCTTCAGTCACCAACTCCATGTCTTTATTCTTTGCAGCTGACATCATGTACACAGGCACGCTTGACTGCTGGAGGAAGATTGCTCGTGATGAAGGAGGCAAAGCTTTTTTCAAGGGTGCATGGTCCAATGTTCTCAGAGGCATGGGTGGTGCTTTTGTGCTTGTCTTGTATGATGAAATCAAGAAGTACACATAAGTTATTTCCTAGGATTTTTCCCCCTGTGAACAGGCATGTTGTATTATATAACATATCTTGAGCATTCTTGACAGACTCCTGGCTGTCAGTTTCTCAGTGGCAACTATTTACTGGTTGAAAATGGGAAGCAATAATATTCATCTGACCAGTTTTCTCTTAAAGCCATTTCCATGATGATGATGATGGGACTCAATTGTATTTTTTATTTCAGTCACTCCTGATAAATAACAAATTTGGAGAAATAAAAATATCTAAAATAAATTTTGTCTGCAGTATATTTTCATATAAAAATACATATTTGAGTGCTACATTCGAATAAATACTACCTTTTTAGTGAATGCTACATTTTTAATACATGCTACAGTATCTCCGGAGATGAAGAACTGTCTTTTTAAAACCAATTGTCAGCAGTCCACTTAACAGAATAACTTGGTTGTGCCACCCACAAACATTTCCAACACATTAGCAAAGGAATTCAGGCCCAGTGCATCCAAAAAACATTGTTCCATTGCCTATGGATGATCATAGCTGAATGAGCTTTCTCCAAGAAATACTATGAACCCACCTTTTCTAGTCCTATGGTTATTAATCATGAGCCATGAGCTGAATTATCCACTTTAAAATGGTTACATTTGTTGCATGAATATCACCTCATTTAAACTTTTAGAATCAATACCAATTTCATCTAGTTGCCTTCATTTTCACCTGGCTCAAGCCTTTTTTTTTTTTTTTTTTTTTTTTTTGAGACAGAGTCTTGCTCTGTTGCCAGGCTGGAGTGCAATGGTGCAATCTTGGCTCACTGCAGCCTCCGCCTCCTGGGTTCAAGTGATTCTCCTGCCTCAGCCTCCCAAGTAGCTGGGACTACAGGTGCGTACCACCAAGCCTGGCTAATTTTTGTATTTTTAGTAGAGACAGTTTCACCATGTTGGCCAGGATGGTCTAGATCTCTTGACCTCATGATCCACCCACCTCGGCCTCCCAAAGTTCTAGGATTACAGGCGTGAGCCACTGTGCCTGGCCAGCTAGAGCAATTTTTTAAAATTTATTTATTATCTATCTTTTGAGATGGAGTGTCTCTTTTTTTTTTTTTTTTTTTTTGAGACAGAGTCTTGCTCTGTTGCCCAGGCTGGAGTGCAGTGGCACGATCTCGGCTCACTGCAACCTCCGCCTCCCAGGTTCACGCCATTCTCCTGCCTCAGCCTCCCGAGTAGCTGGGACTACGGGTGCCCGCCACCATGCCCGGCTAATATTTTTTGTATTTTTAGTAGAGACGGGGTTTCACCGTGTTAGCCAGGATGATCTTGATCTCCTGACGTTGTGATCTGCCCGCCTTGGCCTCCCAAAGTGCTGGGATTACAGGCGTGAGCCACCGTGCCTGGCCGAGATGGAGTTTCTCTCTTTCGCCCAGGCTGGAGTGCAATGACACAATCTTGGCTCACTGCAACCTCCCCCTTCCAGTTTCAAGCGATTCTGCCTCAGCCTTTTGAGTAACTGGGATTACAGGCGCCTCTCACCATGCCGGGCTAATTTTTGTATTTTTAGTAGAGACGGGGTTTCACCATGTTGGCCAGGCTGGTCTCGAACTCCTAACCTCATGATCTGCCCATTTCGGCCTCCCAAAGTACTGAGATTACAGATGTGAGTCACCACGCCTGGCCTCAAGCCATTTTTAATTCCATTCAGAGTAGAGGATTAGAGCTGGCACAGTTACATAGTGCTGAGATTGCAGTGCTGTTAAAGATTATGAAGAGGGCCAGACATTGGCCACGACCTCAAAACTAACCTTACAAAGAGGAAATAGCATCTGCCTTTTGCTTCATGCTAATAAGCCCAGTCAATGGAGGGCATTTATGTTTATTTTCAATAAACCCTTATTTGGAATCCATGTGACAGTGTTTAGACTTTCTGTATCTCTTGATTAGGGCTCAAATCCAGTGGATTTTGCCATGAGATTTGTACTAAGAATGCAGCATTATGTCTGTCAAGCCACAACTTTAAAAATGATAGAACGGGTGCTCCATGTGTACATGTAAAGCTCATTCTTGAGGAATATCCCACACACTGGCATGTATAAGAGCTATTCACAGAGAGGTCTGCATGGCATGGATGAATGCCCAAAGATCCCAGAGTTTATGTTTGTCCTCTGGCCAGGCACCTGAATCGTACTATAGCTTAGTTATTAAGAATTCTGTTCTGGTATCAAAGAGGCCTGGGCTGAAGTTCTGGACTCTGATGTTCAGTTGTGTTAGGCCAAGTTACTTAATTTTTCTAAACCTTGGTTTTCCTTATCTGTAAAATGAGGCTATTAATAATGCCTGCCTCAGAGGGTTGTTGCAAAGATTAAATAATTTATGCCAAGCATCTACCATAGAACATAATAAGCATTACATAAATGGTGACTGACAGTTCTTAGGAGGCAGATTTCAGGGGCTCTAGAATCAATCAGACATACCTGGATTTTAACCCTGGCTCTGCTGATTACTGTGTGACTTTGGGCAAGTCACTTAATCCCCGGGAGCCTCAGTTTCCTCGTCTGTGAAGTGGGGATATAATAGCGCTTATATATTTCTTTCCTTCCTTTTTTTTTTTTTTTTTTTTTGACACGGAGTCTCACTCTGTCGCCCATTCAGAGTAGAGGATTAGAGCTGGTACAGTTACATAGTGCTGAGATTGCAGTGCTGTTAAAGACTATGAAATCTTTAACAGCTGGAATGCAGTGGTGCGAGCTCGGCTCACTGCAACCTCTGCCTCCCAGGTTCAAGCAATTCTCCTGCCTCAGCCTCCCAAGTAGCTGGGATTACAGGCATGCACCACCATACCTGGTTAATTTTTGTATTTTTAGTAGAGATGGGTTTTCGTCATGTTAGCCAGGCTGGTCTCAAACTCCTGACCTCAGGTGATCTGCCTGCCTTGGCCTCCCAAAGTGCTGGGATTACAGGCGTGAGCCACCTCTCCTGGCCTGCTCATATATTTCTTAGGGGTGTTGTGAGTGAGGGTTAAGCATAAGAAAGCATGTAGAGCCAGAAGTATGGTGCCTGGCATTTAGCAAGCACTCCGATGTGAACTTTCACATAATACGGCACCCAGGTTTGTTGAGTGAAGATTTGCCCAAGTACAGCACTGCTTAAGAATGAATTCAAGCTCACCTTTCTTTTTCTGCAACAGACTAGATATACTATATTGTGTAGCATTTATACAAAATAAACTTCAGGTTAGTTCTTTTTCAGTTGTAGATTTTATTCTTGAAAGGGGATAAGAGGCTCTCCAGTAAGGGCTGCATACACGATGCAAGAAGACCCAAGCCCCCTTTATGGTTATTACAATAGATGTGGACTCACTGAGCTGGCAGCTATTAAAATAAACCTAGGACCAGGCATTAATGATCACAAAGCAAGAAGTGGTGCCTCCTGCAATTGGGTAGCTGACATAGATGAGGTGGGGTTTTTTGTTGTTGTTGTTCTTTCTATTCTTGTTCAATGATTTTTGAAATTTAATTTAAAGACAAAGTGGTTTTAATCTCTCCAAGCTGTGCAGGATAGTGCTATAGAATTCATTATGTCCATTACGCTCATGCGAACGTTGATGGTACACAATCTTAGCAACACCCTAATTTATGCCGTTGTTTTGTTACTATTCAATGCATAACAGGATCCGTGAAGCCTGATTCCAGGTGAGAGAGCCAGAACACAGGTCAGCTTGTGCACTGCCGTGCTTCCTATTCCAAGGGCCCTCTGCACTCAGTGACTGGAAGCAGCGCGCTACGGGCGCTCCGGACCGCCGGAGAAAGAAACGAGGGGTGTCTTCCCAGAGCGGCAGTTTTCGTGAATGGTAAGTCATTTAAACCGTCATTTTTTTGTATCAAAAGAGATGCAGAGATGCTAGAGAGTCTATTAATTTGAAGGCATTTTAAAAACATAAACTGCAAAGAGAGTTTTGGTATACAAGGGCCATTTCTGGCACTGCCCCCAGACTCCAATTCAGTCTCCTCTATCATTACAGATACTTTGGGAGAAAAAATTTTTAAAGTACTGCTGTACTGTATCATAGATTTTCAAGCATCCGTGTTACTGGGGTAAATTCTATTTCTCCTTTGAAGTTTGTGAACGTAGTATTTCTAATTTGCTTTTGAGGTTTTTAATAGTTAACATCTGTACATGGTAATAAAAGCCAAATAGTAAAGAAAATATGTAAAACGAAAAGTAAACATCTTCCTGTCCTGCGTTTCTCATCACTAGCCCCCTCCTCAAAAGTCACCGTTATTAGCAATTTCTTGGCTATCCATTCCCCCAAAATTAATGCATATTGCTGTAACGGCTGCTGATTTGTTTTATCGGAATCGTATTCTGACCACCTGGATTCAAAATGGCATGATTCTTTTAGAACCGAGTCATACTGTGGAGTACCAGGACTAACAGAAGCTGTCGGAGGCAGGAGGGCAGGGAAAGGGTAGCTTCCGGACTCTGAGCAAGGATTTCTAAGTGTGGCCATTTATTAAAATCCTAACCTGGGATTTTTTTTTTTTTTTTTTTTTTCTTTTTGCGGGGGTTGGGGGGTTAGTTTTGGTTGCTGAGTGACCTGGAGACAAGCCACTTCTAACATCAGGGTCTTAGTTTCTTATCCTTGAATGGAGAAATTTGGGGAAGAGACAAACTCTAAAGTCCCTTCTAGTTTAGACGTCCTCCAGCTCCATCATTTTTGCAGAAAGCAGAACCAGTGAAAGGACCAGGATTAGGTGATTTAATCCTTTCAGAGAACATTTTAAAATATCTAACACAATCGTAAATGAATAGTCTCTGACTCAGAGCAGTCATTTACAGACTGTGTGGGTGGTTTGGCATTGGCAAGTAAAATTACGAATGTAAAGATTTACATTAATTTCAGGACCAAGAAGCTGAGCAACAAATTACAGCTCGGTGTTTGGGTCAGAGGTGCTCTGATTTACCTCAAAATAATTAACATCTGTCTTCTCAAAGCCTCATCTTATTATGTGTAATGTGCACTTCCGTATGCAGGTTGAGATTTATTTGAACAACAAATATTAGGCGCTGCAATTTCGGACACAAAAATGCCTTGTGTTCCACTCCAAATGTTTGGAGGAGCTTTCCTATCATTTCAGCCATTATTTGCTTTATGTGCAGGTGAACAAGGTCAGATGCATGGTGCTCTTCTTAGCCAAAGGCTTAAGAGAGCCTTTGGTATCCCGGCAACAAATATAAACAGTATTCAAGCGACAGATTGGGCAGTTGCTTTCACTAGACCCTCATCAGAGACAAAACTGAGTTAAATTAAAGGAGTCTATTAATCCTTGGCTTTTCCGTGACTATCAGGGAAGGGGACAGAGAAAGGAGGGGGTTATTTTTATGGCAAGCATCCATCCTGGGATTTCATTTCCTTGGGCAACTTTCGTAACATGGGGAGGCAATTTAGCACTGTTGAGATTTTAGAGAACATGCCGAATCTGATCACATGACATGTTACACTGTCTCTAATGTTTTCAGTCCCAGAATAGAGATGGTTATGGTTGCAAGGACATAACCAGAATAAAGTATCAGTTAAATAGCTGTTGACTGGTAACTTCCGAGGGCCTCGTGTTTGGGAATGAAAAGGAAAACTCTTCTGTCTAAATGAACTCCAATACCCAGTTTGGCAAGAAGCAGAGATATCTTATGGGCAGAGGCAAAGGCAGATGTACTGTGGAGCTAGGGGTGCTTCCCCTTTGGAGCCACCCCTTGCATGGGCCCCTCCCAAGCCCTAACCATATATTCATTTGGTCATGTGGTTTGGCAACATTTTCAAAAGACATATTTTGTGTTTTTAAAAAGAGGGAGCCAAATCATATAAGCTGACACTTCCACAAAACTCAGATCCATTCCTGCCCGTGGAACTGGAGTAGATGAAGGAATTTGGAGGCAGCCCTGTACATCAGGGAGAGGTCTGGGGCTTCCTCACCACCTGACCTTCCTCGGAGCACACCGCTCAGGACTCACTCATGAGAAGCTTTGAGGCTAGAGGTCTCATTTTCAAATACCAAACTTTCTTACTTGACAACAATTCAACTTTTACTTAACTGTTTTGTGCCTTAGTTTCCCCATGTGGAATATGGGGATAACTTTAGTACCTACCTCATAGGAATAGTGTGAAGATTAAAGGAGTTAATATATGTAAAGTGCTTAGAACAATGCTGGGCACCTGCTTTACACAATTTTGCTCTTATTATGACTGTTATTGCTTTGTTTTTGTTTTTGAGATAGAGTCTTGCTCTGTCACCCAGGCTGGAGTTCAGTGGTGCGAACTTGGCTCACTGCAACCTCCACCCCCCAGGTTCAAGCGATTCTCCTGCCTTAGTCTCCCGAGTAGCTGGGACAAGAGGTGCAAGCCACCACACCTGGCTAATTTTTGTATTTTTAGTAGAGATGGGGTTTCACCATGTTGGCCAGGTTGGTCTTGAACTCCTGGCCTCAAGTGATCCAACCGCCTCGGCCTCCCAAAGTGCTGGGATTACAGGCAGGAGCCACTGCATCTGGCCCGACTGTTATTGTTTTATTGAAATGCTTTAAATTATTTTCACTTCATTCATGGGAGAATGGTTTAATGGATTTATCCTTTTCCTGCAGATTTTCTAAAACAGTCTCAAGAAAATGCTATATATACTATAGAAAGTGGATCACACACACACAGAGAGAGAGAGAGAGAAGGTTGTAAAGAAAGAAAAGGACATTTTTGGAATGGACTGAATGAATAGAAACATGTGCTTATGGTGATAATCCTGAGCTCTAACTCAGAGCACTTATTTTACAACACTGATTATGAAAGAGACCAAAGGTCAAAGATAAATCCGTCCTGCCTCACAACCAGACTGCACTGCTCACCTGACCCAGGGGCCACTGTGTGGTCACCAGGATTCTTCTCACAGCTTCCTTTGCTCTCGTAGTATTTCAAGGAACCCATGAGGTCCCAGCCTGATTACCCAACCCTATGACTTCACTCCCTAGGGAAAGAAGCTGCAGGGAGGAGAAAATTTACTGAGACCTTTAGAAGCAAAGGATCTCCTTTCACTTTCACAACTAAGTCCAGGGTTCAGGAGTCCATTTATTACAAAAATTGAGCTTCATAATGGCTTTATCCCAGAAGTGAAGATCAGGGGGTAAGGACGCTTGGGCTTCTGGGTAAAAGCGTGCTGTTTGCCAATTAGGGTAGAAAGCTAGGAGTTTGACCACTGAAATTGTAATCCCACTTCGGCTCCATGTTTCTTTGTCTTGGGTTATATCACATCCCGTCACTAGTTAGTGGCTCAGTTTGTCTACCAGGAAACCTGGAAATCAACTTTCCTTTTTAAGCTACAATATAATTCCTCAAATCTACTGTGGGCTGTGGTTCTTTTTGGAGTTTCTAGGGCTAGATAGATTGAATTAAGTTAAGCCTGCGTCTTCAGGTTAAACAATCGATACAACCAGGTAACAGTAATTTCTCTAAAACTACAGAATCAAGATCATAGCTCATTATTTTGACATCTTATATGCCAGATGTTGTGCTAAGCACTTTACATGGATTAACTGTCCTGATTGTCTCAACAGCCCTAAGAGGCAGGTATTATTATTCACTCCATTTCACAGCTATGAAACCGAAGCTTAGAGAGATGAGATAATGTCCTCTGAGCTATCTGACTCGGCAAAAGGTTTCAAAGAGAACTTCAAGGTGACCCTGTCCAACTATTTATTTTGGGTCATGAACTATATTAAAATATGAAAGCCGGCTAGTTTCAATACCAACTGACAAAATCCATTTGACAAATATTAAATAGAAATTATAATAACCTCAGTTGGATAAAAAAAGAGATAACAAAAGAAAAAATAAATTATAATAACCAAAGCACTGTTTATAAAGTCCATTTTTAGAGTATGGGTTATTTTCTATTTTCGGCCAATTTAAGAATTATGGTCATTAAAAACTACTTGACCCTAAAGCTCTAGAGTTAAATTTGAATTTATTCACATTTCTTTGGCTTTTCCAAGACAGATCTTCCTTTTAAATGACAGCTCTTCACAAGGAATACTGAGCCTCTCTCTAAGGTTACAAGCCTGAGGCTGGGGTCATTAGGACTTTGCGTAAGGCCCATACCAACTAACACAACCACAGGAGGAGTTGGTGTTGGCCGCACCCTTACCTCTAACCAGGGTTGGCTCTCAGAAAAATGCAGTGAGGCTGGGCACGGTGGCTCACGCCCGTAATCCCAGCACTTTGGGAAGCCTAGGCGGGCAGATCACCTGAGGTCAGGAGTTCGAGACCAGCCTGGCC
This sequence comes from Pan troglodytes, assembly GCF_028858775.2. Lineage (NCBI taxonomy): Eukaryota > Metazoa > Chordata > Mammalia > Primates > Hominidae > Pan > Pan troglodytes. The sequence goes on from NC_072421.2 coordinate 116,995,399, forward strand.
AACGTGGTGAAACCCCGTCTTTGCTAAAAATACAAAAATTAGCTGAGTGTGGTAGCGGGCACCCGTAATCCCAGCTACTCAGGAGGCTGAGGCAGGAGAATCGCTTGAACCCGGGAGGCGGAGGCTGCAGTGAGCTGAGATCGCACCATTGCACTTCAGCCTGGGTGACAGAGTGAAACTCAGTCTCAAAAAAACTTTGGGAGGCCGAGGCAGGCGGATCACGAGGTCAGGAGATCGAGACCATCCTGGCTAACATGGTGAAACCCCGTCTCTACTAAAAATACAAAAAATTAGCCGGGCGTGGTGGCAGGTGCCTGTAGTCCCAGTTACTTGGGAGGCTGAGGCAGGAGAATGGCGTGAACCCAGGAGGCGGAGCTTGCAGCGAGCTAAGATTGCGCCACTGCACTCCAGCCTGGGCGACAGAGCAAGACTCCGTCTCGAGAAAAAAAAAGAATAAAAGAAAAAGAAAAATGAAATGAGTTGGGCTTTGGGCTATTTTATCTGATTGCACCTTATATTGAGAGACAGTACTGTGCGCCTCATGTTCTGTTCCTCCTCCTGCACGTGATCTGCAGTTCCACTTGCCATTTCCTACCTATGTCATTCACTTTCATATTTCCAAGCTTGGCTGTACTATTGTTTTTCCCAGCATGCCCTTACCTGCCCCTCTGCCAGGGCATGATCCTTCAAGACCCAGCTCAGATTGCACCACCTCTGGGAGCCTTCCCAGACTCCACCTGCCCATACTCATTGCTCTCTCCTCTGTACTTCTAAAGTAATCTATCTCTGTCAGCTTCACAAAGGCAGATATTTTGTCTGTTTCATTCATGTGTCCCCAGTGTCTAGAACAGTGCCTGGCACATAGTAGATGTTCAAGAAATAGTTGTTAAGTGAATGAATTATAATGTTTATTTCATGGTATCACAACCAAGTGTTTATTTGTCTGTCCTCATTAAGGGCTATGTCTCATTTCTCTTTACATTCCTAAAACTGAGCATAGAACCTAACACATAGTGAATGTGTGGTAAATGTTTGCTGAAGGAGGAGATAAATGAGAAAATGGGCCAAGTGCAGTGGCTCACACCTGTCATCCCACCACTTTGGGAGGCCGAGGCGGGTGGGTCATTTGAGGTCAGGAGTTTGAGACTAGCTTGGCCAACATGGTGAAACACCGTAACTACTAAAAATACAAAAAATTAGCTGGGTGTGGTGGCACATGCCTGTAGTCCCAGCTACTCAGGAGGCTGAGGCCGGAGAATCGCTTGAGCCCGGGAGGTGGAAGTTGCAGTGAGCTGAGATCGCACCACTGCACTCCAGCCAGGGCGACAGAGACTCTATCTCTAAATAAATAAATAAATAAATAAATAAAATAGCCAGGCACAGTGGCTCATGCCTGTAATCCCAGCACTTTGGGAGGCCGAGGCGGTCGAATCACTTGAGATTGGGAGTTTGAGACCAGCCTGGCCAACATAGTGAAACCCAATCTCTACTAAAAATACAAAAATTAGCTAGGTGTGGTGGCGGGCACTGTAGTCCCAGCTACTCGGGAGGCTGAGGCAGGAGAATGGCTTGAACCCGGGAGGTGTAGGTTGCAGTGAGCCGAGATCGAGCCATTGCACTCCAGCCTGGGTGACAGAGAGAGACCCTGTCTCAAAAATAAATAAATAAATATCTATATAACGAAATAAATAGAGAATGAATGAATGGCATGTTGTAGGGTTTGTGCATTGGTTATTGACTGGCATGAATGAATTTTGGCTCGATCCAGCCACTTGATACCTGGGAACAATTCTGTAGCAATAAATGTACAGGGCCTTTCTTTTTCATTTTCTTACATAATAATTTGGCAAATGTCCGGGGCCTTTTGACTTGCAGCTATTGTTTTTCCAGACCCTGGGCTTACAGGGAAGATCTGGATATTGCAGGGGTTGGGAAATCAACTGGTTCCTGTACTGCTGCTATGTTGTCCATGCTAGAGAACCAGAGAGGCGGGACCTTGGCACACACCCCTCCCCTCCTGAAATCTGTATGAAAAACAGCTGACTCCACATCCAGGGCTTCTACCATACTGTGTTCATGGGATGCTGGCCTGTGCCACACATGTGCTGGCCATCTTGTCATGAGCCCCTAACACAGAGCCCTCCACATAGTAATTGCCTGATGGATGTCTGGTTGTGATGATGACAATATTGAACAGTGGCTGTCACACAACATGACTCAGGCCACTCCAAGGGGAGAGGAACAGACATGTTCCTGGGGCACCTGAGGACGCTGCCGATAGAGCTGTGCCAACTGCACGCCCATGTGACTGATTAGGGCTGATTAGGCCAGACCTGCTCCCAGACCTGGGCCTAATGTTCCCAGCTTCTAAGACTATTTCAGCCACTAAAAGCCCATGAGAACCCTTGAGTGAATGTGGCCCTTTTTGACGTGCTCAGGAAGCAGGCAGAGTTTGTTCTCTCTCACTTGTGAGTGGGAGGCCTCCAGGAGTGCAGCAGCGGACTTGCTCAGTAGTAACATCCATTGTCATTTCTTGAGCTTTGACTATGGGCCAGGCACTCTTTTAATTGTGGATACTCATTTAATCCTTTCAGTGGCCTTATGATGCAGGTGCTAAGATTACCATTTCCCAGATGAGGAAACTGAGGCACCTGGCAAACCACGTGTAACACCTGCAGATGAAAACCCTGAAAACAAAGGGAACCCCCCCAACTTAGAGAGAGTCAGGAAGTAGCACTTAATGCTGCGGTGCCTGGAAAATAACCACGGAGACCCAGAGGAAGGGAGGGGTTCAAGCTCTTTAGGGACCATCGGCCTGCTTGGGGACCTACCCATGTGAGGAGCCCCTGGAGAGGCGCTTGGTGCGGTGGTTAAGAGCATGGTTCCGCCCCTTTCCAGCTGTGAAATGGTGAGCAAGATTCTAAGTCTCACTGCCTCACCTTGCTCAGCCGGAAAATGGGGTCAAGAACACTACTTGCCTGGCACTGTAGTGAGGATGAAATAAATTAGTATTTGCGAGGCGCTTGGCACAAAGCCTAGCATATAATATGCGCTTAAGTGTTTGTTAAATAACTACGGGCTCTCTCAGAGTCGGCCCCTTCCCTTTAGGCGCCGGTTTTGTAATCTGGGAAACTTTGTAAAGAGCGCTCTCAGCGCGGTGGCTAAAACAGTCCGCTAGGACTATGCCGAGTAGCAGCAGAAGGAAATGGCCCGGCCCGCCAGGCGGGGAGCTGCAGACAACTAGGAGAGAGGAGGAGAGGGCACGCCCTGAGGGAAAAAACGCGGCTTTTGCAGGCCTAATGGCGGTTGAAAGTCGCCGAAGTGCAAGGCTGGATTGAGACAGACAGGCTGAAAAAGTCGCAGCGCAGCCGCAGCGGCAGCAGCCGATGGCCGACTCCTTCCTTTTCCAGTCCACGTGCCCAGGCGGGTCTCCGGCCGCCTCTCGCACCTGCCTGCAGAGGGCGCGCTGCTTCTCGCCTCGGCCTGGGCACCGCGGCCGACTCCGCTGGAAGAGCTGTGTCCTCCACGCAGGCCGCTTTCCACCAAGCTCAGCTAAACCCACCGCCCCCAAGAAGTCTACCCTGGCCGCTCCAGCCAAGCTCTTCCTCCCCTGAACCCCCAAAGCATCATCAGCACTGCATAATTTAGAACTTGGATATGTGCTGGCTGGTCACTGTGTCCTACGTATGGGACAAATCTTGGCTCAACAATATCATACTTTGCATTTCTCCCCCGAGTCACACACGGCCATTGGCATACCGGCAGCCACATAGCGTGTGCCCAGCAAACACCTGGTGTACCTCTACTAGGTCTCACTGTATTGGCTCCCAAAGGAGACTCTCAGGATCCCTGATGTCCCCAAGCCCTGGGGTGGCAGAAGGGACACCTGGGAGGATGCCTGCATGGCCTCAGTTGCCACTTCGAGCCTTCACTGACCAAATGAGGTCGGTGTAGCCCACCTCAGAAGGCAATGCCTTCGTGCAAAGGAAACCCTCTGCCAGGGAATCCATTGATATGGAAATATTTGCTGAGCCCCAGCTTTGGTGCAGAGCCCTGTGCTGGGCACCAGGGACACAGTGAGGAATAGAAAGGATTCTTGTGGTGATGGGAGGCAATGTAGAAAAATTAGAATAGCAAGAGATTTAAAGTCAGGCTGGGCGCGGTGGCTCACGCCGGTAATCCCAACACTTTGGGAGGCCAAGGTGGGTGGATTATTTGAGGTCTGGAGTTCGAGACCAGCTTGACCAACAAGGTAAAATCCTGTCTCTACTAAAAAAAAAAAAAAAAAAAAAAAAAAAAAATTAGCAGGGCGTGGTGGCGCATGCCTGTAGTCTCAGCTACTTGGGAGGCTGAGGCAGGAGAATTGCTTGAACCCCGGGAAGTGGAGGTTGCAGTGAGCCAAGATTGCACCACTGCACTCCAGCCTGGGCGACTGAGTGAGACTCCGTCTCAAAAAAGAAAAAAAACAGAGAGAGACTTAGAATCAGAAAATCCCCCACAGGCACTAGCTGTGTGGCCTTGGGCACACCATGTCACTTCTTTGAGTCTCAGTTTCCTCTTCTGTATCTCCGAGGGAGTCTGGAGTAGGGTAGCGGTGGTCAGATCTACAATGATAGCCAGATTTATAATGTTTTAATGTTCATGAGAACATACTTATCCATGAAGTAAGTAATTTAAATTACATTTTTAACAGTACACATTTTTTTTTTTTTGAGATAGAATCTCGCTCTGTTGCCCAGGCTGGAGTGCAGTGGTGCCATCTCGGCTCACTGCAACCTCCGCCTTCTGGGTTCAAGCGATTCTCCAGCCTCAGCCTCATGAGTAGCTGGGATTACAGGCGCTCACCACCACACCCAGCTAATTTTGTATTTTTAGTAGAGATGGGGTTTCACCAGGTTGGCCAGGATGGCCTCGAACTCCTGACCTCAAGTGATCCACCTACCTCAGCCTCCCAAAGTGCTGGGATTACAGGCATGAGCCACTGCACCCAGCTTTATTCCTTCGATTTAGCTGTAACTTTGTAACCAACCTCTCCCTATCCTCCCCTCCCCTCTACCTTTCCCAGCCTCTAATAATCATAATTCTACTCTCTACTTCTATGAGCTCAGGGGTTTTTTTTAGCTCCCACATATAAGTGAGAACATGCAGAACATGCCTGACTTATTTCACTTAACATAATGTCCTCCAAGCTCATCCATCTTGTCATGAATGACAAGATCTCATTCTTTTTTATGGCTGAATAATATTCTGCTGTGTATATGTATGACATTTTCTCTATCCATTCATCCATTGCTGGACACTAAGATAGATTCCATATCTTAGCTATTGTAAATAGTGCTGCAATAAACATGGGGAGGCAGGTATCTCAATACACTGATTTCCTTTTTGGGGGTATATATCCAGTAGTGAGTGGAATTGCTGGATCATATGGTAGTCCTATTTGTAGTTTTTTTGTTTTTTTTTTTTTAAGAAACCTTCATACCATTTTCCATAATGGCTGTACTGATTTACATTCTCATCAACAATGTACAAGTCCCCTTTTCTCTGCATCCTCCCTAGCATTTTTTTTTTTTTGTCTTTTTGACAATAGCTATTCTAGCTGGGGTATACATTATATTTTTTTAAATTGAAGCATAAAATGGAAGTGATGGTGTTTTGTGAAAACCAAATGATAAAATAGTTATGAAAGCTGTTGTAACTGAAAGAGGCACCACAAAGTTTCATTTTGTTTACCACTGCTAAAATATATAGGAGGCACCCAGTTAATGTTTCTTGAGGAGAATGGAAATGTTTCCTGAGTGATAGGATCCATATATACACATGAGAGTTAAGAGTGCCAGAACATCTGACATGTGCCAAATGCGCTGTCCAGATGATAAGTATTTAATGGATTCTCTTAGAGAGCAATCACTGGGCGGGGTGGTCAGGGCTGCATGGTGGAGGTGAGATTTCAGTTGGGCCCTGATGATGGCGTTGATCTTTGGTGAAGAGGCATGAGGAAGACAATCCAGACAGAGGGAAGGGCATGCACTAAGGGCACAAAAGCAGGAAGGTATGAATGATCGAGAATGCCAAGTGCAGGAGGGCAGGGCCCTCTGCCTCTGCTCTACCCTCAGTGCCTAGCACAGTCCCTGACACATAGTAGGCTCTCAATACATGTTTGTGGAAGGGAGGGAGGGAGGGAGGAAAGAAGGAAGGAAGAGAGGAAGGAAGGAAGGAAGGAAGGAAGGAAGGAAGGAAGGAAGGAAGGAAGGAAGGAAAGGAAAGGAAGGGCGGAAGGGTGGGCCAGGTGTGGTGGCTTACCACTATAATCCCAGCATTTTGGGAGGCCAAGATGCGAGGATCACTTGAGCATAGGAATTTGAGACCAGCCTGGCCGACACGGTGAAACCCTGTCTCTACTAAAAATGCAAAAATTAGCTGGGTATGGTGGTGGGTGCCTGTAATCTCAGCTACTCGGGAGGCTGAGGCAGGAGAGTCGCTTGAACCCAGGAGGTGGAGGATGCAGTGAGCTGAGATCACACCACTGCACCCCAGCCTGGGCGACAGAGGGAAACTCCATCTCAAAAAAACAAACAACAGCAGCAGCAACAACAAAAATTAGCTGGGCGTCGTGGTGCATGCCTGTAGTCCCAGCTACTTAAGAGGCTGAGACAGGAAAATCGCTTGAACCCAGGAGGTGGAAGTTGCAGTGAGCCGAGATCGCACCACTGCACACCAGCCTGGGCGACAGAGCGAGACTCCCTCTCCAAAAAAACAGATTACATGATACAATGTGAGTAAAGTGCCTGCTGCAACCCTCAAGGACAATTGGTGGCCATTGTGATCACACCCCTTAGGCTGAAGCAGATTTCGGAGGAGTGCTTTGCATACAGTAGGTCATCAGCTAATACAGGTTGACTGAGAGGAAGTTTGGGGCCTTGAACCTTTTATCCCTGTAGGCAATGGGGAGCTTCGCACAAAAAGTAGGGTGGGTGTTGGACGATGAACACAGATGTGGACAATGGGTGTTGGACAATCAACACAGATGTGGTGTGAGGTGTGGGTTGAAGTGGAGGAGGAGACACAGGTGTCGCAGTTGTTGCAACAGCAAAGGGATTAGGGACAGGCTAGGGTGATGGCAATGGGGATGAAAGGACAGGTATGGCAGAGAAAGCATAACAGAACTTGTTTTTTGTTGTTGTTTTTGAGACAGAGTCTCGCTCTGTTGCCCAGGCTGGAGTGCAATGGCGCAGTCTTGGCTCACTGCAACCTCTGCCTCCTGGGTTCAAGCGATTCTCCTGCCTCAGCCTCTTGATGTGTCCGGAATTGGTGGGTTCTTGGTCTCACTGACTTCAAGAATGAAGCCGCAGACCCTCGCGGTGAGTGTCACAGGTCTTAAGGTGGCGCGTCTGGAGTCTGTCCCTTCTGATGCTCAGATGTGTTCAAAGTTTTATCCTTCTGGTGGGTTCGTGGTCTCGCTGGCTCAGGAGTGAAGCTGCAGACCCTCGCGGTGACTGTTACAGCTCTTAAGGCAGCGCGTCTGGAGTTGTTCGCTCCTCCTGGTAGCCTCGTGGTCTCACTGGGCTCAGGAGTGAAGCTGCAGATCTTTACAGTGAGTCTTACAGCTCATAAAAGCAGCGTGCACCCAGAGTGAGCAGTAACAAGATTTATTGCAAAGAGCGAAAAAACAAACCTTCCACACCGTGGAAGGAGACCGGAGCGGGTTGCCAATGCTGGCTGGGCAGCCTGCTTTTATTCTCTTATCTGGCCCCCACCCACATCCTGCTGATTGGTAGAGCCCAGTGGCCTGTTTTGTCAGGGCGCTGATTGGTGCGTTTACAATCCCTGAGCTAGATACAAAGGTTCTCCAGGTCCCCATCAGATTAGATACAGAGTTTGGACACACAGGTTCTCCAAGGCCCCACCAGAGCAGCTAGATACAGAGTATCAATTGGTGCATTCACAAACCTTGAGCTAAACACAGGGTGCTGATTGGTGTGTTTACAAACCTTGAGCTAGATACAGAGTGCCGATTGGTGTATTTACAATCCCTGAGCTAGACATAAAGGTTCTCCAAGGCCCCACCAGAGCAGCTAGATACAGAGTGTCGATTGGTGCACTCACAAACCTTGAACTAAACACAGAGTGCTGATTGGTGTATTTACAATCCCTGAGCTAGACATAAAGATTCTCCACGTCCCCACCAGAGCAGCTAGATACAGAGTGTCAATTGGTGCACTCACAAACCTTGAACTAAACACAGGGTGCTGATTGGTGTATTTACAATCCCTGAGCGAGACATAAAGACTCTCCACGTCCCCACCAGACTCAGGAGCCCAGCTGGCTTCACCTAGTGGATCCCACACTGGGGCTGCAGGTGGAGCTGCCTGCCAGTCCCGCGCCGTGCGCCCGCAGTCCTCAGCCCTTGGGTGGTCGATGGGACTGGGCGCCGTGGAGCAGGGGGTGGTGCTCGTTGGGGAGGCTCGGGCCGCACAGGAGCCCATGGAGTGGGTGGGAGGCTCAGGCATGGAGAGTTGCAGGTCCCGAGCCCTGCCCTACGGGAAGGCAGCTAAGGCTCGGTGAGAAATCGAGCGCAGCGCCAGTGGGCCGGCACTGCTGGGGGACCCAGTACACTCTCCGCAGCCACTGGCCCGGGTGCTAAGTCCCTCATTCCCCAGGGCCGGCAGGGCTGGCCGGCTGCTCCGAGTGCGGGGCCCGCCAAGCCCACGCCCACCCGGAACTCCAGCTGGCCCGCAAGCGCCTCATGCATCCCCGGTTCCTGCTCGCACCTCTCCCTCCACACCTCCCTGCAAGCTGAGGGAGCCGGCTCTGCCCTTGGCCAGCCCAGAAAGGGGCTCCCACAATGCAGTGGTGGGCTGAAGGGCTCCTCAAGTGCCGCCAAAGTGGGAGCCCAGGCAGAGGAGGCGCCGAGAGCGAGCGAGGGCTGTGAGGACTGCCAGCATGCTGTCACCTCTCACTGAGTAGCTGGGATTCGATGACAGGTGCGTGCCACCACACCCGGCTAATTTTTGTATTTTTAGTACAGATGGGGTTTCACCATGTTGGTCAGGCAGGTCTCGTACTGCTGACCTCGTGACCCACCCGCCTCGGCCTCCCAAAGTGCTGGGATTACAGGCGTGAGCCACTGTACCCGGCCAGAACTTATTTTTGAAAGGAAACTGTGGAGAGATGACTGCAAATTAGAAAAGAGAAATAGGTGTGAACTCAGAAAGATGCAGAGACCTGCTACGTGTGTTTTACTGCCAAAAAGCACAGAGCTGAGCCTGTCTGCCACCTCCTGTCAAAGTGTAAAATAACCCGGAAGACTCACAGGGGGTTCTGCTGGCCCTGGTCAGTGAAAGTTGGAATGGCCAGTTCCCAGACGCTGCAAATTTTTTGGGCAATAACATTTTCCCAGGAATTTTAGAGACTGCCGGATTTTTTTTTTTTTTTCCTTCTCTTCCTTCAAAGTGTCAGGACAGCACCGTCCACAAGGGGGCAGATTATATCTGGCAAAGTCCAATTACGATGGCAATACTAGTGATATTAAAAGGCAATCTCCCGGCCGGGCGCTGTGGCTCATGCCTGTTATCCCAGCACTTTGGGAGTCCAAAGTGGGCAGATCACTTGAGATCAGGAGTTCAAGACCGGCCTGGCCAATATGGTGAAACCCCATCTCTACTAAAAATAGAAAAATTAGCCGGGTGTAGTGGCAGGCGCCTGTAATCCCAGCTACTCGGGAGGCTGAGGCAGAAGAATGGCTTGAACCCGAGAGAATGGCTTGAACCCGGGAGGCGGAGGTTGCAGTGAGCCGAGATCGTTCCATTGCACTCTAGCCTGGGCGTCGCAGCGAGACTCCATCTCAGAAAAATAAAAAATAAAGGTAATCTCCCCTCATAGGTGCTTCAGCTATCTGAACAAGCACAAGGAGGATATCAATGCCATCCATTTCCCCTGCCCTATTAGCAGGAGCTGCAACGTCAGAGGTGTGCGTGTTGCCATATGGCAATGAGGCAAGCTCTGGGAAGCCAAAGAGCCCTTACCGGACTACAGGGAACATTGGTTATTGGCCAAACTTGACACTTCCTCCTGCTTCTAGCTCCTGGACACCTTACCATTTTCATCTCCCTAACAGGGCCAGGAAACAGCAGAGTGTGAGGCCCAGTGGGCCTGATGGTGCTAGGAAGACCCCTGCAAACTGAGATCAGTTGGGCAAGTGCCCACTGCAAGCCGAGCCCAGGATTGGGTGTGGGGAGGTGGAAATCCAGGAGAAATCAAAGACTCCTTCACCAAACCCAATCTGATGGAAGAGAAAAGGCAAGCCCACATTGGTTCAGAGATCACAGAGACCTGGTTCAGATCTCGGTCCCATCACTTCTTAGCACTATGTCATAAATCAGGCTGCTGAACTTCCTGAACCTCAGTTACCTCATCTGTAAAATGGGGAGGGCAAAAACAGTATCCACCTCACAGGGTGGTTGTGGGGTTTCAGTGAGATATTGCATAAATGAGATAGAGCCTGGCTCACAGGTAGTGCTCAGTAAATGGTAGCTGGAATCCATGTTATTGTTCCAGTAACAATAAAGCAATGTGGTACCATTGACTATACTGAGTACAGAAAAACCTTGGAAGACACAAGTGGCAGGTGAGTAGAAAGTGGGTTTTTCCCTGACTGATTGAAGGTGAAGGGGCAGGAGGTGTGAGAACGGAGCAGGGAGGGCATTCCAGAAAGAGGGAAAGACAGGATGTCTTCAGGGCTGGTCCCATGGGTCTGCATCGGCAAGGATGGAGGCTGCTGTGATGGGGCTGAGTGGTTTCAGGCCCAGCCCAGCCAGGTACAGGCAGCTGCTCAGCTCCCCGACTGTGCATTAAGAAGTCAGTGAAAAAGTCATATGAGGGGCTGGGTGCGGTGGCTCACGCCTGTAATCCCAGCACTTGGGAGGCCAAGGCTGGCGTATCGCCTGAAGTCAGGAGTTCAAGACAAGCCTGGCCAACATGGTGAAACTCCATCTCTACAAAAAATACAAAAATTAACTGGGCATGGTGGCAGGTGCCTGTAATCCCAGCTACTTGGGAGGCAGAGGCAGGAGAATTGCTTGAACCCGGGAGGTGTAGGTTGCAGTGAGTCGAGATCATGACACTGCACTTCAGCTTGGGTGACAGAGCGAGACTCGGTCTCAAAAACAAAAGTAAAAACAAAGAAGTAATATGAGGGAAACAGTGTCTCGGATGATTGTTAGAGAAGTCTCTTGGTCTCCAGCCACAGCATTTTAGAAGAGGAAGGCAAATCTATGACCGCAAGCTAAGGAAGATGAGGCCCAATCTCCCTCTGCAGGTGCAGAGAAGCCAATAATATGGGATAAGCGACTCTGGAAGTTTCTTTCTTCTGGGCCTGAACATATGTCTAGAATTCCAAGAACATGACCCAGTGGGACCCAGAAGCCAGCCCACGAAACCCTCAGCTATCAACTGCAAAATGCTCATCCCGGGCATTTGTCCCCCCACCACCCCCAAACTCCCCACCCCAGGGACAGTAAACTGGAAGGCTATTCTTGACATTTCTGATCTCAGGGCCCGGTCTAAGGTTTTCATTTCCATGCTGGGTTTTGTTTTTTTGTTTGTTTGTTTGTTTAGAAAGAGTCTTGCTCTGTCACCCAGGCCAGAGTGCAGTGGCGCGATCTCAGCTCACTACAACCTTAACCTCCCGGGTTCAAGCGATTCTCCTGCTCCCAAGTAGCTGGGACTACAGGCACACACAACCATACCCAGCTACATTTTTGTATTTTTAGTAGAGACAGGGTTTTGCCGTGTTGGCCAGGCTGGTCTCGAACTCCTGACCTCAAGTGATCTGCCCACCTCAGCCTCCCAAAGTGTTGGGATTACAGGTGTGTGCCACCGCACCTGGCCCATCCTGGTTCTATAAGTTTAACTTCCCCCATGAGTAGATCTTTTTAGGGCGCTGACAGAGCCAGCAGAGCTGGGCTCATTTCCTGTTTGCCCAGATGCTAAGCTGCCATATAACCCTTGGTTACACAGGCCCTTGGAAGGAAGCCTTGGCCTAAATAGCCCCAAACAAGTGATAATAGAAAAGCCTTTTATATTTAGCTTTTGGATATTGTAAGTGATTTTTGGCAGCATATTTCTCTTCCTAAATAGAGCTGGATTGGGCTAATTAAAATTAACTTTATGGGATGCAGAATAGGAGAGTGGTTAAGAGCCTTTATAGACCAGTGGTATGGGCGCTCAGCCACACAGTCTGGTTTTCAGTCCAATCACCACCATTTGCTAGCTGTTTATCTCCCTGAGTTTCTTCATCTGCAAAACACAGATATAGCCAGAATACCTTTCTCATTGGGTATCTGTGAGGATTGCATGAAGACTAATACATGTAACACAGCCTGATGTCTGGCTCCTGGAAGCATTCAATAAAGGGTGGCAATCATAGTTATCATGACATTATTTCCCTAGTAGACCCACTGGGCTTTGGATAAAGGAAGTCTAAAGGTAGCCTGGGGGAGGGGTATATGAGGGAAAATCAGGCCAGGATTAAAAACTGTCAGCATAGGCCCGGCACAGTAGCTCTCATCTGTAATCGTACCACTTTGGGAGGCGGAGGCAGGTGGATCACTTGAGGTCAGCAGTTTGAGACTAGCCTGGCCAACATGGCAAAACCCTGTCTCTACTAAAAAATACACAAATTAGCCGAATGTTGTGGCAGGTGCCTGTAGTCCCAGCTACTTGGGAGGCTGAGGCAGAAGAATTGTTTGAACCCGGGAGGCAAAGGTTGCCGTGAGCCAAGATCGTGCCTGGGTGACAGAGTGAGACTCTGTCTCGCAATAAATAAATAAATACATACATAATAATAAAAAATTGTCAGCCTATAATCCAGAAAAAAACAATCCACCTGTGGATAATCGAGTTATCCACTTCTTATTCTTTTTTTTTTTTTGAAACAGGGTCTCACTGTTGCCCAGGCTAGAGTGCAGTGGTGTGATCAGAGCTCACTGCGGTGTCGAACTCCTGGCCTCAAGTGATCTTCCTGCCTCAGTTTCCCAAAGTGTTGGGATTACAGGAGTGAGCCACCACTCAACGGCCAGAACGTGATTTCTTGACCCTTTTTCTCAGGATTGTGCTAGCTCCTCAGCAGGTTTAGGCTAGAGTGAGCAGGTGGCGTTGCCCCAAGACCAGTTGGATGCAGAGTCTGTCAGGAATCACTTCTCTATGCAAGGGAGTAGGTCTGGCTAGGCACAGGTATGTGCTTGCAAGGTAAATAGTTGTTACTGACACAGTCACCTTTGTCTGTGAGGGGAGGAGGAGGCCAATGCCTATGGAAGGACAAAACTCCTTCTGCCTTAGGCAGGTCTTACCTGCCCCTGCATTCTTGTCAGGTTATATATTGCTCTTGTGATGTGTTTGGAAAAAGACAAGAAAACACACTTTTTTTTTTTTTCTTCTAGCCAGGACCTCTGGCTAGAGGTAGAGGGACTTCTTAGACGTCACTATCATGGCTGAAGCCTCAATTCTGTCCTAAGCCAGGAAACCAAATTGGTAAAATTGGTCTTTTTTTTTTTTTTTTTGACAGGGTCTCACTCCTGTCTCCCAGGCTGGAGTGCAGTGGCACAATCTCAACTCACTGCAGCCTCGATAGCCCAGGCTCAAGTGATCCTCCCACCTCAGCCCCTCAAGTAGCTGGAATTACAGGCATGAGCTACCACGGCCAGCTAATTTTTGTATTTTTAGTAGAGACAGGGTTTCTCCATGTTGGCCAGGCTGGTCTCGAACTCCTGACCTCAGGCGATCTGCCGGCCTGGGCCTCCAAAGTGCTGGGATTACAGGCGTGAGCCATCATGCCTGGGCTAGTAAATTCAGTCTTTATATCATGGTTCCTCCATTGTTGTCAATAACTCTAGCACTGTGAACATGCTTTTGTGAGCTGATGCTGCTATTTACTTCTCTATTTACACATTTACGTATTTGTGTCTCCCTGATACCACATTTATCTTTTGAATGGGTAATATATTGGTAATATATCCTCGGATACCAAATTGACAAGGTATAAAGGGTTTACAGCAACAAGTTAGTTTCCCTCCCACCCCTGTTCCCTCGCCACCCCCAGGTAATCTCCATGACCACATTCTGGTGTTCCCTTCCAGAGATAAGCTATGCCTATCCAGGCATCTATTATTTTAGGTGGTAGCATTCTTACTCATATTTGTATCCCAGTGCGTAGAGGAGTGCCAAACAAAAGTATGCTGTCAAAAAAAGCTTGTTGGTTGCATGTTTGTTGCTCCAGATTTGTTGCCCTCATCCCAGCCATGGGTGCCTGAACTCTCTAGTTGAAATTTTCACGAGCTTATCAAAATTTTACCTGGAGCCAAGCGCGGTGGCTCATGCCTCTAATCCCAGCACTTTGGGAGGCCGAGGCAGGCGGATCACGAGGTCAGGAGTTCGAGACTAGCCTGGCCAACATGGTGAAACCTCGTCTCTACTAAAATTACAAAAAAAATTAGCTGGGCGTCGTGGCGGGTGCCTGTAATCCCAGCTACTTGAGAGGCTGAGGCAAGGAGAATCGCTCGAAGCTGGGAGGCAGAGGTTACAGTGAGCTGAGATTGCGCCATTGCACTCCAGCCCAGGCAAGAGTGTGAGACTCCGTCTCAAAAAAAAAAAAAAAAAAAAAATTTTTTTTTAAAAAAAAAATTTTTTTTTTTTTTTTTTTTTTTTTTTTTACCTGTTTGGACTTGCAGCTCTGGCTTTATTTTCTCCAGACTGAAATTTACAAAGAAGCTACTGGGGCCTTGCCTAATATAAACAAGTTATTCTCCTTCACAATAGAACTCTAAAGAGCACCCTGATGCATGAATTTTCTTCCCTGCTCTGTTCAGTGTAAAACAGAAGCTTAGCCCCAGCTCCTCTTTGTTAGGTGACTGTTCCCTGAGGCAAGGGTTAAAGAGACTTTGATGCTGCTCATCTTAGGGGAGTCTCTAAGCATACTCATCTCAGAATTCTGGCTCAGGAAATAAAATGCAGGAGTTTCCACTGCAGTATTCCTCAGTCCTTGACAGAGCTGGGTTTTCCAGAAGCATCCAGACAGCAGTGCCACCTTCATATTCTCTCATATTCTCTCTCTCTCTCTCTCCCTCTCTCTCTCACACACACACACACATTTTTTTTCTCCCTGATGTGGCTAGGGGACAGGCTGGACTCCTGCACTTGATCCATATAAAAGAACCTAAGGAAGAAAGAAAAAGGGAGGAGTAAGAGGGCCACTCCCTGTCCTGTTCTATGATCACGAGGCTTGTAAACTCAAGGAGGCAGCAGGGCAGAGTGCCGAAGCAAACACAGGCTGCCTGGGCTGGAATCCTGACTCTGCCATTTATCACCTGTGTGACTTTGAAACCACCTTTGCAAAATTATAACTGAGGAAGTTATGATAGTGAAAGAAAACAGACCTAACCGATTCCATCTTGCTTCTAACCTTTAAACTGTCCTTGTTCATTCCTGGGCATAGGCCGAACTCTCCATTGCAATTCCCCTGTCTTGATAAATCATCTCTATCTAGGCAGTGAGCAAGGTGAACCCATTGGGTGGTTACAACTTTGGACAAGTTATTTAACCTCTGTCTGCTTCCATTTCTTCCACCGTAAAATGGGGATAACTGTACCTACTTTAAAAGACTTGTTATGAGGATTCAGTGAGTTAACAGATTGCAATGCATTTAGAACGGTGCCTGGGCATGTGGTAAGTGCAATATACATGCTATTTATTTATTTATTGTTTTTATTTTATTTTATTTTTGAGATGGAGTCTCACTCTGTGGCCCAGGGTGGAGTGCAATGGCGCGATCTCGGCTCACTGCAACCTCTACCTCCTGGGTTCAAGCAATTCTCCTGCCTCAGCCCCCCAAGTAGCTGGGACTACAGGTGCCCACCACCATGCCTGGCTAATTTTTGCATTTTTAGTAGGGACAGGGTTTCACCATGTTGGCCAAGCTGACCTCAAACTCCTGACCTCAGGTGATCTACCTGCCTTGGCCCCCTAAAGTGCTGGGATTACAGGCGTGAGCCACTGCACCCCGCCTATACATGTTTTTTAAACAAAAAGAAAAACGTCCATGTCAGTGGTTCCCGTGTTTGGTGCATGTCCCTCTATTCCCTGGCTGTAAGTTTCAAGGTTTTCACTTACCGATCTTAGGCCCTTTGGTGCATTTTTTTCCTATTGGGAAAAAGCTAAATGTTGTGTTGTATGGTGCATTTCTTACACAGAAAGGAAAAACTAAAAAATAGCCTGTATCTAGGCTAAAATTCCTGTATAAAGGCAAGATTGTGTCATCTAAAGTTCTTACTACATTGACTTTTTCCTGGTGCTGTTCTTGGGGCCCCCACTCTGCCTCTAGAGGGCTGGTAAGAGTCCACAGGAGAGCTTCCCAAGCCAGTGCCTTCTAGGAAGAGTTGCTGTGGCTACTGAGCTGATCAAAGGTCTCAGCCTCCACAAAGAAGCGTGTGCTGCTGTGGCAATGGGCCTGAGGGTACGGGGGCCCCAGGGTTGCAGGGCAAGACAACAATCCGGAATCCAGCTGTTGTCTCCGCCATCATCTGAGGTCATCCTGCCAGATTGGCAGGCTGTGCCCTAGACCACAGAGGTGGCCCCTGCTCTTCAAAGGGCTGGATTGTCAGCCCAGCCCCTCCTAGGCCTTCTCTTCAGGCTTCTTCTTTCTACATTATCCCAACACAAACAGCTTGACTTCCAAGTGACATTGCACCAGAAAGACTTCCAAAGTCAGCTCACCTATCCTAGGGATCTAGCCCAGCCAGGGGCTCCTATGAGGGATTCCATAGGAGGAGTCAGACACTGTCATCTAGGAAGGCTTCAGAGCTTCAGGATAGGTCCTGGGCAACCCTTGATCGCCCTCAGAGACTCACTCAGGTTTTGGCGTCCCTCAGTTACAGAAACCCTCATGACCCTAATCACATTGCAACTGCATTTCCTTCCTGTGCCTCGGGCTCAGTCAGGGTTGGGCCCAGGTGTGCCAGAACAGCAGGCGTTCAAAAAGCACATCGCCTGCTTCTCAGATCTTGCTCACAAACAGTTTAGTGCAGTTCTATGGAAAGGAAAAAAAAAAGTGTACCCTTAACAACCAATATACACATACAGACTCATTCAGTAAACATTTGTTGAGTGTCTGTTATGAACAAGGTCCTGTACCAAGTACCAAGGGGAGGGGAAGAGGATGCAAAGTTGACTTAAGCATAGTCCTTTCCCTTAAGGACTTTGTCCTCTGCCAGAGAAGCCAGTCACACATATATAAATGGAATTAGTTTATTAGTTTAATAAAGTGGAATTAAAACGAGCTGTAACATAAGACCAAACTATTTATTGACTTGACATTTGCTGAGCAGATATTGTGGGCCAGGCACTGTACTAGGAGCAAGGGATACACAGCAGAGAAGAAGAGAGAAAAAATCCTACGCTTATGGAGCTTATATCCCAGTGAAGGAGGCAGAGAAGTAAGAATTACAATATAGTGTGACAAGAGTGTTAAGAGGGGTCAGCAGACTGAGATTTGGGAGCAAAGAAGGAAGAATGTTTAACTAACTGACATTTGGGGAATCTGGAAACACTTCCGAGAGAAAGCTCCATCTCGGCCGGGCGCGGTGGCTCACACCTGTAATCCCAGCACTTTGGGAAGCCGAAGTAGGCAGATCACTTGAGGCCAGGAGTTCGAGACCAGCCTGGGCAACATGGCAAAACCCTGTCTCTACTAAAAATACAGAAATTAGCTGGGTGTGGTGGCACACACCTGTAATCCCAGCTACTCGGGGAGCTGAGGCAGGAGAATTCCTTGAACCCAGGAAGCAGAGGTGGCAGTGAGTCAAGATCTCACTACTGCACTCCAGCCTGGTTGACAGAGCAAGATTGTGTCTCAAGAAAAAAAAGGAAGTGCCATCTCAACCACAGCTGCCACGTGGCATGGCTACAATGTGAATGTTGTGCATTACCAATTGTAACAGCCCAGGCTGAAGGATAAATAGGAGTTAGCCAATAGTACTTAGCAGGTGTGGAGAACCAAAGGTGGTTCAAAATGGCTAGAGTGCAAGGGCCAACTGGCAAATGTGGATGGAGGGAGCATGAGAGTTGGAAACACATCATTTTGCAAATATCATTATAAAGATTGGATGGGCCAGATGTGGTGGCTCATGCCTGTAATCCCAACCCTTTAGGAAGCTTAGGTGGGAGGATCACTTGAGGCCAGGGGTTCAAGACCAGCCTAGGCAACACAGCGAGACCCTGTCTCTACAAAAAATTAAGAAGATAAGCTGGGCACGGTGGTGCAAGCCTATAGTCTTAGCTACTCAGGAGGCTGAGGTGGGAAGATCACTTGAGACCAGGAGTTTGAGGCTCCAGTGAGCTGTGATCGTGCCACTGCACTCCATCCTGGGGGACAGAATGAGACCCTGTCTCAAAAAGAAAAAAATATCGGATGAAACACAACATGCCAAAATCTGTGGGATACAGTAAGAGCAGTACTAAGAGGAAAGTTTATACCAATAAGCAACTATATCAAGAAAATATAATGATTTCAAATAACCCAACAATGCACCTCAAAAAACTGGAAAAGTGGCTGGGCGCAGTGGCTCACACCTGTAATCCCAGTACTTTGGGAGGCCGAGACGGGCAGATCAGGTCAGGAGATTAAGACCACCATCCTGGCTAACACGGTGAAACCCCGTCTCTACTAAAAAAAATACAAAAAATTAGCCGGACGTGGTGGTGGGCGCCTGTAGTCCCAGCTACTTGGGAGGCTGAGGCAGGAGAATGGTGTGAACCCGGGAGGTGGAGATTGCAGTGAGCCGAGATCGTGCCACTGCACTCCAGCCTCGGCGACAGAGCGAGACTCTGTCTCAAAACAAAACAAAAACTAGAAAAGCAAGAACAAACCAAACCCAAAATTAGTAGAAGGAAAGAAGTAATAAAGGCCAGAGCAGAAATAAATACAATTGAGACTTAAAAAAAATACAAGATCAATGAAATGAAAAGTCAGTTTTCCACTAAAGAACTTATCCATGTAACCAAAAAACAACCTGTACCCCAGAAAACTACTGAAGTTTTTTTTAAGTTGGTTTTTGAAAAGATTTAAAGAAACAACAGGCCGGGGCATGGTGGCTCATGCTTGTAATCCAAGCACTTTGGGAGGCCGAGGTGGGCGGATCACCTGAGGTCAGGAGCTCGAGACCAGCCTGACCCACGTGGTGAAACCCCATCTCTACTAAAAATAAAATAAAAATAAAAATTAGCCGGGCGGTAGTGGCGCGCGCCTGTAATCCCAGCTCCACTCGGGAGGCTGAGGCAGGAGAATCGCTTGAGCCCAGGAGGTGGAGGTTGCAGTGAGCCAAGATCATGCCATCTAAAAAAAATGCTGTGGGAATGTTCTTTAGAACATTTTTTTCCTCTCAAGTACAGGAGCTACTCTAGGGTCAGGTATTGCATTTAGCTTTTTTAAAAATCTGGAACAGGATATCTCTATTCTTAGGAAATATACACTGAAGTGTAGAGGTAAAGGACCATGATATATACAACTTATTCTCAAATGGTTCAGAAAAAGTGTGTGTGTTTATAGTATGCATATAAAATGTATATACATAATGTGTATATATTATGCGTGTATGTGTATATGTGTATATATAGTGTGTATGTATAAAATGTATATACATAATGTGTGTGTGTATCTGTATGGAGAGAGAAAGAGCGAGAAAGAGAGAGAGAACACAAATGATAAAGGAAATGAGATAAAATGTTAAAAGCAGATGAATCTGGGTAAAGATTATACAAGTGTTCCTCGTGCTCTTTTTATTTTTGCACATTTTGTAAATTTGAATTTATTTTTATTTTTATTTTTTTGATGGAGTTTCACTCTGTTGCCCAGGCTGGAGTGCAGAGGTACAATCTTAGCTCACTGCAACCTCCGCCTCTCAGGTTCAAGTGATCCTCCTGCCGGCTCCTTTTTTTCTTTTTTTTTTTTTGGCATTTTTGGTAGAGACACGGTTTTGCCATGTCAGCCAGGCTGGCCTTGAACTACTGAGCTCAGGCAATCCACCCACCTCGGCCTCCCAAAGTGCTGGGATTACAGACGTGAACCACCGCGCCCAGCCTGAAATTACTTCCAAATAAAGAGTTTTTTAAGTATAGGACAGGAGCGGTGGCTCACGCCTGTAGTCCCAGCACTTTGGGAGGCCAGGGCAGGGGGATCACAAGGTCAAGAGATCGAGACCATCCTGGCCAACATGGTGAAACCCCGTCTCTACTAAAAATGCAAAAATTAGCTGGGCATGGTGGCGCATGCCTGTAGTCCCAGCTACTCGGGAGGCTGAGGCAGGAGAATCGCTTGAACCCAGGAGGCAGAGGTTGAAGTGAACCGAGATCGTGCCACTGCACTCCAGCCTGGCGATAGGGTGAGACTCTGTCCCAAAATAAATAAAAATAAATAAATAAAAATAAAATAAAAAAGTATGGCAAGACACAGAGTACCAAGGATTGGGGAGGGAGTGGTGAGAAATGAAAGCAGCAGCTAGTTCTTGAAGAGACCTGCTCACCATGGTCAGAATCTGGACTTCGGGGCAGTAAAAGGTATATTCCCAAAGGAGTGAAAGGAGCCAGGCATGGTAGCTCATGCCTGTAATCCCAGCATTTTGGAAGGCCGAGGTAGGAAGATCTCTTGAGGCCAGGAGTTCAAGACCAGCCTGGGCAACATAGAGAGACCCCGTCTCTACAAAAAAATACAAAAATTAGCCAGGTGTGGTGGCATGCACCTGTAGTCCCAGCTACTCTGGAAGCTGAGGTGAGAGGATCGATTGAGCCCAGGAAGTCAAGTTTCAGTGAGCCATGATCACGCCACTGCACTCCAGCCTGGGCAACAGAGCAAGACCCTGTCTCCAAAAAGCAAACACAGGACAGAAAACGAAAAGGGTGTAGGGGAAGGGGTTGACCTTGGAGGAAGTACCAGGATAGAGAAAAGATGGGCATTTTGCAGGCTGAGTAGAAGGATGCATGGTGGTCATCTTCTTAGCTCTGGTTATGTTTGAGCGACACATCATAGTACAGATACAAAGATGAATGAGGCACGGTGGGCTCTTCTCAAGAAGTCTGGTGGTGTCACATCCTGGAGGACTGGTTGCGGCAGTGTCCTGGAGATGTCAGAGGCGGCCACAGAAGGGCATGGGCTTCAATGTCACCTTGCAGGACTGGAGAGGGGTTGGTGCAAGCTATATCTTATAGGGGGCTGTCTCTCCAGCTGGCCTAGAGGATGGGGGTTAAGAAGAGACTTGAATTTTGTAAGAGAAAAAGCCTCCCTCAGACTCTGAAGAGGATCAGGATCCGCCCACCCAGAGGAAGAAATGCGTGGCTCTGTCAACTTTTCAGGTCATAGGTCTTGAGTGGGAGAATTGGAGCCCTTTTTCAACCCCACCCCCAAATTTCCTCTTGCCAGTTTCTTTCTGCCTCCTGGAAGGAAGCCTGGACACCACATTCTGGGAGATCATAACTCTCCCCCTGAGAGCTATTTGCTGGCTCTCCCCACAGAAAGACCTTGGGAGGGAAGCACAGTCACCTGTCATGGCAGGAGCTGGCAAGCTGAGACCGCTCCCTTCCACTGGCCCTGCCTTCTTCAGGGCCGGGCTTCCTCATGGGCTGTCCCTTCAGAACCCAGCCCACACCTTTTCAGGAAGCCACTCCCCACAAATCCCCTCTGGTCCTATGGACATGAGCATTACCCTTCTCTGGGCCTTCCCCTGACTTCCTCATTGGTGTCAATTTTTTTTTTTTTTTTTGAGACGGAGTGTTGCTCTTGTTGCCCAGCCTGGAGTGCAGTGGCGCGATCTCGGCTCACTGCAACCTCCACTTCCCAGGTTCAAGCAATTCTCCTGCCTCAGCCTCCTGAGTAGCTGGGATTACAGGCATGTGCCACCACGCCCAGCTAATTTTGTATTTTTAGTAGAGATGGGGTTTCACCATGTTGGTCAGACTGGTCTCAAACTCCTGACCTCAGGTATTCCGCCCGCTTTGGCCTCCCAAAGTGCTGGGATTACAGGCATGAGCCACCGCGCCCAGCCTCAAAACTTTCTTCTCAGTTCACATTCCTTCCTTTCTGCCAATGCCAGTAGGGTGAATCAGATAACCTAGAGTGGTGAGCTAGCTAATATGGCAGTGCTGTCCCCAGAAACTACTGGAATAAGGGGGAACATCAGGCACCTACAACCTGGAGAAAGACTTGTCAGGCAGGTCTGCTTCCTGCTGCCTTGGGCACTTCCTTCGGGACTGGTTTGTTGAGAGGGTTGAGAATGGATTGGAGGGTGGGGTGGGGATATTCGGGGAACTAGAGGCAGGAAAGCTCATCAGGAGGCGTTGCTGCACTTCCACATAGATGGGGGCCTGACCCGAAGTAGTGACTGTGCATGGAGAGCGAGGTTGTTGAAGTGAAAACGTGAAGGCTAGAACAGGCCTGACTTGATGACTAGGCCTATGGGAGTGTGAGACGAGGGTGTGCCCAGATTTCCTGCTTGGCCAGGTAGGTGAGTGGCAGTGCCACTTATTGAGAAAGGGATCATCAGGCAGGACAAACTGTGAGTTTGAGGGGGAAGGAAAGGATGACAAGTTGTGTTGGGTAGATTCAATTGGAGTTGCCTATAGGACATGTAAGTGGGGCTGTCCAGGAGGCACTTGGATGGGAGTGTGTGTGTTTCGAGCACAGAAGCAAAGTCTGGTCTGGAAACAAGAGTATTAATTTTCTCTCTCTCACTGTTTCTCTCTCCTTCACACACACACGCGCGCGCACGCGCACACACACACATGTGCAAACACCAGAACTTTCAAAGCTAGGTGCACTCACAGGGTCATTAAGCCCAGGACATGTTGACAAGGGTGTGGAGGTGTCATCCTCGGGGACATGCAGGGAGGGTTCCTGGACAGTGATTTTTACATCATCTCCTTAATTGTCCATAACCATAACCATGATCCATAGCCATAAGGACAATAGGAATTGTGATCCCCCAGAGATTTTTTTCCTACTGAAACTCCATAGTCACACCTCTTTGCAGACTTTATGGCAGGCCTTCCCTTTTTTCCAAACCCCTGTGAATAGTGTCAGACAGCATCTGCGGGAGGATGTGTGTGAATGCTGGGATGCAGGGGGCATGGCAGGGAGTGGAGCACTTGTAATTCTGTTGAGGTTGGAGCCCTCCCCTTTCAGAGTGCATTGAGTCCTTAGTGTGTGCACCCTCACCCCGATCAATTCCCAATCCCTGTGTTGCAGGGAGGGCAGCACCACCTTCTCAGCCGCACAGGATATTCTCAGGCTGATGCCAAGAGCAAATCACTCCCAGCCAGCACACTTCTGCCAGCCTTGGTAGGCACAGCGTGTAGCAGTGCGCATGTGGGTGGGGACAGAGGTGACTTTTCTCATAGACTGGGAGAAAAAAAAGGCATCTGAACTTCCTGGTTACAGAACATCCGGCTAGTAGAAACCTTTGTGTGTTTGTACGTGTCGGGCAGGGGGGGATTAGTGAGGTTCCCCTCCCTTCAAGTGTTAGCAATAATGAAGGACACTCTTTGTACAAGACGTCAAGATGAGAGCTTCCACACAGGACTCCACACTGTGCTTCTGTTTCACCAGGAAGAAATCTTGAATGTCAGCCAGGCTTGTACTCATCAATTCATTCAGCCAGTCTCTGAGGGCTGGTCCTTCTACTGAGTGCTGGCTAGGGTGGGGCTGAGGACTGTGCCCCTGGAGAGCTGCCAGCCTAGGTGCAGACACAGAACCTTCATTCATGCAATGACATCACAGCAGCCCATCACAACACTGCCCCAACTGCATCAGAGCAGTTGCACCTGATGGGTTTCCCAGGAGTTACCTGAGGAGCAAAGCCAAGTGCGTGTGGCCCAAAGTAGACAGCATATAGGGCCTGCACGCTGAGGACCGCCCCAAATGCTGGCCCAGCTTTTTCCACCAGGGAGGGTCAGATTCCAAAGCCGACAGCCACTCAGCATGAGGCCCAGACCCAAATTCCACTGCCAGCCACTTCTACTGCTGAAAAGGAAATAGGGCCGAAAATGTAGACTTCAAGGGCAAACACTGGATCACCCTTGGGAGCAGCTTCCAGAGCTCTGGGTAACATCCTGGAGGCAGAAGAGAAATGTTTGCCCTGCCCCCCAGCCCACAGTCTCCAGCATCACCAGCCTTTCTGGAAAGCCTTCCGAAGTCAATTTCAGCCCAGCCAGGAGCAGGGCCAAGTTGACAGAGGGCTGAGCCAGAGCTCCCCTGCACTCACACCTTGATCTTTCTCTTCCTCTTAGACTTGAGTGCTTGCCAGGTGTGCATTCCAGAGTCAATGCAAGTGTCCCTGGCTCTCTTCCACCCCTTCCCAGGCAAAAAGAGGCCACCCACCCATGGAAAAGCCACTGTTGTCAATCTGTCGCCAGAACTCTCGCTCAAGGTGGCAGTGAGGCTTTGGTGCCAGCTAGGGTTTGCTTTGGAATCCAGGAGCTCCCATCAAAGGCGGTGGGCTATGGGGTCCTGAATGAATGGCAAAGGGGCATGGGAGTAGGGATGAGGGTCATTCAGGACTTGGAAATATAGTTGGCCCCGGGTATGTGCTGGAGCTGGCTCCCTCTGGCCCATGAGAGCCAGATGCTATATTTTCAGAAGTTTTGTGAGTCAGTCATTAAGCATAGCACTTATTTTAAAATATATAAAATTACAATTAAATAAATTATATTAAAAACTAAGGTAATCAATGTCCCAAAACTCATCATCTCCTAATCATTTTATTTTATTTTATTTTTTTTTGAGATGGAGTTTCGCTCTTGTTGCCAGGCTGAAGTGCAATGGCACGATCTCAGCTCACCGCAACCTCTGCCTCCTGGGTTCAAGCGATTCTCCTGCCTTAGCTT
The DNA here is from genome assembly GCF_028858775.2 of Pan troglodytes. Classification (NCBI taxonomy): domain Eukaryota; kingdom Metazoa; phylum Chordata; class Mammalia; order Primates; family Hominidae; genus Pan; species Pan troglodytes. Next base: position 117,020,320 of record NC_072421.2, read on the forward strand.
TCCAAGTAGCTGGGATTACAGGCATGTGCCACCATGCCCGGCTAATTTTTTGTAGTTTTAGTAGAGACGGGGTTTCTCCATGTTGGTCTGGCTGATCTCGAACTCCCAACCTCAGGTGATCCACCCGCCTCGGCCTCCCAAAGTGCTGAGATTACAGGCGTGAGCCACTGCACCCGGCCTTCATTTTACTATTACCTGTGCTCTTCAGATGATTTATGTCTACAGTATCTGTAGAGTTGAAATACTGTATAATAGTGTGCAATTGTGTCTCTTCCCAACATCACATTGAAGTTAACTGCTTGAAATCAGCCACAGTGGGAACACTTACAACTCAGAAATCAGCAAATGCTATAAATCAGGCTTGATCTATTCTTTTGTTGTCTATCTAGAGGAAAGAAAGCAATAGAAACAATGTTAATAATGCAGATAAAACTCAAAGGTGTGCCATATCTATAGCTGTTAGATTGTGAATAATACCAAAAAATGAGAAAATAGTCTTCCAGAGTTTGAAAACCACTAACCTATTCAGCAAGGAAATCAGCCAGGCACGGTGGCTCACACCTGTAATCCCAGCAATTTGGGAGGCTGAGGCTGGCAGATCACTTGAGGCCAGGAGTTCAAGACCAGTCTGGCCAACATGGCCAAACCCTGTCTCTACTAAAAATACAAAAATTAGCCAGGCGTGGTGCTGTGCGCCTGTAATCCCAGCTACTCAGGACGCTGAGGCACGAGAATCACCTGAACCCGGGAGGCGGAGGTTGCAGTGAGCCAAGATCACACTCCTGCACTCCAGCCTGGGCAAACACAGTGAGACTCCATTTAAAAAAAAAAAAAGAAAGAAATCACTCACATTGTGGACAAATGAATGCAGTTCTGACATCATTGTTTCTCACTTAAATGAAAATATCAACCAACATGCATGTCAGAACTACATTTGTTCGGCCGGGCGTGGTGGCTCATGCTTGTAATCCCAGCATTTTGGGAGGCCGAGGCGGGTGGATTATTTGAGGTCAGGAGTTCGAGACTGGGCTGGCCAACATGGTGAAACTTTGTCTCTACTAAACATACAAAAAATTAGCCGGGCATGGTGGTGCACCCCTGTAATCCCAGCTACTCGGGAGGCTGAGGCACGAGAATTGCTTGAACCTGGGAGGCAGAGGTTGCAGTGAGCTGAGATCATGCTACTGCACTCCAGCCTGGGCGACAGAGTGAGACTCTGTCTCAAAATAATAGTAAAGTTCTGGGTAACAGTAGATTAAATGTTTATTTAATCCATTCATCCAACTAATATTTATTGAGCATCTACTATGTTTACTGAGTGTTGATTAGGTGTCGACCTGTAATATCAGCTACTCGGGAGGCTGAGGCAGGAGAATTACTTGAACCCAGGAGGCGGAGGTTGCAGTGAGCCGAGATCGTGCCACTGCACTCCAGCCTGGGCAACAAGAGCAAAACTCTGTCTCAAAAAAAAAAAAAAAACTACATTTGTTCATCAAGTGCAACCACAGATATAAGAGTTGGGCAACAATCGATGAAAGCATTCTGTGAGAATCACTTGGCTATATTGAATTTACAATAAATAATATTGTATATTTTATTGTTATGGCTAATTCGTGTACTATATATCCTTTACATAAGTAAAATTTATAATTAATTAGCTTATGTACATAAACACACAAAAACATACACATACCTTACCCCACCCCGAGAGCTGGTCGTTAAACATTTACAAACTCACCACTGGTTAAGCCCAAGGTTCACAACTACTTTGGCACCAGAAACACAAGGTTCAAAGGTCCCAGAGGTACTCCAACCCTGACCAGAACATGATGGAGGACAGACAACGTGGCTAGAAAACATCTATGTGTTAAAAAAGCAAAGCAAACAAAAACTTTTTTTTTGCTCTCACTAGGCCATAAACTCCATGAAGGTAGGAACTTCATCTCTGCCATTCATAGTGGTATCCTTGGCACCTAGTCAGCTCAATCATTTTTTTTTTTTTTGGTGTGTTTTGCTTTGTTTTGTTTGAGATGGAGTCTCCCTCTGTTGCCCAGGCTGGAGTACAGTGGCCTCATCTCAGCTCACCACAACCTCTGCCTCCCGGGGTTGAAGCGATTCTCCTGCCTCAGCCTCCCGAGTAGCTGGGGTTACAGGCATGCGCCACCATGCCCAGCTAATTTTTGTATTTTTTAGTAGAGACAGGGGTTCACTATGTTGGCCAGGCTGGTCTCGAACTCCTGACCTCGTGATCCACCTGCCTTGGCCTCCCAAAGTGCTGGGATTACAGGCGTGAGACACCGCGCCCAGCCAAAAGCCCATTACTGTTTTTTTTTTTTTTTTGAAACAGAGTCTCACTCTGTTGCCCAGGCTGGAGTGCAGTGACGCGATCCTGGCTCACTGCAACCTCCGCCTCCCAGGTTCGATCCATTCTCCTGCCTCAGCCTCCTGAGTAACTGGGATTACAGGCGTGCACCACCATGCCAAGCTAATTTTTTTTTTGTATTTTTGGTAGAGACGGGGTTTCGCCATGTTGGCCAGGCTGGTCTCCAACTCCTGGGCTCATGTGATCCACCCACCTCGGCCTCCCAAAGTGCTGGGATTACAGGCGTGAGCCACCATGCCGGGACAGTTTTTGTTTTTGTTTTTGAGACAGACTCCCATTCTGTCACCCAGGCTGGAGTGCAGTGGTGCGATCTCAGCTCACTGCAACCTCTGCCTCCCAGGCTCCAACGATCCTCCTGCCTCAGCCTCCTGAGTAGCTGGGACTACAGGTGCTCACCACCACACCTGGCTAATTTTTGTATTTTTGGTAGAGACGGGGTTTCACCATGTTGGCCAGGCTAGTCTCAAACTCCTGACCTCAAGTGATCCACCCACCTCAGCCTCCCGAAGTACTGGGATTACAGGCGTGAGCCACCGCACTCGGCCTCAATCAGTTTTTCTAGAAAAAAATGAATGGCTCTTCTATGTCAGCTAACTTTGGTTTGACTTCTAACATCACCCGGGGATGGCCTTGAGTGGAGAGCCAGGCCTGCATTCCTCAGTCTAGAAATGGCCCTCTCCACGGGTTCCTTGCTTCCCTCTCAGTCCAGCTCGGCAAGGACTCTAGTTCCAGCATGCCTCCTTGATGCCTGCCAGGAAGAGCCACTGCTTTACTTCCTGAACACTGGCATTGAATTAAAACCTAGCTGGTTCCCCAGAAGGTGGCCCAGGCTAGCTAGATGCCTCTGCCCCTTGTTCCTGGATCTGACAAACCAAACCACTTTGGTCTAGCTGCCAACTGTGGCTGTGTGGACAGAATTAAAAGAGGTCATGGGAGGATGTAAGGAGAGTTAAAGCAATGAGGGAAGTCTAGAAAAATAAATCCAAAATGGGAAGTCATTTGCTTTGGGAAAAAAAGCATAGACCTGTCTCCCTGACTAGAAACCTAGGAGGCTTTCCAGTTCTATCAACCACTTAGTAGCTGTAGACCTCGGACAAGTCGCTTTAACTTTCTGATCCTCAATCTGCTTACGTAGAAAAAGACATAAAAAAGGCTATTCCAGAAAATCTCAGTTCCCTCACCCTCCAGTTTTGCTGGTCTTGAGGGCAACTGCTAACAGACTCCTGGAAGGAATCCTTTTTTTTTTTTTTTTTTTTTCTGAGTCAGAGTCTCACTACGTTCCCCAGGCCAGAGTGCAGTGGCACAATCTCAGCTCACTGCAACCTCCACCTCCCAGGTTCAAGCGATTCTCATGCCTCAGCCTCCAGAGTAGCTGTGACTACAGGCGTGCGCCACCACGCCCGGCTAATTCTTGTATTTTTAGTAGAGACGGAGTTTCACCATGTTGGCCAGGCTGGTCTCCAACTCCTGGGCTCACGTGATCCGCCTGCCTCAGCCTTCCAAAGTGTTGGGATTTACAGGCGTGAGCCACCACACCCGGCCGGGAATTCTTACATACCAGAAGAAGGGCATCATTTCTTCTGGTATATATACTTTCTTTGGGAAAGGTGTGTTTTGTGGCAAGTGGGGAAGGGGTTGTTTGTTGATTGGTTTATTTTTTAGAGATGGGGTCTCGCTATGTCACCCAGATTGACCTCGAACTTCTGGGCTCAAATAATCCTCCGCCCTCAGCCTCCTGAGTATCTAGGACTATAGGCATGCACCACCACACCTAGCTTGGACAGGTGTGTTTTTATTTTCATTTTTTTTCACTTTTTTTATTGTTTTAATTTTTTTTATTTCAATGGCTTTTGGCGTACAAGTGGTTTTTGGTTACATGGATGGATTATATAGTGGTGAATTCTGCGATTTTAGTGCACCCATCACCCAAGTAGTGTACATTGTATCCATTTTACAGTTTTTTATCCTTCACCCACTCCCACCCTCCCCTTTCTGAGTCTCTAGTGTCCATCATACCACTCCACATGCCTTTGTGTACTGATAGCTTAGCTCTCACTTCTGAGTGAGAACATACAGTATTTGGTTTTCCATTCCTGAGTTACTTCACTTAGAATAACAGCCTCCAGCTCCATCCAAGTTGCTGCAAAAGACATTATTTCATTCTTTTTCTTTTTCTTTTTTTTTCTTTTTTTGTTTGGAGATGGAGTTTTGCTCTTGTCACCCAGGTTGGAGTGCAATGGCTCGATCTCAGCTCACTGCAACCTCCGCCTCCCGGGTTCAAGTGATTCTCCTGCGTCAGCCTCCCAAGTAGCTGGGATTACAGGTGCTTGCCACCACGCCTGGCTAATTTTTGTATCATTAGTAGAGATGGGGTTTCACCACGTTGGCCAGGCTGGTCTTGTACTCCTGACCTTAGGTGATCCGCACACCTCAGCCTCAGGAGAATCACTTGAACCCGGGAGGCAGAGGTTGCAGTGAGCCGAGATCATGCCACTGCACTCCAGCCTGGAGGGCAAGAGCAAAACTCTGTCTCAATAATAATAATAATAATCATCATCATGGCCATTCTGGCTGGGGTAAGGTGGTATCTCATTATGGTTTTAATTTGCATTTCCCTGATGATTAGTGATGTTGAGCATTTTTTATGTGTGTGTTGGCCATTTGTATATCTTCTTTTGAGAAATGTCTCTTCATGTCATTTGCCCCCTTTTTAATGGGATTATTTGTTTGTTTGTTTTCTTGCTGATTTGTTTGAGTTCCTTGTAGATTCTGGATATTACTCCTTTGTTGGATGCATAGTTTGCAAATATTTTCTTCCATTCTGTGGGTTCTGTTTACTCTGATGATTTTTTCTTTTGCTGTGCAAGAAGCTTTTTAGTTTAATTAGGTCCCATTTATTTTTGTTTTTGTGGCATTTGCTTTTGGGGTCTTGGTCATAAATTCTTTGCCTGCCTAGGCAAAGAATGTCCAGAAGAGTTTTTCCTAGGTTTTCTTCTAGAATTTTTATGATTTCAGGTCTTAAAGTCTTTGATCCATCTCAAGTTGATTTTTGCATAAGGTGAGAGATAGGGATACAGTTTCATTCTTCTACATGGGGCTAGCCAGTTTGCCCAGCACCATTTATTGAATAGGGTATCCTTTCCCCAACTTACGTTTTCGTATGCTTTGTCAAATATCAGTTGGTTGTAAGTATTTGGCTTTATTTCTGGGTTCTCTAGTCTGTTCCATTGGTCTAATATAACTACTTTTATTTTATTTTATTTTTATTATTTGAGACAGTCTCTCCCTGTCGCCCAGGCTGGAGTGCAGTGGCGTGATCTTGACCTACCGCAATCTCTGCCTCCCAGGCTCAAGTGATTCTCCTGCCTCAGCCTCCTGAGTAGCTAGGATTACAGGCACGCACCACCATGCCTGGCTAATTTTCATATTTTCAGTAGAGATGAGGTTTCACCATGTTGGCCAGCCTAGTCTCGAACTCCTGACCTCAGGTGATCCACAAGCCTCGGCCTCCCAAAGTGCTGGGATTACAAATGTGAGCCACCGTGCCCGGTTAATGTAACTACTTTTATATCAGTACTATTTTGTTTTGGTAACTATAGCCTTGTAGTATAATTTGAAGTCCAGTAATGTGATACCTCCAGATTTGTTCTTTTTGCTTAGGATTGCTTTGGCTATTCTGGCTCTTTTTTAGTTCCATACGAATTTTAGGATTTTTTCTGATTCTGTGAAAAATGATGTTGGTATTTTGATAGGAATTGCATTGAATCTGTAGATTGCTTTGGGCAGTATGGTCATTTTCACGATATTGATTCTACCCATCCATGAGCATAGAATGTGTTTCCATTTGTTTGTGTCATCTATGATTTCTTTCAGCAGTGTTTTGTAGTTCTCCTTGTAGAGCTCTTCCAGAGAGATATGTTTTTAATAAAATAACTTATCTTTAAATGGAAGCGAAAACGTGTGGAAAACATCCCAATTGGTGAGGCAGGGTGAAAAGAAATACTGCAATTTCTGAAAGCTTTGGATAAACTCACACCTGATAGTTTACCAAAGGACTCAAAGATGACATTTGGGTCTTCATGTTCCATGATGACCTTGTCTGAGTCAGAGGAATCCATGGCTCAGCCACAGGGTGGCATTTTATGTTCTTGTGTTCTCACATCCTTCAAACATCCTCACTGCTGCATATGCACGCCCACACCTTCTTCCCACATCCTGAAACCACTGCCCGAAGACAGGCCAGGTGATCGGCAAAATGAAGCCCCTCAGCTTCCAGTGAGCAGACAGAAGGCTTCTTCTCAGCCCCTCCTTCCGCTTGCTGCTTCCCAGGGGAGAGGCAGACTGTGGCCCTATGATTTTAGGAGCAGTCCCTGTCCCCAGTTGCAATATGGGTTCAACTCCCGACGATTTATTAGTCTTAGGCCTCTTGCTCTGTCCTATTTTATGATGTTCAGAACAACTCTATGAAAATGATAAGGCTGGCATTTTTCAATCCTGCCTCTACACTGCAGGTAGGGGTGAAGCCTCTTCAATATTGTTTTCCTGCTGGGCATGGTGGCTCACGCCTGTAATCCCAGCACTTTGGAAGGCTGAGGCAGGAGGACTGCTTGAACCCAAGAGGTCGAAGCTGCAGTGAGCCATGATTGTGCCATTGCACTCAGCCTGGGCAACAGTGAGACCCTGCCTGAGAAAGAAAAAAAAAAGTAAGTGTTTTTTCTTACTACTTCTCTTTTCAGAATGCTTTCAACTGCCTGCTATTTTGAGTCCAAATTCGTGGCATGACCTTCAAAAACAAGTTATCATTAATTCAGCACTTACTATGTGCCAGGCGTTGAATCTCTTGTATCCCCTGAACCTAGTAACAACTGTAGGACAGGCATGCCACTATCTTTCAAATGAGTGAATACATCCTCAGAACAGCCAGAAAAGCAGGTATTATTATTCCCCATTCTATTAATGAGGAGACTGAGGCCTAGAGAAGTTAAGCCACTTGCCTGAGGTCACAGTTAATAAGAAGAAAAATCAAGATTCAAACCCAGGTCTGTCTGATTCTAAATCTTGGGGATGCTATATATAAAAATATATATATATAAAATATATAAATATATATAAATATATATAAAAATATATAAAATATATATAAATATATATAAATATATATATAAATATATATATAGAAATATATATATCTTATTATTTTATTTTATTTTGAGATGGAGTCTTGCTCTGTCACCCAGGCTGGAGTGCAGTGGCATGACCTCTGCTCACTGCAACCTCTGCCTCCCGGGTTCAAGTGATTTTCGTGCCTCAGCCTCCCCAGTAGCTGGAACTACAGGCGTGCATCACCACACACAGCTAATTTTTGTCTTTTTTGGTAGACACGGGGTTCCACCATGTTGCCTAGGCTGGTCTCAAACTCCTGGCCTCAAGTGATCCACCCACTTCGGCCTCCCAAAGTGCAGGGATTACAGGCGTGAGCCACAGTGCCCAGCAATATATGGCTTTTTAAGTCTCCTCCACCCTCAGCCTCCAGAGAGCAGACAGACAGGAACGTTCTGGCCTAGCAGACACAGCCCTGTGATATTTTTGGTTCCAGTTATTACCGTGGAGATGGTTGCAGCTTTCTAGGCAGATGGAAGCACGCCAGCTGCCCCATCTACAGACACCGCCCTCCACAAATAGCTTATCAAACCCTGAGGATTGCAATATAATAAAGCAGCTGCCCCTGGGAACTCCCACAGCCTTCCCAGGATACACACCGTTGGCCAGCCCCAACCGCTGGTCCACCCCTGGAAGAAGGACTTCTTGGAAAACCTGGTGTTAGAAGGATTTCCTTCTAGGTAGCTGCTGTGCAGCCAGTAACCAGGGCTGCTCTCAGGGAGGATGGCTCCACCTTTCATTGTGCGGGCCTCCCTGTAGCCAGCTCTGCTCCTGTGGAACCTACTGACCTCTTGTGGGCAGAGTGTAAATGCACTGCAGCTGGACAGCCTCAGAGGGTGCAGGCTTCAGCCAGCTCCTCAGTTTGATTTGTCTCTGACAATGCTGGAGTGTGCTGGTCTCTTGACCTCGCTGCGCCTTGGTTTCCTCACCTATACAATGGGGAATAAACAAAGATCCCTGTCCTACTTGAAAACATGAGAAAATACTTTTTTTTTTTTTTGAGACAGAGTCTCGCTCTGTTGTCCAGGCTGGAGTGCAGCGGCACAATCTTGGCTCACTGCAACCTCCGCCTCCCAGATTCAAGCAATTCTCCTGCCTCAGCCTCCTGAGTAGCTGGGATTACAGGCACGTGCCACCACGCCCAGCTAATTTTTGTATTTTTAGTAGAGATGGGGTTTCACCATGTTGGTCTGGCTGCTTTCAAACTCCTGACTTTGTGATCTGCCCGTCTCGGCCTGCCAAAGTGCTGGGATTACAGGTGTGAGCCACCGTGCCCGGCCGAGAAAAGGCTTTAATTGGGGGAAAATATATGGGTAAATTCAAGATGCCAAGGTCCCAGGTGGGCACTCACAAAATTGCAGTACCTGACCAGAATGATTAGATATTATCCAACAGTGCTCATTAACCTTTTTAAGTCTGCAGCAGACACAGAAAATGGTATTTGTGTTGCACAAAGAAGGAGGCTTCTTGTGGCCAGAGCTGCCCCAGGCTCAGCCCAGCTACCCCAAAGGCTGAGAGCAGCAACATCTCAGGATTCCTGGAATCTTTTTGCAGCACGTGGGGTTGACAGATGTGACTGTATTATACAAGCAGTTGCAGAAGCAGTGAGCATTGTCAGGATTCTCTTTCTCCTCTTTCCATATAAGTCAGTTAACAAAACGTTTGGGTGGGTGGCCCTACCTCTTAGACACCCACAGAGTCCATAGACACAGGTAGAAACCATCATTGCACAGTTGGGCAAGGGTCTTATATGCCTGGCCCAGGCACAAGGCAGGGTTCCACAGGCTCTGGATCCTTTGTGCTTCTTTTGTAATGCAGAGAAATTAAGAGATCACGGCAGATTGCGTTTTGGGATAATCTGGGTCTGTCAGATACCAAAGAGCCTCCTGTCTCCCGTCAAACCTCGTTTCCTTTTCTCCTGCTGTCTACTTGCACTTCACTGACTCATTCATCCAACAAGCACTTAATGAGTGGCAACCAAGCACCAAACCTTGTGCCAGGTCGTGGGATTACAGGATGAAACTGTTGCCTTCAAGGAACTCAGTCTCATAGAAAGACAGACACAGAAAGAGAGGCACTGGATAGGCTGCAAGAGATCCAGTGGATGTCTGTAAAGAGGAGAGGAAGTGCGAGGGCCTAAGTCAACCTCAGAGAGTCGGGGACACTTGTAAAGACACCTGAAGATTAAATAAGGGGTGGGGGAGGGAAGAGTAACCAGGGAGGAACAAGGCAGCTTTGCAGAGAGAAGAACATATGCAAAGGAGGCCCCAAGACATGACAGAATGAAGCATGTTCAAAGCACTTCAAGTAGCCCAGTTGTGCTAGAATATAAAGTGCTAGATGGGGCGGGGGCGATGGAACCAGACAGGCAAGGGCCATATGAGAGGGGTGCCAATTGAAGGGGTTTTTATTCAATACTTCATCATTTATTAAATAGTTCAGCCACAGGCACGGTGGCTTACGCCTGTAATCCCAGCACTTTGGGAGGCTGAGGTGAGTGGATCGTCTGAGGCCAGGAGTTTAAGAGCAGCCTGGTCAACGTGGCGAAATGCCTCTCTACAAATATACAAAAATTAGCCGGGCGTGGTGGTAGGCTCCTGTCGTCCCAGCTACTCAGGTGGCTGAGGCATGTGAATCGCCTGAACCCAGGAGACAGAGGTTGCAGTGAGCCAAGATCACACCACTGCACTCCAGCCTGGGCAACAAAGTGAGACTCCATCTCAAAAATAAATAGATAAATAAATAAAGGCAACAGGGGGCCACTGGGGCATCTTAAACAGAAGAATGCCATGATCCAAATTACATTTTTTTTTGAGATGGAGTCTTGCTATGTTGCTCAGGTCAGCCTTGGCATCCTGGGCTCAAGATATCCTCCTGCCTCAGCCTCCTGAGTAGCTGGAACTACAGGCACGTGCCACCAAATTACTTTGGTTGCTGGGGAGTAAGTAATAAGGGAGAGAGATTGTGCTGAGAGAAATCTGTTTTCTGGCTTGAGTAACCAGATACATAGTAGCATTCACTGAATCCGGGAACACAGGGAGGACCCAGTTTGAAGCAGGGAATGAAGACAAGAGCCATTGTGAATACACTGGGTTTGAGATACCTGTAAGACATGAACGTAGGGGTGTCTAATAGTCAGTTGGAGATAAAAGTGTTTCATGGGTAGGCACAGTGGCTCACACCTGTAATCCCAGTGCATTGGGAGGCAGAGCGGGGAGGATTGCTTGAAGCCAGAAATTTGGGGCTGTAGTGGGCAATGATCACACCATTACACTCCAGCCTCTGCGCTCCAAGCTGGGTGACAGAGCAAGACCCTGTCTCAAATAAATAAATAAAGTAAGTAAAATAAAAAAATAAAGTGGGAGAGGGCCAGATGCAGTGGCTCACGCCTGTAATCCCAGCACTTGGGGAGGCCCAGGCGGGTGGATCACTTGAGGTCAGGAGTTCGAGACCAGCCTGGCCAACATGGCGAAACCCCGTCTCTACCAAAAAATACAAAAATTAGCCAGGCGTGGTGATGGACACCTGTAGTCACAGCTACTCAGGAGGCTGAGGCAGGAGAAGCACTTGAACCCAGGAGGCGGAGGCTGCAATGAGCCGAGATTGCACCACTGCACTCCAGCGTGGACAATAGAGTGAGGAAACAAGAAAAAAAGAAAGAAAGAGGGGGAGAGAGAGGGAGGGAGGGAGGGAGGAAGGGAGGGAGGAAGGAAGGAAGGAAGGAAAAGAAAGAAAAGAAAGTGGGAGAGGGCCAAGTGTCCTAGAAATGAAGGGAAGAGGGGATGGCCATCGGAGCCACACTCACATAGAAGTCAAATAAGACAGGGCTGAAAAAGGAGAACCATTTCAGCAGTGATAGAGACCGAAGCAAGATCACAGTAGGCCTCTTCAAGAAGCTTAGACTGTGAAGGGGAGGAAAGAATGAAAGCTAGAAGTAGGCTCTGTGTCAAAGGTTTTTGTTGAAGGCATTAGTTCAAATGTACATGCTGAGGAGGAGAGATGGAGAAAGAGGGGAAGGTTGAGGCTTCAGGAAAGAGAGGAGGTAAGTAATAGAGCAAAGTCCAAGGGGAAGTGAGGAGGACTGAACTGAATACATGGGGGAGGTGGGTGTCAGCCCGGGGCAGGAGGAGGGAGTTAGGGGAGGGGGAGAGGGTGGTGCAGGTTGGATTTGCTGAGCAGACTCTGAGATGGAGATTAGCATGCAGGAGGTTTCTTAGGAAGTGCTCTTGGGATCATCACGCGTGGAAAGGAAGGAATGGAAGCAGGACTGGAGAAAGGAGACATTGGGCTGCAGTGCAGATTCAACAAAGGCCTCAGCCAGACCTATGGGAAGCTCTGAAGCTAAGAGTGGAGACAAGGGGGCCAGGCCTTTATATCCCCACATCAGTCATTCATTGGACATAGGCTGCCCTGGGAAGGAGGCATGCCCTTGGGCAAAGTGGGTTTCTTCAGCTGAGGCTGTCCCCAAAGGGGTCCACCAGCTTAGGGCTCTCTACTGTTAGGCACTGAGTCTTTCTGTTGTGAAGATCAGGGAAGCACATTGCAGTGTCTCCTATAGAGAGGAAGGGGGCGCTATTGCATTTGAGTTGAATCTGCAGCCCAGTTGGTGTGAGGCTGAAGTTCACGCTGTTGGCTTCAATTTTGCTCCGTGAAGATGGAAACCAATCTTTCTGATGAAAAGGGGGCTAGCTGGGGTTGGGGGCTAGAGAAGAGTGAAATGATGATGAAATGGCTGCTTCAGGACACTGAAGATGCGCTGACCAGGGACATACAATAGGATTGCCAAGCGATGTTAGGGTCTTAGTTGAAACTAAAAAAATCATTTTAGCAGGCCCAAACAGTGTCGCGATTTCAAGGCTCTGTCATTCTTGGTCACTTGGATATCTGTCCTTCCTCCTATGGATTTTTGTTAGTTTTTATGAGGAAATGTCTATATTATTTAGAGGAGAATATTTTGTGAGACCGTGTTCCTAAATTCTGCAACTTTTTACCTAAACTACTTCCTGAACCAGGCCTAAATTCAAGGCCTTCAGTATATAATTATAATTTTCGCTACAACAATCGTTGCTGATGCTAATGATGACAATCTTGCTAGTGGCAAACAAAACTGTGTGGATATTAAAATATTATAAACCAATTAGAAAACGACTTCAGGCCTGACAATAAAGAAGATAAACACTTGTCTACAAGTAGACAAATAAAAATCAGGATTAAATCTAATTAGCAGGCAAATACAAAATGTAGAAAATTACAAAGGAAAACGAAATTTGAAGCTTCAAGGAAAAAAAACACTGCTATAATAACGAAATATAGAACAGGTGGTTCATCAGGTACTAGAGTGACAATAGACAAGTACACCATCCAATTAAACAATCGGCTTTTAAAATCCATACAGGAATTATGTGGATGATCATTCAAAAACAATGTCTCACTGTTCTGTGAAGAAAGGGTCCCCCACATGAGGGGGAGCAGTTATAATGAGAATTCACTAGGCCTAAAGTGTAGGTTAGGTAACCAACCGTGCCTTGCTCACGAAACCAGCTTGTTATTCCAGAGTAACTATGAGCAAGCAACAACCATGTTCATAGTAGCAGTAGCAATACGGTTCTTTCGTTTTGTTTTTTTTTGAGACGGAGTTTCACCTCTTGCTGCCCAGGCTGGAGTGCAATGGTGCGATCTTGGCTCACTGCAACCTCCGCCTCCTGGGTTCAAGTGATTCTTGTGCCTCAGCCTCCCGAGAAGCCAGGATTACAGGCGCCTGCCACCACGCCCAGCTACTTTTTGTATTTTTAGTAGAGACAGGGTTTCACCGTGTTGGCTGGGCTTGTCTCGAACTCCTGACCTCAGATGATCCGCCTGCCTCAGCCTCCCAAAGTGCTGGGATTACAGGAATGAGCCACCACGCCCGGCCAACAATACAGTTCTTAGGGAAAAAATGAAATGTCCAGTTCAAGAATAAAATCAACATTCATGATGGGGCCTCACTCGGCCTTCCTGCGCAGATTTGTCACCGAACATACATTTCAACAAAGGCTTTGGTGCCCAAGTGACTCCAATTATAGAAATTTTAGGACATAAAGGATGGAAGACCTATAGGGAAACTCTTTAGGAGGAATTAACCAGGTGTACCTTAAAATCACTCTAGGGCCGGGTGCAGTGGCTCACGCCTATAATTCCAGCACTTTGGGAGGCCGACATGGGTGGATCACTTGAGGCCAGGAGTTCGAGACCAGCCTGGCCAACATGGCGAAACTCCATCTCTACTAAAAATACAAAAATTAGCCAGGCGTGGTGGTGCACCCCTGTAATCCCAGCTACTCGGGAGGCTGAGGTGGGAGAATCGCTTGAACCCAGGAGGCAGAGGTTGCAGTGAGTCAAAATCATGCTACTAATTAGGAGATATACCTAATGTAAATGACGAGTTAATGGGTGCAGCACACCAACATGGCACATGTATACATATGTAACAAACCTGCATGCTGTGTACATGTACCCTAGAACTTAAAGTATAATAATAAAAAATCATGCTACTGCACTCCAGCCTGGACTACAGAGTTAGACTCTGTTTCAAAAAAAAAAAATCACTCTAGATATGAGGGCAGTCGGTACTCTTTCCAGCCCAACTTTTAGAGAACAGCTGGAGATACCCACAGCCTCCAACGGTGGAACACTTCCAGCAAGTATAATCTTACAGCTCTTTACTACCAGCCTGCCTGACCACGAGGCACTAATCCCAGGAGCTCCAACTACTGTTCCCCAGTCCTTTACCCCCTATCTCAGAAAGACACACATGTACTGTCAACTTAAATAACAGAAAGAGACTCTCTAATAGAAAATGACATTTATTCAGGAATAGGGCATTGCAATGGGAATAATAACACCATAGTAAACTATGTGCATATTCAGGGAGGTAAAGGAAGACAAAGGCTTTTAAAGGAAAAATGGGCCAGGCGTGATGGCTCACGCCTGTAATCCCAACACTTTGGGAGGCCGAGGCGGGCAGATCACCTGAGGTCAGGAGTTCGAGACCAGCCTGACCAACATGGAGAAACCCCGTCTCTACTAAAAATACAAAATTAGCTGGGCATGGTGGCACATGCCTGTAATCCCAGCTACTTGGGAGGCTGAGGCAGGAGAATCGCTTGAACCTGGGAGGTGGAGGTTGCAGTGAGCCAAGATCACGCCATCGCACTCCAGCCTGGGCAACAAGAGCGAAACTCCATCTCAAAAAAAAAAAAAGGAAAAATGAGGATTATATAGCTGTTTTTGAAATGATTATGCTTGGCTACAAAGATCAATAACAAGGGTGATGCCAGTCTGAGGCTGGATAGGCAGTTGCTGGGCAGATGTCCTTGCAGAAGTTTTTTTTTGTTATTTTGTGTGTGTGGTTTTTTTTTTTTTTTTTTTTTTTTGAGATGGAGTTTTGCTCTTGTTGCCCAGGCTGGAGTGCAGTGGCATGATCTCAGCTTGCTGCAACGTCCGCCTCCCGGTTCAAGTGATTCTCCTGCCTCAGCCTCCTAAGTAGCTGGGATTACAGCTGCCCGCCACCACGCCCAGCTAATTTTGTATTTTTAGTAAAGATGGGGTTTCTCCATGTTGGTCAGGCTGGTCTTGAACTCCCGACCTCAGGTGATCCACCTGCCTAGCCCTCCTAAAATGCTGGGATTACACACGTGAGCCACTGCGCCCGGCCAGAAGTATTTTTTGTGTAAGGTTGCAATGGTCATTGTGCAAGGTTGTGGTTTTTGTGGAGTTTTTTGTGATAGTCTTGTTATAATACAAGTGTGAGAATCCTCTCTTCATAGCCTTGCCTAGCTCTATGTGTCAGGGCTTTTTAAAAAATATAAAAGTGACTCCATTTTGATTCTGACAACTTTCACAGTACACATGCACAGAAAAAGTACTGATGATCTTGGTGATCTTCTGAATCTCCAAGGATACCTACCTTACCATGTTCCAGACAATCTACTAAGGGCTTTGTGCTCATATTACCCCTTTCTTCCTCTCAAGAACTCTATAAAGCAGGTACTTCTATTATCCCCATTTTATAGATGAGGACATGGATGCACAAAGAGGTAACATGACTTACTTAAGATCTCAGCCAGTAAGTGACAGAGCCAGGACACAAACCTAGGCGATCTGATAGTAAGGCTGTACATTTCCCATAATGCTATGATGCCTCCCACATTTTGAGGACTAGACCAGTGATTCTTAACCATTCTTTTTTCATTGGTCCCTCTGAAAATTGGGTGAAATCAACAAATCCTCTCCCCAGAAAAATGCCCATCTGTTCACAAGCACACAGAACATATTTAATTTCAAGGAGCTTGGGGACTCCCTGAAGCTCATCCCTGAAGCCCATGGAGCCCAGGTTAAGAGCTTCTATTGTGTAGGCTAGCATGCTCTCGGGAAGCAATTTGGCCTAGACCCCACCCAACTCATCATACCCCTTGCTTCCCCTGGGAGAGCTCACCCCCTGTGCTTTAGGCTACTCTCATAGCTGAAGTTCAGAATGCTCTAGGGCTTTGTAACCTGGCTTTGTAACCTGACACTTGTGACCTCATATTTGTCCCAACATACTATGTCCATGCCATCTCCTGCTGCACCAGGATGAGGTCTCTACTGGGCTAGCCTGGCCCTGGTCCAGAGAAGATAAGCTCAAAGATTGTTCACAAAGAGAGCAGGGCATAGTGCTTCAACTCCAGAAACAGACAGGGAGGGAAATCAAGTTCCCTGGCAGAGCAAATAAAAACTGGTGATGCCCAAAAGCCAAGACTTGGAAGCAACCTAAGTGTCCATCAACAGGCAAATGGATAAAGAAAATGTGGTACATACACACAATGGAGCACTATTCAGCCACAAAAGAGTGAGATCCTGTCATTTCAATAACATGATAGAACTGGAGGGCATTATGTTAAGTGATATAAGCCAGGCACAGAAAGACAAACTTTACATGTTCTCACTTATTTGTGGGAGCTAGAAATGAATTCATGGAGAGAGAGAGAGTAGCAGGATAGTTACCAGAGGCTGGGAATGGTAGTGGGGAGTTGTGGGGGGGGAAGTGTGGATGGTTAATGGGTACAAAAAATAGAATAAGATCTAGTATTTGATAGCACAACAGTGTGACTATAGCCAATCATTTAATTGTACATTTTAAAATAACTAAAAGAGTGTCATTAGATTGTTTGTAATACAAAGGATAAACGCTTGAGGTGACGGATACCCCATTTACCCTGATGTGATTTTTACACATTGTATACCTATATCAAAATATCCCATATGCCCCATAAATATATACACCTACTATGCACCCACAAAAATAAAAAGAAAACTGGTGATGCCAAGGGCTCCCCAAACAATGGCCAGAACTGGAAGCACAGTCAGGAAAGGATACAAGTGGACACAGGTGGAAACCTGCTCTGGGGGCATCTAGGGTGGGTGCTGTGGTTTGGCCTCCCCAACCAGACATTCAGATTTGAGCTGCTCCAGAGCGCTCAGCAGGAAAGACATGTGAGATTCACATTTGAACTCAGAATAGGTCGGGGAAAACCACATTTGCGGTTCATTCATTCTGTCAACAGATGGTATTTAGCATTTGTTTTTTGTTGTTGGTTTTTGTTTTGTTTTGTTTTTTGAGATGGAGTCTCGCTCTGTTGCCCAGGCTGGAGTGCAGGGGCATGATCTCGGCTCACAACCTCTACCTCCCAGATTCAAGCGATTCTCCTGCCTCAGCCTCCTGAGTAGCTGGGACTACAGATGTGTGCCACCATGCCTGGCTAATTTTTGTATTTTTAGTAGAGATGGGGTTTCACTATGTTGGCTGGGCTGGTCTCGAACTCCTGACCTTGTGATCCACCCGCCTCGGCCTCCCAAAGTGGTGGGATTACAGCCGTAAGCCACTGCGCCTGGCCTGTTTTTCGTTGTTATTTTTGTTTTTGAGACCAAGTCTCATTCTGTTGCCCAGGCTGGAGTGCAGAGGTATGATCTTGTCTCACTGCAACCTCTGCCTCCCGGGTTCAAGCGATTCTCGTGCCTCAGCCTCCCGAGTAGCTGGGATTACAGGCACCCGCCACCACACCCGGCTAATTTTTGTATTTTCAGTAGAGACGGGGTTTCACCATGTTGGCCAGGCTGGTCTCCAACTCCTGACCTCAGGTGATCCACCCACCTTGGCCTCCCAAAGTGCTGGGATTTATAGGTGTAAGCCACCGCGCCCGGACGGTATTTAGCATTTGTTTCCTTACCAAGCAGTTATCTGCCAGGCACTGTACTAAGTTAGCACTTTACAAATATCAACTCACTTAATTTTCACAAAACCATAATGAGATGAGTACTACTATTGTCCCCATTTTAGACACAGGGAACCTGAAGCACAAGAGAGATTAAGCGACTTGGCCAGTTACACAGCTAGTAAGTGACAGAGCCAGGACACAAATCTAGGCGATCTGATAGTAAGGATGTACATTTCCCATAATGCTATGATGCCTCCCACATTTTCAGGACCAGATCTGTGATTCCTAACCATTCTTTTTTCATCAGCAGAGTTGGGACTCAAACTCAGGCAGTCAGGCCTGCAGCACCCATGCTCTGAACCACCGTCTTCTGCAGCTAAGGTGATCCAGAGGCTTGGCTAGTTACTGGCAATAGAGCAGTGAACAGGCCAGACATGATATCTGCCTTCAAGGTGTTTACATTCTAGAGTGGCCCCTGAGTAGTCAACAGGCAATTCCATCAAGTTATGATGAGTTCCATGATGGGGGTCCGGGAGGCTGTGAGTGGGCTCCATATTGGGCTGGGTTCTGGGCTCCAGAGCAGAAGCCAACAGGTTGTAGGGACACCTTTCTTGGGTTCAGGATCAAAGAGGCCAAACAGGAGTAGGGGAGCCATTTCTGATTGTGGGGCCTGCCTTTCAGCTCCCATTCTGAAGCTGGGAAACCAAACAGCTGTGAGTGAGTCTCACATCAGGAACAGAAACAGCACAGGAACCAAACAAGCGTGGTCACTCCCGCCAGGGGTATCAGAACAGCAGATCCTACAGACCTGTTTCTTCATCAATCTCTCCTTGCAGAGACTACAAGCTCCCTGAGGGTAAGACCTAGGCCTGCCTTTCTCCCTCATTCTCTCAGTGCCCAGCACAAGGTTGGCACCTAATCAACTCAGTAAACACAGTAGATGCTCAATAAATATTAGTTGGATGAATGGATTAAATAAACATTTAATCTACTGTTACCCAGAACTTTACTATTATTATTATTTTTTTTTATTTATTTATTTTTTGAGACAGAATCTCATTCTGTCGCCCAGGCTGGAGTGCAGTAGCATGATCTCGGCTCACTGCAACCTCTGCCTCCCAGGTTCAAGTGATTATCATGCCTCAGCCTCCTGGGTAGCTGGGACTACAAGCATGTGCCACCACACCTGGCTAATTTTTTGTATGTTTAGTAGAGACGGGGTTTCACCATGTTGGCCAGGCTGGTCTCGAACTGCTGACCTCAAGTGATCCACCCGCCTCGGCCTCCCAAAGTGCTGGGATTACAAGCGTGAGCCACAACGCCCGGCCCGGAACTCTACTAGACTCTGGGGTATAGCAGTGAACAACAACAGAAAAAATCCCTGTCCCCACTAAACTTTTAGCTTATAGTGGGAGCACCAGACAATGAGCAAAATGAGCAAATATTTATATAGGGTTTTAGCTGAAAACTATAGGAGGAGAGGGGGATAGGAAGTATGAGGAGGTGATGAAATTTTAGATACAACGGTCAGCAAAATCCTCTGAGAAAATGACATTTTCTCAGACAAAATCAAGACCTGAAGGAAGTGAGGGCGGGCCGTTTGCAGATACCTGACGAAAAAATGTCAAGGCAGGAATGTGCCTGGCATGTCTGAGGGCCAGGGAGGAGACCACTGTGGCTGGAGCAGAGTGAGCTGATAGGGACTGGAGTAGGAGTTGAGGTCAGAATGAATGAACAAGTGGAGATTGGGAATGGTACCAAGAAGCAGGGGAACCAAACCAGTTCCACAGCCAGAAGCCCTCCAAGTCCTGACTGGCCCCATGGGGAAAGGGAGAGGAGAGCCCCCACAAGAGTGCCTATTAACTCACACTCCTCCAGCTCCATTCCAAAGGCATGACTTGAGTCCCTACCCCATGCCCAGCCCTGAAACTCCTGGAAAAAAAGCAGGATATTCCTTGAACCTCCTCTTTCTCCTCAATTGGGAATAAGGGCTGAGCTGGCAGGAACAAGCTGAGATTGAGAATTGACCTGTAGAGCTAACACAGTCCACCCTTCCTCCAGAATATTCCATTTGTCCTTGGAGACAGCATGACGGAGCCATGATGGGCTCTGGCCATCTGTTCCCTCTGGTCCTTCTGAAAGAAAACACTTTCAGACCAGGCACCGTGGCTCATGCCTGTAATCCCAGCACTGTGGGAGGCTGAGGAGGGAGGATCATTTGAGGCCTGGAGTTTAAGACCAGCATGGGCAACATGGAGAAACCCTGTCTCTACAAAAAAAATATATATATATATATACTCTCTATATATAGTATATATATAAGGTTGGTGCAAAAGTAATTGCAGTTTTTGTAACGTGATGGCAAAAGCCACAATTACTTTTGCACCAACTTAATATAAATATAGTTATATATATAATGCTTATACTTAAATATATAAAAGCCAGACGTGGTGGCACATGCCTGTTGTCCCAGCTACTTCGGAGGCTGAGGTTGAAAGGATCACGAGCCCAGGAGGTGGAGGCTGCCGTAAGCCAGCATCACGCCACTGTACCCTAGTGTGGGCAACAGAGTGAGACCTTGTCTCAAAAACAAAAACAAAAAACACTTCCAATTAGAGTCTTTAGACAGCACATTTCTTTGAAAGTTCCACTTTTCCACCCTCCTCCCTCACTCTGGCCCCACCACCAGAGGCAAAAAGAGTCACTGGCACTGCCCTCCTTTTGGGATCCCTGTGTCCAAGGAGGTGGGCCTGCACTGTCCCCAAAGAGTTCCAAGGTCAAACTCTCCATTATCTAAAAAATGGTTTGGGCCGAGCACGGTGGCTCATGCCTGTAATCCCAGCACTTTCGGAGGCCGAGGTGGGCAGATTGCCTGAGGTCAGGAATTCAAGACCAGCCTGGCCAACATGGTGAAATTCCATCTCTACTAAAAATACATCATTAGCCAGGCATAATGATGGGCATCTGTAGTCCCAGCTACTTGGGAGGCTGAGGCAGGAGAATCGCTTGAATCTGGGCAGCAGAGGCTGCAGTGAGCTGAGATCGCGCCACTGCGCTCCAGCCTGGGCGACAGAGCGAGACTCCATCTCAATTAAAAAAAAAAAAAAAAAAGAATGGTTAGAAGGAACTCTTTAGACACTTTGGACACAAGCCCTTCACGATTTTTGTCTTACAAGTATCTTCACCTTCTCTGTAGCTTTTCTACCCTCGATAGCATCTTTTGATGAGCAGGTGCTTTTTTTTTTTTTTTTTTTTTTTTTGAGAGGGAGTCTCGCTCTGTTGCCCAGGCTGGAGTGCAGTGGCACCATCTCGGCTCACTGCAATCTCCGCCTCCTGGGTTCAAGCGATTCTCTGCCTCAGCCTCCCGAGTAGCTGGGACTACAGGCGCCCGCCACCACGCCCGGCTAATTTTTGTTTTTGTTGTTTTTTTTTCCTTTTAGTACAGATGGTGTTTCACCATCTTGGCCAGGCTGGTCTTGAACTCCTGACCTCACGATCCACCCGCCTCAGCCTCCCAAAGTGCTGGGATTACAGACATGAGCCACCGTGCCTAGCCTGAGCAGGTGCTCTTACACTGAATGCGGCATCCATCTTTTCTTTCATGGTTAGTGGTTTTGTCTTAAGAGGTCTTTCATTTCCCAGAGATAATGAAAATGTTTTTATTATTTTCTAGAAGTTTTACCACTTTGCTTTTTACATTTAGATCTCATTTACCTGGAATTGACTTTTGTGGATGATGAGAGGTAGGGGGTCAAGTTTTCTTTTTGCCATGGGAATAGACAATTGTCTTAGCAAAATTTATTACAAAAAAATTCTTTCCAGCCGGGCGTGGTGGCTCACACCTGTAATCCCAGCACTTTGAAGGCTGAAGCGGGTGGATCACCTGAGGTCAGGAGTTCGAGACCAGCCTAACCAACATGGTGAAACCCTGTCTCTACTAAAAATACAAAAATTAGCCAGGTGTGGTAGTGCGCGCCTGTAATCCCAGCTACTCAGGAGACTGAGGCACGAGAATCGCTTGAACCTGGGAGGCAAAGGTTGCAGTGAGCCAAGACCACGCCATTGCACTCCAGCCTGAGTGACAAGAGCAAAACTCCATCTCGAAAAAAAAGAAAAAAGAAAAGAAAAAAATTATTTCCTCACTGAATAGCAGGGGCGCCTTTGCTGTACATCTAGTGACTGCACATGTGAGCCTGTTTCTGGACTCTCTATTGTTTCATTGATCTATTGTCTATCACTGGGCCAATACCATACTGTTTAAATTACTTTCAATATATAATAAAACAATATCTAGTAGAACAAGTCCTATCACCTTGTTCTTCAAGAGTGATATTGGACCTTTTCATTCTGTATAAATTTCACTCCTACTCTTGGACTTTCTCCTTGCTTTATAAATTTAAATTAGCTTGTCAAGTCTCCCCTGCCCCCTGCCCAGCACCACGTGGACACATGCACACGTGGACACATGCACACGTGGACACACACACACAATTGTTGAGATTTTTATTGTGGTCTCACTGAATCTATAAATCAGTTTGTGGAGAACTGACACTTTAAAGCTATTGAGTCTTCCACATGAACACAGTGTATCATTCCATTTACTCAGGTTTTAATTTTTCTCAACGATATTTTATAGTCTTCTATGTAAAGGCCTGCATAATACTTTCTTAGATTTATTCTTAGGTATCTTTATGCTATTTTAATCATTTAATATGTCTAATTTTAAATGTTACGTTTCCAACTGCTGGTTACTTAGATACAGAATACAATTGGTTTTCTATATTAACCGCATGTCCAGCAACTTCTTTTTTTTTGAGATGGAGTCTTGCTCTGTCACCCAGGCTGGAGTGCAGTGGCGCAATCTCAGCTCACTGCAACCTCCGCCTCCTGGGTTCAAGCGATTCTCCTGCCTCAGCCTTCCGAGTAGCTGGGACTACAGATGCACACTACCACGCCCGGCTAATTTCTGTATTTTTAGTAGAGATGAGGTTTAGTAGTGGCCAGGCTGGTCTCGAACTCCTGACCTCGTGATCCACCCACCTCGGCTTCCCAACTGCTGGGATTACAGGCGTGAGCCACCGCAACTGGCCAACTTTTCTAAATTCATTTATCAATTCAAATATTTATTCTTCAGTTATTTTGGATATTCTATATACACAATCATGTTTTCTACAAATAATGATGTTATTTCTTCCAAGTCTTTAAACGTTTTGTTTCCTTTTCTTCTCATTGCACTGGCTAGGATTGCCAGTACCATGGTAATAAAGGGAATCTTTGTCTCATTTCCAACTTCAGGAGGCAAGCTTTTAAGTATGCTTGCTGTAAGATTTTTTAATAGATGCCATTAATCATAATTTAAAAGTTTTCTTCTATTCCTAGTTCATTTCCATGTGTATCCTTACAATTAATCCCTCTCATTTTCTAACATTCAAAAGAGCCTAATTAAAACAATGATAAATGTGTCACTTTCTTTTAAATATTAATACCTCATATATTTTTCTTAAAAAAAAACTTTTTAAAAATAGAGACAGGGTCTCACCATGTTGCCTAGGCTGCTCTCGAACTCCTGGGCTCAAGCGATCCTCCTGCCTTGGCCTCCCAAAGTGCTAGGATTACAGGTATGAACCACCCTGCCTGGCTCCCACATTTTTCTTAATTTTTAATTGACACATAATAACTGTACATATTATGGGATACAATGTGATGTTCTGATACATGTATACAATGTGTAATGATCAAATCAGGGTAATTAACATATCCATCACCTCAAATATTTATCATTTGTATGTGATGACACTCAAAATCCTTTCTTGTATTTTGAAATACACATTATTGTTAACAATAATCATCCTACTGTGTAACAGAACAT
Organism: Pan troglodytes; assembly: GCF_028858775.2. Classification (NCBI taxonomy): domain Eukaryota; kingdom Metazoa; phylum Chordata; class Mammalia; order Primates; family Hominidae; genus Pan; species Pan troglodytes. The sequence continues at coordinate 117,043,964 of NC_072421.2, forward strand.
CAGAACTTATTCCTCCTAATTGTAACTTTGTACCTATTGACCAATCTCTGCCATCCCTCCTTCCCCCTCCCCAGGCTATAGTAACCACTGTTCTATCCTCTACTTCTATAAAATCAACTTTTTTTTAATTCAATATGAGTGAGATTATGGGGTATTTCCCTTTCTGCGTCTGGCTAATTTCACTTAACATAATGTCCTCTAGGTTCATCCATGTTGTTACAAATGATGGGATTTCATTTCTTTTTATGGCTGAATAATATTCCATCGTGTATATGTATATATATGTGCGTGTGTGTGTATGTATGTGTATATATACACACATACATATATATGAACTGGGATTGCTGTATCATATGGTAGTTCTATTTTTAATTTTCTGAGGAACATCTCATACTGTGTTCCATAATGGCTGTAGTAATTTACATTTCCACCAGCAGTATGTAAGGGTTCCCTTTTCTCCACATCCTCGCCAACCCTTACCTTTTGTCTTTTTGATAATAGCCATTCTAACTAAAGTGAGGTGATATCTCCCTCACATCACCTCACTTTGATTTGCATTTTCCTGATTAGTGATGTTCAGCATTTTTTCATATACTTGTTGGCCATTCTGTATGCCTTCTTTTCAGAAATGTCTATAAAGGTATTTTGCCCGTTTAAAAATCAGATTGAGGCCAGGTGCAGTGGCTCACGCCTATAATCCCAGCATTTTGGGAGGCTGAGGCGGATGGATCGTTTGAGGTCAGGAGTTCAAAACCATCCTGGCCAACATACCCCGTCTCTACCAAAAATACAAAAATTAGCCGGGCATTGGTGGTGCGTGCCTGTAATCCCAGCTACTTGGGAGGCTGAGGCCTGAGAATCACTTGAGCCTGGATGGTGCAGGTTGTGGTGAGCTGAGATCGCACCACTGCACTCCAGTCTGGGTGACAGAGTGAGACCCTGTCTCCAAAAAAAAAAAAAAAATCAGATTAAGGCCGGGCACGGTGGCTCACACCTGTAATCCCAGCACTTTAGAAGGCCAAGGCAGGTGGATCACCTGAGCTCAGGAGTTCAAGACCAGCCTGGCCAACACGGTGAAACTCCGTCTCTACTAAAAATACAAAAATTAGCTAGGTATGTTGGCGGGTGCCTGTAATCCCAGCTACTTGGGAGGCTGAGGCAGGAGAATCGCTTGAACCTGGGAGGATGAGGTTGCAGTGAGCCGAGACCATGCCATTGCACTCCAGCCTGGGCAACAAGTGCAAAACTCCATCTCAAAAAAAGAAAAAAAAATCGGATTGAGTTTTTGCTATTGAGTTTGAATTCCTTATACAGTCTGGATATTAACCCCTTGTCAGATGTAGAATTTGCAAATATTTTCTCCCATTATGTAGGTTATATCTTCACTCTGTGGACTGTTTCCTTTGGTGGACAGCTTTTTAGTTTGATGTAATCCTACTTGTCTATTTTTGCTTTTGAGTTCATATGAAAAAAAAAAAAAAAAAAACCTTGCCCAGCCCAATGTCATAAAGCATTTCCCTTTTCTTCTAGCTGTTTCAGTTTCAGATCCTACATTTAAGCCTTTAATCCACTGGGTTATTTTTTGTATATGGTGAGAGAGAGGGGTCTGGTTTTATTCTTCTGCATATAGATATGCAGTTTTCCCAGCAACATTTATTGAAGAGACTGTCCTTTCCCTAATGTGTGTTATTGGCGCTTTTGTTGAAAATCTGTTGGCTATAGATGCGTGGATTTATTTCTGGGCTCACTATTCTGTTTCATTGATCGATGCATCCCAGCAACTCGGGAGGCTGAAACATGAGAGTTTCTTCAGCCTGGGAGGCAGAGGTTACAGTGAGCTGAGATCGCGCCAATGCACTCCAGCGTGGGAGACAGAGTGCACTCCAGCGTGGGAGACAGAGTGAAACTGTCTCAAAAAAAAAAGCACCGATTCCATCTGGTTGTTTTCAAAAGGAAAAATTAATTGTATTTCTCTGAAAATGAAAATGACTGTTTTGGGAAACTCTAAGTTTACCATCCCTGGAGACTTTAAAGCAAAGGCTGGACCAGTATGTGTCTAGGAGGCTACACAGGAAATTCCCGCACACAAGAGAAGGTTAGAGGGTATGACATCTAAGGTCTTTTCTAAACTTCAGTGATGAAGATCCTGTGACTCTGAGTTTCTATAAATCCTATCATTGGGCCAGGCGCAGTGGCTCATGCCTGTAATCCCAGCACTTTGGGAGGCCGAGGCAGACAAATCACCCGAGGTCAGGAGTTTGAGACCAGCCAGGCCAACGTGGTAAAACTCCATCTCTACTAAAAATACAAAAATTAGCCGGGGGTGGTGGCACGCACCTGTAATCCCAGTTACTTGGGAGGGTGAGGCAGGAAAATCACTTGTACTCAGGAGGCGGAGGTTGCGGTGAGCCGAGATCGTGCCACCGCACTCCAGCCTGGGTGACAGAGTGAGACTCCATCTCAAAAAAATAAATAAATAAATCCTATTATTGTACTGCTTCTGCACCAGATCCCATTCCCTCCTGCCTACTCAAGTATATTGCTTCAGTTATTTTCTCTCTCCTGCATTATCAGTTTTTACTTCTCTCTTGGATTTTTCCTTATCAGCATTCAAATATGCTGTTATTTCTCCCATCTTGAAAATACTGTTAATCTTACTTCCCCCTCCAAATACCACCCCCTTTCTCTTCTTCCCTTTCATAGCAAAACTCCAAAAAAAAAGTACCTATATTCACTACCTCCAATTCCTCTTCTTTCATTGTCTCTTGAACTCAGTCCTGCTAGCCTTTCGCTTACGCCACTCCATTCAAACAGCTTGTAAAAGTCACCAATGACCTCCCCGTTGCTAAATGCAGTGGTCATTTCCAAGTCCTCATCTTGTCTGTGGCATTTGGCAGATGATCATTTCCTCCTCCTTTAAACACAGGCTGGTCATTTGTCTATTTGCTCTCAGACTCATTCCCCGCTTCTCAAACTCCTGACCTCAAGTGATCCACTTGCCTCAGCCTCCCGAAGTTGCTGGGATTACAGGCGTGGGCCACCGTGCCTGGCCCCATTCCACTCTTCCCCTGCTCTGCTATGTGCAGCAGACATCATTTCCCAGGCTCCTTTCCCTCCTGACTTCCTGAGAGGTTTGGCCTGTGAATGGGAATCTTTGGCAGAAGACTGGAAAGCAAGAGAAGGGAAGAAGCCAGGGTATTTCCTCCCTTTCTCTCTGTTTTGAGCGTCATCTCCAGCATAGACTGTTATCTCTTCTGTGGCTCCCACTAGATAGTCACTCCCTCCATGGACCAAGCTCCTGCTGGGCTGGTGTTCCTGCTTCTGCTGGGTGGTCCTTGATCCCGGACTTGGGTAATACCACCTTCTGCTTTTGTCCCTCCAGCCCTAGAGGTGAAGTAGCTTCCTGCTGTTGCTAAATCTCTGGATCAATTCATCATCCCTTCCTGGGATTCTAAGGTCTTCTATCCCCTGAGTACCAGTTCCTCATGTTAAATTCTGTTTACAATTCTGAATACGTTTTGTTTTTTTTCTTTTTTAAAATGGTTGCTTGCTCTTGTTGCCCAGGCTGAAGTGCAATGGTGTGATCTTGGCTCACCACAACCTCCGCCTCCCGGGTTCAAGCAATTCTCCTGCCTCACCCTCCCGAGTAGCTGGGATCACAGGCATGCACCACCACGCCCGGCTAATTTTGTATTTTTAGTAGAGACGGGGTTTCTCCATGTTGGTCAGGCTGGTCTCGAACTCCCGACCTCAGGTGATCCACCTGCCTCGGCCTCCCAAAGTTGTTTTCTGTTTCCTTAACTGGACCTCGAGTCATGTAAAACACTTGCTTCTCTTCACTCTCAGTTTTACTCTGTCTTCATCCAACCTTAGTAGCCATTCCTTTGCAGTCTTTTTTGCTGATTTCTCCTCCTCTCTTGACCATTAAATGATGCCCCAGGACTCAATCCTTGGACTTATTCCCTTTGCTATCTGTATTTAGATCTTTGGCAATTTCATCCTGTCTCATGGCTTTAAGTAACATCTATATACTGACAACTCCCAAATTTATATTTCTAGCTAGCCCTTCCCAGTTGAGCTGACTACATATCCAACTGCCTACCTGACAACTCCACTTAGTCAACAGACATTTCAAACATAACATGTTCAAAACGGTGCTTGGCTTTCCCTTGAAAGCTGTTCTTCCCCATCTCAGTAAATGACACTTCAATTTGCCCAGTTATTCTAGCCACAATTGAGGAGTTATCCTTGATTCCCCTCTTCCCCTCACTTCTCACACCAAATCTATCACCCAGTCCTGATAGGAAAACCTCCAAAACACATCTCAAATCCATTCACTTTCTCCAATTCTTCTTTTACTACCCTGGTCCAACCATTCTCACCTCTCACCTGGACTACTGCCATGGTCTCCTAATTGGTCTCTCTGCTTCCATTCTGCCTCCCAAAAAGCCACTCTCCATGCAGCAGCTAGAATGGCTTTTTTTTTTTTTTGAGACAGAGCCTTGCTCTGTTGCCCAGGCTGGAGTGCAGTGGCACAATGTCGGCTCACTGCAGCCTCTGTCTCCCGGGTTCAAGCGATTCTCACGCCTCAGCCCCAGAGTAGGTGGGACTACATACAGGTGTGTGCCACCACACCCGGCTAATTTTTTTATTTTTAGTACAGGTGGGGTTTCACCATGTTGCCCAGGCTGGTCTTGAACTCCTGACCTCAAGTGATCTGCCTGCCTCAACCTCCCAAAGTGCCGGGATTATAAGCGTGAGCCACCGCACCCAGCCTCAAATGACTTTAAAACATAAATTGGCTGGGCACGGTGGCATATGTCTGTAATCCAGCATTTTGAGAGGACAAGGCAGGAGGATCACTTGAGCCCAGGAGTTCAAGACCAGCCAGGGCAACCTAGTGAGAAAAAAAGGACAGGACAGGACAGGACATGACAGGAAAAAGGGAAGGACAGGAAAAAGAAAAAGGAAAGGAAAGGAGGAATTTCTTTCTACAAAAAATAGAAAAAAGTAGCCAGGCGTGGAAGCACGTGCCTGTAGTCCCAGCTACTACTTGGGAGGCTGACGTAGGAGGATTGCTTGAGCCCAGGAAGTTGGGGCTACAGTGAGCTATGATGGTGCCACTGCACTCCAGCCTGGGCAACAGAGACCCCATCTCAAAAAAAAGAAAAAAAAAAACCTATAAATCATATCATGTTACTCCTCTGCTTAAAAGCCTTCAATCAATAACTTCTCACTGTATTTTTAAGAACCAAAATCCTTATTCAGGCCTGCAAGGCCCTACATGGCCTGGTTTCTGCTCACTCCTCTGACCTCGCCTCCTTCCACTTGCTTGCTTTCTCTTACTCACTACAACCTAGTCACACTGGCCTTATTTCTGTTCCTCCAACATGTAAACTTATTCCCTTTGTAGGGCCTTTGTCCTTTCTAATGCCATCATCACCTGGAACGCTTTCCCCTGATCCTTATATGGCTGGCTCATTCAGATCCTTCAGGTTTTATGTGGCTCATGTGTCCCCTCCTCAGAGCCCATCCTTGATTACTCATCACTCGCTATCATATCACACTATTTTCATGGATAATTTTCTTGTTCACTTGTTCATCTGTCACCCCTGCCCTCAGAATGTGAGCTGCTTTGTTCTCTACTATGCCCCCAGCTCCTAGTGCAATATCTGGCATATAATAGATACTCAATGTATACTAGTTGAATGACTAAAAGTAGATTAGCCTTAAGTAGGAAGAGGGGGATCTCTTCCTCTGAGATTTGAAAGAGAAAAAGATGGAGGCAGACACAACTAAGTGTGCCCTTAAGTTGTTGGTGCTTTGGAGATTCCTCTCTGGTCATCTACCAAGAGAGACAGCTTGCAGGGAGAGGCTTGAAGAAAGCAGCTGTAAACTGTTCCTTAGGGAAACAGGAGAGTTGCTGACCCAAAACATACATTAGGATTGACGAGCTGTGGTAAGAACCCATCTGACATTGGAACCATAAATTCACAGTGCCAAATATCCACTCATTGACAAGACATGAACACTCAACTATTTGGGTAAGAGATCAGACAAAACATATTGTAGGACTGATTCTAAATTGAGAGTTTGTAGGACAGATGTTATAGTTTTAAAAGAAGGTAAGATTTACAATAGCACCGGAAAAATGAAGTACTTAGGTATAAATTTAAACAAAATATCTGCAGGACCTATACACGAAAAAAATAACAAAACACTGGTGAAAGAAATCAAAGATCTAAACAAATGGAAAGTGGAAAGATACACTTTGCTCATGGGTTGGAAGATGTAATATTATTAAGATGTCAATTCTCCCCAACGTGATTTTTCGATTTTACACAATCCCAATCAAAATCCCAGAAAGAATACTGGAGATACCAACAAGCCAATTCTAAAATGTATACTGGAGGCCGGGAGCAGTGGCTCACACCTGTAATCCCAGCACTTTGGGAGGCTGAGGTGGGTGGATCACTTGAGGTCAATTCGAGACCAGCCTGGCCAACATGGTGAAACTCCATCTCTACTAAAAATACAAAAATTAGCCAGGCGTGGTAGCATACACCTGTAGTCCCAGCTACTCAGGAGGCTGAGGCAGGAGAATCTCTTGAACCTGGCAGGTGGAGGTTGCAGTGAGCCGAGATTATGCCACTGCACTCCAGCCTGGACGACAGAGCGAGACTCTGTCTCAAAAAAAAAAAAAAAAAAAAAAAAAAAAATTAACAACCACACAAAAAAATCAAATAATCTAATTTTAAAATGATCAAAAGAACTTGAATAGACATTTCTCTAAAGATGATATACAAATGGCCAACAAGCATATGAAAAAATGCTCAACAGCACTAATCATTAGAGAAATGAAAAAAAAAAAAAAAAAGAACCTACAATGAGATATCACCTCACATCCATTAGGATGATTACTATTAAAAAAATAAAAATAAAAAAATAACAAGTGTTGGTGAGGATGTGGAGAAATTAGAGCCTTGGTGTATTGTTGATAACACTGTAAAATGTGGCCGGGCGCACTGACTCACGCCTGTAATCCCAGCATTCTGGGAGGCTGAGGTGGGCAGATCACTTGAGGTCAGGAGTTTGAGACCAGCCTGGCCAACATGGTGAAACTCCATCTCTACTAAAAATACAAAAATGAGCTGGGCATAGTGGCACACACCTGTAATCCCAGCTACTTGGGAGGCTGAGGTGAGAGAATCACTTGAGCCCAGGAGGCAGAGGTTGCAGTGACCTGAGATCGCACCACTGCACTCCAGCTTGGGTGACAGAGTGAGACTCGGTCTCAAAAACAAACAAAAAAAGATTGTAAAATGGTACAAGTGCTGTGGAAAACAGTATGTATGGAGGTGCCTCAAAAAATTAAAAATAGAACTACCAGCAATTTCACTTTTGGGTATATATCAGAATTGAAAGCAGGGTCTCAGAGATATTTGCACACTCATGTTCATTGTGCTACTATTCCACAATAGCAAGGGGTGGAAGCAACCCAAATGTCCATTGACAGATGAATGGATAAACAAAATGTGGTATACACATACAAGGGAACATTACTCAGCCTTAGAAAGGAAGGTGTTCTTCCTTTCTAATGATTCAACATTGAGGACATTATGCTAAGTGAAATAAGCCAGTCACAAAAAGTTAAATGTTGTATCATTCCACTTATATGAGATATCTAAAGTAGTCAAATTCATAAAAACACAAAGTAGAATGGTGGTTACCAGGGGTTGTGGGGAGAGAGAAAGGGGGAGTTGTTACTTAATAGGTATAGAGTTTCAGATTTACAACATGAAAAAGTTCTGGAAATCTGTATCACAACAATTCAAATATACTTAACACTACTGAACCACACAATTAAAAATGGTTAAGATGGGCCAGGCACGGTGGCTCACGCCTGTAATCGCAGCACTTTGGGAGGCCAAGGCGGGCAGATCACAAGGTCAGGAGTTCGAGACCAGCCTGGCCAACATGGAGAAACCTCATCTCTACTAAAAATACAAAAACTAGCCGGGCATAGTGGCAGGCGCCTGTAATCCCAGCTACTTGGGAAGCTGAGGCAGGAGAATCGCTTGAACCTGGGAGGCAGAGGTTGCAGTGAGCCGAGATTGCGCCATTGCACTCCGGCCTGGGCTATGACAGCAAAACTCCGTCTCAAAAAAAAAAAAAAAAGAAAAAGAAAAAAAAGAAAGGTTAAGATGGTAAACTTTATGTGTTTTTTTACCACAGTTTAAAAAAAAAAAAAAAGGAAAACAATATGTTCCACACCATCTGCCATTAGGGAAATGCAAATTAAAATTACAAGATACCATGAGGAAACTGTTGCAAATTAGAGACCAAGGAGACATGGGCAGAGTGACATGGAACCTAAAATGGCTCAGGCAACCTAGTTTTTTAAAAAGCTTTTCAATTTATCTTAAAAAATAAAGTGACATTTCCAAATGTCACTAATTAATAGAGAACATTTTGCAACATTTTAATGTTTTGTCATACTTGATAATTTGCAAAAACAAAAACATGATAAGACTCTCCAAAATGTCAACATGGCTCTTCATACCAACAGTAAAACGCTGTATTTCCTGTTAAAATACAAGTTAATAAAGAAAATAGAGAAACTAAATACTAACATATCATGTTATTTTAATAACTATTTAAAAATAAGGCGTGGTGGCTCACACCTGTAATCCCAGCACTTTGGGAGGCCGAGGCGGGCGGATCACGAGGTCAGGAGATCGAGACCATCCTGGCTAATGCGGTGAAACCCCGTCTCTACTAAAAAAAAAATACAAAAATTAGCTGGGCGTGGTGGCAGGTGCCTGCAGTCCCAGCTACTCGGGAGGCTGAGGCAGGAGAATGGCGTAAACCCGGGAGGCGGAGCTTGCAGTGAGCCGAGATCGTGCCACTGCACTCCAGTCTGGGCAACAGAGCGAGACTCCATCTCTTAAAAAAAAAAAAAAAAAAAAAAGAGTAAAACATAATGAAAAGCATATGCTTGCTTGGTGCTAATGACGTTTTACAGTCTTATAGATGAAGCAACATGCATAATTTCAACCAGATGTTGAAATGGTTTAGGATTAGTATCTAAAGACAAGTATTTCAGAAAATATGTAGAAAGGTAACCACACACTTGCTACAGGGGGTCCTCTATGCAACTGTCTTGACTTTGCACTTTATTTTTCAAAATGAAATTATAATCTGTTCTGAATAATATATATGTTTTAAGTTCATAGAGGGAGTTCAGCATAGTTAAGAGCTCAGGTTTTAGAGTCAGATTTTTGGCTTTATTGCTTACTGGGCTATAGGATCTTGAGAAACTTAAAACTCTCTGAGCCTCGGAGTACTCATTTCTAAAACAAGGATGGTAACAGTTAATCCTGTCCCGTAGGATGTCGTGTTGTTTAGATTAAGATAATACCTGTAAAGTGCTTTCCATGGCATCCAACACATAGTAAGTGCTCAATAAAAGGTAGCTAGTATTATTGTTGCTATTCTTACTACTATTTTTTCATTATTACTGTTAATAAAATAATCACCCTTCAAATCTAAAAACAAAATAAAATAGGTTTAGAGGAAGTGAGCACATGAGAGTAGCAAGGATAGGTTGTGGTCAGAGAGCAGAGTACTGGATTTCAGAGGCGGAGTGGATGACATCCAGGCTGTGGTATGGGAGTTTGTGGCTAAAGTGCAGGAAAGGTAAAGGTCACTGTCTGGAGTTGAGGTTAAGGAACTGTAAGGAGGTTATGGTTTGTCATCCACATGACGGTTAATTATCTCTCAGAATGAGGACGGGAAACAAGGTGGAGAGGAAGAATTGGTTGCAAAGACTTCACTGGATACAGGAAAATAACTGGGAAGAAGGTAACACAGCCCCATCCTGGGCCTTCCTGGGACCCCCACCCCTCTTTTTCCCAGTTCTTGCTAGCTCACATCTAACCTACTTTGCCTTGCAAATAAGGAGATCAGAAAAAAAGCAAAACAAACAAACAAACCAAACAAAAACAAAAACATACAAACAAAAAAAAACCTGCCCTACTATCCTACTATCATCTCCCAGTAGCACCTCATGAACCTGCCTTGGGCACCTACTAAGTGCAACTTTTTGTAGATAATACAAGAAGGTTAACATAACTCCTGTCCCAACACCTTTTAATACAGTTGAATGGATAAAAACATGGATACAAACACATGGATATAGGTATCACTGAAGCAGTGTGACATAAAATAACATCTATATATACAACACTCCTCTGCAAATAGCAAATGTAAAGTAGAAGATACCCAACAAATCATTTTGTTTATCTTGCTATCATTTCTTAATCTATAACGTCTCCCTCCCATGTATCCATGCAAGGAAGCAGTATCAGCTGCCCGACTAGAGGGTAGCTCCCTCCCTTGGGTTACTTTTTTTTTTTTTTTTTTGTAGAGACAGAGTCTCACTCTGTCGCCCAGGCTGGAGTGCTGGAGTACAGTGGTGCAATCTCAGCTCACTGCAACCTCCACCTCCCGAGTTCAAGCAATTCTCCTGCCTCTGCCTCCCAAGTAGCCGTGACTACAGGGGTATGCCGCCACACCTGGCTAATTTCTTTTGTATTTTAGTAGAGACAGGGTTTCACCATGTTGCCCAGGCTGGTCTCAAACTCCTGAGCTCAGGCAATCTGCCCGCCTCTGCCTCCCAAAGTGCTAGGATTACAGGCGTGAGCCACCATACCCGGCCACCCTTGGGTTACTTGAGACCCTACTTTCATTTGGATCTGAGCTGTCCTACCCACTCACTGCAATCTGGCTTTTCCTTCTTTGAGTATAAAGTCGATACGGGATGGCTCGCCTACAGCTTCAGTGTTTGAAGTAAAGAAAGCTTTATGCAGATTCTGGCTTTTAATGGGTCTCCTCTGACAGTAGAAAGATTCAAACCACAGCCAATTCCAAGAACCCTTCTAAGAACAGAGACAGAGTCACTTCAAAGGATCTGACTTGCTATACCTAAATATAATTCATGGTGCTTTTCCTATGACACACCATAATATTTTGTCCAAAAATCTTGCAACATGTTATTAACTTTGAAGAAAGAATAAAAGCAGCCACTTTAGAGACTGGAGACACTCAAGCACTCATCTATTCATAAAGTTTCTACACAGCTGAAGAAGTTTGCATCAAGTGGACAAAAAATAGTACAGAAAACCTAAATACAGAAAAATTCAGAAAACTCCATCTCCTAGAAAGCAGGGCAAGGCTGGGCACGGTGGCTCACTCCTGTAATCCCAGCACTTTGGGAGGCCAAGGTGGGTGGATCATTTGAGGTCAGGAGTTCGAGACCAGCCTGGCCAACATGGTGGAACCCGTCTCTACTAAAAATACAAAAATTAGCCAGGCGTGGTGGCACATGCCTGTAATCCCAGCTACTCAGGAGGCTGAGGCAGGAGAACTGCTTGAACCCGGGAGGCGGAGGTTGCAGTGAGCCGAGATCGCACCACTGCACTCCATCCTGGGCGAAAGAGCAAGACTTTGTCTCAAAAACAAAAAAAAAAGAAAGCAAGTTAAACGGACTCAGTTAAAGACCTCACTGAATGTAGGAGAATCAATGGGAAACAACGTAAAGCCTTCTGCTAGGGCATAAATAGGAATCCGTCTATGTAATCAAGAAATTACTTTGCCTCCTGATCTAAATGCTTGCCTCTAGTCTAGGGCTCAGAAAAAGGCCTGGTTATTTGAACTGGTTGTCAATCAAGGTCCCCTTCATTTTCGCTTTCTTGGCTTCCAATTCAGCCTAGAAAGAAAAAAAAAGCATATGTCTTGATACATGACATGAAATTATTTTCCTTCCTTATTCTAACCAACCCAAACACTCTCCCTTAATGTTCATTTAGTGTACAAACTAGAATCATGGTTCCCAAATCATTATATACCTCTAACATCTACTTTCCAACCTTTCTGATGTTATAGCACAGACACAAAAAATGCTATTTGTAGGCAAAATGGGCAAAAAGACAAGGCTGTGGCCACAGGAAATCAGCACAGGGATTCCAGCAGCCCCAGCGCCCCCCACGGGCTGAGGGAACCAATACTGTGGCATACCAGTATGCTATTCTTGGCAGAACAGGAAGAACATCATTCTACAACAGTGCTACTTAAAGTTATATGGTCTATGAACTATTTGTTATTGGTCCACGCAAAATATGTACAAAAATGGATAGTAAGCATTTAGAAGCTTTTATAGCAATTTGACACAATAGTAATTTTTAAAATCTGATAAAAATTGAGACAATTCATTTTTATTGTATTTTATAAATTACAAATCTGTTCATGGAAATTTGAAAAAAGGAAAGCAGTGGTCTTTCTGCCTTTGAAAGGCTGAGAAGCACTGTTCTAAACGACTATGGCAAGGTAAAGCAGCTCCCAGGACCCACCACTTCTGTCACCAAAAACTCACTACAGACACAAAGAGACTGGTATACCTTTGGATGAGACACCAACATAGTGATATCTGATTTTGATGAAATATTTTAAGTAATTGTCAAAAAAAAAAAATATATAGGCACCATCATACACAGATCCATATGCTGTAAGATGAGCCCATGAATAGTGCAGAAAACCACCAGTGCTTTAAGAAGCAATGACCAGCCCCAATCCTGGTACTACCAAGGTAGCCCTATCATGTGCCATTACATCCTGGGACAACGTCCAGAAACCCTGACCTTTAACTCCTGATCTTGGACCACAAGAAGCAGATTAAAATATCATCCTGGCCTGGCGTGGTGGCTCACGCCTGAAATCCCAGCACTTTGGGAGCCCGAGGCGGGCGGATCACCTGAGGTCAGGAGTTCGAGACCAGCCTGGCCAACATGGTGAAACCCCATCTCTACTAAAAATACAAAAATTAGCCAGGCGTGGTGGCACGTGCCTGTAGTCCCAGCTACTCAGGAGGCTGAGGCAGGAGAATCCCTTGAACCCGGGAGGTGGAGGTTGCAGTGAGCTGAGACCACGCCACGGCACTCCAGCCTAGGCGACAAAGTGAGATTCCAGCTCCAAAATAAATAAATAAATAAAATAAAAATAAAATACAGAAAATAAAATATCATCCTAGTTAGGGCTATAACAAGTATCATCATTTAAGGCCTAGATCCTGGGGTCACTACTACAGAGTAGGGTATACTGACAGTCACAGACCAGGGTTATAAAACTGGCAGCCAACTACTCTAAAACCTCCCAACAGATTTCCTAAAAGATTTCCCTGCCTGCTGAAAGGTCTTTCAGACCAAGACATCCAAATGATAGGGCCCCAGCACCTTGCTACCCCTTGCTACTCACCAGCTCTTGTAGTCGCCTCTTGCTCATGCCTTTGCGCTCCAGCTGTTTTTCAATCACTTTGGCATTCTGTGCATATGAGTCAGCAACTTCCCTCTGAAGGAAAAAAGGAGCATCCTTAAACCGGAAGTCTCACCAAGGAATAACAACAAAGACGTTAAGTCATAATGTATACTACTCAAATCATGAAATCATGACTAAAATGGCAGGACTCTGTTCCTTTTCCATTCTCCATCTTTTCAGTAATCCAGGAGCACTTAGGGTATTTTGTTTGATTGTTTGTTTGTTTGTTTTGAGACAGAGACTGACTCTGTTGCCCAGGCTGGAGTGCAGTAGCACAATCTTGGCTCACTGCAACCTCCACCTCCTGGGTTCAAGTGATTCTTCAGTAGCATTTACGTTTTAACCAAAACATATGTAAAACAGCAGATGACATCTTGCCATCAATATCGTTATACTGAAGAACCATAAAGGTAATTGCTACTACTACTGAGGACAGACTCACAAACCACGAGTTGGGCTGGAAGGAAACTGAAATCTTTCAGTCCAGTAGTTTCTCAAATTAAGAGGATGAGGACTTTGCCCTCTAAGGCATCTCTAAAAATAGCATGGGGGAAAAAATCACTGATCTCATCCAACTCCTTCGTTTTCATTTTACAGATGTCCCTGAGATTCAAGGAAACAGGAACTGGCTCATTGTCAGAGTTTCTTTTCTTTTCTTTTTTTTTTTTTTTTTTTGAGACAGAGACCTGCTCTGTCCCCAGGCTGGAGTGCAGTGGCGCAATCTCGGCTCACTGAAGCCTCCACCTCCCGGGTTCAAGCGATTCTCATGCCTCAGCCTCCCGAGTAGCTGGGATTACAGGCGCTCACCAACACGCCCGGCTAATTTTTTGTATTTTTAGTAGAAACGGGGTTTCACCATGTTGGCCAGGCTGGTCTTGGTCTCCTGACCTTATGATCCGCCCGTCTCGGTCTCCCAAACTGCTGGGATTACAGGCATGAGCCACCACGCCCAGCCCATAGTTTCTTACCAGCAGAGCAGGGTCTAAAAGTGAAGTCTCTAATATTTCCACTACTCCAAGGCTCCCGCTCTAGAGTCCCCTTTCCTCGTACCCTTCTCCCCAAATTCCAGTTTCCTTAAGACCAGAGACACTTACAGCCTCAATCTCCTCTTCCTCTTCATCAATGGTAGACACGGTGACAGAACTGAACTTGCCCATGTCTTTGGTCCGTTTGGTCATCATCACCTGGAGTGGCAGGCAAGAAGAAGTCAGTCCGGTTCACCAAAACAGGATCCATGAGCCGTGAGTGTGTGCGCACACGCCTGTGTGAGGGGCTGTGGGTATTGGGGGAAACACTACCTCTTTAGGACAGGATGACCTATTTAAAAGTGCCAATGTTTTTATTTACATATTTTTCTAACATTTGCCATCAAAGGCTCTTATTTTTTTTTAATTTACTTTATTTTTTTGAAATAGCGTCTCACTCTACTGCCCAGGCTGGAATACAGTGGCACAATCATAGCTCACTGCAACCTCAAACTCCTGGGCTCAAGTGATCTTCCTGCCTCAACCTCCTACGTAGCTAGGATTACAGGCACATGCCCCCACGCCTGGCTAATTTTACATTTTTGTAGAGACTGGGTCTCGCAAAAAAAAAAAAAAAAAAAAAAAAAAAAAAAGAAGGACAGAAGGTATAAAAAAGCATCCTTAACGCTTAACGTCTCAGGCTTGTATCCAACTCCTGGCCTCAGGCAATCCTCCTGCCTCGGCCTCCCAAAGTGCTAGGATTACAGGCGAGAGACACTATGCATGGTCCATCATGGGTTCTTAAAATTTATTTTTAATTACTTTTTTTTTTTTGAGATGGAGTCTCACTCTTGTTGCCCAGCCTGAAGGGCAATGGTGCGATCTCGGCTCCGTAACCTCCGCCTCCTGGGTTCAAGCGATTCTCCTGCCTCAGCCTCCTGAGTAGCTGGGATTACAGGCATGCACCACCATGCCCAGCTAATATTGTATTTTTAGTAGAGACGGGGTTTCTCCATGTTTGTCAGGCCGGTCTCGAACTCCTGACCTCAGGTGATCCGCCCACCTCGGCCTCCCAAAGTGCTGGGATTACAGGAGTGAGCCACTGCACCCGGCCAATTAATTTTTTTTAAGAGACAGGGTCTTACTGTCACCCAGGCTGGAGTGCAGTGGCACAATCATAGCTGACTGTAACCTCAAACTCCTGGGCTAAAGTGATCCTCCCACCTCAGTCTCCTGAATAGCTAGAACTATAGGTGAATACCATCACACCCAGCCAATTTACTTTTTTTTGTAGAGATAGGGTCTCGCCATGCTGCCCAGGCTGGTCTCAAACTCCTGGCCTCAAGTGATCCTCCCACTTCTGCCTCCCAAAGTGCTGGGATTACAGGCATGAGCCACCATGCCCAGCTTGGAATATATTTTTTAATTAGCCTAATTCATTGTTTTTAATTGTTCAAAAAAAACATTTGTAAAATAACACATGATATCTCTCCATAAAAAGAAGAAAATTTGAAGGAAATTAATGTGAGTAAAAACCATACAATTTCTAACCTTACTCATGAGGCAACTGTAGGAAAGAGAGAACACATAACAGGTGTTACAATTACGTAGCATCTGTTTATACACAAAAATGGCACCCGATTAATAAAGAATGCATCCATATACATGCTTGAGGGGATGAATACCCCATTTTCCATGATGTGATTACACATTGCATACCTGTATCAAAATATCTCATGTACCCCATAAATATGTGCATCTATATACCCCCCAAATCGTTTTTAACTTTTAAAAAATAAAAATAAAGTATAAGAATATATCCATAAAGAAAAAAGAAAAAGAAATAAAATAAGAAAAAGACAAAAAAAGCAAAAGAAATAAAAAGAATACATCCATAAAGAGCAGTTTCTCATCACTATAATCTTATTTCAAAACATGAGCTAAATCTAGAGCTATATTAAGCAGTCTCTCCTTCAATGGTAATTACCTTCTTAGGAGGCTCTTGTTTCTGAGTATATATGTTCGTTTTCCCAAAGCCCTGGCCAAACTTGACTACTGCTCCATCCACAATGAAGGTAACAGGAGCATTCTTTGGCTGGGATTGGTAGAAGAGCGGCAGTCCACACCTGCAATGACACAGTGAATTTCTGCGAGGTCTCATAATCCAAATTCCCAAAACAGCAATTTGCAAAGTGTGCTTAGACTCTGGGAATATTTCTGTTTGTGGCATAAACTAATGACTGGCTCTTCTCAGTGTTTCCCAAAACTACCTCTACCTGATAAGAATCACTTAGGCCGGGCGTGGTGGCTCACGCCTGTAATCTCAGCACTTTGGGAGGCCGAAGCAGGTGGATCACCTGAGATCAGGAGTTCAAGACCAGCCTGGCCAACATGGCAAAACCCCATCTCTACTCAAAATACAAAAATTAGCCAGGCATGGTGGCAGGTGCCTGTAATCCCAGCTACTCAGGAGGTTGACACAGGAGAATTGCTTGAACCCGGGAGGTGGAGGTTGCAGTGAGTGGAAATCACGCCACTGCACTCCAGCCTGGGCAACAAGAGCAAGACTCTGTCTCAAAAAAAAAAATTCATTTTTCTGGCCAGCTGGTCAAAGATACAACTTTGACTAGCCTCTTTGGGGAACATATTGGTATTTGTGCATAGTTGAAGTCTGAAGGCAGTTGATATTATAAGGATAAAGACATAATGGGGGTCGGACGAGGTGGCTCAGGCCTGTAATCCCAGCAGTTTTGGAGGCTGAGGTGGGCGGATGAACTCAGGTCAGGAGTTCGAGACCAGCCTGACCAACATGTCGAAACCCTGTCTCTACTAAAAATACAAAAATTAGCCAGGCATGGTGGCATGTGCCTGTAATCCCAGCTACTAGAGAGGCTGAGGCAGGAGAATCACTTAAACCCAGGAGGCAGAGGTTGCGGTGACCTGAGATTGCACCACTGCACTCCAGCCTGGGCGACAGAGCAAGACTCTGTCTCAAAAAAAAAAAAAAAAAAGACATAATGGAGAGTTGTATCCAAATAATTATTTTCCTAACACATTATGCCTCTACTTGCCTATGCTTGGAGAAACCCACATCGTTAATACTTACTTTGCACATTTCTTCCGGTACTGTCGTTCAATGCCTTCAGGTCTGCACAGAAAATGGAAGTTAAAAAATAAAAAGATATGAACAAATCTCATTATGTATCAACCTTACTATCCCATTTCTTCAAATGCTAAGAGGCCCTTTCAAAAGTTTTCATTTGGGGGCCAGGCACGGTGGCTCACGCCTGTAATCACAGCACTCTGGGAGGCTGAGGCGGGCGGATCACCTGAGGTCAGGAGTTCGAGACCAGCCTCAACATGGGGAAACCCCGTCTCTACTAAAAATACAAAATTAGCCGGGCGCAGTGGTGCATGCCTATAATCTCAGCTACTCGGGAGGCTGAGGCAGGAGAATTGCTTGAACCTGGGAGGCGGAGGTTGCGGTGAGCCGAGAGCCAGCCATTGCACTCCAGCCTGGGCAACAAGAGTGAAACTCCGTCTCAAAAAAAAAAAAAGTTTTCATTTCATAGGTCAACTCATTGGTTCAACATTCCTCCCTTCCTGCAACAAACATTTATGGAGCCCCTGATACAGGTCAGGTATCTCCCTGACAAAGGAAGAGGAAGAGGAGGAGCAGTGTAGTCATAATCATAGGTAGCAATAGTAGTTGTAGTAATAACAACAACAATAATAGCGGCAACCACTTATAAACCCTTTACTATGTGCCAAGAGCTATTCTAAAGTATATATGTATTAACTCGGCTGGGCACGGTGGCTCACGCCTGCAATCCTAGCACTTTGGGAGGCCTAGGTGGAGGGATCATTTGAGGTAAGGAGTTCGAGACTATCCTGGCCAACATGGGGAAACCCCGTCTCTACTAAAAATATAAAAATTAGCTGGGCGTGGTGGCGGATGCCTGTAATCCCAGCTACTCAGGAGGCTGAGGCAGGAGAATCACCTGAACCTGGAAGGCAGAGGCTGCAGTGAGCCGAGTTCACGCCACTGCACTCCAGCCTGGGTGACGGAACGAGACTCCATCTCAAAAAAAAAAAAAAAAAAAAAAAGTATACATGTATTAACTCATTTAATCCTTACAACAACTCTGTGAGATATGTCATATTATTATTCCCACTTTATGAATGAAGAACCTAGGCCCACAGAGTTTACATGGCTTGCCCAAAGTCGTGGAGCTAGGAAGCAGAGGTTGAATTTAAGCCCAGGCAGTCAAGCTCAAGAGCCCACGCAATACCACCTTAGACACCAAGTCATATACACAAGGACTCAATTCCACCCACATGGCTGTTTAACAGAAACCTGGGACTCATCCTTGATTCTTCTCTTCCCCTCATCTCCCACACTTACTTCATCAGCAAATTCTATGGATTTTTATCTCCAAGAAAAGACCTTGAATCTGTCTGCTTGTCTCCACGTTCCTGCCACTATCTTAGCCTACACCACCATTATCAACTCCCTGGACGACTGTAACAACAGGTCCTGACTGGTCTCCTCACTTCCCCTCCCCTTGTTTCAACTATGTAATAGGCAATATATGCATATGGTATACATAAGAGTATAAAACAAAAAATATCTTCCCTACTCATCCTCCACCCACCCAGTTCCCTTCCCCAGAGGCAAATACTGTTTCTGGTTTCTTCTGTTCATCCTAGAGATAGCTGATGCATATATAAGCAAAGAACTCTGACTGGTACATAAAGAAAATATTTTTTTTCCTTTTTTAGACAAATGTACGCTGTTCTCTACTTTTGTTCACTTAAAAATATAACTTGGTTAAATATATATATATATTCCATATCAATAGATAAAGAGTTACTTCATTCTTTACAAGGACCGCATTGTATTCCTTTGTATAGATGAACCAAAATGTCTTTTACGTGTTGGACAAATTCCTAGAAGTGTGTACATTTTAAATTCTGGTAGATGCTGCCAAATTTCTCTCTATAGAAGTTGAACCAATTTAGACTCACACTACCAATATACTGAGAGTTCCTGTTTCCCTACAGTCTCACCAACACTGGATGCCGTTAAATTGCATCACTGCCATTCTCACATGTGAAAAATGGAATCTTTTAATTTGTATTTCTTTTTTTAGGAGTAAAGTTACACATCTTTTCATATATTTAATAGTCATTTGCATTTTCTTTGTTTTGAACTGTTAGTTCATGTCCTTTGTTTATTCAGTTACCTTTTAATCTTATATTGAGGAAACTTGCAATAATTAAGGGGCCTTGTTTATTCTCTAGTTTGTCATTTGTCTTTGACTTTTTCCATCATGTGGAAATTTTAGGTTTTTCTGTGGTCAAACCAATCTTCTTTTCTCACATAATAATTCATACAATTCAATAGCAAATAAATAAATAACCTGATTTTTTAAATGGGCAATGGACCTGAACAGACATTTCTCCAAGACATACAAATGGCCAACAGGTATATGAAAAGACTAATCATCAGGGAAATGCAAATCAATACCATAATGAGGGCCGGACGTGGTAGCTCACACCTGTAATGCCAGCACTTTGGGAGGCCGAGGCGGGCAGATCACTTGAGGCCAGCAGTTCAAGACCAGCCTGGCCAACATGGTAAAACCCCGTCTCTACTAAAAATACAAAAATTAGCTGGGTGTTGTGACACATGCCTGTAATCCCAGCTACTTGGGAGGCTGACAGGATAATCGCTTGAACCTGGGAGGCAGAGGTTGCAGTGAGCCAAGATTGTGTCACTGCACTCCGGCCTGGACAACAGAGCAAGACCCTGTCTCAAACAAACGAACAAACAAACAAACAAAAAAACCATAATGAGATATCCTCTCATTCCAGTTAGAATGGCTATTATCAAAAAGACAAGGCTAGGTGCAGTGGCTCACGCCTGTAATCCCAGCACTGTGGGAGGCCGAGGCAGGCGGATCACAAGGTCAGGAGATCAAGACCATCCTGGCCAACACGGTGAAACCCCATCTCTACTAAGATACAAAAAATTAGCCAGGCATGGTGGCATGCGCCTGTAGTCCCAGCTACTAGGGAGGATGAGGCAGGGGAATCACTTGAACCCGGGAGGTAGAGGTTGCAGTGAACCGAGACTGCACCACTGCACTCCAGCCTGGTGACAGAGTAAGACTCTGTCTCAAAAGAAAAAAAAAAAAAAGACAAAAATTAAATGTTAGGGAGGATGTGGAGAAAAGGGAACCCTTATACACTGCTAGTGAAAATGTAAATTAGTACAGCCATTATGGAACACAGTATGGGAGATTCCTCAGAAAATTATAGAACTACCCTATGAGCCAGCAATCCCACTTCTTGGTATATATCCAAAGGAAATGAGTTCAGTATCTCAAAGAGATATGTGCACTCTCATGCTCATTGCAGCATTATTCACAACAGCCAAGATACGGAAGCAACCTAAATGTCTATCAATGGCTAAATGGATAAAGAAAAGGTGGCACGCACGCACACATGCACACACAACAGAACATTATTCAACCTTATGAAAAGAAGGAAATCCTGCCATTTGTGATAATATGGATGGACTTGGAGGACATTATGCTAAATGAAATAAGCCAAACACAGAAAGACAAATACTACATGATCTCACTTGTTTGTGGAATCCAAAATAGTCAAACTCATAGAAGCAGAGAGTAGAATGGTGATTGCCAGGGGCTGAAGGTGGAGGAAATGGGAGGTTGTTGTCCAACGGATATAAAGTTTCTGTTATGCAAGATGAGTAAGTTTTGGAGATCTAATGTACAGCATCATAACTATAGTTAACAATACTGTATTGTACATTCTAAATTTTTTAAGTATCCTCACTACCTACACACACAAAGAAAATGGTAACTGTGAGGTGATAGATACATTAATGAGCTTAATTGTGGTGATCATTTCACAGTGTATATGTATATCAAAATATCAAGCTGTATCCCTTAAACATATACAATTTTTGTCAATTATACCTCAATAAAGCTAAAAAAATTAACACATCATATTGATAGAAGGAAAGAGAAAAACATAATCATTTCAATAGACACATAGAAAAAGCACTTGACAAAAGTCAAAACCCCTTCAATATACTAAGAATAGAAGGGAACTTCCTCTACCTAATAAAGGGCATCTCTGAAAAACCCCCATCTGTTTACCCACGTCTTAGTGCATTTTCTGTTACTGTAACATAATACCACAGACTGGATAATTTATAAATAAAAGAGATTGATTTCTCACAGTTCTGAAAGCTGGGAAGCATAAGAGCATGGCTCCGGCACTGGGCAAGGGCCTTCGTGCTGCATCATAACATGGCAGAAGGGCAAGTAAGTATGAGAAAGCTCGGTTTTAAAACAAAGCCGCTCCTGCAATAACAGACCTACTCACATGACAGCAACGTTAATCCATGCATAACAGCAGAGCCTCATTAATCCATTCATAGGGCAGACAGATTGTTTCCAACACATGAACTTTTGGGGAACACATTCAAATCATAGCACCACATAAACTAACATCATACTTAATAGTGAAAGACTGAAAGCTTTCCCCCTAAAATCAGGAACAAGATAAAGATGCCACTCTCACTACTTCTATTCAACACCTAGAATAAATTTAACAAAAGAAGTGCAAGAAATGTCCACTGAAAACTAAAAAGTATTACCAAAAGAAATTAAAGAAGACCTAAATAAATGTAAACACATTTTGATGTTCACAGATTGGAAGACTTAATATTGTTAAGGTGGCAATATTCCTCGAATGAATTTCCAGATTCAACACAATCCCTTTCAAAATCCCAGCTGGCTTTTTCACAGAAATTTAAGCTGATCCTAAAATTAATATGCAATTGGAAGAAATCCAGTAGAGCCAAAGCAATCTTGAAAAAACAAGAACAAAGTTGGAGAACTCACACTTCCCAATTTCAAAATTGACTAAAAAGCTATAGTAATAAAGACAGGGTGATACTGGTATAAGGACAGACATACAGGTCAATGGAATAGAACTGAGAGTCTAAAATAAACCCATACATATATGGTTAACTGATTTTCAACAAGGGTGCCAAGACCATTAAGGGGGAAAAACTCAGTCTTTTTAACAAAAGGTCCTGGGAAAACTAGATAGCCACATGCAAAAGGATGAATTTAGCCCCCTACCTCATGCTATATACAAAAATTAACTCAAAATGAATGAAAGACCTAAATGTAAGAAGTAAAATTATAAAACTCTTGGAAGAAAACATAGCTGCAAATCTTCATATGCTTGGATTAGGCAAACATTTCTTCTTTTATTTTTGAAACAGATTTGGGCTGTGTCACCCAGTCTGGAGTACAGTGGCACAATCTTGGCTGGCTCACTACAACCTCCACCTACCAGGTTCAAGCGATTCTCTCCTACCTCAGCCCCGAGCAGCTGAGACTACAGGTGTGCACCACCACATATGGTTAATTTTTGTGTTTTTAGTAGACATGGGGTTTCGCCATGTTGGCCAGGCTAGTTTTAAACTCCTGGCCTCAAATGATTCACCCACCTCGGCCTCCCAAAGTGCTAGGATTACAAGCATGAGCCACCACGCCTGGCCATTTCTTAGATATGATGCCTAAAGCACAAGCAATGGAAGAAAAAAATCAGATATATGGGATGATAAAAATTTAAAACTTGCGTGCTTCAAAGAATATCATCAAAAAAGTGAGAAAACAATTCACAGGATGAAAGAAAATATTTGCAAATCATATATATGATAAGGGACTAGTATGCATAACATAGAATTCTTACAACTCAACAACAGAAAGACAAATACACCAATTTAAAAATGGGGGCCAGGTGCGGCGGCTCACACCTGTAATCCCAGCACTCTGGGAGGCCAAGGCAGGTGGATCACCTGAGGTCAGGAGCTCAAGACCAGCCTGACCAACATGGTGAAACTCCATCTCTACTAAATACAAAAAATTAGCCGGGCATGGTGGTACGTGCCTGTAATCCCAGCTACTTGGGAGGCTGAGGCAGGAGAATCGCTTGAACCCGGGAGGTGGAGATCGTAGTGAACCGAAATTGCAACACTGCATTCCAGCCTGGGCAACAAGAGCAAAACTCCGTCTCAAAAAAAAAAAAAGAATTTCTACTTCCTCTGTTTCCCCTGTCCTTCCTAAGGTTCCCCTCCAACTTAACTGGCCAGGGCAGAGATGAGGGAGGAACGAGGAAGGGGGCAGGCAGGCAGTACAACTGAGGCAGATGGTTTATTGGTGAATGCCAGCTGTTTGGGAAAAACTCTGTCAACCTGGGTTTTTCCTCTGATCTCACACCACAACAACAACCTTCAACACAGAAGAAGACTTCTGTGGCCAAATGTGTGTGGGGTTTTCCCCACACTCCAATAAATGGATGCCAGCTAGGTGTCCTCCAATTCAGTTCTGACACTGTCTACTCGGACACAGCGTCAGATACCACAGGTTGACGGCTTGGTCCCCAAGACCGGCCACCAACCAGATACCAGTCGCAAGTCCAGGCTTCCAAAACTTTTTTTTTTTTTTTTTTAAGACTGAGTCTCACTCTGTGACCCAGATTGGAGTGCAGTGGCACATCTCGGCTCATTGCAACCTCCGCCTCCCAGGTTCAAGCGATTCTCCTGCCTCAGCCTCCTGAGGACTACAGGTGCGCACCACCACGCCCAGCTAATTTTTTGTATTTTTAGTAGACATGGGGTTTCACTGTGTTGGTCAGGATGGTCTCGATCTCCAGACCTCATGATCCACCTGCCTCAGGCTCCCAAAGTGCTGGGATTATAGGCATAAGCCACCGCACCTGGCTGCCCGGCTAATTTTTGCAACTTTTTTGTAGAGACAGGGTTTCGCCATGTTGGTCAGGCTGGTCTCGAACCCCTAACCTCAAGTGATCTGCCCACTTCGGCCTCCCAAAGTGCTAGGATTACAGGCGTGAGCCGCCATGCCTAGCCAGGCCTCCAGAACTTCTGACCAACTAGCTTCAAGTTGGGGTTCCCATGACCCCCTCTTTGGGTTCGATTACTTTGCTAGTGCAGCTCACAGAACTCAGGGAAATAGTTAATGTTTACCAGTTAACTACAGAGGATATCACAAAGGATACAGAGAAGAGATGCGCAGGGTGAGGTAAGGGGCAAGGGGCGTGGAGCTTCCATGCCCTCCCTGGACACGCCACCCTTCAGGAACCTCCACATATTCGGCCATCCAGAAGCTTCCCAAACCCTGTCCTCCTGGGTTGTTATGGAAGCTTTGTTACAGAGGCATGATTGACAACCATGTAGAAATGTGATTGGACAAAAAGCACATGATCTAAACCCAGCAAGGCCTGTCTGTTCAGACTTTTCTTGGCCTCTGTGCAGCATTCCTTTCTCTAGGGCAGAGGTGTCCAATCTTTTGCACAATCTTGCAAACATACTAAAACCACTGAATCATACACTTTAAAATGGTGACTTTTATGGTATGTAGACTATAACTCAATTTAAAAGAAACTAAATCTCGGCTGGGTGTGGTGGCTCACGCCTGTAATCCCAGCACTTTGGGAGGCTGAGGTGGGCAGATCACCTGAGGTCAGGAGTTCAAGACCAGCCTGGCCAACATGGTGAAACCCTGTCTCTACAAAAATTACCCAGGTATGATGGCGGGTGCCTGTAATCCCAGCTACTCAGGAGGCTGAGGTGGAAGAATTGCTTGAACCTGGGAGGCGGAGGTTACAGTGAAAGGAGATCGCGCCGTTGCACTCCAGCCTATGTAACAGAGTGAGACTCTGTCTCAAAAAAAAAAAAAAAAATGGAAAACAGAAACGAAATCTCTGAGGGTAAAGCTGAGGCATTCGCATTAAAACAAACAAACAAACAAAAAACTCCTCCAGATGATTCCGGCACACAGCAAAGTTTGAGAATCACTTTGCTAAGGTGTACGTGAAAAGCAGAATTTCTAAGGCACACATTATATGCATCTTTAGCTATACTGGATGTTGCCAAAGTACTTTCCAAAGTCATTATAACTATTTGTGGTCTTTCTGGTACTGTAGGAGACTTCCAGTTGCTCTTTGACAACACATGTATTATTTTCCCAATTGAAGGATAAGGAAATTGGGGGCCTAAAAGATTACTTGCCCAAAGTCACAAAGTGGTACTGCTTGGGATATAACTATACAGACTGTGCTGACCATCATCTTTAATGTTCTGCCTCTCCATTTACAAGTATTACTTATGTCAAAGGTGCTCCAATTCATTGACATCACTGGACCAGGACACTAATAATATTTTTGGTTCTATATACCCTCTCTGGTCCCACTGGGACTAAATTCAACCCCATACTGAAGGGAGAGATTCACCATACAGAGAATGAACTTCCCCTAGAATCCTGAAGTCGGCCAATCCCGTAAGTTCAAGCTTTCAAAACACATAGAAATATCAAATAAATGGGGCCGCATATTTCTCAATGAGTTAATCTTCAAGTACCAATGACAAACTGGATTTTGTCAAGTTTATAAAAATGTATCTATTTCTAACTATGTGCCAAGAAGCAGGCAAGATGTCTGTCCTAAGGGTTTCAGAAAAATAAGGCAAGGTTCCTGCTCTCAAAAAGTTCATCTTATTGAAACAGTGAGACTTTAATGTAAATGAGGTAAGAATTTCAAGTGGTATGACTATAAAGAAGTGATTAATATGAGCTAGATGTTTGGGATAATTGACCTTGATTTTCTTTCCTATCCTGAATCTCAAGGAATATATGAGATAGGGAAGACTCTGTGACCAAAAACAAAACAAAACATTCTCGGCCGGGCACGGTGGCTCACGCCTGTAATCCCAGCACTTTGGTAGGCCAAGGCGGGTGGATCATTTAAGGTCAGGAGTTCGAGACCAGCCTGGCCAACACAGTGAAACCCCGTCTCTACTAAAAATACAAAAATTAGCCAGGCATGGTGGTGCATGCCTGTAATCCCAGCTACTCGGGAAGCTGAGGCAGAAGAATCACTTGAACCCAGGAGGTGGAGGTTGCAGTGAGCCAAGATTGCGCCACTGCACTCCAGCCTGGGCAACAGAGTGAGACTTCATCTCAAGAAAAAAAAAATTCTCCATTCTGGCTGTGGTAGCTAGCCTCTAAGGTGGCCCCCAATGATCCTTGTCCCTGGTACTAACACCCTTGTATAGTCACCTCCCACAATGAATAACGCTGACTTGTGACACCAAAAGGACATCACAGAAACAACTGTGTGTGCCTTCTGAGTCATAGCCATAAAACACATTGTGGCTTTTGCCTTGCTCTCCTGAATTACTTACATTGTGGGAAGCCAGCTGCCATGTCATGAGGATACTCAAGCAGCCTTATGGAAAGATCCCTGTGTTGAGAAACTGAGGCTTCTTGCCAACAGTTAGCACTCAACTGCCTACCATATGAGACACCTTGGAAGATGACTCTCCAGCCCTAATCAAGATTTCAGGCCAGGCACGGTGGCTCACACCTGTAATCCCAGCATTTTGGGAGGAAAAGGCAGGGGGATTGCTTGAGCCTAGGAGTTCAAGAACAGCCTGGGCAACATAGGAAGACCCTGTTTTTACAAAAAAAATTAAAAATTAGCCAGGCATGGTGGCACATGCCTATGGTCGCAGCTACTCAGGAGGCTGAGGTGGGAGGATCACTTGAGCCCAGGAGATCGAGACTGCAGTGAGCTGTGATTGTGCCACTGCACTCTAGCCTGCGTGACAGAGTGAGACCCTGCCTCAAAAAAAAAAAGACTTCAGATGACTGTTTACATAGTCATCTTCTTAATCGCAGCTTCATGAGAGACCAGAATCACCTAGCTAAGCTTGCTCTTGAATTCCTGACCCACAGAAAATACATAAAATGATAAATGTTTGTTCTTTAAAAAAAAAAAAAAAATCAAGAGAGTACCAGAAGATGAAGATGGACAGATCATAGAGCGCATTCAGGCTTACATTTTTATTCAGCCAACTAGGAGTGTTTTCCTTGTACTCCACAATGATCCCTAAATGAAATCAGATGGGGAGGAGGGAGGAGTCCTTAATGGATTGGGCTAGACTCCTCCCCACTCAGAGCAGCTTTCTGCTTATCAGTCTTATTTATTTATACTTCTGGGTAAGAATTTAATTAAAGAAAGGATTTTTCATCTAAAAATGTTTCAAAGGCATTGCTATAAGTGATGAAGGGTCACTAACAGATTTGAAGCAGGTGACTGACATAATGTGTATTTCAGATAATTCAAGCAGTAGAGGATAGACTGGAGGAGAGCAAAACTAGAGACCAAAAGACCAGGTAAGAGGCCACTTCAGTAGTCTAAGTAAGTGATTTTGGGTACTGAAATAACGGCAGTGCAGCAGGGCTGAACAGGAGGCAGCAGCCACAAAAGAGATTAGAAGGCAGAATCGACAGTACATGGTGAGTGACTAGATGTATGCAGGGGATGATGGTGGGATGGTGGGGACAGATGAGACAAAGAGAGACTGACTCCTAGATTTCTGGCTGGGGCCACTGCGTGAATCCTGGTGTCATCATAGGAAGAAGGAAAAGAAGGACTAGCATTTGGCTAATAGTAATAGAGACCTGACTGCAATGGCTTCAACAAAAGAGCTTGTTCTCTCATGTAACATCAGGAGGAAGGCAGTTCTGAGCACTGGTTGAGACCCAAGGATAGCAGGGCAAAGGCTCTGCAATTCTTGTGGCCTCTCCTTCCCAGTTCCAGGCTGGCTGCTAGTGTTCCAATTATCATGTCCATTTCCCAAGAAGCAGGATGGAATAAGGATAAAGGGTAAAAAAGGCTTGAAGTCACCCATCAGCTGACATCTACTTCCATCTCTTTTGCTTGGCCAAAGCTAAGTCATATTCAGAATCTTAGTTGTTGGGGGGAAGGGGACTGGAATATGCACCCTAACTTTACAGACACTCGTGTATAGGAGGGTGTAGCAGAAGAGTGTCAGAGTACGCCTGTAATCCCAGCACTTTGGGAGGCCGAAGTGGGCGGATCACGAGGTCAGGAGATCGAGACTGTCCCGGCTAACACAGTGAAAACCCGTCTCTACTAAAAATACAAAAAATTAGCCGGGCGTGGTTGCAGGCACCTGTAGTCCCAGCTACTCAGGAGGCTGAGGCAGGAGAATGGCCTGAACCTGGGAGGCGGAGCTTGCAGTGAGCTGAGATCGCGCCACTGCACTCCAGCCTGGGTGACAGAGCGAGACTCCGTCTCAAAAAAAAAAAAAAAAAGAAGAGTGTCGGAGTGGTACTGAGTGAATCGATCTGTGGTACTGTCCACAGTAGAGAAATGATAAGTTTGGCCTTCATCATGTTGGATCTGAAAAGTGGGACATCAGGTGAAGAAGTAGAGTAGGCAACTGGCTATACAGTTCTGGGACACAGGAAGGCACAGTAGGCAGATTTAGATTTTATCATCAGCATAAAAGTGTAACTAATGCCATGTAAGGTGACAAGAATGCCCAAGGAAGGCATAAAGAGAGTGGAGACAAAAGCAAGGTCAGAACCGCATGGAATACCAATACTTGAGGGGCAGGCAGAAGAAAAAGAATCCAAAGGATTGAGAAGGCCAAAGAAGGAGAAGGAGGCTCACAAGAGCAGCTTCACATGGTGAAACCCTGTCTCTACTAAAAATACAAAAATTAGCCAGGCGTAGTGGTGCACAACCGTAATCCCAGCTACATGGGAGGCTGAGGCAGGAGGATCACTTGAACCCAGGAGGCAGCGGTTGCAGTGAGCTGAGATCGCATCGCTGCACTCCAGCTTGGGTGACAGAGCGAGACTCTATCTCAAAAAAAAAAAAAAAAAGAAAAGAAAAGAGAGAAAGAAAACATGTAGCTAGATGTCAGCCTATAGCTTTTTCTGGTTCAACACTAAAGTTTCATAAGGGCAGGATTCTTTGCTGTTTACTGGTTGTACTGGGTTAGATAGTGACCCTTAAAAATTCACATTCTGGCCGGGCACAGTGGCTCATGCCTGTGATCCCAGCACTTTGGGAGGCCGAGGTGGGAGGATCACTTGAGTCCAAGAGTTTGAGACCAGCCTGGCCAACATGGTGAAACCCCATCTCTACTAAAAACACAAAAACTAGCCAGGCATGGTAGCACACACCATCTCAAAAAAAAAAAAAAAGAAAAAAGAAAAAAAAATCCACATCCATCCAGGAACCTCAGAATGTGACCTTATTTGGAAATAGTGATGTTGCAGACATAATTAGTTAAGTTAAAATGATGTCATACTGGAGGAGGATGGGCCCTTAATCCAATATGATTGGTGCCCTTATAAGAAAAGAACAGGCAAAGGGAGAATGCCATGTGACGATACAAGCACTAACTGGAGTGATGCATTTACAATACAAGCCAAGGAATGCCAAGGATTGCTGGTAAACGCCAAAAACCAGGAATGAGGCAAGGAAGGATTCTCCCCTACAATCTTGAGAGCATGGACTTACCAACACCTTGATTTCAGACTTCTAGCCTCCACAACTATTAAACAATTTCTCTTGTTTTAGGCCACTCAGTTTGTAGTACTTTATTTTTTTTTTATTTTTTGAGACAGTGCCTCACTCTGTTGCCCAGGCTGGAGTACAGTGGCACAATCTCAGCTCACTGCAACCTCTGCCTCCCCATACAAGCAATTCTCCTATCCCAGCCTCCCGAGTAGCTGGGATTACAGGCACACGCGCCACCATGCCCAACTAATTTTTGTATTTTTAGTAGAGATGGGGTTTCACTACGTTGGCCAGCCTGGTCTCGAACTCCTGGTCTCAAGTGATCCACCCACCTCAGCATCTCAAAGTGTTGGGATTACAGGCGTGAGCCACCACACCCAGGCTGTAGTACTTTACTATGGCAGCTCTAGAAAACTAATACACTGGCGGCCGGGCACAATGGCTCACGTCTGTAATCCCAGCACTTTGGGAGGCCGAGGCAGGCAGACCACGAGGTCAGGAGATCGAGGCCATCCTGGCTAACACGGTGAAACCCCATCTCTACTAAAAATATTAAAAAAAATTAGCCGGGCGTGGTTGTGGGCGCCTGTAGTCCCAGCTACTCAGGAGGCTGAGGCAGGAGAATGGCGTGAACCTGGGAGGCAGAGCTTGCAGTGAGCCGAGATCGCGCCACTGTACTCCAGCCTGGGTGACAGAGCGAGACTCCGTCTCCAAAAAAAAGAAAACTAATACACTGGTATATATTCCAGACTTCTAGGATAGTACCTGGAACATAGTAGGAGCTCAGTAAATGAAATATTTGTTGCATGAATGGATGGATTTTTTAATTCCCTAGGATTGACCTTTCCATGACTTCTAGCACCTGCTGCTGACCGTCCCCTAGCCACACCCCCACACACTTCTTGATACTCTCTCCTGTTTTCTGCATCACCAGGTTCTTCTGGTTCTGTTCCAATTCTTTTGTCTGCCTTTTAAATATTCAGTCCTATCTGCTTGCTCCACACTCTGTAATTTTATCCCTTCCCAGGTTTCAATTTCTCATATATACCAAACTCCCAAATCTAAAACAGAGCTAACCACATCACACCCCTGCTTAAAAAACAGAGATAGGCCGGGCGCAGTGGCTCACCCCTCTAATCCCAGCACTTTGGGAGGCAGAGGCAGGTGGATCGCCTGAGGCCAGAAGTTCGAGACCAGCCTGGCCAACATAGTGAAATCCCATCTCTACTAAAAATACAAAAAATTAGCCAGGCGTGGTGGCAGGTGCCTGAAATCCCAGCTACTCAGGACGCTGAGGCAGGAGAATCGCTTGAACCTGGGAGGCGGAGGTTGCAGGGAGCCAAGATCACACCATTGCACTCCAGCCTGGGCAACAAGAGCGAAACTCCGTCAAAAAAAAAAAAAAAAAACGGAGATGGCTCTTCATTGCCTACAGATTAAGGCCAAACTTGTCCACTTCAGCACTTTACTCTGTCCTCACCCTAGTATGCATGATACCGTTCCTGTAAAGTAACCTGTGCTCCAGTCACAAACGACAATTCAGGTTTCTAAAGCACACCATGTTTGATGCTTTTAATGCTTCCATATTCCTTCCACTTGGAATGCTCTTCATTCCCTTCATCTACTTGGTGAAATCCTAGTTCAGGCTAAACACAAATGCCATCATCTTTTGAAGCCTTTCCTGGCCACCATTCAGGACAAATGACCCACTCCCACCTGTCTTTCCTTTCGTTCAGAAGACCAGTATTTTTTCCTATCACAATAGGAGTCATTCCCTCAAAGTCATGAGCTCTTTAATGGTAAAAATCATACCTTATTCATCATCACAGATCCAGTACCTAGCTCAGTGCCTGGCACACGGTATGCTCCACAAGATTACAGGTTGAATGAACTCATTCAAACCTGTAAATTGTAAACAAACTACAGCTATCAAATGGCAATGGAGGGGCCGGGCACAGTGGCTTATGCCTGTAATCCCAGCACTTTGGGAGGCCAAGGAGAGAGGATCACTTGAGGCCAGGAGTTCAAGACCAGCCTGGCCGACATGGTGAAACCACGTCTCTACTAAAAATACAAAAATTAGCTGGGCGTGGTGGCGCACGCCTGTCATCCCAGCTACTGGGGAGGCTGAGGCAAGAGAGTTGCTTGAATCTGGGAGGTGGAGGTTGCGGTAAGCTGAGGTCACACCACTGCACTCCAGCCTGAGCAACAGAGTGAGTGAGACTCCATCTCAATTAAAAAAAAAAAAGCAATGGAATCACATGTGAGCACCATTTCAACAAAGCACAATAAAGATATTACTACATTAACAGAAGTTAGAAAACCACCACAAATGTCAAAGTATTGGGACCAACTGACCTGTTCAACAATAGATGTGATATTTATATTATTCAGAAACAGACGCCAACACAATAGGGAAATCCTAAACAGGGAGCATCAACCTCTTACCTCCGCAGATACATAGTCTCCTCATCTTCTGTGTTACAAAACTTATGGGCATGTTTGGCAGCATCAATCACACGGGACCGGTCCCGGGGCCTCATGGGCAATTTCTCTAACTGGCAGTCTGAAGGAATGGAGAGATTTGGTCACTAGAGTCATGGCAAAATATAGCAAATGAGTCACTGCAAAATATCCTGAGAAGTTTTGAGTGGGATCCCTAGCACTAGAATTTTCTAGTACAATTACTATGCTTATTGAAACCTATTATTGAATGTTCCAACTAAAAATGACTTGCTATCAGGAGACCTTGGTATTTGGTCCCAGCTCTCTTACTACCCTGGTGATCTTTGGCAAATCACTTCCTCCTTTGGAGACTTTTGCCTCATTTGAAAGATGAGTTAGATGATATTATCTCAAAAGTCCTTCCCAGTACTGCAATTCAGGTTTCTGTAAGTATTTCTGTGATCATAGTACACTTGGTTTGTGTTATAATGCATTAGAATCAGGAGACACAATCAAGCATACTGGAATGCCTACGAGGAAGCACTGGGAAAAGTGGGTATGTGCTAAGAAAAGGAGAGAGGCTGGGCGTGGTGGCATGCACCTATAGTCCCAGCCACTCAGAAGAATGAGGCAGGGCGATTGCTTGAGACCAGGAGTGCAATGCTGTAGTGTTCCATGATTGTTCCTGTGAACAGCCACTGTACTCCTGCCTGGGCAACACAGCAAGACCCTGTCTATGTTTTACAAAAAAAAAAAAAAAAAAAAAAAGAGGCCAGGCGAGGTGGCTCATGCCTGTAATCCCAGCACTTTGGGAGGTCAAGACGGGCAGATCACCTGAGGTTAGTAGTTCAAGACCAGCCTGGCCCAGCTACTTGGGAGGCTGAGGTGAGAGAATTGCTTGAACCCAGGAGGTGGAGGTTGCAGTGAGCCAATATCGTGCCATTGCACTCCAGCCTGGGCAACAGAGCGAGACTCCGTCAAAAAAAAAAAAAAAAAAGGAAGAGAGAGAGTGATTATATAGTATACAAATGATCCATCCTAGTTGGAGGAATTTTAATCTGAAAACAATGAAAACACAGTAAACAAATTAGGTACAGTTGTAAAGCAGATTGAAAATTGATATAATGGGCCGGGTGCGGTGGCTCACGCTTGTAATCCAGCACTTTGGGAGGCTGAGGTGGCAGGTGGATCACCTGAGGTCAGAAGTTCGAGACCAGCCTGGCCAACATATAGCGAAACCATCTCTACTAAAACATACAAAAATTAGCAGGGCGTGGTGGCACACACCTGTAGTCCCAGCTAGTTGGGAAGCTGAGGCAGGAGAATCGCTTGAACCCAGGAGGCAGAGGGTTGCAGTGAGCTGGGATCACACCACTGCACTCCTGCCTGAGCAACAGAGGAAAACTCCGTCTCTCAAAAGAAAAAAAAGAAAAAAAAAAGAAAATTTATATAATGCAAATTAAGCACCTAAAGGATCACAGAGAAAGTCAAGTGGTCAGAGTAATTCAAGATGAATAGAGGAGGTGAAGAGAGGAGTTAGAGAACACTAGGCAGTTTACATGTCAGCTCATTTACTCTTCACAATGAATGGTTAAAATAGAGATTTGTTGTTCCTATTTTAAAGATGAAGGAACTGAGGTTAGAAAGGGTAAGAGATATACCATGCATCTAATAAGAAGCAGAACAAGAATTCAGACCCAACTCTAAGTGATTCAAAAGCACATGCTGTTTCCACCACACCTCCTTACCAAGAATTAATTTCTTCGATAAATACGTGAGGGCCCTCTAGGTAGCAGGCACTGTTCTAACACTGTGCTGAAGATTCAGCAAACAACAAAGCAGATAAAGTCTCCGCCCTGGCCGGGCACGGTGGCTCACGCCTGTAATCCCAGCACTTTGGGAAGCCAAGACAGGTGGATCACCTGAGGTCAGGAGTTCGAGACCAGCCTGGCCAACATGGTGAAACCCCGTCTCTCCTAAAAATACAAAAATTAACCGGGTGCGGTTGCTCACGTCTGTAATCCCAGCACTTTGGGAGGCCGAGGCTGGCGGATCACCTGAGGTCGGGAGTTTGAGACCGGCCTGACCAACATGGAGAAACCCTGTCTCTACTAAAAAAATACAAAATTAGCTGAGCATGGTGGTGCACGCCTGTAATCCCAGCTACTCGGGAGGCTGAGGCAGGAGAATCGCTTGAACCCAGGAGACGGAGGGTGCAGTGAGCCGAGATGGTGCCATTGCACTCCAGCCTGGGCAACAAGAGCGAAATTCCGTCTCAAAAAAAAAAAAAAAAAAATTAGCCAGACATGGTGGCAGGTGCCTGTAATCCCAGCTACTCGGGAGGCTGACGCAGGAGAATCACTTGAACCTGGGAGGCAGAGGTTGCAGTGAGGTGAGATCGCACCATTGCACTCCAGCCTGGGCTACAAGAGCTACACACTGTTTCAAAAAAAAAAAAAAGTCCCGGCCCTGATGAAGCTTACATTCTAGTGGAAGAGGCAACATATTTTAAAATAATTATAATATGATTTTGGGTAATGATAAGTGCTAAATATTAAGCAGGGTAAGAGGACAAAGTGACAGGGATGCTGTTTTAGATAAGGTAATCAGGGAAGGGTTCTCTAAGGAAATTACATTTTAGCAGAGACCTGAATGAAGTAAGGGAGGGATTGAGGGAAAAGTTTTTGGGGCAGAAGAAATACCAATTAAAAAGGCACTGGGGGGCAGGAACACTTTTGACATGATGGAGAAAAAGCAAAAAGGCCACTGTGGCTGAAGTGCGATGAGCAAGAGGAAGACTGTTAGGGGATGAAGCCTGAGAGGTAGCCACAGGCCTGATCAAGGGTCTTGGTATGGATGGACTTTGGTTTTATTCTCAGTGTTATATGAAACCATTGGTTTTGAACAGGACTCTGGCTACTATGTGGAAAAGAGTGGAAGCAACGAGAGCAAGAGACTATTGTGCCAATCCAGGTGAAAGATGGTAGTAGCTTGGACTACAGTGTTAGAAGTGGAGGTGGTAGGCCGGCCGCGGTGGCTCATGCCTGTAATCCCAGCACTTTGGGAGGCCTAGGTGGGTGGATCACTTGAGGTCAGGAGTTCAAGACCAGCCTGGCCAACATGGTGAAACCCCGTCTCTACTAAAAATACAAAATTAGCCGGGCGTGGTGGCACATGCCTGTAATCCCAGCTACTAGGGAGGTTGAGGCAGGAGAATCGCTTGAACCTGGGAGGTAGAAGTTGCAGTGAGCCGAGATCGCACCACTGCACTCCAGCCTGGGCAAGAAGAGCGAAACTCCATCTCAAAAAAAAAAAAGAAAAAAAAAAAAACTAGCCGGGCCTGGTGGCGCACACTACTTGGGAGGCTGAGGCAGGAGAATCGCTTGAACCTGGGAGGCGGAAGTTGCAGTGAGCTGAGACCGCGCCGCAGCACTCCAGCCTGGGTGACAGAGTGAGACTCCCTCTGTCTCAAAAAGAAAAAGGAATGGAGGTGGTAAGAAGCAGTCAGATCCTGCATACATTTTCACGAAAGCACCTGCAGGATTTCCTGATGGACTGGACAGATGTAAGGTACGTGACAGACAGAAGTCAAGACTGATTCCAGGTTTTGGTCTGAGATACTGGATGAATAGTTGTACTACTGACTGCAATAGGGATGACTATAAGAGGAGCAATTGGAGAGCGGGTGTAGAGGGTCATGAACTCAATTTTCAGCACGATATATTTGAGAGGCCCATTAGACATTCAAGTGGAGTAGGCAATTGGAGTCTCAGGAGAGGTGCAGGTTAAAGATGAACATCTGGGAGTTACCAGCATGTCAGTTGTATTTAAAGCTTGGGAATGAATGAGATCACCTAGGGGGTGGGTACAGAGTGAGAATAGGTGAGAGTACTGAGCTATAGTGCCTTGGAATGCCTAAAAGTCTGAGAGAGAAAAGGGAGCCAGACAAGAAGGGGAAAAATCTAAGGCTGGGCGCGGTGGCTCACGCCTGTAATCCCAGCACCTTGGGAGGCCGAGGCGGGTGGATCACGAGGTCAGGAGTTCGAGACCAGCCTGGCCAACGTAGTGAAACCCCCGTCTCTACTAAAAACACAAAAATTAGCCGGGCGTGGTGGCGGGCGCCTGTAATCCCAGCTACTCGGGAGGCTGAGGCAGGAGAATCACTTGAATCCGGGAGGCAGAGCTTGCAGTGAGCCGAGATTGCACCATTGCACTCCAGCCTGGGCAGCAGAGTGAGACTCCATCTCAAAAAAAAAAAAGGGGGGGGGGGAAATACGAGGTAGGAGGAAAATCAAGTGAGTATGGAGTCTTGGAAGCAAATAAAAAACATGTTGCAAAAGGAATGAAATGATTACCTCTGTCAAATGCCACTGAAAGAATTAAAATGAACATTGATAACTGACCACTAGAACTGTTAACATGGAGCCAAATACGGTTAAGATGATGAGGTGGGAAGGAAAGCCTACCTGAAGTGAGGTCAGGAGAGAATGAGAAGTCAGGATGCAGAGACAGCCAATATAGGCAACTCTTTTGAGAAGCTTTGCTATAAAAGAAGCAACGAAATGGGGTTATAGCTGGAGGGGAATACAGGATCAAGGGAGGGTTTTATTTTCGTTTGCTGTGAGGTAAGAGCAACTGCAGCATCTTGGTATCCAGCAGAAACGTTATAAAGCTTCTAGAGGCAGTAGTTTTTGAAGACAGTGGATTAAGAGGGAAATACAATATGTTTGTGTTTCTATTTTTGTTCTCCTGAAGGAGTTTAGTTTTGAGGAAGGTCTGGATACAGAGTCACAAGGCTAAACAAAAAGCAGGAAAAAAAAAATGCCCTGGAGTGGGGCGGGGATGCGTAGGGAGGATTTAGTCGGAGAGAGAAAACCCACCAATCTTCGTTGAGAAGTGGCTCCCAGATCACAGCCAGAGGAAATTCGCCTTCAAGAACCCGAAGTCTGGCTCCTTGCAGACGCCCCCGCAGTTCCCGGCTACTCACCCAGCACTAGGACCATCTGGCCGCACAAACAGTAGTAAACATGGAGGGGCTTCTCGCCGTCGTCATATTCCTCCCGGTCCCGAGTGTCAGAGCAGACTACTGACCGAGACACTACTTTCGGCATCGTTCCCAAGAGCAATCTGAAAACTCTACGCCAAGAAGAGGGTCGCCCCGAAATGACGTCACGAGTGCGCCTTGCACCTTTTCCTTGTGGCTACGCTGGTCACGTGTTAGCAGAAGTCTTATAAACTTCCGGGCTGTCCTATCAGGCTAAGATATACGGGAGTGCGCCTACCTACTTTGTCTTGGCCAAGTTAGCTGGGACTCCTGTGATCTGGGAGTCACTTCTCAATGAAGATTGGTGGGCTTTCTCACAACACCCTTAATATTATATAAATTCTTTACATTTCTATAACGCATGCATTTATATGTATATATACACATATGTATATATAAGACCAGCTAAATAAAGGATTATGCATTATATAGTTTATATTATATATATATATATGATACTGATTTGGGTGTGTTTCTAAATATGATTTTGATTTTAATGACTATTCCAGATGAGTACATAATTTTTTAGGTATCTTATTTTTTAGTTGATATAATTCACGTAACATAAAATTCACCCTTTTAAAATGTGTAATTGGGTGTTTTTTAGTGTATTCACAAAGTTGTGTAACCATCACCACTAATTCCAGAACATTTCCATCATCTCAAAAAGAAATCTCATACCCATTAGTAGTCACCACGACCCGCACATCCCCCACCTTCCCAGCCCACGGCAACCACTAATCTACTTTTTATCTCTGTGGATTTGCCTATTCTGGACATTTCATATAAATGGAATCCTACAATATATGGCCATTTGTCTGGCTTCTTTCATTTACCATAATGTTTTCAAGGTTCATCCATGTTACAGTACTTCTTTCCTTTTTATGGCTGAATAATATTTCATCATATGGATATATCACATTTTGTTCATTCATCAACTGGCAGACAACAGGGATGTTTTCACTTTTTGGTTATTATATAGATAATGCTGCTATGAACATTCATGTACAAGAATACTTCCACCGCAAATTTGTGTGGGAATATAAATCTGGATTTTTAACTTTTGACAGCACGAGAAGTGATTAAAGCACCTTGACACTGTTTGTGATTCAAACAATGTGGGATGTCATTGAATGACTTTACTGCAGTACAGGTTTCAGGTATAAACACTGTTTTGCCTTATAATTTTAGGTTAAATTCATTAAGGAACATTACTAAGTCTATGGCAAAAGCCATTTTTTAAAACTATTCATGTTCAATAATAGTGGTCAAGGGTGGGGTTCTTCTCATTTAGAAAATTTTCTAAAATTTTGAATTCAAATTCAAATTTTCTAAAATCTTGAACTCCTGACCTCGTGATCCACCCACCTTGGTCTCCCAAAGTGCTGGGATTACAGGTGTGAGCCACCGCGCCCAGCTGAACTTCACTGTTGACACTACTGTCAAGAATAACACAAGACAGATTCAAGTTTGTTTGTTTGTTTGTTGCAAAGTACCTGCTGTTTAATAATACAATTAATAACTACAGGATTTTAAACAACTTACATTTTGACAAGTATTGTACATTTGTCTAAACCTTTTCTGCTCCATACATATTTGTAATACATCTTAGCAAATTATGCTTTAGACTGAATTGAATTAGTGTTTTCTTGACTTCTTTGAAATACTCTCATCTGCAGTTGTTCCACACAGACCATACACCCAGGCCAATTTTTTTTTTTTTTTTTGAGACAGAGTCTGGCTCTGTCACCCAGGCTGGCTGGAGTGCAGTGGCACAATCTTGGCTCACTGCAACCTCCACCTCCCAGGTTCAATCAACTCTCCTGCCTCAGCCTCCTGAGTAGCTGGGATTACAGGCACATGCCACCATGCCTGGCTAATTTTTTTTTTTTTTTGTATTTTTAGTAGAGGCAGGGTTTCACCATGTTGGCCAGGCTGATCTCAAACTCCTCACCTCAAGTGATCTGCCCACATCGGCCTCCCAAAGTGCTGAGATTACAGGCGTGAGCCACCACGCCCAGTCCAATTCTTCAGTCACTTTAAAGTCAACATTGACTCCTTGAGTAAAAAACAACAACTGAGCAATATTGGTAAACATTCATCAGGAGCCAAGGAAAACCACTTGAAATCATTTGCTTTGTTTTTGTTTTTGTTTTTGTTTTTGAGACAGGGTCTTGCTCTGTCACCCAGGCTGGAGTGCAGTGGCATGATCACAGCTCACTGCAGCCTCAAACTCCTGGGCTCAAGTGATCCTCCCACCTTAGCCTCCCTTGTAGCTGGGACCACAGATGCACACCACCACATCGGCTATTTTTTTTTTAAATTTTTTGTAGAGACAAGGTCTTGCTATGTTGCCCAGGGTAGTTTTGAACTGTTGGGCTCAAGCAATCCTTCTGCTGCAGGCTTTCAAAGTGCTGAGATTACAGGTGTGAGCCACCGTGCCTTGCCCTTTTTCGTTTGTTTGTTTTTGTTTTGATGTTGCTTTCAGTGTCCTCAACTCTTAGAGCCACTGTTCTTGCTGAAAGGTGAATAGTCTTCACAAGTTTTATTTTTCTCGAGCCTATTTCTTTGACTTCTGCAGCCAAACACAATTTAGCTCAGTATCAGTAAATGACTTTCCTTGGTTGGCTAACAAAGGAGCCACTCAG
The DNA here is from genome assembly GCF_028858775.2 of Pan troglodytes. Taxonomy (NCBI): domain Eukaryota; kingdom Metazoa; phylum Chordata; class Mammalia; order Primates; family Hominidae; genus Pan; species Pan troglodytes. The sequence continues at coordinate 117,083,905 of NC_072421.2, forward strand.
AAACTTACTTTGACTATAGGCTTATTTTTATTTTTTCCTTTTTTTGGGGGGGCGGGGGATGGAGTCTCGCTCTGTCGCCCAGGCTGGAGGGCGGTGGCGTGATCTCGGCTCACTGCAACCTCCACCTCCCAGGTTCAAGCAATTCTCCTGCCTCAGCCCCCTGAGTAGCTGGGATTACAGGCATGCGCCACCACACTCAGCTACTTTTTGTATTTTTGGTAGAGATGGGGTTTTCTTTTTTTTTTTTTTTGAGACAGAGTCTCGCTCTGTCGCCCAGGCTGGAGTGCAGTGGTGCGATCTCGGCTCACTGCAAGCTCCGCCTCCCGGGTTCACGCCATTCTCCTGCCTCAGCCTCCCGAGTAGCTGGGACTACAGGCGCCCGCCACCATGCCCCGCAAATTTTTTGTATTTTTAGTAGAGATGAAGTTTCACTGTGTTAGACAGGATGGTCTCGATCTCCTGACCTCGTGATCCGCCCACCTCGGCCTCCCAAAGTGCTGGGATTACAGGCGTGATCCCCCGCGCCCGGCCGAGATGGGGTTTTCCCATGTTGGCCAAGCTGGCCTCGAACTCCTGACCTCGTGATTCGCACACCTCAGCCTCCCAAAGTGCTGGGATTACAGGCATGAGCCAATGCGCCTGGCCTATTTTTTAGTTTTATTATGAATTTTGCCATAATAAGATATTCTACTTAAAATTTTAAATTTTACTAGCCATTGCTCTCCTCTGAGTTGGGAATATTGTGATGAATGCTTAGTCTGGTAACATTGATGTACATTATAATATTATTAAATCTTTTGACTTTTTTCAGCCGTTTAAGAATATAGAAAGCCATTCTTAGTTTGTAAGCCATAGACAAATAATGGCAGGTTAGATTTGGCTGCAGTTTGCTGAGCCCTGGTCTGATGGATGTGGCTGGTTTGATTGAATTCCCATGTACAACATGGTAGACATGTGTATTAGTTTCATATTACTGCTGTAACAAGTTACCACAAACTTGGTGGCTTAAGACAACACAAACGTATTATCTTAGAGTTTTGGACATCAGAAGTCCAAAACCAATATCAGTGGTCTAAAGTCAAGGTGTCAGCAGGTCTGATTGCTTCTGGGGGCTTCAGGCTTCCATCTTTTGCCTCTTCCAACTCCTACTGCAGACATACTTTGGCTCCTTCCCTGGTGGCCACATCACTCCAATCTCTGCTTCAGTCATCACATGGCCTCCTCTTTGACTCCTACTTCATCCCTTGTATAAGGACTGGTGTGATTGCCTCAGGCCCACCCCTTTAATCCAGGATAATATCCCCATGTCAAGATTCTTAATTTAATCACATCTGCAAAGTCCCTTTTGCCATGTAAGGTAACATATTCACCAGTTACAGAGATAAGGAAATGGAGATCTGGCTGGGGGGGCGGAGGGGGCAGGGTTGTGCATTATTCAGCATACCACACCATGCCTTTGTTTTCTTTGATTCAGTAATTTAGCAGGTAGTGAAATCCTTTTTTTTTTTTGAGACGGAGTCTGGCTCTGTCACCCAGGCTGGAGTGTAGTGGCGTGATCTCGGCTCACTGCAGCCTCTGCCTCCCAGGTTCCAGCGATTCTCCTGCCTCAGCCTTCCAGGTAGCTGGGATTACAGGCACGCACCACCACGCTTAGCTAATTTTTTTGTATTTTTAGTAGAGACGGGGTTTCGCCATGCTGGCCAGGCTGGTCTCAAACTCCTGACTTCGGGTGATCCACCCGCCTTGGCCTCCCAAAGTGCTCGGATTACAGGCGTGAGCCACTGTGCCCGGCCTGAAATCCCATTTTCAAGGCCTTAATTTCCCCATTTCCCTCAGCTTTGATATTCCCCTCCCTTCATCCCAACCTCTTTTGTCTCTCTCTCTTCCCCCGACCACTTATGTCCTAGAGGCTGAAGATGAACAACATACTACAAGTTGTCAAGAGCAAGAGCACACACTTTGCTAACTGTTGCTTCCTAAAAGTGATTCTCTTGAAATATTTTCTGAGATTATTTGAGTCAAGAAAGACCTTTCGATTTTATTTTCTGTTGGTGCTTTGTTGCTGTTTGTACTAAATTTTATCAACAGAGGTGAAAACCGTAGGAAAGTAAAAGTCCTTTGCCTTCACTGGATAACAGAAATACAAACTTACAGCCTGATAAGGCAAGAAATGATCTTTAATTTCGTCTCTTCTCCTAACCCAAAATACTTCAGGAAAATAAAAATCTATTTTTCATGTTGAAATCTTCATGAATGAAATTTCACAATTTTTTTGGTTTTTTTGAGACAAGTCTTGCATTTTTGCCCAGACTGATCTCAAACTCCTCACTTCAAGCGATCCTCCCACCTCCACCTCCCAAAATGCTGGGATTACAGGCATGAGCCACTGTGCCCAGCCCACTTTTCTTTAAATTGAGGAGACTTGTCCTTTCTGGACCCCTGCTCTTGGGTAGGGGTGGTGCTTGGCTGTGAAGAGGGTATTTCTTCAAGATGTCAAGGTGAAAAAAGGGTAGAAAGAATGCTTGGCCAAACTGTGCTAAAGTTAGTATGTTCTAGCCTGATAATCATCATGCTGGAAAACAATCTTCTGTATTGCTGCTTGCTATGACAACCCTGCTTCTGCTGAGGAATGTGGGGGCACGGTGTTCCTGCGATGCAGTTTCATTCCTTAGTCAGAGAATGCTACTCCCATACAGGTGCCAGGGGGCTTCCAACCATTTGGGTCATGCTCCTGAGTTTTTTTGTTTGTTTGTTTGTGTTTTGTTTTCTGAGACAGAGTTTCGCTCTTGTTGCCCAGGCTGGAGTGCAATGGTGCGATCTCACCTCCCTGTAACCTCCGCCTCCCGGGTTCAAGCAATTCTCCTGCCTCAGCCTCCGGAATAGCTGGGATTATAGGCATGCACCACCATGCCCGGTTAATTTTGTATTTTTAGTAGAGACGGGGTTTCTCCATGTTGGTCAGGCTGGTCTCAAACTCCTGACCTCAGGTGATCCACTTGGCCTCCCCAAGTGCTGGGATTGCAGGCTTGAGCCACTGAGCCCAGCCCTTAGTTTTCTTGATTATGTAGTCCAAGAAAGGAAGAGAAAGGGGGTTTCAAAAAACAGACAAGCTCACAACAAACTTACATACATCTATATCCTTCAATAAATTTCAGACATGTATATCCAGTAGCAGGAGCTTCTCAGTCCCTTTCATACTTTTTAGTATGGTACATGCCACTTCTTAATAGGGTATTTTCTTTTTCTTTCTCTTTTTTTTTTGTCTGGTCGTGTCGCCCAGGCTGGAGTGTAGTGGCATGACCTCCGCTCACTGCAACCTCCGCCTCCTGGGTTCCAGCGATTCTTCTGTCTCAGCCTCCCGAGTAGCTCGAACTACAGGTCCTCACCACCATGCCCAGCTAATTTTTTTGTATTTTTAGTAGAGATGGGGTTACCCCATGTTGGCCAGGTTAGTCTTGAACTCCTGACCTCAGGTGATCTACCTGCCTCGGCCTCCCAAGTGCTGGGATTATAGGCGTGAGCCACCATGCCTGGCCTCAAAAGGATATTTTCTTTTTTTTCTTTTTTTTTTTTGAGATGGAGTCTTGCTCTGTCGCCCAGGCTGGAGTGCAGTGGCGCGATCTCTGCTCACTGCAAGCTCCACCTCCCGGGCTCACGCCATTCTCCTGCCTCAGCCTCCAGAGTAGCTGGGACTACAGGCGCCCACCACCACGCCCGGAGAATTTTTTGTATTTTTAGTGGAGACGGGGTTTCACCATGTTAGCCAGGATGGTCTCGATCTCCTGACCTCGTGATCCACCTGCCTTGGCCTCCCAAAGTGCTGGGATTACAGGTGTGAGACACTGCGCCCGGCCAGGATATTTTCAATACATCTCTCTCATGCTCAAACACCTATAAAAGCTGCCTAAATTCCCCATTCTCGCATTTGAGGGCATTTAATCAACTTCTGTCACCCTCACTTTTCCTAGCTGAGGTCTCATCATTCCCCAGCCAAGAACCTGTCCATTAGCCAAGCTCATCTGCCCACGGGTTTAGCTCCGTGCCCTTGTCTGTGCCATTGCCCCCATATAAACTGCTTAAGTTCTTCTCTCTCAAGCTCCGCTTTCATCTCTGTTGAAACAAAATTGAAATACACCCATTTCAGGAAGCTTGTCCTGATCCCACCAGAATGACGATTCCTCTGCTGTGCAATCTCTCAGCATCTGTGGTTTCACACACTTCTACAAGTTGAGGATCTCAAATCTGAAAATCTAAAATCCCAAATGCTCCAAAACCTGAAACTTTTATAATGCAAATAATTCCAAAATCTGAAAGAAAAAAAAAAAAAAAGGAAATCTGAAACCGTTCTGGTTCTGCTGTTGCTGTCGTAGGAAGACTTCTAAGATGCTACCCTCCCCTGAGATTCTTGGTCCTTGGTATATACACACACTTTCTCCCAGTTATTAAATGAAATACTAATCTAGGTTCTGCAGTGACAAAATTTAGCAGACGTAATAAAGGTCCCAAATTAGATGTTTTTAACATAGGGAAATTATCCATGGGGTGGGCCTGACATAATCTGATAAGCCTTTAAAGTAGACTGTGCTCTTCCTGAAAACAAGATTCAAAGAGTGAGAGGGATGTGGTGGGAGAGAAATTCTCTGTTGTTGACTTTGAAGATGGAGTAGGCCACTTGGCAAGGAATGCAGGCGGCCTCTAGGAGCTGAGTAGTTCCCAGGTGGCAGCTAGTAAGGAAATAGGGACCAAAGTCCTACAACTGCAATGAATGGGGCTTGGCCAACAACTTGTAATTTGTTAAGCAGTGATGAAAACGAATATACTTGCTTTTGTAGATCTTGCTTTTGTTGATTTCATATGTGTGTATGTGTGTGTTAGTAGACTGCAAGTTCTTAGATGAGAGGAAAAAAAGTTTTTTTTTTAAATTTTTGTACCCCCTTCCTACTACAGCCATAATGTGATGCTATTAGGGAGACTTGCCTTAACTGATATGTTGGAGTTAATGGGAGATAGAAATCCTTGACCATGAAAGTACCTGTTGTTAAGCAGCAGCTAGAATCACTACCATTGTCAAGTGCCTCCTGCTTCTCATGTTAGAAACAAATTCCTGCACATCTGATATCTTCTGGACATCTTCACGGGGATGTCTCACCAGTCCCATGAACTCAGTAAGTCCCACCCAAAATTTCCTTTTCCAAACTTGTCCCTCTCTCTCTATTCTGTAATTCTGTTAATGGCACCTTCAAATCCCCAGTTATCTCGGGGCTTAGAGTTTCAGCCACTGTTGACTCCTTCCTCTCTCTTGCCCCATATTCAGCCTGTTGCCAAGTCCTCCCCATTCATTCATATCCTCGCCTTTATTGTCACTGCCTGCTTCAGTATCTCGCACCTAGATACTGCAAGAGTCTCCTGCCTGCTCTCTTGAGACCAATCTCTGATAAGCACAGCTCTAATGATGTCACTTCCCTGCTCAATGGACTTCCAAGGAATCCATTAGCTTGGCATTCAAAACTCTTGATGACTTAACCCAAATCTACCTTTCTCCTATTTTCAATAATTTTTAAATGTGTATTATGCCTATCTTCTAAGTTATTTTGGGTTGACCTTTAAAAATTATCCTTTAAAACTGTTATTGCTTTTGCAGGTCAACGGACTGTGACTCTTCCTGCAACCTGCAGCTTTTCCACGTTCCTTTTACTTCAGACCCACTGTCCTTGCAACTCCCTGCAGTCGGATAGTCTCATATCTTGGACTCTTCTGAACATAAATAGCCGCTTGGCTTGTTGAACTACCAAGGGGAAATGTGGTTCCAGAGCCAAATTGTGAGTGCCCAAAACAAAACAAAACAAAACCCTACTCTGCCTGCCTTAAGCTCCCATTCCCTCCCACAGGACATACAACACTATTTCATTCTGCCCTGGGGTGATCATTGGCCTAAACGTTGAGCGCCCAATCCTGCATTCAATCCCACAGCCCCGCCCCGCGCCCCCGTCATAGTCAAGGCCGATTTATTCTTTTGATTTTCCGTGATTTTAACCAATCACTCCTCTCCCCACCCCTCCGACCCCAGTCTCCGGTGTCCGCAGGGGTTGTGCACCCTAGAGTTGCCGCTTTTTGAGAACCGGTTTTACCTCCGCCCACTCCTTCGTCCTCTAGTTTGGGACTTCCAAACTTCTCCCCTCTCCTCCCCAGGCATAGTGCGCGCTTTCATGAATGATCTGGTCACAAAACAAACAAAAACGAATAAAAAAAGAGAAAAAGAAAAAAAGCCGAAAACTTCCCAGGGTTTGCCTTAGAATTAGCAGGTGGGGATGGACCCCGTTCCACCACGAGCTCCTCCAGTGCCCGGGGCTTCGGCGTACCCTACGCCTCTGCGCTCGCGGCCCCGCCCCGAGCCTCCCGTGGGGCTTTAATGACATAAGCAACTTTCCTCGCGCACCCCCCGCCCCGTCTTGGTACGGCCTGTCCGGCGCTCGACGTTCCACCCCCCTCTCTCTGCTCTCAGGTTGGTTCAGCCCCCGTTTACACTGGGGTGGTGCTTAGCCGGCGCCAGACCGACCCTCGACTTCGGAGAGGCAGCGCGGTTCCTCTGGGTGCTTCCGCCTCCCCTTCTCCTGCTTCTCCAGCCTCTTCGGCCTCCTCGCCCGCCGCGGGAACCCGAGACCCCAGTGTATGCCCCACCCCTGACCCCGCTCGCGACATGTCCACCCCAGCTCGGCGGCGCCTCATGCGGGACTTCAAGAGGTAAACCGAGGGGACGGCCGAGGCCGGGGGTTGCGAGCTGGGGCACAGGGCGGGTCCCGAGGCGCGCCGGGCGGGGAGGGCTGGGGAGCGGCCGGGAGCGGGCGCCAGTGCCGGCCTAGGGGGACCCCTGTCTGTCTTCCCGAAGGTTGCAGGAGGATCCTCCAGCCGGAGTCAGCGGGGCTCCGTCCGAGAACAACATAATGGTGTGGAACGCGGTCATTTTCGGGTGAGTCTGCGTTCGTGGCGGTGGCGAGAAAACTGGGGACGCGAGCAGCTTCGGTCTGCGCTCCGGGGCGGGCCCCCCGCGGAGGCCGAGGGGGTAGGGGAAAATGTTTGGGTCTGGCTGGGCCTAGGCGCCTCCCCGGAGCCTGTGCCTCGATTAGCTCAGTTCCCGCTGCCAGGGGGAACCGCTTGGGGTTCTAGGGGGGCGGGGCGGGGAGTGGTGGCGGTTAGGCGCGGCGGCTTGCCCTGTGTCTCTGAGCCCGGGACATCCATTTGTAGTGGCTTCCGACCCCGGCAGCGGTGCTGGAGATGGCAGAGCTCGGGATAGCCATCTCAGATGAAGCAGGGAGAAGGGGGCCCCTTAAGTGGGAACTGACCATTTTTCTCTGTGTTGCAGGCCTGAAGGGACCCCGTTTGAGGATGGTAAGAGAGAGTTTCTTTACCCACTTTTCAGGAGCCTGGTCATCTGGGGAAAGGGTTCCCAGTCATCCTGGAAGTGTCTCCTGCTTAGGAACCTGCCTCTGCCTAGCCTCTGTCTGCTAAAGGCTTGAGTGGAATGCAGTGTGTGGCTGGTGGTTCTGGATATTGTATGCTTGACTAGAACTGCACCTTTCTTCTTGCTTTCTTAAAAAAAAATCTGGGTAAGGCAGTCACTTTTTAAAAGGAGCAATCATAGCACTGGTATTAAGGATTTTGAGGCTTGGGCTGTGATTCTGCTAAATTCAGCCCTCCATCACTGAATTAGTATAAACCCAACCAGTTGCTGATAGTCAGCAGAGACCCCAGAGACCATCTGGTTCAGAATTCTACCCCAAGGGCAGGAATTGTGTTCAGCAGGTGCTTGGTAGATGTGTGTTGGATGTTGAGTGGATGCGAGAATCCCTTGCATACAACTGTCTGGTTTCTACAATCTGACATTGAATGCCTGTTAGCCTCACTGCTCTAAGATGGTCTTAAATACCTCATTTGAGTACAGTATTCTTTCTTATTTTTAAGTGAATTTGCAGTGTGTGCTTTCATCAAGACGTTATGATGAGTAATTTCAAAGCAGCTTCACAATTGAAGTTAGCCTTAATGTACCCTTTTGATCAGTGTCCTGCCTACCTGAAAGTACTACATGTACCAGTAGGTACATAATTTTTAATTGATTTAGGTTTAACTTTTAAAAACACGTGTAAATTGCTTTTTAAAAACTTTCTGATTTTAGATAATTATAGATTCATATGCAGTTGCAAGAAATAATAGAGACACCCTTTATACCCTTAACCCAGTCCTCTACCCAAACCCTCCCGTTTGGTAACATCTTGAATGACTAGACCCTATTACAACCAGAAAAATGACACTGATAGTTCTACACTCAGTTGTGTGCGTGTGTGGTTGTTTTTTGAAAGTTTAATACATTTAAAGGATGATTAAAGTATTTGAACTCATGAAATTCTTTAATATTTGAGGTTTTTAAAAAAAGGAAAAGGATCTTTCTGTTATTTTTTTCCTCAATGATTTCCTTCGGTCACATAGCATTTATACACACACACACACACACACACTTCAGTTTGAAGGTGGGAACAAAAACATTTCTGCAAACTACTTAATACATACTTATGATGCTGAGCCGGATTGCTTTTTGATGCTACCAGTCCACAAAATGTTGTGAGGTAAGTCAATTTCAACTAAGTCTGTAATTCATCTCAAGTACTTAGATTTCCCCAGGAAACTGTGGACAGTCACCTGAATATTTTTAGCTTCCTCTTTACCTTTACCCCCTGGGTAAATATCATTACTCTTCAGGGCTGCAAAGAAAAGAAATGACAGCAGGAAACGGTGATTGTAAGGGCATACTACTTTGGCGCGGTTAATCATTTGAACTGATTTGTAGCAAAAAACTCTAGCTAGACTTAATTTTCTTCTACCAGATTGGCACTAGTTTTTTTGTTTGTTTGTTTTTTGTTTTTGTTTTTTTGAGACGGAGTTGCGCCCTGTCACCCAGGCTGGAGTGCGATGGTGTGATCTCGGCTCACTGCAACCTCCGCCTCCCAGGTTCAAGCGATTCTCCTGCCTCAGCCTCCTGCGTAGCTGGGATTACAGGTGTGCGACACCGCGCCCGGCTAATTTTTTGTATCTTTAGTAGAGACGGGGTTTCACCATGTTGGCCAGGCTGGTCTCAAACTCCTGACCTTGGGATCCACCCGCCTTGGCCTCCCAAAGTGCTGGGACTACAGGCTTGAGCCACCGCACCCGGCCAGCACTTGTTCTTTATACCTGAGCTTTAAATGTACAGATTAACTGTGTATTTGCTTTAGCTCTAGTAGGCTTTGTTTTCATTGGCTTCTTTTTTCCTCGTTTTACTCTGTTTTATGCTGGGCACAGCTTTATTAATAGTACATCACTTTGCTGGGGATTGGCTACCTAAATATTTCAAGGGTGCTTCTCTTAAGTGGTATGAATTGAAAAGGTACTTATGGAGTCCATTATCTACCAGGACTGTCACCTTTGACATTACTGGTTCTATTTTTGATGATGTGTATCTCCATCCTAGCATTACTGAAAGGAATTACTCAGGCTGATTTGTTCTGTTGAACAGTCTGCTACCGATGGATGCTTCCCCAGGTGTCTGGAACACTGTGGCCTGTGGTTCCCCCACAAAAAAAATTTTAGCTTTTTTTTTTTTTTTTTGAAATGGAGTTTTGCTCTTGTCGCCCAGGCTGGAGTGCAGTGGCAGGAGCTCAGCTCACTGCAGCCTCTGCCTCCCAGGTTCAAGCAATTCTTCTGCCTCAGCCTCCCAAGTAGCTGGGATTGCAGGCACCTACCACCATGCCCAGCTAATTTTTGTATTTTTTAGTAAAGAGGGGGTTTCACTATGTTGGGCAGGCTGGTCTCGAACTCCTGACCTGAGGTGATCCGCCCACCTCGGCCTCCCAAAGTGCTATGATTACAGGCATGAGCAGCCGTGCCCAGCCTTAACCATTTTTTGAATACCCTTTATTTATAGTTGGGAAATTTACAGTTAGAGAAAAGACTGATTAGGGATAAGTGGCATAGTTGATTTTGCTGTTTCCAATGTATTATGTTATTAATTAAGAACCCCAAAACTACTTTTGCTTCTTTGTTGTAAACCGTTCGTTATGGAAGTTTCTGGAACAACCAGGTCCTAGTTAGAGTGATGAAATCTTAAGACAAGCAACACTTAAGGGTATTTTGGTTTAACTTCACACACTCGAAGTAAGAGGAATATATTCTCAAGAGCTTACACTACCAAAACATTGGGGAGAAATGCTTCCTCATCAGAATATCTTGGTATACATGCTAAATACAAAGGTTATGGAATATAATCTTCATCACATAATCTAAAAATTGTTAATAGACATGGTAAGGTACTGGTATTTGCTTTTCATAATGGATGTGTTCTTTAGAATTGGGGTATAAATCGTTTTTATTTTTTTTTAATTTTTGGAAATGTTTCTGAGTCATAAAATCTTTTTCAAAGTGAATCTCTAAAGTCCACTAAGAATGTTTTAAATATAAATAAATCCTATGATGAAGAGTTTTGGATATTACTTGAAAAATCGATTTTCAGTCATCAAAAATAATTTTGAAGTTATATGTATTTTGCTTTCTTCTCAGGGGTCACAAACTGGTGGCCAAATGGCAGAAAACACCTGCAGGTGTGTTTTCTTTGGCCAACACAGTATTTTCCAAAACTTGACTTTGTGAGTGTCTTTAGGCAGAACATATACCCCCCTCTAGTTCAACCATATCACTCCTTATTGCCATACACCAGTCACTTAACACGTTTATGTAATTTTGGTGGTCTCCCTGTATAGATTGATTAATTGATACTTTCCTTATGATGTCTTAGCCTCCTCGGGAAGATGAACAAAATTAGTATACATTATGTACAACAATGGTGAGGCTTAAATTTTCAGATATTTTAAAGCCTAGCCTTCTAAATATTCACAGGGTAAGCTGTAGTCTCAAGACTGCATAATACTAATTCTGGGATTTTAAATTCCCTTAACATTTGTTTTAGAGCTTAGAAATTACATTGAAGGTTATACTAAACAGGTTCTGATTAGTGTGACTAAAAGTGTGAAGTTTTTACCCTCTTTTTAATGTGTACCTTGAATAAGATTTGGGTTAAGTCTTAATTTATATTCAAGTAGACATAAATAGGTTGCTTCACTTCTCAAGATATTAAGTGAACTGTTTTAAAAGACTTGCGATTAACTTCTTTGGTAGCTAGGTAATCACTTAGTTGAACTTCTGGGCAAGTGTATGCAGAAAGCTCAAGTCAAGGAACTTGTGAGCCACCAATATAGGTACTCAACTTGCTTTGAACTGTGAGTGTTTGATGTAGACCTAAAAGTACTGTTTAATATCTGAATGCCTTAATTGTATATTTCTTACTGATAGTTCTGATTTTTGGGTTTTGCCTCCTTCAGCTGAGTCTAGAGATGTGAAACTTTAGAATTATTATAGCAAAAATAGTTGCTCATGGTTTTGGAGCACTTAACTTTGTGGAACTATGCATATTTCTCTCATTTAAACCTCACAACAATGCTGTATGGTGGGTACTATGATTAATCTCATTTTACAAATGAGGAACTTAAGGTTTAGTCAAGGAGAACACCTTCCCCAAAGTCTCACAGCTAGTAAGTACCAAAGCAAGGACTTGGGCCCAGACCTGTCTGACTGCAGAGCTCATGCTCTTAGCAGTGTGTTTTACTGTTTTTGCTTATGGCTTCCCTATGTCTTGCTTTACTACCTTTAGATACCATATTTAGTGATGGTTTTAAAGTAGCTGGGATCTCCATGTGCTATTACATCTGCCCAGTTTTAGAGCAGTGTCTCTTACCCATAATTTAGTCAGATTGCAGCATTGATCCAAATGTGTTTACACTTGAGATCATAATACATAAGGAAACTCAAAGTTTTGAACTCTAACACATTCCCGCTTTTTCTTGCATATTATAGTGTCAATAAATACTGAAAAGGAAGAACTGTGCTTTCTTCCTCAGAAAGAGGAAGATTTATGACCAGGTGGTGATAAAGGTGAAGTATGTTCTGATGGACATACTTCCATACTTCTAATGGGCATATGTTTGTCCATTCCATAAGATTTTACTTTCTTAGTTATAATACATAGTATCTTCAGGTCTGGCTTTGAAAAGAAAATAGGGAGTAACAATAATTTGAGGAATATAATGCCTCTATATGTTGCATTTTATATTATTTTGAAGCTTTGAGACACTTGTTCATAGTAAGGGCAGCTTTGTTAGCAAATTGTTTTCAATGAGCTTGCTAAAAACAAACTTTTTGATACTGTTTTGTCACAGATCTAGTCCTAGAATGATTATAGTCTTCTCTCTTTCTTAAGCAGTGATAAACCTTTTAATGAGAACAAAAAGGAAATAAATTGCTAACTCTGAAGGAACCAGTAAGAAATACACTGAAGTATGGTCTGTTGTTTTAGAATAATTTGTTAAATGGACCAGAGTAATATAATGGAACATGCATCACCTTATACCATATAGTAACTGATTCTTTTAAGTTTACTTGAACAGATTTCAGTCAGGAAAAAACATTGCTCAATTGTGTTCTTCAATTTATTCAACAAACAATTGAAAATAATATTTTAAAGGACATAATCTCTTCATATCACATCTTAACAATTCTTGAATGAGATCCAGTTTGTCCATGCCTTGTTTATAACCTACTATGCTTTAGGGCCTCCTGCTACCTTAGGTTGACATATATTTAAGAAAAATAATTTCAATAGTAGCATAAACATTAGAAAAATAAATTTGCTGGAAACATGAATGCAATCTAAACCAAATGTGATTTTAAAATTATTTCTGCCATTAATTCCCTCCATATGTGTGAATAATTGAGTTGATTTTATAGTGAAGTACCTTATGAGCCATACTTAAGGGTTTCTGAGAGGGACTATGAAGTTTTTCCTGGCTTAAATTCAATTAAGTTTTCATTATAGGGTCACTATGACATGAAAAGGAACCAGTATGAACACTTTTATACTTATTCCCTTCTATTTTAAAAATAACTTGATTATGGATTTGTATTCTGGCATTGGTTTTTGAACCTTTGTGCTTTCATTCTTTCTAGTCTGTCTAAAAATCACTGGAGAGTTTAAGATGGCAGCTGACTAAAATAGGCCTTTGAGGTCTTTTGGTCTTCTAAAGGAAGAAGGCCAAATTTTGGGCCCAGTTTCTTATTTTAAGGATGTTTTCAAAATGTACAGTGGCTAAAATCTTGTAAGCAGTAATTTTGTGTTTATGATGGCTGTCTTCAAGTTTGGGGGAAAATAATGGCAAAACAAAAAATCACATTTGAGTAGTTCTTAGAGCAATTCCTAGAGATGTATTTCTTACCTGGCCTTTCCTCTCTACCCTGTATCTTTGCATTATTTAATACTTGGAAAAACCCACATAGCATTAAAAACAAAGTACTACTGAACAAAGTGATAAATACATTTTCTTAAATCTTTCTTTTCTAACCACAGGAACATTTAAACTTACAATAGAATTCACTGAAGAATATCCAAATAAACCACCTACAGTTAGATTTGTCTCTAAGATGTTCCATCCAAATGGCAAGTATCACTTTTAGTACAGTGTTTTAAACTACTATAGTGTTTATTATGGAGTATTCCACATTTCCTGTGTATTTTGTGGTGCCTGAGTATTTGTTTAGGCAGCTTGCTGCTTCTTGAAAGCTGAACTTGTTCTTGGTTGTCTGTGGCTGTCTTGTCCTAGAACTGAAGCAGTGGAGGTATTTTCCCTTTGCTTGGAGTCTGGGAGCCTCCTGATTTTGATGACCTTTGTCATTTACTTATTAAACAAAATGAAGGATGCTCTTGAGGTTTCCTTTTAATGCTAGGCCAGATTGGGATAGTCTTGTGTTGTAATTATTTTCACTAGCGTTTAGAAAAGTAGTTTTCATTGGACGCATATCAGAATTACTGTGGAACATTTTAAAAACACAGATGCCTTCGCCCCACTCCAAACCTACTGAATAGGATTCTGTTGTTGAAGGCCAGGCATACGGTATGTCAGAAAAGCACCACAGGTGATTCTAACTTAACCACTTTGCACTTTTTAAAATAGTAGTAAGCCTAGAACAGCTTGCCTTTTATTTAGGTTAATGAAGTATTTTTCAGGGTATCAGATATGTTTATCTTTATGCCAAAATGAAGTCTTGTGAACTCTGAGTGATCTTTTGTTATTTCAGATAGGGGATACAGCCTACAAATTTGGTGGAATGAATTTCCCACATGTCTGTGGATAGCTAGGGACCCCGTTCAAAAATGTTTCTGATTTCCTGGATAATAGGGCAGCCTTTTCCAAAGGATGAACACTAAATATCTTCCAGTTTTATACTGATCACATCTGACATTCTCTGATCATCCTGATTATTTCACTAGTGGTGGTTATGACTTATCTTTTTAGGCAGTTAACTGGGAAGCAACATAGGAATCTTTAAACTTCAAAAGCAAAGTATTCTTGACTATTTTTGTTTTGTCTATAATGTTAAAACCTTAGTGGTCTTGTTACGTTTAATGTACCTACTTCTTTGTTCTTAGTCTATGCAGATGGTAGTATATGTCTGGACATACTTCAGAACCGTTGGAGTCCAACCTATGATGTGTCTTCCATTCTAACATCCATACAGGTGAATTTTTCCTTAATGTGATGAACTATAACTTTTAATATGTTTATATTAGCAATTGAATTGTTTTTGAAAGTCATAATGTAATAGATCTTTTTATTTTTGGTCAAAGCTTGTTTGTTTTATAGATGAAAAGTAGACCATTAAGACCCAAGTCAGCTGGGTACAGTCGCTCACACCTGTAACCTCAGCACTTTGGCAGGCCAAGGTGGGAGGACTGCTTGAGTTCAGGAGTTTGAGACCAGCCTGGGCAACATAGTGAGACTCTTCTCCCTTGAAAAAAAAAAGCCGCATATATTTTCCTAGCTACTAGCAGATTCACATAACTCTGGGTTTGTATGCTAAAGACAAGAAATGTAGCTGTACTTAGGACAATTCAATTGAGTGTCACTACCTTATAAAATAGTTGTTTTGCATTAAGGAACTGACATTTTAAAAATTGTCTCTTTAGTCTCTGTTGGATGAACCCAATCCCAATAGTCCAGCAAACAGCCAGGCTGCTCAGCTGTACCAGGAGAACAAACGGGAATATGAAAAGCGTGTTTCTGCAATAGTAGAACAAAGCTGGCGCGATTGTTGACCCCGGGTACAGTTTAAAGAAGCTGGCCATAAGAAAAATATATATTGATGTGTTTGTCACCTCTCTACTCCTGTCATTACATTTACTTTATTAAAAGCAAAATAACTGTTGTGCTGTTTCCATCTTCCTTGCCAAGTTTTCCTACCCCTTCTACCCTCTCCTTAAACATCAGAAAACACCCTCTATGAAATCAAATGTACTGTACCTGGGTTACTTGCAAAAATTACTAATGCTTCAGTTTTTCTGTTGTATTTCATTTCCAGTTTTCAGGCAGTTATTTTTATTATTGTACTTTAAGCTTTTAAGATGAATTGTTATACAAGAGGTGCTTATGCTTAGCTTGATGACCAGGATGTTATTTTTAACAAAATGATTGCTGAAGTGTTTCATCCTGGCTGGTCCTTCACTTGTGTTGGATTTAGAAGT
Source organism: Pan troglodytes (assembly GCF_028858775.2). Lineage (NCBI taxonomy): Eukaryota > Metazoa > Chordata > Mammalia > Primates > Hominidae > Pan > Pan troglodytes. The sequence goes on from NC_072421.2 coordinate 117,099,557, forward strand.
GAATGTGTTTGGAATATGGCCTACAGAGAATAGAAACAAATCCATGTAAACAATTTTGAAGGAGGAATGGGAGCTAAAAATCCTGTGATACTAAGATCTCAGTCATATGAATTACAACATAGTATTTACTGGCAAGAAGGAGAAAGTTGAAGGACTCAGCTAAAGGAGTACAGCAGTTGTAGTAACTGACACATCCTCTCTTTGCAAGCTGCTGACTGGGCACACTCATGCTAAGTTTCAGAATTATTGGTCTTCTGGGTTTTTGCTTTTTAAAAGAGGCGTGGGAGCAGAGGAATGGAAACAATCGTGAGTTTTTGAGCTAGGGAAAGTTGGAGCTCCTTTAATCTTTTTAAAGGATCAGTGCTGCCCTAAGTGAATAAACTCAATTGTCCATCTTTATTTTAGAGTTTTTATGAATTCAAGGAAGGGAGCATAGCATATCTGTGGCAAACTATTTTCCATTCAAATCCTGAGTTATTGCTGCATGCTTTAATTTCTTCCCTTTCAGCATCTGAGAACCTTAAAGCCAATGTCTGCGATCTTTTTTTGGATATTTATACTTTTAGATATATAGTACCTTTAAGTAGCAGTATGGGACAAGGCTTGTAAATGTTTTGTCTAATGTTCTATTGTCACCTTTTATGCATTTATCACTTCCAAATCTAACTTTGCACAAGTAACCCATGTAAAAAAAATGTACATTTTTCAAAAGTTGTAAATAAAAATAACCTTAAAATTTCATAGTCAAGGTATCTTTTTTTTTTTTTTTAGCTCAGTATAAACTTTTTGTATTGGTTTCTTATTGGGATCTCATATCTACTCATTTCCCCCCTCAAACATTAAGGTAAAAGCAAAAATACTCATTCTGGGAGGGGAAAAGACAAGACAGATACTTCTGGAGAGAACTTTTTTTTTCTTTCCAGTCATAAGTGGTAATGCTTTTTAAATATATTAACAGAATATGTTGCCGGGCACAGTGGTTCACGCCTGTAATCCCAGCACTTTGGGAGGCCGAGGCGGGCAGATCACGAGGTCAGAAGATCAACCATCCTGGCTAACACGGTGAAACCCTGTCTCTGCTAAAAATACAAAAAGAAATTAGCCAGGCGTGGTGGCATACCCCTGTAGTCCCAGCTGCTTGGGAGGCTGGGGTAGGAGAATCGCTTGAACCCAGGAGGCGGAGGTTGCAGTGAGCCAAGATCGCGCTACTGCACTCCAGCCTGGTGACAGAGTGAGACTTCCTCTCAAAAAAAAAAAAAATTTAACAGAATGTAAAATGATTAAAGTTACCTCAGTATACATTATAATCAATCAAGGGAATGAAGTCCATTATGGGGGGCGGGGGCAGGGATAAACCAACCTAGGTATTTATCAGCACCCTCAGAGACCAAGATCTAACTTGTTGATCCTGACATACCACCTCTTTAAAAGCCCTAGCTCAAAAACAAACAGTACCAAACTTTTTTTTTTTTTTTTTTTTTTTTTGAGACGGAGTCTAGCTCTGTCGCCCAGACTGGAGTGCAGTGGTGCAATTTTGGCTCACTGCCACCTCTGCCTCCTGGGTTCAAACGATTCTCCTGCCTCAGCCTCCTGGGTAGCTGGGATTACAGGTGCTCGCCACCATGCCCAGCTAATTTTTGTATTTTTAGTAGAGATGGGGTTTCACTGTGTTGGCTAGGCTGGTCTTAAACTCCTCCTGACCTCATGATCCACCTGCCTCAGCCTCCCAAAGTGCTGGGATTACAAGCCTGAGCCACTGTGCCCGGCCTAGATGGTATTTTAAATCCTATGTAAAGTTTGGGAGTACAGATATCCTCAATCACTTTGATTAAACAAAACTACTTTCTTCTGAGGAGCAACCCATCTCATTTGAAAGAGGCAAGGACAATGACTTTGTAAAAACTACCACCTCTTGGTACTTGTTTGGTTGGGTGGATGGGGCTAAATGAAGTTAAGTCCTTATGACATGTATCTCACTCATCTTTTAAGACATGGTACTTGAAGCCTCAGTATGGAGTACAATCTGCACTAATTACCACATTACTTGGATTGTTTCACCTAGGAGCAATGTCCTTCAATTTGCTTAATAGTTTCTCTCAAGTCCATTTCTGCTTCAAAGTAGAACCACATTAAATTTTTCTATTTGGTGGATTAGTTTTACATTAACTTTTTCATCCTGCTATGTGGCTGAGTGCTTTAAATATTGACACTGTTAATCATACCTGAAACAATGTAAGGCGAGACTCAGAATGGTCAGGTTTAATAACTTTTTTCTTTTGTACACCTCCTAAGAAACACTATACCCAATCTCTTTCATAGGATAATCCATTTAAAACCTTACAACAGAGCCAACAAGCTGACCTCCCAAAACAACATATGCATGGTCAAAGGCACCACAAACCATTCATTTGAACATTTCATGCTAATTGCCTCTTTCTCCCTTTAAAATTTTTAACACCACAGGCTACATGTATTGATAACAAAGTTAATGAAAACAAATTTGCAATGTCCCTTTTTCAAATGGCAGTCAGGTTTGAACTTTTCAATTCTGCACGTGCTGATGTGGGGAAGGAGGTATGATGAAGAACCAAAGCTGCAATTAGAATCCTTTATTTAGGACCCATCTCCAGCTTCAGGGGTTACTCATAGCAAAGAGAATGCATTGTATACTACTAAAAAAGAATCCCAACAAAGTGCATGATATTGCCATTCATTTTGCAATCAAAGGGGAGGAAAAAAATCCAAAAAGTAGATCTGTGAGACTAAAAGCTAGATATAAAATGGAAAGAACAGTTAGTTCCTCAGTATAAAAAACACTTAATCCAAATAAAATTTGAAATTGCTCATGTACCTGTACAGATTTTATAGGAAGGTTACTGGGTTAAGAATGACTACATTTCAAAGAAAGGGAAAATACAGTAACCAACTGAAAGGGGACAAAATGGAACAAAATGGAACAACAGCAAGCTTGTCAGCAGCTCATTCATGCCAACGCCATTCTCAACATTATTTTATCCTCAAGCAAGTTAAGTGATTTTGCTCTAATTCTGTATCAGTATCACAGATCCTAAGAAGTTAGGCAATCTGGGCCCTCAAATCCAGTAACCAAATTTGTATCTACTTGGCACAATTATTTGGGAGCCTTCCTAACTGTAACTACCTTAATATTCTGTTCTGTTGGACTCACCTAGACAAACCAGATTATATTTAACAATCCCCTACCTTTCCCCGCCTCAAAATCATTTGGGGGAAGAAAGAAATGTAAAGAGAGTAATCAGTGAAGTTTTCATATCCCTTAATCCCAAAGCCACTCTTACTCAGAGAATTGAAAACAGGTTTTTTCTAACTCACAAATTCAACCATAGCTTCTGAAGGTTGGCATGAACCTTGTAAATTAAAAACAAAACAAAATTGTAGCCCGGGTGTAGTGGCTCATGCCTGTAATCGCAGCACTTTGGGAGGCTGAGAAGGGTGGACTGCGTAACTCCAGGAGCTTGAGACCAGAATCCCATCTCTACTAAAAATACAAAAAATTAGCCAGGCCAGGCGGTGCGCACCTGAAGTCCCAGCTACTCGGAAGGTGGAGGTTGCAGTGAACCAAGACTGCGCCACTGCACTCCAGACTGGGTAACCGGAGTGGGACCCTGTCACAAAAAACAAATTGTAATCCTATAAAATCTATAAACATTTTGCTTAGTTTTTTTTGCCAATGTTAATATGAAGTGGCAAAATAAAATGTACACCTCATTTCTCTTCCTACCAACATTAAGAAAGGCTATGCACTGTAGGAAGACGGTTAATGGAAAACAATTATCACACTGTTTAGTTACCGTAGATGATTACCAGTTACAGAAATCCAGGTGTAAAGGCTAATCCCTTTATATTTTTTAAGCATTAACTACAGTGGGCAGCTGCTTAATGTAAAATATAAAAAACAGGGCCAGGCACGGTGGCTCAAGCCTGTAATCCCAGCACTTTGGGAGGCCAAGGTAGGGAGATCACCTGAGGTCAGAACTTCAAGACCAGCCTGGCCAACATGGTGAAATCCCGTCTCTACTAAAATACAAAAATCAGCCGGGCGTGGTGGCGGGTGCCTGTAATCCCAGCTACTTGGGAGGATGACACAGGAGAATCGTTTGAACCCAGGAGGTGAAGGTTGCAGTGAGTCGAGACTGCGCCATTGCACTCCAGCCTGGGCAAGAAGAGCGAAACTGCATCTCAAAAACAAACAAACAAAAAACGGGAAAGGAAATTACGATTTCTTGTTGGCCAATTACATGTCAAGCATGGTGCTAAATGTTTTCAAGCACTGTAAACCACCTAATTGTCCTGAACATCATTTCATTAGAGGTGTCTAGTGATCAATGGTAAATTCACCTGTGCTGTTATGAGGTTATACTTGATTTATCTGAGATACAAAAATAAAATCACATAAAAGGGGGCAGCCTAAGATTTGGTTGAAGCCAGCATGTTGGTCCATAGGAAAAAAGTGATAGTTGACTGATTCCTATCTGTTAAATCTGGACATTCATCCACATGTGCTCTGGGTGCTGAACTATTCTGTGCAAACACCACTTCCCTTCTCCAAAGACCCAGTGTTGCTTCAAGGCTGCTGCCCGGAAATGAGCACGCCACCATTCTGATCAACTTTGGCTCCTTTTTATTCAGGAAGCATACACTAATTCTTTTTATACATTTTTTTTTTTACATTCCAGAAATAAGCGAAAATAGCAGTTTTAAATATGTTACAAAGTTGGCTTTTCAGGCTTAATAAGCTTTTTGAGAGAGGGACCAGCCAACTGACCTTTTCATCAAAGCACCAATGTATCTTCAGTCTTTTACCAAGCTCTACCACAGCTGTGGTTGCCTTGGATGTGCTGCACATCCAAACCGTGTGAAAGCTATAATGGAGAGTTGCTGTGAGTCTCTCTGCAAGGCACCAAGAACAAACAGTTCAAGCTTCCTTTCTTCAGATTGAACCAAAGTTTTTGAAACTTTCAACTGCTCTCTCAAGTAGTGCTCTCTCAGCGTGAAGACTAGAATTTGTTAAAACCCATATATCACAAGATACAGTAAATCACTTCCAATAGTCTGGAAATCACACGGTAGAAGTTATAAATAAATGAACACTAAAATTACTTTAAGAAAGTTTTACATCATTTAGTTGGTAAGGACATTTACGTGTACAGCACAATTTATTGTCAAACATTCTATAACTGGCTTCACACAAAGATGAAAATAGATTAATACAAAATGATCTGACATTTTCAGTAAATCTGGAATTAAGACTGGATTTTTATTGTAGTCAATATCAACTTTACATATTGTTGCAGATCGCTGTGCTATGCCCTTTAAAATGATAATTTCTCAGGGTAAAATTCCATTTGGATATGTGTTCTTGCTTGTCAAACTACTAAAATCTGAGGGACACAGCAATATCAAAGACACAAACAGTAACTGCACAATATCATCTGCTGGATTAAGCTAATACAAGTGGACAGAATTCTTTAGGTTCCAATATCTAATAAACCACTATGTGAAATGAACAAGGTGAGACATCTTATGAATATACTCTGCAACCGGAACATGTAGCATTTCTTTAATTCAAAAATCTGCCTCATTAGGCATTTACAAAATAAATTACTAAGATCTCAATTTGCTTGAGGCATAACAAGCTCGTAATGGCCCACTTGGCCTTCCTGTTTGAGCTGATCTAGTAGGTCTTCCTTCCGTCTTTTTCTACCTACCACTAGGTACCTATCATGGCCCACCCCATGAGACTTACTCTTAAGACCATACTTCTGGGCAATCTGATGTATTTGCTTCCGTTCGTCATTAGTCAGCTCTCTAGAGAAAGTCAAATCTGTGTGGCTCTCGGAGCGGGCGTAGTTTCTGATGATCTGTTCAATATCTCTCTTGGCAATTTTATTCACCCTCTCTACATCCAGACCAAGCCCTTCCCGCTTATGCTGCTCTTTCACTGAGATAGGCTCCCGTATGCCCTCACCAGATTTACCTAAACCACCACCAGTCCAACCCATCTTTCTCAGCAGCTGATTTCCAATATTATCTTCTTTGATTTGCTGTTTGTAAGCCTCCTCTGCTGAGCGGCCCTGAATTTCATTTCTTGAAATCACATCTTCAACAGCTCCTTTCTTCAAGTTGTTAATGACAGTTGGCTGGGTCTTTTTGAGGGTTTTCACAGCTTCCCCAGCAGCTTCATATTTGACAGTTTTCTTCACCCCAACTGCTTCTGCAATTACTTCACTCTCTAGAATCACTTTGCATTTCCAGCGGAGGCCTGTCATCCTTTCATAGACATACTCAACTGTCATTCGGTTAAACTGAGCTGTGTCGTTCAGTGTGCACACGGGATTTGAAGAATTCTCATAAACTACAAGATCCTTTATATCTTTCTTCTTTCCAGATCCTCTGGGTGAAGAGCCTGTATGGCATTGTGAACTTTTGACAGATGGATAAGTGGGCTGTGTTTTTTGAAGAATTTTCAAAGCCTCGTCGGCAGCTGCATGTTTACTTGTTTTCTTGGTTCCATAACCTTCAGCTAAGCAGTGATCTTGTAAAAACACTCGACAACGCCATGTGCGATTTGGCATCATCTCATATTTGTATTCAATTGACATCTTGTTGAATGAGGCAGAATTGTTAAGGATACCAATTGCATCATTTGCATTTTCTGTAATGACAAAATTGGTCCAGTGTTTGGCAGAAGCATTAAAAATTGGCTGCCCGGAAGCATCTTTACCCAGCACCACCAGGTCTTCTGGTGGCTTCAGAGCTGGAGGAAATTCATAGGAGGACATGCCAATCTGACACACCACGAGGTCCTCTCCAAATGTATGCTTGAATTTCCGCCGGACAACTCTAACTTCAATACGTTTCTGCAAGAGTTTTACAGCTAGCTCTGTAGCTCGATCCCTGGACCCATTCTTGCTGCCAGCATAACCTGTAGTTAAGTAGATATTTTGGCATCTAACTTCACAAGCATAGCCATCAGTTAGAAGTTTTTTATTTTTGGGGATGTCGGCAGGAGGAATTTCCTTTAAAGGAGCATATATATACTCAGGATTTGTCTTACACGCCTGAATACAACGAGTTAACATATATGTATAATTAATTTTATCAGATCCAGAAGTCATTTCTGGATTAGAAAGGTTCTTCCAGATTGTCGCCGTTAATTTTTCAATAAAATACTGCTTCTCGGCTACCACAGACTCGGGAAATGTCTGTGATGGTGAAGGCTCAGGAGTTGACTGAGAGTTTGCCTGCTGTGATGTGGTGCTTGGGGCAGGGTTCCCACTGTCAAAATACATGTTGGCTGTTACAGGCTGGTCTTTTGTGAGAATGAATCCTGATGAATCACAATACTGAGAATTCCCATCTTGTATACTGAAAGAGTCTTGAGTATAATCTTGGTAGATGTCTCTTGGCATGCTGGCAAAATGTGTTTGTTCATTTACCTCTTTTGTTTGAGGGCCATAAGGATCTTCCTGTCTTTCATCTTTTGAACTACTAGCTACAAAATGTACAGGCTCAAAACGAGGTCTCGCATGGAATTTGGAACCGGCTTGCTTTTTAGGAGGATTTTGACCTATAGAATGAGTGAAATTTACAATTCATTAAAATGGGAATATTTCAAAAGAACCAAGCAGGAAAATAGTACCAACCATATTATTTGCAAGCTGCATTGTTGGTACGAGATACTTCCATCACAAAAACTTCACGCCATTTGGGTGAAGAGACTCAATTATCAATGTAAGATTCCAGCATAAGGAGGGATGCTCCCTGTCTTTCCACATGTAAGGGAAGACCCTTGATAGAAAATATACCATTAAGTCAAGTATGCAGGTCACCACCACACATGACTGGTAGCTGCTTTTGCATCAAATGAGCTAAAGCACAGGTGAAGTATACTCTTCACTTGTGCTGGAAGGTGAAGTGGACTGGAAGATTGTTCCAGTACAATCTCATACCACCCATGCTGAAAAGCTCACTTAAGGACTGAAAATGGAACAGATGCCTCTAATGCAAGACAGATGATGAGCAGAGGCAGTTACAAAGCCTTTCTCTTTTGTATCAGAGGTGAGTGACTCTGTGATGGTGCTTTACATAGTTGTGACTAAAAATCAAAGAAAAAGAATTATCAAAAGATTCAGAAAGTTTTCAACTTCAAAACCTCAGCTCTGACCCATTCATCACAAAAGGGTGTTTGCTCTATTTTCTTTCTAGAACAAACAACAGCTGGAAACTAATGATTTATGTGAGATGCCAAATTTAAAGCTATGGAAGAACTCTGATGAAGCTATACTAGACACTAGAGCTTCCTCCCTGTAACACTGCTCAGTAGAAAGCTCGTCCATCCTGGACCCATCCAAGAGGATTTAGTGACTTAGATGCTCAAGTGATCACAGTATAAGATTTTATTTAGAGGGCGGTTCCATGACATAAATTTCAAGGACTGCATAATAACATGATTTCAATATTCTTAGTTTTCAATTCTATTTAGCATCCTCAAAAAATTGTATATAATTAAAAGCTAAAACTCTTTTACCCGTAAGAACTAATGTTACCAATGTTATTTGAAATCATATACCACACTCATATAATTTTTTTAAAGCCATGTTGTTTCTTCAAATCCCACCTTTCAGAAACAAGTATACTCACCATCACATGTTGAGAGGTGGCGTTTTTGACCTTTGGAAGGCTTGGACAGCACCAGATCATATGAAGGCATCTCCCCAATATCAATACCTTCAGCCATTTGGAGAATTTTTTCCATCAAGCGTGGGCTGTACCTATTTAAGTTAATATAATCTACAGTTAAAACAGGTAAGGATGTCTTTTTTAAAAAGCTTCAAAATAAGGCAGTCTTATAATTGCTCCCACAAGACTTTATCAACAGGGTATCTTGGCTATAAAACCAAAGAATCGGCCCTAAAATATTTACCCATCAAATGAATAATTATGTTACTAATTAGGAATCAAGATTTTTCAGCATAAGACATACAAATATAAACTCAAAAAAATTTAGCAAAAACCTTATCTTTAATTTGAATTGAAAATATCAGTATAAATTCATGACTTGTTTTGATTGTGGTCTCTATCATTTCTCATGAAATGGAATCAGGGTCCTTAGAGAAATGGCTGATTCTAAGTCTGTGGCAGGAAATGTCTAAGGTGAGCCTGAGAAATCTTCTAGCACCTAAAACCAAGGAAACTGTCAAAGATCAAAGGTGTTGTGTCAAATGGACTCAGAAGCCAATTTGAATAGACTCTTACTGGCAAAGTGAGCCAACTCAAATATCGATAAGAACAATGATGGCAATGGATTGAAATATATCAAATATGTTGAAAATTCATTAGTTCATAATGATACTTACAAACTATTATTGGTCACCTTTGGAGGATGGAAGGAACCATGTCATTATTCTGCAAACAGGTAAATATGAAAGGAAGAAAGCAAACATTTATCCTGTATTCTCCTGTATAAATTGTACTTAGAGCAACCAAAGAGATGATGAGGAAAATGTCTTTTAGAGAAGCATTCCAGCTAATAAATGAAGGAATGGACTACTACCATTTTGTAACCTATAATAAAAAATGATCATCAGGTGGGCATGGTGGCTCACACCTGTAATCTCAGCACTTTGGAAGGCCTAAGCGGGTGGATCACTTGAGGTCAGGAGTTCGAGAACAGCCTGGCCAACATGGTGAAACTCCATCTCTACTAAAAATACAAAAATTACCCGGGCATGGTGGTGGACACCTGTAATACCAGCTACTTAGGAGGCGGAGGCAGGAAAACTGCTTGAACCTGGGAGGCAGAGGCTGCAGCGAGCCGAGATCACGCCACTGCACTCCAGCCTGGGCAACAGAGCTAGACTCCATCTCAAAAAAAAAAAAAAAAGAAAAAAGAAAAGAAATTATCAATGGCTGCTAAACCTATTAGGTGAAAAGCTAATGGGGGAAGAACTCACAGTCAGACCCAAGCAAAAAAGCTAATGGGGGAAGAACTCACAGTCAGACCCAAGCAAATATTCTCAACTGATTATTGACAAAGGTGCCAAGGCAATTCAATGGAGGAAGGATAGCCTTCTCAACAAATGGCGCCGGAACTAGTAGGCATCCATAGGCAAAAAAAAAAAAAAAAAAAAAAAAAAACAACTCTACAACCTAAACTTCACACCTTACACAAAACTAACTCAAAATACATCATAAACCTAAGTGTAAAATTATGAAACTTTTATTGAAAAAAAAAACACAGGAGAAAATCTGTGGGATCTAGGGTTAGGCAAACAGTTCTTAGGCTTGATACCAAGCATGATCCATAAAGAAACTGGTGATAAAATGGACGTCATTGAAATTAAAGTTTTGGCTGGGTGTGGTGGCTCACTCCTGTAATCCCAGCACTTTGGGAAGCCGAGGTGGGCAGATCACTTGAGGTCAGGAATTCAAGACCAGTCTGGCCAACATGGCAAACCCCCATCTCTACAAAAATAGAAAAAAAAAAATTGCTGGACATGGTGGTACACACCTGTAGTCCAAGCTACTTGTAAGACTGAGGCAGGAGAATCACTCAAACCCGGGAGGTGGAGGTTGCAGTGAGCCGAGATTGTGCCACTACACTCCAGTCTAGGTCTGGGTGACAGAGCGAGACTCCGTCTCCAAAAAAAAAAAAGAGTAAAAAGTTTTGCTCTTGAAAGACTGTGAAGAGGATGAAAGGTCAAGCTGCAGACTGGGAGAAAATATCTGTAACCCACACACTTGACAGAAGACTAGTAGTACCTAAAACTCAATAGAAAAAAAAATCAAATTAAAAAATGAACAAAAGACATAAACGAAATACTTCACCAAAGAAGACAGACAGATTGCAAATAAGCACATGAAAAGATGTTCATCACTAGCCACCAGGGAAATGCAATTTAAAATCACAATGAGGTATCACTATACACTTATTAGAATGGCCAAAATAAGTGACAATGGCTGGGCACAGTAGCTCACGCCTGTAATCCCCGCACTTTGGGAGGCTGAGGGGGGTAGATCACGAGGTCAGGAGTTCGAGATCAGCCTGACCAACATGGTGAAACCCTGTCTCTACTAAAAATACAAAGATTAGCCTGGCATGGTGGCGTGCGCCTGTAATCCCAGCTTCTCAGGAGGCTGAGGCAGGAGAATCGCTTGAACCTGGGAGGCAGAGGTTGCAGTGAGCCGAGATTGTGCCACTGCACTTCAGCCTGAGTGACAGAGCAAGACTCCATCTCAAAAAAAAAAAAAAAAAAAAAAGTGACAATACCAAATGCTGGCAAAAATGAGGAGAAACTGGATCACTCAGACATTGCTGCTGGGAATGTAAAATGATACAGTCACTCTGGAAAACAGTTTGGTAGTTTCTTATAAAACCAAACATCAGGCCGGGTGCGGTGGCTCACGCTTGTAATACCAGCACTTTGGGAGGCCAAGGTGGGCGGATCACCTGAGGTCGGGAGTTCGAGACCAGCCTGACCAACATGGAGAAACCTCGTCTCTACTAAAAAGACAAAATTAACCGGGCGTGGTGGTGCATGCCTGTAATCCCAGCTACTCTGGAGGCTGAGGCAGGAGAATCGCTTGAACCCAGGAGGTGGACGTTGCAGTGAGCCAAGATCGCACGATTGCACTCCAGCCTGGGCAACAAGAATGAAACGCCACCTCCAAAAAAAAAAAAAAAAAAAATCAGTTACCACTTGATCCAGCGATTGCAATTATACTCTTGGACATTTATTCCAGAGAAATGAGAACTTATGTTCACACAAAAACCTGTACACGAATGTTCATAGCAGCTTTATTTGTAACAGCCCAAAACTACAATCAGCCCAGATGTCCTTCAACAGGTGAATAGTTAGATTCTGGTACACACACACTATGGAACACTACTTGGGACAAAAAGGAACTTTTTTTTTTTTTTGAAACAGTCTCACTCTGTCACCCATGCTGGAATGCAATAGCGTGATCTCGGCTCACCGCAACCTCCGCCTCCTGGATTCAAGTGATTCTCCTGCCTCAGTCTCCCAAGTAGCTGGGACTATAAGCATGCACCACCATGTGGGGCTAATTTTTGTATTTTTAGTAAGACAAGGTCATCATGTTGACCAGGCTGGTGTCAAATTCCTGACCTCTCCGCAGGCCTCAGCCTTCCAAAGTGCTGGGATTACAGGCATGAGCCACCGCACCCGGCCATCTCTTTGTATTATTTCTTACAGTTGCATGTCAATCTATAATTATCTCAAGAAAAATTTCAGTTTAAAAAGCTGATCGGGGACTTTATCATCTTAATATCACTCAAAGTGGGACAACCGAACATGTACCCCACGATGTGATACAATAGGATATCACGGCACTATCTAGAAAGCATTATGGCTCTCCAGAGAATTGAACCTGAAACTAATCAAGTTCCTGACTCCCAGAAACATGTGAAACACCACAAGAATGGAACTATCCAACTCCAGAATGAGGGAACAGTATGTGACAGCCCAGTTTCCTCATCAAATAAATACTGTAGAATGAAAATAAAAGGAAGAGGGAGTGGTTATAGGTTAAAGGAGATGGATCAATCAAATACGTTGTATAGACTTTGTATCATGAATGAATCAAACGAGCTGTAAAAAGACATTTGAGACAAATGAAGAAAACTGAACATGCAATAGGCATTGGGTGATTTTTAAGAAATTACTGTAAATTTTGTTGAATATGAATAATGGTATGGTGACTATTTTTTAAAATTCTTATCTGATACAGATGTGTACTGAAGAATGTACAGGTGAAATGATGTCAGGATTTTATAAAATATACTCCAGACTATTGCCCACAAAAACCTAGGGCAGAATAGATGAAGAAGGGTAGCATGGCAGACTGCTGATGATTGCTGAGTGATGGGTACATGGGATTCATTAAACTCTTTTCTACTTTTGTGTGCTTGAAATTTTAAGACAAAGCTTTAAAATATACAATTTAAAAAATGGCTCCTGGCTGAGCACAGTGGTTCATGCCTGTAATCCCAGCACATTGAGAGGTGGAGGTGGGCAGATCACTTGAAGCCAGGAATTCAAGACCAGCCTGGGCAACATGGCGAAACACCATCATTACAAAAAATAAAAATAACAAACAAACAGAAAACGTAGCCAGGCATGGTGACCCATGCCTGTAGTCCCAGCTACTTGGGAGGCTGAGGTGGGAGGATCACTTGAGCTGGGAAGGTCAAGGCTGCAGTGAGCTGTGATCACACCACTGCACTCCAGCCTGGGTGACAGAGTGAGACCCTGTCTCTTTTTTTTTTTTTTGAGAGGGAGTCTTGCTCTGTCTCCCAGGCTGAAGTGCAGTGGCACAATATCAGCTCACTGCAACCTCCACCTCCCGGGTTCAAGCACTTCTCCTGCCTCAGCCTCCCAAGTAGCTGGGATTACAGGCATGCGCCACCACACCTGGCTAATTTTTGTATTTTTTAGTAGAGACGGGGTTTTGCCATGTTGGCCAGGCTGACCTTGAACTCCTGACCTCAGGTAATCCACCTGCCTCAGCCTCCCAAAGTGCTAGGATTACAGGTGTGAGCAACTGCACCCGGCTGAGACGGTCTCTTAAAAAAAAAAAAAAAAAGGCTCCTTATGAAGATTGGCTGCTTGATAGAATAACATTTTACTACAGAGAAACAGAAACAGGAGCTCAAGTGAAGTGTTTGTTATCACGGTTACCTGCTCTCCCTTCCTACCTTCAGAGCCTTCCCCAGCCTAGGACCAAAAAAGAGATTCCTGGTAGCATTTGGGAAGAAGTTCTGAAAATGAGTAACTATCATACCTTTACATGAATCAGTTCTGAACCAGAAGGAGGGTAACATTTTCCATTTTCAGTAGAACAGGTTGCACACCCATCACGTATCATTCCACGCAAAGCAGAAGTCAAGGCACGGTGGCCTCCCCGACAGATTGCTGGAAGCTAGCTCAGTTGTAACCTGTACTTCCCACTGACAACTGTTGCTGCTAAAGCTAACACGAGTATTTAAATACCAAGAGTAATTTTATTTTCATTGACTCTTATCTGAACATTAGAAAGCACAGTCTAAAACACAATATGGCTGGGCGGGGTGGCTCACACCTGTAATCCCAACACTTTGGGAGGCTGAGGTGGGCAGATCACCTGAGGTCAGGAGTTCAAGACCAGCTTACCCAACATGGTAAAACCCCGTCTCTACTAAAAATACAAAAATTAGCTGGGTGTGGTAGCAGGCGCCTGTAATCCCAGCTACTCAGGAGGCTGAGGCAGGAGAATCGCTTGAACCCGGGAGGCGGAGGTTGCAGTGAGCTGAGATTGCACCACTGCACTCCAGCCTGGACGACAAGAGCGAGACTCTGTCTCAAAAATAATAATAAAATAAAATAAAATAAACACAATACATTCTACATATCACTTCCATTCAAATTTGGGAGTACAATTTCCAAAGTATGAGATAAAAACAAAAGCCGGGCGCGTGTGGCTCACGCCTGTAATCCCAACACTTTGGGAGGCCAAGGCAGGCAGATCACCTGAGGTCGGGAATTCGAGACCAGCCTGACCAACATAGAGAAACCTGTCTCTACTAAAAATACAAAAATTAGCCGGGTGTGATGGCGCATGCCTGTAATCCCAGCTACTTGGGAGGCTGAGACAGGAGAATCGCTTGAACCTGGGAGGCAGAGGTTTTAGTGAGCCGAGATCGCACCACTGCCTTCCAGCCTGGGCAACAAGAGTGAAACTCCATCTCAAAAAAAAAAAAAAAAAAAAAAAAAGTCTATGAAAATGAGATGAGTCTATAAATCTTAAACTACTAACCCACACCTGTTACCAAAAGTGGCCCTACAACCAGGCAACTTACCTTGAATTCCAGTCAATATTCTCCAGACCTTCAGTTAGAGCCCGATTCCAAGTACAGTATACAACTGCAAATGGCATATATGTCTTACGGTGTGATGCACTTAGGGCTCACTCATTCATGCTCACTTTTCTCAGGTTTCTTCCAGCATTAGTAATTATTCTACCTACTTACTATACCCTATTCATTACATCTGCCACAAAATTCAACTTCACCCATAGGCCATAAAAATAAGTCTTTACATAGGTTGCTGATACAGTTCTCTGTCCTTTGCTGTGAAGTCATAATACTGAAGAAGCCCAGCCAGTATGAACAATAATGAAAAAGACCGTATAGTACCTAACAAACACTTCACTATTCAAAGAACAATGTAAATACAAATCTAGAGTGTTTAGTAAGACCACGAGGCTTCTACAATCCAGAGTAGCTATCCAAAGATAAAGAAGTGGTGCCACATATTTAAAGTAAGCCAAGGCAGTAAAGCTTTTATTATTCACTTTCTCCAGAGTCTATTTTTTAATAGTGTGTTTTAAAGTAACACCTTTAACACCAGGCATTTTAGAAAATCCACCAAGAAAAGCACCTACATTCCCAACCACTGGCCGGGAGCAGTGGCTCACACCTGTAATCCTAACACTCTGGGAGACCAAGGCAAGAGGATCACTTAAGCCCAGGAATTCAAGATCAGCCTGGGCAACATGGCAAGACCCTGTCTCTACAAAGAAAAAAAAAAAAAAAAAAAAAAGCTGGGCATGGTGGCATACACCTGTAATCCCAGCTACTCAAATCACTTGAGCCTAGGAAGTTGAGGCTACAGTGAGCTGTGATCAAACCACTGCACTCCAGCCTGGGTGACAGAGGAACCTGTCTCAAAAATAGTTATAATAACCCCAACCACTGATAACTTCATCAACATGTTGGGTTTTAATTAATTTTTTTTTTTGAGACTGAGTCTCACTCTATTGCCCAGGCTGGAGTGCAATGGCATGATCTCGGCTCACTGCAGCCTCTGCCTCCTCAGTTCAAGTGATTCTCCTGTCTCAGCCTCCCGAGTAGCTGGGATTACAGGAGCGCACCATCATGTCCGGCTAATTTTTGTATTTTTAGTAGAGACAGGGTTTCACCATGTTGGCCATGTTGGTCTTGAACTCCTGACCTCGTGATCTGCCTGCCTCAGCCCCCCAAAGTGCTGGAATTACAGGCGTGAGCCACCGTGTCTGGCCATGTCGGGGTTTATTTTTTAATGCTTTTTCTGTGTTTTCCATAACTCCCCATCACTATCAAGTCATCTATGTTGATTTCAAATCTGGTGGGGTTTTTTGTTTTTAATTTACTGTATCATAAGCCTTTTCTCCACATCATTACCACATGAGTTTTAATGGCTATACAGTATTTATATTATTGAATAAAATGTAAGATATCATTAAGGCAAGTCTAATATAGTAATTTTTTAAGATGCACGCATACTATATTTTTAAGTCTGCTAAGTTACCCTTTAGATTATAAATGCTTAAAAAAGAAAACCAGGCCAGGCGTGGTGGCTCATGCCTGTAATCCCAGCACTTTGGGAGGCCGAGGCAGGCGGATCACTTGAGGCTAGGAGTTCAAGACCAGCCTGGACAACATGGTGAAACCCTGTCTCTATTAAAAATACAAAAATTAGCCAGTCATGGTGGCATGCACCTGTAGACCCAGCTACTTGGGAGACTGAGGCAAGAGAATCGCTTGAACCCGGGAGGCGGAGGTTGCAGTGAGCGGAGATCACAGGCTGCACTCCAGCCTTGGCGACAGAGCAAGACTGTCTCAAAAGAGAAAGAAAAAAAAGAACCCCAAAATTCTGAGGTCTTATGGTTCTCAAAAGTAGCTGATATTATACCAAGCTTTTGGAAACCAGGATGTGACTCAACTATCCCACCATATCTAGCACATAAAAAGATGATTTCTAATGAACAAAAACATCTGTCTTCATAAGTTTTACATCTCTGGACACAAGACAGGTGCATATATATGCATACTTACGAATAACGTAAACCACTATAATATACAATGGCAGCTGAAATTTAATAAATATTCAGTAATAGATGCTTACAAAACTTTTTTTTTTTTGAGATGGACTCTCACTCTGGCACCCAAGCTGAAGCGCAATGACGCAATCTCGGCTCACTGCAACCCCTGCTTCCCAGGTTCAAGCAATTCTCCCGCCTCAGTCTCCCGAGTAGCTGGGACTACAAGCACCCATCACCACGCCTGAGTTTTACCACGTTGGCCAGGCTGGTCTCAAACTCCTGACCTCACGTGATCTGCCCGCCTCGGGCTCCCAAAGTGCTGGGATTACAGGCATGGGCCACCGGCCACGGCCGTTTTACAAAACTTTAAAAAAGTATATTAAACTGTTCTACTAAGTTCAAATAAAAAAGCTGAGATTTGAAAATTAAGCAAAGATTAAGGTTTCCAAGTATAAAATTGTTTATTCAAAACTATTCATAAGGAAAACTAATTAAAAAAAAAAAAACTTTTCATAAGACGGGCCGGAGCCTGGCAAAATGGCTGATGCCTGTAATCCCAGCACTTCAGGAGGCCCAGGTGGACGGCTCACCTGAGGTCAGGACCAGCATGGCCAACGTGGTGAAACCCCGTCTCTACTGAAAATACAAACAAAATTAGCTGGGCGTGGTGGTGCACGCCTGTAATCCCAGCTACTCGGAAGGTGGAGGCAGGAGAATCACTTGCACTCGGGAGGTGGAGGCTGCACTGAGCTGAGATCGCACCATTGCACTTCAGCCTGGGTGACAGAGCAAGGTTCTCTCAAAAAAAAAAAAAAGAAGAAGAAGAAGAAGAAAAAGCTGGGAGCAGTGGCTCATGCCTGTAATCTCAGCACTTTGGGAGGCCGAGGCGGGCGGATCATCTGAGGTCAGGAGTTCGAGACCAGCCTGACCAACATGGAGAAACCCTGCCTCCACTAAAAATACAAAATTAGTCGGGCATGGTGGTTGCATGCCTGTAATCCCAGCTACTAGGGAGGTTGAGGCAGGAGAATCGCTTGAACCCAGGAGGCGGAGGTTGCGGTGAGCCGAGATTGCGCCATTGCACTCCAGCCTGGGAAACAAGAGCGAAACATTGTCACACAAAAAAAAAAAAAAAAAAGAAAAAGAAAAAAGGACTCGGGCCAGGCGCGGTGGCTCACCCTTGTAATCCCAGCACTTTGGGAGGCCAAGGCGAGTGGATCACTTGAGCTCAGGAGTTCAAGATCAGCCTGAGCCACAGAGGGAAACCCCATCTCTATTAAAACAACAACAACAACAATTGATAAGACTCCTGATATCATAAGTTAATAACATACACCCAGATTATTGATAATCTTTCAAAAGCTCTCACACCCATTTCATTAGCTAGTGATTTATGCACTCTCCCTACTATGTGCACAGTTTTGCAACATGAGCCCAGCCAACATCTACCTTCCAAACACCAGTCTTGTATCAACCAGGAAAAGACAAATAAGGGAGCAAAGCTGGTTTCATTTTAAGGTATATTTTATCTATTAATTAATGTCTCATCAAAGGTAAATAGTAGGCCAGGATTCTCCTTCTAATCTTATTGATCAACAATGACTGGAAAACTAAATGCCCCAGTTAATCAAACTGCTTTATTAAATATAAAGACACTATCTACAATTTTAAGTAAAAATCACACAGTTCTCCAGGCATTCATATGTACAATTATTTAAGTGCTGTAGATGTAGTTGGTCAGAAAACTGAACTAATTTTTCACTAGCCACAAGACATATCTCAGAAATTGCCTGCAGAAAAAAATTCTTGGTTAAGTTGTTTACTTGGACGAAACAGACAAATGAAAAAATGAAGTGAAACAATTTTAGCCATTTGAGCTTTCTGGTTGCCTGGACAATGAGGGAGAAAATGATTAAAAAACAGAATAGAAACATTTTTATTTTATCCTACAAAGCAGTGGTTCTGAGAGTGCTGATCTCTGGATCAGCAACATCGGCATCACCTGGGAACTTATCAAAAATACAAAATCTGAGGCCCCGCCTCAGACCTACCGAGTCAGACACCCTGGGGCTGGGACCCAGCAATCTGTTTTAACAAGCCTAACAGGTGATTTTGACGTGTACTTAAGTTTGAACTCCCCAGTTACAGAGTCAAGAAGATATTCAAATTTGTTCTGTGGAAATTGCCACCATCACCAAAAGGAATGAAATATGGTCTGTTTCCCTGCACATTTGAGTTCCTCCTGGCTTGGTCTTATGATGAAGGAATTTTCAAAGATTTCTTTGACCTAGAAGTTTATTTCAGCTCCAAGTAAAATGGAATACAAAACATTTTGCCAGAGGGAAAAAAGAGCAAGGAAATTCCTTTGTGCTATTCTTCACAGCCTGTTCCAAAAGTCAAGTGATAAACCTTGAGCAACAAATCAACAATTTAAGGCCAGGTGCAGTGACTCACTCCTGTAATCCTAGCACTTTGGGAAGCTGAGGCTGGCGGATCACTTGAGCCCCGGGGTTCGAGACCAGCCTGGCCAAAATGGCGAAACCCCGTCTCTACCAAAAATACAAAAATGAGCCGGGTGTGGTGGTGCATGCCTGCAATCCCAGCTACTCGGGAGGCTGAGACATGAGAATTGCTTGAACCCAGGAGGTGGAGGTTGCAGTGAGCCAAAATCGTGCCACCGCACTCCTGCCTGGGTGACAGAGCAGACTCTGTCTCAAAAAAAAAAAAAAAAAAAAATTAACAATTTAAGTTTAGAAAGAGCTATTTCACCATGTATTCTGCAATTCACTTGAGAGAAGAGTATTCTGCCACAGAAAACAAGAACTCTGCCAAAATCTACATTAACATCAACAAGTATCGGAACACAAGTTTTACCCACCTGAAGATGAGAGGTAACATAAAGCCCATCTAAAGACTGCACTTGGTCCCTAGCTTCCAAGAGTCTTCATTGGCCCTTCCCTTTCTTCTATATGGAAGCTATCAGATATAATGCAAACATTACTTTTCAGTTAAGCTATTTGATAATGTAATGGCAATTCTTGTATTAACTAAACTGACTTAGCTACAATGTAACATGGTGTACATACATAGTATGTACAATGTAGCATACATAGTATCCACAGATGCACCTGTGTGCACACACAACAGCCTGCAATTCTTGAGCCTTTAACACCAACTACCATTGGCCTACTTTGTGTTTTTAATGCCCTGGTTATGTACAAGGGTGTTGTTCTTGGAATTAAATCCTGAGATATAATGATGTGGCTTATGTTCAGTTACTTGCTTTCACTCATGATCCATCCTTCCCAAATATGGCAGCTGTGGCTCAGTGGAAAAAGCATCAGTCTGGGTATCAGAAGACCTAGGTCCTAGCCCCAGCTGTAAGACCTTGGAAACGTCACTTAACTTCTTGGCCTCCACTGATTTAGCAGTAAAAATGAGACGCCACCTAATCCCCAAGGTTGTTGTAGGAAATGAAATAATAAATATTTAAAGTGCGTTGTACATCATAAAGCTGTATACATCCACTCACTCCACACACATTTATTGAGCAGCTATTATTTAGCAGGCAATCTTCTAGGCACTGAGGATAAAGGTGTAAACAAGAAAGCAAAATCCCTATCCTTAAGGGAGCTTCCATTCTAGTGGGAAGGTAAGATTTATTATTAACACAAAGGATGGTTATCCTCATTTAAGTTTTTGTTTTTATTTTAAGGATTCAGATTTCCGACAGCCTTCTGTGATATTATGGAGACTTACGATTATAGGATAAAGGTAACTTTTGAACTCAAGAACAACACTGTTAGGCAAAGGTCAAGTAGATTTATCTGACTTGTTCAATAACTAAGGCTTCTTCAGTTGTAACCAGTTCCTCCTAATCATTATCTCTGGAGGTAGAAATTATGCTAACCTTGAAAAGACAGAAAAATAATGTCTGTGATGAGAGCAAAGTATATCACACTGAATGCCATGTTCAATAATTAAGGGCAGGAGGAGACAATCCTATTTTTCTGCATCTGTTACAGTCACTCCTGGAACTGAACTGGCCAAAATTGACATGATCATATTCCAGAATCTCTCACCCTTCCTGATTTAAAAAAAAACAAAAACAAAAAAAACTATGTCAAAAGAAGTCGTCTCCCAGTCTATCAAAGAATGAATAGTCTAGTATAGGGCCGATTTAGGGGTTCTGAAGGACAGAGGTCCAAGTAGCCTCTTCAAAAAAACAAAACAAAACAAAACAAAACACGCTGCTTTGGAACCATACTGCAGTCTCCATTGAATGCAAAGAGCTTTCAAAGAGGCCTGTTCAAAACGTCACCAGGTTCTAGGAAAGGGGGGAAAAACAAACACACACACACCCCCACCCCCACCACAGACACACACACCTAAAACCTCACTCAGAGCCAAATGTTAATCCTTCTGATCCCATTTAGGGTAAAAAGAGGGCAATCCATTTTTACAGTAGATATATCCATTTCTTTGTTTGAGTCCAGACACATTATGCGCAAATCTACAAGCAAGGCTGACGCTGCTGCGGCTCAGAGAGCTGATACGTACCGCCTCCCCAGGAGAAGACAGTAAGACCCTGCTAGGGGGCTGCAAGTAGAGGGGGGTATTTAAGAGGAATGGAAAAAGAGAGTGGTCAGGAGGAGACTAGAACAGTGGGGTCCCCTCGCCCTTCCCCAACAACCCCAACTGTCGAATATATTCTCTGCGGATACTGCATCCTTGGAAGGCCCTACGCAGGTCCGAGATGCTGCTATTCATCATTTCCCACGTCCTCTAATACCGCCACCAACTACAATGACCACCTCTCAATAATCCTCTTCTAGGCGCTGCTTCATCTCCATCCCTGGTCCTGGAGAGGCCGCTTCCGCGATCTCTGCACCCTCCTAGCTGTTATGTCATGCCCAGCCACCACAGTCGGCCACCCCACCCCCAGGCCAATAGTGATCCCTCTAGTGCCCTCCAGCACCTCCAAATCTCCAGCCTCCAACCTATCCTCCGCATCCCGCCCCCGTCCCTATCCCAACCACCATCATCGATCCCTCCAGCGCCGTCCCTAACCCGATCCCCCATCACCGATCTCTCACCCCCGTCCCTAACCCGACACCCACACCTTCCTCACCTGCAGCCCAGGAAGACGTGGTTGGTCCAGGCGGCGGAGAGCGCGAGGAGCTGGTCGAGGGCAGCCCCGGGATAGCTGTGCAGGTGCCGACAGATGAAGCTGCGCCGCAGAGCCCACTGCCAGTCACTTTCGTGGCTATAGCGCCACTGCTCCAGCACTGGCTCGGGCGGGGGCGGCGGGAGGGGCGGCAGCGGCGGCGGCGGGAGGGGGGGCAGCGGCGGCGGCGACAGGAAGTCGCCCCCCAACAGCAGACGTCCTCCAGCCATCTTCTCCGCCCCCAAGCAGGGACCCCAGGGACGAAGCCGACTACAGACCGCGAGCTAGGCAGCTAGCAAGCGGGCGGAAACGGGGGGCCGGTGGGAGGGGCCGGGTAAGGAGGGGCGCGCTGAGGGGAGAAGATCAACTCTCGGGGGGACTGGAGTGTGTGCGTGGGGGCCACCGTTAGGAGGAAAAGAGGAGCACGAGCTCGCGTCCCGACACTGGGATGCACGTCCCCTACACTCCTCTAACTCGTGGAGGAGCAGAAGGGCTTCCGCCGCACTCACGCGCGAGCCGGGGAGGCCGAGTCAGGCTCCGCACCTCCACGGATCCGCAGACCCACGCACTGCGCGGAGAGCGATAAAAGACCCCAGCACGCTCTGCTCCCCTCCTCTAGGTTCTAGCCTACCTACCCGCGTGCCGTCCGGGGTTGTGAGGCCAGTGCGCTTGCGCCGCGGCTGTTCCCTAACTTCCAAATCCCGTCGCAGAATCTCGCGCGACGTACTTTTTTCCCTCCAGTGACGACTACGGGCCTTTGACGCACTACGGTGACAAGCGGAGGGCGGGGACTCCAGAAAGGGAATTTAGGAAGGTTCTCTGAGGTTCGAGAATATGGTTAGAAGGTGCCCTCAGATGAATGTTGGTAGCCCACGGCTGGTCTGACACTTTTCCCTGGATTTTTAAGCGGCGCGACAGTGAGACCATGTTCCTTGTAAGGGATTTAGGTCTGCACTGGACTTTACATTAAAACAAAACAAAACAGTCAGTTCCCCGAGGTGCCTTTTCTTCAGAGAGTAGCTTGAAATGCTCTGTGCATCGTGCATCATTAGCTCTGTGTAATAGCTTACTGCGGAAACGTAGTAAAAATGAAACACTTGCCAAGAAAATCATCCACAGCGCCGCTTCTCAAGTTAGCCAGTTTCAAGTCCATACTGTATCCCAATTACGAACACAGATACTGTTTACACAGTTCTGATCACGATTGCACGTCTGTATTTCACGTATCAACTTAAGTGCAAAAGATTACAAGATACAAAAGGGGCCCAGAGAAGAGGGTACTGCAAGGTAGCAAGCCGCTCAATCACTGTAGCCAAATGTATCACTCCACCCGGAGTCAGCTTCACTCAATAACTTCAGTCCCTATCTGCCAACCTGTGTCACGAAAGCAGTTAATCAATGAGTGTCTGTCGGCGGGAATTTACACTGCACCTACTGTGTGCTCAATACAGCAAGAGTACAAAAAAGAAGGAAAGAAAGTGGGTTTTCTCTGTTGTCCTGGAATTGACTACAATCTTGGTGGGGAGAAATAGCCCTGCATAAAACTAAATGTTCCACCAGGAGCCGGACCATTGGATGAGGTGGCTTTAACACACTACCGTCTTTAACTCTTTAATGACGTATTTCTAATTATATGACACTTTATGTTAGGGGTGTATTAGACTGAGAGGAGCAGAAGATAACAGCACTTTACACACTTTCATAATTTATTTCCACGTCTGTCTTTCTCCGTGGTGGGCATTCATGTTTATTGGGGTAACAATCGAAATGTTTTTAAAAAGTTCACAAGGTGATACATGCTGTGAAGAAAATAAAACAGGCTGGGTGCAGTGGCTCACGCCTGTAATCCCAGCACTTTGGGAGGCCGAGGCAGGAGGATTACTTGAGGTCAGGAGTTCGAGACCAGCCTGGCCAACATGGTGAAACCCCTGTCTCCACTAAAAATACAAAAATTAGCCGGGCGTGGTGGCAGGCGCCTGTAATCCCAGCTACTCCGGAGGCTGAGGCAGGAGAATCGCTTGGACCCGGAAGGCAGAGGTTGCAGTGAGCCAATATCGCGCCACTACACTCCAGCCTGGGCAACAGAGTGAGACTCCGTTTCAAAAAAAAAAAGAAAGAAAGAAAACAGAGCAGTGCAAAGGCAAATGACTGGGGGAACACCAGATGAGGAGTCAGGTGACCTAAATTCTCATCTCATCATTGCCAACAACTATCTCTACAGCCTTCGGCAAGACACTTCACCTCTGTGGCCTTATTTTTCTCACTCGTACAATCATTACTTGAATTTATTATCTCTAACCTTCCTTCGTAGTACTATATTCTTTGATTTGATGGTTTAGAGACTAACATTACCTCAATAAACCTGAATGCCCACCATAGAGAAAGACAGACATGGAAATACAGAATTCTGAAACTGAAAAGTGCTGTTATCTTCTGCTCTTCTCAGTCCAATACACCCCTACGCATAAGGTGTCATATAGTTAGAAATATGTCATTAGAGAGTTAAAGAGGGCACTGAGTCAAAGCCACCTCATCCAGTGGTCCTACTGCTGGTGGCACATTTGGTTTTACATAGGGCTATTTCTCCCCACCCAGCTTGTAATCAATTTCAGGACAACAGAGAAAAAACACTTTCTTTCCTTTTTGTATTCTTGCTGTATTCCACTGGAATGTCAGTTACATGAAAGCATGGAACTCATCTGTTTTAGTCTTAGCACCTACACCTTGATCCTGCAGGCACTCCAGAGATATTTGTTGAATTAAATGCATAAATAAATGAAGCTCTTCCTTTTGTCTCAACCCAGTGAAAATCATTTCCTTGGAGCCTGCATTTTAAGCTGATTTGTTATTTTATAATTAGATTAATTTCAGCCTGCTATTGTTTGAGTGTGTCCCCTTCAAAATTTAAGTGTTGAAACTTAATGGCTGATGTGATGGTATTAAAAGGTGGGGCCTTTAAGAGGTCATTAAGCCATGAGAGCTCCTCCCTCAGGAATGGGATTAAGGCCCTAATGAAAGAGGCTTTAATCGGTGTTTGGTCACTTGCCCTTTGCCTTCTGCCATGTGAGGATATAACACTCCTCTCCCCTTGTTGCTGGAGGATGCAGCAACAAGGCACCATCTTGGAAGCAGAGAGCAGAGAGCTGCCCCAACCAGACAACTGAACCTTCTGGTGCCTTAATCTTGGATTTCCCGGGCTCTGGAACTCTGAGAAATAAATATATATTCTTTATAAGTCTCAGGTCTCAGTATCTTGTTATAGCAGCATAAATGGACTAAGACATAGCCTAAGTTGCCAACTTTCACCAAAATCAGCATTGTAATAAATATACATCTTTCCTAGAAAACAATCTGTGAAAAGATAAACTACTTCCTCTCAGCCTGGATTAAAACTTTTCCGTTGTATAGGAACAAATAATTGTAATCTGACTTTTGAAATTGGATTACAAAATAAAAGGTGTTGGAACTGATGTAAGAGGCCATCTGCTCTGGAACAACCATAACAGGATTCCATTTGTAAATCCCACTAAGGAATAAGCAGTTTCATCCATAGAACACAAATTTCCAGGATTCTCCATGTCCTTCTCTCCCTGGTATCCTTCTGATTACAAAAAAATCCATCAGCCAATCTATTTTAGCCCATTCCTTTCTCACAGCCACAGATGGTTTCTCAGTGAGCAGGAGTTAAAACCCCTGAGAAGAAATACATTAGTTGAAGAGAGGTGTAGGCATAGATAATAAAGGTTGCCATTACAATCCTAAACAATCCAGAAGGCTGGGCGCGGTGGCTCATGCCTGTAATCCCAGCACTTTGGGAGGCCGAGGCGGGCGGGTCACCTGAGGTCAGGAGTTTGAGACCAGCCTGGCCAACATGGTGAAACCCCATCTCTACTAAAAATACAAAAATTAGCCGTGCATGGTGGCATACGCCTGTAGTCTCAGCTACTCAGGAGGCTGAGGCAGGAGAATTGCTCGAACCTGGGAGGTGGAGGTTGCAGTGAGCTGAGATCGCGCCACTGCACTCCAGCCTGGGCAACAGAGCAAGACTCCGTCTCAAAAAAGAAAAAAAAAATAAATAAATAAAAACAATCCGGACACCACCTGTAATCATCCATCCTCCTCCCCTCTATTGCAGGGGTCTGTCACTGTCTTTTTTTTTTTTTTTTTTTTTTTTTGAGACGGAGTCTCGCTCTAATCCACTGTTGCCCAGGCTGGAGTGCAGTGGCACGATCTCAGCTCACTGCAACCTCCGCCTCCCTGGTTCAACCAATTCTCTGCCTCAGCCTCCTAAGTAGCTGGGATTACAGGCGCCGGTCACCACGCCCTGCTAATTTTTGTATTTTTAGTAGAGATGGGGTTTCACCATCTTGGCCAGGTTGGTCTTGAACTCCTGACCTCGTGATCCACTCACCTCAGCCTCCCAAAGTACTGGGATTACAGGCATGAACCACCGTGCCCGGCCGTGTCACTGTCTTAAGACACATAAACCCCCGTTTTGACTGCTTTGAGCTTCCTTTCCTGCTTTTGCCTATAGGGGGAGTCAGTACGTAATGAAAAGACAGAAACTTGGAACCTGTCTTTTAACTATCCTATAAACTATCCCAAAAATCAGATCACTGAAAGTTCTTGACCCGAAAATTCTGCACCACCATGTGCTCTTGAGGAATGTTTAGTAACGGATTGAAAGCATAACTAGGAGTTCTCACTGGCCAATTCTGAGTAATGTGAGCACCAATATTATTAAAGACAGTAATGAATTAAAAACCACTGAAAACTTGGGAGCCATAAGTCCACAGTGATACCAAATAGATAAATAAATGAGAGAGAAGGGAGGGCCTTTGCAGGGAGGGGCTTTGCTTTCAGTCGAATACCATGTGCTGACTGGTAAATATGGAGGGAGTGCTGGAGTTGGAAAATCATCATTTTATATAGATTGGTCCAGGCAAACATTATCAACAGATGCTCAATCCAAGGAGACATTTTTGATGAGTAAGATATTTCCAGGAACTTAACAGTTTCTCTCCACAGATTGTTTATTAGTAGCAATAAAAAAAAAAAAAACAGTAATTATATCCTGGAGAAATTGGGCAACACCTTGACCCAAAATGAGAACATCCTATTTTTAAAATAGGACTTCAAAAATATCAATGTCATGAAAGACAAAGAAGGGCTATTCCAAACGAAAGGAGAGTAAAAAGACAGGGCACAATGCATAAACGTAGACTAGATCCTGTACTGCGAGAAAAAAAATGCTATAAAGGATATTATTTGATAGATTAGTGTTAGAATGTGAAATTTACCAAAGCTGATAACTGTCTGCAGTTATGTAAGAAAATATTATCTGTATATATGGGGCACATACATATATATGGGGCACAAAAATGATAAAGCAATAGGGCAAAATGTTATCAACTGGTGAATTTGGGTCAAGAGTATGTGAGTATACGTTGTACTATTCTTTCTTTTTTTTTTTTTTTAAGACGGAGTTTCACTCTTGGTGTCCAGGCTAGAGTGCAATGGCGTGATCTCAGCTCACTGCAACCTCTGCCTCCTGGGTTCAAGCGATTCTTCTGCCTCAGCCTCCTGAGTAGCTGAGATTATAGGCATGTGCCTGGCTAATTTTGTATTTTCAGTAGAGACGGGGTTTCTCCATGTTGGTCAGGCTGATCTCGAACTCCTGACCTCAGGTGATCTGCCTGCCTCAGCCTCCCAAAGTGCTGGGATTACAGGCGTGAGCCACCGCGCCCAGCCGCATTGTACTATTCTTGTAACTTAATTTCAAAATGTAGTTTGAAAAGTGCAATAGTGGGCCAGGCGCAGTGGTTCACGCTTGTAATCCCAGCATTTTGGGAGGCCAAGGTGGGCAGATCACGAGGTCAAGAGACCAAGACCATCCTGGCCAACAAGGTGAAACCCGTCTCTACTAAAAATACAAAAATTAGCCGGATGTGTTGGCGCTTGCCTGTAGTCCCGGCTACTTGGGAGGCTGAGGCAGAAGAATCACTTGAACCTGAGAGGCGGAGGCTGCAGTGAGAGATCGTGCCACTGCACTCCATCCTGGGCGACACACCGTGACTCCATCTCAAAAAAAAAAAAAAGTGCAATAGCTCCTGACATTGGTGAAGAATATAAATCTAGTGCAGTGGCACAATCTCTACTCACTTGCAGCCTCCACCTCCTGGGTTCAAGCGATTCTCCTACCTCAGCCTCCCAAGTAGCCGGGACTACAGGCATATGCCAACACACCTGGCTGATTTTTTGTGTTTTTAGTAGAGACAGGTTTTCACCGTGTTGGCCAGGCTGGTCTTGAACTTGTGACCTCAAGTGATCTGCCCACCTCAGCCTCCCAAAGTGCTGGGATTACAGGTGTGAGCCACCACGCCCAGCCTCTAGCTACCTCTTAATCACTTATCTTGAGGTTGCACTTTACTGGGACCTCTGGAGAGCTTATAAATGATGCCCCTACTCTTATGAAGCTTAACATCTCTTGAGGAGGGAAGTCCCCCAAATAAGAAGCAGAGAAGATTCTATAAGTTCAAGTAGGGGCCGGACTCAGTGGCTCACGCCTATAATCTCAGCACTTTGGGAGGCCGAGGTGGGCGGATCTCTTGAGCTCAGGAGTTGGAGACCAGCCTGGCAATATGGTGAAGTCTCGTCTCTACAAAAAAATACAAAATGTAGCTGAGTGTGGTGGTGCGTGCCTGTAGTCTCAGCTACTCGGGAGGCTGAGGTGGGAGGATCGCTTGAGCCCAGGAGGTAGCAGTTGCAGTGAGCCGTGATCATGCCACTGCATTCCAGCCTGGGCGATGGAGTCAGACAGTGTTAAAAAAAAAAAAAACAACTAGGGAGTTTGAAAATGGAGAAGAGATCAGGAATCAGGATAGGTGGATGAGATCAAGAAAGTCTTTAAAGTAGGACCTGAGCCTTGAAGGTAGGATTTAAATCAGTAGATGATATTTCAGACAGAGTCAACGAACAGTTTGTGTAATTCAGGGAGAGGTTTGTGCAGAGACAGAATAGACTGGACAGAGAACAAATATTGGGAAGTGTTGAAAAACGTGGTTGAGTAGATACAAGGGGCCAGTCTGCAAGTTCCCCAAGGGCAGCATCTAACTAGATCTCATGCAAAAGATTTAATTAAGCCCGGGAGCAGTGGCTCACCCCTGTAATCCCAGCACTTTGGGAGGCCGAGGCGGGAGGATCACTTGAGGTCAGGGGTTAGAGACTAGCCTGGCCAAGATGGCAAAATTCGTCTCTACTAATAATACAAAAATTAGCCGGGCGTGGTGGCGGGCCAGGGACTACAGGCCCACGACACCAGGCTAGTTTTGGTTACGTTTCTTAATGGCTGGGAAAAAATTGCTGGGCACAGTGGCTCACGACTGTAATCCCAGCACTTTGGGAGGCCAAGGTGGGTGGATCACTCGAGCTCAAAAGTTCGAGACCAGCCTGGGCAACATGAGGAAACCTGTGTCTACAAAAGATACAAGAATTAGCGGGGCGTCGGGGCGCGCTCCTGTAGTCCCAGCTACTTGGGGAGGCTGAGGCAAGAGAATTGCTTGGGCCCAGGAGCTCGAGGCTGCAGTGAGCTATGACTATGCCACTGCACTCCAGCCTGGACGAAGAGTGAGACCCTGTCTCAAAAAAAAAAAAAAAAAATCAAAAGAATAATTCAGGATATGTGAAATTCAAATCATATGTCCATAAGTGAAGTTTTATTGAGCACAGCCATGCTCAACCTCTTACATATTATCTACGGCTGCTTTTGTGCTATAGTAACAGTTGAATAGTTGCAGAGATCATATGGCCTGCAAAGCCTAAAATATTTATCAGCTGGCGCTTTACAGAAAAAGTTTGCAGCTGGGTGCGGTGGCTCACGCCTATAATCCCAGCTCTTTGAGAGGCTGAAGTGGAAGGATCGCTTGAGCCCAGGAGTTTAAGATCACACTGAGCAACAGCCAGACCCCAGTCTCTACCCTCCTCCAGAAAAAATTAAAAACAATCTGGTCATGGTGGCACGAGCCTATAGTCCCAGATACTCAGGAGGCTGAGGTGGGAGGATCACCTGAGCCCAGGATTTTGAGGCTGCAGTGAGCTGTGATCGCACCACTGCACTCCAGCCTGAGCAACACAGTGAGATCCAGTCTCAAGAAAAAAAAAAAAAAAGTTTGCTAACTCCTGACCTAAAGCAATGGTTGTTCACATGGGGCGATTGTGCACAGGGAACATTTTGGCAATGCCTGGAAACATTTCTGGTGGTCACAACTGTGGAGGGTAGGGAGGGCATCCTACTGATATCTAGTTAGTAGAGGCCAGGGATAGTGCTAAATATTCTTTAACGCACATGACAGCCCTCCAGATGTCTGGTCCCAAATGTCCATAGTACTATGGTTGAGAAACTCTGGATTATAGGACTCTAAGGTGAGTACTTTTTTTTCCTTTCTGAGACAGAGTTTTGCTCTGTCGCCCAGGTTGGAGTGCAATGGCGCGATCTCGGCTCACCGCAACCTCTGCCTTCCAGGTTCAAGCAATTCTCCTGCCTCAGCTTCCCCAGTAGCTGGGATTACAGGTACGTGCCACCATGCCTGGCTAATTTTTGTATTTTTAGTAGAGACGGAGTTCCACCATGTTGGCCAGGCTGGTCTTGAACTCCTGGCCTCAAGTGATCCATCCACCTCGGCCTTCCAAAGTGCTGGGATTACAGGCGTGAGCCATTGCACCTGGCCAGGTGAGTACTTTCTAGTACAGGGAAAACTCAGTCCTTAACAAGGGAGCCCACTGACTGAACGCCCAGGTCTTTAACTTACATTAGCTCAGGTAGCCCTCACAATGACCATGGCAAGGCAATCACTGATGTCCTCCTTTTCTGGAGACGTTTTATTAAATTTTTATTTTACTTATTTATTTTTGAGATGGAGTCTCACTCTGTCGCCCAGGCTGGAGTGCAATGGCGCGATCTCGGCTCATGGCAACCTCCGCCTCCCAGGTTCAAGCGATTCTTCTGCCTCGGCCTCCCAAGTAGCTGAGATTACAGGCGTACACCACCACGCCCGGCTAATTTTGTATTTTTAGTGGAGACGGGGTTTCTCCATGTTGGTCAGGCTGGTCTCAAACTCCCGACCCCAGGTGATCTGCCCACCTTGCTTACAGCTCACAAGTCTGTAGGGCTCCAGGGCTTGTAATTTTCCATAACACCTCAGTGCCTGCCTCTGCTCAGTGACGTCACAAACGTCACAGACGTATTGTCTCACTCGGCTGTCTCCTAGTGTGTGAGCTGCGCAGAGCCAGGCCTATATACGTGGATATTTTCTGAAGCCTCCAGGCCTCTGTAAGGAAAGGATGCATGCCCTGATGTCTGCACCCTGGCCCTTAGGAAAACAAAGTTGAAGAAAATTCGTTTTCCTAAGGGCCACCAGAGTTCTTTAAAGTGACGACTCTCTCTCTTGCCTACTTTAATGCTTGGGAGGATGGGAGGCTCCGCTCTCTAGTAGACCCAGGACACAAAATACTCCTTAGTATCTATAGAATGCTTTTTGAGTCATAAAGAATAGTCATATCCATGAATTTTGGGGGATGCTCACATCACAGGATTAAATGAGAGAAGACACGTGGCATAGAGTTCTTTTCCTGCCAGAATTAAAACTCACCTGAATCTTGTTCCGTAGGCTCTGGCGCTCCACGTTCTCCATCTAATATACTAAATGATAATCAGCTCAACTTAGTTGAATCCATGCTAATAAAGAAAAAGTGGAGGACTTCCTGCCCACCTCCACCCCAGGTGTTGGGAATTTCAGGCCCAGCTGGAATAAAGTTGGAGGGGGTGGGCACGGGGGATGGCAACCCATCTAGGAAGATTTCATAGGCTGGTGGTGCCTCCCTGAGCCCTTCAAATCACCCACTCAGAAGGCAGCCACCCACTCCCCAGGCAAACCGTGGTGGGCCGCATCACCCAGTGACTTAAGATCAGATCACACAGCCATTTAGCATTTCTTTGAATTTTATTGAAAATTGACATGGACATTAGAAAGGTATCAGGCTAAACAGTGCTGGTTCTGGGATGTTTCTCCTGGAGAATGAAAGCCCCAGAGGGGCAATGACTGGTCACACCTTTGAGCAAAAAGAACAAAGGAGAAGAAAGGAAAAACACACACAGATTCTGGAAAACATGCAAAGAGGCTCTCTCAAGAGACACTGAACAGCAGAATGGTGGTGATGGTGGTAGGGGATATATGAGAATGAGCACACTCACATGGTATTTTGATGCAAGTTAAGCCAATGAATTCAAGGCAGATTTACCAACATCAAAGCTCTCCCTCCAGATCCCAGGTTGAGCAGAAACCTCTCTCAAAACCCTAACTGGTCTTGGAAGGTGGAATGGAGTAATTTTGCCCTCACTAAGCTTAAACCCCCTCCCTTCTCTACCTAAGTGTTAGATAGTGGATACATTTTCCCCCTTTGCTGGAATCTATAGAAGGTCTGCGAATGCTGAAGAAGATACAAATGTCACTTGACTTTCTCTTGCATATTCAGAAATGTTTAACAGTGGCTGCAGACAGTCAACCCATCGAACCAGAGAAATGTTTAAAAGAAAAACATAAAACTCAAACAAAACCTTGTGAACAGAACAGTACTTTCATACCCACAGCTGAGGTGTCCTGCCCCAGTCACTTACACTTGGGTGAGTGGTCCTGTAGTTGTTTCTCTGAGGTTACATTTCGTCCATTTTCCAGCTCTGATGGTTCTTTTCCTGCCTTGTTAGTTAGGACAAGACACTTCCATTTAAAATACCATGTGAGTCAGGAAGAGAGCTTCTTGCCTGGACACAGGGACACATGAACACTTGTTGAGTGGTGTGGTGTATGTGTGTGTGCTTGCAGTTTGAGGGGAGAGGAAATTGGTTGATTTCTGATTTGAGACAATATGGAACCCTAACTCTTCTATAATGGCAGTCTTCTCCTTTAGACTTAGTGCAGCTGCTGAAGACAAGATTAAAAAAAGCTGGAAAGGGAGAGAGAAAGAGAAAGAAAACATGAAATTAGCCAAAGAAAGAGGACATTCAAAGTAAGACAGGGGGAGGGGAATGGGCAATATTGAGGTAGCACAGATTGTAGTGTGAGAAGACAGGTTAGAAATGGGGGTCATTGCTGGGCCATCACCACGGGGAAATCTGCTGAGAAGGTTTTAAGAACACCACACACCAGTTTAAAGCTTCTTGTTTTAATTAAAAACAAGCACATATTAACAGCCACATGTGAATGCCAAATGATTAAAACAAAAAAACAAAAACAAGAGCCATCTACACTGCAGCTAGGGAAAGCAAACTTCTTGGCTTAAGAGAAGTGAGGGATGTGTGTACGTGTGTGTGTGTGTGTGTGTGTACGTGTGTGTGTGTGTTTCAGAAAAGCCACTCCAGTCTGGGAAAATAAAAGCACAGACCATTTCTAATGACTGGTTTTGTTTCACCAGAAGTAAACAGAGTACTTAGGGTATTTTTTTTTTTAAATAGTAACAGTTGTACTAATTTAAAAGCCTTTTCATTGAAGAAGGAAAAAATCTGTCTACAGTGAGAAAAGCTACCCAATGAAATACACATTTTAATAGGTTGATCAACTTTTTAATTTATGTTCACTCATGGGTTCGATTTTTGTTCACCAAACTTCCCTGATTATAAGGGTCACCTAGGGCACCTGTTACACACAGTCTCCTGGACCCCATTCCAGCCTTGCAGCATCACTGGGTCATTGGGTTAAGGAGCTGGCCTGGCATGCCTTCGTTTTGCCAGCCCTCACCCAATCCATCTTCAGATGTTTTTCTGTGGAAAAAAACCTCGAGGGTCTTCTAATACTAACTAGTCAGTTACTCTGAACATCAAAAGACCTCGTATCCAGGAATGTAACGTATATAAACAGATTGAATCCCTTTGTGAAACTGATTGGGAGTCAGGAGGCATGAAAATTAGTCTGGCTTCTGCCTCGAAACAGAAGTGAGACCTCGATCAAGTCCCTTCCCTTCTCTGGGCCTTCATTTCCCCTTACGGAGTAAGTAGGTTATATCGTCTTACTGACTAAAATGTCTCCCTTAATATAAAACTCCTCCTTAGTTTCTGAAGGTCTCTCCAAGGCTGTGTGGGTCTAATACTTTTGAATTATTCAGAGCTTCTCAAGCCTTAACTAGTTAATCTGTACACAAATGCAAATGAGGGCGCCTCCGGTTTGTAATGCAAATAATTACCCGGCGGCGGTGTGGGGAAGTGGTGGTTACCGGTTGGTTGTTTAAGCGTGAATTTCTGGGAAAGCAGCTCTGAAGCTGGACATAGAATCATCAAAGTTGCAAATATGAAGCCTTTCCCAAGGAGACCTGACAGGCCTAACTCAGCATCTCTCTGAGCTACTGGCTGAGTATCTGAGCAGATTTTTTTTTTTTTTTTTTTTTTGGTCGTTGGTTTGTTTCTACCTCCAAGCATATGGTCTTCAAAAAAATACTCCACTGTAACTTGAATTTTCCCAAGAAACTGGCTTGTGCTTTGGCAGCATCACCTTCATACTTGCTCTGGTCACTCACCAATCAATAGAGCACCAAACCTACACAGCAAACCTACATTCTTGCTTTGTCAACAAGAAAAGTACGTGCATATGTTTGCTTTTCATTTTTTTCTTTTTGCTTCCTATTATGATCTATAATTGAAGTGAGAAATCCCCTTCCCCTTCTCAATACTTCAAAAAGGCCTGGAAATTTGGCATAACCTTGTTTGACTGTGTGCTTTGAAAGTAAGTGATCAAAAAAAAGAAACTCTAAAAAAAAAATAGAAGTAGGTGGTCATGGTCAGTGCCAGTGGGGCTGGGAGGCAGGAGCAAGTTGCGGAACTCAAAAAGAAGTGAGCTTGAAGTACATGGCAGGATAGGGGTGGGGGGCCTGGCTGCCTGGCACCCCAAAGGAAAGCTGTCAGTTAAAATAGGAACCTCGGCTTAAAAGGCTAAATGGAGTCCAGTCCAGCTGTAGCGGGGAATACTATTCAGTACACAGCCATGGATTACTGCAAAGGAAGGGCAGAGAGACGGCATGTTAGCCACAGATCATTGCCAGGTCAACTCCATCTCTCACACTGTCACTGGCCAAACACCAAAGGCCACTGTGCCTCATAACCCTGACAAGGGAGGGCTCTCTACTTCACAGAGGTTCCCAAAGCCACTATCAGATGGGACCCATGATAAAAACTTAGGGCTGGAATATTTTTAAACTCTCAACTCCTTAAATTGGAAAGAAAGTTAAGGGCCTTTTCTTCTCTCCGGCCGAGTCTCATCTCTTCTTATTGGGGGATGCATGCAAAATGCATGTTAAAAATCATCATGACATTCACCAAATGAACTAGAAGACTCATCAGAGCAAACCCCCAAACACTTGATTCTTTTGACAGCTCAGTTTTCCAGCCTACAAAGTGGGATTTATTATTCCTGCTACTGGCCTCACCTTATTGGGACAGTATGGAGCCCTTCCGGAAATTACCCCCCGAGATGCTGAAATACCTCACAAGAAGAATTCGGTAAGGCTATCATTCAAGACTCTAGGCTGGTAATAATATTCAGGTTTATTCTCCCTTTTGCATCTGTGGGATACCCAGAGTTAGAGAGAGGGGAAACGTCTGCTATTTTCTTCAGCAGTTGTGTTTTATGGGAAGGGCTTGGTGTAAATAAATGCGTTGCCGATTTTGAGCACAGCTTGAGTGCAGTTACTTCGAGTGAATGAAAACTGGAAAGGGCTGGACTCAAAGGTTAGAAGGAAAAGGCGCCAAAGGCTGTCCTTTTGAAACCCTCTAAGAAATGGCTGTGGCTCCTGAGGATGAGGGTGGGGTGGACCAGGGAGGACTAGTGACTGGGATACAGGAGACCAAGGGGACAGCTGTGCTGATTGGTGGTTACCCAGCCATGGTGGTTGCAAATACCTCAGGGAAACTAACAGCAACCAGAACTGGAACGGGGGAGCTGGTGGGGAAGAGTAGCAGATGGGCCCCCTGACCATGTCACACCTCTGGCAAAGATGTGGGGGAAGACAGGGGGGATGGCTGGGGGTGCTGGGAGGGGGACTGGGATGCAGGATGCATCTGCGAGCCACATGAATGTTGGCTTCTTGACCAGCGGCCAGACATCACCCTCAGATTCTCAGGTTTCTATAAACCTTGGCAGGAAGAGAGGAGAGGGCGCGGGTTGGATTGTATGCCCCCCAGGCATGTTAAGGGGGAAATTAGAGAAAGGGAGGCCCAGCTCTGTTGCGCAGGAAAAGGGTGTCTACAGGAAGCCCAAACTGAAAACGAAAAGAGAAGCTGAGTTAATGAATGGATAGATTAATGTACCAAAAAAAAAAAAAAAGTCAGAAGAAAATTAAGTAATGAGGACTAATGGCTAAATTAGAATATAGCTATGTTAGATGGTCTTAAGGTCTTATTGCATTGGCTCCGGGGAACATGCTTTCTCTCTCATACACTCCACACACACTCCCACATGATGGCAGCAGTGGCATTAGCCAGCAAAATAATGATCAACAACCACAAAAATACATTTTATCTTTCTTTCTTTCTTTTTTTTTTTTTTTTGAGACAGAGTCTTGCTCTGTCACCCAGGCTGGAGTGCAGTGGTGCGATCTCGGCTCGCTGCAAGCTCTGCCTCCCGGGTTCACGTCATTCTCCTGCCTCAGCCTCCCCAGCAGCTGGGACTACAGGAGCCCGCCGCCACACCCGGCTATTTTTTTTGTATTTTTAGTAGAGACGGGGTTTCACCGTGTTAGCCAGGATGGTCTCGATCTCCTGACCTCATGATCCGCCCGCCTTGGCCTCCCAAAGTGCTGGGATTACAGGCGTGAGCCACTGCACCCGGCTCTTTTTTGTTGTTGTTGTTGAGATGGAGTTTTGGTCTTTTGCCCAGGCTGGAGTGCAGTGGCCGTGATCTTGGCTCACTGCAACCTCCATCTTCCAATTTCAAGCGATTCTCCTGCCTCAGCCTCCTGAGTATCTGGGATTACAGGCGCCTGCCACCACACTCGGCTAATTTTTGTATTTTTAGTAGAGACGGGGGTTTCATCATGTTGGCCAGGCTGGTCTCGAACTCCTGACCTCAAGTGATCCACCCGCCTCAGCCTCCCAAAGTGCTGGGATTACTGGCGTGAGGCACTGAGCCTGGCCTATCTCTTCTTAATGACTAGGTCCTGACTAGTGTCCCCCACCACCCACCCCCAGCACCACCACCCACCCCCAGCACCACCACCCAATACCTTGTACAGGAATACCTTCCACAAATCTCTAAGTGGCCTCAGGCCACTGGATAGAGCCCCAGGCTCTAGCCACTGCATTTCCTGTCCCATTGGGAAAGTAGAGGAGGCTGAGGTTTCACCCCAGGAGATCCTTAGAGCTGTCCTAGTCAGCTAACTGGTACTCTGGGGCAAGACCTGTTTGCAGAGCATATGGGGATGATTGCAGAACTCTGTTCTAGGGTCCAGACCACAGTTACCTGAAAATGTGAACTATGGAAACCCATCATTGGTTTGTGCTTAAATAATACTTTGACCTCTCTTCCATGTAAATTTCATTCCTGTGACATAAATACAGCAAGTAGAACTGATCCCCATTTCATATGAGTAGACCAAGAAACACAGAGAAGTCAACAGACTTGCCTGTGGCCGCAAAGAGTCACAGCTGGGCCCAGAGCTGGTGTGTGTGTGTGTGTGTGTGTGTGTGTGTGTGTGTGTGTATTTTTATTTCTTTTGAGATGGAGTCTTGCTCTGTCACCCAGGCTGGAGTGCAATGGTGCGATCTCGGCTCACTGCAACCGCCGCCTCTGGGGTTCAAGCAATTCTCCTGCCTCAGCCTCCCAAGTAGCTGGGATTATAGGCACCCGCCACCATGCCCAGCTAATTTTTGTATTTTTAGTAGAGACAGGGTTTCACCATGTTGGCCAGGCTGGTATTGAACTCCTGACCTCGGGTGATCCTCCTGCCTCGGCCTTCCAAAGTGCTGGGATTACAGGCGTGAGCCACCATGCCCAGCCAACTCTCTTAAAAAAAAAAAAAAATAGAGAGATAGGGTTTCACCATGCTGCCCAGGCTGGTCTCCAACTCCTGGGCTCAAGTGATCCTCCCACCTCAGCCTCCCAAAGTGCTAGGATTACATAAGTGAGCCACCTCGCCCAGCTTCCATTTACTCATCTTGCAAACTGGGGATTATTCCTTCTCTACCTCACAGACCTGTTGTAAGTATAAAATGAGATACTATACAAAAAACAAAAACAAAACAACAACAACAAAAAAACACTTTGGAAAGCAATAAAAGCTATACAAATGCTCATATCTTATTTTTATTCTTTGTCTACTTCCTAGGGGAAGAGTAATCTAAAAAACACTGCAATGGCCTATGTTCTAGGTTTCATGGGAAGGCTGACGTATTTTGATGTGTGTATACTATCCATATACTGTGCACTCCTAAGGACCAATAATGATTGAGGTAGAGTATCTGCAACGATGTAGGGGGTCACAAAGGAATCGCTTTTACAAATGCAGAGAGCTATAAGTAGTGCCTCAAGCAATTTCAAAATGTGGAGGCACAGTAAGCCTCACTCTGCCTGCATTCTAGGTGGCCTTCGTGATCCACCTCTTGAATGAGGGCTTTGAGGAGGGGGCGGGTTGCCTTTGCTGCTTTCAGATCCTGGGGAGCCAAAGCCTCCCCTGACTCGTTGGTCTGAAATTGCTTTCGTGGTCTGCCAGGGAGAAGCCTGCCAGGAAGAGCCAACCTACTTGGGGTTGGGGTTGCCTGTTCCAGCTGTTTACCAATTGCCTCTCACTTGTAAAGTGTAGCTTTAATTATAGTTTTGCCAGAATTCATTTTAGGAATGGCCACTAACAATGATTTACTTGGGGAAACCTGTAAGCAACTGTGTCAAGCCACGTGCAGTGAAACCTGAATTAACTGAAATCTCATTAACTAGAATACATATTTCCTGCTCACCTCATTAAAAATGGGGGAACAAAGAACATAACACATGAACTGAGTTCCTATTACATGTCAGACACTTCACTAGGCACTGGAACTACATACAGTGCAAAGAATGGACAGGCATTCTAGGAACTGACTGTCTTCCTAAATGGAAATCTGCTGTTTAATTCCAGTCAACTAGCAGGGGCTCCAAGACTTGCTGTTAAGCCAGACAGTAAATCAAGTCACTGTTCTTTTAAGATTGTTTCCTTTGGCCCGGTTTCATGGGCCTTATGTTGCAGAAACCTCTATGGACTTCCTCTTCAGGATTTGCTTCCAAGCAGGATGTTTTGCCAGCTGCCCCGAGTCCCCAGTGCAATAGCTGCGGCAATCAGTTTGGTGACTAACAGCAGGCTCTCCATTTAAATCATAAACTACATGGGTGAGTGGGGAAAAGTCTTCTCTATATTTTATATTCCCTGATCCAAACAAACCAAATGTAAAAGGGCATTTATGAGACAACCGGGATGTTTCAAACACTGACTAGACATTTCATGTTAATGAATTATTGTTCATTTTGTAGGTGTGATAATGGTGGGGTTGTGGTTATGTTTTTTTAAAGAATCATTATCTCTTGGAAATATATACTAAAGTATTTACAGATAAAATGATATAGTTTTGCTTTATAATAATTCAGCAAGTCTGTAGTAATTGATGAAACAAGATTAGGCATATGTTTATGGTTGCCTGGGGGCTGGGCTGGGGGCTGAACTGTATTATCCTCTTATTTTGCTCATGTTTGAAAGTTTCCACGGTAAAGTTTAAAAAAAATAATAATAACCCTTCATCGGGCGCGGTGGCTCACACCTGTAATCTCAGCACTTTGGGAGGCCAAGGTAGGCAGATCACCTGAGGTCAGGAGTTTGAGACCAGCCTGGCCAACGTGGTGAAACCCGGTCTCTGCTAAAAATACAAAAATTAGCCAGGAATGGTGGCACATGCCTATAATCCCAGCTACTTGGGAGGCTGAGGCATGAGAATTGCTTGAACCCAGGAGGCGGAGGTTGCAGGGAGCTGAGGTTGTGCCACTGCACTCCAGCCTCGGTGACAGAGT
Source organism: Pan troglodytes (assembly GCF_028858775.2). NCBI lineage: Eukaryota > Metazoa > Chordata > Mammalia > Primates > Hominidae > Pan > Pan troglodytes. The sequence goes on from NC_072421.2 coordinate 117,139,694, forward strand.
GAGACTCCGTCTCAAAAAAAGAAACAAACAAACAAAAAAACCCCTAATTATGTTAAATTAAAAATGTTTGTATTTCCTTTCCATCCACTACCTGAGTCTAGTAGAGGAGATAGAAGGTCCTTAATCCCTGCTTTCAGTCTCCCTATAAACTATGTGAAACTTTATAAACTTCTATTAACACAACATCTAGCACTCAGGAATCCTTACCTGCTGATCTCCTTATAAGAGGTTTTCATGAAGCCAGTACTTGTAGGATTAAATGTAAGGAATTCTCTATAATTTCTAAGATCTCTTCATTTTCCTCCGCTTTTATTATGGGTTTTTTTTTTTTTTGGTTTTGTTTGTTTGTTTGTTTGTTTTTTTGAGACGGAGTTTCGCTCTTATTGCCCAGGCTGGAGTGCAAAGGTGCGATCTCGGCTCACTGCAACCTCCGCCTCCCAGGTTCAAGCAATTCTCCTGCCTCAGCCTCCCGAGTAGCTGGGATTACAGGCATGCACCACCACGCCCGGCTAATTTTGTCTTTTTAGTAGAGACAGGATTTCTCCATGTTGGTCAGGCTGGTCTCGAACTCCCGACCTCAGGTGATCCGCCCGCCTCGGCCTTCCAAAGTGCTAAGATTACAGGCGTGAGCCACTGCTCTCAGCCTTATTACGGTTTTGAGGGGTACAGTCAAAGGAAATTTGAGAACTTGAACCCCTCAGATATGAAACTGCCACCAGCGGGAAACAGAGAAGTGAGTTTCCATTGACTCTGGACATTCTCAAACCTGATGGAGGGGGATGGGAGAGGGTTGATGCTGACTGTGACATTGCAGGACGGAGCTTGTGAAACCCAGTTTCTCTCATCACCACGGTTTCATTAGTTTTGAAAATAATGGTTATAGCTCCTTTTGTTTTTGAGATGGAGCTTCGCTCTTGTTGCCCAGGCTAGAGTACAATGGCGCAATCTCGGCTCACTGCAACCTCCGCCTCCCAGGTTCAAGCGATTCTCCTGTGTCAGCCTCCAGAGTAGCTGGGATTACAGGCCTGTGCCACCATGTCCGGCTAATTTTTTGTATTTTTAGTAGAGATGGAGCTTCACCGTGTTAGCCAGGATGGTCTCAATCTTCTGACCTCAGGTGATCTGCCCTCCTCGGCCTACCAAAGTGCTGGGATTACAGGTCTGTGAGCCACTGCGTCCGGCCCGATTATGGCTCTTTAAGAAAAAAACTTCCCACACTGAAACCTCAAATACTGATCACAGGATCCACCTGTGTTACCCAGCTGTTCTAGCAGCAAAAGTCTGAAAACGACCCCTCACTTTAATCAGGCAGGCAGGCAGGCATTCCACATGTACACTTGAAACCACACCAGACTATTTCTGCATATTATAAGTCACGAGAGAAAACCAGCTAGACCAATGAAGCAGCTTCTTCTACGATTAGATGCTTGTGTTGGGGGTGCGGGATTGGGGGAGATATGTTCTAGAAGCCACTGCCAGTTCTATTTAGAGTTAATCAAGCTTACCAGGACCCTGGGTCTCATGCAGCATGCAGCAAACAGCAGAGTTAACTGTAAAACAGTAAGAGCTGATGAAGATGGAGTGAGCATGAGGGGAAATCAAATATTATGACTTGACACAAACAATGAAGGGTTAGAGGTCAAAGGTGATTAGGAGTAGCAGGAAGGGGAAGTGGGAAGGGTGGACTGGTAGGAACCCCTGAAACACTGATACTCCTTTTTTTTTTTTTTTTTTTTGAGTCAGGGTCTCTCTCTGTTGCCCAGACTGGAGTGCAGTGGCGCAATCATGGCTCACTGCAGCCTCAACCTCCCGGGTTCAAGCAGTTCTCCCACCTCAGTCTCCTGAGTAGCTGGGATTATAGGCAAGTGCCACCAGGCCCAGCTAATGTTTATTTATTTATTTTTTTTGTAGAGACAAAGGTCTCACTATGTTGCCCAGGCTGATCTCAAACTCCTGGACTCAAGCAATCCTTCGCCTTGGCCTCCCAAAGTATTGGGATTACAAGCATGAGCCACCACGGCTGGCCAGTACTTTCTTAATCTCTTTAGGGGCAGCTAAAGGAAATTCTGAATATGTGACTCTTAGATCCAACCACCATCTCTCAAGAAGAAATACTACTACCACCATTTCTGCCCTCAAAACTCACTACCGTGACTATGGGAGGAGGGTAGCACAGGTCTAACGGTGGCTCTTCCAGAAGTTAACAAATTGCTCATGAAATTACATAAGAAGCCAAGACTCAGGGCCACTTCTGCATCTGGAAGTACAGAAGAAGACAGGTCATTCTGTTAGGCCCTTATTGCTAATATAAGGTGCCACATGCCAGCAGGGTTTTCACCCATTTCAGAATTGGAAAGGGGCACTGTCACCAACCCCAAATATTCCTGGAGAGTAGAGAGGGGTATCTCCCTGTTGGGGTCTCCTGCCTGGGGTGGGAGAAGTCAGTCAGTATGAGGCAACAAGGGGAAAGCTTGATGTAAGAAGAACTTTTACTGAACATCTGAATAGGGAATATTTATAGTTTCATTGTAGCCTGAACAAACCAATTCCTAACTCCCACAAGCAGGCTATGAAACTGCCCCAGGTACTGAGTTAACAAATACCACAGGACTATGAAGGCAGCAGGTTACAGCTGGATGACAAATTTAGATTTTTCTGATCTTAAAAATAGGAATTCATTCCTGCTGGTGCAACTAATACACCATGACAGATAAGTTAATACAGTACAGGGTGTGTCCAAAGAGACTTTTTTCTGGCTAGTTGAACTTTATCCATCAGGTAATACCAAAAAATTTCATTCATCAGTGAATTTGACATATAGTATTAAGATTCAGTAAGAAAAATTTCTGGACTAATTGGTGAAGATGTTCTTTTTTTTTTTTTAGACAAAGTCTCACTCTGTCACCCAGGCTGAAGTGCAGTGGCATGATCTTGGCTCTGCAACCTCCACCTCCCAGGCTCAAGTGATTCTCCTGCCTTAGCCTCCTGAGTAGCTGGGACTACAGGTGTGGGCCACCATGCCCAGCTAATTTTTGTATTTTTAGTAGAGACGGGGTTTCGCCATGTTGCCCAGGCTGGTCTCAAACTCCTGACCTCAGGTGATCTGCCTGCGTCAGTTTCCCAAAGTGCTGGGATTACAGGCGTGAGCCACCGTACCTGGCCAAGATGTTTAAATTACACATTTGCATAAAGAGTAATTGGATTGCAAAGCTGAATGCCTTCAAATATAACATATTTTACTGTTATGCAAAAGTTACCATGTTATTCCTAAGTGATAAGCCAGAGGAAAGGAAGGTGTTTCTTCCTTCTGGCAAAAATATCCCATAGTTAAGTCCAGGAACAAATGGCTGAAAACAGAAGGCAATGACCATGGACACCTTTTGGATCCTCAGTACCCTTCAGTAAAGACACAGCTAAACAGTCCACCTGGGAACTCCTCAAGCCACACTGCACAAACAACTGCAGGGCACAAGGGCACCACAGGAGTTTTTCTAGATCCCGTTGAAATATTTTTCTCCGGTTCTGGGATGAGGAATGGGTAACTTCAGCAAGCAGAGACTGGGGTTGGGTGAGGATTATTGACCCACATGGTATCCAGGAGCCACTGTTCTAATACCAGGGGAGATCAGAAGGTCTTACAGTCATTCCACAGATTGAGGATGGGGCACATGCAGCATACACTGGCATCTGAGGGCTCCCCCATAAGTTCTCAGCACCCCAGGCTAGGCAGAACTAAGCCAGCAGGGAGGGATCACAAAGGGGTGGGAAATCAGGGCTGAGCTGCAGCCTTCACTGGCAGCAGTTAAATTCTGTTGGCTGCAGAGAGTAATAACTGAGGCAGGGTGAGGGTGGGACTACGGCCATGGAGAGGTGAGCAACCTCAGATATAGGGCAAGGGTGGGGAGAGGGTGCACCAAGTTTCTGCTAAAGGCTCTCTCTTTCTTCCACTACCCTGTATCTGCACTTCTTTTTTTTTTTTTTTTTTTTGAGACAGAGTCTCAATCTGTCGCCCAGGCTGGAGTGCAATGGTGCTATCTTAGCTCACTGCAACCTCTGCCTCCTCAGTTCAGGCAATTCTCCTGCTCAGCCTCCCAAGTAGCTGGGATTACAGGCGCATGCCACCACGCCTGGCTAATTTTTTGTATTGTTAGTGGAGACAAGGTTTCATCATGTAGGCCAGGCTGGTCTCGAACTCCTGAACTCAAGTGATCCACCCGCCTTGGCCTCCCAAAGTGCTGGGATTACACCACGCCCGGCCCGTAGCTGCAGTTCTTTTTGTTCCTCTCTTTCTTTTCTATTTTTTTTTTTCAGATGGAGTCTCACTCCGTTGCCCAGGCTGGAGTGCAGTGGTGTGATCTCAGCTTACTGTAACCTACACCTCCCGGGTTCAAGTGATTCTCCTGCCTCAGCCTCCTGAGTAGTTGGGACTACAGGCAGCTAATTTCTGTATTTTTTTTTTTTTTAGATGGAGTCTCGCTCTGTCGCCCAAGCTGGAGGGCAGTGTTGCGATCTCAACTCACTGCAACCTCTGCCTCCCGGGTTCAAGCAATTCTCCTGCCTCAGCCTCCTGAGTAGCTGGGATTATAAGCGCGCGCCACCGCGCCTGGCTAATTTTTGTATTTTTAGTAGAGACAGGGTTTCACCATGTTGTTCAGGCTGGTCTTGAACTCTTTTTTTTTTTTTTTTTTGAGACGGAGTCTCGCTCTGTCGCCCAGGCTGGAGTGCAGTGGCACAATCTCTGCTCACTGCAAGCTCCGCCTCCCAGGTTCACGCCATTCTCCTGCCTCAGCCTCCCGAGTAGCTGGGACTACAGGCACCCACCACCACACCCAGCTAATTTTTTTGTATTTTTAGTAGAGATGGGGTTTCACTGTGTTAACCAGGATGGTCTCGATTTCCTGACCTTGTGATCTGCCTGCCTTGGCCTCCCAAAGTGCTGGGATTACAGGTGTGAGCCACCGCGCCCGGCCTATTTTTTTTTTCTTTTTTTTTTAAGTAGAGACGGGGTTTCGCCATATAGGCCAGGCTGGTCTTGGACTCCTGACCTCAAGTGTTCCTCCTGCCTTGGCTTCCCAAAGTGCTGGGATTATAGGTGTGAGCCACCGTGCCCGGCCTTGTTCCTCTCTTATATTGCTGCACCTCTAATTTTTTTCTTCCCTTCTGCTCTCTCACTCTCCTTTGCTTTTCCTCTTTTCCCTTCCTTTCCTATGGACCTTGAGTTTGCAGGGCTTTCCTGAGCAAGCTGGACAGATGGGCTGGGCCTCTGGGACCACACCCCTCTGCTACTCTCAACTCCCCAAGCTCAGGGAATCCAAAGGTGCCACAGGGATGCTGGGACCAGTTATAGGTACCTCAACCAGTCTGACAGCCCACAGCTCACCTCTGGTCACCAGTCCTCAGCCCCTTCAGGTGCCACGTCCTGCCCTGGGAGGATGAGCAGGAGGAAAGAGAAGGCACCACCCCAGAGCAGCCTGCTACTTACTTTTTCTTCTCTTTGTCTCTCTTCAGAGTCTGTGAGCCTCCAGCCTGGGAGCCCTGGGACTGGAGCAGCTCAGCCGCCGTCTTTCTTTGCTTGAAAGCATTCACTTCATCATCCAGGGATTTCTTCTTATCCTCCAGTTTCTTCTTCTCGTCCTGGTGCAGTTTCTTCAGACGGTCAAACTTCTCGTGCAGCTGGCAGGGAAGCACAGGGAGATTGGAGAGAATCCCCTGTGAGCAGTCCCCAGCCTGGCCAAGCCCAGGTGGGTGGGGACCAGTAGGGCTGTGACCCTGCAGGACCCTGGAACCTCAGGGGGCATTTCTGTCAGGGATTGCTATGATGGCACCAAAGGCACCATGCTCTGGATCGTTCTCTCTTCCTGCCATTTTATCTCCAAGTCTCTGCTCCTGAATATGGTAAAGGAACACTGCATTGTGTTTAGTCAGACATTTTGTTAAAAAGAGTCCCCATAGTTACCACACATGGTCAATAATAACATCAATTATAATAATGTAACATTTACTGAGTGCTGGCCGGGCTCAGGCCTGTAATCCTAGCACTCTGGGAGGCCGAGGTGGGCAGATTACTTGAGGTCAGGTGTTCGACACCAGCCTGGCCAACATGGTGAAACCCCGTCTCTACTAAAAATACAAAAATTAGCCAGGCATTGTGGCATGTGCCTGTAGTCCCAGCTACTCAGCAGGCTGAGGCAGAAGAATCACCTGAACCCAGGAGGCGGAGGTTGCAGTGAGCCAAGATTGTGCCACTGGACTCCAGCCTGGGCAACAGAGGAAGACTCCGTCTCAAAAAATAAAAAAAAAAATTACCGAGTAATTACAGGCTAAGCACTGACTTTTATAAGTCCTTTATGTATATTAATTTATTTAATTGTTACCACATTCCTATGAGGTAGGTTCCGTTATTATCTCCATTTTATGAGGAAACAGAAGGTCTGAGAAGTAAGGAATTTGACTATGGTCAACCCAGTATTTAGAACATTATATAATGGAACCTCTTATGTGTAAGGAACCCCTGTCTTTTCTTAACCCCTGCAATCAGGAAGGATCACCATGGATCTCAGAGAAAACTTCAGTATGGGAAAGCCAGTCAATGGAAATACTTGGCTTTGGACATGGAAGGAAATAAAAAGGATTTTATGACATGGAATGAGTACAGACACCTCAGCCTTAACTAAAGGGAGGCTTAATTAGTCCTGAATAGAACCAGAAACCCAAAGAAGAACAAGAAGAATATTCTGGGCCAGGCACAGTGGCTCACGCCTGTAATACCAGCACTTTGGGAGTGCTGTAATCCCAGTAGTCGGCTCAGTCCCAGCACTTTGGGAGGCCAAGGTGGGTGGCATAAGGTCAGGAGTTCTAGACCAGCATGGCCAACATGGTGAAACCTCGTCTCTACTAAAAATACAAAAATCAGCTGGGCGTGGTGACGCTTGCCTATAATCCCAGCTACTTGGGAGGCTGAGACAGGAGAATCACTTGAACCCGGGAGGCGGAGCTTTCAGTGAGCCGAGATCGCACCACTGCACTCCAGCCTGGGCAAGAGTGAGACTCTGTCTCGGAAAAAAAAAAAAAGAATATTCTGGCATGCCATTGTGGTAAGTGGATCAGAGAACAAGAGGCACAGACAGTCACAAACTAGAATGCAATAAACTACCCTGAATAGTAAGAGCAGAGCAAGCCGAATTTCACTTTCTTTCATGGATTCAGGAGAGAGTTTAGGATTCTGTAGCACTTGCAGCATACGATGAAGAAGGTTAGTTCTCCGGGTCCTGGGGGTATTTGGCACTGTCACTTAGGTGGGTGAGTGACAGACTTGCTGTATAAACCAGATCTTTTCTTTTTTCTTTTTTTTTTTTTGAGACAGAGTCTCGCTCTGTCGCCCAAGCTGGAGTGCAGTGGCACAATCTCGGCTCACTGCAACCTCCGCCTCCCAGGTTCAAGTGATTCTCCTGCCTCGGCCTCCCAAGTAGCTGGGACTACAGGCACGTGCTACCACTCCTGGCTAATTTTTTGTATTTTTAGTAGAGACGGGGTTTCACTGAGTTAGCCAGGATGGTCTCGATCTCCTGACCTTGTCATCCGCCCACCTTGGCCTCCCAAAGTGTTGGGATTACAGGCATGAGCCACCACGCCTGGCCTAAAGCAGCTCTTACTAGTCACTAGGGCTGCCTATCAATTGCCTTAACCTGGTTTTTGTTTGTTGCACTTTTATTCATTTGTCTTTGAGATCCCCTCACTTCTCCTCCTAAAAGTGCTGGGTGACGTTTTTGTTTTTTTTTATTGAGACAGAGTCTCACTCTGTCACGCAGGCTGGAATGCAGTGGCCTCGATCTCTCGGCTCAAGCATTCCTCCCACCTCAGCCTCCTGGGTAGCTGGGACTACAGGCACGTGCAACCATGCCTGGCTAATTTTTTGTATTTGTAATTTTTTTTTTTTTTTTTGAGATGGAGTCTCGCTCTGTTGCCCAGGCTGGAGTCCAGTGGGACAATCTCGGCTCACTGCAACCTCCGCCTCCTGGGTTCAAGCAATTCTTCTGCCTCAGTCTCCCAAGTAGCTGGGACTACAGGTGCGTACCACCACACCTGGCTAATTTTTGTATTTTTAGCAGAGACAGGGTTTCACCATATTAGCCAGGCTGGCCTCAAACTCCTGAACTCGTGATCCACCCACCTCGACCTCCCAAAGTGCTGGGATTACAGGTGTGAGCAACTGCGCCCAGCCAATTTTTTGTATTTTTAATAGAAACGGGGTCTCAGTATGTTGCCCAGGCTGGTCTTAAACTCCTGGGCTCAAGCAATCCCCTCGCTTTAAGCCTCCCGAAGTGCTGGGATTACAGACCTGAGCCAAGGCACCTGTCTGACATTTTTCTTTTTGAGGCAGAGTCTCGCTCTGTCGCCCAGGCTGGAGTACAGTGGCGCGATCTCGGCTCACTGCAAGCTCCGCCTCCCGGGTTCACGCCATTCTCCTGCCTCAGCCTCCCGAGTAGCTGGGACTACAGGCGCCCGCCACCACGCCCGGCTAATTTTTTTGTATTTTTAGTAGAGACGGGGTTTCACCGTGTTAGGCAGGATGGTCTCGAACTCTTGACCTTGTGATCCGCCCGCCTCGGCCTCTCAAAGTGCTGGGATTACAGGTGTGAGCCACCGCGCCCAGCCGACATTTTTTTTTTTCAGTGAAACTGAAAAAAAAAATCAATACCCTTGTCATGGGCTTTGGTGAGAACCCTTGAGAGTGCGACAGGTTAAATGTGGAAGAGAATCGTGAAGTAATTGTTTCCTTTCTTTTTTTTCTTTTTGAGATGGAGTCTTGCTCTGTCACCCAGGCTGGAGTGCAGTGGCATGATCTCAGCTCACTGTAACCTCCACTTCCCAGATTCAAGCGATTCTCCTGCCTCAGCCTCCCAAGTAGCTGGGACTATAGGCATGTGCCACCACACTCCACTAATTGTTGTATTTTTAGTAGAGACAGGGTTTCACCATGTTGGCCAGGCTGGTCTCGAACTCCTGACTTCAGGTGATCCAACTACCTCGGCCTCCCAAAGTGTTGGGATTACAGGCGTGAGCCACAGTGTCCGGCCCAATGTTTGGATTTCTGTTCCTGTGTTAGTTTGCTGAAGATAATGGCTCCCAGCTCCACTCATGTCCTTCTAAAGAACATCCTCTGATTCCTTTTTATGGCTGCATAGTATTCCATGGTGTATATGTACCACATTTTCTTTATCCAATCTATCATTGATGGGCATTTGGGTTGATTCTATGTCTTTCCTATTGTGAATAGTGTTGCAGTGAACATATGTGTGTGTGTATCTTTATAATAAAATGATCTATAGGATTGCTGGGTCGAATGGCATTTCTGATTCTAGGTCTTTGAGGAATCACCACACTGTCTTCCACAGTGGTTGAAGTAATTTACATTCACACCAACAGTGTAAAAGCGTTCCTATTTTTCCACAGTCTCACCAGCAGCTGTTGTTTCTTGACATTTTAATAATCACCAGGCTCACATTTACCTCTTTCTCTGCCTCTTTGAGCTCCGCTTCTTTCTCTTTGACTCGCTGGACGAACATCTGTCTCATCTCCTCTTCTTTTTTCTGGAGTTCCCCTAGGAACTCGTTCCTTTTGGCCTCATATGTCTCCTGTAAACTGCGAACATGGTCAGGTTAATTCTTCTTCCTTTGGAATGACTCCTATTTGATAAAACTGGCCCCAAAGATCCTCACTGGGTTCCTCTGTCCTCCCTTCCCCAGTTGTGAGCCAGGTACAAAAATAGAACCACAAAGCTGTGGGCACCTGGCTTGGCCCATGACAGCATGCCCACAGGGATTCTGGAGGGGGATGGGGCAACCCTAGTGAACTGGAGAGACTTAGAATATCTGGTTCTATACTCTTGTTCTACGGATGAGAAAACTGAGGCCCAGAGAGGTGAGGTGTCTTACTCAAGGCCCCACGGCTAGTTAGAGGGAGAACTTTGACCAGAAGCTGAGTCTCCTGTCTCTTCATCTGGGTTTTCCCACTGCACAATGCTGCCAGGCCCTGGCTCTGAAACTGACCACATTAATGAACTATTTCAACAAATGCTTGAGGAGACTCCATATGTGCTAGACTCAGTACTAATTGACATGATGCTAGTCACTCAGCCTCTAGAGCCAACAGCCATCATACCTGCCATCAAGGAACTCATGGTCTAGTGGGAGATGCCCCTGGCCTAAGCTTATTTTTAAAGAAATAGGAGATAGGCTGGGTGCGGTGGCTCACGCCTGTAATTCCAGCACTCTGGGAGGCCAAGACGGGTGGATCACCTGAGGTCAGGAGTTCGAGACCAGCCTGGCCAACATGGTGAAACCCCATCTCTACTAAAAAATACAAAAAATTAGCCAGGCGTCGTAGTGGGCGCCAGTAATCCCAGCTACTCGGGAGGCTGAGGCAGGAGAATCACTTGAACCTGCTAGGCGAAGGTTGAAGTGAGCCGAGATCGCGCCACTGCACTCCAGCCTGTGTGACAGAGTGAGACTCCATCTCAAAAAAAAAAAAAAAAAAAAAGCAATAGCCTGGTGAAGAAGAGGTGGAACTGTGATCCAAAGAGGGCAGCATGTAAGAAAGCAGGTGTGAAGAGAGAATGACATTCTTGGGGAGCCAGGTAAGGTTCAACATGGCCAGAGAGCACCATGGCAGTGGTGGAGTAGAGGCAGACGAAGTTCCTGAGCCTGGAGGAAGAGAACAGGCTTTGAATGCCATATTTAAAAATTGGATATGTACACACTGCATGGTTTTAAAGCAGGAAGTAGTACTAGATCCAATTTGAAAATGAGAAGGACCATCCCGGCTGTGCTGTGGGAAGGATAGACTGTCCATCAATCCAAGTAAGAAGTGACAGGATCTTGGCCAGGTGTGGTGGCTCATGCCTGTAATCTCAGCACTTTGGGAGGCCAAGGTGGGTAGATCACTTGAGGTCAGGAGTTCAAGACCAGCCTGGCCAATATGGTGAAACCCCATCTCTAATAAAAATACAAAAATTAGCTGGGTGAGGTGGTGGGCGCCTGTAATCCCAGCTACTGGGGAGGCTGAGGCAGGAGAATCGCTTGAACCCGGGAAGCCAAGATTGCAGTGAGCCGAGATTGTGCCATTGTACTCCAGCCTGGGCGATAGAGCAAGACTCTGTCTCAAAAAAAAAAAAAAAGAAAAGAAAAGAAAAGAAGAAGTGATAGGATCTTAATGTTAAGGGCTGGGAGGGAATGGAGGGAGCAGTAAGGGAAGCAGAACTCCCAGGACTTGGGAGGAGCCAAAGGTAATTCTGATTATCCTTGGGCAACCAGGCGGATGGTGGTATCATGAATGGCAACAGGGAATGTTGGAGACACATGCTTAAGAGGGCAGAAGATGAATTTGTACAGAGCTTGATTTTCGGGGAGGTCCTCTATGGGATGTCTGAGTGGACATCCAGTATGCAGTTGGATTAATGGGTTTAGACCTCAGAAGTAAGACTAGCTTGGGAACCATCTACTTCTAGGTGGTAATTAGGGCTGTGAGAGTAGAAAGAACCAGCTGCAAAGAGAACAGAAAGTGAAAGGAGCAGAGGCTCTAGGAAAGAATCCCGGGGGGTATATCAACATTTAAAGGAGTAAGGTGAAGAAAACGAGCCTGCAAAGGAGGCTGAGAAGAAATAGTAGGAGAGATAGGAATAGAATCAGCCAGGCCAGTGCTAGAAAAGCCAAAGGCAGAGAGCATTTCAAGGAGGCAGTGGGGAATGGCATAAAGTGCTGCGTTGATATCAAATAAGATGGAAACCAAAGGCCACATTGAACTTGGCCACAAGTCTGCGATTCCTGGCCTTGGAGAGAGGCATTTGAGTGGTTATGCTGGGGACAGAAGCCAGACTGCAGTGGATTGAGGAATGAATGAGAGATGGGGAAGAGGAACCAGTAAACATAGAACAACTCTTTCTCCTCATCCTGTCAAGGACTTCTTGACAGGGCAGAGGCTGGTAAGAAAGAGCAGGGTTAAGGGAGAGTTTCTTCAGCACAAGAATGCTTACATGCAGCATGGGAAGGAGCTGGCAGAGAAGGAGTGAAGAAGGCGAAGACACAGGAAACAGAAGTATTCAGGATGGAGTGAAGGAGGAGGGAAGGAGACAAAATGACCAGGTGGAAGCACACCTACTCCTCTACAAATGCAGATGAAAGCTGCAGGTGGGGAAGACAGCCAGGGAGCTCCCACCAGAAAAAGACAAGCATGGCTTCCCCCAGCCCCACCTGTCAGTATATAGGGCATGAGCCTGTCCCTCCTGAAGCAAATATCCCCAAGGGACTGGTTAGGCTCTGACTCCAGGCCAGCTTTAGGCTGTGCACAGGTAGAGTAAGATCTCAGAGGCTCTTTGAAAGCCTTTCTAACTGGTAGACATCTCCCTCACTTGCTTATTAATGCCTGACCACCATAAAGGGCACCACGTGGTAATTTCAACTGTGGGGCTTATTTCACACATCACGCATATAGATCAGACACTTCTACTTGGCACATCACTCCTCTCTGCATAATAACCTGCTTTCAAAAACATTCCCCTTCTCTAAAAGCATTCTGATTTAAGAAATATGGCAGTGATGATCAACATCCTGCGGTCAAAACAGAACTTGCACTTGAATGCAGACACTAAGGACAGCAATTGAAGAGCCTGCAGTTCATCGATGCATGGTAAGGGCATGCTACCTGGTCCTATCTGGGTTTGAGAATGGGGAAATGGGTAAAGAACAGACTAGAAACCTGTCTGAGCACCAGGAGCCTGATGAAGAAAGAGGGGCAGAGGACAGTTACCAACTGCCACCTCGTGGAACAGGGCCCCAGCTTGAGGATCCCCCCCAGCGCAGCTGCTTGGAGCTGTCATGGATGCGTGCATGTGTGTGTGGTGATCAGCCTTGCTGGTCCTCTGGGCATCCTCCCTTCCCTTGCCCTTAAAAGCAAGGTGGCGGTACTTCCCAAGCCTGCTCCCCACAGCTCTCCTGGCAGGTGTGCAGAGGCAAAGGGTGAACAGGCAAGCAGAACTGGCAAGTGAGTCGCCCCTGCTCCTTGAGGTCTTAGCACCCGTGTCTCGCCTCCCCTGTGAATTCTCCAGGGGAAGGCTTCCACACCACCTGAGTGGGCTGAGCTGAGCTGGGCTGGGCTGGGCTGGGCTGGCAGGAGCGGTACCTGAAGGGTTTGCTGTCAGGGTCGGTGTCCTTGAAGCCCATCTCCTCCAGCTTACAGCGGCGATACAGCTCATAGTGCCGGGTGTGGGTCTGCTCCCGCAGATCCTCCATGTTGACCCGAATCAGCATCTCCCGCAGCTTCACAAAGTCGCAGTGGGCCTCGTTTTCAACTGCATAGCAGGGTTTGGGGTATTGAAAGTATGTTGAAAGGAAGGCCAGCAGAAGCAGAAATGGATGAAACGAGAGGTAAAATGTCTAACAGTGACGTTGCCTTGCAATCTGTGTATTTAGATCCTGCAAATTTACCTCCTCTCTTTTCTACTGAAAATGTAAATGAAAGGTTACAAAAATGCCAGTAATGAAAAACTGTGATATCATAAAAATACTTATTAAGACAGTCAGTAGCACCACAATCTAAATTCAGCAGTCAGAACCCTCAAAAGAATGTTTGGTCTGCACCACTTGTAGGACAACAGCATATATGCATCTGTCCATCCATCCATCCATCCATCCATCCACTCATCCATCCATCCATCTATCCATCCATCCATCCATCCATCCATCCATCCATCCATCCATCCATCCATCTATCCATCCATCCATCCACTCATCCATCCATCCATCCATCCATCCATCCATCCATCCATCCACTCATCCATCCATCTATCCATCCATCCATCCATCCATCCATCCATCCATCCATCCAATCAATATTTGTGGAATCTCTGTTCCCAGTATTGTGTGAGGCACTGGGAATTCAGAAACGAAGTGATGGAATCTTGCTCTCAGGAGCTTATAGTTTAGAGGAAGAATAGATACAAATAGACAAATACAATTCAGTGCAAAACTACAAAAATAGAGGGATAGCCAAGTTGCAATAAAGCTCAGAAGAGGGGAACCTAAGAACTCCTGGGAAAGTGAAGACTTCACCGAAGAGAAAATCTCTAAGATGACTCTGGAAGGAAGAATAGCAATTTATCAGCCAGAGAAGGGAATGGTGTTTGCAAAGTGTCAATGAGGCTAGGCAAGGTTATGTAGCTAGTAAGTTGCAGAGTTAGGGTTCAAACCCAGACAATGTAGGGGAGGTGACAAAGTCTCCAAAGAATAAGGGGAAAGAACTAGGATATTGATAGATGACAGTGACAAGGAGGGGTGTGGACCGCAGGCATGGCCCACCTGGATGGTAGAAGCTTCCAAGGAGGTGGTTTCTTTAGAAGGTAGATAATGGCCTGACAGTAGCAGTGGTGACTAGGAGCAAGGGGACCCCACTTTCTGGCCTGTGTGAACAAGTCCCCTCCTCAAAAGAGTGCAAGCAAAGGTCTGCAATTTGGGGCAGTGGTCAAGAATGACAGATGTGGACCAAGTCATAGCAAAATCGATTTCTGGCTGGACCAGGTCACGAGGAGCACTTTGTCAAGGTGGCTACAGGTATGGCTTCACTGTGTCGGATGGTGGTATTTGCCCTGAACAAGTAGGAAAAATGGTGTCTGAAGTGAACAGGCAATCACCCCAGATTCTGTCTTGCAGGGTCTGGAAGAGGGTAGTGAGGGCAGAGAAGGGTCTGGGATAAGTGGGTCAGCCATAGTTGAAGCAGACTACCTTGTGGTCATTAATCTTTCCAAAGCCCAAATCAGCTCACATAATCCCTCTGCTTAAGACCCACTGAATTAGGAATAAAGCCCCCTGCTGTCATAGAACACAGGCTAATATTAAAGATGACATCAGTAAGACAACTTCTCAGGACTATGCTATATGCCATCTCCTCCTCCATCTCTGGACAGTGATCTCTAATGGTGAGTCAGAAGGAGTGCCTCCGAGGGCCCTGCAGGCTGCCTGAGCAATATACAACTTCTTCCTCATTCAAGCGGAACAGTCAACTTAGACTTACAAGAAAAACTTTCAAAACCCCCTTTTTTGTTTAGGTTCAGAGTAGTCCACATCAGATGAAATAAGTCATTGGAACCATGTCTACTGGCTTCTCCTCGTCTCACTTCAGGTTCCTGTTTCTCAGACCACAAGTCCATTCCCAGGGTGGGAATGTGGGTCCAGAAACCATTTGCAAACGTTCCTAGTGGAGCATCCCCAGCTCCGAACAGCAGAGAAGACCAGAACTTAGCACAGCTCTGATAACCAGTCTTGTCCTACCTATGGAAAATCCAGCTATTGCCAGTGGGTGTGTGGGGTGTCCTAAAACATGCCAGCCTTCGTATGTGATGTGGACAACTCGCCACCCACTTTCAGGTGTTTCCCCAGTGGTAGGGATGAGTTTACAGAGAACCAGCCACTCTTTCACACGATGCCCCTATCAGCCACGGCCCAGTTTCTAGCTGTAGACTCTGAGGACCAGAGACTCTTCTACCCACAGCGCCGTCCTTGGCCTTGTCTTGTGCACTGAACTGACTAGCCCTGAGGGTAAGTTAACATATGTCAGGCAGATCACAGAAGGAACTTTCCTGAGTGTAATACAATATGTCTAATTGCTTTTCAATTGTGAAATAATCATACATACAAAGAGCATGAAATGTGTATGTACAATTTAAAGAATTTTTGAAAAATTAACACCAATGTCTCCACAACTCAGGTTAAACATTACCAGTACCTTGGAAGCCCCTGAGTGCCCTTTCCCAATCTCATCCCTCTCTATCCCCCAACTCCCCTGGCAGAGACTTAATCCTTCTCCTGACTTTGGGGATTATCATTCCTTTGTTTTTCTTTATAGTTTTAACTCTTATGTATGCATTCCTAAGAATATATATCTTGTTTAGTTTTGCCTCCTTTTGGAATTCATACAAAGGGAATCCAATGGTATGTTTCTTTCTTTCTTTTTTTTTTTTTTTGAATCTCACTCTGTCGCCCAGGCTGGAATGCAGTGGCAAAATCTCAGCTCACTGCAATCTCTACCTCCCGGGTTCAAGCGATTCTCCTGCCTCAGCCTCCTGAGTAGCTGGGACTACAGGCACATGCCACCATACCTGACTAACTTTTTTTTTTTTTTTTTTGTATTTTTAGTAGAAACGGGGTTTCACCATGTTGGCCAGGCTGGTCTCGAACTCCTGACCTCAGGTGATCCGCCTTCTTCGGCCTCCCAGAGTGCTAGAATTACAGGAGTGAGCCACCGCGCCCAGCCCCAACATGTAGTTTTTTTAAATCCCTTATCCCCCTCCCACCCTCCCACTATCCAGTCTTTTTTTTTTTTTTTGTATTTTTAGTAGAGATGGGGTTTTGCCATGTTGGCCAGGATGGTCTCAATCTCCTGACCTCGTGATCCGCCCGCCTCGGCCTCCCAAAGTGCTGGGATTACAGGCGTGAGCCACTGTGCCCGGCCTATCCAGTCTATTTTAAAGAATATCTGGATTGTTTGTAATTATTTGTCATTACAAACAACACTATTGTGAACATTCTTCAGGTGCACTTGGGCAAGAACACATGCTTTCTCGCACACTCCTTCCTACCTTGCAAGTCCTTGTGTTTTAGGAAAACTTTTCCCATTAGAAACAGAGGGAGCTTGCTCCCATCAGAGCATCCCAGTATGGAGCCAGAGTTAGCTTGCTAGTGACCCCTATGGCTATTTGGGACCCATGCCGAATGAGCAGAGACTTGGGACAATTTAGAAACTTGTCATATAGTGGCTGGGGACAAACAAAGAGACAGACAAAAGGGGCTTCCTGTGTGTAGCCCCTCCCGGAGACTCACTCACCCTGCACAGTGCCCCAAGGATACTGCCGCGCCCTCATCACCTTGTTGCCTATCTTCAGTTCTTCTGTGCTGCCAATGACAGCAAACGGCAGGTGGGCCTGAAACCGAAGGCAAACGAAAGCTGAGAACTGCAGAAGAAAGGCACTGAGTGTTACACAACCCAACTGCTGTTTGTCTCTGGGGCCCCAGGCCCTCACCCTGCAATGTCCCTCACTGTCATCATCACCAACAAGCATTTGTTAAGTTCCCAAACCATGTGAGGATAAGAGGCCTAGTCCAAGCCTCTGCTGTTCAGAAATTCACAATAGAGGGTAACAATGACATGGCTGAATGCATAGGGAACAAAGAGAGAAAAGAAGCAGAATAATAAGCAGACACACAGATTACCAAACTATTCGCTATTCATAGTTACTGCTGAGGGGAAGAGCCTTTGGAAGAAGGGGAAGTGGAATGAGGGGGGTTCTGTGTGGATAGAGAGGATAAAGGAGTACCAAAGGGTCTGGGATCACTGGCCCTTCTCCCTCCCTGGCATGCAAGAGCCCCAAGACTAGGTCCATACTGAGACCACACAGCCAACTGAGCTGTATTCTCCTTGTTCTCATCCTTCCCCGGAGAAAGAGCTCACATTGAACTTGTGAGCCTAGAAGGCAAGTCACCAAGGATTTACTCACATGACCATGCTGGGTTCTTCTGTAGGTGCTATAAGGCAGACAGAAGCAGCAGAAGACACGCTCCCTCGCCCTCTAGGAGCTTACAGTCTTGTTGAGGAAGCCCAAATTACATAACTCAAGTCATATAAGATAGTATGTGATCAAGGGCTCAAGTATATGGTCTGGTACCCTGTACATAGTAGGTGCTTAATAAATACTTCCTGAATGGCAGTGGTAGGGCTAGGGAAAGAGGAAAGAAAGGCAAAGGACAAATAGGTTTATGAGCTTGGTGCTCACAGGGAAAATGAGGAGCTTGGCCTGGCTTTATGGATGAGAGAAGAGAGAGCTGCCCCCACTTGGCAGTATGGGGCCTAGGAAACACTCACAGAGCCGTAATCCACAAGGAGCTAGCCAGCTTGTGAGTGCTAAGTCACCACAGCCAAATGGAACCACGGAATCAATGTTTACTGACCAGGTGAGCCCAGGTGGGGCTTTGCCCAAAAGGGCTTTACACCAACAGGTAAAGAGCCTGTGGGGAAAGTTTCTTAGCCTGCCTGCAGAAACAGGCCATGATCTCAGATATTTTGACCCATTTGCCCACTCATCCATTCTACAAATATTTACTGAGCTCCTATGATATATCCTAGGCATTAAGAATGACGTAATAGCAAAAAAGCACAGACCCTGGCCCCGGAGAGTGCACAGTGTGCCAAGGGAGAAAGCCATCTCAACAACGATCATACAGCAAGATCAGGGTTGTACCAGAAGTGGAGGTTGCAGTGAGCCGAGATCGCACCACTGCACCCCAGCCTGGGTGACAGAGCAAGACCCGGTCTCAAAAAAAAAAAAAAAAGAAAAGAAAAATCAAGGTTGTAAACAGAGGCTAAAGGGCTGGAGTAACACAGAGGAGGGAGCAATTCTTGGGAAGTCAAATAAGTTGTTTCAGAGTAGGCAGTGGCAATCATACTAACAGCATTGGCATTAGCAATAATTTGTTAAGCCCTATGCACTGGGTACCAGCTGCTTTACATGGCATTGTCTCACTGAATCTCTACAACACTATATGGTAAGTTGCCTTATTAGTCTCCTCTTTAGATGGAGAAACTGAGGTCCAGAAGGGCTAAGAGACTTGTCAGCAGGCACACAATAGTAAGGAACAGAATGACTTCAAACCCCACCCCTTGCTGGTCTGCTATCTCCATTTAGGGGGTTCAAGCAGTAGATGAGGTGCGTACTCTAAACCTTGGGGGGAACTAGTTGTGCAAGACCAGATTATCAGAGGCAATTCAATTCAGGGAAACCCACAGCAAATCTGTCGCTTGTTTGTTTAATCCACAGGCTGATCTCACAGCCAATTCTTTTCTCCATTCTCCTCTAGCTCTGGACCCCAAAAATGTCCTTCAGAGCAGAAGAACACAGGATTTCATCAGGAGCTCAGCTCCAGGACCTCCACCAGTCCCTCAAATTGCTTGGCCGCCAGCTGAAGCTGCTCTTCTTTCACCCTCTCCACTCTCAGCTGCTATCAGATGATCGTCTCAGACACCCTCCGACCCCTCCCCACTCCACTGACTGTCCCTTAAATCTGGACATGGGAAAGAGGAGGTTATGGATTATGGAAGGTGGGTGTGGGGTGGAGGTGGGAAATGTTTCATCAGTCCTGGGAGGGGAATGACCAAAAGAATAACTGGGCAAGTGACACACAGGGCATTTGGGAAGCACTGAATTCCTGAAAATGCTGCCCAAGGGCCTAAGCATGTCCAATCTTTGCCAGGAGGGTTGATCTGCGCACAATTCATCCCTACTCAGGGACCTAAGACATATCGGGAGCCTCGAATCCACCCCTAAACACTTTCTGGGAGAACATTTCCCCTGGAGAGACCCCACAGCTTCAGCCACATGACACAGAAGAGCCAAGGGGTGGCGAATGCAGAGAGCTAGACTGAGGGAGGCGGTGATAAAGAAAAACCACGTTGTAGCACTCCCTCCTCCTGGGCTCTCAGCTGTAAGTGATGGAGGAGGAAGGCATGTGAATTGGGAGGTGCTTCTCTGAGCTCGAGAAAAAAAACACCAAGAAGAAAACAAAGGCATACAAAAATGTCAGTATTCCCTCGGGCCTGTTGCATTTTTACCATCAAGAGACACCGTCAGAATGATAGGGTGACTTGCTTCCCCCTCTTTCTCAAACTGCTGTCATTTTATTCTTCTAGCTCAAAAACATAGCCCCAGCCCTCCCACAGCACGCTCCTTTGCAGCTGGCCTCAGTCTGCTTTGATAAGTATATGCAAGGTAGGCATTTCCCAGCGCTCTCCTTTGGTTTGATTTTCACAACATCCTTCTATGGCAATGATTAAAAGATCCATTCGTGAGCTGAGGGAACTGGGATACAGGGAGGTTAAACGAGTTGCCTAGGTCCCTAACCCCCATGCCCAGATCCTCTGAAGCAGCAGCGAGGCCACCGAGCTTTGGCTGCCAACCTCTCCCAGCCACCTAGGGTGGTCCGCACTCTGCCTCCTGGCTACATGGCATCTGCTAGAAGGAAGCAAACCATGACAAGCAGGAAATCATGGGGACCAGGCTCTGGCCCTCTGTTCCACTGCTTTTGAGAGACAGATGGCTTTGACAACCAGAATGGAGTCGAGCAGAGCAGAGAGCAGATACCCACCCTCCCCCCGCACCACCACGGACCATACTTCTAGGTCCTACCAATGGGATCCAAATCTGAGGCCAGGCTTTCTGCTATTTTTCCCAGGTCTCTGCAGGAAACTGACAGACAGTGGTGACATTTTCTATGTGTGGACCCAGGGAAGAGACTCTGATAGATGCAGGGCAGTGTTGCTGCTGAAACACAAACAGGCCTCTCAGGAGAGTCTGTGTGACTCTCTCACTCAGACTTCCAACGAGGCGCCCTCGGATATCAGATTTCCCAGTGTCAGAAAACTCCAACAAGAGATAGTCTCAAGCCTTCCTTGGGAGTCCATTCCTAGATTCACCATCTGTCTTAGTGCATTTTGTCTTGCTACAGTAAACTACCTGAGACTGAGTAATTTATCAACAATAGAAATTTATTCAAAAAAAAAAAAAAGAAATTTATTCCTCATAGTTCTGGAGGCTGGGAGGTCCAAGATCAAGGCACCAGCATTCTGGTCTGGTGAGGACCTTCTTGCCGCATCCTCACACAGCAGAAGGACAAGCTGGCCCAACACTGCATGATGTCTCTTTAAAAAGGGTCTTCGGCCAGGTGTGGTGGCTCACGCCTGTAATCCCAGCACTTTGGGAGGCCAAGGCAGGTGGATCACGAGGTCAGGAGTTCAAGACCAGCCTGGCCAAGATGGTGAAACCTCATCTCTACTAAAAATACAAAAATTAGCCGGGCGTGGTGGCGGGCGCCTGTAATCCCAGCTACTCGGGAGGCTGAGGCAGAGAATTGCTTGAACCGGGGAGGCGGAGGTCGTGGTTAGCCGAGCCAAGATCGCGCCACTGCACTGCAGCCTGGCCGACAGAGTGAGACTCCATCTCAAAAAAAAAGGGCCTTCATCCCATTAACAAGGGAGAAGCCCTCATGGCCTAATCACATTTTTTTTTTTTTTTTTAAGATGGAGTTTCGCTCTTGTTGCCCAGGCTGGAGTGCAATGGCACAATCTCGGCTCACTGCAACCTTCGCCTCCCGGGTTCAAGCGATTATCTTGCCTCAGCCTCCTGAGTAGCTGGGATTACAGGTGCCTGCCACCACGCCCAGCTAATGTTTGTATTTTTAATAGAGACAGGATGTTGCCATGTTGGCCAGGCTGGTCTTGAACTCCTGACCTTGGGTGATCCACCCGCCTTGGTCTCTCAAAGGGCTGGGATTACAGGTGTGAGCCACCGCGCCTGGCCAGGCCCAATCAATTCCTAAAGGCCCTACCTTTTTTTTTTTTTTTTTTTTTTTTGAGACGGAGTCTCACTCTGTCGCCAGGCTGGAGTGCAGTGACGTGATCTCAGCTCACTGCAACCTCCGCGTCCCGGGTTCAAGTGATCCTCCTGCCTCAGCCTCCCGAGTAGCTGAGACTACAGGTGTGTGGCACCATGCCCAGCTCTTTTTTTTTTTTTTTGAGATGGAGTTTTGCTCTTGGTGCCCAGGCTGGAGTGCAATGGCGTGATCTCAGCTCACCACAACCTCCGTCTCCTGGGTTCAAGCGATCCTCCTGCCTCAGCCTCCTGAGTAGCTGGGATTATAGGCATGTGCCACCATGCCCGGCTAATTTTGCATTTTTAGTAGAGACGGGGTTTCTCCATGTTGGTTAGGCTGGTCCCGAACTCCCGACCTCAGGTGATCCACCCGCCTCGGCCTCCCAAGTAGCTGGGATTACAGGTATGAGCCACTGCGCCTGGTAATTTTTTGTATTTTTAGTAGAGACGGGGTTTCACCATGTTGGCCAGGATGGTCTCGATCTCTTGACCTTGTGATTCGCCCACCTTGGCCTCCCAAAGTGCTGGGATTACACGTGTGAGCCACTGCGGCCAGCCCCGACCTCTTAATACTATCATACTGGCCACACCTGAATTTTGGAGGGGACACAATCAAACCATAGCACCACCTTTACTGACTTGTGTCTAACTTAAATTCTTCTTGTACATTGTAAAGTACTTAATAATCCAATTGGCGTGAGTTACTTTATTCTTATTTCACCGCATCCATTATACTTGGGAGGCTAGGTGACTGCTTAGCCCAGTGAAATACACACTGTCAGAACTCTTTATTCCTCATCTAATGATAATATTCTGATTGGGCTTGGTTTCCTCCCAGGGTGGACAGTGTTTCCCAGTTATGTTAGTCCCCATTTCAGGCCCCTGCTGGTGACTGAACAAGACCATTGGCTGATTTGCTCTCAAGTCAACCACTGGTGATTCCTGTAAAAGTACATGGCAACAATGGAAATACCATTGCTATCTCAGAGGAAGGGATGGACTTGTGCCTGTGGGTGTTCCTATGACCCTACTGTTCAGCCATGTGTTCTCACTGGGCCCAAATGTCAATTGCCTTTGTGGGAACCAAACCCCAGACTTCACAAATGGACAACTAATGGAGCTTAGTCAATTAAGTAACTGGGCCTTTTTGCTGGTCCTGGCCATGCTTTCAGCCATTCAAAGAACATCATTAAATTTAAAATAACATAGCAATTCTTAGTATTAAAGTCTACAACCTTGAGAGATATCAGAGCATGGGTTGAAAATAGCATGCAACAAGACCTCGCTCTCCCTTCTCTTCCCCCTCAATCTAAAATAAGGTTTTCTGGAGCCACTCATAATTCAAGGTGGTGGCAGGGACCTCATTACTCTCATTTCCTGCCACAAAAATCCCCCATGGTGAGAGACAGGACATTGTACAGTCTTCTCCACTCAGGCAACAGATTTCTTCCGCTTCTTCCAATCCAGCTCCTATGACAATTGGCTGGGGTGGCTGAGGCTGTGGGGCTGGAGTCAAATCCAAAATGAAAGACCAGCACCAATTCCTCCTACCACCCAAGCCCAGGTCCTGAGGATGCAGCTTCATACACCACGGCTTGTGTGAAGACTCTGGGGACTTTTGACATAGTTGTTCGGTGGCAGGCAGGCTAAGCAATCCTCTGTGTATATTTGATAGCACCCTCTTTCCCATCACAGCGCATGTAACACAAAACACTCACATGCAAGCTCCTCTCACAGGCATGCCAATTCAGGCACACTAGCTGTGAGGCCACTCCTCTCTTTCCCACTCAAAAAAAAACCCATAGTGGATTAGCCGGGCATGGTGGTGCATGCCTGTGGTCCCAGCTACTCGGGAGGCTGAGGCAGGAGGATTAGTTGAACCCAGGAAGTGGAGGCTACAGTGAGCTGAAATTGATTGCATCACTGTACTCCAGCCTGGGCGACAGAGTGAGAGCCTGTCTCAAAAAAAAAAAAAAAAAAAAAAAAACAAAGCACAGTAGGATGCAAGGGAGTAAGTGGTGAGTGATTTATGATAGGGATAATCCTGAATCCACTGGAATTCCCTGCTCCTCTCCTCTCCTCCCCTCCCCTCCCTTCCTCCATTCCTTCCTTCCACTGGAATTCCCTCCCTCCCTCCTCCCTTCCTTCCTTCCTTTTTATTTCTTTCTCTCTTTCTCTCTCTTTATTTACTTTCTTTTTCTTTCCTTTCCTTTCTCTCTCTCTCTTTTTTTTTTTTTTTTTGTGAGACAGG
This sequence comes from Pan troglodytes, assembly GCF_028858775.2. NCBI lineage: Eukaryota > Metazoa > Chordata > Mammalia > Primates > Hominidae > Pan > Pan troglodytes. Next base: position 117,163,411 of record NC_072421.2, read on the forward strand.
GTGTTGCTCTGTCACCCAGCCTGCAGTAGTGCAGTGGCTCGATCAGGTTTCACCTCAGCCTCAACTTCCCAGGCTCAAGTAATCCTCCCACTTTAGGCCACCCACCGACCAAGTAGCTGAGACTACAGGTGTGCGCCACAGCACCAGTTAATTTTTTCTTTTTTGAGATGGAGTTTTGCTCTGGTTGCCCAGGCTGGAGTGCAAAGGCGCGATCTCAGCTCACTGCAACCTCCGCCTCCTGGGTTCAAGCGATTCTCCTGCCTCAGCCTCCTGAGTAGCTGGGATTACAGGCATGTGCCACCATGCCTGGCTAATTTTGTCTTTTTACTAGAGACGGGGTTTCTCCATGTTGGTCAGGCTGGTCTCGAACTCTTGATCTGAGGTGATCCACCCGCCTCGGCCCCCGAAAGTGCTGGAATTACAGGCGTTAGCCACCGCGCCCGGCCACTAGTTAATTTTTTTTTAATTTCAGTAGAAATGAGGTCTCGCTATGTTGTTCAGCCTCGAATTTTGTTTCTCAAAGTGAAACACAATTATGAGTAATAAAGGACCCAGAATCCCTTCACAGCCATAACAGCATGCTTGACAACTGCTGCTGCCTAGCTTGGGGGTTTCCAGCCTTGAGGTTGAGCCTACCCTAGGCTTAGCAGGAGGCCAGAGCTGAGCTGAGAACAGAGCCCAGGATGATTATCACTCCTAATCCATGAGGTACCAAGATGTGGTTCTGTGTGACACCTTGAAATGGCTGAGTACTCTCAGTCCCTATTTATTCTTAGCAAAGCAAACCACAAGCCTGCAAGCTGCTTGATGACTTAGGGCATCAGTGTTCAGAAGGTCTCTATGGGGACTGATGTCCTGAGGTGACTAGACGCTTCCAGACATCAGTGCCCGTGGCACCCAGACGACACTTCTCGCGAGGCTCCCGTTTTTCTGCAGACTAGGCTGTCTCTTCATAACAGAGCCTAGTTTCCATCAAAATGCCCTGACTTCTCGAGAGGACAAGTGCTAATCTTTTTTATTTTTTCCATGCCCACGGCCGGTCAGAGAAGACCTATCTCTACCTACCATGCTCCAGATAGCCTTACCCTTGAGCCAGATTTGTCTAAGATGGTGATGGTGATAACAAACACATCTCGGGTGTACTGATGGACAGGAAGTCAGGCGAGACAATGACTTGCTGCCCTGCTATGCTAATTTGTTGGCCCATTCATAGGAGGTGGCAGCTGAAGTTGTAATGATAACTTAGAGGGCAGTGGCAGCAGGAAAGTTTTCTAAAAATGGCTTTTATTACAAGGCTTTCCTGAGTTTGGCTATACCCAGGCATTATGTCATTAGGAAAAACTGATGACACTCAATAGAGAAAAAGAAATCTGTTCCTAAAGCGGAGGCTTTCTGAAAGCTATTAGCTGTCTCCTTGAAATCACAACATTGAAGATTTCACAGCAACAGCAACACATTGTAAGGAAGCATTAGGAGATGTTTGCCTCTCTGCCTTCTTTATTACTCATTTCTCTAGTAGGAGAAAGTGGGGGAGGAGAGGAAAGATGGCAAGGTTTTTTATTATTATTATTCATTCACACTTAATAAAGCAAAGCATAACGCTGATTTTTTTTTTTTTTTTTTTTTTTTTTTTGAGATGGAGTCTCACTCTGTCGCCCAGGCTGGAGTGCAATGGCGTAATCTTGGCTCACTGCAACCTCTGCCTTAGCCTCCAGAGTAGCTGGGATTATAGGCGCACACCACCACGCCTGGCTAATTTTTGTATTTTTTAGTAGAGACAGGGTTTTGCCATGTTGGCCAGGTTGGTCTCAAACTCCCGACCTCAGGTGATCTACCCGCCTCGGCCTCCAAAAGTGCTAGGATTACAGGCGTGAGACACCATGCCCAGCCAACCCTGATATTTAAAAATAACATATCTCGGTTGCAGTGAGCCGAGATTGTGCCACTGTACTCTAGCCTGGGCAATGGAATGAGATCCTGTCTTAAAAAAAAAAAAAAGTAAAAGAAAAAAAGAGTTGACTACACTAAGATGGATGGTGAAGATGTTTTGCTGCTATTTGGTAAAATAATAATAATAAAGGGGTCAGCGTGGTGGCTCACACTTGTAATCCCAGTACTTTGGGAGGCTGAGGCAGGAGGATCGCTTGAGCCCAGGGGTTCAAGACCAGCCTGAGCAACATAGCAAGACCCCGTCTCTACAAAACATTAAAACATTAGCCAGGTGTGGTGAGTGCACCTGTAATCCCAGCTACTTGGGAGGCTAAGGCGGGAGGATCCCTTGAGCCCAGGAGTTCAAGGCTGCAGTGAGTTGTGATCACACCACTGCACTCCAGCCTGGGCAACAGAGCAAGACCCTGTCTCTAAAGCACATTAAAATAATGATAATCATCATAAAAAGCAAATGGTCAGGAAATTGCTCCCACTCACGTTCATGGTTCCATTGATCTCTGCCACCGACTCATCATCTGTAGGAAACTGATAGATCTGGACTCCGTTGCTGACAAGCTCGCTGGTGATTTTGATTTTGAACTTTGTTAGCTCACTCTTCGAAATGGCATCTGCTTTGGCAATGATGGGGATGATGTTCACCTAGGGAGAGGAGGGGCAAAGTGGGGTCATTGTTGGTAACCTGCAACTGATAGCAGCATGACCTAGGACTTCCACCAGCTGCCAGAGGGAGCCGCTCAGCCCAGTGGTCAAAGACTGGCCACTTCTGTAGCCAAATGACAATATAATAAACGACAAGTACTAACTATGTGCTGGGCACTGAACTAAGTGCTTTACATGAATTAGCACAATTAATCCTGACAATAACCCTTCCAGGAGGTATTATTACTACTATTTTGCCAATGAGAAATTAAGGCATAGGGAGGTTAAGTAACTTGTCCAAGGCCATGGAGCAGGTAAGTAGGAGAACTGGGATTCAAATCCAAACTCAGCCTTATTCCTAAGTCCATAGTCTTAAGCATGAGCTGTCTACCAGTTCAGATCCAAGTTGATGAGCTGTATGTTATCTTGGTATCAAGGTTACTGCTTGGGAGATTTGAAGCAGAAAGGTGATAGCTGGGAATCTGTGGCTGACAGGGGAGAGGTGGCCTCTTCTTGCTAAGAGTAAATTGTTCCAACCCATCGGGTCCAGTCTAGCCCAAGCCGGGTGTGATATGGACCCACATGAGAGATGGCAGGGAAAGGAGGCAGGGACAGTGCTCAGTGAGGATGCACACCTGGCTCTCTTTCTGGCAGGAGACACTGAATAATCAACTCAGTTAGGTGAGGAAGAACCTATAGTTACAATTTGATCTGAGACTTATGCAAAAAGAATTATACTGCCTGAGTCTCATGATTAATTTCTGAGTAAGAAAAGCAAGTATAAATGCCCAATTTCAGGCATCAGGAGAAAGAACTAATCCCAACCAAAAGTTCAATCCACCTGAACCCTAATCCTTGAAATTCCTCCAAGAAGGGACAAGGCTTTTACTGTCAGAAGGTAAAGAAACTTGAAATGCACATGTGTTTGTGAGACAGAGCACACTAAGTTCAGGTTAACATGGAGAGCATAATCATTCCTGCCAGTAGACTCCAACGGGGGGTGGGGGAGGGGCATAGGTGGCACTCAGGCCCCGGACTCTAAAAGGGGAGTCTGGGAGCTCCAGACGTGGAAGAAAAATCCTGCTTCCTCTGCGCTTTGGCTTAGGAGTGCCTCTGAAGGCTGATATCACACAGCTGCTGGGTCAAGGAAAGACTGAACCGTGGAGGCATCTCCCTTGAAGTCTTTCAGGGGCAGAAGGGTCAAAGCCCTTGCCAAGATGAAACAGCAGGCAGAGCCTATTCTCCTTGGCACTTTCGCCAAGTCCCCATTGACACACTATAAACATATATCAGGCCAGGGGCAGTGGCTCATGCTGCTAATCCAAGCACTTTGGGAGGCCAAGGTGGGCAGATCACCTGAGGTTGCGAGTTCGAGACCAGCTTGGCCAACATGGTGAAACCCCGTCTCTACTAAAAATAAAAAGTATCCAGGCATGGTAGCGCATGCCTATAATCCCAGCTACTCGGGAGGCTGAGGCAGGAGAATTGCTTGAACCCAGGAGGCGGAGGTTGCGGTGAGCCAAGATCGTGCCATTGCACTCCAGTCTGGGCAACAAGAGCGAAAGTCCGTCTCAAAAAAAAAAAAAAAAAAAAAATATATATATATATATATATATATATATATATATATATATATCTCAAAGGCTTAACTCAGCCCATCCACCAGGCCTGCAGCCATGTGGCTCACCAATGCCCCTATACAGGACATGCAGGGCATGGCCACATTTCAAGAGCAGCCTTTTATTCATGGGCCATGAGCCCATTGCTGCAAAAAATGAAAAACTGCTCCTATTCTGATGAGAGCTGAAATTCAGTCTTAGAGTGGATGTGCTACTAAATGGCTGCATGTGAATTCGATTATTTTTTTGATACGGAGTCTGGCTGTGTCGCCCAGGCTGGAGTGCAGTGGCATGATTCCAGCTCACTGCAACCTCCGCTTCCAGGTTCAAGCGATTCTCCTGCTTGAGCATCCCCAATAGCTGGGATTATAAGTGCGCACCACCATGCCCAGTTAATTTTTGTATTTTTAGTAGAGACGGGATTTCGCCATGTTGGCCAGGCTGGTCTCAAACTCCTGACCTCAGATGACCCGCCTATCTTGGCCTCCCAAAGTGCTGGGATTACAGGTGTGAGCCACCGCACCCAGCCAAGTTTTTCTTAAAGGAAGACAATGCCTGATTCCCACAGCCATCTTTCTCGGGCATGGAAGCATTATAACATGGGGTCACAGAATCTGCACTCTACCAGTAGCTAGCAATATGACAATGAGCAAGTCACTTAACCTCTCAGAGCCTCAGTTTTCTCTTCTGTAAAATGAAGATAACAATAATGTGTACTTCACGGGGCTGGCATATAATGAGGGTTTTAATGTTAACTGCAATCATAAAAGTAATTATTGATAGCAAGAATAACTTTCAAAGTCAAGTTTGCATGTTTGATTCTAGCCAGTTAACATTCGGACAAAGAAAAAAACAGCTTTCCATTGCCAAAGCCTTTGCCCCTAGACCCAGGGAGCCATCTTGCTAGTCCCCAAGAGGGATCAGGGCAGAAAGACAGCTCAGGGCAAGCCCATCCCTAGTGCTGGGAAAACAGATCACAAAGCTTACGACGCTGGTGCTGGATCCGTAACACCATCTTTATGGAGGGACAGGGAATGAGGGAGAGGATGAGGATGCCACAAATCTCTCCCGGAATCCCACAGCTACTTTGCACAAGAGAACAGTAAGAGTGAGCCCCCAGCGCCCCCGCCCCTGCCTCCTATACCTTACTGTCCAGCTTCTTCATAGTCACTAGGTCCAGAGACTTCAGGGAATGACCCGTGGGGGCAATGAAATACAAGCAGACATGGATTCGGGAGTCATGGTAGGTGTGTAGCACTCTTCGGATCTTTAGCTCTTCCTGCAGGTAGGCCTCGAATTGTGCATCGATGAATTCCACGATGGGCTTGTAGCTAAAAGGGAGAGCAGGGACAGAGACGGATCCCGTCAAAAACTTGGATTTTGACACCGTCCTTTTTGGAAGTTTCAAATGCCCTCTGTAATCTTGACTCTCTCCCATCCAACTGCATTTCTCCATCTCCCTTCAGTGGGCCTCCGATCTTGTCAGCCTGGCCACCTTCTTGGTGCCTACATGAGCCAAACTTATGCCCATCTGTGCACCTTCACTAGAATGCCCCTTTCTCTCTCCTCATCCCAATTCTGCCCTCCCAGACCTCAGGGCTCAGCTTAATGTCCTCCTCCTTCCTACGGCCTTCCCCACTTATGCCAGAAATCCCTTCTGCGAGTCAGGGGCATAACAAGAAATGGCATTCAATTACTTATTGTTGCTTCACAAGGATTCTCTCAAATAGATTGTGTCTTCCTAAAGAGCAGGGCCTGTGAAGGGCACTTGTCTGTCCCTCGGGGGGCCCCAACACAGCATGGAGCCCACTGGCTGTATCTGTAGAGGGACTGATTTTCCTCCAAGCTGGGCTCATGTCTTTGCTCCCTTTATCTCGCCCTACAGTGCCTAGATGAGAGCTGGGTACACAGTGGGTAACAAGACCTCTCTTTGGCCCACTGCTGGGCAATCTTGTGAGAACATTCAGGGCTTTTGCTCATTCTCGCTAGGTTTAGCGGAGCTCCACACTTGGCTCCCCCAAGGTCAAGATATTTTTCTGATTCTCATTTCTGCCAAGGTGGTGACTTTAAGTATTCAGGCCAGGCACAGTGGATCATGGCTCGTAATCCCAGCACTTTGGGAGGCTGAGACGGGCGGATCTTCTGAGCTCAGGATTCGAGCAGCCTGGGCAACACGGCAAAACTTCGTCTCTACTAAAAATACAAAAATTAGCCAGCTGTGGTAGCTCATGCCTGTAATCCCAGCTACTCAGGAGGCTGAGGCAGGAGAATCGCTTGAACCCGGAAGGCAGGGGTTGCAGTGAGTGGAGATCATGCCACTGCACTCCAGCCTGGGCAACAGAGTGAGACCCCATCTCCAAAAACAAACAAACAAACAAACTAAGTATTCAGGCAAAATCTGGTAAAGCTACTCCCCTCCGCACACCCTGCACACATGGACACAGGCCCGCCAGCTCACTGAGTCTCCACACGCGGCTCCTCTAGGTGGCCCCCAAGTCTTGCCAAGGCTTCTTAAACAACAGTCAGCCCTCTATGTCTCTCTTTCCTGGGCCTCCCTGGGAAACTTCCCTCTCCCTCTGTCCCAGTCCCCTCCCACGTCATCCCCGTCACCCCTACAGCCTCTTTCTGCTCTAACTAGGTCAGCTTAGCTCAGCTCTGCCTCTTGTTCTCATCTCCCCTGTCTGTCTGCTGCCTCTCTGGCTGAGGGGGTGCCTCCCTTCAGGCTAGAAGAGGCTTGTCATGTGGGCCCAGGGCAGGGAGTTTTCAGATACCGCTGCCAGAAGGGAACATGATGATCAAAGGAGGAGCTGAGCCCAGCCAATGCCTCCCACCTGCAGCAGCTCCCAGGCTGAGCCTTTCTGAAAGATCCCCCTAGTAGAGAAGGGGAAAATAGCCTTTTAAGAAAGAATCACAGGATCCTAGATTCTGAGAGCTGCAGCCAGAGCTGAGATCCAGGTGCAGGCTATCTCTGGAGCCCCAGAGAAAAATCTTTTTTTTTAAGATGGAGTTTCGCTCTGTTGCCCGGGCAGGAGTGCAGTGGTGCGATCTCCACTCACTGCAACCTCTGCCTCCCAAGCCCCAGAGAAAACTCTAAAAACATAGTCCTTTCTTTATTCCTTTGATCCCTCCGAGCCACTGTTCCGAAGGGTAATCGCATCAAAGAATCTCTTGGTTGCAAAGATCCTTAGAAGGTTCCTGACGAATTTGGAGTGAGGGTGGGGAATGTATCCCCTAGGCTTATTTAATTAATTTTTGGATGTTTTGCTGATTTGAAATAGTTGATGATGGCACTGCTTCATTTTTTTTCTCAATTACATAATTTTTTTTTTACTTCATTTTTTGCTTTGCAGAAGGAATCAAAGGAGGAAAGAAAATAAAGCTAAAAAGTACATTTTTTAGCTCCCCCACACACCCCGAAATCTGTAGTGATACCCTGTGCCTATCTTACTGCAATTGCCTCTGGCTCTCGGAAGCTCTCAAGACGTACATGGATCAGACCAGCCAAACCAGCCAATCAGCCACCAGGATTTGGTGTAGACGAATCCTAAATGGGTGGCTTATCTTCGTCTTATTCATCTCTGTATCCTCCACGTCTAGCCTGCTGTCTGGAACATAGTAAAGTTTCCGCTACTGCTCTGCATTCCCTCCACCCCCGGGCCCCAGTGACTCATCTTCCCACGGTGGCCACCTCTCTCCCACACTCTGTTGTGCTGCTCACTGGACTCCAGTGGGTGGTAAACAAAATCCTTTACTCTTATAGGCTACCTCCTCCCAAACTGCTTCCTTCCTCTAAGTGACACCTGACTATCCTTCAGAGATGCTGCTTTTCTCATATCCTTCTCGACTGGAAATTTCTTCATCTCCACACCCAAGTCCCATGGAAGGGCAGAGAGGGCAGCTTTCTTCTAGCTCTTGATTCCCTCGCTCACTGTGATCTCCTCATCTCCTCCATTTTCGACCAAAACCAGCTCCAACAGACTCCATCCCTCCCCATCACTACTGATAATCTTTGACATTTCAAGACAGCCGTTCTTAACACAGGGTTCATGGACCTCCTAGGTTCTGTGAATAGAATTCAGAGGATCTGTGAACTTAGATAGGAAAAAAAAATACATCTTTTTCACTAATCTCTAACTGAAGTTTAGCAGTTTCTTCAGCTGCAGACATAGGTAACAATCTATAGTAATGTTAGCAGTACCTGTGATTTCATAACCAATAGAAATCACTGATATCATCATTTCTCATTCCAGTTGTTGTAAATAGCTCAAAATAGCATTTATACTCATTACAACATTCAAATTCTGGTAATTATTAAGCCTGCATATAGATATTATTACTTCTGGAATTGATAGAGAAGCACATGGATTGCTAAGTAACAATTTTTAAATATTTTAGTAACTGTATTTTTAGTATACTTGGTATATTTTAGGTATTTAAAAACATTATTTTGAGAATGAGCCCATAGGCCTCACTAGATTGCTAACGGGGCCAATGGCACAAAATAACCCCTGGTCTAGACAATAATACTTATTCATTTCGGATAATGATATGTACTATGAAGATACTCCAATAGGATAATGGGATATACATGTGATTGAGGGTTCAACTACTTTAAATACAGTGATCAGGGAAGGCTTCTCTAAGGGTGTGACATTTGAGCCGCAAGGATGAGGATGACAGAGCCATGGAGAGATCTGGGTGAAGAGCATTCCAGGCAGTGGGAATAATAAATGTGAGGATGGTCCTGAGGCAGAAACCAGTCTGACAGGTTTGAGCAATGGGAAGATGGCCAGGGAGGTGGGACTTGGTGAACCCAGCTTGAGTAAATTATTCACAGTAGCCCAAAGGTGGAAACAACCCAAATGTCCATCAACTGATGACCGGATAAAGAAAATGTGGAGGCCAGGCGCAGTGGCTCACACCTGTAATCCCAGCACTTTGGGAGACCAAGGTGGGCGGATCACGAGGTCAGGAGTTCGAGACCAGCCTGATCAACAGGGTGAAACCCCGTCTCTACTAAAAATATAATAATTAGCTGGGCATGGTGGCGTGCGCCTGTAATCCCAGCTACTCAGAAGGCTGAGGCCGGAGAATTGCTTGAACCGAGGAGGCGGAGGTTGCGGTGAGCCAAGATTGAGGCACTGCACTCCAGCCTGGGCGACAGAGTGAGACTCTGTCTCAAAAAATAATTAAATAAATAAAATAAAATAAAGAAAATGTGAAAATGTGGAGGCCGGGTGCGGTGGCTCACATCCATAATCTCAGCACTTTGGGAGGCCGAGGCAGGCGGATTACCTGAGGTCAGGAGTTCGAGACCAGCCCTGCCAACACAGTGAAACCCCGTCTCTACTAAAAATACAAAAATTAGCCAGGCATGGTGGTAGGCACCTGTGGTCCCAGCTACTCGGGAGGCTGAGGCAGGAGAATTGCTTGAACCTGGGAGGCAGAGGTTGCAGTGAGCCGAGATCGCACCACTGCACTCCAGCCTGGGCAACGGAGTGAGATTCCGTCTCAAAAAAAAAAAAAAAAAAAAAAAGACTGTGCCTTATTTCTTAGTATCTCTGACACTTCACACTGTACTTGTCACATAGTAGACATTTAAGTTTATAAAGTGGACTAGGTTTCCACGGCAACTTGGTTCTCAGTCTTGTCAATTCTCTCAAATCTGCCCCTCCTCTCTATCCTCAAAGCTTCTCTTCCTGTTCAAGCCCTCATCATCTCTCCCATCCTCAAGAGTTGCCCCTGACCTCCTTGTCCCCCTCTAGACATGGCCTTGTGTATTTCTCCCAGCTCAGACAAGCTTTCTTTTTTATCTATTTTTTAGAGACGAGGCCTCGCTCTATTGCCCATGCTGGAGAACAATGGCATGATCATAGCTCACTGTGACCTCGAACTCATGAGCTCAAGCGATTCTCCTGCCTCAGCCTTCTGAGTATCTGGGACTACAGGCACACACCACCACACCTGGCTAATTTTTTATTTTTGTGTAGAGACGGGGTCTCTTTATGTTATCCAGGCTGGTCCTGAACTTTTGGGCTCAAGTGATCCTTCTACCTTGGCCCCACAAAGTGTTGGGATTAGAGGTAAGAGCCACCGCGCTTAACCTAAATTTATTTATGCAAGAACACCTATTCTCGACCGGGTGCGGTGGCTCACGCCTGTAATCCCAGCACTTTGGGAGGCCGAGGCAGGCGGATCATGAGGTCAGGAGATCAAGACCATCCTGGCTAACACGGTGAAACCCCGTCTCTACTAAAAATACAAAAAAAATTAGCCGGGCGTGGTGGTGGGCGCCTGTAGTCCCAGCTACTCGGGCGGCTGAGGCAGGAGAATGGCGTGAACCCGGGAGGCGGAGCTTGCAGTAAGCCGAGATCGCGCCACTGCACTCCCGTCTGGGCAACAGTGCGAAAGTCCGTCTCAAAAAAATAAAAAAGAATACCGATTCTTCCTTCCTCACAGATAACCTCTATTTTCAGTTTGCTGATTATCTTTCCAGACCTTTTTCTATGCATCTACGCACATAAATAGAGAGAAATATTTGTGGTTTTATTGGAGGGAGGGGGGCAGATTTACACACACCGCATCGTGATCATTCTGCAACTTCTTTTTTTCACTTAACAACATATCCTGAGATCTAGCCATGTGAGTATATATCGATCTACCTCATTCTATTAAACTGCCAAACACAATTCCATGGTATGGTAATTCCACAGTTTATTTAATTGCTCTGTTGGTAGAAATTTAGACTGTTTAAATTGTTTTTCATTCAATAACCAAAGCTACAGTGAACATGCTTTCTCTATGCTTCTCAGGAGCATGTGCAACTGTTTCTCTAGGCTGTATACTTAAAGGTGGAACTGCTGGGTCATAAATTATTCACATTTAAAATTTTAATAGATACTGCCAAATTTGCCCTCCAAGAAGTCTATATCAATTTACAGTCCCATCAACGTGAATGAAATTACCTCGTGTTAGTGGATATTATACCATCTTTTTGTTTTTGCAGATCTGATGGATAAAAAAATATTTGTTTCATTTTGCATTTCTTTAATTACTGGGGAAGTTGAATGACCATCATTTCATATGTTGATTGTACATAAGTATTTCCCCTTCTGTAAATTATTTGTTTATTTCTCATTGAATTGTAGAAGCTCTTTTTCCATTTTAGAAGAATCCTTTGTCTGTTATTTAGGCTGCAAATATCTTCTCCCCATCTGTAGCTTGTTTGTACTTTTGTTTATGGTATCTTTCAATACAAAAGGGTTTTTTATTTTAGTGAATTTAAATCCATCAGTCTTTTCTTCTATGACTTTTGGATTTTGTGTTATGATTGGAAAAGCCTTCTCTACCCCCAAAGTTATAAAAATATTCTCTGATGTTTTCTCCTTATATTTTTAGAAATCTGTTTTTAGTCCAATGGGAATCTATTTTTGTGAATGGTGTTTGTGTGAGAGGGTCTCGTTTTATTTTTTTCCTAAATAGATGGCCTATTTTCCCAGCATCATCTCCTGAATAGTCCATTCTTCCCCTGCTGACTTACATATGCTAAATTTCCATATGAGCAGGAATCTGGTCTTAGACTGACTTTTCTGTTCCATTGCTCTTTTTGCTCTTCTGATGCCTTTACATCCTTACTTTCCATTCACTCAGCAATCACGGTAATCTGGCTTCCACCCACAGTTCCCCTCGAATTATTATTCTGAAATGTATTACTGACCTTCATATCACCAAACCCAAAGAATATTTTGCAGTTCTCGTCTTCCTGGATACCATGTATCATTCCTTCCCATATACTACATGATTTAGCTGTTCCTTGATTCTTCTATCAATAAAAATCATGATCATAATATCTTCAGTTTATGAGGCAGTTACTCTGTGCCAGGTGTTTAAGCATTTCATATTCCACACATGTCAAATGTGCTTCACCACAACTCTCTAAGGTAGGTAGTATTATTATTATCCATCATTATCATCCCCATTTTACAGATGAGAAAACTGAGGCATAGAAAATTTAAGTGCCTTGTTCAAGATCCCTGGGCTAAAAAGACAGCAAGATGAAATTTGAACCCAGGTCTGAGACCAAAGCCTAGGTTCCTAAGCACTCCCCTCTCCAGCCTGTCCTTCTCGGTCTCTCCCTTAAATCCCCTTTTCTCCAGCATCCTTTTTTATTTTTATTTTTTGAGATGGAGTCTCACTCTGTTGTCTAGGCTGGAGTGCCATGGCGCGATCTCAGCTCACTGCAACCGCCACCTTCCGGGTTCAAGCAATTCTTGTGCCTCAGCCTCCCGAGTAGCTGGGATTACAGGCACATACCACCATGCCCAGCTAATTTTTTGTATTTTTAGTAGAGACGGGGGTTTCACCATGTTGGCCAGGCTGGTCTTGAACTCCTGGCCTCAAGTGATCCACCCACCTTGGCCTTCCAAAGTGCTGGAATTACAGGCTTCAGCCACTGTGCCCTGCCTCCAGCATCCTTTAAATGGTAGCTTTCCGCAGTATCCGGCCTTAGTCATTCCTCTTCCTAGTTTATGCATGAGCCCTTGTAAAGCGGGATATTCTAATGCCTTGTTTCAATGATGCTTCACTGACATATCTATGCTAACATGGCCCTAACAGCATGAAGAAAACACTGCTTTTTATTACAGATCCCTGGAGCTTACTCCACCCCTGCTCCTCAGTGCAATTTCAAGGAGGCTTTTCATTTCTACTTATTTGATTTATTATAAGTATGTATCACATTTATAATCAGGAAGAAACAATAGGGATATCTTAAAACTATAACGGAAGTAGATTTGCCTCTGAGGCGCAGTATCTGTTCAGTCCTCCCAAGCCATTATTATCAAGGCATTGTCCAATGTTAGATATGTTGAATGTATGTAACTGAAAGAACTGTAAGAAATGTAATTGAAGTTTCTGAGCAATCTGCAGCTGAGATTAAGCACTCATATTGTGGCCCAAATATCCTTTCTCCAAAGTTTAATTTATTCTCAACCAAACAAGATTAGCACAATAAGCATGCCTATAAAAAGCAGAGGTGGCCAGGCACAGTGGCTCATGCCTGTAATCCCAGCAATTTAGGAAGCCAAGGCGGGGGTGGCGGGGGGGGATCACTTGAGGTCAGGAGTTCGAGACCAGCCTGGTCAACATGGTGAAACCCCATCTCTACTAAAAATACAGAAAAATTAGCAGGGTGTGGTGGTGCGTGACTAATTCCACCTACTCTCGGGAGGCTGAGGCAGGAGAATCACTTGAACCCAGGAGGCGGAGGTTGTAGTGAGCTGAGATTGTGCCACTGCACTTCAGCCTGGGTGACAGAGTGTGACTCCATCTCAAAAAAAAAAAAAAAAGCAGAGATGTCTTTTTTCTAGAATTTCAAATGCAAAACAGAACTCAGTTCCATTATTAAGAAGCTATATATATTTGGCTGGGCACGGTGGCTCACACCTGTAATCCTAGCACTTTGGGAGGTCAAGGAGGGTGGATTATGAGGTCAGGAGATTGAGACCAACATGGCTAACACAGTGAAACCCCGTCTCTACTAAAAATACAAAAAAAAAAAATTAGCTGGGTGTGGTGGCACGAGCCTGTAGTCCCAGCTACTCGGGAGGCTGAGGCAGGAGAATGGCGTGAACCCAGGAGGCGGAGCTTGCAGTGAGCTGAGATCACACCACTGCGCTCCAGCCTGGGCGACAGAGCGAGACTCCATCTCAAAAAATAAAATAAAATAAAAAGAAGCTACATATATTTATTCATTATAAGGAAGTGAGTGTGGCTGTTGTAGCTTTAAGGGGGAAATAAAAGAATTTGACATAAAGTTCACCTAAGAAGCAAGAGAATCCTGAAAGAATGAGAAGACCCTCTGCTTAAAATGATGAATGGCCCTTTCTGAAATGAGCACATGTGATAACCATGTGACTTCTGGTTAAATGCAGATGGTACCTGACCCCACCCCTCATCACGTTCCCATCTCTGAGCCTCACCTAGTCTTCACTCACACACATTCTCAACCCCCTACATCTTTCTGTTTTGTTTTGAGACAGAGTCTTGCTCTGCCGCCCAGGCTGGAGTACAGTGGCGCAATCTCAGCTCACTGCAACCCTGCCTCCCGGGTTCAAGTGATTCTCCCGCCTCAGCCACCTGACTAGCTGGAATTACAGGCACCCGCCATCACACCCGGCTAATTTTTGTATTTTTAGTAGAGACGGGGTTTCATGATGTTGGCCAGGCTGGTCTTGAACTCCTGACTTCAAGTGATCTGCCCGCCTCGGCCTCCCAAAGTGCTGGGATTACAGGCGTGAGCCACCTTGCCTGGCCCCCCAACATCTTTCCTGTCCCCCGTCCTACCTGTCAGCTTATTCCTGTTCAGTCCCTTTTCAGGATGTCTTTTCCTCCATCTATTGACTTAGCATCCTGAGGTTTTTGTCTTTAGCCCAGTGTTCTTCTTACTCTACTCTGATCCCTGGGTGATTTTACATGTGTCCATGGTTGGAACATATCACCTCTACCTTGATAACCCAATCTATTTCTAGCCTCTTCTCATCTCCAATTCTGTGTGTTCAACTGCCTACTGCTGAAGGTCATCGCGTATCTCAGTATTCCTCAGACAGATCAAACTTGACATGTCCAAAACAGAGCTGATTATTTTGAACCCTGGTTCTCTTACGGAATGCCATCACCATGTGTCCACTCTCCAAAGCTGGAAATTTGGGCCTCATTCTAGATTTTTCTTTTGCCTTCACAACCCCACACCAAGTGTCTACCAAGTCCTGTTGATATTTACCTACTCAGTATTTAGCAAATCTGTCTCCTCTTCGCTATCTCAGCACCTATTTTACCTCTTGCCTTGATAATAAATCCTTCTGTGATCTGGCACCTGCTTACCTCTTCAGCCTCATCTCCCCTTCAGCCTCATCTCCCCGTTTTTTCCCCAAGCTTACTCCAAGTGTTAGCCCAGGGGCAGAACCAGGTTTTTCCAGCCCTTAGGCTTATGCAATCTGAAAGACTCTCTGAGGAAAATAATACGACGTTGTGATTGAACATTAGTTACAGAGCTTTGGAAGGGGCCTGTGCAATCTTCATTAGCTTCACAGTGACTCTGCCTCTGTCTAGCCAAAGAGAGCAAGCTACACTTCCCTAGAACATACCAGAATCCTATACATCACTTTGCCTTTATACAGGCAGTTACTTCTGCCTGAGATGCCCCTCTCTCCATTCCCTTGTCTGTCTGGCAAAACTGTTCGTCCTTCAAGAGTCAGCTCAGGAGGCACATCCTTTGTGAAGGCTTCCCTGACCTCCCTACGTGGAATTGATGGTTCTCGCCTTTGTGTTCTCATTGTAACTTGTCCTTTATCTCTTTGTACCCTGTCCTTTACAGAACATCTTATACTCTATGGAAATTATTTGCTTAAAACCGGTTTTGCCTATGAGTCCCTCAAGGGCAGAGACTAAGCCATTCCTTTTTAGATGGTCAGAGCTCGACAGTACCTGGCGCAAGGTAGGAGCTCAATAAATGTTTGCTGCATGGAATTGAGACCTGACCCATGTATACTAGAAAGACACCCTTCTTTTGGCAAAGTGAGTGGAGTGGAACAGTTGCTGTAGACAGGGACACCAGACAGGGCCTATGCTTGGGAGGTACCTGCTGCTGCCCACACCATTCTGGGAGGACAGGCTTGGGCCCGGTATCTGTGCTGTCTTCAAGATCTCTGTGGTGAGCTCCTCTCTGCGGCCCTCTACCAACTTCCCCACCCTACCCCACCCCACCGCCTTCCTTACCTGTCCTCTTTGTTGATCTGGTCCCCAAAGCCAACTGTGCTAACGATCGTGAGCTTTAGCCTCACGTTGCTCTCTTGGAGGTCATAGGTATTAGACTGGAGCTGGACACCTGGCTGTGTGTGGGTGGCTGGCTCCCCTTCGAACTTGGTGTTGAACAGGGTGTCCATGAGGGTGGACTTGCCCAAACCTGTCTCTCCTGAAAAGCAAAAGGATAAATTATGGTCTGTTCACATAGTGACTATTCAGCCCTTACACATCATGTTTCATATACATATTTGTTGACATGGGAAAATGAACATGATAAAACATAAAGCAAAAAGCAGAAGCAGATGAACTATATGATGTCAGTTAAATGAAAAAGACTGAAAGGAACTATACAGACGGATCAGTAGTAGTCATCTCAGATAGTAGAATTGAGGTAATTTTCATTTTATTCTTCCAACTTTTTTCTGTCATTTGGAAATTTTACCTTGAGTATACATTGTTTTTTTTTTTTTTTTGGTTTTTTTTTTTTTTTTTTTTTGAGACAGAGTCTTGCTCTGTCACCCAGGTTAGAGTGCAGTGGCATGATCTCGGCTCACTGCAACCTCCATCTCCCGGGTTCAAGCGATTCTCCTACCTCAGCCTCCCGAGTAGCTGGGATTACAGGCACCCGCCACCGTGCCCAGCTAATTTTTGTATTTTTAGTAGAGATGGGGTTTCACCATCTTGGCCAGGCTGGTCTCAAACTCCTGACCTCGTGATCCACCCGCCTCGGCCTCCCAAAGTGCTGGGATTATAGGCGTTAGCCACCGCACCTGGCCAAGTATACGTTGCTTTTATAGTCAGAAAAAGAAAATTATGTTATAGGCAGCAATGGAGAGATATAGCTATGCCTAGAAAAAAAAGACTGGGAGGAAATACAATATACTCTTACCAATGGCTGTCTCTGAGTGGTGATCTTATGTGTGGTTTTCATCCCTTTCTTTATGCTTTTCTATATTTCCCAAGTTTTCTAAGTGGAATATGTATAGTTTTTGTCATAAAAATTAGAGGACTATTTTAAATTTTTTTAAAAAATGACAGCAGTGGCCAGGTGTGGTGGCTCACACCTGTAATCCTAGCACTTTGGGAGGCTGAAGCAGGCAGATCACTTGAGGTCAGGCATTCAAGACCAGCCTGGCCAACATTGTGAAGCCCTGTCTCTACCAAAAAATATATATATACATACACAATTTAGCCAGGTATGGTGGCAGATGCCTGTAATCCCAGCTACGGAAAGGCTGAGGCAGGAGAATTACTTGAACCAGGGGAGGCAGAGGTTGCAGTGAGCTGAGATCGTGCCACTGCACTCCACCCTGGGCAAGAGAGTGAGACTCCATCTCAAAAAAAAAAAAAAAAAAAGACATCAGTCCCTTGTCAAACAAATATCCTTTCATCCCAGTCCCCACCTCTCCTCCCTGCCAGGCCTAAACAGCCCTCTGGGGATGCCCCAGATGTGCCTCCCCACGGTGAAAACTGTGCAGGCTCCTGGCTTATCCTCCCAGCCTGGTTGAACGGTTGAACTTTCAGTGAGACCGTTTTTAACTAAGAGGGGCGGGGTGGGGAGACCCAGCAGGCCACAAAAATTCTTCTTCTTCTTCTTCTTTTTTTTTTTTTTTTTTGATACAGCGTCTCGCTCTGTCGCCCAGGCTGGAGAGCAGTGGCGCAATCTCGGCTCACTGCAGCCTCTGCCTCCCGGGTTCAAGTGATTCTCCTGCCTCAGTCTCCCAGGTAGCTGGGATTACAGGTGCCTGCCACCATGCCCGGCTAATTTTTGTATTTTCAGTAGAGATGGGGTTTCACCATGTTGGCTAGGCTGGCCTCAAACTCCTGACCTCTGGTGATCCACCTGCCTCGGCCTCCCGGACCCGAAGTACTGGTATTACAGGCATGAGCCACCGTGCCCGGCCCTTATCCTTAAATTTTAAACAAACTAGCCATTTATTTGTTTAACTACTAGGCTGCGAGATACTAATAAGTCAAACTGTTGGAATTTTAAAAGTCTTGAACTTCACACTAGGGAAACCAGTAGGGGAAAGGCTGTGGCAGACTGGTGAAGGTTTTGGAAGCTTATTCCTGGGAGATCAAGGGATACCAAGCCACTGTCAGGAGCCAACAAGACTTCAGGGAATGGGACATCACAAGAAGTCAGGAGTTGGTGACAAGGGGGCTAAACAGGAATCTGATATGAGGCCACAAACTGGGCTGGGCGCTGCTTATAATCTCTACAGGTCCAGGCTGTATTTGACCCCTCAGCCCACCCCAAGTGACTCAGGAATACCAGGAATTAAAGAGTCAGTAGAGAGGGCCAGGCGCGGTGGCTCACGCCTGTAATCCCGGCACTTTGGGAGGCCGAGGTGGGTGGATCACGAGGTCAGGAGATCGAGACCATCCTGGCTAACACGGTGAAACCCCGTCTCTACTAAAAAAATACAAAAATTAGCCAGGCGTGATGGTGGGTGCCTGTAGTCCCAGCTACTTGGGAGGCTGAGGCAGGAGAATGGCGTGAACCCAGGAGGCGGAGCTTGCAGTGAGCTGAGATCGCGCCACTGCACTCCAGCCTGGGCGACAGAGTGAGACTCCATCTCAAAAAAAAAAAAAAAAAAAAAGAGTCAGTAGAGAGGCAGGCACTTCGAAGAGAGGATATCATTAATTACTCTGGCCTGCCCTTTGAAGACAAAGACTACTCTCCCATTTATTCCGCTATCATCATCCCTGTTTTTCCCTCTCCTCTCCCCAACCCAGGGGGAATGTGAGCCTCGACTTCTCTTCACAGTCGGGACTGGGTTTGCATTGGGCAAATTGTGGCCTGTCAAACCCCGCCTTGCGACCAAAAGCACACATCTGCAGGGTGGTTCAGGGCTACGGTTAGAGCTACATGATGCAGAACTGAAAATGCTCCATCTCCCCTCCCCACTCTGGGTGTGTCTAGCCTGCTTCTTTTATCCCAAATAATGAGCTATGAATGCAGGAGGTGCCTTTTAAAATATCTGTGTATGATGAGTTTTCTGTGTGTGGACAGAGAGAAGGGAGAGAGAGAGAAGAGATAAGAGAGAGGAGGGAGACAGGGAGAGGGAGGGAGAACAAGGAGAACATTCAGTTCAGTCTGGCTACCCGGCCCCCCAGCCCAATTTCATAGCCAGGTCTGACTAACTTGGTAAATTGCCAGAGTGTGGGGAAATGGTTCCTCACACAGATCATGTTTCAAGCCAGGGTCTGCTATATCCATTAGCAGCAAAGACTCTTGAAGAAGAGGCCCCCTTTTTCTTCCCCTAAAGGAACAGGAAGTATTTGGGTCCCAAGAATAATTTTATGAGGTGGGGCCTTTGCCATGGGAGGTGGCAGACTTGGCCAAGCAGTGGAATGTATCACACCCCGCCTCACCCAAAGTTGGGGTGCACCTTAACTGCAAACGGGGCCAGCACCTTGGAGGTGGGAACACAGTGTGGCTCCCACATCCTAACTCACCTCCCCTCTCGAGGGCACTGAGGTTTGAGCTACAGTTTAGCTCATCTTCCTATGTGCCTGATGAATTTTCCATGTACATCCTTACCCCCAACTCCCTCCCATGGAACAGAAGGGAGCTCATGGAACAGAACCATCCTTACCCCCAACTCCCAAAACCCTTCTGTTGCATGAGCTCCCTGCCGAATGCCCTGTAGCTCCTAGGGAGTGGGGGTCCTGTTTCCCCAGCACCCAGAGTGGGCACCCTGGCTCCCCGATCCTAAGAATTCTCAGAGAGCAGGAGATGGGCCATCTTTCAGTACCCCCGAGAGTGCCTAACCCAAGGTTCACACAGAAGGCCTCAGGGACAGCACCGCAGCGTGAGGGACCCACCCTGTTTGCACAGCTGGAGGAATGGGGGCCGGGCAGGGCAGGACAGGGAGCTGGGAGGAACAGCAGGAGAAATGACCACCCAAATGCCTGCTGGCACAAAAGCGCTGTGGAAATTAGATGCCAAATAATGAACGTCTGGAAGAAAAGAACACCCGGGTGTCTAGGGAATTGAGATAAATGCAATAGTAGAGAGGGCAGAAAATCAAGCGAGCTCATCCTATGGCTATCGAGAGCTCCTGTTCCAGTTTTCCATCAGTGTAGAGCCTGGGGGTCGGGGAGGCTTTCTGTCAATGACTGGCACAGACCCAGCCTGATCCTAGGATGCTGCCCCTCCCACGGCTGCCCTGGGCCCAGTACTGAGTGTGAGTGTGTTGTGAGGGGGAGGCACACGTGACCTAACTGGGATCAGGTCAGCAGATTCCACACCCCTGCAGGAAGGTGGAGACTTGGCAATTCGATTCCAGCAGGAAACCTGAGGAGTCCCGAGGGGTCAATTTCTCACTCCTCCTCCCCCAGCCCTCCCAGGGCTCCTCCAAGTGGATAGTAAGGTTTTTAACGCATGCTCCACCAGCCAAGAGGATTTCATCTCACTTTGCTTAATGTAGATAGTATTCTGGAAACAATAGTTTTAAAAAAAATTAAAACATATATGAGTACTACGAAATATGTTTTTTTCAAACTATGCTCTTGCGGGACGGTGGCTCAGGCCTGTAATCCCAGCACTTTGGGAGGTCGAGGCGGGTAGATCACCTGAGGTCAGGAGTTGGAGACCAGCCTGGCTAACATGGTGAAATCCCATCTCTACTAAAAATACAAAAATTAGCCGCGCATGGTGGCAGGCTCCTGTAATCCCAGCTACTCAGGAGGCTGAGGGTGGAGAATCGTTTGAACCCGGGAGGCGGAGGTTGCAGTGAGCAGAGATCTCACCACCACACTCCAGCCTGGGCGACAGAGCGAGATCCTGTCTAAGAAAGAAAGGAAAGACAGAGAGAGAGAGAGAGAGAGAGACAGAGAAAGAAAAAGAAAAGACTTCTAGCCAGGTTATCACTAAGTTACTTTGTGACATGAACTGAGCTCTTTCCCCTCTCTGGGTCCCAGTCTCTTTTTCTATAAAATGAGAGCGTTGGTAATAACAGCTATTGTTTACAGACACTGCTCTAAGTTTTTTACATATATTTTCTTATTTATTCCTCACAGCAAGCCCATGAGGAAGATGTTACTATTTGTCCTCAATTTATAGATGGGTTAACCAAGCCACTTACTAGCTGTGTAAATTTGCACCAGTTCCTCAGCATCTCTGCACCTTACTTTCCTCATCTATAAAATGTGGAGGGGCCGGGCGCAGTGGCTCATGCCTGTAATCCCAGCACTTTGGGAGGTTGAAGCAGGAGGATCAGTTGAGGCCAGGAATTCGAGACCAGCCTGACCAACATAGACCCTGTCTCTGTTTTATTTTTTATTTCCATAGGTTTTTGGGGACAGGTGGTATTTGGTTATATGAGTAAGTTCTTTAGTGGTGATTTGTGAGATTTTGATGCACCCATCTCCTGAGCAGTATACACTGAACCCAATTTGTAGTCTTTTATTCCTCACCCCCTTCCCGCCCTTTCCCCCTGAGTCCCCAAAGTCCATTGTGTTATTCTTATGCCTTTGCATCCTTATAGCTTGGCTCCCACTTATGAGTGAGAACATACAATGTTTGGTTTTCCATTCCTGAGTTACTTCACTTAGCATAATAGGTCTATTTTGAAAACTAGTAATAATAAAATAAAATGTGGAAGAAGTAACTAGTCCAAGGTCACAAACTAGTAAGTGGCAGAGCCAGCATTTGAGTCCAGGCAGGCCGACGCTGGAGTCCATGCTTTTAACCAATGTGCTCTAGCGAGACGCATAGGTGTGATATGTTTGTTCATTCAGTCATTCCATGAGTATTTACAAAGACTCTAATAGGAGCCAGGCACAGTTATAGGAGCTGCAGATACAGCAATGAACAAGATAGCCACAATCCCTGTTCTTGTGGACCTAAAGTCTCTTCCAGTTCTGAATGTTGAACCCAGAGAAACGTCTCTGAGTTCAACAGGGAGGTGCCCAAAAGGAAACACTCCAGGAACTCCGGTTGGCTAAGGAAGCCTATGGAAAGGGACAAGGTTATGCCTGGCTCTGTGACCTTGTCCTTTCTCCTTCCTGATCTTGCAGAGGCCTGGCAGGCAGTGGTGTGCTGGAGCCGGCTCGTCCGCTTCCTGCATCTCTTCCCAAGCCCACGTGCAGTGATGTCATGTTGGTAGCTTAACAGCAGCCATGGCAGGAGTAATGACACCAACAAAATCAGCAGATGCTTCAAACCACAACAGTTTTTCTCCTGAGATGGGCTGTGACGTTGACCAGCACACCACTGCTGGCAGCCTGTTTTAGACAAATGAGCAGCTGCCTTTCCCAGATATGAAGGGATGAAACAATTGATCCTTGGCCTTGATAGAATGCTAGCTGCCCTTTCCCTCCTCCTGCAGCAAGCCTCAATCCTGCTTCTCTTGTGTGACTGTTTTTTTCCATGTTCAACAGAGCCCAATTGAGCCTGGAATCCTGAGCAGCTTCAAAGTAAATATTATCATTATGACCCTTTGTGCTCTTCACAGCCATGACTGCTACTGTAGCATTTAGATGGATGAGTCTCTTTGGGGCTTGTTCCCAGGAGTGCAAAGCAACGGGCCCCAGAATATTTGTACTGTTGGCTCTGGTGGTTCCTCTGAGGCATTCTGTACTGCATCTAGGATCAGGGGATCCTTGAAATTTCCAAAGCTAAGGGACTAGTATATGTGTTTTTATGGGGAGAAAGAGGAACCTCACCTCTTCGGTAATTATGGTCAACCCTAGAGAATATATTGGAGAGGAGTCATAATATGTTCACACTCATGTGCCTAGTCCTCTAAAAAGAATAATAGGCCAGGTGTGGTGGCTCATGCCTATAATCCCAGCACTTTGGGAGGTCAAGGTGGGCGGATCACTTGAGGTCAAGAGTTCGAGACCAGCCTGGCCAACATGGTGAGACCCTGTCTCTACTAAAAATACAAAATAAATTAGCTGGGCATGGTGGTGTGCACCTGTGATCCCAAGTACTAGGGAGGCTGAAGCATGAGAATCACTTGAACCTGGGAGATGGAGGTTGCAGTTAGCAGAGATAGTGCCACTCCACTGCAGCCTGGGTGACAGAGTGAGACTCTGTCTCAAAAAAAAAAAAAAAAAAAAAAAAAAGAAGAAGAAGAATTGCAGGTGCCGTTTATTGGTATCCTTACTATAAATTAGGTTCTGGATTATCAAAAATTCTCGGCCGGACGCAGTGGCTCACACCTATAATCCCAGCATTTTGGGAGGCCGAGGCAGGCAGATCACCTGAGGTTGGGAGTTTGAGACCAGCCTGACCAACATGGTGAAACCCCGTCTCTACTAAAAATACAAAATTAGCTGGGTGTGGTGGTGCACGCCCATAATCTCAGCTACTCAGGAGGCTGAGGCAGGAGAATTGCTTGAACCCGGGAGGTGGAGGTTGTGGTGCGCCAAGATCGTGCCATCGCACTCCAGCCTGGGTGACAAGAGCGAAACTCCATCTCAAAAAAAAAAAAAATGCTCTCTCTTAGTTGCAACACACATATGTGCACAGATGTACACACATGCACACATGCATGTAGGATACCTTGCTGGATGTAGGCCTATGATCGGCAGCCCAGCACCAAGATAAACAATAGTGTGAAAAAATATCCTAGGTCTCTGTTAATAATTGAAGCTAGTGCTACCATAATTTTACACCACAAATGCCCTATCAAGAAAAAGAAACGTTTGGGTATGGTGGCTCATGCCCATAATTCCAGGACTTTGGGAGGCCAAGTAGGGAGGACTGCTTGAGCCCAGGAGTTAGGGACCAGCCTGGGCAACATAGTGAGACCTCATCTCTACATAATAAGTTTTTTTTTTTTTTTTTTGAGACGGAGTCTCACTCTGTCACCCAGGCTGGAGTGCAGTGGCGTGACCTCCGCTCACTGTAAGCTCCGCCTCCCGGGTTCACGCCATTCTCCTGCCTCAGCCTCCTGAGTAGCTGGGACTACAGGCGCCCGCCACCACGCCTGGCTAACTTTTTTGTATTTTTAGTAGAGACGGGGTTTCACCGTGTTAGCCAGGATGGTCTCGATCTCCTGACCTCATGATCCGCCCACCTCGGCCTCCCAAAGTGCTGGGATTACAGGCGTGAGCCACCGCGCCTGGCCCTCTACACAATAATTTTAATTAAAAAAAAATTAGCCAGGCATGGTGGCATGTGCCTGTAGTCCCAGCTACTCAGGAGGCTGAGGTGGGAGGATTGCTTGAGCCTGGGAGGTTGAGGCTGCAGTAAGCTGTGATCACGCCACAGCACTCCAGCCTGGGCAATAGAACAAGACTGTGTCTCAAAAGAAAAGAAAAGAAAATACTTTGGGGAAATATATTCTATGCCCAAACAGCATCTTGTTATAACAGTCATTAAGGGAGTAAATGTACACAGGCAGTAGGCATGAACTATCATCACAAAAAGCTCTGCAAGATAAAAGATCACCTTCAGCAGCTAAGCTGTGGATCCTTTGCGAAGTCAGTGACTGGATCCAGCCTCATGGCTGGGCTGACATTGCAGCTTCAGAGCTACTCTAAGCTACTTATGACCTTGGCCCAAATTGTGGGTTCTCTGAGCAAGGACAGGGTGGTGAGCACAGCAAGAGGGCAGGATGCGTGCATTGCAGGGTTTTTTGGAACAGGGATGAAATTAACCCAGTCGGGGCTGGCCTATCCAATGGTTGCACCTGTGAGTCTAAGACAGGAGCTACAGAGGCAGCCATTTCCTGAAACTTGACAAGTGGGGAGCAAAAGAGAGTCTGTGACTCTTGAGGATGACAGCATCTCCTTCCTACTCCTCCCCTCTTGGAGGGTCTGTGCTGGGTACTTGAGCAATTCCATCCCAGCAGGTGCAAGTGGAAGCATTTATAGCTGTACAATGTCTAGGTGGAAACTAGAGGATGGGGGATTACTATTTCTCCCATCCACTTTGCCTTGAGCTTGGCTGCCTCTGGGCCCTAGGGGAGCCTGTGCTCCACATATCAAATTACCCTACACTTCCACCCTCAGAGATCCATTTCAATTCACATGGCCTCCCTCCTAAAGCTTTACTAGCCCACCCAATCGCACTGGTTGAAAGGTTGCTTAAGGTGGATCTGTCATTTCTCTTCTCATCTCAACTTCAGTACAGGTCATATGGAGTTCTGGGAAGAATGCCAAGGGACTCTGATATGTTTGTGCTTAAATATTGTGGTAATCAAATATTATGTGAAATAAGTTGGCCATCAGCCAAAGATTGGAGCTCTTGTTAGTTAAACAGAGATTTGGCAGTGCTAACATTGGATGTGATAGTCTTTGCACTTGATGTCGATTACTGTGACTTCTAGTTATTTTACATTTTTCTCCAAATAGCACCTAATCATAACCATCAGTTAGACTTTCAGCATTTGAAGAATTAACAGCCTAGATCTGGACTCTAAGGCCCTCGATGTGTAATTCTGTGAAGCACATATTTTCTTTTTTTTAATGTACTGTTTTATTCACTAATGCCTCCAGGTATATTTCTCTCCCTATGAACAAGGACATGCATAGTAGAAGTCACATCTTAAAAATAAGTTTGAGTATAAATCTGTGGATTGAAACTGAAGCACATATTTTCATCTGATAGGTTCCAAAGTTGATGTGGGCCAGGCATAGTGGCTAATGCCTGTAATCTCAGCACTTTGGTAGGCTGAGGCAAGTGGATCGCTTGAGCTTAGGAGTTCAAGAACAGCCTGGGCAACACAGTGAGACCTCACCTCATCTCTACGAAAAAAATGAGCCCGGTCGCATGCCTGTAATCCCAGCTACTTTGGAGGCTGAGGTGGGAGGAATGCTTGAGCCTGGGAGGTTGAGGCTGCAGTGAGCCTCTGCACTCCAACCTGGGTGACACAGGGACACTTTGTCTCAAACAACAACGACAACAAAACCAAAGTTGGTGTGTGGGAGTGAGCCATTTAGCTAGGGAGTGAGCCTAGCTTGTGGGAACAACTGCCCGTCATCTGTTGTTCTCTACTTGTCCTTGAATGTGTAGCAATTCTCTTACAAAAAGTGACCTGGAAAAGAATGCTGGGGATAGAGGAAAAAAAATGATAAAGAGCCCAAGAAAATGAATGACCTTAGTGAGAAAACAGAATTTCTAGGCTGGGCGCGGTGGCTCATGCCTGTAATCCCAGAAGTTTGGGAGGCCGAGGTGGGCGGATCACTTGAGGTCAGGAATTGAAACTCCGTCTCTACTAAAAATACAGAAACTAGCTGGGTGTGGTGGCGTGCACCTATAGTCCCAGCTACTCAGGAGGCTGAGGCAGGAGAATCGCTCGAACCCGGAAGGTGGAGGTTGCAGTGAGCTGATATCACGCCACTGCACTCCAGTCTGGGTGACAGCACAAGACTCTGTCTCAAAAAAAAAAAAAAGAAAGAAAGAAAAGAAAAGAAAGAAAAAACAGAATTTCTGAATACATTAAAGTGTAAAATATCCAATTTAGTAGTAGTTCAGATCTACTACATGAACAAGTTCCCCATACACTCTATACAAAAATAAAAGGCAATTAGCAAAAGTGTTTGAGTGTTTCAGCCAGTACAAAAACAGACTTTATTCTGGTATTTATATAATCATTAAGGTTCAGAAGGTCACTGAAAATATGCAGGTATGCTTTCCCATGTTACAGGGTGAAAATTATATGCTATGATCATGTTTGCAAATTTGAGATATTTAAGATCTAAGAAGATTTTTTTTTTTTTTTTTGAGACAGAGCCTTACTCTGTCGTCCAGGCTGGAGTGCAGTGGCGCGATCTCAGCTCACCGGAAGCTCTGCCTCCCAGGTTCACGCCATTCTCCTGCCTCAGCCTCCCAAGTAGCTGGGACTACAGGCGCCCGCCACCATGCCCGGCTAATTTTGTTTTTGTATTTTTAGTAGAGACGGGGTTTCACCGTGTTAGCCAGGATGGTCTCGATCTTCTGACCTCGTGATCCACCGGCCTCGGCCTCCCAAAGTGCTGGGATTACAGGCGTGAGCCACCGTGCCCGGCCGAAGATATTCTTGAAGAAGGAACCGTTATCCCTCATATTTGTTTGATTGGTGCTCAGTGGTTTCCAAAGTGCTTTCATGTGCTCAAGAGATATTGCTGGCAGCAGTTAGAGAAGCAGGGGGAGGAACAAGGGGTCAACCAGGCCTGAGTCCTCATTATGGTGCCACTTCTTCTGTGTTGCCTCAGGTAAGTCCCTTATCCTCCCCAAGACTCTGTGTCTCCACCTGTTTCATGAGGATACAAATGCTACTTGCTCTGCTCACTTCGCAGAGTCCTGGTAATGTCCAAAAGAGCTAATGTGAGAAAGTGAAAAGTATAATGAATGGTTCCTGTGGCATTCACCCATTCATTCATTTCACAGATATTACCGCACTCTACTTGTGCTGTGATTAGCAAATAGAGGGGGCTACGATGCAGCTCCCACTGTTGAGATTAAATGTCTAGGTAGAGGCCGGGCACAGTGGCTCACACCTGTAATCCTAGCACTTTGGGAGGCCAAGATGGGTGGATTGCTTGAGCTCAGGAGTTTAAGACCAGCCTGGGCAACATAGTGAGACCCCATCTCAAAAAAAAAAAAGTCTAGGTAGAGAGATAGGTAAAGGGAATAAAAGAATGTTGCATACAGCTGTGTGGTGCCTGCACCCGAGCTCAAACTAAACCAAGCACAGCAAAACTACAGAGGAAACAGACCCAACCCACTGCCCACAGCTGGTGGGCAGGCGTTTTTTGTCAGCTATCCCCTCCCTCCCAATTCTGCCCTGGATCCTGTCTTCTGTAGTCAAAATGAACTCTATAGCCATACTGAGCCAGCCAGCTCCCTTACAGAATTTCCACTGGGTCTCACATAGCTCAGTTTCCCCCCAAGATATGGCCCTATACTCTGATCTGGCCAGGGGAAAAAAGTAATTACAGCCAGCTGCTTACAAAAAACAGGCAGAGAGATAAAAGAAGAGGGGAGAGACACTCTCGCAACTAAATCAGAATGACACACTATTTAACCTAATTACCTGCAAAGCCGTATCCAGCCATTAAGGATCCATATTCTGTAATAGAATTTCCTGCTATGGAAATACTCACCCACGCACAGGATGTTGAAGCAGAAGCCCTGGCTGACGGACTTATTCACCAGCTGGTCAGGCAAGCTGTCAAACCCCACATGTCCAGCCAGGGGGACAGTTCGGCAACCTTCACCCTAATTTGGAAGGAGTGAGGGAGAAAATGAAAATGTGCTTAAAAGCAGTCTGGGTCTCGCTTCTCCATCCAAATGTTCGCTGTGCAAGGAAGTCACACCCGCCCAGGCCCAGTGTGTCATCTCTTCCCTCGGCTACTCCCTGCTCCAAAGCAAAATGGCCCGTCAGCTTGGAAATCACAGATTCTTGGAGACAGGCATCCTCTAGGCTCAATAGTGAATGTCGCCACAGCTCCAGAGAAAATTACAGAGGAGCTTATTAGGGGCAGGAGAGTGGAGTCAGGGGAGGAGAATGCTGGCACCGAGGTTCACAGACTCGGGTTAAATCTCCACTCAGTCATTTACAAGCTGAGTAACTTGCTGAGACTGTTTCCTTCCACATCTGCCATCTGAGATAATATGGCATATCTTAGAGGTGACTGGGAGCCTCAGAAGCGCTAATACATGTAACGAGCTTAGTATATGCAGAAGTATTCAGTAAGTATTACGAAAAGGGTTTAAAAAGCAATTATTGGGCCGGGTTCAGTGGCTCACACCTGTAATCCCAGCACTTTGGGAGGCCAAGGCGGGGGGATCACTTGAGGTCAGGAGTTCAACACCAGCCTGGCCAACGTGGCGAAACCCTGTCTCTACCAAAAAAACAAAAATTAGCCAGGCATGGTGGTGGGTGCCTATAATCCCAGCTACTTGGGAGACTGAGGCAGGAGAATTGCTTGAACCCGGGAGGTGTAGGCTGCAGTGAGCCGAGATCACGCCACTGCACTACAGCCTGGGCAATAAGAGCGAAACTCTGTCTCAAAAAAAAAAAAAAATCAATTATTGGCTGGTGAAATGTCTCACACCTGTAATCCCAACACTTTGGGAGGCCAAGGTGGGTGGATCACTTGAGGCCAAGAGTTTGAGACCAGCCTGGGCAACACAGTGAGACAACATCTCTACAAAAAATCAAAAATTAGCTGGGCATGGTGGCATGTGCCTGTGTAGTCCCAGCTACTTGGGAGGCTGAGGCGGGAGGATTGCTTGTGTCCAGGAGGTAGAGGCTGCAGTGCGCTATGATGGCACCACTGTACTCCCGCCCAGGTGAGAGAGCAAGATCCTGTCTTAAAAAAAAAGCAATTGTTCCTCTCTCTCTAGGGCATTTTGAGGACCTACAAAGGCAGTGTAGTGTAGAGGTTAAGAGCAGAGGCTTTGAAATCTGGCAGGTGTTAGTTATAGCCCCATCTCCACCATCTCCTGGCTGTGTCACCCTCAGACAAGTTACATAAACTTCTTAAGTTTTCCCCATCCATAAAATCGGAAACTATTGAGTAGGAGTGTGAGGATTATACAGGATCATGCTCCTCAAGCCCTTAGCGTAGTGCCTAGCATGTGGTGAGCATTCAATCAGCAGTAGCTGCTGTTGTTATTCACTGTGGGGTTATCCTTACACCCCCAGCCTGAACGGTACTGCATGGAACACTGTGGCTCCCTATGGCTACAAGAAGCTGCCTCCGTGCTTCCTCTGGGTCCCTTGACTCCCTAAGGGTCAGCCAAGCCACTCCCAGCCCTGGAAAGCAGAGGGCCTTTGCTTCGCCTTCAAGGCCCAAAGCTGCTTATAGTTAATGATTTTACAAAACAGGAGGAGACTCAAACTGGAACAGGATTCCAAGGAGCCAGGGGGAAGCATAAAAGGGGCCTGCGTGGAGCGTGGACTCAAGAAATGTGCCAACTACCAACCAACGGCCACAGGGGAGGGGAGGGGAGGGGACAGGGGAGAAGGGAGCTTGAGACAGCTGAGCTAGACAAGAAGGGAGTACTATGTAAGGAGTCAGTTTCTGTTGGGTGGGGCTGCACCAAGCTTTCCATAACTAGAAAGATGCCAAGAGCAGTCCAAGAAGGGCACGGTTAGTGCCAGGAGGCCCAGCCCAGCATCACAGGCTGCACTAAGCAGGCAGCTCTTCTGTTGGGCTGGACCAGCTTTTAGACTAGGTCCATAATAAGGGCACATTTTCACACTGAAAGGGGTGGGCTGTGAGGGTGGTGGAGCCTCTCAGCAGCCAACTTTGTCAGAACCGGCTCCCAGATAGCCCCTTCACACAGCTTTAGATCTCACTCCCATCGGTGTCACTAGATCCTGTGAGGGCAAGCGACAGGGCTAGTGCCGGTGAATGCCATGTGGCAAGTTCATTACCCTCACACATCTCACCCCACACACTTCCAGTGGAGAACTCTTAACAGACAACCATATGCCATCATTCAGTGAGAGTTGGCGTATTCTCTGCCCCAGGGGGTCCCCTGAAGACACCTGAGGCTGGGTGCAGTGGCTCGCACCTGCAATCGCAGCACTTGGGGAGGCCGAAGTGGGCGGATCTCTTGAGCCCAGGAGTTTGAGACCAGACTGAGCAACATGGCAAAACCCCATCTCAACAACAAGAAAAATACAAAAATGAGCCGGGCATGGTGTCGTGAGCCTGTGGTCTCAGCTACTCAGCAGGCTGAGGTGGGAGGATCACCTGAGCCCAGGAGGTCGAGGCTGCAGTGAGCCATGATCTCGCCATTGCACTCCAGCCTGGGTAACAGAGCAAGACACTGTCTCGGTCGGGCGCGGTGGCTCATGCCTGTAATCTCAGCACTTTGGGAGGCCGAGGCGGGCGGATCACGAGGTCAGGAGATGGAGACCATCCTGGCTAACACGGTGAAACCCCGTCTCTACTAAAAATACAAAAAATTAGCCGGGCGTGGTGGCGGGCGCCTGTAGTCCCAGCTACTTGGGAGGCTGAGGCAGGAGAATGGCGTGAACCTGGGAGGCTGAGCTTGCAGTGAGCCGAGATCGCGCCACTGCACCCAGCCTGGGCGACAGAGCGAGACTCCGTCTCAAAAAAAAAAAAATAATAAAGACAGCTGAGCCTCATGAGTGGTTCACATCACTCAAGGCTTTGTTCTACGTTCACCCCTTTCTGCTTCTCCTTCTCATTTCCCCTTCTCTTTATTAAAGCAAACAAAGTAAGATGCAAGATTCCCACTGCTAGTTCTTGGTCCGCAACGCTGCAGGGGAGTCAGGGACATGAGAACTGATATGCTTTCTTTACGGAGCCTCCGATGTAGCAGGCATCGGAAATTGAGGTGGACTCAGAGTTGAGGTTTCCTGAGCCATTCGTTATCACCCCTGGCTGCCTCTTCCGGCCTCCAACAAATTCAGCACCATGAAGCTTCAAGTGCTCCAAAGTCAAAAGGAGAGGAAATGAATTTTCAAACTGAAGACAGTGCTGTAAAGAGCCCTAAACGGCAGAAGAAAAAATTTTCTTTTCTTTCCTTTTTTTTTTTTTTTTTTTTTTTTTGATAAGGAGTCTCTCCCTGTCTCCCAGGCTAGAGTGCAGTGGCGCGATCTCAGCTCACTGCAACTTCCGCCTCCCAGGTTCAAGCGATTCTCCTGCCTCAGCCTCCCGAGTAGCTGGGTGCCCACCACCGCACCCGGCTAATTTTTTGTATATTTTAGTAGAGATGGGGTTTTGCCATGTTGGCCAGGCTGGTCTTGAACTACTGACCTCAGGTGATCCACCCGCCTTGGCCTCCCAAAGTGCTGGGATTACAGGCATGAGCCACCATGCCTGGCCCAAAAGAAATAATTTTTTAAGCCCTAAGAAGCAGAAGTATGGACTTCATTTCCTAAGCAATGGGATTTGGGGGATTTTGAGTGATTTGAGCGGGGAGGGCCATGATACAGGGAGTGTTTTTAAAAGATCACTCCAGCTGCAGGGTGTTTGCTTGATTGGATGGACAGAGAGACTAGGAGCAGGAAGACATAGGAGGAGATGACTCCAATAATGTTGAGCCAGCAGAGTGACATCCAGGCACTGTGACAATAAATGCTGGTTGGTGTGAACTGACCTGACTTGGGACTCAAAGAGAAGGAACAAATTTGAGAGATGTCTTAAGAAGGGATGAGCCTCTGCCGGGAGCAGTGGCTCACGCCTGTAATCCCAGCACTTTGGGACGCTGAGGCAGGCGGATCACGAGGTCAGGAGTTCAAAACCAGCCTGGCCAACATGGTGAAACCCCATCTCTACTAAAAATACAAAAATTAGCCGGGCGTGGTGGCGGGAGCCTGTAATCCCAGCCACTCAGGAGGCTGAGAGGCAGGAGAATCACTTGAACCCAGGAGGCGGAGTTTGCAGTGAGCCGAGATTGCGCCACTGCACTCCAGCCAGCCTGGGGGACAGAGAGAGACTCCGTCTCAAAAATAAATACATTAATTAATTAAAAAAGAAGGGATGAGCCTCAAGGAGTGATTGGGCAGAGGGAACAGCACCATGGAGACACACAGGAAAGCCAGGAAAAGATGCCTGTTTAATGGGGACGATGAGGAGACTGATTTTAAATTAGCTGTTACTAAAAAAATTACATTTATCAGATTTTTTATTTTGTGGAAGTAATCAATGTTCACTGTAGAAATTTTAGAACATACAGATAATAATAAAGAAGAAAATCAAAATCAACCATAATATCACTCTCCAGAGATAAACACTGTTAATTTTATTTATTTATTTATTTATTAGAGATGGAGTTTCTCTCTTGTTGTCCAGGCTGGAGTGCAGTGGCACAATCTCGGCCCATGGGTTCAAGCGATTCTCCTGCCTCAGCCTCCGGAGTAGCTGGGACTACAGGTGTGCACCACCACGCCCAGGTAATTTTTGTATTTTTAGTAGAGACGGGGTTTCACCTTGTTGGCCAGGCTGGTCTTGAACTCCTGACCTCAAATGATCCGGCCACCTCGGCCTCCCAAAGTGCTGGGATTACAGGAGTGAGCCACCATGCCCAGCCACTGGTGACTTTTAGAATCGTTATTTCTTTTGTATCTGTTACCCAGTGTCCAATACACCTAAATTAACTGAGGAGTTTGGGAAAGAAGGGACATAGAACCTGGTCAATGTGTTTTTCTTGCTAACTGGGATTTAAGCAGCAAACTTTTTGTCTCAATCCCTGTAGCTAAGAAAGCTTCAAAAATGTATTTGTGGCCAGGCACGATGGCTCACGCCTGTAATCCCAGCACTTTGGGAGGCCGAGGCGGGTGGATCATGAGGTCAGGAGTTTAAGACCAGCCTTGCCAACATGGTGAAACCCCATCTCTACTAAAAATACAAAAATTGGCTGGGCGCAGTGGCAGATGCCTGTAGCCCCAGCCACTCGGGAGGCTGAGTTAGGAGAATCACCTGAACCCGGGAGGCAGAGGTTGCATTGAGCCGAGATCACGCCACTGCACTCCAGGCTGGGCGACAGAGTAAGACTCTGTCTCAAAAAAAAAAAAAAAATGTATTTGTATAGTTCCTACTTTAGGAAATCCTGTCTGGCAAACACTATGCACCCTTGCTTTGATGAATCTTATAAGATGTCAAGGTCATCATTATGAGTATCAGTCCGCATTGTTCAGAGTTAAATACGCAAAGGTAGGAAGGACAGAAGGACACAACATTGAACTGAATGTACACTGACCCCAGCACAGCCCCTGGAAGTTTCTCCCCTCCTCTCTCACTAAATCTCTGATATCTTATCTCTTTCCTCTTTCTCCTTAAGGTGGCCTGATTAATTGAGGGCCTGATTACTTTGATTGCAGTTAATTGAATGTTCCTTGACTACAATGTGCACGAGAGGAGATGGAACCGGCAACTCGGCCCAGCATGTCTGACACTAAATCTCAAGTTTTCATCTTTAGTAGCAGGTGGTGCCATATTACCATACTGAAGGCCTGAACTGAGATGCTGGAATGGCCAAAGTCACCATTTTAAATTGCACTTCTCTCATAACCCTGCAACCTCCTCTCAGAATCTGTACAAAGATCTATTACAAGGAAATTTATTACAGCACAGTTTATAATGCTGAAAAAAAAACCCAACCTAAATGTCCAACAATAGGAAAATATTTAACCAAATTATGGTACACGCATATTCTGGAATATTCTACATCCATTAAGAAGCATGTGGGTAGTTCTGTATGTACTGATGTGAGTATCTCCAAGACATATTATAAAACAGAAAACAGAAGTTATAGGGCGACTGTAATAAAATAGAAGAAAATGGAAGTTATTACATGACTGTAATCCCAGCATTTTGGGAGGTCGAGGCAGGTGGCTCGTTTGAGCCCAGGAGTTTGAGACCAGCCTGGGCAACACAGCAGAATCCCGTCTCTACAAAAAATACAAAAATTAGCCAAGTGTGTTAGCACACACCTGTAGTCCCAGCTACCCAGGAGGCTGATGTGGGAGGATTGCTTGAGCCCGGTAGGTCGAGGATGTAGTGGGCCAAGATTGTGCCACTGCACTCCAGCCTGGGCAACAGTGAGACCCTGTCTCAAAAAAAAGAAAGAAAAAAAAAAGAAAATAGAAGTTGTAAACTATAAGCACAATATGAGCCCATATATGCCCCAGAAGCCCTGTAGATGTGTATTTGCACGTAAATGTATGTGGATGCATAGAAAGAAGACTGAAAATACAGCCACCAAACCCACAATCGTGGCTACCTCAGGGGAGGGGGATGGAAATAGGGGCTCAGTCAAGGGAGTAGTCGGTATGCTTCCCTATTGTTTGACTCTTTTATAGCACGAATGTATTCGCATGTTACCCATGTAATTTTAAAACATTTTTAATATAAGAAAGAAGAGTTCTCACTCAGCTTTGCAGCAGGGGTAATTAGGATGCAGAGAGTCTGAGAGGAGCTAAAAGGAAGGCAAAATGAAAGAGTGCTCCTGAGAACTGGGAGAGCGCCCCACTCCCCTCCCCAATTACATTTCCTGTTTTCTCCTCATCTGCAGTCACCTGTGGTTTTTAAATACGTTATACCACATTTCATATCACAGGCAGAAACACCGCTCTCTTTCTCTTCCGCCTCCTCTCCTGAGGACACACCAATTTCGTTTTTTAATTGAATATTCGTAAGGTTCATATTATCAAGAACAAGTTATGGTGGTTCCAGCTGCGCATCTTTCTCTCATTGCTGTTACTGAAAATAAAGAGTCCCTTAAGCACCCGAGTAGGTCACCTCTGTCCCCCACTCCCCTTGGCCCCTCTTCCAACCTCTGTGATAGTAAGCAAGCCGTATTTGAGGCCTCTGGGAACTGAGGGTGCATCTGTGTCAATGGAGAATTTCCCGCCTCTGTTTCAAACCAGGGTGGCTAAATTAGTAGCTGTCATTCTAAAGAATAAAAGCAAAAAGTTTGAAACTCATTGCTGATGACTAGGCTGTCCCTAAACTTTCTCCTCTGGCCATTCCCATCCAAATACTAGGAAAGCGGCCAGGTGCGGTGGCTCATGCCTGTAATCCCAGCACTTTGGGAGGCCAAGGCGGGCAGATTACTTGGGGCCAGGAGTTCGAAACCAGCCTGGCCAACACTGGGAAAACCCGTCTCTACTGAAAATACAAAAATTAGCCAGGCTTTGTGGCTCATGCCTGTAGTCCCAGCCAGTTGGGAGGCTGAGGCAGGAGAATCGCTTGAACGCGGGAGGCGGAGGTTGCAATGAGCTGAGATCGCACAACTGCACTCCAGTCTGGGCAACAGAGGGAGACTCTGTCTCAAAACAAACAAACAAACAACAACAACAAAAATGCTAGGAAAGAAAAGAAACACTGAAACCGGACTCTCTTCAGTCACCTACTGGTGGGCCCAAGCTCTCACACCTCCCTTTTCTCCATTTCCACTCTCAGCCCTGAACACTGATGTCTGAAAGACCGTGCAAATCTCCAAGACTATAAATCATCGGTTCAGTGATACATGATGGAATATTAAGCAGCTGAGAAAAATGTTTTCTAAGAATTTTTAATGACAAAAGGAAATGCTCACCAAAGGCAAACAACAACAGGAAAACCAACCTGTATACACAGGGTCATCCCAATGATGGGGGAAAATACACATTTTTTAAAAGATTAGAAGAACACATGCCAAAATAATGTCAGTGATTTCTTTTGGGTAGAGAGGTTGTAGGTGATGTTGCTTTTCTGGGTTTTCCAAATGTTCTACAATAGGCATATTTTACTTTTATAAACGGGGAAAATGTTACTTTTTAAAAAAAGATTCTATGATGATACTTTCCTGGGTACAAAAGTGGCCTCAGGTATTTTAGAAAAATATTGAACTACAACCAAAAAGGTGCCTGACAATTTGGGTCATCAGAGCATTTAGCTTTCAGGCAGTTTTACTGTATATAAAACATTTATTTTACCAGCAATACAATAAAACCCTATTAGTCTCCTTATTATAACTTCTTTTTTTTTTTTTTTTTTTTTTTTTGAGACAGTGTCTCACTCTGTCAACCAGGCTGGAGTGCAGTGGCGCGATCTCGGCTCACTGCAACCTCTCCCTCCTGGTTTCAAGCAATTCTCCTGCCTCAGCTTCCTGAGCAGCTGGGATTACAGGTGTGTACCACCACACCCAGCTAATTTTTGTATTTTTAGTTTAGTAGAGATGGGGTTTCACCATGTTGGCCAGGCTGGTCTAGAACTCCTGACTTCAGGTGATCCACCCGCCTCGGCCTCCCAAAGTTCTGGGATTATAGGCGTGAGCCACTGTGCCCAGCCCCCTTATTATAACTTATTATTACATATTATATATATAACTTATTGTCATACAGTATAATTTCTTATTATAATGATTCATGTGAACCAGAAGTCAAATCATATATCCTGAAACATGTAGCAAAAAGTCTTGATGAAACAATCAGGTAGCTGATAGCTTCCCCTGCTGCCTCCAATGCTGCCAAGGATGCCGCTGTATTATGTCATAAGAACCACAAAAGCACTGATAAGTTCCCAGAGGTTTTTTTTTTTTTTTTTTTTTTTCTGAGATGGAGTCTCACTCTGTCTCTCTCAGGCTGGAGTGCAGTGGCACGATCTCAGCTCATTGCAACCTCCGTCTCCAGGGTTCAAGTGATTCTCCTACCTCAGCCTCCCGAGAAGCTGGGATTACAGGCGCCCACCCCAACATCCAGCTAATGTTTGTATTTTTAGAAGAGACGGGGTTTTGCCATATTGGCCAGGCTGGTCTCGAACTCCTAACCTCAGGTGATCCGCCCGCCTCAGCCTCCTAAAGTGCTGGGATTACAGGTGTGAGCCCCCGCACACAGCCAAGTTCCCACAGGTTTTAAAAACAATTCTCAAATGCATCCAACACATCAAATATCAGAATGTCCCTCATGCTAATTAAGCCAGGCTAAGAGGAAACTGAGTAGTAGCAATGCCCTATCCTGGGAAAGAGAAATGTGGGGGCTGTTCTAAGGAGAAATAAGGCCTACAAAAGCTGGCAGCACCCCCAAGGGGCCTCAGAAATGCCCTTCAGTTGGGGAGCAGTTGTGCTGAAGAAGCACAAGACAGACTATCCTTACCAGACAGAGCAGGAGGCCCATTTTTGGCAAATCCAATAGATGAAACTGATTTTAATACACAAGATAAATTCCAGAGTGGCTTTTCATTCTATAAAAGGATTCACAGCAGGATTCCATTAAGTAGCCAGCTCTTCTACTGCATTGAAAGCAGGATTCAATAGACAAACATTCAGCTGTCATGTACCTTTATAGGAAGACAATAGCTATCTACACCTACATGGACAGGCAATATCTGAAGGGTTGTTTCTGTTCCACTTACCGAGAGCCTGCTGAGCTAAAAGCATAGATCGACCTTCCCTACAACTCTCTCCCCACCCAGCTCAAGGGGTCAAAGCAGGGAAGGGGTGGGGTTCAATTCTGCCACCTCATTCGGAAGCAGACGCAGGCAAGGACCTAAAAGAAATGAGGCTGGAGAAAAAGGAAACATAAGCACCATACAATGTTAGAGCTGGAAACGCCCTTAAAGATCACCTAATCCAGCCCTTGCGTTTCACAAAAGGGGAAACAGAGACTCACAGAGAGGAAGTGACTTGGCTCACGTCACAGACTGATTTAGTGACAGAGAATAGTGCTAGGATCCAGGCCCCTGTCGAGCCAACGGCCACTCTCAAATGGAAAAGCTGACTCAAGTGGCACATGTGTTTCTTTATACTGGTAAAATTCCGGGACATTGAGCTTCTGGCTTGATGCTGGTCAGGGGCAGAAGGGTCAAGGAACCGAATCTGGAAACCCGTGAGCTCCCCAAGGTGGTTCTGGCCCACAGAAGGCAACTGAAGCAGTCAATGCGGTGGAAGGCACTCATTGTGTGTTCCTGCTCTCTACTCACTTCCCCACTTTTTCCTCCTGTTTCCCTCTCTTTTGACTGCGGCCTAAGTCTCAGCCTGGCCAGCTGCCCAGTTCTGCTGAAGAACCCCAAGACTAACACAAGCTTAAGTCTAGGTCAAATATCCCCACCTCAGGCCAGGGGTGACCCTTGCTCAGGGTGAGTGAAACTTTCCCACAAAAGCCAGCCAGATTCCCTGGAAGCCAGACAATTGAAAGAGAGTTTTCTAGGTGTTCTGGCCATTGTTACCTCCAATCTGCTAAAAAAGAAAAGGTTTACCCACAGGCCTCTGGGTGAATGCCCAACTGCCCTCTGGGGAGCCTGAATTTGCCTCTGCCTCCATCTGGTCTTGTTTAATGGGGATCTGAAAAAACCCAGTTCCTGCCTCAGCGCCAGTGTTCAGAGCTGGGGGCCTCCAATGTGAAAGGAAACCGAACACGACCTCACACCTCATCAGGGCCAGGAAAACAGAGTTCTGCCCCTGTTACCCCAGGGCCTTCATTCCAGGTCAGAGAGGGCCATGGCAGGGGAAACCTGAGCCCTGAGGCCTCTCGCTGAGAAGGCCTGCAGATCTTTTCCCTGGTCACCTTTAAGTGAGTGGAAGGGCCGGCTGAGAGCGCGCTGCATAATTCAGCAGATGGCTGCCTCTAATGAGAAGACACTGAAGAAGAGGGTAACATTATTTCTCACCCTCCTGAGCATGTGGCCTCCTTCCTCTGTGCAGGCAGCAGAGAAACCCACGGTTTCAAATCCCAGCAGCAGAAGCCTCCTCCTGCCAAACTGAGGAGGAAGGGTCTGTGTTTCTAATTTATTCTGCGCCCCCCCCTCCAGTTGTTACTTAAAATAATCCATCATTACATGGCTGGTGGCTCCAAGATTTTTATTTAAAGCAATATGGAGAAGAAAAAATAAAAAAGAAAACCCACACAACCCGTGACTGTGCTATATTGGATTTAAGCTGAGAATCTTTTTAATATCAGAGAGTCTCCGAATCACCCTAGTATACTCTTCCCTGGGCCCTATGGGGGTGCTGAGGGAGTGTAGTGAAAAGAGGGGGAAGAGAGGTCATGGCAGGATTTTGATGTCTTAGAAACATCATGAAAAGACAAGTGTTTTTAAACAAGGAATCTGTGTCATCTGGTGGGTGTTTAATCGTATCACCCACTGACCAGCAATAGCACTTCGGACTAAGTAACTTGGTCTCCCTACACCCATTAAATAAAGAGAACAGTAATACTTGTCCAGGAAGCCATTGGGGAAAATGAAATCATACAGATGGAAGCATTTCGAGATCGTTGAAAGAAACATGTTACATATATCCATGGCTTTCCTTCTTTCCTTCTTTTTCCTTCTTTCCTTCTTTCTTTCTTTCATCTGTCTTTTTTTTTTTTTTTTCTTTTTTGAGACGGAGTCTTCCTCTGTCGCCCAGGCTGGAGTGCAGTGGCACAATCTCGGCTCACTGCAAGCTCCGCCTCCCGGGTTCACGCCATTCTCCTGCCTCAGCCTCCAGAGTAGCTGGGACTACAGGCACCCGCCACCATGCCCGGCTAATTTTTTAATTTTTAGTAGAGATGGGGTTTCACCGTGTTAGCCAGAATGGTCTGGATCTCCTAACCCCATGATCTGCCCGCCTCGGCCTCCCAAAGTCCTGGGATTACAGACGTGAGCCACCGCACCTGGCCTCATCTGTCTTGAATGTAGTTTTAATGTACATGCAACTAAAAGCCCTTCTCAATTGTTCATGCTAATATTAAACCATGGCTCTGATCATCCAAAAACCCAGGCAAGTCCAGAAATCAGCCCTACTTAGTTTGGGAATACCTTTTTCCAGAGGACTTATCTTCCTAATTGGCTTTGCTCAGGCTAATGCAATAGGTTTGCTCCCTTATAGCACACAAAGGCAGTGGCCATGCTTGGTAACAAAGCCAGCAATTAATAGAAAATTTACAGCAGAGACTCCACAAAGTAAATGCTATGCACATGACTGCAGATCAAAATCTCATTAGATGATACAGACAAATCACTCTGCTGTAATGTAGTTTTGTATTAAGAACACCGCTAACACTCACATTTCCAGGATTTAGGATGTAAAAAGGAAACAGGGCTTATTCCTGCCTTTCATCTGGAAGCTCTGAGAGGGCAGAGTTCCTGCGTGCCTTGGCCACCACTATATCCTCAGCACCTGGCACGGGGCCTGGCCGATCAGTGCCCAGTGAATATGTGCTGAAGGAATGAATGAAAATAAAAGTGGGTGAATTGGCAAATGAAATGTTCCCAACCCAGTAGCAGATGTGAGATCTCACCCACCTTCACACCTACCCATTTCCTATTTGAAGCCCTCAGGAAGCCCTTCCTGTCACCCTCTGCCTCCATTCATTGCTGAGTTAGGTTCCCTTAGTAATGAAATCTCATGGCAGGCAGTCACTCTCCTGTGTAGCACTTATCACAAAGATAATTAGATAGTGATTTGTGTCTGCCTCCACCAGTTCCTTGAAAGAAGGGACCATGTGCATTGGGGGGACATTGTCATTCTGCCCGCTTTTTATTTTGAAAAATCCCAGGCCGGGCGCTGTGGCTCACACCTGTAATCCCAGGACTTTGAGAGGCCAAGGCGGGCAGATCACGAGGTCAGGAGTTCGAGACCAGCCTGGCCAACGTGGCGAAACCCTGTTTCTACTAAAAATACAAAAATTAGCCGGGCACGGTGGTGCACACCTGTAATCCCAGCTACTCGGGAGGCTGAGGCAGGATAATTGCTTGAACCCAGGAGGCGGAGGTTGCAGTGAGCTGAGATCGTGCCACTGCATTCCAGCCTGGGCGACAGAACAAGACTCCATCTCGGGGAAAAAAAAAAAAAA
Source organism: Pan troglodytes (assembly GCF_028858775.2). Classification (NCBI taxonomy): domain Eukaryota; kingdom Metazoa; phylum Chordata; class Mammalia; order Primates; family Hominidae; genus Pan; species Pan troglodytes. Next base: position 117,204,608 of record NC_072421.2, read on the forward strand.
AGGAAAAGAAGAAAAGAAACATCCCAAACACACAGAGAAGTTAGAAAACAATGTAATGACTGTCCAAAAACCCCTCAAATTTAGAATCAACATTTTAAAATATTTAGGGCCATGTAAACTTTCTCCCGTGTTGTATCACCAATAGAGCTAGGTAATAGGGTTTTGTTTTCTATGTTTGAGGTACGATACTACCTTTAGTGGGTGGTGGTAGGAACGCCTGAAGCAGAGACCTCAAAGGGAATCAAAGGGTAACTGCCACGTGATGATAGCAAAACCAGAGTGCAGCAGCAATCTTTTCCCCACCTGAAGACAGTTGCTCTGAGACAGTTGACCCAGACCAACCCCAGCTAACTTTGTAGGGCAAAGTTAGCCCCTGAAAGTTCACTTGGGAGAATGACCACTACCTAGATTGCCACTAGAGAAAGCTTCATTGTTCACATTGTGGGACTAGTTCAAGCCAGAATCATCCAGATGCTCTTGGTATGGGCCGGCATTTACGGTCTGGATCCCAGAATGCAACATTGAAAGGAACAGCTCATTAAAAGAGCCAGCACATGCAGCTTTTGGGGCTTGCCCTGTGCCTTGGTTACCTTGGACAAGTCATGGAACCTCTCGAAATATATATTAATAGCAGCCCAAGCCACCTCATAGTCAGGAGGTGAGGTGGGGCATCACAAGGATCTTCTATAGTTCTTTAATTATTTCACAGTGTCCACAATTTGTCATTCCAACTAGACTATAAGCTTAAAAGCCACGAACTTTTTTTTGTTTTGTTTTTTGAGACGGATTCCCGCTCTGTCGCCCAGGCTGGAGTGTAGTGGCACGATCTCGGCTCACTGCAAGTGCCGCCTCCCAGGTTCACACCCTCAGCCTCCACAGTAGCTGGGACTACAGGTGCCCGCCACCACGCCTGGCTAATTTTTTCTATTTTTAGTAGAGATGAGATTTAACCATGTTAGCCAGGCTGGTCTCGAACTCCTGACTTTGTGATCCACCCACCTCGGCCTCTTTTTTTTCTTTTTTGAGATGGAGTCTTGCTCTGTTGCCCAGGCTGGAGTGCAGTGGTGCAATCTTGGCTCACTGCAACCTCTGCCTCCAGGGTTCAAGCGATTCTTCTGCCTCAGCCTCCTGAGTAGCTGTGATTACAGGCACGCACCACCACGCCTGGCTAATTTTTGTATTTTTAGTAGATACGGGGTTTCACCATGTTGGCCAGGCTGGTCTCGAACTCCTGACCTCATGATCTGCCCACCTCAGCCTCCCAAAGTGCTGGGATTACAGGCATGAGCCACCAAGCCCAGTCCGATCACGAACGTTTTTTAAAGCCTGCTACCTTTTTTTGTCCAGTTGACAAGGGCTAACCATAGTGCTGGCCACATATCAGTCAATCAAATAAATATGGACACAGTGGAGAAATGGTGTTGTCACACCAAATCGTTTGTGGTGTTCATTCAAATGGGACGGACTTGTATTATGTGCACCAGAATTGAACTTCCAAGTTGGCTGCATGCAATATAAGCCCTACCCAACAACTTGAAGGCTTGTTTTAGTCACTAAGGATGTTTACCCACAGTGACTCTCAACTGATTCTAGAAAGAACACACACCCCCCCCCCACACACACACACACACACTAGGGCACTTACTCGCATGTTACCACGTCTCAGAGCTCATTAAAAAGAATTCCTGGCCGGGAGCAGTGGCTCATGCCTGTAATCCCAACACTTTGGGAGGCTGAGGCGGGTGGATCACAAGGTCAGGAGTTCGAGACCAGCCTGGCCAACATGGTGAAAACCCCCCTCTACTAAAAATATCAAAACTAGCCAGGCGTGGTGGGGGGTGCCTGTAATCCCAGCTACTCGGGAGGCTGAGGCAGGAGAATCGCTTGAACCTGGGAGGCTGAGGTTGCAGTGAGCCGAGATCATGCCACTTGCACTCCAGCCTGGGCAACAGAGCAAGATTCCGTCTCAAAAAAAAAAAAAAAAAAGAATTCCTAAGCTAGCCACACTTAGGTTTATTCTCTAGTCTTCTGTTCCCAAACCCTGAATACATGTTCCTTGGAGGAAACAAGCAGCAACCAGATGTCCAAGGTCTCCTGAGTTAACTCCGTCTTCCCTGGTGAATTACAACTTATTGCAGACACAAAGGAGAACAGAGAGACAAATGACACATAAACAGGAGCTTCACTGGCTGGGGGAGGGGGGCATGGAGAGTGACGTCAGTTTTCCCAGAAACCCATTTATCACGATAACAAGGTCTCGAGTGCTTAGGCTGCTCTTTCAGCTTCAGAATCTGGCGTACAATTATGTTCTTCATCATACAGTATGGCAAGGCCAGCCAGAGCAAACTGGAGCCATGCAAAGCAAACCAAGTGGCCCTAAAGCACCCCCTCACCCCCATCTGCAGAACAAAGGGCATCTCTAGGTTGCCTGAGTTGTGCCTGAGGTGAAACACACACAACCTTCTGGAATGTTCCCCATTGCAACACCTGCCCTGCAATCCTAATCCAGGCAAGAGAAACTGGTGAGAGTATGGAGGACAGGTCGATGCAAATTCATTAGCTGACATGAAAAATCATTAGCGTCATTTTTGGATGGAGCTAGTGTAATCCCAGAGATTAATTCCTCTACTTCAGCTATACCATCTCTGAAATGCAGGTAACCAGGAGCAGAAAAGCCACAGTAGAAAAGAGGGAGCCCTCAAAACACTAAAGCAATAAACAACGAGAGTGCCAATCTTGGGGGAAGAAAATTCTCTCAAATTGCATCATCACAGAGAATGTCTCCTGTCTACTCCTGGTCCTTCCACAACATGACTGCATAAAGTGCTCTGTGCTAGGGTGTGCAGGGGGTGGAGGAGGTTCCGAAGAAATGATCCTGCCCTTCCAAACAGGGACAAAAGAGACATTAATACATATTCTGTAGAGAAAATATTATCAGATTCTGGCTTCAGATTTTGTAAAATCAATTTCAATTACACCAAATACCTAGAGGCTTTTTTTTTGTACTGTAGTTGCATTGCATGAACTATTTTCCTAAATAAGTAAGCTACAAGGTTGAAAAACATTTTTATGTGGTTCGGAGATTTTCGTCAAGTAGTATGTGGTGTCATGGGATTTGACCTACCTCTGTCTCCCACTCCTTCCCCACCTCGGGGTGCTGGTGGGCTTATTAAAGTCCCAGATACCCATGGATGAATAGAATAGCTAGGGTGTCCCCCCCAAATGGAATTCATCGCCCTTTGCAACCAAACTTCTGGTTTAAAAAACAAACATGGAGCCTCAGGTCACTTCAACATGGTTTCTCTGCACATCCCAGGCTGGAAAACTTCAGTTCTTTAAATGAAGATTTTCTTTTTTTCCCCAGAGTCGGTCGCCAACAAAAAAAGAGACGGCACCGCTTTTGCGAGTCTCACACTTATTTTCCTGAGTCTCCATAGAAAGAAGCCAGCTCCACAGGTTTTGGCACACAAGCCCAGTTACACTGAACATGCACCCGAGACAGATCCTCAGAGGCCCGCTCCAAAACATGCCAAAATACGCAGCCAGCCACCTACAGGCCAGCCAACTGCACCCCACACTGACGCACAAATGAGACCCAGAGGCACACAGCACAAGCAGACAGAGAGGCGTTCGGACACACACCACAGAGGTGAGCACACTCAGAGAAACAGGCGGACTTCTTTGGGTCACAGACAGAACCCCGGCGCCGCCGCCGCCCGCCCGGGAAGACACGAGCGCGCGCGCGTGCACACATACGCGCACACCGATACACACACAGACGCAGTCACATATGTAATGCATATAGAGAAACCCTATCCCAGCCAGTCACCTCCCCGCCCCCCTCGCCACTCACCGCCTTCTGCCCCAGGCTAACCCCAGCCCCGCGCCTCTTTGCCTGTGCGGTCCCGGGTCACAACGGGCAGCCGTGCGCAGGGGCGCGGCAAGGCCAGGGTGCCAGGGACCCGGAGGGCTCGGCGGCTCCTACGGCCATTCATTCGGCAACGCCCCAGCCGTGGGGCCGCAGCTGCAGCGAGGGAGGCGGCGGCGCTCACTGCGGCTCTTGGGCAATGCAAGTTCAGCCGCCGGCCCGCAGGTTTTGCCTGCCCCCCTGCCGCCCCCCGCCCCCCGCGCGTCACCACCGTTTTCCGGGACAGGCTGAGGGACTGAGCTGCTGACCCCGGGAGCAGAAGTCCCACCGTGCCCTTGGCTCCTGGATGCTGCCCACTGCCCTCCTCGCGATGTGGCGGCGGCGGCCAGGTCTCCTTGACCCTCCCCAGGCCCTCGGCCCCGGCCCTGCCACCCAAGCTCTGCACTTACCACCTGGCGAGCTATATCGGTCGCTGCCATCGCTCCTGCGTCCGCCAGGGCTGCCACGGGTGCCGCCGCAACGGGAGCTACTGCACAGGAAACAGAGGAGCTCCTCCGACAAAGAGAAAGTGTTACACTTCGGGCGCGACCAAGTCCGGTGGGGGGAGGTGCAAGGGAGGGGCCCCCTCGCCGCTGCTCCAACCCCAACCTCCCCTCTACCGCCCACCCCTTGAAAGTAGGGTATGGAGAGGGGGCGGATTTAACGCGCCGCTTCCCCCTATGGCCAGCCCAGTTCCAGTTCTTCCTGCAACCCCAGCCATAGGCTTCTACGAAGGGGGGCGGGGGCTCCCCTCGGTGACCACGTCCTCTGCCCCCCCGCCACTTGGCTCCGTGGTACGTCCCGACCTCTGCTGAATTGTCACACCCCCCTGCTCTCCTTTACATCCCTAAGTCCCCAGACCCCGAAGGCTGGAAGGGAGCCCCCGCCCCTCCCCCCTCCCATACTCTGCTCAGCGGCCGAGCTCTGCAGTTCTCCTCCCGGCCCCCGTTACCCCCCTTCCTTTCCACCGAGATCCCAAGGTGCTTAGATGGGTGCGCCTTGGCCGCTGGAGTCTCGATGCCCCACTGTCGTGTCTCCCTCCCCCCATGGCCCGGGAGTGCAGCTGCGGCCGAGGTACTGGGGAGGCCTGCGGCACCTGCCGCTCCACAGTACAGCTTAGAAAGGGGGCCCGTGGGGGGAGCCGCACTGCAGCCCGGCAACTGAGCTGAGCTGTGGCATGTGGGGTCCGAGGCTAGAGGTCTTGAGACGCTGCTTCTGCCCTGGGGTTTCCAAGCCTTGGGTGCTGTGGGCTGTAATTCGTGGAGCCAAGCTCACCACCTTCGGGTACCTAGTACAGACGGAACCCACGCCTCCTCTCTCCGACCCAGCCCTAGACGCTCAGCAAGACCAGAGACTCAGACCACCCACCCCTTCTAGTACCAGAGGAGGGGCTGGAGATGAAGGTTCTCAGCTCTATGGAGCGAAATGGAGGGGCGGGTGACGGGGAGCGGCCTCCAGTCACTCTGTCCCGCCCCCTGATTTCTCCTTGACCCTCATTCAGCCCGGGACAAGGCGGCCAATAGGGCGCAGAGGAGAGAACTTCCGAAGGCAGGGGTGCGCCCGCCCGCCCTCCTTATCCCCGTGGCCCACCTCCGCGGGTCCTCTCTCGTGGGCACCTCTCCACTTCTCCGGCCTTGGCGCCCTCCCCTGCCTCCTGGGACTGGCCTCTTGCTAGCTCCCTGTCACTGGAGCACGCTGGCTGATTTGGCATGCCCGAGGCCCCAGCGGGAGGGACAGTACATTCCACTCCTCAAAAGGGCAGGTTCCCTGGTGTGGGAGAGAGACCTGGGCCCGCCAGAGGGACCCCAGATGGGGGAGGGGATGACGAGCCTATGGAGGAAACCCGGGCCCAAGAGGGGGCCCCAATGGAGCATGGAAGATGACCCCGTAGAGGCCCAAGGCTGGAGCAGCTGAGGAGGAGGCAGGAGAGAGGGAAAAAGAAAAGAAGGAACCAGGGAGAGAGAGGAAGAAGGGACTCGATCCAGAGGCCCTGGTCTCGGAGAAGTCAGGGAAGACAAGAAAATGGAGTAGCCAAAGAAGAGCATGCCTGGCACTTGGTTCCACCTGCTGGATGGAGCTTCTCACACTCTCTCGGGAAGCCCTTTATGTATGTACCCTGTGCGCCTGGAGAACAAGGACTCAGCAAACGCATCCCAGGGCCGAGTGCAGGGCCTCGCAGTCAGGAGGCACTCTATTAAGCGGAGGGCAGAGAACTTGGATGCGTGCGAGGGGGGCGGGGAGAAGAAAGAAGAGACACAGTGAGGGAATAGCAGTAAGGACAGTCATGAAGAGCCAAGTATTCAGGGAGCGCCACTGTGCGCCTTCATTGTGCTGGAGACCCAGGAGCGGCCTAAAGAGAAGAGCCTGGCAAAATCAGGGATCAGCGCAGAGGAGTTCCGCGAGACAGAAGGCGCAGGCCATAGGGCGGATGGCGGTGGCAAGGAAGAGGGGCAGCTGGAGTCTTTCAGACTCTCTGGAGCTTTGGGGCAGGGCCTGAGCCCTGGACTGGGTTGGCAGTGACACGGGGGACCAGTGCTATATCTGAGGAACCACGGTGAGGCTTGGGCCCCAACCGCATGGGGGCGGGGAGTCAGAGGTGACTGGCGGCTTCCAGGCTGGGTGTCTGGGACAGGGCTCTTCCCTGGCAAAGGCTAGGGCGAGGTGGACTGAAAGGCCCCGAGGTCACTAGCCCCGATCTGGACTTGGGGTTTGGGTGGTGGTGGGACAAAAGGGGAGAATTTGGAAGCCAGAGCAGAAAGCTGCTGCCGGAACGGGAGGGGACTGGAGGGCTGCGGGTCTCCCGGGAGAATCCCCCACGCACTGCCCCGCCCGCCTTAGCACTCCTCGCGGACTGAAGCTCCGTACTTACCGGCCCAGCGCTGGGGGCACCTGAGCACGGAATCCTTGGTGTCTCATCCATATGCCCCATTCGGCCCTCCTGTCCCTAGAGACTACCAGAACCTCACTGCGGCCTCCTCTTCCAAAACGCTGAACCTCGAAGACCTGAACTAAGTGCTTAATTCAAGTCTCCTGGGACCCTTTGGTTCCTCCAATACCTGCCCACCTGCGGCTACAAGTCCCTCCTGGGGCCTGGGCCTCCAGCCTCCTTCGGTGGGGTGTGGGTCAGTGTGTGTGTTGGTCTTGATGTGTGAGTAGATGTGTCGGTGTGTTCGTGTGTATTGTCGGTGTGTGCTAGCTGTGTGTCTGTACATCTGTGTGTCAATGTGTGTGTTGGCATGGGTTTACTTGTGTTTGTATTTGTGATTGTGTCTGCCGGTGTGTGTCAGTATGTGTCCATGTGTGCAAGTTGGTGTGTTCTGCGTTGTGTGTTTCAGTGTGTCAGTGTGTGTTTTGGCATGTGTTGGTGTGTCAGTGTATTTCAATGCATGGTGAGTGTATGTGTGTCAATATGGAGAGAGGTGTTAGCTCACTAGCTTTACATACCTTATCTCACTCAGTGCCGTGGGCCAACGACTGAGACGTGTGAATCAGAGCATTCATTTCAATAAAGAGGTTTGGAAACTCTCTGGGATCATGCCTTTCTTTTTTTTTTCCTTTTTTATTTTTTTTTTTGAGACGGAGTCTTGCTCTGTCATCCAGGCTGCAGTGCAGTGGCGTGATCTCTACTCACTGCAACCTCTGCCTCTTGGGTTCAAGCAATTCTCTGCTGCAGCTGGGACTATAGGCGCCCACCACCACGCCCAGCTATTTTTTTTTTTTTTTTTGTATTTGCAGTAGAGACAGGGTTTCACCATCTTGGCTAGGCTGGTCTTGAACTCCTGACCTCGTGATCCACCTGCCTCGGCCTTGCAAAGTGCTGGGATTATAGGTGTGAGCCACCGCACCCGGCCTGAAATCATGCCTTTCAGTCTTTGTCCCGGGTCACCTTCCCAGGAACAGGGGAGATGGAAGGGCTGAGGAGGCAAGAGGGCTCATGAGTGGTCAGTTCGTGAGTTTTCTTCCTTGAATGTCTGTCCTCGTTGATGAGTGAAGCCAAAAGATTCCCCTTTATGAAGAGTCATTTGGGACTCCCGGGCGCTCCCATGAACATGTATGTGCTCATGTTTGATGTTTCCTTGTGGGGTCCCTTGGGCCCAGCATGGTGTCTGGCAGGTGTTCAATCAATGTTTGTTGAGTAAAGGAATGAACAGAAGCATGTAAATGAGGTGGCTTCAGTATTTCCATGTCCTTAAAGAAGCTGCAACAAACAGAGACTTCCCAGGGGCAAGCAGGTGGCTGTCATTAGCATGCCAATGTTTGTGGAGCCAGACTACTGCCTGGGAGCAGAAATGGCTACCCCTGCTAGATAAGAGTGGGCCCTAATTGGAGCCCAGCTTTCCACAGGTCACTGCTGGAGTTGGGGGTGCTAATACTGGATAGAGGAGCAGCAAGCAACTCAGGGACAGGGAGGGAGAAGAGGGCACTGAAATGGAGCTGAGAGGTCAGGAAAGGGCTTTGTCCTGAAACTGTGGCTTTGTGATAGGAGAACGAGAAAGATGGTAGAGTCAGTCTCAAGTGGAGAAGCCCTGAGAACCATCTGAAAAATAAGATCAGAAAGTTGGAGGAGGGGCCGGGCACGGCGGCTCATGCCTGTAATCCCTACATTTTGGGAGGCTGAGGCAGGTGGATCACTTGAGGTCAGGAGTTCGAGACCAGCCTAGCCAACATGGTGAAACCCCCGTCTCTACTAAAAATACAAAAATTAGCCAGGTGTGGTGGCGCATGCCTGTAGTCCCATCTACTTGAGGCAGGAGAATTGCTTGAACCTGGGAGGTGAAGGTTGCAGTGAGCCGAGATTGTGCCACTGTACTCCAGCCTGGGTGACAGTGAGAGACTCCGTCAAAAAAAAGAAAGGGGAGGGGGGGAGAGAGAGAGAGAAAAGAAAAGAAAAGAAAAGAAAGAGAAGAAAGTTGGAGGAGGAAGACAAGGTGAAGCAGGGAAAATGATCCGGGATTCACCAAATCCAGACAGTGCCAATTAAATCAGAAACTCTGTGAAGGGGCTGAGTCAAAATGAACTAAGGATCCCTTTCCTCAATTCAGCATTATCACCTGCTGCCCCTGGTTTTGCTTTAGTTTCTTTCCAGTGTTTCTTAAAATGTGGCCTTTGAAGCATCAGCAGCATATGGGAAGTTATAAAAAATGCAAATTATTGGGCCCCACCTGAGACCTACTGAATCAGAACTTCTAGGATGGGACCCAGGAATCTGTATTTTAACAAGTGCTCCAGTGGATTCTGATTTATGCTGAAGTTTGAAGACCACTGGTTTATCTTGAAAATCTAGCCCTGATGGGTTGGGATACAGGACTGGTAAGGTTTGGTAGGATATTGAAGGAGAAGTTTGAAGGCTGGGCCATTGCCAATAATTGTAGATCTGTTGGATTTCTATGGTGGGAGGAGTGAGGGTATGGGAAAGCGGGTGCCAAAAAAGTAATAGAAGGGAACCCAGCAGGAGCTAGCTCACTAGAAGAGTTAGAAAGATAAACTTTGCCTCCTGATATGGTTAGGCTTTGTGTCCCCACCCAAATCTCATCTTGAATTGTAATCCCCATAATCCCTTTGTGTCAAGGGAGAGACCAGGTGGAGGTAGGGAAAGACCAGGTGGAGATAATTGAATCACGAGGTGGTTTCCCCCATGCTGTTATCATGATAGTGAGTGAGTTCTCACGAGATCTGATGGGTTTGTTTTTTTTTTGAGATGGAGTCTCAACCTGTCACCCAGGGTGGATTGCAGTGGCACAATCTCGGCTCACTGCAACCTCCGCCTCAAGGGTTCAAGCGATTCTCATGCTTCAGCCTCCCGAGTAGCTGGGATTACAGACGAGCGTCACCACGCCCAGCTAATTTTTGTATTTTTAGTAGAAAGAGTGTTTCACCATGTTGACCAGCCTGGTCTCGAACTCCTGACCTCAAGTGATCCGCCTACCTCAGCTTCCCAAAGTGCTGGGATTATAGGTGTAAGCCACTGTGCTTAGCCAGACCTCATGGTTTTATAAGGGACTCTTCCCCCTTCGCCTGGCCCTTCTCCTTCCTGATGCCTTGTAAAGAATGTGCCTTGCTTCCCATTCACTTTTGGCCATGATTGTAAGTTTCCTGAGGCTTCCCCGGCCATGCTGAACTGCATTAAACCTCTTTAAATTACCCAGTCTCAGGCAGTTCTTTATAGCAGTATGAAAATGACTAATACACCTTCTTTGCAATTTTCATTCATTCCACAAATACTCACTAAATCTCAACTGCCAATTGCTAAGTGCCAGAGGACTCAAGAAAGAATAGGTGACAAGAACTCCTACCTTCACCTTAAGACACTCCCAGGACAGTTGCCAGATAGCTCTACAAACAACCAGTAATGTGATAAGTGATATAATTGGTCAGGAGCAACACCCTGGGGAGGAAGACACCCAGAGAGGTGAGGGAAGGTATCTCAAAGAAGAGCCATTTGGATTGAATCTTTAAGAATGAGTGGTGGTTTATCTGGCAGTCAAGGGGGGGCAGCAGAGAGAATAGCATGAGTAAAACCAGAAAGAAAGGGCAGAGAGCATTTCAGGAATTTTAACTCTTGGCCAGTGGGAGTGGTAGGAGGAGGGGACAGTGGCTATAAATGAGACTGGAAGATAAGATGGGGCTGGATCTGGAAGGATCAGGTTGGTCATACCAAGTTGCTTACACTTTTTGCTCCAGAATAGGGGTTCTCAAGCTCTGCTCTCCAGACAACGCCTGGAACTACGTCCAATGTAAATGGGATGCTCACAGTGCAAAAAAAAAAAAAAAAAAAAAAAAAAATCAGTTAATGGGTAGAAATTTCTCTATTTGAACTTTTTTTAACCATAAATTTTCCTAAATCTTTGACAGATGCTCCTGCTTATCTGCTAGCAAGTAACAAAAATGAATGAACAACTTGCCAACGAATATAAAACAGACAAACGCAGTACTAATCATGCTTAATTCAACAGTTTATTTTTTCACGGACATCTGTACTTGTGGCTATGATTTTATATTGCACACACATAATGTGGACATATTTTTAGCTAGCAGAAGTGGTCTTTTGAAAAGTGTTTTATTTCATATGGCATGATTTAATATATCAATTATTTCATTACATTCTGGAAAGAGCACCACCACATCCAGATGCTGTGCCACCTGAACCAGTTGGAGAAACTATCCCTTAAATAGTGAGGAGTCACTGAAGAGTTTTGAGCAGGAGAGTGACTTGAACATATTTGCAATTTTTTTTTTTTTCTTGAGATGGAGTCTCGCTCTCTCACCCAGGCTGCAGTGCAGTTGCACGATCTCTACTCATTGCAACTTCTGCCTCCTGGGTTCAAGCAATTCTCCTGCCTCAGCCTCCCGAGTAGCTGGGACTACAGGCTTGTGCCATCAGGTCCAGCTAATTTTTGTATTTTTAGTAGAGATGGGGTTTCACCAAGTTGGTCAGGCTGGTCTCGAACTTCTGACCTCAGGTGATCCACCCGCCTTGGCCTCCCAAAGTGTTGGGATTACAGGTGTGAGCCACCATGCCTAGCCCATATTTGCAGTTTTGAAAGGTCACTCTCTCTCCAGCTTGGGAAAAAGATTGGAACAGAAGGCGATTAAAGCAGTTAGGGGCCAGGTGCAGTGGCTCATGCCTATAATCCCAGCACTTTGGGAGGCTGAGGCAGGCGGATCACTTGAGCTCAGACGTTCAAGGCTGCAGTGAGCTATGATTGCACCACTGCACTGCCTGGGTAACAGAGTGAGACCTCAACTCTAAAAAAGAAAAATATGCAAGACTTGGGAGTGAGGACACTGCTGTAGCAGTTCAAGCAAGAAATGCTGGTGACAGCGACATGAGAGTGGAGTGGCATGGAAGGAATAGACTCAGCATTACAAGGGGCCACCCATTAAAGGTCTTGTGTGCCATTCTATGGATGCTGAAGTTTCACTGTGTAGGGAATAAAAGAGCCTTTGAATCCCTGTTTCTTAATGGGTGGTACCCAACCAGCTGCATCAGAATCACCTATAGTGTTCCTAACAGATGCAGGGCCCTAGAGCCCGCCTCAGATCTGTTGAATCAGAATCTCTGTATGAGAGAAAGAATGTGGATTTGTACCAAGCACTCCAGGCGGCTCTGAGGCACATCAAAGTTGGAGAACTACTGCGTGAATGGTTATTGAGCAGTGGCATGACAGAGTGAGATCTATGTTTATGCAGATCACTTGAGTCACCACATGAAGAACTGATTGAATGAAGGTAAGACTAGAGGCAGGAAGCCGGGCGCAGTGGCTCACACCTGTAATCCCAGCACTTTGGGAGGCCGAGGCAGGTGGATCACGAGGTCAAGAGATCGAGACCATCCTGGCCAACACAGTGAAACCCCGTCTCTATTAAAAATACAAAAAAATTAGCCAGGCATGGTGGCACGCGCTGGTAATCCCAGCTACTTGGGAGGCTGAGGCAGGAGACTCGCTTGAACCCGGGAGTCGGAGGTTGCAGTGAGCCAAAAAAAAAAAAAAAAAAAGACTAGAGGGAGACTAGTTAGCAGGGTACTGCAATAGTCCTCAGCTAGGCAAGACCTGGAACTCAAGAGAAGGCTGGGCTTCCCACCCACATCATGACATACTAGTTATCCTTATACCCTGGTTTATACACACTGATTTAGACAAACGATATAATTTTGTATTCCCCCAAACAACTGTTGTTTGCTCAGCAGTATTCCCAGAGCCATAGAGTACGATCTTGTAGAAAGTATTGAGCACCTGCCATATCTAGGACCCTCCACTAGGCACTGTAGTATGTATAAAGAAATATAAAGTCTAGGCCAGTGCGGTGGTTCACGCCTGTAATCCCAGCACTTTGGGAGGCTGAGGCGGGCGGATCACATGAGGTCAGGAGTTTGAGACCAGCCTGGCCAACATGGTGAAACCCCGTCTCTCCTAAAAATACAAAAATTTCCTGGGCGTGGTGGTGCATGCCTATAATCTCAGCTACTCGGGAGGCTGAGGCAGGAGAATCACTTGAACCCGGCAGGGACAGAGGTTGCAGTGAGCCGAGATGGTGCCACTGCACTCCAGCCTGGGAGACAGAGCGAGACTCCATCTCAAAAAAAAAAAAAAAGAAAAGAAATATAAAGTCTAGTTTCTCATGCAACACTCCCATGTAACAAACCTACACGTGTACCCCCGAACCTAAAAAAGGAATGGTGGGGTACATCCAGAAAAAATATAGTTTTGTTCTGAAAGAGCTTGGTGTCTAACTGGGGAGACTACACACACACACACACACATACACACAAAGTCAAATAGCAAATACCAAATACGTCATAAGGCAGTATCCAAGGTGTAGTACAGACAATAAATACCAATGTTCTACTTCCCGGTGGTCTTTACATGGGTGTTTGCTTTATCAATATTGATTCTGCTGTATCTTTATGCTTTAGGAACTCTTCTGGATGTATGTTATATTTCACAAGAAAAAAAAGTTTACAAAGACACCGAGTTCTGCAAGTTGAGTGATACTGATCAACAACCCATAGATATGGTAGAGAATTGAGAGAAACAAGGTCTCTACCCAGTGGCCTCACAGTTCTCCACAGACAAGTCACAAAGACTGTGAGAGGATTGAAATAAGACACAGAAAAATAAGAGACAGATAGAAAAAGATGGTAATGAGCCAGGCGCGGTGGCTCACGCCTGTAATCCCAGCACTTTAGGAGGCCAAAGCGGGTGGATCATGAGGTCAGGAGATTGAGATCATCCTGGCTAACATGGTGAAACCCCGTCTCTACTAAAAATACAAAAAATTAGCCGGGCATGGTGGCACACGCCTGTAGTCCCAGCTACTCGGGAAGCTGAGGCAGGAGAATCGCTTGAACCCAGGAGGCAGAGGTTGCAGTGAGCCGAGATCACACCATTGCACTCCAGCCTGGGCAACAGAGCAAGAGTCTGTCAGAAAAAAAAAAAAAAGGCCAGGCACAGTGGCTCATGCCTGTAATTCCAGCACTTTGTGAGGCCAAGGCGGGCGGATCACTAGGTCAAGAGATCAAGACCATTCTGGCCAACATGGTGAAACCGTGTCTCTACTAAAAGTACAAAAATTAGCTGGGCGTGGTGGCGCTCGCCTGTAGTCCCAGCTACTCGGGAGGCTGAGGCAGGAGAATTGCTTGAACCTGGGAGGTGGAGGTTGCAGTGAGTCGAGATCACGTAACTGCACTCCAGCCTGGTGACAGAGCAAGACTCCGTCTCAAAAAAAAAAAAAAAAGAAAGAAAGAAAGAAAGAAAAAGATGATAATGACACCTTGGTGAGATATTGGCTTCACCATCACCACCATTACTCATTGATCAAGATGAGATATCCATTTTATATCAAGCTCTCAATACTTTGCATTTATGTACTGATTTCTCTTTGTACCCATACACTGTGTACACATAGATACACGTGCACACCCATGCACACACACACGCACATCTCATTCCAAAACAGATTTTATGTGTACATCAGGATCAAAACAGAGAATTCAAATATGCTATTTCTAGTGGGTTGATATAATTGCTATGATTCAGCTTTGTATTACACTGGAGTCTCCAGAGAAACAGAATATATGTATATTCATTTTATATACTTATTATATTAACATATATGATATTTATTATAAAGAATTGGCCCACATGATTATGGAGTCTGAGAAGCCCGACAATTTACCATCTGCAACCTGGAGACCAGGAAAGTCAGGGGCACAAAATTCCAGTTCAAATCCAAAGGCCTGAGAACCAGAAGATCTGATGGTGTAAGTGCCAGCCCAAGAGTCCAAAGAGGCCGGGCATGGTGGCTCACGCCTGTAATCCCAGCACTTTGGGAGTCCGAGGCGGGTGGATCACATGAGGCCAGGAGTTCGAGACCAGCCTGGCCAACATGGTGAAACCCCATCTCTACTAAAAGTACAAAAATTAGCCGGGAGTGATGGCAGGGGCCTGTAATCCCAGCTACCCAGGAGGCTGAGGCAGGAGAATCACCTGAACCCAGGAGGCGGAGGTTGTAGTGGGCTGAGATCATGCCACTGCACTCCAGCCTGGGCCACAGAGTGAGATTCTGTCTTTAAAAAAACAAAAAAGATCCAAGGACAGGAGAAGAGAAATGCCTCAGATCAACAGTTAGGGAAAGAAAGGCAACTCAATCTTCCACTGCATTTTTTTAAGAGACGGGATCTTACTCTGTCCCCAAGCCTGGAGTGCAGTGGCACAATCATAGCTCACTGACTGCAGCCTCAAAATCCTGGGCTCATAAGCTCAAGAACTCCTTCTGCCTCGGGCTCCCAAGTAGCTGGAACTGCAGGCACTTGCCACCATGCCCAGCTAATTTTTTTTATTTTTAGCAGCGACAGGGTCTCACTTTGTTGTGCAGGCTGATCTTGAACCCCTGGTCTGAAATAATCCTCCTGCCTCAGCCTCCCAAAGCACTGGGATTGCAGGCATAAGTCACTGGGCCCAGCTTCATCTGTTTTTTCCTTCTATTCAGGCCCTCAACAGATTAGATGATGCCCACATTGGGGAAGGCCATCTGCTTTACTCAATCTACCAGTTCAAATGCTAATCTCTTCCAGAAACATGTTCACAGACACATCCTATTTCTGGGAATCCCTTGGCCCAGTCAAGTTGACATATAAAATTAACCATCACAAGCTTTAAATATGATTTTTAGCTTTCTGGAAGGCATAGCAAAAGGAAAAATACTAGCTTGCATAGTTTTATGTATTTCCTATACACAAAGGTCACTATGTGATTCATTAATCCCACAAATATTTATTGAGTACCTACCGTGTGTCAAGTCCTAGACTAAGTGCTGGAGATTAACAGTGAGCAAAAGCAGACTTGGTCCCTGACTTCATGGAGCTTACAGTCTAATAGGGAAGACAGATAGCAAACAATATCACACACATTAATGAAAAAATAAAACTGCAATAAGAGCACCTAGGAGATACTCATGGTGCCCTGAGAGCCTATAATGGTGGTGGGGTGGGATGGGGACAGATTTGACTTAGTCTAGCAGTCTAGTATGTCCATCTATGAGGCTTCATGGAGGAAGTGATGTTTGAATTCAGATCAGAAGATTAAATGGGTGTGAGCAAGGTAAAGGGAGGATGGGAGTAGGAAGAGCATTCCAAGCAAAGGAAAGAGCATGTATGAAAACTCTATGCAAGAAACAGAGGGTGGGAGTGGTGACACACACCTGTAATCCTAGCACTTTGGGAGGCCAAGGCAGGAGGATTGCTTGGGGCCAGGAGTTTGAGACCAGCCTGAGCAACATAGTGAGACCTCATCTCTAAAAAAAAAAAAAAAAAAAAAAAAGGTTAAAAAATTAGCCAGGCATAGTAGCACATACCTGTAGTCCCAGCTACTTGGGAGGCTGAAGTGGAAGGATTGCTTGAGTCTGGAGGTGGAGGCTGCAGTGAGCTGTGATTGCACCATTGCACTCTGGCCTGGGCGACAGAGCGAAACCCTATCTCAAAAAAAAAAAAAAGAAAGAAAGAAAGAGAGAAAGAAACAAAAAGAAAAGAAAGCTGATGTGGCTGAAGTGCACAGGGACCAGAGCAGGATGAAATGAGACTGAAGAGGTGAGCATAGAGCAAGATCACACAGGGCCCTAGACCAACATTAAGGGGGATATTTTTATCCGACAATATAAAAAGCAAACAGGAAGCAACAGGAAGCCACTGAGAGTCTTAAGACAGGAGAGTGACATAATCAGATCCATGTTCTGAAAAGTTCCCTTGTCTTCAGTGTGGACAGTGTATTGAAAGGCAAAAAGAGTGGAGGCAGGAAGGTCAGTTGGGAGGCTATTGCAGTGGTCCAGCTGAGAGATCATGCAGGCTTGTACTAGGGTGTTGGAAGTGGAAATGGAGAGAAGAAAACTTCTTTGGGAGATATTTAGGAGGGAAAGACAACGCAGACTTGGTGATGGGAGGTGGAGGATGAGGAAGACAGAGATGCCAAGGACAACTTTGAGGTTTCTGGCTTATGTGGTGGTACATTTTGTTGAGATGGGGAGCACTGGAGAACCTCTGATTTGGGGAGGAAGGAGAAAGTCTTTGGCACCAGTTTGGGACATGTTGAGTTTGAGAAGCTTTTGAGGCATTGAAGGGGAAGATGTCGAGTACGCAATTACAGCTCAGAGGAGAGATAAAAGTATAGGAGTCATTGGTTTGCAGGTGGTATTTAAACCCATGGGAATAGATGAAATGACCTAGAGGACTCAAGACTAATCCCTGGAAAACCTCAACATTAAGAGATGGAAAATAGGAGGAAGAACCTGAAAAGGAGAAGCCAGAGAGGTTGGAGGAAAATGCAGACCACCACATGCCACTGAAACCCAAGGACAAGAGGATTTCAAGAAGGTAATGGTCAACAGAACTGAATCCTGGCTGGGCGCATTGGCTCATGCCTGTGATCCCAGCACTTTGGGAGGCCAAGGCAGGAGGATCACTTGAGCCCAGGAGTTTGAAACCGGCCTGGGCAACATAGAAAGACCCCATCTCTTTAAAAAAAAAAAAAAAGAGCTGAATATTGCCAACTTCCAAGAGGTCAAGGGAGATAAGGGAAAACTGTCCATAGAATTTAGGGTTCATGGAGCTCATTGAGCTAATCAAGAGCTGTTTTGGGAGTGTGATGGTGGCAAAAAAAAAGGCTCAAGTATGCTGAAGAATGATTGGGAAATGAGCAAATGGATTCAGCAAGTACTATATAGCCAATTTGAAAAAACAACATGGCTGTAAAGGAAAACAGAGATGGTATGGTAGCTGGAGAAGGATGTAGAGGTCAGAGTTTCTTTAAAGATGGCAGGCTGGGCGTGGTGGCTTACGCCTGTAATCCCAGCACATTGAGAGGCCAAGGCAGGCAGATCACTTGAGGTCACAAGTTCGAGACCAGCCTAGCCAACCTGGTGAAACCCCATCTCTACTAAAACCACAAAAAGTAGCCAGGCATGGTTGTGGGCACCTGTAATTCCAGCTACTTGGGAGGCTGAGGCAGGAGAATTGCTTGAAACCAGGAGGCAGAGGTTGCAGTGATCCAAGATCATGCCATAGCACTCCAGCCTGAGTGACAGAGTGAGACTCTGTTTCAAAAAATAGACAATAATAATAATAAAAGAAAGATGGCAGAAAAGACATGAGAATGTTAAATGTTGTTGGAAAGGATTCCGGTGAAAGGTAGTGATTGAATACACAGAGTACTGGGCTGGTAAATGTTTAGTAACTGGCTTTCCAAGAAAAAAACAAACAACAACCCTGCTGTGCATCATTTGCCGATTTCCATGGTGTAAATACTCTCACTATGATTGATTTCAGGCTATCTATGTGACGTTTCAAGCCCCGCAAGCAGGCTGTAGCACACTGCTGACAGGAGAAAGAAGAATTGAAATTCGTAGTTATCAGCCAATTGTATCTTCTCTTTTATAAATTTCCTGTACATGTCCTTAGCCCACTTTTATATTGAAACACTTATCTTTCTCTTGGGAATTCACAGAGGTCTTTGTGTACATATGAATATTAATCCTTTCTCATTTATTTATGGTGGATTTTTGTATAAGAGTTTTAAAATATTTATGCAGTCAAATCTATCAATACTTCCCTTTATGATATTTGCCCTCAGTGTTCTTCATTTTATTGTAAATTACTAAATTGTCACTCTGCTTTGATGAATGTGAATTTGGCTAGCATGAATTATCTTTCGGAAGCTGAGGTGTTTTAAATTGCAAAGACGAGGAACAAACTGTAGATCTTAGTATATTCACCAAGGTATTAGCATCCTGTGTGGTCTTTCGGTGGCCAGGTAACACTCCTAATTTCATCTTTTTTTTGGGATGGAATCTCTCTCTGTCTCCCAGGCTGGAGTGCAGTAGCACTATCTCGGCTCAGTGCAACCTCTGCCTCCCAGGTTCAAGTGATTCTCCTGCCTCAGCCTCCTGATCAGCTGGAATTACAGGCGAGTGCCACCATGCCCCGCTAATTTTTGTATTTTTAGTAGAGACAGGGTTTCATCATGTTGGCCAGGCTGGTCTCGAACTCCTGACCTCGTGATCTGACTGCCTCGGCCTCCCAAAGTGCTGGGATTACAGGCGTGAGCCACCGCGCCCAACCAATTTCATCTTTACAACTAAGTATTTAAAATATCATAATAGGACAGAAAACACTTGCAAAGGGCCTGCTCCCTTCTTTTTACTTTTCTTTTCTTTTCTTTTCTTTTCTTTTCTTTTGGAGACGGGCTGGAGTGCAGTGGCTCAATCATGGCTGACTGCAGCCTCAACCTCCTGGGCTCAGCTGGTCCTCCCACCTCAGCCTCCCAAGTAGCGGGGACCACAGGCATACGCCACCATGCCTGGCTACGTTTTTTTGTTTATTTTTTGTAAAGACAGTCTCTCTATGTTGCCCAGGCTGGTCTCGAACTCCTGGCCTCAAGTGATCCACCCACCTCCACCTCCCAAAGTGCTGGGATTACAGGTGTGAGACACTGCACCCAGCACCTCCCTTTTTTTTTTTTTGAGACAGGGTCTCGCTCTGTCACCCAGGCTGTAGTGCAGTGGAGCAACGATCACAGCTCACTGTAGCCTTGACCTCCTGGGTTCAAATGATCCTCCCACTTCAGCCTCTCCAGTATCTGAGACTACAGGCTCACGCCACTATGCCCAGCTAGTTTTTTGTATAGACAGGGGTCTCCCTATGTTGCCCAGGCTGGTGTCTAACTCCTGGCCTCAAGCAATCCTCTCACCTTGGCCTCCCAAAGTGCTGGGATTTCAGGTATGAGCCACCACTCCCCGCCCTTCTTTTTAAATTTCTACTCCAGTGATTTGAATGTGTGTTTCAATCACCTGGACAGATATTTTCCCTGCCATGGCAAATACACATTCAGGGACCTTTAGGAAGCTGGTGACAAGGTTTTATCATTACCTGCCAAGAGAGACCTCAAAAGATAATCAGTCATGGTATTTTACTCCTGTTAGAAGTAATCAAGATAAAATTGTAACCCCTGACTTTGGCATATATTTTCTGTAACTCAATTGGTCAATATTAAATAACTTTATAAAATAGATTCAGTCACCTGAGGGCATATTGACTTGCAGCTAATTCAACGAAGCAGACTCATGGAGAAGTCACGTTACTTAAAATCAGACATTCCACAGTGTCAGCCTTCAGCTGAGAGACCAAGTCAAGGATACAGTCAGGGTTTAAAGGGGTGAATAAACTGGTGGAATACATTCATTCATTCATTTATTCAATAGAGATTTATAGAACATTTTGTGTGTGCTGAGACCTGTACATGACATTGGGAAACAGTGGTGAACAAGTGCATTATGGAATGTACAGTCTGGGTGGGAGTTGGGGGATGAAAAGTCACATAGGTTATTATAATACAGAGTGGTGAAGAAAAGAATGGGGTCCTCAGGATGGGTACCCAATTGAGACTCAGGTAATTAAGGAAGGCTTTACAGATGCGTTGATACCTAAGTTGATGCCTGAATGGCAGTAGGAAGTGGCTGGGTAAAATAGGCAAAGGAAATTATCAAATTATCAGAATGAGGTCTAAGAATAAAACACTGGTAACCAGAAATGGGTTGGGAAATGCCAGATGTCAACAAAAGCACAGGGGTGGATTCCAATAGTGTGAATCTATTATCTTGAACTGGAGTCAAAACTGAGGGTGAGTAGGGATGTGTATGTGGGGGAGGAAGGGGTAGTTCTTTCTGCGGAGACATGGGGCATGGGGGTTTTGAAGACATCTCTAAAGCAAGGCAGAAATTTCTTGGCTTAAGTGTGGATAAGATCTTGTCAGAAAGGATAAAACACCCCTCATCTAAGCTCGCTTTTTTTTTTTTTTTTTTTTGAAACAAAATCTTGCTTTGTCGCCCAGGCTGGAGTGCAATGGTGTGAACTCAGCTCACTGCAACCTCTGTCTCCCGCGTTCAAGTGATTCTCCTGTCTCAGCCTCCTGAGTAGCTGGGATTACAGGTGCACACCACCATGCCTGGCTAACTTTTCTATTTTTAGTAGAGACGGGGTTTCACCATGTTGGTCAGGCTGGTTTTGAACTCCTGACCTCGTAATCCGCCAGCCTCAGTCTCCCAAAGTGCTGGGATTACAGGCGTGAGCCACCATGCCTGGCCTACGCTTGCTTTTGAATGATAAGCACCACCCCAACTTCTCAAAGGGGTCCTTCATGTGGCCTTTGCAGTGCTGCAATAGTATTGACGTTTTTCTGTGACCATGGAAAGTGACTGATTAATGCTCTGCTCTGTATTATGGAACATGGGGACTCAATGAAGCATTTTTTTGACATGTTGGCAAAGGGCCAAAACTATTTCCTGAGAAAGATCTGGGCTTCACTGCAAGTAGCTTCATGGCCCACCTCCATGAGAGCTCCTACGACCTCCCATTCAGGCAAGACCAGAGGTCGAGCTTCTCAATTTTTGTAATAGAATATCTACAAAGCACCTCTGCTATTGGTTTCCAAAATATATGCATTAGCCTTCAATAAACATTTTTAATTTAGAGATAAAATACTAGCTCTCTAAGCCCTTGTCAGAGATTACAGTTTTAAATAACCTACCATGGAGTTCTGATCACAAATCTAGCCATGAGACCTGAAGTTTTAGAGAAGTTTGTTTAAGGCAATGTTTCTCCATTGTAGGTTACATAATAAAAGGTGTAGATATGTACGGGCCACATAAATCAATAATAATGGTGAAATATGGCTTGTTGTTTATTTAACAATATGTATTGTGGAGACAGTAATACAAAAGCACCCCCAAAAGTTGTATCAATTGTATTCACTCAAAAGTGCATATTTATAGGCCTACTGTTGGTCATTGGTCAAGTCTGACTGATCCAATAATAAGAATAGAACATTGGTATTTAACAAAATAAACTGGAACAGCGGGAGCTATTCAGCCTGGGCCTGTCTCATGCTGGCTCTGGAGACAGACTCCTGATGGAAGCTTCATTCTGGAAGTTGTCAGAAAGAGAATGCGCTTTCAGCTGCATCACGAAGACCCTAATCTCGTCTAGAGTTTGGCCATCTAGCCTGAGCAATTGGGATAAACGTCACCTGCAAAACCTGGGGGATGGTGGCTGGGCACGGTGGCTCACGCCTGTAATCCCTGCACTTTGGGAGGCTGAAGCGGGCAGATCACGAGGTCAGGAGATAGAGACTATTCTGGCTGACATGGTGAAACCCCGTCCCTACTAAAAATGCAAAAAATTAGCTGGGCGTGGCGGCACATGCCTGTAGCCCCAGCTACTCGGGAGGCTGAGGCAGGAGAATCACTTGAACCCGGGAGGCAGAGCTTGCAGTGAGCGGAGATCGAGCCACTGCACTCCAGCCTGGGCGACACAGCAAGAGTCCATCTCAAAAAAGAAAAGAAAAACCTGGGGGATGGTGTACTTCTTGGTTGCTCCAGTTCACTGAGCTGAATGTTGACACACTCTAGTAGTAGGTTTCATAATTTAGTTGCAGGCAGGGTATAAATAAATAAAAGGGCCAGGTGCAGTGGCTCACACCTGTAATCCCAGCACTTTGGGAGGCCGAGGCGGGCAGATCACAAGACCAAGTACAAAAATTAGCTGGACATGGTGGCACACACCTGTGATCCCAGCTACTCAGGAGGCTGAGGCAGGAGAATCGCTTGAACCTGGGAGGCGGAGGTTGCAGTGAGCAGAGATTGTACCACTGCACTCCAGCCTTGGCAACAGAGCAAGACTCCCTCTGAAAACAAACAAACAAACATACAAACGAAGGTCTGTACTTCCAAGTCAATCATAAAAATGTCTTTAAAATTACATTCTTTTGTTTATGAAAATGAAACATTGTTTATACTCATCAAAACCTATGAATGAGGTGAATTTAGTGGTATGTGGATTATAACTCAATAAGGTGTTATATAAAAAGAAAAAACCCGTCTGGGTGCAGTGGCTCACGCCTGTAATCCTAGCATTTTGGGAGGCTGAGGAGGGCATATCACAAGGTCAGGAGTTCAACACCAGCCTGGCCAACATAATGAAACCCTGTCTCTACTAAAAATACAAAAATTAGCTGGGCGTGGTGGTACACGCCTGTAATCCCAGCTACTCAGGAGGCTGAGGCAGGAGAATTGCTTGAACCTGGCAGGCAGAGGTTGCAATGAGCTGAGACCGCGCTATTGCACTCTAGCCAGGGCAACAGAGCAAGACTCCATCTCAAAAAGAAAGAGAGAGAGAGAGAGAAAGAAAAAGAAAGAAAGAAAGAAAGAAAGAGAAAAAGAAAGAAAGAAAAGAAAGAAAGAAAGGAAGAAAGGAAAAGGAAAAAAACCTATGAGTCTCTTCTGACCATCCCATCACTGTGCCTTAAACTCACCTGGGCCTTCTGCACCATACCAAGGCTGCTACAGGAAACGCAAGGCAATCAACCATGCTTGGCATCTACCGAGCCTGGCCCAAGCCTGAGGACTGGCTCTGACCTCCTGTTACTGCTTTGGTCTTTTTGGCTTGCAGGTTCTTGGCTCCGCATATTTCGCCTAAGTGAGAGAGGCTCCTTCCTCACTTCCTGGGCTCTCAGGGCCCTGTGGTTGAAACTCTCTTCTGCACCCCTCCTCCTGTATCCAGGGAAAAGAATCCTCATGCAATTGTGACTTATTTCCTACCAAATATAGTGCAGCATTCTTCAAAATCTATGAGTGCATTGAACTCAAGACAGTTTGGCAATGGAAAATGAGAGGTTTCCAGTCATGATCTGCCCAATCCGCATGTGCAGCTGGGGGTCTGCATTTCCATGAACAAATCAACAGAGCTTTTATTTGTCTCTTGCAGTTTCAAGTTCAATGTGTTCAGATGTCTTGTCACATCCATAAGAAAATACAATCTTGTGAATCACAGAAGGTCTAACAAATTAGATTTGGTGGCTCCTTTATTGCAAAAAGTCCTTGATTGGAGGTGACAGCTCGATAAATCTACATACTTGTGATCAGTCTCTTCTAAATAGCTCATAAACTGGTCATGGCTAAAGGCATGAACACAGAGAAAATTAATAATTTTCATTGCTTTCTCCATCAACAGTATGTGGTAAACTGGACTTGCAAAGTCCATGAGATGAAGCATGAGGCAATGACAGCTGGGTCCACCAAATTTCTCTTGACTTGAATACATGGGTTTTTTTTTTTTTTTTTTTTTGAGACGGAGTCTAGCTCTCTTGCCCAGCTGGAGTGCAGTGGTGCGATCTCGGCTCACTGCAAGCTCCGCCTCCTGGGTTCATGCCATTCTCCTGCCTCAGCCTCCCGAGTAGCTGGGACTACAGGCGCCCACCACCACACCCGGCTAATTTTTTTGTGTATATTTTTAGTAGAGACGGGGTTTCACCATGTTAGCCAGGATGGTCTCGATCTCCTGACCTCATGATCTGCCCGCCTCGGCCTCCCAAAGTGCTGGGATTACAGGCGTGAGCCACTGTGCCAGGTCTTTTTTTTTTTTTTTCTTTTTGAGACAAAGTCTCGCTCTGTTGCCAGGCTGGGGTACAGTGGCCTGATCTCAGCTCACTGCAACCTGTGCCTCCTGGGTTCAAGCAATTCCCATCTCAACCTCCCGAGTATCTGGGACTATAGGCGCACACCACCACGCCCAGCTAATTTTTTGTATTTTAGTAGAGACGAGGTTTCACCACGTTGGCCAGGATGGTCTCGATCTCCTGACCTCGTGATCTGCCTGCCTCGGCCTCCCAAAGTGCTGGGATTACAAGCTTGAGCCACCACGCCCAGCTGACAGATATCTTTTTTTTTCTTTTTTCTTTTTCTTTTTCTTTTTTTTTTTTGAGACAGAGTCTCCCGCTGTCGCCTGGGCTAGAGTGCAATGGCGCAATCTAGGCTCACTGCAACCTCCGCCTCCCAGGTTCAAGCAATTCTCCTGCCTCAGCCTCCCAAGTAGCTGGGATTACAGGTGCCCGCCACCGCCACCACGCCCGGCTAATTTTTTTGTATTTTTAGTAGAGATGGGGTTTCACCAGATTGGCCAGGCTGGTCTCGAACTTCTGATCTTGTGATCCGCCTGCCTCAACAGATACATTTTCTTTTCTTTTTTTTTTGAGACGGAGTCTCACTCTGTCACCCAGGCCGGACAGATCTGCACTGGTGCTATCTTGGCTTACTGCAACCTCCGCCTCCCTGGTACAAGCAATTCTCTGCCTCAGCCTCCTGAGTAGCTGGGATTACAGGCGCCCACCACCACACCCAGCTAATTTTTGTATTTTTAGTAAAGATGGGGTTTCACCATTTTGGCCAGGCTGGTCTTGAACTCCTGACCTCATGATCTGCCCGCCTCAGCCTCCCAAAGTGCTGCGATTACAGGCGTGAGCCACCGTGCCCGGCCGACAGATACATTTTCAATTCCTTTTTTTTAAGGCAGGGTTTCATTCTTTCACCCAGACTGGAGTGTAGCTGCACAATCACAGCTCACTGCAGCCTGGACCTCGCAGGCTTAAGTGATCCTCCTGCGTCAGGCTCCAGAGTAGCTGGGACCACAGGGGCATGCTGCCATTCCCAGCTTTTTTTTTTTTTTTTTTGTAGAGATAGGGGTCTCACTATGTTGCCCAGGCTGGTCTTGAACTCCTGGCCTCAAGTGATCCTTCCACCTCAACCTCCCAAAGTGCTGGGATTACAGGTGTGAGCCACTATGCCCTACTCCACTTACTTTTAAGGGGAGAAGTGCTATGCAGTAAGCACAGGGTACTGAGAGACCACAGAACAGCAAGTTAACCAGATGTGGGTTTGGAAAGGCTTCCTAGGCCTTGAAGGATGAGTAAGAGTTAGCTGGGGAAGGGGGAGTCGAGATTAGATACAGTGTAGGCAAAAGGAATAGTATGTACAAAGACAAGAAGGAAGAAAGAACATGGTATGTTCAAGGAACTCTAAGATATTGTGTGACTGGAAGTCAGAGTTTGAAGATACTGGAAATTACCAGTAGCCATACCATTGCCTTGGGTGCCATATTGAGGAGCTTTCTCCATATTGTGGTGAATGAGAATTCAAAATATTCAAACAGAGGATAAACACAGTCAGATATGAATGTTAAAAGGATATCTGTGTATACCTAACAGAAAACCCCCAAGGGTTAGAATGAAAAGGAAAAAGACATTTAAAAGGAAATATAAAATTTGAACAGCATTATAAACTAACTAGGCCTAAAGACATCTATAAAACACTCTACCCAACAGTAACAGAATGCATATTCTTCTCAAGTGCCCATGGATCATTCTGCAGGATAGGCCACATGCCAGGCCGTAAAAGAAGCCTTAATAAATTTAAAAGTATTGAAATCATACATAGTATGTTCTCCAACCACAATGGAGTGAAATTAGAGATAAGTTAGGCAAAATTTTGGGAATTTTGCAAATATATAGAAACTAGACATGGAGTTGGCTGTCCTGTAGGGAAAAAAAAAGAAGTTAAACATACTCATATATAACCAATGAGTCAAAGAAGAAATCATAAGTTAGAAAACGCTTTGAGATGAATGCAAATTATGACACAATATACCAAAATATGCCAATATACTAATATACCCTAGTTTATGGGATGAAACTAGGCTGGGTGCGGTGCCTCACACCTGTAATCTCAGCAATTTGGGAGGCTGAGGCAGGAGGATTGCTTGAGCCCAGGAGTCTGAGACCAGCCTGGGCAGCATAGTGAGACCCTGTCTTTAAAAAAAAAAATTTAAGTAAATAAAAATAAAATAGAAACTAAAGCAGTGCTTTGAAGGAAACATATAGCTGTAGACCCCTAAAAAAAAAAAAAAAAGAAAAGAAAATTAAACCCAAAACCATCAAAGGAAGGATTAACAAAGATTAGAGCAAAAATTAATGAAGTGGGGAACAGAAAAACACAGAGAAAATCAACGAAACCAAAAGTTGGTTCTTTGAAAAAAAAATCAACAAAATTGATGAACATTTACCTAAATGGACTAAGAAAAAAGAGAACGCACTCAAATTACTAAAATCAAAAATGAAAGAAGGGAAATAAGGACTGACTTTACAGAAATAAAAAGGATTATAAGAGAATACAATGAAAAACTGCATATCAACAAATTAGATAATTTGGATGAAATGGAAAACAAATTTTTTTTTTTTTTAGACAGAATCGCATTCTGTCACCCAGGCTGGACTGCAGTGGTGTGATCTCAGCTCACTGCAACCTCTGCCTCCCGGATTCAAGCAATTCTTCTGCCTCAGCCTCCCAAGTAGCTGGGATTACAGGCATGTGCCACCATGCCCGGCTAATTTTTTTGTACTTTTAGTAGAGACGAGGTTTCACCATATTTGCCAGGCTGGTCTCGAACTCCTGACCTTGTGATCCACCCACCTCGACCTCCCAAGGTGCTGGCATTACAGACGTGAGCCACCGCGCCCGGCCAGAAAAATTCTTAAAAAGGCACAAACTACAGGAATTGACTCAAGAAGAAATAGGAACTCTGAAGAGAGATGTAACAAATAGTTTGTGCCAGTAGTCAATAACTTCCAACTAAGAAAAGCCCAGGACTAGATGGTATCACTGGTGAATTATACCAACATTTAAAGAGGAATTAACACCAATCCTTCTCAAATTCTTCCAAAAAATAGAAGAGGATATAACACTTCCAAACTCATTCTGTGAGGCAAGCATTACCCTAATACTAAAGCCAGACAAAGATACTACAAGGAAAGAAAAGTACAGCCCAATATTCCTTATGCATATTGATGCAAAAATCTTCAACAAAATACCAGCAGGTGAATTCAACGGCATATTAAAAGGATTATACACCATGACCAAGTGATTTATTCCTGGAATGCAAGGATGATTCAACACATGAAAATCAATCAATTTAATGCATCACGTTAACAAAGTATTTGATAATAAAACCAGATGAAGATATAAAAAAGAAAACCGGCCGGGCGCAGTGGCTCATGCCTGTAATCCTAGCACTTTGGGAGGCAGAGGCGGGAGAACTGTTTCAACCTGAAAGTTCGTGACCAGCCTGGGCAACATAGCAAGACCTCGTCTCTACAAAAAGAAAAAGAAAAAGAAAATCATATCTCTTATGAACATAAGCATAAAAATCCTCAACAAAATACTAGCAAACTGAATCTGGCAGTATATAAAAAGATTATTCTCCATTACAAAGTGGAATTTACCAAGGGATGCAAGGTTGGCTTAACGTCTGAAAAATCAATAATGCGATACACTATATCAATAGAGTAAAAAACAAAAAGCAAAACAATCATTTCAACAGATGCAGAAAAAAGCATTTGACAAAATTCAACACCTCTTCATGATAAAATAAATAAATAAACTTAGAAATAGAAGGAAACATTCTCATCTTGACAAGGAGTGTCTATGAAAAAATCCACAGCTAACATCATACTTAATAGTGAAAAACTGAATGCTTTTCTCTTAAGTTCAGGAAAAAGGCAAAAATGTCCACTCTCAACACTTCTCTTCAACATTGTACTGGAAGTTCTAGCCAGGGCAAGTAAGCAAGGAAATGAAATAAAACACATACAGATTGGAAAAGAAAAAGAAAAACTATATTTGCAGGTGACATAATTTCATACACAGAAAATCCTAAGGAATTTACTAAAAACTATTAGAACTAATAAATGAGGCTGGGCACAGTGGCCCACGCCTGTAATCTCAGCACTTTGGGAGGCCAAGGTGTGTGGATCACTTGAGGTCAGCAGTTCGAGACCAGCCTGGCCAACGTGGTGAAATCCCATCTCTACTGAAAATGCAAAAATTAGCTTGGTGTGGTGGCACAAACCTGTAATATCAGCTACTCAGGAGGCTGAGGCAGGAGAATTGTTTGAACCCGGGAGGCGAAGGTTGCAGTGAGCCAAGATCGCGCCACTGCAATCTGGCCTGAGCAACAGAGCAAGACACTGTCTCAAAAAAAAAAAAAAAAAAAAAAAAAAAAGAACAACATGTCTAGAAATAAACTTAACAAAAGGAGTGCAAGATTTATACACTAAAAACAAAACATTATTGAAAGAAGCACGGGAAAGACATTCTGTGCTCATGAATTGGAAGACTAATACTGTTAAAATGACAACAATCTCCAAACTAGCTAAGATAGATGCAATCTCTATCAAAATCCGAGGTACCTTTTCTTTCCAGAAATTGACAGGCTGATCCTAAAATTAATATGGAAATTCAAATGACCCAGAATAGTCTTGAAAAACAAAGTTGGAGGACTCACAGTTCCCCATTTCAAAACTTACTACAAAGCTACAGTAATCAAGACAGTGTGGTCCTAGCATAAGGATAGACATAGATCAATGGAATCGATTTAACAGTCCAGAAATAAACCTTGTAGTTTACAGTCAATCGATTTTCAACAAGAGTGTTGTCTTACTCCATTCAGGCTGCTATAACAAAATGCCATAAACTGGGTATCTTATAAACAACAAAAATTTATTTCTCACAGTTCTAAAGACTAGGAAGTCCACAGTGAAGGTGCTGGTAGATTTGTCAGAACCCACTTTCTGGTTTACAAATGGCACTTTCTCACTATGTTCTCATGTGGAAGGGTCTAGCTACCTCTCTGGGGTCTCTTTTATAAGAGCACTAAACTCCCAAAGGTCCTACCTCCTAATACTATCACTTCATTAGGATTTCAACATACGGCTTGGGGACGAAGGAGACACGAATATTCAGACCATAGCAGGTATCAAGACAATTCAATGGGGAAAGAATAGTCTTTTCAACAAATGATGCTGGGACAACTGGATATTCACACGCAAAAGAATGAAACAGGACCCCTACTACATACCATATCTAAAAATGAAAATGGGCCAGGCACGGTGGGTGACTCATGCCTGTAATCCCAGTGCTTTGAGAGGCCAAGGTGGAAGGATCGCTTGGGCCCAGGAGTTCAAGACCAGCCTGCACAACATAGCTAGACCCCATCCCTACAAAAAACGATAATAAAAATTAGCCAGGTGTGGTGGCACACACTTGTAGTCCTAGTCTCAGCTACTCAGGAGGGTGAGGTGGGAGGATTGCTTGAGCCCAGGAGTTAGAGGCTGCAGTGAGCTTTCATCATGCCACTATGCTCTAGCCTGGGCAGCAGAGTGAGAGAACTCATCCCCCCCACCCCCAAAATAAAAATTAATAAAAATTTCAATGGACGGGCTTGATGGTTCATGCCTGTACTCCCAGAACTTTGGGAGGCCAAGGCAGGAGGATCGCTTGAGCTCAGGAGTTCAAGACCAGCCTAGGCAACATATTGAAACCTTGTCTCTACAAAAAATTGTACAAATTAGCCAGGTATGGTGGTGCACACCTGTAGTCCCAGTTACTTGGGAGGGTGAGGTGAGAGGATCACTTGAGCCCAGGAGGTTGAGGCTGCTGTAAGCCGTGATCACACCACTGCACTCCAGCCTAGGTGACAGAGTGAGACCCTGTCTCTCAAAGAAAAAAAAAATTAAAATGAATCAAAGACCTTAATGTAAGAACTAAAATTTGAAAACAGAAGAAAACAAGAGTAAACCTTCATGACCATGTATTAAGCAATGAATTATTAGATGTGACACCAAAGGCACAAGCAAGAAAAGAAAAAACAGATAAATTGGACTTCATTAGAATTTTTGTTCCTTATAGGATACCAGCAATAAAGTGAGAAGACATCCCACAGAGTCGGGGAGAAATATTTACAAATCATATATCTAATAAGAGACTTATAAATGAAAATGTATGAAAAACTCTTACAACTCAAAAATAAAAAGCAAAATAACTCAATTTTTAAAAAGGGGAAAAGATCTGAATAGACATTTCTCTAAGGAAGATAGACAAGTGGCCAATGAGCTTATGAAAAGATGCTCAATACCATTGGGCCATCAGGGAAATGCAAATCAAAACTACAGTGAGATACCACTTTATACCCACTAGAATGGCTATAATAAAAAAAAGAAATATAATAACAAGAGTTGGCAAGAATGTAGAGGCATTAGAACACTCGTTCACAACTGCTGGTAATGTAAAATGGTGCAACCATTTAGGAAAATAGTTTGGCAGTTCCCCAAATGTTCAAAATAGTTACCATATGACCCAGCAATTCCACC
This sequence comes from Pan troglodytes, assembly GCF_028858775.2. NCBI lineage: Eukaryota > Metazoa > Chordata > Mammalia > Primates > Hominidae > Pan > Pan troglodytes. The sequence goes on from NC_072421.2 coordinate 117,235,592, forward strand.
CCTCTCAAACTAGGTATCTACCCAAGAGAAATGAAAGTATATATCCACAGAAAACCTTGTACATGAATGCTCACAGCAGCACTCATCATAATAGTCAAAGAATGGAAATACCCAAATATCCATCAATGGATAAATGAATAAATAAAATGTAGTATATCCATACAAGGGAATATTATTCTGCAATATAAAGGAATTAAGGGCCGGGCGCAGTGGCTCACACCTGTAATCTTAGCACTTTGGGAGGCTGAGGTAGGTGGATCACCTGAGGTCAGGAGTTCGAGACCAGCCTGGACAACATGTTGAATCCCTGTCTCTACTAAAAATACAAAAATTAGCTGGGCGTGGTGGCATGTGTCTGTAATCCCAGCTACTCAGAAGGCTGAGACAAGAGAATCTCTTGAACCCAGGAAGCAGAGGTTGCAGTGAGCTGAGATTGCACCACTGCACTCCAGCCTGGGTGACAGAGCAAGACTCCGTCTTAAAAAAATAAAAAATAAAAATAAAGGAATGAAGTTCTGATACATGCTACAACACGGATTAACCTTGAAAACATGATACTAAGTGAAGGAAGCCAGTCACAAAAAAAAACACATATCGTATGATTCTAATTTTATGAAATGTTCAGAATAGAGAAATCTATAGAGACAGAAAGTAGATTTAGTACTGTCCTGGCACTGGAAGACTTAGGAAGGAAATGAAAAGTAATCACTAATGGGTATGGAGTTTCTTTCTGAGGCAGTGAAAATGTTCTAAAATTAGATAGTTGTGATAGTTGCACATATGTGAAATACTGAAAGCCATTGAATTGTACATTTTAAAAATGTCAATTGTGGCCTGGCGCAGTGGCTCACACCTGTAATCCCAGCATTTTGGGAGGCCGAGGTGGGAGGATCACCTGAGGTTAGGAGTTTGAGACCAGCCTGACCAACATGGAGAAACCCCATCTCTACTAAAAATACAAAATTAGCAGGGCGTGGTGGTGTACTCCTGTAATCCCAGCTACTTGGGAGCCTGAGGCAGGAGAATCGCTTGAACCCGGGAGGTGGAGGTTGCAGTGAGCGAGATCGCACCATTGCACGCGAGCCTGGGCAACAAGAGTGAAACTCCGTCTCAAAAAAAAAAAAAAAAAAAAGTCAATTGAAAGATATGTGAATTATATGTCAGTAAAGCTGTTTTTTAAATAAATCTTTGTGGTGGCTGGTATGGAAAAGAAACTGGAGGAGGTGAAACTGGAGGTCACAGAAGTGACTGGTGCATGGTCCAAGCAGGAGAAGATGAGGCCTGAGCTGGAATAGGGTTTGTGGACTGGATTCAAGAGAGATTCAGGATAGAGGTAGGCCAAGACTTGGTGTCAATTCATTTTTGGCATGATTCCTGGTTCCATAGTGTCTTGATCCATTTTGTGTTGCTATCAAGAAATACCTGGCTGGGCGCAGTGGCTCATACGTGTAATCCCAGCACTTCGGGAGGCCAGGCATTCGAGACCAACCTGACTAACATGGCAAAACCCCACCTCTACTAAAAAAAAAAAATACAAAAAATTAGCTGGGCGTGGTGGCATGCACTTGTAATCCCAGCTAAACGGGAGGCTGAGGCAGGAGAATCGCTTGAACCCTGGAGGTGGAGGTTGCAGTGAGCCGAGATCGCGCCACTGCACTCCAGCCTGGGCGACAGAGCAAGACTCTGTCTCAAAAAAAAAAAAAATACCTGAGCCTGGGTAATTTATAAAGAAATGATGTTTATTTAGCTCATGGCTCTGCAGGCTGGGAAGTATGAGAAGCATGGTGTCAGCATCTGCTGGGTTTCTGGTGAGGGCCTTGTGCTAGGTCAAAACGTGGCAGAGAAGGTCAAAGGGGAAGCAGACGTGGGGAAAGAGAGAAACCTGAGGGGCATCCTGGCTTTATAACAAGCCACTTGTGTGGGAACTAATCCTGTCCTGCCAGAGTGAGAACTCACTATCCCGAAAACGGCACCAAGCCATTCATGAGCAATCCGCCCCCATGACTCAAAACACCTCCCACAAGGCCCCACCTCCCAACACCACCACTTTGGGAATCAAATTTCAATGTGAGTTTTGGTGGGGACAAACAAACCATAAAAACCATAGCACATAGTGGCTGTCCTGACACTACCAGAGTCTGTATCCATGCACTGCTCTCCATCTCCACAACTATTGCACTAATCCAAGACATTGTCATCACTCATGTCAACTACTGCCCTTTTGGATGATCTACCTGCATCGACTCATGTTCCCTGCCAATCTATTCTCTACACTGGAGCCACAATGGTCTTCCCACACTGTAAGTCTGATCATGTCCTTCCTGTGCTTTAAACTCTTCAATGATTTCCCTTTGCACCTAGAATAAAGACCAAAATTCTTGACCCACTTAACTGTCCCTGTATGTCCTGGCCCCTGCCTACCTCTCTTACCTCTCCCTTACTCTCTGTACTCTAAGTACACTGCACTGCTTTCAAGTGCCTCACCTACCACAGGATCTTTGCACATGCTGTCCTCGCTATGGAATGCTTCCATCTCTGCTTCACCTGTTGACTCCAACTCTTCTTTCAGTCATCACCTCAATCATCATTTCTTCCTGGAAGCCTTCCCTGATGGCTCCAGTTCCCCTACTTTTTTTTTTTTTTTTTTTTTTTTTGATACAGACTCTCACTGTGTTGCCCAGGCCGGAGTGCAGTGACGCAATCTCAGCTCACTGCAATCTCTGCTTCCTGAGTTCAAGCGATTCTCCTGCCTTAGCCTCCCAAGTAGCTGGGATTACAAGCGCCCACCATCACACCCGGCTAATTTTTGTATTTTTAGTAGAGATGGGGTTTCATCATGTTGGCCAGGTTGGTCTTGAACTCCTGACCTCAGGTGATCCACCTGCCTCAGCCTCCCAAAGTGCTGGGATTACAGGCGTGAGCCACCACACCCGACGGCCCCTATTTTATGCTCTTGGAGCTCTTTCTACTTTTCCTTCACGGACCTTATCACAGTTGCAGTTTCACCTTTATTTATCGTATCGTTTGATTATTGTCTGTGTCTCTCCTTAGGTCATAAGCCCCATAAGAACAATATCTGTGGCCATTTTGTTGAACGTTGTATCTCTGATGCCTAAGACACCATTTGGCACATAGCAGATCCTGGATTATATTTGTTAAAGAAATGAATTAACCTCAGGGACGATTTTAAATGCTAATTAAAGCAATAATGATCTATCCTATTGTGCTCATAGATTGGCAAAGATTAAAAAGATTGAAAATACTTAGCGTGGGCAAGCGTTGAAGAAAATGAGCACTCCCATACGCCGAGTGGTGGGTGTGTAGGCCAATTGGACCTTCATATGTTCACATTGTTTGACCCTGCAATTCCACCTATGAGACTTTGTTCCAAGAAAATGATCACTCGTGCATAATGATATACACAGGACGATGTTTAGTGAAGCACCATTTGTAATAAGAGAAAGTTGGAAACAACCTAAATCTTCAACAGTAGGATATGGCATGGCATAGTGGCTCACACTTGTAATCCCAGCAGTTTGGGAGGCTGAGGTAGGAGGATCCCATGAGGCCAGGAGTTTGAGACCAGCCTGGCCAACACAGCGAGACTCCATCTCTACAAAATAATTTTTTTTTTGAGATGGAGTCTCCTCTGTCTCCTCCCAGGCTGGAGTGCAGTGGTGCAATCTTGGCTCACTGCAACCTCTGCCTCCCAAGTTCAAGCGATTCTGTTGCCTCAGCCTCCAGAGTAGCTGGGACTACAGGCATGTGCCACTACACCCGGGTAAGTTTTATATTTTTAGTAGAGAAGAGGTTTCACCACAGTGGTCAGGCTGCTCTCGAACTCCTGACCTTGTGATCTGCCTGCCTCGGCCTTCCAAAGTGCTGAGATTACAGGCGTGAGCCACTGTGCCTGGCCAAAAGAATTTATTTTTATTTACTTATTTATTTATTTATTTATTTTTGTGGAGATGAGGCCTACTATGTTGCCCAGGCTGGTCTCAAACTCTCTTAAGCTCAAGTGATCCTCATGCCTCAGCCTTCCAAAGTGCTGGGATTACAGGTGTGAGCCACTGTGCCTGGCCTACACATTTTTTTTTTTTAATTAGCTGGGGCTGAGCTCGGTGGCTCAGGACTGTAATCCCAGCACTTTGGGAGGCCAAGGAGAGTGGATCATCTAAAGTCAGAAGTTCGAGACCAGCCTGGCCAACATGGTGAAACCCTGTCTCTACTAAAACTACAAAAATTAGCCGGACATGCTGGTGGGTGTCTGTAATCCCAGCTACTCAGGAGGCTGAGGCAGGAGAATCACTTGAATTCGGGAGGCAGAGGTTGCAGTGAGCCGAGATGAGGCCACTGCACTTCAGCCTAGGAGACAGATCAAAACACTGTGTCAAAAAAAAAAAAAATTAGCTGGGCATGGTGGCATGTGCCTGTAGTTGTAGCTCCTCAGGAGGCTGAAGCAGGAGGATCTCTTGAGCCCAGGAGTTCAAGGCTGCAGTGAGTACCACTGCACTCCAGCCTGAGTGGCAGAAAAAGACCTTGTCTCAAAAAATAAAAATAAAAAATAAAAAATTAGGATATTAGTTGTATTAGGCCATTCTTGTGTTGCTATAAAGAAATACCTGAAACTGGGTAATTTATATTAAAAAAAAGAGGTCTTATTGGCTCACAGTTCTGCAGGCTGTACAGGAAGTGTGGCACTGGCATCTGCTAGGCTGTACAGGAAGTGTGGCACTGGCATCTGCTAGGCTTTGGGAAAGCTTTAGGGAGCATTTTAACTCATGGAAAAAGGCAAAGTGGGAGCAGGTGTCTCACATGGCGGGAGCAGGAGTGAGGAAATAGAAAGGGCAGGGGGAGGTGCCACACTTTACAACAACCAGATCTTGTGAGAACTCACTATCACGAGGACAGCACCAAGCCATGAAGGGATCCACCCCATAACCCAAACACCCCACCAGGCCCCACCTCCAACATTGGGGATTAAAATTCAACATAAGATTTGGGTGGGGACAAATTTCCAAACTATTTCATTAATTAAATAAATCAGGGTAGGGCGTGGTGGCTCACGCCTGTAATCCCAGCACTTTGGGAGGCCGAGGCAGGCTGATCATGAGGTCTGGAGTTCAAGACCATCCTGGCCAACATGGTGAAACCCTGTCTCTACTAAAAATACAAAAAATGAGCCAGACGTGGTGGCATGCACCTGTAGTCCCAGCTGCTCGGGAGGCTAAGGCAGGAGAATCACTTGAACCTTGGAGGCGGAGGTTGTTGCAGTGAGCCGAGATCACACCACTGCACTCCAGCCTGGTGACAGCGTGAGACTGCATCTCAATAAATAAATAAATAAATAAATCGTGGTGCATTCATACAATAGAATACTGTGTGGCCTTTAAAAATGATAATGTGAATTGTAGTTATTGATGTGATTAGATGTTCATGATAGAATCTTTAGTAAAAATAGGCAGTTACTAAAAAGTATGATGGGGCCAGGCGCAGTGTCTCACGCCAGTAATCCCAGCATTTTCGGAGGCCAAGGCGGGCAGATCACCTGAGGTCAAGAGTTCGAAACCAGAGCTGGCCAACATGGTGAAACCCTGTCTCTAATAAAAGTACAAAAATTAGCCAGGTGTGATGGTGGGTGCCTGTAATCCCAGTTACTCAGGAGGCTGAGGCAGGAGACTCGCTGAACCCAGGAGGGGGAGGTTGCAGTGAGCCAAGATCGCACCACTACACTCCAGCCTGGCAACAGAGCAAGACTCCATCTCAAAAAAAAAAAAATTTTTTTTTAAAGTATGATAGTAAGATACTAGGTCTTCTATTTTAATAGTATGTAATACTGATATATAAATGCATAAAAAACTGCAAGGATAAATACAAAACTATTTACTATGAGTTGTTTTGGAGGTCCTCAATATTTTACTCTACATGATTCTTTATCACCTTAAAATTTTGCGAGGCCATGGTGATATACACCTGTAATCCCAGCTGCTTGGGAAGCTATGGTGGGAGGATTGCTTGAGCCCAGGAGTTCGAAACCAGTCTGGGCAACAATAGCAAGACCCACCCCCCTCTTAATTAAAATATTTTTAAAAGTATTTTATGAAGATGTACTCATAAGCTGGGCGCAGCGGCTCACGCCTGGAATCCCAGCAGTTTGGGAGGCTGAGGCAGGCAGATCACCTGAGGTCAGAAGTTCGAGACCAGCCTGACCAACATGGAGAAACCCTGTCTCTACTAAAAATACAAAAAATTAGCCCGGTGTGGTGGAGCATGCCTGTAATCCTAGCTACTCAGGAGGCTGAGGCAGGAGAATCCCTTGAACCCAGGAGGCGGGGGTTGTGGTGAGCCGAGATCGCGCCATTGCACTTCAGCCTGGGCAACAAGAGCAAAACTCCGTCTCAAAAAAAAAAAGAAAGAAAGAAAGAAAGAAAGAAAACGTACTCAGGTATCATTGCATAATTGAAGAAGTTTTAAATCAAAAAAAGGAAAAGATAGAATACCAATAGTAAATATGTGTATATGACCATACGTATATGTGCTGTAGGTAAATATACATATAAGAAGGATCAGCCAGGCACGGTGGCTCACACCTGTAATCCCAGCACTTTGGGAGGCCAAGGCAGGTGATCATCTGAGGTCAGGAGTTCGAGACCAGCCTGGCCAACATGGTGAAACCCGATCTCTACTAAAAATACAAAAAATAGCCAGGTGTGGTGACACATGCCTGTAATCCCAGCTACTAGGGGGTGCTGAGGCAGGAGAATTGCTTGAACCCGGGAGGCGGAGGTTGCAGTGAGCTGAGATTGCGCCACTGCACTCCAGCCTGGGCAACAGAGCGAGACTTGTCTCAAAAAAAAAAAAAAGCATCTGGCCAGGAGCAGTGGCTCACCCCTGTAATCCCAGCACTTTGAGAGGCCGAGGCAGGTGGATCACTTGAGGCCAGGAGTTGAAGACCAGCCTGGCCAACATGGTGAGACTTCGTGTCTACTAAAAATACAAAAGAAATTAGCCAAGCATGGTGGTACGTGCCTGTAGTCCCAGCTACTCTGGAGGCTGAGGCAGGAGAATCACCTGAACCCGGGAAGCAGAGGTTGCAGTTACCTGAGATCACACCACTGCATGCCAGCCTGGGTGACAGCAAGATCCTGTCTCAAAACAAAACAAAACAAAACAAAAACAAAAAAAAACAACTAATATGAAGCTCTTAACAGTAGTTGTTCTGGATTGGAGGATTATGGATGATCTTTATGCTCCCTTTTTGCCTGTCTATATTTTCTATAATTAGCATATATTACTTTTGTAATAAGAGAATGTAATCAAGTATATTTCATTTTGAGAAAACATTACAGTGAGAAATAAAGGCCAGGAGAGAAGGACTACTCATGCTGGCTAGCCAGCCCATTATCTCTTGGTAAAGCACACCTACGTGGGAGGCCACATTTTAATCAAGAAGTTGCTTAGTGACCACAGAACCAGAGCAAAGTGCCTAGCTGGATGGCTCTAATGTCGAAAGACAGCAAGCAATGATAGCCTGATGTATCATCTCCACTGCAGTGCTAACCTGCCTGCCCTGAATGCAGACTTTAAAACACCCCAACACACCTAAAGCACCAAGAACCTGCCCTAAGATTGTTTGATCGCATTGCCCTGGATCTTCCTTGCTTGTGTATGACTTACATTCGCCTGACTGTGTCTCTGGCTGACAATAAACTCTCAGCTTCATAGCCTAGCTTTGCATCCGTTTGTGGTCTGGTGTCTGACTCTTTGTTTTAGCATTTGCCCCTGGTCTCCTTGAGGCTTAATTTGCAGCTTCTCTCTAATGAATTTCAGTTTGGACTTGCTCCTTGACTCATCCTGCTAAGCTCCTCTAGTTGCAGGAGCCCGGGTAGGGGCCCTGCCTCTCCTTGTTCCACTGCTGGGCAGGGGTAGGACGTGAGGATTCAGACTTACACCTGACAAGGCTAACTTCAGACACATTTTTTCTTTAGCTTATAACTTTCAGTTAACTTACGATCAATTCTTTTTTTTTTTTTTTTAAGACGGAGTCTTGCTCTGTCACCCAGGCTGCAGTGCAGTGGCGCAATCTCGGCTCACTGCAAGCTCCGCCTCCCGGGTTCACGCCATTCCCAGTAGCTGGGACTACAGGCGCCCACCACCGCGCCCAGCTAATTTTTTTTTTTTTTTTTTTTTGTATTTTTAGTAGAGACGGGGTTTCACCGTGGTCTCGATCTCCTGACCTCGTGATCTGCCCGCCTCAGCCTCCCAAAGTGCTGGGATTACAAGCATGAGCCACCGCACCTGGCCTTTTTTTTTTTTTGAGACAGAGTCTTGCTCTGTTGCCCAGGCTGGAGTGCAGTGGCGCGATCTTGGCTCACTGCAACCTCCGCCTCCCAGGTTCAAGCAATTCTCCTGCCTCAGTCTCCCAACTAAGCTGGGACTACAGGTGCACGCCACAACACCCAGCTAATTTTTGTATTTTTAGTAGAGACGAGGTTTCACCATATTGGCCAGGCTGGTCGCGAACTCCTGACCTCGTGATCCGCCCACCTCGGCCTCCCAAAGTGCTGGGATTACAGGCGTGAGCCACCGTGCCTGGCCTTACAATCAATTTCTTATTCTTGGCCCGGCACAGTGGCCCACATCTGTAATCCCAGCACTTTGGGAAGCCGAGGAGAGCAGATCACCTGAGGTCAGGAGTTCGAGACCAGCCTGGCCAACATGGCAAAAATCCATCTCTACTAAAAATACAAAAATTGGCTGGGCGTGGTGGCACTCGCCTGTAATCCCAGCTACTTGGGAGGCTGAGACACGAGAATCGCTTGAACCCAGGAGGCGGAGATTGCAGTGAGCCACGAAGAAAGTGCAGTTATTATGGGGAAGAGGGAGAAACCAGTGGCTGAAGAGGGGCGTAATGGGGTTGAGGTGGGGGAGTGTTGGTTTTGTTTTTCAATAGTCTGGAGCAGGCTTTGAGGCAAGCTAGTTTCAAAGCAGCCTAGGGTGGTGGAAAGGGCTTGAGTTTTTCTTCATCTTGACCACGACAAGCTTTCCTCAGCTTGATCTCATCTCCGCCAGGTGGCAGGGCAGCGAGAGCCCTGGCTCAGGAGCCAGACTGCCTCCGCTCTTAGCCCAGCTCCACACTCCACAGTGTGACTTTAGCCCAGTTATTTGTGCCTCAGTCTTCTTTCAAATGGGCATAATAAGGGTACCTACTCCATAGGATTGTCGACCTAAAAAGAAGCAGCTTGGGCAAAATTAATGTAAGTAGAGAGTTTACGTGGGCCAAGCTTGAAGATTGCAACCTGAGAGCAGAAAGTCAAGTTTCCCTGAATGTACACTTCAATTACTAGCAGTTACAGGTGGAGTTTTGAAGGCAAAAGTAGGGGACAAGGAGTGGACTGATGCAAAGTTGTTTGTCAGGAATTCTCATTGAGTTACAGAAGTAACATTGTTAAGCTACAGACTGTGGGTTGTAGTGTCTGGTGTGGCATTATTGGGTTAATTTATAGCTATTTATGGCAATAGCAAGCAATTTCAAGAGATGAATACACAGTTCAAAGTGGGGAGTAGGGCCTGATTTCAGTCTCATTTTAATGTCTCTCCCGGCCTGACTTGCGTTCCTCAGATAAAAATTCTTTTCTCGGGATCATTGAAAGAAGGGAGATAGCTCCCAGCCTGGGCAACATGGCGAAATGCCGTCTCTACAAAAAATATTAAAAAATGAGCCAGGCATAGTGGCAAGTGTCTGTGGTCCCAGCTACCCGGGAGGCTGAGGTGGGCGGATTACTTGAGTCCAGGAGGCAGAGGTTGCAGTGATCTGAGATCGCACCCCTGCACGCCAGCCTGGGAGACAGAGTGAGACCCTGTCTCAAAAAAAAAAAAATTGCTCATGCAAAGATGCAAAGTACTTAGAACTGTGGTTGCCTGGCATGGCACATAGTAAGTACCTGCTAGGTGTGAACCGCTATTGTTGTTGCTAGCTATGTGGCCTTGGGCATGTCACTTAACCTCTCACTTTGTCATTCAACCTCTCATTTAACTTCTCATCATTCATCACCTGATTAAGGATTCAAAGTGCCTTTGCCCGTACTAGGTATTCAGCAACACTCAGTTCCCTTGGTTCTTTATATGGTAATAATAGTATTTTACATATGAACACTTACTACACTCCAGGCAGCTCATCTATTACCTTCATCATCCTAGTTAATTATCAAGACAACCATATGAGGAAGTGACATTCGGAAGCAGGTATCCCTAGTTTACAGATGAGGAAACCAGGGCCAAATAGATTGCGATTGGCCCAAGGGCGTATACGAAATGGCTGAGCTGAGATTTTACAATCCTATTTCTTTTTCAAATACTGACACTGGAGTGGGTGATGACCAGTTGTTACTAAATCCAGTGGCTAATCCTTTATTGCTACATGGTTTAAACCGATTGTTGCTGCTAGCTGATGATGAAAGGCTTTGTAGCCTTCCTCCGAGTGGGAACACTTTGCTGCCCCCTTGTGACTCACCAAGTTTCTGCCTCCAGGTTCCCCGTTATTTGAAAAAATAAACAAATAAATAAAAGGCCCGGTGCTGCGACACACGCCTGTAATCCCAGCACTTTGGGAGGCCGAGGCAGGCGGATCATGAGATCAGGAGTTCGAGACCAGCCTGGCCAACACAGTGAAACCCTGTCTCTAATAAAAATACAAAAATTAGTTGGGCGTGGTGGCACGCACCTGTAGTCCCAGCTACTTGAGAGGCTGAGGCAGGAGAATCGCTTGAACCCGGGAGGTGGAGGGTGCAGTGAGCTGAGATTGCACCACTGCACTCCAGCCTAGCGACACAGCGAGACTCTGTCTCAAAAAAAACTTTTTTTTAAATTAACTATCTTTTCTGGTACAGTAATTTCCCTCCAGAAAAGGTGTTGAGGTGTTGCCTGGGAGAGGCAAGGGAAACATGATTGGAGTTGAATTTTGTTTTGTTTTGTTTTGTTTTGTTTTGTTTTGTTTTAATATAGAGGAGAAAATATAGGTGTCTCTCTTTTTTATTCTTTCTTTCTTTTTTTTTTTTTTTTTTTTGAGACGGAGTTTTAGTCTTGTTGCCCAGGCTGGAGTGCAATGGTGCGATCTTGGCTCACTGCAACCTCCACCTCCTGGGTTCAAGCGATTCTCCTGCCTCAGCCTCCTGAGTAGCTGGGATTACAGGCATGTGCCACCATGCCCAGGTAATTTTGTACTTTTAGTAGAGACGGGGTTTTTCCATGTTCGTCAGGCTGGTCTCAAACTCCCGACCTCAGGTGATCCGCCCACCTCAGCCTCCCAAAGTGCTGGGATTACAGACATGAGCCACCGTGCCCGGCCTAAATATAGGTGTCTCTTACAGCAACTAGGGGCTTCACAAAGGTGGCGACGGTGGGCTCTGGTCTTGAGGGATGACTAAAAGTTTTCCAGGCAGGCTAGGAAGGGGAAGGACATTCTGAGCATAGGGAACAGCATGGGCAAAAGCACGGAGATGTGATGGAGCATCTCGGGATTTTAAGCGAGGAGAGCAACATGCTTAGATTCATTCATTCTCTGATTCAACACATATGTGTCACATACTGTGCTGGGTGGTGACAATGACGGTAGTGAAAAACACCAAGTCCCTAAAATTATGGAGCTTACTTTCTAGGGAGGTAGATTTGAAGCAAATGCAAGTATGAGATGCCTCTGGATAAAAACAAAGCAGGGGATGGGAACAGAGAGGGACCAGATGGTGTTATTTTCAACAGGGTGGTCAGGGAGGCCTTCCCTGAGCAGGTGACATTGGAGCAGGACTGAATGAAGTGGGGGAGCCTGCTTCATGAGTGAATTGGGAAAGATCACACGAGGCAGAGGGAACTACAGGTGCAAAGGCCCTGAGGTGGGAGAGTGTTCGGTGTGATCAAGGAGCCAGAGGCGGGGTGGTGGAGGACTGGAGCATCCTCAGTGCAGGTCGGGGTGGGGATGAAGTTGGTAGGAGATGGAGGCGGTGAGGTTGCAGAAGACTCAGTCATGTTTTCATGGAGGACCTTGTGAGCCATGGCAAGGAGTGGGGATCTCATTCTAAGAAGGGCAGGAAGTGTTTGCTGAGACTGTGTTGAGATGTGAGAGGAAAGAGAGGCATTTAGATGGCTGGCAGATTTTCACCCAAGCAACTAGGAAGACTTCACTATGGATGGGCTAAGTTTGAGAAGCTTATTAGAGCTCCAAGGGGAGCTGTCAGCAGGCTGCTGGACAGCAGCTGGATCTGTGTGTCTGGAATTCAGAGGAAGGATCGGAGCAGCAGGCGTCTGTGCAGAGGGGTCATTGAAAGACCTGGATGAGATGAGATTCTCAAGGGAGCGAGTACATAGAGACAAGTGGACGAGGTCCGAGCCCCATGGCTCCCCAATCTCCAAACTCTAGAGGATGGAGCCAGCAGAACCAGCAGAATGAAGGCACTGAGGAATGACTGACTGGCTAGGGAGCTCAAAGGAAAACCAGGAGAGCTGGGTGTCCCAGAAGCCAAGGGAAGCAGGAGTTGCAAGGAGGATGGGGTGATCGACAATGTCCAATGCTGCTGAGAGGGTCCAGTAAGGTGACGACTCAGACCCAACTGCTGGATTTGACAGCATAAAGGGAGGACATGGATGACCTTGGTACACTCTAGCTTCATGGGCATGTGATCTGTGTAGTGGGACAGGGCCCCACTCTTAGCAGGGTCCTGCAATTGGTCTAATGCACTTCTGAGACCCTGTTGAATTTTTTTTTTTTTTAAGACAGAGTCTCACTCTGTCGCCCAGGCCGGAGTGCAGTGGAGCAATCTCAGCTCACTGCAACCTCCGCCTCCCAGGTTCAAGCGATTCTCCCGCCTCAGCCTCCTGAGTAGCTGGGATTACAGGCATGTGCCACCAGACCCAGCTAATTTTTGTATTTTTGGTAGAGACAGGGTTTCACCATCTTGGCCAGACTGATCTTGAACTCTTGACCTTGTGATCCACCTGCCTCGGCCTCCCAAAGTGCTGGGATTACAGGAGTGAGCCACCGCACCCAGCCCTGTTGAAATTCTTAATACCTTTCTGCAGTGAGTTGAATATGGAACCTCTCTCAAAACATATATCCATCCAGAATGTGACCTTATTTGGAAAAGGGGTCTTTGCAGATGTAATTAAGGTAAAAATGTTATGACGAGATTGTATTGGATTAGGGCAAGCCCTAAATCCAATGACAGGTGTCCTAATAAGGGAAAAGAAAGGGAAAAGACACAGAGAGGTGACATAAAGACATAGGCAGAGGCCAGGCACCGTGGCTCACACCTGTATTCCCACCACTTTGGGAGACTGAGGTGGGCGGATCATCTGAGGTCAGGAGTTCGAAAACAGCCGGGCCAACATGGTGAAACCCCGTCTCTACTAAAAATACAAAAACTTAGCCAGGCGTGGTGGTGGGTGCCTGTGGTCCCCGCTACTCAGGAGGCTGAGGCAGGAGAATGAAGTGAACCCGGGAGGCGGAGCTTGCAGTGAGCCGAGATCGTGCCACTACACTACAGCCTGGGTGACTCCATCTCAAAAACAAAAACAAAAACAAAAAACAAAAACAAAAACAAAAAAAATTAGCTGGACGTGGTGGCACATGCCTGTAATCACAGCTACTCGGGGGGCTGAGACAGGAGAATCACTTGAACCCTGGAGGCGAAGGTTGCAGTGAACTGAGATCGCACCACTGCACTCCAGTCTGGGCGACAGAGTGAGACTTTGTCTCGAAAAAAAAAAAAAAAGACAAAGGCAGAGATTGGAGTGATGCATCTACAAGCCAAGGAGCATGAAGGATTGCTTGCAGCCATCAGAAGCTTGAAAGGAGGCCGGGTGTGGTGGCTCACGCCTGTAATCCCAGCACTTTGAGAGGCCAAGGCGGGTGGATCACTTGAGGTCCAGAGTTCGAGGCCAGTCTGGCCAATATGGTGAAACCCTGTCTTTACTAAAAATACAAAAATTAGCTGGGCGTGACAGCGCATGCCTGTAATCCCAGCTCTTCAGGACGCTGAGGCAGGAGAATCGCTTGAAGCTGGGAGGCGGAGGTTGCAGTGAGCCGAGATCCTGCCATTGCACCCCAGCCGGGGTGAGAGAGGGAGACTCTGTCGCAAAAAAGAAAAAAAAAAAAGAGGCCGGACGCAGTGGTTCACGCCTGTAATCCCAGCCCTTTGGGAGGCCAAGGTGGGCAGATCACGAAGTCGGGAGATCAAGAGCATCCTGGCTAACATGGTGAAACCCCGTCTCTACTAAAAATACAAAAAAAATTAGCCGGGCGTAGTGGCGGGCGCCTGTAGTCCCAGCTACTCAGGAGGCTGAGGCAGGAGAATGGCATGAACTGGGGAGGCTGAGCTTGCAGTGAGCCGAGATCGCGCCCGTGCCACTGCACTCCAGCCTGGGTGACAGAGCGAGACTACATCTTAAAAAAAAAAAAAAAAAAAAAAAAGGCTGGGCGCAGTGGTAATCCCAGCACTTTGGGAGGCCTAGACAGGCAGATCACGAGGTCAGGAGATCCAGACCATCCTGGCTAACACGGTGAAACCCCGTCTCTACTGAAAGTACAAAACAATTAGCCGGGCGTGGTAGCGGGCGCCTGTAGTCCCAGCTACTCGTTAAGGCTGAAGCAGGAGAATGGCGTGAACCCGGGAGGCAGAGCTTGCAGTGAGCCAAGATAGCGCCACTGCACTCTAGCCTGGGTGACAGAGCGAGACTCCGTTTCAAAAAAAAAAAAGTGTTCACATCCAAGATCTCATTTGATCCTTCCAAAAGGCCTATGAGGTAATAAAGTAATTCCTTTCATGTCCATTTTTCAGACGACAAAATGGAGGTTCAGAGAGGTTAAGTAATCACTCAAGGTCACACAGCCAGTGACCAGCAGACCTAGAACTCTGATCACAATAAGATCTTTACCCCTCTTCGTGGCTGCCCATTTTAGCCAGCTTTTTTTTTTTTTTTTAGACGGAGTCTCACTCTAGCCCAGGCAGGAGTGCAGTGGCATAACCTCAGCTCACTGCAACCTCCACCTCCCGGGTTCAAGCAATTCTCGTTCCTCAGCTTCCCTAGTAGCTGGGATTACAGGCACACACCATCACGCCCAGCTAATTGTTGTATTTTTAGTAGAGACGGGGTTTCACTATGTTGGCCAGGCTGGAACTTTTGGCCTCAAGTGATCTGCTTGCCTTGGCCTCCAAAAGTGCTGGGATCACAGGTGTGAGCCACCTCACCCAGCCTTTAGCCAGCTTTTGACGCACAACGAGTGGGGGTAGCAAATTCTTGGGCATGTCCGCTTACAAATGTGGAACCCAGTGTTTCTATGTGGGGTGGTGGTGGGGAGGTGGCTGCTCCTCTAGCAACAGTGATCCAGGCCAGCCCTTGGCAGGACTTCCTCACCAGAGTCGGCTGCAAAGCCAGCCAGCTGGCAGCCGGCCAGGCTCATAGAGTGAACCCACTTGGAGCCGAGAGCCCCACAGAGGGCACAGCAGGGGCATGAGGTCCAACAAACTCAGGCTGTGTGTGCTTCTGCCCCAGAGAAGACAACGGCGCTGGGAGAGACAGCAGCCACAGCTTCCCGAGAAGCACTGGAATCCTAGGAGCGGCTGCCGGGCAGGGGCAGGCAAGGCAGACAGATGGAAGAGTGCCCAGGCTGCATCATGGTAGCAGTTTGAGGTTCTGTTGAAGGAGGGAAGTGACAAGCTGGGCTGAGTGACAGGCATGGATGAGAGGGCAGACCAGGCTCTGGAGAAAACAGCACGTGAACCCATCTTTAGTGACAGTGAACTGAGCAGAGAAATGTCACTTTCAGGCCTGGAAATGGCCAGGGAGGCATAATAGTGACTCCTGCAGGGGGCTTCTCCTCAACCGGGAGCTGGGCATCCAGGGCAAGGTGGCCAGGCTTGTGCCATCTCAACTACTTGGGAACAAATAGACTTGGCACTCGATGTTTAGCCACCAAAGTCAAGACCAGGAGCCCCGAAGTCCCATCCCCCAAGGCGCTGAGGAGCCCAGATGCTAGAAAGGGGGCCACAGGATGAGCAGGGCCAGCAGCTGCCTGGCAGGACATCTGTCACAGCCCATTGGGCAGCAACCAAGAGGAGTGTGGAGGCTACGCGGCCCCATTTGCTGAAGGGGAGGGCTGCAGACTGCTCATCTGGGAGAGGGACAGATGACCCCAGAGCCAGCCAAGGAGGTCACAGCCCAGTCAGATCACAAAACAAAACAAACCAAACCCAGCTCTCATTAACTGAAGCTTGGCACATGCTGGGCATTGTGTGATGTGCTGTCTTTGGAAGAGCTGCCTTAATTCGTAGGATAGCTAAAGTGTAATTATTATGTGATTACACCTTATTATGTAATTATTAGACAGAACCCACTTGGAGCTGAGAGCCCCACAGAGGGCACAGCAGGGGCGTGAGGTCCAACAAGCTCAGGCTGTGTGTGCTTCTGGCCCAGAGAAGACGACAGCGCTGGGAGAGACAGCAGCCACAGTTTCTCTAGAAACACTAGAATCCCAGGAGCAGCTGCTGGGCAGGGGCAGATGAGGGGGCAGGTGTCATTATCATGACCTCCACTTTATAGATGGGGAAGCTCAGGTACAAAGAAGTAAAGTGCCTTATATAAGTCACGTAGTTAAGTCTTCAGGCTGAGATTCAAACCAGGTCTGTCTAACTTTAAAGCCTGTTTTGTTCACTCTCCCTGGCAGGGCTATTATAACCATTACATGAAATAAAGTATGATATTAGTAATAGTGAAGGCAGCCAGGCATGGTGGCTCATGCCTGTAATCCCAGCACTTTGGGAGGCCGAGATGGGTGGATCACGAGGTCAGGAGATCCAGACCATCCTGGCCAACATGGTGAAACCCCATCCCTACTAACTTACAAAAAAAAAAAAAATTAGCCAGGCATGGTGGCGCAATCCTGTAGTCCCAGCCACTCAGGAGGCTGAGTGAGGCAGGGGAATCGCTTGAACCCAGGAGGCAGAGGTTGCAGTGAGCCAATATTGCACCATTGCATTCCAGCCTGGCGACAGAGCAAGACTCTGTGTCAAATAAATAAATAATAGTGAAGGCCAGGTGCAGTGCCTCACGAGTATAATCCCAGCACTTTGGGAGGCTGAGGCAGGCGGATCATTTGAGGTCAGGAGTTCAAGAGCAGCCTGGCCAACATGGCGAAACCCCATCTCTACTAAAAATACATAACTTAGCCGGACCCCAGGAGGTGGAGTTTGCAGTGGGCTGAGATCGCACCACCGCACTCCAGCCTGAGTGACAGAGCAAGACTCTGTCTCAAAAAAATAAAAAATAAAAAATAAAAAAAAGAAAGAAATGGGCCAGGTGCAGTGGCTCACGTCTGTAATCCCAGCACTTTGGGAGGCTGAGGCAGGCAGATCACTTGAGGCCAGGAGTTCAAGACCAGCCTGGGCAACATGGTGAAACCCCATCTCTACTAAAAATATAAAAATTCGCTGGGTGTGGTCGCGGGTGCCTGTAATCTCAGCTACTTGGGAGGCTGAGGCGGGAGAATCCCTTGAACCTGGTTGGTGGAGGCTGTAGTGAGCCGAGATTGTGCCACTCCACTGCACTCCAGCCTGGGTGACAGAGTGATACTCCATCTTAAAAAAAAAAATGGCAGGGCGCGGTGGCTCATGCTTGTAATCCCAGCACTTTGGGAGGCCGAGGCGGGCAAATTACCTGAGGTCGGGAGTTCAAGACAAGCCTGACCAACATGGAGAAACCCTGTCTCTACTAAAATACAAAAATTAGCCGGGCATGGTGGCACGTGCCTGTAATCCCAGCTACTAGGCTACTTGGGAGGCTGAGGGAGGAGAATCGCTTGAATCTGGGAGGTGGAGGTTGCTGTGAGCCGAGATCGCACCATTACACTCCAGCCTGAGCAACAAGATCGACACTCCGTCTCAAAAAAAAAAAAAAAAAAGAATCTTCTAACCTAAAAGTTGGAAAAGCCCCTAGAAGTGATGTACTCCAACCCCCTTTTGTATGCAGGAATTCCTCCATGCAGCCTCCAAGAAAAATACTGATCCAGTCTCTGCTTAAGTATCTCCAGTGATGAGGAACTTACTATTTCCCAAAGCAATCATTTACATTTTAAGACTCCTATCATGGTTAGATAGCTCTTAATGGAACTGCGCCAAAATCTGCTTCTTTGTCAATTTCACCCAGAGGACCAGGCTCTGTGCTTTGGGACCACAGAGATGCACAGTAATATCAACTGTCAGGTGCTTTGAAGATTTCAAGCACTCTCCTTTTTTTTTTTTTTTTTTTTTTTTTTTTGAGACGGAGTCTCTCTCTGTCGCCCCAGGCTGGAGTGCAGTGGCGTGATCTCAGCTCACTGCAAGCTCTGCCTCCCGGGTTCACGCCATTCTCTGGCCTCAGCCTCCCAAGTAGCTGGGACTACAGGCGCCCGCCATCGCGCCCGGCTATTTTTTGTATTTTTAGTAGAGACGGGGTTTCACCGTGGTCTCGATCTCCCGACCTTGTGATCTGCCTGCCTCAGCCTCCCAAAGTGCTGGGATTACAGGCGTGAGCCACCGTGCCCGGCCTCAAGCACTCTTTTACAGACCACCCCCACCACCACTGACCTCACAACACACAGTGAGGAAGGTATTGTCCTCCCCATTGCACCAATGAAGAAATTGAGGCTCAGGGAGATGAGATGACTTACCAAAGGGAGCAGGCCTAGTAAGGTGCAGAACTGTGAATTCAGCTGAGGGTTCCTGAGTCCAAAGCCCACACTCTTTCTACACCTCCTCTCTTC
Organism: Pan troglodytes; assembly: GCF_028858775.2. Lineage (NCBI taxonomy): Eukaryota > Metazoa > Chordata > Mammalia > Primates > Hominidae > Pan > Pan troglodytes. The sequence goes on from NC_072421.2 coordinate 117,254,379, forward strand.
CTTGAGTCCCCTCCCTCTCCCCCATGGGCCAGCTCTTCAGTTTTTTAAAGGCAGCTCTCATGTTCCTCATGAGTCTTCTCCTCCTCAGCTAAACATTCCCAGGGCTTTCAACTATTTCTTATCAGGAGTCCCATCACTCCAAAAGCTGGATGGGCTCCAGAAACTGAGCACAATATTCCAGGTGGAGTCTGGCCGGTCCTGTGCAGAGCAGACCTCTTGTGCCCTCTCCCCTTTGCTCTGGACACTGTACTGCCATTCCTGCAGCCTGTGTTGGTAGGAATCAAATTCCTGTATTGGTAATAAAGTCTCATCAATCTGTCGACTTACTTATTTTTCACTCATAAATATGAATAATTTGCATGTAAGTTTGGTCTCTTGTTCCTTTGCAAAATCTTCAGTCCCCAGGAGCCCTGAGAAACAAGTGTTATATGAGCACAGAAGGAGATGCATGAGGCAGCCCGGACACTTAATTATACTTTGAAATGTGTGGAGAAGTGTGAAACCTACCCAGCTTGCTAGATCAGGCATGTGGGCCCTATCTGTCTTTGGAAGGGGCGCATCCTCCCTGTGGATCTCGATGAATGAAACCAAGTTGAGTTATTGCATCCGCATGGATTTCCAGCAGCTCTGAGCGTCTGGCAGACAGGAAACAAATCAAGTGACTATTCTTCCCAGACTGCTCTTGCCAAACTGGCTGTCAGGGGCCATAGGAACAGAACTCCTCATGATGCCAGCTGGCCAAGTGAAACAGTGGCCAGGGGTAGATTCTTCCCTGCCCCTTAAGGGAGATGCCAAACTTCCAAAAAAATGGGAACCACCTTGTGATAGGCACTGCTGAGCGGCAGGTTTCAAGGTCTTAGTATACCCAGTAGGCAGCTCAACTGTCCTGGCGAGGCCAGGCAGGGCTCTCATGCAGAGATGGTGTGCAAATCCGTTAACAATGGCACCAGGACCAGCTGCAATGCTCTCTCTCTCTGCTGTTTGTGGGCACCATTGGCCACCCACTGAATGAGCTGACCCATGGATAGTGTCTTCTTTTTTTTTTTTTTTTTTTGAGATGGAGTTTCAATCTTGTTTCCCAGGTTGGAGTGCAAGGCGCGATCTTGGCTCACTGCAACCTCTGCCTCCCAGGTTCAAGCGATTCTCCTGTCTCAGCCTCCCGAGTAGCCGGGATTACAGGCGCATGCCACCATGCCCGGCTAATTTTTGTATTTTTGGTAGAGATGGGGTTTCATCATACTGGTCAGGCTGGTCTCGAAATCCTGACCTCAGGTGATCCACCTGCCTCGGCCTCCCAAAGTGCTGGGATTACAGGCATGAGCCACTGCACCTGGCCTGGATAGTGTCTTCTCTTGAGAGCCCGTGCTCAGCTTGAGATCCCCCTTGTGCCCTCTACCAACCTGCACAAAACCCCCAGCACATCAAAGGGACCACACTGTTAGCAAACTAATTGTGGGAGACTGCCCACACCTGCCTTGATAAGTGGAAACAGAAACAGGGTTTGGCCACAGAATGCACAGGTGACAATGAAAGACTCAGTGCCAGAAAAGGCACAGGCCCTTTTTCTTGATTTCCAGATGACAACAAAGTACAATACAAAAATACAACCGACGGCCAGGCACGGTGGCTCACGCCTGTAATCCCAGCACTTTGGGAGGCCGAGGCAGGCGGATCACGAGGTCAGGAGATCGAGACCATCCTGGCTAACATGGTGAAACCCTGTCTCTACTAAAAATACAAAAAATTAGCCTGGCGTGGTGGCGGGCGCCTGTAGTCCCAGCTACTCGGGAGGCTGTGGCAGGAGAATGGTGTGAACCCGGGAGGCAGAGCTTGCAGTGAGCCGAGATAGCACCACTCCACTCCAGCCTGGGCGACAGAGCAAGACTCTGCCTCAAAAAAAAAAAAAAAAAAAGCAACTGACAATGTTTCATATTGAAATCTCTCCAGACTCTGCCCATTTTAAGTGTGAACAATGTTCACATGAACCCAGCCCATATAAGAGTCACTCAAATATGGAGGCTGACAATTGACAAATAGCACCAACCTGGAGGCTTCAGGTAATTTAGAGAGATGCCACAAGCCCAGTTAGAAGGCTATTTTCCTGGCCGGGTGCAGTGGCTCACGCCTGTAATCCCAGCACTTTGGGAGGCCGAGGCAGGCGGATCACCTGAGGTCATGAGTTTGAGACCAGCCTGGTCAACATGGTGAAATCCCATCTCTATTAGAAAAACAATTTAAAAAACCAAAAAATTAGCCGGGCGTGGTGGCAGGTGCCTGTAGTCACAGCTACTTGGGAGGCTGAGGCAGGAGAATCACTTGAACCCAGGAGGTGGAGGTTGCAGCGAGCCGAGATCGCACCACTGCACTCCAGCCTGGGCAGCAGAGTGAACCACCATCTCAAAACAAACAAACAAACAAACAAACAAACAAAAAAAAAGGCCTGGTGTAGTGGCTCACACCTGTAATCTCAGCACTTTGAGAGGTCAAGGTGGGCAGATCATGAGGTCAGGAGTTCGAGACCAGCCTGGCCAACATAGTGTAACCCCGTCTCTACTAAAAAGTATAAAAATTAGCCTGGCATGGTGGTGCATACCTGTAGTCCCAGCTACTCGGGAGGCTGAGGCAGGAGAATCGCTTGAACCTGGGAGGCGGAGGTTGTGGTGAGCTGAGATCACGTCACTGCACTCCAGCCTGGGCAACAGAGTGAGACTCCATCTCAAAAAAAAAAAAAAAAAAAAGACTATTTTCCCTTGTTTATTTCACACAAGAGGGGCCACCATGAAACGTAAGGCTCAGATGGCAGAGTTGAGTGTGCCACCAGGAAAAGTCTCCAAGATAAGAATCCTCACTACTATCAGGCTCCCTCATGTCTGAGATCCCTACCATTAGAACCACTCCTTTGGGTTAAGGCATTGAAGGCCCCAATCACAAGACAAATATTTCAGTGTATGAGCTATTGACTCAACATGTGACTCTTGAGCCACACTGCCTGGGGTTGAATCCCAATTCTACCAGATACTAGTTGTGCAATCTTGAGCAAGTCACTTAACCTCTCAAATTCTTTGAGCCTTAATTTTCTCATCTGTAAAATAGAGGTAATAAGGGAACCTACCCATAAGGCTATTTTGAGGAGTGATATGATTTGGCTGTGTCCCCACCCAAATCTCATCTTGAATTGTACCTCCTACAATTCCCACGTGTCGTGGGAAGAACCTGGTGGGAGGTAATTGAATCATAGGGGCAGGTGTTTCCCGTGCTGTTCTCATGATAGTGAATAAGTCTCGTGAGATCTGATGGTTTTAAAAATGTGAGTTTCCCTGCACAAGCTCTCTTCTCCTGTCTGCTGCCATGTGAGACATGCCTTTCACCTTCCACCATGATTGTGAGGCCTCCCCAGCCATGTGGAACTGTAGGTCCATTAAACCTCTTTTTTCTTTTTCTTTCTTTTTTTTTTTTTTTTAGATGGAGTCTCATTCTGTCACCCAGGCTGGAGTGCAGTGGCGTGATCCTGGCTCACTACAACCTCCACCTCCCAGGTTCAAGCAATTCTCCTGCCTCAGCCTCCCAAGTAGCTGAGATCACAGGCATGTACCCCATGCCCTACTAATTTTTGTATTTTTAGTAGAGATGGGGTTTTGCCATGTTAGCCAGGGTGGTCTCAAACTCCTGATCTCAGGTAATCCTTCCACCTCGGCCTCCCAAAGTGCTGGGATTACAGGTGTGAGCTACCACGCCTGGCCTAAACATCTTTTTCTTCTCAGTCTCAAGTATGTCTTTATCAGCAGGGTGAAAATGGACTAATAAAAGGAATTAATAGTACATATAAATACAAATGAGTTAATGAATTAATACATATAATACATATAAACTTGGAGCAGTAGCTGGCACATAGAAAGCTGTTATCAGGCCGGGCACAGTGGCTCACGCCTGTAATCTCAGCACTTTGGGAGGCCGAGGCGGGCAGATCACGAGGTCAAGAGATGGAGACCATCTTGGCCACCATGGGGAAACCTCCACTTTACTAAAAATACAAAAATTAGCCGGGCGTAGTGGCACACGCCTGTAATCCCAGTTACTCAGGAGACTGAGGCATGATAATTGCTTGAACCTGGGAAGTGGAGGTTGCAGTGAGCCAAGATAGTGCCAGTGCATTACAGCCTGGGTGACAGAGGGAAACCCTGTCTCAAAAAAAATAGAAAAAGGCCAGGCGCGGTGGCTCATGCTTGTAATCCCAGCACTTTGGGAGGCCGAGGCAGGCGGATCACGAGGTCAGGAGATCAAGACCATCCTGGCTAACACGGTGAAACCCCGTCTCTACTAAAAATACAAAAATTTAGCTGGGTGTGGTGGCGGGCACCTGTAGTCCCAGCTACTCCGGAGGCTGAGGCAGGAGAATGGCGTGAACCCGGGAGGTGGACCTTGCAGTGAGCCAAGATCGTGCCACTGCACTCCAGCCTGGGCGACAGAGCGAGACTCGGTCTCAAAAAAAAAAAAAAAAAAGAAAGAAAAAAAGAAAAAGAAATCAGGAATCAGGCCGGGTGCAGTGGCTCATGCCTGTAATCCTAGCACTTTGGGAGGCCAAGGCAGGAGGATCCCTTGAACCCAGGAGTTTAAGACAACCCTGGGTGACATAGTGAGACCCTTGTCTCTACAAAACAATTTAAAAATTAGCCGGGCCTGGTAGCTCAAGCCTATAGACCCAGCTACTCGGGAGGCTGAGATTTGAGGATTGCTTGAGCCCAGGAGGTTGAGGCTGCAGTGAGCCATGATGTGTCACTGCACTCCAGCCTGGGTGACAGAGAAAGACCCTGTCTCAAAAAAAGAAAAAAGAAATCAGCACCCCCCAACCAAAAAAATAAATAAATAAATAAAGCAAATACCACAAAGGCCTACTTAAAGTATGATTCCTATTCACTATTTTGTTTATTTGTTTGTTTTTTGTTTTTTTTGTTTGTTTGTTTGTTTGTTTTTTTGAGACAGAGTCTCGCTCTGTCGCCCAGGCTGGAGTGCAGTGGCCCGATCTTCGCTCACTGCAGGCTCTGCCTCCCGGGTTCACGCCATTCTCCTGCCTCAGCCTCCCGAGTAGCTGAGACTACAGGCGCCCGCCACCACGCCTGGCTTTTTTGTTTGTTTGTTTGTTTTGTATTTTTAGTAGAGACGGGGTTTCACCTTGTTAGCCAGGATGGTCTCATTCTCCTGACCTCGTGATCCGCCTGCCTCGGCCTCCCAAAGTGCTGGGATTATAGGTGTGAGCCACCGCGCCTGGCCCCATTCACTATTGTTAATAATAAATGCACTTTAAGTGGATAATTTGCCTTGAGAGATTAGCTAATAATAGTACGAAGCCATTAGGATTAATGAGAGCTTTAAAATCTAAGCCTCTACAAGGTGGATGCATCACGAATCTACAGTGGGAGACGTCCAGATGATGGCTGCTTTTCGTGGCAATTTGGAAGCATATCCACAAATTATTTGACACTCCTCCTTTTGAGAGGAGGAATCTATGTGCCATTCCCTCGAATCTGAGCAGCCAACAGAGTATGGTAGAGGAGATGCTGCCTAACTTCCAAAGCTATGTCATAAACCGCGGGCAGTGGCTGCCTCAAGTGTCCTGGCCAGCAGCCCTCAGCTGAGGTCCCAGCCAGCAGCCAGCAGCAAATGACAGACATGTGAGGAAATACATCTCCAGAGGATCCCACCCCAACCAGTGTCAAGTCACCCCCAGCTCTCACATCTTCCCAGTCAATGTGCCAGACATCATGGAGCGGATGCTAGTCATCCCCTTGTGCCCTGTCTAAATTCTTGACCTCCAGAATTCATGAGCATAAGAAAATAGTTATTTTTCACCACTAAGTTTTGGGATGAGGCCGGGCGCAGTGGCTCATGGCTATAATCCTATAATCCCAGCACTTTGGGAGGCCGAGGCATGTGCATCACCTGAAGTCAAGAGTTCGACACCAGCTTTTGCAACATGGTGAAATCTCGTCTCTACTAAAAATACAAAAATTAGCTGAGTGTGGTGGCATGCACCTGTAGTCCCAGTTACTTGCAGGGCTGAGGTGGGGAGGATCACTTGACCCCGGGAAGTGGAGGTTGCAGTGAGCCGAGATTTTGCCACTGCACTCCATCCTGGGCAACAGAGCAAGATTCTGTCTCAAAAAAAAAAAAAAAAAGTTTTAGGATGATTTTTTACACAGCAGTAGGAACTAGAAGGGTAGCGGCAGAGAGGGGCCACAAAAGAGGCTTCTGGGTGCTGTGATATTCTATGTCTTGATCTGGGTGCTAGTTACACAAGTGTGTTCAATCTGTAACGACCAGCCTGGCCAACATGGTAAAACCTCGTCTCTACTAAAAATACAAAAATTAGCTGGGCGTGGTAGCGGGTGCCTGTGATCCCAGCTACTCGGAAGGCTGAGGCAGGAGAATCGCTTGAACCCAGGAGGCAGAGGTTGCAGTAAGCCGAGACTGCACCATTGCACTCCAGCCTGGATGACAAGAGCAAAAACTCTGTCTCAAAACAAAGCAAAACAAAAAACCGTGTCAAGCTATACACTTATTTGTGCATTTTTTAATGCACGTCACCATATTTTAAAACTTTAACAAACCCTGGATATACAGAACATAAAGACATGTCTCTACTATTTTTTCAGCAATGCCAAAAGTCATGTGATTTTCAAAACAGTACTTTATTAGATCTCACTGAACGGAAAGACACATGTTTAGAAGCTTCATTCGAAGTTTGTTACTTAATAACAAAAAACAAAAGTTCATAGATCCCCTTGAGGAAGCAGTTGTTTTTACTATCTTAGTAAACATGGTCAAAATAGTTCATTTGAAACAAAGTGGTAATAAACTATAACACATTTATGTGTCAGTAAATACCATTGGAAGGCATCTAGGTAACATTGCCGAAGATTTGAACAAACAGTATGAGTAAATGATACAGTGTAGGAAGTTTTCTGTACAGTTGGACAAAACTTTTTCAGCATTTTCAGCTTTGTATTTGCTAGATACTGTTTCAATAATAAAATCCACAAAGAATTTATTTATTTATTTTGAGATAAGAGTCTCCCTCTGTCACCCAGGCTGGAGTATAGTGGCAGCATTGTAGCTCACTGCAGCCTTTAACTCCTGGGCTCAGGCGATCCTCCCACTTGAGCCTTCTGAGTAGCTGGGACCACAGGCGCATGCCACCACTGCAGGCTATTTTTATTTTTTAATTTTTTGTAGTGACAGGGTCTCGTTTTGTTGCCCAGGCTTATCTCAAACTCCTGGCCACAAGTGATACTCCCACCCCAGCCTCCCAAAGTGTTCGGATTACAGGTGTGAGTCACCATGCCCAGCCAAAAAACTACTTTTTTGTGTGTGGTCTACCAAAGGAGAAATGTAAAGGAGAAGATATATTATGAACACAAAGTGACTTGTTTACTTTTGTAACATCTTATAGGAAAACTGGAAATAAAGATTTTTACACTGATGAAGTGCTACTCTGACAGGAAACTTTCCAAAAGTAGGGGTGGATTTCAAGGTAACTTTACTGAGAAAGTTGGCGAGCTATCACAGCAAAGATATTGAAGCCTGAAATGTACAAAGTGCTATAGGATTCATTAATCTGGTTAACGGTATAAAAATAAGACTTTTTTTTTTTTTTGGAAACAGGGTCTCACTCTGTTGTCAAGGCTGGAGTACAGTAGCACAATGTCGGGTCACTGCAACCTCTGCCTCTGGGTTCAAGTGATTCTCCTGCCTCAGCCTACCAAATAGCTGAAATTACAGGCACGTGCCACCACGCCCAGCTAATTTTTGTATTTTTAGTTGAGACAGGGTTTCTCCTTGTTGGCCAGGCTGGTCTCAAACTCCCGACCTCAAATGATCTACCCTCATCGGCCTCCCAAAGTGCTGGAGTTACAGGCATGAGCCACCGTGCCCGGCAAAATAAGACTTGATATACAGTAATTTTTTTTTTTTTTTTTTTAGACAGTCTCACTCTTTCGCCCAGGCTAGAGTTCAGTGGTGTGATCTCAGCTCACTGCAACCTCCACCTCCCAGGCTCATGCAATTCTCCTGCCTCGGTCTCCCAAGTAGCTGGGACCACAGGTGCGTGTCACCAGGCCTGGCTTTTTTTTTTTTTTTTTTTTTTGTATTTTTAGTAGAGATGGGGGTTTCACCATGTTGGCCAGGCTGGTCTCGAACTCCTGACCTCAGGTGATCCTCCCTCCTTGGCCTCCCAAAGTGCTGGGATTACAGGTGTGAGCCACCGTGCCCAGCCAATATACCAGTAAAATCTTTAAAGAATTCTATTATGTAAGTCCTTAAAAGAGTTTTCAAACTAAAAGATGCACCTTTTTTTCCACATAAAGATACGCATTTCAAATTTACTGACATTTTCAGGGGTGTCTTAGAGTAGTCAGAAGACTTTTTTTTTTTTTTGCCGTGAGGTTTTGCTCTTGTTGTCCAGGCTAGAGTGCAATAGTGCAATCTCGGCTCATTGAAACTTCCGCCTCCCAGGTTCAAGCGATTCTCCTGCCTCAGCCTCCTGAGTAGCTGGGATTACAGGCGCCTGCCACCATGCCCGGCTAATTTTTTTGTATTTTTAGTAGAGACAGAGTTTTGCCATGTTGGCCAGCCTAGTCTCAAACTCCTGGTCTCAGGTGATCCGCCAGTCTCGGCATCCCAAAGTGCTGGGATTACAGGTGTGAGCCACCGCGCCCAGCCAGGAGACTTTAAAAAAAAAATCATAATAAACACAGCCCATCCAGTTCTTCAAGATAAAGTTGATATTTTAACAATGAGTGAGAAAGTAACTGCTTTGGAAGGAAATGCAGAACAGGCAGAGAACATTTGGAAAATGGATGTTTGTGTTTTCATTGTTATGTAATTTTGTGGCCAAAAATGATGTAAGTAGCATACCTAGAAAACCTGTCATATCTGCACATTTTAAAACTTCAGAATAAAAATTCCTAACCTGCTTTTTAAATATATTTCAAATGTAGAGTTTTTTTGTGGGTTTTCGGCACATTTGTTAAAAACACAAAGGTGCAACAAGTACTTACCGTTTTGCAAGAACAAATGATTGCCATCAGCAAAAATGACCGTTTACCAGCTGAATTTCATCAGAAACCTTTGCATAATTGGTGGGTGGAATTGAAAAACAAGAATTATGATGTACTAAGCCCAGCCAATTAAATTTTTCTTCCATTTGGAGCTGTGTATCTTTGTGAGACATCTTGCTTATGTGTGACATCCACTAAAACTGAGTGCTGCAATAAAGTAAGATCCGCACCTTCAAAGAGCTGCATTATAGTGTTAACCTAAGAACGGTCATAGTAGCCTAACACTTTTTTTTTTTTTTTGAGACGGAGTCTTGCTCTGTTGCCCAGGCTAGAGTGCAGTGGCGAGGTCTCGGCTCACTACACCTCCACCTCCTGAGTTCAAGTGATTCTCCTGCCTCAGCCTCCCGAGTAGCTGGGACAACAGGCGTGTGCCACCACACCCAGCTAATTTTTTATTTTTAGTAGAGACGGTTTTTCAACATGTTGGCCAGGCTGGTCTCGAACTTCTGACATCAGGTGATTCACCTGCCTTGGCCTCCCAAAGTGCTGGGATTACAGGTGTGAGCCACCGCACCCAGCCAGCACTTTCTAATAACAATGATGTTAGATTTTTAAAAAATGGCTAAGTAAAGTGGCTCACCCCTGTAATTCCAGTACTTTGGGAGGCCAAGGCGAGTAGATTGCTTGAGCCCAGGCGTTCGAGACCAGCCTGGGCAACATGGTGAAACTCATCTCTACAAAAAATACAAAAATTAGCCTGGCATGGTGACACACGCCTGTAGTCCCAGATACTTGGGGGGCTGGGGGCGAGGATCACTTGAGCCCAGGAGGTTGAGGTTGCAGTGAGCTGTATTCTTAACACTGCACTCCAGCCTGGGGAACAGAGTGAGACCCTGTCTCAAAAAAAGAAAAAAAAAAAAGATGTTTTAAAAACAAAGCATATGCAATCACATTCTCTTGTGAAAAAATTAATAATAAAATTTTAATGAATATCCAAATAGTTTTGTACTACAAGCATTATAAAACTGTAAATTATTTTAAACTATATTTTATTTTATCTTTGTCTCATCCTTTTAAAATTTCCTTTTTGTGTATGCTTTATAATATACATATTTCGTAGAGTAATACACACACATCATTTTGAAATTACAAAATATTCACGAATGTTGAGAATATCTGCTCAAAATATTTTTATTATAGGGGCATGCAATTTAAAACGTTGGGACACCAGCCTTGGCAATATGGTGAGATCCCATCTCTAAAACAATTTTTTAAAAATTAGCTGGGACTGGGTGCAGTGGCTCACGCCTGTCATCCCAGCACGTTGGGAGGCCAAGGCAGGCGAATCTCCTGAGGTCAGGAGTTTGAGACAACATGGCGAAACCCTGCCTCTACTAAAAATAAAAAAAATTAGCTGGGCGTGGTGGTGGGCACCTGTAATCCCAGCTACTCGGGACGCTGAGGCAGGAGAATCGCTTGAACCTGGAAGGTGGAGGTTGCAGTGAGCCAAGATGGCATCATGGCACTCCAGCCTGGGCAACAAGAGCGAAACTCTGTCTCAAAAAACAATTAGCTGGGCATGGTGGCACATGCCTGTACTCCCAGCTACTCAGGAGGCTGAGGTGGGAGGATGGTTTGAGCCCAGGAGTTAGAAGCTGCAGTGAGCTATGATGGTGCCACTGCACTCCAGCCTGGGTGACACAGCCAGATTTCCATCTCAAAAAAAAAAAAAAAAAATTGGAGATTATTGCTTTAATAATATCTACCATAATGTTAAGCATCATGAATGTGATGTGATTAGCATAGTGTTTGGCACATATTAAGCCCTCAATGAGTGTTGGCTTTTACAACATCCTCTATGTAAATGAGGGATGCATTAGACCCAATGTAACATGATGGTTAAAAGTACGAACCTTGAAATCAGTTGAAGCTGGATGGGTTTCCTGCCAAGTACTACCTGTGTGAACGTGGTCAATTAACTTCATTGGGCCTCAGATTCTCATTAGTCTCTTAAAGTTGTTGTAAAGATTAAGGGAGATAATGCACTTTATGGCAACAGCTTTACTGAGCTATAATTCACATACCATACAATCCACTTTTTTTTTTAGACGAAGTTCATCGTTGGGCAGGCTGGGGTGCAATGGTGTGATCTCGGCTCACTGCAACTTCCACCTCCCAGGTTCAAGCGATTCTCCTGCCTCAGCCTCCTGCGTAGCTGGGATTACAGGCATGCACCACCAAGCCCGGCTAATTTTGTATTTTTAGTAGAGATGGGGTCATGTTGGCCAGGCTAGTCTTGAACTCCTGACCTCAGGTGATCTGCCCACCTCCGCCTCCCACCGTGCTTGGATTACAGCCATGAGCCACTGCGCCCGGCAATTCACCACTTTAAAGTGTATATTTCAGTGGTTTTTAGTATATTCACAAGGCTGTGCAACCATCACCGTGTCTGGAATTGGTGGGTTTTTGGTCTCACTGACTTCAAGAAGGAAGCCGCGGACCCTCGCGGGGAGTGTTACAGCTCTTAAGGTGGCGCGTCTGGAGTCTGTCCCTTCTGCTGTTCAGATGTGTTTGGAGTTTTTTTCTTCTGGTGGGTTCGTGGTCTCACTTGCTCAGGAGTGAAGCTGCAGACCTTCCCGGTGAGTGTTACAGCTCTTACGGGAGCGCGTGGGGAGTTGTTCATTTCTCCCAGTGGGCTCGTAGTCTCACTGGGCTCAGGCGTGAAGCTGCAGATTTTCACGGTAAGTGTTACAGCTCATAAAAGCAGCGTGGACCTAAAGAGTAAGTATTAGCAAGATTTATTGCACAGAGTGAAAGAGCAAAGCTCCCACAGTGTGGTAAGGGATCAGAACGGGTTGCCAATGCTGGTTTGGGCAGCCTGCTTTTATTCTCTTATCTGGCCCCACCCACATCCTGCTGATTGGTAGAGCCGAGTGGCCTGTTTGGTCAGGGCGCTGATTGGTGCGTTTACAATCCCTGAGCTAGATACAAAGGTTCTCCACGTCCCCATCAGATTAGTTAGATACAGAGTTTTGACACACAGGTTCTCCAAGGCCCCACCAGAGCAGCTAGATACAGAGTGTCGATTGGTGCGTTCACAAACCTTGAGCTAAACACAGGATGCTGATTGGTGTGTTTACAAACCTTGAGCTAGATACAGAGTGCCGATTGGTGTATTTACAATCCCTGAGCTAGACATAAAGGTTCTCCAAGGCCCCACCAGAGCAGCTAGATACAGAGTGTCGATTGGTGCACTCACAAACCTTGAGCTAAACACAGGGTGCTGATTGGTGTGTTTACAAACCTTGAGCTAGATACAGAGTACCGATTGGTGTATTTACAATCCCTGAGCTAGACATAAAGGTTCTCCAAGGCCCCACCAGAGCAGCTAGATACAGAGTGTGGATTGGTGCACTCACAAACCTTGAGCTAAACACAGGGTGCTGATTGGTGTATTTACAATCCCTCAGCTAGACATAAAGACTCTCCACGTCCCCACCAGACTCAGGAGCCCAGCTGGCTTCACCTAGTGGATCCCGCACAGGGGCCGCAGGTGGAGCTGCCTGCCAGTCCCGCGCCGTGCGCTTGCACTTCTCAGCCCTTGGGCGGTCGATGGGACTGGGCGCCGTGGAGCAGGGGGTGGTGCTCGTCGGGGAGGCTGGGGCCGCACAGGAGCCCATGGAGTGGGTGGGAGGCTCAGGCATGGCGGGCTGCATCCCGAGCCCTGCCCCGCGGGAAGGCAGCTAAGGCCCAGCGAGAAATCCAGCACAGCGCCGGTGGGCCGGCACTGCTGGGGGACCCAGTACGCCCTCCGCAGCCACTGGCCCGGGTGCTAAGTCCCTCATTGCCCGGGGCCGGCAGGGCCGGCCGGCTGCTCCGAGTGCGGGGCCCGCCAAGCCCACGCCCACCCAGAACTCCAGCTGGCCCGCAAGCGCTGCGCGCAGCCCCGGTTCCTGCTCGCGCCTCTCCCTCCACACCTCCCTGCAAGCTGAGGGACCTGGTTCTGGTCTTGGCCAGCCCAGAAAGGGGCTCCCTCAGTGCAGCGGCGGGCGGAAGGGCTCCTCAAGTGCCGCCAAAGTGGGAACCCAAGCAGAGGAGGCGCCGAGAGCAAGCGAGGGCTCTGAGGACTGCCAGCATGCTGTCACCTCTCATCACCACTATCTAATTCCAGAATATTTTCAACACCCCCAAAGAAACCCATACCCATTAGCAATCATTCTCTATTCTCCCTCTTCCCTCATGCCTGCCTTGACAACCACTGACCTACTTTCTGTTTGTGTGGATTTGCCTCGTCTGGACATCTCCTGTAGGAATCAGAAGAGTCTTTTGTGTCTGGTTCTTTCACTTAGCATAGTATTTTTCACATTCCTCCATGTTGTAGCATGTGTCAGTTATTTCGTTCCTTATTTTTTATTTATTTATTTTTTTTGAGACAGAGTCTTGCTCTGTCGCCCAGGCTGGCGTGCAGTGGCGCGATCTCGGCCCACTGCAAGCTCCGCCTCCCCGGTTCACGCCATTCTCCTGCTTCAGCCTCCGGAGTAGCTGGGACTACAGGTGCCCGCCACTATGCCCAGCTAATTTTTTGTATTTTTAGTAGAGACGGGGTTTCACCATGTTAGCCAGGATGGTCTTGATCTCCTGACCTCGTGATCCACCCTCCTTGGCCTCCCAAAGTGCTGGGATTACAGGCGTGAGCCACCGCGCCCGGCCTTTTTTTTTTTTTTCCGAGACTGAGTCTCGCTTTATCACCCAGGCTGGAGGGCAGTGGCGCAATCTTGGCTCACTGCAACCTCCGCCTCCAGGGTTCAAGCGATTCTCATGACTCAGCCTCCCAAGTAAGTGGGATTACAGGCGCCCACCACGACACCCAGCTAATTTTTGGGATTTTTTGTTGTTGTTTTTGAGATGGAGTCTCGTTCTGTCGCCCAGGCTGGAGTGCAGTGGCACAATCTTGGCTCACTGCAACCTTCACCTCCCAGGTTCAAGCAATTCTCCTGTCTCAGCCTCCGGCATAGCTGGGACTGCAGGCACGCACCACCATGCCCGGATAATTTTTGTAGTTTTAGTAGAGATGGTGTTTTACCATATTGGTCAGGCTGGTCTCAAACTCCTGACCTCAGGTGATCCACCCACCTCGGCATCCCAAAGTGCTGGGATTACCGGTGTGAGCCACTGCATCTGGCAATTTTTGTATTTTCTTTTTTTAGTAAAGACAGGGTTTTACCATGTTGGCCAGGCTGGTCTCGAACTCCTGATCTTAGGTGATCTGCCCGACTCAGCCTCCCAAAGTGCTGGGATTACAGGCGTGAGCCACTGTGCCTGGCCTATTTCATTCCTTTGTATGGCCAAATAACATTCCATGGTATGGATATACTATGGATATCGGGACTGTTTCCACCTTTTGGCTATTGTAAATAGTTCTGCTGTGACCATTCATGTATGAAAATGCATGTTTAATGCTTGGCACAGGACCTAAGTCACCAGCCACCTAAGTGCTTAATGAACAGTAGGCAGCTGTAATCACTGTTATTACAGAGTGCTACGTTAGGTGATCTGGGGTACAGGATGCCTGGATGTCAGAAATGGATGGCTGAAGGCACCAAGGACAACATTTACCCACTGCACAATTTTATTAAGAGCTGTTCCTGTCAGCCGTACCCAAATGTACAGTATGGCAGCATCAAACAGAGGCATGAGCACGGACCCTGCTCTACCACTTTCGAGACGTGTGACCCTGGGCAGGCCACTTAACCTCCCTCAGCCTTGTGTGTCAATTGCATATAAATACTGTCTTCTCTACGTATCTCACAAGCTTGCTGTCTGGGTCAAGAGATAATTAAAAATATGAAAGCACTCTGAAAACTAAGAGTTTATTATTCCAAGCCTTACGTATGACAGAAGCCAACTGATAAAGTAAGGAAGGAACCACTTTGTACTGCTCACTGGCCTCCCCCTCTCTCCTGATGGTTCACATTCCTTTCAAGATGAGGCCAGCCCCCTCACCCCTAGGGCTAGTACCTTCTTCCCAGCAACTACTTAAGGGCCAATGGCCTGCTCCAGGGTAGAAGCCTGAATTCATATAAACAAAGGGCTTATTGCTGGGCGCAGTAGCTCGCGCCTGTAACCCCAGCACTTTGGGAGGCAGAGGTGGGTGGATCACTTGAGGCCAGGAGTTCAAGACCAGCCTGGCCAACACAGGGGAATGCCATCTCTACTAAAAATACAAAAATTAGCTGGGTGTGGTGGTACACACCTGTAATCCCAGCTACTCGGGAGTCTGAGGCAAGAGAATCGCTTGAACCTAGGAGGCAGAGGTTGCAGTGAGCCGAGATCGTGCCACTGCATTCCAGCCTGGGTGACAGAGTGAGACTGTCTCAAAACAAAACAAAACAAAACAAAACAAAACAAAAGGGCCTGTTGCTGGGCGCGGTAGCTCATGCCTGTAATCCCAGCACTTTGGGAGGCTGAGGTGGGAGGATCGCTTGACCCTAGGAGTTCAAGACCAGCCTGGGCAACATAGCGAGACCCTGTCCTAAAAAAAAAAAAAATTAAACAAAGGGCCTGCCATGCTTCTTTCGTTGCCTACAGGTTGAAACAGATACAGCCTTTCTACTTTTCTCAGTTGCTAGTTGGTCAGAGCGCCCTCATGTGTCTCCATATGGTAATACCTTAAGTCTTTTACAGGATGTGGCATTCTTTTAATCTCAGTATCAATAAAATGTGTAATGGAAGTTTTTTTCTCATCACACTTCAAAGCCCACGCTTGACTCTCAGGCTCCAATTAAGCCATTCCAGCTTGAGTTTAGGCAGGTTTCCTGCTTCCACTCAGGCCTACAGATTTCTTCCTGCTCCCTGCCCACCCCCTTTCTCCTTAGTCATTTTTAGAAGCCCTGGTGTCAACTTGGTTCTACCACTTTCTACTCTTCCAAGCTCAGCAAGCTCTCAAAATAAGATTGTAAGTTCTTTTTTTAACTGGATACATCAGGTCTTACTGCAGGATTGGCGGGGGAGGGGGGTGGGAAGGTGGGGGTAATTCCAAAGTACTAGGAAATAATTTTTAAAGTGTTTACCAAATATGACTTGTTCCATAGTCTAAGGAAAAGGGATCCAAAATGAGATCTCATGTAAAGGTCTGACATTTGGGAAGGGGAAAGTGATGTTTGGCAGAGTACATACACACAGACACATACGCATTATACACACAACCAGACAGTGATGTCTGGTACACATACATACCACTCAAACATCCATTCTTGCACACACATTCACATGCAAACAGAGAGAAAGGAGCTCTCTCTCTTTCATGGGTTTCTCATTGAGAATCATGATGATATCAGCACAGGTCTTTGGAGGAAAGGAAATTTACATTCTATATCTGGAACCTCAAGAATGTTCCAGCCGTGTGTGGTGGCTCACACCACTGGGTGTGGTGGGAGGCCAAGGTGGGTGGATCACTTGGGGCCAGGAGTTCGAGACCAGCCTGGCCAACATGGTAAAACCCGTCTCTACTAAAAATACAAAATTTAGCTGAGAATGGTGGTGCACGTCTGTAATCCCAGCTACTCAGGAGGCTGAGGCATGAGAATCACTTGAACCAGAGAGGCGGAGGTTGCAGTGAGCCGAGATCACACCACACTGCACTCCAGCCTAGGCAACAGATGGGACTCCGTCTCAAAAAAAAAGAAAGAAAGAAAAAAAAAGAATGTTCCCCATTCCCTCCATGACTGAGGGTTATGGACGCCTGAGGGACTTTACTTCCCATATTCCACACATCTGCTTCTCAACTGTTTTGCACTCATGGATTTTTCTGAATCCATAAGCCCCCGGGGCAAACTCCATTGAGAGCCCAAGGATACACCAGCATTTGGCTTCGCCCAAGGAGCATGTTTATGAGAAGTTTCATGTAAATTAAATTTTTGCAGATCAACTATGATTTCCTACTGACATCCACTAAGATTTCTGAGCTGCTCTCTTCATCAAGATAGATTTTCAGTGTACGCCTAACACATCAGCTTCTCTGTTCCTCTGCCTTCTGCCACGCTCCCTGAGTTAGTTAAACCTCATCTGGAAAATAAAGGCCAATGAAACATTAAGATCTCTTCTAGTTCTTTTTTTTTTTTTTGAGACGGAGTCTCGCTCTGTCACCCACACTACAGTGCAGTGGCGTGATCTCAGCTCACTGCAAGCTCCACCTCCCGGGTTCACGCCATTCTCCTGCCTCAGCCTCCCGAGTAGCTGGGACTACCCGCCACCACGGCCAGCTAAGTTTTCGTATTTTTTAGTAGAGACGGGGTTTCACCGTGTTAGCCAGGATGGTCTCGATCTCCTGAACTCATGATCACCCTGCCTCGGCCTCCCAAAGTATTGGGATTACAGGCATGAGCCACCGCGCCCAGCCGATCTCTTCTAGGTCTAATAGTCCAAGATCTAGTAAATAAACCCACAAATATATTAGAGAGGCTGCTATTTGGAAAAGACATCAGTATTATTACAATTTGCAATGCAAATATCTACTCTACCTCCAGCTTTTTGGGAAGTCATTTCCCAGGGCTTGAGGGGTTTTTGCCCCACTCCCTTGGAGGGGTAGCAGATGTTTCAGATAACTGGCATGTTAATTTTAGGTGGGTGGGTACTATCCCTTCTGTTTTCCACTCCCTCTGCCCTACTCCCTGCTATCAAATTCCTGAGACCCTCTCTACTAAAATAGAGACGGGTGTTGCGGTTCTGGGGAGTGGTGTGTGCAGCTGGTGACCTAGGGTAGAAAGCACTTGCTAATTAAAGATGAAACAAGTTGCTAGGGAGGCACCGTGGCTTTGGTCTCTAGCAGCAGAGTTAAGCAAGGGCACATGTATCATGGGTCTGTGGCACTGGTCAGGCGGCTGCCTTTGCAATCTTTGAACTGGAAACAGATATTATTCATGCTGATAGGGAAGAGAGTTGCCTGCTTAGTGGTGATGAAAATTAATAGTCCAAGCATTCTTCCATCCTGCATTTTCCATGCTGGCATTTTGACTTAAAAAAAATATTGCTGCAGCTGTTTGCATATTCTGGAAGTGTGTGTGCATGTGTGCGGTTTGGTGTTTACAGATCTGGGGTTGCGGAGAGGAGTCTCCAGAGCAACGGAAGTAGCTGCTTGTCAGTCAGGATTCATTTTGAAAATGAAAGCCTGAAAGCTTGGGGCCCATTCTGGGCCTAGGCCTGGTCTCTGAGAAGTCAGCGAAGGCCAGGAGGTGGCTTTGGCCAGTCAACTCAGTGAATAAACCACTGAATCTCTTTTAAAGAAAAATGAATTGACCAAATCTATGAGTTGCTTTTGATGTCCTGCAGATTGGAGTCTGGAGCAGGGATGTGGGAGCAGGCATTGAGGTGCTGGTTGTGGATACATGTCCCCCGCCCCCAACATACACACACACAATCACATTTTCCCAGCCTGCCAAACCAGAACAAGGTAACAAATATTTCTTGGATAACTACTAGGTGCACAAGGATAGTATGACATAGCTGTCCAAGAGTTTATAGTTTAATTGGCATATGAGAGCAAGGGGAGAGAGATGTAACACAAGGCAGTCTTGGGGCCAAAGAAGTAGCAGAAACACAGGGCTGGGGAAAGAGAGGGATCACTTTGGGCTGGGATAATCAGAGGAGGCTTGCTAGAGGTGGAAACTAAGCGCAACCTTGAAAGAAAAGAACTTCACTACATAGAAGCTCTTCCAGGCAGAGGAGTGTAAGTATAGATACGCTCACGTTACAAGTCTATCCTTTTGGCTGGAATTTGGGGCTTGTATGTGATTTGCAGTTGATAAGCCAGGCTTGAATGCCAGTTCCTGTGTACCAGAACAAAGGCTATGGTGTCGCACAGACCTGCTCTGCCACTTCCTGCTGGGTGACCTTGAGCAAGTAGCCTAACCTCTCTGCAAACTGGGGACAGTAATGATTCCCAGCACTTGTCACTGGGAGGATTAAAAGAGTTAACATATATAACGCAACAAGCACAGTGCCTGGCACATAGTAAATGTTCAAAACCAAATTACAAATGCATAAACTGTTCTGAAGGAAAGCTCTAGATATTTAGGACTTGTTCCAAATACGTGAGGGCCAAGGAAGAAAAGCTTCCGATACCTTCTATCACTGCTGCCACAGGTGGCCCCGAGGGAGTGGGCTGATTTGGCCTGAGCCTCCATCCCCCTTGGCCTAGACTGCTGGAACAGTCTTCCGACTTCCTGCCTCTGCACCTCCCAAATCACCTTTTTAACACAACCTCCATCATGGCTGTGTCTCTCCCCGGCTCATCAATCTTCTATGGCTCCCCGTTGCTCACTGACTGAGCTCCTTAAGATGCTGGGGGTGTGGAGGCAAGAACCACTATTTACTAAGGGAAGGGAAGAGCAAAGAGTACGCTGGTATTAGGAGTGAAAAAGAAAAAATATCCTTTTTTAAAAAGCCCCTAAGCTTTGAATTTGTAGAAAGCGGGGCCCTGGGGAGAGAGCAGGGATGCATCTCTAAAGAGAACAGGGCGCTCCTGCGGCGCCGGCTCAGATTCACCTGTAGCTGCTTCTCCAAGCCAACCTGGGAAAATTGACGGGAGGGAAGAGGGTGGAGAGCAGGACAAAGAGGGCGGTGCAGAAGGGGAATATCCCTCCTGAGTTCCCTGGAAGATCGTCAGCCTGGACCCTGGTCTTGGGCTTCTCTGCTGGAATCCTGGGCAGCCCCGGGTGCTGCGGCGAGGGTCAAGGCCACACAAAGGGCAAGGCAGGCAGACGAGCCAGTCACATGGGGCAGTCGAGCTGCCTGCGTGAATGCTAGGCGCGGGACAATGGCAACTCTGGGACAAAGTGCAGGGAGACTCCTGAAGAGATAAGAGGGAAGGGCGAAGGAAGGGGGCGGGGAGCCAGAGCCTCGGAGCTCCAGGACCGCGCTTTGGGAGACCGTGGCTGGAAGCCGAGCTCGGCCCGCTGCGGAAGGGGCGCCCTCGCGCCTCTACACTCTAGCCCCGGCTGGGATGCTGAGAACCGCGGCTTCCAGGGCCGCAGGCGAGCTCCCAGCCAGTCCCCGCGCCCGCCCTTCGGTGCTGGAGGCGGGGCTGCCGAGCTCACCTGGCCGTTTGGGGTGGGACCGCCCGCGACCCGGGGGAGCTGCAGAGGCGGCGGTACCCAGGGAAGTGGAGCTGGGCTTGCCCTGGGGACTTGGCTGGAGCTCACACCCCTCCACGCCCCCCAAGGCCGGCGCGGGGGCCCTCCCCTAGCTCCCTCCCTCCTCCTCCTCCTCCTCCTCCTCCTCCTCCTCCTCCTCCTCTCCTTTGCTCCCTCCCTCCGAACCCAATTGCTCAAGCAGCTTCCTTCCCCAACGCCAGCGCCAGTTCCTCTCCCGTTGGGGCCCGGGAAGGGCAGCTAACGCTGGACACTGGGACGGCCGCGGCGGCAGCTTCAAGACCATGGCCCAGCTCGGAGGGGCCGCGAACCGGGCACCCACGGCCTCTCTCGCGCCGACCTCGCAGAGCCTGCGGTGCGCCCCGCAGCCCCGCCCCTCGAGAGCGGACACTGGTAGCCTGGGCAGGTACTGGGGCAAAGCCGCAGCCGCCGCCTCCCGGGAGCCCCCCTTCCCAGGCACGCTGATGCATTCTGCAGCGGGCTCAGGGCGCCGGCGGGGAGCGCTGCGGGAACTGCTGGGGCTGCAGCGGGCGGCTCCTGCCGGGTGGCTGTCGGAGGAGCGCGCCGAGGAGCTGGGCGGGCCCAGTGGGCCGGGCAGCAGCAGGCTGTGCCTGGAACCGCGGGAGCACGCGTGGATTCTGGCAGCCGCCGAGGGCCGCTATGAGGTGCTGCGGGAGCTGCTGGAGGCTGAGCCGGAGCTGCTGCTGCGGGGCGACCCGATCACCGGCTACTCGGTTCTGCACTGGCTGGCCAAGCACGGGCGCCACGAGGAGCTCATTCTGGTACACGACTTCGCCCTACGCCGGGGGCTGCGGCTCGACGTGAGCGCCCCAGGCAGCGGCGGCCTCACGCCCCTCCACCTGGCGGCCCTTCAGGGCCACGACATGGTCATCAAGGTGCTGGTGGGCGCCCTGGGTGCTGACGCTACGCGCCGCGACCACAGCGGCCACCGGGCCTGCCACTACCTGCGGCCCGACGCGCCTTGGAGGTTGCGGGAGCTGTCGGGAGCCGAGGAATGGGAGATGGAGAGCGGCAGCGGGTGCACCAACCTGAACAACAACAGCAGCGGCACCACTGCGTGGAGGGCCGCGAGCGCAGTGGGCGCGACGGCTGTGGAGACAAGCAGGAGAGTGGCAGCGTCGCGGACCAAGGCGAAGGACACCGCGGGCAGCCGGGTGGCACAAATGCATAGCCTTTTCCGCCATCTGTTCCCCTCATTCCAGGACCGTTGACAGGGACAGAGACTGGAGAGCTAGGAGGGGCTGTGACACTGTGGCGATGGCTAGGTCCTGGGTTGTCCCGGGTTCCACCGAAGGAGAGGCGCCTTGGACGCTGCTTGGGCCTGCAAGGAACAGAACACGTCGGGGTCCGACTCAGGTACTTGTCTCAGGTCTCCTGTAACCACCGGCCTGGAGGACCCGGGGATTCGGGCACCACCTCACCAAGAGAGAGTGAAGGACCAAGCTGGCCTGGCTCCGAGTTCCAAAGCTACAGGACTAAGGAGTTGGGAGCAGGGAGCGTGGTCCTGCTTGGGAGAGGGCAAGTTAAGCTTCCAGGGGCCATTTCTGGGCAGGCCGACGCGCTGGGTTTATTAGGAAACATTCGCTAGAAGAATGAGTTAAGATTGTAAACCACCAATGCAGAGAAAACGCCTAACTCTGCCGGCCTCGCTC
The DNA here is from genome assembly GCF_028858775.2 of Pan troglodytes. NCBI lineage: Eukaryota > Metazoa > Chordata > Mammalia > Primates > Hominidae > Pan > Pan troglodytes. Next base: position 117,276,252 of record NC_072421.2, read on the forward strand.
GGCCATTAATGGGTCTTGGGGTGCGGGTAGAGTCAGCCTCTGACAACCTCCTCCTGAGACGACCCAGCCTTACTGGTACTTTTTCTCATGTATCACAGGTTACTTCTTATGTATATTAAAGTGGAATATGTGTTCTTTTCACATGACAAGGCTGTCCTTTCAGTGTTTTCCCCCACCTCCCTTACTAACCACAAAGGAAGAAGCTGCATATGTTTGCAGGGTAGAGGTCACCCAACCGTGGCCGTGATGTTGTGCCCCCCGGGGCAGGCTCTGGGCCTCCTTCTCAGAACAAATGGCCAGAGCTGTGCACAGAAGAAGCTACTTCCACTTGGATCTGAGGAGAAACATACAGTTCACCTCTGTCCTGAGCTCTTTGATGGTCTGGCCTCAGGCACCAGCCTCATCCTAGAAGAGTTGTCATATAGGGGCCTTGGGTTGGGGGTAAAAGGCAAAAGTTTCCAAATTTACATTTCTGATATTTCCACGGTCAGTCATGTAATTTACCTTGATTTGTGGCCTCTAATGAGACACACCCACGGGCACTTTTTTTTTCCCAAGATAGGGCTTTCCTCAGTAGCATTTATTTATTTATTTTTGAAATGGAGTCTCACTCTGTCACCCAGACTGGAGTGCAGTGGCACAATCTTGACTCATCGCAACCTCTGCCTCCCGGGTTCAAGCAATTCTCCTGCCTCAGCCTCCCAAATAGCTACAGGCACCCGCCACCACGCCCGGCTGATTTTTTTTTTTTTTTTTTTGGTATTTTTAGTAGAGACAGGGTTTCACTATGTTGGCTGGGCTGGTCTCGAACTCCTGACCTAGTGATCCGGCTGCCTCAGCCTCCCAAAGTGCTGGGATTACAGGCATGAGCCACCACGCCCAGCCAGCAGCATTTATTTATTATTACTGTTTTTTGAGACAGAGTCTCACTCTGTCGCCCAGGCTGGAGTGCAATGGCGTGATCTAGGCTCACTGCAACCTCTGCCTCCTGGGTTCAAGCGATTCTCCTACCTCAGTCTCCCAAGTAGCTGGGATTACAGACGTGCACCACCATGCCTGGCTAATTTTTGTATTTGTAGTAATGATGGGGTTTTGCCATGTTGGTCAGGCTGGTCTCGAACTCCTAACCTCAAGTGTTCCCCTGCCTCAGCCTCCCAAAGTGCTGGGATTACAGACACGAGCCACCACACCTGCTCAGCAGCATTTAAAAAATTAAGTTTAAGGCTGGGTGTGGTGGCTCACACCTGTAATCCCAGCACTTTGGGAGGTCGAGGCAGGAGGATCCCTTGGGCCCAGGAGTTCTAGACCAGCCTGGGCAATATAGGGAGACCCTGTCTATACAAAAATATACAAAAATTAGCCAGGTGTAGTGGTGCAGGCCTGTAGTCCCAGCTACTAGAGAAGCTGAGGTGGGAGGATTGCTTGAGGTGGGAGGATTGCTTGAGCCTGGGAGGTGGAGGCTGCAGTGAGTAAAGCATTCCACTGCACTCCAGCCTGGGTGACAGAGTGGGACCCTATCTCAATAAATATATATATTTCACTTACGTAAAATTCTTTTTAAAAAGTTAAGTTTAATGCATAAATTGTAGCTTGCAAAATTGCTCCCATTCAGAAATGGCATGAATTAAATAGACTACAGGAGGGTTGACTGAGCCTGAAAGGCCAGGAAAGCAGTTGCTGGCTACAGACCCATGCTGCCTTGGAGAACACTGCATTTTAAAAATAGCACTGTATCCCTGAAGGCTTGGGTAGCCCTTGCAATGGACTGTCGCGTTCCCCAGCCCTCTCATCCCAGTCCGTGAACACCAGCCAGAAACAGTCACCACTAACAAACAGCCCAGAAACGCCACCCTGAGCCCATCCATCCAGGTTTCCATCTCTGCCTGGTGGGCCTGTTTGCTTCTGTGCTCAAAACTTTCCTATTTTCCTTTATTTTTTATTTTTGAGATGGCGTCTCACTCTTACCCAGTCTGGAGTACCGTGGCAACGATCATAGCTCATTGCAGCCTCAAACACGTGGGCTCCGGTGAACCTCCTGCCTCAGCCTCCCAAGTAGCTGGGACTACAGGCACATGTTGCCATGCTCAGCTATTTTTTTGTCTGTACAGACAGGGTCTCGCTATGTTGCTTAAGCTGGTCTCGAACTCCTGGGTTCAAGTCATCCTCCCACCTCAGCCTCCCAAAGTGCTGGAATTACAGATATAAGACTCTGTGCCTGGCCCACACTGCCTTCCTTTAGTAACCCATGAGGGTCTTCTCAATCATGAAATGATCCAAACCCCCTTGCTGTTTTCAGCCTGTCCCATGTCTCCAGGAGCTACACCTTAAACACACTTACACAGTGTAATAGAGCATTTCCTTTGTCTTTTCTTTCTTTCTTTCTTTCTTTTTTAGATGAGTCTTGCTCTGTTGCCCAGGCTGGAGTGCAATGGTGTGATCTCAGCTCACTGCAACCTCCGCTTCCAGGGTTCAAGTGATTCTCCCTGCCTCAGCCTCCTGAGTAGCTGGGATTACAGGCACCCACCACCACGCCCAGCTAATTTTTGTATTTTTGGTAGAGATGGGGTTTCACCATGTTGGCCAGGCTGGTCTCGAACCCCTGACCTCAGGTGATCCGCCCACCTTGGCCTCCTAAAGTGCTGGGATTACAGGCATGAGCCTGGCCTTCCTTTGTCTTTTCTAAATGAACTTCTTTTCTTTAGTAATTGAAGGAGGGAGGGCTAACAGTTCCTAGATTCTGGCAGTTGGCATTGGCATCTGGCATTAACTCCCTCCACCCCGTGCCCATTTTATAGATGGGAACAGGCCAACTGATGCAGGACTGTGGTTTCTGTTCCACAACCTCCCCCTTGACAGCTGCCAAGGTGGGTTGGGCTTGGTGAAGGCTATCAGGGCAGGGCCTTCCTGCCACTTGGCTGAGTCTGCAGGCTCCTGGCTTGCAGGGAAGATTGGCGTGTGCTGAGCATTCAAAGGACACTTATAACAGTAGTCCTCTCTTTATAGGAAAAGTTTGAACCTAAGCATCTTAACTGTTAGCAGATCTGGGGGCCTGAGACAAGCGTTCACCCTACTCTTTCCAAAACGAAAACCAAATTACCTGGAAGATTTGAAAACGGTTTTCTGTAGTTTTCCTGTAGTCAGCTACTCTTCCCCACAGATTTTTCTCATCATGTGATACTGCCTAGCCTATCTCCTCCATGTAAAATTGAGGTTTGGCTGCAGGGGACAAACTCCCATGCTGAAAACTCTCCGTGCCTCACATCAAGCCGTTGGCATTTCTGGTATGCTTTTTGAGGCAAGACTGGTATGCTTACCCCAAGAGAAAGAGCAAATTCCCCGAGAAACCTCTTTCCAGGGGAGCAAAGTGGAGTTAAGCAGATGATGCAAGACTTCATTCTAGCAGGGGAGCCAAGCAAGAAGGGGAGACAGAAGCAGGGCTGTGATGGATCAGGGGGAGGGGGTGCTGAGGGAGCACAGGAGGCAGGGCCGGATCCAGGTCGAGAGGAATAGAAAAGGCTTTTGGGGAGGAAGGTGGTGCCTGATCTGAGGCTCGAGGGGTGAGTGGGAGTTGACCGTTGAGTGTGGCAAGTACCACGCACTATAAAGGCAGAGGGTTTGGCAGGAGGGTGGAAGCTGGGGAGTGGTTAATGGCAAGGCTGGAGAAGTGGAAGCGGGTCCAGATCACCTAAAAGAGGTTCATGAAGTTTAGCCAAAAGGTAGTTGGGAATCATGGAGGGTTTCTAAGCAGAGGAGTAGCATGATGAGATTTTGGAAGATCACTCTAGCAGTCACCTGGAGGATGAATGTGCCAGGGGAGAAAACTGGCGGCAAATGCATCGCAAAAGCAAAACACTTCTAGAGCAATGCTTTCAGAAAAGTCATACTAACAAGGCTGTATGCCTATAGTTGCTGTTTGCCTGTAGTCCCAGCTACTTGGGAGGCTGAGGTGGGAGGGTCACCTGATTCCAGGAAGTAGAGGCTGCAGTGAACATGATCGTGCCATGGCACTCCAGCCTGGGCAACAGAGCAAGACCCTGTTTCTAAAAAAATTAGTCATTCTTCACCCCAGGAAGTTCAAAGACCCCTGTGAGGGCAGTGCCTTTCAAACTTCTCTTTTTTTCTCCTCCAAAGTCTTTGCTCTAATGAAGCTTACCTAGAATCCCCATGTGTAACTCTCCCCACCCCCGCCTCTATTCTAGAGAGACAGTCCTACACGGTGGCCCCTGGAGTAAAATTCAAAACCACTGGTGTGGTGGAAAGCTCTCAGCCTTGCCTGGGTTCAAATCCTAGCTCCCGATTCATGACCTTGAGCTACTTGCTGGCCTGAGTGGCAATTTCCTCATCTGTGAAATGGAACCAATAGAATATTTTTTGCAAGTTTGTTCTGAGCATTCAAGATAATGTATGTGCAACATCTGGCACACTGCGTGACACATAGGGAATAGGAAATAACAGCTGTTTGAAAGAATCCTAAGGGGCTCAGCAGGTTCTTGTGGCAAAACTACATTATCTGCTAGGGTAGTCCAGGAGGGATCTTGTGGTTTACCTGCATTATGTCAGCTTTAAAATGAATTTGCATTTATTGCAAGTTATTTTCCATCTGTGCCAGAGGAGTGACTGTTCCTCAAAGGAGATGTTGGCTCCTCTGCTGATGTTCTTCACAAGCTATATATTTTTACTTTTGACATAACAACCACTTGCTGAAGTGCTTAGTATGGCTAAAAAGGATCCAGATGCTAATAGTCAACAAGATGGGAAAAGGCCCTGAAGGCATTTTAGAATTCACCAAGGGCAGGCTGGCACAGTGGCTCATGCCTGTAATCCCTTTACTCTGGGAGGCTGAGGTGAGGGGTTCAAGACCAGCCTGGCCAACATGGTGAAACCCCGTCGCTACTAAAAATGCAAATAGTAGTTGTGCATGGTGACGGGTGCCCGTAATCTCAGCTACTCAGGAGGCTTAGGCAGGAGAATCTCTTGAACCCAGGAGGCAGAGGTTGCAGTGAGCTGAGATTGCACCACTGCACTCCAGCCTGGGTGACAGAGCAAGACTCTGTCTCAAAAGGTGGATCACCTGAGGTCAGGAGTTTGAGACCAGCCTGGCCAACATGGTGAAACCCCGTGTCTAGTAAAAATATGAAAAAAATCAGGCATGGTGGTGTGTGCCTGTAGTCTCAGCTACTTGGGAGGCTCTGAGGCACGACAATCGGTTAAACCTGGGAGGCAGAGGTTGCAGTGAGCCGAGATAGTATCACTGCACTCCAGCCTGGGTGACAAAGCAAGACTCCATCTCAAAAAAAAAAAAAAAAAAAAAAAAATTCACTAAGGCCACAGGCCTAGGAGGACAGAATGGGTTTTTTTGGGGGGTGGAAGGGAAGGAAAGAGGGTGCCAGGCCTGGGGTACCACTGACCTGCATCCCTACTGCTCTAGCTCCAGCCCAGTCTCAAAGGGCCTCAGGTACTGCTCTGGCTGCTGCTCCCAAAGCCATAAGCCTTGGGGCTTCCACATGGTGCTAAGTCTGCAGACTTGCAAAATTGAAGAGTGACTGAAGGCTTGGCAACTTCCACCTAGATTTCAGAGGAAGTATGGGAAAGCCTAGATGCCCAGGCAGAAGTCTGCTGCAGGGGTGGTGCCCTGCAAGAATTCCTACCAGGGGCTAGTTGAGCTGTGGAAGCAGGGCCACCACCCTCGAGACCACAGAATAGTGCAGCCACCAGCAGCACGCATCCTCAGCCTCAAAAAGCCTGTGGCAATGGACTCTAATCCATGAGAGCAGCCACATGGGCTGCTCCCAGCATAGCCATGGGGATGGGGCTGCTCGAGGCCTTGGCGGCTCACCCCTTGCACCAGTGTGCCCAGGATGATGGGACATGGAGTCAAGGGAGATCATTTTGGAACTTTAAGATTTAATGGCTGGCCAAGGCAGGACGGTTGCTGGAGCCCAGGAGTTTGAGAGCAGCCTGGGCAACACAGTGAGACCTCGTCTCTACACAAAATTAGAAAATTAGCCTGGCATGGTGGTGCAAGCCTGTAGTTTCATCTACTCAGGAGGTGAGGCGGGAGGATTGCTTGAGCCCAGGAGGTCGAGACTGCAGTGAGCCATGATCGCACCACTGCACTCCAGCCTGGGTGACAGAGTGACAGAGCAAGACCCTGTCTCAAAAAAAAAAAAAAAAAAAAAAAACGATTTAATGTCTGCCCTACTGTGTTTTGAACTTGTGTGGGGCCTGTTACCCCTTGCTTTTGGGGATATTTCTCTTTTGGAATGGGAGTGTTTACCCAATGTCTGTTCTACCACTGTGTCTCAGAAGTAAATACCTTGATTTTGATTTTTTTTTTTTTTTGAGATGGAGTCTCGCTCTGTGGCCCAGGCTGGAGTGCAGTGGCGCGATCTCGGCTCACTGCAAGCTCCGCCTCCCGGGTTCATGCCATTCTCCTGCCTCAGCCTCCCCAGCAGCTGGGACTACAGGCGTCCACACCACGCCCGGCTAATTTTTTGTATTTTTAGTAGAGACGGGGTTTCACCGTGTTAGCCAGGATGGTCTTGATCTCCTGACCTCGTGATCCACCCACCTCGGCCTCCCGCAGTGCTGGGATTACAGGCGTGAGCCACCACGCCCGGCTTGATTTTTTTTTTATTTTTTGAGATGGAGTCTCACTCTGTCGCCCAGGCTGGAGTGCAGTAGCGCGATCTCAGCTCACTGCAACCTCCATCTCCCGGGTTCAAGCGATTCTCCCGGCTCTGCGTCCTCAGTGGCTGGGATAACAGGCACGTGCCGTCACGCCCAGCTCATTTTTGTATTTTTAGTAGAGACAGAGTTTCACCATGTTGGCCAGGCTGGTCTCAAACTCCCGACCTCAGGTGATCCACCCGCCTCGGACTCCCAAAGTGCTGAGATTACAGGCATGAGCCACCGTGCCCAGCCTGATTTTGATTTTACAGGCTCACAGCAGGAAGGAACTTGTCCTGAGTCTCAGATGAGACTTTGGACTTTTGGAGTTAATGCTGGACAAGTTAAGACTTGGGGACTATTTGGGGGGATGCTTGTATTTTGCATGAGAGAAGGACATAAGATTTGGGGGGCCAGGAGCAGAATGATATGGTTTGAATATTTGTCCCCTCTAAACCTCATGTTGAAATTTGACTCACGGGCCGGGCGCGGTGGCTCACGCCTGTAATCCCAGCACTTTGGGAGGCCGAGGCGGGCGGATCACGAGGTCAGGAGATCGAGACCATCCTGGCCAACGTGGTGAAACCCTGTCTCTACTAAAAATACAAAAAAATTAGCCGGGCGCGGCAGCACGCACCTGTAGTCCCAGCTACTCGGGAGGCTGAGGCAGGAGAATGGCGTGAACCCGGGAGGCAGAGGTTGCAGTGAGCCGAGACCGTGCCACTGCACTCCAGCCTGGGTGACTCAGCGAGACTCCGTCTCAAAAAAAAAAAAAAGAAATCTGACACACAATGTTGGAGGTGGGGCCTAAAAGAAGGTGTTTGGGTCATGGGGGTGGACCCCTCACCAAGGGTTTGGTGCCATTTTTACAGTAAAGGGTGAGTTCTCACTCTATTAGTCCCTGTGATAACTGATTTTTTTTTTTCGTTTTGTTTTTTTTTTTTTTTGAGACGGAGTCTCACTCTGTCATCCAGGCTGGAGGGCAGTGGCACAATCTCGGCTCACTGCAACCTCCGCCTCCCGGATTCAAGCGATTCTCCTGCCTCAGCCCCCTGAGTAGCTGGGATTACAGGCGTGGTGACGCGCGCCTGGCTAATTTTTGTATTTTCAGTAGAGACAGGGTTTCACCATGTTGGCCAGGCTGGTCTCGAACTCCTGACCTCAGGTGATCCACCCACCTCAGCCTCCCTATGTGCTGGGATTACAAGCGTGAGCCACTGTGGCCGGCTGAGAACTGATTGTTGAAAAAAACCTGACACTTCCCTCCTTTCTGTCTTCCTTCCTCTATCACCATGTGATGCCTGCTCCCCTTTGCCTTCCACTATGACTGGTGCAGCCTGAGGCCTTCACCAGAAGCAGATGCTGGTGCCATGCTTCTTGTACAGCCTGCAGAACCGTGAGCTAAATAAGCCTCTTTGCTTTGTAAGTTATCCAGCCTCACGTATTTCTTTCCTTCTCCACCAAGTATTTCCTTCTTTCTTTTTTTTTTAATGTGGCCCAAGATGAGATATTTCTTTTTAAAAAAAATTTTTTTTAATACAAACAATGTCTCCCTATATTGCCCAGCCTGGTCACGAACTCCTGGGCTCAAGCAATCCTCTTCCCTTGGCCTCCCAAAGTGTTGGGATTGCAGGCATGAGCCACTGTGCCTGGCCCCCCAAGTATTTATTTATTTATTTATTTTTGAGACAGAGTCTTGCTCTGTTGCCCGGGCTGGAGTGCAGTGGCGTGATCTCAGCTCACTGCAACCTCTGCCTCCCGGGTTCAAGGGATTCTCCTGCCTCAGCCTCCCGAATAGCTGGGATTTCAGGCTTGCATCACCATGCCCGGCTAATTTTTGTATTTTCAGTAGAGACGGGGTTTCCCCATGTTGGCCAGGCTGGTCTCCAATTCCTGACCTCAAGTGATCCACCCGCCTCGGCCTCCCAGAGTGCTGGGATTACAGGCGTGAGTCACCGCGCCTGGCCTACAAGTATTTCTTTATAGCAACACAAGAATGGACTAAGACAGACATAATTGCAACCAGCGAACTTACCTTGTTCTTCACTCACGGAAGTAAAAGCAGCAACTTAGTAAGTGCCCACCAAATATTAAATATGTTAGATATTGTTTTCAGATAAAGTCATAAACTGGAGTCAGAGTTAAACCTGAAATCCTCTGAAGAGAATCAAATTATACAAGTCCTTCAACTCCTGGCCCACAAGTATTTCTTTATAGCAACACAAGAATGGACTAAGACAGACATAATTGCAACCAGCGAACTTACCTTGTTCTTCACTCACGGAAGTAAAAGCAGCAACTTAGTAAGTGCCCACCAAATATTAAATATGTTAGATATTGTTTTCAGATAAAGTCATAAACTGGAGTCAGAGTTAAACCTGAAATCCTCTGAAGAGAATCAAATTATACAAGTCCTTCACCTCCTGGCCCTATTCATCTGTGGGAATGCCCCCTAACCCCAGCTAACATAACAGATATTCCACACCAAGACTCCCCATCTTCCCTCCTTCCCTTCATTCTGACAAAGGAGCATGCCTGTCCTCTTTCAAGATATCGCTCATGCTCTCAACCGCCTCTCCTCTCAGGGTTTACTGACATCAATTGTCTTCTCCTGCATCTTCAAACTTACCCACAGTTTAGTTCAGTACAACAGACATTTTATTTTTAACTTTTTTTTTTTTTGAGACGGAGTCTCACTCTGTTGCCAGGCTGGAGTGTAGTGGCGTGATCTTGGCTTGGCTCCCAGCAACCTCCACCTCCTGGGTTCAAGCGATTCTCCTGCCTCAGCCTCCCCAGTAGCTGGTGACAGGTGAAGACAGCAGGACTTCCTGGGTCGAGTGGGGACTTGGAGAACTTTTCTGTGGAGCTAAAGGTTTGTAAACGCACCAATCAGCACTCTGTAAAAACGCATCAATCAGCGCTCTGTGTCTAGCTAAAGGTTTGTAAATGCACCAATCAGCACTCTGTAAAAACGCACCAATCAGTGCTCTGTGTCTAGCTAAAGGTTTGTAAATGCACCAGTCAGCACTTTGTAAAAATGCACCAATCAACACTGTGTAAAATGGACCAATCAGCGCTCTGTAAAATGGACCAATCAGCAGGATGTGGGTGGGGCCCAATAAGGGAATAAAAACTGGCCACCCAAACCACCAGCAGCAACCTGGTTGGGTCCCTTTCCATGCTGTGGGAGCTTTGTTCTTTTGCACTTCACAATAAAACTTGCTGCTGCTCTACCTTTATGAACTGTAACACTCACTGCGAGCGTCTGCGGCTTCATTCCTGAAGTCAGTGAGACCACGAACCCACTGGAAGGAAGAAACTCTGGACACATCTGAACATCTGAAGGAACAAACTCCGAGACACACCATCTTCAAGAGCTGTAACACTCACCGCAAGGGTCTGCAGCTTCATTCTTGAAGTCAGCGAGACCAATAACCCACTGGAAGGAATACATTCTGGACACATGGGACTACAGGCATGCTGCACCACGCCTAGCTAATTTTTGTATTTTTAGTAGAGATGGGTTTCACCATGTTGGCCAAGATGTTCTCGATCTCTTGACCTCATGATCCACCCACCTCGGTCTCTGAAAGTGCTGGATTACAGGCGTGAGCCACCACGCCTGGCCTATTTTAAGTTCAGGTGTACATGTGTGGGTTTGTTATATAGGTAAACATGTGTCATGGGGGTTTGTTGTACAGATTATTTCATCACCCAGGTATTAAGCCTAGTACCCATTATTTATTTAGAGATGGAGTCTTGCTCTGTCACCCAGGCAGGAGTGCAGTGGCACTATTTCAGCTCACCTGCAACCTCCACCTCCCAGGTTCAAGTGATTCTCCTGCCTCAGCCTCCCGAGTAGCTGAAACTATGCCCTGCCTGGCTAATTTTTGTATTTTTAGTGGAGACGGGGTTTCACCATGTTGGTCAGGCTGGTCTCAAACTGACATCTGGTGATCTCCCTGTCTCAGCCTCCCAAAGTGCTGGGATTACAGGCATGAACCACTGCACTCTCCCATTATTTATTTTTCTTGATCTTCACCCTCCTCCCACCCTCCACTCTCTGATAGGCCCCAGTGTGTGTGATTCCCATCTATGTGTCCATGTACAACAGACATTTAGTAAGTCATTAATAGGAGTGTCACTTTGGGTGACAAAAAAGCTCAAGTCTTCCCTAGCCTTCTGGCTCAAACTTGTCTCTCTCTTCTCTTCATAGTAAAGCCTGTCTGCTGAGAGGTCTCCTCACCTCATCATCTCCATTTCCTTACCTCTTCCTCAGTCCTTAACTTTCTGCATTCTGGCTTCTGCCTCTATCATCCCAGAGTAATTGCTTCCAGAAAGGGCGTGGTGGCTCACACCTGTAATTCTAGGACTTTGGGAGGTCAAGGCAGGGGGATCACCTGAGGTCAGGAGTTTGAGACCAGCCTGGCCAGCATGGCGAAACCCCGTCTCTACTAATAACCAGGTGTGGTGGTACATACCTGTGATCCCAGCTACTCAGGAGGCTGAGGCATGAGAATTGCTTGAACCCGGGAGGTGTAGGTTGCAGTGAGCCAAAAGAAAAAAAAAAAAAGTCCCCCATGATGACCTCCTGTCTTAGTCCATTCTTGTTGCTATAACAAAATACCTTAGACTGGAGGCTGAGGCAGGAGAATGGTGTGAACTCAGGAGGCGGAGCTTGCAGTGAACCGAGATCGTGCCACTGCACTCCAGCCTGGGTGACAGAGTGAGACTCCGTCTCAAAAAAAATTACCTTAGACTGGGTAATTTATAAAGAGCAGAAATTTGTTGCTCACTGTTCTGTAGGCAGGGAAGTCCCAGATCAAGGCAGGTTTGGTGTCTGGTGAGAGGTGGTTCCTCATTTATGGCACCTTTGTGTCCTCACATGTGGAAGAGATGGAAGGGCCAGGCAGCTCTCTGAAGCCTTATTTATTTATTTATTTATTTATTTATTTTTGAGACGAAGTCTGTCACTGTTGCCCAGGCTGGAGTGCAGTGGCGTGATGATCTTGGCTCACTGCAACCTCTGCCTCCTGGGTTCAAGCAATTCTCCTGCCTCAGCCTCCCGAGTAGCTAGCATTACAGGCACCCGCCACCATGCCCAGCTAATTTTTTGTATTTTTAGTAGAGATGTTGGCCTTGTTGGCAAGGCCGGTCTCGAACTCCTGACCTCATGATTCGCCCACCTCGGCCTCCCAAAGTGCTGGGATTACAGGCGTGAGCCACCGAGCCCAGCCACCTCTTTTATAAGGGCATTAATCCCATTCATGAGGGCAGAGCCTCATGACTTAATCACTTCCCCAAAGATCCCTCCTCTTAATATTGTCACCTTGGGGATTAAGTTCCAACATACACATTTTTTTTTTTTTTGAGATAGAATCTCACTGTGTCACCCAGGGTGGAGTGCAGTGGCACGATCTCAGCTCACTGCAACCTCTGCCTCCCAGGTTCAGGCAATTCTCCTGCCTCAGCCTCCCAAGTAGCTGGGATTACAGACGCCCGCCACCACGCCCGGCTAATTTTTGTATTTTTAGTAGAGATGGGGTTCCACCATGTTGGTCAGGCTGGTCTCCAACTCCTGGGCTCAAGTGATCTGCCCACCTCAGCCTCCCAAAATTCTTGGATTAGAGGTGTGAGCCACCGTGCCCGGCCTACAACATACACATTTTGGAGGGACACATATATTCATGCCTTTGCACCTCCCATCTGCCAAATCCAAGTCCTTATCTTAGTTCACTTCTTGGCAGCACTGAACAATGTTGGCTACTTCCTCCTGTTTGAAACTCTTGTCTAGTCTTCCATAACCTCCTATGGCTTTAATTGCTGGGGTTTACCAGGATGAAGTTCTGGAAGCTTTTCTCTTCACTCTACATTCTCTCCCAAAGTCCTGTTTTTTGTTGTTGTTGTTGTTTGTTTTGTTTTGTTTTGTTTGTTTTGTTTTTTTTTTTGAGACAGATGCTTACTCTGTCACCCACGCTGGAGTGCAGTGGTGTGATTACAGCTCACTGCAGCCTCGACCTCCCGGGTTCAAGCGATCCTCCCACCTCAGCCTCCCGAGTAGCTGGGACTATAGGTGCATGCCACCACATCAGGCTAGCTTTTTGTATTGTTTGTAGAGACAGGGTTTCACCCTGTTGCCCAGGCTGGTCTCCAACTCCTGGGCTCAAGTGGCCCACCCTCCTCAACTTCCCAAAGTGTTAGGATTACAGGCATGAGCCACTGCACCCTGCCTCTCCCAAAGTTGTTTTTTCCCTTCCCCACTTACCCTCCCTCACTCTGCTCCAGCCACTCAGTCCTCCTTGCTGATCCTTCGAACAGCCATGTTCTTCTCAACCCTGGGGTTCCTGCATGCTGTTCACTCTCCAGAAACACTTTTCCCTCTCCCTTGCTCCTGACTTCACCTGACCCACTCATCCTTCATTCACCCACTCATCCTTCATTTCAGGTGTCAGATTAAATGTTACCTCCTTGGGGATGTCTTCCCTGCTGCTCAGGCTATGTTAACACTCTACCCATTACACTCACTCATGAGGCCCCGGGCATCTTTTTTTTTTTCCTTGAGATGGAGTCTTGCTCTGTCGCTCAGGCTGGAGTGCAATGGCGCAATCTCGGCTCACTGCAACCTCCGCCTCCCGGGTTCAAGCAGTTCTCCTGCCTCAGCCTCCCGAGTAGCTGGGATTAAAGGCGCCTGCCACCCCGCCCGGCTAATTTTTTTGTATTTTTAGTAGAGACGGGGTTTCACCATGCTGGCCAGGCTGGTCTCGAACTCCCAACCTCAGGTGATCTGCCTGTCTCAGCCTCCCAAAGTACTAGGATTCTGTAATCCCACAGATTACAGAATCGAGGCGGGTGGATCACTTGAGCCCAGGAGTTCTCAATCAGCATGGGCAACATGGCAAAACCCCATCTCTACAAAATAGAAAACAATTAGCTGGGCATGGTGGCACATGCCTATAGTCCCAGCCACTTGGGAGGCTGAGATGGGAGGATCACCTGAGCCTGGGAAGTCGAGGCTGCAGTGAGCCATGATCGCGCCACTGCACTACAGCCTGGGTGACAGAGTGAGACTCTGTCTCAAAAAAAAAAAAAAAAAAGCATCAACGTTAGCATGTGGACTGCTGCTGAGAACCCACTGATTCGGGATGGAGAGGAGTAGGCTAGGATTAGAGGGACTGGTAAGAGGCTATGGTCTGTAGAGTCAGATGGACAGATAAGAGAGATTTCATGGAATCAACAAGACTTGTGATTGACTGAATGTAGGGGAGGAGGAAGACAGAGGTGACAAGGGTGATGCTCAGGTTTCTGACTGGAGCAACAGGGTGGATGGTGGTGTCATTTACTGAGAGGAAGGGCCATGAGAAGAATAGGTTTTTTTGGTGGGTAGGGGAAGGGGATCAAAACTTGTTTTGGATACATTAAGTTTGAGATTGGCTATATGACATCGAGGTGAAGAGATCCAATAGACAGTTGGATACGTAGATAAGCAAATCAAGAGAGAACTGGAGGTAGCTGTGGGGTTACTGGAAGGTTTTTTCTTTTCTTTTTTTTTTTTTTTTTGAGACAGAGTCTCGCACTGTCACCCAGGCTGGAGTGCAGTGGCGTGATCTCGGCTCACTGCAACCTCCCCCTCCCGGGTTCAAGCGATTCTCCTGCCTCAGCCTCCCGAGTAGGTGGGATTACAGGCGCCTACCACCATGCCCAGCTAATTTTTGTATTTTTAGTAGAGACGGGGTTTCACCATGTTGTCCAGGCTGGTCTCAAACTCCTGACCTCGTGATTTGCCTGCCTCGGCCTCCCAAAGTGCTGGGATTATAGGCATGAGTCACCGTGCCCGGCCAGGAGAGGGGTTTTATTTTGGCTTGGGAGGCACAGCTTGTTTGTGTAATGACACAAAGGACTCAAAAGAAAAGGAGAAGTAGGAAGACAGAGGAGTCAACACGAATAGTCAATGGATCAAAACTCCCAAGAGGTGGGAAGGGATAAGGCAGAGCATAGGACTAGGAATTTGTCTCACAGAGGAGGAGACTCTGGAGTCAGACAGTCTGATTAGAGCTTAGTTCTACCACCTTCTAGCTGTGAGACCCTGGGTAAGTCACTCACTCTCCCTGAGTCTTACTTTCCTTGACTATAAAACAATGGAATTGGCCAGGACTGGTGGCTCATGCCTGTAATCCCAGCACTTTGGGAAGCCAAGGCGGGTGGATCACAAGGTCAGGAGCTCAAGATCAGCCTGGCCAAGATGGTGAAACCCCGTCTCTACTAAAAATACAAAAATTAGCCAGGCATGGTGGCAGGTGCCTGTAATCCCAGCTACTCGGGAGGCTGAGGCAGAGAATTGCTTGAACCCAGGAGGCAGAGGTTACAGTGAGCCGAGATCGCACCACTGCACTCCAGCCTGGGTGACAGAGTGAGACTCCGTCTCAAGGGGGAAAAAAAAAGGAATTATGAGTACCTGCCTCATAAATTTGGGCTGATCATTAAAGGAGATAATGCATGTAATATGCTTACCATTGTGCCTTGCACATAGGAACATTGCATAAATGGTAGCTGTTATAACAGGAGTGCAGGAGGAAAAAGAGGGCGCACATACAGGTGAGTTCACAGGTTTGGTTGCAGGAAGTTGAACACATTCTGTTTTTTCTTTTCTTTTTCTTTCTTTCCTTTTTTTTTTTTTTTTTTTTTTTTGAGACAGAGTATTGCTCTGTCACCCAGGCTGCAGTGCAGTGGCAGGATCTTGGCTCACTGCAACCTCCGCTTCCTAGGTTCAAGTGATTCTCTTGCCTCAGCCTCCTGAATAGCTGGGATTACGGGCATGTGCCACCAAGCCCAGCTAATTTTTGTGTTTTTAGTAGAGACGGGGTTTCACCATATTGGCCAGGCTGGTCTTGAACTCCTGACTTCAGGTGATCTGCCTGCCTCAGCCTCCCAAAGTGCTGGGATTACTGGCATGATCCACCACGCCCAGCCTACTAACCTCGATGATTTCTTAAACCCAAACCTGATAGGCCACTGTCTACTTTTGAACTCTTTAATGTTTCTCTTGGCCTCAGGATAGAATTGAAGCTCTCACTTAAGACTTAGAGGCTCCTCGTGATCTGGCATCTGCTTACCTCTCCAGCCTCATTCCTCATCACTACTTCCTGTTCGCATCCTCTTTCTTCACCCATGAATACATCCCCTTTCTACACTCCTGCCATGCAGTAACTTTCAGTTCCCGATCTCCCAGCTTTCTCTTGACTGGGCCTTTTCACAGTCTGTTTCCTCGGCATAGGACATGAACGTTCCACCCGGCAGCCTCAGCCACAAAACCTAACTCCTCGTGGGCCTCCAGGGCTCAGTTTGCTCTTCCTCAGTCCCTCCTGTGTTCGGTACCGGTTCCCAAGACCCTAGTGCCTTCCTTGCCGCGGCACTCTGCACTAGGAGCTGTGTCGGCACTGTCATCTGCCTCCATGTAGGCTGGGAGTCCAAGAAGATGTGGGCCTGTGGTTGTGGTTCACTGCTGCAGCTCAGCACCCAGCACAGATACAACACTATGTATCTGCCTCATAGTCTGAAACGGGTGTTTGAGAATGAACAAGTGGGAGTTGGAGGCAGCTGACCTTGAATTTAGATCCGCAGGCTTTCTGATTTAACTAATAGTTGTGTTTTTTGTATTCATTTGCCTTCAGTTCCCATGCCCTTCTTCCTTTGGAGAGCCCTGTGGAAACAATTTTTCTTTTTTCTTTCCTTTTATTTTTTGAAAAAGAGTTTCACTTTGTCACCAGGCTGGAGTGCGGTGGCGCGATCTGAGCTCACTGCAACCTCTGTTTCCTGGGCTGAAGCGATTCTCCTGCCTCAGCCTCCCAAGTAGCTGGGATTACAGGTGCCTGCCACCATGCCTGGCTAAGTTTTATAATTTTAGCAGAGATGGGGTTTCACCGTGTTGACCAGGCTGGTCTCCAACTCCTGACCTCAAGCGATCCACCCGCCTCAGTCTCCCAAAGTGCTGGGATTACAGGCCTGAGCCACCGTGCCCGGCCTGGAAACAGTTTTTCTAATGAACACCATGTTAGATGTACATTAGACAGTTACAAATGTGGCATTATAGGTTCATGATTTTAGAGGTTAGCGATCAAGTCCAATTTCCTCATTTCAAATGGAAGAAAACAGGTCCCCAAAGCTGCGGTGGCTTGTTAGTGGCAGGCTAGTTGTAGCCGTAAAACTGGGACTAAGCCTCAGATTTCTTGATACCAGTGCTCTTTCTCCTATCCCATACCATGCTGTGATGGATTAAAGATGACCATAAGTCCTTTGATACTCTTCCCATTGAGAGGTGGCCTCTATCACACTTTCCCTTGAATCTGGATGGGTTCTGGAACTGCTTAGACCAAAAAAATACAGGAAAAGGGATAACCCAGTCTGGGTGGGACCAGCTACGTAATTTGTGGAGCCCAAACTGAAAATGTGAGACCCCTTTTAAGAAATTAAGAATTTCAAGAAAGACTGGGCGTGGTGGCTCACGCTTGTAATCCCAGCACTTTGGGAGGCCGAGGCCGGTGGATCACTTGAGGTCAGGAGTTTGAGATCAGTCTGGCCAACATGGTGAAACCCTGTCTCTACTAAAAGTACACAAAATTAGCCGGACATGGTGGTATGCATCTGTAATCCCGGCTACTCGGGAGGCTGAGGCAGGAGAATCGCTTGAACCCAGGAGGTGGAGGTTGCAGTGAGCCGAGATCACGCCATAGCTCTCCAGCCTGGGCAACACAACAAGGCTCCATCTCAAAAAAAAAAAAAAAAAGGAATTTCAAGATAGCAAAATCAGAGCATCAAGCTAAGCACAGAGCCCTGTGCAACTGCACGACCACCCCCAGGAAGCTGGTCCCGGTGCCAGTTTTAGGGCCCAGGTCTTAAGAGACTGGCAGTTTCCAGTTCCTGTCTCTTGGAACACATGATCAGGCCAGTCATCACATAAGCAGTCATCTATCCAAAAGCATCATGCAGTGAGAAGGCCAAGCCACATAAAGCGGCCCTGTAGGATGAGATGCCATGTAAGGAGAGGGAGAGGAAGGCCAAGCAGCACTAAGGCACCCAGCAGGTGAGTGGAAAAGGCATCTTGGAAGCGAATCCTCCAGCCCCAGCTACCCCCACTAGATCAGAAAAAAAGCAACCAGCCAAGGTCTTCCCAACTTCCTGACCCAGGAATGGAAACAAAATGCTCGTTTTAGGCCACTAGGTTTTGGGATAGTTTGTTACACAGCAATAGATAACAGGAACACATACTATCTCTAGCATTCTTCAAAATGCCAGTGAAATGCTGTCTTTTGAAGCACAAAGTTCTGTTTGTATAAAGTGTCATCATTCTGTGATCCCCAAATTACATACTAAATATATGTGTATGCATATTGCAAGCATATGAATGTCACTTTGGTGATAAAAATATATCAATGTGGCCGGGCGCGGTGGCTCATGCCTGTAATCCCAGCATTTTGGGAGGCCGAGGTGGGTGGATCACTTGAGGTTAGGAGTTCGAGACCAGCCTGGACAACATGGTAAAACCCCGTCTCTACTAAAAATACAAAAATTAGCAGGGTGTGGTGGCACACGCCTGTAGTCCTAGCTACTTGGGAGGCTGAGGCACGAGAATCGCTTGAACCCAGGAGGCGGAGGTTGCAGTGAGCTGAGATCTCACCATTGCACTCCAGCCTGGGCAATAGAGCGAGACTCCGTCTCAAAAATAAATAAATAAATTAATTAATTAATAAAATAAAATATAAATATGCACTTCACACTACGGACATACATTGTTTTGGCATCAGCCTTATCAGACCTTTTTTATTTAAAATATGTAAGTTCAGAATATTTTCCTTGGCCTCTGTGAATACTTCTCTATCATTGTGCTTATAACAATGTATGATAATTGTCTATGTATTTATCTCCTTGACTAGATCCATGCCTTTCAAATTACACAAGCAACCTATTAGTGGGGCATGAAATCCATTTTTTCAATGAAATGGGATAAAATAAAAACATAAGTAATCATTGCACACAAGTAAGTATGAAATCAAGAAACCTGCAGGATTGCAGGATTGTGTGTGTGTGTGTGTGTGTGTGTGTGTTGTGGCCACTGGAATAGATTGTGAGATCCTAAGGGCAGGGTCCATGCCCAACCTATTCACCACTGCATCCCC
Organism: Pan troglodytes; assembly: GCF_028858775.2. NCBI lineage: Eukaryota > Metazoa > Chordata > Mammalia > Primates > Hominidae > Pan > Pan troglodytes. The sequence continues at coordinate 117,295,091 of NC_072421.2, forward strand.
AGCAGCCAGTGCACTGTTTGGCACATGTAGGTGTTCTGTAAATATGTGTTAAATGAATGAAATTTATTCTTGAATGCTCCTATTAAGAGATGAACATCCTCATCTTCTTGGGACCCTTCACCCTTTCCTAAGAATAGTACTGGGCTCGAGACTTGTACTTCAGGGAGTCTTACAGCAATGTATTTATTATTCATCCATTTTCAGTTTTCAGTTTGGGTCTACATATCTACACCAGTGTGAAATTTCTGTTAACTGCCTGCCGGAACAGAAACTATCTACTCCCTCCCCAAATATGTCAAGAGTAAAAAAGGAGGGAGAGAGAGAGGAAGAGAAGGAAGGAAGGAAGGGAGGGAAGGAAGGAAGGAAGGAAGGAAGGAAGGAAGGAAAGAAGGAAAGGAGGCAGGGAGGGAAGAAACAAATATCAGTTATAGGTTTATATCAGAAACTCTTTTTTTTTCTATTTTATATATATATATTTTAAATACGGATGGGGGGGGGTTCTCGCTGTGTTGCCCAGGCTGGTCTCGAACTCCTGGGCTCAAGCGATTCTCCTATCTTGGCCTCCCGAGGTGCTGGGATTACAGGCATCAGCCACTGTGCTGGGCCTATACCAGACATTCTTAAAGATTGCTATTATACAATAGGCCAGGCAATTTTAACACACCATCTCATTTAATTGCCAAAGCAAGTTTATAGCACAATATTTACCCCATTTTACACATTTTACACATGCTCAGGGAGGTTAAGTAACTCCTCTAAAGTCGCCTAGGCTGGGCGCAGTGGCTCACACCTGTAATCCCAACACTTTGAGAGGCCGAGGCAGGTGGATCACCAGAGGTCGGGAGTTTGAGACCAGCCTGACCAACATGGAGAAACCCCGTCTCTACTAAAAATACAAAATTAGCCAGGTATGGTGGCGCATGCCTGTAATCCCAGCTACTCATGAGGCTGAGGCAGGAGAATCGCTTGAACCCGGGAGGCGGAGGTTGTGGGGTGAGCTGAGATCGTGCCATTGCACTCCAGCCTGGCCAATAAGAGTGAAACTCCGTCTCAAAATAAATAAATAAATAAATGAAAATAAAGTTGCACAACTACTAAGTGAGAGGTATGTATTTGATGTGAACTCAGGCCCGGCCAGCTCCATAGCTTTGTGAGCGCTCCATGTCACTCTGCTGCCCCCATGCAGTTAACCAAAGCACCTACACGAAGTGTTTTGCTAAGACAAGACATCCTATGAATAGGACATTTTCTCTATCAATCTATGCGGAACTGACCTATGTAGACACAACTTAAGGTGTTTATGATGCAGACATCATCAGTGGAGTTCATCAACTTTTGGTGATATGTAAATAAACCAGGAACTCACTCTACCATCAGCATGCCTTCTTGAGTGCCACACTTTAAAATGCATATTTCATCAATTTCACTTCAGGTGTAGGTGTTTGCTCGGTTATTTTCATAAATGAATACTCATTTCATTTATTTTGAGACAGGGTCTCACTCTGTCACCCAGGCTGGAGTGCAGTGGCACAAACCTAGCTCATTGCAGCTTCAAACTCCTGGGCTCAGGCGATCCTCCCACCTCAGCCTCCCAAGTAGAAGGACTACAGGTGTGTGACACCACACCTGGCTCATTAAAAGGATTTTTTTTTTGTAGAGATGGGGTCTCACTATGTTTCCCAGGCTGGTCTCAAGCTCCTGGTGGGCTCAAGTGATCCTCCTGCCTCAGTCTTCCAAAGTGCTGGAATTACATGTGTAAGTCCCTCTACCTGGCCTTATTTTATTTTAAAATAAAGTCATAAAGTTATATTTTAAAATAGTTTTAGATTTACAGAAAAGTTGCAAGAATATTAGAGAGTTCCTGTATAGCCTGCACCCAGTTTTCCTATGGTTACTTTATTTTTAAATATTTAATTTAATTTAATTTAATTTATTTTGAGACGGAGTCTTGCTCTGTTGGCAGGTTGGAGTGCAGTGGCACGGACCTTGGCTCACTGCAACCTGTGCCTCCCGGATTCAAGCAATTCTCCTGCCTCAGCCTCCCGAGTAGCTGGGACTACAGGTGTGTGCCACCATGCCCAGCTAATTTTTGTATTTTTAGTAGAGACAGGGTTTTGCCATGTTGGCCAGAATAGTCTTGATCTCCTGACCTCGTGATCTGCCTGCCTTGGCCTCCCAAAGTGTTGGGATTACAGACATGAGCCACTGCGCCCAGCCAACAAATGCATTTATTGTACCTCCTTCATGCCAGATGCAGTTTGTTGAAAGCAAAGTGTAGCGAGCAAGACATACCCTTCTGGATCTATCCCTGTGGAGCTCACAGTCTAGCAAAGGAGGCAGACATCAATTAATTGACCACACATGTAACCTTATAGTTACAATTGTGAAGGAAAACTACAGGGTAATTTAAGAGGTAGTAAGCAGAAGAACCTAACTGGACTGAAAGAAGAGAGGGGGAAGTCAGGGAAGGTCTCTCTGTGGAAGTGACAAGCAGGTTGAGACCTGAAGGATGAATGGATGTTAACCAAATGAAGAGGGAGAACATTCCAGGATAAGGGAATGGGAGGTGGTACTTTCTTTGTTTTGTTTTGTTTTTGAGACAGGGTCTCACTCTGTCATCCAGGCTGGAGTGCAGTGGTGCAAGCTGGGCTCACTGCAACCTCTACCTCGTGGGTTCAAGCGATCCTCCCCACCTCAGCCCCCCAAGTAGCTGGGACCACAGGTGTGCACCATCATGCCCAGCTAAGTTTATGTATTTGAGGTAGAGATGGGGTTTCACCATGTTGCCCAGGCTGGTCTCGAACTTTTGAACTCAAGCAATCCACCCGCCTCGGCCACCCAAAGTGCTGGGATTACAGGCATGAGCCACCGCGTCCAGCTTACCTTTTTCTTACCTGTAAAATGGAAGAATATCTAGTGGAATTGATCCTTTTCTCTTTTTAAAAACTTTTTACGGCCAGGCATGGTGGCTCACGCCTGTAATTCCAGCACTTTGGGAGGCCGAGGCTGGTGGATCACCTGAGGTCAGGAGTTCGAGACCAGCCTGGCCAACATGGTGAAACCCTGTCTCTACTAAAAATACAATTAGCTGGGCATGGTAGTGCAGGTCTGTAATCCCAGCTACTTGGGAGGCTGAGGCAGGAGGATCGCTTGAATCTGCGAGGTGGAGGTTGCAGTAAGCCGAGATTGCACCATTGCACTCCAAGAGCAAAACTCTGTCTCAAAAAAAAAACCAAAAACCAAAAAACAAAACAAAAAACAAACAAGGCTCTGCACAGTGGCTCACGCCTGTAATCCCAGCACTTTGGGAGGCTGAGACGGGCAGATCGCGAGGTCAGGAGTCCAAGACCATCCTGGCCAACATGGTGAAACCCCGTCTCTACTAAAATACAAAAAAATTAGCCAGGCGTGGTGGTGCGTGCCTGTAGTCTCAGCTACTCGGGAGGCTGAGGCAGAGGAATCACTCGAACTCGGGAGGCGGAGATTGCAGTGAGCCGACATCGCGCCACTGCACTCCAGCCTGGCGACAGAGCGAGACTCCTTCCCCCCCCAAAAAAACAAACCTTTTTACCTGGGAGCATAGACTGAAGTTACCTTGAAAATACACTCCTGGAACTAATCCTTTACAGACATCATTCAATCCTTACAAACCTGAGGTAGTCAGGTATGACTCTGGATATAAAAGTCTTCTAAGAGAGCAAGGTCCCACAGTTGGTTCAGTGATGAAGCTGGGATTCAACCTTAGGCTTGCCTGCAAGACCTTGAGGGGTTACTCTGTCCCTCCAAATTAAAACCCTGGAGTTGGAAGAGAACTGGCATCAATTTAGCAGCTTATGTTGAGCACCAACTCCATGGCAGCTCAGCCTGATTTTATCTCAGCCTCCCATCACAACGTCCCTCTCCCTGTGCCAACATATGGTGCATCTGTGCTGGGGACTGACACCAAAACGTTCTTCCTGCTCACTCCCTACTCCTCATCTCCTTTTCCTAGTCAGGCAACTGAACCAAGTGCTTTGGTGCATTATTAAATTTCATCCTCACAACCTTCTGAGGGAGACCCCATTTTGCAGATGAGGACGCTGAGGGCTTACAACTGGTGAGTGGTGGAGAGCAGGGTTTTGTTTTGTTTAGTTTTGAGATGGGGTCTTACTCTGTGGCCCAGGCTGGAGCGCAATGGCACGATCTCGGCTCACTGCAGCCTCCATCTCTCGGGATCATGCAATTCTCCTGCCACAGTGTCCCGAGTAGCTGGGACCACAGGCATGTGCCACCACGCCCGGCTAATTTTTGTATTTTTAGTAGAGACAGGGTTTCACCATGTTGGTCAGGTTGGTCTCGAACTCCTGACCTCAAATGATCCACCTGCCTCGGCCTCCCAAACTGCTGGAATTACAGGCATGAGCCACCATGCCCGGCCCGGGAGCAGTGTTTAATGAATCCAGACTATAGTCTGGTGATACACAGACAGCAGCAAACTCAACCAGTCTGCTGCCTGCCTCTCAGTAGGTCAAGGGATGGGCAGTGTCACCACAAGGGTGACTTCCTGTCTTTCAAAACCTGTCATCTAATGCTTCCCTTCTTTACTATTTCAGTACCATTTTGAAATCTTAAAATACATCGCAAGTTCCCATTCCTTCCTTCAAGATGCACTGATCTAACCCAACTCCCTTCATAGATATGGGGAAACAGGTACTGGCAATTGTACAAGATAGCGAGGGATCACTGGATCCAGACCCCACAGCTTTCAACTCCCAGGCTCCAAATAAACCCCTCACACACGGCTAACCCCATGTCCATGTCATTTTCCCTTTCTCCAAATCCTAATCCTACCTTCCGAGTAGTTGGGATTACAGGTGCAATACTTGGGTGCCTGTAATCCCAACTATTCGAGGTCTGTAGAGAAAGCTGGCTATGCCATTAGATCTTGGCCTTGTCACTTAACCTCCTTGGGCTCTGTTAGCAAACACCCAACCTACTCTGATGCAGAAGACTGCTTTCTAATGCTCTGAAATGGTTAGAAATGTCCCTGTCTTGTGACTGCCAGTTAATTTTATCAAGTCCCTCTCCTTTGGACTTGAGTATCGTTTTTTGAGACAGGGTCTCACTCTTGTCACCCAGGCTGGAGTGCAGTGGCATGATCACAGCTCACTGTAGCCTCGACCTTTCAGGCTCAGGTGATCCTCCCACTTCAGCCTCCCAGATAGCTAGGACTACAGGTGCACTCCACCCTGGCCAATTTTTTGTTTTGCCGTATTGTGCAGGCTGGTTTCAAACACCTGGGCTCAAGCGATCCACCTGCCTAGGCCCCTCAAAGTGCTGGGATTACAGGCGAGCCACTGCGCTCAGCCTTGAGTAACATTTTTAAGTATGTTAATATTTACCAACTGCTGTTCACAGTGGCAGCTTTCTTTGAATACGAAGGCATCACTGATGCAATAAGAAAAAATATTTGCAGTCAGGCCGGGGACAGTGGCTCACACTTGTAATCCCAGCACTTTGGGAGGCCAAGGCAGGAGGATTACCTGAGGTCAGGAGTTCGAGACCAGCCTGACCAGCATGGCGAAACCCCATCTCTACTAAAAAATAAAAATAAAAAATTAGCCGGGCATGGTGGTAGGCACCTGTAATCCCAACTACTGGGAGGCTGAAGCAGGAGAATTGCTTGAACCCGGGAGGCAGAGGTTGCAGTGAGCCCAGATCACGCCACTGCACTCCAGCCTGGGTGACAGAGCAAGACTCCGTCTCAAAAAAAAAAAAAAAGAAAAGAAAGAAAGAAAAGAAAAAGAAAAAAAAAAATTGCAGTCTAGGGGTTCAGGAGATAGGTTCCAAAGATCCCTTTAAAGCTCCTAAGTTCCTTGGTATTCTGGAGCTCACTCTTCACACTTCTGGTGAGCGCCATGCTCTTAGGAATTGCTTTTTTTTTTTTGAGACAAGTCTTGCCGTTGCCCAGGCTAGAGTGCAGTGGGGTGATCTCAGCTCACTGCAACCTCTGCCTCCTGGGTCTGAGCAATTCTCCTGCCTCAGCCTCCTGAGTAGCTGGGACTGCAGGCGCGCGCCACCACGCCCGACTAATTTTTGTACTTTTAGTAGAGACGAGGCTTCACCACGTTGGCGAGGCTGGTCTTGAACTCCTGACCTCAGGTGATCCATCTGCCTCGGCCTCCCAAAGTGCTGGGATCACAGGTGTGAGCCACTGTGCCCAGCCGGAATTGCTTTCATCTGAACCTCCTAGTGTGGTTGTAAGGCAGGGACCCCTTTACTGTGCAATCCCACCATTACCACTTGCACACTTTATGCAGCAGCCCACATCTTCTGCCACCTGCCTTCTCAGCTATCTCCAGGCAGCACAGGCCCCCCATCGACTGGGCAGGGAGTTACAGCCAAACCCTGTTCTTTCCCTTGTTGCTGCAGTTTCAATCCTAATTCCACTGGTATTTGGGGGAGCTTTGTTCCCTCTCACGTTTTCTACAGAAAAGATCTGCTAAGGTTTGTATATTGGCCTATTCGTTGTTACCACTTAACATGCCACATAATTTGTCTATCAACCAATGAATCCCAAGTACCTAGAACAGTGTCTGACACAAAGGTGGCCAATAATTTGTTAATGCATCTCTCTAAATATGAAGTTGCTACTGGTTCTTTGAGATGTTAAACATAATTCCCTGATGATTCGTCAGCCAGGGAAACTGCAAGGGGTACCGAAGAAGCTGCACTAACCCGGTAAAAGCTCAAATCCACAAGATTTCCACCGTGTACATTCACTCAGCTGTAGCTCTTCAGTAAGTCAGGCAATGGCATTACCTGTTACAATGTCAACAATTAACCTAAGATTTTTTTTAAACAAGTGAACTCACTTGAATCCAGGAACAGGGGTTGGCAATCTTTTTCCATAAAGAGCGAAGTAGTAAATATTTTAGGCTTCGCAGGCCACATTATCTCTGTGCACAAGGGTGCATTTATATACATAATACGTAAGTTATGCATATGGCTGTGAAACAAGAACATTTTATATGGACAGAAATTTGTATTTCAATTTTCAGATGGCATAAAATATTCTTTCAACTATTTAAAAATGTAGGAACCATATAGTTCAGACTGTACAAAAACAGGCAGCAGATGGCTGGACACAGTGGCTCAGGCCTGTAATCCCAGCACTTTGGGAGGCAGAGGTGGTGGACCACCTGAGGTCAGGAGGTCCAGACCAGCCTGGCCAACATGGTGAAACCCCGTCTCTACTAAAAATAAAATTCTGGGATTGCTATTTCCCTGCACTAGACGTGAATGGGGGAGTTGATTGATTGTAAAACTCATGTGAGGCGGGGCGTGGTGGCTCATGCCTGTAATCCCAACACTTTGGGGAGGCCGAGGTGGGTGGATCTCAAGGTCAGGAGTTCGAGACCAGCCTGACCAACATTGTGAAACCCCGTCTGTACTAAAAATACAAAAATTAGCTGGATGTGGTGGGGGGCGCCTGTAATCCCAGCTACTCAGGAGGCTGAGGCAAGAGAATTGCTTGAACCCGGGAGGTGGAGGTTGCAGTGAGCCAAGATCGCACCACTGCACTCCAGCCTGGGCAACAGACCCAGACTCTGTCTCAAAATAAATAAATACATAAAAAAATAAAATAAAATTTACAGAATCAGTCCTTTACACTAAACACACTTCAAGCACATGGTAGCCAGAGAACATTTCTATCATTGCAGAAAGTTCTACTGGATAGTGTTGTTATTAGGTTTGGCAGGGAAGGGAGAATTCAGTAATTGACAAACCACAATACAACAGCAACCAACCAACCAACATGTTTATAACAGATTCAGAAAGGAAAACACGTCGAAATCTCCAGATAGTGGTGACATTTTCAGCTTGATATGGTAACATGATCGTGACCTTCAGACAGCATAAATATGTGTGCCATCTCATGTGCAATTCCTTATAGACCCAGCTTGGTTCTTCTCCAATGTCTCCTTTTGGAGTTGTACCTACACAGAAAAAAATGTCAAGTTACAAAGGCAGTCTGACAGCAATGTAGCTGTTCCCATTCACATAACCTTTTAGGTACCACAAAATACAAAGGGTACTGCTTTTCTCTCCTTTAACAAGTTTGGAGTTCTTTCTGGAGAGTAAAAAAAATAATTCCCTATGTGTTTAAAAACTAGCCAAGTCAAGTTTTATCCTCTCAAAATAATTTCAAGGCTAGGCTCTTAACTGGGATCAGAGTAGTGGCGAAGCCCACTCTCTCCAAGTGTACTTGTACCCACTTTTGATTCAATGGACCTGGAGGTACACAGACATACTTTGAACCCCCTCATAATGGGTCACAAACATATAAAAGCTCCCGCATGATATTTTTTTGGAGACAGAGTCACCCGCCCCCCCAACACCACCCAGCTAATTTTTGTATTTTTGTATTTTTAGTAGAGGCAGGGTTTCACCATGTTGGCCAGGCTGGTCTCGAACTGGCTGGACTTCGAGATCCACCCGCCTCGTCCTCCCAAAGAGTTGAGATTACAGGCATGAGCCACTGCACTTGGCCTCGCATGATCTTTACAATCGATCAACTCCTCCATTCACGTCTAGTGCAGGGAAACAGCAATCCCAGAATTGTCCATGTCAATCTGTCATGATTTTACCCTCATAAAGGCAAAATCAAAAATGATTAACACGGCTTTTCTTTCAGCAGGATAATGGCAGTACTTCCACAAAATGAAGCACTGTAATTGCAACCTGCTTTCAAAAACATTTTTAACGCTGGAAGATAGCTAAGACAATGAAAATCATTCCATTGGGTCAATTATCTGGGTCAAGGGTATATAATCTTACGTACAAAATACCTTCCCAATTCTAGGAGACCACAGAGTTTAATAGCAGGTTATTTATTGAACTAGGCGTTGAGTTTTACATACATTTTTCTTTTTTTGAGACAGGGTCACACTGTTGCCCAGGCTGCAATGCAGTGACCGGATCACAGCTCACTGCAGCCTGTGAACTCCTGGGCTCAAGTGATCCTCCCAATTCAGCCTCCTAAATAGTTAGGACTACAAGCACGTGCCACCAAGTCCAGCTAATTTATATTTTTGGTAGAGATGGACGGGGGTGGTCTCCCTATGTTGCCCAGGCTGGTCTCAAATTCCTGGCCTCAAGCAATCCTCCTGCGTTGGCCTCTCCCAAAGTGCTGGGATTATAAGTATGAAGCACTGTGCCTGGTTTATATATACTTCTTTCACTCTTCACAAGCAGGTCCCACCATCAGGCAGGACACAGAGAAACCCACGTTCAAGTAGATGTATCAAATAATAAAGGACAGTGTCTAGTATCCAGTAAACAAATGGTAAGCAATTAACTAGCCCATAACATTACAATGGGTGGCAATTTTCACATCTAACTAGCTAAATGAACCAAGGAAATAGGCCCTCAACTTTAGCCCTAAGAAGCCACCCCTTTAAGTCTTCTTAGCAAACCAATCCCACTAGCTTTGCCATACAAGTCGAATCAAGTTCTGGCTGGGCGCGGTGGCTCATGCCTGTAATCCCAGCATGTTGGGAGGCAGAGGCGGGTGAATCACGAGGTCAGGAGTTCAAGACCAGCCTGGCCAAGATGGTGAAACCCCGTCTCTACTAAAAATACAAAAATTAGCCGGGTGTGGTGGCAGGCACCTGTAATCCCAGCTACTTGGGAGGCTGAGGCAAGAGAATCGCTTGAACTTGGGAGGCAGAGGTTGCGGTAAGCCAAGATCACACCATTGCACTCCAGCCTGGGCAATGAGAGCAAAACTCCATCTCAAAAAAAAAAAAAAAAAAGAGAAAGTGCTTTGACTAGCCTGGGCAACATGGCGAAACCCCATCTCTACAACAGGTACACAAATTAGCCAGGCATGGTGGTGAACGCCTGTAGTCCCAGCTACTCAGGAGGAGGCTGAGGTGGGAGGGTTGTACCACTGCACTCAGCCTGGGTGAGAGAGCGACTGCTGAACCTTGGGCAACTCTCGCTGATTCTTGATGCTCCCTTCAAAACCTGTCTCAAGGCTCATCAGGTCCAAAGAGCGATGGGCTGAAAAAGCCATGCAGGAGACTGAGTTTCAGGCCTAGCTTTCCCTGGAGTTAGTCTAGATGACCTTGGAGGTCCTTCATAGCAATTCTAGTAATGTTTTTCCTTTGAGATCAACTACTTCTGCAGTAGAGGACAGTTTTCCAATCTTTTCTAGTCTCTTTTTAGAAAAGAGAAACATCTAAAAGACTGGGCTAGGTGTGATGGCTCACGCCTGTAATCTCTGCACTTTGGTAGGGTGAGACAGGAGGACTGCTTGAGCTCAGGAGTTCAAGACCAGCTTGGGCAACACAGAGAGACCCCATCTCTACAAAAAATTTAAAAATTAGCCAGGTGTGGTGGCATGTGCCTGTAGTCCCAGCTACTCAGAGAGATGAGGTGGGAGGGTCACTTGAGTCTGGTAGGTAGGGAGAGGCTGCAGGGAGATAGTGTCAACGCAGCATGTAAAACAGAACAAGATCCTGTCTCAAAAAACAAAAACAAAGGCCGGGCACAATGGCTTATGCCTGTAATCCCAGCACTTTGGGAAGCCGAGAGGGGCAGATCACTTGAGCTCAGGAGTTTGAGACCAGCCTGGCCAATATAGTGAAATACCATCTCTACTAAAAATATAAAACTTAGCTGGGCGTGGTGACGCACGCCTGTAGTCCCAGCTACTCTGAAGGCGGAGGCAAAAGAATCACTTGAACCTGGGAGGCAGAGGTTGCAGTGAGCTGAGATTGTGCCACTGCACTCCAGCCTGGGCAACAGAGCGAGACTCCGTCTCAAAAAAACAAAAACAAAAACAAAAAGCCTAAAAATACTGACTGGGTCTTCCCCACCAGGATGTGTATAAGACAGCCTTCCACCTTATGACCTAGCTCACACTGAAGATGACCAGGAAATTAACAAGTATTGGAGAAGTATCTGCCCATAAGCCCAGATGTGGGCTGGATGCAGTGCAGAAACAAAGGAAATACGTTTTTAAAAACGAATTTGAGAATGCTGTCAGAGGGTGGATTGGATTGCATGCAATTTTAATCATGTATTTATACTCAAAAAGTAACCCTGGCCAGACACAGTGGCTCTTACATTTAGCAAAATATAAGCAGTATGATGGAGGTCTTACCTGATTTTATTTCCAGTTTTCATCCGAATCCACTGGGGAATGGGACGATTTTGCTTTTGTTTCTTGGCCAGGAATCGCTTAATCCTGAAAGTCTTGTGAGAAGACTGGGAAGAAAATGCAATCAATTTAGACAATATTAGAGCCTGCCCGAATGATTCAAAGTCAAGAACTCCTTCAAACCAACATTTGAGTGCTTAACACATACCCCAGCCCCAAAATCTTTTCAATGCTAAGCCATCAAGCCAAGCAAGTCTCTGACCCTCACAACTTCTCTGGGGGCAGATACCGCAGTTTCCATCGTTCAGATAAAATAAGTGGAATCAGGTTAAGAAACATGCACAAAATCAGAGCATCAATGTGCAGAACCAGGATTCAAACCCAGGTCCTTTCTGCTCCACAGCCAGAGGCTACCTTTCAATTTACCCTGCGGTCCCCCAAGGACTCAGACGACCACACTGGGAATGGCTAGGGAATCTGGCTTCCTGGGAAGAACACAGCTTTGAGTCAAACAGAACCACCTATCTACCATTTGCAAGTCAACGAATCTCAGTGCTCTACTTTGTAAAATAGGGGTACGTACTTTTCAAGTGTCATTGGGAGGGTAATTAAGACTTAGGGAAAGTCCCTGACATTCAGAAGATCTAACCTACTCACCATTTCGGTATTAATCCTAACTCTATCTCTACTGCTAAATTTCACTGGCTAAAAAAATAAACTTTTAAATTTAAAAATAAATGAAATGTCACTTTTCCAAGGATGACTGTCTCAATTTCTAGTTGCATCTTTTGGCTTTCATCTAAGGCCAACCCCAATACTCCCCCAAATCTACAGAATAATCTTGCAAAATTGGCACGGATGCAGGTTTAATGCCTGGCCAACCTGGACGAACATACCCTTGCATAATAATGGGAGCCAATACAAAGAAGGCAAAGATTACACCCCGTCCCCCATCCACAGTAGCAGTTGTAAACTTTGTCAAGTAATAAACTATTACTTGACAAGTAATAAAATACCAGTACTTATCGCCTCCATATCTAGAAATCAACATTTTACATTTCCCAGTAAAGAGTGACTGGTTCGCTGCTGCCATTTACTAAGAAGGCCAGAATGACACACAGGTTCGCAAAACACCCCTTGTTCTAGGCGCTTCCACGGGGTGACGCTCAAGTCTCTGAATAAACGTCCTCTAAACAAAAGTCCTGGGATCTAAAAATGCGGTTCGCTTCTCCACGCCAAGCTAAACCCTTTTCGAAAACCAGTAGCCCACAATACCCTCCTGATTACCCTCCACGTTGCGCATGCCACGGGCAGCCCACAGTCAGGCCACGATTTCGGGGGTGGCTGCCACCTCCCACCCCCCGCCTCCAGAACGAGTTCGCTACAAGCGAAGGGAAACCGGAATCCCTGCCCGACTCGGCAGCGGCCGGGCAAAGAAAGAGCCCCCTTGAATCCGCGGCCGCAGCGCAGCCCGTCCCTCTCCAGGTTGCTCGCTGGCTCACTAGCTTCCCTCCAGGCCACGAAAGACAACAGTGGCCGAACTGGATCTTTTCTTGAAAAAGCCTTTAAAAGGCTCCAGCCCCTCGACGCTCCGCGCGGCCCAGGCATTTCCTGGCAGCGGCCTCGGGTTTTGGGAAGCCACCCCGGGGCCGATGGGGGCCGATGGACTTACCATGGCGAGCAGCGGAGTCAAGAACACACCACGATGGCGGAGAAAGGAAGAGAAAGGAAGCTGGCGGAAGAACGAGCTTAGAAGGCGCTTCCGATGGGCGGAGCTTAGGAGGTGACGCTATGCACCGACCGCCTCTTCTAGTGCCTTCTCTGTCTAGCGATGCGCTCCCGTGGCGCCGTGGGAAAGCGCGCTGGTTTCTGCCAAATGCAGTTAGCTTTGTTTTGCTTCCCTAAGTGCGTTCCCCCAGGGGCCCGGCAGTGTGCTAGGGGCACCCTGCTTCGTAAGTGAGGCAGACAGCCCGTGATAAATGCCAAAGTAGAAGCCCCTCCGAAAAATTAAGGAGCCGATTGGGCGGGACTAACCCTAAGGGAGGGCAGGGGAAGCGACCGTCACTTCCGGGCGCCGGGGACTCGGAACGCCGGGTCGGAGCTCGGCAGGCGGAGAGTAAGTGCCATTTTCCCAGAGGGTTACGAGTCATTTCGGCCTGGCTGGGAGGTGTGGGAAGGGACAGTCGTGTCGGAGGAAGCCGGAGAAGTTGGAGGGGGTTGGACCACGTGGACGCTTATGTAAGCCTAGGGGTTTTCGACTAGGCGGAAGGTTGCCAATCAAAGTTTTCAACTCAGAAAGTTAGGGACAGAACCTCTTCCTTGGCTGCTAGAAGTCCAGCCTGACGTTGTAGCCCGCCTTTGGCAAGATGTACAATAATTAATAACATGCGTTTGGGATGCTAGTGTTCCCCGTTTTCATCCTTTTCCCCATTTAAAAGCAAAAACCTTTCCTTTTTGATGAGTAAATAAAATAAACATAAAAATAAGCTGGGCGTGGTGGCTCACGCTTGTAATCCCAGCACTTTGGGAGGCCTAGGCGGGCGGATTACTTGAAGCCAGGAGTTCGAGACCAGCCTGGCCAACATGGTGAAACCCCGTCCCTACTAAAAATACAAAAAAACTAACCAGGCGTGGTGGTGGGCGCCTGTAATCTCAGCTACTGGGGGGGCTGAGACAAGAGAATCTCTTGAACCCTGAAGGCGGAGGTTGCAGCGAGCCGAGATTGCGCCACTGCAACAAGATTGCGCCTGGGCAACAAGAGCAAAACTCCATCTCAAAAAAGAAAAAGTAAATAAATAAACGCAAAAACCTCCATGTATATTTGCAGTCACCTCAAGCATTTTTACACCAACGGATTACAGCAAGGGTTTTTAACCTGGAGTCCACAAGAGTCCATGTATAGAATTCAGAGGATCCCATGAACTTGAATGGGAAAATACAACTTTATTTCCACCAAATTTAATGAAATGTAATGCTTTCTTTATTTAGGAATGTAGGCAACAGACCACAGTGGCATTAGCAGTACTCGTGACTTGGTCACTAATAGAAATCATAGATGGCTTCATATTACATTACAGTTGATGCAGATGTCTCCATATATTATTTACACACTCCCTTTAAATTATATTAGTTATAAGTTCACAAATAGAACTATGTTAAGAAGCCCATGTATTACTATAGCACATATTTCTTTTTTTTTTTTTTTTTCAAGACTGAGTCTCCCTTTATTGCCCAGGCTAGAGTGCAATGGCACAATCTTGGCTCACTGCAACCTCCGCCTCCCGGGTTCAAGTGATTCTCATGCCTCAGCCTCCCGAGTAGCTGGGACTACAGGCACGCACTACCGCACCCAGCTAATTTTTGTATTTTTAGTAGAGACGGAGTTTCGCCATGTTGGCTAAGCCGGTCTCGAACTCCTGACCTCAAGTGATCCGCCCGTCTCGGCCTCCCAAAGTGCTGGGATTACTGGAGTGCGCTACCGTGCCCGGCCTAAAGTCACATTCTGAGGTCCTGGGGATTAGGGCTTCAACACATGAATTTTGGGGGAACATAATTTAGCTCATGACACCACCAGTCACCTTCTAAGGCCGAATTCAAATGCTGTCTCTTCCCCTTAGCTGGAAATCATCACCCCTTCAACACTGTTGTAATAGTTTATTTGTACCTTTCTTATGGCTCCTAGCACTATCTGTTCTGTTGCAATGCAAAAGGATGAAAGTAACAGTGGCTGCTGCTTATGGGGCTTGATATTTACTATGTAGCTGCATGTATTAATTCAAGCCTCACTGTGAGCTTACCATGTTTTACCAGTGACCTTTTGAATCTTCACCAGAACACTACAAGGTAAGTATGGTTAATTATCCTCATTTTACAGAAGAGGGAACTGCAACAGGGACAGATTAAGTTGTATACCCAAGGTCACACAGCTACTATATTGCACAGCCGGTACTCAAACTCAGGTAGTCCAGGCTTCAGAGTCTGTGCTGTCACCACTACCCTCTATTGCCTTTTCAACACAGATTTTGGGAACCTACTCTGTCTGGTTCGGGTCTTCGTGTTGGGGGTACAGGAGCAAACAAATCTGACCAAAAATCCCTGCCCTCTTGGAGTCTTGTGGCGATGGTATGGTTCTGGATTTTTTTGTGGTGGGAATTACACAAAGCTACACGTGTGATAGAATTTGCCAAGTGTGGTGACTCACGTCTGTAATCCCAGCACTTTGGGAGGCTGAGGCGGGCGGATCACTTGAGGTCAGGAGTTCGAGATCAGCCTGACCAACATGGTGAAACCCCGTCCCTACTAAAAATACAAAAATTAGCCAAGTGTGGTGGCGTGCGCCTGTAATCCCAGCTACTCAGGAGGCTGAGGCAGGAGAATGGCTTGAACCCGGAAGGTGGAGGCTGCAGTGAGCCGAGATCGCGCCACTGCACTCCAGCCTGGGTGACAGAGCAAGACTCTGTCGCAAAACAAACAAAAAAAATTAGCCGGGCATGGTGGTGCGTGCCTGTAGTCCAAGCTACTCAGGAGGCTGAGACAGAGAGAATTGCTTGAACCCAGGAGGTGGAGGGTGCAGTGAGCCGAGATCACGACACTGCACCCCAGCCTGGGTGACAGAGTGAGACTCTGTCTCAAAAAACAAAAACAAAAAAACAAAAAAAAACAATTCTATACAACTCCCCCCTGCCCACCCCTGCCCCAAGGGGTATATGTATAAACTGGTGAAATCTGAATAAGCTCTGTGGACTGTGCCAACGTGAATTTCCTGGTTGTGATATTGTACTATAGTTATGCAAGATGCTAACACTGGGGAAAACTAGATAATGGGTACACAGGGCCTCTCAGTCCCTTTCTTTGCAACTTCTTGTGAATCTATTGTTATTTCAAAATACAAGTCTAAAAAAAAAACTCTGCCTTCATTGAGTTTAATTATAGTGGGGAGTTAGACAACAAATATGTAAATTACATGGCACATCAGAAGGAGGTGTCATCAAGAAAAGCAAAGCAGGGGCCAGGTGTAGTGGCTAACACCTGTAATCCCAGCATTTTGGAAGGCTGGGGAAGGAGGAATAGTTGAGACCAGGAGTTTTAGATCAGCCTGGACAACGTAGTGAGACTCTGTACAAAAAATAAAAAATTTAGCCACTGGATGTGGTGGCACGTGCCCGTAGCTCCAGCTACTTGGAAGGCGAGAAGGGAGGATCGCTTGAGCCCAGGAGTTCGAGGCTGCAGTGAGCCATGATTGTGCCACTGCGCTCCAGCCTGAGAAACAGAGTGAGACCCTGTCTCAAAACAAACAAAAAATTGAGGGCTGGGCGCGGTGGCTCACGCCTATAATCCCAGCACTTTGGGAGGCCGAGGCGGGTGGATCACGAGGTCAGGAGTTCGAGACCAGCCTGACCAACATGGTGAAATCTCGTCTCTACTAAAAATACAAAAAATTAGCCGGGTGTGGTGGTGGCGCCTGTAATCCCAGCTACTCGGGAGGCTGAGGCAGGAGAATCGCTTGAACCCGGGAGGTGGAGGTTGCAGTGAGTGGAGATCATGCCACTGTACTTCAGCCTGGTGACAGAGGGAGACTCCGTCTCAAAAAAAAAAAAAAAAAAAAAATTGAGAAGGGGTGGCATGAAAGGTAGAAGGAAAACCAGCAAGAAGTGCTCTTTCTAAAAGCAGTAAGAATTAAAAGGATAATTGACATAAGCACTTAAAAGCTTATTTGCTGCTGCTTCTGGTCACCAGAAAGAAAATGCTTGCTCTTAAATAAATGAGCAATAAAAATCCAAAAAATCCAAGTTAAAAAATGTATATTTGGAAAAATGGCCGGGCGTGGTGGCTCCCACCTGTAATCCCAGCACTTTGGGAGGCCGAGGCAGGTGGATCAACTTAGATCAGGAGTTCGAGACCAGCCTGGCCAACATGGCAGAACCCTGTCTCTACTAAAAATACAAAAATTAGCCGGGAATGGTGGCACACCTGTAATCACAGCTATTCAGGAGGCTGAGGCAGGAGAATTGCTTGAACCTAGGAGGTGGAAGTTTCAGTGAGCCGAGATCACACCATTGCACTTCAGCCTGGGCAACAGAGTGAGACCCTGTCTCAAAAAAAAAAAAAAAGTTGGAAAAAAATAATGCAGCAATAAAAAATAATACAAATATAGACAGGTGTGGCAGCATGCACCTGTAGTCCTAGCTACTTGGGAGGCTGCGGCAGGCAGATTGCTTGATCCCAGGAGTTCAAGTCCAGCCTGGGCAATGTAGTGAGACCCTGTCTCTAAAAATAAATACAAATGAAAAACAATACAGTATAATAATTATTTACATAGCATTTACACTACATTAGGTATTATAAGTAAACAAGAGATGACTTAAAGTATACAGGAGGATGTGTGTAGGTTATATGCAAATATTACATAATTTTATATAAAGGACTTGGACATCAGTGGATTTTGGTATTAAAGAGATCCTGGAACCAATCCTTCATGGATACTGAGAGACGATTATATTTGCAAAGGTGTAGATGCTAAGAACAGGTATCCAGGGCCTCCCAGAGCCAGCCTAGGAGTCTGAGCTTTATCCTGGGGACCAACAATTTGCAGACTTCTTTTTTTTCTTTCTTTTATTTTTATTTTTTTGAGACAGAGTCTCGCTCTGTCGCCTAGGCTGGAGTGCAATGGTATTATCTCCACTCACTGCAACCTCCACCTCCCTGGTTCAAGCAATTCTCCTGCCTCAGCCTCCCAAGTGGCTGGGATCACAGGCACATGCTACCATCCCCAGCTAATTTTTGTATTTTTAGTAGAGATGGGTTTCACCATGTTGGCCAGTCTGGTCTCAAACTCCTGACCTCAAGTGATCCACCCGCCTCAGCCTCCCAAAGTGCTGGGATTACAGGCGTGAGCCACCACGCCCGATGTAATTTGCAGATTTCTTTAACAGAATGGCTCTTTGTTTTAAAAGCCATTTTATATAGAAACTCACCATTGACTCTTCTCTGTTACACCCTTAATCCAATCTCAGCAAATCCTGTCAGCTGTCTCAAAAATGTTTCTCGAATTCAGTGCTCATTTCCCCCACCGTCGTTCATCTCTCACTTGGATTACTGCAAAATCCTTCAAACTCTTCCCCCTTCTTCTGGCCCTGCCCCTCTACAGTTTCTTCTCAACACAGCAGTCAATGACCCTGTTAAAACCTAAGCCTGATCATGTCACTGTATTTAGTGGCTCCTTTTTATTTTTCATTTTTTTGAGACTAAGTCTTGCTCTGTCACCCAGGCTGGAGCGCAGTGGCATGATCTCAGGTCACTGCAACCTCCACCTCCTGAGTTCAAGTGATTCCTGTGCCTCAGCCTCTCAAATGGCTGGGACTACAGGCGCATGCCACCACACCCGGCTAATTTTTGTGTTTTTAATAGAGATGGGGGTGTATGTTGGCCATGTTGGTCTTGAACTCCTGAGCTCAAGGGATCTGCCCCCTTCTGCCTCCCAAAGTGCTGGGATTGCAGGCATGAGCCACTGTGCCTGGCCTATTTAGTGGTTCTTAATGGCTCATTTCACTCCAGTAAATATCTAAGTGCCCCAGCCTGGGCGACATAGGGAGACCCTGTCGCTACGAAACGTTAAAAAATTAGCCGGATGTCGGGGCACACACCTGTGGTCTCAGCTATTCAGGAGGCTGAGGTGGGAGGATTGCTTGAGCCCGGAAGGTCAAGGCTGCAGTAAGGTGAGATCACACCACTGTACTCCAGCCTGAGTAACAGAGCAAGACTCTATCTCCAAAAAAATATAAAAAGAAGAAAAAAATTAAAGATTCAAGTTCTCACAACAGGCATACGCTTCCACATCAGCCCCTTCCACCTCACCTCTGTGACCTTATCTCCCACTGCTCTCACCATCAGTTCACTGGGCTTTGGCCATACTGGGCAGTTCTCAGCTCAGGGCCTTTGCACTTGCGCTACTCTCTACCTGGAAGCTCTTCCCCTAGATGTCCCCACGCCTTCATGGCTTCCTTCATCAGTCTCCTTAGGTCTTTTTTCCAATGTCACCTCAGTGAGGCTTTCCCTAACCACTCTATCTAAAATTGCAGCTTGGCCGGGCGCAATGGCTCACGCCTGTAATCCCAGCACTTTGGGAGGCTGAGGCGGGCAGATCATGAGGTCAGGAGTTCGAGACCAGCCTGGCCAACATGGTGAAACCTCATCTCTACTAAAAATACAAAAAATTAGCTGGGCATGGTGGTGTGTGCCTGTAATCCCAGCTACTCAGGAGGCTTAGACAGGAGAATTGCTTGAACCGGGACTCGGGAGGTGGAGGTTACAGTGAGCTGAGATCGTGCCACTCCACTCCAGCCTGGGAGACAGAGGGACACTCTGTCTCAAAAATAAAATAAAGTAAAATAAAATAAAATAAAGTAAAATTGCAACCCCCAGGTCGGGCGCAGTGGCTCACACCTATAATCCCAGCATTTTGGGAGGCCAAGGCCCAGCATTCTGGGCTTGAGCCCAGAAGTTTGAGACCATCCTGGGCAACATGGTGAGACCTCCGCCTCTACAAGAAAAATGCAAAGATTAGCTGGGTGTGGTGGCACATGCCTGTAGTCCCAGCTACTCAGGAAGCTGAGGTGGGAGGCTCACCTGAGCCTGGGGAGTTCGAGGCTACAGTCAGCAGTGATTGAGCCACTGCACTCCAGCCTGGGTGACAGAGTGAGACTCTCTCTCAAAAAAATTTGCAACCCCTGGCCCCCACTCAGCACTCCCTACCCCTACTACTGCTTTATTTTTCTCCATATTACTTACCTGAGATAACATATATTTTATTTATTGTTTGACTCCCTGCCTAGAATGTAAGCTCCATGAGGTCATGGATTGTGTATTTTGTTCACTGCTGTATTCCCTGAGCCTGGAACAGTGCCTGACACATAGTAGATGCGCAGTAAATATTTGGTGAATGAATGAACAAACGCTAATACATCAAAGAGACAACATCAAAGAACAGACTCCACAGGGCAGTTTACATCTTCATTGTTTGGCCTGACCCTTCTTGTTTGAGGGTGGATTTTCAAAATTACTGCTGAAGGCAGTTGGGAGCCTTGAAAGCTTTTAAAGGGTAAGAGTAAGTGGCAATTATATATTTGTTGTTGTTGATGTTGTTGTTTTTGGAGGCAGGGTCTTGCTCTATCACCCCGGCTGGAGTGCAGTGGTATATTCTCAGCTCCCTGCAACCCCCACTTCCCCGGCTCAAGCCATCCTCCAACCTCAGGCCCCCAAGTAGCTGGGACTACAGGTGCGTGCTGCCAACCCAATTTTTTGTATTTGGGTAGAGACAGGGTCTCACCACATTGTCCAGGCTGATCTCGAACTCCTGACTTCAAGCGATCTCACCTCGGCCTCCCAAAGTGCTGGGATTACAGGCATAAGCCACCGTGCCTGGCCAATTATGTAAGTATTTTAAAAAGATTCTTTGGCCAGCTGGAGAGTAGATGGGGATGGGGACAATAGTGGAAACAAGAAGGCTCGTGGGGGCGGTTGTTAAAATTATGCTTTTTTTTTTTTGAAACAGAGTCTCGCTCTTGTCGCCTAGGCTGGAGTGCAATGGCACGATCTCGGCTCACTGTAACCTCCGCCTCCCAGGTTCAAGCAGTTCTCTTGCCTCAGCCTCTGGAGTAGCTGGGATTACAGACACCTACCACCATGCCCGCTAATTTTTGTATTTTTAGTAGAGACGGGGTTTCGCCATGTAGGCCAGGCTGGTCTCCAACTCCTGACCTCAGGTGATCTGCCCGCCTCAGCCTCCCAAAGTGCTGGGATTACAGGCATGAGCCACCACGCCTGGTCAACAAACTTTTTCTGATAGTAAATATTTTAGGCTTTGCAGATGACGTACAGTGTCTGTTGCGACTACTCAACTCTGCTGTTGCAGGATGAAAGCTGCAGGACAATATGTAAATGAACGGTGTGGCTGGGTTCCAAGAAAACTTTAGTTACAGATACTAAAATTTAAATTCAATAGAATTGTCATGTGTCCCAAAATATTCTTTTGATTTTTTTCAACCATTCAAAAATACAGAAACCATTCTTAGCTCTCAGGCTGTACAAAAACACGCAGTGGCCAGGTTTGGTCCATAGGCTGTAATTTGCTGAGCCTAGGCCTAGATAATTATGTCAAGACTCTCCTCTCCCTCCTGAAACCTGCAACCCTTCTTCCTCCATTCTCACACTCAGTTGAGGACCTGGCTTCCTAGTCACTGAGAAAATTTAAGCAATCCCAAGAGAACTCCCACAACCCATCCACACATGCTGTCTGCCAACACCTCCACGTGACTATTCCCCCATCCCTCTGTTACTTGAATGAAACGTTTGAACTATGTCCAGCCTGTCTGCTCGCTTGTGCCCTAGATCCAAACCTCTCTCGCCCATTCAACAACCCTGCTCTGACTAGTCTTCCCTTTCTGTCCTTGCTGTTCACTGCATTATTCCCATCAACATACAAATAAATATGCTGTCATCTTAAAAAAGCTGCTTTTTACTCCAACTCCCTTGCCAGCTACTTCTTCTTCTCCTTCCCTTTACAACAAAACCCTGGTAAAGATTTGTCTTCATTCACTGTTTCCAACTTCTCTCCCATTCTTTAAGTGAGATACAATTCACGTAATATGAAAATCACCATTTTTTTATTTTATTTTATTTTTGAGACAGAGTCTTGCTCTCTGTCAGGCTGGAGTGCAATGGCGTGATGTCAGCTCACTGCAACCTCGGCCTCCCGAGTTCAAGCGATTCTCCTGCCCCAACCTCCCAAGTAGCTGGGATTACAGGCATGCACCACCACACCCAGCTAATTTTTGTATTTTTAGTAGAGGCAGGGTTTCACCATGTTGGCCAGGCTGGTCTTGAACTCCTGACCTCAGGTGATCCGCCCACCTCGGCCTCCCAGAGTGCTGGGATTACAGGTGTCAGCCACCGCACTGGCCACTATTTTATTTTATTTTATTTATTTTTGAGATAGAGTCTCTGTCGCCCAGGCTGGAGTGCAGTGGCATGATCTCAGCTCACTGCAACCTCCGCCTCCTGGGTTCTAGTGATTCTCCTACCTCAGCCTCCCAAGTAGCTGGGATTACAGGCATGTGCCACCACGCCTGGCTAATTTTGTATTTTTAGTGGAGATGGGGTTTTGCCATGTTGGCCCAGCTGGTCTCGAACTCTTGACCTCAGGTGATCCACCCGCCTCAGCCTCCCAAAGTGCTAGGATTACAGATGTGAGCCACCGTGCCTGGCCTAGCAGTCACTCTTTCATTCCCACTCTTCTCTCAGCCCTAGGAAACCGCTAATCTATTTTCCGTCTCTGTGGATTTGCCTATTCTGGATATTTTATATAAATGGAGACACAATATGTAGCCTTTTGTGTCTGCTTTCTTTCACTTAGCATAATGTTTTCAAGGTTCATCCATGTTGTAGCATGAATCAGTATTTCATTTTTTTTAGAAGTGGGGTCTCACTATATTGCCCAGGCTGGTCTTGAACTCCTGAGCTCAAGCAATCATCCCACCTTGGCCTCCCAAAGTGCTAGAATTACAGGTGTGAGGCACTGTGCCAGGCCAACATTTTTAATTTTTTTTAATAGAGACAGGGTCTCACTATGTTGCCCAGGCTAGTCTCGAACTCCTAAGTTGAAGTGATGCTCCCACCTCAGCCTCCCAAATGCTAGGATTACCTGGAAGAGCTCTCATGCCCGGCTCATTTTTCTTTCTCTTTCTTTCTCTTTCTTTTCTTTTCTTTCTTTCTTTCCTTTCTTTCTCTCCTTTCTTTTCTTTCTCTTCTTTCTTTCCTTTCTCCTTTTTTTCTTTCTTTCCTTCCTTCCTCCCTCCCTTCTCTCTCCCTCCTTTCCTTCCTCCTTTTTTCCTTCCTTCCTTCTTTCATTCCTCCCTCTCTCCTTCCCTCTTTCCTTCCTCCTTCCCTCCCTCCCTTTTCCTTGCTTCCTTTTCTTTCTCCTTTTTTCTTTCTCTCTCTTTCTCTTTCCCTCCCTCCCTCCTTCTCTTTCTTTTTCTTTCTTTCTCCTTCCTTCTTTCCTTATTTCCTTTTCTTTTCCTTCCTTCCTTCTTCTCTTTCCCTTCCTTTCTCCCTCCCTCTTCTTTCTCTTTTCTTTCCTTCCTTTCTCTTTCTCCTTCCTTCCTCCTCCTTTTTCTCTTTCTCCCTTTCTCTCCTTCCTTCCTTCTTTCCTTTTTTCCTTCCTTCCTTCTTCCTTCCTTCCTTCCTTTCTTCCCTCCCTCCCTCCCTGTTCTTTCTTTCCCTTCCTCCCTCCCTCCCTTTCTTTCCTTTTTTCTTTCTTTTTCCTTCCTTCCTTCCTTTCCATTTTTTTCCTCCTTCCTTTCTTTCTTCTTGACAGAGTCTTGCTCTCTTGCCCAGGCTGGAGTGCACTGGTGTGATCTTGGCTCACTGCAACCTCCGCCTCCTGGGTTCAAGCAATTCTCCTGACACAGCCTCCTGAGTAGCTGGGACCACAGGCTTGTGCCAACACGCCTGGCTGACTTTTGTATTTTTAATATTTTTTCTTTTTCTTTTTTTTTGGTGTTTATTTTTTTGAGACAGAGTCTCAGTCTGTCACCCAGGC
Source organism: Pan troglodytes (assembly GCF_028858775.2). Lineage (NCBI taxonomy): Eukaryota > Metazoa > Chordata > Mammalia > Primates > Hominidae > Pan > Pan troglodytes. Next base: position 117,318,835 of record NC_072421.2, read on the forward strand.
AGCAGTGCAGTGGCACGATCTTGGCTCACTGCAACCTCCATCTCTCAGGTTCAAGCAATTCTCCTGCCTCAGCCTCCCAAGTAGCTTGGATTGCAGATGTGCACTACCACGCCCGGCTAATTTTTGTATTTTTAGTAGGGGTGGGGTTTCACCATGTTGCCCAGGCTGGTCTTGAACTCCTGACCTCAAGTGATCTGCCCGCCTCGGCCTCCCGAAGTGCTGGCATTTCAAGCATGAGCCACCACGCCCAGCCGTATTTTTAGTGGCCAACCTTGCTGGCCACTCCTCCTCCTTGAAACACTTTTCTCTTGGATTAAGTAACACCGGAGTCTTCTGGTATTTCTCCTACTCTGGCTATTCTTTCTGTCTTTGTAGATACATTTCCTTACCTCTGTGTAATGTTAAGAGTTCTTTAAGGCTGGGCCCTAGGTCTGCTTCTGTTCCTACTTCACTCTCTCCCCATAAAGTGACAGAATCCATGGTCATGACTTCAATGGACCCCTAAAAATGGATGAATTCTAAATCCATACATCCATTTCCCACCTGCCATTCACCCCTCACTGTAACATGGTTTCTGTCTCTTTTAGGTCATCAGTTTCATTAGTTCACTAATGAAATCACGACTGCCAAATCCAATGAACACTTCCATTTCTTGTCTTCCTTAATCTCTCTGTGGCATGGGACATTGTCAGCCAATCTCCTTCTTGAAATTTTCCCTTCCCTTAATCCTCTCGCCCATCTGACAGTCATTCACTTTCAATCATTTTTGGTGGCTCTTGTACCTCCCTCTTGGGCTACTTGTTTCTAAAAGCTGAGGAAACATAAAGTTATTTAGAAAGTAAAGGCAAAGTGATGCCATGTTAGGAAGGGCTGGCAGAATGAATGAAAATCAGGCAAAAGCTCAAGGATGTTGTCTAAACATTTTGTTCTTCAGGGACCAGAATAGTTGATGTGGTTTGGATATTTGTCCCCACCCAAATCTCATGGAAATATAATCCCCAGTGTTGTAGGTGGGGCATGGTGGGGTGTTGGGGTTATGGGGCGGATCCCTCATGGCTTGCTGCTGTCCTCTCCATAGTGAGTTTTACAGAGCTGGTTGTTGTAAAGTGTGGCACCTCCTCCCCACACTCACTCTCTTGCTCACTCTGTGATGTGGGATGTCTTCTGCTTCACTTTCCACCATGAGTAAAGGCTCCCTGAGGCTTTCCCAAAACTGGAGCAGATACCAGTGCCACACTTCCTGAACAGCCTGCAGAACTGGGAGCCAATTAAATCTCTTTTCTTATAAATTATCCAGTCTCAGGTTTTTATTTATTTATTTATTTATTTTTCTGAGGCAGAGTCTCATTCTGTTGCCCAGGCTGGAGTGCAGTGGTGTGATCTTGGCTCATTGCAGCCTCCACCTTCCTGGGTTCGAGTGATTCTCCTGCCTCAGCCTCCTGAGCAGCTGGGATTACAGGCACCTGCCACCATGCCTGGCTAATTTTTGTATTTTTAGTAGAGATGGGGTTTCATCATTTTGGCCAGGCTGGTCTCAAACTCCTGACCTCAAGTGATCCGCCCACCTCAGCCTCCCAAAGTGTTGGGATTACAGGCGGGAGCCACTGCACCTGGCCAGGTATTTCTTTTTTTTTTTTTTTTTCTTTTTTTGAGATGGAGTCTCACTCTGTCACCCAGACTGGAGTACAGTGGCACAATCTCAGCTCACTGCAACCTCCACCTCCCTGGTTCAAGTGATTCTTCTGCCTCCGCCTTCTGAGTAGCTGGGGACTACAGGCGTGTGCCACCACGCCCAGCTAATTTTTTGTATTTTTAGTAGAGACGTGGTTTCACCATGTTGGCCAGGCTGGTCTCAAACTCCTAACCTCGTGATCCACCCACCTCAGCCTCCCAAAATGCTGGGATTACAGGCATATGCCAATGCCCCCAGCCCTGGCCAGGTATTTCTTTATAATAATGTAAGAACAGCCTGTATTAGTTCGTTTTCACACTGCTGATAAAGACATAACTGAGGCCAGGGGTGGTGGCTCATGCCTGTAATCCCAGAACTTTGGGAGGCCGAGGCAGTGGATCACCTGAGGTCGGGAGTTCAAGACCAGCCTGGCCAACATGGTGAATTCCCATCTCTACTAAAAATACGAGATTTAGCCAGGCACGGTGGCGGATGGCTGTAATCTCAGCTACTAGGGAGGCTGAGGCAGGAGAATTGCTTGAATCTGGGAGGTAGAGGTTTCAGTGAGTTGAGATCACGCCACTGCACTCCAGCCTGGGCGACAGAGTAAGACCTTGTCTCAAAAAAAAAAAAAAAAAAAAAAGACATACCCAAAACTGGGATGAAAAAGAGGCTTTAATGGACTCACAGTTCCACATGGGTAGGGAGGCCCCACAATTATGGCAGAAGGCAAGGAGGAGCAAGTCATGTCTTACATGGATGGCAGCAGGACAAAAAGAGCTTGTGCCGGGGAACTCCTCTTTATGAAACCATCAGATCTTGTGAGACTTCTTCACTATCATGGGAACAGCACAGGAAAGACCTGCCCCATTATTCAATTACCTCTCACTGGGTCCCTCACACAACATGTAGGAATTCAAGATGAGATGTGGGTGGGGGCACAGCCAAAAAACATCAGGCCTAATATAGGAGTGAACCATGAACTGATTTTTCCCTGGTAGACAAAACAAAGGCATGCCAGTGAAAGCAGAAACTAATATCATTCATGCACTTTCGAAATTCTCCAGAGGTTAATTCAGTATCAAAAATTTAATTTCTCAAATATAACAGCTATTTAGTGAAGTTAATAAACACACTTAGCTTCATACTTGAATGTTGTTACTATTTATTGACATCAAAACAAAACAAGCTGAGACTAAAAGTTGCTATTTAACAGGAACAGACATTGATGCAGTTTCCTTCCTGGAGAGGGTACGCACTCGGATCATGAGACCTAAGATAAAACACACACTGGATTGTCAAGAATCAAACAAGGACTACCAATGGGATCTAATTAAACTAAAGAGCTTCTGCACAGCAAAAGAAACTACCATCAGGGTGAACAGGCAACCTACAAAATGGGAGAAAATTTTCGCAACCTACTCATCTGACAAAGGGCTAATATCCAGAATCTACAATGAACTCAAACAAATTTACAAGAAAAAAACAACCCCATCAAAAAGTGGGCAAAGGACATGAACAGACGCTTCTCAAAAGAAGACATTTATGCAGCCAAAAAACACATGAAAAAATGCTCATGATCACTGGCCGTCAGAGAAATGCAAATCAAAACCACAATGAGATACCATCTCACACCAGTTAGAATGGCAATCATTAAAAAGTCAGGAAACAACAGGTGCTGGAGAGGATGTGGAGAAATAGGAACACTTTTACACTGTTGGTGGGACTGTGAACTAGTTCAACCATTGTGGAAGTCAGTGTGGCGATTCCTCAGGGATCTAGAACTAGAAATACCATTTGACCCAGCCATCCCATTACTGGGTATATACCCAAATGACTATAACGCATGCTGCTATAAAGACACATGCACATGTATGTTTATTGCGGCATTATTCACAATAGCAAAGACTTGGAACCAAGCCAAATGTCCAACAATGATAGACTGGATTAAGAAAATGTGGCACATATACACCATGGAATACTATGCAGCCATAAAAAATGATGAGTTCGTGTCCTTTGTAGGGACATGGATGAAATTGGAAATCATCATTCTCAGTAAACTATCGCAAGAACAAAAAACCAAACACCGCATATTCTCACTCATAGGTGGGAATTGAACAATGAGATCATATGGACACAGGAAGGGGAATATCACACTCTGGGGACTGTGGTGGGGTGGGGGGAGGGGGGAGGGATAGCATTGGGAGATATACCTAATGCTAGATGACGAGTTAGTGGGTGCAGCGCACCAGCATGGCACATGTATACATATGTAACTAACCTGCACAATGTGCACATGTACCCTAAAACTTAAAGTATAATAAAAAAAAAAAAGAGCTGAAGATAAAAGCAGATGTTTGAAAATATTCTTCATGCTAAGCTCATGTAAGCAAACAAAAAACTAAAACTAATCCTTGAACTTTAGGAAATTAGATGCAGAAGTAACATGACTATTTAAATTTTGGCACCAACAAAAGTTTGTTCTATCCTTCACTGTACTTATACTACAAGGACATGCTTGTTGCTTCTGCACTTCCCAAAGTCAACAGTTATCATCAACAATGCAATAAAACTAGATTGGAATGGACGGGCATGGTGGCTCATACCTGTAATCCCAGCACTTTGGAAGGCCGAAGCGGGGGGAATCACCTGAGGTCAGGAGTTCAAGACCAGCGTGGCCAACGTGGTGAAACCCCATGTCTACTAAAAATACAAAAATTAGCCAGGCACAGTGGCGGGCACCTGTAATCCCAGCTACTCGGGAGGCTGAGGCAGGAGAATTGGTTGAACCCAGGAGGTGGAGGTTGCAGTGAACCGACATTGAGCCACTGTACTCCAGGCTGGGCAACAGGGTGAGACCCTGTCTAAAAAAAAAAAAAAAAAAATGAAAAGAAAATTCAATTTGGGATGAACAACAGCTTTTGATTTTAGAACCAGCTCTTACTTTTCTCTCGTGTCATACGTAATGAAGTCCTCGCTTGACATTTCCCTGCAAATTGCAATGCACGTCCTCACCATCAGCTTTTTCTGACACTAAAATTAATTTGTATAAATTGCAAAAGCAATGAAATTGTACTTCCAATTCTGAACCTCTGATCAGATTCCTGCTTTGACACAAGACTTACTCCTCTGCAGTGTACCCCACCAGCACAACGACCCCCTTTCTCTCTATTCTTTGCCCTGAAGGCACTTCTGGATTGCTTAACGTGTGCTCTTTGGCTGCCTAGACAGTCAGGACACCTAAGGCCATCTGGACTTAACACTCCCTTCCTCCTCCTTTTCTATGGTTAATATCACTTTCCTGCTTTCTTTCTACTGCTGAATCTCCAGATTGGTGCCGCCATCTTGGCACCAGAATCGACCTCGGCTTCGAGCTCCTGGATGGTAAAGCTTCATCCCTGGATGATCCTGAAGTATAATGAAATATGTTACTGTTACAACAATGCTAATATGCTTTAAATGGGATTATCAGGTCATATCTTATATATATTAATATATACTAAAGCTCAGTAATTTAAGACCAAAAATGTGAGGGCATGGTAAATGACAACTTGCCCATTTCCTCTCTCCATCTCCAAGGAAAAGCAACCATTTTATAATTATTATTTTATAAGCCTGGTTCAATTTCTTTTTTTTCAGAGATATCATCTCATTGTGTCACCCAGGCTGAAGTGCAAGTGGCACAATTGCAGCTCACTGCAGCCTCGACATTCCAGACTCAAGCGATCCTCCCACCTCAGCTCCCTAGTAGCTGAGATTGCAGGCAGGTGCAACCACACTGGGCTAAGTTTTTAAATTTTTAGTAGAGAGGGGGTCTCCCTATGTTATCGAGGCGGGTCTTGAACTCCTGAAGTTAAGTGATCCTCCCGCCTTGGCCTCCGAAATGCTAGGAGACGGGGTTTCGCCATGTAGGCCCAGCTCGTCTCCAACTGCTGACCTCAAGTTATCTGCCTGCCTCAGCCTCCCAAAGTGCTGGGCTTACAGGGATGAGCCACCGTGCCTGGCCTATAGTTATTAAGGACATGAAATTATGCTTTATGAGGAAGTGGTCCTCACCCCCACTGCCTACAACACAAGAAAGGAGAGGAAGGGAGCAAACTAGAAGAAGAAAGGTGGTATTGGGGGAAAGGATATAAATTAAAGATGGATTTTAAAAATTGCTTCGCAGGAGGGAGGGCCCTCCTGTGGTTTCACTGGTTGATCTGGCTGAGGGATTTTCTCCAGCGACACTTGCAGCTTAGGGGCAAGAGGCTCCCACAACACCCTGTGCTACCTCGACCCTTCTGACATTGTGCATTATGATCTGATTATTGCTATTTGCCTCTTGCCAATATTGAACCATGAGTTCAACACAGACAAGGACTTATTTTAATCCTTGACCCCAGGGCCGGGCACACAGTCAGTGATTGGTACATGTTTGCTAAATGAATGAGCAAATGGAAGAAATTGAAGAGGGTGGGGTGGGGTGGGGACGGGTGGTTTATCCAGAGCTGGACAGGCAAGGCAAGTAGAACAGAAGAGGGAGGTGCTGACATGAAAACGGCCTTGAGATGGCTGGCAACAGGCTAGACAAAGAGGCAAGGGATGTCAGCTCATGCCTGGTGGTTCAGGAGAATGGCTTCTCTTAAGGCCAACTCCTCTAACCTCTATCTTGGCTTCCATTTACACCTGCCTTTGCAGGAAGCCTACAGTATTAGTAGTCTCTTTCTCTTGGCTGTTCATCCTTCTAGAGCTTTCCTTTTGGCTTCTAAACTTACTTACTTTCTCATATTTAAAATAATGCTTCATTAACACCATTAACCTATGTATCTCAATTTCTTTCACAGCTGTGTTAGTCTGTTTTCACAGTGGTAGAAAGAAATACCCGAGACTGGGTAGTATATAAAGAGAAGAGATTTAATTGACTCGCAGTTTCGAATGGCTCAGGAGGCCTCAGGAAATTTAAAATTATGGCAGAAGGTGAAGCAGGCATGCCTTACATGACAGCAGGCGAGAGGTGAATTGCGAGCATAGGAAAAACTGCCACTTTTAAGACCATCAGATCTGGTGTGATTCACTCACTATCAGGAGAACAGCATGAGGGAAACCAGCCTCCTAATCCAATCACCTCCCACCAACTTCCTCCCTTGACACATAAAGATTACAATTCAAGATAAGATTTGGGTGGGGACACAGAGCCCAACCATATCAACAGCCATATGAGAAGTCTTCAAAAAGTCCATGGAAAACGTGTATTATCAAGAAACTGTGCATGGATTGCAAAATCTTTTTGAGGGCTGGGCATGGTGACTCACCCCTGTAATCCCAGCACTTTGGGAAGCTGAGACTGGTGGATCATTTGAGGTCAGGAGTTTGATACCAGCCTGGCCAACATGGTGAAACCTCGTCTCTACTAAAAAACAGAAAAATTAGCCAGGTGTGGTGGTTCACACTTGTATTCTCAGCTACTCAGGAGGCTGAGGGAGGAGAATAGCTTGAACTGGGGAGGTGAGGTTGCAATGAGCTGAGATCGTGCCACAGCACTCCAGCCTGGGCGACAGAGTGAGACTCCATCTCAAAAACAAAATCTTTTTGCACCAAAACAAACTGGTACTAACGCATTATAAAATGTCTTAACAGGATCTAGTTTGAGTCATTAAAAAGGAGAAGTCATCAGTTTGAAAAGAGCTACAATCAGAGCAAAATGAATTCTGCTAAAATTGAAGGAACAACAAACGTCAAATTTAGGGTGACGTTAGGGTGGAAGAATGGTAAAATCACTGATGCTTTACCAAAAGTTTATGGGGACAATGCACCTAAATAAATCAGCAGTTTATAAAAATAGTTAATTTGTAAGAAAGGACAAGACGATGCTGAAGATGAAGCCTGCAGCAGCAGGTCATCCACATCAATTTGTGAGAAAAAAAATTTATCTTCTTTGTGCCCTAATTTGGAAGGACCAACGATTAACAGCAGAAACAACAGTCAACACCATAGACATCACAATTGGTTCAGCTTACAGAATTCTGACTGAAAAATCAAAAGTTGAGCAAACTTTCCACTTGATGGGTGCCAAAACCAGATCAGCTGCAAAGAACAGAGCTTTCAATGGAAATTTTAAACAAGTAGGATCTATTGGTTGCTACAAAATTAATTGCAGTTTTGCCATTGAAAGACATGTCAAAAACCGCAATTACTTTTGCCCCAACCAATAGATCATGAAGCATCTATTGGGAAAGTGTAACAGGAGGTGAAATGTGGCTTTCCAACTATGGAGACAAAGTACAATCGAAGTAATGGCTCCGAAAATGTGGAAGTGGTCCAGTCAAAGCAAAAGTGGTCTGGTCAAGAGCAAAGGTCATGGAAATAGTTTTTTGAGCTGCTTGAGAAATTTTGCTTGTTGACTTTCTGGAGGGCCAAAGAAAAATAACATCTGCTTATTATGAGAGTGTTTTGAGAAAGCCAAAGCTTTAGCAGAAAAATGCCCAGGAAAACTTCACCAGAGAGTCCTTTTCTACCACACCAAAGGTTCTGCTCATGCCTCTCATCAAACAGGGGAAATTTTGAGAGAGTTTCAATGGGAAACCAGTAGGCATTCACCGTACAGTTGGTATTTAGCTCCTTCCAACTTCTTTTGGTTTCCTAATGATAAAAAAATCTGTAAAGGGTACCATTTTTTTTCCAGTTAATAACGTAAAAAAGATTGCATTGATGTAAATTCCCAGGAACTCCAATTCTTTGGGGGTGGATAAAATGGCTAGTATCTAAGTGCTGTGAGCAAGAGACAAAAATAAATAAATAAATGGCTAATATCATTGCTTACAAAAGTGTCAAAGTGTCTTGACCTTGGTGGATCTTATAAGTTTATATTTTTTATCTTTTATGTCTATTTTCCACAAACTTTTTTTTTTTTTGAGACAGGGTCTGGCTCTGTCACCCAGGCTGGAGTGCAGTGACGTGATCTCCGCTCACTGCAACCTCCGCCTCCCGGGTTCAAGCGATTCTCCTGCCTCAGCCTCCTGAGTAGTTTGTACTACAGGTACGCGCCACAACACACAGCAATTTTTTTTTTCTATTTTTTTAGTAGAGGTGGGGTTTTGCCGTGTTGGCCAGGCTGGTCTTGAACTCCTGACCTCAGGTGGTCCACCTGCTTCGGCCTCCCAAAATGCTGGGATTACAGGCGTGAGTCACTGCACCCATCGTCTGTTCTTTTAAAAATCCATGGCCGGGTGCGGTGGCTCACACCTGTAATCCCAGCACTTTGGGAGGCCGAGGTGGATGAATCACAAGGTCAAGAGATCATAGACCATCCTCGCCAACATGGTGAAACCCCGTCTCTACTAAAAATACAAAAATTAGCTGGGCTTGGTGGCACGTGCTTGAAGTTCCAGCTACTCGGGAGGCTGAGGCAGGAGAATCACTTGAACCCCGGAGGCAGAGGTTGCAGTGGGCAAAGATCGCGCTGCTGCACTCCAGTCTGGTGACAGAGCGAGACTCAGTCCCAAAAAAAAAAAAAAAAAAAAAAAATCCCTCAGGCTGGACATGGTGGCTCATACCTGTAATCTCAGCACTTTGCGAGGCTAAGGTGGGCGGATTGCTTGAGCCCAAGAGTTTGAGATCAGCCTGGGCAACATGGGAAAACCCTGTCTTGACAAAAAATACAAAAGTTAGCTGGGCATGGTGGCCTATGCCTATATTCCCAGCTACTCAGGAGGCTGATGTGGGAGGATCAACTGAACCCAGAAGGTCAAGGCTGCAGTGAGCCGTGATTGTGCCATGGCACTCCAGTGGTGGTGACAGATGGAAACCTTACCTCAAAAGAAAAAAAAAAATCCAGGCTGGGCCCAGTGGCTCATGCCTGTAATCTCAGCCCATTGGGAGGTTTAGGTGTGCACATCACTTGAGGTCAGGAATTGGAGACCAGCCTGGCCAACATGGTGAAACCCTGTCTCTACAAAAAATACAAAAATTAGCCATGTGTGGTGCCAGGCATCTGCAATCCAGCTACTTGGGAGGCAGAGGAAGGAGAATTTCTTCAACCCAGGAGGTGGAGGTTGCAGTGAGCCAAGATGGCACCACTGCACTACAGCCTGGGTGACAGAGCAAGACTCTGTCTTAAAAAAAAAAGAAAAAAAATCCACGTAGGAACTAATTGCAAGCCATGATTCTTTCTGATAATTACACATTTATATGTTCAGGAGAATGTGAAGGAGGCCTCAGAGTAGAACTAAGGGTCCAGAAACTTTTGAAGATCCCTCGTACTTCTCTAAAAAGTTGTATATATCTTTTCCATTCTCAACCCAATCTGGCTTCCCTGCCCCATAATTCTAGGGCATCAGTGATTTGCAAGTCACTGAATGCCATGGCTTTTGTCAGGCATCATAATTGACCATTCAGCGGCATCCAACCCTGCTGGCCACTCCTCTTCCTTGAAACACTTTTCTCTTAGATTAAGTAACCCAGAGTCTTCTGGTTTTTCTCCTACTCTCTGGCTAGTCCTTCTCTGTTTTTGTAGATACATTTCTTTACCTCTATGTAATGTTAGTTTTTCGAGGTTGGGCCCTAGGTCTGCTTCTGTTCTTACTTCACTCTCCCTCTTAAGTAACAGAATCAATGGCCATGACTTCAATGACCACCTAAAAAGAGATGAATTCCAAACATACATCCATTTCCCACCTGCCATTCACCCCTCACTGTAACATGGTTTCTGTCTCTTTTAGGTCATCAGTTTCATTAGTTCACTAATGAAATCACGACTGCCAAATCCAGTGAACACTTCCATTTCTTGTCTTCCTTAACCTCTCTGTGGCACGGGACATTGTCAGCCAATCTCCTTCTTGAAATTTTCCCTTCCTTTAGTACTCTTGCCCAGTTGACAATCATTTACTTTCAGTCATTATTGGTTCTTGTACCTGCCTCTTTGGCTATTTGTTTCTAAAAGCTGGGAAAACATAAAGTGGTGATTAAGAAAGTAAAGGCGAACTGATGCCACGTCAGGAAGGGCTGGCAGAATGAATGAAAATCAGGCAAAAGCTCAAGGATGTTGTCTAACATTTTGTTCTTATGGGACAAGAATAGTGGATGTAGTTTGGATATTTGTCCCCACCCAAATCTCATGGAAATATAATCCCCAGTGTTGTAGGTGGATCCTGGTGGGGTGTTGGGGTTATGGGGCGGATCCCTCATGGCTTGCTGCTGTCCTCTCCATAGTGAGTTCTTACAGAGCTGGTTGTTGTAAAGTGTGGCACCTCCTCCCCGCACTCACTCTCTTGCTCACTCTGTGATGTGAGATGGCTGCTCCTGCTTTACCTTCCGCTATGAGTAAAAGCTCCCTGAGGCCTCCCAGAAGCTGAGCAATGTGAGATTCCCGACTTGTACAGCCTGCAGAACTGTAAGCCAATTAAACCTCTTTTATTTTTTTCTTTTCTTTTTTTTTTTTTTTTTGAGATGGAGTCTTGCTCTGTCACCCAGGCTAGAGTGCAGTGGTGCTATCTTGGCTCACTGCAACTTCTGCCTCCTGGGTTCAAGCGATTCTCCTGCCTCGGCCTCCCGAGTAGCTTGGATTACAGGAGCGTGCCACCATGCCCGGTTAATTTTTTTGTATTTTTAGTAGAGACAGGGTTTCACCATGTTGGCCAGGCTGGTCTCAAACTCCTGACATCAAGTGGTCATCCCACCTCAGCCTCACAAAGTGCTGGGATTACAGGCATGAGCCACCGTGCCCGGCCAAACTTCTTTTATTATCAATTACCCAGTCTCAGGTGTTTCTTTTTAGCAGTGCAAGAATGGTCTAATACAGGAGTGAACCATGAACTGATAGTTCCCTGGTGGACAAAACAAAGGCATGCTAGTGAAGGCAGAAACTAATATCATTCATCTGCTTTCCAAACTCCAAAGAGGTTAATTCAGTATCAAAAAATTAATTTCTCAAAATTCACAGCTGTTTGCTAAAGTTACTCACTACACTTAACTTCATACTTGAATGCTATTACTATTTATTGACATCAAAACAAAACAAGCTGAGACTAAAAGTTGCTATTTAACAGGAATAGACATTGGTGCAGTTTCCTTCCTGGAGAGGGTAGGCACTCAGATCATGAGACCTAAGATCAAACACACTAGATTGTCAAGAATCCAACAAGGACTACATTTTACCTCTTAATAGAAAAAATGCTGGAGACAAAACAAGATGTTTAAAAATATTCTTCATGCCAAGCTTAGATAAGCAAATAAAAAACTAAAACTAATCCTAAAACTTGAGGATATTGGATACGGAAATAACATGACTATTTAAATGTTTGCATCAGTGAAAGTTTGTTCTATTCTTCCCTGTACTTGTACTACAAGGACATGCTTGTTGCTTCTATACTACCCAAAGTCAACAGTTATCATCAACAATTCAGTAGAAATAGATCAGAACAAGACTTCAAAGCGACTCTGCTCCACCAAAATTTAGAAACTCAATTTGGGATGAACAACAGCTTTTGATTTTAGAACCAGCTCTTACTTTTCTCTCGTGTCATATGTGATGAAGTCCTCACTTGACAATTCCCCCTGCAAATTGCAATGCATGTCCTTGCCATCATCTTTTTCTGACACTTTAATTTATAGAAATTGCAAAAGCAATGAAATTGTACTTCCAATTCTGAACCTCTGATCAGATTCCTGCTTTGAGGCAAAACTTACTCCTCTGCTGCACACTCCTCTACTCTTTTCTTTCTTTTTTTTTTTTTTGAGATGGAGTCTCACTCTGTTGCCCAGGCAACAGAGTGGCAAGTGGCAAGTGCAGTGGCAAGTGCAGTGGCAAGATCACGGCTTACTGCAACCTCCGCCTCCTGAGTTCAAGCGATTCTCCTGCCTCAGCCTCCCGAGTACCTGGGACTACAGGCACCTGGCACCACGCCTGGCTAGTTCTTGTATTTTCAGTAGAGATGGGGTTTCACCATGTTGACCAGGCTGGTCTCAAACTCCTGACCTCAGGTAATCCACCCACCTTGGCCTCCCAAGGTGCTGGGATTACAGGCGTGAACCATCACACCCAGCCTCTCCTCTTCTTTTGTATGGCTAATACAACTTTCCTGCTTTCTTTCTACTGCTGAATCTCCAGACTTGGTTATGTCATCAGGGTGCGAGAGTCGACCTTGGCTTCGAGCTCCTGGATGGTAACGCTGCATCCCTGGATGATTCTGAAGTACAATGAAATATGTTACTGTTACAACAATGCTGCTAAGCTTTTACGTGGGATTTTCAAGTCATAACTTATATATTAATATATACTAAAGTCCAGTCATTTAAGACCAAAAATGTGAAGGCATGGTAAATGACAACTTGCCCACTTCCTCTCTCCATTTCCAAAGAAAAGCAACCATTTCCTAATTATTATTTTATAAGCCTGGTACAACTTATTTTTCTTAGAGACATAGTCTCATTTTGTCACTCAGGCTGAAGTGCAAATGGCAAGATTGCAGCTCACAGCAGCCTTGACATTCCAGACTCCAGCGATCCTCCCACCTCAGCTCCCTAGTAGCTGGAATTGCAGGCACGCTCTACCACAATGGGCTAAGTTTTAAAATTTTTAATAGAGATGGGGTCTCCCTATGTTATCCAGGCTGGCTTTGAACTCCTGAAGTTAAATGATTCTGCCACCTTGGCCTCCCAAATGCTAGGATTGCCTGCATAGACGAAGTTTCGCTCTGGTTGTCCAGGTTGGAGTGCAGTAGTGCAATCTCGGCTCACTGTAACCTCTGCCTCCCGGGTTCAAGCGATTCTCCTGCCTTAGTCTGCTGAGTAGCTGGGACTACAGGTGCACACCACCAAGCCCGGCTAATTTTTGTATTTTTAGTAGAGACGGGGTTTCACCACGTAGGCCAAGTTCATCTCCAACTGCTGACCTCAAGTGATCCACCTGCCTCAGCCTCCCAAAGTGCTGGGATTACAGGCATGAGCCACCATGCCTGGCCTATAGTTATTAAGGACATGAAATTATGCTTTATGAGGAAGTGGTCCTCACCCCCCTTGCCTGCAACACAAGAAAGGAGAGCAAGGGAGCAAAGTAGAAGAAAGGTGGCACTGGGGAAAGGATATCAATTCAAGACTGATGGTAAAAATTGCTTAGCAGGAGGGAAGGCCCTCCTGTGGTTTCACCAATTGATCTGCTTGAGGGATTTTCTCCAGCGACACTTGCAGCTTAGGGGCAAGAGGCTCCCACAACACCCTGTGCTACCTCGACCCTTCTGACATTGTGCATCATGATCTGATTATTGCTATTTGCCTCTTGCCAACACTGAAACATGAGTTCCACGTGCACAAGGACTTATTTGAATCCCTGACCCCAGGGCCTGGCACACAGTCAGTGATTGGTACATGTTTGCTAAATGAATGAGCAAATGGAAGAAATTGAAGAGGGTGGGGTGGGGATGGGTGTTTTATCCAGAGCTGGACAGGCCAGGCAAGTAGAACAGAAGAGGGAGGTGCTGACATGAAAACAGGCTAGACAAAGAGGCAAGGATGTCAACTCATGCCTGGGGGTTCAGGAGTGTTGCTTCTCCTAAGGCCAACTCCTCTAACCTCTACCTTGGCTTCCATTTTCACCTGCCTTTGCAGGAAGCCTACAGTATTCGTTGTCTCTTTCTCTTGAGTATTCATCCTTGTAGAGCTTACCTTTTGGCTTCTAAACTTACTTACTTTCTCATATTTAAAATAAAGCTTCATTAACACCATTAACCTATGTATCTCCATTTCTTTCACAGCTATATTAATCGGTTTTCACACTAGTAGAAAAAATACCCAAGGCTGGGTAATATATAAAGAGAAGAGGTTTAATTATTTTATTTTATTTTTATTTATAAAATAAATAAAATATGTGACGTAGTCTCGCTCTTGTCGCCCAGGCTGGAGTGCAATGGTGCGATCTCGGCTGACCACACTTCTGCCCTTCAGGTTTAAGCGCTTCTCCTGCCTCAGCCTCCTGAGTAGCTAGAATTACAGGTGGGCATAAGCACATCCAGCTAATTTTTGTATTTTTAGTAGAGATGGGTTTTGCCATGTTTGCCTGGCTGGTCTGGAACTCCTGACCTCAGGTGATCCACCGGCCTTGGTATCCCAAAGCTGGGATTACAGGGGTGAGCCATCAAGCCCAGCCAAAGAGGTTTAATTGACTCACAGTTCCACATGGCTGGGGGAGCCTCAGGAAACTTACAATCATGGCAGAAGGGGAAGTGGACACATGCTACATGGCAGCAGACTAGAGGTGAAGTGCGAGCATAGGAAAAACTGCCTTGTTTAAAACCATCAGATCTTGTGAGACTTACTCACTATCACAAGATCAGCATGTGCGAGACTGCCCCAATAATCCAATCACCTCCTACCAAGCTCCTCCCTTGACACATGAGGATTACAGTTTAAGATGAGATTTGGGTGAGGGAACAGAGCTCAATCATATCAACAGTCATATGAGAAGTCTTCAAAAAGTCCATGGAAAATGTGTATTATCAAGAAACTATGCATGGATTGCAAAATCTTTTGGCACCAAAATAAACTGGTACTAACTCGTTAAAAAGTATCTCGACAGGATCTAGTTTGAGGCATTAAAAAGGAGAAGGCATCAGTGTGAAAAGAGCTCCTATCAGCGAAAAATGAATTCTGCTAAAATTGAAGGAAGAACAAACATAAAATTTAAGATGAAGCTTGGGTGGAAGAACGGTAAAATCACTGATGCTTTACCAAAAGTTTATGGGGACAATGCCCCTAAAGAGATCAGCAGTTTACAAATGGATAACTTGTAAGAAAGGACAAAATGATGTTGAAGATGAAGCCTGCAGCAGCAGGTCATCCACATCAATATGCAAGGGAAAAAATTAGGCCAGGCGCAGTGGCTCACACCTATAATCCCAGCACTTTGGGAGGCCGAGGCAGGTGGATCACAAGGTCAGGGGTTCAAGACCAGCCTGGCCAACATAGTGAAACCCCATCTCTACTAAAAATACAAAAATTAGTTGGGCATGGTGGCATGAGCCTGTAGTCCCAGCTACTCAGGAGGCCGAGGCAGGAGAATCGCTTGAACCCAGGAGGCGGAGGTTGTGGTGAGCTGAGATCATGCCACTGCACTCCAACTTTGGCAACAGAATGAGACTCCGTCTTAAAAAACAACAACAAAAAAAATCCTCTTCGTGCTTTAACTGAAAAGCATCGGCCGGGTGTGGTGGCTCACCCCTGTAATTCCAGCACTCTGGGAGGCCAAGGCGGGCGGGTCACCTGACCAACCTGGCCCACATGGTGAAACCCTGTCTCTAATAAAAATACAAAAATTAACTGGGTGCGGTGGCGGGTGTCTGTAATCCCAACTACTCGGGAGGCTGAGGCAGGAGAATCATTGAACCCGGGAGGCAGAGGTTGCAGTGAGCCAAGATTGTGCCACTGTCCTCCAGCCTTCGTGAGAGACTAAGACCAACTATTAATGGCAGAAACAACAGCCATCACCATAGACATCACAACTGGTTCAGCTTACACAATTCTGACTGAAAAATTAAAAGTTGAGCAAACTTTCCACTTGATGGGTGCCAAAACCAGATCAGCTGCAGACAAGAACAGAGATTTCAATGGAAATTTTAAACAAGTGAGATCTATTAGGTTGCTGCATATTAATTGTGGTTTATGCCATGGAATGTCAAAAGCCGCAATTACGTTGGCACCAACCAATAGATCATGAAGCATCTATTGGGAAAGTGTAACGGGAGGTGATACGTGGCTTTCCCAGTATGACTCTGAAGACAAAGCAATATCAAAGCAATGACTCCGAAGAGGTGGAAGAGATCCAGTCAAAGCAAAACTGGACTGGTCAAGAGCAAAGGTCATGGCAATAGTTTTTTGAGCTGCTTGAGCAACTCTCCTTATTGACTTTCTGGAGGGCCGAAGAATAGGAACACCAGGCTTTTTTTTTTTTTTTTTTTTGAGACCAAATCTCACTCTGTCACCCAGGCTGGACTGCAGTCGTGCAATCTCGGCTCACTGCAACCTCTGCCTCCCAGGTTCAAGCTGTTCTCCTGCCTCAGCCTCCTGAGTAGCTGGGATTACAGGCACGCACCACCACGCCTGGCTAATTTTTGTATTTTTAGTAGAAACGAGGTTTCACCATGTTGGTCAGGCTTGTCTCGAACTGCTGACCTCGTGATCCTCCCATCTCAGCCTCCCAGAGTGCTGGGATTACAGGCATGAGCCACCGTGCCCGGCCAACACCTGCTTATTATGAGAGTGTTTTGAGAAGGCCAAAGCTTTAGCAGCAAAATGCCCAGGAAAGCTTCACCAGAGAGTCCTTTTCTACCACGGTAATGCTTCTGCTCGTGCCTCTCATCAAACAAGGGCAATTTTGAGATTTTCAATGGGAAACCATTAGGCATCCACCTTACAGTCGGGATTTAGCTTCTTCTGTCACTTTTTTGTTTCCTAATTTTAAAAAGTCTGTAAAGGGCAACCATTTCTCTTCAGTTAATAATGTAAAAAAGATTTCATTGATGTGGTTAAATTCCAAGGACCTCCACTTCTTAGGGGATGGATGAAATGACTAGTATGGAATTGTTGTGAGCAAGAGACATACATACATACATAAATGGCTAGTTATCATTGCTTACGAAAGTGTCTTGACCTTGGTGGATCTTACGATGAGAAGTTTATATTTTTTTCTTTTATTTCTATTTTCCACAAACTTTTCTTTTCTATTTTTCCTTTTTTTTTTTTTGAGATGGAGTCTGGCTCTGTTGCCCAGGCAGGAGTGCAGTGGCACGACCTTGGCTCACTGCAATCTCCGCCTCTTGGGTTCAAACGATTCTCCAGCCTCAGCCTCCCGACTAACTGGGATTACAGGAGCCCGCCACTGTGCCTGGCTAATTTTTGTATTTTTAGTAGAGACTGGGTTTCACCATGTTGGCCAGGTTTGTCTTGAATCCCTAACCTCAGGTGAAGTGCCCGCCTTGGCCTCCCAAAGTGCTGGGACTACAGGCATGTGCCACCATCCCCTGCCTTTTTGTTGTGGGGGGGATGGAGT
The DNA here is from genome assembly GCF_028858775.2 of Pan troglodytes. Taxonomy (NCBI): domain Eukaryota; kingdom Metazoa; phylum Chordata; class Mammalia; order Primates; family Hominidae; genus Pan; species Pan troglodytes. Next base: position 117,336,525 of record NC_072421.2, read on the forward strand.
CTCCCTCTGTCGCTCAGGCAGGAGTGCAGTGGTGAGATCTAGGCTCACTACAACCTCTGCCTCCCAAGTTGAAGTGATTCTCCTGTCTGAGCCTCCTGAGAAGTTTGGACTACAGGTGTGCTCCACCAAGCCCGGCCAAATTTTTTTTTGTATTTTTTGGTAGAGATGGGGTTTTACCATGTTGGTCAGGCTGGTCTCAAACTCCTGACCTCAGGTGATCCACCTACCTCAGCCTCCCAAAGTGCTGGGATTACAGGCATGTGCCACCATGCCTGGCCTTTTTTTGGGTGTGGTGGTGAGGGGGGCAGATGGAGTCTAACTCTGTTGCTCAGGCAGGAGTGCAGGGTTGAGATCTCTGCTCACTGGAACCTCCGCCACTCAAGTTCAAGTGATTCTCCTGCCTGAGCCTCCCGAGGAGTTTGGACTACAGGTGCGCTCCACCAAGCCTGGCAATTTTTTTTTTTTTTTTTTTTTTTTTGTATTTTTTGGTAGAGATGGAGTTTCACCATGTTGGCCAGGCTGGTCTCGAACTCCTTACCTCAGGTGATCCAACCGCCTCAGCCTCCCAAAGTGCTGGGATTACAGACATGAGCCACTGCCCCTGGCTTCTGTTCTTTTAAAAATCCATATAAAGCTGGACACGGTGGCTCATGCGTATAATCCCAGCACTTTTCGAGGCTACAGTGGACAGATTGAGCCCAGGCATCTGGCAAACAGATGCCATGTTAGGAAGGGCTGGCAGGATGAATGAAAATCAGGCAAAAGCTCAAGGATGTTGTCTAAACATTTTGTTCTTATGGGACCAGAACAGTTGATGTAGTTTCGAAATTTGTCCCCACCCAAATCTCATGGAAATATAATCCCCAGTGTTGTAGGTGGGGCCTGGTGGGGTGTTGGGGTTATGGGGCGGATCCCTCATGGCTTGCTGCTGTCCTCTCCATAGTGAGTTCTTACAGATCAGGTTGTTGTAAAGTGTGGCACCTCCTTCCCACACTCACTCTCTTGCTCACTCTGTGATGTGACATGCCTGCTCCTGCTTCACTTTCCGCCATGAGTAAAAGGTCCCTGAGGCCTCCCAGAAGCTGAGCAATGTCAGATGCCATGCTTGTACAGCCTGCAGAACTGTGAACCAGTTAAACCTCTTTTCTTATAAACTACCCAGTCTCAGGCATTTATTTATAACAATGCAAGAACAGCCTAATACAGGAGTGAACCATGAACTGATCTTTCTCTGGTGGACAAAACAAAGGCAATGCCTGTGAAGGCAGAAACTAACATTATTCATCTGCTTTTGATACTTCCAAGAGGCTAATACAGTATAAAAAATTTAATTTCTCAAAACTCACAGCTGGCTGGGCGTGGTGGTTCACGCCTGTAATCCCAGCACTTTGGGAGGCCGAGGCCGGTGGATCACGAGGTCAGGAGTTCAAGACCAGCCTGGCCAAGATGGTGAAACCCCATCTCTACTAAAAATACAAAAAATTAACCGGGCGTGGTGGCATGTGCCTGTAGTCCCAGCTACTCAGGAGGCTGAGGAAGGAGAATCATTTGAACCCGGAGGGTGGAGGTTGCAGTGAGCCGAGATTGTGCCACTGCACTCCAGCCTGGGTGACAGAGTGAAACTCTGTCTCAAAAAAAAAAAAACAAAAAAACAAAAAAAAACCTCACAGCTGTTTACTAAAGTTACTCACTACACTTAGCTTCATACTTGACTGCTTACTATGTATTGACATCAAAACAAAACAAACTGAAACTAAAAGTTGATATGTAACAACAACAGACATTGGTGCAGTTTCCTTCCTGGAGAGGGTAGGCACCAGATCATGAGACCTGAGATAAAACAAACTAGATTGTCAAGAATCCAACAAGGACTACATTTTACCTCTTAATAGAAAAAATGCTGTAGACGAAACGAGATGTTTAAAAATATTCTTCATGCTAAGCTTATGTAAGCAAATAAAAAAACAAAAGTAACCCTAAAACGTTAGGACATTGGATACAGAAGTAACATGACTATTTAAATGTTTGCATCAATGAAAGTTTGTTCTATCCTTCCCTGTACTTACAGACAAGGACATGCTTGTTGCTTCTACACTACCCAAAGTCAACAGTTATCATTAGCAATGCAATAGAAATAGATGGGAATAAAGCTTCAAAGCGACTCTGCTCCACCAAAATTTAGAAATTCAATTCAGGATGAACAACAGCTTTTGATTTTAAAACCAGCTCTTATTTTTCTCTCGTGTCACACGTGATAAAGTCCTCACTTGACATTTCCCCTGCAAATTGCAATGCATGTCCTCGCCATCAGCATTTTCTGACACTTTAATTTATAGAAATTGCAAAAACAATAAAATTGTACTTCCAATTCTGAACCTCCGACCGGATTCCTTCTTTGAGACAAAACTTACTCTTCTGCTGCGTACTCCTCTCCTCTTCTTTTCTTTCATTTTTTTTTTTTTTTTTTTTTTTGGAGATAGAGCCTCCCTAGTGTCACCCAGGCTAGAGTGCAGTGGCACGATCATGGCTTACTGCAACCTCCACCTCCTGAGTTTAATCAATTCTCCTGCCTCAGCCTCTCGAGTACCTGGGACTACAGGCGCCTGCCACCAAGCCCGGCTAATTTTTGTAGTTTTAGTAGAGACTGGGTTTCACCATGTTGGCGAGGCTGGTCTCAAAGTCCTGACCTCAGGTGATCCACCCATATCGGCCTCCCAAAATGCTGGGATTACAGGCATGAGCCACCATGCCTGGCCTCTCCTCTTCTTTTCTATGGCTAATACCACTTTCCTGCTTTCTTTCTACTGCTGAATCTCCAGACTTGTCATCAGGGTGCCAGAGTCGACCTCTGCTTCGAGCTCCTGGATGGTAACGCTGTATCCGTGGATCATCCTGAAGTACAATGAAATATGTTACTGTTACAACAATGCTACTAAGCTTTTACATGGGATTTTCAGGTTATACCTTATATATTAATATATACTAAAGCCCAGTCATTTAAGACCAAAAATGTGAGGGCATGGTAAATGACAACTTGCCCACTTCCTCTCTCCATCTCCAAAGAAAAGCAATCATTTCCTAATTATTATTTTATAAGGCTGGTATCACTTTTTTGGGGGGCGACATGGTCTCATTGTGTCACCCAGGCTGAAGTGCCAGTGGCAAGATTGGGGCTCACTGCAGTCTCGACATTCCAGACTCAAGCAATCCTCCCACCTCGGCTCCCTAGTAGTTGGGATTGCAGGCACGCTCTACCACACTGGGCTAAGTTTTAAAATTTTTAATAGAGATGGGGTCTCCCTATGTTATCCAGGCTAGTCTCAAACTCCTGAAGTTAAATGATCCTCCCGCCTTGGCCTCCCAAAAGCTAGGACTACCTGCATGAGCCATCATCCCTGGCCTATTTCTTTTTTTTTTTTTTTTTTAGATGAAGTTTTGCTCTTGTTGCCCAGCTAGAGTGCAGTGGTGCCATCTTGGCTTACTGCAACCTCTGCCTCCTGGGTTCAAGCGATTCTTCTGCCTTAGTCTCCCAAGCAGCTAGGACTACAGGTGCACGCCACCATGCTGGGCTAATTTTTGTATTTTTAGTAGAGACAGGGTTTCACCATTTAGGCCAGGTTTGTCTCCAACTGTTGACCTCAAGTGATACACCCGCCTCGGCCTCCCAAAGTGCTGGGATTACAGGCATGAGCCACCATGCCTGGCCTATAGTTATTAAGGACATGAAATTATGCTTTATGAGGAAGTGGTCCTCACCCCCTTTGCCTGCAACACAAGAAAGGAGAACAAGGCAGCAAATTAGAAGAAGAAAGGTGGCGCTGGGGAAAGGATATCAACTCAAGATGGATTTTAAAAATTGCTTAGCAGGAGGGAGGGCCCTCCTGTGGTTTCACCAGTTGATCTGATTGAGGGATTTTCTCCAGCGACACTTGCAGCTTAGGGGCAAGAGGCTCCCGCACCAACCTGTGCTACCACAACCCTTCTGACATTGTGCATCATGATCTGATTATTGCTATTTGCCTCTTGCCAACACTGAAACATGAGTTTCACAAGTACAAGGATTTATTTGAATCCTTGACGTCCAGGGCCTGGCACACAGTCAGTGATTGGTACATGTTTGCTAAATGAATGGATGAGTGGAAGAAATTGAAGAGGGTGGGGTGGGGATGGGTGGTTTACCCAGAGTTGGACAGGCAAGGCAAGTAGAACAGAAGAGGGAGGTGCTGACATGAAAACGGCCTTGAGATGGCTGGCAACAGGCTGGACAAAGAGGCAAGGGATGTCAACTCATGCCTGGTGGTTCAGGAAACATTGTTTCTCCTCTAACCTCTACCTTGGCTACCATTTTCACCTGCCTTTGAAGGAAGCCTACAGTATTCGTTGTCTCTTTCTCTTGGCTATTCATCCTTCTAGAGCTTTCCTTTTGGCTTCTAAACTTACTTTCTCATACTTAAAATGATGCTTCATTAAAACCATTAACCTATGTATCTCCATTTCTTTCATAGCTGTATTAGTTGGTTTCCCCACTGGTAGAAAGAAATGCCTGAGGCTGGGTAATATATAAAGAGAAGAGGTTTAATTGACTCACCATTTTGCATGGCTGGGGGAGCCTCAGAAAATTTACAATCATGGCAGAAGGGGAAGTGGGCACGTCTTATATGGCAGCAGACTAGAGGTGAAGTGCGAGCATAGGAAAAACTGCCTTGTATAAAACCATCAGATTTCATGAGACTTACTATCATGAGATAAGCATGTGGGAAACTGTCCCCCACCCCAAATCCAATCACCTCCCACCAAGCTCCTCCCTTGACACATGAGGATTACAATTTAAGATGAGATTTGGGTACAGGCACAGAGCCCAATCTTATCAACAGCCATATGAGAAGTCTTCAAAAAGTCCATGGAAAATGTGTATTATCAAGAAACTGTGCATGGATTGCAAAATCTTTCGGCACCAAAATAAACTGGTACTAACTCGTTAAAAAATATCTTGACAGGATCTACCTTGCAGCATTAAAAAGGAGAAGTCATCCATTTGAAAAGAGCCCCTATCAGAGCAAAATGGATTCTGCTAAAATTGAAGAAAGAACAAACATAAAATTTAAGATGAAGCTTGAGTAGAAGAATGGTAAAATCACTGATGCTTAACCCAAAGTTTATGAGGACAATGCCCCTAAAGAAATCAGCAGTTTACAAATGGATAACTTGTAAGAAGGGACAAGACGATGTTGAAGATGAAGCCTGCAGCAGCAGGTCATCCACATCAATTGGCAAGGAAAAAAATTAATCCTGTTTGTGCTCTAACTGGAAAGCTTTGGCCAGACGTGGTGGCACCCCTGTAATCCCAGCACTCTGGGAGGCCAAGGCGGGCAGATCACTTGTGGTCAGGAGTTCGAGACCAGCCTGGCCAACATGGTGAAACCCCGTACCTAAGAAAAATACAAAAACAAAAATTAGTTGGGCGCAGTGCAGGGTGCCTGTAATCCCAGCTACTCGGGAGGCTGAGGCAGAAGAGTCATTGGACCTGCAGGCGGAGGTTGCAGTGAGCCAAGATCACACCACTGGCCTCCAGCCTGGGTGACAGAGTCAGATTCTGTCTCAAAAAAAAAAAAAAAAAAGAAAAAGAAAAGGACCAACAATTAATGGCAGAAACAACAGCCAACACCACACACATTTCAATTGGTTCAGCTTACACAATTCTGACTGAAAAATTAAAAGTTGAGCAAACTTTCCACTTGATGGGTGCCAAAACCAGATCAGCTGCAGACAAGAACAGAGATTTCAATGGAAATTTTAAACAAGTGAGATCTATTAGGTTGCTGCATATTAATTGTGGTTTATGCCATGGAATGTCAAAAGCCACAATTACGTTGGCACCGACCAATAGATCATCAAGCATCTATTTGGAAAGTGTAATAGGAGGTAAAACATGGCTTTCTCAGTATGACTCTGAAGACAAAGCACAATCAAAATAATGGCTCCGAAGAGGTGGAAGTGGTCCAGTCAAAGTAAAGGTCATGGCAATAGTTTTGTGACCTGCTTGAGGAACTTTCCTTGTTGACTTTCTGGAGGGCCGAAGAAAAATAACACCTGCTTATTATGAGAGTGTTCTGAGAAAGCCAAAGCTTTAGTAGCAAAATGCACAGGAAAGCTTCACCAGAGAGTCCTTTTCCACCACGGCAATGCTTCTGCTCATGCCTCTCATCAAACAAGGGCAATTTTGAGAGTTTCAATGGGAAACCATTAGGCATCCACCTTACATTCGTGATTTAGCTCCCTCTGACTCCTTTTTGTTTCCTAATCTTAAAAAGTCTGTAAAGGGCACCCATTTCTCTTCAGCTAATAATGTAAAAAAGATTTCATTGATGTGGTTAAATTCCCAGGACCTCCACTTCTTAGGGGATGGATGAAATGGCTAGTATGTAATTGTTGTGAGCAAGAGACAAAAGTAAATAAATAAATAAATAAATAAATAAATAAATAAATGGGAAGTCTCATTGCTTATAGAAGTGTCTTGACCTTGGTGGATCTTATGAGAAGTTTACATTTTTTTCTTTTATTTCTATTTTCCAGAAACTTTTCTTTTGTTTTACTTTTTTTTTTTTTTTTTTTGAGATGGAGTCTTGCTCTTTTGCCTAGGCAGGAGTGCAGTGGCGCAATCGCGGCTCACTCAACCTTCACCTGCCAGGTTCAAGCGATTCTTCTGCCTCAGTCTCCCGAGTCGCTCGGATTACAGGCCCTTGCCACCGTGCCTGGCTAATTTTTGTATTTTTAGTAGAGACTGGGTTTTGTCATGTTAGCGAGGCTGGTCTCAAACCCCTGACCTCAAGTGAAGTGTCCACCTTGGCCTCCCAAAGTGCTGGGACTACAGTTGTGTGCCACCATGCTCGGCCTTTTTTTTTTTTTTTTTTTTTGCCAGGCGGGGCAGGGGTGGTGGTGAGTCTTGCTCTGTCGCCTAGGCAGGAGTGCAGTGGTGTGATCTCTGCTCACTGCAACCTCCGCCTCCTGGGTTCATGCCATTCTGCTGCCTGAGCCTCCTGAGAAATTTGGACTACAGGTGCATGCCACCACGCCTGGCTAAATTTTGTTTTGTTTTGGTTTTTGGTAGAGATGGGGTGTCGCCATATTGGCCAGGCTGGTCTCGAACTCCTGACCTCAGGTGATCCATCTGCCTCAGCCTCCGAAAGTGTTGGGATTACAGGTGGAAGCCACCTTGCTTGGCCTCTGTTCTTTTAAAAATCCATATAAGGCTGGACATGGTGGCTCAGGAAGGGCTGGCAGGATGAATGAAAATCAAGCAAAAGCTCGAGGATGTTGTCTAAACATTTTGTTTTTATGGGACAAGAATAGTTGATGTGGTTTGGATATTTGCTCCCACCCAAATCTCATGGAAATATAATCCCCAGTATTGTAGGTGGGGCCTGGTGGGGTGCTTGGGTTATGGGGCGGATCCCTCATGGCTTGGTGCTGTCCTCTCCATAGTGAGTTCTTACAGATCAGGTTGCTGTAAAGTGTGGTACCTTCTCCCCACACTCACTCCCTTTCTCACTCTGTGATGTGGGATGCCTGCTCCTGCTTCACCTTCTGCCATGAGTAAAAGCTCCTTGAGGTCTCAAAAGATGAGCAATGTCAGACGTTTTGCTTGTATAGCCTGCAGAACTGTGAGCCAATTAAACCTCTTTTCTCATATATTACCCAGTCTCAGGTATTTCATAATAGCAATGCAAGAACGACCTAATATAGGAGTGAACCATGAACTGATCATTCCCTGGTGGACAAAACAAAGGCATGCTAGTGAAGGCAGAAACTAATATCATTCATCTGCTTTCCAAACTACAAAGAGGTTAATTCAGTATCAAAAATTTCTCAAAATTCACAGCTATTTAGTATTCACTACACTTAGCCTCATACTTGAATGATGTTACTATTTTTTTTTTTTTGAGATGGAGTCTTCCTCTGTTGCCCAGGATGGAGTGCAGTGGCACAATTTTGGCTCACTGCAACCTCTACCTCCTGGGTTCAAGCAATTCTCCTGCCTAAGCCTCCTGAGTAGCTGGGACTACAGGCACGCACCAACATCCCTGGCTATTTTTTTGTATTTTTGTAGAGACGGGGTTTCACCATATTGGCCAGGCTGGTTTCGAACTCCTGACCTTGTGATCCGCCCGCCTTGGCCTCCCAAAGTGTTGGGATAACAGGCGTGAGCCACTGCGCACGGCCAAATGCTGTTACTATTTATTGACATTAAAACAAAACAAGCTGAGACTAAAAGTTGCCATTTAACAGCAACAGACATTGGTGCAGTTTCCTTCCTGGAGAGGGTATGCACTCAGATCATGAGCCCTGAGATAAAACAAACTGGATTGTCAACAGTCAAACAAGGACTATATTTCACGTCTTAATAGAAAAAATGCTGAAGATAAAATGAGATATTTCACAATATTTTTATCCTAAGCTCATGTAAGCAAACAAAAAACTAAAACGAATCCTGAAACTTTAGGACATTGGATACAGAAGTACCATGACTATTTAAATGTTTGTATTAGGCAGGCACGGTGGCTCACGCCTGTAATCCCAGAACTTTGGGAGGCTGAGGCGGGCGGATCACCTAAGGTCAGGAGTTTGAGACCAGACTGGCCAACATGGTGAAACCCCATCTCTACGAAAAATACAAAAATTATCTGGGCATGGTGGCAGGTGCCTGTAATCCCAGTTACTCGGGATACTGAGACAGGAGAATCGCTTGAACCCAGGAGGCGGAGGTTGCAGTGAGCCCAGATTGCGCCACTGCACTCCAGCCTGGGTGACAACAGTGAAACTCCGTCTCAATATATAAATGAATGAATGAATGTTTGCATCAACAAAAATTTGTTCTATCCTTCACCATACTTGTACTACAACGACATGCTTGTTGCTTCTACACTAAACAAAGTCAACAGTTATCATTAACAGTGCAATAGAACAAGATCGGAACAAGGCTTCAAAGCAACTCTACTCCACCCAAATTTAGAAAATTCAATTCAGGATGAAAAACAGCTTTTGATTTTAGAACCAGCTCTTACTTTTCTCTCGTGTCATATGTGATGAAGTCCTCACTTGACATTTCCCTCCTGTAAATTGCAACGCATGTCCTCGCCATCACCTTTTTCTGACACTTTAAAACTAAATCGTAGACCGGCCGGGCTCAGTGGCTCATGCCTGTAATCCCAGCACTTTGGGAGGCCGAGGCGGGCAGATCACCTGAGGTTGGGTGTCCGAGACCAGCCTGACCGACATGGAGAAACCCCGTCTCTACTAAAAATACAAAATTAGCCAGTGTGGTGGCGCATGCCTGTAATCCCAGCTACTCGGGAGGCTGAGGCAGGAGAATTGCTTGAACCCAGGAGGCAGAGGTTGCAGTGAGCTGAGATCGTGCCATTGCACTCCAGCCTGGGCAACAAGAGCGAAACTCTCTCAAATAAATAAATAAATATTAAATTAAATTGTAAAATTGCAAAAACAATGAAATAGTACTTCCAATTCTGAACCTCTGATCAGATTCCTGCTTTGACACAAAACTTACTTCTCTGCAGTGTACCCCACCGGCACAGCGGCCCCCTTTATCTCTATTCCTTTGCCCTCTGGATTGCCTAACGTGCTCTTTGGCTGCCTAGACAGTCAGGACACCTAAGGCCATCTGGACTTATCACTCTTCTTCTTTTCTAAGATTAATACCACTTTCCTGGTTTCTTTCTACTGCTGAATCTCTAGACTTGTCAACAGGGTGCCAGAGTCGACCTCGGCCTCGAGCTCCTCGATGGTAACACTGCATCCATGGATAGTCCTGAAGTACAATGAAATATGTTACTGTTACAACAATGCTACTAAGCTTTTACATGAGATTTTTAGGTTATACCTTATATATTAATATATAGTAAAGCCCAGTCATTTAAGACCAAATATATGAGGGCATGGTAAATGACAACTTGCCCACTTCCTCTCTCCATCTCCAAAGAAAAGCAACCATTTCCTAATTATTATTTTATATGTCTGGTTAAATTCATTTTCTTTGGAGACAGGGTCTCACTGTGTCAGCCAGGCTGCAGTGCAAGTGGCATGATCCAGCCTCGACATTCCAGACTGAAGGAATCCTACCACCTCAGCTCCCTAGTAGCTGGGATCGCAGGCCCGTGCTACCACATTGGGTTTTTAAATTTTAGCAGAGACGGGGTTGCCCTATGTTGCCCAGGCTGTTCTAGAACTCCTGAAGTTAAATGATCCTCCTACCTTGGCCTCCCAAATGCTAGGGTTACCTGCAGGAGCCATCACGCCTGGCCCATTTGTTTTCTTTTTTTCCTTTTTTTTTTTTTTTTTTTTGTCTGAGACAGAGTCTTGCTCTGTTGCCCAGACTGGAGTACAGTGGTGTGATCTCCGCTCACTGCAACTTCTGCCTCCCCAGTTCAAGCGATTCTCCTGCCTCAGTCTCCCAAGTAGCTGGGACTACAGGCATGCGCCACCATGCCCGGCTAATTTTTATATTTTTAGTTGGGACAGGGTTTTACCATGTTTTTCAGGCTGATTTCACACTCCTGACCTCAAGTGATCTGCTCGCATTGACCTCCCAAAGTGCTGGGATTATAGGCATGAGCCACCAACACTGGCCCCAGGCTTGTCTTGAACTCCTGGCCTCAAAGTGATCCTCTCGCCTTGGCTTCCCAAAGTGCTAGGATTACAAGCATGAGCTACGGTGCCTGGCCTATAGTTATTAAGGACATGAAATTGTGCTTTATGAGGAAGTGGTCCTCACCCCCACTGCCTACAACACAAGAAAGGAGAGGAAGGGAGCAAACTAGAAGAAGAAAGGTGGTATTGGGGGAAAGGATATCAATTAAAGATGGATTTTAAAAATTGCTTCGCAGGAGGGAGGGCCCTCCTGTGGTTTCACTGGTTGATCTGGCTGAGGGATTTTCTCCAGCGACACTTGCAGCTTAGGGGCAAGAGGCTCCCACAACACCCTGTGCTACCTCGACCCTTCTGACATTGTGCATCATGATCTGATTATTGCTATTTGCCTCTTGCCAATATTGAACCATGAGTTCAACACAGACAAGGACTTATTTTAATCCTTGACCCCAGGGCCGGGCACACAGTCAGTGATTGGTACATGTTTGCTAAATGAATGAGCAAATGGAAGAAATTGAAGAGGGTGGGGTGGGGTGGGGACGGGTGGTTTATCCAGAGCTGGACAGGCAAGGCAAGTAGAACAGAAGAGGGAGGTGCTGACATGAAAACGGCCTTGAGATGGCTGGCAACAGGCTAGACAAAGAGGCAAGAGATGTCAACTCATGCCTGGTGGTTCAGGAGAATTGCTTCTCTTAAGGCCAACTCCTCTAACCTCTACCTTGGCTTCCATTTACACCTGCCTTTGCAAAAAGCCTACAGTATTTGTTGTCTCTTTCTCTTGGGTGTTCATCCTTCTAGAGCTTTCCTTTTGGCTTCTAAACATACTTTCTTATATTTAAAATAATGCTTCATTAACACCATTAACCTATGTATCTCCATTTCTTTCTTTTTTTTTTTTTTTTTGAGATGGAGTCTTGCTCTGTCGCCCAGGCTGAAGTGCAATAGCATGATCTCTGCTCACTGCAACCGCTGCCTCCTGGGTTCCAGCGATTCTCCTGCCTCAGCCTCTCGAGTAGCTGGGACTACAGGTGTGCACCACCACGCCCGGCTAATTTTTCTATTTTTGGTAGAGACGGGGTTTCACCATGTTGGCCGTTCTGGTCTCAAACTCCTGACCTCAGGTGATCCACCGGCCTTGGCTTCCCAAAGTGCTAGGATTACAGGTGTGAGTCACTGTGCCCAGCCGTATCTCCATTTCTTTCACAGCTGTATTAGTCCGTTTTTACACTGGTAGAAAGAAATACCCGAGTGTGGGTAATTTATAAAGAAAAGAGGTTTAATTGACTCACAGTTCCACATGGCTGGGGGATCCTCAGGAAACTTACAATCATGGCAGAAGGGAAAGCGGGCATGTCTTACATGGCAGCAGACTAGAGGTGAAGTGCGAACATAGGAAAAACTGCCTTGTATAAAACCATCAGATCTTGTGAGACTTACTGTCACAAGATCAGCATGTGGGAGACTGCCCCCATAATCCAAGTTCCTCCCTAGACACATGAGGATTACAATTCAAGATGAGATTTGGGTGGGTATACACAGCCAAACTATATCAACAGCCATATCAGAAGTCTTAAAAAGTCCATGGAAATTGTGTATTATGAAAAACTATGCTTGGATTTCAAAATCTTTTTGCACCAAAATAAACTGGTACTAATTCATTATAAAATATCTCAACAGGATCTAGTTTGAGGCATTAAAAAAGGAGAAGTCATCAGTTTGAAAAGAGCCCCTATCAGAGCAAAATGAATTCTGCTAAAATTGAAGCAAGAACAAACATCAAATTTAGGGTGAAGCTTGGGTGGAAGAATGGTAAAATCACTGATGCTTTACCAAAAGTTTATGGGGACAATGCACCTAAAAAAATCAGCAGTTTACAAATGGATAACTTGTAACAAGGGAAAAGATGACGTTAAAGATGAAGGCTGCAGCAGCAGGACATCCACATCAATTTGCAAGGAAAGAAATTAATCCTCTTTGTGCCCTAACTGAAGAGTCAGCCAGGTGTGGTGGCTCATGCCTGTAATACCAGCACTCTGGGAGGTCAAGGCAAGTGGATCACTTGAGGTCCAGAGTTTGAGACCAGCCTGGCCAACCTGGTGAAATCCTTTCTCTACTAAAAAAATACAAGAATTAGCCATTCATGCTGGCGCACGCCTATAGTCCCAGCTACTCGGGAGGCTGAGGCAGGAGAATCGCTTGTGCCCGGGAGGCGGAGCTTGCAGTGAGCCGAGATCGTGCCACTGAACTCCAGCCTGGGTAACAGAGTGAGACTCTGTCTCAAAAAAAGAAAAGGACCAATGATTAACAGCAGAAACACGGCCAGATGCAGTGGCTCACGCCTGTATTCCCAGCACTTTGGGAGGCCGAGGTGGGTGGAACAACTGAGGTCAGGAGTTTGAGACCAGCCTCGCCAACATGGTGAAACCCTGTCTCTACTGAAAATACAAAAACTAGCCGGGCCTGGTGGTACGTGCCTATAATCCCAGGTACTAGGGGAGGCTGAGGCAGGAGAATAGCTTGAACCCAGGAGGCAGAGGTTGCAGTGAGTCGAGATTGCCCCACTGCACTCCAGCCTGGGCGACAGGGCGAGACCACGTCTCAAAAAGAAAAAAAATAAACAGCAGAAACAACAGCCAACACCGACATCTCTATTGGTTCAACTTACACAATTCTGACTGAAAAATTAAAAGTTGAGCAAACTTTCCACTTGATGGGTGCCAAAACCAGATCAGCTGCAGACAAGAACAGAAATTTCAATGGAAATTGTAAACAAGTGGGATCTATTAGGTTGCTGCAAAATTAATTATTGTTTTTGCCATTGAAAGGAATGTCAAAAACAGCAATGACTTTTGCTCCAACCAATAGATCATGAAGCATCTACTGGGAAAGTGTAACAGGAAGTGATACGTGGCTTTCCCAGTATGACTCTGAAGACAAAGCACTATCAAAACAATGACTCCGAAGAGGTGAAAGTGATCCAGTCAAAGCGAAATGGACTGGCCAAGAGCAAAGGTCATGGCAATAGCTTTTTGAGCTGCTTGAGGAATTTTACTTGTTGACTTTCTGGAGGACCAGAAAATCATAACATCTGCTTATTATGAGAGTGTCTTGAGAAAGTTAGCTAACTCTTTAGCAGAAAAATGCGCAGGAAAGTTTCACCAGAGAGTCCTTTTCTACCACGGCAATGCTCCTGCTTATGCCTCTCATCAAACAAGAGCAATTTTGAGAGTTTCCATGGAAAACCATTAGGCATCTACCTCACAGTCAGGATTTAGTACCCTCTGACTTCTTTTTGTTTCCTAATCTTAAAAAATCTGTAAAGGGCAACCATTTCTCTTCAGTAAATAATGTAAAAAAGATCTCATTGATGTGGTTAAATTACCACGATCTCCAATTCCTTGGGGATGGATGAAATGGCTAGTATCTAGGTGCTGCGAGCAAGAGACAAAAATAAATAAATATATAAATAAATGGCTAGTATCACTGCTTACAAAGTGTCTTGACCTTGGTGGAGCTTATGAGAAATATATATATATACACACAAACACGCACCCATATATATATATTTTCGAGACGGACTCTCACTCTGTCGCCTAGGCTGGAGTGCAGTGGCTGGGTTCAAGCGATTCTCCTGCCTCAGCCTCCTGAGTAGCTGGGACTACAGGTGCACCACCACGCCCAGCTAATTTTTGTATTTTTAATAGAGACAGGGTTTCACCATGTTGGCCAGGATAGTCTCGGTCTTTTGACCTCGTGATCTGCATGCCTCGGCCTCCCAAAGTGCTGGGATTGTAGGCGCGAGCTACCGCGCCCAGCCTTTTATTTCTACTTTCCACACACTCTTGGGTTTTTTTTCCTCTTTTTTATTTTTTTGAGATGGAGTCTCACAGTGTCACCCAGGCTGGAGTGCAGCAGTGCGATCTGAGCTCACTGCAACCTTTGCCTCCCGGGTTCAAGCAATTCTCCCACCTCAGCCTCCCGAGTAGCTGGGATTACAGGCACCCACCATCATGCTCGGCTAATTTTATTTTTTTATATTTGTAGAGATGAGGTTTCACCATGTTGGCCAAGTTGGTCTGGAACTCCTGACCTCAGATGATCCGCCTGCCTCGGCCTCCCAAAGTTCTGGTGTTACAGGTGTGACGCCGTGCCCGACCTTTTTTTTTTTTCTTTTTTCAGGTTTTCTTCTTTTTTCGAGCTGGAGTCTCGCTCTGTTGCCCAGACTAGAGTGCAGTGGCTCAATATTGGCTCACTGCAACTTCTGCCTCACAGGTTCAAGTGATTCTCCTGATTCAGCCTTCCATGTAATTGGAGCTGGAAGGAAAGGCACATGCCACCATGCCTCGCTAAATTTTTTTTGTATTGCTTAGTAGAGACCAGGTTTCACCACGTTGGCCAGGCTGGTCTTGAACTCCTGACCTCAGGTGATCCACCTGCCTTGGCCTCCCAAAGTGCTGTGATTACAGGCGTGAGCCATCACGCCTGGCCTCTGTTCTTTTGAAAATCCATATGAGGCTGGGCACAGTGGCTCATGCCTGTAATCTCAGCACTCTGGGAGGCTAAGGTGGGCAGATTGCTTGATCCCAGGAGTTTGAGACCAGCCTGGGCAACATGGGAAAACCGTATCTCTACAAAAAATACAAAAAGTAGCTGACTGTGGTGTCACATGCCTGTAATCTCAGCTACTCAAGAAGCTGTGGTGGGAGAATCAACTGAGCCCAGAATATCAAGGCTGCAGTGAGCCGCGACTGTGCCACTGCACTCCAGCTTGGGAGACAGAGGGAGTCTTTACTTAAAAAAAAAAAAAAAAATCTCCTTATAGGAACTTACTGCACATCATGATTCATTCTTTCTTTTTTTGAGACAGAGTTTTGCTCTTGTCACCTGGGCTAGACTGCAGTGGTGCCATCTCGGCTCACTGCAACCTCTGCCTACCGGGTTCAAGCGATTCTCGTGCCTCAGCCTCCCGAGTAGCTGGGATTACAGGCGCCAACCACCACACCCAGCTAATTTTTGTATTTTTAGTAGAGACGGGGTTTCACCATGTTGGCCATGCTGGTTTTGAACTCCTGACCTCAGGTGATACATCCACCTCTGCCTCCAAAAGTGCTGGGATTACAGGCGTGAGCCACCATGCCTAGCCAATTCTTTCTTTTTTTTCTGAGATGGAGTCTCACTCTGTCTCCCAGGCTGGAGTGCAGTGGCACAATCTCGGCTTACTGCAATGTCCGCCTCCCCAGTTCAAGCGATTCTTCTGCCTCAGCCTCCTGAGTAGCTGGGACTACAGGTGTGCGCCATCATGCCTGGCTAATTTTTGTATTTTTAGTAGAGATGGGCTTTCACCATATTGGCCAGGCTGGTCTCAAACTCCTGACCTCGTGATCTGCCCGCCTTGGCCTCCCAAAGTGCTGAATTACAGGCGTCAGCCACCCTGCCTGGTGATTCTTTCTTATAATTATACTTTGATATGTTAAGGAGAATGTGAAGGAGGCCTCAAAGTAGAACTAAGGGTCCACAGACTTTTGAAGTTCCCTTGTACTTCTCTAAAAAGTTGTATATATTGTTTCCTTCCTCAACCCAATCTGGCTTCCCTGTCCCATAATTGTAGGTCATCAATGATTTGCAAGTCACTGAATGCCATGGCCTTTGTCAGGCATCATACTTGACCATTCAGCAGCATCCAACCCTGCTGGCCACTCCTCTTCCTTGAAACTTTTCTCTTGGATTAAGTAACCCAGTCTTCTGGTTTTTCTCCTATTCTCTGGCTAGTCCTTCTCTGTCTTTGTAGATACATTTCCTTACCTCTATGTAATGTTAGCGTTATTCAAGGCTGGGCCCTAGGTCTGCTTCTGTTCTTTTCTCTCTCTCCCTAAAGTGACAGAATCCATGGTCATGACTTCAATGGACCCCTAAAAATGGATGAATTCCAAATCCATACATCCGTTTCCCACCTGCCATTCACCCCTCACTGTAACATGGTTTCTGTCTCTTTTAGGTCATCAGTTTCATTAGTTCACTAATGAAATCACGACTGCCAAATCCAATGAACACTTCCATTTCTTGTCTTCCTTAATCTCTCTGTGGCATGGGACATTGTCAGCCAATCTCCTTCTTGAAATTTTCCCTTCCCTTAATCCTCTCGCCCATCTGACAGTCATTCACTTTCAATCATTTTTGGTGGCTCTTGTACCTCCCTCTTGGGCTACTTGTTTCTAAAAGCTGAGGAAACAAAGTTATTTAGAAAGTAAAGGCAAAGTGATGCCGTGTTAGGAAGGGCTGGCAGAATGAATGAAAACCAGGCAAAAGCTCAAGGATGTTGTCTAAACATTTTGTTCTTGTGGGACCAGAATAGTTGATGTGGTTTGGATATTTGTCCCCACCCAAATCTCATGGAAATATAATCCCCAGTGTTGTAGGTGGGGCCTGGTGGGGTGTTGGGGTTATGGGGCGGATCCCTCATGGCTTGCTGCTGTCCTCTCCAT
The DNA here is from genome assembly GCF_028858775.2 of Pan troglodytes. NCBI lineage: Eukaryota > Metazoa > Chordata > Mammalia > Primates > Hominidae > Pan > Pan troglodytes. The sequence goes on from NC_072421.2 coordinate 117,353,669, forward strand.
AGTGAGTTCTTACAGAGCTGGTTGTTATAAAGTGTGGCACCTCCTCCCCGCACTCACTCTCTTGCTCACTCTGTGATGTGGGATGCCTGCTCCTGCTTCACCTTCCACCACGAGTAAAAGCTCCCTGAGGCCTCCTAGAAGCTGAGCGATGTCAGATGCCATGCTTGTACAGCCTGCAGAACTGTGACCCAATTAAACCTCTTTTCTTATAAACTAACAACTCTTAGGCATTTCTTTATAGCAATGCAAGAATGGCCTAACATAGTAGTGAACCATGAATTGATGTTCGCCTGGTGGAAAAAACCAAGGTAAGCTAGTGAAGGCAGAAACTAATATCATTCATCTCCTTTCAATACTTCCAAGAGGTGAATTCAGTACTCTGTCTCAAAAAAAAAAAAAAAAAAAAAAAAAAAAGAAATAAAAAATAAATGTTTGCATCAATGAAAGTTTGTTCTATCCTTCCCTGTACTTGTACTATGAGACATGCTTGTTGCTTCTACACTACACAAAGTCAACAGTTACCAACAACAATGCAATAGAACAAGATCGGAACAAGACTTCAAAGACACTCTACTCCACCCAAATTAAGAAAATTCAATTCAGGATGAACAGCAGCTTTTGATTTTAGAACCAGCTTTTACTTTTCTCTCATGTCATATGTGATGAAGTCCTCATTTGACATTTCCCTCCTGCAAACTGCAATGCATGTCCTCACCATCAGCTTTTTCTGACACTAAAATTAATTTCTAGAAATTGCAAAAATGATGAAATTGTACTTCCAATTCGGAACCTCTGATCAGATTCCTGCTTTGACATAAAACTTACTCCTCTGCCGTGTACCCCACGAGCAGAGCGACCCCCTTTCTATTCTTTTGCCCTGAAGGCACTTTTGGATGGCTTACCATGTGCCCTTTGGCTGCCTAGGCAGTCAGGACACCTAAGGCCATCAGGACTTATCACACACCTCTCCTCCTTCTTTTTTTTTTTTGAGATTGAGTCTCACTTTGTTGCTCAGGCTGGAGTGCAATGGCACAATCTCTGCTCACTGCAACCTCCGCCTCCTAGGTTCAAGCAATTCTGCTGCAGCCTCCCAAGTAGCTGGGACTACAGGCAACTGCCCCGACACCCGACAGATTTTTGTATTTTTAGTAGAGACTGGGTTTCACCATGTTGGCCAGGCTGGTCTCAAAGTCCTGACCTCATGCGATCTGCCCGCCTCAGCCTCCCAAAGTGCTGGGATTACAGGTGTGCGCCACCGCGCCTGGCCTCCTCCTTCTTTTCTACAGCTAATACTACTTTCCTGCTTTTCTTCTACTGGTGAGTAGCTATAGTTGGTGCTGTCATCAGGAAAATAGTGTTGATAGTGGCTTTGAACTCCTGGATGGTAAGACTGCATCCCTGGACGACCCTGAAGTACAATGAAATATGTTACTGTTACAACAATGCTACTAAGCTTTTACATGGGATTTTCTGAATCATAAGTTATATATTAATATATCCTAAAGCCCAGTCATTTAAGACCATAAATATGAGGGTACGGTAAATGACAACTTCTCTACTTCCTCTCTCCATCTCCAACGAAAAGCAACCATTTTGTAATTATTATTTTATAAGCCTGGGTAAATTTCTTTTACAGGATCTCACTGTGTCACCCAGGCTGAAGTGCAAGTAGCACAATTGCGGCTCACTGCAGCCCTGACATTCCAGATACAGGCGATCCTCCCATCTCAGCTCCCTAGCAGCTGGGATTGCAGGCACACTCTCCCACACTGGGCTAAGTTTTTAAATTTTTAGTAGAGATGGGGTCTCCCTATGTTGCCCAGGCTGGTCTCAAATTCCTGAAGTTAAGTGATCCTCTTGCCTTGGCCTTCTAAATGCTAGGATTACCTGTATGAGCCATCACACCTGGCCCATTTCATTCCTTTTTTTTGAGACGGAGTCTCACTCTGTTGCCCAGGCTGGATTGCAGTGGCATGATCTTGGCTCACTGCAATCTCTGCCTCCCAGGTTCAAGCAATTCTCCTGCCTCAGCCTCCAGAGTAGCTGGGATTACAGGTGCCCACCACCACACTCGGATAAGTTTTGTATTTTTAGTAGAGACGGGTTTTTGCCATGTTGGCCAGGCTGGTCTTAAACTCCTGACCCCATGTGATCCACCCACTGTGGCTTTCCTAAGTGCTGGGATTACAGGCATGAGCCACCATGCCTGGCCTTTTGTGAGATTTCTAAGGATGACTAATCCTATGTATATAGCTGTCAGCATACACTTTCCAAGAATTTACCAAGTGTAATCTTGGCTACCTTGAATAATGATATAATTGGTATAATAATTTTTTGTAGTATAAAGGACAGCCCAGAGACAGTAAAGAAAAATCTAGGTAGCCTGCCCCCACCCTGCCATCAAAAACATGTAACATACAGGACTCTTTATACCAACAAAAGGTTACAAAACCTCCTTAACGTTTCCTCTATGGAATTAAAGATAACATCTGTGAATACCATAGAAAGTTACATCTTAATTTTATAATCAAAGCTGAATTACTGTCTCCGGACTACCTTACGTATGCATGCTGTGGAGGGTGGTCCAGTTCCAGTTCCTCCAGATTTTGAAGGCATTAAAGCTTCATGAATGCCCAAGTCGTCCTTTTTCACTTCCCTGGAACTAGCTACCCCCACTGCCCTCACCCTTTCAATTTTTCCTGCCTCCTTCCCCTAGCATCACTTCTCTCCACCAGAGCAGCTAACTCCCCATGGCTGTAAGCATCATGAGAAAGCAACCACGTTGTGTTCACTACCATAGTGTCAGTGCCAACACATACTAGGAGGTGCTCAAATATTGTTTAGACAGCCAGGGTCTGAGTTGTCTCCATACTACCTTTATTTCCAAAGAAATCAAACATGTATCTGAACAAAAGGAGGCAGAAATTGATCAAACACTTGCTTTCCTATTGTTTCTAACAGTTTATATTTATTTTTAAATTATTTTTTTTTTAATTTTTTGAGGCAGGGTCTCACTTTGTAACCAAGGCTGGAGTGCAGTGGTGTGATCATGGCTCACTGTAGCCTTGACTTCCCAGACTGAAGTGATCCTCCAGTCTCAGCCTCCTGAGTAGCTGGGGCTACAGGTGCACACCACTATGCCCAGCTAATTTTTAAAAATTATTTTAGAGATGGGGTCTTGCTCTGTTGCCCTGGCTGGAGTGCAGAGGCACAATCTTGACTCACTGCAACCTCCGCCTCCCAGGCTCAAGCGATTCTCGTGCCTCAGCCTCCCGAGTAGCTGGGATTACAGGCGCCAACCACCACACCCAGCTAATTTTTGTATTTTTAGTAGAGACGGGGTTTCACCATGTTGGCCATGCTGGTTTTGAACTCCTGACCTCAGGTGATACATCCACCTCTGCCTCCAAAAGTGCTGGGATTACAGGCGTGAGCCACCATGCCTAGCCAATTCTTTCTTTTTTTTCTGAGATGGAGTCTCACTCTGTCTCCCAGGCTGGAGTGCAGTGGCACAATCTCGGCTTACTGCAATGTCCGCCTCCCCAGTTCAAGCGATTCTTCTGCCTCAGCCTCCTGAGTAGCTGGGACTACAGGTGTGCGCCATCATGCCTGGCTAATTTTTGTATTTTTAGTAGAGATGGGCTTTCACCATATTGGCCAGGCTGGTCTCAAACTCCTGACCTCGTGATCTGCCCGCCTTGGCCTCCCAAAGTGCTGAATTACAGGCGTCAGCCACCCTGCCTGGTGATTCTTTCTTATAATTATACTTTGATATGTTAAGGAGAATGTGAAGGAGGCCTCAAAGTAGAACTAAGGGTCCACAGACTTTTGAAGTTCCCTTGTACTTCTCTAAAAAGTTGTATATATTGTTTCCTTCCTCAACCCAATCTGGCTTCCCTGTCCCATAATTGTAGGTCATCAATGATTTGCAAGTCACTGAATGCCATGGCCTTTGTCAGGCATCATACTTGACCATTCAGCAGCATCCAACCCTGCTGGCCACTCCTCTTCCTTGAAACTTTTCTCTTGGATTAAGTAACCCAGTCTTCTGGTTTTTCTCCTATTCTCTGGCTAGTCCTTCTCTGTCTTTGTAGATACATTTCCTTACCTCTATGTAATGTTAGCGTTATTCAAGGCTGGGCCCTAGGTCTGCTTCTGTTCTTTTCTCTCTCTCCCTAAAGTGACAGAATCCATGGTCATGACTTCAATGGACCCCTAAAAATGGATGAATTCCAAATCCATACATCCGTTTCCCACCTGCCATTCACCCCTCACTGTAACATGGTTTCTGTCTCTTTTAGGTCATCAGTTTCATTAGTTCACTAATGAAATCACGACTGCCAAATCCAATGAACACTTCCATTTCTTGTCTTCCTTAATCTCTCTGTGGCATGGGACATTGTCAGCCAATCTCCTTCTTGAAATTTTCCCTTCCCTTAATCCTCTCGCCCATCTGACAGTCATTCACTTTCAATCATTTTTGGTGGCTCTTGTACCTCCCTCTTGGGCTACTTGTTTCTAAAAGCTGAGGAAACAAAGTTATTTAGAAAGTAAAGGCAAAGTGATGCCGTGTTAGGAAGGGCTGGCAGAATGAATGAAAACCAGGCAAAAGCTCAAGGATGTTGTCTAAACATTTTGTTCTTGTGGGACCAGAATAGTTGATGTGGTTTGGATATTTGTCCCCACCCAAATCTCATGGAAATATAATCCCCAGTGTTGTAGGTGGGGCCTGGTGGGGTGTTGGGGTTATGGGGCGGATCCCTCATGGCTTGCTGCTGTCCTCTCCATAGTGAGTTCTTACAGAGCTGGTTGTTATAAAGTGTGGCACCTCCTCCCCGCACTCACTCTCTTGCTCACTCTGCGATGTGGGATGCCTGCTCCTGCTTCACCTTCCACCACGAGTAAAAGCTCCCTGAGGCCTCCTAGAAGCTGAGCGATGTCAGATGCCATGCTTGTACAGCCTGCAGAACTGTGACCCAATTAAACCTCTTTTCTTATAAACTAACAACTCTTAGGCATTTCTTTATAGCAATGCAAGAATGGCCTAACATAGTAGTGAACCATGAATTGATGTTCGCCTGGTGGAAAAAACCAAGGTAAGCTAGTGAAGGCAGAAACTAATATCATTCATCTCCTTTCAATACTTCCAAGAGGTGAATTCAGTACTCTGTCTCAAAAAAAAAAAAAAAAAAAAAAAAAAAAAGAAATAAAAAATAAATGTTTGCATCAATGAAAGTTTGTTCTATCCTTCCCTGTACTTGTACTATGAGACATGCTTGTTGCTTCTACACTACACAAAGTCAACAGTTACCAACAACAATGCAATAGAACAAGATCGGAACAAGACTTCAAAGACACTCTACTCCACCCAAATTAAGAAAATTCAATTCAGGATGAACAGCAGCTTTTGATTTTAGAACCAGCTTTTACTTTTCTCTCATGTCATATGTGATGAAGTCCTCATTTGACATTTCCCTCCTGCAAACTGCAATGCATGTCCTCACCATCAGCTTTTTCTGACACTAAAATTAATTTCTAGAAATTGCAAAAATGATGAAATTGTACTTCCAATTCGGAACCTCTGATCAGATTCCTGCTTTGACATAAAACTTACTCCTCTGCCGTGTACCCCACGAGCAGAGCGACCCCCTTTCTATTCTTTTGCCCTGAAGGCACTTTTGGATGGCTTACCATGTGCCCTTTGGCTGCCTAGGCAGTCAGGACACCTAAGGCCATCAGGACTTATCACACACCTCTCCTCCTTCTTTTTTTTTTTTGAGATTGAGTCTCACTTTGTTGCTCAGGCTGGAGTGCAATGGCACAATCTCTGCTCACTGCAACCTCCGCCTCCTAGGTTCAAGCAATTCTGCTGCAGCCTCCCAAGTAGCTGGGACTACAGGCAACTGCCCCGACACCCGACAGATTTTTGTATTTTTAGTAGAGACTGGGTTTCACCATGTTGGCCAGGCTGGTCTCAAAGTCCTGACCTCATGCGATCTGCCCGCCTCAGCCTCCCAAAGTGCTGGGATTACAGGTGTGCGCCACCGCGCCTGGCCTCCTCCTTCTTTTCTACAGCTAATACTACTTTCCTGCTTTTCTTCTACTGGTGAGTAGCTATAGTTGGTGCTGTCATCAGGAAAATAGTGTTGATAGTGGCTTTGAACTCCTGGATGGTAAGACTGCATCCCTGGACGACCCTGAAGTACAATGAAATATGTTACTGTTACAACAATGCTACTAAGCTTTTACATGGGATTTTCTGAATCATAAGTTATATATTAATATATCCTAAAGCCCAGTCATTTAAGACCATAAATATGAGGGTACGGTAAATGACAACTTCTCTACTTCCTCTCTCCATCTCCAACGAAAAGCAACCATTTTGTAATTATTATTTTATAAGCCTGGGTAAATTTCTTTTACAGGATCTCACTGTGTCACCCAGGCTGAAGTGCAAGTAGCACAATTGCGGCTCACTGCAGCCCTGACATTCCAGATACAGGCGATCCTCCCATCTCAGCTCCCTAGCAGCTGGGATTGCAGGCACACTCTCCCACACTGGGCTAAGTTTTTAAATTTTTAGTAGAGATGGGGTCTCCCTATGTTGCCCAGGCTGGTCTCAAATTCCTGAAGTTAAGTGATCCTCTTGCCTTGGCCTTCTAAATGCTAGGATTACCTGTATGAGCCATCACACCTGGCCCATTTCATTCCTTTTTTTTGAGACGGAGTCTCACTCTGTTGCCCAGGCTGGATTGCAGTGGCATGATCTTGGCTCACTGCAATCTCTGCCTCCCAGGTTCAAGCAATTCTCCTGCCTCAGCCTCCAGAGTAGCTGGGATTACAGGTGCCCACCACCACACTCGGATAAGTTTTGTATTTTTAGTAGAGACGGGTTTTTGCCATGTTGGCCAGGCTGGTCTTAAACTCCTGACCCCATGTGATCCACCCACTGTGGCTTTCCTAAGTGCTGGGATTACAGGCATGAGCCACCATGCCTGGCCTTTTGTGAGATTTCTAAGGATGACTAATCCTATGTATATAGCTGTCAGCATACACTTTCCAAGAATTTACCAAGTGTAATCTTGGCTACCTTGAATAATGATATAATTGGTATAATAATTTTTTGTAGTATAAAGGACAGCCCAGAGACAGTAAAGAAAAATCTAGGCAGCCTGCCCCCACCCTGCCATCAAAAACATGTAACATACAGGACTCTTTATACCAACAAAAGGTTACAAAACCTCCTTAACCTTTCCTCTATGGAATTAAAGATAACATCTGTGAATACCATAGAAAGTTACATCTTAATTTTATAATCAAAGCTGAATTACTGTCTCCGGACTACCTTACGTATGCATGCTGTGGAGGGTGGTCCAGTTCCAGTTCCTCCAGATTTTGAAGGCATTAAAGCTTCATGAATGCCCAAGTCGTCCTTTTTCACTTCCCTGGAACTAGCTACCCCCACTGCCCTCACCCTTTCAATTTTTCCTGCCTCCTTCCCCTAGCATCACTTCTCTCCACCAGAGCAGCTAACTCCCCATGGCTGTAAGCATCATGAGAAAGCAACCACGTTGTGTTCACTACCATAGTGTCAGTGCCAACACATACTAGGAGGTGCTCAAATATTGTTTAGACAGCCAGGGTCTGAGTTGTCTCCATACTACCTTTATTTCCAAAGAAATCAAACATGTATCTGAACAAAAGGAGGCAGAAATTGATCAAACACTTGCTTTCCTATTGTTTCTAACAGTTTATATTTATTTTTAAATTATTTTTTTTTTAATTTTTTGAGGCAGGGTCTCACTTTGTAACCAAGGCTGGAGTGCAGTGGTGTGATCATGGCTCACTGTAGCCTTGACTTCCCAGACTGAAGTGATCCTCCAGTCTCAGCCTCCTGAGTAGCTGGGGCTACAGGTGCACACCACTATGCCCAGCTAATTTTTAAAAATTATTTTAGAGATGGGGTCTTGCTCTGTTGCCCTGGCTGGAGTGCAGAGGCACAATCTTGACTCACTGCAACCTCCGCCTCCCAGGCTCAAGCGATTCTCGTGCCTCAGCCTCCCGAGTAGCTGGGATTACAGGCGCCAACCACCACACCCAGCTAATTTTTGTATTTTTAGTAGAGACGGGGTTTCACCATGTTGGCCATGCTGGTTTTGAACTCCTGACCTCAGGTGATACATCCACCTCTGCCTCCAAAAGTGCTGGGATTACAGGCGTGAGCCACCATGCCTAGCCAATTCTTTCTTTTTTTTCTGAGATGGAGTCTCACTCTGTCTCCCAGGCTGGAGTGCAGTGGCACAATCTCGGCTTACTGCAATGTCCGCCTCCCCAGTTCAAGCGATTCTTCTGCCTCAGCCTCCTGAGTAGCTGGGACTACAGGTGTGCGCCATCATGCCTGGCTAATTTTTGTATTTTTAGTAGAGATGGGCTTTCACCATATTGGCCAGGCTGGTCTCAAACTCCTGACCTCGTGATCTGCCCGCCTTGGCCTCCCAAAGTGCTGAATTACAGGTGTCAGCCACCCTGCCTGGTGATTCTTTCTTATAATTATACTTTGATATGTTAAGGAGAATGTGAAGGAGGCCTCAAAGTAGAACTAAGGGTCCACAGACTTTTGAAGTTCCCTTGTACTTCTCTAAAAAGTTGTATATATTGTTTCCTTCCTCAACCCAATCTGGCTTCCCTGTCCCATAATTGTAGGTCATCAATGATTTGCAAGTCACTGAATGCCATGGCCTTTGTCAGGCATCATACTTGACCATTCAGCAGCATCCAACCCTGCTGGCCACTCCTCTTCCTTGAAACTTTTCTCTTGGATTAAGTAACCCAGTCTTCTGGTTTTTCTCCTATTCTCTGGCTAGTCCTTCTCTGTCTTTGTAGATACATTTCCTTACCTCTATGTAATGTTAGCGTTATTCAAGGCTGGGCCCTAGGTCTGCTTCTGTTCTTTTCTCTCTCTCCCTAAAGTGACAGAATCCATGGTCATGACTTCAATGGACCCCTAAAAATGGATGAATTCCAAATCCATACATCCGTTTCCCACCTGCCATTCACCCCTCACTGTAACATGGTTTCTGTCTCTTTTAGGTCATCAGTTTCATTAGTTCACTAATGAAATCACGACTGCCAAATCCAATGAACACTTCCATTTCTTGTCTTCCTTAATCTCTCTGTGGCATGGGACATTGTCAGCCAATCTCCTTCTTGAAATTTTCCCTTCCCTTAATCCTCTCGCCCATCTGACAGTCATTCACTTTCAATCATTTTTGGTGGCTCTTGTACCTCCCTCTTGGGCTACTTGTTTCTAAAAGCTGAGGAAACAAAGTTATTTAGAAAGTAAAGGCAAAGTGATGCCGTGTTAGGAAGGGCTGGCAGAATGAATGAAAACCAGGCAAAAGCTCAAGGATGTTGTCTAAACATTTTGTTCTTATGGGACCAGAATAGTTGATGTGGTTTGGATATTTGTCCCCACCCAAATCTCATGGAAATATAATCCCCAGTGTTGTAGGTGGGGCCTGGTGGGGTGTTGGGGTTATGGGGCGGATCCCTCATGGCTTGCTGCTGTCCTCTCCATAGTGAGTTCTTACAGAGCTGGTTGTTATAAAGTGTGGCACCTCCTCCCCGCACTCACTCTCTTGCTCACTCTGCGATGTGGGATGCCTGCTCCTGCTTCACCTTCCACCACGAGTAAAAGCTCCCTGAGGCCTCCTAGAAGCTGAGCGATGTCAGATGCCATGCTTGTACAGCCTGCAGAACTGTGACCCAATTAAACCTCTTTTCTTATAAACTAACAACTCTTAGGCATTTCTTTATAGCAATGCAAGAATGGCCTAACATAGTAGTGAACCATGAATTGATGTTCGCCTGGTGGAAAAAACCAAGGTAAGCTAGTGAAGGCAGAAACTAATATCATTCATCTCCTTTCAATACTTCCAAGAGGTGAATTCAGTACTCTGTCTCAAAAAAAAAAAAAAAAAAAAAAAAAAAAAAGAAATAAAAAATAAATGTTTGCATCAATGAAAGTTTGTTCTATCCTTCCCTGTACTTGTACTATGAGACATGCTTGTTGCTTCTACACTACACAAAGTCAACAGTTACCAACAACAATGCAATAGAACAAGATCGGAACAAGACTTCAAAGACACTCTACTCCACCCAAATTAAGAAAATTCAATTCAGGATGAACAGCAGCTTTTGATTTTAGAACCAGCTTTTACTTTTCTCTCATGTCATATGTGATGAAGTCCTCATTTGACATTTCCCTCCTGCAAACTGCAATGCATGTCCTCACCATCAGCTTTTTCTGACACTAAAATTAATTTCTAGAAATTGCAAAAATGATGAAATTGTACTTCCAATTCGGAACCTCTGATCAGATTCCTGCTTTGACATAAAACTTACTCCTCTGCCGTGTACCCCACGAGCAGAGCGACCCCCTTTCTATTCTTTTGCCCTGAAGGCACTTTTGGATGGCTTACCATGTGCCCTTTGGCTGCCTAGGCAGTCAGGACACCTAAGGCCATCAGGACTTATCACACACCTCTCCTCCTTCTTTTTTTTTTTTGAGATTGAGTCTCACTTTGTTGCTCAGGCTGGAGTGCAATGGCACAATCTCTGCTCACTGCAACCTCCGCCTCCTAGGTTCAAGCAATTCTGCTGCAGCCTCCCAAGTAGCTGGGACTACAGGCAACTGCCCCGACACCCGACAGATTTTTGTATTTTTAGTAGAGACTGGGTTTCACCATGTTGGCCAGGCTGGTCTCAAAGTCCTGACCTCATGCGATCTGCCCGCCTCAGCCTCCCAAAGTGCTGGGATTACAGGTGTGCGCCACCGCGCCTGGCCTCCTCCTTCTTTTCTACAGCTAATACTACTTTCCTGCTTTTCTTCTACTGGTGAGTAGCTATAGTTGGTGCTGTCATCAGGAAAATAGTGTTGATAGTGGCTTTGAACTCCTGGATGGTAAGACTGCATCCCTGGACGACCCTGAAGTACAATGAAATATGTTACTGTTACAACAATGCTACTAAGCTTTTACATGGGATTTTCTGAATCATAAGTTATATATTAATATATCCTAAAGCCCAGTCATTTAAGACCATAAATATGAGGGTACGGTAAATGACAACTTCTCTACTTCCTCTCTCCATCTCCAACGAAAAGCAACCATTTTGTAATTATTATTTTATAAGCCTGGGTAAATTTCTTTTACAGGATCTCACTGTGTCACCCAGGCTGAAGTGCAAGTAGCACAATTGCGGCTCACTGCAGCCCTGACATTCCAGATACAGGCGATCCTCCCATCTCAGCTCCCTAGCAGCTGGGATTGCAGGCACACTCTCCCACACTGGGCTAAGTTTTTAAATTTTTAGTAGAGATGGGGTCTCCCTATGTTGCCCAGGCTGGTCTCAAATTCCTGAAGTTAAGTGATCCTCTTGCCTTGGCCTTCTAAATGCTAGGATTACCTGTATGAGCCATCACACCTGGCCCATTTCATTCCTTTTTTTTGAGACGGAGTCTCACTCTGTTGCCCAGGCTGGATTGCAGTGGCATGATCTTGGCTCACTGCAATCTCTGCCTCCCAGGTTCAAGCAATTCTCCTGCCTCAGCCTCCAGAGTAGCTGGGATTACAGGTGCCCACCACCACACTCGGATAAGTTTTGTATTTTTAGTAGAGACGGGTTTTTGCCATGTTGGCCAGGCTGGTCTTAAACTCCTGACCCCATGTGATCCACCCACTGTGGCTTTCCTAAGTGCTGGGATTACAGGCATGAGCCACCATGCCTGGCCTTTTGTGAGATTTCTAAGGATGACTAATCCTATGTATATAGCTGTCAGCATACACTTTCCAAGAATTTACCAAGTGTAATCTTGGCTACCTTGAATAATGATATAATTGGTATAATAATTTTTTGTAGTATAAAGGACAGCCCAGAGACAGTAAAGAAAAATCTAGGCAGCCTGCCCCCACCCTGCCATCAAAAACATGTAACATACAGGACTCTTTATACCAACAAAAGGTTACAAAACCTCCTTAACCTTTCCTCTATGGAATTAAAGATAACATCTGTGAATACCATAGAAAGTTACATCTTAATTTTATAATCAAAGCTGAATTACTGTCTCCGGACTACCTTACGTATGCATGCTGTGGAGGGTGGTCCAGTTCCAGTTCCTCCAGATTTTGAAGGCATTAAAGCTTCATGAATGCCCAAGTCGTCCTTTTTCACTTCCCTGGAACTAGCTACCCCCACTGCCCTCACCCTTTCAATTTTTCCTGCCTCCTTCCCCTAGCATCACTTCTCTCCACCAGAGCAGCTAACTCCCCATGGCTGTAAGCATCATGAGAAAGCAACCACGTTGTGTTCACTACCATAGTGTCAGTGCCAACACATACTAGGAGGTGCTCAAATATTGTTTAGACAGCCAGGGTCTGAGTTGTCTCCATACTACCTTTATTTCCAAAGAAATCAAACATGTATCTGAACAAAAGGAGGCAGAAATTGATCAAACACTTGCTTTCCTATTGTTTCTAACAGTTTATATTTATTTTTAAATTATTTTTTTTTTAATTTTTTGAGGCAGGGTCTCACTTTGTAACCAAGGCTGGAGTGCAGTGGTGTGATCATGGCTCACTGTAGCCTTGACTTCCCAGACTGAAGTGATCCTCCAGTCTCAGCCTCCTGAGTAGCTGGGGCTACAGGTGCACACCACTATGCCCAGCTAATTTTTAAAAATTATTTTAGAGATGGGGTCTTGCTCTGTTGCCCTGGCTGGAGTGCAGAGGCACAATCTTGACTCACTGCAACCTCCGCCTCCCAGGCTCAAGCGATTCTCGTGCCTCAGCCTCCCGAGTAGCTGGGATTACAGGCGCCAACCACCACACCCAGCTAATTTTTGTATTTTTAGTAGAGACGGGGTTTCACCATGTTGGCCATGCTGGTTTTGAACTCCTGACCTCAGGTGATACATCCACCTCTGCCTCCAAAAGTGCTGGGATTACAGGCGTGAGCCACCATGCCTAGCCAATTCTTTCTTTTTTTTCTGAGATGGAGTCTCACTCTGTCTCCCAGGCTGGAGTGCAGTGGCACAATCTCGGCTTACTGCAATGTCCGCCTCCCCAGTTCAAGCGATTCTTCTGCCTCAGCCTCCTGAGTAGCTGGGACTACAGGTGTGCGCCATCATGCCTGGCTAATTTTTGTATTTTTAGTAGAGATGGGCTTTCACCATATTGGCCAGGCTGGTCTCAAACTCCTGACCTCGTGATCTGCCCGCCTTGGCCTCCCAAAGTGCTGAATTACAGGTGTCAGCCACCCTGCCTGGTGATTCTTTCTTATAATTATACTTTGATATGTTAAGGAGAATGTGAAGGAGGCCTCAAAGTAGAACTAAGGGTCCACAGACTTTTGAAGTTCCCTTGTACTTCTCTAAAAAGTTGTATATATTGTTTCCTTCCTCAACCCAATCTGGCTTCCCTGTCCCATAATTGTAGGTCATCAATGATTTGCAAGTCACTGAATGCCATGGCCTTTGTCAGGCATCATACTTGACCATTCAGCAGCATCCAACCCTGCTGGCCACTCCTCTTCCTTGAAACTTTTCTCTTGGATTAAGTAACCCAGTCTTCTGGTTTTTCTCCTATTCTCTGGCTAGTCCTTCTCTGTCTTTGTAGATACATTTCCTTACCTCTATGTAATGTTAGCGTTATTCAAGGCTGGGCCCTAGGTCTGCTTCTGTTCTTTTCTCTCTCTCCCTAAAGTGACAGAATCCATGGTCATGACTTCAATGGACCCCTAAAAATGGATGAATTCCAAATCCATACATCCGTTTCCCACCTGCCATTCACCCCTCACTGTAACATGGTTTCTGTCTCTTTTAGGTCATCAGTTTCATTAGTTCACTAATGAAATCACGACTGCCAAATCCAATGAACACTTCCATTTCTTGTCTTCCTTAATCTCTCTGTGGCATGGGACATTGTCAGCCAATCTCCTTCTTGAAATTTTCCCTTCCCTTAATCCTCTCGCCCATCTGACAGTCATTCACTTTCAATCATTTTTGGTGGCTCTTGTACCTCCCTCTTGGGCTACTTGTTTCTAAAAGCTGAGGAAACAAAGTTATTTAGAAAGTAAAGGCAAAGTGATGCCGTGTTAGGAAGGGCTGGCAGAATGAATGAAAACCAGGCAAAAGCTCAAGGATGTTGTCTAAACATTTTGTTCTTATGGGACCAGAATAGTTGATGTGGTTTGGATATTTGTCCCCACCCAAATCTCATGGAAATATAATCCCCAGTGTTGTAGGTGGGGCCTGGTGGGGTGTTGGGGTTATGGGGCGGATCCCTCATGGCTTGCTGCTGTCCTCTCCATAGTGAGTTCTTACAGAGCTGGTTGTTATAAAGTGTGGCACCTCCTCCCCGCACTCACTCTCTTGCTCACTCTGCGATGTGGGATGCCTGCTCCTGCTTCACCTTCCACCACGAGTAAAAGCTCCCTGAGGCCTCCTAGAAGCTGAGCGATGTCAGATGCCATGCTTGTACAGCCTGCAGAACTGTGACCCAATTAAACCTCTTTTCTTATAAACTAACAACTCTTAGGCATTTCTTTATAGCAATGCAAGAATGGCCTAACATAGTAGTGAACCATGAATTGATGTTCGCCTGGTGGAAAAAACCAAGGTAAGCTAGTGAAGGCAGAAACTAATATCATTCATCTCCTTTCAATACTTCCAAGAGGTGAATTCAGTACTCTGTCTCAAAAAAAAAAAAAAAAAAAAAAAAAAAGAAATAAAAAATAAATGTTTGCATCAATGAAAGTTTGTTCTATCCTTCCCTGTACTTGTACTATGAGACATGCTTGTTGCTTCTACACTACACAAAGTCAACAGTTACCAACAACAATGCAATAGAACAAGATCGGAACAAGACTTCAAAGACACTCTACTCCACCCAAATTAAGAAAATTCAATTCAGGATGAACAGCAGCTTTTGATTTTAGAACCAGCTTTTACTTTTCTCTCATGTCATATGTGATGAAGTCCTCATTTGACATTTCCCTCCTGCAAACTGCAATGCATGTCCTCACCATCAGCTTTTTCTGACACTAAAATTAATTTCTAGAAATTGCAAAAATGATGAAATTGTACTTCCAATTCGGAACCTCTGATCAGATTCCTGCTTTGACATAAAACTTACTCCTCTGCCGTGTACCCCACGAGCAGAGCGACCCCCTTTCTATTCTTTTGCCCTGAAGGCACTTTTGGATGGCTTACCATGTGCCCTTTGGCTGCCTAGGCAGTCAGGACACCTAAGGCCATCAGGACTTATCACACACCTCTCCTCCTTCTTTTTTTTTTTTGAGATTGAGTCTCACTTTGTTGCTCAGGCTGGAGTGCAATGGCACAATCTCTGCTCACTGCAACCTCCGCCTCCTAGGTTCAAGCAATTCTGCTGCAGCCTCCCAAGTAGCTGGGACTACAGGCACCTGCCCCGACACCCGACAGATTTTTGTATTTTTAGTAGAGACTGGGTTTCACCATGTTGGCCAGGCTGGTCTCAAAGTCCTGACCTCATGCGATCTGCCCGCCTCAGCCTCCCAAAGTGCTGGGATTACAGGTGTGCGCCACCGCGCCTGGCCTCCTCCTTCTTTTCTACAGCTAATACTACTTTCCTGCTTTTCTTCTACTGGTGAGTAGCTATAGTTGGTGCTGTCATCAGGAAAATAGTGTTGATAGTGGCTTTGAACTCCTGGATGGTAAGACTGCATCCCTGGACGACCCTGAAGTACAATGAAATATGTTACTGTTACAACAATGCTACTAAGCTTTTACATGGGATTTTCTGAATCATAAGTTATATATTAATATATCCTAAAGCCCAGTCATTTAAGACCATAAATATGAGGGTACGGTAAATGACAACTTCTCTACTTCCTCTCTCCATCTCCAACGAAAAGCAACCATTTTGTAATTATTATTTTATAAGCCTGGGTAAATTTCTTTTACAGGATCTCACTGTGTCACCCAGGCTGAAGTGCAAGTAGCACAATTGCGGCTCACTGCAGCCCTGACATTCCAGATACAGGCGATCCTCCCATCTCAGCTCCCTAGCAGCTGGGATTGCAGGCACACTCTCCCACACTGGGCTAAGTTTTTAAATTTTTAGTAGAGATGGGGTCTCCCTATGTTGCCCAGGCTGGTCTCAAATTCCTGAAGTTAAGTGATCCTCTTGCCTTGGCCTTCTAAATGCTAGGATTACCTGTATGAGCCATCACACCTGGCCCATTTCATTCCTTTTTTTTGAGACGGAGTCTCACTCTGTTGCCCAGGCTGGATTGCAGTGGCATGATCTTGGCTCACTGCAATCTCTGCCTCCCAGGTTCAAGCAATTCTCCTGCCTCAGCCTCCAGAGTAGCTGGGATTACAGGTGCCCACCACCACACTCGGATAAGTTTTGTATTTTTAGTAGAGACGGGTTTTTGCCATGTTGGCCAGGCTGGTCTTAAACTCCTGACCCCATGTGATCCACCCACTGTGGCTTTCCTAAGTGCTGGGATTACAGGCATGAGCCACCATGCCTGGCCTTTTGTGAGATTTCTAAGGATGACTAATCCTATGTATATAGCTGTCAGCATACACTTTCCAAGAATTTACCAAGTGTAATCTTGGCTACCTTGAATAATGATATAATTGGTATAATAATTTTTTGTAGTATAAAGGACAGCCCAGAGACAGTAAAGAAAAATCTAGGCAGCCTGCCCCCACCCTGCCATCAAAAACATGTAACATACAGGACTCTTTATACCAACAAAAGGTTACAAAACCTCCTTAACCTTTCCTCTATGGAATTAAAGATAACATCTGTGAATACCATAGAAAGTTACATCTTAATTTTATAATCAAAGCTGAATTACTGTCTCCGGACTACCTTACGTATGCATGCTGTGGAGGGTGGTCCAGTTCCAGTTCCTCCAGATTTTGAAGGCATTAAAGCTTCATGAATGCCCAAGTCGTCCTTTTTCACTTCCCTGGAACTAGCTACCCCCACTGCCCTCACCCTTTCAATTTTTCCTGCCTCCTTCCCCTAGCATCACTTCTCTCCACCAGAGCAGCTAACTCCCCATGGCTGTAAGCATCATGAGAAAGCAACCACGTTGTGTTCACTACCATAGTGTCAGTGCCAACACATACTAGGAGGTGCTCAAATATTGTTTAGACAGCCAGGGTCTGAGTTGTCTCCATACTACCTTTATTTCCAAAGAAATCAAACATGTATCTGAACAAAAGGAGGCAGAAATTGATCAAACACTTGCTTTCCTATTGTTTCTAACAGTTTATATTTATTTTTAAATTATTTTTTTTTTAACTTTTTGAGGCAGGGTCTCACTTTGTAACCAAGGCTGGAGTGCAGTGGTGTGATCATGGCTCACTGTAGCCTTGACTTCCCAGACTGAAGTGATCCTCCAGTCTCAGCCTCCTGAGTAGCTGGGGCTACAGGTGCACACCACTATGCCCAGCTAATTTTTAAAAATTATTTTAGAGATGGGGTCTTGCTCTGTTGCCCTGGCTGGAGTGCAGAGGCACAATCTTGACTCACTGCAACCTCCGCCTCCCAGGCTCAAGCGATTCTCGTGCCTCAGCCTCCCGAGTAGCTGGGATTACAGGCGCCAACCACCACACCCAGCTAATTTTTGTATTTTTAGTAGAGACGGGGTTTCACCATGTTGGCCAGTGTGGTCTTGAACTCCTGACCTCAAGTGATCCGCCCACCTTGGCCTCCCAAAAGTGCTGTGATTACAGGCGTGAGCCACTGCATCCAGCCTATTTTATGTTTAAATTAATAGACTTTTATTTGTTTTATTTAGAACCAGCTCTTACTTTTGTTTACAGTTTTGGGTGAGATGCCTGCTTCTACTTCACCTTCTGCCATGAGTTAAAGCTCCCTTAGGCTTCACCAGAAGGTGAGTGATGTCAGATGTCAAAAATTTAATTTCTCAAAACTCATAGCTATTTAGTAAAGTTAATAAACACACTTAGCTTCACACTTGAATGCTGTTACTATTTATTGACATCAAAACAAAACAAGCTGAGACTAAAAGTTGCTATTTAACAGGAATAGACATTGGTGCAGTTTCCTTCCTGGAGAGGGTATGCACTCAGATCATGAGACCTAAGATCAAACACACTGGATTGTCAAGAGTCAAACAAGGACTACATTTTACCTCTTAATAGAAAAGATGCTGACGACAAAACACGAAGTTTAAGAATATTCTTTACGCTAAGCTCATATAAGCAAACAAAAAACTAAAACTAATCCTAAAACTTTAGGACACTGGATACAGAAGTAACATAACTATTTAAATTTTTGTATCAACGAAAGTGTGTTCTATCCTTCACTGTACCTGTACTACAAGGACATGCTTGTTGCTTCTACACTACCCAATGTCAACACTTATCATCAACAATACAATAGAATTAGATCGGAACAAGGATTCAAAGCGACTCTGCTCCACCCAAATTCAGAAAATTCAATTCGGGATGAACAACAGCTTTTGATATTAGAACCAGCTCTTACTTTTCTCTCGTGTCATATGTGATGAAGTCCTCACTTGACAATTCCCCCTGCAAATTGCAATGCATGTCCTTGCCGTCACCTTTTTCTGACACTTTAATTTGTAGAAATTGCAAAAGCAATGAAATTGTACTTCCAATTCTGAACCTCTGATCAGATTCCTGCTTTGACACAAGACTTACTCCTCTGCAGTGTACCCCACCAGCACAGCGACTCCCTTTCTCTCTATTCTTTGCCCTGAAGGCACCTCTGGATTGCTTAACGTGTGCTCTTTGGCTGCCTAGACAGTCAGGACACCTAAGGCCATCTGGACTTATCACTCCTCTCCTCCTTCTTTTCTATGGCTAATACCACTTTCCTGCTTCCTTTCTGCTGCTGAATCTCCAGACTTGGTGCTGTCATCAGGGGGACAGAGTCGATTTCGGCTTCGAGCTCCTGGTTGGTAAAGCTGCATCGCTGGACGATCCTGAAGTACAATAAAATATGTTACCGTTACAACAATGCTACTAAGCTTTTATATGGGATTTTTAAGAGTCATAGTTATGTATGAATATATACTCAAGTGAAGTCATTTAAGACCAAAAATGTGAGGGCATGGTAAATGACAACTTGCCTACTTCCTCTCTCCATCTCCAAAGAAAAGCAACCATTTGGTAATTACTATTTTATATGCTTGGGTAAATTTTTTTTTGGAGATAGGGCCTCACCCTGTCACCCAGGCTGAAGAGCAAGTGGGATGATCAAGGCTTATTGCAGCCTCGACATTCTAGACTCAAACGATCCTCCCACCTCAGGTACCTAGTAACTGGGATTATAGGCACGCGCTACCACACTGGGCTGTTTTTACATTGTTAGTACAAACAAGCTCTCCCTATGTTGCCCAGGCTGCTTTCCAACTCTTGGGCTTAAGTGATCCTCCTGACTTGGCCTCCCAAATTGTTGGGATTACAGGCATGAGCCATCATGCCAGGCTCTAAGTGCCAGTTTTAAAGGAAGCACAGAAGATAGAGGAACACGTTAAATAACAGCATGGGGATGTAATCTGCCAATTCAGAACAGGAAAAGCCCTACAAGACAAATTGGTTTCTGCAACAAATGGTAGGAAAACAAGAGAAGGGGAAATTGTTTAGATTAAAAGAAAACTTGGCTGGGTGCAGTGGCTCATACGTTTATTCCCAATACTTTGAGGGGATCGGCTGAGCTCAAAAGTTTGAGACCAGCCTGAGCAACATAAGGAGACCTCATCTCTACAAAAAAACTTAAAAATTAGCTGGGCATGGTGATGCATGCCTGTAGTCCCAGCTACTCTGGAGGCTGAGGTAGGGGGATGGCTTAAGCCCAGGAGGTCGAGGCTACAGTGAGCTGAGATTGTACCACTGCACTCCAGCCTGGGTGACATAGCAAGACTCTGTCTCAAAAAATAAACTAAAAACAAAAGAGAACTGAAGAAGACATTTCAAGGAAGCATAATTTGTGGAATTTGTTTAGGTCCTATTAAAAAAAAGACATTAGGCTGGGCGCGGTGGCTCATGCCTGTAATCCCAGCACTTTGGGAGGCTGAGGCGGGAGGATCACCTGAGGTCAGGAGTTCGAGACCAGCCTGGCCAACATGGTGAAACCCTGTCTCTACTAAAAATACAAAAATTAGCCGGGCATGGTGGCTTGAGCCTGTAGTCTCAGCTATTCGGGAGGCTGAGGCAGGAGAATCACTTGAACCCGGGAGGTGGAGGTTGTGGTGAGCTGAGATCATGCCACTGCACTCCAGCCTAGATGACAGAGCGAGACTCCATCTCAAAAAATAAATAAATAATTAATTTTAAAAAGACATTAATGAAGCAATTGGGAACATATGAACACTGAATAGTCAGGACGTTAAGGAATTATTGTTAGTTTTTTTTGGTGTGAAAATGCTACTAGGGTAATATTAATAGAGTATTTATCTCATATACTGAAGTATTTAAGGAAGAAATTATGTGCAGGGTTTGTTTGAAAATAATCTAGTAGGGGTAGGGATGAAGTAGAATAGAAAGAAGGTTGGCTATGAACTGCTGGGTGATGGGTACAGTACATGGAGTTCATCATACTATTCGATTTTTTTTTTTTTTTTTTTGAGACAGAGTCTCGCTCTGTTGCCCATGCTGGAGTGCAGTGACGCGATCTCGGCTCACTGCAAGCTCCGCCTCCCAGGTTCACGCCATTTTCCTGCCTCAGCCTCCCGAGTAGCTGGGACTACAGGCGCCCACCACCACGCCTGGCTAATTTTTTGTATTTTTAGTAGAGATGGGGTTTCACCATGTTAGCCAGGATGGTCTTGATCTCCTGACCTTGTGATCCGCCCGTCTTGGCCTCCCAAAGTGCTGGGATTACAGGCGTGAGCCACCGCACCCGGCCAGTTTTTTTTTGAGACTGAATCTCGCTCTGTTGCCCAGGCTAGAATACAATGGCGTGATCTCGGCTCACCTCAACCTCCACCTCCCAGGTTCAAGTGATTCTTCTGCCTCAGCCTCCCGAGTAGCTGAGATTACAGGTGTGCGCCACCACATCCAGCTGATTTTTTGTATTTTTAGTAGAGACGGGGTTTCACCATGTTGGCCAGGCTGGTCTAGAACTCCTAGGCTCTAGCAATCCACCCACCTCAGCCTCCCAAAGTGCTGGGATTACAGGTGTGAGCCACTGCACCTGGCCCATCATACTATTCTCTATTCTACTTTTGTGTATGTTTACAGTTTCTACAGTAAGTTAATAAAAGCCCAGCCAAGACTGAAATAAAAGTTGGTCAGGCGTGGTGGCTCACGCCTGTAATCCCAGCACTTTGGGAGGCTGAGGCAGGTGGATCACGAGGTCAGGAGATCAAGACCATCCTGGCTAACACGGTGAAACCCTGTCTCTACTAAAAATACAAAAAAAATAAGTCAGGTGTGGTGGTGGGCGCCTGTAGTCCCAGCTACTTGGGAGGCTGAAGCAGAAGAATGGCGTGAACCCAGGAGGCGGAGCTTGCAGTGAGCCGAGATTGTGCCACTGCACTCCAGCCTGGGCAACATAGTCAGACTCTGTCTCAAAAAAAAAAAAAAAAAGTTGCAGATGATTAAAGTTCCCCTTTAAAAATTCTATAATAACAGTGCCCTTTACACTTCCTTTACACTTGCAGGAAAAGGGAAAAAAACCCTCATAAACAAGTTTAATGACAAGCAGCACCTTGTTTCTTATTCGATCTCTCTTGACCACTTCTTCTTTCTTTTCAGTTTTTTCTGAGCTGCCTATTGATTCTGTACTTTCAGCCTTCTTTCCTTTATCCCGAAGTGTGTCTTTCTCTTTTTTCATTTCTTCTTCTTTTCTCTTAAAAGTCTTCTCTTTCTCATAGCGCTCCTTCTGCCTACGGCGCTCTTCTTCTTGCCGCTTCAGCCTCTCTCTTTCTCGAAGTATGCGCTCCTGATCTCGTTCATATTCCCGTTCCCTCTCCCTGTAGTCTCTGCCACTCTCATCTTCAGGTCTGCATGAAAAACAAATCTGAGACAGAACCCTGAAAGATCTTGTAATCACAAATGCAGGAACACTGTGATTCTGATTTGGCCCCTGCAATGAGGTTGCACTTTTAGAGCAGAGTGAAAAATACTAGTGTTTTAAGAAGGAACAAAACCCCAAAACCATTCACCCAGATTAAGATACAAGAATATTCTGAAACCGTTCCTCCTCATCCCCCTGCCCTGCATAAAACAGCTTATCTTAATTCAGGTACATGTCCAGGACATAGCAGCAAAACTAGCATGTATAAATCAAACATAACAAAGAGTCCTTGACTACTGACCTCTTTGGTTTTTCATCTTTAAGTTCGCTATCAGAACGCTTGGGCAATGTACAACTTTGCCCACTGGCTCTTTCATCACTGAGATTCTCTTTGTCCAATTTCTTGGCTTTTTCTCTTTTGTCCAATTCTTTTTCATCCCCTTTTTCTGGCTTCTTGAGCAGCTTTAAAGATAAAATGTTTATTTTTATTTTGAAGGCTGGGACACTATCTTCTATTAAAAACCCAGTATACCAAATATTTAAAATTTAGACTAGACAAGGCCCCCTATCTCTGTAGGTACACTAGATCTTTCAGGTGAACAACTAGTGCACAAGAGTAGTAATTTACTAAAAGGATGCTATTAATGTTAAAGTGTTATCCACTTGAATGAAGTGGTTTAATCACTTTGTGGCAATAGGATCAAGACTCCTTTGGCTTTTATTCTGAGGCAGGGTCTCACTACTCTGTTGCCCGTGCTGGAGTGCAGTGGCATGAACATGGCTCACCGCAACCTTGACCTCCTGGGCTTAAGTGGTCCTCCTGCCTCAGCCTCTTGAGTAGCTGGGACAACAGATGCACACCACCACGTATGGCTAATTTTTTAATTTTTTTGTAGAGACAAGGTCTCATCATGTCGCCCAGGCTGGTCTCAAACTTCTGGGCTCACACCATCCTTCTGCCTCGGCCTCCCACAGTGCTGGGATTACAGGTGTGAGCCACTGTGCCCGGCTTCCTTTGGCTTTAACTGGGTCAACCTTTAAGTGAACCAATGCATACTTCAAAGTATGCTTCTGTAGCAAACCAGCATGTTGATATAACTTAATGGGAAACAGCCCACAAATTTTAAGTGATAGGCAGATCGTTTCTGTTGGGACTGTTTTTATGTAGTACTTGGAATGACAAATACCTTGGTCACCAAAGGAGAGATCCATTGCAGGAATAATTTTGCCTTGAGCCTGAGAATAACATACTTATGATGGTACAATTATCTTGCCATTAGAGATTAATAACAAGAATTATTTGGCATTTGATTTAAAAATCTAAAGGCCGTATACAACCAAATAGTGAAGTTCCATCTCTACTGAGTAGGAACTCTGTATTTAATGCCATATTTACGCATGTTCAAAAATGCCATTGTTTTTTACATCGCTGCTATGAATCTCTCGAGAATACCTCCAAGTGTCGGATAATCAGAGAGATTCTTAGGCAAAATAGAAGAATTTCAAGTCTCAGAGTGAAGGTATCACACAAGGTTCATCTCAGGGTGAAGGCATCATGTAAATTACTAAGCAAAAGGCAAAGCACCACAAGACATAAGCACAAAGCATTTTGGCACACAGACAGCCACTGCAAATGGTGAGTCCAAAATGGACACTGAGAAGGCACCAGTGTAAAATGAGGATACCACGTGCAGGTTTCATTGGAAGTGCTCTTATTTCTCCAATGAACATCCTTATTAGAAACCAAGGTGTTCATTACTCTAATAAGAACATTAATGAATGTCTCTAGCATGGCTGGCTCTACCTTCTGCCTTGCTGATTGTTAGGAATAGCAAGTCAAGTCACTTGTGGCATAGCAGACAGAGAGATTGCTGGAAAGAATTAAGATGAGAAACTCCATCCTCCCCCAAGCCCCTCATCACCAGTAATGAGCCCCGTAGAGACTTAGGGAACCCTTGCTACATAAACTGCTGAGTTTTCAGGAAATAAAATAAGGAGACCCTGCCACCCTCTCTGTGAGATTTTCTTTGACTTTATCTGAAGTACTAGGTACTAGTACTTCCCCAGGAAATATGTTGAAACAAGGGCTGCCCAAGCCATGCCCTTAGAAGGGAAGTGGCAAGGTTGGGATCTTTCTGCAGGTTTTCTTCTTCCCAAATGCAATGCATGAATCCGAATCTGCTGCTCACAGATTCCCAGATATATGCAGGAAGATACTACGGGAGTCATGTGAGAGGGAAAGGCACATATTGCAGGGTATTTATCCCTAGTCCTCCCACAAGGCAGCCAGTTATGAGAAGCATATAAGAAGATGAGAAAGAACTATATAGGCATGGTTGTCCTCTGGCTGTAGGTCAATGAAGCTTCTGGGCACACAGCAGAGCATCAGGAAGTCACCTGGGCTTCCTTTTAAAGTAGAAATTTATAATAAAATAGCTCAGCTTTTAATAAGACTCAAGTCAACCTGAAGGGGTTTTCAACAAGTAACACTACCACCACCACCACCAAAAGGACTTATTAGCTAAGACCTGTGTGTGTGACATGATACTAGATGCTCTGTATCATGTACTTGGTCCTTACATTTTTCTGATTCACAGCTTGTAACAGAAACCTGTGTACCTGAAGACAGTGGAAAACAAACAGATGAGGTAACTTCATGTATCAATTATGAAGAAAAAGCTGAAAAAAACCCATAAATCATGCCAGCCAGCCCTAAGCCCTCATTTACTATGAATTTAGAGGACAATAGTCTAAAAATCCAACATTTTCAATGACAAAAACAACACAGATCTGCACTGAAGAAATAACATACTACTTTATCCTTTTAAATGATCTTAAATTTAAAAACTAATACTATTACAGGAAAGATTTTTATTGGATCACTTCCCCCCAAAAGAGAACAAAAACAAAACAAAAAATTCATTTACACCAACACAAGACGCATGCATAAAGAAGTAGATACGTGCAATTTTTAGCAACATGCAGTCAGTTTCAACATTCTTATACCTTAATCTTTGGTTCATCCTTTAATTTGTCCCTTTCTGGAATTCTGTCTATCTTCTTTAGCTTTTCTATATCTTTCCTTTTTCGTTTCTCTTCTTCTTTCCATTTCCTCCTCTCTTCTTCTCTTTGTCTTTTTCTTTCTATTTCTCTCCTCCTTCTTTCTTCTCTCTTTTCTTCTCTCATTCTCTAGAAAGAAACATCAACACAAGCCTTCAAATAAAATAATCATCACCAAAACCCTAATAAATCCTGAAGTCATGGTAGGCCCCAACTGAATAATCTTTCCTTCCTACTTTCTACAAAGTGGCATTCTACCACCGTTATCCCCACTCCACCCAGAAAACGAAAGACAATGAAGACCAGGACCTGCTAATATTAGTCTTCCACTGCTGCCTTACTATCTCTCCAGAGGCTTTCAGAATATCAAATGAGTGTCTCTGGGACAACCTAAGAACATTCCAGGTTTGTAGAGTGAACTCCTGGTCCAACAACCAGAGTGAAGGAGCAGGCCAGAGAGTGAGACCAAGAAGGCAAATCCTTAAAGAGTAATGGTGGAAAAAGCAGCTATTTCTCCTCTAGAAACCCAATGCTCTTAAAATGTTTATAGAATGCAAAGCAATGAAATTAAAGTATTGAGAGAACTATATAGACAAAAGATTTACCTGCTTGTTTTTCAGGAAGCTCAAAAGTGGGGTTGTCTTTTTAGCTAAATAAATGTAAACAGATTATTAATCATACTTGTCAACCCCTAGAAACGATTCCATTTTCTGACATTCCCTGCCAACCACCCAAGGTGGGAAAACGTGTACACCCCTTATGCAGAAAGATCACAATTGTAATATCAGAAAGAAGTTTTACAGCATTCGATTTCAACAATACGGGATTAAAATACCTTTTAAAAAGTGAAGAAATTCAAATTAAAACAACAAAATAATTTATTAAAAGAGTCATTCCCAACTGATGAGAATTAAGTACTTCGGACATTCTCTTGTTTTACTGATAGGAGTGTAAACTTGTTCAACTGGAAGAAGTTGGGGGGAAGGGGCTAAAAATATCTAATCCTTTTGACCCCATAATTCCACTTCTGGGAATTTATTCTAAGAAAGTTACCAGAAATAGGCTTGTACTATCCATCTATTAATAAAAGTCAAGTTTTGGAAGAATATTTTTCATTTTCAACATTCTGAATAAGCTATTAGCCTTACAGCCATCTTAAAACACATATTCCTGGCCGGGCACAGTGGCTCATGCCTGTAATCCCAGCACTTTCAGAGGCCAAGGCAGGCGGATCACTTGAGGTCAGGAGTTCGAGATCAGCCTGGCCAACATGGTGAAACCCCGGCTCTACTAAAAATACAAAATTGGCCGGGCATGGTGGCGGACACCTGTACTTCCAGCTACTCGGGAGACTGCGGCAGAATCGCCTGAACCCAGGAGGCGGAAGTTGCAGTGAGCCGAGATTGCGACACTGCACTCCAGCCTGGGCGACAGAGCAAGACTCCATCACACACACACACAGACACACACACACACACACACACAGAGAGAGAGAGAGAGAGAGAGCGCGAGCGAGCGAGCGAGCAAGCAAAAAAAACAAAAAAACCCCACATATTCCTTAGGATAAATTCCTGAGTAGAAATCCTGGGTCAAAGATTATGCTCATGTTTAGAGCTACTGATACAGTAGTGACAGCCTATTACTGAGAACCAAGATCCAAGCTAGAATTCCTCAAGTAGTTTTCAATTTTGCAGTAACTAATTTCATTTTTTCGTATTTTCAAGTCAAAATTTTTTTAGGAATATGAACTTATTACTAGGAAATACCAATTGACCTTCAAAGGCTTACCACTGTCTAAACATTCCTTATCAGTCATCGAACTTTTTGTATTTATATTACATTTGTGTGAAACTAAATAGGTCAAAGAATTTTTCCCACATTAATGGATTCTCATAATGCTGTGAGGCAGGTATTACCATCTGCATTTTACAGTAACAGTCTCAGAGAAACTAGTAACTTCCCCGAAGTCACACAGCTAGCAACTGATGGAGGTAGGAGACTTAGGTACTGTGATGAAAAGGCTGTTGCCCTGATTCTTTTTGCCCACTTACCTATTAATTCTCTATTTTTTGCTTCTATTTCCTCTAGCAGTGTCTCTGGAGTAGATGTCATTTTCTCATTATCTGTGGCATAACTTTCCAAAAACTTTCTATATTCAGGATCTAAATAATCATTTAAGGAAACAGAAAATATAATAGACTTAAACAAAAAAAGAAGACATTATCTAGGATACTGACTTATCAAAGAAGATAATTTTTTACTTCGTGGAAGATAAAAAAAAAACTAAACCATACCCACAAGGTAGACTATTTAGAGCTTAATTGGTCACTTGCTCTCAGGACTCCTATCACTGATACTCACTATAGGAATCTGGTATAACATGGGGTCAGGAAAAATGAGACGCCATGCATTATAACAGAACCACTAGGGGTATTACATAGTTTGCTTTTAAAAGTCACTGTCCTACTAAACTAAGTTAGGTGTTCCAAAAAGATAAATTAGAGAGAAGTCCTAGATGTGGCACTTGAGGTGATGGGAATTCCTGGAGTTCTCTCCTAGACCTCTAACATCAGAAAGGGTGACACATCTAAGCCATTATATTGCTTGTTTCTATGTGTCACTTGATCAAGTCTTCCAGATCTAAATCTGTAATAAAACCAGTATCACAGCTATGTGTTATTGAGTCCTTACTGTGTTTTCTTTATAAAATACCTGTAATAGTAACAAATGATGGAAATTAAACTAGATGATTCTAAAGTAACAGTCTGATATAAAATATGGTCCTAGTCCTTATCCAACATAAAGAGTTGTGTAACAGCTATCTAACATAACATTACAGAGGTCTCAAAATCTGGAGCCAGTGTACCTTAAATGGCAATTATTTTGGTTTTTCAGTCCTTGTATTACTTTCTTTCTTTTTTTTTTTTGAGACGGAGTTTTGCTTTTGTTGCCCAGGCTGGAGTGCAATGGTGCGGTCTCAGCTCACTGCAACCTCCGCCTCCCGGGTTCAAGCGATTCTTCTGCCTCAGCTTCCCAAACAGCTGGGATTACAGGTGCCCGCCACCATGCCTAGCTAATTTTTGTGTTTTTAGTAGAGATGGGGTGTCACCATGTTGGCCAGGCTGGTCTCGAACTCCTGACCTCAGCAACTCTGCCCGCCTTGGCCTCCCAAAGTGCTGGGATTATAGGAGTGAGCCACCGCACCTGGCCTCAGTTCTTCTATTCCTGTTCAACCTAATACTATGTGTGTAGCTAACTGTATATCCAAAGACCAGAAAATAGGAGTGACAACTTCAGCTACTTTATACAAAGTTACCTGGGTATGGAAATTTTCCCATGACAGTTCAAACCTTCTTCTTTATAAATATAATGGAAACCAAAAGTCAAATAAATAATCATAAAAATGGTGAGGCCTCAAGAAGCACCTGTTAAACTTTGAAACCTGATTTTTTTCCACTATTTTCTTTTTCTTTTTTTTTGAGATGGAGTTTCGCTCTTGTTGCCCAGGCTGGAGTGCAATGGTGTGATCTCAGCTCACTGCAACCTCCGCCTCCTGGGTTCAAGCGATTCTCCTGCCTCAGCCTCCCGAATAGCTGGGATTACAGGCATGCACCACCATACCCGGCTAATTTTATATTTTTAGTAGAGACAGGGTTTCTCCATGTTGGTCAGGCTGGTATCAAACTCCTGACCTCAGATGATCCGCCCGCCTTGGCCTCCCAAAGTACTGGGATTATAGGCATGAGCCACCACGCCTGGCCTTTCCACTATCTTCTAATCAATAAATCTATGGTGATTTGTTACTCAATAGTCAACATTATATTGTTCAATGGTTGAAGAATGAAATGCCCTAGCCAAAGAGAGCAGAGATTCTGTGCAAGAAACTCTCTCTAGTCTAACAATTAAGCAAAGCTTCCATCGGCAAATAACATTTCTCACTTACTTTATTTTGTATATTTTCTAATTTAAAATTTTGGGGTCGAATTAACTCTCACAAAGATATTATTTTTAAAAACCCCACAGCAATAGCATTATATAATTAGAGCTATACTGTACCATCATCGATAGTCCCGACTTTGGTATCTCTTTTCTTAGTCTTCTTTTTCGCAGCTTTTTGAAAAGGTGCAAATTCTACTATAGCGGGATATTCCTGACCTGTTTAGAAAAAAAATACCACACTTGCTATAACAAAGAAAATGTCAAAAGTGGATATAAGGGAATCAACCCATTGCTTTCTATGACTCTTTTGATGGCAGTCATCTGAAGAGGGTCTCCCAAAGGCATAAAGCACACTGGCACAACCATAATCAACATACTACAAAAGGAGCCACAAATTCACACTGATAACATAGTGAAACAACAAGGCATGGAAGCAAAATATTCATATCAATTCAACTTATAAAATGTGATATTTTAATGTGAAAAAGACCCTACAAACTATTTTTCATTTAAAAATGTTAGAAATCTCCAAAATAGGCAAATCTATAGAGACAGAACATAGAGTAGTAGCTGCCTGGAGTTTGGGGTAGAAGTGGTGAGAAGAATGAGGAGTGACAACTAATGGGTGGGGTTTCTCTTAGGGGTGATGAACATGTTCTAAATTTAGATTGTGGTGATAGGCTCATAAGCCTATGAATATACTAAAATTCACTGAACTGTATACTTTAAAAGGGTGACTATTTCAGACATGTGAATTATATCTCAATAAAGCTGTTATTTTTTAAAAGTGTAACTATTTGAGGTGATGTGTTATGTGAGGTGATGAATGTGTTAACTTGATTGTATACATTTCACAATGTATATATGTATACATTATGTATACATTTCACAATGTATATATGTATACATTATGTATGCATTTCACAATGTATATATGTATACATTATGTATGCATTTCACAATGTATATATGTATACATTATGTATGCATTTCACAATGTATATATGTATACATTATGTATGCATTTCACAATGTATATATGTATACATTATGTATGCATTTCACAATGTATATATGTATACATTATGTATGCATTTCACAATGTATATATGTATACATTATGTATGCATTTCACAATGTATATATGTATACATTATGTATGCATTTCACAATGTATATATGTATACATTATGTATGCATTTCACAATGTATATATGTATACATTATGTATGCATTTCATAATGTATATATGTATACATTATGTATGCATTTCATAATGTATATATGTATACATTATGTATGCATTTCATAATGTATATATGTATACATTATGTATGCATTTCATAATGTATATATGTATACATTATGTATGCATTCATAATGTATATATGTATACATTATGTATGCATTCATAATGTATATATGTATACATTATGTATGCATTCATAATGTATATATGTATACATTATGTATGCATTTCATAATGCATACATTTCATAATGTATACATATATAAAATTATCACGTTGGGCTGGGCATGGTGGCTTATGCCTATAATCCCAGCATTTTGGGAGGCCGAGATGAGAGGATCACTTGAGGTCAGAAGTTTGAGACCTGCCTGGCCAACATGGTGAAACACTGTCTCTACTAAAAACACAAAAATTAGCTGGGCGTGGTGGCACGTGCCTGCAATCCCAGCTACTCTGGAGGCTGAGGCATGAGAATCACTTGAACCCAGGAGGCAGAGATTGCAGTGAGCCGAGATCATGCCACTGCACTCCAGCCTGGGCGACAGAGTAAGACTCCGTCTCAAAAAAATAAATACATAAAAATAAAAATAAAAATAAATACAAAAATTAGCCAGGCATGGTAGTGCACGCCTGTAATCCCAGCTACTTGAGAGACTGAGGCAAGAGAATCACTTGAACCTGGGAGGCGGAGGTTGCAGTAAGCTGAGATTGTACCACTGCACTCCAGCCTGGTTAAAAAAAAAAAAAAAAAAAAAGAAAAGAAAAAAGAAAAAACAATTATTACATAGTAAAATTTAAATATATATTATTTTATTTGTCAATTATAGCTCAATAAAGCTGGGGAAAAATCTGTTAACACTTAAGAAAAATACACCAGGACACCAAAAGCATAGGCAACAAAAGTAAAAATACAGAGGGTAGATCTCATGTTAAGTGCTCTTACCACAATAAAACAAAAATATAAAGTATATCTCTTATTTAAAAAAAGTAAAAAATAGATAAATTGGACTATGTCAAAATTAGAAACTTCTATGCATCAAAAGACACAATCAACAGAGTGAAAAGGCAACCCATGGAATGGGAGAAATATTTGCAAATTATAT
Organism: Pan troglodytes; assembly: GCF_028858775.2. Taxonomy (NCBI): domain Eukaryota; kingdom Metazoa; phylum Chordata; class Mammalia; order Primates; family Hominidae; genus Pan; species Pan troglodytes. Next base: position 117,385,090 of record NC_072421.2, read on the forward strand.
TATCTGATAAGGGGTAATATCGAGAATATATAAAGAACTCCTATAACTCAACAACAAAAAACCAAATAACCCAATTTAAAAAATGGTCAAAAGACTTGAATAGACATTTCTTCAAAGATAATATACAAATGGCTAACAAGCATATGGAAATATGTTCCACATTACTAGTCATTAGGGAAATGCAAATCAAAACCACAATGAGGTATCATCTCACGCCTATTAGGAGGACTACTATCAAAAAGCAGAAAATAACAAGTGTTGACAAAGATGTGGAGAAACTGGAACACTCATGTATTGGTGGGAATGTAAAATGATGCAGCTGCATGGAAAACAGTATGGCAGTTCCATAAAACATTAAAAATAGAATTATTGGGCCAGCCTGACTAACATGGTAAAACCCCATCTCTACTAAAAATACAAAAATTAGCTGGGTGTGGTGGTGGGCACCTGTAATCCCAGCTACTCAGGAGGCTGAGGCAGGAGAATTGCTTGAACCCAGGAGGTGGAGGTTGCAATGAGGGAAGATCGCGCCATTGTACTTACTCCAGCCTGGGCAATGAGGGCGAAATTCCATCTCAAAAAAACAAAACAAAACAAAAAAGAACTACCGGCAGGGCACAGTGGCTCACACCTGTAACCTCAGCACTTTGAGAGGCCGAGGTGGGCACATCACTTGAGGTCAGGAGTTTGAGACCAGCCTGGCCAACATGGTGAAACTCCGTCTCTACCACAAACATAAAAAATTAGCAGGGTGTGGTGGCAGGTGTCTGTAATCCCAGATACTTGGGAGGCTGAGGCAGGAGAATTGCTTGCACCTGGGAGGTGGAGGTTGCAGTGAGCCAAGATCGTGCCACTGCACTCCAGCCTGTATGACAGAGACTCTGTCTCAAAATAAATAAATAATAAAATAAAAATAGAATTACCAAATGACTCCAGAAATTCCATTTCTCGGTATATATCCAAAAGCAGTGAGAACAAGGACTCGAATATTTGCACATCTGTGTTCATAACAATATTGTTCACAATAGCCAGGAGTGGAAGCAATTCGAATACCCCTTGACAGATGAATGGATACACAAAATGTGGTATATACATATACTGGAATATTAGTCTTAAAAATGAGGCTGGGGGCAGTGGCTCATGCCTGTAATTCCTAGCATTTTGGGAGGCTGAGGCAGGCATGTCACTTCAGGTCAGGAGTTTGAAACTAGCCTGGCCAACACAGTGAAACCCCATCTTTACCAAAAATACAAAAAAATTAGCCAGGTGTGGTGGTGGGTACCTGTAATCCCAGCTACTTGGGAGGCTGAGGCTGGAGAATTGCTTGAACCCAGGAAGCGGAGGTTGCAGTGAGCTGAGATCGCGCCACTGCATTCCAGCCTGGGCAACAAAGTGAGACTCCATCTCAAAAAAAAAAAAAAAAAAAAGATGAAAATTCTGACACATGCTACGACATGGATACACCTTGAAGATATTATGCTAAATGAAATAAGCCAGACAGACACTGTATGTTTCCACCTATATGTGGTACCTACAGTAGTGAAACTCATACAGACACAAGGTATAATGGTGGTTGCCAGGGGCTGGAGGAAGGGAAATAAGGAGTTGTTTAATGGGTAAAGAGTTTCAGTTTTTCAAGATGAAAAAGTTCCCAAGATTGTTGCACAACAGTGTGAATATACCTTAACGCTACTGAACTGTACACTTAAAATGGTTAAGATGGTAAATTTTATGTTACGTATATTTTTACAATTTTTAAAAATGCAAAAGGAATGAGGTAATGATATATGTCATATGTTACAACATGGATGGACCTTGAAAACATTGTGCTAGGTAAAAGAAGCCAGTCAGAAAAGACCACATATTGTATGATTACATTTATATGAAATGGAGGGAAATCATAGATACATAAAGTAGATTAGTGGTTGCCAGGGGCTGGAGGGAGAGAATGGGAGGTAACTACTAATAGATATGGGTTTCTTTTTGGAGGGATGAAAACATTCTGGAATTAGTACTGATGGTTGTACTACCTTGTGAATATACCAGAAACCACTGAATTGTACGCTTTAAGAGGATGAATTTTATTATAGGTGAGTTATATTTCAATACAAAAACCCCAAGTGACTAATGGGAAAAAAATTCACAAGCACCCTGTCACAGAATGTCAAAAACAAGGTATCCTATCCTTAAATCATTGGCATGTAGACATAAGCAAAAAAATAAAAATAAACAGAATTGACCAGAAGGCACTGCAAAGCAGTCATGGAGGAAAAATTATGTTGGGAATCCCAGTGAGTAGAGAATCAGATTAGCTTCAAAACTGTGATATATTAGGCCAGGCATGGTGGCTCACGCCTGTAATCCCAGCACTTTGGGAGGCTGAGGCGGGTGGATTGCTTGAGGCCAGGAGTTTGAGACCAGCCTGGCCAACATGGTGAAACTCCATCTCCTAAAATTACAAAAATTAGCTGGGCGTGGTGGCACACACCTGTAATCCCAGCTAAGTCGGCAGGCTGAGGAACGAGAATTGCTTGAACCCAGGAGGCGGAGGTTGTAATGAGCCAAGATTGTGCCACTGTACTCCAGCCTGGGCGACAGAGTTAAGACTCTGTCTCAAAAAAAAAAAAAAAAAAAAAAAAAAAAAAAAAGAGAGAGAGAGAGAAGAAAAAGAAAAAAAACAAAAATAAAAACCAAAAAACAAAACTGTGATATATTTGAGAAGGAATAGATAAACCAGACTGAAACAGAGGGAAATTGTGGAAGACAGGCTGAAGAAACAGAAGTGAGGCCAGAATATGGAGGACCCTGACTACCAGGCTAAGGAGTTTGGACTTTTTCCCCCAACTGTTAATTTAAATCATTATTTTCAAAAAGATTAATTTCATGGCAATATAATAGACTGAATTATACAAGAATGAAAAAAATGGAAAATCCTGTAAGTTTAGAGACAGTGGTTGTCTAGGCATTAAGTGATGAGGACATAAAGTGTGACAGTTTAAGGCTAGGTGAACAAGATATTAAAAAAAAACAATAAAATCCAGCCTGGGCAACATAAGCAGACCTTGTCTCTAAGATTTAAAAACAAAACAAAACAAACAAACAAACAAACAACACAATGAGGAAAGGATAGTCTCTTTAATAAGTGGTGTTGAGCTGGGTATGGTGGCTCGCACCTGTAATCCCAGCACTTTGGGAGGCTGAGGTGGGGGGGGGGATCACTTGAGCCCAGGAGTTCAAGACCAGCCTGGGCAATGTAGTGAGACCCCATCTCTATAAAAAATTTAAAGAAAATTAGCCAGGCATGGTGACATACATCTGTAGTCCCAGCTACTCAGGAGGCCGAGGTGGGAGGATTGCTTGAGTCCAGGAATTCCAGGCTGCAGTGAGCTGTGATTGCGCCACAGCACTCCAGCCTGGGTGGAGACCCTATCTCAAAAGATAAACAATAAATTGACAAGATTCATAACTTACATGTAAGAGATTTTTAAAAAAGGAAAAAATTAAACACAACTCGGATTTCCAGGCTAAGTAACTAGAATCTACTTAAATATCTACTGGAATAAAATAGTTGGAGTGGAAAAATAGCTGGCTTGGGGAGATTAATAAAAGTTGGACAAACAGTGGCAATCCAATTTTTACTGGCATAGTCCCTGACAAAAATTTAATTTTTACCAACTTTGAAGTAATATTGAAAAAAACAAAACAAAACAAGAAGACACACTATCTACCTATAATTGCAAACCAAAAAGAAAAGTGGCAAATGGCAGCTTAGATATTCTCTGGCTAAATGTAGGTAGCAGATAATAGAGTGTTAAAGTAGAAATGTGTCTTCCCTATAGACAGGACCTTTCTGGATATAAAGTAAGAGATGTATCAAGTTTCTTTTTTTTGATTTTGAGACAGAGTCTCGCTCTGTCGCCAGGCTGGAGTGCAGTGGCGTGATCTCAGCTCACTGCAACCTCTGCCTCCCAGGTTCAAGCGATTCTTCTGCCTCAGCCTCCCAAGTAGCTGGGATTACAGGCGTGGACCGCCACGCCTGGCTAATTTTTTTAGTATTTTTAGTAGAGATGGGGTTTCACCACGTTGGCCAGGCTGGTCTCGATCTCCTGACCTCGTGATCCACCTGCCTCGGCAACCCAAAGTGCTGGGATAACAGGCGTGAGCCACCACACCAGGCCGAGATGTATCAAGTTTCATGTTTTAATTATATACAACTTTGTGAGAATGTTAAAGAGTATCCCAATTGGGAACTGTTGGCTTAATGGATTTGAATTAAATAAATGTTTGTCCTTGAAGCAAAATAAGAAGTAAATATTTAAAACTTATCAAACAAGTTTAAGAGTCACTTATCAGTACTGCGGCTGAAATTCTACAGTCAAAACAGCAGGTTTAAGCCAGGGCAAAAAATGTGTCACACGAGGAGAAAACAGTTGCAATTTCACTCAGTTGATCAAACTAAAAAAATACTAGGTTAATAAAAATAACCAAGGACTGTGAAAAGTCACGTCTATTTATAAGACTGCAATAAGCTTATTAAATGTGTAAAACTCTAGGAAGCAACGCAATGCACGAGTTGTCTTAAACATACAAATGACAAAGAAATTCCCTTTTTACTTCAGTTACCAGGACTCACCTTTATTGTCAAGGAATACATAACCATCAAAGCGATCCCTGAACAAAATAATGTCCTCTTGGTTTTTAAAGTTGATGTATGCTCTGGCATACATATGAGGATACAAACTGCAGAGAGGAAAGCAATTACGTAAATGTACTTGCAGGTGTCTGGCCCGATTACAAGTATGCATATATTAAAGACAAGCTCAAAAATCAAATGAAAAACAGTAGGATAAAAAGAATGAAAGAAATCTTTTTCATTTACCCCTTTCCTTTTTTTTTTTTTTTTTTTTTTTTTTTTTTTACCTCGTATCATTAGAAAAAAACTCAAAATAATCATGCTCAGGCATAGGTTGAAGATGTTCCTGAAGCTGCTCCTTGGTCAAAGTGGGAGGTAATCTTCGAATTACCACCTTAAGAAATGCATAAGGAAAATAAAATTAGTACAAATCAATTTTCTGTCATACCTGAAAGAATCACAGTTCCTGAAGAAGGCTGGGCTTTAAAATATGAGATCACTTGTAAAAACCCAGGAGAAAATATTCTTCTGCAGCCCAATGCTCAGAATTAGTCAAACATAATAGTAACGCGGTTTAAAAAAACCCTTGGAAATGAGAACCACCTGAAGCAAGGAAAAATCGCAGGTTTTGCTCTTTACAGCAGCCCTGCAGTTTACCAGGTTTGTGCATCATTTTCGATCACCCATTTTTTAACAGATCTAGTGGCAATAAATTAGTAAGCCAACGCTGGTCTTTGTGGGTGCCACGAAATCTTGATTTAGTAACAAGTTTCTCCCACGTCCAACACATCTTAAAATCCTTGCCCATTGAACTTAAGAATTCAAAACTCTAACGAATACAAAAAATCCACCCATTGCTCTCAAAATAGGATGCTCTCGATTTACCCTCCTGTACCATTAATCACCCTGCACTCTCCCCCAACTCGCCTCCATGAATAATATTCCCATCCCTCATGTCTCCTTCACTATTTAATATTTCTCCCCAATTACACCTTTAGTTCCTCATTCTTTATACCGTCGCTCTCCCCTCCCATTATCATCTCACAGCTCTGACCTAAACCCTTCCCGTTTGGGGAGTCCCCCCTTTTCCTCACCCCCACCCAGGATTTGGCCGGGAGGGGCTCTCCCCATTTCGGGTGAATGGATGAACCAGGATGATGCGACTTCCATTCAGGCGAAGAGATAGAAGGGGAACCTGAGAGAGAAAGGGGGCAGCCCCATTCCCAGCCATTCTCCCCGCGCTGCGGACTCGTCCCGCCCTCTCCCGGGCCAGCGGCCGACCGGGCACCTTGCTCAGCGCTTCTTTCTTCTCCTTGTTGCGATCCTGCTTATCTTCCCCCTTGGAGCTGTCCCCCGAGGTCCCACCACCGCTGCCTGTGGCCCCGGCGGGGGTTAACAGGGTTACTCGCTTCTCCTTAGGCCTGTGCTCCTTCTCTTCCTTCATGGCTACGTCCCCCGCTAAAGCGGCTTGGCCGGAACGGGGCTACCCCGGGCACAAACGGCTCCCGGAAAGCTCCCGTCAAAGCTCCGCCCCCAACAAATGCCCCTTGTGATAAGTCGGGCCCCACGTTCCGTTGGGTCCTGCCAAGCTCTCGCGAGACTTGGGCCTTTCCCAGTGCAAAGGTTTTAACACCTGGTTTTTACTTCCCGCCCGCCAAGTTCCTGCGCCACCCAATCCCCTCGCGGCCCAGACTCCCTCGGGGCCCGCCCCTTCGCGCGTCATTAGCAACTCCGCCATCTTGAAGTGACTCTGTCGGGGACTACAAATCCCGGCATACAAAGCAGCTACCCGCTTTTGTTGGGCGTTCAGGAGCCAGAGCTATCTCAGGGTCCCTGTTTGTGAGTAAATCGAATCCTTTCATCTTCAGAGTTTTCCACGTCGAAAGATAGGTTCTGCACGCTTAGTTTCCATCAGATAAACTCAATGCCGTCCAAATTTTGCCTCACTAGGGGAGCGACTTGTATTTTTTATCATTGAATTCAGAGGCTTTAGCATTTATTTTCCTACAACTAAAAGAAAAAGCCTAACATTTAAAAAACTTTATTTTCCTTATATTGATTAGGATTTACAGATACTTAGTAAATACTACAATATTAGCCGAGTTCAGTGGCGCACGCCTGTAGTCCCAGCTGCTCGGGAAGGTTGAGAAGAGAGGATCTTGAGCCCAGGAATTCGAGGCTGCAGTGAGCCATGATCGCGCCGCTGCACTCCAGCTTGGGCGACAGAGCGAGACCCTGTATATAAAAAAGAAGGATAATAATAAATAAACACAAGATACTGATATTTAAAGGAGTAATATGACTAAAATATACAAGATTTGTTTTCATCACCTTATTTTAGCAAAAGGATCCTTCTCCCCAGGTACTGATGTCCCACAGGGAGGGGAATAAAAATAAAACCCAACTTGATTTAGTTGCGATCACCATCTTCACTTAAAAAGGGCCAATTTTACATTATTTATAATAACTCCAAACTGGAAACAATCCAAATGTGAATCTAACAGTGATTATGTTGAGTGACAGAATCTAGACACAGAGTACATGTTGTACAATTCCATTTATATGAAATTTTAGAAAAATAAAACCACAGTGATAGAAAGCAGATCAGTCGGCCAGGCGTGGTGGCTCACGCCTGTAATCCCAGAACTTTAGGAGGCCAAGGTGGGTGGATCACCTGAGGTCAGGAGTTCGAGACCAGCCTGGCTAACTTGGCGAAACCCCGTCTCTACTAAAAACAAAAAAAAAATTAGCAGGGCGTGGTGGCGCATTCCTGTAATCCCAGCACTTTGAGAGGCTGAGGCAGGCGGATCACCTGAGATCAGGAGTTCGACACCAGCCTGGCCAACTTGGTGAAACCCTGTCTCTACTAAAATACAAAAATTATCTGGGCATGGTGGCAGGCGCCTGTAGTCCCAGCTATTTGGGAGGCTGAGGCAGGAGAGTCACTTGAACCTGGGAGGCGGAGGTTGCAGTGAGCCGAGGTTGTGCCACCGCACTCCAACCTGGGTGACAGAGTGAGACTCCATCTCAAAAAGAGAGAGAGACACAGACACCCATAGAGGACAGAAACCAAATTAAAGATGCAATAGGAGCCCAAGGCAGAAAGCTGCCTAAGGGCCAACTCCCATTTTTGCCGACCTCTAGGATATATTCCCCTGACTCTGCACTTAAATTTTCTCACTCCAATTGTCCAGCCTATTCTTGGATTCCTATTCCTGTGGCTAAAACGGTTTCCCTGTATTTGACATCTGTTACTCTTGCTTTCAGTACCTGGCCGTTCTTATGAGCCTTGTTGATGCATCGGCCTCTGACCTACTGCTTAGCTCTGCACTTGCATGTTGGTAGTGTATGCCTCTGTTTTGGTGTCCTCACTAGCTTTAAACCACCAGCTGTTTGTCAGTTGCCAGAATAAAGTGTCCCAGGGCTCAGTCCTTAGACCTCTTTTCTATGTACACTCACTCCTTTATTAATCTCATTCATTCTTTTGGCTTTTCTGTCTTTGCTGACAACTCTACTCTAGAATTTACATGTCCAGGCCGGGCGTGGTGGCTCACAGCTGTAATCTCAGCACTTTGGGAGGCCGAGGCGGGTGGATCACCTGAGGTCGGGAGTTCGAGACCAGCCTGGCCAACATGTGACATCCCGTCTCTACTAAAAATACAAAAAAATTAGCCGGGCGTGGTGGCAGGCGGCTATAATCCCAGCTACTCAGGAGGCTGAGGCAGGTGATTCGCTTGAACCCAGGAGGTAGAGGTTGCAGTGAGCCGAGATTGTGCCAGTGCACTCCAGTCTGGGCGACAGAGCGAGACTCCATCTCAAAACCAAAACAAAACAAAAAAAGAATTTACATCTCCAGCCCATACCTCCCTGATGATTTCCAGAGTCATGTATCCAACTGCCTATTGAACATCTCCACTTAAGACGTCTAACGTGTTCAGCCACTGAATGCATCCAAAACTGAACACTTGATCTTCCCCCACACCAACTGTATTAGCCTCCTATTCCTGCTGTAACATTACCGCAAATTTAGTGGGTTTAAATAATGCAAGTGTATTATCTTACAGTTCTGTAGGTTAAAAGTCCAACAAGGTTTTAGCTTTGTCCTGTGAGGGGGCAAAAAAATATAGTAATAATAAATAAATAAACAAACAAACAGTCCAATATGGGTCTCACTGGGCTAAAATCAAGGTGTTGGCAGGACTGAGTTCCTTCCTGGAGGCTCTAGGAGATAATAGATTTCCTTGTCTTTTTCAGATTCTTGAGGCGGCCCATATTCCTTGGCTTATGAACCCTTCGTCTTCAAGCATCTCTCTCTGACCCTGCCCCTACTTCTGTCTATTGTCTATATCTCTTTTATTCTCTGCCTTGCCATTCCAAGTTTTTTTTTCAGGGTCACAGCTCACTGAAGGCTTAAACTCCTGAGCTGAAGTGATCCTCCTGCCTTAGCCTCCCAAATAGCTGGGACTACAGGTGCATGCCACCATGCCCAGCTAATTTATTTTTATTTTTGTAGAGAAGGGGGTCTCACTGTGTTGCCCAGGCTGGTCTCCAACTCCTGGCCTCTGCACTTTCCCCTTTCACTTTGAAGGACTCCTGTGTTTACATTGTGTCTGCCTGTAAAATCCAGGATAATCTCCCTATTTTAAGGACAGCTGATTAGCAACCTTAATTTCCTTTTGCTATATAACCTAACACAGTCATGGGTTCTGGGGATTAGGATGTGTACAACTTTGGGGGAGATATTATTCTACCTAACACATACTGTAGACTTCCTTTTTGATGAAACTTTTAATTGCAGTATAACAGATGTACAGACAAGTGCACTAAAAGTAAGCATCCAGCTTGCTGAATTTTCACAAAGTGAACACACTTATGTAACCAGCATGTAGATCAAGAAACAAAACATTGCCAGCACTCCAGATGCTCTCTTCCTACTTGTTCCCAGTCATTTTCGCCACCAAGAATACCACTATCCTTTTTGCTTTTTCTTTTTTAGCAGCTACATCCTTTTATGAATGACTTCTAATACTATTGAGTTTGTCGTTTTGAACTTTATGTAAATTGAATCATACAGCATGTATTCTTTTATGTTAGGCTCCTTTCTCTCAACATTTATGACTGAGATTTATTTATTTATTTATTTAGAGACGGAATCTCGCTCTGTTGCCCAGGCTGAGGTGCAGTGGCGCCATCTTGGCTTACATCTTGGCTCACTGCAACCTCCACCTCCCGGGTTCAAGCGATTCTTCTGCCTCAGCCTCCCGAGTAGCTGGGAGTACAGGCATGTGCCACCACGCCCGGCTAATTTTTGTATTTTTAGTAGAAATGGGGTTTCACCATATTGGCTGTTGGATACAGTGAGTTCTAGATCTCTCTTCAAAGAATCAGTATGTCAGTATGTTCAGTTCTTTGTCCTCCATTGTAAAGTTTAACTTCCTTGTAGTTTCAGTAAACAACATTTTCCACCAGTTTTCATCAGTAGTTCACATCTGTTCCCCTGGTTACCTGCTCCGTCCTGACTCACCCCGGTCATCCGCTTTGACCTGAGTCACCCCTGGTCCCTGCTCTGACCTAAGTCACCTTTAGTTACCTGTTCCTAACCGTCCTTCCCACCAAACTATTCACCCCGCCACTCTGGCTCATACCCCCGGTCTCTTTAAAGTAGCCAATCAGAATTAGCTTAGACTGTGCAGTCCAACCCTAGCCAATAGGGGAGCGACACAGCAGTAGGGGCTACCTGTGTCAGGAATAAGAACCCCTTCCCCTCCCTTGTTCAGGTGTGCTCTCGCCATTACTCCATTCACGAGTTGCACCCTTCTGTAGAAGTAAAAATTGTCTTGCTGAGAAAATTAAATTTATGTTCGAGTGCTATTTCTTTGTGGCAGCGAGGAACAAGCATTTTGTTTCTAACATTGGCCAAGCTGGTCTTGAACTCCTGACCTCGTGATCCGCCCGCCTCGGCCCCCCAAAGTGCTGGGATTACAGGCTTGAGCCATCACGCCCAGCTTATTTATGTTATATGTAGCTGTGGATTATTCCTTTTCACTGTTACATAATATTCCATTGTATGAGTCTGCTACAATTTATCCCACTCTTAGGGGCTAATACAAATAGTGCTGCTGGGATTTTAGTGCATATTGTTTGATGATTCATGTCAGATACATACCTAGGAGTGGAATTGCTGGATCACAGAGTAAGCATATGCTCAACTTTAGTAGGTACTACCATAGAGTTTTCCAACAGGGTTGTACCAATTTACACTTAATCAGCAGTGTGTGAGAGTCCTGAGTGCTTCATACCCTTCCCAACATCTGGTATTGTCTCGTGGGTGTGTAGGGGTGCCTCATTGTAGTTTCACTTTGCATTTCTCTAATGATTAAGTTAAGCACCTTTTCATACATTTTTCACTGTGTGCCTTTCTATCCTTTTGGTTATTGCACCAGGTTGTTATATTATTTATGCCAGAGCAAAAGAAACAAAACAAAACAGGGATGGTGATATGGCTCCTTTCCACCAAGTAAGGGGGAGAACAAGAATAAGTGTGTGCGTGTGTGTGACAGAGAGGGAGAAAGAGAGCTGTCCCTAAAGTTCCTCACACCACTGATTCTCACAGTTTCACTGTATGCTCCAAGGTTCCTCTTCCCACTTCTGATGATGAGCAGTATCATGTTTGGGACCCCACTTTAGAAAAGCAGAAGGAGGCTCTGCCTGTAATCCCAACACTTTGAGAGGCTGAGGTGGGAGGATTACTTGAGCCCAGGAGTTCGAAATCAGCCTGGGCAACATGGCAAAACCCGTCTCCACAAAAAATTAAAAAATTAGCCGAGTGTGGTGGCACACGCCTGTGGTCTCAGCTACTCAGGAGGCTGAGGCGGGAGGATAGCTTGAGCCCGGGAGTTAAGGCTGCAGTGAGCTGTGATCGCGCCACTGCACTCCAACCTGGGTGACTGAACAATACCCTGTCTCAAAACAAACAAACAAACAAACAAACAAAAACCCAGAAAGAAAATATCTATGCACAAATGGAAGAATCTTACTTTAAAACATCTTCCCTGCCCTCCATTGAACAGCCTACTTTTAATAAATTGTCTTGCCCGTTTTTTATTAATTCCTTTCACAAATAAAACTCCTTGTGGAAATCTTGTGGAACTGCCTGGTGTTCAGCTCCATCTAGCTTAAAGGTGGTTTAATATCCAATTTTAAGATCAAATTGACTTTTATTTAAATGTTATATTCAATGTTGTTTTTAATTAATTCTTGACCCAGATCAGCTCTGAAATTATCCAAATTCTAAACAGATAATTAGGAAAGGAGTTGGATAATTTGTACAGTACAAAAAATTATTTCACATGAGCGCCTGCTGATCCTAATATTACCTATGAAAGAAAGGGTAATATTTTATGAATTAGCCAAGTTAAAAATATGTATGAGAACGTTGGACTCCTTCCCAGTCAGTGCATAAAGGAGGCTTACATAGTATAATTATTTGAAGTACCTTCCCACAGTTTAAGGATTATAACAAAAGATGTTAACCAGCTATTCCTGATGTCTACTGATGACATAAAACAGGAGGAGGTGGCCGGGCGCAGTGGCTTAGTAATCCCAGCACTTTAGGAGGCCGAGGTGGGCAGATCACTTGAGGTCAGGAGTTCGAGACCAGCCTGGCCAACATGGTGAAACCCCATCTCTACTAAAAATACAAAAATTAGCTGGAAGTGGTGGCGAGCACCTGTTATCCCTGCTACTTGGGAGGCTGAGGCAGGAGAATCACTTGAACCTGGGAGGCGGAGGTTGTGGTGAGCAAGATCGCGCTACTGCACTCCAGCCTGGGCAACAGAGTGAGACTCTGTCTCGAAAAAAAACAGGAGGAGCTAACGAACAATATAAGGAATTCAGTCACATGGGAAACAGAGATGAATTTCTCAATTAAGAAAAGTTTTTAGTTTAAAATTGGTAGCTGAGCCTTGGAGGAGTGACATTAGATTCTGAGGGAGAATACAAGTTGAGTATGCCTTATCTGAAATGCTTCAGGCCAGAAGTGTTTTGGATTTCAGAAGTGTTTCGAATTTTGGAATATTTGCATATATGTAATGAGATAACTTGGGGATAGGACCCGAGTCTCAACATGAAATTCATTTATGTTTCATATGCCCCTTGTACACAGAGCCTGAGGGTAATTTTAATTTTTTCCTTGGAGACACTGAATAAACTGTGTGTCGTGTGCCTGTGTTTTGTCTGTGGCCTGTCCCACGAGGTCAGGTGTGGAATTTTCCACTTGTGATATCATGTCAGTGCTCAAAAAGTTTCAGATTTTGGGGCATTTCAGATTTTGGATGCTCAAACTGTACCACACATGTAAACTTTATTTATTTATTTATTTTTGAGATGGAGTCTCGCTCTGTTGCCCAGGCTGGAGTGCAGTGGCATAATCTCGGCTCACTGCAGCCTCCACCTCCCAGGTTCAAGCTATTCTCCTGCCTCAGCCTCCCAAGTAGCTGGGATTACAGGCGCCAGGCATGGGGCTAATTTTTGTATTTTTAGTAGAGACGGGATTTCACCATGTTGGCCAGGCTGTTCTCAAACTCCTAAGCTCAAGTGATTCTCCCACTTCGGCCTCCCAAAGTGCTGGGATTACAGCCATCAGCCACCGCACCCAGCCGCACTCATGTAAACTTGTAAGTAAATCCAGTAAGCTTTAAAAATCCTGAAGTTGTGTAATTTTCTCAGGGGAATAATTTTACAGATATAAGCGTAGAAAATTATCAGTTAATTCTATTTCTATAATGTAGACTTAGAAAGATCCTGTGTACTGAGAGTGAGATGAAATTTGGACAAAAGGAGACTTATGGACTTTCACAACAACAAAACAATCATGATCAAAGCTTATTTTTGCCCTGTGCTGGGCACTTTGTGTGCGTTAACTTGGTTAGTCCTCACACCAGCCCTATGAATTGGGTACTGTTGTTTTCCCTGTTTTGCAATGAGTGAAATTAAGACACGTGGTCACTCAAACCCAAAATTACATGGCTAGAAAGTAATACAGCTGATTCATAAATCTAAATTACATCTCCAAGGCTGGTAGTTAAAAAAACAAAACAAAACAAAACGAAAACTCTAAATCCTGTGAGTTTGTGTAGGGGCTATTAAAAAAAACTAGAAAAAATTATAGAGTTATCTTAAAAATACTGGTAAATTCTCAGATGTAAAAGTAATGTTAATAAAATTAATAAAGTGTGTGTTACATTACAAAAATATGAAGAGATTATTTATGTCAAATGTTAAATGCAGTAACACATTATATGGATATGAAAGTAAGGAGGCCGGGCGTGGTGGCTCACGCCTGTAATCCCAGCACTTTGGGAGGCCGAGGCAGGTGGATCACCAGGTTAGGAGTTCAGGACCAGCCTGGCCAACAGAGTGAAACACCATCTCTACTAAAAATACAAAAATTAGCCAGGTGTGGTGGCACGCACCTGTAATCCCAGCTACTTGCGAGGCTGAGGCAGGAGAATTGCTTAAACCTAGGAGGCGGAGGTTGCAGTGAACCAAGACCATGCCATTGCACTCCAGCCTGGGCAACAGATTTGAGACTCCATCTCAAAAAAAAAAAAAAAGGCTGGGCACGGTGGCTCACACCTGTAATCCCAGCACTTTGGGAGGCGGATCACAAGGTCAGGAGATCGAGACCATCCTGGCTAATACGGTGAAACCCCATCTCTACTAAAAATACACAAAAAATTAGCTGGGCATGGTGGCGCACGCCTGTAGTCCCAGCTACTCGGGAGGTTGAGGCAGGAGAATCACTTGAACCTGGGAGGTGGAGGTTGCAGTAAGCTGAGATCGCACCACTGCACTCCAGCCTGGGCAACAGAGCAAGACTCCGTCTAAAAAAAAAAATAGCCAGGCGTGGTGGTACACGCCTGTAATCCCAGCTACTTGGGAGGCTGAGACAGGAGAATTGCTTGAACCCGGGAGGCATAGGTTGCAGTGAGCCGAGATCTTGCCATCGCACTTCAGCCTGGGTGACAGAGTGAGACTTCGTCTCAAAAAAAAAAAAAAAAAAAAAAAAAAAACAACAACAAAAAAACCCAAAAGAAACGAATTAGATTAAAGAAAGCTCTGATATATAGAGCTCTTAAATCCCTCAGAATTTCCTGGGTCATAGTAGCATCTTTTGTTTTAATGAGGTGACTCTTGGTGGGATCCTGGATAGCCTCAGGATGAGGGCTGGTTGCCAGGGGAACCAATCATGTAATTAGAGGGTTGGAACTTTCAACCCCACATCACCCCACAAACCTAGACCTCTGGGGAGGGGAGAAGGGCTGAAGGTTGAGTTGATCACCAATGGCCAGTGATGTAATCAATCATGCCTATGTAATGAAGCCTCCATAAAAGTCCCAAAGGACTGAGTTCTGAGAGCTTCTGGCTAGCTGGACATGAGTTACCTTGAGGGTGGTTCTCTGAGAGAGAGAGCATGGAAGCTCTGGGCCCCTTCTCACATGCCTTGCCCTACACAGCTTTTCTATCTGACTATTTGTCTATATGCTTCGTAATATCCTTTATAATAAATGAGTAAATTTAAGTAAAGTGTTTCCCTGAATTCTGTGAGCTACTCTAGCAAATTAATGGAACCTGAGGAGAGGGTAGTAGAAACCCCTGATTTATAGCTGGTGGGTCAGAAGTATAGATGACAACCTACTACTTACTATTGGCATTTGAGGTGGGGGGCAGTCTCATAGGACTGAGCCCCAAATCTCTGTATAGGATCTATGGGATCTGATGCTATCTCCAGGTAGGCAGTGTTGCAATTGAATTGATTTAGAGGAGATCCAGCTGATGTCAGCTGGAGAATTGCTTGGTTGGTGTATGTGTGTATTTCCCCACACATTTTGGTGACCACAGGTGGAGTGTTCTGTGTTTCCTTGAGTGTGAGAGTAGGAAAAACACTTTGTTTTGTTTTCCTATCTTTAAAACATCCAAAAATCAATTACTGTAATAGACCATATCAGTAGAATAAAAAGCAAAAACCACATAATCATCTCAATAGATGCAGAAAAAACATTTGCCCCAAATCCAACTCCTTTTCATGATAACAACACTCAACAAACTAGGAATACAGGGGAACTTTTCTCAACTCAGAAAAGAGCATCTACAAAAAACTCGCAGCTAATAACATACTTAGTGGTGATAGACTGGATGTTTTCCTCCTAAGATCGGGAACAAGAGAAGAATGTCTAATCTCACCACCTCTATTCAACATTGTCCTGGAAGCTCCATCAATGGCAACTGGGCAAGACAATGAAATAAAATGTATTCAGATTGGAAAGGAAGAACTAAAACTTTATTGGCAGATGACATAGCCTTAGTTCATGTACATAGAATATCGTGGTCATGTATATAGAAAATCCTAAGGAATCCACTAAAAAACAACCTGCTAGGACCAATAAATGAGTTCAGCATGGTTCCAGTATATAAGATCAATATTGGAAAAAAATAAATTTTATTTCTATATACTGTTGATGAATAATCTAAAAATGAAATTAAGAAAATTATTCTATTTGCAATAGCATCAAGAACAAAATATTAGGAATAAATTTAACAAAGGAAGTGCAATACTTATTCTCTAAATACTATAAAACATTGTCAAAAGAAGTAAAAGATTTAGCTGGGTGCAGTGGCTCATGCCTGTAATCCCAGCACTTTGGGAGGCTGAGGTGGGCGGATCACATGAGGCCCGGAGTTCGAGACCAGACTAGCCAAGAACGTGAAACCCCGTCTCTACTAAAAATACAAAAATTAGCCGGGCATGGTGGCAGGTGTCTGTAATCCCGGCTACTTGGGAGGCTGAGGCAGGAGAATCACTTGAATCTGGGAGGCAGAGGTTGCAGTGAGCCGAGATCGTACCACTGTACTCCAGCCTGGGCGACAGAGCCAGACTCCGTCTCAACAAAAAAAAAAAAGAAAAAAAAATTAGCCAGGCATGGCGTTGTGCACCTGTAGTTCTAGCTCCTCAGGAGGCTGAGGTAGGAGGATCATTTGAGCCCAAGAGTGTGAGGCTTCAGTGAACTATAATCTGGCCACTGCACTCTAGCCTGAGTGACAGAGTGAGACCCTGTCTCTTTCTCTCTCTATATATATACATATATAAAAAGTTAAACATAGACTTAACCATATGACCCAGCAACTACACTCCTAAGTATATACCCAAAGGAATTGAAAACAGACACTCAAACAAATACATGTACACCCATAGTCAGAGCTAAAAGGTAAATGAACAAATATCCATCAACAGATGATTGGATAATAAGCAAATTGTGTTCTATGCATACAATGGAATACTGTTTAGCCATAGAAAGGAAGTACTGATACATACTACCATGTGGATGAACCTTGAAAACTAAATGAAAGAAGCCAGACATGAAAGATTACATATTGCAATTCCATTTATATGAAATATCTAACATAGGCTGGGCGAGGTGGCTTACGCCTGTAATCCCAGCACTTTGAGAGGCCGAGACGGGCAGATCACGAGGTCAGGAGTTTGAGACTAGCCTGGTCAACATGGTGAAACCCCATCTCTACTAAAAATACAAAAATTAGCAGGGCGTGGTGGCACGCACCTGTAATCCCAGATACTTGGGAGGCTGAGGCAGGAGAATTGCTTGAACCTGGGAGGTGGAGGTTGCAGTGAGCTGAGATCACTCCACCGCACTTCAGCCTGGGTGACAGAGCAAGACTCCGTCTCGGGAAAAAAAAAAAAAGAAAAGAAAAGAAATATATAACATAATTAAATCCACAGAGAATGCAGATTGGTGGTTGCCAGGGATTGGGGGGGTTGGTGGAGGGGAGGAGGAAATGAGGAGCATTTGCTTAATGGGTGTGGGGTTTTCTTCTGGGGTGATGAAAACAATGTTTTGGAACTATATAGAGGTGGTAGTTGCACAACATTGCAAATGTATTAAATACCACTAAATTGTTTGCTTTAAACTGGTTAATTTTATGTTATGTAAATTTCACCTCAGCAAATAAAAATGTGTTTACAGAAAGGTTCAACAGCCAGGCGTGGTAGCTCACATCTGTAATCCCAGCGCTTTGGGAGGCTGAGGGATGAGGATTGCTTGAGCCCAGGAGTTCCAGAGCAGCCTAGGCAACATAGGGAGACCCCTGTCTCTACCAAAAAAAAAAAAAAAAAAAAGCCGGGTATCATGGCCCACACCTGTAGTTCCAGCTACTTAGGAGGCTGAGGTGGGAGGATCACTTGAACCCAGGAGGCGGAGGGTGCAGTGAGCTGAGATCGCGCCACTACACTCCTGCCTAGGTGACAGAGTGAGACTGCATCTCAAAAAAAAAAAAAAATCAATATAGGGATTACCTGAGGGTGTGATCCTGAGATCCTGAGATCCTGAGGGTGGGATCCTGAGATCCTGAGGGTGTGATCCTGAGGGTGTGATCTGGAGGGGATCCTTGAGGGGCTTCTTCAGTGTTTTCAGTCTTGTAGTTCTTGATCCGGGTGGTGGTTATGCAGGTGTTCTTCTATAATTATTGGTTCTATTACAAAGTTGTGTTTTATGCACTTTCCTGCCTCAGGCCTTTGTACTAGGTGTTCTCTGTCTGGAATGCTCTTCTCCCCAATATCTGTTTCATGTAGGTCTCTGCCCAAATGTCACCTTATCAGAAGAGGCCCCTCCCTGACTACCATATATAAAATAGCATTCCCCTACACCCCTGCACTCTTAGCCCATTACCTTGCTTTATTGTTTTTCATAGCACTCATCACAATCTGATATATATATATATATATCTGTCACTGTCTCTCATGTACGTTCTTTTTTTTTTTTTTTTTTTTTTTTTTTAGATGGGTTCTCTGTCACCCAGGCTGGAGTGCAGTGGCATGATCACATCTCACTGCAACCTCAAACTCTCAGGCTGAAGGGATCTTCCTGCCTAAGCCTCCTGATTAGCTGGGACTACAGGCACATGCCACCATCCCTTGCTAAGTTTTTTATTTTTTATTTTTTGTAGAGATGGGGTCTCACTTTGTTTTCCAGGCTGGTCTCCAACTCCTGGCCTCAAGTGATCCTCCTGCCTCAGCCTCCTAAAGTGCTGGGATTACAAGTGTGAGCCACTGTGCTCACTTCATGTAAGTTCTATGAAAACAGGGACTTGTGTGCTTTCATGACTGTATCTCCAGTGCTTAATGCCTGTCATGTAGTGGGTGATCAATACAAATTTATTAAATGAATGTTCACAGCCACCAGTCTAGTCCAGTCTACCATGATCTGACTTGGACCAGTGCACCACCCCCATAACTGATCTCCCTGTTTCATGTCTGGCTGCCTTCAATCCATTCCCCACTCTTCAGAATTATCTTTTTGAAATTTAGATCTGATCATTTCATTTTCCTTTTTAAACCCTTAAAAAAAATTTTTTTTTGGGACGGAGTCTCACTCTGTCACCCAGGCTGCAGTGTAGTGGTGCAGTCTCGGCTCACTGCAACCTCTGTGCACCCCCAACCCCGGGTTCAAGCACTTCTCCTGCCTCAGCCTCCTGAGTAGCTGGAATTACAGGTGCGTGCCATCACCCCTGGCTAATTTTTGTATCTTTAGTAGAGACGGGGTTTCACCATGTTGGTCAGGCTGGTCTCGAATTCCTGACCTCGTGATCCGTCCACCTCGGCCTCTCAAAGTGCTGGGATTACAGGTGTGAGCCACCGCGCCCAGCTCCCCCCACTTTTTTTTTTTTTTTTTTTTGAGACAGAGTTTTGCTCTGTCTCCCAGGCTAGAGTGCAGTGGCGCAACCTTGGCTCACTTCAACCTCCAACTTCCAGGTTCAAGGGATTCTCCTGCCTCAGCCTCCCAAGTAGCTGGGATTAAAGGTGCCCGCCACCACACCCAGCTAATTTTTTGTATTTTTACTAGATACGGGGGTTTCACCATGTTGGCCAGGCAGGTCTCGAACTCCTGACCTCAAGTGATCCGCCCACCTCGGCCTCCCAAAGTGCTGGGATTACAGGCGTGAGCCACTGCGCCTGGCCCTTAAAATGCTTTCATGGCGCATTTTTGCCCTTCAGATAAAGTCCAAAGTCCTTAACATGACTTGCAAGGTGTCTGCTCTTTGGCCCTGACTACCTTGTCTCTTTTCCCCAGCCACCTTAGACTGCCTTGAGTTTTTAGCTGGAGGCAGTCTCTCACATCAGGGCCTTAGTATATATACTTGTCCCTCTACCTGAGATACTCTTTCTCCAACTCACCTCTCGGGTCTCAGTTTGAGGCTCATTTCCTAGGGGAGACATAGGTGCCCTGACCTTTCAAACTAGGTAAGCTCCTTTAGGGTCCAGCTGCAACCTCATCTCTTCTGGAGCGCTTGCTTCCCTCTACATATTTAGTTTCTTTTAAATTGTAAGAATAACTATTTAGTTCCCACCTATGAAATGAAGTTGTACCATTTAATTAAAGGTGATGAAAATATTCCTGAACTGTAGAAAATCTAATCATAAGCTTGTAAACATGAAAAGTACTTTGAGTACACTATTGATTTAGGTGCTTTTATGGAGTTACGGTCCCTTTTAAGAATCTGCTGAATGCTACGGACTCCAGAATAATGCTAATTTGCAAGTACATTGTATACTTTTTCAAAATTCACAGAAAAGGCTGGGTACGGTGGCTCACGTCTGTAATCCCAGCACTTTGGGAGGCCAAGGCAGGCAGATCACTTGAGGCCAGGAGTTCCAGACCAGCCTGGCCAACACAGTGAAACCCCATCCCTACTAAAAATACAAAAAACTAGCTGGACGTGGTGGTGCATGCCTGTAATTCCAGCTACTTGGGAGGCTGATGCAGGAGGATTGCTTGAACCTGGGAGGCAGAGGTAGCAGTGAGCCGAGATTGCGCTACTGCACTCCAGCCTGGGCGACAGAGTGAGACCCTGTCTCAAGACCAAAAAAAAGAAAGAAGAAAAAAAGATTCACAGACAAGTATTAAAAAACGTCATGTGGAGAGTAGTGCACAAACGTCATCTTTCTCTTGCCCTCTCAACTCTTTAAGACTGATTTATGCTCTTAATTCTGTCGCTTCTCTGTTCTACCTCCTAGAATTTAGTCATCAGCAGCATTCTTTCACCTTTTATCATCTGTGTCTTCTCCTGGACCTTTTCTCTCAGCTTATATAATAGATAACAATTCAAAGTATATCTTTTTCCATAACACTTTATTCTACTTTTGAATAACTTTTTTTATTTTTAGTTTTTAGAGATGGGAGTCTTGCTATGTTGCCCATGCTGTTCTCAAACTCCTGAGCTCAAGTGATCCTCTAATCTTGGCCTCATGAAGTCCTGGGATTACAGGCATGAGCCACTGTGCCCAACCCTGAATAACTTTTTTAGTATAAATTATCAGAAATAGTTAAAAAAATGAACATTTTTTCTGGTTCTTTTGCTACTCATTGCCATATTTTCCTCTCTCTCTTTTTTTTTTTTTTGAGACAGGGTCTCACTCCTGTCACCCAGGTTGGAGTGTAGTAGCGCAATCATGGCTCACTGCAGCCTTGATCTTCTGGGTTCAAGGGATTCTCCCACCTCAGCCTCCTGAGTAGCTGGGACTACAGGTGCACATCACCACACCCGGCTAAAATTTTTGCTTGTTTTTTGTAGAGACGGGGGTCTCCCTGTTGCCCAGGCTGGTCTCCAACTCCTGGCCTCAAGTGATCCTCCCATCTCAGCCTCTAAATGTGCTGAGATTACAGGCGTGAGCCACTGCGCCTTGCCTCCGTGACACTTTTCATTTATTTCCTTTTCGTCCGAAGCTTTGTGTAGGACATGACACTTTTCAAAATGCTTTCCTAGGCCAGGTATGGTGGCTTACGCCTGTAATCCCTGCATGTTGGGAAGCTGAGGCGGGAGGATTGCTTGAAGCCAGGAGTTTGAGATGGGCTTGGGCAACATAGGAGATCCTATTTGAAATTAAAAGAAACGAAACAGGCAGGGCACGGTGGCCTGTAATCTCAGCACTTTAGGAAGCCCAGGCGGGTGGATCACATGAGGTCAGGAGTTCGAGACCAGCTCAGGAGGCTGAGGCAGGAGAATTGCTTGAACCTGGGAGGTGGAGGTTACAGTGAGCTGAGATTATGCCACTGCATTCCAGCCTGGGTGGCACAGTGAGACTCTGTCTCAAAAACAAACAAACAGTCATTATTTAATGTCCAGCTCCATGAGGGCAGGGGCTGTGTCCATCTTGTTCACTGCTAATATCCCCCATGCCAAGCACAGTGCCTGATAGAGAGTAGCTACTCAAAGAATATCTTTAGGCCGGGCGCAGTGGCTCATGCATGTAATCCCAGCACTTTGGGAGGCCGAGGCGGGCGGATCACGAGGTCAGAAGTTCAAGACCAGCCTGACCAATATGGTGAAACACTGTCTCTACTAAAAATACAAAAATTAGCTGGGTGTGGTGGTGCACGTCTGTAGTCCCAGATACTCGGGAGGCTGAGGCAGGAGAATTGCTTGAACCTGGGAGGCGGAGGTTGCAATGAGCCAAGATCGCGCCACTGCACTCCAGCCTGGACAACAGAGCAAGACTCTGTCTCAAAAAAAAAAAAAAAAAAAGAATATCTTTAAAGGGATTAATGAATGTGAATAAAAACCACTAACCCAGAATTTATTCTTGCATCTGTTTCATGGGATTAGCCCAAATTCTAGCCATGTCAATAAAAATTTACTAATCATTTGGCCTAACTGGCCTCCCGGCCTCGTGTTCCATCTCCCTTGTGAGCCATCCTATAGCCGCAACCACAGTAACACTAAAACAAACAAACAAACAAAAAAACCCAAGTCTGATTGTGTTCTCTTCCGAAACCTCTGCTATCTCCCCCGCTGCCTACAGAATACAGTCAACGCTCCTCAGCTTGGATTCAAGGCTTTGGCCCCAATCTCCCTTTTTAAACCTCTCTAGGCTTATTTATTAAGTGCTTATTATATGCCAAGCACTAGGCTAGTCACTGAGTTCATAAACCAGTTGGAGAGACAGGTACATTGACTAATTTTAATAAGGTGTGATCAGCACTATTACAGAGACTGTGAGAACACAGATAGTTTCAGGTAATGGATGATAAAATATTGTTTTTGCCCTCTGCAGGTTCACGAGTTCTGTCTACAATAGCAATGTCCAATACAGTGGTCAGACACATTTCAAGTGCTCAATAGCCACCTGAGGCTAGTGTCTGTCACACTGGATAGCTGAGCACAGATACTTTTATCACCCATGGATGTGGGGGTTAACTATAGCTGCTTCCAAGACAGCAAGGGAGCCAGGCTCGGTGGCTCACACCTGTAATCCCAGCACTTTGGGAGGCCGAGGCAGGTGGATCACGAGGCCAGGCGATCGAGACCATCCTGGCTAGTATGGTGAAACCCCGTCTCTACTAAAAATACAAAAAAAAAAAAAAAAAAATTAGCTGGGTGTGGTGGCATGCGCCTGTAGTCTCAGCTACGCGGGAGGCTGAGGCAGGGGAATCGCTTGAACCGGGGAGGCGGAGGTTGCAGTGAGCTGAGATCGCGCCACTGCACTCTAGCCTGGGCAAAAGAGCGAGACTCCGTCTCAAAAACAAATAAATAAATAACCAAGACAGCAAGGAACATTTCCCATATGTGAAGCCTGTGGTGCTAGCTACCAATTCCCCAAACACAACCCCTCTCCCCCACACCTTGGCTCGGGTATATTTTGTAGTACAGGCTCCCAAGAGAAAGAATGCATGAAAGTACTTTGTAAACTATTAAGTGATACAGAAATGTGATATAATAAACAGGCTCAGAGGTCTTGCTTTCATCATGGCTTTGGTTACTTCGAGCAAATTATAGCTCTTTTCTCAAACTACTCCCACCCCTATAATTGATGCCAAAGTGTTCTGAAAAGAAACACAGGCAAAATGGTTATCCTAGGGCTAAAAATCCTGATTATACCTACCTTGAAGCTTTTAATCCAGGACCCTACTTCACCACCCGCCTTCTCTGTCACTTTCTCTACAAAGGAAGGACACGAAGTAAGACTTCCAAAAGAACAAAATGTTTATTTTTTAAATTTAAGAATTATGGGAAACCTAAGTAATGGGAATTGCATTCTCATCGGGGTCTTCTGGCAAGTCGGAAGCACCACCCTCTCCTGTAGCTCGATGCTTCTCTAGTTTAGCAATCAATTCTTTCGCTGGATTGAAGACGCCATTGGTCTGCTGGTCACAGACATAGCAGCGCGGGGTGGTGCGGAAATGCTGCAGTGCACAGCTCTCGCAGAAATAATGCCTGCACTTGGTGACAACTGGGTTTTGGAAGCTCTGGCGACAGATGAAACACTTGAATGGTATTTCCTCATCATCGCTTCCCACTTCATAGTTTTCATCCTCATAGACACCATAGCGACCCTCATCAAGCTCACGTTCGATCTGCCACCCATGCTTGTAATCTGAACGGTCATGGAGGAATTTGCAGCTGTCTCCGAAGCCGCAGAAGCCAGTCTCTTTGTAGTCCTTACAGATGTCGGGCTGGTAATCCCAGCGCACGGTGGCACGTAGATGCTCGGGCGCTCGGATGGGGCCCTTCCTCACCATCCCGGAAGAGGCATTGCCCATAGACGTATCCTTGGGCTTCATGTATTTCTGATAATTGTTGATTCCCCGATAGATCTTGTCATCCTCCTTGCCCCTCAGCTCCTCCTGGATCTTCTGGCTGCGCTCAAAGATGGCTTGTGCATCGCGCTCTTTCTCTGTGTCCAGCTCATAGACAGCTGTCGCTCCCATATCCTCTGGTCCCACGGGTTTCGCCGAACGGGTGGATTTATAAACCACGCCGAGACTCTCGGGCTCATTTTCCTCTTCCTCTTCGCTGCTCAAGTCGCCGTAAGCCGCCTTCTGTTTACCACTGTCACGGGTCTTCTGTATCATTGGATTGTGGGTCACCCGCTTCTTTTCCGGTCGAACCACAGTGCAGCCTTCGTCGCTACTGCTGCCGCTTTCTCCGGGCTCTGGGTCGCAGGCCGGGCGCTTTCTGCGTCCAGCAGCCCCTTTCCGCCCAGGCTTTTTGAAAAGGAAGGTGCACACCTGATCCACCGCCTTTCCTGGAGAAAGCTGCTCTGCCATTTTAGAGTCCCGAGCTCCGAAACAGCCGTGGCTGCCTGGGTTGCACTTGGCCCCTGCACGTCACTCCACGTTGCGCGCTCCGCCGGGAGTCGAAGCAAAAGACGCTGACGGAAGAGGACTGCGAGAGCGCGAGCACCCGTCTCTCTTGTGCCCTAGCAGATTCCGTCGCTTCTTCCGGAGCCGTACTGGCACCGCCCCGCTCGCGGGCGGCCGCGGGGCTTGCTGGGAAGAGAGGCGAAGCCAGGTCACCTTTCAAGGACCCAGAAGTAGGGTTTTGGCCTAGGTAACGGGGCAGAGATGTGGTTCGAGATTCTCCCCGGACTCTCCGTCATGGGCGTGTGCTTGTTGATTCCAGGACTGGCTACTGCGTACATCCACAGGTTCACTAACGGGGGCAAGGTAAGCCGGCTTCGGCCCGGGGGCCGACTCCACGGGCTGATTTCCGAAAAGGGTGGTGGGCAGGGAGACCGTCAGCCTGCGAACCCTCTCTCCGAGGTCGGCCCTCTACTTGCTTCCGGTTGCCTAGAAGCTGAGGCTTGCGAAACGAAGCCCGATAGAAACCACATCCTGCTCTAGTGAAAAACAGCGTTTCTGGGTGTATCAGAGTGGGCCTTACGGCAGAGTAGCGACGCGGGGGCCGGGAAGGTAGATTAGAAGAGGTGGCTCAAGCCTGAGAATCGCTCACTGCAACCTCCGCCTTCTGGGTTCAAGAGATTCTCCTGGTTGGGCGCGGTGGATCACGCCTGTAATCCCAGCACTTTGGGAGACCGAGGCGAGCGGATCACCTGAGGTCGGGAGTTCGATACCAGCCTGACCAACATGGAGAAACCCCGTCTCTACTAAAAATACAAAATTAGCTGGGCGTGGTGGCGCATGCCTGTAATCCCAGCTACTCGGGAGGCTGAGGCAGGAGAATCACTTGAACCCAGGAGGCGGAGGTTGCGATGAGCCGAGATCGCGCCACTGCACTCCAGCCTGGGCAACAAGAGCGAAACTCCGTCTCAAAAAAAAAAAAAAAATAGATTTTCCTGCTTCAGCCTCCCGAGTAGCCGGGACCACGCCTGGCTTTTTTTTTTTTTGTAGAGACGGGGTTTCATCATGTTGGCGAGGCTGGTCTCGAACTTCTGACCTCGGGTGATCCACCCGCCTTGATCTCCCAAAGTGCTGGGATTACAGGCGTGAGCCGCCGCGACCGGCCACCCTTGACTTTTTTATTCCCCACTTTCTCTTGCAAGCCTTTAGGAATTTACTGCGAGATCTTGTTTTTTTACATCAGGATTCATTTTCCCCTCTTCCTAGCCCTTCACATCATCTCTAGAGTACAGAGTATAAATTTATTTACTTTTTGATTTTGTTACTGTTCTTCACGTGTGATCTACAGCTGTTGTTTCTTAGTGTCCCAAAAGGCAACAACTAGATATTTCTTTTCTTTTTTTTTTTTTTAAAAAAAAGGAAAAAATATTCATGTTGGTTAAAATAGTGTAAAAAGTCACAGGTACCAACTTAATCCTAAAGTTTAGTGGTCTGATTTTATTTAGGAGATTCTGTTCTTGTACTACTAATTTGCATTTTTATTTAAACGATGATTCCATTTCTCTGGAATGTCCCTTTTAAAAATTGTAATATCTATCAATTGGGTCACTCACTTTTATAAACTGCAACAATAATTGTCTCTTATTTGAAGGAAAAAAGGGTTGCTCATTTTGGGTATCACTGGAATCTGATGGAAAGAGATAGGCGCATCTCTGGAGTTGATCGTTACTATGTGTCAAAGGTAAGATGCCACTCTGATGCCAGCCTTTTGCCAGGGTTGAGGTGGGTTCTGGTAATGCCTTGCCAAGGGTCATACAGTGCTAATATATAACTAGCATTTTCTTATCTACTAGTGAGGTTGGCATCTTTTTACATATTTAATCTTTTATATTTCTTTTTTTTTTTTAGTTTTTCTTCTGTCATATATTTCTTATTCTGTGGATTGTTGCCTATATCCTTTGCCTGTTCCATTGTCTTTTTCTTTTTGAGCTATGGTTCTTTATATATTCTAGACTTTAATTTTTTTGTCTATTTTATATATGACATTTTTCCCAGTCTGCTGTTTGTCTTTTTCACTTTATGATGTTTTTCATCAGGTAGTTCTAAATTTTGATATTCAATGTATCATGTTTTGTTGTTCTGGATTCTAGGTTTTTATGTCTCCCGTACAAAGGCCTTTTCTATCTAAGATTATAAAAATACGTTCAAAAAATAAAATAGAGACAGTCTTGCTGTGTTGCCCAGGCTGGCCCTCAAACTCATAGGCTCAAGTGATCTTCTTGCCTCAGCCTTTGGAGGAGCTGGGACTGCAGGTGTGCCACTATACCTGGCTCATAAAAATACTTTTAAAAAATAATTTCTCCTAATATTGTTAGTTTCTTTAAAAAATTAGTTATTTGGTTACATCTACAGGTCATTTTGGAGTATAATGTGAAGGGAGGATTAACTTTACTTTTTTCCAACAGGTAGCTAGTTATCACAATTACCCATTTATAGAAGAGTTTAGTAGTCCTAGCTACTCAGAAGGCTGAGGCAGGCTATAGGCAGGAGGATAGCTTGAGCCCAGGGGTTCGAGGCTGCAGTGAACTAGGATCGTACCACTGCACTCCAGCCCGGGCGAGAGAATGAGAGCCTGTCTCAAAAAAAAAAAAAAAAAAACCACCAAGCACCCAATTCATTTTTATTTGTAATACCACTCTGGTAAACTAAATTTCCATGTACACATGGGCCTGTTTCACGGATGTGCTTTTCTATACTCTAGGTCTGCCTATTCCTGCAACAATACTTCATTTAAAGAATTAATATAATTTTATATTTTGATTCAATTATGACATTGCCATTTTTGTAGGTCAAAAACGACCAAGCAGTAGCATTTCATAAGGCTCAACTTAATAGTATATTTTTTGTTTTTCTGTGTTTTTTTTTGTTTGTTTTTTGAGACAAGGTCTCACTCTGTCACTCAGTCTGGAGTGCAGTGGTGCAATCTTGGCTCACTGCAACCCCCGCCTCCCGGGTTCAAGCGATTCTTGTGCCTCAGCCTCCTGAGTAGCTGGGATTACAGGCACCTGCCACCATGCCCAGCTAAATTTTTTTTTGTACTTTTTGGTAGAGATGGAGTTTCACCATGTTGGCCAGGCTGGTTTCCTAACTCCTGACCTCAAGTGATCCGCCCACCTCAACCTCCCAAAGTGTTAGGATTACAGGCGTGAGCCTCTACTCCTGGCCCTAATAGTATGTTTTTATATTTTGTAGGAGTAGTTCATTCTCATACTTCTTTTAAAAATGTTTACTTTTTAATATTTTCTCCTTCCTCATTTATTCCTCACAACAAACCTAAGTAAATAGTATTTCCATTTTATAGACAAGGGTCAGAGTGATTAAGTAATATTATAAGGACTCAACCTGGGTGATACACCTCTCAGTAGAGAGGTAGTTGAGAATCTAATCCAATGAACATGATAATAGATATCTACTTACCTGGAGCCATATTTCTCAAAGTATGGTCCAAGAATAACCATCAGAATCACCTAGCATGTGAGACAGAATTAGGATTTCTAAGAGATGGCTCCAAGGAAGATACAGTTTTAACTTCTCCTAAGGCAGTTCTTCCTGTAATAGTAAACCAAATACCTGGACTATGTTATTTAATACCTAGAAGAAGTGTCATCACTGATGAGGCCTTTTTTTTTTTTTTTTTTTCGAGACGGAGTCTTGCTCTGTCGCCTAGGCCGGAGTGCAGTGGAATGATCTTGGCTCACTGCAAGCTCCACCCACCAGGTTCAAGCGATTCTCCTGCCTCAGCCTCACGAGTAGCTGGGATTACAGGTGCGCTGTAATTTTTGTACTTTTAGTAGAGACAGGGTTTCACCATCTTGGCCAGGCTGAACTTGAACTCCTGACCTCATGATCCACCCACCTCGGCCTCCCAAAGTGCTGGGATTACAGGCGTGAGCCACCACGCCAGGTGTAATCTTTTAATTTATAGCTTCTGAAGTATTTGGTTGTCAACTTAGTAAGATCCAGTAGGTATTTTGAATAGATAGTGTAGTGCTTGTCAGAGAAGGGTTCGGGAGTTGGGGTCCCTGAATTCTGGCTCTGCTAATTCCTTATGGACTTAAGCAGGTGACTTTTAACCTCTCTGAGCCTCCATTTCCTCATTTGTAAAAAAAAAAAAAAAGGAATGAGAATAATAGTATCTACCTCATGTTGGCTGTTATTTTTTAAAACAGATTTTACCTTCTTGTCCTCTGACTCACTGAGGTGCTTTGTAAAAGGATCCAGGTGGAGGCCAGGCACAGTGGCTCACACCTGTAATCCTAGCACTTTGGGAGACCGAGGCAGGTGGATCCCCTGAGGTCAGGAGTTCTAGACCAGCCTGGCCAACATGGCGAAACCCCTTCTCTACTAAAAATACAAAAATCAGCTGGGCATGGTGGCGCACGCCTTCAATCCTAGCTACTTGGGAGGCTGAGGAAGGAGAATTGCTTGAACCTGGGAGATGCAGGTTGCAGTGAGGCGAGATCGCATCACTGCACTCCAGCCTGCATGACGGGAGTGAGACTCCATCTCAAAAAAAAAAAAAAAAAAGATCCAGGTGGTAAAGAGTTGCTTGACTTTAGTTCTGATTGGGGGTCAGGAAAGGTTTGTTTCATATAAAGCAATATGCTGCTGTCAGAAAATGAAAACTAGAAATCATTACAGGTTATTCTTTAGTGATTATAAAATTTAATCCAATGTATTGTTGCAGTTAGAGAAATGTGGGATGTGGAAGCACTCTTTTTAATAACAATGCCATTTAATGACACTGGAAATAAAAGTACATGGCATATCTTTGATGGGAACAGACTTGTCACATTCTCCTTTTTAAACTGTTTTTCAGGGTTTGGAGAACATTGATTAAGGAAGCATTTTCCTGATTGATGAAAAAAATAACTCAGTTATGGCCATCTACCCCTGCTAGAAGGTTACAGTGTATTATGTAGCATGCAATGTGTTATGTAGTGCTTAATAAAAATAAAATGAAAAAAATGCATTTCTTTTTTTTAAATATGTTACACAAAATCAAGCAATCTACCCAATGTAGTCTTTATCACTTAAAAAAAACTAGAAGGCAACTGTGAGGCTTGTATAGACATAATGTACATCCATAATATACATCAAGCACCTGTCTCTGTGCCTAGCAGCTAATACTTCATAAATTGTAGTTGCTACTATTGTAATAGACACTAGTATATTTTATTTAACTTTATTTATTTATTTTTTTAGACAGAGTCTTGCTCTGTTGCCCAGGCTGGAGTTCAGTGGCTCAATCTCGGCTCATTGCAACCTCCAACTCCCAAGTTCAAGTGATTCTCCTGCCTCAGCCTCCTGAGTAGCTGGGATTACAGGCGCCTGCCACTGCACCTGGCTAATTTTTATATTTTTAATAGAGACGGGGTTTCACCATCTTGGTCAGGCTGGTCTTGAACTCCTGACCCCGTGATCCACCTGCCTCGGCCTCCCAAAGTGCTGGGATTACAGGTGTGAGCCACCGCGGCTGGCCAGTTTTTATATTTTTAGTAGAGACAGGGTTTCACCATGTTGGCCAGGCTGGTCTCGAATTCCTGACCTCAAGTGATCCACCCACCTTGGCATCCCAAAGTGCTGGGATTACAGGTGTGAGCCATTTTGCCCGGCTGACATTAGTAAATTTTACAAACATAGTTTCTTCAGAGATGACCAGGGGAATACAGAAAAAGTATTTTTTTTCTAGTTCCTTTTCTGAGTGGATCCTACAATGTTTAAAATTCCAGTTGGTTAGGTTTGAGCTGAGAGGGGTGTAAGAAGATAATTCCAGGCCGGGCGCAGTGGTGGTGTGAGACAGGAGAATGGTTTGAAACCGGGAGGTGGAGGTTGCCGTGAGCTGAGATTGTGCCACTGCACTCCAGCCTGGGTGACAGTGACAGAGTGAGACTCCGTCTCCAAAAAAAAAAAAAAAAAATTCCAGTTGGGATATGTTTAAAACAGATTGCACCTTCAACCTTCATACATTCTGTATAGTATCTAACAAATAGTATATGCTTAAGTTAATTTTTGTTTTAGTATACAGCAACAGCAATCATTCGGTTTATTAAAATGAGAGTGTACTGAGCACTTGAAATAGAGATGCATGTTCAACGTTAAAGGTAACCAAAGATGAAGATCTGAAAAGATAAAACTAAAGATGGTGATAACTCCATGTGTATAAAGCAACACCACAGATGACACTTCCAGGTGAGAATACTAAGTTGCTTTTCATTGCTTATCCAATTTAACATTTGATCTGGTTACCTTGAACATGCCTGCACTGTGTGATTGCCATTGATCTAATTTTATAGGGCGGGGCTTATAGAAGGAAGTGGTGTTTAAACTTACAGTGGTGGCTGGATTGTGCCATCCCTTGATCGGCAATGACCTTTTACTTTTTACTGTATAAGGAAAGCCTGGTCATGATTACAAACTTAATAGAACCTGTATTATCATTTAATGCTTCACAGGCCTTGTGTAATTTGACTGTTAGGAGAACTATCGCTGGCCGGGCGGTGGCTCACACCTGTAATTCCAGCACTTTGGGAGGCCGGTGGATCACCTGACATCGGGAGTTCAAGACCTGACTGATCAACATAGAGAAACCCCGTCCCTACTAAAAATAACAAAACTAGCTGGGTATGGTGGCGCATGCCTGTAATCCCAGCTACTCTGGAGGCTGAGGCAGGAGAATTGCTTGAACCCAGGAGGCAGAGGTTGCAGTGAGCTGAGATTGCGCCACCGCACTCCAGCCTGGGCAACAAGAGTGAAATTCTGTCTCAAAAAAAACAAAAAACAAACAAAAAAAGCTATCCCTGGAAAGGAAGGAAGAGGGCAAGTAGTACACCTAGGGAGTTGTGGATACAGAAGATGTGTTGAAAACATGACTTATCTATTACTACTTTTATTGATTTTTAGGTCTGTTATTTCTCCATTTTGCCTGTAGGCAGGGATCATCCCCTAAATTTTTATGTCCTTAGACGACTGTCACAGCTACACAGCTGTATAGTGAGGGGCTACAAAATGACAGGTAGAGTTGGTTAGGTTCACGGTTAAGAGTCCAAATTCTTCACTGCCCTTTTTTGTAGCATCTGCTGTGAAATTGAGCTTTATTTTTGTACTCTACTGCTAGGGGGTGAGCCAGATTAAAGCACTTTGAAGATAGAAGATTTAACGGTGGATTTCTTTTATTTTTTCTTTTCTTTTTTTTTTTTTCCTGCAAGTGCAATTAGAAGGGTTTTCTTAAGCAGCTCTATCTGATGTGGTAAAGCTACTGATGTCAGATCCATCTGTCACCAGCTCTTAAGGCCTGTTAAAATGCTGCTTAGGAAACTATCCCATTTGCTCGGTTTTATTTACTATCATTAAGTTTTTAAAAAATAGATGTTATATTCACCTAGCTCAAAATCCAACAATATGAGGTATGCAGTGAAAATAGTTGCTCTAATCCCCTGCCCAACACCTGTCAATTGTCACACCACCCCAAAGGGTTTCTTTTTATTTTTATTTTTTTGAGATGGTGTTTTCGCTCTTGTCACCCAGGCTGGAGTGCAATGGCGTGATCTCAGCTCACTGCAACCTCCGCCTCCTGGGTTCAAGCAATTTTCCTGCCTCAGCCTCCCAAGTAGCTGGGATTACAGGTGCCCGCCACCACACTCAGCTAGTTTTTGTATTTTTAGTAGATAAGGGGTTTCACCATGTTGGCCAGGCTGGCCTCGAACTCCTGACCTCAGGCGATCCACCTGCCTTGGCCTCCCAAAGTGCTGGGATTACAGGTGTGAGCCACTGCACCTGGCGTGGGTTTCTTTTTACTTTAAAAATAATCCTTTTTGGCTGGGCACGGTGGCTCAAAAAAAAAAAATCCTTTTTTATTAAACTCAAACCAAAAATGGTCAATAGTGTTTCTTTTTCTTTTTTTCTTTTTTTCGAGACAGGGTCTCACTCTGTCACCCAGGCTGGAGTGTAGTAGCGAGATCTTAGCTCACTGCAACCACTGCTTCCTGGGCTCAAGTGATCCTCCCACCTCAGCCTCCTGAGTAGCTGGGACCACAGGCACTTACCACCACGCCTGGCTAATTGTATTTTTTGTAGAGACAGGGTTTTGCCATATTGCCCAGGCTGGTTTCAAACTCCTGGGCTCAAGAGATCTGCCAGCCTCGGCCTCCCAAAGTGTTGGGATTACAGGTATGAGCCACCGTACCTGGCCAATAGGGTTTCTTTTTGCACATACAAATACAAACGGGTTCTTCTGTCTTGTATGCAATTGTAGTATCTGACACATACTGTTCACTTCTTTGGAAGTTTGGAAGAATGGTTCTTGTTTGAAATTACATGTACCAGGTTGTTACTTATAGGGTCAAATAAAGTAGTCAATAGGAAAAGACTGAAAAAAGATAGAGGAAGCCACACATATTCAGAAGGAAGAGGAAGACAATGGCGTTGCCTTTTGTTTGGTAACCAAATGATCACTTAGCCAGTGGCAGAGCTGGGACTAGAATCCTGATGTTTTGACTCCCAACCTAGTGTATTGTTCTTTGTGGTTTACTTCACTAAACGCTGATTGAGTAAATGCTACATGCCAGGTGCTGTACCTCAGATTTGAATATGACACCACAGGCCGGGTGCGGTAGTTCACCCCTGTAATCCCAACACTTTGGGAGGCTGAGGCGGGCAGATCACTTGAGGCCAGGAGTTCGAGACCAGCCTGGCCAACATAGCGAAACCCCCATCTCTACCAAAAAATAAAATGACCTAAAATAAACGAATGTGACACAGAACTGCTCTGCAGGAACTCAGTCAGTGGGAGTGACAGACAACTATGTGAAGGATAAGTGCTGTGACAGAAGTTTGCAGAAGGTGCTGTGGGAGCGCAGAAGTGGGGCAACCCAGTCTTGGGTTGAGGGGAAAGGAAAGAGCTTAGGGATACGTTTCCAGAGGATGTCTACACTAAGCTGTCTGGAAGGCTGGATAGGATTTACGAGACAAACAACTGAGGGGAAGACATTCCAAGCAGAGGGAACAGCATAAGGGTGGGGACACAAATAGCATGGCTATGTGGGAAACTCTACAAGCAGTTCTGCAGAGCGAAGAGTGTGAGGCAGAAGAAAGGGACCAGAGAGGTTGGCAGGGCCCAGAACGTGAATGTCTCCCCCTGGGTGTCGGAATTCCTCCTGAGGGCGACTGGGAAGTCTAGCAGGAGGTAGGAGAGTGATGCGACTTGCGCACGTCTGCCTGGCTGCTCTGCAGAGTGGTTCTCAGCTGGGTGAGTTTGCCTCCCAGGGCATATTGCAACGACTGCAGACATTTTTCCTTGAGGCAACAGGAGGTATGGGTGGGGAGGTGTTGCTGACATCTAGTGGTTAGAAGCCAGTGATGCTTCTAAACATCCTAAGATGTACAGGACAGTCCCACGTTGACAGTTTCCAGTAGCCTTAAGTGTCAATAGTGCCAAGGTTGAGAAACTCTGAAAACAGTAGCAGGGTCTCCATTAAGGAACACAGTGGGAAGTGTTTTTTAAAAAAATTCTGCCTGGGCACAGTGGTTCACACTTGTAATCCTAGCACTTTGGGTGGTTGAGACAGGAGAACTGCTTGAGCCCAGGAGTTCAAGACCAGCCTGGGCAACACAGCAAAACTCCTTATCTGTTTTGAAAAAAAGTATTAAAGAGTCCGGGCGCAGTGGTTCACACCTGTAATCCCAGCACTTTGGGAGGCCAGAGCGGGCCAATCACTTGAGGCCAGGAGTTTGAGACCAGCCTGGCCAACATGGTGAAACCTCATCTCTACTAAAAATACAAAAATTAGGCCAGGCGTGGTGGCTGACACCTGTAATCCCAGCACTTTGATAGGCCGAGGCAGGCGGGTCACCTGAGGTCAGGAGTTCGAGACCAGCCTGGCCAACATGGTGAAACCCCATCTGTACCAAAAGTTACAAAAATTAGCCGGGCGTGGTGGTGTGCATCTGTAATCCCGGCTACTTGGGAGGCTGAGGCAGGAGAATCACTTGAAGCCGGGAGGTGAAGGTTGCAGTGAGCCGAGATCAAGCCACTGAACTCCATCCTGGGTGACAGAGGGAGACTCTGTCTCAAAAACAAACAAATAAAAATACAAAAATTGCTGGGTGTTGTGGTGGGCACCTATAATCCCAGCTACTAGAGAAGCTGCAGCACAAGAATCACTTGAACCCAGGAGGCAGAGGTTGCAGTGAACCGAGATGGCGCCACTGCACTCCAGCCTGGGTGACAGACTGAGACTCCCTCTCAAAAAAAAAAAAAAAAGCGTTAAAGAGAGAAAAAAGTTTTAAAAAGTCCTAATTATTCAGAAATGTATGGGAGCAATTTCCCTTCTCCCTCCCTCTCCTGGTTCTTTTTTTCATTCAGATCTCTCATCTGTAAACTTGAAGCATATGCCTTCCCTGGAGGCGTTTGTTTTTCCAAGGAAGTATCCTAATGTACTCTTCTTTCTTTCTTTTTTTTTGTTTTGAGGCGGAGTTTTGCTCTTGTTGCTCAGGCTGGAGTGCAGTGGCGCAATCTCAGCT
The DNA here is from genome assembly GCF_028858775.2 of Pan troglodytes. Classification (NCBI taxonomy): domain Eukaryota; kingdom Metazoa; phylum Chordata; class Mammalia; order Primates; family Hominidae; genus Pan; species Pan troglodytes. Next base: position 117,420,457 of record NC_072421.2, read on the forward strand.
CACTGCAACCTCCACCCCCGGGGTTCAGCCAGTTCTCCTGCCTCAGCCTCCCGAATAGCTGGGATTACAGGCATGTGCACTACACCCAGTTAATTTTTTGTATTTTTAGTAGAGACGGTGTGTCACCATGTTGGCCAGGCTGGTCTCGAACTCCTGACTTCAGGTGATCCACCTGCCTTGGCCTCCCAAAGTGCTGGGATTACAGGCGTAAGCCACCATGCCCAGCCTCCCAATGTACTCTCAGTGATGTGCCTCAGCTTGAGAAGGCACAGAACAACATGTTTCTTTTCCAAATAGATGATGTAAGATGTGGAAACACAGAAAGTTGGGAGTAACTTCACATCAGGAAGCTGCACCACCTGTGGGTTGTGTGGCCTTTGGTAGGTCACATCACTGATCTTAGCTTCAGTTCTCCCATCTCTCAAGTGAGGACAGTATGTGCCCTGCATACGTCCCTGGGTAGCTGAGAAGATCTCACGAAATCATGTATGTGAAGTAGTTTGTAAGTGTACAGCCTCGTGCATGTGGAATGGACCATTGCTGCATTTTGAGCACCCCTTTAACAGCTCCCCAGCCAACCCCCAAATCCCTCAGGCACTTACACAAAAGTGATGTTGGGAGGACCCTCAGGCCAGGTCTTTGGTCCCCTGTTAGAGTGGTCACAGCTAGGGAATCTCAGAGCACTGCAAGGACAACAGACGGTAGGAACTTTGATGAAGACACTAATTGTTTGGAAGCTGTTTTCTGAAAGCAGAGCTAAAAACGCAGTTTCATGCCACTGTGAGAACCGAGTGCCTGGTTACCCCTCTCAGCTCTTGCTGCTTGCTCTGCTGTAAGGGAAGGTGCTGAATGGATAGGACTGAAGCTGGCCATTCTCACCAAGAAGCTTCTGGTTGAGGGTAAGGGATGGAGGATGAGAGTTAAACATCAGTTGGTTTTCAAGATTCCATATCACTCTGATACTTCTGTGAACTGAGAAATTATTCTCCTGTACTTCTGTGGGAAACAAGGCACATGGTACAATTTTAGGGTTTTTTTTTTTCTATACCAAGTGTATAGATTTGGATTTTAGATATCAAAAGAGACTGTCATTCAGCTTACTGGTTTGGGTCTGTGTGTGCTTGTGTAATGCTCCCTTTGTCACCTCATCCATACCCTCCTGACCAAATATTTCATCTTTGAGGTTTGAATACTCTAGAATTTTTTTTTTTTTTTGAGATGGAATCTCACTCTGTCACCCAGGCTGGAGTGCAATGGCATGAGTGGTGGAGTGCTCGGCTCACTGCAACTTCTGCCTCCTGGGTTCAAGTGGTTCTCCTGCCTCAGCCTCCGAGTAGTTGGGATTACAGGCGCCCCCCCACCATGCCTGGCTAATTTTGTATTTTTAGTAGAGACGGGGTTTCACCATGTTGGCCAGGCTGATCTTGAACTCCTGACCTCAAGTGATCAACCCATCTTGGCCTCCCAAAGTGCTAGGGTTACAGACGTGAGCCACCACACATGGCCAATTGTCACATTTTGATGCAGTTTTGATAAAAGGCAGAGAGAAAGAAATTCCTATAAAGAATAAATCCTGTGTTATGTTTACATAATCTTTAATTGTTAAGTTTTTTTGGCATATTTCTGTACCCTATATGTCTTATGCTATTGTCTGTAATACTCCTTCCTCCAACCCCAAAGACTCTTCTGCAACAAAAATCCAAATAATTGCTTTTAGGATTTCCACAAATCTTGATTCACCATTAGACACATAATTGTTCTTTACAGGGCACCACTGAGAAAATGACCCAGCAGATATTACTTGTATAAACTCAAGTAACTGTTGCTTTATTCGTTTGAACACATTTGGTATCATCCATTGTTTTGGTTCTTCGTAGGTGCCTTCCTCAGTTCGAGCAAACATGGAGAGACCAATTATTATATTTGGGCTGGAGAGTGATCAGGCAATAAAACTTATAAACAACCATGCAATTTTAATTATGACCCCAAAAAACTATAATCCCAAAGGCAACAGAAAGAAGGTAGGGAAAACACTGGGAACACTGAGCATTACTGCCCCAAGAAAACAAAGATATTTTCCACGTGGTTAAGAGTTTCTTTGGTGGCTGGGCGTGGCAGCTCATGCCTGTAATCCCAGCACTTTGGGAGGCCGAGGCAGGCAGATCACCTGAGGTCAGGAGTTTGAGACCAGCCTGACTAACATGGAGAAACCCCGTCTCTACTAAAAATACAAAATTAGCCGGGTGTGGTGGTGCATGCCTGTAATCCCAGCTACTCGGGAGGCTGAGACAGGAGAATTGCTTGAACCTGGGAGGCGGAGGTTGCGGTGAGCTGAGATCGTGCCATTGCACTCCAGCCTGGGCAACAAGAGTGAGACTCCGTCTCAAAAAACAAAACAAAACACCACCACCAAAAAAACCCCAACCAAACAAAAAAACACAGTTTCTTTGGTATACTGTGCCTATCTGCTCTGTACCACCTGCCATGTTGCTGGGGAGTTTCATTCAGCAGACAGATTTTCCCTCTAAGCCTAATACGCTTCATTTCTAGAGGCCAGAAGTCACCCCGGCTACCAGAAGCTTGTTCTTCTCTCTTACCTCTAAGAACTTAGTATTTGGGGTGGGGGTTGGTCTGGTCTCTAGGGAAACCTGGAGTTTTCATACAGTGCCTACAAGAGCAGCCCACTCTAGTTATGACCGTGGATCTGAACATCAAGACATCACTATCAAAAATCCAGCCATTGGATTATAAATCATGCTGCTATAAAGACACATGCACACGTATGTTTATTGCAGCACTATTCACAATAGCAAAGACTTGGAACCAACCCAAATGTCCATCAATGATAGACTGGATTAAGAAAATGTGGCACATATACACCATGGAATACTATGCAGCCATAAAAAAGGATGAGTTCATGTCCTTTGTAGGGACATGGATGAAGCTGGAAACCATCATTCTCAGCAAACTATCGGAAGGACAGAAAACCAAACATCGCATGTTCTCACTCATAGGTGGGAATTGGACAATGAGATCACTTGGACACAGGGTAGGGAACATCACACACTGGGGCCTCTCGTGGGGTGGGGGGAGGGGGGAGGGATAGCATTAGGAGATATACCTAATGTAAATGACAAGTTAATGGGTGCAGCACACCAACATGGCACATGTACACATACGTAACAAACCTGCACGTTGTGCACATGTACCCTAGAACTTCAAGTATATATATATATATTTAAAAATCCAGCCATCAGGAACAGCTTTGCCATAGTACTTTTGTTCTGAGGAAGGCACTATTCAATGAGGCACTCATGCTCAAGGATGGCCAGGATATTCTGAGAGGTTTTCGTGACATCATGACTCTCAAGGACCTACCCACCTGGGCCTGACTACCACAGTACTCAGGTCTGTGGCCTTTACTGTTAGAGGATGGGCTTCTGCTTGGGAAAGGCCCTGGGTTCCTACCACCTCCTCCCTCTTTCTTCCTAGGGCAGTCTGGTGGCCTTTGAGACATGAAGCAAAGTCACTTGCTTAGAACTGAGGCAGGAGAATAGAGTCTGGAAGCAGGGAACCTAAGGCCATTTCATGCTGACTTCCTAGAACTAAATTGAAAGGAAAGCCCTACCTTTCCACGCCTACGTAACAAAAGAACCAGAGGTTGCTCCCCTTGCAAATCCCCACCTTTCTGTGTGGCAGATGGGAAATTGAAAGTACCTCTGATTGGTTGGAAAAAAAGCAGATGGCAAATTGAAAGTACCTCTGATTGGTCGCTTTTTGCAACCAATCAGACGTTTGCATAGGAGTGTAACTTTGTAACTTCACTTCAACCTCTGATTGGTTGCTATCCTAACCAATCATATGGATTGGGGGCCAAGTCTTCGTTTGTATAGAAGGGCAACTTTCACTCTAGCCTCTGATTGGCTGCTTTCCACAACCAATAAGATGTTTGCATAGGAGTGTGACCTTTGTAACTTCATTTCAGCCTCTGATTGTGGGCTGCAACTTCATGAACATGGGGTGAACACCAAGTGGCCAATGGTAAACCTCTAGCGGGTATTTGGACCCCAGAAGATTGTGTATCAGGGCCCTTGAGCCACTGCTCCGCCCGCTCTCACGCTGTGGAGTATACTTTCACTTTCAATAAATCTGTGCATCCTTGCTTCTTTCCTGTCTTTGCTGTGCGTTTTGTCCAATTCTTTGTTCAAAACGCCAAGAACCTGGACAACTTGCAGTAAAGACCCTCTACTGGTAACAGAACCTGCCCAAATCCAACATGCCTCATGTTTTGGGTAAGAAAGCATTTCATTGTCCCCTGCTTTGAATTACTTGCTAGTTATTTTTTCATGTGAATACACTTTGTCTTCCCAACTATATTGTAAGTGCATCGAGGGTGGGAACCTTGTCTTAAGCCAGTTTTACTTCTCACAATTCCTGCCACCTGCGCACTTTACAGTCACTTAAAAGATACGTGGTGGCCGACTGGGTTCATTCGACAAGCAGAGAATGTCAGCTTTAAGCCTAGGCTTGTGGCTAAGAGGCATCAGCCTTGCTGGGGATTGGTAGGATAAGAGAAAGAAGGGGAAAAAATAAGTAAGGGAAGGGGTGAAAGGGTGAGCATGAGAGTATAAGGGGAGGAGAGGGAAGAAACTGAGAGGGAATGAAAATGAGGCATAGGTGGAAAAGAGTATAATTCAAGGCCCAGGGTGTGGAGTCCCAAGAGAGGGCTCTGTCCTCTCTTCCTTGTGCTGTGATGTAGACTACCCCTATCTAGGGCATCTCCCTGGATTTTCTTCAGTTCAGGAAGAACCTAGGCCAGGCGCGGTGGCTCACGCCTGTAATCCCAGCACTTTGGGAAGCTAAGGTGGGCAGAACACTTGAGGACAGGAGTTCGAGACCAGCCTGACCAACATGGTGAAACCCTGTGTCTACTAAAAATACAAAAATTAGCAGGGTGTGGTGGTGCATGCCTGTAATCCCAGCTACTCAGGAGGCTGAGGCAGGAGAATCGCTTGAATCCGGGAGGGGGAGGTTGCAGTGAGCCAGGATCGTGCCATTGCACTCCAGCCTAGGCGACAAGAGCAAGACTCTGTCTCAAAAGAAAAAAAAAAAAAAAAAGCAGCAGCAGCTAAGAGAGTGTAGGCCAGGCGCGATGGCTCATGCCTGTAATCCCAGCAGTTTGGGAGGCTGGGGCGGGCGGATCACTTGTGGTCAGGAGTTCGAGACCAATCTGGCCAACATGGTGAAATCCCGTCTGTACTGAAAATACAAAAATTAGCTGGGTGCGGTTGCACACACCTGTAATCCCAGCTACTTGGGAGGCTGAGACAAGAGAATCGCTTGAACCCGGGAGGCAGAGGTTGCAGTGAGCCGAGATCGCACCACTGCACTCCAGCCTGGGCGACACAGTGAGACTCCGACTAAAAAAAAAAAAAAAGTGTGTGGATCTGCAAGACTCTTCAAAGCAGTTCTCTCTAGTGAGCACAACATCCTTGATACAAATTTCCCCCTCCCCTCCACTCCCCACATTCAGGACAAGGGAGGCGCTGGCCCTCTCGCCCCCTGGCGGTCTGTCTAGCTCCCGGCAGCCTCGGAAAGCCCAGGACAGTAGGGCAGTGTACTTGCGACCGACCCCGCCCATCGGCTCCTGGGGAGCCGACAGGACGCACTCCACTTGGCCAGGCCTGCATCAGGCTCTGGCTCTGTCGCCCAGGCTGTAATGCAGTGGTGCGATCATGGCTACTGCAGCCTCGACCTCCCGGGCTCAAGTGATCTTCCATCTCAGCCTCCCAAGTAGCTGAGACCACAGGAGCGCGCCGCCACGCCCGGCTAATTTTTGTTACTGGGGCGGCGCGTATTGGTGCAGTCTCCACGTTCTTTCAGAAGAACGCGGGCGCATCGCTGGACCACGCGCCAGTGGGCAGCCGGCGCAGCCTCCCTGCCCCCCATAGTCCCGATGCTTCCAGAGGCCCATGGCGGGGGTGCGGCGCGGGGGTGGGGAGTCGGGTGGGAGTTACGGCTTCCCAAGCAGCCAAGTCTATTTTCTTCCCGAAGAGGGAGGGGCTGAGCTTGGCAAGGCTCTAGCCAGCTCCTCCCGCTCTGCCCCACCTGCTCCTCCCAGCATTCCCCTCCATCTCTGCTTCCAAGCCATTTTTCTCCACTCAGACCTGCACTAGCATCCGAGCAGGGAGTAGTCTGGAAGAACTTGTCCTCGGCGCTGCATGAGGATTCAAAAGGCCTCTCAACCTAGAGAGCCCTGGAAGCCAAAATTTGTGCGTTTCAGTAAGGGGCTTGGCTGGGGGTAAGAAGTAAAGTTCTGGCCACAGAATTTAAGCTTCTGCTTCAAAGAAGGAGCCTTTCTAATCTGCTGGGAAATCTCTCCAGGTTCCCTCCACGAAAGTATTTTGCCTGCATTTGTCTCCTCTGGGCAGGCAATAAGGAATCCTACTCCCAAGCCCGTTGGGGTGGCTTACGCCTGTAATCCTAGCACTTTGGGAGGCTGAGGCAGGAGGATCGCTTGAGGTCAGGAGTTTGAGACCAGCCTGGGTAACATAGTGAGACCTAGTCTCTACAAAAAATTAGCTGACCTTGGTGGTGTGTGCTTGTGGTCTCTGCTACTTGGGAGGCTGAGGCGGGAGGATCACTTGAGTCCAGGAGGTCGAAGCTGCAGTGAACCGTAATCGCACCACTGCACTCCAGCCTGGGTGACAGAGTGAGACCCTATCTCTCCCCTCCCCCCACCGAAAGAAAAATGAAAACAAAACAAAGGGGAAAAAAACAAATCCTGGCCCTGCGTGGTAGCTCGCACCTGTAATCCCGGCACTTTGGAAGGCTGAGGCTGGCGGATCCCTTGAACTCAGGAGTTCAAGACCAGCCTGGGAAACATAGCAAAAACCCGTCCCCACAAAAAAATACAAAAATTAGCTGGGCATGGTGGCGGGCGCCTATAATCCCAGCCACTCAAGAGGCTGAGGCAACAAGATTGAAATTCCATCTCAAAATAAAATTAAAATAAGGCCGGGCGTGGTGGCTCACACCTGTAATCCCAGCACTTTGGAAGGCCGAGGCGGGAGGATCACCTGAGGTCAGGAGTTCGAGACCAGCCTGGCCAACATGGTGAAACCCCGTCTCTCCTAAAAATACAAAAAATTAGCTGAGCTTGGTGGCGTGTACCTGTGATCTTAGCTATTAGGGAGGCTGAGGCAGGAGAATTGCTTGAACGCGGGAGGAGGAGGTTGCAGTGAGCCGAGATGGCGCCACTGCACTCCAGCCTGGGTGACAGAGTGAAACTCCATCTCAAACAAAACAAAACAAAACAAAACAAAAAAACGAAAAAAGAAAAAAGAAAGAATCCCACTCCCCTTCCCACATCAGGTCCTCACCACCATCTTCTTCTCACCAGTGGCCTCTGGGCTGCCTAGGAGAGGTCTTGCTGTCCTTGCCCACCTAAGCTCGACACGAAGGAAACGGGAGCTCTGCTTTACACAATGCAGCTACTGTGGGGTCTGTTTCTAACCCCCATCCCAGAAGCAGCACAACTCCCCCACCCTGAACCCAGGAGGAGGGCAGGGCTGTGGTTCCTGGCCTGTTGTGGCACCAGAGGGTTAAAGACAGTTGGTGTGATGGGCTTTCTGGGAATCAGACCGGTGAGCAGAACCGAAGGCAGTCACCATCGTCGATCACAGCTCAGGAGCTTATGTGCTCAACAACAACATCCACACAAATCCTCTCATTTATTTATTTATTGAGATGGAGTTTTGCTCTTGCCGCCCAGGCTGGAGTGCAATGGCGCGATCCGGCTCACTGCAACCTTTGCGTCCTGGGTTAAAGCGATTCTCCTGTCTCCGCCTCCTGAGTAGCTGGGATTACAGGTGCCCTCCACCATGCCCGGCTAATTTTTGTATTTTCAGTAGAGACGGGGTTTCGCCAAGTTGGCCAGGCTGGTCTGGAACTCCTGACCTCAGGTAATCCGCCTGCCTCGGCCTCCCAAAGTGCTGGGATTAGAGGCATTAGCGACCATGCACGGCCCATACAAATCCTCTTTCAGGCTTGGCTTCCGGGCATTGACCCTACCACATGAGCTCAGGACACACCGGGCCCTGGAGTACTGGGCTAATTCTCCCAGCTCAGCAGAGTGGTGGGCTCTTCCCAGTTCCTCTGCTTTTGGAGTCTGTGCTGGTCATTGAGAGGTGACAGCGTGCTGGCAGTCCTCACAGCCCTCGCTCGCTCTCCGCGCCTCCTCTGCCTGGGCTCCCACTTTGGCGGCACTTGAGGAGGCCTTCAGCCCACCACTGCACTGTGGGAGCCCCTTTCTGGGCTGGCCAAGGCAGGAGCCGGCTCCAGGGAGGTGTGGAGGGAGAGGCGCCAGTGGGAACCCGGGCTGCGCGCAGCGCTTGCGGGCCAGCTGGAGTTCCAGGTGGGCGTGGGCTTGGCGGGCCCCGCACTCGGAGCAGCCGGCCGGCCCTGCCGGCCCCGGGCAATGAGGGGCTTAGCACCCGGGCCAGCGGCTGCGGAGGGTGTACTGGGTCCCCCAGCAGTGCCGGCCCACCGGCGCTGCGCTCGATTTCTCACTTGGCCTTAGCTGCCTTCCCGCGGGGCAGGGCTCGCGACCTGCAGCTCGCCATGCCTGAGCCTCCCACCCCCTCCGTGGGCTCCTGTGCGGCCCGAGCCTCTCCGACGAGCGCCGCCCCCTGCTCCACAGCGCCCCGTCCGATCAACCACCCAAGGGCTGAGGAGTGCGGGCGCACACGCAGGACTGGCAGGCAGCTCCGCCTGCAGCCCCGGTGTGGGATCCACTGGGTGAAGCCAGCTGGGCTCCTTTGTCTGGTGGGGAGGTGGAGAACCTTTATGTCTAGCTCAGGGATTGTAAATACACCAATCGGCACTCTGTATCTAGCTCAAGGTTTGTAAACACACCAATCAGCACCCTATGTCTAGCTCAGGGTTTGTGAATGCACCAATCGACACTCTGTATCTAGCTACTCTGGTGGGGACTTGGAGAACCTTTGTGTGGACACTCTGTATCTAGCTAATCTGGTGAGGACGTGGAGAACCTTTGTGTCTAGCTCAGGGATTGTAAACGCACCAATTAGCGCCCTATCAAAACAGACCACTCGGCCCTACCAATCAGCAGGATGTGGGTGGGGCCAGATAAGAGAATAAAAGCAGGCTGCGGGAGCTAGCAGCAGCAACCCGCTGAGGTTCCTTTCAGCAATGTGGAGGTGGTGTTCTTTTGGTCTTTACAATAAATCCTGCTACTGGCTGCTCTTTGGATCCACACTACATTTATGAGCTGTAACACTCACTGCGAAGGTCTGTAGCTTTACTCTTGAAGCTTAGCAGGACCCACGAGTCCACCGGGAGGAATGAATAACTCCAGGCTCGCCGCCTTAAAAGCTGTAACGCTAACTGCGAAGTTCCGCAGCTTCACCCTTGAGCCAGGGAGACCACAAACCCACCAGACGGAAGAAACTCCGAACACATCCGAACATCTGAAGGAACAACCTCCAGATGCGCCACCTTAAAAGCTGTAACACTCACCAAGAGGGTCCGTGGCTTCATTCTTGAAGTCAGACCAAGAACCCACTAATTCCAGACCCAGTCAGTCTTACCATCATCATGATACGTTAACTAATGTTTATTGAGCACGTACAATGTACCTGTCCTTGTTTTGAGGTCTCTGTCTGAATCACCTAAATTCATCTTTTTACCAACCCTATAAAAAGACTATTAAGATCCCCATTGTGCACATGAGGCTCAGAGAGGTAAAACTATGGAATGAGACCACTGCTTCTCCTGTTGTCCTTCTTAGCTTCTCCCCCACCTCCCCTTTGCCCTAGTTTATGAGACAGGAGAAAAGGGAGAAAGCAAAAAGTTGGAAAGAAACAGAAGTAAGATAAATAGCTAGATGATCCTGGTGCCAGCACCTGGCCGTGGTGGTTAAAATAATAATATTAACACCAGTAGTTTTGGTCAGGGGTTATCTGTGAATTCCAGACATTGTATGAGAAAGCACTGTAAAACCTTTTGTTCTGTTACCTGACGTATGTAGCCCCCAGTCACGTTCCTCACGCTTACTTGATCTATTATGACCCTTTCACGTGGACCCCTTAGAGTTGTAAGCCCTTAAAAGGGCTAGGAATTTCTTTTTCAGGGAGCTCGGCTCTTAAGACGCGAGTCTGCTGACTCTCCCGGCCGAATAAAAACCTCTTCCTTCTTTAATGCGGTGTCTGAGGAGTTTTGTCTGCGACTCATCCTGCTACAAAACAACCTGCCTGAAGTCACAGTTACAACGCCAGTATGTGGCAGAGCTCGGATTTGAAACCCTGTACTGTATCTGCATTCAGAGTCTGTGTTGTTTCTTTTTTTTCCTTTGTGACAGAGTTTCGCTCTTGTTGCCTGGGCTGGAGTACAATAGCACAATCTTGGCTCACTGCAACCTCTGCTTCCCAGGTTCAAGCGATTCTCCCACCTCAGCCTCCCAAGTAGCTGCGATTACAGGCCAGCACCACCATGCCTGGCTAATTTTTGTATTTTTAGAAGAAATGGGTTTTCACCATGTTGGCCAGGTTGGCCTCGAACTCCTGACCTCAGGTGATCCACCCGCCTCAGCCTCCCAAAGTGCTGGGATTACAGGCGTGAGCCACTGTGCCCGGCCCAGAGTCTGTGTTTCTTCTACTAAACCACACTGTCTCCAAAACTCCTCCCTTCCCACCCTCCATTCCCCTGCCTCACCACTCCACCTCCACAGCATGATCTCTGGGTGTGGGACCTCAAAACATGTGATGTCTTCCAGGCAGTGAGCTCAGCATTTCTTCCTGGATAAAGACACTTAACATTGCAGTTTTCTTCCTTTGGTGGGTTTGAAATCCACTGTCTTTTTTTTTTCTTTGAGCCGGAGTTTCGCTCTTTTTGCCCAGGCTGGAGTGCAGTGGCGAGATCTCGGTTCACTGCAACCTCCACATCTCCAGTTCAGGTGATTCTCCTGCCTCTGCCTCCCAAGTAGCTGGGATTACAGGCGCCCGCCACCATGCCCAGCTACTTTTTAGTAGAGACGGGGTTTCACTGTGTTGGCCAGGCTGGACCTGAACCCCTGACCTCAGGTGATCCACCCACCTCAGCCTCCCAAAGTGCTGGGATTACAGGCGTGAGCTACCATGCCTGGCCAATACCACTACTATAAATAATACTATTAATAGAAATGATATCTAGGCTGGGCATGGTGGGTCATGCCTGTAATCCCAGCACTTTGAGAGGTGGAGGTGGGAGCCTAGGAGTTCAAGACCAGCCCAGGCAACAAATAGAGACCTTGTCTCAACAAAAAACAAAAACAAACAAAAAAACTGGGTGTAGTGGCACATGCCCGTGGGCCCAGCTACCCAGGAGGTTGAGTTGGAAGGATCACTTGAGCCTGGGAGGTTGAGGCTGCAGTGAGCCTTGATCACACCATTGCACTCCAGGCTGGGAAACATTTTGAGATCCTGTCTCAAAAGAAAAAAAAAAAAAGAAAGAAAGAAAAAGAAAGGCTGGGCACAGTGGCTCACACCTGTAATCCCAGCACTTTGGGAGGCCAAGGTGGGCGGATCACCTGAGGTCAGGAGTTTGAGACCAAAAATTAGCTGGGCGTGGTGGCAGGTGCCTGTAATCCCAGCTACTCGGGAGGCTGAGGCAGGAGAATCGCTTGAATCTGGGAGGCGGAGGTTGCGGTGAGCCGAGATAGTGCCACTGCACTCCAGCCTGGGCAACAAGAGCAAAACTCTGTCTCAAAAAAAAAAAAGAGAGAGAGAGAGAAAAAAGAAAGGCTATCTAATCATTATAGAGAGAGATTATGATGTACCAGGCATTGTTCTTGGTCTTCACATGAATTGCCTGGTTTGATCCCCATAAAATCCCTATTCTGTAGGCATTGTTATTAACCCCATTTTATAGACAAGGGAACTGAGAAAGAAAAATGTTAAATTGTTCCTGAGTGTAAGCTGATAAGCACTATATCTCTTTCATCTTTGATTCATAAAAGACATCTTTGAAAGCTGTAAAAGGAAAATAAAAACTTGGGACCCCAATTCACTCTGCCAAAAGGAAAAAAAATTAAACTGAAAGCTGAGTCATGCAAGAAGCTGCCTTTCCTTTTGTTCCTAAGCAGACAGCTACAAATAACAGGTTAAATATCTCCACCTGTAGCTACTCTATGTTTACCTTATCTTATGTAAAGTGCTGATTTACTGAGCAGGAGACAGATACATAATTGATTCTTCCTCTACCTGCTCTTTTTCTCTTGCAACATGTGGATTCAATCATGTGACCATACCTTCCCTCTCTTCCCTCAAGCTCGCATTTCCCCTTTATTATTATTATTTTTTATTATTATTATTGTTATTATTTGAGACGGAGTCTAGCTCTTGTTGCCCAGGTTGGAGTGCAGTGGCGCAATCTTGGCTCACTGCAACCTCTACTTCCCGGGTTCAAGCGATTCTCCTGCCTCAGCCTCCCAAGTAGCTGGGATTACAGGTGCCCACCACCATGCCCAGCTAATTTTTGTATTTTTGGTAGAGACAGAGTTTCACCATATTGGCCAGGCTGGTCTCCAACTCCTGATCTCAGGTGATCTGCCTGCCTTGGTCTCCCAAAGTGCTGGGATTACAAGCGTGAGCCACTGCACCTGCCCTTGCATTTCTCCTTCAAATACTGAAGCCTAGGCCGGGCGTGATGGCTCAGGCCTGTAATCCCAGCACCATGAGAGGCCGAGGTGCATGGATCGCCTAAGGTCAAGAGTTCGAGACCAGCCTGACTAAGATGGTGAAATCCCGTCTCTATTAAAAATACAAACACTAGCTGGGTGTGGTGGCAGGAGCCTGTAATCCCAGCTACTTGGGAGGCTGAGGCAGCAGAATCGCTTGAACCCGGGAGGCAGAGGTGGCAGTGAGCCAAGATCGTGCCATTGCACTCCAGCCTGGGCAACAAGAGTGAAACTCCGTCTCAAACAAACAAACTAAAACCTGAAGCCTGGCCAGGTGGTGTGGCTCATGGCTGTAATCCCAGCACTTTGGGAGGCTGGGGCAGGAGGATAGCTTGAGCTCAGGAGTTCGAGACCAGCCTGGGCAACAGAGCGAGACCTTGTCTCTACAAATAATTTAAAAATTGGCCAGGTGTGGTGGTGGCACACCTATAGTCCCAGCTACCTGGGAGGCTGAGGTGGGAGAATCACTTGAGCCCAGGCAGTGGAGGCTGGGGTGAGCCATGACTGTGCCACTGCATTTCAGCCTGGGTGACAGTGAGACCCTGTCTTTAAATAAATAAATAAATACTGAAGCCCTCAAAGTCATCTTTGGAGAAAGGCACAGACCTGTCTCCCAGACACATCCTTAACCTTGGCAAAATAAACTGGTAAATTGAGACCTGTTTCAGATACTTTTTGGTTTGCAAAGCAATGAAGTACACATGGGAAGTCCTAACCTCAGAATTTGGAAATGAAAAAGTAAAAGCTCAGCCAAAGAAGTCAGCTTTGGGTGTGAGTTTGGGACAGTACTTGCTGTACCTCAGTCTGTTCAACTGCAATATGCAAATACTAATACCTCATAATGCTATTGTGAGGAGTAAATGACTTCAGACACTGAAGGCTTAACACAGTGACTGGCATATCATAGGGATGCCCAATACATACCAGCTGTGAGGCTTATCACCACTGTTCTTCCTGGCATGGCCCTGTAAGCTCATCTTCGGCTGAAGAGAAGCTAGGTATAGCTACTACAGTTTGGTCCTATTATTGCGGTCAGACAGTTGCTGTGATTGGCTCTCCCCTCCTTCCCTCACCCCCTCCCATCTTACCCTCTGTTATTAACATAAGCAGTCAGAAACATGTAGGCTATGCTTCTCATTGGTTGAAATTGTTGTTTCCTTGGCAGCACTTGCAAACATTCCATCTGGCAATCTGAGAGAAGCTACTGAGAGAATCCTGAGACATCCCCAGCCACCTACCACTGCTCCTGTTCCAAGCAAAGAAGATCTGCTCACTCCGGTACTGGGGATTCTCCGGGGTGGGGGAGTCCACAGAAAGGACTTGCAGTGGTTCTCCCTATTCATCACCCAGACCCCAAACGTTACCATTCCCCCCATCTCTTCCCACCCACCCTGCCTATCTGGCCTCTGAGAAGGGGAGGGGAGGGGAGGGGAGGACAAGGGAGAGGGAGGGGGAGGGGAGGGGAGCGGAGGGGAGGGGAGAGGAGGGGAGGGAAGGGAAGAAAAATAACTAGGAGATGCCAGTGGGAGGGAGGCTTAAGAATGGTGTGGGCCCACAGATGTGTGAGGGTAAAAATTGAGCTTCTTCCTGGGCACTGCTCCCCATCTTCCCTCTCCTGTTGGAGCACAGGCTCCCCAGGGAAAGTCTTAAGGAGGTCCTTCCATGCATAAAGCACACACCCCATGTGCTTCGTGTTGGAGGTCACAGATTTGACTTCTCATCGATTTATCGATAGGAAATTTGCTGAAAGCAAAGTTACTGAATGTCCAAGTTACCAAATGGGCAGTTTTCTTTTCTTTTCTTTTCTTTTCTTTTTTTTTTTTTTGAGACAGAGTCTCGCTCTGTCGCCCAGGCTGGAGTGCAGCAGCGCAATCAAGGCTCACTGCAACCTCCGCCTCTGGTTTCAAGTGATTCTCCTGCCTCAGCCTCCCGAGTAGCTGGGACTACAGGCATGCACCACCACGCCCTGCTAATTTTTGTATTTTTAGTAGAGATGGGGGTTTCATCATGTTGGCCAGGCTGGTTTCGAACTCCTGACCTCAGGTAATCCTCCCACATTGGCCTTCCAAAGTGCTGGGATTACAGGTGTGAGCCACCGCGCCTGGCCCCAAATGGACAATTTTCTTTCTTTCTTTTCTTCTTTCCTTCTTTCTCTCTTTCTTTCTTTTCTTTTTTGAGGTGGAGTTGCACTCTGTTGCCCAGGCTGGAGTGAAGTGGTGAGATCTTGGCTCACTGCAAACTCTGCCTCCCGGATTCATGCCATTCTTCTGCCTCAGACCCCCAAGTAGCTAGGACTATAGGCACCCACCACCACGGCTGGCTAATTTTTTGTATTTTTAGTAGAGACGGGGTTTCACTGTGTTAGCCAGGATGGTCTCGATCTCCTGACCTCGTGATCCGCCCGCCTTGGCCTCCCAAAGTGCTGGGATTATAGGTGTGAGCCACTGCGCCCGGCCCAAATGGACAATTTTCTAAAGGATCAAGTTGATATATGGCTACCTCACCAAAGTCTACTGAAATTACCAATTTACCCAAAAACCTTTGTACAGTTGTCTTTAACTACAGAGTTTATAGCAGGTTGCTCTGGCCAAATTGGCATGGCCTAAGGGCTAGGGAGAGCCAGTTCTCTAGTGTTAAGGACCTTTAGGCTCCTCACTGACCACCCTTTAGCCTCTGGCTGCTCTGGAGTGGGCAACCTGGAAATGCTCTGTGTGCTCCGGCAGATGATCCTGTCTACCTCCAGCTGTAGCAACAAGGAACTGGGGCAGAGGCAAACTGAGCTTAAAAATGCCAACATCAGTCTGGGCAACATACTGAGACCTATAAAATAAATAGCCTGGTGTAGGCAGGACACGGTGGCTCATGCCTGTAATCCCAGCATTTTGGGAGGCGGAGGCGGGCAGATCACCCGAGGTCAGGGGTTGAAGACCAGCCTGGCCAACATGGTAAAACCCTGTCTCTATTAAAAATACAAAAATTAGCTGGGCGTATTTTTGTATTTACAATACTTTTGTATTTTGTATTTACACACCTGTAATCCCAGCTACTCAGGAGGCTGAGGCAGGAGAATTGCTTGAACCCAGGAGGCGGACGTTGCAGTGAGCCGAGATTGCGCCACCGCACTCCAGCCTGGGTGACAGAGTGAGACTCTGTCTCAAAAGAAAAAAATAATAGCCAGCTGTGGTGGTATAGGCCTTTAGGCCCAACTACTCAGGAGGCTGAGGTGGGAGGATCACCTGAGCCCAGGAAGTTGAGGCTGCAGCTAGCTGTGATTGCACCACTGTACTCCAGCCCGGGTAACAGAGCAAGACCCTATCTCAAGAGAAAAAAAAGGAAAACAAAAAGCTAAAATGAACAATAGCCAACATTATTTCAGGGATGTTCAAAGGCTGTCCCAATGGTTCTTGAACTGATGGCCGTTGGAGCCAGGTTGCCTTTTGCAGTATCTACTACCCCCTGGGATCAATGATGATGTCAAGAAAGGAAACAGAGAGTTGCCCTTTGTCCGGGCGTGGTGGCTCACACCTGTAATCCCAGCACTTTGGAGATTACACTGAGGCAGGTGTATCACCTGAGGTCAGGAGTTCAAGACCAGCCTGGCCAACATGGTGAAACCCCGTCTCTACTAAAAATAACAAAAACTAGCCGGGCATGGTGGCGGACACCTGTAATCCCAGCTACTTGGGAGGCTGAGGCAGGAGAATCACTTGAACCCGGGAGGCAGAGGTTGCAGTGAGCCGAGATTTTGCCATTGCACTCCGGCCTGGGCAACAAGAGTGAAAACTCCGTCTCGAAAAAAAAAAAAAAAGAGTTGCCTTTTGTGAAAGAGGCTCCCAGAGAGAGAGTGGGTCACTGGACTCTAGATGAAAATGTGAGAATAAGGCCAGGCGCGATGGCTCACACCTGTAATCCCAGCACTTTGGGAGACTGAGGTGGGTGGATCAGGAGGTCAGGAGTTCAAGACCAGCCTGGCCAAGATGGTGAAACCCCGTCTCTACTAAAAATACAAAAATTAGCTGGGCGTGGTGGCAGGTGCCTGTAATCCCAGCTACTCGGGAGGCTGAGGCAGCAGAATTGCTTGAACCCAGGAGGCGGAGGTTGCAGTGAGCGGAGATCGTGCCACTGCCCTCCAGCCTGGGTGACAGAACAAGACTCTGTCTCAAAAAAAAAAAAAAAAAAAAAAAAGGAAGAAAGAAAATGTGAGAATAGGGCCCTACTGCTCTTTCTGAATCTTGGAGGGAGAAGAGCAGCACAGTTGAGAGCATGGGCTGTGAAGCCAGACACTGTGGGTGTACAGCTCAGTTTCCTCATTTTCACATGGCAGCAACAGGCCCTCTGTCTGTGACTCAGGGCTCCTGTAGGAAACTGTTGGCATATTAAAATGAGGATAGCTGTAGAAGGGTTAAGTAAGGGAATATTTACAAAGGTGTGGCCAGAGTGCAGGGCAACAGAGGAAGGTGCAGCTCCCCGGGGCTAGTAACAGTGGGCCTAAAACGTTGAGGGGAGAGAATGCTTACCCTTACCACACTGGGAAGCTGGGAGAGCGCCGCCCTGAAAGACGCTGGGGACTTCATGCAGCCAGCCATCAGCCAACTCGCAGGGAGAAAACCACCACGGACATACATTTTGACTTCCTGATCTCCTTATTGTGTGGAACCCCCTAGAAGCCAGAGGGCACCATTTATGGGTGCAGTCAGGTTAGTTTTCCAGGGCAGGAAGCAGGAGGAGATGCAAGGACAGTGGATTTGGAAAGGCAAATGGAAGGTGCCCAGCGCACTCTTTCATAGGGCTGTGATGACAGTTAAATGAAACATAGCACATTAAACACCCCCAAATTGGGAGCTGTTATTTATAGAAAAATAGCTCCATTTGGAGAGAGATACCCACTTTCATGTAGCCCTTCCACTCAATGGAAGGATTGCTTGCAACATACTTATTTTTTATTTTTTGAGACAGCCTTGCTCTGTCACCAGGCTGGAGTGCAGTGACACAATCTCGGCTCACTGCAACCTCTGCCTCCCGGGTTCAAGCAATTCTCCTGCCTCAGCCTCACGAGTAGCTGGGATTACAGGTGCTGGCCACCATGCCAGTCCAACTTTTTTTTTTTTTTGAGATGGAGTCTCACTCTCATTGCCCAGGCTGGAGTGCAATGGCGTGATCTGGGCTCACCACAACCTCCGCCTCCCAGATTCAAGCGATTCTCCTGCCTCAGCCTCCTGAGTAGCTGGGATTACAGGCACGTGCCACCACACCTGGCTAATTTTTGTATTTTTAGTAGAGACGGGGTTTTGCCTTGTTGGCCAGGCTAGTCTTGAACTCCTGACCTCAGGTGATCCACCCGCCTCGGCCTCCCAAAGAGCTGGGATTACAGGCATGAGCCACCAAACCTGGCCCAGGCCAATTTTTGTATTTTTAGTAGAGATGGGGTTTCTCCATGTTGGCCAGGCTAGTCTCAAACTCCTCACCTCAGGTGATCTACCCCCCTTGGCCTCCCAAATTGCTGGGATTACAGGCGTGTGCCACCGTGCCCGGCCATGTTTTTTATTTTCTCTGAGACAGGGTCTCGCTCTGTCACCCAGACTGGAGTACAGTGGTGAGATCATGGCTCCCTGCAGCCTCGACCTCCCAGGCTCAAGTGATCCTCCTACATCAGCCTTGTGAGTAGAAAGCTGGGATTATAGGCACACATCACCATGCCTGGCTAATTTTTTAAACTTTTGTAGAGATGGGGCCTTGCTATGTTGTCCAGGCTGATCTCAATCTCCTGCACTTAAGCGATCCTCCCACTTTGGCCTCCCGAAGTGCTGGGATTACAGGCCTGAGCCACTGCACCCAGCCGCCTGTAAGGAATTTAAAGCTGTGCTGGAAGTAAGCAATTTTTCATAAGCAAAGAGACTTAAACAGTAGCAAGAAAAGAAAGGATTTAAGACTCAAGGGAAAAGATGTAAAAAACATTGAAAATTAGCAAAGACTTCTAGCTCTGTGATGGAGCCATCTTTACAGCCCTAGTAACACAAATTTTCACATTGTCAATACATGTTAAAGGCATCTGGAAGATTATAGCTATCATTTATGATAAAAATCTTACTAGAACAGGAACAGACGAATGTTTTCTTGATGTGATACATCTCAAACCACAAACCACATCATACTAATGGTGTAACACCAGAAAGCAAGGCCATCAAAGTCAGACACAATAGGAGGATGCTCATTATTTCCACTTTCATTTTACATTTTTCTGGAAGTATTAACCAAAGCTAATACTCATAAGAGATATATACTCCTGGAAAAAAGATGATAAAAGTGACAGTTTATTGGAGATGATATAATTGTATACTGTACTGGAAAAACCCAAGAGAGAGAACTATGAAACCAATATTCCTCTGCTGTAATGCCTCTACTCATTTTAACACTATCTTTATAGGCCAGGTGTAGTGGCTCACACCTGTAATCCCAGCACTTTGGGAGTCCAAAGTGGGTGGATCACTTGAGGTCAGGAGTTCAAGACCAGCCTGGCCAACATGGTGAACCCCCGTCTCTACTAAAACTACAAAAAATTAGCCAGGCATGGTGGCACACACCTGTAGTCCCAGCTACTCGGGAGGCTGAGACAGAAGAATCACTTGAATCCGGGAGGCGGAGGTTGCAGTGAGCCAAGATTGTGCCATTGCACTCCAGCCTGGGCGACAGAACGAAACTTTGTCTCAAAAAAAAAAACCACTATCTTAGCCGGCGCTCTGGCTCACGCCTGTAATCCTAGCACTTTGGGAGGCCGAGGCGGGTGGATCACCTGAGGTCAAGAGTTCGAGACCAGCCTGGCCAACATGGAGAAACCCCATCTCTACTGAAAATACAAAATTAGCCGGGCGTGGTGGCGCATGCCTCCAATCCCAGCTACTCGAGAGGCTGAGGCAGGAGAATCACTTGAACCCAGATTCTCCCGGGAGGCGGAGGTTGCGGTCAGCCGAGATAGCGCCATTGCTCTCCAACCTGGGCAACAAGAACAAAACTCTGACTCAAACAAACAAACAAACAAACAAAAAACAAAACACTGTCTTTATACATTTTTTTTTTTTTTGAGATGTAGTCTCCCTCTGTAGCCCAGGCTGGAAGGCTGGAGTGCAGTGGTGCGATCTCGGCTCACAGCAACCTCTGCCTCCTGGGTCCCGGTTCAAGCAATTCTCCTGCCTCAGCCTCCTGTGTAGCTGGGATTACAGGCATGAGCCACCATGCCCAGCTAATTTTTGTATTTTTAGTAGAGACGAGGTTTCACCATGTTGGCCAGAGTGGTCTTCAACTCCTGACCTCGTGATCTGCCTGCCTCAGGCTCCCAAAGTGCTGGGATTACAGGCGTGAGCCACCGCGCCGGGCCTTTATATTTCTTTTTAAAAGTTAAGACAGGTTGGGGAGTGGGGAGATCTCACTATGTTGCCCAGGCTGGTTTGAAACTCATAGCCTCAAACTGTCCCCCTGCTTCAGCCTCCTGAATAGCTGAGATTACAGGCACATGCCACCACACCCACTTCATTTTAACATCATTTTAAAAGAGCCAGGTGCCCTCAGTTGCTCCTAGCAGGGATTGGGTTTCTTATCAAAGATTCAACTTGGAATCAGTATTGCTAGGCACTCCAAAGAAGTGCTGCTTTTTTTCTACTACATTTTGATTTAAGCCATTATGGTGTTTTTTTGTTTTTTGTTTTGTTTTTGAGATGGAGTTTTGCTCTTGTTGCCCAGGCTGGAGTGCAATGGCGCGATCTTGGCTCACTGCAACCTCCACCTCCCAGGTTCAAGCAATTGTCCTGCCTCAGCCTCCCGAGTAGCTGGAATTACAGGCGCCCGCCACCACACCTGGCAAATTTTGCATTTTTAGTAGAGATAGGGTTTCACCATGTTGGTCAGGCTGGTCTTGAACTCCTGACCTCAGGTGATCTGCCCGCCTCGGGCTCTCAAAGGGCTGGGATTACAGGCGTGAGCCACCGCGCCGGGCCTCATTATGATTTTGAGAATGTGAGAATCCTTGGTTTTCAGGAAAAGTAGATATCAGCAGCTAGGCACAGGTCTGACTCCTACCCTTAAACCCCTAATCCCCTCCCTAGAGGCAATAACTGCTTCCTGTCTCTTGTGATTCTTCAAGAGATGATCTGTACTTATATGAGTGTGTTCACATGTGTGTACACACACAGGCACACAGTAACTTCTTTTTTTCCCCAGGAAAAAGAAAATGAGTGAGACTCAAAATTCAACAAGCCAGAAAGCAATGGATGAGGATAAAAAAGCCGCAAGCCAAACAATGCCGAATACACAAGACAAGAACTACGAGGATGAATTGACTCAAGTAGCTCTAGCTCTGGTTGAGGATGTCATCAATTATGCTGTTAAGATTGTGGAAGGTAGTGATCCTGTTTGTTTGGATGCCTAAATAATTGTCTATATAGTCTAAATATAGCACCACACTACCTGGCAACTAACAAATTCACACCTTTTTTTTGCAGAGGAGCGAAACCCTTTGAAAAACATCAAGTGGATGACTCACGGTGAATTCACTGTGGAAAAGGGTCTTAAACAAATTGACGAATATTTTTCGGTAAGTTAGGCCGACCACTCCAGCATGGTACACCAGTGTGAAGAACAATAAAGAGACTCTCAGCAGATCAAAAGTTTGAAGTCTGGAAAATCTAGGAGATGGTATCAAAGGGGGCTGACTAGAATAAGTAAACATCGTCTCCATCTCAGTTCCAAAATCAAGGTGGGATAGTCTTTGAAGGTGAAATGCACAATCACAATCATTTTCCCTGTGTCTGTATCATTCTAACCTTACATTTCCCTGGGAAAATCTGCTCTTCCTACTTAAGCAATTTGTCCATGCTGGTGCATTAAATGGGGGCCTAGTGGCCTAAGGAGGGAGATGCTCCTCCAAAATAGGAGTTCTCCACCACCATTATTTTGTTTATTTTTTTTAGAGACAGGGTCCCACTCTGTCACCGAGGCTGCAGTGCAGGGGCTCGATCCTAGCTCCCTGCAGCTTTGAACTCCTGGGCTCAAGCGATCTTCCCACCTCAGCCTTCCAAGTAGACAGGCATGTGTCACCACACCTGGCTAATTTTTAATTTTTTTTTTGTAGAGACAGGGTCGTGCTATGTTGCTCAGGCTGGCCTCGAACTCCTGGCCTCAAGGGATCCTCCTGCCTTGGCCTCCCAAAGTGCTGGGATTACAGGTGTGAGCCATTGCACCCAGCCTCCACCACCAACTTTAGAATGCTCCTGTTAACAGAGGGGATGCAGATGGATCAAAAGACTTTTTGATTTGGCTTTGGAATATATTGCCTGCATAGTAAGATGTACAATCCCATGAATTCCTTTGTTTTTCTGCCTGTGTCTGACTCTGACTTCTTCATGTGGCAGCTTTGCTGAGAAGGCCCTGGATTACTTTGCATAACTGGTGAGTGAATAAAGGAGAATGGCTTGGGCCAGGCGCAGTGGTTCACATCTGTAATCCCAGCACTTTGAAATACCAAGACGGGAGAATCAATCATTTGAGCCTAAGAGTTTGAGACAGCCTGGGCAACATAGTGGGACCCCATCTCTATAAAACTAAAAAATTAGGCCAGGCATAGTGGCTCACGCCTGTAAGCCCAGCACTTTGGGAGGCCAAAGTGGGCAGATCACAAGGTCAGGAGTTCAAGTCCAGCCTGGCCAATATGGTGAAACCCCGTCTCTATTAAAAATACAAAAATTAGCCAGGCGTGGTGCTGGGCGCCTGTAATCCCAGCTACTCGGGAGGCTGAGGCAGAAGAATCGCTTGAACCCAGGAGGCAGAGGTTGCAGTGAGCTGAGATTACACCACTGCATTCTCAATCCTGGGCGACAGAGCAAGACTCCGTCTCAAAAAAAAAATAATAATAATTAGCCGGGCGTGGTGGTATGCACGTATAGTTCCAGCTACTCAGGAGGCTGAGGTGGGAGGATCACTTGAGCCCAGGAGGTCGAGGCTGCAGTAAGCTGTGATTGCGCCACTGCACTCAGCCTGGGTGACAGAGTGAGACCCTGTCTCAAAAAAAAAATGGCTTGAAATCCTTCTCATTGTGCTTCTGTGGAACAGAGACCAGTTGAAATTGGTGGAGGCGAACTCCCCTACCCCTGGGAAAAGTTCCAGCTCTCTCTGTTCCCCAGGCCAGCCCCTCAAAGCCTACAGCCCTCAGGGCAGTTTCCCAGGCCTTAGGAAGGCCTGGTCAGGTGTGAAGGAGGAAAAGTCAGGGATTTCTGGCTCCACGCCTTCTATGCTCCAGCGGACACCACTCACCGTTCTCATTAGGAGGGGTATCTTGAGCATAGTGAAGATGAATGGTGCAAGTTATTCTTGAGCCTTCCTGCTGTGGAGCACTTCTCCATTTGGGGTTGGGCAAAGGCCCCTGCCTACTGCACTCAGGGTTCCTGAATCAAACTAGAATGGAACACATAGCAAGTAGGAAAAATTTCCCTTGCAAATCCCACTGGTCATTCTGAGTAAAAGGCAAAAGTAAGTCCTGACAATGGTCTACAAGGCCCAATATGATCTGAGTTCCCTTTCCCCTCCCAACTTATGGTTCAGCTCCCATCACTCCTTCCCCCCTCTCACCTTCTTCCCTCGGCCACACTTGCCTCCTTGCCGTTCCTCGACTGCCAGGCATGTTCCCCTGTCAGGACCCTTGCTCTTGCTGTTCCCTCTGCCTGGAACCCTCTCCCCTAAGATGTATACCCATGGCTCACTGCTTTACCTCCCTTCAGATCTTTGTTGAAAACTATCACCTGCTCATTGAGGCTTTTCTTGGCCACTTCATCTAAAATCACAACCCTCTCCACTTCTCTGATTCATTTTTCCCTTCGCACTTCTTTCTGCCTACTAGAGTCTATTTACTTGTCCTGCTGCCTGTCTTCCACCACCAGACCATATGGTCCATGAGGGCAGATTTCTCTTGACTGCTCTCTTCCCAGCCCCTAGCAATGTCAGGTACACAGATGCTCAATAACTCTATGTTGAATACATGAGCAGATTTATTATTGCATTACCATATTTCTTCACAGATGAAGAGCCAGGTCAAAGGATTTGTCTTACCTATTTCGTAGGGCTGTTGTGAGGACAGAGACAATTAAAAAGTAAATGACTGAAAAGCTAAACATGTTATATTAACTCATGATGTAAAATCGCCCTGTTCCCAGCCCCACTAATGCAGCATGCCTGGCATTTCTTTTCTTTTTTTTTTTGAGACGGAGTCTCACTCTGTCGCCCAGGCTGGAGTGCAGTGGCGTGATCTTGGCTCACTGCACCCTCCGCCTCCTAGGTTCAAGTGATTCTCCTATCTCAGCCTCCCGAGTAGCTGGGACTACAGGCATGTGCCACCGTGCTGGCTAATATTTTGTATTTTTAGTAGAGACAGGGTTTCACCATGTTAGCCAGGATGGTCTCAATCTTCTGACCTTGTGATCCGCCTGCCTCGGCCTCCCAAAGTGCTGGGATTACAGGCGTGAGCCACCGCGCCCGGCCCTTCTTTTTTTTTTTTTTTTTGAGACAGAGTTTCACTCTTGTCACCCAGGCTGGAATGCAATGGTGCGATCTCGGCCTACTACAACCTCCACCTCCTGGGTTCAAGTGATTCTCTTGCCTCAGCCTCCCGAGTAGCTGTAATTATAGGCACCTGCCACCATGCCAGGCCAATTTATTTTTTATTTTTAATTTTTAGTAGAGATGGGGTTTCACCATTTTGGCCAGGCTTGTCTCGAACTCCTGACCTCAGGTGATCCACCCACATTGGCCTCCCAAAGTGTTGGGATTACAGGTGTGAGCCACTGCACCCGGCCAAAGTGTGAGGCATTTCTGATGGAGAGCTTTTTCAAGCTTATTGCCAGTTTCCCAGGGTCCACTACACATCAGGGGATGGTAAATTAGGAGTTGCCATTTACTGAGTACTGCTATGTGTTAAGCACTGCAGTGCACATCATCATGCATTATCTCGTTTAATCCTCACAACAAAACTGTGTATGGGTATATCAGTGTACCCATTTAAAAGATGAGAACTTTGCACAAATTGCCCAACCTCTCTCTGATTGAGCAGCAAAACGAAGTTATGATCATATGTCTGTCTGATTTTTTTTTTTTTTTTTTTGTGAGACAGGGCATTGCTCTGTCACCCAGGGCTGCAGTGCAGTGGCACCATCTTGGCTCACTGCAACCTCTGCCTCCTGGGTTCAAGGGATTCTCCTGCCTCAGGCTCCCGAGTAGATGGGACTACAGGTGCATGCTACCATGCCTGGCTAATTTTTGCATTTTTAGTAGAGATGGGGTTTCACCATGTTGGCCAGTCTGGTCTCAAACTCCTGACCTCAAGTGATCTGCCCACCTCAGCCTCCCAAAGTGCTGGGATTACAAGCGTGAGCCACTGTGCCTGGCCTGATACATTCTTTTTAAAAAATATTTATTTATTTATTTATTTATTGAGACAGAGTCTTGCTCTGTCGCCCAAGCTGGAGTGCAGTGGCGCAATCTCGGCTCACTGCAGCCTCAAACTCCTGGGCTCAAGTGATCCTCCTGCCTCAGCCTCCTGAGTAGCTAGGACTATGGGTACACAGCACCATGGCCGAGTAAATTTTTTATTTTTTTGTAGAGATGAGGTCTCACTTTGTTGCTCAGGCTGGTCTTGAACTCCTGGCCTCAAGTAGTCCTCCTGCCTCAGCCTCCTAAAGTGCTGGGATTACTGCCAGCCACTGGCAGTGGCCACTGCACCCGGTGTGAGCCACTGCACCCAGTCAGTTCTATCTGATATATTCTTTCCACCACAGTAGGAAAAGTATTTTTTTTTCTTATTTGTTTTTTCTCATCAGCTTCTACTGACCCAGGAAAAGTACTTTTGGATGACAAAAATAATGCAGACTTTTATTATCATTTAAAAATACAAATTCAAATGATTTTAAGGTACTACAATGTGAATACGAATAATTAAACCTGGTATCAGAAAGCTGGTACAGGCTGGGCGCAGTGGCTCACGCCTGTAATCCCAGCACTTTGGGAGGGCGAGGCGGGCAGATCACTTGAGGTCTGGAGTTTGAGAACAGCCTGGTCAACATGGTGAAACCCTGTCTCTACAAAAATACAAAAAAATTAACTGGGTGTGGTAGTGTGTGCCTGTAATCCCAGCTGCTTGGGAGGCTGAGGCAGGAGAATCACTTGAACCTGGGAGGCGGAGGTTGCAGTGAGCTGAGATCGTGCCACTGCACTCCAGCCTGGGCAACAGAGTGAGACTCTGTCAAAAAAAAAAAAAAAAAAAAAAGAAGAAGGATGGTATAGGATGGTATAGTTGTGGAGAGGGAACACTTACACATTGCCAATGGCAAAGTTGGTTCATTCTCTTCAGGAACACAGTCTGGCAACAGGAATATACAAATGGGTTCCTTATAAAAGAAAAATCAGAGAATGCCCATCACCTCAGACAGTTAAAATTACTTTTATAATAAAAAAAAGACATCACTATAAAAAATGCCCAGTGAGCAAAAAGATACAAATTAGAAAATGAAATTACCCAAAATACCCATTTCTATTACCCCAAAGGTCACTTACCATGGATAACAGTTTTGTGCATATACTTTTTTTTTCATTGTTTTTTGCCTTGTGCATATACTTCTATGTGTCTGTTGATTGTGAGTGTCCAGTAGTATGTAGCTGGCTAAGCCATCCATGATCAAGTAGTACAGTGAGATACTGTTTCCTGGAAGTGAGTATATGAAGCAGTATCATGTAAAAATCACAAAACACACACACTGCTGATACATAAAAGTCTGCTGCCTGCACACGGATAAAAATGGGAGGAGATTCGCCTGATGAAAATAGTTAAATTTAATGTCATGTGTAAGGCTGCCTTCATTCACAAAAGGGGGGAAAAATCCACTAAGAGCCAAGCTGAGAAGAAGAAACTCTTAGAACTGAGGCTTCTAGTGGGGTGGAGAAAGCACTGAGCGGGCTGCTCAGGAGTCCTGGGTACCAGTCCCAGTTTATTGTGTTAGACTGTCCCTACCTACTTCTAGGCCCTGGTATCCTCATCTGCAAAGTGAAGGGCTGCATTAGATTATCTCTAGCGACCTATTCAATGTTATAAAGTCTGTGATTGTGTGACAGATTAAACATTAG
Organism: Pan troglodytes; assembly: GCF_028858775.2. Lineage (NCBI taxonomy): Eukaryota > Metazoa > Chordata > Mammalia > Primates > Hominidae > Pan > Pan troglodytes. The sequence goes on from NC_072421.2 coordinate 117,447,347, forward strand.
GGCTAGAAAAGTATATTGAGTAATATAGAACAGTTGAAAAAAAAGGCATGCTCTGGCTGGGTGCGGTGGCTCATGCCTGTAATCCCAACACTTTGGAAGGCCGAGGCAGGTGGATCACCTGTGGTCAGGAGTTTGAGACCAGCCTGGCCAACATGGTGAAACTCCGTCTCTACTATATGTGCTGCCGAAGCGAGCACAGAAACTCCGTCTCTACTAAAAATACAAAAATTAGCCAAATGTGGTGGTGCACACCTGTAATCCCAGCTACTCGGGAGGCTGAGGCAGAAGAATCACTTGAACTCAGGAGGCGGAGGTTGCAGTGAGCCGAGAAAACGCCACTGTACTCAAGCCTGGGTGACAGAGCAAGACTTCATCTCAAAAACATAAAAAAAAAAAAAGAGGCATGCTCCAATGAGCCATAAGGGGTTGACTGTTGGGCCCCTTCATTAAAAGGAGTAATGATTTTGGGGCCAGGCGTGGTGGCTCGTGCCTATAATCCCAGCACTTTGGGAGGCCGAGGCATGTGGATTACCTGAGGTCAGGAGTTCAAGACCAGCCTGGATCTCTACTAAAAATACAAAAATTAGCTGGGCGTGGTGGTGAGCACCTGTAATCCCAGCTACTCAGGAGGCTGAGGAAGGAGAATCGCTTGAACCCAGGAGGCGGAGGTTGCAGTGTGCCGAGATCACGTCACTGCACTCCAGCCTGGAAGACAGAGAGGGACTCCGTCTCAAAAAAAAAAAAAAGGAAGGAATAATGACTTTGGGAGGCCGAGGCCAGTGGATCACTTGAGCCTAGGAGTTTGAGACCAGCCTGGGCAATATAGGGAGACTGTCATCTCTACAAAAAATATAAAAATTAGCCAGGTGCGGTGGTGCATGCCTGTATGTAGTCTCAGCTACTTGGGAGGCTGAGGCGGGAGGGTCACTTAAGCCCGGGAAGGTTGAGGCTACAATGAGCCATGATCGTGCCACTGCACTCCAGCCTAGGTGACAGAGTAAGACCCTGTCTCAGAAAAAAGGAATAATGATACATGAAAGAATACACAGCTCCTGATCTCAAGGAATCTCGAGTCCAGTGCTCTTCTCTGGACTGAAACAGCCAATTGGGTACAAGTTTGAAATAAGCTGAGGCAAAAGGCCAGCCTACATTTTTTTTAAAGGAGGGCCTGAAATCTTTTTGATGTCTCCTGTACTCCCTCTCCACATTACTGGGACTTGTTAGACTCTCCCAATTCCTTCCTTCTGTGAACCTTCATCTTAATTCAGGCTCTTCTTTGATTCAGAAGCTTCTGGTGCCCCGAGAGCCAGCCCAAGGAAGTTCAGTTGAATTGAATTTGTTGAACACCTGTGAAATCTAAGGCCCTGTGCCAGGAATCAGGGATGCATTTTGACTTCTGTGGGCCCTAGGCACTCTTCCCTTTGTAGGCCCCTTTCTCCTTCAAAAGATGAAAAAATTCAAGACAGCACTGGTATAAAGATGAATATAATCATGACCCTAAAATTCATATATTCTTCTTCTTTTTTTTGAGACAGAGTTTTGCTTTTGTTGCCCAGGCTGGTGTGCAATGGCGCAATCTCGTCTCACCACAATCTCCGCCTCCCGGGTTCAAACGATTCTCCCGCCTCAGCCTCCCAAGTAGCTGGGATTACAGGCATGCGCCACCACGCTGGGCTAATTTTGTATTTTTAGTAGAGACTGGATTACTCCACGTTGGTCAGGCTGGTCTCGAACTCCCGACCTCAGGTGATCCGCCCTCCTCGGCCTCCCAAAGTGCTGGGATTACAGGCGTGAGCCACTGTGCCCGGCCTTTTTCTTCTAATTTTAAAAGAAATGAACACTTTTTTTTGTGGGCCCTAGGTATTGAGCTTACTATGCCTTACAGATAAGTCAGCCCTGTTAGAAATGTTTTAATATTGGCCGGGCATGGTGGCTCACGCCTGTAATCCCAACAGTTTGGGAGGCCGAGGTGGGCAGATAACTTGAGGTCAGGAGTTCAAGATCAGCCTGACCAACATGGTGAAACCCTGTCTCTACTAAAAATACAAAAATTAGCCGGGTGTGGTGGTGGGCGCCTGTAATCCCAGCTACTCAGGGAAGCTGAGGCGGGAGAATTGTTTGAACTTGGAAGGCGAAGGTTGCAGCGAGCCGAGATGGTGCCATTGCAGTCCAGCCTGGGGGACAGAGCGAGACTCTGTTTCAAAAAAAAAAAAAAGAAAAGAAATTTTTTAATATGGAGACTACAACGCAGACAGTTCCTTATGGCTGTACTATGCGGGGATGTCTCAAGTGCCATAAGACAGGCAGAAAACAAGTTCCACCAGTGTTCAAAGGGAAAGGGTGTGAAGTCACATCTGGTTGGAAGAGGGATCAGAAAGACTTCTTGGAGGTGGTAGTTTTAAGGAAAACAGAATTTATCAAGTAGGTGATAGAGAGAAGCTTCTCAAGAAATGACAACAGCTGGATCAAAAGCATGGTGTAAACATGGGGAATAGTGCTAGTTATAGCTTGATGGGAATATGAGCATTTTGTTGAGAAAAGTGTGACATGAAACTTGTTTTTTTTTTTTCTGAGACAAGGAGTTTCCCAGCCTGGAGTGCAGTGGCACGATCATAGCTCACTGCAGTCTTAAATTCCTGGGCTCAAGCGATCCTCCTGCCTCAGCCTCCCAAAGTGCTGGGATTACACCACGCCTGGCCATTGTGGGAAGTCTTAAATGACACAGTGAAACATTTTCATTTTGTTTGGCAGGCAATGGGGGAGTTGCTGGAGGTTGCTTTTTTTTTTTTTTTTTTTTCTGAGATGGAGTTTCGCTCTTGTCGCCCAGGCTGAAGTGCAATGGCGCGATCTCAGCTCACTGCAACCTCCGCCTCCTGGGTTCGAAGGATTCTCATGCCTCAGCCTCTCAAGTAGTTGGGATTACAGGCACCCACCACCACGCCCGGCTCATTTTTGCATTTTCAGTAGAGACGGGGTTTCACCATGTTGGCCGAGCTGGTCTCGAACTCCTGACCTTAAGTGATCTGCCCGCCTCAGCCTCCCAAAGTGCTGGGATTACAGGCGTGAGCCACTAAGCTTGCGCCCCGCCCACGGGAGGTTTTTGAGCTGATCAGCTATGACTGAAGCTGTGCTTAAGGAAAATAACTCTGGCTTCATTGTGGGTGGGGGATTGGAGAAGTGAGGTTGAGGACAATGGAGTCTAGATAGGTTATTGCCTAAGTCCAGGTGAGAAACACTAAGAGCTGAAGTAGAGCAGTGGCAGTGGGACTGGAGAAGAATGGATAGATTTGAGACACATTTCAGGTAGAATAGATATGATTGAAGGTTAATAAAAAATGGATTAAGGAAGGAAGGAAAGAAGGAAAGAAGAACTGAATGAATGCTACTTTTTTTTTTTTTTTTGAGATGGAATTTCACTCTTGTAGCCCAGGCTGGAGTGCAATGGCATGATCTTGGCTCACTGCAACCTCCTGACTTCAAGTGATCCGCTCACCTCGGCCTCCCAAAGTGCTGGCATTACAGGCGTGAGCCACTGTGCCCAGCCTAAATGCTACTTTCAATAATGTAGTTAACCTTAGTTGTGTACAGTTGGCTCTCCATATCTGCAGGGGAATACGTTTTCAGACCCTCCATGCATATCAAAATCCACGTGCGCTCAAGTCCCTTAGTCGTCCCCCCATCCATGGATGTAACCAACTGTGGATTGAAAAGGTTGGCCCTATGTATTAGAATCCGCAGCGGTGGGACTGTATTCCCATCTCAACTCCAAGAATAGGCCCAGACAAAGGAGACATTCCAAGGAAGATTTTGTTTCTCAACTCTCATCACTATGAAGATTTGTGCCTTGAAAGGGGAAAGCGCCTGGGAGTGGTGGCTCATGCCTGTAATCCCAGCACTTTGGTAGGCTGAGGCGGGCGGATTGCTCGAGCCCAGGAGTTCAAGGCCAGCCTGGACAGTATAGCAAGACCTGGTCTCTAAAATAAATAAATAAATAAATAAAATAAAATAAAATAAAAATTTAAAAAGAAAGGGGCAAGCTTCTCCAAGGGTGCAAACAAGGAATCCCTCCTTTCTGTAGGATGTGGATTATTCTATTGCCTCCCTGAACTTATTTTATATACCACCTATGGCTACAATTAAGTGAGTTGGATTTTCACAAATGGCTAAAGCCAGCCTCATTACTTTCCAGTCACACATTTAGGTCTCCTGGGATGAGCAGAACAAGTGTTCTAATCACTTTCTAATTATTTTCCAATTAATTGAACCTGCCTCCTGTGAGGGGGTCTGAAGCAACATCTGTCTGTATGTACATGTAGACATTGAAGGGTGTGCCTTGCTGGGCATGGTGGCTCACACCTGTAATCCCAGCAGTTTGGGAGGCCAAGGCAGGTGGAACACTTGAGCTCAGGAGTTTGAGATCAGCCTGGGCAACATGGCGAAACCCCATCTCTACCAAAAATACAAAAATTAGCTGGCCGTGGTGGCGCATGCCTGTAATCCCAGCTACTCGGGAGGCTGAGGCAGGAGAATCGCTTGAACCCAGGAGGCAGAGGTTGCAATGAGCCAAGATCACGCCACTGCACTCCAGCCTGGGTGAAGAAGTGAGGCTCTGTCTCAATCAATCAATCAATCAATCAATCAATCAATCAATGTGTGTCCCTACAGTCCAAGGCTCAATCTCAACTGATGTTTGCATTCTTCACTTGTTTCATTTCAGTTTAACCTTTTCTCTCCTCCACCCATGGTGATAATTGGGAGCTGACCCTAGTTTGACCCCAATAAAAAAAATTAGGAGTGGCCAGGTGCGGTGGCTCACACCTGTATTCCCAGCACTTTGGGAGGCCAAGGTGGGTAAATCGCTTGAGGTCAGGAGTTTGAAACCAGCCTGACCAACATGGTGAAACCCCGTCTCTACTAAAAATACAAAAAGAATTAGCCGGGCTTGGTGGCATACGCCTGTAATCCCAGCTACTTGGGAGGCTGAGGCAGGAGAATCGCTTGAATCTGGGAGGCACAGGTTGCAATGAGCCGAGATCATGCCACTGCACTCCAGCCTGGGCAACAGAGAGAGACTCCATCTCAAAAAAAAAAAAAAATTAGGAGCGGACTCCAGAACAGAGCTCTAACCCTGACTGTTACATGCCACACTTATCCTTTATTTTTATTTATTCGTTTTTTTAGGGATAGGGTCTTGCTCTGTCACCCAGGCTGGAGTGTAGTGGTGCGATCACAGCTCACTGCAGCCTCAAACTCCTGGACTCGGGCAATCCTATTGCCTCAGCCTCCCCAGTAGCTGGGATTACAGGTGCGTGCCACCATGCCTGGCTAATTTTTAAATTTGTTTTGTAGAGATAGGGTCTTGCTACATTGCCCAGGCTGGTCTGGAACTCCTGGGCTCAAGCAATCCTCCTGCCTCGGCCTCCCAAAGTGCTGGGATTACAGGCATGAGCCACTGCACCCAGCCATGCTGCATTTATCTACAGGACTTGAACAGAAGGCTTTTCTTTTTCTGTGTGCTTTTTCTTTTTTCTATGAAACAGAAGTGTGTTTCTAAAAAATGCTGGGCACATGGCGTAGAGTTTGTAGAGAGGAAAGACTTAATTCACAGCTTCCTCTACATCTACTATGTACACTGGAGTATCTCAACTGCTGACCTACCCGTAGCACGAATCTCTGCTGGTACCTACTTCACCATGAAGGTCTCCAAAACCAAACCGCCGGTAAGTTCTTCTTTTTCTCCCTTCAGTGAGACTTCAGTGAGAATGGAGACTTCTCTTGTCAAGGTCATCAATAACCCCATTTTTACAAAATTTAATAGTCATACTTCTGTCCTCATCTTACTGGCCTATGCACGGCACTTGCCAAAACTGATCACTCCCCGCTCCATGAAACTTTCCATTTGGCTTCTAGAACAACATACTTTCCTGATTTTCCTCCTGCCTCACTGACCATTCCTTCACAGTCCGTCTCTACTGGTAGTTTCCCTGCCTCATACCAACCTCTTCATGTTGGAATGTCCTGAAACTCAGGCCTTGGACCTCTTCTCTAATACTCAGTTCTGTGGTTATCTCTTCCAGTCTCATAGCTTTAAATGCCACCTAGAGCTTATGATCCCCAAATTTGTATCTCTAGCACAGACCCGTCCCACGTGGATGTTTAATAAACATCTAATTTATTGTATGTAAAACTGAACTTCTGATTTTCCCTTCCAAGCCTATCTACTTGCAGTCTTCATCTTAGTTAATAGCCAAAATCCTTGGTGTCATCCTTGACTCTTCTCTCATATCCCTCATCTAATCCATTAGGAAATCCTATTGGCTCTACTTTCAAAAATATATCCAGAATCCAACAATTTTTTTTTTTGAGACAGAGTTTCACTCTTATTGCCCAGGCTGGAGTGCAGTGGCACGATCTTGGCTCACTGCAACCTCCACCTCCTGGGTTCAAGTGATTCTCCTGTCTCAACCTCCCAAGTAGCTGGGATTACAGTCGTGCGCCACCATGCCTGGCTGGTTTTTGTATTTTTAGTAGAGATGGGGTTTCACCATGTTGGCCAGGCTGCTCTCGAACTCCTGATCTCAAGTGATCCACCCACCTTGGCCTCCCAAAGTGCTGGGATTACAGGCGTGAGCCACCGCGCCCGGCCCCCCCAAACAATTTCTTACTACTCCACTTCTATCATCCTGGTCCAAGACACCATCTTCTCTCACCAAGATTATGTCAATAGCCTCCTAATCAGTCTCTCTGCTTCCACCCTTGCCCTCATCATGTCTGTTTTCAATGTTGCAGGCAGCCTGAATGAGTCTTGTAAAACAAGTTTTTCTTTTTCTTTTTTTTTTTTAAGAGATGGTGTCTTGCTTTGTTACCCAGGCTGGTCTTGAACTCCTGGCCTCAGGCTATCCTCCTGCCTCAGCCTCTCAAAGTGCTGGACTTACAGGTGTGAACCACCACGCCCAGCTGTAAAACAAATTTGTCACTTTTGTGTTTAAAATTTTCCAAAAGTGCTTCTCAAACTTCTCTCTCTTTTTTTTTTTAAGACAGAGTCGCTCTGTCATCCAGGTTGGGGCAGAGTGGTACAATCAGAGCTCACTGAGGCCTTGACATCCCAGGCTCAAGTGATCCTCCCACATCAGCCTTCCTTGTAGCTGGGACTACAGGTGCACACCACCATGCCCAGCAAACTTCGTGCTGGGATTACAGGCGTGAGCCACCACACCCAGCTGTAAAACAAATTTCCGTCACTCCTCTGTTTTATCTATATCTGTCTGCCTATCTAATCTATCTATCTATCTATCTATCTATCTATCTATCTATCTATATCTATCTATCTACTTATTGAGACAGGGTCTCACTTTGTCACCCTGGCTGGCAGGCAGTGGCATGATCAGGGCTCACTGCAGCCTCTACTTCTTGGGCTCAAGCCATCCTCCTGCCTCAGCCCCCCAAGTATGGGACTACAGGCATGCACCACCACGCCTGGCTTTTTTTTTTTTTTTTTTTTTTTTTTGAGTTTTCGTAGAGACAAGGTCTTGCTATGTTGCACAGGCTGGTCTTGAACTCCTGAGCTCAAGTGATCCACCCGGCTTAGCCTCCCAAAGTGCTGGGATTAGAGGCGTGAGCCACCGCGCCTGGCCCATTCTTCTGTTTAAAACTTTCCAAGGGCAGGCGCGGTGGCTCATGCTTGTAATCCCAGCACTTTGGGAGGCTTACATGGGCAGATCATGAGGTCAGGAGTTCGAGACCAGCCCGACCAACATGGTGAAACCCCATCTCTACTAAAAATACAAAAATTAGCCGGGCATGGTGGCGCATGCCTGTAATCCCAGCTACTCAGGAGGCTGAGGCAGCAGAATTGCTTGAACCCAAAAGGCAGAGGTCACAGTGAGCCGAGATTGCGCCACTGCACTCTAGCCTGGGTGACAGAGCGAGACTCCGTCTCCAAAAAAAAAAAATTAAAAAAAAATAATAAAAATAAAAATTAAAAAAAAAATAGATAAACTTTCCAAAAGTGCTTCTCAAAATTTAAAGTGCTGGCAGGGCATGGTAGCTCATGCCTGTAATCCCAGCACTTTGGGAGGCCGAGGTGGACAGATCACCTGAGGTCAGGAGTTCAAGACCAGCCTGGCTAACATGGTGAAACCCCGTTTCTACTAAAAATACAAAAATTAGGCCGGGCACGGTGGCTCATGCCTGTAATCCCAGCACTTTGGGAGGCCAAGGCGGGCGGATCACCTGAGGTCGGGAGTTCCAGACCAGCCTGACCAACACCCTGTCACTACTAAAAGTACAAAATTAGCCAGGCGTGGTGGCTCGTGCCTATAATCCCAGTAACTCGGGAGGCTGAGGCAGGAGAATTGCTTGAACCCAGGAGGTGGAGGTTGCGGTGAGCCAAGATCATGCCATTGCACTCCAGCCTGGGTACCAAGAGCGAAACACCATTTCAAAAAAAAAAAGAAAAACACAAAAATATAGCCGGGTCTGGTGGCTCATGCCTGTAGTCCCAGCTACTTGGGAGGTTGAGGCAGGAGAATGGCTTGAACCCAGGAGGTGGAGGTTGCAGTGACCAAGATGATGCCATTGTACTCCAGCCTGGGTGACAGAGTGAGATTCCATCTCAAAAAAAAGAAAGAAAGAAAGAAATTTAAAGTTTGTACAAATTACTTAGGGATCTTGTTAAAATGAAGAATCTGATTCAGTAGGTGTGGGGTAGGGATTCAGATTCTGCATGACTAACAAGCTCGCAGACCATGCTGAGGCTGCAGGCCTAGAGACCAGCTTTCAGTAGTAAGGGCCTACAAGGCCCTGTGTGATCTTGTCCCTTGTTACTTGTGCTTTCCCACTACTCCTTCCCTCTCACTGTGCTCTGGCCATTCTGATCTTGCTTCACCTCAAATAAGTCAGGTATAGTCCTGCCTCAGGGCCTTTGCACTTGCTTTTTCTTTTGACTAGAACACTCTCCCCTAGGCATGTGAATTGCCTGCTCCCTCACCTCCTCTTTCACTCACTTTCCTATGCTTTTTCTCCATAGCACTTACCACCTTTTCATGTTCTATATAATTGTTTTTTTGTTTTGTTTTGTTTTGTTTTTAGATGGAGTCTCGTTCTGTCTTCTAGGCTGGAGTACAGTGGCGCAATCTCGGCTCACTGCAACCTCTGCTTCCTGGGTTTGAGTGATTCTCCTGCCTCAGCCTCCTGGGTAGCTGGGATTATGGGCACATGCCACCACACCCAGCTAATTTGTGTATTTTTAGTAGAGATGGGCTATCACCATGTCGGCCAGGCTGGTCTGGAACTCCTGACCTGAGGTGGTCCATCTGCCTCGGCCTCCCAAAGTGCTGGGATTACAGGCATGAGCCACCACACCCAGCCCTGTAATTGTTTTATTATTGTCTATTCCCTCCATCAGAATGTAAGCTCCATAAAGGCTGGGATTTTTGTCTTCCTGTAAAACAAGGCCTGGCAAATAGTAGGCACTCAATAAATACTTGAAGGAATGATTGCTGGTATCCACGAGGTAGACCATGAATAAGAAATATGTTAACTTGATAGCTGGTGTGAAAAGAGCCAAAATAACATCCATGAATCTAGGGGAAGGGTCATCAGAGGAGCAGGGCTGGTACCAAGCATAGTGCCTGAAACATAACAGACATAAACATTTTATTTCCTCTTTGCCTTCCCATCCTTTCCCAAAAGTTATTTGCACCTTGGCCTGATGTTAAGATTTTGTATATGACCACACAGTCAGTGAGCCATCTATGTCCTATATTCATCCTATCCTAGTACAAATGTGCCTATTCAGAGCGTTTGGAACCTGCAGTAATCTAAAGAGGTGCAATATGCGGAGATCTTACTTCTGGTCATATATCCCTCTACCAGCTGTCTTACTAATTGGCCAGGTCAGAGGTCAGGAAATGAGACTGCTGGAGGGGAACAAGACTACACCAGAGACCACACAGAGAGAGGTCTTGGGAGAATGGCTCTTGCTCAAAATTCCAAGTATAATTTTGGAGGCGAGGATGGGAGGGACTACTGAGACAATATTACAACCTACATGTTTATGCTGCTTTAAAAATGTTTCACACCTTTTCATCTATATTAATTCATTTTCATGCCATTCCTAAGAGGTAGAGATTGTCAGTTGAGTAAAGTGGAGCATGTAAAGAAGGTTAATGACTTACACTCCTATTAATGAGGAGCACAAGCCTGTCCCAAGGTATTTCCAATATTGTAAAGATTCTTAAGGTATTTGTTGTCAAAAAGATATTTTGGGGAACAGAGGTTTAAAGTGACAAAAAACTATCACCTATAGATTCCCAATTCATAAGCAAGATGAATTCTAGAAATTCAAAAGTATGCATATGGGCAAGTGTAGGGAAGTAAGGAATTAAGTTTGTACGATTGGGCTGGGCGTGGTGGCTCACGCCTGTAATCCCAGCACTTTGGGAGGCCGAGGTGGGCGGATCACCTGAGGTCAGGTATTCGAGACCAGCCTGGGCAACAAGGTAAAACTCCGTCTCTACTAAAAATAAAAAAAATAGCTGGGTGTGGTGGCGGGCATCTATGATCCCAGCTACTCAGGAGGCTGAGGCAGGAGAATCACTTGAACCCAGGGGGCGGAGGTTGCAGTGAGCTGAGATTGCGCCACTGCACTTACACCTGGGAGACAGAGCAAGACTCCATCCTGAAAAAAACAAAAAGAGTTGGTATGACTGGTCTGGGCTAACAGTTGTCCTTCTCTTTTTTAGGATGCACCCATTGTTGTTTCTTATGTAGGCGACCACCAAGCATTAGTTCACAGGTAATGAACATTTGGAGGTTTGTTTTAAAAGGGTGGGAGAAAGGTCATCACACTCCAGGAATCCAGCAGTTGCGCAACAACAGATAGTTCATGTAATGGTCACTTTTCTTCTTTGGACCACCAAGCCCATTAGAATGGGCTGAAACTGTTCTAGAAAATTATTTTTCTTAGTGTCTGGTTTTTCATTCATTATAAGCTTGAGGATTAGTTGCTGGAGTGGGGTGGAGGCAAAGTGGGTCATGTCTATTGTTTCTAAGGAAAACTTCAATATCACATAAAATTAACTCATGTATAATAATCCCTTTTATAGCAGCTCTCTTAAAGTATCTTTACATATAAGCTCATGAATCCTTTCATTGACTGGGCTTAAGAAACAGTAAAGGATAGACATAGAGAACCTTAGCTACCTCCCCTCCCCCGCCATAAAAGAGGCTTCTTGCTTACTAGGAATATAAAAGAGTAAATAGGGAATCCCCTTTGTTTGATTTTAAAAGCTTTTGATTTAAAAATACTTTAAAAGTGTTTGTTTTTCTTCCTTTGTAGACCAGGAATGGTTCGCTTTCGAGAAAACTGGCAGAAGAATCTTACTGATGCCAAATATAGTTTCATGGAGTCATTCCCCTTCTTATTCAATCGTGTCTGATACTTACAGGATGTCTTAGGATTGTTTTTCTCATCAGGATACATTAAAAATACAATACAGCACGTCAAACCACAGAATATTTATTGAGTAATAAACTTGTGGCACACAATCCAGCTGTATTTTTTTGCATTCATTCATTTTCCATTCTGCAACCTCCATCACATTAGCAGAGTAACCAGTAAGTGTTTTCTATTTTCTAAAGTATTTTTTTCTATCACTATATGTATCACTTCTGAGTCTTACAGGCATAGAGCTGAGTTTAGAGAGTTGCTAAAATTCACCTATTGGACCAAACTAAGGTTGGTACTTGGCTGTTTGTTCCCCATCTGAGCCTAAGTCTCCAGCTTAGACACATCTCTTTATGGGCACAACTGGGAACAACAAAATGGCAACAGTTCTACAGCTCATAATATAACCAGTCTGAAGGGTTCCCCTACTCACAGACCCCTTCATTTACTGGGAGTTAAGCCTCACTGCTAAATAATATATTTTGAAACTGGAAAACTGGGCATGCTGCCTTCCACAATACACCACTATACTCATGATTGCAGGAGGGTGGCTTGGGGACCAGGGGCAATGACACGGGAAGGATACAATCATTGCCCTTACTTATCTTTGATCTTCTTCCCATCCTCACACTGAATAATCACTTGTTCCTACCTTCCCTGTGAACCTCTCTTGCCTGGCTGCAAAATTTTAAGACACCAAAGACAAAATTACATTATGCTCTGAGTGATTACTTACAAGTACATCAGAATATTTACTTACATCGAAAAGCACTGGAAAGGAGGAACACAAAATATGAAAGACAATTGATATGGTACTGAAATTTTTCTTTTTTAACTGTTAGATATTTGTGCAATAAATAAAAAAGGAGGGAAAACCATATCAGAGCAATAGGCAAGGAGGTGGCAAACTAGATAAGTCTCCTTGGAGAACAAAAAATATATTTAAAATACAATAGCCCTACTACAACTGATTTATGGCTCAGGTGACTAAACACAATTTGAAGCAGTAACAACACTCATAAGCTGAAAATAAAATACTTTTAGCCCTTTTATTCTTCTTGCCTCTTTCCCAAAGAATATGCCAACGAAGCTGTTCTTGATGTCACAATATTCATATATCGCAGAATTTCTGCATTTAAACTACCTTGCCTACTGAAAATAAGATAATCATTTCATCTCTAGGAACCAGTAACCAAAAAAAAAATGTCCTTAGAGAATACATTTTTATTTGTTTGTTTATTTAGAGACGGAGTCTCATTCTGTCTCCCAGGCCGGAGTGCAGTGGCTTGATCTCGGCTCACTGCAACCTCCACCTCCCAGGTTCAAGCAATTCTCCTGCCTCAGCCTCCAGAGTAGCTGGGACTACAGGCGTGTGCCACCACGCCCGGCTAAATTTTTTGTATTTTTAGTAGAGATGGGGTTTCACCATGTTAGCCAGGATGGTCTTGATCTCCTGACCTCATGATCCGCCCACCTCGGCCTCCCAAAGTGCTGGGATTATAGGCGTGAGCCACCACGCCCAGCTGAGAATAAAATTTTTAAGTGGGTATTACAAAATTCAGGTTTTATTATTCAGGGAAGTAGATGGATTGAGACTCAAAACTTTGGGAACTAGTTTCTTTTAACTTTTGAAAACTACAGATTTATTAGGCTAGGCAGCAACTACAATTAGGTATAAATAAACAGAAATCATTTCAAATTCAGGGGTCATTAATGCTGCTACATGCTGACTCTTTATTTCAGTAGTTGCGGGTTAAAAGTAGACATTTCCTGGAACATATATTTAATAGTATTTAAGACTGTTAATACTGTTTAATTATAAAACTTTTGGCCGGGTGTGGTGGCTCACGCCTATAATCCTAGCACTTTGGGAGGCCGAGGTGGGCGGATTGCTTGAGGTCTGGAGTTTGAGACCAGCCTGGGCAACAAGGTGAAACCTCGTCTCTACTAAATATACAAAAATTAGCTGGGCATGGTGGTGCACACTGGTAGTCCCAGCTGCTCGGGAGGCTGAGGTGGAGGATTGCTTGAGCCCAGGAGGTGGAGGTTGCAGTGAGCCGAGATTGCACCACTGAACTCTAGCCTGGGTGACAGAAGGAGACCCTGTCTCAAAAATAATAATAAAAAAACTTTTGCTCTATACTTTGAAATATGACTGCCTTATTTAAACACTTTTGAAAAACAACCACTTAAAAATATAAGGCAAGCGGGCATTTTACAATAGTATAATCAGAATGTCCTTATCACTCAGGTAATTTAAATTTATCATAGGCATGTAATAATAATGCAGATCAAATAACCTTAACAAAAACGGCCAGGCACGGTTGCTCACACCTGTAATCCCAGCATTTCAGGAGGCTGAGGCGGGCAGATCACTTGAGGTCAGGAGTTCGAGACCAGCCTGGCCAAGATGGCGAAACCCCATCTCTATTGAAAATACAAAAATTAGCCAGTTGTGGTGGTGAGTGCCTGTAATCCCAGCTACTTGGGAGGCTGAGGTGGGAGGATCACTTGAACCCAGGAGGCAGAGGTTACAGTGAGCCGAGATCACACCACTGGGCTCCAGCCTGAGTGACAGAGTGAGACTCTATCTCAAAAAACAAAAAACAGAAAACCAACCTTAATGAAAACAGCCAAAACTTCCTGGGTTCCTTCCCCCATTCACTCTTCTGACCTAATTAAAATTGAACGAAATAAACAAAGGAACAAGATCATGATATCATAGTCCCACAATTTTCCATTTCTCCCCAACTTAAAAACAAACAGAAAGGTTTAAGTGTTTAAAATGAAATCTACTTAGTATATGAAAGACAGTTAAAAATATTTAATATCATTTTAGTTTCTCTTATGAAATAATTAAGCTAAAATACTGACTCATTATATTTTTCCTTATCAGAACTCTTGACCATAGTTGACTCCTATTCTTTTGGATGTTATCCTATCCTCAAGCTCATATCAGCTCAGATTGAAATAAAGTACTTACATGGGGATAAGAGTAGACTTCTTAAGACTTTATATTTCAAATAACTATTTTAAAGTAACTTATTAAGAATTTAGGCTGGACGTAGTGGCTCACGCCTGTAATCCCAGCACTTTGGGAGGCCAAGGCGGGCGGATCACCTGGGGTTGGGAGTTCGAGACCAGCCTGACCAACATGGAGAAACCCCATCTCTACTAAAAATACAAAATTAGCCAGGCATGGTGGCACATGCCTGTAATCCCAGCTACTCAGGAGGCTGAGGCAGGAGAATTGCTTGAACTTAGGAGGTGGAGGTTGTGGTGAGCCAAGATCACCCCATTGTACTCCAGCCTGGGCAACAAAAGCGAGATTCCATCTCAAAAAAAACAATTTAAAATATCTAATGTTCACATTTTCAATTCAACAAATCTGTGGGTTAGTTTGCTTTTTGGTTTGTTTGTTGGTTTTAGAGTGGAGGTAGGGACTTAAATCAAAACCCATTATTTCCAGGGTAGATCATATATTATAGTACACAAGTCAGTTTTCAAATTCCAGATTTGCTTTTCGCAGCAATGCCTTCATTTTGTTAACAAAAGTGGCCTCCTATATGTTCCTATCAAGTCCATTTATAACACATTCAACACAGAGGAGTGATAATTTCCCAAAAGTTCAGCTGGGGTAGAGGTGGGGGTGGGGCAGGCATCGCATAGAGCTAATAGTAGCACTGTCTCATGGTGTGAGATTGAAGTTTCTCATCTCACTAACACTTTTTGTTCAAGCCACCTCCTCTAATACAGTAGCATTTTATTCATAATTTGGATTTTTTTTTTTTTGAGACAGAGTTTCACTCTTCTTGCCCAGGCTGGAGTGCAATGTCAAAATCTCGGCTCACTGCAACCTCCGCCTCCTGGATTCAAGCAATTCTCCTGCCTCAGCCTCCCGAGTAGTTGGGATTACAGGCGCCCACCACCACGCCCGGCTAATTTTTGTATTTTTTGGTAGAGACAGGGTTTCACCATGTTGGCCAGGCTGGTCTCGACTCCTGACCTCAGGTGATCCACCCGCCTTGGCCTCCCAAAGTGCTGGGATTACAGGCGTGAGCCACCGTGCCTGGCCTTTTATTTTTTTCTGAGACACAGTCTTGCTTTGTCGCCCAGGCTGGAGTGCAGTGGCACAATCTCGGCTCACTGCAACCTCCACCTCCTAGGTTCAAGCAATTCTCCTGCCTCTTCCTCTCAAGTAGCTGGGACTACAGGTGTGTGCCACCACTCCTGGCTGATTTTGTATTTTCAGTAGGGACAGGGTTTCACCATGTTGGCCAGGCTGGTCTCGAACTCCTGGCCTCAAGTGATCCACCCGCCTCAGCCTCCCAAAGTGCTGGGATTACAGGCGTGAGCAACTGTGCCCAGCCCATAATTTGGATTTTTAAACCAGAAAGTTACTATGGTCAATCCAAAATAACCCAAAGAACTTGCTAAAGTTATATCAATAAGCAGCTTTTTATTGAAGGACTGAAAGAATTAAATAGAAGGCACAGTAGCACTGTAAAGCTTTCTCAGAACATAATAATCTTTTTCTATGTATGTGTGGAACCCAGACTTTCTTTTTTGTTGTTAAAAATGTCTTCTGGACAATCAGAAAATCTTTATTTGTCATCCTTCCCTTTGGTCTTTCTGTAAACCATTTCTCGAAAACTGGCCAGAATCTTGTTCTCTCTCTTTCGTCTCTCTTCTTGGTTAAAGGATGCAAGGGCTCTCTTCTCATCAGCACTGTAGATCTGGTTCTCTTTTCGCAGTCGCACAGCCTCCATTCGGCGATGCCTGGAGAGAATTTTATTTTTGGCTTAATTTCTCAGTAATTATTTTCATAGTACATCATCATTAATCCTTTCTTACCCAGAGTGGTCTATTTAACAGCTGACAAAAATTGAAATGGGTTAAATTTCCAAAAGATCATTTATTAATATTTTAGCTGCCTGACACGTCCTTTTTTTTTTTGTTTTGTTTTGAGATGGAGTCTTGCTCTGTTGCCTAGGCTGGAATGCAGTGGCGCGATCTCAGCTCACTGCAACTTCCACCTCCCTGGCTCAAGCAATTCCCCCATCTCAGCCTCCTGAGTAGCTGGGATAACAGGTCTGGCTAATTTTTGCATTTTTAGTAGAGATGGGGTTTCACCATGTTGGCTAGGCTGATCTCGAACTCCTGACCTCAAGTAATCCGCCTGTCTCAGCCTCCCAAAGTGCTGAGATTACAGGCGTGAGCCACCATGCCCGGCCCTGATATGTCTTTGATTCATTTCCACTATTCAAATAATGATCTCTGATTTCCTGTCAACATAGTAAATGTTATCCTTTTTTCTTTTCTCCTTTTTGTGAGTCTTAAAGTCTGGCTCTGTCACCAAGGCTGGAGTGCAGTGGCGCAATCTTGGCTCACTGCGACCTCTGCCTCCTGGGCTCAAGTGATTCCCCTGCCTCAGCCTCCCGAGTAGCCGGGAGTACAGGTGTGTGCCACCACGCCCGACTAATTTTTGTATTTTTAGTAGAGATGGGGTTTCGCCATGTTGGCCATGCTGGTTTCGAACTCCTGACCTCAGGTGATCCACCTGCCTCGGCCTCCCAAAGTGCTGGGATTACAGGTGTGAGCCACCATGCCTGGCCGCTATCATTAATTTCAAATACTAAGGGTATACGTCTAATTTGTTCCCAGTAAAACAATCAGAAATGGGCAAATTATCAAACTTCCTAGGTGATATATCCATTTGCCTTTGTGGAATTGGAAGTAGGATAGATAAAACATTTAACTAGTCATTAATCAGATGGAACTTCCTTCAAGGTTCTACTTTACCATAAAACCAAAAGAACCAAGTCTAGGCTGGGCATGGTGGCTCACGCCTGTAATCTCAGCACTTTGGGAGGCTGAGGCAGGCAGGTCACCTGAGGTCAGGAGTTTAAGACCAGCCTGGCCAACGTGGTGAAACCTCGTCTCTACTAAAAATACAAAAATTAGCTGGGTGTGGTGGTGGGTACCTGTAATCCCAGCTACTTGGGAGGCTGAGGCAGGAGAATCATTTGAACCCAGGAGGTGGAGGTTGCAGTGAGCTGAGATCGCACCACTGTACTCCAGCCTGGGAGACAAGAGCGAAACTAGGTCTCAAAAAAAAAAAAAAAAAAAAAAAAAAAAGAACCAAGTCTAAATCTGTAATTGAACAGCAGTTTTTATCAGTGGATTTAACTTCCAAGTCTCCCTCTGTCACCCAGGCTGGAGTGCAGTGGCATAATCTCGGCTTATTGCAACCTCCGCCTCCCAGGTTCAACTGATTCTCCTGCCTCAGCCTCCTATTTCATGTACTGAATAGTTCTTTCTTTCCCCATTGATCTGACATGCTATCTCTTTCATACACTGAAGTTCCATACGTGTATGGTTATCTTTGGGCTCTGAATTTTATTTTATTTTTTTTTGAGATAGTGTTTTGCTCTTGTTGCCCAGACTAGAGTACAATGGCGAGGTCTCAGCTCACTACAACCTCCGCCTCATGGGTTCAAGCGATTCTCCTGCCTCAGCCTCCCAAGTAGCTGGGACTACAGGCACTAGCCACCATGCCCAGCTAATTTTTGTATTTTTGGTAGAGATGGGGTTTCACCATGTTGGCCAGGCTGGTCTTGAACTCCTGACCTCAGGTGATCCACCCGCCTCAGCCTCCCAAAGTGCTGGGATTACAGGCGTGAGCCACCACGCCCGGCCTCAATTTTATTCCACTGAACAATTCAGTTGTTCTCCTATGCTTTCTAAAGTGCTGTAAGCTTCATAATAAGTCCTCCTATTTGTAGGGGAAATCTTACCTTCCTGCTCTTCTTTTTCAGGAGTGACTTGGCTATTCTTGTCCTTTTAGTCTAGTATATAAATTTTAGAACTGGCTTATTAAGTTTCATGAAAAACTGTGTTGTGATTTTGATTGGGACTGTATTGAATATAAAGATCAATTTGGGAAGAAATGACAACTTTACAATATTGCCTTCCTATCCGTGAACCTGGTATCTCTCCAGCTATTTAAGTTTTCTTTAATCTTACCTTCTTGCTCTTCTTCAGAAGTGACCTGGCTATTCTTGTCCTTTTAGTGTAATATATAAATTTTAGAACCAGCTTAATAAGTCTCATAAACAACTGTGTTGTGATTTTGATTGGAACTATATTGAAGATACGGACTCTTAATGTCTTACATTTTTCCCCATAGAACCTTGGGCATCTTTTGTTAAGATTTATTCTTAAGTCTCTCACATTCTGACACTGTTATAAACGCTCAAGGTTCTAGGTTTCTGTTGTTAGTAAATAGAAATGCAGTTCATTTTTATTGGAACTGTATTGAATACACAATCTCTTAATAATGCTTTATAGTTTTCCTCACAGAGCCCTGGGCATCTTTTGTTAAGATTTATTCTGAAGTCCTTCATATTCTCTGATACTATTACAAATGTTTTCTTCTTATTTAGTTACATTTTCTAGTTGTCTGTTGCTGGTAAATAGAAATGCAATGGATTTTTGTGTACTAACCTTATATCCAACCAGTTGTTAAACCCTCCTCTCATTTATAATTTATCTGGAGATTCTTTGGGATTTTCTATGTAAACAATCAAATCATTCACCATGTCATTCACAAAAAAATGACATTTTTTTTTTAAGACGGAGTTTCACTCTTGTCACCCAGGCTGGAGTGCAATGGCACGATCTTGGCTCACTGTAACCTCCTCCTGGATTCAAGTGATTCTCCTGCTTCAGCCTCCTGAGGAGCTGGGACTACAGGTGTCCGCCACCATGCCCAGCTAATTTTTGTATTTTTGGTAAAGACAGGGTTTCACCATGTTGGCCAGGCTGGTCTTGAACTCCTGACCTCAGGTGATCCACCCAACTATGCCTCCCAAAGTGCTGGGATTACAGGCGTGAGCCACCACGCCTGGCTAAAAAATGACATTGTTATATCGCCCTTTCCAATCCTTATTATTATTATTATTGTTTTTTCAGGCTGAGTTTTGCTCTCCAGGCTGGCATGCAGTCGTGTGATCTTGGCTCATTGCAACCTCCGCCTCCTGGGTTCATGCGATTCTCCTGCTTCAGCCTTCTGAGTAGCTGGGATTACAGGTGTGTACCACCACATCTGGCTAATTTTTGTGTTTTTAGTAGAGACGGGTTTTGCCATGTTGCCCAGGCTAGTCTTGAACTCCTGGACTCAAGTGATCTGCCTGCCTTGGCCTCCCAAAGTGCTGGGATTACAGGCACGAGCCACCGTGCCCAGCCTTCCTTTCCAATCCTTGTGTCTCTAATTTCTTTTTCTTGCCTTACTGTGTGGGTCCTCCAATGCAATGCTTCAAATATTGGTCCTCAGTATTACAAGATTCTGGAGGTGCTTCAGGGTTTCTGCAAATATTTGCCTTCAGTGTCATTTAAAAATAGTTATCTACTTAAAAAAAAAGTTTATCAAGTTTTAAAGAATCCAAAATTCAATTTGATCTAAGTACTGCTGCCCTATTTGCTCATTCTCCTGGTTCTTCCTGGAACTTTTCTCTTTCCTAATTTTATATTCATTTCCCATGCTGAATCCAGTGTCTTTTTAAAATTTATTTATTTATTCATTTATTTATTAGCCAGGATATATTCTCAGCTGACCAATGTCTTTTATCATCTTTTTCTGTTATTCAGTCTCAGAAATCTGGGTCCATAAAAAACTGAAGACAAACTTGTAACCAGGAAACACTGTCTTGTGAAAATATTTTCCTAACTGCCACATTCCTCATGGGGCAGTGATAAATAGCTGAATTTAACTATATCCTCCATTGGATAAAATATCTGTAAGCAAATACCAACTAGGAAAGGACATTAGGAAGATTGATTCTTTGAAGTCAGAGATATAGCTGAGTTTGAGGCTGAGTTGCATATATACTTGGAATTGCAGAAAACCATGTTATACTAACAACACTAATATCAAACCAATATTTATACTCTACTTTTCATAAGAAACAGTCACTTAATGAAAATCAATTACCAAAATATAATTCTGGTAGTAAAAAAGAAGAAAAAGATCTAATCATGGAAACTGAGCTTAATGCCAACAACATACCTGCTACCACTCATTACATAACCTGAGCATTCAAATGATGCAATTTCTTCACTTGTCAAGCCAATTTCACCTCTTCGTGGGATACGTTTTCCAGCTTTTACATATTCAGCCATAGCTGCACCTTCACCAGGTAACAGAGCATGGCCATAGCTACAAAGTAATTCAGAATTCAGAAAAGGTCCATTAAATCATCTTAATATTAAAAGCTTATAATCTAAAGAGAGCACCAAAAATCCCCACATTTTCTCTCAAACAAGAGTAGGATTAACAGTGCTCAGCAGTAGTGTGCTAGGAAGCTCAATGTGAATTGCTTTATCCTAATTAGTGTATTAAACATTGCATTGCACTATGACCTATACAACTAACCCAGAAATGCAGAAATATTTTGAAAGAAAAGAACTGCTGTGAGTATAGATTCACAGTTTACAATTATGGATTAATTTATCCCTACAGGTATTGTCATTACTGGTTCTGGCTCCAGCTGATTCCCTTTCCCTTTTTCCCTTAAAAAATCCAAAGTATGCCAGGCACAGTGGCTCACGCCTACAATCTGAACACTTTGGGAGGCTGAGGCGGGAGGATCACCTGAGATCAGGAGCTTGAGACCAGCCTGGCCAACATAGCGAAACCCCGTCTCTACTAAAAATACAAAATTAGCCGGGCATGGTGGTGCATGCTTGTAGTCCCAGCTACTCAGGAGGCTGAGGCAGGAGAATCACTTGAACCTGGGAGGCAGAGGTTGCAGTGAGCCAAGATCGTGTCACTGCACTCCAGCCTGGGCGACAGAGCAAGGCTTTGTCTCAAAAAGCAAAACAAAACAAAACAAAACAAAAAACAAAGTAGGCTGGGTGCAGTGGCTGACGCCTGTAATCTCAGCATTTTGGGAGGTTGAGGCGGGCAGATCACTTGAGATCAGGAGTTCGAGACTATACTGGCGAACATGGCGAAACCCCAGCTCTACTAAAAATACAAAAATTAGCCCGGGCGTGGCGGCAGGCGCCTGTAATCCTGGCTACTTGGGAGGCTGAGGCAGGAGAATCACTTGAATCTGGGAGGTGGAGGTTGCAGTGAGCCAAGATCATGCCACTGCACTCCAGCCTGGGCAACAGAGTGAAACTCAATCACACCACTGTGCTTCAGCCTGGGAGACAGAATGAGACTCCATCTCAAAAAAACAAAACAAAACAAACAAACAAAAAATTCTAGGCCAGGTGTGGTGGCTCACGCCTGTAATCCCAGCACTTTGGGAGGCTGAGGCAGGTGGATCATGAGGTCAGGAATTTGAGACCAGCCTGACCAACATGGTAAAACCGTATCTCTACTGAAAATACAAAAAAAAATTAGCTGAGTGTGGTGGCGCGTGCCTGTAATCCCAGTTACTCAGGAGGCTGAGGCAGGAGAATCGCTTGAACCTGGGAGGCAGAGGTTGCAGTGAGCCAAGATCACGCCACTAAACTCCAGCCTGGGCAACAGAGCGAGACTCCGTCTCACAAAAAGAAAAAAAAATTCTGCTGGTAAAAAAAGAAAAAAAGGAATAAAAAATTCTGTGAGGATCAAAGAGAAATAGAAATCACACCTACTTGTAGAGGGGAAGTATTGGGAATCAGCATATGCATCTCCTTTTGAAAAGGGCTTCGAAGGATAGTAAGGATTTTAACAGGAAGAAACTGGCGATAGGGAAGAAAACAGAGGGCAGGGAAAAGAAGGGAAGGCATACTGGATGAAGAAATAAGCTGAACATGGCATAAAAGTTGCAAAGTGCACATTAAGCCCAGGGAATATTTAGTAGTCCAGCTCAGCTGGAACCTGGAGTAGAAATAAGGGAATAGAGTCAGATAAGCTTGGCAAGGTAAGTTAGAACCAGACTTTTTGGTAGGTACTTTAGATATTATAAACACACTGCT
This sequence comes from Pan troglodytes, assembly GCF_028858775.2. Taxonomy (NCBI): domain Eukaryota; kingdom Metazoa; phylum Chordata; class Mammalia; order Primates; family Hominidae; genus Pan; species Pan troglodytes. Next base: position 117,469,767 of record NC_072421.2, read on the forward strand.
ACTTACTTCAAAGGTTTATCATCTTGAGAGGTAAGTGTTTTTGGAGCCTCTGGGCCAATTAAATCTGATGGTTCTTCAGCCTCTGCATGAAAGATATTAAGAAACACATTCACATTCTGACTAATTCGTTACTTTAATGTTTCATCTGCTCTGAGTTAGTCTATCAGAAGAACCTACTTGTTCGATCCTTCCAGGGATTTTCCAGAAACTCTTCTTGGGATTCTTTAGAGCTTGAATCACTGGACTCTTTTCTGCTCTTCTTAGACCTCTTTTTCTTATATTTCTTCCTATAGGGATTTTAATTTGATACAAATTCACTTAATCTTCCTATGTTAGAGGGCATCTTAATTTTTCTTTTCTTTTTAAATTTTGAACTGGTGACTATACATCTTAATTTTTCAAGGCAAAGAAAGGTGACAATAAAATGATCTGAATTCCCAGCTTATTCAAACTTACAAGATAATTTTACTTAAAAAAAATCTGCTTCTAACTGAACCTGGGAAACAGAGCAAGACCCCGTCTCTATTAAAAAAAAAAAAAAGTAGCTGGGTGTGATGGCACACATCTGTAGTCTAAGCTATTCAGGAGGCTGAGGCGGGAGGATCACTTGAGCCCAGGAGTTCGAGGCTGCAATGAGCTATGATTAGCCCACTGCACTCCAGTCTGGGCAACAGAGCGAGACACTGCCTCTTAACAATTTTTTTAAAAAGTATTCTAACTTATTTAACCAAATCATCTTTTGCTATAAAAATTATCACTAAAGGAGGCTGGGTGTAGTGTTTCACCCCTGTAATCCCAGCACATTGGAAGACTGAGGCGGGTGGGTCACTTGAGCCCAGGGGTTAGAAACTAGCCCTGGGCAACATGACGAAACCATGTCTCTACAAAAAATACAAAAATTAGCCAGGTGTGGTGGCACATGCCTGTAGTCCCAGGTATGGGGAAAGTGGGGGCAGAGGTGGGAGGATGGCTTGATCCTGGAAGGTTGAGGTTGTAGTGAGCTGTGATCGTGCCACTGCATTCCAGCCTGGGTGACAGGGTGAGACACGGTCTCAAAAAAAAAAAATTCACTAAAGGGAACAATGAAATACAGTTCTGATGTTGTAGAAAGACAACAGAAATAAAACAGCCTAAAAAGTCCCAACAATTTGAACATTATGAATAATTTTATGTGTAATGGATTAAAATATGTCAAATATGTTTAAATCCTTGGGTTAATAATACTTTTTAAAAATCCAATTCATTATTTGAAAAGTCATTAAAACAAAAAAAAATCAAGCAATTATCCTGCTCTTACAATATAAACTATATTTCAGGGTATCTAAATAGTTGATGAGGGTAAGTTTCTCTTATAGAATCATTCTGCCTAATAAATGAAGGATAAAGCCAGGATTAGACTATCACCATTTTACAACCCCTAATGAAATAATGGATCGAGATAATGACCATCAATGGCTGTTAATATGACAAAAAGTGACAACCAGACATTATTTGCCTCCTGACAGTAAACAGCACCACTTATGAAGTATTCTTGCCCCAAACTCAAATCTGAGCCTTCTCAGGCCTCTAGACCTATTAATCTATTGGAAATACAGAGGACAGAACATGCCAAAGAATACCATAAGAATACGGTCACTGCAATTTAGGGACATTATTTGGATCCTGATTGGAATAAACTACAGAAAAAACTGCTGAGAATAGAGGAATTATTATTAAATGTTTTAGGCACAATAATAGCATTCTGGTTAAGGGTTTTTTTTTTTTTTTTTTTTAAATATAGAGACAGGATCTCGCTATGTTGCCCAGGCTGGTATTGAACTCCTGGGCTCAAGCGATCCTCCTGCCTGGCCTCCCAAAGTGCTGGGATTACAGATATGTGCCACTGTGCCTGGCCAGTTTTTTGTTTTGTTTTGTTTTAAAGAATGCCTATCTTTGTGAACCTGGGAGGCGGAGCTTGCAGTGAGCCGAGATCACGCCACTGCACTCCAGCCTGGGCAACAGAGCGAGACTTCATCTCAAAACAAAACAAAACAAAACAAAAAGAATGCCTATCTTTTAGAGAAAGGTACTGAATTGCTTATGGATGGAATGACATCTGAGATTGGGTCCAAAATAAATGATGGATGGCAGATACTGCCCATGAGTTGATAATTATTTAGACTGCATGACAGGTGCAGGAAGGATCATTATACTATTTTATGTAATTTTATATGCATTTGAAATTTTCTGGCCGGGTGCAGTGGCTCACTCCTGTAATCCCAGCACTTTGGGAGGCCAAGGTGGGAGGATCACTTGAGGTCAGGAGTTCGAAACCAGCCTGGCCAACATGGTGAAGCCCCATCTCTACTAAAAACACAAAAATTAGCCGGGCATGGTGGTGGGTGCCTATAATCCCAGCTACTCGGGAGGTTGGGACATGAGAATCGCTTGAACCTGGGAGGCGGAGGTTGTAGTTAGCTGACATCGAACCACTGCACTCTGTTGCCTGACAGAGTGAGACTCTGTCTCAAAAAAAAAAAAAAAAAAAAAGAAAAGAAATTTTCCATAATAAAACTTAAAAAACTGACGATCTGTGTTTCTTCTTCTTTTCCTTTTTCTTGGCTTTCTTTGCTCTCCTTTTGTTATCTTCATCTGCAAATTAAAGCACATTACAATTAAGAAAAAAATTTTTTAACTCTAAAACCGTAGTACTTTTGAGTAGGTAACTATCCTATTGCTGTCCCATTTATTGTTACAAAGAAATTACCTCATTGAAACATTTATTGCTATTTGTCACGAACTGTAGGAGGTACTATGAACATAGAAATTAAAGTCACTAGGTTTTGATGATATAGGGTATTATTATTAATTTTATTGTGTGAGATAGTGTGGTGGCTAATTAGGAAAATGCCTCTTTTTACAGGATGCATACAGAAATATTTAGGGTGGAAGTGTGATGATATTTGTAATTAACTTTGACTATCTCAGTGAAAAGCCCATATTTGAAGCAAATATGTAAAAATACCAACAACTGCCAAATCTAGGTGATTAAGTATATGGTATTAATTATACTATTCTCTTCGCTTTTCTGAATATTTAAATATTTTCGTGATAAAAAGGGAAAGAAAACTATGTGTGTGTTGGAGGGGGGAGAGAGAATCCTTTCCTGGAGCTCAGTCTAATGGAGGAGACAGATAGGTAAAGAGATCAATACAATCTGGAATGATAGAGGGAAGCTTGGGGAACCTGGACACACAGAGGAGTCTCAAAATCAGACTGATTTGAGGAGGGCGGCTGAGGAATGGTTGATCAGGAAAGGTGACTCTTAAAGTAGTTCTTTGATTACAAAAGTAATGCATGCCCATTGGTGCAATGAGTAAACCAAGCTGGATGGAGGGAGAGACTGGCATTGTAGGCAGAGGGCCTCTCTACCAAGTAACAAGAGAAAGAACATGGAATACTGAGGAGACAGAAAGTAGTTTTCAGATTACAGAGGATGTTGCAAGAGAGTGTAACAGGGTATATGTGATTAGAGAGAAATGAGTCAGGGTCTGAACTTTACCCTGAAGGCTATGGAGTGCTATTGAAGGATTTTAAGTAGGTATTTGGTGTATAGGGTATTATTACTAATTTTATTGTATGAGATAGTGTTGTAGTTAAGTATAAAAATGCCTCTTTTTAAGTGTTGCATACAGAAATATTTGAAAGTTCTGTCTTCCAGCACTGAGGAAGAGAAGTGACAGGGAGGGCCAGGAAACTTCGGCGATATCAGAGGAAGGTGAATCTTTGTGTAATGTGTTAACCTCAGAGGAGGCACCTTCTGGTCAATCATCAGCCAGGAGAGAGTACAAAAAGGAGACTCTTTGTGATGCACTACCCCAGATAGGGTGCCTTCCACAAATAGGCAGCCAGCATGAAGTAGGCACTTTATGGCATACCTTTTTGAAAACTGTAGAGGTGCTCATTGGGCATGAGAATTAAACAAAAGAGCCCTTCCACTGGGCCGATGCAGCCCTGTAAGGCTTACTTTGGTACAGCCCAACCCCCTGACTTGGTCTGGTGCCATGTGCCTTGTACACTTTGCACAACCAATCCCAATCCGGAGTCAGATTGCTTAGGTTTGAATCCAAACTGTGTGACCTTAGGGATAGTACTTATAACCTGCTCTGTCTCCATTTCCTCATCTATAAGATGTACCCTACAGTTATTGTATGGATTAAATGGCAATAATAAATATAAAGCACTTATTGGGGTACCTGGCACAAGGTTAGCAAGTGTTCAAAAACTCTTCAGTATTATTAGTGTTTTCAGGAACCTTCTTCTAAAATAAGTTTTAAGAAGTAAAACTAGTTTTGAAGCAAGGCTTGCAGAATGCTGTTGGCGTTCTTACCACTGGAGTCTGTTTCAGAATCAGAGTCACTGTCGCTATCTTCAGAATACTTCTTATGTTTTCTTTTCGATGATTTTTTCTTTCTCCTTTTCTTGGACCTTTCTTTTGAATGGCTAGACTTCTTCTTTTTTTCTTCTAAGAAAGTACAAATAAAAAAATTATATTCTAAAAAACTATTTCTGAACATCAAAAGAAACAGACGATGGGCAATTTGAGTAAAAGCAAAGTCTAATGTTCAACTATTTACAAACTGATTTTTTTAATCTCTCAATAAAATAGCTTGTATTTTAAAAATACCCTTTTTTTAAAATACCTTCTGAAGTAGAAGCTGAAGTAGTGCTTTTCTTTGGCTCTTCATCCTCCACTGGTGTATGTTCATCAGAACTGAATTTAAATAAAATGGTTATAAGAATTAGGAAAGTGATGAGATATGGACCATGGAGTATAAAGATATGAACTCCAAATTTTTCAGTAACAGCATTGATTGTCCAAGAACCATTAAAAGCAAGCATTGGAGATCCTAAGGCAGAACTTGGGAATCAAAAAAACCAAAACAACAACAAAGCAAGCACTGAACTACTTTCATAAACGTGCAGTTCAAGGGTCTACCATCTTTGTAATAATAAAATAACTTATCATTTGCATAACACTTTAGAGTTTACATAGTGCTATTTAAACAAAGCAGCATGGAGGATTTATATTTTCACAAGAAACCACAGGGAAAAAGTAGAGAAACAGGAACCATAGGAAAGATTAAAGAAACTGGGTATAAGAAGGCTGAAGAAAGACTTTATAATTTTATTTTAAGCACGTAAAAGACAAATGGTAAAGCAGCAACTGTTCTGTCTCCTCAGAGCAAAAACCTAACAAACTACAGTCTAAAGAGATGTTGTTCTGTTGCAGAGAATTCTGAAAATGAGTATTATTCAAATTCTACAATAGTTTAGAAAAGGGGTTTCCACATCATATAATCTTTTCCTCTGAAGATCATACTTGGAGTAATTTAAATATTATCTAGAAAATTATTTTGGCTGGGCGCAGTGGCTCACGCCTGTAATGCCAGCACTTTGGGAGGCCGAGGTGGGCGGATCATGAGGTCAGGAGTTCAAGACCAGCCTGACCAACATGGTGAAACCCCATCTCTACTAAAAATACAAAAATTAGCCAGGCATGGTGGCATGCACCTGTAATCCCAGCTACTCGGGAGGCTGAGGCAGGAGAATCACTTGAACCTGGGAGGCGGAGGTTGTGGTGAGCCAAGATCGCACCACTGCACTCCAGCTTGGGTGACAGAGTAAGACTCTGTCTCAAAAAAAAAAAAAAAAAAAAAAAAAAAGAAGAAAGAAAACTATTTTTAGGGTTCCTTCCAACTCTAATTCAATACATTCAGGTTCTTCAAGTGTTTTCTTTTTTTTTTCTTTTAAATAGTCTTGTTATTTGCCCAGGCTGGTCTTGAACTCCCGGGCTCAAGGAATCCACCTGCCTTGGCCTCCCAAAGTGCTGTGATTACAGGCGTGAGCCACCGCACCTGGCCTCTTCAAGCATTTTCTAAAGGTATCTGTAAGAACAAGTTTCAGATAATAATGCTTTATTATCCAATCACAAATTACAGGTTTACCTGTCAAGCACATTGTCTCAACTCAACCTAAAGTTGGCACAGAAATAGAGAGGGAAGAAGAAACTTATGAGTAGCATCAAAGAGAAAAGAAATAAGCAAAAAGAAAAAGCATTAAGTCTGCAGATAGTATTGGATATAGGAATATTAACAAAACCATACTGGTATATTCATTTTAAAAAATCTCTTTGTAGGCTGGGCGCAGTGGCTCACCCCTGTAATCCCAGCACTTTGGGAGGCTGAGGCAAGCGGATCACGAGGTCAGGAGCTCGAGACCAGCCTGGCCAACATGGTGAAACTGCCGTCTCTACTAAAAATACAAAAATTAGCCGGGCGTGGTGGCAGGCACCTGTAATCCCAGCTACTCGGGAGGCTGAGGCAGGAGAATCGCTTGAACCCAGGAGGCGGAGGTTGCAGTGAGCTGAGACCGCACCATTGCACTCCGGCCTGGGCGACAGAGCAAGACTCCATCTCAAAAAAAAAAATCTCTTTGTAATGCCAATATCTGGCATGCAATCTGCCACTGAGTTTAGTTGAGAAAAAATAATTCAAAATAATGTGTATTATTTAACAATGAACCCTTCTATTAATAGGAAAATTATACTCCATGAATTATTTTAGATTATGCTAAAATCTACTAGCAACATGTTTTAATCTTTAGATATGTTCTATGTTTTTAAAACTTAAGGGGTAGAAGAACATAAATCACAAGAAAGAAAAATGTGAGATATATTTAAAGTTCTTCACTTAAACATTTTCACAATAGATTCAGGATTTAAACACATATTATAACATTTTAAAAATATATTTTTTAACCACTTACTCTGGTTCAGGATTCTTTGGAGAAAGTCCCCATACTTCAGGAGCTCCCAATTCTCCAATTCTCTCTCTCTCACTTAATCTCCTAGCAGATAAAGACATGTAAATTATAACTCAATGGCTGAGTTGTTTCCTAAATATATAATCAAATTCAATAGGAGTCTAGTTAAGCCTTTTTTCCCTTTATATTTTAAACATGGATAAAAACTTGGTTTAAATGTAAACTCATCACTTAAGGTCTGATGTTCTGATGATACTATCAAATGGTACAGACTATAGAAATGATGGCCTGGGAGACTGTCAAGTGCATCCATTCTGCTGAATGCATGACACAGCTCTTAACTGCTCATTTCATCATCTGTAATATGTGACAGAAACAGCTTCACATTTGTAAGTAACTTCATTTGTTTACAGATTTATGAAAGGTGAAGAGAAGTCTCTTTTGATATGGTCAAACCTTCAGTTTTCAGAAACCGAGGAATTAATGAAGAAAATAAAAATGATGCATTAGACGTAGAAAACAACTGAAGTTCTGAAAATGAAAGAAAAGTTTTTATTTTATTTTATTATTTATTTTTTTAGATGGAGTCTCGCTCTGTCGCCCAGGCTGGAGTGCAGTAGCACGATCTTGGCTCACTGCAACCTCCGCCTCCTGGGTTCAAGTAATTCTCCTGCCTCAGCCTCCTTAGTAGCCGGGATTACAGGCATGCGCCATCACGCCTGGCTAATTTTTGTATTCTTAGTAGAGATGGGGTTTCATCATGTTGGCCAGGCTGGTCTCAAACTCCTGACCTCAGGAGATCCACCTCAGGTGCTGGGATTACAGGCGTGAGCCACTGCACCCGGCCCGAAATAAAAGTTTTTTATTTTTTTGTAGAGATGAGGTCTTGCCGCCAGGCGCGGTGGCACATGCCTGTAATCCCAGCACTTTGGGAGGCTGAGGCGGGCGGATTGCTTGAGATCAGGAGGTCAAGACCAGCCTGGCCAACATGGTGAAACCCCGTCTCTAGTAAAAATACAAAAATTAGCCAGGCGTGGTGGCGCATGCCTGTAATCCTGGCTACTACGGAGGCTGAGGCAGGAGAATCGCTTAAACCCAGGAGGTGGAAGTTTCAGTGAGCCAAGATCGCACCACTGCACTCTAACCTGGGAGACAGAGCGAGACTCCGTCTCAAAAAAAAAAAGAGGTCTTGCTTTGTTGTCCAGGCTGATCTTGAACTCCTGGCCTCGAGCAATCCTCTTGCCTCAGCCTCCCAAAGCGTTGGGATCACAGGCATGAGCCACTGCACCTAGTCAAAAAGTTTCATTTAACAAAAAATATACTTGGGGCTGGGCGTGGTGGCTCACGCCTGTAATCCCAACACTTTGGGAGGCCGAGGCAGGTGGATCACCTGAGGTCAGGAGTTCAAGATCAGCCTGGCCAACATGGTAAAACCCTGTCTCTACTAAAAAAAATACAAAAATTAGCTGGACACGGTGGCATGTGCCTGTAGTCCCAGCTATTCAGAAGGCTGAGGCTGGAGAATCCCTTGAACCCTGGAGGTGGAGGTTGCAGTGAGCCAAGGTCACGCCACTGCACATGACAGCCTGGGTGATAGAGTGAGACTCTTATCTCAAAATAAAAAAACAAACAAAAAAAAAACTATACTCAATGAGATACAAGGTTTGTTCCCTCTCTGTTTTCCTTTTAGTTCCTTTTTGGAAAAAGAGTGCATTTTGTATCTATTCTTTGAAGGACACTAAAATTTGTTTCTTCTTTTGTTTTATGCCTATGGTTTCTTCTGTTTTAATTTTTGTTATTCCTCATAAACTAAAAAACAAAACAAAACAAAGACTAAGGCTCATTCTCTCAAAGTTTAGCTGCTTGTGACTCCATTTGTTTTTAAAAATCCTTCCAAAATAAATATAATTGCAATGAGTTTTTGTATAAATTGTTTTTGCTTCCTTAATCAGGGGAAAAGGTATTATAACTATGCAGAGTCAGACTGAGAGGGTTTCCCACCTGAAGTAACAGACAATTTAAAAGGTAACATATTTATAGCTGTACTTGGAATGTATGGATATCGGGGGAAGAACGCCTACCAGGCTGTAAACAGCAGGAAGTCCTGTTGTCACCTGGTTTCATCTGTAATGTTAAGATAAATTATTGGCCGGGCCCAGCACTTTGGGAGGCTGAGGCGGGTGGATCACCTGAGGTCAGGAGTTCGAGACCAGCCTGGCCAACATGGCGAAACCCCGTCTCTACTAAAAACACAAAAATTAGCTGGGTGTGGTGGTGCATAACTGTAATCCCAGCTATTCAGGAGATTGAGGCAGAAGAACCACTTGAACCCAGGAGGTGGAGGCTGCAGTGAGCCGAGACTGCACCACTGCATTCCAGCCTGGGAGACAGAGCGAGACTCCATCTCAAAAAAAAAAAAAAAAAAAGATAAATTATTTATTTTCTAAATGTACATATGCAAGTTTCATCCAAGCACTTCTGACATCTTTTGGTGAGGATTCTCCAAGAAGAAACTATTTACTTTTTGACTGACATAGCCTGTGGGTATGTTTCTGAAAAATGTAACTTGGAGAGATGGGTCTCCAACCTAACTCAGGACTGTTTTTACTGTTTTTGCTCCCATGCATGAAACATTAATAGCTAACACTTATGGAATAGTTATGTTCCAGCCACTTAATTATTACAATCCCCAAATCCCTAGTACTTATTTTATCCCCTTTTTAATCCATAGTACTTATTTTATCCCCCTTTTAATGATGAAGAAATGGAGCCCAGAGAGGTTAAGTAACTTGACCAAGGTCACACAGCTATTAAGTGGCAAATAAAGGCTTCATACTCAGTCTGATTCTGGAGTTTGTCCTTTTCCTTTCTTTCTTCCTGTTCTTCTCTTTGTTTTTTTTCGTTTGTTTGTTTTTGAGACAGCATCTCCTTCTGTCACCCAAGCTGGAGTGCAGTGGTGAGATCATGGCTCACGGCAGCCTTGACCTTTCCAGCTCAAGTGATCCTCCCACTTCAGCATCCCCAGTACCTGAAATTACAAGCACATGCCACCACGCCCAGCTGATTTTTAAAACACTTTTTGTAGAGACAGGGTATCCCTATATTGCCTAGGCTGGTCCTGAACTCCTGGATTCAAGTGATCCTCCTGCCTTGGCCTCCTAAAGTGTTGGGATTACAGGCATGAGCCTCTGCGCCCAGCCAAAAAATGCATAGTTTTAAGGAGAAAGGAAAAGGCTCATAATTATTGCTGTGTAAGTCTTAATATCTTGTTTATTGTTAAATTATGTGTCAGGCACTGTACTAAGTTATTTACGTGCACTTATATGTTTTAAAAAATGAGAAACTTAGAAATATTACAGGCATTGAGAGGTAGGTTAAAGTTCCAACAGTTGGGAGATGTCTTGAGTCTTTTTCTTCCGGCAGTGGGAGGTAATAAAGTATAGTGATGAAAAGGACAGGTTCGGCAGGGCATGTGGGGTCATACCTGTAATCTCAGCACTTCCGGAGGCCAACGTGGGAGGATCACTTGAGCCCAGAAATTCGATACCAGCCTGGGCAACATGGTGAAACCCTGTCTCTACCAAAAAATACGAAAATAAGCCGGGTGTGGTGGTGCGCACCTATAGTCCCAGCTATGAGGGAGGCTGAGGTGGGAGGATCACTTGAGCCCAAGAAGGTGGAGGCTGCAGTGAGCCAAGATTGCACCACTGCACTCCAGCCTGGGCGACAGAGCTAGACCCTGTCTCAAAAACAAAACAAAACAATCCCCAAGCTATGCATTCTTCCACTCCAATACTCACTTTGATTAGAGATCTAGTCTCATCCTGGCGTCATTTTTCGAGGTCAAGACTGAGACCACTTAACAAGACCTTCCTCAAAGTGGGGTCATCTATAGCTTATCAGATCACTTTTCCTACATGCATCTAATCGTCTTGTCTGAGGGGAAGGTTTATTTCCTCTCCAACTTAAACCCTTGATTTCATCCCTTCCTAATTCCCCACAAAACATTTCTACATAAATATCCTGTTATCTCAGACCTGTAAGTTCCTTCATTCAACAAGCAATGGTTGAGCGCCTATAAAGTACCAGGCACTTAGAATTCTGTGATCAGAATTCTCCTCCGTTCACTGGCTCCTCCTTTCCATCAGCTCAGTCTAGTGGGGAATACAAATATATTCACGAATGATAATGACACAACCAGGTAAATGCTACAGTTCTGGTAGGTCTGAACTCTCGGCAATATTCGCTAACAAGACAGGAGGCGGAAGGGGGTAGCAGGAGACCAGGGCACTATATGAAGGGGCCTGAGGGTAAGGGAAAATGAAAAGGACGAATAAAGGGTTGTCGTGGGTGGATTAAAGAAAGGGATGAAAATGGGCGCAAGGCAAGCAGAGTGAGCGAAATGCGAATAGTCAGAAGCGGAATGAATGATAGATCGGACTCCAAAGGCACGTAGGCTCGTACAAGAGAAAGTGCGGCCGTCTCACTCACTTCTGCCGCAGGCTCTCCTCCCTCTCCTTGTCGAGGAGGCTAGGCCAAGGCTTGTCGCTCCCGTAGGGGCGCGAGTAGCTGCCGTAATAGACTGACGAGGAGGCAGAAGCGAAGGGGATGCCCCGGGGCGCAGAGGGCCGCTCTCTAGAACGCGACCGGGAGCGTGAGCGGTAGGACTGGTTTCGGGAGCCTTGGCTGAGGCCACCCAGCTGATGGGTGAGTCCATTCCGGTCCCCGGACCGAGAGCAAGAGTGCGAGCGAGAGCGGCGGCCCCGCGGGGAGCGGGCAGATTTGCTGGGCTTCGGACTCTTCGACGAACTGCGACGTCTTCCCCCCGAGCCCGAGGCCTCCCTATCCGGGCTGCGCGAGCCGGACACCGGAGCCATGGCTACTGGGGGGCCCCAGCAGCCGTGGGACAAGGGGGCGCTCTCGCGAGCCTAGGAAGATGTCTGTTGCCTTGGTTCCCGGGACCTGCCGCTGCGGAACAGCCCAAATCTGAGGAAACCTTGGACACAGTTCTGGGTACTTCTGCAAAACCCTTCCCCGGATCTAGGCGGTCGTCACCGACAGGAAGCGATGTGTGCATCAATATAAATAAGCCGGTGGGGCAACTAGATTGCGTGCATCCTTCCAGTTCCGAGTGAGGCTCCTCAAGTCTAAGCAAGAGACCAAGTTCTTTCTCAGCCTTGAACTTGAAACACTTGAAGGGAAGTATATATTTCAAACACAATATACAGTATACATTTCACTGAGTGGCCGTATGAACAAGACAGTTAATTCTGCTTGTGTTTCATGTGCTTTCTGTGTGTATTTATATATAAATGTGTGTGTGTGTGTATGTCATGTATGAAAGTATGAATGTATATTTTCTTTTTCTTTCCAATCCCAAGCAAATCGGGAGGGTTTTTCGCGACTGGGGATGAGCTATGGTGTCTAAGCCCCATATTGCCGTGTTAGCTTAGAGGGCGCAAATTTTGTTAATGACTCGCGCCTGATAAACTTCAATTAAGTTTCCCGCCTAGAGAAAAACTGCATACTTATCCCCTAGCCACCGTCTCCACCAATATGCCCCAGCAAAAGGAGGTTTTTTTGTTGTTGTTGTTGTTGTTGTTTTTGTTTTTTTTTTTTTGAGACTGGAACTCACTCTGCTCACTCTGTCGCCCAGGATGGAGTACAGTGGCAAGATCTCAGCTCCCTGCAAACCTCCGCCTCCCGGGCTCAAGCTATCCTCCCACCTCGGCCTCCTGAATAGCTGGGATTACAGGCGCATGCGACACCAAGCCTGGGTAGTTTTTTTTTTGAGGGGGGTCGGGGGAAACAGGGTTTCACCTTGTTGCCCAGGTGGTCTTGAACTCCTGGGCTCAAGCGATCCGCCAGCCTCGGCCTCCCAAAGTGCTGGGATTATAGGTGTGAGCCACTGCGTCTGGCTTGTATTTTTTTCCCCAAAAAGTGTCATTTTATTTTTTTTTTTTTTATTTTTGAGACAAGGGCTCACTCTGTCATCCAGGCTGGAGTGCAGTGGCTATCCTGGCTCACTGCAACCTCCGCCTCCCAGGTTCAAGTGATTCTCCTGCCTCAGCCTCCTGAGTAGCTGGGATTACAGACATGTGCCATCACGCACAGCTAATTTTTTATTATTTTTTAAATTTGTACAAATCTATGGGATACATGTGAAATTTTGTTACATGTATATAATGTGTAGTGATGACGTCAGGGTATTTAAGGTGTCCATTATCTGAGCACAATACATTTTTGTTAAGTGTACTCTCGGCCTGGTATGGTGGCTCACGTCTGTAATCCCAGCACTTCGGGAGGCAGAGGCGGGTGGATCACTTGAGGTCAGGAGTTTGAGACCAGCCTGGCCAACATGGCGAAACCCTGTCTCCACTAAAAATACAAAAATTAGCTGGGCCTGGTGGCACGTGCCTGTAATCGCAGCTACTAGGGTGGCTGAGGCACGAGAATCGCTTGAACCCGGGAGGCTGAGGTTGCAGCGAGCCGAGAGTGAGATTGCACCACTGCACTCCAGCCTGGGCAACAGAGTGAGACTGTGTTTCCAAAAAAAAATAGTGTACTCTCACTCTACCATGCTGTCAATATCAAACATTGAATTTGGGGCTGGGCATGGTGACTTACACCTGTAACTCCAGAAATTTGGGAGGCCGAGGCGGGCCAATCACTTGAGCCCAGGAGTTGGAGACCAGCCTGGGAAACATAGGGAGACCCTGTCTCTACAAAAAATTTAAAAATTTGGCGAGTGTGGTGGTGCATGCCAGCTACTCAGGAGACTGAGGTGGGAGGAACACTTACTTGAGCCCAGGAAATCGAAGTTGCAGTGAGCCGTGATTGATCCACTGCACTCCATGGGCGACAGAGTGAGACACTATCTTAAAACAACAACAAAAACCATTGAATTTATTTCTTCTATCTTACTGTATGTTTGTACCCTTTAACCTATTTCTCTTCATCCTTCTGCTTCCTCCCACATACCCTACCCAGCCTCTATTATCTGTCCAGCAAAAGGAATTTGTAATCCCCTCTTTGTCCAGCTCCTTAAACTCGTCTCATTGTATGCCAGCCCAGCAATATAGAGTTAAGGATCAGTATTCCTATTCTTTTTTTTTTTTTTTTTTTTTTTTTTTTAGATGGAGTCTCGCTCTGTAACCAGGCTGGAGTGCAGTGGCGCGATCTTGGCTCACTGCAATCTCTGCCTCTAGGGTTCAAGCTATTTTCCTGCCTCAGCCTCCTGAGTAGCTGGGATTACAGGGGCGTGCCACCACGCCCAGCTAATTTTTGTAGTTTTAGTAGAGACAGAGTTTCACCACGTTGGCCAGGATGGTCTTGATCTCTTGACCTTGTGATCCGCCCGCCTCAGCCTCTCAAAGTGCTGGGATTACAGGCGTGAGCCACCACGCCCAGCATTTCTATTCATTTTATACTGTTTTTCTTTTCTTTTTTCTTTTGTGAAACAGTGTCTGGCTCCCTCACCCAGACTGGAGTGCAGTGGTGTGATCTTGGCTCACTGCAACCTCCACCTCCTGAGTTCAAGGGATCCTCCCACCTCAGCCTCCTGAGTAGCTGGCATGTGCCACGGTTCGCTAATTTTTAAACTTTTTTGTAGACATGGGGTTTTGCCATGTTGCCCAAGCTGGTCTTGAACTCATGGACTCAAGTGATCCTCACACCTTGGCATCTCAATGTGCTGTCATTACAGGCTTAAACCACTGCACCTAGGCCTCTACTGTTTTTAAATCAAAGGGCATTCCAACATTAATTCTACTGATTTCGACTTTTTTTTTTTTGAGACAGAGTCTTGCTCTGTTGCCCAGGCTGGAGTGCAGTGGCAGGATCTTGGCTCACTGCAACCTCTGCTTCCTGGGTTCAAGCAGTCCTCATGCCTCAGCCTCCCAAGTAGCTGGGATTACAGGTGCCCACCACCATGCCCAGGTAATTTTTGTATTTTTGGTAGAGACTGGGTTTCACCCTGTAAGCCAGGCTTGTCTCAAACTCCTGACCTCCAATGATCTGCCAGCCTCCGCTTCCTAAAGTACTGGGATCACAGGCGTGAGCCTCCATGCACAGCCCTCAATTTGGATTTTTGAAGGTACATAGGTTTGCTGAAGAAATTCCAAGTCCAGTCTGCCAGTAGCATGATGGCCTCTGGGATTTTCCTAAGAAGTAATTTATCAGATCATGAAAATTAATGCCAATTGATTATCAGAAATCTCCTTTTTTTGGAATTTAAGGGAAAGACATATGAAATAATGTTAAATGGAAAGAGTGGACCACACTATTGGATATGTTCTATGTATAACTAATTTGTCATGGGGCCAGGTCCAAAAACTTAATCGAGTAAGAGAAATTCTGTGATTTGGGATGGAGATTGGGGAGAATTTCTAATAAGAAAGTTTTCAATGGAAAACCTACTGCCTAACTTTTGCAACAACAGGCTGTACACCTTCACATCAGTTGCCTATAAAACCAACTCTGCAACAGTGATTGGTCTACCTGCCCCATGGCTGGTGGACATGTACTTTAGTTGGAAAGAGAAAACCCCTACTCCTGCACATCTGAATGGCATGGTGCTCTTCTTGCCAGGTATCCTGGGAGCAGCCTGTGTTTCATGAGTTGGCAGTGAGGGGGAGCTAGAGCACACAGGGAGGTGCAGACAGCCAGTGGGATCAGGCTTGCAGAGTTTGGGTCCTGCCACTGCACTCCAGCCTGGGTAACCTCTGCCTCCCAGGTTCAAGTGATTCTCCTGCCTCAGCCTCCCAAGTAGCTGGGACTTCAGGCATGTGCCACCATGCCCAGCTAATTTTTGTATTTTTAGTAGAGACGGGATTTCACTGTGTTGGCCAGGCTGGTCTTGAACTCCTGACCTCATGATCCGCCTGCCTCACCCTCCCAAAGTGCTGGGATTACAGGTATGAGCCACCGCACCTGGCCTATTCTTTAAATTTTTTTTTTTGAGATGGGGGTCTCACTCTGTCACCCAGGCTAAAGTGCAGTGGCACTATCTTGGCTCACTGCAACCTCTGCCTCCTGGGTTCAAGCGATCTTCCCACCTCAGCCTCCCGAGTAGCGGGGACAACAGGCGCATACCACCATGCCTGGCTAAGTTTTGACATTTTTGGTAGAGACAAGGTTTCGCCATGTTGCCCAGGTGGGTCTGGAACCCCTGAGCTCAAGTGATCCGCCCGCCTCGGCCTCCCAAAGTGCTGGGATCACAGGCGTGAGCCACCTCACCTGACCTGATCCATTCTCTACAGGAATTAAACCATTTGTGTGTTATGGGATATGGAGGTATTCAGCTTCCATTCACTACTCCTCTTCAAAGTCTGAGACTCTGCAGCTGTCTGGACAGGTGCATGGCTAACACCCAGAGGACTGAGGCAGGGATCTGGGTTGTGGAAATGGAATTTAAGGAGTGGGTGTTAGGGGGACTCTTGTAGTTTGTGTCCATTTGAATTTGAGGATGCTTTCCAATTATGCCAACAATTGTTTTAGAGACTGCGAGATTAAAACAATGTTTTTAATCACTAACCTCTTTTGAAAGAATTTGCAGGATCAAAACCCGAACTACATAATTTCTAAAAAGAATTTTCTTTTAGAATACTTCTTAGTCAATACAGACCTGTGATCCCTGATAACTTAACTGGCGTGCTGGCTTTGTCAGTTCCTCTAACACCTCACTTATCTGCATTTCTTCTCTGATAATGAATTGCTACTACTTCTACAGGAAGAAATTGGATGATATTAGGCCCCTAAATATGGAAAATTTCGCACTCTTGGGTTAGCCTATTTGAATCTCACATTGGAAAGACTGTCATAAATGGAGAACTGTTTCTAATTTGACTCCACTAGGAGGAGCTGTATCTACCAACAGGTAGAAATATGGCTGGAACTTGCAGGTGTGTTCTGAGGACCAAAAGCACAGGATAAAATAAGTGATGTGACCATTCTAGGATATATTCGAGCTAAAGATCGTGTGTGCTCATGCGCACACAAAAGATAGAGAGAGGAACATTGAATGAAGCAGAGCTCAGTGCTAGACATGGATGGAGAATTTGAGTGCTCTGCTGCCCACCGGGTCCCTAGGGGACTAGGATGTTAGCCAGGGGACGAGGCCGCCCCAAAACTTGGCCAAACAACTGATATCCTAAAGCACAGCCAATAATCACAATAGACACAATAGTTGTGTCACAGATTCCAAATACAATTGAACAGCTTCCAGTTTGCGTCTATGTGAGAAGGGGCAAAAAAGGGAAAGAGGGTTGATCACAGAGAGAAGTAAGATATAACCCTCTGTTCCTGTGTTGCTTAACTCCAATTAACTGACATTCCTTATTTGCAGTATCTAGAGTACAAAACTTTGGTGCTGATAGTGAGAAATCAACGTGCCGCACATTTGCTATTCCTGTAAGGGCAAATGTTAAATATGGGACTGTGGCATTTGATTCCCTCATGCTCCCCCCTTCTTTTCCTCCTCCTTCCCTTCTGTCCCTTCCCCCTCTCTTCCTGTAGCTTTAAAAATGAAAGAACAGGACTTCCTCAGAATGCAGTTTTGCAAAATTTAACTAAACACTACATGAAGTACTCGTATCTATTATCGGATAAGCCATGCCAATAAACTGAAAACCCAAAATAGGCACACCCTGAAAACATTGGACTCAGTGAGCAGAGATGCTAGCTGTAGTCATGCTTTGATCTTGCCTTGTTTTTTTTTTTAATTAATAGACTTTATTTTTAAGAGCAGTTTTAGGTTTACAGAAAAATGGAGCAGAAAGTACAGAGCTCCCATATACTCCCCCTGCCCTGCCCCACTCCACCTCCACAGTTTCCTCTATTATGAACATTTTGTTTTGGTATGGCACATTTGTTTTTTTGTTTATTTGTTTGTTTTTTAGGCGGAGTTTTGCTCTTGTCGCCCAGGCTGGAGTGCAATGGTGCGATCTTGGCTCACTGCAACCTCTGCCTCCTGGGTTCAAGCGATTCTCCTGCCTCAGCCTCCCAAGTAGCTGAGACCACAGGCATGTGGCACCATATCCAGCTAATTTTTGTATTATTAATAGAGACGGGGTTTTACCATGTTGGCCAGGCTGGTCTCGAACTCCTGACCTCAGGCCTCCCAAAGTGCTGGGATTACACCTGCCTTGGCCTCCCAAAGTGCTGGGATTACAGGCGTGAGCCACTGCACCTGGTGGTGTGGCACATTTGTTAATTGATGAACGAATTTTGATATATGATAATTAACTAAAGTCTGTAGTTTACATTTAGGTTCATTCTTTGTGTTCTATTTTCTATGGATTTTGCCAAATGCATAATGTCATGTACCTACCATTACAGCATCATACAGAGCAGTTTCACTACCTTTAAAATCTCTCTGTGCTCTACCTATTCATCCTTCCTTCCCTACCCTCTCCCTTCTTCCCTGCCAAACTTCTGGAAACTGCTGATCTTTTTACTGTCTCTACAGTTGTACTTTTTCTAGAATGCCATAGTATTAGTCAGGGTTCTCTAGAGGGACAGAACTAATTATATATATACATATATATATGTGTGTGTGTATATATGTATACATATATTGTATGTGTGTGTGTATATATATAATATATGTATACATATATTGTATATATATACATGTATACATATATTGTATATATATATACACATATACAATATATGTGTATGTATACTATATGTATATATAGTATATATGTATATATGCTGTATATGTATATATATACTATATATGTATATACATATATATTAGCAGTAGAACTAATAGTAGTATATATATGCTATTAGTAGAACTAATAGCATTAGTAGAACTAATAGCATATATATATATATATATATATATATGGAGTTTATTAAGGTGTATTGACTCACATGATCACAAGGTGAGGTCCCACAGTAGGCTGTCTATAAGCTGACGAGCAAGGAGCCTACTCCAAGTCCCAAAGCTGAAGAACTTGGAGTCTGATGTTCAAGGGTAGGAAGCATCCGGCACGGGAGAAAGATGTAAGCCAGAAGATTAAACCAGTCTAGTCTGTTCTTCTGCCTGCTTTTATTCTGGCCCCCCGGCAGCTGATTAGATGGAGCCCACCCTGATTGAGGGTGGGTCTGCTTCTCCCAGTCCACTGACTCAAATGTTAATCTCCTTTGGCAACACCCTCATGGACACACCTAGGAACAATACTTTGGAACATTCTTCAGTGCGATCAATTTGACACTCAGTATTAACCATCACAGCCATATATTTGCAATCAGACTGGCTTCTTCCACTTGGCAATGTGCATTTCACATTCCTCCATGTCTTCTTGTGACTTGACAGTTCATTTCTTTTTAGTGCTGAATAATATTCTATTGTATGGATACACCACAATTTGCATATCTATTCACCTATTGCAGGACATCGTGATTGTTTCCAAGTTTTGGCAATTATGCATAAATCTGCTATAAACATTTATGCGTAGGTTTTTGTGCAGATATATGTTTTAACCTTACTTGGGTACATACCTAGAGGTGTGATTACTGGATCATATGGTAAGACTATGTTTAGCCTTGTAAGAAACTACCAAACTGTCTTTGAATGTAGCTGAACCATTTGGCATTCCCACCAGCAATGAATGAAAATTCTTGTTGGTCTACATTCTTGTCAGCATTTGGTGCTGTCAGTGTTGTGGATTTTGGCCATTCTAATAGCTGTGTAGTGGTATCTCATTTTAATTTTCAATTTGCAAACTACATATGATGTTGAACATCTTTTCATGTGCTTGTTTGCCATGTGTATGTCTTCTTTTGGTTCACATATTTTTAATTGGGTTATTTTCTTATTGTTGAGTTGAAGAGTTCCTTGTGTATTGTGGATACAAGCCTTTTATATGTATTTTGAAAATACTTCCTTTCAGTCAGTGGCTTGTATTTTCATTCTCTCTCTCTCTCTCTTTTTTTTTTTGAGACAGAGTCTTGCTTTGTCTCCCAGGCTGGTGTGCAGTGGCACAATCTTGGCTCACTGCAACCTCTGCCTCCTGGGTTCAAGCGATTCTCCTGCCTCAGCCTCCTGAGTAGCTGGGACTTCAGGTGCCCGCCACCAGGCCCGGGCTAATTTTTGTATTTTTAGTAGAGACAGGGTTTCACCATATTGGCCAGGCTGGTCTTGAACTCCTGACCTTGTGATCCACCTGCCCTGGCCTCCCGAAGTGCTGGGATTACAGTCATGAGCCACTGCGCTCAGCCCCATTCTCTTAATGATGTTTTTTTGTACGACAGATGTTTTTAATCCTAATGAAGTCCAAGTTATCAATTTTTTTTTCATGGACTATTCTGTTTGCTTTTTACCTAAAAACTTATTGACAAACCCCAAGTCACCCAGATTTTTTCATATGTTATCTTCTTGAAGTTTTATAGCTTTACATTAATTTTTTTTTTTTTTTGAGACGAAGTCTCGCTGTGTTGCCAAGGCTGGAGTGCAGTGGCGAGATCACTGCAATCTCCACCTCCTGGGCTCAAGCAATCCTCCACCTCCGCCTTCTGAGTAGCTGGGACTACAGGCAGGCGCCACCATGCCTGGCTAATTTTTTTTTTCTTTTGGTAGAGACAGGGTTTTGCCATGTTACCTAGGCTGGTCTCAAACTCCTGAACTCACGAGATCCAGCCGCCTCAGCCTCTGAAATTGCTGGGATTTCAGGTGTGAGACACTGCACCTGGCCTAGTTTTACATTTTATATTTAAATCTGTGATCCATTTTGAGTTACTCTTTGTGAAAGGTGTAAGATTCATTTTTTTGCATGTAGCTGTCCAGTTTTTCCAGCGCCATTTGTTGAGAAGACTATCCTTTCTCCATTGGATTGCCTTTGTTCCTTTATCAAAGATCAGTTAACTATATTTGTGTGGGCCTATTTCTGAGCTGTCTGTTATGTCTCATCAATCTATTCTTTCACCAATACCCCACTGTCTAGATTACTGTAGCTTTATAATAGTAATATCTTGTTGTTGGGAAATGTCAGTCCTCTCACTTTATTCTTATTCTTGAGAATTAATTTGGCAATTTCTGGGTCATTTGATTTTTTATATAAACTTTAAAATCAGTTAGTTGACTTCCACAAAACGATTTGCAGGGATTTTGATGGGAATTGCATTCAATCTATAGGTCAAGTTGGGAAGAAGTGACATCTAAACAATATTGAGTCTTCCTATTCGTGAACATAGAATCTCTCTTCATGTATTTATTTATTTTTATTAAATTTTTTACCTTGCAGCTCAAAGGATCTCCATTTAGATCTTTGATTTATTTCATCAGAGTTTTGTAGTTCTCTGCATATAGATATTGAGATATAACACATATTTTGTTATGTTATACCTAAGTATTTAATTTTTTGGTGCTAATATAAATGGTATTGTGTTTTTAATTTCAAATTCCAGTTGCTCATTGCTGACATATAGGAAGATGATTGACTTTTGTATATTAACCTTGTGTCCTACAATCTTGCTATAATTGCTCATTAGTTTCAGGAGTGTTATTTTTTATTGTTAATTCCTTGGGATTTTCTACACATATAATCATGTCATCTGTGAATAAGGACAATTTTATTTTTTTCCTCTCAGTTCATATACTATTTATTTTATTTTATTTTATTATTGCATTAGGCAGGACTTCCAGGACAATTGTGAATTGGAGTGGTGAGAGGTGATGCCTTTGCCTTGTTCCTGATCTTAAGGGGAAAACATCTAGTTTCTCACCATTAAGTGTAATGTAGGCATTTTTAGATGTCCTTATCATGGTGAGGAACTTACTCTCTCTTCCTGGGCTTCTGAGAGTTCTTAACATGAATGGGTGTTGGATTTTGTCAAATGCTTTTTTCTGCATCTGTTGATATGATCATGTTATTTTTCTTCTTTAGCTTGTTAATGTGATGGGTTACATTAATTGGTTTTCAAATGTTGAACCACCTTTGCATGCATGAAATAAATTCCACTTAGTTGTGGTGTATAATTTTTTTGTATACATTGCTGAATTTGATCTAACATTTTGTTGAAGATTTTACATCTATGTTCATGAGAGATGTTCATTTGTGGTTTTCCTTGCTTGTAATGCATTTGTCTGATTTTGATATTTGGGTAATGCTAACCTCAGAGGATGAGTTAGGACGTATTTCCTATGCTTCTATTTTTTAGAACAGATTGTAGAGAATTAGTATAATTTCTTCCTTAAATGTTTGGTAGAATTCCCCAGTGAAACTATCTTGGCCAGGTGCTTTCTGTTCTGGAAGATTATTGATTCAATTAAAAATACATATAGATGTTGAGATTGTCTGTTTCTCCTTGTGTGAGTTTTAGTAGATTGTATCTGTTGGGAGAAAAGCTGAGTGTAGGGAGAAAAGCTGAGTGTCGGGAGAGAAGCTGAGGCAGGGCTTGCATGTCTGCTAGACTTGCTGGCTCCTTACTTCTAGCACTCCCATTATCCCAAGTAGCCATATGTTTTTCATTCACTTGATACACTGTTTCCTTTCAACCCCCACATCCTCACCACCTGTTTCTTTGAGCACTAATAAATAGCGTGGGCTCCCAGAGCTCAGGGCCTTTGCAGCCTCCACATTTGCGATGGCCCCCTGGTCCCACTTTCTCTCAAACTGTCTTTTTCTCAATCCTTTGACTCCACTGGACTTCGTCGTCCCCACAACCTGGTGTTGGGTCTGATCATCCCAACAGTATCTTTCAAGGAATTGGTCCATTGCATCTAAGTTATTAAATTTGTGGCCATAAAGTTTTGCAAAATATTCCTTTCTCATCATTTTAATGTCCA
This sequence comes from Pan troglodytes, assembly GCF_028858775.2. NCBI lineage: Eukaryota > Metazoa > Chordata > Mammalia > Primates > Hominidae > Pan > Pan troglodytes. The sequence goes on from NC_072421.2 coordinate 117,492,370, forward strand.
TGAGATCGGTAGTAATGACCTCTCTTTCATTTCTGATATTAGAAATTTGTTTCTGGGCATGGTGTCTCATGTCTGTAATCCCAGCACTTTGGGAGGCTGAGGCAGAAGATCCCTTAAGCACAGGAGTACAAGTTTACAGTCAGCCTATGATTGCATCACTGCACTCTAGCCTGGGTGACAGAGCAAGACTTTTGTCTCCCGCCAAAAGAGGAAAAAAATTTATGTCTTGTCTCTTTTTTCCCTTGGTTACCCTGACTTGATATTTACCGATTTTGTGATCTTTTCAAAGAGCCAACTTTTGGTTTTGTTGCTTTTCTTGTTTTCTGTTTTAAATTTCCTTGATTTTTGCTCTGAGTTTTTATTCCATCTTTTCTTCTGCTTTCTTTTCATTCAATTTACTCTTCTTTCTCTAGTTTCTTAAGGTTGAAGTTTAGATTATGAATTTTAGTTCCTCTTTTTTTTTTTTTTTTTTTGGCAGAGTCTCGCTCTGTTTCCCAGGATGGAGTGCAGTGGCACGATCTCGGCTCACTGCAACCTCTGCCTCCTGGGTTCAAGCAATTCTCCAGCCTCAGCCTCCTGAGTAGCTGGGACTACAGGCGCGTGCCACTATGCCCGGCTAATTTTTTGTATTTTTAGTGGAGATGGGGTTTCACCATGTTAGCCAGGATGGTCTCGATCTCCTGACCTCATGATCCACCTGCCTCAGCCTCCTAAAGTGCTGGGATTACAGGCGTGTGCCCGGCCCTGTTTTTCTAATACATGCACTAAGTGCTAATGAATTTTCCTCTATGCATTGCTTTCATTGATTACCACACATTTTGAAAAGTTGTATTTTCATTTTCACGTAGTTCAAAATATTTTTCAAATTCCCCTGAAATGTCTTCTTTGATCCATGTGTTCTTTAGAAGTGTGTCTTATGGCAAAGAAGTGGTCTACCTTGCTGAATGTCCCATGCGAGTTTGAGAAGAATGTGTATTCTATTGTAGGATAAAATGCTCTATAAATGTCAACTAGATCCAGTTTATTGATGGTTCAACCATATCCTTACTGATTTTCTGCCTGCTGGATTTGTCAATTACTGATGTTGACGTGTTGATGTCTCCAAGTATAATAGCAGGTTTAGCTCATTCTCCTTGCAGTTATGTCAGTTTTTGCTGCACATATTTGGATACTCTCTCATTAGACACATACACATTAAGGATTGTTCTGTTTTCTGGAGAATTGACTCCTTTATCCTTATGAAGGGCCCCTCTTTATCCCTAATAATTTTCCTTACTCTAAGGTTTGCTTTGTCTGAAATTAATATAGCTACTCCGGCTTTCTTTTTCTTTTTCTTTTTTGTTTTTTGAGACAAGAGTCTTACTCTGTCACCCAGATTGGAGTGCCGTGGCATGACCTTGGCTCACTGCAATCTCCGCATTCCAGGTTTAAGCGATTCTCGTGCCTCAGCCTCCCAAGTATCTGGGACTACAGGTGCATGCAACTGCGCCCGGCTAATTTTTGTATTTTTAGTAGAGATGGGAGGTTTCACTATGTTGGTTTTCACTATGTTGGCCAGGCTGGTCTCAAACTGCTGGCCTCAAGTGATCTAGCTGCCTCGGCCTCCCAAAGTGCTGGTGTGTCTGGAATTGGTTCCTTCCAGTGGGTTCTTGGTCTCGCTGACTTCAAGAATGAAGCCGCAGACCCTCGTGGTGAGTGTTACAGTTCTTAAAGATGGTGTGTCTGGAGTTTGTTCCTTCAGATGTTCAGATGTGTCCAGAGTGTCTTCCTTCTGGTGGGTTCGTGGTCTCACTGACTTCAGGAGTGAAGCCGCAGACCTTCGCAATGAGTGTTACAGCTCTTAAAGGTGGCACGTCCGGAGTTGTTTGCTCCTCCTGGTGGGTTTGTGGTCTTGCTGACTTCAGGAACAAAGCCACAGACCCCGGCAGTGAGTGTTATAGCTCTTAAAGGTGGCGCACGTCCGGAGTTGTTTGTTCCTCCCAGTGGGTTTGTGGTCTCGCTGACTTCAGGAGTGAAGCCGCAGAACCTCGCGGTGAGTGTTACAGCTCATAAAGGTAGTGCATACCCAAAGAGTGAGCAGCAGCAAGATTTATTGTGAAGAGCAAAAGAACAAAGCTTCCACAGCGTGGAAGGGGACCTGAGTGGGTTGCCGCTGCTGGCTCGGGTGGCCAGCTTTTATTCCCTTATTTGGCCCCACTCACATCCTGCTGATTGATCCATTCTACAGAGTGCTGATTGGTCCATTTTATAGAGTGCTGATTGGTCCATTTTACAGAGTGCTGATTGGTGTGTTTTCAATCTTTTAGCTAGACACAGAGTGCTGATTGGTGCGTTTTTACAGAGTGCTGATTGATTGGTGCATTTACAATCCTTTAGCTAGACACAGAGCGCTGATTGGTGCATTTTTACAGAGTGCTGATTGGTGCATTTACAATCCTTTAGCAAGACAGAAAAGTTCTCCAAGTCCCCACCTGACCCAGAAGTCCAGCTGGCTTCACCTCTCACTGGGATTACAAGTGTGAGCCACCGAACCTGGCACAGCTTTCTTTTGATTAGCGCTACTATAGCATAATCTTTCTCCATCCTTTTTCAGAAAAAACTCCTGTCTCCAAATCAAAACCATTCTTTTACTTTTGATCCATGTCTTTATATTTTATTTATTTATTTATTTATGAGACAAGGTCTCACTCTGTTGCCCAGGCAGGAGTGCAGTGGCGTGATTATGGCTCATTACAACCTCAGCCTCCCTGGGCTCAGGTGATCCTCCCACCTCAGCCTTCTGAGTAGCTGGGACTACAGGCACAGGCCATCCTGCTTGGCTAATTTTTATATTAGCAGGGGTTTTGCCATGTTGCTCAGGCTGGTCTTGAACTCTTGAGCTCAGGTAATCTGCCTGCCTCAGCCTCCCAAAGTGCTGAAATTACAGGTGTTAACTACCACACCTGGCCTGTTTTTGTATTTAAAGTGAGTTTTTTGTAGCCAATATAGAGTTGGGTCTTGTATTTTTATCCATTCTGAGTGTTTCTGTCTTTTTTTTCCTCTTCATGCTCATATCATGAAGTTTCTGTCTGTCTTTTAATTTGTGTATTTAGATCATTCACATTTAAAGTGATTATTGATATATTTGGATTAGTGTCTACCATATTTGTAACTATTTTCAATTTGTTGCCTTTGTTCTTGGTTTCTATTTTGTCTTTTACTCTTTTTCTGCCTTCTTTGGTTGTAATTGAGCTTCTAATTATGATTCCATTTTCTCTCCTCTCTTAGTATATCAGTTATACTTCTTTTTTAAAATTTTATTTAATGGTTTGTGTGTGTGTTTTCTTTTTCTTTTCTTTTTTTTTTAGGGTAAGGTCTCACTCTGTCACTCAGGCTGGAGTGCAGTGGCACGATCATAGCTCACTGCAGCCTTGACCTGCTGAGCTTAAGCAGTCATCCTGTCTCTGCCTCCTGAGTAGCTGGCAGTACAGGTACACGCCACCACACATGGCTAATTATACTTCTTAAAAATATTTTTAGTGTTGCCCTAGTGTTTGCAATATGCATTTACTACTAATCTAAGTTCACTTTCAAATAACACTATATCATTGCATGGGTAGTACAACTATTTTATAACACAGTATTCCCAATTCCTCCCTTATAACATTTCTGTCCTTTATAACATTGCTGTCATTCATTTCACTTATCTCTAAACTATAATCACTGAACCCATTGTTTCTATAATTAATTTGAACACTGTTATCAGTTAGATCAAATAAAAAAATGAGATATTTATTTTATTTTACCTTTATCGAAGATTTCCCCAATGTTTTTCCTTTCTTTATGTAAATTGGAGTTTTTGGTTTTTTTTTTTTTTTTGAGTCTCGCTCTTGTCTCCCAGGCTGGAGTGCAATGGCGTGATCTTGGCTCACTGCAACTTCCTGGCTTCAAGTGATTCGCCTGCCTCAGCCTCCCAAGTAGCTGGCACTACAGGCACCTGCCACCACGCCCAGCTAATTTTTGTATTTTTAGGAGAGATGGGGTTTCACCATGTTGGCCAGGCTGGTCTCAAACTCCTGACCCCAGGTGATCTGCCTGCCTCGGCCTCCCAAAGTGCTGGAATTACAGGCCTGGGCCACTGTGCCCAGCCGATCATTTTTCTATTCTTTGAAAAACTTTTGGCTGGGCGCAGTGGCTCACGCCTGTAATCTCAGCACTTTGGGAGGCAAGGTGGGCGGATCATGAGGTCAGGAGTTCGAGACCAGCCTGGCCAACATGGTGAAACCCCGTCTCTACTAAAAATACAAAAATTTGCTGGGTGTGATGGGAGGGGGGGTGCCTGTAATACCAACTACTCAGGAGACTGAGGTAGGAGAATCACTTGAACCCGGGAGGTGGAGGTTGCAGTGAGCCGAGATCGTGTCACTGCACTCCAGCCTGAGTGACAGAGCAATACTCTGTCTAAAAAAAAAAAGAAAAAAAAAAACTTTTAACATCTATTGCAAAGCAGTTATACTGGTGACAATTTCTCCCAGTTTTGTTTGTCTGAGAAAGTCTTTATCCTCTTGAAGGGTAATATCACTGGGTGCAGAATTCTAGGTTGTTGGTGCTTTTCTTTGAATACCTCTTCTTGCTCCTCTATAGGTAAGGTATTGTTTTCATCCATCTTCTTTTAAGAGTTTCTCTTTGTCTTTGATTTTCTATAGTTTGAATATGATATGCTTAAATATAGATTATTTTGGTATTTATTCTACTACATGTTCCTTGACTATATTGGATCTGTGGTTTGCTCTCTGTATTAACTTTGAAAAATTTTCTGCCATTATTATGTTAATTATTTCTTCCATTCCTTTCTCTCTTCTCTCATTATGCATATGTTACACCTTTGTAATTGTCCACAGTTCTTTGATATTCTGTTTGTTTTTTGTTTCATTATTTTTTCTCTTTGCTTTTCAGTTTGGGAAATTCCTATTGTCATATTAAGAGCTTTTCTTTTCTTTTCTTATTTTACTTTATTTTTGAGACAGCGTCTCAGTCTGTCATCCAGGCTGGAGCACAGTGTATTGATCATAGCTCACTGCAGCCCCCAACACCAGGGCTCATGCAATCCTCCCGTCTCAGCCACCACACCTGGATAATTTTGTTTAAGAGATGGGGTCTTGCTATGTTGCCCCCGCTGGTCTCAAACTTGCCTGCAGCAATCCTCCCACTTTAGCCCCATGAAGTGCTGGGCTTACAGGTGTGAGCCACCGTGTCCAACCCACATATGGAAGTCTATTATCATATCTTCTAGTGTACTGTTTCTTTCCTGCCTTCTCTAGTCTAACCATAAGCCCATCAGAACATTCTTCAATTCTGTTACTATGTTTGTGATTTGTAGCATTTCTTTTTAAATTTTTTTCTTAGAGTTTTTATCACTCTATACATTACTCATCTTTCTTGCATGTTATCTGCTCTTTCCAATAGAACACTTAGCATAATAATCATAGTTATTTTAAATTCCCAACCTAATCATTCTAAAATCTGTGCTGTATTTTAGTTGGGTTCTGATGCTTGCTTCGTCTCTTCAGAACATGATTTTTTTGAGACAAGGTCTCACTCTGTTGCCTAGGGTGAACTGCAGTGGCATGATCATGGCTCATTGCAACCTCCTGGGCTCAAGCGATCTTCCCACCTCAGTTTCCCAAGTAGCTAGGGTCTACAGGCATGTGCCACCATGCCTGGCTAATTTTTCTTATTTTTTGTAGAGACAAGGTCTCACTATGTTGTCCAGGCTGGTCTAGAACTTCTGGGCTCAAGTGTTTCACTTGCTTTGACCTCCTGAAGTGCTGATATTAAAGGTGTAGGCCACTGCACCTGGTTCTAGAATATGTTTTTTGACTTTTAGCAGTCTTATACATTTTTGTTGAAAACCATACATGATGTACTGGGTAGAAAGAACTGAGGTAGGCTGGGCATGCTGGCTGTGCCTCTCTATTCCCAGCACTTTGTGAGGCCAAGTCAGGAGGCTCACTTGAGGCCAGGAATTCGAGACCAGCCTGGGCAATAATATAGTGAGACCCTGTCACTACAAAAAAAGGAAAAATAAAAAAGCACTGAGGTAGGTAGTTCTTTTGTGTGAGGTTTTATGGTTCTCTGGCTAAGAATTATGCTGTTTACTGTTGGCCGTAGCTTTAAGTGTCAGAAGCTAAAATTTCTTGTAGGGCCCTTGTCTTTGTCTCCTTTGTTGTCTTTGAGTTTTTCCAGAGGCTCCTTCTTAAATAGGATCTGAGGCTTGCAGTCTTTTCAGCTGTAATTCACTTATAATCTGTGGTTATTACGCAGGATTCTTACTGATGTGGTGGTAAGGTTGGGAGGAGCACAAGCATTCTATCATCCCATGATTAGATCTCAGTCTTTCACTGAGCCTGTGTCCCTGGGCTGTGACCTTTACAAGTCCTTCTCAGTGTCCCCACCCATCCCTTTAGCCTAGATGGAAGGCTAGACAGGGCTGGAGTTTAGTACTTCCTTTCCCTGTGTTTGGTCAGGCTTTGGGGAAACAGAACTTGGGTAGGCTCTGGTAAAATAGTTTCCTCTCAGGGTAGTCCTTGGCTAGGGAAAACAGAGATCTCTGGGCATATTTCAAAATGATTGCTTTTCTTGTCCACCTGCTGGAAGCAGGGAGGGATTCCCACCCCCTCCCTTCACAGTGACGACTTGGTGGGGCTTCTGGAGATAAAACTCATGAAAGTGTGGAGTCCCCTTAAGGCTGCCCCCACCCTTGAAGTTTTAACTCTCTAGATAGGCCATACTGAGCTTCTAGAAGTTCATCAGAACAGTTGTTCCTACAGAGTGTTCCTACTCGTACTGGCTCCAACTGTGGGTTTCTGCTGATGGCTTTCTACTCTTGGTAAATGGTAATTCTCTGTATCTGCCTGTCTGTCTCTAGTTTTCATGCCTTCCACTGTAATTCTCTGATATATCTAGGAAGAGTTATTTTTAGTTTGTTCAGCTTTTTTCTTGTGAGGACAGGAATGATGACTTCCAAGCTCTTTACGTGTTGGACTGCAAACGCGCAAGTCCTTGTCTTGCTGTTTAAAGTGTGAGAATTTGAGGTTTCCAAGATGGCCGAATAGGAACAGTTCCAGTCTACAGCTCCCAGTGTGAGTGACGCAGAAGATGGGTGATTTCTGCATTTCCAACTAAGGTACCGGATTCATCTCGATGGGGCTTGTCAGACAGTGGGTGCAGCCCACGGAGCATGAGCCAAAGCAGGGCAGGGCATCGCCTCACTTGGGAAGTGCAAGGGGTTGGGAAATTCCCTTTCCTAGCCAAGGGAAGCTGTGATAGACGGTACCTGGAAAATCGGGACACTCCCACCCTAATACTGCACTTTTCCAATGGTCTTAGCAAACAGCACACCAGGAGATTTTATACTGCGCCTGGCTCGGAGGGTCCCACGCCCACGGAGCCTTGCTCACTGCTAGCACAGCAGTCTGAGATCAAATTGCAAGGCGGCAGTGAGGCTGGGGGAGGGGCGCCTGCCATTGCTGAGGCTTGAGTAGGTAAACAAGGCGGCTGGGAAGCTCGAACTGGGTTGAGCCCACCTCAGCTCAAGGAGGCCTGCCTCCCTCTGTAGACTCCACCTCTTGGGGCAGGGCATAGCTGAACAAAAGGCAGCAGAAACTTCTGCAGACTTAAACATCCCTGTCTGACAGCTTTGAAGAGAGTAGTGGTTCTCCCAGCATGCAGTTTGAGATCTGAGAATGGACAGACTGCCTCCTCAAGAGGGTCCCTGACCCCCGAGTAGCCTAACTAGGAGGCATCTCCCAGTAGGGGCTGACTGACACCTCATACAGCTGGGTGCCCCTCTGAGACGAAGCTTCCAGAGGAAGGATCAGGCAGCAACATTTGCCATCCTGCAATATTTGCTATTCTGCAGCCTGTGCTGGTGATACCCAGGCAAACAGGGTCTGGAGTGGACCTCCAGCAAACTCCAACAGATCTGCAGCTGAGGGTCCTGACTGTTAGAAGGAAAACTAACAAACAGAAAGGATATCCACACCAAAACCCCATCTGTACGTCACCATCATCAAAGACCAAAGGTAGATAAAACCACAAAGATGGGGAGAAACCAGAGCAGAAAAGCTGAAAATTCTAAAAATCAGAGTGCCTCTTCTCCTCTAAAGGAACACAGCTCCTCACCAGCAATGGAACAAAGCTGGATGGAGAATGACTTTGACGAGTTGAGAGAAGAAGGCTTCAGACGATCATTAATAACAAACTTCTCCGAGCTAAAGGAGGATGTTTGAACCCATCACAAAGAAGCTAAAAACCTTGAAAAAAGATTGGACGAATGGCTAACTAGAATAAACAGCATAGAGAAGACCTTAAATGAATTGATGGAGCTGAAAACCATGGCACGAGAACTACGTGACGAATGCACAAGCTTCAGTAGCCAATTCGATCAAGTGGAAGAAAGGGTATCAGCGATTGAAGATCAAATGAATGAAATAAAATGAGAAGAGAAGTTTAGAGAAAAAAGAGTAAAAAGAAACAAACAAAGCCTGCAAGAAATATGGGACTATGTGAAAAGACCAAATCTATGTCTGATTGGGGTACCTGAAAGTGATGGGGAGAATGGAACCAAGTTGGAAAACACTCTTCAGGATATGATCCAGGAGAACTTCCCCAACCTAGCAAGGCAGGCCAACATTAAAATTCAGGAAATACAGAGAATGCCACAAAGATACTCCTTGAGAAGAGCAACTCCAAGACACATAATTGTCAGATTCACCAAAGTTGAAATGAAGGAAAAAATGTTAAGGGCAGCCAGAGAGAAAGGTTAGGTTACCCACAAAGGGAAGCCCATCAGACTAACAGCTGATCTCTCAGCAGAAACTCTACAAGCCAGAAGAGAGTGGGGGCCAATATTCAACATTCTTAAAGAAAAGAATTTTCAACCCAGAATTTCATATCCAGCCAAACTAAGCTTCATAAGTGAAGGAGAAATAAAATCCTTTACAGACAAGCAAATGCTGAGAGATTTTGTCACCACCAGGCCTGCCCTAAAAGAGCTCCTGAAGGAAGCACTAAACATGGAAAGGAACAACCGGTACCAGTCACTGCAAAAACATGCCAAATTGTTATGACCATCGATGCTAGGAAGAAACTGCATCAAATAACAAGCAAAATAACCAGCTAACATCATAATGACAGGATCAAATTCATACATTACCATTTTTTTTTTTTTTTTGAGACAGAGTCTCGCTCTGTCACCCAGGCTAGAGTGCAGTGGTGCGGTCTCGGCTCACTGCAAGATCCACCTCCTGGGATCATGCCATTCTCCTGCCTCAGCCTTCCGAGTAGCTGGAACTATAGGCGCCTGCCACCATGCCCAGCTAATTTTTTGTATTTTTAGTAGAGATGGGGTTTCACCGTGTTAGCCAGGATGGTCTTGATCTCCTGACCTCGTGATCCACCCACCTTGGCCTCCCAAAGTGCTGGGATTACAGGCGTGAGCCACTGCGCCCTGCCCCACACATCACAATATTAACCTTAAACGTAAATGGGCTAAATGCTCCAATTAAAAGACACAGACTGGCAAATTGGATAAAGAGTCAAGACCCATCAGTATGCTGTATTCAGGAGACCCATCTCATGTGCAGAGACACACATAGGCTCAAAATAAAGTGGTGGAGGAAAATCTACCAAGCAAATGGAAAACAAAAAAAAGCAGGGGTTGCAATCCTAGTCTCTGATAAAACAGACTTTAAACCAACAAAGATCAAAAGAGACAAGGCCATTACATAATGGTAAAGTGATCAATTCAACAAGAAGAGCTAACTATCATAAATATATATGCACTCAATACAGGAGCAGCCAGATTCATAAAGCAAGTCCTTAGAGACCTACAAAGAGACAAGAGTCCCACACAATAGTAATAGGAGACTTTAACACCCCACTGTCAACATTAGACAGATCAACGAGACAGAATGTTAACAAGGATATCCAGGAATTCAACTCAGCTCTGCAGGAGCTGGTTTTTTTGAAAAGATCAACAAAATTGACAGACCACTAGCAAGACTAATAAAGAAGAAAAGAGAGAAGAATCAAATAGACACAATAAAAAATGATAAAAGGGATATCACCACTGATCCCACAGAAATACAAACTACCATCAGAGAATACTATAAACACCTCTACACAAACAAACTAGAAAAATCTAGAAGAAATGGATAAATTCCTGGACACATACACCCTCCCAAGACTAAACCAGGAAGAAGTTGAATCCCTGACTAGATCAATAACAGGCTCTGAAATAGAGGCAATAATAGCCTACCAACCAAAAAAAGTCCGGGACCAGACAGATTCACAGTCAAATTGTACCAGAGGTACAAAGAGGAGCTGGTACCATTCCTTCTGAAACTATTCCAATCAATAGAAAAAGAGGGAATCCTCCCTAACTCATTTTATGAGGCCAGCATCATCCTGATACCAAAGCCTGGCAGAGACATAACAAAAAAAGAGAATTTTAGACCAATATCCCTGATGAACATCGATGCAAAAATTCTCAATAAAATACTGGCAAACTGAATCCAGCAGCACATCAAAAAGCTTATCCATGATGATCAAGTTGGCTTCGTCCCTGGGATACAAGTCTGGTTCAACCTATGCAAACCAATAAATGTAATCCATCATATAAACAGAACCAAAGACAAAAACCACATGATTATCTCAATAGATGCAGAAAAGGCCTTTGACAAAATTCAACAGCCCTTCGTGCTAAAAACTCTCAATAAACTGGGTATTGATGGGATGTATCCAAAAATAATAAGAGGTATTTATGACAAACCCATGGCCAATATCAGACTGAATGGGCAAAAACTGGAAGCATTCCCTTTGAAATCTGGCACAAGACAGGGATGCCCTCTCACTACTCCTATTCAACATAGTGTTGGAAGTTCTGGCCAGGGCAATCAGGCAGGAGAAGGAAATAAAGGGTATTCAATTAGGAAAAGAGGAAGTCAAATTGTCCCTGTTTGCAGATGACATGATTGTATATTTAGAAAACCCCATCATCTCAGCCCAAAATCTCCTTAAGCTGATAAGCAACTTCAGCAGTCTCAGGATACAAAATCAGTGTGCAAAATTCACAAGCATTCCTATACACCAATAACAGACGAACAGAGAGCCAAATCATGAGTGAACTCCCATTCAGAATTGCTTCAAAGAGAATAAAATACCTAGGAATCCAACTTACAAGGGATGTGAAGGACCTCTTCAAGGAGAACTACAAACCACTGCTCAACGAAATAAAAGAGGACACAAACAAATGGAAGAACATTCTATGCTCATGGATAGGAAGAATCAATATTGTGAAAATGGCCATACTGCCCAAGGTAATTTATAGATTCAATGTCATCCCCATCAAGCTACCAATGACTTTCTTCACAGAATTGGAAAAAACTACTTTAAAGTTCATATGGAACCAAAAAAGGGCCCACATTGCTAAGACAATCCTAAGCCAAAAGAACAAAGCTGGAGGCATCACGCTATGTGACCTCAAACTATACTACAAGGCTACAGTAACCAAAACAGCATGGTACTGGTACCAAAACAGAGATATAGACCAATGGAACAGAACAGAGCCCCCAGAAATAATACCACACATCTACAACCATCTGATCTTTGACAAACCTGACAAAAAAAGAAACGGGGAAAGGATTCCCTATTTAATAAATGGTGCTGGGAAAACTGGCTAACCATATGTAGAAAGCTGAAACTGGATCCCTTCCTTACACCTTATAGAAAAATTCATTCAAGATGGATTAAAGACTTAAATGTTAGACCTAAAACCATAAAAACCCTAGAAGAAAACCTAGGCAATACCATTCAGGACATAGGCATGGGCAAGGACTTCATGACTAAAACACCAAAAGCAATGGCAACCAAAGCCAAAATTACAAATGGGATCTAATTAAACTAAAGAGCTTCTGCACGGCAAAAGAAACTACCATCAGAGTGAACAGGCAACCTACAGAATGGGAGAAAATTTTTACAATCTACCCATCTGACAAATGGCTAATATCCAGAATCTACAAAGAACTTAAACAAATTTACAAGAAAAAATCAAACAACCCCATCAAAAAGTGGGAGAAGGATATGAACAGACACTTCTTGAAAGAAGACATTTATGCAGCCAAAAGACACATGAAAAAATGCTCATAATCACTGGCCATCAGAGAAATGCAAATTAAAACCACAATGAGATACCATCTCATACCAGTTAGAATGGCAGTCATTAAAAAGTCAGGAAACAACAGGTGCTGGAGAGGATGTGGAGACATGGGAACACTTTTACACTGTTGGTGGGACTGTAAACTAGTTCAACCATTGGGGAAGACAGTGTGGCGATTCCTCAAGGATCTAGAACTAGAAATACCATTTGACCCAGCCATCCCATTACTGGGTATATACCCAAAGGATTATAAATCATGCTACTGTAAAGACACATGCACACGTATGTTTACTGCAGCACTATTCACAGTAGCAAAGACTTGGAACCAACCCAAATGTCCATCAATGATAGACTGGATTAAGAAAATGTGGCACATATACACCATGGAATACTATGCAGCCATAAAAAAGGATGAGTTCATGTTCTTTGTAGGGACATGGATGAAACTGGAAACCATCATTCTGAGCAAACTATCACAAGGACAGAAAACCAAACACTGCATGTTCTCACTCATAGGTGGGAATTGGAGAATGAGAACACTTGGACACAAGATGGGGAATATCATACACTGGAGCCTGTCGTGGGGTGGGGGGAGGGGGGGAGATAGCATTAGGAGATATACCTAATGTAAATGACAAGTTAATGGGGGCAGCACACCAACATGGCACATGTATACATATGTAACAAACCTGCATGTTGTGCACATGTACCCTAGAACTTAAAGTATAATAAAAAAAAAATAATAAAGTGTGAGAATTTGGCCAGGCACAGTGGCTCAGCCATGTAATCCCACCACTGTGGGAGGCTGAGGCGGATGGATAACTTGAGGTCAGGAGTTTCAGACAAGCCTGGTTAACATGGTGAAACCAAGTCTCCACTAAAAATACAGAAATTAGCAGGGCATGGTGGCACTTGCCTGTAATCCCAGCTACTTGGGAGGCTGAGGGAAGAGAATGGCTTGGGCCAGGCGCAGTGGCTCATGCTTGTAATCCCAGCACTTTGGGAGGCTGGGGCAGGTGGATTACTTGAGGCCAGGAGTTTGAGACCAGCCTGGCCAACATGGCGAAACCCCGTCTCTACTAAAAATACAAAAATTAGCCAGGTGTTCTGGCGGGCACCTGTAATCCCAGCTACTTGGGTGGCTGAGGCAGGAGAATCACTTGAACCCGGGAGGCAGAGGTTGCAGTGAGCGGAGATCACACCATTGCACTCCAGCCTGTGCGACAAGAGTGAAACTCCATCTCAGAAAAAAAAAAAAAAGAATCACTTGACCTTGGAGATGGAGGTTCTAGTTAGCTGAGATCATGCCACTGCACCCCAGCCTGGGTGACAGAGTGAGACTCTGTCTCAAAAAAATAAATAAAATAAAGTGTGAGGAACCAGTTAGAATGGCAATCATTAAAAAGTCAGGAAACAACAGGTGCTGGAGAGGATGTGGAGAAATAGGAACACTTTTACACTGTTGGTGGGACTATAAACTAGTTCAACCATTGTGGAAGTCAGTGTGGCGATTCCTCAGGGATCTAGAACTAGAAATACCATTTGACCCAGCCATCCCATTACTGGGTATATACCCAAAGGACTATAAATCATGCTGCTATAAAGACACATGCACACGTATGTTTACTGCGGCATTATTCACAATAGCAAAGACTTGGAACCAACCCAAATGTCCAACAATGATAGACTGGATTAAGAAAATGTGGCACATATACACCATGGAATACTATGCAGCCATAAAAAATGATGAGTTCATGTCCTTTGTAGGGACATGGATGAAACTGGAAATCATCATTCTCAGTAAACTATCGCAAGAACAAAAAACCAAACACCGCATATTCTCACTCATAGGTGGGAATTGAACAATGAGATCACATGGACACAGGAAGGGGAACATCACACTCTGGGGACTGTTGTGGGGTGGGGGGAGGGGGGAGGGATAGCATTGGGAGATATACCTAATGCTAGATGACGAGTTAGTGGGTGCAGCACACCAGCATGGCACATGTATACGTATGTAACTGACCTGCACAATGTGCACATGTACCCTAAAACTTAAAGTATAATAAAGTAAAAAATAAAAAAAATAAAAAAATAAAAAAAATTAAAAAAAAAAAAGGGTGAGAATTTTAGACTTCCATGATGTTGTACACTCATCATACACTGCTTCACACAGGGAAAAGGACGTTGTGTTTTCTTTGATAAATAGCAGCTTAATCCACTGTTAATTGTTTTAAAGAATCACTTTTCATTTTTATTTTCTTATTGTATTATATGCATCTTATGTTATATATTGCCTTAATTTTTAAGATGACAGAATAAATGGATGAATAAATGAATATCAAAAAAGGCAGTTTAAAGCAATGAAATGGAATCTATTTAATTGGTCTGGGTATAAGAACAAATGAGAAATATTTGGTCCATATCCAATGGTTTAATCTCCTTAATTTTTATCCAGAACTAACCCCGTATCTTTGGCATTTTGCCGAAATAAGGATTCACTTTAATATCACTATGCAATATTTCTGGATCATAATCCACCTCAGGGAAGGACAGATTTGGTTATGGAGACCTCGGAAGTCCAAGTCTCTATGCTAAATAGACAGCAGAAGAACCAATTTAACAGCTTTCAATATTTCTGTCTGACTCCCTGTTGGAATTGCAGTTTTGATGTGGTGAGTAGGCGCATAGAATTAATTGGACATTCTTGGAAATATTTTGTGATTCAAATGAAGAAATAGGAGAATCCTGGATGTTTCCTGGGGTGTTGGGCTTGGGGACCTGGACTGGGGCCAATCACATTGTGAGATGCCCCTCCCAGTCCTGACTTTCCCTCCTTCTTAATCAATATTTCAATCCTTTTAAGCCCCAAGATGACCAACTGAGTTAAAAGGCAGGTAGGTGAGTGAGAAAAAGAGAAAAGACAGCCCCACTGCTTGACCTTGTGATGGGCCTGTAGAATGAGATCTTAGAAATTCATTTGCATATGAACCCTAATTCTGTGTTTCCTTTCTCCTACAAAGCCCAGTTGACCACAGCCATTTTTTTGTGCCTCACTGGCTAACACTCAGAGGATGCCTTACTCTAGCTCCCCCTTACTACAAAGCTCCCTAAAAGTGAACATCAGCTCTGGACTCACTCATTGCCATGGATTTCTTTCTCCCCTAGGTTTCCGCAGCCTCCTTTTCCACTTCGGATTTGAAAACATCTTTTGTTTCGTCTTTTTTTCCCCTTGTTCAAAAAAGAAATGGATAGAGATTCTTCCTTGCTTTCTACCTTGCCTCCATTTTTTTTTTTTCTTAATCCAGAATTCTTGGGCCTAGCATAGGAAAAAGTAATGCTCCAAATCTGCACGTCTCATAGTGGCCCTAATTTTATCTGGGTGCTGTGCTTGGGATGAGTCTAGGCACATCAGTTATGGTGCCTATGCCTAAATGTCACCACTTCAATCTCCTGTGTCCCTTGATTGTGAAAGTAAGAGCGTGTGTACAAGGCACTTTTTGTAAGAGCCTGTGTAGGAGGCACTTTTTGTATTCCTAGAATCTAAAATACTGGCATGTAAATGTTAGGAATTCACACATTGACTTTAAGATCTACCCTTTGGTTGGATGTGGTGGCTCATGCCTGTAATTCCAGCACTTTGGAAGGCTGAGGTAGGAGGACTGCTTGAGGCCAGGAGTTTGAAACCAGCCTGGGTAACAAAGCGAGACCTGGTCTCTACAAAAAAATAATTTTAAAAAGATCTACCCTTTGTATGGCCGGGGGGCGGGGGGCGGGGGGCGGTGGATCCAGCCCATTGGTGTGTAGTTGATAATTAAATTTTGTTTATACCATAGTGTTACCGGACGAGGGTGTCCAGGTTCCTGGCGTTTTGAACAAAGAATTGGACAAAACACAGAAACAAAGCAATGAAGCAATGAAGCCACAAAAGCAGAGATGTATTGAAAACGAAAAGTACACTCCACAGGGTGGGAGCAGACCCGAGCAGCCACTGAAGGGCCCAGTTACAGAATCTTCGCGGGTCCAAGTACCCCCTAGAGGTTTTCCATTGGCCACTTGGTGTTCACCTTATGTAAATGAAGTGGTGGCTTGCAATCAGTCTGATTGCAGAGAGCAACCAGTCAGAGGCTGAGTGAAGTTACAAAGTTACACTCCCATGCAAACGTCTGATTGGTTGCAAAAAGCAACCAATCAGAGATACTTTTAATTTCCCATCTGCCAATGCAGAAAAATGGGGGTTTGCAAAGGGAGTAGCCACTCGTCCTTTTGTCCTTTTGTTACTTAGGCATGGAAAGTTAGGGTTTTCCTTTCAATTTCGTTTTAGGAAGTCAGCCTGAAATGGCCTTGGGTTCCCTGCCTCCAGACCTTATTATTCTGCCTCAGTTGCACTCAGGGTCCCTGTCCCATAGTTCTGTGCTGATATCTGAGATATCAAGTGTGATATTGACTGAGGCAAATGACAAATTACCAATTCCAAAACGAACACTAATTGCATAATAACAGTTTCCAAGCTGTTAGTCTGCTTTCCTAAAAAAGCTAATTTAACACAAGCACAGAACTGGCTCTTGCCCATGGGTTGTATTTTCGGTTGGCAGATTTTGCTTTGCAAAAAGATTGGGGGAAATGAGGACTGTTGCAGAAGAAGCATACTTGGCCTTTTGTGAAGAGAGTACAAATTGCATCAACCTCTCAAGGCCTGAAAGTGTGAACACAAGGACACTTAATACCTTCAAGAGAGGTCGATTACCTTTCCCAGAGGTAAAATGACCTAGTGCTTTGGCTTGAGTGGGATCCTTGAATTTTCAGCCCTTCGAAGGAGAGTTTTGTGCAGGATGGAGGTGCTTGAGTGCTGAGGAACTGAACCTGGGTTGGTACGCATTGTCCATAGGATTCAGGGCCCAGGGGAGGGCATGGTCACTAAATGGCTGATCCTCTCTGGAATGAAACTTTAGAAAGCAAAACGCAAAATTTTTTGATTACTATAGAATGCTGAAGTTACTGGACTCCTCCTGAGATTATGTTCATAACTTTTTAGCTGAAACTAACATCTACAAAGACCATCTATCTTGGATGAACCTATTTTCTGGTAACCAGTGTTAAATATTTTTTAATCAAAAATTTAAAACTTGCATTAGAATAATTTCTGATTTTCACCTTTTTAAATAGAATTTTTTAAAATATATTTTTTAAAGATGAGGCCTCACTACATTGCCCTGGCTGGTCCGGAACTTGTGCACTCAAGCAGTCCTCCCACCTCAGCCTCCCAAAGTGCTGGGATTACATGTGTGAGCCACTGTGCCCAGTTTGATTTTTGCCTCTGAAATATTTGAAGTATATTTTAAAATACATGCTTTTTGTGGGTTTACATTTAGAAGACTTCTCTTTTTTGAAACTTAGAAAGAGTGGAAATTATTATCCGCAGCAGTGTTTTTGAATATTACCTTTGCCTCATGCCTTAATTCTTGTGGAACCTGGAAGAAGTAGAGATGCATTAAAAATAGTATATGTATCAACCAGGCGCCGTGGCTCATTCCTGTAATCCCGGCAGTTTGGGACGCCGAAGTGGGTGGATCTCTTGAGCCCAGGAAGTCGAGACCAGCTTGGGCAACATGGTGAAACCCCATCTCCACTGAAAATACAAAAATCAGCCAGGCATGGTAACGCATGCCTGTGATCCCAGCTACTTGGGAGGCTGTGGTGGGAGGATCCCTTGAGCCTGGGAGGTGCAGGTTGCAGTGAGCTGAGATCACGCCACTGCACTCCAGCCAGGGTGACTGAGTGAGAACAGGTCTCAAAAAAAAAAAAAAAAAAAAAGTATATATATGTGTCTCTTGAAGACCCCATCAGTTATGGGAAAGGGTATTCACTATTCTTTCCCAGACAGCCTGAGCATGAAAAAAAAAAAAGTTCTGTTAGTGTGTGTCAAATTGAATGTTGGTGTTAATTGCAGGATTTGTGGGGAGTAGTTGTCCAGCTTTCAATCTCAATATGGCAAAGCCATGTGCTCAACTGTGAACACAGGTTAGAAGAGGTCAGAACTCAGTCTGATGGTGTCCTGTGGCTTTTATCTTTATAGATCCTGTAGTTCTGTTTTGAGGGTACTTATAACATTGAGGAAGCTGATGTTTAAAAAGAACAGGTGCCAACATTGGGAAATAAGAAATGTTGGTTTCAAAATTTTCTGGTGAGGATGGCAGTGGGCATGCGCAGGTGCATTCCTAGATGTTCCCCACTCCCGCCAGGCGCTGGGGGCTCTGGGTAGCAATAGCCTCCTCTCTGTGCAGAAGTCCCACGTTACATGCAACTGCTTTGTTGACATTTCGTATCCACAACTGTGAAGGTCGCAGAGTGAGATAGTGGGCAACACAGCCAAAAAAATGCATGCTTTCCTAAGAAAACAGAGCCTCACTTTACATTGGGAACACACAAGTGCTGTGAAACTGGACTTTGATTTCTCCCCTGTGAGAGGAAATTCTGATGGAACTATGGCACTTATCTTAGCAATCACTTCATAGTGCAACCTTGGTGCTCACAATTAACCACTTTTTTTTTTTTTTTTTTTTGAGACAGAGTCTCGCTCCATTGCCCAGGCTGGAGTGCAGTGACGCGATCTCGGCTCACTGCAAGCTCCACCTCCTGGGTTCACGCCATTCTCCTGCCTCAGCCTCCTGAGTAGCTGGGACTACAGGCGCCCGCCAACACGCCTGGCTAATTTTTTTGTATTTTTTTTAGTAGAGACGGGGTTTCATCATGTTAGCCAGGATGGTCTCGATCTCCTGACCTCGTGATCCACCCGCCTCGGCCTCCCAAAGTGCTGGGATTATAGGCGTGAGCCACCCCGCCCAGCCCACAATTAAGCACTTTTAATAGCAAATGAAAAGCCTTGCATTTCTAGAGATTGCTCAAAAGCAAAGGCTGTATTGAGAAGAACTTAATGCTTTTTAAAAAGTGGGCCTCGCCTCCTTCAGCTCTCCCATTTTTCTTTTTCTTGTTTTCTATTCTGGCAGTTGCACAGGAAGAAGACAGCATGAACAATTTACTGCCTGTTCCAGTGAATGATGAGTCTGGATCACTGTTCAGGGGACTATCTCTTTGCTTTGAGTCCCAATAACCCCAAATATTCCCTTTCTATTTTTAATTAGCAGGAATTCAAGATCTCTTAAGGATGAAGAGAGCAACAAAATACATTGGACGTTGTGATTGTCAGTTTTGAGTTGGGGAAGGTGTAATAATATGCCTTCTGGGCTGGGGATGGGGGAGAAAAGGGAGAACAGCCTCATTCTGGCTTTGGTGGAGTTTCGTCTCATGATTCTTCTGAAGCAGCAGGACCTTTGGGCCGGAATGGCTCCTATTCTCCTGTGTCCCCCACAAAAAGGGAGGGCAGTGGACAGAATTTGGAGCATGTCGAATCAATGCTTAGCTGTTGCCTTCGCATAAATACTGAGTAGCCACTTAGGAAGCTTCCCCTAGAGTCCGGAGTTGGGCATGAATGTTCCTATTAGCACGGATGGGGCTCTACTCTGTCTGAAAACACAGTTCTCTCACTAGGAACTCACCCACCCCATCATGCATATGTATGTGGTCCCAAAGGGTAAGAATGAGGATGGGGTGATGGAGAGCAGAGGAGAAAAAGTATGGGTCAGTAAACACACAACGGGTACCTGGAGAACTTCTGTGAAGTGCAGGGCCTATTCATGCTGACGCAGAAAGGTCACCTCATGAAAAGAGGCCTCCTCACCATTCTGTTTCAATGTCATTCGCTTATAAATACCAATCCATACATTATTAACCCCATTTGATACACACACAGACACACACAAATGGGGCACTGACTTTGTTTATTTGGCATTTGGTGAACTGCTCTTGATGTTGTGCTCCGCACAATTAAAATCTGCCAGAAAAACACTTTGGAAACTGTCATGAAGATAGTACCTTAGAGAAGGGGGACTACAAAATGATGGCTGATGACGGGGGCTCATTCCAGGCCAACTGGGGCCAGGCCAAAGGAAGGCAAGGGCAGAAGAGGCATAGGTGGCATCGGCAGCCTGAGCAGTGGTGGCTCCAGAAGAGCCCATCTCCAACAGGGCTCTGGAACACGGATGACATGATAGGGCCCATCCAAGATTATGCCTACCCAGTGGCTCAGGGCGACAGGGCCACTATCATGTTATTTCTGAACATTAATTAATGTCTCCTGATATCTCCTCTACTTGACTCACCTATTTTTATTTTTGTTTTATTTTATTTTTTTGATATATTTAATTTTGTTAACTAAATCTTAAGTTTAAATATTGACAATGTCACACTTGAATTATTGAATATATTTAACTTTATGAAATATGTTGCTCTAAATATGCATATTTAGTTTAATGTGTATTGTTTTATGTAGATAACTTAGAGATAATTTTGTATTTGTCAGTAATCCTAACCACAGAATGTTACAGTTTTCAGTGGCACTAACACTTTCTTCTCTAAGAACATTAAAATAAATGAGCCAACTGGAATAATGCCAACACTTCTAATTATTGGGCCTTAGGAGTAAATAGATCAATTAAGAACTATGTCTTCTAAAATAGCAAGCTTAGAGATGTGCTCGGACATGACAGGTGCTTGTTCCTGATGACAAGGGTGAATGGCCTTGTAGGACTCTTTAAGGAGATTGCACGTTAGCCTAGGTTTTGTAATAGCCAGTCTCCAAGATGGCCCTCAGTGATCCTTGCCTGTTGGTATTCATGCCCTTGTGTAGTTTCCTCCCATATTGAATTAGGGTTGGCCCTCTGTGACCAATAGAATACAGCAGAAGTGATGGTGGGCCTTCCAACGCTGTCATAAAATCCACTGATGCTTCTGCTTTGCTGTCTTGGATCACTCACTCTGGGAAAAGCCAGCTACAATCCTATGAGGATCCTGAATAACCACTGTAGGAAGGCCCATATGGAGAAGAAGGAAGGTGTGCAACCAACAGCCAGCACCACTTTGCCAGTCACGTGAATTAGTCAGCTTGGAAGTGAATCCTTCAGCCCCACTCAAGCCTTGAGATGACTGCAGCCCTGGCCAAAATCTGATTGTATCCTTCTCAGAGCAAGAACTTCCAGGCCAAATTCTTCCAAATTTCCTGACCCATAGAAACCATGAGAAATAATAAATGATTATTGTTTTTCTAACCCACTAAGTTTTAGAATAACATGTTACTGATACAGAAGGTATGGAAGTGATGTGACTCATTCAAGGAATTTTTGTTTTGTTTTGTTTTTGGGTTTTTTATTTTTTATTTTATTCATTTATTTATTTTTTTTGACAGGGTCTCACTCCTGTCATCCAGGCTGTAGTGCAGTGGTGCAACTATGGCTCACTGCAACCTTGACTCCCTGGGCCCAGGTAATTCTGCTACTTCTGCCTCTCAGGTAGCTGGGACCACAGGTGCACACAACCACCGTTGGCTAATTTTAAAATTTTTTGTAGAGATGGAGTCTTGCTATGTTGCCAGGGCTGGTCTTGACCTCCTGGGCTCCAGTGAGCCTCCTGCCATGGCCTCCCAAAGTGCTGGGATTACAGACATGAGACACTGCAGCCAGCCATAGGCCTGGATTTAGAAACAACTCTGCCTGAGGCCAGGCATGATGGCTCACGCCTGTAATCCCAGCACTTTGGGAGGATGAGGCAAGAGGATCACTTGAGGTCAGGAGTTCAAGACTAGCCTGGCCAGCATGGTAAAACGCTGTTTCTACTGAAAACACAAAAATTAGCTAGGCGTGGTGGTTTGTACCTATAGTCTCAGCTACTCAGGAGGCCAAGGCAGGAGAATCGCTTGAACCCAGGAGGCAGAGGTTGCAGTGAGCCAAGATCGAACCACTGCACTCCAGCCTGAGCGACAGAGCAAGACTCCCGTCTCAAAAAAAAAGTATATATATATATATACACTTATATATATATACTTTTATATATATACACTTATATATATACTTTTATATATACACTTATATATATATACTTTTATATATACACTTATATATACTTTTATATATATATGCTTATATATACTTTTATATATACATACTTATATATATACTTTTATATATATACTTATACTTTTATATGTATATACTTATACTTTTATATGTATATTTATATATACTTATATATATAGTATACTTTTATATATATATTTTTAAAGACATCAGCAACATTGTCTGATTTTACTTATTTATTTGTTATTATATATTTTTTCATACAGAGACAGGATCTTGCTGTGTTGCCCAGGCTGATCTTGATCCTGGCCTAAAGTTATCCTCCTGCCTTGGCCTCCCAAAGTGCTAGGGCCTCCCAAAGTGCTAGGGCCTCCTGCTAGGCCTCCCAAAGTGCTAGTGGGAGTGTGAGCCACTTCCCAGCTCATAATCTGATTCTAAAGAGACAAATGATTTACTAAACCGAAATTTATTTTTTAATTTAATTTTATTTTTTAATTATACTTTAAGTTCTAGGGTACATGTGCACAACGTGCAGGTTTGTTACATATATATACATGTGCCATGTTGGTGTGCTGCACCCATTAACTCGTCATTTACCTTAGGTATATCTCCTAATGCTATCCCTCTCCCCTCCCCCAACCCCACGACAGGTCCTGGTGTGTGATGTTCCCCACCCTGTGTCCAAGTGTTCTCATTGTTCAATTCCCACCTATGAGTGAGAACATGTGGTGTTTGGTTTTCTGTCCTTGTGATAGTTTGCTCAGAATGATGGTTTCCAGCTTCATCCATGTCCCTACAAAGGACATGAACTCATCCTTTTTTATGGCTGCATAGTATTCCATGGTGTATATGTGCCACATTTTCTAAATCCAGTCTATCATTGATGGACATTTGGGTTGGTTCCAAGTCTTTGCTATTGTGAATAGTGACACAATAAACATACGTGTGCATGTGTCTTTATAGCAGCATGATTTATAGTCCTTTGGTTATATGCCCAGTAATGACATGGCTGGGTCAAATGGTATTTCTAGTTACAGAACCTTGAGGAATCGCCACACTGACTTCCACAATGGTTGAACTAGTTTACAGTCCCACCAACAGTGTAAAAGTGTTCCTATTTCTCCACATCCTCTCCAGCACCTGTTGTTTCCTGACTTTTTAATGATCGCCATTCTAACTGGTGTGAGATGGTATCTCATTGTGGTTTTGATTTGCATTTCTCTGATGGCCAGTGATGGTGAGCATTTTTTCATGTGTCTTTTGGCTGCATAAATGTCTTCTTTTGAGAAGTGTCTGTTCATATCCTTCTCCCACTTTTTGATGGGGTTGTTTGATTTTTTCTTGTAAATTTGTTTAAGCTCTTTGTAGATTCTGGATATCAGCCCTTTGTCAGATGGGTAGATTGTAAAAATTTTCTCCCATTCTGTAGGTTGCCTGTTCACTCTGATGGTAGTTTCTTTTGCTGTGCAGAAGCTCTTTAGTTTAATTAGATCTTATTTGTCAATTTTGGCTTTTGTTGCCATTGCTTTTAGTGTTTTAGTCATGAAGTCCTTGCCCATGCCTATGTCCTGAATGGTATTGCCTAGGTTTTCTTCTAGGGTTTTTATGGTTTTAGGTCTAACATGTAAGTCTTTAATCCATCTTGAATGAATTTTTCTATAAGGTGTAAGGAAGGGATCCAGTTTCAGCTTTCTACATATGGCTAGCCAGTTTTCCCAGCACCATTTATTAAATAGGGAATCCTTTCCCCGTTTCTTTTTTTGTCAGGTTTGTCAAAGATCAGATGGTTGTAGATGTGTGGTATTATTTCTGATGGCTCTGTTCTGTTCCATTGGTCTATATCTCTGTTTTGGTACCAGTACCATGCTGTTTTGGTTACTGTAGCCTTGTGGTATAGCTTGAAGTCAGGTAACGTGATGCCTCCAGCTTTGTTCTTTTGGCTTAGGATTGTCTTGGCAATGTGGGCTCTTTTTTGGTTCCATATGAACTTTAAAGTAGTTTTTTCAATTCTGTGAAGAAAGTCATTGGTAGCTTGATGGGGATGGCATTGAATCTATAAATTACCTTGGGCAGTATGGCCATTTTCACGATATTGATTCTTCCTATCCATGAGCATGGAATGTTCTTCCATTTGTTTGTGTCCTCTTTTATTTTGTTGAGCAGTGGTTTACAGTTCTCCTTGAAGAGTTGACCCACCTATTTTTAAAGCAAACCTTCAGTCAGAGGTTTTATAAGGTATTGGTTTAGTATATCGAACAATTAATATCATAAGAAAAAAAACCCCACAACATGTAACTCTATGCCATTGACATTTTAAACTACACTGGGAGAAGCTATTTCCTTATTGGAAAAATATTTTAGGAAAGTTAATGCTGTACCCCTTTCCCTTCAGTTCTGTTTTGGACTATGCTTATTGCTTTGTCTTTCTCCTCCTGTTGTTAATATTCTTTAAGGGTTTTTACCTAGCTCCTGGATGTAAGTCTAGTGGACACATTGCAATCAGTACCTGCTGTTAACGCTATGCTTGGTAACAGGATGAAGAAATTTCAGTATCCTGACAGTGGACCATTGGGGTGTCCTTGAGCAGCTGCCTCTGGTGCCTCACTTCATAGTGTCACCCTGGTTGTGGGGATAGTTGAGCGAGGTATAAGGTGGGCCCCATTTGCAGTTATATGGAGGGGAATGGTCCCTCCATTTGGGAAGCTAATTTTCTCACATTGTTCTCACAATAACTTCTTATTGCTTATTGGAAAAATGAGTTAATACTAGAGATACCTACTGATAACTTGGTAACTACTTAAATGCAGGCATAAAGCAATCATGGCTTGAAGCCAGATAATGCAAAACCAATCTTTTCTCACATCTGAATTCCTGTATATTAATTAATGAGTTTGCCCAATAGGTAATTAGTCACACCTTGTTAACTAGATATAACTAGATATACTGATTTCATTTAGAATTTTAATTAACCCACCCTTCTCACATTTAAATATTTATATATTTTGTAATATGGAAGTAGTGCTATAAACAGAGTTATCTATGTAAGATGTATGTAAAGATAACTAGATATTACTAGAACTAGACTGAGTATGTGAAGGCAGGATGCTGTCAAACAAGTTTTCCTCAAATTTAACTTCATAATTCTTATTTTAGAAAACTTGCTATAATATAGATAATATGTGGTTCCTAGTTAAGTACTTACTTAGAGATATTGGAAATAACTAGAAAAATACCTGAATCTAGGATGTTGAAAAACACATTCTTTTTACATCCGAATTTAATTTCTTTTAACATAAGGTATTGGAAATATAGATAACTAGTGGTAGCTATGTAATTTTAAATTAGAGATACCTAGAATTAGCTAGAAAGCTACTTAAAGCCATAAAGCTGAAAAATACATGCTTTTCATCTCTAAAATATTCCTTTTTTAATATTTCTTTTTGGAATGTGCATTTAGTACTCAAAATACCTAGCATACTAAGGTAAGCTTTATTTTCATTTTTTTGAGACAGGTTCTCACTCTGTTACCCAGGCTGGAGTGAAATGGCACCATCATGATTCACTGTAACATCAAACTCTCTGGCTCATGTGATCCTTCTGCTTCAGGCTCCCAAGGAGCTAGGACTACAGGCATATGCCACCATGCCTGGCTAATTTATTTTTTATTTTTTATTTTTTTAGGTAGAGATGAGGTCTCACTACGTTTCTCAGGCTGATCTGGAACTCCTGGTCTCAAGCCATCCTCCCACCTTGGCCTCCCAAAGCACTTGGGTTGACAGGTATGAGCCACTGCACCCAGCCTCTAAGGTAAGCTTTATATAAAGATAACTAGATATAACCTAGCCTGGGCAACATAGGGAGAACCTATTTCTACCAAAGATTTAAAAATTAGCCACGTGTGGTGGTGTGAGCCTGTAGTCCCAGCTACTCAGGAGGCTGAGGCGGGAAGGTCAATAGAGCCTGGGAATTAGAGGCTGCAGTGAGCTTGATGGGCTCAGTGTACTCCAGCCTGGGCGACCGAGTGAGGCCATCTCAAAGGTAAATAAATAATAAAAAATAGATACAACCTGAATGACTAGTTGAAGGCAGAAAGCTAAATAACACATTGTTTTCAATCTAACTTCTCATCATTGAAGGAATATGTTAGTAATATAGATGACTAATGTTACTTATATAACTACTTATAGAGAAATAACTGGAAATAACTAGAAAATTAATTGAAGCCAGGATGTTGGAAAACATTTTTCTCAAGTGCAACTTATTATTTCTTCTTGAAGTAAAGTACTGGAAAGGTAGATAACTAGTGATACACAGATATATCAAAATAACTGGAAAACTACTAGCTGTCCAAAAAAGAACAACAACAACAAAAAACTATACTTATCTGTTCTATATTTTTTGAATGCTATTACTATAAATAAGTAGTAATCAAGAGGCATTTGGTTTACTCTGGGTAACTAAACATGAGTGGAATAAGTAGTTAAAGCTGGAGAGCTAAAAAACACAACACAAAATTGTCAATTGTAAATTCTCCTTATCATTGGAATAATTAGTTAATACTGTAAATGTTCAGTTGGTACCTTTGTAATTATTTACCTAGAAATAACCAGAAATAGCAAGAATAGCTAGTTGAAGGCAGGAAGTTGCCAGTCACGTTCTTTTCAACACTAAATTCTCTGCTGAAGAAAAGTTGATCAATCCAGGAAGTTGAAACAATATTCTTCTCAACACTATAGTCGTATCTATTGTGGATATAATGAGTTAGTGCTGTAGATAACTATTTGTACCCAGGACACTAACTACTTGGATACAACTATTAATATGGAAATGAAGATGAGGTAGGAGGCCAGAGAAGTTATTTTCCAGTCACAGGGTCACGACCCCACTGATGGAAACAGGATCAGGTCAAAACAGGATGCAGTCGTCCCAGCCTGTTGGCTCGAGCCTGTAATTCCTGCACTTTGGGAGGCCGAGGTGGGCGGATCACTTGAGGCCAGGAGTTCGAGACCAGCCTGGCCAACATGGTGAAAACCCATCTATACTGAAAATATAAAAATTAGCTGGGCGTGGTGACGGGTGCCTGTAATCCCAGCTACTTGGGAGGCTGAGGCAGAAGAATAGCTTGAACCCGGGAGGTGGAGGTTGCAGTGAGCCGAGATCGCGCCATTGCACTCCAGCCTGGGGACACAGTGAGACTCCCTTAAAAAAAAAAAAAAAGAAAAAGAAAAACAACAACAAAAACCCAAAAAACCAGGATGCAGGGAAGAAGCCAGCGAAATCCAGCAGATGGCGACAAAAGCTACCTCTAGTTGGCTTCACTGCCCATTAGCATCAAGACACTCCCAGTGTAAAGATAATTTACAAGTGCCATAGCCAGGGGCCATGGCAATAGCCAGGAAGTTACCTTGTATTTTCTGGATACTCCTCACTCGTTTTCTTGAAAGTTCTCAATAACCTGCCTGTTGATTAGCACATAATTAAAAGTGGTATAAATACAGCTGCCAACAGCCCATCAGCTGCTGGCTCTGGGTGCACTGCCTATGGGTTAGTGCTGTTCTGCAAGAAGCAATACCAGTTCAATAAAAGTTGCTCTATCTCACTACCTGCTCATCCTCCATCCGGGCAAAATCCCAATTTGGCAGCTTGTCTGTGCTACGTCAAAGATAAGGAGGTGAGAAAATATTCTCATAAATACCTTCTTTCTTTTCTTTCTTTTTCTTCTTTTTTCCTTCCTTCTTTCTCTTCTTTTTATTTTCCTTCCTTTTTCTTTCCTTCTTCCTTCTTTTCTGTCCTTTCTTTCTTTCTTTCTTTCTTTCTTTCCTTTCTTCCCTTTCTTCCTTCCTTTCCTTCTTTTTCTTTCTTTTTTTGAGACAGCACCTCGCTGTGTTGCCTACACTGGAGTGCAGTGATGTTTGAAAGCACAGTCTTCACAGACTCACATTCTTATTTTTTTGTGAAATAATGAGTTTATACTACAGATATCTGGTGGTACCTATGTCAGTAGTGAAATAGATTTAACTAGAAATAACCAGAAAAAAAATACGAAGTCATGAAGTTGAAAAAATCATGATTTACCACTGCAACTTCTTATTTCTTATTATTATAATGAGTTAGTATTATAGATATCTGGTGATGTCTACTTCATTACTTACCTCAAAATAACTGGAGATAATTAAAATAAGTATTGTAATCCTGGAAGGTGATAAAGAAAGTCATGCAGTACCATCTTCTCGTTCTTTGTTGGAATTTTGCCTTAGAACTATAGCTAAGTATTGGTACCTGAGAAACTAGATATGTGGAGACATCTGCAGATAACTAAAGTATCTAGTGTAAGAAGAAAAATATTCTTCTTGATTCTAAAATGTTATTTCATGTTGGCATGATGTGTTAGTACTGCAAATAACTGGTGGTACCTAGGGAATGAGTAAACTGGAGATCACTTGTGATATGTAGAATAATTAGTGGAATCCAGAGAATTACCTCATTTCTTGTTGGAATGATGGGTTAGTATTAGAAATAACTAGGTGTCCCTTGTGAAATATATAATTAGAAATAAGTAGAGAGAAGCAGAAAAACTTGTAGAAGCCCAGACCCTGGAAACACATTTTTTCAAATCTAAATTCTTTTTACTTGTGGAATAATGAGTGAATGGTATGGTTATGCAGTGGTACCTAGGTAATTGGACACAACCAGAGTAAACGTTTGACAGCAGGAATGTAACAAAGAATTAAAAAAGATTATTTATGAAAATTAATATTATTAACATAAAAATAAATAAATAATAATGAGCAATACAATAAAACAAGAAGTAAGTATCACAAACAAGAATACAAACATTATTTGGAAATCTGACTTTTATTTTTTGTAATAGAGTGTTAGTATTATTGATAAGTAGTGGTATCTATTTATTTAGAGGTAACTAGACTTAACTCAGTCAAGTAGACACATAAAATTAACCACCACAGTATGTAACTAGTTTAGTAGGGATAGTTAGAGATAACCTGGAAATCTATTTGAGTTCAGAAGTTGAAAAACCATTCGTCACACCCCTAATTCTTATCTCATATAGGAATACATATTTAGTACTATGGTTAACTACTGGTCACAAGATTACTAGTTAACTACAGAGAACTGGTTGGAGCCAGAAGGTGGAAACCACAATCCTCACAACTGGGAATTCTTGATTAGAGTTCCCTCTAATTAACTATACTACTGATACATTATTTCAACCAGAATTAAGAATTTCATGCTGAGTAGATTATGGTTCCACTTTTTAGCTTCAGCCAGTTATCTGTAGTTAACTAGCTAAGCTGTTACTACTAATTATCCATAGTAACAAATCCTTATTCAAACAGGAGATTAAGATTTAGGGTGGTAATCCCAGCACTTATGGAGGCCAAAGCGGGTGAATTGCTTGAGCCCAGGAGTTCGAGACCAGCATTGGGCAAACAGTGAGACCTCGTCTCTATAACAATTTTTTTTTTTAATTCACCGGGCATAGTGGCTCCTGCCTGTCATCCCAGCTCCTCAAGAGACTGAGGTAGGAGGATGGCTTGAGCATGGGGAGTGGAGGTGGCAGTGAGCCGAGATGTTGCCAGTACACTCCAGCCTGGGCAACAGAGTGAGACTCTGTTTCAAAACAAACAAGCAAACCAAGATTTAGGGTGGTATGAAACAGTTTTTCAACTTCCAGATTCAAGCAGATTTTCTGGTTATTTCTGGCTATCCCTAGTAAAGTAGTTACCTCGCTATCAGTATTTGTCTATAGCACTAATACATGTTGCAAATATTAAATTTAGTGTTGAGAAAAAAATGTTTTTTCATTTTCCTGCCTTCAAATTATCGCTCTAGGTATATCTAATTATCTCTAATTAAATAAATAAATAGATATTGTTCCCGGAACCGAGCCGGGTTTGGCTGCGTTTTCTTGTGGCCCAATAAGGACAAACAGACAAATTAGGAAAGAAGGGAATTTATTGCTGTAACCGGATAAAGGGAGAAGGTCAGAGATATTCCACCAGACCAACTCAAAGCGTTACAATTTTCTTAGTGCTTACATAGGTTGGGGTTATGTGCCTATGTGCAGTATAGCATTTGCCTAAGTCTGTAGGTAACTAATTTTGTTTCAACTAGGTCAGAGGCAAAAAAATGCTTGCTAAGTCCGAGTATGCTGTGAGGGGCCCAGTGCCTTCAAGGCATGTCTATTGTGGTACCGGAGTGATTATTTCTGTCTTATCTCCTTTATAACTTGGCCCGGAGTACTGTCTTAGACTCTCCAATAAATCTGTTTGAACAGCTGCCTCTGTTACCTTGACTCGTCTCAGATTTCATCGACCCAAGACAGATCCTGGCACTAGGAATGTAAGGCTGTCTGCATTATTTTGACTTGCTCCAGGTTAGGGACAAGCTTATGCAAGGCTCCTACTGACCATGTGTTTCATTTCTAGCTTTGATGTCTGGACACCGATTTCCCTAGATTTAACTATTTGCTCAATGTTAAGGCAGCTCTGTGGAAATTTATGTAACTGAAGTGTTATGCAGGCCTGTGTGTGATTGTCAGGGAGAATTGGCCTGCCACAATAGCACTATGTATCAATAATATTACCTCATTGTTATTTTAAAATAAATGAAAGAATTAAAAACAAGTCTTTACTAACTTCCTGGTGTCGTATATTCATTCTGGTTATTTCTCTTCACCTTTATTTAACTGATTACCTATGTAACACTAGATACCTGCACTACTCACTCATTATTCCACTATAGTAAGAAATTAGCTTTGACAAAAATGTGTTTTTTCAATTTTGGGCTACTATGTACTTCTCTATTTAACTGTACTTATGTCTAGGTACTCCCAGATATCTGTAGTATTAACTCCTTATTCCAACAAGAAATTAGAAAGTAGACTTGAGAAAATGTTTCTCATCTTCCTGCATTCAAATAATTATTCCACTTTTCACAAGCTATCAGTTTGCTTTTTCCCTAGCTACCATGACTTACATGTAGTATTAACACATTATGCCAACAAGAAACGTGATGTCAGAATTGGGAAGAATGCTTTTTAGCTTCCTGGCTCATACTAGTCATTCTAGTTACCTCCAGTTATCCCTAGATACCTACTTTTTAAGGTATCACTACTTTTCTATAATTCTAAAGCAACAGTCCACCAAAGAATAAGGATCTAGTATATAAGACTGTGCGTTTCAGGCAAACTAAAATACACAAATGGGACTTCATTAAACTAAAAAGCTTCTGCACAGCAAAAGAAATAATCAACGGACTGAAGAGACAACCTGTTGAATGAGAGAAAATATGTGCAAACTGTTCATCTGACAGGGGACTAATATGCAGAATATACAGGGAACTCAAACAACTCAAGTGGAAAAACCCACAAATAATCTCATTTAAAGGTGGGCCAAAAACATGAATAGACATTTCTCAAAAGAAGACATACAAAAGGTATACGAAAAACTGCTCGAATTTGTTAATCATCAGAGAAATGCAAATGAAAACCACAATGAGATATTATCTTATGCCACTCAGAATAGCTATTATTAAAATGACAATAAATAACAGATGTTACTGAGTATGCAGAAAAAAGGTAAGTCTTACACAGTGTTGGTGGGCATGTAAACTAGTATAGCCACTATGAATGACAGTGTAGTGATTTCTCAAAAAACTAAAAATAGAATTACCATTCGATCCAGCAATCCCAACACTGGGTCTACCCAAAGGGAAAGAAATCAATATATCAAAGGGATACCTTCATTCGCATGTTTATTGCAGCACTATTCACAATAGCAAAGATATGGAAGCAACTTGTGCTCATCAACAGCTGAATGGATAAAGAAAATGTGGTACGTATATTCCACAGTGGAATAGTATTCAACCACAAAAAAGAATGAAATCATGCCATTTGCAGCAACATGGATGGAACTGCAGGTCATTACCTTAAGGGAAATAAACCAGGCACAAAAACACAAGTATCACATGATCTCACTTATATGTGGGAGCTAAAAAATGTGGACACATGGAGGTAGAGAGTGGAAAAATAGATAACATAGAATGGAAAGAGTGGAGGGAGGGGGGATGATGAAGAGAAGTTGGTGGAAGGGTGCAAACATACGGTAAGATACAAGGAATAAATTCAATGTCTGATAGCAGAGTAGGGTGAATATACTTAACAAAAATATACTTGGGTGAGGGATACCCTAATACCCTGACTTGACACTATGCATTAAATACATGCAACCAAATTTATTCTGTATCCCCTAAACTGGTACAAGTACACATGTCTCACGCCTGTAATCCAAGGTACTCAGGAGGCTGAGGCAGGAGGATTGGTTGGGTCCAGGAGTTCAAGACCAACTTGGGCAACACTGTCTCTAGAAAAGAAAAAAAAAAAAACTGTGCATTTCAATTTCGACCACAAACGCATGTTCCAACTATCTTTAGTTACCTCTAGTAACCTCGTTGAATAAGTATCACCAGCTATCCATAGTATTAGCTGATTATGATAACAAGAAACCAGAGGTTAGAGTGATAAATCATGATTTTTCAGATTTGTGCCTTCAAATATTTTTTCTTTTTTTTTTTTTGAGACGGAGTCTCGCTGTGTGGCCCAGGCTGGAGTGCAGTGGCACGATCTGGGCTCACTGCAAGCTCAGCCTCGCGGGTTCACGCCATTCTCCTGCCTCAGCCTACCGAGTAGCTGGGACTACAGGTGCCCGCCACCACGCCCGGCTAATTTTTTGTATTTTTTTTTTTAGCAGAGACAGGGTTTCACCATGTTAGCCAGGATGGTCTCAATCTCCTGACCTCGTGATCTGCCCGCCTCGGCCTCCCAAAGTGCTGGGATTATAGGCGTGAGCCACCGCGCCTGGTCGCCTTCAAATATTTTTCTAATTACTTCTACTTAATTCAAATTTACTAGCGACCTACATACCACCAGATATCTGTAGTACAAACTCATTTTATCAAGGAAAGATAAGAATTTCGTCTTGTCGAGGATTGCTTTCCAGGTTCCAGGCTTCTCTGAGGTTTTCTAGTTATTTCTAGTTATCTCCAGTTCAGTAGCTACTATGTACTCCTGCTTATATAGAACTAACTCATTATGCTAACAAGAAATAAGAAGTTGGTTATAGGAAGACATTGTTCTCCACTCTCTGGCTTTATCTGTTATTGACATTTTACAGGTGTGACATTATTGAGTCACAGAGACGTTAAGTAACCTGGTCAAAGTCACCCACTTGGGAAATGTCCAGCGCTGGGATTTGAACCTATCTTGAGTACTATCCGTGATACAGAGGATGTTTGTTATCATGCTATATGCTATAATTTTCTTTTGTAATTAGTAGCTGTAATTATCGCTATTTAACTAGTTTCCTGTGTTCAAGCAGTTATCTCTAGGACTAACTGATTCCAACAACAGACAAAAATGTAGTGTTGAGGAGAATGGTTAACTTCCTGAATTCAACCACTTTTCTTCAGCATCCTGGTTTAAATTTCTTATTCTAGATAATATCATTTATCCCTCGGTTACTAATGAGGGAGGTACCACTAGATCTATGGCACTAATTCGATATTCAAACAAGTGAAGGAAATTTTGAGCTGAATGATATTTTATTTCTGTTTATCTCTAGTTAACTAATTACAAAAGAATAATAATTATAGCATAATAGCAAACGTTATTGAGCACAGCCTCTGTGTCAGGGATGGTACTGAGGATGGGTTCAAATCTCAGCTTTGGACATTTTCCAAGTGAGTGACTTTGAGCAGGGTAGTTAACATCCAGGTGATTCAATAACACTACCTATAAAATGACAATAATAGCACATCAATATGTACCAGTTTGTTAAGAGGATTACATGTGTTCATATAAACAAATCACTTAGATCATTGCCTAGAACACAGTAAGAACCAGGTAAGTGTGAGCTACCATTAGTATCATCTCAATTAATCTCCACAACAGCTCCATGAGGTAGGTATTATTATAACAGGTTTTACAGATGAGAAAAATGAAGCACAGGGAGAAAAAACCACTCCCCAGGTTAGCTAGCTAGCAAATGTCAAGCAAAGCCATGATGCAGATGCCAGCAGTCTAACTCCAGGGTCCCTGCCCTCATAAATCTAGGACATCAAACTCATCATTTGGGCCTATTTTTGCTTGGATGATGCTCAATTACGTACAAAACATTTGCAAGAAGTGACTCAATTTAACTAAAAATTTTAAGTGAATACTAATTGATTGGTGGCCCGGTAGGTAACACTCACCGAAGGGGCACAGAAATGACTACTGAAGCTTAGAAAGCACTGAAGCAAGTCATGGAAATCTCTCAGACACCACACAACTCCAATTCTGACAGATGTCCTAGCTGGGCTAAGGCACACCATGATTAAAATCATTGTAGGTCTCTCACATAGTAACTGATCCCAGGCCAAATTTCATCTCAGAGTGTCTGGCCACGAGAAAGGTGAGGTCTACAGAACCCTGCAAGCGGCAGCCTGAGGAGATGTCTTGGTTAATGTCAGGGAGAGTCTGTGGGGGTGAAATTCCTTGACAGCATTTTCAGAGTGAATTGTTCAACCAACCATCTTGTAGCTGGTTTCCTCTCTATCCTCCTGGAACAGGAGAAAGGAGAGACTTACCTGTCTAGCACAGTGGGCGAAGTGAGTGGGTGTACCTTTATGGGCCTATGAAAATGGTTTATTTTATTAAATGGGTCTGATGGCAATGGTGTTTATCATGGCAAAAAAAAAAAAGGATAAATAATCCCAATATTCAGGAAACCAACTCATTCCAAGGAACAATTCTTATTTTTAATTAATTAATTAATTAATTTTTATTTATTTATTTTTTTAGAGCCAGGGTTTCATTGAGTCGCCCACGCTGGAGTGCAGTGGTGTGATCATAGCTCACTGCAGCCTCCAATGCCTGGGGTTAAGCGATCCCCCCACCTCAGCCTCCTGACTAGCTTGGACGACAGCGCATGACACCATGCCCAACTATTTTGTTTTTTATTTTTTTAGAGATGGGTTTTTTTCTATTTTGCTCAGATTGGTCTCAAACTCCTGGTCTCAAGCGATTCTCCCGCCGAAGCCACAGGAGGAGCTAGTATTTACAGGCGCGCACAACCGGGCCCAGAATCGTACGGGGGCACGATTTTTAAATTTTTTTGTTTTGAAATACAGGGTCTCGCTCTGTCGCCCAGGCTGGAGTGCAGTGGCTGGAGTGCAGTGGCGTTATCATAGTTCACTATAACCCACACCCTGCATCGTCCTGAGGCACACTTCTTAAGGGAAAAACATAGAGGTCCCAATCGGCCCTGGCTCTTTTTTATTTGACATTTATCAGTAGGGAGCAAAAGGTCAGAATGATAGTTCTAGACAAAGAGTAGGAAAGGAGAAGCAGGAGGAGGAGGATGGGTAACAGAAAGGGGTGAGGATGGAGGGAAGACGGGAGCTAACCCAAGTCCCCAGCGCCTGCCCAGCACAGTGAACACTGGCACTTCTGCAGAGGGCTTGCAACCTAAGGCGCCAGAGCCCAGCATAGCTTAGCAGACATTGCATGCTCCACAGTCTCGTCTAGCGCCAAAGGAAGGGCCACTTGCTGTGTAAGCCTTCTGGAATGCACTAAACACCAGGCAGGGTTCTATGTGTACTCTGACGTGGAGTACCTGGAGCTTTTGCAAGGGGCGTGTTAGGTTTCTTGCAACTTGCACCTGAGCATCCAGAGTGCTCTGCAAATCCCAGCCCCAAACTTCCGCTTCCACAGATCTCCTGGAGAGCGTGGCGCACTCAACTTTCTGGACATTGCTGCAAAAACCTAGCATGCAGCCTCTGACTTCATCATTTCATCTTAATTACGGTCCGATTCGCGGACTTTGGGTGGGAACAGACCAGAACTAGAGAGACTCATCCATTAGTTACTAACTACCCAGAGGGGAGAGCGGTGCTGGCAGTCCAAATTGCAAGGTGCGCTGCCTTCAGCGTGCGGCGTCTTCGCCCTGGAGAAGCATTACGCCGGCCCGCCTGCCTCCAGGGCCACACGGAAACGTGTTCTGCAAACTTTCTCCAAGGGCTCGGGGGCTAGATTGGGTCTCGCTCCGCTGCCTCTCCCCCTGCCTCAATTTCGACTCGTGCCAGACAGCTCAGCCCCTCCCTCTGGCAGTCACCCCGCCCGGAGTGGGAGTGGTCAACGAAGCTGCAAAATGGATCGCAGGTCCCCACACACGTCCGACCCCTCCCCGCGCCCTGACCACGAACGCATCCCTGACTTAACCGCCACACTTGGGCCGTGAGCGCCTGCCAGCAGGGCCTTCCGCCACACACACACACACACACACACACACCGCAAGCAGCGGCGACCAGGGCAGGAGCCCACTCCCCGCCACCTGCAGGCGTCGGACCCGAAGTCCACGAGCCAGAACTCAGAGCAGGAGCCGAAGGACCCCAGCGCAGAATCCGTGGAGGCGCACGGCTTCATCCACCGCGCTCCCAGATGGGGTCCCAGCCCAGATCCGGCCACGAAGACACAGGCA
This sequence comes from Pan troglodytes, assembly GCF_028858775.2. Classification (NCBI taxonomy): domain Eukaryota; kingdom Metazoa; phylum Chordata; class Mammalia; order Primates; family Hominidae; genus Pan; species Pan troglodytes. The sequence goes on from NC_072421.2 coordinate 117,529,074, forward strand.
ACCCCGGCCTGGGTTTCCTGTTCCATGAGCTCCAGGAAGGCGACAGTCAGTGCTTGTCTGGGGACCCGGACCGGTGCTTTGGGGAACTCCCCCGGAGGGAGAGAGTTTGGGGAACTCTCCCGAGAAGGGAACTTTCCCGGAGAGGGGGGCGTGGACCGGACGCTGCTGCGCCTCTTCTCTCAGGCCGCGGTTCTATGCTGCCCTGTGCCCGCGCCAAACGCCCTGATCTCTCTCTGTCTCTCTCCTCTCTCAATCTCTCTTTGCCTTTCCTCCTTTCCAGATGCGAAGGCTGTAGGGACTTTGGTGATTGAAGCTGGAGGAGACGAGGAGAAGAAAATACGGTCCAAACCCGAGCTGGGAGCTGGAGCAGAAGAAGAAAGTCACTTCTGTGCGGGAGCTGCCGACCCCACGATCAAGGATAACCAGAAGCGCGGCGGTGGCGACCAGGAGCCCTCGCAGCAGCAGCCTGAGGCTTCCAGCCCAGGACTCCTCCGCGGAGGAGCCACAACCCCAATATTAGCGGCGTCTCTTCAGCCCCAGTGCGTTCAGCAGGTTGCACCTGAAGGAGCTAGACAGCATTTTCCCACGCTCTGAATATCTCGACGTGTTCGCTCGGTAGCGGCTTGCTCTGGAGCTTCCCAGTTCCCAGGACTCTGGGGCTCTTCCCTGGACGCCTTTGGCTCTACCCATGTCTGTTTACCAGGCTCCAGTGCCAAGAGCTATTTAGGGGGCTCAAGGCCACTGGCTCAGGGCCGCTCTTGAGCTGTGGGATGCGGGCGATAGCAACTGGGCATCAAGGTATTTTTCAAGCAGTATAGATACGAATCAAGTTAAATATTTGCATTAAAATTATTAACCTTCGGGCTGGTGCTGTGGCTCATGCCTGTAATCCCAGCGCTCTGGGAGGGCAAGTCAGGAGGATCACTTGAGTCCAGGCGTTCAGGGCCAGGCTGACCAATATACTGAGACTTCATCTCTACAAAAAATTTTGTAAAATTAGCTGGGCATATTAGCAGCACGCACCCGTAATCCAAGGTGCTCTGGAGGATCGCTTGAGCCCAGAGTTCAAGGCTTCAGTGAACTGTGATCCGGCCACTGCCCTCCAGCCTGTGCTACAGAGCTAGACCCTGTCTCTAAAATTAGATACATAGATAAATTACATGAATAGATGACAGATAGATAGAGATAGAAAAATCTTGAATCCTAAGTGTTTTAGCCCTCTCTGAAATTCTGCACACAAAGGAAAACCATCCCCTACCTAATGCAAGCCTGGGGCTATTTTTAGGTATCACAGAAAAATGTGCAGGAGCAGTTGGGAGGCTAGACATTTTCAAACTGGTATGAAATGTTCATAGGTGTATTTCGTTTCATCCACAATTCCAAATACTGAATTTTTGTAGTTTTCTTTCCCAGAAAGCAGCTTGCAATCTGCATGGATGTGAGTGAAGCCGAAGTGGAAGCCAGTAAGCCTGATGAAAGCAATTGGTCAGAGTAGCCACTCTCTGAAACCTGCCTCAGTCCTTGAATACCTTTGTCCTACACATTCTCCAATTGGCCTGTTTTTGTTGCCTTTTCTATGTTTGCCAAGTGAGTTTTGAACTTTAGCGGGGGAATAATGGGATACGTAAACCTTAGCCTATGGAAATTTCCCATTACCAGAGGGAATATGCTTTCTAATGCGAAACAGAACTAAACTGTTACTTCTATTTCCTGTACAAGGTTAAGTGTAAATAAAGTTCCATTCCTTCTAACAATGGTATCCTTTAGAGAACACTTCTGTGTGGAGTTATGTTGGGACTGAGTCTGACTTGAGGAGTTTGCAAATTAATGCACCAAGGACCCATATTGTGAGAAGGTTCAACTGTATTTAAAATATTTAAACCAGGCTATGTTCTTAGCTAAATGACCAAATTTATAAATATTCAGGCATTGGGATAAGGGAATAAGTTACATACAGAAAGAACACATTATATGAGTAATTAATGTATGTTTAGTTTCACTGAGACTTATGGGGAGGACATAGCTTAAAAGTCCAAGTGCCTGGTAGTCCTGCTGTTGTTTTTAAGGGTCTGATGAAGCCATGTAGAAAGTGGCAGCCCGCAATTTTGATTTTCTCCAATACTTTTATTTGTAAGCCGGAATACACTGCTAATATACTTGCATTACACTGGGGGTGTGGGGGGGCAGGTTTGCAAACAGGAAATTTGTTTAAAAATTGGAATAAAAAAGAACAATTTTGAAAAAGTTTTCACTTAACTAAGAAGGGTGAAAAGGTTAAAGAAAAATTGCATACACTCAAATATATACCTTGAAGATATGGCACAAATGGAGCTCTATGAGGGAATATTCTCTTTAGGAATTTCTGACAACTAAGAATTTTTTTTTATGTTACTGTTTTAAACTGGTGGGTTTTATGTAATTTGTTTGGTGGTGGGGTGGGGCACGCTCAATTTAGACCAGGTTCTTACCTGTGCTAATTTGAAATGGTTTTTCATTTTCCCAGGCAGTGGTGATTAATTTGTAGGTCATGAGATCAAGAAATTACTAAGATTACTTCAGTATTATTGACTGAGTATATTTTCAAAACAAAGAGAAAATCCAGGATTAGGTTATGAGCAGTGCTGTGCAGTTCATGTGAGTGCAGTGATGGGCCCCCCATGACTAAGCCTTTTTTTTCAGACCATCTTTTTCACTCTCAAGAGTTTTCAGAGGATGAAGTCTGGCCCAGTGGCTCACGCCTGTAATCCCAGCAATTTGGGAGGCCAAGGCAGGCAGATCACGCGAGGTCAGGAGTTCGAGACCAGCCTGGCCAACATGGTGAAACCCCATGGTGAAAATACAAAAATTACCTGGACTTGGTAGCGCACCACTGTAGTCCCACCTACTAGGTGTAGCATGAGGCAGGTGGATCGCTTGAACCTGACAGGCAGAGGTTGCAGTGAGCCAAGATCGTGCCACTGCACTCTAAATCTGGGTGACAGAGCAAGACCCTGTCTCAAAAAAAAAAAAAAAAAAAAAATCAGAGGATGAATGGCCCCTTAGGCATCCTTTACGAAACCTGATTAAAGATCCAGCCTGCTCCTATTGATGTAGTTGCTTCAGACTGAAGATGGGCTTTTCAAACGGGGTTGCAGTGTGTGAAGATGCGGCCATTGCACTCCAGCCTGGGTGACAGAGTGAGACTCCGTCTCAAAAACCACAACAAAAAAGAAACTTTAGAAAGCAAAACCCTCAATTTTTTTGATTACTATAGAATGCAGAAGCTCCTGGACTCTTCCCGAGATTGTGTTCATAACTTTTCAGCTGAAACTAACATCTGCGAAGACCATCTATCTTGGGTGAACCTATTTTCTGGTAACCAGTGTTAAATATTTTTTAATAAATAAAAATTTTAAACTTGTATTAGAATAGTTAATTTCTCGTCTTTGCCTTTTTTCCTTTTTTAATATGTTTTTTAAATCCCTTTTGAGAGATGAGATCTGAATATGTTGCCCAGACTGGTTTTGAACTCCTGAGCTCAAACAATCCTCTCACCTCGGTTTCCAGAAATGCCGGGATTACAGGCCTGGGCGATCACACCTGGCCTGGTTGTTGCCTTTGCAATATTTGAAGTACATTTTAAAATACATGCGTTTTGTGGGATTACTTTTAAAAGAACTCTCTGTTTTGAAATTTAGATTGAGTGGAAACTATTATCTAAAGCATTATTTTTTACTATTTCCTCTGCCCCACGCCTTAGTTCTTCTGGAACTTCGAAGAACTAGAGAGACATTAAAAATAGTACATATGTCGGTGAGTTGCCGTGGCTCCGTTCAAGCGATGCCGGGGGGTGGATCGCATGAGCCCAGGAGTTTGAGACAAGCCTGGGCAACATGGTGAAACCACAGCTCCACTAAAAGTACAAAAATCAGCTGGGCATGGTGGTGCATGCCTGTAGTCCCAGCTACAGGGGAGGCTGAGGTGGGAGGATCCCTTGAGCCTAGGAGGTGGAAGTTGCAGTGAGGTGAGACCAGGCCACTGCACTCCAGCCTGGACAACGGAGTGAGACCCTGAGTCAAAAACAAAAACAAAACAGACAAACAAGTAAATACATGTCTCTTGAAGACTCCATCACTTAGGGGAAATGGTATTCACTATTCTTTTCCTGAGCATGAAAAAAATGTTCTGTTAGTGTGTGTCAAATTGAATGTTAGTGTTTACTGCATGATTTGTGTGGAGTATTTCTTTGGCTTTCAATTGCAATATGGCAAAACCATGTGCTCAACTGGGACAAAGGTTAGAAGAGGTCAGAACTTGGTCTGATGGTGTCCTGTGGCTTTTATTTCTATAGATTCTGTAGTTCTGTTTAGAGGGTACCTACAGCATTGAGGAAGCTGATGTTTAAAAAGAACAGGTGCCACATTGGGAAATAAGAAATGTTGGTTTCTGGCCGGGTGTGGTGGCTCACGCCTGTAATCCCAGCACTTTGGGAGGCTGAGGCAGGCGGATCACGAGGTCAGGAGATCGAGACCATCCTGGCTAACAAGGTGAAATCCCGTCTCTACTAAAAATACAAAAAAATAGCCGGGCTTGGTGGCGGGCGCCTGTGGTCCCAGCTACACGGGAGGCTGAGGCAGGAGAATGGTGTGAACCCGGGAGGCGGAGCCTGCAGTGAGCCCAGATCGCACCACTGCACTCCCGCCTGGGTGACAGAGTGAGACTCCGACTCAAAAAAAAAAAAAAAAAAAAGGAAACGTTGGTTTCAAAATTATCTGGTGAGGATGGCAGTGGGCATACACAGGCGCATTCCTAGATGTTCCCCAATTCAGCCAGGCGCTGGGGGCTCTGGGTATCAATAATCTCCTCTCTGTGCAGAAGTCCCACATTACATGCAACTGCTTTGCTGACATTTCATATCCACAACTGTGAAGTTCGCAGAGTGAGATAGTGGACAACACAGCAAAAAATGCATGCTTTCCTAAGAAAACAGAGCCTCGCTTTACACTGGGAACACATACGTGCTGTGAAACTGTACTTTGATTTAACCCCTGCGAGAGGAAATTCTGATGGAACTGTGGCACTTATCTTAGTAATCACTTCATAGTGCAGCCTTGGTGCTCACAATTAACCACTTTTAATAGCCAACGAGAAGTCTTGCATTGCTAGAGATTGCTCATAAGCAAAGGCTGTATTGAGAAGAACTTAATGTTTCTTAAAAAATGGGCCTGGCTTCCTTCACCCTCCCATTTTTGTTTTTGTTGTTTTCTACTCTGGTAGTTGCACAGGAAGAAGACACCATGATCAAATGACTGCCTATTCCAGTGAATGATGAGTCTAGATTACTGCTCAGGGGACCATCTCCTTGATTCCAGTGCCAATAACCCCAAAGATGCCCTTTCTATTTTTAATTAGCAGGAATTCGAGATCTCTTAAGGATGAAGAGAGCAACAAAATACATTGGACAGTGTGATTGTCCGTTTTGAATTGGGGAAGGTGCAATAATATGCCTTCTGGGCTGGGGATGGGGGAGAAAAGGGAGAACAGCTTCATTCTGGCTTTGGTGGATTCTCATCTCATGATTCTTCTGAAGCAGCAGGACCTTTGGGCCAGAATGACTCCTATTCCCCTGTGTCCCCCACAAAAAGGGAGGGCGGTGGACAGAATTTGGAGCATGTCGAATCAATGCTTAGCTGTTGCCTTCCCATAAATACTGAGTAGCCGCTTAGGAAGCTTCCCCTAGAGTCCAGAGTTGGGCATGGATGTCCCTATTAACATTGATGGGTCCCTATTCTGTCTGAAAAAAAGGGCCAAACTAGTTCTAAATTCACTAAAAGTCACCCGCACCAGCTCTGCAGCTCCTTTCCATCACTGCCCTCACACAAACTGCAGAGCGAGGCTCATAACCTCATCCTGGATTTTGTTTTCGTTTTGGAAAATTCTCTCTTAATAAAACTTAAGTAATCTTAGAAATCTTTTGATCCCATGACTTACAAATTAATCATCACTGCCTGGGAAAATGAAAACGTATTTCAAATAAGCACAGGTAAAAATCTGGTTTAAATTGAGCGTGCTCCCCATCACCAAACAAATTTCATAAAACCCACCTCTTTAGACAGTCCCATCAAAATATAATTCCTTAGTTGTTAGAAATTCCTCAAGAGAATATTCACTCATAAAGTTCAATTTGTGCCATTTCTTCAAGGTATATATGTAAGTGTATGCCATTCTTCTTTAACCTTTTCACCCTTCTTAGGTGACTGGAACCTTATTCAAAATTGTTCTTGTTTGTTCCAATTTTTAGGCAAACTTCCAGTTTGCAAACCTGTCTCCCCCCGACCCCCACTGTAATGTGCGTATATTAGCAGTGTTTTCAGGCTGACACATCGAAGTATTCCAGAAAATTACAATTTCAGGTAGCCACTTTCTACATGTCTTCATCAGACACTTCGAAAAAATAGCAGGACCATCAGGCACTTGGACTTTTAAGCTATCTCCTCCCCATCAGTCTCAGTGAAACTAAACGTACTTAATTACTCATATAGTGTGTTGTCTGTGTGTGTGACTTAGTCCCTTAACCCAATGCCCGAATATTTATAAACTCACTCACTGAGCTAAGAACATAACTTGGTTTAAATATTTTAAATACAGTTGAAGCTTCTCACATCGTAGCTCTTTGGTGCATTAATTTGCATACTTCTAAGTCAGACTCAGTCCCAAGATACCTCCACACAGAAGTAGTCTCTAAAGGATACTATTGTTAGAAGGAACCGAACTTTGTTTACTCTTAATTTTGTACAGGAAATAGAAGTAGCAGTTTGGTATGTATAGTTTTGTTTTTCCATTAGAAAGCATATTCCCTCTGGTAATGTGTAATTTCCATAAGCTGGGGTTTCCTTATCCCATTTTTCACCCTCTAAAGTTCAGAACTCACTTTGCAAACATAGAAAAGGCAACAAAAATAGGCCAACTTGAGAATGTGTAGGACAAAGGTATCAAAGGACTGAAGCAGGTTTCAGAGTGGCTACTCTGACCAGTTGCTTTCATCAGGCTTACTGGCTTCCACTTCGACTTCACTTACATCCATGCATATTGTAAGCTCCTTTCTGGGGCAGAAAACCACAAACGTTCAGTATTTAAACTTTTTCAGAATCGTGGATGAAATGAAATACACTGATGAACGTTTCATACCGGTTTGAAAATGTCTATCCTCTCAACCGCTCCAGCATATTTTTCTGTGATACCTAGCCCCAGGCTTGCATTAGGGATGGCTGTCCTTGGTGTGCAGAATTTAAAAGAGCACTAAAACACTCAGGATTCAAGATATCTCTTTCTATTTAACTGTCCATCTATCTATTTAATTTTAGAGATAGGGTCTAGCTCTGTTGACCAGGCTGGAGGAGGGGTGACACAATCATGGTTCACTGAACCCACGAACACCTGGGCTCAAGCGATCCTACGGAGTAGCTGAGACTACAGGTGTGTGCCACCATGCCGGTCTAATTTTTTAAATTTTTAATTAATTAATTAATTAATTAATTTTTTGAGATGGAGTCTTGCTCTGTCGCCCAGGCTGGAGTGCAGTGGCGCTATCTCAGCTCACTGTAAGCTCCGCCTCCCAGGTTCACGCCATTCTCCTGCCTCAGCCTCCCGAGCGGCTGGGACTACAGGCGCCCGCCACCACGCCTGGCTAATTTTTAAAAATATTTTTAGTAGAGACGGGGTTTCACCGTGTTAGCCAGGATGGTCTCGATCTCCTGACCTTGTGATCCGCCCGCCTCGGCCTCCCAAAGTGCTGGGATTACAGGCTTGAGCCACCGCGCCCGCCCTAATTTTTTAAATTTTTACGTAGCAACAGAGTATCATTATATTGCTCAGGCTGGTCTTGAACGCCTGGACTCAAATGATCCTCCCGCCTCGGCCTCCCAGAGTGCTAGGATTACAGGCATGAGCCACCGAACCAGCCCGAAGATTAACAAATGTTAAGGCATTATTTTAAAAATCAAGACCAATGAAAAAAATCCACAGTAACCAAATTGTTAAAATGTTCAATAAAGGCAAGATCCAACCGTGTAGGACTCACTCTCCTCACCCTGATGTCAATCGCAATTCCAACAAAACATTTCCAAAACAGGAGTCTGGCCAAAGTTTCCTGGCTTGATTCGTTTCTATAATGCGTGAAAAAATACCTTAATGCCCAGTAGGCATCGCCCCCACCCCACAGCTCAAGAGTGACCTACTCCAGTGGCCTTGAGCCCCATATGTAGCTTTTGACTCTGGAGGGGAGGGAGCGAGACTGGGGCAGGGCCAAAGGCGTCCCGGGAAGAGCCCTAGCGTCCTGGATAATTGCGCACCTCTAGAGCAAGCCGCTTACCTAGCAAACACGTCGGGATACTGAGAGCATCGGAAAATGCTGTCTAGCTCCTTCAGGCGCAACCCACTGAATGCACTGGGGGAGAAGAGATGCTGCTGATCTTCTGGCTGCAGCTCTGAGGAGGAAGAGTCCTGAGCGGACTCCTCAGGCTGCTGCTGCCAGGGCTCCTGGTATCCACCGCCGCCCTTCTGGTTCTCGTCGAACATGGGGTCCGCAGCTCCCGCGCAGACGTGACTTTCTTCTGCTTCTGCTCCCTGCTCGGGTTCGGACTCTTCTTCTTATCCTCTCCTCCCACTTCAATCACCGAAGGCCCTATAGCCCTATAGCCTTCGCATCTGGAAAGGAGGAGAGGGAAAGGAAGGGAGGGAGGGAGAGAGAGAGAGAGAGAGAGAGAGAGAGAGAAAGGCGCACAGGGCAGCCTAGACTCGCGGCCTGAGAAAGGTGGCACAGCAGCTTCCCGCCCACGCGCCTCTCTCCGGGAAAGTTCCTTTCCTAGAGTTGAACAAATCACCGGTCCGGGTCCCCAGCCAGGCACTGACCGTCGCCTTCCTGGAGCTCATGGAACACGAAGCCCAGGCAGAGGTAGCCGGTGTCTTCGTGGCTAGATCTGGGCTGGGACGCGATCTGAGAGCGCGGTGGATGAAGCCCTGCGCCTCCGCGAATTCTGCGCTGGGGTCCTCTAGCTCCTGGTTCGAGTTCCGGCGCGTGGACTTCGGGTCCAACGCCTGCACGTGGCGGGGAGCCGGCTGCTGCCCTGGTCGCCTCCGCTGGCGGGGTGTGTGTGTGTGTGTGTGTGTGTGTGTCGGACGGAAGGTCCTGCTGGCACGCGCTCACGGCAGGAAGGTGGCGGTAAAGTCAGGGGCGAGCTCCTGGTCAGGGCGCGGGGAGGGGGTCGGGCGTGCAGGGAACCCGCGCTCCAGTTTGCGGCTTGGTTGACCACTCCCAACCCGGGTGGGGTGACTGCCAGGAGGAAGGGGCCAAGCTGCCTGGCGCCAACAGATTGGGGCAGGGGAAGGGGCGGAGGAGCTAGACCCAATAGAGAAAGTTAACAGAACATGTCTCTGTCCAGCCCTCCAGGCACGCGGGCTTGCAGAATGCTTCTTCAGGGCGAAGGCGCTGCAAGCTGAAGGCAGTGCACCTTGCGGCGTGGGTTCCTGGCACCACGCTGCCCTCTGACTAGTTGGTGACTAATGCATGAGACTCTCTGGTTGTGTTCCGTTCGCACTCAAAGTCCTCGAATCGGACCGTAATTAAGATGAAATGATGAGGTCGGAGGCTGCATGCTAGGTTTTTGCAGCAACGTCCAGAAAATTGAGCACGCAAGGCTCTCCAAGGGGGTCTGGGGAACCCTGAGTTTGGGCCTGGGTTTGGCAGAGCGCTCCGGATGCTCAAATGCAAGCTGCAAGAAACCTAACACGCCCCTTGCTAACTAATTACTCCACCTCAGAGTACAAGCGTAGAACCCTGTTCGGTGTTTAGTGCATCTAAGAAGGGTTACACTGCAAGTGAATCTTCCTTTGGCTCTAGACGCGACTGCGGAGCATGAAATGTCTGCTAAGCTATATTCTGCTCCAGAGCCTCAGGTTGCAGGCCCTCTGCAGAAGCGGGAGTGTTTCGTGTGCTGGGCGGGCGCTGTGGACTTGGCTTAGTTCCCGCCTTCCCTTGCTCGTCATCACCTTCTCTTACCCACCCTCCTCGTCCTCCTCCTGCTTTCCCTTTCCTACTCTTTGTCTAGAATTATCTTTCAGACCTCTTGCTCCCTACTGATAAATGTCAAATAAAAAAGAGGCAGGGTAGATTGGGAGCTCTATGTTTCTCCCTTCAAGAAGTGTGCCTCAGAACGATGAAGGCTGTGGGTTACAGTGATCTATGGTCGCCCCACTGCAATCCTGCCACTGCACTCCAGCCTGGGAGAAAAAGAGAGACCCTGTACCTTAAAAAAGAAAATGGTTCCTCGGGATGATGCTGGGCCCGGTGGTGCGTGCCTGTAATCCTAGCTACTCCAGGAGGCTGATGCGGGAGGATCGCTTTAGCCCAGGAGTTTGAGACCAGCCTGAGTAACACAGCAAGACCCCCATCTCTAAAAAAATAAAAAACAAAAATAGCGGGACGTGGTGGCACGCACCTGAAGTCTAAGCTACTCACCTAGCTGAAGCAGGAAAATCGCTTGAACCTAAGCGTTGGAGACTGTAGTGAGCTATTTTTACCAGCGGAGGCTGTTCAGTTTGTTGGCGTTTTGAACAAAGAATTGGACAAAACTCGCAAGGAAACAATGAAGCAACAAAAGCAGAGATTTATGGAAAACGAAAGTTCACTCCACAGGGTGGGAGCAGGCCTGAGCAGCCACTCAAGGGCCCCGATACAGAATCTTCTCGGGTCCAAATACCCCCTAGAAGTTTCCCATTGGCTACTAGGTGTTCACCTTAGGTAAATGAAGTGATGACTGGCAATCAGTCTAAATGGTTGTGGAAAGCAACCAATCAGAGGCTGAAGTGAAGTCACAAAGTTCCATTCCTCTGCAAAGGTCTGATTGGTTCCAAAAAGCAACCAATCAGAGGTACTTTTAATTTCCCGTCTGCCCAGCAGATAAGGTGGGGGTTTGCAAAGGGAGTAGCCACAGGTGCTTTTGTTACTTAGGCGTGGGAAGTTAGGGCTTTCCTTTCAATTTAGTTCTAGGATGTCAGCCTGAAACGGCATTAGGTTCACTGCTTCCAGACCCTATTCTCCTGCCTCACTATGATCACACCACTGCACTCCATCCTGAACTACAGACCGAGACCCTAGCTGTAAAACATAAAACAAAATAAAAAATAAGAATCAGGCCTTGGAATGAGTTGGTTTCCTGAATATTGGGATTATTTAGCCAATTTTGGCCTTCAGAACCACCACTGTCATCAAGCCTATTTAATAAATTAAACAATTTTCATAGGCCCCTAAAAAGAACTGGGACCCCCACTCACTTTGCCCACTCTGCCTGACAGATAAATCTCTCCTGTCTCCCATTCCTGGATGGTAGATAGGAAGCCAGCTACAGAATGGTTGGTTGACCAATTCACTCTGAAAAAGCTGTCAAGGAATTTCACCCACAGACTGTCCCTGACATTAACCAAGACGTCTCCTCCTCAGGCTGGATCTTGCAGGGTCCGGCAGACCTCACCCTTCTCATGGCCAGACACACTTTGATGAATTTTCGCCTGGGATCAGTTACTATGTGAGAGACCTACAATGGTTTTAATCATGGTGTGTATTAGCCCAACTCGGACATCTGTCAGAATTGGAGTTGTGTGGTGTCTCACAGCTGAGATTTCCATGACTTGCTTCAGTGCTTTCTAAATTTCAGTAGTCATTTCTGTGTCCCTTTGGTGAGTGTTACCTACCGGAGCACCAATCAAAGTAGTATTTACTTTAAAATTTTTAGTTAAATTGATTCACTTCTTGTAAATGCTACGTACTGAATTGAGCCTCATCCCAATAAGCATAGGCACAAATGATGGGTTTTGATGTCCTAGATTTATGAGGGCAGGGACCCTGGAGCCAGACTGCTGGCATCTGCATGATGGCATTGCTTGACATTTGCTAGCTAGCTCACCTGATGAGTTGCCTTTTCTCTCTGTGCTTCAATTTTCTCATGTGTAAAATGAGGTGATAATAATATCTACCTCATGGAGCTGTTGTGGAGATTAATTGAGATGATACCAATGGTAGCTCACACTTACCTGGTTCTTACTGTGTTCTAGGCAATGATCTAAATGATTTGTTTATATGAACACATGTAATCCTCTTAACAAACCTATATACACATTGATGTGCTATTATATGTCATTTTACAGGTGGTGTTATTGAGTCACCAAGGTGTTAAGTATCCTGCTCAAATTCACTCACTTGGGAAATGTCCAAAGCTGAGATTTGAACCCATCCTCAGTACCATCCCTGACACAGAGGATGTGCTCAATAACGTTTGCTATTATGCTATAATTATTATTCTTTTGTAATTAGTTAACTAGAGATAAACAGAAATAAAATATCATTCAGCTCAAAATTTCTTTCACTTGTTTGAATATCGAATTAGTGCCATAGATCTAGTGGTACCTCCCTCATTAGTAACCGAGGGATAAGTGAGGATATCTAGAATAACAAGTTTAAACCAGGATGCTGAAGAAAAGTGGCTGAACTCAGAAAGTTAACCATTCTCCTCAACACTGCATTTTTGTTTATCGTTGGAATCAGTTAGTCCTGTAGATAAGTGGTTGCACACATGAAAATAGTTAAACAAATCCCAGCTCTGGACATTTCCCCAGTGGGTGACTTTGAGCAGGTTACATAACATCTGTGTGACTTAATAACATCACACCTGTAACATGTCAATAACAGATAAAGCCAGAGAGTGGAGAACATCTTCTTCCTATAACCAACTTCTTATTTCTTGTTAGCATAATGAGTTAGTTCTATATAACAAGGGGCACATAGGTAACTACTGAACTGGAGATAATGAGAGATAACTGGAAAACAGAGAAGCCTGGAACCTAGAAAGCAATTTTCAACAAGACAAAATTCTTATATTTCATTGATAAAATCAATTTGTACTATAGACATCAAGTGGTATGTAGGTCAATAGCAAATTTAAGTAAAGTAGAAATAATTAGAAAATAACTTGAAGGTATGAATCTGAAAAATCAGGATTTACCACTCTAACTTCTGATTTCTTGTTATAATAATGAGCTAATACTATAGATAACTGGTGATACGTATTGATGTGGTTTGGCTCTGTGTCCCCACCCAAATCTCATCTTGAATTGTACTCCCATAATACCCACATGTTGTGGGAGGTACCCGGTGGGAGATAATTTGAATCATGGGGGCGGTTTCCCCCATACTGTTCTCGTGGTAGTGAATAAGTCTCATGAGATCTGGTGGTTTTATCAGGGGATTCTGCTTTTGCATCTTCCTCATTTTCTCTTGCGGCTGCCATGTAAGAAGTGCCTTTTGCCTCCCACCATGATTCTGAGGCCTCCCCAAACACGTGGAACTGTAAGTCCAATTAAATCTCTTTTTCTTCCCAGTCTCAGGTATGTCTTCACCTGCAGCATGAAAATGGACTAATACACCTCTTTAATGAGGTTACAAGAGGTAACTAAAGATAATTAGGACATGCATTTGACGTCGAAATTGAAATGCACAGTCTTAAAAAATTGTTTTTCTGGCTGGGCATGGCAACTTATGCCTGTAATCCCAGCACTTTAGGAGGCCGAGGTGGGCGGGTCACCTGAGGTTAGGAGTTTGAGACTAGCCTGGCCAACATGGTGAAACCCTGTCTCTACTAAAAATATAAAAATTAGTTGGGCATGGTATTGGGTGCCTGTAATCCCAGTTACTCGGGAGGCTGAGACAGGAGAATTGCTCGAACCTGGGAGGTGGAGGTTGCAGTGAGCCATGATTGTGCCATTGCCCTCCAGCCTGGGCAACGGAGCGAGACTCTGTCTCAAAAACAAACAAAAAAATTGTGTTTCTTTTCTAGAGACAGGGTTTCACTATGTTACCCAAGCTGGTCTTGAATTCCTGGGCCCAAGCAATCCTCCTGCCTCAGCCTCCTGAGTAACTTGGATTACAGATGTGAGACATTTGTATTTGTACAAACTTATGGGATACATGAGGAATTTAGTTGCATGAATTCAATGAATAGTGTCAAGTCAGGGTATTAGGGTATCCATCATCCAAGTACATTTTTGTTAAGTATACTCATCCTACTCTGCTATCAAACATTGAATTTATTCCTTCTATCTTACTGTATGTTTGCACCCTTCCACCCACTTCTCTTCATCATCCCCCCTCCCTCTGCTCTTTCTATTCTATGTTATCTATTTTTGCCCTCTCTGCCTCCATGTGTCCACATTTTTAAGCTCCCACATATAAGTGAGAACATGTGATACTTCTCTTTTTGTGCCTGGTTTACTTCCCTTAAGGTAATGACCTGCAGTTCCATCCATGTTGCTGCACATGGCATTATTTCATTCTTTTTTATGGCTGAATATTATCTCTTCCTGAGAGGCCTTAGACTGAGCCAATATTTAACGCTGGCTACAAGAAAATAGGTTCACCCAAGATAGATGGTCTTTGTAGATGTTAGTTTCAGCTGAAAAATTATGAACCAGTCTCGGGAGGAGTCCAGTAGCTTCAGCATTCAAGGCCCCAGATACAGAATCTTCTCAGGTCCAAGTACCCCCTAGAGGTTTCCCACTGGCCACTTGGTGTCCATCTCATGTAAATGAAGTGGTAGCCTGCAATCATTCTGATTGGTTGCTTGTCACAACCAATCAGAGGCTGAAATAAAGTTACAAGGTTCACAGCCAATCAGAGGTGAATGTGAAGTTACAAAGTTGCACTTCTGTGCAAAGTAAGACTTGGCCCACAATCAGTTTGATTGGTTGCAGACAGCAATCAATCAGAGGCTGAGGTGAAGTTACAAAGTTACACTCCTACGCAAAGGTCCAAATGGTTGCAAAAAGTACCAGTCACAGGTACTTTCAATTTCCCATCGGCCCTGCAGAAAAAGTGGGTTTTGCAAAGGGTGTAGCCTCTGGTCCTTTTGTTATTTAGGCATGGAAAGTTAGGGTTTTTGTTTCAATTTAGTTCTAGGAAGTAAGCGTGGAATGGCCTTAGGTTTTCTGCCTCCAGACCTTATTTTCCTGCTTCAGAAGGGCTGAAAACTCAAGGATCCCACCCAAGCAGAAGCACTGGGTCATTTTACCTTTAGGAAAATTAATCAACCTCCCTTGAAGGTATTCGGTATCCTTGTGTCCACGCTTTCTGGCCTTGAGAGGTTGATGCACTTTGTACCCTCTTCACAAATGGCCAAGTATGCTTCCTCTGCAACAGCCCTCATTTCCCCCAATATTTTTGCAAAGCCAAGTCAGCCAACCAACAGTACAACCCGTGAGCAAAAGCCAGTTCTGTGCTTGTGTTAAATTAACGTTTTTAGGAAAGCAGGCTAACAGCTTGGAAACTCTCATGATCCAATGCAATTGGTATTTGTTTTGAAATATGTAACTTATGGTTTGCCTCAATAAATATCACACTTACTCCTTCTCAGATATCAGCACAGAACTATGGGACAGGGACCCTCACTTCAGTGGTATAAACAAAATTTAATTTTCAACTACACACCAATGGGCTGGATCCCCCCATACAAAGGGTAGATCTTTTTTTTTTTTTTTTTGAGACGGAGTCTCGCTCTGTGGCCCAGGCTGGAGTGCAGTGGCATGATCTCGGCTCACTGCAAGCTCCGCCTCCCGGGTTCACGCCATTCTCCTGCCTCAGCCTCTCGAGTAGCTGGGACTACAGGCGCCCGCCACCTCGCCCAGCTAATTTTTTGTATTTTCGGTGAGACCGAGGTTTCACCGTGTTAGCCAGGATGGTCTCGATCTCCTGACCTCGTGATCTGCCCACCTCGGCCTCCCAAAGTGCTGGGATTACAGGCATGAGCCACCGCACCCGGCTGGTAGATCTTTTTAAAATTATTTTTT
Organism: Pan troglodytes; assembly: GCF_028858775.2. NCBI lineage: Eukaryota > Metazoa > Chordata > Mammalia > Primates > Hominidae > Pan > Pan troglodytes. The sequence goes on from NC_072421.2 coordinate 117,544,944, forward strand.
TTTGTAGAGCATGGGTTTCGCTTTGTTACCCAGGCTGGTCTCTAACTCCTGGCCTCGAACAGTACTCCTACCTCAGCCTCCCAAAGTGCTGGAATTACAGGCATGAGCCACGACTTCCAGATGAAGGGTAGATCTTAAGGTGAATGTGTGAATTCCTAACATTTACATGCCAGTGTTTTAGATTCTGGGAATACAAAAGATACCTCGTACACACACTCTTGATTTTACAATCAAGGGACACGAGAAATTGAAGTGGTGACATTCAGGCATAGACACCATAACTGATTTACCTAGACTCATCCCAAGCACAACACCCAGACTAAATTAGAGCCACTATGAGAAGTGCAGGTTTGGAGCGTGACTTTTTCCTCTGATAGGCCCAAGAATTTTGGTTTAAGAAAAAAAAAAAAATAGAGGCAGGGCAGAAGGCAAGGAAGAATCTCTGTCCATTTCATTTTTGAACGAGGGGCAAAAAGATGAAACAAAAGATGTTTTAAAATCAGAAGTGGAGAAGAAGGCTGTGGAAACCTAGTGGAGAGAGGAATCCATGGGAATGACAGAGCCCAGAGCTGTTGTTCACTTTTAGGGAGCTGTGTGGTAACGGGGAGCTGGGAGTAGGGCATCCACTCAGTGTTAGCCAGTGGGGCACAAAAAGATGGTTGTGGTCAACTGGGTTTTATAGGAGAAAGGAAAACAGAACTCAGGTTCATATACAAATGGATTTCTAATGTCTCTTTCCACAGCCCCCATCACAAGGTCAAGCAGTAGGGCCTGTCTTTTCTCTTTTTCTCTCTCACCTACCTGCCTTTTAACTCAGTTGGTCATCTTAAGGGGCTTACCAGGATTGAAACATTGATTAAGAAGGAGTGAAAGTCAGGACTGGGAGGGGCATCTCACAATGTGACTGGCCCTGGCGCAGGTCCCTAAGCCCAACACCCCAGGAAACATCCAGGATTGTCCTATTTCTTCATTTGATCAGAAGATATTTCCAAGAATGTCCAATTAATTCTATGCGCCTACTCACCACATCAAAACTGCAATTCCAACAGGGAGTCAGAAAAATTTTGAAAGGTGTTAACTTGGTTCTTCCGCTGTTTGTTTAGCATAGAGACTTGGACTTCTGAGGTATCCATAACCAAATCTGTCCTTCCCCGAGGTGGATTATGATCCAGAGATATTGCATAGTGATATGTTAAGCTGAATCTTTAATTCAGCAAACCAAGATAGGGGGTTAGTTCTGGATAAAAATTAAGCAGATTAAACCATTGGGTATGGACCAAATATTTCTCGTTTGTTCTTTTACCTGGACCAATCAGATGGATTCCTTTTTCATTGCTACAAACTGTCATTTTTGCTATTCATTTATTCATCCATTTATTCCCTGTTGTCTTAGAATAGATAGGCAGATACAGAGAATTACAGTTTACCAGGAGTAGAAGCCCACCAGCAGAAACCCACAGTTGGAGCCAATATGAGTAGGAAAACTTTCAACTGTCATTGTTGAATTTCTAGAAGCTCAGCATGGACTATCTAGAGAGTTAAAACTCCAAGGGTGGTGGCAGCCTTAAGGGGACTGCACATTTTCATGAGTTTTATCTCCAGAAGCCCCACCAAGTTGTCACTGGGAAGGGAGGGCATGGGAATCCCTTCCTGCTTCCAGCAGGTGGACAAGAAAAGCAATCATTTTGAAATATGCCCAGAGCTCTCTGTTTTCCTTAACCAAGGACTACTCTGGGAAGAAACTATTTTATCAGAGCCTAACCAACTTGGGTTTCCCCAGACTGACCAACCACGGGGAAAGGAAGTACTCAACTCCAGCCCCATCTAGTCTGCCATCTAACCCAAAAGGATGGGTGGGGACGCTGAGAAGCACTTGTAAAGGTCACAGCCCAGGGACACAGGCTCAGTGAACAACTGAGATCTAATCATGGGATGATAGAATGCTTGCCCTCCTCCCAACCTTACCACCACATCAGTAAGAATCCTGTATAATAACTGCAGATTATAGGTGAATTACAGCTGAAAAGACTGCAAGCCTCACATTATATGTAAGAAGGAGCCTCTAGAAAAACTCAAAGACAACAAAGGACCCTACCAACACAAGGACCCTTCAAGAAACTTTAACTTCTGACACCTAAAGTTACAGCCAACAGTAAACAGCCTAATCTTCCTAGCCAGAGAACCATAAAACCTCACACAAAAGTACTATCTACCTGAGTTTTTTTTTTTTCCTTTTTCCTTTTTTTGTAGTGACAGAGTCTCACTGTATTATTGCCTAGGCTGGTCTCGAATTCCTGGCCTCAAGTGATCCTCTGACTCAGCCTTCCAAAGTGCTGGGATTACAGGCATGAGCCACCACACCCAGCCTACCTCAGTTCTTTCTACCCAGTACATCAGGTATGATTTTCAACAAAAACGTATAAGACTGCTAAAAGTCAAAAAACACATTCTGGGACCAAGTACAGTGGCCCATACCTGTAATCCCAGCACTTCAGAGGCCAAGGTGAGGGGATCACTTGAGCCCAGAAGTTCTAGATCAGCCTGGGCAACATAGAGAGACCCCGTCTCTACAAAAAATAAGAAAAAGTAGCCAGCATGGTGGCGTGTGCCTGTAGCCCTACTTACTAGGGGACTGAGGTGGGAGGATTGCTTGAGTACTGAAGGTTGAGGCTGCAGTGAGCCATGATTGTGCCGTGACACTCCAGCTTGGGCAACAGAGTGAGACCCTATCTGAAAAAAAATCACATTATGAAGAGACAAAGCAAGCATCAGAACCCAACTAAAATACAGCAGAGATTTTAGAATGATTAGATTGGGAATTTACAATAACTATGATAATTATGCTAAGGGCTCTATTGGAAAAAGTAGACAACATGCAAAAACAGATGAGTAATGTATAGAAAGATAAAAACTCTAAGAAAAAAATAAAAAAATAAATGCTAGGTATCACAAACATAGTAATAGAAATGAAGAATGTCTTGAAGGGCTCATCAACAGACTAGAGAAGACAGCAAAGAATCAGTAAACTAGAAGATATGACAATAGAAACTTCCCAATATGGGCTGGACATGGTGGCTCACACCTGTAAGTCCAGCACTTTAGGGGGCCAAAATGGGAGAATTGCTTGAGGCAAGTGTGAGACCAGCCTGGGCAACATAGCAAGACCTCATCTCTGAAAAAAAATTATCCAGACGTGGTGCCTGAGGCAGGAGGATTGCATGAGCCCCAGGGTTGGAGGCTTCAGTGAGCAATGATCATGCCACTGCACTCCAGCCTGGGTGACAGACTGAGACTCTGTCTCAAAAAAATAAATAAATAAATAAATAAATAAATAAACGAAAGAAAGAAAAGAGGAGAGATGAGAAGAGATGAAAATAAAACTTCCCAATAGGACAATATAAATTTTCTAAACTGAAAAGCAAAGAGAAAAAAATAATGAAACAAAAACCAAACAGAATATCAAGGAACTGTGGACAATTACAAAGGTGTAACCTATGCATAATGGGAGAAGAGAGAAAAAATTGAAGGAATAATTGATGGAATAATGGCAGAGAATTTTCCAAAGTTAATGGCAGAGACCAAACCACAGATCCCAGAAGGTCAAAGAACATCAAACGGGATAAATACCAAGAAATCTACATTTAAACTTATTATATTCAAACTATAGAAAATCAAACACAAAGAGAAACTCTTGAAAGGCGGTGAAAACAATGGCTTACCTATCGAAGAGCAAGAAGAGGTGTTCAAAGAAAAACACCAACAACCTAGATTTCTTCATCCGGTGAAGTTACCCTTCGAGAAAAGGAGAAATAAAGACTTTTTCAGAGAAACAAAATTGAGAGAAATTGTCACCAGTATAACTGCCTTGCAATAAATGTTAAATGTTTTTCAAAGAAAAGAAAAATGATAGAGGTCAGAAACTCTAATTTACATTGGAGGCCAGTTCTTATTGGTAAAATATTTTAGGAAACTTAATGCTGTACCCTCTTGCCTTCCGTTCTGTTTTGGACTATGCTTATTGCTTTGTTTCTCTCTCCTCCCATTTTTAATATTCTTTAAGGGTTTTTCCAGCTCCTGGATATGAGTCTAGTGAACAAACTGCACTAAGTATCTGCTGTTAACGCTATGCTTGGTAATAGGATGAAGAAATGTCAGTATCCTGACAGTGGACCATTGGGGTGTCTAGCTGCCTCTACTCCCTCTTCATTAGGAATAGAGTCACCCTGGTAGTGGTGATAGTTGAGCAAGGTATATGGTGGGCCCCATTTAGAGTTATAGGGTGGGAAGGCCCCCCATTTGAAAAGGCCATCTTCAGTCTGAGGTGACTACATCAATAGGAGCAGGTTGGATTTTTAATCAGGTTTCCTCAAGGATGTCTAAGGGGTCATTCATCCTCTGAAAACTTTTTTTTTTTTGAGACAGGGTCTTGCTCTGTTACCCAGACTGGAATGCAGTGGCACAATCTTGGCTCACCTCTCAGGTCCAGGCGATCCTCCTGCCTCAGCCTTTGTAGTAGCTGGGGCTACAGTGGTATCCCAGCACGTCTGGCTAATTTTTGTATTTTTACCATGAGGTTTCACCATGTTGGCCAGGCTGGTCTCGAATTCCTGGCCTTAAGTGATCCACCGGCCTCTGCCTCCCAAAGTGTTGGAATTACAGGCGTAAGCCACTGGGCCCAGACTTCATCCTCTGAAAAATCTTGAAACTGAAAAGGATGGTCGGAAAAAAAAAGCTTGGTCATGGGGGGCCCAGAGAGTTTGTGGCTTGTCTAGCTGGGACGGAATAGTCCTGATGCCCTGGATATTGCCTTGATATTTTAGCCTGCAGAGTTAAGGAAAATTTGGCCAAACTAGGTCTAAATTCACTAAAAGTCACCAGCACTAGTTCTGCAGCTCCTTTCCATCACTGCACTCACACAAACTGCAGAGCGAGGCTCATAACCTCATCCTGGGTTTTCTTCTTGTTTTGAAAAAATACTCTTAATAAAACTTAAGTTATCTTAGTGACTTTTTGATCCCATGACCTACAAATTCATCATCACTGCCTGGGAAAATGAAAAACTATTTCAAATTAGCATAGGTTACATTCGGGTCTAAATTGAGTGTGCCCTACCCCACCAAAAAATTTCATAAAACCTACCAGTTTAAAACAGTAACAGGCCGGGCACGGTGGCTCACACCTGTAATCCCAGCACTTTGGGAGGACGAGGCGGGTGGATCATGATGTCAGGAGATCGAGACCATCCTGGATAACACGGTGAAACCCCATCTCTACTAAAAATACAAAAAATTAGCTAGGCGTGGTGATGGGCGCCTGTAGTCCCAGCTACTCGGGAGGCTGAGGCAGGAGAATGGCAGGAACCCGGAAGGTGGAGCTTGCAGTGAGCCCAGATTGCGCCACTGCACTACAGCCTGGGCGACAGAGCGAGACTCCATCTCAAAAACAAAAAAACAAAACAAAACAAAACAAAGCAAAAAAACCAGTAATACCAAAAACTCCTTAGTTGTTAGAAATTCCTCAAGAGAATATTCCCTCACAAAGCTCAATTTGTGCCGTATCTTCCAGGTATATATTTGAGTGTATGCAATTCTTTTTTTAACCTTTTCAGCTTTCTAAGGTGAGTGGAACCTTATTCAAAATTTTTCTTGTTTATTCCAATTTTTAGGCAAATTTCTAGTTTGAAAACCTGCCCCCCCACACCCCCACTGTACTGCAAGTATATTAGCAGTGCATTCACGCTTACAAATCAAAGTATTCCAGAAAATTTAAATTACGTGCTGCCACGTTCTGCATGGCCTCATCAGACACTTAAAAACAACAGCAGGACCACCAGCCAAGAGTACTTTTAAGTTATGTCCTCCCCATCAGTCTCAGTGAAACTAAACATACATTAATTACTCATTTAGTGTCTTCTCTCTCTGTGTAACTTACTCCCTTACCCCAATGCCTGAATATTTATAAATTCAGTCATTTAGCTAAGAAGGTAGCCTGGTTTAAATATTTTAAATACAATTGAAACTTCTCACATCCTGGCTCCTTGGTGCATTAATTTGCATAGTTCTTAAGTCACACTCAGTCACAACATAACTCCATACAGAAGTGTTCTCCAAAGGTTACCATTGTTAGAAGGAATTGAACTTTATCTTAATTTTGTATAGGAAATAGCAGTAGCAGTTCAGTTCTGTTTAATTTTATTTTTCCATTAGAAAGCATATTCCCTCTGTTAATGGGAAATTTCCACAAGCTAATGTTTACATATCCTACTTTTCACCCCCTAAAATTCAAAACTCACTTTGCAAACATAAAAAGGCAACACATATAGGCCAATTGGAGAATGTGTAGGACAAAGTATCCAAGGTCTGAGGCAGGTTTCAGAGTGGCTACTCTGACCAATTGCTTTCATCAAGCTTACTGGCTTCCACTTCGGCTTCACTCACATCCATGCATATTGCCAGTTGCTTTCTGGGAAAAAAAACCACAAAAGTTCATTATTTGGAATTGTGGATGAAGTGAAATACACCTATGAACATTTCATACCGGTTTGAAATTATCTATCCTCGTAACCGCTCCAGCACATTTTTCTGTGATACCTAGCCCCAGGATTGCATTAGGTAGGAATGGTTGTCCTTTGTGTGCAGACTTTTTTTTTTTTTTTTTGGACAGAGTCTGGCACTGTCACCCTGGCTGGAGTGCAGTGGCACAATCTCGGCTCACTGCAACTTCCGCCTCCCGGGTTAAAGTGATTCTCCTGCCACAGCCTCCTGAGTAGCTGGGATTATAGGCACCCGCCACCACGCCCAGCTAATTTTTTTGTATTTTTAGTAGAGATGGGGTTTCACTATATTGGCCAGGCTGGTCTTGAACTCCTGACCTCATGATCCGCCTGCCTCGGCCTCCCTAAGTGTCGGGATTACAGGCATGAGCCATCATGCCCCACCTGTGTGCAGAATTTAAGAGAGCACTAAAACACTCACGATTCAAGATATCTCTGTCTATGTATCTATCTATGTGTCTATCATCTATCTAATCTATCTATGTATCTAATTTTAGAGATAGGGTCTAGCTCCGTGGCACATAGTGGAGGGCAGTGGCATGATCACAGTTCACTGAAACCTCGAACTCCTGGGCTGAAGCGATGCTTCACAGTAGCTTGGACTACAGGTGCCTGCTAATACGCACCACTAATTTTACAAAATATTTTGTGGAGATGGAGTCTCACTATATTGCTCAGGCTGGTTTTGAACGCCTGGACTCAAGTGATCCTCCTGACTTGGAGTCCCAGAGCACTGAGATTACAGGCGTGAGCCACCCACCAGCCCGAAGATTAATAATTTTTAATGCAAATATTTTAAAATCACGACCGATGAAAAAAAAATCCACAATAACCAAATTGTCAAAATTTTCAATAAAGGCAAGATCCAATCCTGTAGGACTCACTTTCCTCACGCTGATGTCAATCGCGATTCCAATAAAACATTTACAAAAACAGGAGTCTGGCCAAAGTTTCCCAGTTTGATTCGTTGATACACTGTGTGAAAAATACCTTAATGCCCAGTAGGCATCGCCCCCGCCCCACAGCTCAAGAGCGGCCTTGAGCCCCATACTTAGCCTTGTGGCCTTGGGCCTTGTGGCCTTGGGACCCCTACATAGCCAGGGGCCTTGAGCCCCCTACATAACTTTTGACTTTGGAGGAGAGGGAAGGCGACTGGGGCAGAGCCAAAGGCGGCCCTAGAAGAGCCCTAGCGTCCTGGGAACTGGGCACCTCCAGAGCAAGCTGCTTACCAAGCGAACATGTCCGGATATTGAGAAGGTCAGAAAATGCTGTCTAGCTACTTCAGGTGCAACCCGCCGAACGCGCTGGGGCTGAATAGACGCTCCTGATCTTGGGGTTGCGGATCCTCAGCGGAGGAGTCCTGGGCCAACTCCTCAGGCTGCTGCTGCCAGGGCTCCTGGTGGCCACCACCGCCCTTCTGGTTCTCGTGGATCATGGGGTCCGCAGCTCCCGCGTACACGTGACTTTCTTTTCCTGCTCCTGCTCCCTGCTCGGGTTTGGTCCGTATTTTCTTCTCATCGTCTCCTCCAGCTTCAGTCACTGAAGTCTCTATATCCTTCGCATCTGGAAAGGAGGAAAGGGAAAGAGAGGTCGGAGGAGAGAGCTGGAGAGAGAGAGAGAGATCAGGGCGTTTGGCCCAGACACAGGGCAGCCTAGACCCGTGGCTGAGAGAGACAGCGCAGTAGCTTCGGGTTCACGCTCCTCTCTCCGGGAAAGTTGCTTTCCAAGAGTTCACCAAATCACCGGTTCGGGTCCCCAGACAGGCATTGACCGTCTTCTTTCTGGAGCTCATGGAACAGGAAACCCAGGCCGAAGTCGCCGGTGTCTTCGTGGCCGGATCTGGGCTGGAACGCCACCTGGGAGCGCGGTCGACGAAGCCGTGCGTCTCCGCGGATTCTGCGCTGGGGTCCTCTGGCTCCTGGTCCGAGTTCCGGCGCGTGGACTTCGGGTCGGACGCCTGCAGGGGACAGGGAGTGGGCTGCTGCTCAGGTCGCCTCCGGTGGCTGTGTGTGTGTGTGTGTGACAGAGAGAGAGAGAGGAGAGGGAGAGAGAGAGAGAGAGAGACAGAGAGAGAGAGAGACAGAGAGAGAGAGAGAGAGCGAGCGCGAGAGCCTTGCTGGCACGCGCTCTCGGCCAGGGCGTGGCCTTAAAGTCAGGGGCGCGCTCCTGGTCAGGCGCGGGGAGGTGGCGGGCAGGTGTGGGGAACCGCGCTATATTTTGCGGTTTCCTTGACCACTCCCACCCTGGGCGGGGTGACTGCCAGCAGGAAAAGGCTGAGCGGTCTGGTGGGAGCCTATTTGGGGCAGGGGGAGGGGCGGAGGAGCGAGACCCAATCTAGCTCCGGAGCCCTTGGAGAAAGTTTGCGCAACACGTCTCTGTCCAGCCATCCAGGCAGGCAGGCAGGCCAGAATAATGCTTCCCCAGGAGAGAGCCGAGGCAAGCTGAAGTCAGTGCACCTAGCGGTGTGGGCTCCCGGCACCACTCTCCCCACTGGGTAGCTGGTGACTAATGGATGAGCCTCTCCAGTTCTGTTCTGTTCCCACCCAAAGTCCGCTAATAGGACCGTAATTAAGATGAAATGAAGAGGTCGAAGACTGCATGCTAGGTTTCTGCAGCAACATCCAGAAAATTGAGGGCGCCACACTCTCCAAGGGGTCTGCGGAAGCGGGAGTTTGGGGCTGCGATTTTCAGGGCACTATGGATGCTCAGATGCAAGCTGCAAGAAACCTAACACGCCCCTTGCAAAAGCTCCAGGTACTCCACGTCAGTGTACAGGTATAGAACCCTGCCTGGTGTTTAGTGCATCTAAGAAGGCTTACACTGCAAGTGTCCCTTCCATAGGCTCTAGATGAGACTGCGGAGCGTGCAATGTCTGCTAACTATGCTCCGCTCCCACGCCTTAGGTTTCAGGCTCGCTGCAGAAGCGCGAGTGCTCCATGTGCTGGGTGGGCACTGTGGACTTGGGTTAGTTCCCACCTTCCCTTGCTCCTCATCCCCTTCTGTTACCCACCCTCCTCGTCCTCCTCCTGCTTCTCCTTTCCTACTCTTTGCCTAGAACGATCATTCTGACCTTTTGCTCCTTAATGATAAAATGTCAAATAAAAAAGAGCCAGGGCAGATTGGGAGCTCCACGTTTCTCCCTTCAAGAAATGTGCCTCAAAACGATGAATCTGTGTTCAGTGAGCTATGATAGCGCCACTTCACTCAAGCCACTGCACTCCAGCCTGGGCGACAGAGTGAGAACCTGTACCTCAAAAAAAAAAAAAAAAAAAAAAAAAATTGTGCCCCCAAACGATTCTGGGCCCGGTGGTGCGGACCTGTAATCCTAGTTACTCCTGACGCTTTTGCAGGAGGATCCTTTGAGCCCAGGAGTTCGAGAGCAACCTGAACAACATAGAAAGACCCCCATCTCTAAAAATATAAAAAATAAAAATAGCTGAATGTGGTGGCATGCGTCTGTCATCCAAGCTACTCAGGATGCTGAGGCTGGGGGATCGCTTGATGCCAGGCATTGGAGGCTACAGTGAGCTATGATCACACCACTGCACTCCAGCCTGGGCGACTCAGTGAAACCCTGCTTAAAAAAAAAAAAAAAGGAAAAGAAAAGAAATAAAAGTAAATTTAAAAAAATTAAATTGTTCCTTGAAATGAGTTGGTTTCCTGAATATTGGGATAATTTATCCAATTTTTGCATAACCACCATTGTCATCAGACCCATTTAATAAAATAAATCAAACCATTTTCATAGGCCCTTGAAAGTACGCCCACTCACTTTGCCCGCTGTGCCAGAAAGATAATTCTCTCCTTTCTCCTGTTCCTGAGAGGGCAGATAGGAAACCAGCTACAGGATGATGGGTTGACCAATTGACTCTGAAAAAACTGTCAAGGAATTTCACCCCCACAGACTCTCCCTGACATTAACCAAGATGTCTCCTCCTCAAGCTGCCTCTTGCAGGGTTCTGCAGACCTCACCCTTCTCGTGGCCAGACACCCTGTGATGAATTTTGGCCTGGGATCCGTTATTATGTGAGAGACTTACAATGATTTTAATCATGGTATGTATTAGCCCAGCTATGACATCTGTTAGAATTGGACTCCTGTGGTGTCTCACATCTGAGATTTCCATGACTTGCTTCAGCGCTTTCTCAGCTTCAGTAGTCATTTCTGTGCTCCTTTGGTGAGTGTTACCTACCGGAGCACCAACCAAGGTAGTATTTACTTTAAAATTTTAGTTACACTGATGCACTTCTTGCAAATGTTATGTTCCTTATTGAGCGTCAGCCAGGTAAAAATAGGCACAAATGATGGGTTTGATGTCCTAAATTTATGAAGGCAGGGACCCTGGAGCCAGACTGCTGGCATCTGCATTACGGCATTGCTTGTCATTTGCTAGCTAGCTAACCTGGTGAGTTTGTTCTCTTGTGCTTCAATTTTCTCATCTGTAAAATGGAGTAATAATAATACCTACCTCATGGAGCTGTTGTGGAGATTAACTGAGATGATACTAATGGTAGCTCACACTTACCTGGTTCTTACTGTGTTCTAGGCAACGATCTAAGTGATTTGTTTATGTTAACATATTTAATCCTCTTAACAACCCTATACACACGTTGATGTGCTATTACTGTCATTTTACAGGTGGTGTTATTAAGTCACGGAGATGTTAAATACCCTGCTCAAAGTCACTCACTTGGGAAATGTCCAGAGCTGGGATTTGAACCCATCCTCTGAGTACTGTCCCTGACACAGACGATGTGCTCAATAACCTTTGCTATTATGCTATAATTAGTGTTCTTTTGTAATTAGTAAACTAGAGATAAACAGAAATATATGTATCATTTAGCTCAAAATTTCCTTCACTTGTTTGAATATCGAATTAGTGCCATACATATCTAGTGGTACCTCTACTCTGTTAATTACTTCTTTTACTGTGCAGAAGCTTTTTAGTTTAATAAATGCCATTTGCATATTTTTTTTACCTGAAATGCACAGTCTTATTTACTGTATCCTTATTCTTTGTTGGAATGTTGCCTTAGAACTATAGAAAAGTAGTGATACATTAAAAAAAAAACATAACTAAGTGTCCAGGGATAAGTGGAGATAACTGGAATGACTAGCATAAGCCAGAAAGCCAAAAAGCATTCTTTCCAACTCTGACATCATATTTCTTGTTGGCCTAATGTGCTAATGCTATACATAAGTCATGATACCTAGGGAAAAAGTAAACTACAGACAGCTTGCGATAAGTGGTATAATTAGTTGAATCCAATAAGATGAAAAACATATTCTCAAGTCTACCTTCTAATTTCTTCTGGAAATAAGGAGTTAATAATACAGATATCTGGGAGTACCTAAAGAACTAGTTAAGTAGACACAAGTAAAGTTAAATAGAGAACTACATAGTAGCTCATTATATAAAACCCATTTTCCCCAAATCTAAACCCTAACCACTCCTAACCCCTTAGTATTTGCAGAGTATATTAAAAAACACAGATATATTGAAAAACACAGCAGGCAAGGGTCTCTGCCTTTGCTTCAGGCTCTCAGAGAGATGAGAGTTATTATTCCTGGCAGATTGTAGCAACAACCATCCAGGTGTATGTAAAGAACATTCTTGCAAATGTGTGTAATCTCCTCTGATCTAATATCCTATGGGTAGGTGGAGATGAGGCAAGAGGAAAAGACTACAGTAGCAAATCATTTCATTTGGATACTTAATAAATTAAGTAAACTACTAAATTATTTGACCAGCTTGCATTTGTAATTATATACCAAAAAGTATACTTTTTTATTCTATATTGAAATCATATTTTTTTCTTTGGAGAAGAATGGAATTGGTGGTGAAGTGTCACAAAGTCTGAAATTTACCTGTGAACGTTTCAGCAAAAAGCAAAGAAGCAAAAGCACATGCACATATAGCTATAGAAAGAAAATATAGCAAAATGTTAACAAAGTTTGAACCTACTTGGTGAGTATACCAGTGTTACTGTTCATTCTTTAAAGTTTTCTGTATGTTTGAAAATTTTCATTAACAATTTTTAAAAAATAAATGGAAGGTTTCAACAAAGTACATAAACCCAAAAGCCTTACACTTAACATCTAAGGCTCAAATAGCAACGAAGTTTGACTTCTACAATAAACAATAAAGACCCTTGGCTTTTATTTCACTAAATACACTTAAGTATTGCCACATTATAAGCATTGCCTTAAAACGTCTGCTCTCAAAAAGACATTTGGGGTTATATGGCAAAAGTGTCAAAGCAAGGCACTGAAAGACCAAAGAACTCCATGTAAAGATTATCCTAAACCGAATTGCCTTGGGATTTCTAAAAGTACTGCAAACACTACCCAAGGCTGATTTTGTCCACGTCTAGCGATTTCCCCACCTCCGTCCTTGGATGCCGGCATTCCAAGTGGCTCACAATATCTCCCAGCCAAACACACTGAAATTCTTAGACTTAAGACAAGTATGCCACAGAACAGCCTTCTGACACTGCAGCTGGGGACAATCAGTGCACCCTCACTTCTCTCTCCACCACTCCTCAACATCTTCCCCAAGATCCTTTATTTTAATTTTTTTAGAGACAAGATCTCACTCTGTTGTCCAGGCTGCAGTGCAGTGGCCTGATCATGGCTCACTGCAACCTCCACCTCCTGGGCTCAAGCTATCCTCCCGTCTCAGCCTCCAGAGTAGCTGGGATTACAGGCATGCACCACCGCGCCTGGCGATTGAAATTTTATTTTATTTATTTTCTTCAAGACAGGGTTTTGCTGTGTTGCTCAGGCTGGTCTCCAGCTCCTGGGCTCAAGAGAGCCTCCCGCTTCAGTTTCCCCAATAGCTGGGACTGCAGGTGAACACCATCATGCCTGGCATCCCCCAGGATCCTTGAGCCTTAAGTATTGCACGCACCTCTCAGGCAGCCACACCCACCATCAGAGTGTGGTCAAGCCCATGAAACCTCAGGCAGCCCCACTGAGCTTGCTGACGATTTCACTTTGCACAGGCTAGGGTGGAGTATGGCAGCCCCACTGAGCTTGCTGATGATTTCACTTTGCACAGGGCTAGGGTGGAGTATGGCACCCCCTTCTCCATTCCCTGCAGATCTTCCTTAAAAAAAAAAAAAAGTTTTCCTTTTATTTTATTTATTCATTTTAGTTCTCCATGTATGTATGTATGTATGTATGTATTTATCTTGTTGCCCAGGCTGGAGTGCAGTGGCGTGATCCAGGCTCACTGCAACCTCCGCCTCCCAGGTCAAGTGATTCTCCTGCCTCAGCCTCCTGAGTAGCAGGGATTACAGGCACGTGCCACCCATGCCTGGCTAATTTTTGTATATTCAGTAGAGACGGGGTTTCACCATGTTAGCCAGGCTTGTCTTGAACTCTTGACCTCAGGTGATCCACCTGCCTCAGCCTCCCAAAGTGCTGGGATTACAGGCATGAGCTACTGTGCCCGGCCTTATTTATTTATTTTGAGAGGGTACATGTGCAGGTTTGTTACATGGATATATTATGTGATGCAGAGGTTTGGGCTTCTATTGAACCCATCATCCAAATAGTGAACATAGTACCCAATGGATAGTTTTTCTTTTTAAAATTTTTATTTATTTATATATTTTTTAAATGCAACGTAGTTGTTATTGTAAGTGCTCATCCATTTAAAAATAAATCTAGACTGGGCATGCAATAGCTCATATTTGTAATCCCAGCTACTCGGGAGGCCAAAGCTGGAGGATCACTTGGCCCAGGAGTTCAAGGTTACAGCGAGCTATGATCATGCCATTGCACTACAGTCTGGGTGGCAGCGTGAGACCCTGTCTCTAAAAACAAAACAAAACAAAACAAAACAAAATAAAATAAAATAAATCTATACTGCCTTACATTTTTGGATTTTGTTTTCCATTGACAAAAACATTAGAATCGATTTTTCCAAAGCACTTTCTTTTCTCCTATAAACTTTAAAGTAGGTTTAAGATGTGCATACTCAAAAATCATATGCTTATGATTCTTTAAATTCTTTAAAAAACAAAATTCTGAAATAATTTTTACACCTTGCAGTTCAGCTTAAAAGTACATCTGTTGCAGTAACAAAGCATTCAACCAGCACTTTCCTGACAAGTGTTACCATAAGCTACATAGGCTACAACTGTGTTTAGGCACTTTTATTATTTCACAGGAGTTATTATGAGCTGCCAGTTCTCCTATTTGCACAGTTCATTCACACTTTTTAAAGTAGTTTCATATTCACCATTTTATTTGCCCCTCTCAATTGCCCCCTAAAGGTGAGGCACCCAGGAGACTTCTCATTCCTATTTTAAAGTTGTGGAAACCAAAGTAGGACATAAGCTAGTTACCACACTGGGCCCACAATTCAAGTCTCATGAGCCTGCAATTCATGCCCACCAACTGCCGCTTCATCCCCTTAAGCTATCTTTCAGGGCAAAGAGAACTCTAACTAAAAGGATACAATAGCATGATTGCCAAACCTGCAGCGACGACTTCTGTCAAAATATTTACCCCTTGTGGCCCTTGGAAGATAATGTGCTAAGTGAACTGTAGAGTTAAGATAGCAAGGTGTGGGGCAATACTGACACCCACTTGCAGATAGGTCAGAAAATTTCTGTTGTGCAACATTCCCTCCAACACATAGTTCACTTGAGCATTCTCATGATCCAGTTATCTGGCTTGTTTGTGCACCCTGGTTGATGCAAAGGAGAACTCCCACACAGTTCTCTAAGTATAATTATAGCAAATGTACAACATTTGATTAACATGGCAATTGATTCTATTCATGACCCTCAGTCACTGCTGGCTGCTGGGAAAATACGGAGATATAGAATGATTTTAAAGATCAATAAAATTCTTCTCCTTAAAAAAAAACTCATTAAAAAAGTAAGCAAAATCTTCCATTTCCTAAATTAGAGGCAAAAAGACTTAACTATGGTTCACCTTGTTCTCTCAAGCTTTTACTATTAAGCTCAGTTTAACTTCCTTCAAACAGCAATCACTTGTGTCATACCCCGCAGTTAATCCACAATGTCCAGTTTCTTCCATCATCATAACTGGGACTTCATGTCCTGGGAGACAGGACTTAACCAGTTCAAAGACTTTGATGTCAGTGTAGTGGTCCAAAGGCATTCAGATTATAATAATGTATTGCAATAATTATCGAGCAGTTACTAAATATCAGACTTCCCTGTATTATTTTATATATATCCTAAATTAATCCTCAAAAATCCATCAGGCAGGCACTGTTATATCCACTACTTGACAAGAACTGAGGCACAAAGGGTAAGAAAACTGCTGAAGTTCACATAGCAACAAATGGCCAATGAAGGACTTGAGCCAGGGCCTTAACGTCAGCCACTACACCAAAACTGCCTAGCCCTCAACTATAATCTCAGATCAATCATTAAACGAATCACATGACCTTGGGCCAGTCATTTCATACCTCTAGGCCTCCACTGTAAAAAGAGACGCACTAGGTGAGCTTTCACGTGCTTTCCTGCTTTTAACGTTCTGCCAATTTCTGCCTGGATTGCTCCCCTCCAGAATAAGTGCTGTAACTGCTAAGACTAAAATTTCTCAGTCACTGTGAGTTCCTGTTCTAGTACATTCCCCTCACTCTTCAGGGTGCTAGGGTCCAGTCTTCACTTTGGGTTTTATTTTCAAATACTCAACTGCAATGCTAATCCTAAATATTCTCTCTCGGTCTAAGATCACCTTTCTCTACTACTAGGGGGTAAGCAGGACCGACCCCACTCCACACTTTTACCCCATTACTCCAGCCCACATGGCAGCTGCCCAGGCAGCCCAGAAGGAGGCCTAAGAAAGCCCTAGAAGCAAAGCCATAAGAATAAGTCAGTTTTCCTAGAGGTCAAACAAGGCTGTAGGGCACCTGCCAAGCCTCCCGACCTCGTTGGCAGTATTCCATAGTGTATATGTACCACATTTTCTTTGTCCAATCCACCGTTGCCAGGCACCTAGGTTGATTCCATGACTTAACTATTGTGAATAGTGCTGTGATAAATAAGTGCAGGTGTCTTTTTGGTAGAATGATTTCTTTCGGATATATGCCCAGTAATGGGGCTGCTGGGTCAAATGGCAGTTCTTTTATTCATTATTTTATTGTAAACTTGTCTTTCTCTGTTCTATGTTGTCAGTTTTTGCTTCATGTATTTATGGCTCTGTTTTTAGATGAATATGTTTATAATTGTTATATATCCTTTACTCAATTTTTTGTTTTTGAGACAGAGTCCCACTCTGTCACCCACGCTGGAGTGCAGTGGTGTGATCACAGCTCACTGCAGGCCTGAACTCCTGGGCTCAAGTGATCCTCCTGCCTCAGCCTCCCCAGTAGCTGGGACTACAGGCATGTGCCACCAAGCCAGGCTAATTTTTTTTTTTTTTTTTTTTTGGAGAGACAGGGTTTTGCTATGTTGTCCAGGCTGTGGTAGTTCTATTTTTAGCTCTTTGAGGACTCTCCAAACTGCTTTCCACAGGACGATCAAATTTACTTTCCTACCAACAGCATATAATCATTCCCTTTTCTCTGCATCTTTGCCAACATGTGTGATCTTTTGCCTTTTTTATAATAGCCATTATGACTAGTGTGAGAATGGCGCTCTGAAAACTGGCTAGCCATATGCAGAAAAATGAAACTGGACTCCTACTCTTCACCACATAAAAAATTAACTCAAGATGAATTAAAGACTTAAATGTATTTTCTTTATTTTTTTTTAGAGATGAGGTCTCTGTCACCTAGGCTGGAGTGCAGTGGCATGATCCTGGCTCACTGCAGCCTCAACCTCCCAGGCTCAAGTGATCTTCCCACCTCAGCCTCTCAAGTAGCTGGGACTACAAGCATGTGCCCCCTCACCCAGCTAATATTTTAACTTTCTGTAGAGACGGGGTTTCACCATCTTGCCCAAGCCGGTCGAAGATTCCTGGGCTCAAGTGATCCTTTGGCCTTGGCATCCCAATGTGCTAGGATTACAGACATGAGCCACTGCACCAGATTATTAAAGACTTAACTGCAAGATGTCAAACTATAAAAATCCTATAAGAAAACCTAGGGAAAACTCTTCTGGACATTGTCCTAGGTAAACAATTTAAGACCTCAAAAGCAAGCGCAACAAAATAAAAAATTGACAACTGGAGCCTGATTAAATGAAAAAGCTTCTGTACAGCAAAACTAACGATAAACAGAGTAAATAGTCCACAGAATGTGAGAAATATTTGCAAACTATGCATTCAACAAAAAACTAATACCCAGACTCTAACAAGAACTTACAAATCAATAATAAAAAAAAAAACCCCATCAAAAATTGGGCAGAGGACACAGACACTTCCCTAAAGACATACAAGTGGGAAACAAATGTGAAAAAAGTATTCAACCTCCCTGTCACCCGTTTGACAGCCCTTACTTCCTACTATGTTCGGAATTGGTGGGTTCTTGGCCTCACTGACTTCCAGAATGAAGCCGCAGACCCTTGCGGTGAGTGTTACAGTTCTTAAAGGTGATGTGTCTGGAGTTTGCTCCTTCTGATGTTCAGACATGTTCGGAGCTTCTTCTGGTGGGTTCATGGTCTCACTGGCCTCAGGACTGAAACCACAGACTTTCAAAGTTGAGTGTTACAACTCCTAAGCCAGCGCATCTGGAGTTGTCCCTTCCTCCCAGCAGGTTCGTGGTCTCGCTGGCCTCAAGAGCGAAGCTGCAGACCTTCGCGCTAAGTGCCACAGCTCATAGACGCGGTGCAGATCCAAACAGTAAGCAGCAACAAAGTTTATTTCAAAGAGGAAAAGCGCAACACTTCCACACTGTGAAACATTACCAGCCCAGGTTGCCACTGCTGCCTCAGGCAGCCTGCTTTTATTCCCTTATCTGGCCCCACCCACATCCTGCTGATTGGTTCATTTTACGGAGAGCTGATTGGTCTGTTTTACAGAGAGCTGATTGGTCTGTTTTGACAGGGTGCTGATTGGTGCGTTTACAATCTCTGAGCTAGACGCAAAAGTTCTCCAAGTCCCCACTAGATTAGCTAGACACAGAGCACTGATTGGTGCATTCACAAACCTTGAGCTAGACACAGGGTGCTGATTGGCGTATTTACAATCCCTTAGCTAGACATAAAGGTTCTCCAACTCCCCACTAGACTCAGGGCCCAGCTGGCTTCACCCAGTGGATCCCGCACCTGGGCGGCAGGTGGAGCTGCCCACCAGTCCCGCGCCGTGTGCCTGCACTCCTCATCCCTTGGGCGGTGGATGGGACTGGGTGCTGTGGAGCAGGAGGCGGCGCTCGTCGGGGAGGCTCGGGCCGCACAGGAGCCCACGGTGGAGGGGGGCTCAGGCATGGCAGGCTGCAGGTCCTGAGCCCTGCCCCGCGGGGAGGCAGCTGAGGTCCTGCGAAAATTCGAGAGGTCCTGCGAAAATTTGAGCGCAGCGCCGGCAGGCCGGCGCTGCTAGGGGACCCGGTGCACCCTCCACAGCTGCTGGCCCGGGTGCTAAGCCCGTCACTGCCCGGGGCCAGTGGCGCTGGCTGGCCGCTCTGAGTGCGGGGCCCGCTGAGCCCACGCCCACCCGGAACTCGCGCTGGCCCGTAAGCGCCTCACGCAGCCCCGGTTCCCGCCCGCGCATCTCCCTCCACACCTCCAGGCAAGCTGAGGGAGCCGGCTCCAGCCTCGGCCAGCCCAGAAAGGGGCTCCCACAGTGCAGTGGCAGGCTGAAGGGCTCCTCAAGCGCAGCCAGAGTGGGCGCCGAGGCCGAGGAGGCGCCGAGAGGGAGCGAAGGCTGCAGGGGCTGCCAGTACGCTGTCACCTCTCACTACCTTGCATGGATGGTGGAGCCATAGTGATTGGGTGACCATCCTGGCCTCACTGCCTGCTGTGTGACCTTGGCTTTTCTAATAATGTTCTTTGAGTATTTCAGATTTATCTCTGAGGTGAAATGTGCTTAATGAGGGCCCTGGAATCATTCTAAGACCCTTGTCCTTAGAAAGAAGCTAATGATCCTCTCAGTGTGTGGCTCGGAGGAAGTGACAAAATCATGACTTCCTGACATGATAAATGGTCCGCTGTTCTGTGGTCCAGCTTTCCTTTCAATGCTCAGTTGCTGGGCTGAAAAGACAACCATATTGACTCTAGAATGTCAGTTACAATGTCTGTCCTCACAAGGGAAGTCATGATCAAACTGAAACAAGCAAGGTTTTCCCATGCTAGATGCCAGAGACAGGTTTACCCGTGGGTGAATGATGCAGTTCTTGTCCATGGTATAGGATGGGATGGTGTGGTGTCAGGGGAGGGGGCAAGAGGGGCACTGGAGGTAAGAGAGTGGGAGAAGAGGAGGGGTCCCTGTCAAATTCCCCTCAATCCTGAGAGAGACACTTAGGAACAGAGTGTCTCTGCTCCCTCTGGATATTCCCGTGTATATTTTGAAGCCTGGGAGGCAGGATGGAGGACATCCTGCTGATGCCTGAAGGATGGCAAAGCAGAATAGAAGGATGCTCCCTTAACCCCATGACCGAGCCTCTGAATTAACCAGCTCCAGTGTTTAACCTATCTCTGGACTTATTTATTTTTTTATTTTAATTTCAGCTTTATTAAAATACAGTGTCCCTTTTGATTTCATTTTTTTTTTTTCAGATGGAATTTCACTCTTGTTGCCCAGGCTGGAGTGCAATGGTGCGATTTTGGCTCACCGCAACCTCTGCCTCCCAGGTTCAAGCGATTCTCCTGCCTCAGTCTCCCAAGTAGCTGGGATTACAGGCATGCACCACCACGCCCGGCTAATTTTGTATTTTTAGTAGAGAGGGGGTTTCTCCATGTTGGTCAGGCTGGTCTCAAACTCTCGACCTCAGGTGATCCGCCTTTCTCAGCCTCCCAAAGTGCTGGGATTACAGGTGTGAGCCACTGCGCCCAGCCTACAGTGTCCCTTTTCTTGTGACAGTCTTTATCTAAAACACTGCAGCTGATTGCACACAAGAAAGCCCACCTGGGGAAAGTATTGGCCTCCCTGATTGGTGAACCATTTTTGCCAACAGCAGCAGGACAGAAAACATGAGAGTTGTCACAAAGACACAAATATGCTGAAATAAATAAAAAGATATCCCATGTTCATGTATTAAAAGACCTGATAGTGTTAAGATGGCAATACTGTTTAATTTGATCTACTCCCCAGATTGATTCAGTGAAATCTCTCAAAATCCCAGCTAACGTCATTTGGAAATTGACAAGCTGATCCTAAAATGTACTTGAACACTGAAGTGACCAAGAATTGCCAAAATAATCTTGAAAAAGTTAAACATTTAGAAGACTCACACTTCCTGATCTTAAAACACACTACAGAGTTACAGTAATCAAAACAATGGGATACTACCATAAGGATAAGCATATAGACCAATGGAATAGAATTTAGAGTCCAGGAATACACATATATGTATGGGTAATTGATTTTCAACATGGGCATTAAAGCCATTCAATGGGGAAAAATAATCTTTTTAAGAAATGGTTCTGGGAAAACTGGATATCCACGTGCAAAAGAATGAAGTTGGACCCTGTATAACACCATATACAAAAATTAATTCAAAAGGAATAAAAACTTTAAGAGCTAAAACTATAAAACTCTTAGAAGAAAATATAGATGCAAAATTCATGACCTTTCTATAGTCAATGGATTCTTAGATATGACACCAAAAGCACAAGCACAGAAGAAAGATAGATAAACTGGACATCATCAAAATTTAAAACTTGTGTGCCTCGATGGACACTATTGGCAAAAAGTGAGGAGGCAAACCACAGAGTTGGAGAACAATTTTGCAAATCACACATCTGATAAAATATATCTAGAATATGTAAAGAATGCTTAAACTTGATAATAAAAAGACGAATAATCCAGTTAAAAAGGGGGCAAAGGATCTGAATAGACAGTTCTCTAAAGAAAGTATACAGATGCACAATAAGCACAAGAAAACATGTTCAGTATCATTAGCCATAAGGGAAATACAAGTTAAAAGCACAATGAAGTGCCATTTCATATCCACTAGATGGCTATAATAAGAAAGACAGATAATACCCAGTGTTGGTAAGGATGTGGAAAAATTGGGACCTTCCTACACTACTGTGTATGTGATGTTGAAAAGCAATTTGGTGGTACCTATCAACATTTATACATTTAAAGATTTTTTAAAGCACTTTGCAAAAATAAGTAAAAGAACTTTGCTTTCCCTTAGCCATTCCACTCCTGAGTAGTATCCTACAGAACTACTCACATATATGCCTAAACAAGGCATGTACTATATTTATTGCAGCAGAATTGGAAAGTTTCAGTTAGACAGGAAGAATGTTTTAGAAATTTATTGCACAGCATGATGACCACAGCTAATAATAATGTGTTGTATGTTTCAGAATTGGTAAGAGTATATTTTAAACATTCTCATCACAAAAAATAAGTAGGTGAAGTAATGGATATATTCATTAGATTGATTTATTCTTTCTACAATATATACATGTATCAAAACATCACATTTTACCCCATAAATATATACAACTGTTATTTGTCAATTAAAAAATTTCAACACAAATTAATATTAATATTAAAAATAAAATAAATTGTAACTTAAAAAAGGAATCCTAGGGCGGCCCTCCTGCCCACCCTCTTTCTCCCGTCCATCTGTCTGTTTGATTCTCTTAGACTTCGTGTTCTTTTTTCTGTCTTAATCTCAACTTGTTTTTAAACTAGATTGCTTTGAGAAGATGACTAAATAAAGTTTCCTTTTGATTAAAAAAAAAAGGAAACATCCCAAGTGTTCACTAACAGAATGACCTATGGAGAATAAACTAATAGGAGAATAAACGAATTCATAGTTCTTTCCTTATGAAACAACTATGGAATACCATACTACAGTAAAATAATGATATAGACTAGGGTTTGTGCTACTGATATTTTAGATTGTATAGTTCTTAGTTGTGGGTGGCTGACTTGTGTGTTGTAAAATGTTTAGCCCTATCGCAGGTCTCTATCAGTAGGTGTCAGTAGCACTCTCTCACCGCAGCTGTCTCAACCAAAATGCCACTAGATTGCCAAATGCTGAGGGGGTAGCAAACTAGTCCTTAGTTGAGAACCACTGATGGTAGCCTTATATTTACTGATGTGAAAAGAACTCCAAGACGTTTTGTTAAATAATAATTTAGAAATAACCAGGTATCTCTTTGATGTACCAATTTCATTTCCTTTGAATAAATACCCAGAAATGGAATTGCTGGATCATATGGTAAGCTTCTTATTTAAAATTTTTGAGAAACCTCCAAGCTGTTTTCTATAATAGCTGTACTTATTTACATTCCTATTGAAAATGTACAAGAATTCCCATTTCTCCACACCCTCACCAACACTTGTTATCATTTGATTTTTTAAATAATAGCCATTCGAATGGGGGTGAGATGATGTTGCATTGTGGTTTTGATTTGCATATCCCTGAAGATTAGTGATGTTGAGCACCTTTTCGTATACCTGTTGGCCATCTGTATGTCTTTGGAAAAATGTCTACTCAGGTCCTCTGCCCATTTAAATTTTTTTAATTATTATTTTTGCTATTGAGTTGTATGAGTTCTTTATATATTTTAGATACTGGCTCCCTTTTGAATATATAACTTACAAATATTTTCTCCCATTCTGCAGGTTGCCTTTTGATTTTGTTGATGATTTTACTGACTGTGCAGAAACTTTTTCTTGCCGTGTAATGGTGATAATCATTTCACAATTGATATGTATATCAAAACATTATGTTTAACATCTTAAATATATGTAATTTTTGTTTGTAGATTATACCTTAATAAAGCTGGGAAAAAAGAATGAAAATGATATGTGCAGGATGATTCAAATTCTGTTTTTAAAAAACTATATATTTGTATTGGTAATATGATTATGTATGAGGATACAAAGGAAAAATGTCAAGGATACGTACTAAATTGAAAACAATGGTTACCTCAGGAGAGAGGGCTAGGATTGCATAAGTGTTCATGCATGTTGAAGGTGTGGGGTAAGGAGAAGAGGGGCCTTTTGTTTTACTGCTTGAATTGTCAAAGTTTACCAAAAATGTGCATTCATAGATTACTTATATAATTTAAAATGTAGTTAAATAAACTTATGGAAAGCATTTTGTAGAGAGTAGGTCACCAAAGAAGCCTACACTCTTACTATATCAGCTGCCAAAAGAGATTTGGATGAGTGCTTAATTGTACTCAGCTCATGATTTAATCCTCAAATACCTATAATGTGCAATTTCTGTTAGGGACTGAAATGATTATGTCATTTCTTTTACCAATCAGTTATAATCTATATTTAATATAATGTCAGATGATTCTATGGAATTTAGAAATGGAAAAAAACTGGCATTTAAAATTATAGACATAATGTACATCAAAAACCTATCACTGTGACTAGCACTTAATACTTCATAAATGGTACTTGCTAATATTGTTATACATGTTAGTATGTTCGAAAACATTGTTCCTTCAGCATTCACTAGAATACAACAAAAGTTTTATTTTTTTCTAGTTTTTTATCTGAATCCTATAGTGTTTACAATTCCAGTTAGGACACTTTTAAAACTGAGATCACACCTTCAACATCCATTCATCCTGTATGGTATTTAACAATAGAGTAAAAAAGTAAAAGCTCAAATTATTACAAGTTAATTGATGTTTCCTATAGTCAAATGCCACGAAAAGGGAGGTGAAGAATTTGGACCCTAATGCTGATTCTGACCAACTCTCATTCTTTCTGGTCATTTTGTCAATCTGTAAGTCAACAGAGCAGAAACAGCTACCATTATTTATTTATTGAAAGAGTGTAGTTGTCACTTGGAATAAAGAGTTGCATGTTCAGTGCTAAAGGTAACCAGATAATATGAAGATCTGTAACCAGATAATATGAAGATCTGAAAATGTATAACTACTGTAAAGATAGTGATATTCCATGTATATACAGCAATTCCACAGATGACATCAGGGTCTAGTAAGTAAGAAAAAATCGTTTTTGATATTGATATTTTATCCAATTTAACATTTGTTCTGATGATGACTTTAAACACACCTGCACTGTGTGATTTATGTTGTCCTCATCATACAAGGCAAGGTTTACAGAAGGAGGGAGGTGGCTTTCATGCTGAGAGTGATACTCTTTTATTGTACTACTCCATGTTAATTAGGCAATGACTTGTTACATGACAAACTTCATGTAATACAGCCTCTAGTCTTTATTTTGTGCTTCACAGATCTCATTTCTCTGGAAAGGAAGAAAGAGAACGCGTAGTTGTATTTCTATTACAGACAGTCAGGGATATAGAAGACTATTAACAACATTACTAAGTCTATTACTAAATCTGTCAATGTGTAGTTCTGATATCTTTCCACTTTGCCTTCGGAGGAGAAATTACACACTAAGTTTATGTCCTTTGATGAATTTCACAGCTGAATAGTGAGGGACTGCAAAATAACCGGTGAAAATGAGAGTTGGTCAGAATCAGCATTAGGGTCTGAATTTTTCACCTTTCTTCATGGTATATACTATGGAAAATATCAAGTAACTTGTAACTTGAGCTTTACCTTTTTACTCTATTGCTAGGAGTGAATCATATTACAACTATTTGAAGCTAGAAGACTGTAGTGGTGCTGTGTATCTTGGATTTCTCTTGATTTTTTTGCAAGTGCAGTTAGCCAGAAGGTTTTTTTATTTTTTATTTTATTTTATAGCAGTTCTGACTGATGTGGTCCAGCTACCCTCAGAGCCACTGACCTTGGGCCAATATGTTGCCTACTCTTAAGTATTTTGAAATACTGCATGGAAAAAAATGTCATTTATTTGGTTGTATTACTATATTTAATTATTTGAATAGATATGGTTAGTTTAATCTGTTAACTTGGCTAGGTGATGGTACCCAGTTATTCAAACACTAATCTAGATGCTGCTGTGAGGGTATTATATAGATGTGGTTAACATCTATAATCAGTTGCTTTAAGTAAAGGAGACTGTCTTGGATAATCTTGGTGGGCCTCATCCAATCAGTTGAAATGCCTTAAGAGCAAAACTGATATGCCCAGAGGAAGAAGAAATTCTGCCTGCTGACTGCAGCCTCAGTTTCCACCTGAGAGTTTCTAGGCTTCCCAAGTTCCCTACAGATTTTGGACTTACCTAGCTGGACCCCACAATCATCTAAGGCAATTCCTTGAAACAAATCAAATACATATATACCCTGTTGGTTTTTTTTTTTTTTTTTTTTCTGAAAGAACCCTGACTAATACAGATTTTGAAACTAGAAGTGGGATGTTGCTGTACTAAAGACCTAAAATGTGGAATTGGCTTTGGAATTAGGCCATGGATAGAGACTAGAAAAATTTTTGAGAAGCGTGATAGAAAAAAACCTAAATTGCCCTGAAGAGACTGTTGTTAGAAATAGGAATATTAAAGTTGATTGTATAGAGGTCTTGGAAAGAAATGAAGAAAATGTTACTGAAAATGGGAGGAAAGGCAATGCTTGTTATACAGTGACAGAAAACTTGGCTGAACTATGTTCTTCAGTCACATGGAAAGCAGAACTTGAAAGTGATGAACTTGGATATTTGGCAGAAATTTACAGGCAAAATCCTTAAGGTTTTTCTTTGTGAACCCCAAGATCTTTACCCTAAAATGGTTCTGTTGAATTTTACCCTGACAATGTAAATTGATAGCTTATCTTCATAACCTGGTTTCTCCTTGCTGCTTATAGTAAAATGTAATATTGATACAGACAGGAGACAGGGAAATACTGGGTAGAAGAGGGTGGTTTCCCAGCAAAGGCCCCACCCTCAAGTCTGGAAACCCGTGGCCCTAAATGGGAACAAGCGTTCCTGTTTTTGTGCCCAAATGCTGCCTTTTGGCCTGCCACGCCCCCGTATCCTGTACCTGTATAAACTCCAAACCCCAGGATCCACAAGCAGATGAGCAGACAAGCAGAAGAGCAGAGGAACAGAAGAGTGGTGTGGCAGAGAAGGAGAGAAGAGAAGGAGCTTCTGAACGTCAAGAGGAGTTAGGCTGGGGACGGTAGGAGAGGAGATCAGCCAAGGGACGACTGAACTCCAGGGGAAGATTATCTTCCCACTCCATTCCCTTTCCAGCTCCCCATCCATCCTGCAGAGAGCCACCTCCATCCAGCAATAAAATACCCCACATTTACCATCCTTCAATTTGTCTGTGTGACCTGATTCTTCCTGGATGCTGGACAGGAACCCAGTACCAAGAGGGCACTGAGCTGTTTAACACTTAAGCTGTCCCTGGATGGCAGGGCTAAAGGAGCATTGTAACATCCCTGGATATCGCTGTAGGCCCAGAGCCCAAAAGTGCTTGCCCTAGCTCAAATGCGTGCTCCCCCTCCCATAAGGGGTTTGAGCATGCAGTGGCCAAACAGACGAGCCACACCCCTGTTGCAGGCCCTGCAAGGGGGGTCAGTGAACTCTCCCATTTCAATGTGAAAGATATAAATTGAGGAAAGAACTATTAGGCAAAAAGTAACTAGCACTTGATTTTGGAGGTTCTCAGCCTATCGTGATTCCAAAGGATGCCAAAATTAGAAAATGTATTGTTGCAAAAGCATACTCTGAAGAGAAGGCCAACAGTATGGCTGGACAATCTTGCTAAAGAGATTATATATGTGATTCATGGATCCAATCAACCATATCAGCTGAAGGCAGGAATAGAGATGGGTTTATCCAGGAAGGATCTTGTCTAATGACATGGACTCCCATAACACACACGAGACTGATAAGGATTTTGAGAATGTTATATCAACAGAAATACTGGCATCTTGGAGTAAAGGAGATAGATATGGGATGAAATGAAGGAAGACTGTTGGACTTCTGGAAATCTATAGGCAGGATATGAGCTGACAGGGCTACTAGACTGCAAAGACACATTAGCCTTCAAGAAAAAGGAAGAGTGAATTATGAGGGTGGCACAGAAGCTGGTGGATCACTGCAAGACCAGATGGCAGAGCATTGAGCTAAAGAGGATTGTTCCTAGGCCTTGAAATCTAATGGAATTAGCTATGCTAATTATTTATTTATTTACTTTTTTGAGATGAAATCTCATTCTGTCACGCAGGCTGGAGTGCAGTGGTACAATCTCAGCTCACTGCAACCTCCACCTGCCAGGTTCAAGCAATTCTCCTGCCTCAGCTTCCTGAGTAGCTGGGATGACAGGAACTCACCACAATGCCCCTCTAATTTTTGTATTTTAGTAGAGACGAGGAGGGGGGTTTCACCATGTTACCCAGGCTGGTCTCGAACTCCTGACCTCAAGTGATCCACTCACCTCAGCATCACAAAGTGCTGGGATTATAGGCATGAGCCACCACACCTGGCCCTGCCATGCTAAATTTTGAACTTACTTGGGACAAGAAACCACTTTATGCCTCCCATATTCATTCTTTTGGAATGGTAACGTCTTGTAAAAGGAAAATAAATCTCAGGACTCCAAAATCATTAAGCCAAAGGGAAAAGTCAAGCTGGGAACTGCATCAGGCAAACCTACCTCCCATTATATTCTTAAATAAGATAGCTACAAACAAACAAAAAAAGCTACATACATGCCTCACAATTTGTCCACTGGGACATTCCTTTTGAGCCCCAAGATGTTTACCTTAAAATGGTTCTGTTGAATTTTACCCTGACAATGTAAATTGATAGCTTATCTTCACAGGTTCTAGACAAAGAACAGAACTCAAAGTCATCCTTCTGTTCATCTGAGACAGATGCATATCTGATTGCTTTCCTAATGTAAAAATGCAGATTCACTGAGCTGACAAAGGCATAAGTAACTATTCCTCTACCCTTCTCTCACATGTAAACTGTGTATTCAGTGAAAGGTTTATCAAACGCTCAAAATAATGCAACCATTTGTCTGTTATCTACCCACACCTTTAATTTTTTTTCCTTTTCCCCCAATATCTGCCCTTTTGCCTTTAAATACTGAAGTCCACAAAATCTTCTTGGGAAAAAGGCATAGACCTGCCTTCCAGATGCATGTTCTTAACCTTGGTAAAATAAAATTTCCAAGTTAATTGAGACCTAGCTCAGATACTTTTTGGTTTACAAATTGGTAACCAGCAAGGGATTCTGAGTGGAGGTGCCCCTGACCTTTGACAAATCTTCTATTACTGCTTGGTACCAGCTTGAGATATCTTTATTGCTCAAATCAATAGGCAGATTTGCTGAGGCCTGGGAACTTCCCCCCTCCAGACAATCCCTGTAGCAGGACGAGCTGCAGACAAAATCTTTCAGACACTGAGTTGTAGAAGGAAGGGCTTTATTCAGCTGGGAGCATCGGCAAGCTACTGTCTTAAAATCCGAGCTCCTCGAGTGCACAGTTTCTGTCCTTTTTAAGGGCTCGTAACACTAAAGATTTCACATGAAAGGGTCGTGATTGATTGAGCAATCTAGGGGATATGTGACAGGGGCTTCATGCACCGGTAGTCAGAGTGAAACAGAACAGAGCAGGGAGTTTCACAGCGTTCTTCCATACAATGTCTGGAATCTATGGATAACATCGGTTGCTAAGTCATGAGTTGATTTTTAGCTACTAGGTTTAGGCCAGGCAGGCCCAGGCCTGGTTTCAGTTCTGGTTTTGGGTCTGGTGCCTGGCTGCCTGCCCTTGGTTTCACTTCCTTGTTTTTTTCTTAAAACAGGTACTGAGTATAAAACAATATAAAACAATATGAGAGGGTCCGTCTCTTCCCTCACCCTGATCTCCCCAAATTTGGTCGATATCTAAGGTTTTTTTTTGCTGTACAACTCCTTTTCTGGAGTTTTACTCACTTTCAACAAGGAAGGTGAGTTTTCCTGCTTCCATGATGATGGAGGGCAGGCAACTCCTTTCTGGAGTTTCAGCTCAATTCCAACAGGGAAGGCGAGTTGGAGATTTTTTCCTGCTTATAGGCTGGTAGAGAGCAGTGTTGAGCCTGGACTCCATTCCTAGGTAAGTAGCTGAATTGGGGTTTTATCTTGAAAATTCTCCTTAATGACCTAAAGTTAAGATTAACAACCAGCAGCTCTTAATTTCTCCTTACCATTAGAGTGCTCAGGAATTGTATACATAGTATGATCATTTGTTTGTTTTGCTAAACTGTTTTTTCATTTATTTGATTGTTTTGTTGTTTTGGTCTTTTTCCCATTGGATTTGACTAACTCTACCCAACTATATCAAATGTGAAGGAAAGTTACAAATGGTGAGGAACAACGCCTCTGCATTGGGTAAATTCCTGCAGCTGGGGGGAAAAAGGGAAAAGGATAAACAGCCATCAACAGGAAAAAAGAAACATTTTGACTACCTGAGGGGCTTTATTTACATAACAAGGCCACCTTTTGCTAGCCAAGCCAAACTGTGCTCCACACTGCAGTTCTGTAGCTAAGGTTTTGCCCTTTTTTCCACCATAACAGCCTGGGTTTGGTTCCTAAATCAAGTTCTTTCTGGTTTGATATTTGTGTTATTTTTGAAATATCAGCAATTTGTTCCAGCTAAAATAGGGTAGTGAGATTTAGAAGAATTTTTTAAGAGCTTAGTGGCTAAAAGTCAGTTTAATTAAAAGCTAATATCCACGATGTGTGTGTGTGTATATTTAAAATGCCTTTATGGTTTTTTGTTTTGTTTTGTTTGTTTGAGAAGGAGTTTCACTCTTGTTGCCCAGGCTGGAGTGCAATGGTGCGATCTTGGCTCACTGCAACCTCCACCTCCCGGGTTCAAGCAATTCTCCTGCCTCGGCCTCCCAAATAGCTGGGATTACAGGCATACGACACCACACCCAGTTAATTTTGTATTTTTAGTAGAGATGGGATTTCTCCATGTTGGTCAGGCTGGTCTCAAACTCCCGACAACCTCAGGTAATCTGCCTTCCTCAGCCTCCCAAAATGCTGGGATTACAGGCGTAAGCCACCGTGCCTGGCCTGTTTTTTTTTTTCTCTCCTAGTACCTTGTTTTTTGAGAAAAAGGTTTTTTCCTTCTCAGTCAAATGAATTCTGTTTTCTCCATTTACTTCTGCCTATCTCTCCTTTCTCTTGTTCCCCTCTGCTGCATGAGGGACCCAAAATAGTTTCTAACAGCCTGTAATTCCTTAAATAAAACAGAGAAGGCACTAGAGTCCTTTTTGAGGAGAAACATCTGTTTTTCCTTATGGAACCCCAAGAGTCTAAACAGACAAGTTCCTCTCAGATCTTAAACTGCTTGCTTTTGTACTGTGTTACCTGATTTTTGGACTAAGTTATTACAACAGAGGCTACTCTTCGGGTGTTTAAGATAAGAAAAGGTATACTTTAGACACTTAGAGGAAAGTCTTTGTAACAAAGTGCAGTGCAAATGCATCACATGGTCTAGAATCATGATAATTCTATCTTTTGGAGATCCAGGATTCAGCGTGGGCTCTGCCCAGAGCTGAGATCCAGTTAAAAGCTAGAGACTAGGCTGGGCACAGTGGCTCATGCCTGTAATCCCAGCACTTTGGGAGGCCAAGGTGGGCAGATCACGAGGTCAGGAGTTCAAGACCAACCTGGCCAACATGGTAAAACCCCATCTCTACTAAAAATACAAAAATTAGCGGGGCATGGTGGCAAGTGCCTGTAATCCCAGACACTTGGGAGGCTGAGGGCATGCCCAGCCGATGCTACACTTTTAAACAGCCAGATGTCATGATTACTCACTATCATTAGAACAAAACTAGAGGGGAAATCTGCCCCTATGATCTAATCGCCTCTCACCAGGCCCCATCTCCAACACTGGGGACTACAATTTGATATGCATTTGCAATATCAATTGCTGCATGCCAAGTTCTCTCTGTTTTGGGCCTCTGTAATAGTCACAATGTCAGGTACTGCTGGTGCCAAAGGTGGTATTATGCATTGAGCTGCCTAAAGTCAGTGGTAAGTCTCCAAGAAACCAAGGTCTTGTGCACAGGCCAGATGGGGCTATTGAATGGAGAAACAGTCTCATGAAACATTTTGGCTTCCTTAAGCTCAGCAATGATGGCAATTATTCTTTTTCTCCCCTAGGCAGCTGACATTGTTTTTTGGGAAACAACAGTACTAGGTGTTGGTCATCAGATGGGTCCATGGTCTTCTATATTTCTCACTAAGATGGCCATAACTATTGCAATTCCTGTCAGGGCTTGGAGGCAAAGGCAAGTGGGGCTGCACATGGAAAACACATCACTACCAATATTTCATTCAGTAGTGGGGGCCATGACAACGGAGGTTAGTAGGAGCCCAAAGTCAGAGAACACGATCTGTTTTCTCCTCATCTTGATGCAAGGGTTTGTGGGGATCACAGTCACCTGTGTACTGGTATCTAAAAGGCCTAAGAAGTGCAATTCCTCTCCACTGTTCAGCTGAACTCTAACCTTGGCATAGGGCCTCTGGGTCCCCTGAGTACAGAAGGATCTTGTTTATAACCCCTAAAATCTTTGGATTTTTGTTTGTAACCCCTAATCTTGTTTATATTTGAAAGCTGAGTGTCAGAGCAAAAGTTGCTCAGGATCTCTGATTTGTCTCCAAATCCACCAGGAGAGGTGGAAGGCCATCACTGTGCAGACTCTAGCGGGACCACTTATCAAATCCCCATGGCCTGGTACTTGGCCCTGAATTTTTTAGTGGGGAGCCCATCAATCTGCTTTCGTGGTTCCATTATTGAGTAATCAGACTCAGAGATCTCTTTGGGAAGGCCCTTGCCCAGATAGTCCAGAAGAGGGCACTCAAGTACTATTTTTATGCTCCTTTTTTGGAGGGGAGGGGTCAAATTTTGCTATTTTATCGGAAGCCACTTCTTCTGTGCCTGAGAATTTCTCAGTTAAGATCTGGATCACACTGCAGATTGATGGACTTGACCTCAGGAGGTGGCTTAATTGGGCTTGACAACAAGCAGGAGCAGCATGAACAAACCCGTAAATCTAAGTCTGGTTAATCTTCTCATCTACTGTTCCCACTCCCTCGTAGTAGACCCAAGAGACCACCAGGAGGGCTGCAGGACCTCCATAGTCTCTGCGAAGGTGGTTGAGACATGTTTTTCAGTGACTAGGTACTCATTATGTGTGGACCAAATCTGTCAGAGACCAAACAGTACCCAGCTGAGGAAAGAGATGGTCGTTGGTATACATACACTCTCATCTCCCCACCTTGCTCCTCCTCCTCAGAGAAAGTGGCCACTATCAAGGCGCTATGGAGGAGGGGGTCTGTAGTGATGTACCCCTCAAGGAGCCACTTTCCTTTATGAAGTTTATTTAACAAGATTACCTTTTTCGTAATGGAAGCAAACTAGCCAAGTCTCTGTGGTTTCTTCCCCTAAGCAAGTCTTCCTTCTGGCTTGGCTGCTGGGCATTGACCCTATCTAGTGAGATCACTGGACAAAGTGATTCTAAAGAGCTCTACATTATTTTTATTAGAAGCATGAGTCTCAGTAACATGCTGCATGGCATGTTGTCCGTCAGCCCCAGGGAACTGCTTAGATCTAGGAATAGTTTTGGGGTACAAGTCAGTTTACAGGGTCTCCAACGACTTCTGGCCCCATCATCAGAGAACAGTGTCCAGGGAATTGTTCCTGTGGCTTCTTAGAGCCCCTCTGCTGGATCTCTTATTTGATCCACTAGGTTATCTCAGCCGAGGTGATGGGGATAAACAGGAGGACCGATGGTTACCTTGGAACCAAAAGCTTTTATAAACAATTTTCTATCATCCTCCAAGTATACCCTGTGACTTACAATAGCAATGCCTGAGACCTGCTGGCATGGCTGGTAAAGTGCCACGTGAGGTCTGCTAGCACTTCGCAGGACTCACTGGCAGAGTGCCCGGTCAGATCCTCTGACTCTGGCAAATAATCCATTAGCATCCTCCAGGAGTGCCCTGCAAGGTCTGCTTACACCCATCATTAGTGAATTGCCCCACGAGATTTTCAGGCTCTTTGCTCTTCAAAAACGACATTGTGCATAATCAACTACCCAGCTTGCCATTCCAATTTTTCAAGAGCTCAGCTGAGCTAGAGAGAGCTGAGCTGCTGGGTGTCAGAGTAGTCGATTAAGACGAGTCAAAATAAAAGTAACAGTCAGACTCTAATAACTGCCTTTGATAGTATAAGCAAGGGACTGAACCAGAAAAAGTACCGACTCCTCCATTATTCCATTTTTCCACATGGAGTGGCTCCAACAGGGGTCTGATGGATTAGCACAGATGCAGGGCATCATCATCTCACTGTTAAGGGAGCCCTGAACAAGAGGCTTCTGCCATTTTATGGACCCAGGGGCAGGAGGAGGTGACAGGGAAGGGCTAGGAGTAGAAAAGTACTGAGTACTGAGTCAGCTTGAAGAAAAAAATATTTTTAGGCATCCCCCACTCCCACCATGGCAACAAGAGGTCTTAGCTCAGGTGCTTGAGAAAGGCCTCTGCCAAAGGCTCCTGATAAGGCGGACTCCAAATGGAGGCATCTGGTCTAGGAATGCCGACACGTGTGAGAGCATGATCAGTTAGGGACGTCTGAGTCCTTGACTGCAACTCCATTCACAGACTGCAATGCACGGCTGTGCATCAAGTCTGATGTGGGGAGGGCACGTCCCCCCATGATCCCTGCCAGGTAAAGCTTTTGTAATTGCCTATGGCGAGGCCTGAAAGATCACCCCTAGGTTTTTGGCCAAGAGTTGAATTCACTCTCTCCAGTGGTCCTAGCACTTCCTGTGAGAGGTCTTGCTGTCATTGTCTCTAAAAGCATGAAACAAAGGAAGTCAGATCTCTGCCCCTTTGGAATGCAGCTACTGTGGGGCTAGGTGTTTCTAGTTTCCATTACAGAAATACTGAATCCACCCGTGCCCCTACCACACCCACACAGGGAACTCAGGAGAAGGGGAGGCAGGGCTGTGGTTTCTGGCCTGCTGTGGCACTAGAAGGTTCATAGCAGTGAGTCTGATCGGCTTTCTGGGTGTCAGACCAGACGGAAGAACCAAAGCCAGTCACCATCATCAGTAGTATTCTAGCTCTGGAGCTTACGTGTTCACCAATGACAGTGTCTGCCCAAATCTTCCTTCTGGCTTGGCTGCTGGGCATTGACCCTACCTAGTGGAAGCTTAGGACACACCTATCCCTGGAATTCTGGGCAAATTCTCCCAGCTCAGGAGAGTGGTGGGCTGTTTTTGGTTCCTCTGCTTTTTAAATTCTATCTGTTATGGTTAGTATCAGGCCTCTGAGCCCAAGCTAAGCCATCGTAACCCCTGTGACCTGCACATATACATCCAGATGGCCTGAAGCAAGTGAAGAATCACAAAAGAAGTGAAAATGGCCGGTTCCTGCCTTAACTGATGACATGCCACCATTGTGATTTGTTCCTGCCCCACCTTAACTGAGCAATTAACCTTGTGAAATTCCTTCACCTGGCTGCAAACCTCCCCCACTGAGCACCTTGTGGCCCCTGCCCCTGCCCATAAGAGAAAAACCCACTTTGATTGTAATTTTTCACTACCTACCCAAATCCTATAAAACAGCCCCACCCACCCCTATCTCCCTTCACTGACTCTCTTTTTGGACTCAGCCCGCCTGCA
Organism: Pan troglodytes; assembly: GCF_028858775.2. Classification (NCBI taxonomy): domain Eukaryota; kingdom Metazoa; phylum Chordata; class Mammalia; order Primates; family Hominidae; genus Pan; species Pan troglodytes. The sequence continues at coordinate 117,580,088 of NC_072421.2, forward strand.
CCCAGGTAAAATAAACAGCCCCGTTGCTCACACAAAGCCTGTTTGGTGGTCTCTTCACATGGACGTGCATGAAATTTAGTCCCTTAATCATCATCACTGTGGAAGACAATGTTTATTAAACACCTACAGCATGGCAGGCCTTGTTCTGAGTGTTCTACTTGAATCTCTTCATTTCATCTTCTTTTCAGCCCTATGAACTAATTACTGTGAAAATTCCATTGTACAGATGAGGCTCAGAAAGCTAAAACAACCTGCCTAAAGTCACAAATCCAGTAAGTGGCAGATCTGTGACTTGAAACCCTCTGTCTGCATTGAGAGTCTCTGTTCCTCCTATTGAGCCACACTGACTCCCATACTTCTGAAACCGCCTTTGCAAAATTATGACTAAGACAGTGAAAGAGATTTAACTTAACCAACTCCATTTTGCTTCTAACCTCCAAGCTGTCCTTGTTCATTCCTGGGCGTAGGCCCAACTAATCTTGGAAAAAACTTAGTTTATAGTTTAAACAAAGATGGTAATAGCCTTTCCCAAAGCAGACTTCCTTCTTGCCTGGGAACTAGATTGCCTTTGTAGGACCAACATTGGCCACAAGATTAGAAATTACAGTTTAGGAGTCATGCAGCTGGAGGCTACAAGATTCTAACCCTTCCTAAACTGCTCCTAAGATCAGTGGTTGAGATATTTTGTAAACCCTGCACTTGAGGGATCAGCTGGCACCACCCAAATGGATAAACTGGCTCATCTGATCTTGTGGCCGCCACCCAGGAACTGACTCAGCACAAGAAGACAGCTTCGACTCGCTATGATTTCATCTCTGACCAATCAGCACTCCTGGCTCACTGGCTTCCCCCCACCCACCAAGTTATCCTTAAAAACTCTGCTCCCTGAATGCTCGAGAAGACTGATTTAAGTAATAATAAAACTCCAGTCTCCCACACAGCCGGTTCTGCATGAATTACTCTTTCTCTATTGCAATTCCCCTGTGTTTATAAATCGGCTCTGCCTAGGCAGTGGGCAAGGTAAACCCCTTGGGCAGTTACACTTCTTCCTCCCACCTCAGTGCCCTGACCCCTCCATGCCATCTCAGCAGCATGATGTTTACATATGGGTCCTAGATTTGTGTAGTGTTTTCCAGGCAGCAAGCTTAGTATTTCTTCCTGGATACAGAGGACATTTAACGAAGCACTTCCCTTTCTGTATTGCAATTAAGACCAATTGTCTTAAGGTGGGAAACTACTCCACATACAAAGCATAGTGGTTAAAGGCAGGGGTTCTGATACTTGGAGATGTCAGGGACTAATAAAGTTAATAAAATTGGGTCCTGACATAGGTTATTATCTTTTTATTTCACTAATTAAGGACATTTAAAACAACACCATTTACACTACTATTAAAATAATAGTAGACTGAACATGGTTGCTCACACCTGTAATCCCAGCACTTTGGGAGGCCGAGGCAGGAGGATCACTTGAGGTCAGGAGTTTGAGACCAGCCCGGGCAACATAGGAAGAACTAGTCTCCACACATAATAAAAAAGTTAGCTGGGTGTGGTGGTGTGTGCCTGTGGTCCCAGCTACTTGGGAGGCTAAGGCAGGAGGAGTACTTGAGCCTGGGAGGTTGAGGCTGCAGTGAGCTGTGATTGCACCACTGCACTCCAGCCTGGGTGACAGAGTGAGGCTGAAACGGCTTTTGCAAAAATTACAACACTGAGAAAATTATAGCAGTGAAAGAGATCTGATCATGCCAAAGTCCCATCGTGCCTTTGGCCTTCAAGCTGCCCCTAATTATTCCTGGGTTAGGCCAAGCTAACTTGGAGAGACATTTAGTTTATACTTTAAATGATAATAGCCCTTTCCCAAAATTCAACTGCCTTTGTAAAGCTAATGAGAGACCACCAGGCTAGGGGGATAGAGGAGCCTAAATTCTGCTAAGGTGTAGACATAAACGATTGCCAGCTATTGTTCTGGAGGTCACAAGATATGCTACTTCCCCAATTACTCCTCCAGATAACATTACTATTGTAGAACCTAAGACTGGCCTTTTGAGATATCTTTTCAGATTTGTTTGCCTGTCTGACACCAATGGCTTCACCTGGACCTGCCAGCCACTCCTGTGGCCCCACCCAGAAGATATTCAGTGGGCAGAAGGACCATTCCTGCACCCTTATGATTGCACCCCCAACCAATCAGCAGCAAGCACCCATTGCTTAGCCACCCTAACTCCCTCCCTAAAACTATCTTTGGAAAACCCTACCCCTAAATGCTCAAGAAGATTGATTTGAGTAACAATTCTATCTCCCATGTGGCGTGGCCAGCCTTGCATCAATTAAATTCTTTTATTTACTACCATGCCATGGTCTTCATTTGTGCAGCAGGCAGGAAGAACCCATCAGGTGGTTACAATCCTGTCTCAAAATATTTAATAACAGAAATAATATCTAAACCTTGCAAAGAAAGATTACAATGTGGCAGGTTCTGCTCTCAGTCTTTCAATGAAATATCTGATTCAATCCTCATAAAAATCCTGTTCAGTAAGCTTGTTATCCCCATTTTATAGGCAAGGAAATTGAAGAAAAAGAAACAATATGTAAATTGCTTCTGCCTCTGCTGATAACCATTATAGTTAGCATACTATAATATACTGTCTCTCTCTTTCATAAAAGACAAGAGTAACCTTTAGGCCCACAAGGGAGGCCCTGATCTCAGAATTTAGGAATAGCCAAGTAAAACACAGACACCTCTGAGTTTGAGTCTTGGGAAAATGAGCATTGTGTCTGTTTCCTGAAATTTAAGATGAAAACACTAATATCTGTTGTGAGGAGTAAATGACAACAAATACCGAGTATTTACACAGTAACTGGCACATAAGAACCTCCGAATACATACCAGCTGTAAGGCTTATTGTCACTCTTCCTCCTTGCACAGCCCTATGAGTTCATCTCTTGCTGGGAAGAAGCTGAGTATGGATACTACAGACTGGTCCTGTTATTGAGGTCAGATAAATTTGATGTTCCTCCTTCCCTCACTCTCTCCCATTTCCTCCTCCTTGACCGAACTGAAACGGGCAGAAATATTTGGGCTTTACTTCCCATTGGTTGAAATTGTTGCTATAACAGCATTCATAAGCATTCTTTCTGGGAACCCTGGGTAAGAGCTGCTTGAAGACTTCTGAGGCTTCTTCAGCTACTGCTGCTGGTACTCCAAACAACGATCTGATCATTCATGTATCAGAGTTTGTTAGGAATGGGGACTGTCTACAAAAAAAAGTACCTACAGTGGTTCTCCCCATTCATCACCAAGACCCCACACTTGACCATGCTCCCAGCTCTTTCTGCCCATTCTGCCTACCTAGCATCTTATTAGGAAGGTACAGATAAAAAAAGAGCTAGAAAAGGTCATTGGGAGGATCAAGAATGATTTGTCCCCACAGATATGTAAGGATAAAATCCTAGTGTTTTCCTTCTCCCGTTGGAACACAGAGCTCCATGGAGAAAGTTCTAAAGAGGGTCTTCCCATGGACAAAGACTTCACCTTAATTGCTTGGTGTTGGCGGTCATGATTTTGACTCCTGGTTAATTCATCAAGAGCCATTTTGCCAAAATCCAAGTCACAGAATGACCAAGTGAACAAGTGAGCCATTCTTGGAGCAATCAAGTTACCAATGACTAGTTCATGCAAGCTTAAGAAATTAACTGATTTACAAAACACTTTGTTGTTTTTGCAGAGTTTACTACAATTTACTTTGAGTGAATGGGCATGGCATAAGGGCTATGGAGAGCCAGGTCTATAATGTTCTGTGCCTTCAGACATATCCTCTCCCATCGGTCGGTCTTTCCCCAGTCTGGAATGGGCAGTTTCAGGAGACTGTTTTCCCCCAGTAGATGACCCTCTCTCCCATCCCCAACCCACAGCTACAGCAACAGGAACTTAGCTGAAGCCATCCAGCTGACGCCCAAGACCATTCCAGTCAATGAACTAAGGACAAGCGTATGAGTGTCCCCCCACCCCCATCCCAACCCCATGCTCCAGACCTACCCTCATGGCCACTGAGTGGGACACTGGAAACTTTGCCTTCCTGAGAGAATGGGGCTCTCTCTGAGAGTGGGAACATCTCTGTTGTCTTGGCTCCCAGACTGCTGCCACCACAGTGCAACCACCCAAAGCAAAGGGAATCATGGAAGCTATTTCACGTATGCTGACAAAGCCCTGCCCCAGTCCTAGGGGACCTCCCACCAATGTGAAGAGGTGTGTGTGTGTGTAATACAATTGTGGGGTTTTTTTTCTTTTTTTTTATTGTACTTTAAGTTTTAGGGTACATGTGCACAACACGCAGGTTTGTTACATATGTATACATGTGCCATGTTGGTGTGCCGCACCCATTAACTCGTCATTTAACATTCGGTATATCTCCTAATGCTATCCCTCCCCCCTCCCCCCACCCCACAACAGGCCCCGGTGTGTGATGTTCCCCTTCCTGTGTCCATGTGTTCTCATTGTTCAATTCCCACCTATGAGTGAGAATATGCGGTGTTTGGTTTTTGGCCTTGTGATAGTTTGCTGAGAATGATGGTTTCCAGCTTTATCCATGTCCCTGCAAAGGACATGAACTCATCATTTTTTATGGCTGCATAGTATTCCATGGTGTATATGTGCCACGTTTTCTTAATCCAGTCTATCATTGTTGGACATTTGGCTTGGTTCCAAGTCTTTGCTATTGTGAATAGTGCCACAATAAACATACGTGTGCATGTGTCTTTAGAGCAGCATGACTTATAATCCTTTGTGTATATACCCAGTAATGGGATGGCTGGGTCAAATGGTATTTCTAGTTCTAGATCCCTGAGGAATCGCCACACTGTCTTCCACAATGGTTGAACTAGTTTACAGTCTCACCAACAGTGTAAAACTGTTCCTATTTCTCCACATCCTCTCCAGCACCTGTTGTTTCCTGACTTTTTAATGATCGCCATTCTAACTGGTGTGAGATGGTATCTCGTTGTGGTTTTAATTTGCATTTCTCTGATGGCCAGTGATGATGAGCATTTTTTCATGTGTCTTTTGGCTGCATAAATGTCTTCTTTCAAGAAGTGTCTGTTCATATCCTTTGCTCATTTTTGATGGGTTGTTTTTTTCTTGTAAATTTGTTTGAGTTCATTGTAGATTCTGGATATTAGCCCTTTGTCAGATGAGTAGATTGCAAAAATTTTCTCCCATTCTGTAGGTTGCCTGTTCACTCTGATGGTAGTTTCTTTTGCCGTGCAGAAGCTCTTTGGTTTAATGAGATCCCATTTGTCAATTTTGGCTTTTGTTGCCATTGCTTTTTGTGTTTTAGACATGAAGTCCTTGACCATGCCTATGTCCTGAATGGTATTGCCTGGTTTTCTTCTAGGGTTTTTATGGTTTTAGGTCTAACATTTAAGTCTTTAATCCATCTTGAATTAATTTTTATATAAGGTGTAAGGAAGGGATCCAGTTTCAGCTTTCTACATATGGCAAGCCAGTTTTCCCAGCACCATTTATTAAATAGGGAATCCTTTCCCCATTTCTTGTTTTTGTCAGGTTTGTCAAAGATCAGATAGTTGTAGATATGCGGCATTATTTCTGAGGACTCTGTTCTGTTCCATTGGTCTATATCTCTGTTTTGGTACCAGTACCATGCTGTTTTGGTTACTGTAGCCTTGTAGTACAGTTTGAAGTCAGGTAGCATGATGCCTCCAGCTTTGTTCTTTTGGCTTAGGATTGACTTGGCAATGCAAGCTCTTTTTTGGTTCCATATGAACTTTAAAGTAGTTTTTTCCAATTCTGTGAAGAAAGTCATTAGTAGCTTGATGGGGATGGCATTGAATCTATAAATTACCTTGGGCAGTATGGCCATTTTCACGATATTGATTCTTCCTACCCATGAGCATGGAATGTTCTTCCATTTGTTTGTATCCTCTTTTATTTCATTGAGCAGTGGTTTGTAGTTCTGCTTGAAGAGGTCCTTCACATCCCTTGTAAGTTGGATTCCTAGGTAGTTTATTCTCTTTGAAGTAATTGTGAATGGGAGTTCACTCATGATTTGGCTCTCTGTTTGTCTGTTATTAGTGTATAAGAATGCTTGTGATTTTTGCACATTGATTTTGTATCCTGAGACTTTGCTGAAGTTGCCTATCAGCTTCAGGAGATTTGGGGCTGAGACGATGGGGTTTTCTAAATATACAATCATGTCATCTGCAAACAGGGACAATTTGACTTCCTCTTTTCCTAATTGAATACCCTTTATTTCCTTCTCCTGCCTGATTGCCCTGGCCAGAACTTCCAACACTATATTGAATAGGAGTGGTGAGAGAGGGCATTCCTGTCTTGTGCCAGTTTTCAAAGGGAATGCTTCCAGTTTTTGCCCATTCAGTATGATATTGGCTGTGGGTCTGTCATAGATAGCTCTTATTATTTTGAGATACATCCCATCAATACCTAATTTATTGAGAGTTTTTAGCATGAAGGGCTGTTGAATTTTGTCAAAGGCCTTTTCTGCATCTATTGAGATAATCATGTGGTTTTTGTCATTGGTTCTGTTTATATGCTGGATTACGTTTATTGATTTGCGTATGTTGAACCAGCCTTGCATCCCAGGGATGAAGCCCACTTGATCATGGTGGATAAGCTTTTTGATGTGCTGCTGGATTCGGTTTGCCAGTATTTTATTGAGGATTTTTGCATCGATGTTCATCAGGGATATTGGTCTAAAATTCTCTTTTTTTGTTGTGTCTCTGCCAGGCTTTGGTATCAGCATGATGCTGGCCTCATAAAATGAGTTAGGGAGGATTCCCTCTTTTTCTATTGATTGGAACAGTTTCAGAAGGAATGGTACCAGCTCCTCCTTGTCCCTCTGGTAGAATTCGGCCGTGAATCCATCTGGTCCTGGACTTTTTTTGGTTGGTAAGCTATTAATTATTGCCTCAATTTCAGAGCCTGTTATTGGTCTATTCAGAGATTCAACTTCTTCCTGGTTTAGTCTTGGGAGGGTGTAGGTGTCATGGAATTTTTCCATTTCTTCTAGATTTTCCAGTTTATTGGCGTAGAGGTGTTTATAGTATTCTCTGATGGCAGTTTGTATTTCTGTGGGATCAGTGGTGATATCCCCTTTATCATTTTTTATTGCATCTATTTGATTCTCCTCTTTTATTCTTTATTAGTCTTGCTAGCGGTCTATCAACTTTGTTGATCTTTTCAAAAAACCAGCTCCTGGATTCGTTGATTTTTTGAAGGGTTTTTTGTGTCTCTATTTCCTTCAGTTCTGCTCTGATCTTAGTTATTTCTTGCCTTCTGCTAGCTTTTGAATGTGTTTGCTCTTGCTTCTCTAGTTCTTTTAATTGTGATGTTAGGGTGTCAATTTTAGATCTTTCCTGCTTTCTCTTGTGGGCATTTAGTGCTATAAATTTCCCTCTACACACTGTTTTGAATGTGTCCCAGAGATTCTGGTATGTTGTGTCTTTGTTCTCGTTGGTTTCAAAGAACATCTTTATTTCTGCCTTCATTTCATTATGTACCCAGTAGTCATTCAGGAGCAGGTTGTTCAGTTTCCATGTAGTTGTGTGGTTTCGAGTGAGTTTCTTAATCCTGAGTTCTAGTTTGATTGCACTGTGGTCTGAGAGACAGTTTGTTATAATTTCCGTTCTTTTACATTTGCTGAGGAGTGCTTTACTTCGAACTATGTGGTCAATTTTGGAATAGGTGTGGTGTGGTGCTGAAAAGAATGTGTATTCTGTTGATTTGGGGTGGAGAGTTCTGTAGATGTCTATTAGGTCCGCTTCGTGCAGAGCTGAGTTCAATTCCTGGATATCCTTGTTAATTTTCTGTCTCATTGATCTGTCTAATGTTGACAGTGGGGTGTTAAAGTCTTGGAGTCTAAGTCTCTTTGTCGGTCTCTAAGGACTTGCTTTATGAATCTGGGTGCTCCTGTATTGGGTGCATATATATTTAGGATAGTTAGCTCTTCTTGTTGAATTGATCCCTTTACCATTATGTAATGGCCTTCTTTGTCTCTTTTGATCTTTGTTGGTTTAAAGTCTGTTTTATCAGAGAATAGGGTTGCAACCCCTGCCTTTTTTTGTTTTCCATTTGCTTGGTAGATCTTCCTCCATCCCTTTATTTTGAGCCTATGTGTGTCTCTGCACGTGAGATGTGTTTCCTGAATACAGCATACTGATGGGTCTTGACTCTTTATCCAGTTTGCCAGTCTGTGTCTTTTAAATGGAGCATTTAGCCCATTTACATTTAAGGTTAATATTGTTATGTGTGAATTTGATCCTGTCATTATAATGTTAGCTGGTTATTTTGCTCGTTATTTGATGCAGTTTCTTCCTAGCCTCCATGGTCTTTACAATTTGGCAGTGTTTTTGCAGTGGCTGGTAGTGGTTGTTCCTTTCCATGTTTAGTGCTTCCTTCAGGAGCTCTTTTAGGGCAGGCCTGGTGGTGACAAAATCTCTCAGTATTTTGCTCGTCTGTAAAGGATTTTATTTCTCCTTCACTTATGAAGCTTAGTTTGGCTGGATGTGAAATTCTGGGTTGAAAATTCTTTTCTTTAAGAATGTTGAATATTGGCCCCCACTCTCTTCTGGCTTGTAGAGTTTCTGCCAAGAGATCAGCTGTTAGTCTGATGGGCTTCCCTTTGTGGATAACCCGACCTTTCTCTCTGGCTGCCCTTAACATTTTTTCCTTCATTTCAACTTTGGTGAATCTGACAATTATGTGTCTTGGAGTTGCTCTTCTCGAGGAGTATCTTTGTGGCGTTCTCTGTATTTCCTGAATTTGAATATTGGCCTGCCTTACTAGATTGGGGAAGTTCTCTTGGATAATATCCTGCAGAGTGTTTTCCAACTTGGTTCCATTCTCCCCGTCACTTTCAGGTACACCAATCAGACGTAGATTTGGTCTTTTCACATAGTCCCATATTTCTTGGAGGCTTTGTTCATTTCTTTTTATTCTTTTTTCTCTAAACTTCTCTTCTCGCTTCATTTCATTCATTTGATCTTCCATCACTGATACCCTTTCTTCCAGTTGATGGAATCAGCTACTGAGGCTTGTGCATTCATCATGTAGTTCTCGCGCTGTGGTTTTCAGCTCCATCAGGTCCTTTAAGGACTTCTCTGCATTGGTTATTCTAGTTAGCCATTTGTCTAATTTTTTTTCAAGGTTTTTAACTTCTTTGCCATGGGTTCGAACTTCCTCCTTTAGCTCAGAGTAGTTTGATTGTCTGAAGCCTTCTTCTCTCAAGTCATCAAAGTCATTCTCCATCCAGCTTTGTTCCATTGCTGGTGAGGAGCTGCGTTCCTTTGGAGGAGGAGAGGCGCTCTGATTTTTAGAGTTTCCAGTTTTTCTGCTCTGTTTTTTCCCCATCTTTGTGGTTTTATCTACCTTTGGTCTTTGATGATGGTGACGTACAAATGGGGTTTTGGTGTGGATGTCCTTTCTGTTTGTTGGTTTTCCTTCTAACAGTCAGGACCCTCAGCCGCAGGTCTTTTGGAGTTTGCTGGATGTCCACTCCAGACCCTGTTTGCCTGGGTATCAGCAGCAGAGGCTCCAGAACAGCGGATATTGGTGAACAGAAAATGTTGCTGCCTGATAATTCCTCTGGAAGTTTCATCTCAGGAGAGTACCCAGCCGTGTGAGGTGTCAGTCTGCCCCTACTGGGGGGTGCCTCCCAGTTAGGCTACTCGGGGGTCAGGGACCCACTTGAGGAGGCAGTCTGTCCGTTCTCCGATCTCAAGCTGCATGCTGGGAGAACCACTACTCTCTTCAAAGCTGTCAGACAGGGACGTTTAAGTCTGCAGAAGTTTCTGCTGCCTTTTGTTCAGCTATGCCCTGCCCCCAGAGGTGGAGTCTACAGAGGCAGGTAGGCCTCCTTGAGCTGCGGTGGGCTCAACCCAGTTCGAGCTTCCTGGCCGCTTTGTTTACCTACTGGAGCCTCAGCAATGGCAGGCGCCCCTCCCCCAGCCTCACTGCCGCCTTGCAGTTTGATCTCAGACTGCTGTGCTAGCAATGAGCGAGGCTCCGTGGGCGTAGGACCCTCCGAGTCAGGCGCGGGACATAATCTCCTGGTGTGCTGTTTGCTAAGACCATTGGAAAAGCGCAGTATTAGGGTGGGAGTGACCTGATTTTCCAGGTGCCATCTGTCACCCCTTTCTTTGACTAGGAAAGGGAATTCCCCGACCCCTTGCGCTTCCCGGGTGAGGCGATGCCTCGCCCTGCTTCGGCTCATACTCGGTGCGCTGCACCCACTGTCCTGTACCCACTGCCTGACACTCTCCAGTGAGATGAAACCAGTACCTCAGTTGGGAATGCAGAAATCACCCATCTTCTGCGTCGCTCACGCTGGGAGCTGTAGACTGGAGCTGTTCCTATTCGGCCATCTTGGCTCCACCAATTGTGGGTTTTGTTTTCTTCAGTGCCATCTTGACCCAATTTTGAGGCCCTGGCTAGAGGCTAGTCAGTTCCTCTTCTTGAGCAGCTGATTAAATCCACATCTCAACCATTTCCCTTATGGGGCTCTCACATTCCTGGCAACTATGTACCTGCCCTAATCACCACAGGGATAGGTACCAGACAACTAGGGACAGCCCTTTTGCCTAAGTTTCAAATTAACAAATCCACAGGGAGCCCATGAAACCTCCCTTGCCATACCTGGGCTGCCTCCTACAGGTATAGCTCTATCCTGCGTTACAACTTCAGGTGTGGCTCTACCTGGCAGCCTTCTCTCATTTGGAGCTGTAAGTAACAAAGAGTTCTGCCTTTCATCTATCTGAATATATTTATGTGGTATCCTTCCATCCAAGGAACCTATGTTCCTGTCTAACATTTTATAATTATGAAACAATATGGGCATAAAGAGGACAATAAGGGAATCTAGTCCCCTGCTTGTTTCTGATTTTACATGAGGCTCTCCAAATTTAAGGTGGGTAGGGGACCATAAGTGGATATAAATACAATTGCCAACAACCCACAAATGTGGCTCTGGGCACTATGTCAATGAGTTAGCCCTGCTTCACAAGGAACAGCTCCAGTTAAGTAAAAGATTGCTGTTTAATACCACCAAGTCACCCTTGAATTCTTTCCTGGGCAAAGCCAAGAACTCTCCCAGGCTAAGCCCCAGTTTGGGGGCTTGCCTGCCCCACGTCATCTGAACATATACTCCAAGTAATTTTCTAGGTTTAACAGAATTTCAATTAACACAGAAAGATAAGCAAGAAAACACATGATCGATCTAAAAATAAGTATGGAATTCATTTAACTACATATTTATTAGAAAGACAAAACATTAATCTTTAAGACTGACGATGACTGAAAAATGAAATACTAGTCAATCAAAAAGAGATGTCTGAAGTAGCTGTTGGCATATATGACATTAACAGGTGCCAAATATATATGTAGAATGATGGAAGAAATATTGTTTTTCTTGTTTTGAAAAAAGAAGAATGGCTTCTGATTGCTTCTGAATGCGAGTACATGAAATTGCAGGAAATACTCCACAAAGTAGTTGTATATATACTGTTACATAAACCATATCAATATACTGAAACACTAAACAAAATATGCATATCTTGGAATGATGGGATTCAAACAAGCAGACCTATGGCTGTATTCAAGCTTTGATCATGTCTTACTTTTTAACACGTGAGACTTCCAAATCCCAGTGATACTGTGAGTTCACAAACTGCTTAGCATTCACCGAGGCAAAGGAAAATGGCTTTATCTTTTGAAAAAGATGTCTTAATCCACAGTTAACATTTTTTTTAAGAGAGAGGATCTCACTCTGTTGCCCATGCTGGAGTGCAGTAGCGCGATCATAGCTTATTACAGCCTCGAACTTCTGGGTTCAAGTGACACTATTAACATTATTTTCTAAAACAACTTTTTTTCATTTTTCCTTTCTTATTATATTCATTGTATATATGTTGCCTTACTTCCTAACAGACAATAAATGGATGGGTTAATGATTATAAAGAAAACATGGCAGCACAGAAAAGGGAATCTAATGAGCAAATAGAAGAATGAAAGAAAAATATCTAGTACATACCCAGCAGTCTATTCTGTTTAATTTGTATCCAGAAATATTGTGTACTTATATATTAAAATGAATCCTTAATTCAGCATAATACCCAAGGGTTAGATTTAGTCTGGTTAATGGACTGTTTTAAAGAAATGAGATTGAACAAGAATCCCATGTCATTGTTTATTTCCTCATTTTCTTTTTATTTTAATTAACTAATTTAGAGATGGGGTCCTGCTCTGTTACCCAGGCTGGAGTGCAGTGGTCTGATCATAGCTCACTGCAGCTTTGAACTCCTGGGCTCAAGCAATCCTCCTATCTCAGCCTCCCAAATAGCTGGGACTACATACAGGTGCATGCCACCACACCCAGCTATTTTTTTCCTAGAGATGGGGGTCTCACTATGTTGCCCAGGCTGGTCTCAAACTCTTGGCCTCAAGCAATCCCCCCACCTCAGCCTCCCAAAGTGCTGGGATTACAGGCATGAGCCACTGTGCACAGCTTATTTCCTTATTTTCTGTTGAAAAAAATGTGAGATTATGTATGTGTATTTTCCCCTCACATTTGAGTCTACTGAACAGAATGGGATGTTTGGTCAATGAATTCCATTATAGCCACTTGTCAGCTGTGATTTGGACAGATTATTTAATCTCTCTCTGTCTTTATTTCTTCATTTGTGAAATAGCAATAAGCTTAATTCACACACAGTACTTGTCACACATTAAGCCTTCCAAAAATTGTAGCTGTTACGATAATCATTGCCCTTTTAAAAATTACACATAAAGCACCACTCCTAGCTTCCGTGAAGGAAACAAGAAGAGGAGGAGACCCAGTCTGAAAATGCAAGTGCTTACCATGCAGGTAGGGAACATAAGAATTACACCCACAAAACAGTTATGTTTCAGTGAGAGGCCATAAGTCATGACTGTTGCCTCTTAATTAGTGATTGATACTTCAGGTCTACAGGGGGTCTGGAAGGGGAGACAATTGGGCAGGTGAGGTTGAGAAACAGAAGGAAAAAGAAGAAGATGGGTGAAAGGAGGCAGAAAATGCGAGAGGAAAACAGACATGAATGATTTGGCTAGATGAGGAAAGGAGTATAGGAACAGCACAAGCAAAGATAGTCAGAAATGAGCATGGTATATTCCAGAGATTCACTGTGAGTTTGTAGTGTCTAATATGGTTTGGCTGTGTCCCCATCCAAAATCTTATCTTGAATTGTAATCCCCATAATCCCAATGTGTCAAGGGCAGGACCAGGTGGAGGTAACTGGATCATGGGGGTGGTTTCCCCCATTCTGTCCTCATGATTGTGAATGAGTCTCGCAAGATCTGATGGTTTTATAAACATCTGGCATTTCCCCTGCTTGCACTTCCTCCATCTTGCTGCCCTGTGAAGAAAGTGCCTGCTTCTCCTTTGCCTTCTGCCACGATTGTAAGTTTCCTGAGGCCTCCTCAGCCATGCAGAACAGTGAGTCAATTAAACCTCCTTCCTTTATAAATTACCCGGGCTTGGGCATTTCTTCATAGCAGTGTGAGAACAGACTAATACAGTGTCTAAGAGCCATCACTCCAAAGAGCAAACTTTATTGCCATGGCATTAGCCGAAAAACACTTAGGCTATTAGATTGAATGTGTGCTGATCCCTGAGACTTTCTCTAAATAGTTATATAAAGCAACACATATGGAAAAAACAGCTAAGCAAAGAAAAAGATTCAGCAGAGGAAAAGTGGCTTTCTTGGTTATTTATCTTTTCCTGCAGTAAGTATGCAATCATGATTAATTCAAGTTCCCTCCTAGTGTTATTCTATTTAACTGAGATATTGATGTACAATATTAGAATGCTACCAATTGTGAGAGGGAACAAGACAGTTTGGGCATGGTGCCTAAACATCAGGAGGGTGTTAAAAGAGTTATTCAGAGTATCATTTTTATTTTGCCTGTGGATTGAGTCTTTCCTATGGTTCATAGGGGAAAGAATGGTGAGAAGGAGCAGAGTGAGATGAATGAAATTCGATCTCTGTCGTTGGCTGTGGTTGCTACTCTTGGACAGTAACTCGACGACCATGAAGAAGACTTCCTCATTTCCTCACATCCTGCATGTTGACTAGGATCACAGCTGGCAGCTAGTCTCCTTCCTTCCAGTTCAGAATGAATGGACTAAACATTTACTTAGTGGAGAGTTATGCAAAATTTTGATACTATAGAATGTGTTCACCTAACGGGTTGAGCCAAGAAGAGGCTCCCAAATCTAAGTCTGTATGTTAAATAAATAGAAGAGACGATTTAGCATCTTACAATATTTCTGTCGGACTCACTTTTGGAGTTGACCTTTTTGATGTGGTGGGTAGGCCTGTGGAATTTGTGAGAAATCCTTGGAAATTCTTTGTGCTTAAAATGAATAGAATCATATTTTGTGCTCCTTGAGGTGCTGGGGTTGGGGACCTGGGCCAGGGAAAATCAGACTGTGAAACCTCCACTCAGTCTTTACTTTCCTTTCTTCCTTATAAATAATTTCAATCCCACTGAAACCCCTTAATGTGACCAGATGAGTTAAAGGGAGGATAGGGATCAGAGGTAAAGAGAAATTGGTCTTACTGCTTGGCCTCGTGATGAGGGCTATGGAAGGAGATGTTAGGGACTGATTTATATAGGGACCAGAGTTCTATTTTTCCTTTTTTTTTTTTCTGGTAAAGCCCAGCTGGCCAGAGCTACCTCCTTGTGCCCCACTGGCTACCTTCCAGAGGCAGTACCTAGCTGCTAGCCGCTGTTTATCATCAAGCTCCCCACACCTCAACAACAGCTCCAGGCTCAGCCACTGCCATGGATTTCTTTCCTCCTATGTCTCCACAGACTCTTTCACCTTTTGATTTTAAAACATCCTTTGTTTAATTTTTTTGTTTCTCTCGTTCAAAGGGAATGGACAGAGACTCTTCCTTGTTCTCTGCCTTCCCTCCATTATTTTGCCTAAACCAAGATTCTTCGGCTTGAAATAAAAAATCATAATCCAACTCTGCAGTTCTCATAGAGGCCCTAGTTTTGTTTGTGGCCTGTGCTTTAGAGGGGTCCAAATGTATCAATTATGATGCTCACACCTGAATGCTACCTCTGAAATCACCTTTGTCCCCTTGCTTGTGTAACACAACAGAACGTGCTTTTAGAAGGGGTCTTTTGTATTACTAGATTCTAAAATATTGACAGAACAATTTCCAACCTGTTAGCCTGCTTTCTTAAAAAAGTTAATTCAACACCAAGCACCAAGCTAGTTATTGTTCATGTGTTGTGCTTCCAGCTTCAGGCACAGATTTGCAAGAAGATTGGGAGAAATGAGAGTTGTGAGGAGGGTACAAGTTGTATCACTCCCTCAAGGGCCTGTAAGAATGGACACCAAGATACTGAATGCCTTTAGGGGAGGTTGTTTACTATTCCTAGAGGTAAAATGGCCCAGTGCCATGATTGGGGAAGGGACTTGAATCTTCAACCCTTTAAGTGAAATAGTTCTGGGCTAGATAATGTGGTAGGTGCTGAAGAGCTGAACTTGGGCTGGTGTGTGTTTCTCTTAATTGAATGATCTCTGGCCCAGGGGAGGGCATGGCCATTCAGCGGCTGGCCTCTTCTAAGCTGAGCTGTGTGTGTTCTCTTACGTAGGCCACTCCATTGCTCTGGGCCTGCAGAAAGCCCTCTACAGTGCTGTATAAAGGATATAGTCAAAAGCAGGTCAGTATAACAGAGTTCATTTTAGCGGAATTCACATGTACCATTGGCCAAATCTCTACAACAGGATAACTGTGTTTTGGGTCCATATTCCCAATACTGTTTTCATAAAATAGTTTTAGTATATTTGCAAAAGGGAGGAGAGCATCTGCTAAAAGCTTCTTGGGGAAATTCATGCTATAGTTTGGAAATAGATAAAAACATACTTTGTTTTCACTTTAAAAAAAATCTTCGGCTGGGTGCAGTAGCACACACCTGCAATCCCAGCACTTTGGGAGGCAGAGGCAAGAGGATCACTTGAGCCCAGGAGTTTGAGATCAACCTGGGCAACATGGCAAAATCCTATCTCTACAAAGAATACAGAAACTAGGTGAGTGTGGTGCTGCATGCCTGTAGTCCGAGCTACTCGGGAGGCTGAGGTGGAAGGATCACCTGAGCCTGTGAGGTCAAGGCTACAGTGAGCCAAGATTGTGCCACTGCACCCCAGCCTAAGAGATAGAGTGAGACCCTGTCTCAAAAAAAATATTTTGTTTGGTTCATTTTCCCTCCAGAACTCCATAGAGGACTGTATAAATTCACATAGGGAGAAAAAGCAACTCACCAAACCTTAAGATGGTTTCTCAAAATTCCCAGACCCTGGTATACACACATATTCTCCCATACCAGGACACTGAATGCCTTTGGAGGAGGTTGATTACTTTCTTTAGAGGTAAAAAGGCTCAGGCTTAAGGCAGAGCCTTGAGCCTGCAGGCCTTTGAAGGAAAGCATTCTGGGCAGGATGGACTTGGTAAGTGCTGAGGAGCTGAATCCGATATAGTGAGCACTTCCTGTATCTGGGTGACTGGGGAGCCAAGGAAGGGCATGGCCACTTAGAAGCTGGCCTTCTCCAGGGTGCAGTCTATATGTTCTCTTTTGCAGACCACTCCCTTGCTGTGGGCCTGTGTTCCTTCATCTGTAAAGTGAAAAGAGTAGGCTCGATGTTCCCTAAATTCTCTCCATTGTTTACGCAACACATCCTCCAGGAAGGGCTCCCTAGCCAACACAGGTAGGACTGGGGACGAAGTGTGGGCTTGTCCCTTCAGATATCCCACCCTCAACAGACAGATTGTACCATAAGAGCAGAAAACATGCCTGGTTCATCTTTGTGACCCCATCGTCTAGCCAGGAGCTGGGAACAGAGCAGGTATCTCCAACAGTCTGTGTAATATATACATGAGAAACTGTTCAGGCAAGTAATCTCGACAACCCCTCTAGCAAAGTTCTGCTGTTCTTTTCAAACCTCTCCATTCACGAAATCAAGTGGTGGCTAAGACATGGTCATCAGATAACACTGAGCTCAAATCCTGGCCCTTTCAGGATCTTTGGCAGGTCATCTATAGCAGATGTTGTCTGTGTCCTACTAGATCTCAGCCATATGTACTTGGCCCAATTTCCAACAGCTTGACGCTTCCTCTGGGGTCTGAAGCCCCTCTGCCTGAACAGGGAAGACTGGGGAATAAATGCCCCCAGGAGCAGCCCTCAACCAATGATTATTGGGAGTTGGTGGATAAATGCCCAAGCTTCCTTGCCCCTTAGACAGGATAATTACGAAGTGATTGTTCTACACTGTGAGAAGGTGATAAGCAGTCTGTACTAGTCCGTTCTCATACTATAAAGAACTACCTGAGACTGGGTAATTTATAAAGAAAAAAAGGTTTAATTCACTCACAGTTCCACAGGCTTAACAGGAAGCATGACTGGGAGGCTTTAGGAAACTTACAATCATGGCAAAAGGTGAAGGGGAAGCAAGGCATATCTTTTCATGGTGACAGGAGAGCAAGAGAGTGAGGGGGGAAAGTGCCACACACTTTTAAACCATCTGATATTATGAGAACTCACTCACTGTCATGAGAACAGCAATGGGGAAATCCTCCCCCATGATATAATCACCTCCCATCAGGCCCCTCCTCCAATTCGACATCAGATTTGGGTAGGGACACAAATCCAAACCATATCGCAGTCCCTGACAGCCAGCACTGGCCTGGTACTCACAACTAGGTCTTGATGTTTTCCTGTTGAACATAAACAGTCTCACAGAGCACTACTGCCAGACAAAATCACTCTGTGATCTTGATGAAGTGAGAAAAAAAATACCACTTCATAACCTTGTCTAGGCATAGAAAAAACAAGATCACTGTGCAAATGAAAAAAGTACCAAACACGGAGTTCAACTTCCAGCATGACAGCTTGAGGAACTCTGCTGATGCACTCCCAAGTGAAAGTGGTAAATATTATTTTTAAAACAACAACTGAAAGCCCCTGGAAATGGTCCTAAGGGAAAACAGCAAATGAAGAAACATCTTTCTAAGAGAACCTACAAAAATTCAATAAGAAAAGCAAGTCTGTGGTATTTGAATCACTACAGCTTCTTCCTTTTCCCCTCCCAGATCAGTAAGGCAGAGATTCTGCTTCAGACTGCTGCAGACAAGAGCATAGGGCTCCCTCTCCCCTCTGGCTCCCAGCCAGAGGACTTTCTTCCCAAGAGGAGCAGCACTTCAGCATCATTCATACTGACACCAGCTACTTGTTTCTGAGGCTAAGTATCAGGTGAGTACAGCTGAGTGACGGTGGCTCATTTAATCTGCCGACTCTGTCCCCCAGTTATTTAATGGAGGCTCTGCCTTAGATGCAACACACTGAGGAAACTGCGGCTCAAGTTTTCCTTGCCTCGCTCATGAGGTGGTGGTTACATGCTGAAGAGGCAAGCCGAGAGCACCTTAGGCTGCTGCACCCCACTCTGCCAAGGCCTCAGCCCATAGAAAGGGGTTGCCACTCAGGCAGAAGCTTGCCACCGTCCCCACCCTGTCTCTAGAGCTCTTGCTCAAAGATTTTGCCTTGGAGGAGGAACAGGCTACAAAACAGCTAGCTCCTAATCTCTTCCCAAAGGGATTGACTTCATTTGCAACAGAGTGTAAAGTTCAAACCTAAGAGTGCTCTCAAGAACAGTGGACGTTGTCATACAAGGCAGTTGAGATTTGTGGATCTAATGAAGATAAAGCATGGCCTGTAAGCTGGATAGTTTTCAGGAGAAAACCAGGAAATAAGATGGCTGGTAAGAGCACTCCTGGTATCAGAACAAATATGAGACGTGGACCTCAAAAACTATTCCTTCAAATAAACCACAATTTAATTGAATTAGTTTGTAGAACAATTTATGTCCTAGAGCATTGCTGAAAACAATAGAATGATCAGCAGGCAATTAGTGGAGTTTAATAGTTGGGCATGGTAAGGGAAAGATAGAGAGCCCTACTAACACCACTGCCATCCTAGAGTGACGGTGTACACACCCAAAGTCATGTCTTCCTGAAGAGCAACATCAGAGGCTTAAGACTATGAGGAGAAGGAATAAGCTTCATTAAAATAATCCAGCCAATCACTAAAAAAATATACCAGCAAATAACAAGTCCCAGAGGCCAGGGTTGGGGGCAGTTGCTACAACATGTTATCAAAAATTTTGTGGCCAAGCATAATGCTTCACACCTGTAATCCCAGCACTTTGAGAGGCCAAGGTGGAAGAATCACTTGAGCCCAGGAGATCAAGAACAGCCTGGGCAATACAGAGAGACACCCCATCTCTACAAAAGTAATAAAAAAAAATTAGCCAGGTGGAATGGTGCATGCTGATAGTCCCAGCTACTCAGGAGGATGAGGTGGAAGGATCACTTGAACCTAGGAGGTCGAGGCTGCAGTGAGCCATGATTGCACCACTGCACTCCAGCCTGGGTGACAGAGTGGGACCATGTCTCAAAAATGATTTCAATTTCCAGCAAAAAATTTATGAGGCATGTGATATGGTTTGTCTATGTCTCCACCCAAAAATCTCATCTTGAATTGTAATCCCCTTAATCCCCATAATCCCCATGTGTCAAGGATGGGACCAGGTGGAGGTAATTGGATCATGGGGGCGGTTTCCCCCATGCTGTCCTCGTGATAGTGAGTGAGTCCCACATGATCTGATGGTTTTATAAGCGTCTAGCATTTCTCCTGCTTGCACTTCTCCTTCCTGCTGCCTTGTGAAGAAGGTGCCTTGCTTCCCCTTCACCTTCTGCCATGATTGTATGTTTCCTGAGGCCTCCCCAGCCATGCTGAACTGTGAGTCAATTAAACCTCTTTCCTTTATAAATTACCCGCTCTCGGCTATTTCCTTATAACAATGTGAGAACAGACAAATACAGACCTGCAAAGAAACAGGAAAGTATGCCCCATACAGCAGAAAAAAGCAGACAACACCAACTGCCTGTGAGAGCAACCACATGATGGATTTAACAGAAAAAGACTTCAAAATACCCATTATAAATATGTTTGCAGGCCAGGTGTGGTGGCTCATACCTGTAATCCCAGCACTTTGGAAAGCTGAAGCGGGAGGATTGCCTGAGGCCAGGAGTTTGAGACCAGCCTGGTCAGCATAGCAAGACCTCCATCTCTACAGAGAAAAAAAAATAATATGTTTACTGAACTAAAAGAAAGCATGGTTCAGAAAATAAAGGTATGATAACAATGTTGCATCCAGTAGAAAATATCATTAAAGAGATAGAAATTATTTCAAAAGAACCAAATGGAAATTCTGAATCTGAAAAGTACAATAACTGACATGAAAAAAATCACTAGCAGGTTCAATAGCACATTTAAACTGGCAGAAGAAATAATTAGCAGATTTGAAACAGGATTGATAGCGATTATGCAAGATGAAGACTAGAGAGAAGAAAGAGTGAAGAAAAATAAATAAGAGCTTCAGACAAATGTAGGACACCATCAGCCACACAAACCTAAGTGGGATCTACTAGAAGAAAGGAAGAGATAGAGAGGAGATGAAAGGAAGAGATAGAGAGGAGCAGAAAAAATAGTCAAAGAAATAATGGCAGAAAATTTCCCAAATTTATTTTAAAAACAATAACCTACACACTCAGGAAGCTCAGTGAATTATAAGAAGGATATAAGTAAAGAATCCACAAACAGATTACATCATGGTAAAACCGGCTAAGATCAAGGAGAAAATCTTGAAAGTGGCAAGAGAAAAATGTCTCATCACTTACCCCAGTAAGATTGGTAGTTGACTTCTCAGCAGAAACAATGAAGGCCAGGAGGCAGTAAGATTAAATACTCAAAGTGCTTAAAGAAAAAACTATCAACCAAGAATCCTACATCCAGCAAAGCTACCTTTCAGAAATGAAGGCAAAGACATTCCCAGTTAAATAAAAATGGGAGGATTTGTTGTTAGTAGATCCACCACACAAGAAATAATGAAGTTCTTCAGGTTGAAAGCAAGTGCTTCAGATGTTAATTGCAACCTATGAGAACAAGCCAAGGCCCACTTTATCCACTGCCTCTTTCCCTTCCAGCCTCACAAGTGTCAGAATGTCTCAGCCACAAGTCTGACATACCAGGATAAAAACCCCACTTTATCAATTACAGACTGAATATTTTTGGGAAGTAACAGCCACTCTGGGTATGACAGTTAATAGTGAGTGTCAACTTGATTAGATAGAAGGATACAAAATATTGATCCTAGGTGTTCTCTGAGGGTGTTGCCCAAAGAGATTAACATTTGAGTCAGTGGGCTGCACAGGGCAAACCCACCCTTAATCTGGTGGGCACAATCTAATCAGCTGTCAGTGAATATGAAGCAGGCAGAAAAATGTGAAAAGGAGAGACTGGCCTAGCCTCCCAGCCTACCTCTTTCTCCCATGCTGGACACTTCCTGCCCTTGAACATCGGACTCCCAAGTTCTTCAGTTTTGAGACTCAGACCGGATCTCTTTGCTCCTCAAGCTTGCAGACAGCCTACTGTAGGACCTCGTGATCATGTAAGTTAATGCTTAATTAACTCCATATATATATACATGGAGGATATATATATATATATGGAGGATATATATATATATGGAGGATATATATATGGAGGATATATATATATATGGAGGATATATATATATGGAGGATATATATATGGAGGATATATATATGGAGGATATATATATGGAGGATATATATATATGGAGGATATATATATGGAGGATATATATATATGGAGGATATATATATATGGAGGATATATATATATGGAGTATATATATACATGGAGGATATATATATATGGAGGATATATATACATGGAGGATATATATATATGGAGGATATATATATATGGAGGATATATATATATGGAGGATATATATATATGGAGGATATATATATATGGAGGATATATATATATGGAGGATATATATATATGGAGGATATATATATGGAGGATATATATATATGGAGGATATATATATGGAGGATATATATATGGAGGATATATATATGGAGGATATATATATATGGAGGATATATATATATGGAGGATATATATATATGGAGGATATATATATATGGAGGATATATATATATGGAGGGTATAGATATATGGAGGATATATATATGGAGGATATATATATATATCCTATTAGTCCTGTGTATATATATATATATATTCTGTATATATATACATAAGTTCTGTATATATATACATATATATATCCTACATATGCATATATATATAATCCTACATATACATATATATATATATATATATATATATATATATATATATATATATATCTCCTATTTGTTCTGTCCCTCTAGGGAACCCTAATGCACTGGATCTCAAAGTTTCTATGCTGAGACCAAATGTTTAAAGATGTCTGATGTCCCCAAGACCAGGAGAACAAGGGAGTAAGGATAGAGAGTGCTGGAACTTTATGACTTCAGGCAGTCACTGTCTCTCTCTGGGCCTCAACTTCCCCTTTGAAAAATGAGAATGTTTGCCCTCTCTAAGAATACCAGACCCAAAGTGCTCAGGAGCATTTCTCAAGATTATTGGAAGTGTCAAAATGAGAATCAGATCAAGTTAGGAAACATTTTAAAGTTTATTGTTATACAGTAAGAGAAAGTACAGCTCATGATAAGAGAAAGTACAGCTCATGATCCAGGAGACTTCAAACAAAGTGGTAGAAAGCTCACCTCATGGCAGTCATAGCACACTTTATAAAGCATAAAGGAGAATATTTTGATTTTTTTTGTGGTTGGCTGTTTTACGTTATCATTCTTTTTAAGGTAAACAGAGCTGTTTAAACTGATTTGCCTATAGCTGATTGGTTTAATTTCACTGAATCATGCTGACAAAGATGTAAAAGTTATGTTTGATATTTATGATTAGAGACAGTGTTTTGGGGAAATTGGGAAGAATTAAATTTTGGTTACCTGGTTATGAGTGGTCGGCCTTCGGGTACACCTAAAGTGTGGCTTCATTTTTCTCTTTAACAGAAGATAACTGAGCTCTCATTATGTGCTAGGGCACTGTTTAAATTCTGAATCCTGCCCTCTGGTAGGAAGACAGAGATTAAACAAGAGAGCCAATAACCAAACAAAAAAGTAGAGAGACTGTGGGGTTAGGGATTTTAGCTCAGGTGCTTAGAGAGGGCATTTGAGCAGAATCATGAATGCAATAAAGGAGGCAGCCATGCAAAAACCTGTAGGAAGAGCATTCCAGGCAGAGAGAACAGCCAGTGCAAAGGCGCGAAGGTGGGAATGAGCTTGGTGTGTTCTCAAGACCCATGTGCTCAGGACCCAGCGGGCAGAGGAGGAAGCAGGGGAAAATGAGGCTAGGAAAGGAGGCAGACGAAGATGGCAGAATAGAAAGCTCCGCTGATCGTCCTCCTGCCACTCTGTGCAAGGACACCAAGTTAACAACTACCTACACAGAAAAAAACACCTTCTTAAAAACCAAAAATCAGGTGAGCACTTACAGTACCTGGTTTTAATTTCATATCACTGAAAGAGGCACTGAAGAGATATAGAAAACAATCCTGAATCACCAATGCTACCCCTTCCCCGCCCTGGCAGCCATGGCATGGTGTGGAGAGTGTTTCTGGGCACTGGGGACGAGAGAACACAGTTCTTTTGCTTCACGATTCAATTGTGAAGCATTGCACTCAGCAATGTCCTGTTACAGCAGAAAGGAAAACCAGATCAAACTCAGTTGATGCCCACTCACAGAGGGAGCATTTAAACCAGCCCTAGCCAGAGGGGAATCACTGATCCCAGCAGTCTGAACTTGAGTACCTGCAAACCTCACCATGAAGGGGCAAAGTGCTCTCAGTCTCTAAGTAAACTCGAAAGGCAGCCTAGGCCATAAGGACTGCAACTTTTAGGTAAGTCCTAGGGCTGAACTAGGCCCAGACACAGTGGATTGGGGGTGGGGGGGCGGGGAACACAACATGCTGAGACACTAGCTAGGACAGCCAAGGGAATGCTGGCATCACTTTTCCCTTAACCCCAGGATGCACAGCTTGTGGCTCTCAAAGAGAGCCCTTCCTTCTGCTTGAGGAGAGGAGAGGGAAGAGTTGGGAGGACTTTGTCTTGCATCTTGGATACCAACTCAGCCACAGCAAGATAGGGCTCCAGTCAGAGTCAACAGGCCCCTGTTCCAGCCCTAGTTCCCAAATGACATTTCTAGACAAACTGTGGGCCAGAAGGGAACCCACTGCCTTGAAGGAAAGGACCCCATCCTGCCAGCATTCATCACCTGCTAACTGAAGAGCCCTTGGGCCCTGAATAACCAACAGCAATACACAGGCACTACGTTGAGGGCCATCATGAGCCTCTGAGACTTGCTGGCTTCAGGTACCAACACCACCACGGGGGCTAGAGCACCAAGCAGGTTCTTGAGGTTCCAGATTCCAGGACTTGACAGCATTTCTGGACCTGCCCCAGGCCAGAGGGGAGCCCACTGCCCTGAAGGATGAGTCCCAGACCAGGCAGCATTCACCACAAGCTAACTTAAGAGACCTTGGGCCTTAAGGGAACATTGATGGTAGTCTGTCAGTACTCCTTGTGGCCAGGGGTGGCAGTGGCTGTGGAGTGAGGCTCCTTTGCCTTTGGAAAGGGGAGGGAAAAGCAGGAAGGACTAGGTCTTATGGTTTCAGTGCCAGCTCAGCTGCAATACAATAGAACACCGGGTAGACTTAGAAGGTTTTTGACTCTAGTCCCTGACTCCTGGATGATGCTTCTAGACCCACCTGGGGCCTGTGGGAACTCACTGACCTGGAGGGAAGGACACAGGCCTGGCTGGCTTTGCCACCTGCTCATTGTAGAGCCCAGGGTCTTAAGCAAACATAGAGACAGTAGCCAGGGAGTGGTTACAGCAGGCCTTGGGTGAGACTCAGTGCTGTGCTGGCTTCAGGTCTGACCCAGCACAGTCATAGTGGTGGTGGCCACAGGGGTGTTAATACCTATGTCACTCCACCCCCAGCTTTAGTTGGCTCAGAACAGAGAGAGCGATTCTGTATGTTTGGGAGAAAATAAGAGAACAAGAGGCCAGGTGCGGTGGCTCAAGCCTGTAATCCCAGTACTTTGGGAGGTCGAGGCAGGTGAATCACAAGGTCAGGAGACTGAGACCATCCTGGCTAAACACAGTGAAACCCCATCTCTACTAAAAATACAAAAAATTAGCTGGGCGTGGTGGCATGCACCTGTAGTCCCAGCTACTCGGGAGGCTGAGGCAGTAGAATCGCTTGTACTTACAGTGGAACGTTCCAAATGAACACCACCACATTGAAATACATTTAAAAATGAGGGCTCTTGGTAAAATCCCTTTTGGCTAAGGACGGGTTTGGCACTATGGAATGTTAAGTGCTATTCTCTTTGGATTAATCTGTCTTACACTTTTTGCTGACGGCTATGGGTGACAGGATTAGGCATGTGCAGGACCATGGGAGATGGGGAGCTTTTTCCTCCCCAGAAGGGGAATCCCGACAGCTGATGGAACTGCTGGAAAAGATCCCTTCACTACTGGCAAGTGGTCCCCTGAACTTTTCATTTTCAGTGTCACTGCAATGAATGGGTGGGTCCTTCTCTGGCCTCTGTGAGCTCTTCACCTTCCCCACCCTGCCACAGGCAATGCTTTTCTCTCTCTCCTTTCCCTTTCTTATCTTTTCTATTACTCAGGGTGACCATCTTGCCCAGGGACCACGTGTTGAAATTCCTAGTCAGAAGTTGGATTAAAGATGACGGGACCCATCTAAGGACAAATTTAAGCCTTGCCAGTTTAATATTGGGTGCTAAGCAGAGTAGCTGATGTCTATGTTTCGTCACACATATTTTACTCTGGCCCAAACAGAAAAAGATAATTTTCCTTTGTGTTGCGGCTTGGCCCCCCAGGGCTATGGTGCAGCGAGCTGGGTCACTAGGGCCACTTAGGGAAACGGAACACAGAAGCCTGGCATGCTGGCAAACAGGTAAGAATTTCTTACCAGTCAGACTTCTAGCCTCTCTCTCTCTCTCTGTGCAAACAGGTTGAATAAATGGTAAAAATCACTGCTACTCTCCTGTAAAGTTTAAATTGATCAGAAAAAGCACTTGTAAGGCTAGTCTTAAGCTGTAGCAAATTTGGTATGCTTTGTGTGTCTTTCCATATTTTCTGTAATTAATGAGGGGTACCTTAGGATAGAATACAGGCTTAGGACACCTGTAAGCCCGCTGTTCAAGACAGCCAAGCAAACTGATCACTTATAAGCTCTGCTGCAGGTCCCTGAAAAACAAAAACAAAAAACAAAAACAAAACAAAACTGGATAAGGTTTCCCTCTTGTCTTGTATGTCCTTGGGAGCTTGACCTTGTAACCATGTGGCCATGCTTTCTCTTCACAATGGCAGCCTGGGTTCAGGGTTCAATTCCTGGCTTGGAAAATGAGTCCTTTAACTTCTGTCTATGGATTTATATGTATTATGTGTTTGATGTTTATATATAAAAGAGCTTTCACTAATTGGTTTAAAAATAATAAAAGCTTAAATAACATATTTTGTCAGAAAAGTAAAAAGTGTAATGCCTTTTAGTTCATGTGTCTTAAGTAATTTTTGGGAAATAAAGACAGTTTTAAAAATTATTGGTAAAATGAAAATGTCAAATAAGGCAAACGTCGAGCTGTAACCAATCCAGCCATTCTCTATCTCACTTCTGATTTCTGTATGTAGTTTCCCTTTTTTGTCTATAACTCTCCCACCACCTGGCTGCACTGGAGTCTCTGTGAATCTGCTGTCATTCTGGGGGCTGCCCGATTTGCAAATCGTCCATTGCTCAATTAAACTCCTTTAAATTTAATTTGGCTGAAGTTTTTCTTTTATCACATGAGAACAGGACTTATAATGAGAAAAAAATAAGGTGGAATGATGGCATCCTAGGATTGCTGGCTTTAGAGTTGCTTTCAATCATATTCTATTGCTCCACGGTTTTGAATTTGCCTAAAGTTACCTTCTCAAGTACAGGTTGCAAATTGGAAGCTGCATCATCCTATATCTGGTCTGCAGATCTGTTTCGGATGACCAGTGTAATTTTAAATAAAACATATTTGAATTGATTGCTCAGATCTAAGGATCAGAAGGTTTCATGTAAACACTTATTTCTGGCCAATCTTTACAAACTGGAAAATCTGCCAGATCTGGACCCCAAAGTCCTGACCAGAAAAATTAGGCTGAAGCAGAGTAGTGGCCATTCCCTTTGGGGGAGACATATCCTTTCCCAGTTTACCAGTCCCCACTCTGCTTGTTTTCTTCATTTATGTTAGCTTCCTGGCCCTGTTAGCAGCTAGGTTTTCGACCCTTACTATTTTTTTAAAAATTATAGGAAATGTCCAAAATATATAAAAGAAACATAAGATGAACACTCATATAGCCACCACCCACATTCAACAATTATTAATATCCAGTCTTGTTTCATCAGTAGCCTTGCTGATTTCTCCAACATCCCTGCACCCAACCTGGGATTATTTGGAAGCACATCGAGACATCACAAAAATTTCGTCATTAACCATTTCAGGGCATGTTTAAATGATACACCCTTTTTATACAGACAGCCACAGTATCACTACCATAGCGAAAACATGGAAAAGCCTTTAAAAATATCCACTCTGCTCACTTTAAAAAATTCCTCTCCATATTATTCACTTCATTTGATTCCTTTTCTCTGTCAAGAAGGGACAAACAGTAATTGTTGATCTGGGAAAATGGGGTCGAGCATGCACATAAACATGAATGGTACTCCCCACACTCTAGAAAACAATGCGTGAAATGATTTTTTTCATAAGGCATTCATTCCTATTTTTTCTGATTTTTTGAAATATGCCTGATAAACTTTTACCACTAAACCTACTCCAAATACATGAGTCATGCTATTACTGTCATGATTCCATAGGTGAGATGATATGGTTGGGATATTTGTCTCTGCCCAAATCTCATGTTGAAATGTCATCCTTATTTTCCCCAATGTTGGAGGTGAGGCCTGTTGGGACGTGTTTGGGTCATGGGGGTGGAAACCTCATGGCTTGATGCTGTCCTTGCAATAGTGAGCGAGTTATCACAAGATCTGGTTGTTTAAAAGTGTGTGGCACCTCCCACACCCACTCTCTCGCTCCTGCTCTCACCATGTGAGATGCCTGCTCCCAGTCTGTCTTCCACCATGACTGTAAGCTTCCTGAGGTCCTCACCAGAAGCAGATGCCAGCATCACACTTCCTGTTAAGCCTGCAGAACTGTGAGCCAACTAAACCTCTTTTCTTTATAAATTACTCAGCCTCAGGCATTTCCTTATAGCAAAACAAGAATGGCCTAACACATGAGACAACAGAGATATAGTACGTTAAGCGACTCATTCAAGGTAACAAAGACAGCGTAGAGCTGCAGCAAGAACCCAGACCACCTTATTTTTAATCAGATCTCTTTCTGTTATACCACATAGGAAAGGTGGAACAACAGGTTATAATAATATGATGATAGGAGATAATATAGAATAATAGTAGAAAACATTTCTGTGTGCTTACTCTGGCCGGGCATTGTGGAAGGCCACTTACATATGTTATTTATTCCTCTCATCAATTCTGTGATACAATATTATCATCTTATAGAGAATAATAATGATACTACAGAGCTTAAGTAAAATGCCCAGGGGGAAACAGCTGGGAAGTGGTGCATCTGGGATTGGAAGCCAGATTGCCCTAACTGTGGCATCCCAGTGCACCACCGCTGAATTAAACTTGACAAAGCATGGGCTCTGGAGGCAGACAAACTTGGCTTCAGATCCTGTTCCTCTGATTAGCTTTGCACCGTGGATAAGTTTCCTCTTCTTTCAATGAAGATGCTAGAACCTCACTATTAGGATTCATTTGAGCATCAAACAAAATCATCCAAGGAAATTATTTTATTGCTTGTCACATGGTAAAGGCATACAAGACGTTAGCTGCTAATAAAAAGGGAATGAAAGTTTTAAAGGGTACTGTCTCCAGTAATGTTCTCCATCAGAAAAAATTGTAACTTGTTCTCCACCCAGCCCCTTGAACTAGTCCCATTGTATGCTACCTAAACAATGTGTTGTTCAAGGTCAGTAAATGACATCCTAACTATAATTCTATGAATTTGAATTTCTTAAGGTACAAGAACTCTGCTTTGAAGTTCAGAATCTAGGTTACCAGAGCTAGACAACATCTTGACCTATAATTCTAACAGGTACTTATCAGATACATGAAAACAAATGCCAACTGAGTATAGGAGATCTCATTTTCTACATAAAGGAAACATATATGGCTAAAAATGTCTTTTGATGGTGTAAAAATTTTATGAATCTGATAACCACGGGGAGGGATAATGGAAGTATGACTTCAATCTCCCCTCCTCCCCTTTTACCTTTCTTTGCCTATTTCTGAGTATCTCTAGGCTACCAAATGTTTCAGTCTGAATGTAGAAAAAACAAAATAATGAGCAGGAATAGACCGACTGGCACAAAATGTACCAAATGGAAACAATTTCCAGACGGAATGTACACTGACATGCGCGACTTACTGTAAATAATTATACAAAGCACAATACAATGAGAACAAGAGCAAAAAAAAAAAAAAAAAAAAAAAAAGGAAAATCTCAATCGGAGAAGAAAAAAGAATCCACTTGGCCAAGAGGCATGCATTAATGCATAGTGAATTCATGGACTTTCCTTATTCCCACCAAGGCTTGTGGCTTCAGGGGTATGAATAAACCTCCTTCTCCTTGCAAAACCCTCACACCAAATGCAATTGCGTGGCTGAAGCTTGACACCCACAATTGTGAAGAGAGAAGTGGGGAATGAAAAGCAGCAGACAGCCTGACAGAAAGTTCATGCTCACCCAAGAAAATGGAATTTTCCTTCAGGCTGAAAACATAATCATTATGAAACTGGCCATCCAATAATTTTCAGAGAAAATATTGTTGTAACCATGACTCCTTATCTGCAGGCGTTGCAGTCACTTCACAGGATGACCACAATGTTCATGATCACTTTTTAAAAACTTTTTGGTATATTTTTTCTTTTCTTTTGTTGTGGTAAACCATATAAAAATTTGCCATTTTAGCCATTAAATAAGTGTATAATTTCATGGCATTATTTACATTTACACTTTTAAAAGAAAATTACTTTAAAGAAGTCTTCCATAGCAAGAAAAAACTTAATGAATTTTTAAGAGTGGGCATGGCTTCCTTCCCGATACCATTTTGGTTTTGCTGTTTTCCACCCTGGCAGTAACTTGAAACACACTATTCTCTCATTAGGGACTCACACCACCCCATCCTGCACATGTACCTGGTATCAATGGGGGCAGAGAGGAGATGAGTATGGGGTGTTGGGGGTGGGGGTGGAAGAGAATGTGTGGGTCGGTGTAAGCCTGCCATGGGCACATGGGAAAATTCTGTGACATGCACAGCCCCCAGATGGTGACTCAGGATTACTGCATGAGACGAGAGTCCGTGACATTCGGTTTGAACGGCATTTCTTAACAATTTTTATTGAGAACTTACTGACCCCATGTGACACACAAAACAAATGTACATACCCTTCACATATTTATAGAAACATTTTTAAAGGTGCCCTAAAAATGGGTCAATGATGTACTTTTCTTTAAAACATGTAATAGACATTCGATGAACTACTTTTGATGGGGTGCTATGCAAAATATGAATCTGGCTCAAAGACACTCTGGCAAAAAGTGGCACAGAGGCTATCCCTTAGACATTGGGGAATGTGAAAGAAGGCACGATAACAAAAGGGAATGGGCCAAATTCAGCCTGGCCAGCGGGTGGCATAGGTGGAAGAAGCATGGGTGGAAGGGGCAAGGACGGAGGAGGAAAGGGTGGCATGGGGAAACACAGGCTGCTGGAATGGCTGTGGCCCCAGAAGTAACCATCTCTCATCCCGCTGATGAACAAGGGTGCCATTATGGCCTCAGCTGCGGTTACCATGACAGGCTGGCCCACTGCCATGAAGGGCAGCATGTTTCTTGCCATTGATGCCCTCTGATGTCTCTCCCATTTGGCTCTTCTATTCTCAAACCAAATCTTCAATCAGAGGAAAAAAGAAACAGGTTTAGTATACTGAGCATTTAATTTCATCATGGAAAAAAACACAACAAGCAACTCTCTATGTCCTTAACCTTTTCAGGTGTATCAAGACAAGCTACTTCCTTACTACTAAAATATCTTAGAAAGGTGAACACCACACCTTTCCCCTAGTGAGCTCCAAGTATGTGCTACGTACGCTCTGGCTTGGCTTATTTCTTTGTCTCTCTCCTTTTATCTGTAATATTACTTTTTCCACTCTTGGGTGCAGGTGTAGCCGATGAGTGGGACTCGATCCCTGCTGGTATTGCTATGTGTGGCATGTCTGCTTGCAGATACTTGACCATCAGCTACCCAGCTGCCCACCAACTCCTACTTACTAGGCCACTGTCACCCTGGTCATGGGGGAAGCTGAGCTTGGAAAAAAAGGCGGGGGTGCCTTTTAAAGTCATACCAAGAAGATGAGGCCCCCGTTTTGAAAAGCCCATCTTCAGTGTAAAGTAAAAAATCGATAAGAGTACATTGTATTTTAAAACAAGTTTTCTTTCCTTCAAGAAATTCTAAGGGGTCATTCATCTTCTGAAACTCCTTGAGAATTAAAAAGATGGTATATTGCAAGGCAAGTCTCGTTATAGGGGGCCCAGGGAGTTTGTGGATTGTCTTGCTGGGAAATGAGGGTATCTGAAGCCCTGGACACTCTTCACACTTCAGCTTGAAGCTTTGTGGAAGGAGGACTCAAATGTCGTCCAAATTCACAAAAATTCTCAAAAAGCTTTGCCCAGTTGAGAGTTTGAGAGAAAGGAAGCATTGCTAATTCTGCATGCTCCAACTCATCCCTCCCTCCAAATCTTCCTGGGCTAAGGACAAGGTCAGCTCACTTTGTTCTCCCTATAGTCCTGGGATATGGGACAGAGACTTGGTTGCCCAGTTCCATGGGACGCCTTCAGCCATCTAGCCTCACTACTCAAGCAGAAGATCCCAATCTCATCAGCATTCCCAAAGCGGGAGTGTCCAAATAGGCAACTCTGAACATGTTCAGTGGTAATGTGGAGGAGGTATCAAAAAACACTACTCCCTAAACACCTGCCAATTGTTAAAAGACCAAAAAATAAAACCTGTCAATTAAACAACACTATCCCCCAAGCTTCTAGTTAATGACATTTCCATTGTATTTTGATCCTTCTGGAAGTTCCCAAACTGCAAATTTTATGGGACAAAGGGACTCTTCTCCCTGTTTGATGCCCCATTTCCTTCTCCCATCTTACTATTTGGAGTCCTTCTCCCTCATGAATACATAGTCTAAATTTTAAGCCTACCGTAATAGTGCTTGTTTAGAGACAATTCCAATGTACCTGTGGTCAAAGGTTCATAAA
Organism: Pan troglodytes; assembly: GCF_028858775.2. Lineage (NCBI taxonomy): Eukaryota > Metazoa > Chordata > Mammalia > Primates > Hominidae > Pan > Pan troglodytes. Next base: position 117,612,633 of record NC_072421.2, read on the forward strand.
CATAAGCAATGCCAAAAGTGGGCCAAATGTGCTATGGGACAACATTAGGTCCCTATTGTCAGTATTGGTTTCATAAAACAGCCCTTACTATCTTTACAAAACAGAGGGGGGAAACATCTATTAAAAATTTTTGGAGATATTCATGCTGAAATGTTTGGCAATAGATGAGAACATCATGCCTTTTTCCTTATTTGCTGAGTGAGAGTGGTCCTTTTGCCTTCAGAACTGCATTGAGTGAATGCTATGTAAACCCAGGGAGGGGAAAGGCAATTCACCAAAACGTCAATATTGCATCTCCCCCAAATTGGCATTGCCTGCCTGAGAAAATGGAGGGCAACAGGATGCCAACACTCAGTGCCCCATTTTGTCAGGCTGCTTTTCTGCATGCCACCATTGACAGAACCGCAGCATAGCTCCCTCACTGCACTCACACACATGAGCTCTGCAGAAAAGCTATTAAGGTCATCCCGATTTTTCTTTCTTTTCTTCCTTTTTTGCAAATACTCCTTTGGATCCACTGACCTACAAATTTATTATCACAGCCTGAGCAAATAAATAAAAAGGTATTTCAAATTACCACAGGTAAGAGTCTAGCCTGACCTGACAGCCATCCCCCACTATCAACACATTCCACAAAACACATCTCTTCCTATTAGTACAACAAACTGGAAGAAACAAAAAATCTCTTAAATGCTAGAAATTGATCAAGAAAATATTCACTGATGCATTTGATAGTTTCAAAAGTTGAATGGGCGCAGCTTCCCCAAGCCATGAGTGTGACTGTATACAATTCTTGCCTAACACTTCCATCCTTAGGTTGGTGGAAATTTATGAAAAATTGATCTTGTAGTTTGTTTTGGTTTCTAGATAAACTTGCAAAGGTTGCAAGCCTTTTCGCTATCTCTACCATAATGCAAAACCAACTATGTCAGCAATGTTTTCAGCCTGCCATATCAAAGTATTCCAGAAAATTAAAATTTAGAGCTGCCACTCTCTACAAGGCTTCACCAAATACTTAAAAACAATAGTAGGAGGGCCAGGCACTTGAACTTTATGCTATCCCCCGCCATCAGTCTCAGCTTAAGGAAACATACGTTCTGGTTGGGAATTATTCCTTTACCCCAATGCCTAAACATTTATAAATTCTTAACCAAAGAGTTTACGCTTGGTTTTAAATATATTAAATAATTTAGTTTAATGGAGCTCTTTGGAGCATTAGTTCGAATAATCCCCATGTCAGAAAACCCCAGGATGCCTCCACATGGAAGTGCTACCTAAAGGATACCAGTGCTAGGAATTCAATCTTATATATTATGCTATATTTCATTTATACTGTTATATATTATATATATTTGTAATTTGGAATACATATATTTATATATTTGTAATTTATTCAAGTGTATAATATATTTTATACACAAGGAATAAAGGAAACAGTTCAGTACTCATTTTTTTTTCCGTGGATTGTCATGTTCCCTCTGGTAATGGGAAATTTCCACAAGCTGAGCTTTCCTTACCGCATTTTCCAGCCACAAAGATCCCAAAGTTCAGACCTCATTGCCTATACATGAAAAAGGCCACAAAAACACCAAGATGGCAATGTCTGGGTCAAAGTGTGTCCAAGCCCTGAAGCGGGTTTTAGAATGGCTCCCCTGCCCGATTGCTTTTTCGGTTTACTGACCTGCACTGCGAGTTCAGTCACATTCATGCTTCTTGCCAGCCACCCTCTATGGAAGAAACCACACGTGTTCAGCATTTGGAGTTGTGGGTGTCGTTTCATTCTTGTGTTTAATTTTTTTTTTTTTTTTTTTTTTTTTGAGACGGAGTCTCGCTCTGTCGCCCAGGCTGGAGTGCAGTGGCGCGATCTCGGCTCACTGCAAGCTCCGCCTCCCGGGTTCACGCCATTCTCCTGCCTCAGCCTCCCGAGTAGCTGGGACTACAGGCGCCCGCTACCACGCCCGGCTAATTTTTTGTATTTTTAGTAGAGACGGGGTTTCACCGTGTTAGCCAGGATGGTCTCGATCTCCTGACCTCGTGATCCGCCCGCCTCGGCCTCCCAAAGTGCTGGGATTACAGGCGTGAGCCACCGCGCCCGGCCGTGTTTAATTTTTTATTCTACCAACTCCCCACACCCAGTAGGCTGTTCTGTAACACCCAGCTGAGCCTCACATTAGGAACATTTCTCTCATGCCACAAATAAAGGAGATGCCAAAAAAAAAAAAAATCAGGGCGGTGGCTCACGCCTGTAACGCCAGCACTTTGGGAGGCCGAGGCAGGAGGATCACTTGAGGTCAGGAGTTCGAGACCAGCCTGGCCAATATGGCGAAACCCCGTCTCTACTAAAAATTCAATAATTAGCCAGGTGTGGTGGCTGGCGCCTGTAATCCCAGCTACTTGGGAGGCTGAGGTAGGATAATCTCTTGAACCTGGGAGGCAGAGGTTGCAGTGAGCCGAGATCGCACCATTGCACTCCAGCCTGGGTGTCCCAGTGAGACTCTTTCTCCAAAAAATAAAAAAATAACCCCCCCATAACAAAAAAAATCGTTAATCAATATAAATGACATTCTAACTTACTATTTGAAACTTAGAAAAATTAACACCAAAGGAAACCCAGACGAACGACGGACTTCTCAGAATTTTAAATAAGGTCAGAATGCGACCCTGCACTTGCTGTACAGAATCTTAATCTCCTCATCTTTATTTCTGCCTCGCCTGGGATAGGAGTTATTTATCATAACTGACCTCAGCCCAACGTTGCTCAACTTGGTTCATTTAAATTCTGCATGATGCCTAATAGGCATAGCCCCACTACAGAACCCACTAGGTGCCAGGGGTCTGCGGGGAGGGGACGGCAGCAACACCAGGCCCCAGATGGGTTTTGGTTCAGGAGGGGAGAGGGTAGGAGAGGGACTGCGGGAAAGCCAAACGCCGCCTCCCTGCAAACCGCGCGCCAACCAGAGCAATGGGCTTACCGCAGGAACTCACTGGGGAACTGCTCGCATTGGAAAATGCGCTCCAGCTCCTGCAGCTGCAATGGGGTGAAGGCGTTGCCAGGCTCCAGCCCCCCGACGGCGCCCTGTGGGCGCGAATCCTGCTGCCCAGGTTCCTTCTCGCTCTGGTCGCTGTCCTCAACGTTGCCATCGCTGCGGCTGGTGCCCTCGAGGTTTCCTTCCCATAGGTGGCCAGGAACTTCTGTGCCGCCGCCATCTTTTTCTTCTCCGCCGCCATCTTTTTCTTCTCCGCCTTGGGCTCCTGCCGACTTTAACTTTTCTCCTGCTGCTGTGCCTTGCTCAGGCTCAGGCTGTGCATCCTCTTCCTCCTCTTCGGCCTCTTCAGTAAGCGACAGCACCATAGCATTCATATCTGGAAAAGGAGAAACCCCAAGAGAAAGATCAAGGCATTGGTCCTGAGGGTGTTGGAAGGAGGTGGTGAGGGGCTACACTCTGAGAGCAGTGGTAGTGCAGGGGCATCATCCAGTCCACTCGCCTCTCCCAGAGAACCTTGGTTTCCTGAGTTCGCAAAAGCATGTGTCCCATCAAGGTACTGACCCTGTAGTTCTTTCTCCTCGTCGACTCCAGGGCTGAGCAAGCTGGTGATATACTGGCTACACTGGTCCGGAGGCTCCATACCCTGAGTGGTGTGGATGGAGCTGTGCACTTCTGCAGGTTCTGAGCTGGGGCCACCACGATCTCCTAGGCAGTGCTAGAACTGTGAGTCGCCGCCTGGAAGGTTCTTCCGGTGTCTAGACTCAGCAACAGTGTATCCACTTAGGGACCTCCTCTCTTGCTTTTCTGCTTCCCGCTATTTGCTGTGGGTTGGGCCTGCTGAGGTGCGCATGCCTCAGGGGCTTGGCCTTGCCCCGGAGAGGGGGAGCACGCGTTGGTGGTGTGGGGGGGGAGGGGTAAGTGGTGTAGTAGGGTGTGGGGGAGGGGGGAGTAGGGCTTGGGAGGGGGAGTAGGATGGGGTGGGTGCTTGCATGCGTTGTCCTGTAGACAGGCATGCGTGAGTGTGGAACTTGGGGAAGCTGCTGTGCTGAATTGTGCAAGCCCATTTTATGGCGATAAGGGAGATTTTGCACTAGCTCCATGCTTCCTAGGTCTCCAGGAACAGGAGCTTGGGCCTGGATTTGCAAAGCTTGTCGGCTGCGCAAATGCACTATGTAAAAATGCAGCACACTCCTTGAGAAAGTCCACTATTAATTCTTAGTAATGAATCCACATCAAAGTGCAAGGGTGGAAACATGCACAATGCTTAGAGCATCCGAGATTGCTTTTCTTTTCTTTTCTTTTCTTTTCTTTTTTTTTTTTTTTTGAGACAGTCTTGCTCTGTCTCTGGAATGCAGTGGCACTATCTGGGCTCACTACAGCCTCCATCTTCTGGGTACCTAGATTCAGTAACAGTGTATCCACTTACAGACCTCCTCTCTTGCCTTTCCTCTTCCCACTATTTGCTGTGGGTTGGGCCTGCTGAGGTGCGCATGCCTCAGGGGCTTGGCCTTGCCTTGGGCACGGGAGAGCACGTGTTGGAGTGGGGGCAGTAGGACGGGGGGGGGGGGAGTAGGGCGGGGGAGGGAGTAGGGCGGGGGGGCGTAGGGTGGAGGGGGGGAGTAGGGCGGGGGGGCCGGGGAGTAGGATGGGGTGGGTGTTTGCATCTATTGTGCAGGTACTCAGGAGTGCCTCAGCCTCCCGAGTACCTGGAACTACAGGTGCGCACCAGCACACCTGGGTAATTATTGTATTTTTAGTAGAGACACGGTTTCACCATGTTTGCAGGGCTGGTCTGGAACTGCTGGCCCCAAGTGATCCACCCACCTCGGCCTCCCAAAGTGCTGGGATTACAGGCGTGAGCCACCGTTCCCAGCTGCAGCCAAGATTTCTAAAATTGCAGGGCATCCTTCCTTTGCCTTTGGTTGTGACTGTGGATAGCGCAGCTTCTGCTATGTCTCTGGCTACAGACCCATTACAAATGCGCACTTACCTTCTGTGCTGAGCTGGTGCTGTGGACCTGCAGTGATTTCCCTTCTTTCCTGCTGCTGCATAGCCCTCTTTTCCTCTACTCCTGCCCTTTTCTACAGATATCTTTCTGAGCTCTTGTTTAGGAATAAATACATTTTATTTATTGTCAAATAAACACAGCCAGGACAGATTGAGTGCTCTAAGATTCTTCCTTTAAGAAGTGTTTTGTAGATACTGCAGGACTTGTTAATGTCCTGAATATAGAGAGTAGGTTTTAACCATAGAACCTATCCTCCATCGTTTGAGTGTCTCATTCTATTTTTGCTTGCACAATGACCCTTTTCATCAACCTTATTTTATATAAGAAATTAAACTAGTTTGTGGGCCCCTACATGTACTGTGGGTTCCGGTCACCCCAACGACTGATCCTAATGGATGAGTGCACGCATCATACCTCATGTTCCCAGAGGATGGGTAAGAAAACAGCTGGAAAATATTTGACCAATTCACGTTCAAAGAGATGGGAAGGGATGACGATCTAACAGCCTCTTTCTGATTTTAACTAAGATGTCTCCTCCTCAGGCTGGCTCTTCCTGGAGCTAAACTGCTGGAATCTGAAATTTTGCTTTGCTTCCTGTTGCTAGCTGGCTAATCTCACTTGATCACTCTCCGTTTGTGTTAGTTTTCTCATCTGTAAAATGGGAATAACAATGATAACTATCTCATGGGGTTTTCGCATAGATGGAGATGATTAAACATGCTGCCTCACATTTCCTGCTTCTGTCAGTTTGTATGTGTTTATTTACAAGGGTCCTTGAAAGAAGAGAGATGATGGCTATTCTCTGGCAGTGGGCAACAGGGGCAAGATGTTTTATTGTGAAAATAATGGTTCTGTAAGTCTTTTTGTACCTATATGTACTTCACTCAGTAAACCTTTGTTGGCTGCTGTGTTGACAGGGCCCTGTGGCAAGAAATGTGGGGATTGCCACAATGTCTGATCAATGCCTGACCATTGAGATGTAGGTTCTCATGGTGTAGTGGGATCGATAAGGAATCAGAGAGACTGATGGGGTTCAGGAGGATATTTATTATTTAGGTACACTGGCCCAGTAAGATTAACATCCAAAGAACTGAGCCCTGAACAAAGAGTTAAGTTACTTTTTAAGCATTTCGTGGGGCAGGGGGAAGCATATTGCAGAAGTGAGAAACAGAGACAGTTATTCAATTAATTGAGACATGCATTACATCATTTCTTACTTTTCAAGGAAAAGCATGTTTTATGACTTGAGTTTATCCGTCTAGTGAACTTGCAGCTGCACAGCTAGGGAAACAGGGTCTTCACAATGCCTGGGAAAGGAGGAGAGATAAGGCTCACTAGCCACAGAAAAACAGGCAGTTAATTTTTAAAGGACTCCAACTCTTTCTCTTTCTCAGGGGAATTGGGTTTTCTTACATACAACTGAGTTTCTGCTTACATATTCTTTAATTTCTTTTAATTCCTATTTCCATTTCCCCCTTTGGTGCTTTTTATAACAAAGGTGTTAATAGAAAGCACCACTACTTGCCACCTCTTCGCGGAGCTGAGCTGCTTCTACTGGCAGTGGCTGATATTTGGTTAATGCCATCAACTGTGCGGTAGTGTGTCGGGTTACTATTGCCTCTATAGTTGACTGAATACTCCTAATAAGCAGGCGTAAAAGGCAAGGGAGGATGAGGCAGTTGCCAAGAATAAGCAAGAACCTACCAATGAGGGTTTTGAATCCTCCAAAGGCTGAGAACCATCCTCCAAACAAGGAATCCAGGGACCACCCGGATCAAGTCTGAACTAGAACATGGGCCAACTCGCGCATTCTAGCTGTGATTTCCATAATAGCTTGGCCATTATCATCGATTTCTAGGCAACAGTTGGTTAAATTAAATTTTCTACATACTCCTCCTTCTGAGGCTAAGAGGTAATCCAAAGCTAATCTATTTTGATGTATAGCATTTCTTATTTGTGTTGCTTGTATTGCCAATAAACCTAGTGCCCTTGGTGTTTCATTGGTTACAATTTCAAGGACTACCTACAACCTTATGATGCAGTTGAGCATATAGATTGGGGTGCAATATCCCCATGAACCGTCTTGCACCCAGATAGCTGGCTTATAATATTTAATGATTCTTTCAGGAGACCATTCATTATCTTTTCAGTCTCCTATGTCCACATCTTTTTGACATTTGTGTCTATTTTTGTGATTATGCTTCTTCTAGTTCTTCTTTTATTTTCATCATAAACTGGATATCCTAAGAGTTCCTCTTGCTTTAGAGGAATTAGAAAGAAGGATGGCTTGATTGTTCCTAACACACATGCCCCTGTCCATTTAGCCGGCAGTTGCTGATATACCCATGCTCCACAGACCCATTATAGGCCAGAGGATGCCTTCCAAGCATTTGGAGCCTCTAGCTGATTCCAAGTGTGGCTTAGAGTAGAGAATCAAGAGAAAGGGTTTGGACCTGGTAAGTAGGAGTCATTCTGGGCATTTCTCCATAGAGTTTTGTTTTTAGTCTCATCATAATGCTGTTGCCCTAGGCAGGTTGTTTCTCCTGCTGCCTCTGTGAAAGCCTTTCCCCATCGGGTGATACAGTACTTTTTAATTACGGAGGTTTTTAACAACCAAACACTGGCTGAGGCTGTTGGTTCACTGGCAGGGTTAGGCAAAGTGAAGTTACCTTGTGGCATTAATTCCTTTGCCTCCCATGGCCACTGGTCACCCATATTAGTTCCTCCACATACATAGCATGAGGAAATTCCTAAGCTGCCAGTTATGTTTTCAGCTAGTTGAGCAAATATGTTTTTGGGTGATGGGGGAAGCTCAGGCACTGGCTGATCAAAATGCTTATAGAATGACTTATGGACCCAGAATTGGGGGATTGGACACATTTGAGTCCTTCTAGTCTTTTTGACAATCAGTAGTGGAACTCCAAGGCCTGCTTCTTGTCTATCAACTCATAATAGTGCTGCCTGCCCTGTAGACCAAAAAGGTAGCTCTGGCTTTAAGATAGTAAAATTTAAAGAATTGCATGTCCTTGTCTTACAATTTAGTTTGACTGACATACTACTTAGCAGAGCAGTCCATCCTGAATATAAGTGTTGGAGCTGTGTTAGCGTAGACCACTGAATGTTACGGTCCGGGCATCCGATTTGTGGTTCTCCATACAGATGTTTAGGGCTGTTCCTGCTCAGCCTCTCTTGTGTTAAACCATTGCAGGCTGCTTCTGTTTTTTTTAAGATTATGAACATATGCGGCATGGCAGGCATCAAAGTACAAGGAACTACACCTTTTATAGGAGGGAGGGGCTTCTTTGGTTCGAGCTATAAGCTCTCCTTCTTTTTCTCCCTCTGATTTAATATGTACCTCAAACCAGAATTCATAAGGTAAGAGTTTAGGGTCATAACCTACATATAGCTGATTATTTCCTGGGTCACAGAATGAATAGGTGGTCTGGTTGTATGTGCAGATTCCTAACTTGGTTCCTGTACATTCATAGTAGGTATGGTACAGTAGAGTTTTAACTATGGTGTTTCTTACCCAGGTAGTGTGTACACAGTATGGGCATCTTTCTAGAGATTTCTCCTTTTTTAGTATAGGCAGAAATGGTAAGAACATTAGTGTATATAATAGAAACATGCTTACACTACACATGGGCATGGCAAACCTTCCTCTGGGCATAGACATTTGCAGCATTTGCAGTAATAACATAACATAATAACCAGTATTGACAGAATTATAGCTAGGCTTATAAATTGTATCCACATTTGCTTACCTGGAGATGGTCCTTTTAGCTTCGGCTGTGCATAGACTAGTCAGCTTCCGGGCTGTGATTAGAGCAGAGCTTGCAGGATTCTCAAGCTTCACCTGTGCGTAGACTGACCAGCCTCTGGTGTGGTCAGAGCAGGGCAGTTGTCCTTCTTACCGGTAGTTGGGTTTTGCCATAGGACTGTTCGGGTGGGGCAATCTGGGTCTTGTTGGCTAGTCCACTGGTCGTCATGGGGAGTCACTGCTGCCGCTGGTTTTAGCCAGCTATGGTGAATCCAAGGTGTGACACCTGCAACTTTAACAGCAGTGGGAGTAGACATGATCACAATATGGAGCCCATCCTATAAGGGCCCCAGGGTTGTTGGATTCCACCTTGTTTTTCTTTTTTTTTTTTTGAGATGGAGTCTTGCTCTGTTGCCCAGGCTGGAGTGCAGTGGCGCAATATCGGCTCACTGCAAGCTGTGCCTCCCGGGTTCATGCCATTCTCCTGCCTCAGCCTCCCAAGTAGCTGGGACTACAGGTACCCACCACCATGCCTGGCTAATTTTTTGTTTTCGTATTTTTAGTAGAGACGGGGTTTCACCATGTTAGCCAGCATGGTCTCATTCTCCTGATCCCGTGATCTCCCCCCCGCCGGCCTCCCAGAGTGCTGGGATTACAGGTGTGAGCCACCACGCCCAGCCTGGATTCCACATTTTAACCCAGACAGAATCCCCGGTTTATGTGGATGCACTGGGTCTGTTAGACTTAAAGGTATCCTTTCACTTACCCAGCCTTGCACCTCCTGCATTGCCACTCCTAAAGCCTGCATCTGTCTTCTAAGGGTTAGCTCTCCTAACTCCTTTAACTACCCTCTAATTTGATTAATGATTGGGGGTGGCCTTCCAAATAATATTTCATAGGGTGAATACCCAGTTTGTTCTGTAAGTGTACACCTGACCTGGAGGAGGACCATGGGCAAGACCTGATCCCATCGTAAGTGAGTTTCCTGGCAAAACTCTTTTAGTAGCTGTTTGAGTGTCTGGTTCATCCATTCCGCCTTCCCTGAACTCTGTGGTCAGTAGGCTGTGTGCAGTTTCCATTTGATCTTTAAAAGCTGAGTCAGCTGTAGTACTACTTCTGCCACAAATGCAGGACCATTGTCTGATCCTAGGGTTAAAGGCAATCCAAACCTTGGTATGATGTCTTTTAGTAGCACCTTTGTCACCTCTCGTGCCTTTTCAGTCCTGGTGGGGAAGGCCTCAACCCACCCTGAGAAGGTGCAAAGAAACACTAGCATATACCGGTAACCTCCTGCTCAAGGCAACTCGGTAAAGTCTACAAGCAGGTTCTCACAAGGCACAGCTCCCATTCCCTGAATTCCTGGGGGTCGAATAGGTCCTTGTTTTGGCTTATTCCAGACACAGGATAGACATTATTCGCAAACAGCATGGGTGATGGCAGAGAGCCGTGGCACATAGAAGTGTTGACCTATCAAAGTCTCTAGTTTCCAGTGTGTGTTCTTTGATGGATCTGCTTCACAAACCTTGAGGCTATTGTCTCTGGGACGTCTAGTCTCCCATCAGAGAACAGCCACCATCCACCTTTAATATATTTCCCTGTTTCCAGAACAAAACAAGCTTTTTCACTCGAAGAGTAAGGGGGTACCTCCAGCAAAGGGGGCTCTATAAGGAGAGGCATTGCTAGAGTTCTTTCTTCAGGTGAAGCCATGCTCATTGCTGCCTGCCGAGCCTCTTGGTCTGCCTTTCTGTTGCCCTGCACCTCATAGCTTTTCCTGATTTGGTGTCCTTTGCAATGAATGACAGCCACCTTCTCCAGAGCCCATACGGCTTCCAATAATTGCAAAATTTCCTCTTTATTTTTTATTTCTTTTCCTTCAGTAGTCAAAAGTCCTCTCTCTTTGTGTATTCCCCCATGGGCGTGCAGGGTTGCAAAAGCATATTTTGAGTCAGTATATATGTTTACTTTCTTCCCCTTGGCCAATAACAGTGCTCTGGTTAATGCTATTAATTCAGCCTTCTTAGCGGAAGTCCCAGAAGGTAAGGCTTGAGCCTCAACCAGTGAGTGTTGGGTCACTACTGCATATCCTGCATATCTCACCCCATCTGTTATGAAACTGCTACCATCAGTGAAGTATTTAACATCTGGGCTCTCCAAGGGGGAATCTCTGAGGTCTTCCTGGCTCGGGAACACTTTGTCCACCATATTTATGCAACAGTGGGGAAGGTCCTGCCAGGAGTGAGGCAACCCAACATCCTTCCAATCGGGTTCCTCCACAGGCAGCAGGGTAGCTGGGTTCAAGGTATTTACATTCTCTAGTGTTATCTGGGGATTTTCACATAGAAGCCCTTGATACTTTAGCATTCTAGAGTTGGACAGCCAACCATATCCTCTTTGCTCCATTAAGGTGACTACGGCGTGTGGCACTGAACTATTAACTTCTGACCTAGGGCTAGCTTGTTGGCATCTTCTATAAGGATTGCGGTAGCTGCCAATGCCCTGAGGCAGTGGGGCCAACCTAAAGCCACCAAGTCCACTCTTTTGGATAAGTATGCTACCGGCCGATGCCAAGAGCCCAAGAACTGAGTTAAGACTCCAACTGCCATTCCTTGACATTCATCCACATACAAAAAAAAAGGGCTTTTTTACATTTGGCAACCCTAGTGCCGGGGCCTGGATGAGAGCTTCCTTTATATCCTTGAAGGCCTTTTCCTGTTTCTTTTGCCATAGGAGGGGCTCTCTTTCCTTTCCTTTTATAGCCTCATACAAGGGCCTTGCTATGAGGGAGACGTTTGGAATACAGATTCGGCAGAATCCTGCCACGCCTAGAAATTCCCTGGCCTTGTAACTGGGGTGGGCAGTGCACATACAGCCTCCTTGCGTGCACTTAAGCCTGCGCTGGCCTTGGGATACCATGAATCCTAGATATCCTACCTCCTGAAAACAGACTTTTGCCTTGTCCTTGGACACTTTATAACCAGCTTCACACAGCAGGTGAAGAAGCCTCTCTGTTCCTTGGAGTGATTCCTCCCTCGTGGGGGCAGCAAATAGGAAATCATCAATGTGTTGTAATAGCACATAATTGTCACTAGGTGGCGCAAAAGCCTCAAGATCTGTAGCCAAGGCCTCCTCCAAAATGGTAGAATTCTTAAACCCTTATGGCAGCCTTGTCCAGGTATATTGCGATTGCCCCCACTGACTTTGGGGAGCAAGCTTCAAACAAAAGAAGGCATCCTTTAAGTCCAGACATGTGAACCAAGTGGCATCAGCAGGAATCTGTCCCAACATTGTGTATGGGTTGGGTACTGTTGCATGGATAGCGACAGTGGCCTTGTTTACCACCCGGAGATCCTGCACTGGCCTGTATTCCCCATTTGATTTGTGCATGGGTAACAGAGGAGTATTCCATGAGGACTTGCATTTTACTATAATCCCATGTGTATAAAGCCGATTCAGATGCTTTTGTTATTCCATCAATTGCCTCCCTGGGTAGTGGGTATTGACGGACTCATACCGGGGCAGCATGAGGGTTAAGCTCTGCTACCACTGGGGGTCTGTTTGCAGCAAGTCCAGGGTATTATCCTCGGCCCATACACCTGGTACCTTGAAAAGCATCCCCCATATATTGTGTAGGTCGGTTCTGGTGACCTTCTGGCACACGGTTCACACAGCCACCATTCCTCAGCCCTTGGGACAGTTGGAGTTCATACCATTGCCTTGGACTTTCCAAACTCCAGTGTCATATTCCCTTTAGGTGTAAAGAAAATTTCTGCCTGCAGTTTCTGGAGTAAGTCTCCCCCCAGCAAGGGCACTGGACAATTTGGCATATACGGAAACTCATGCTGCACTTCTTGTCCCCCATTAACACATCTCCTGGATTTACAAAAAGGTCTCTTTTCTTTGGCCCCAGTAGCCCCTACAATAGTAGCACAATTCTTTGTGGTGGTTCTAATTGGGTGAGTTACCACAGAGAAATCAGCACCAGTATCGACCAAAAAAATCCATTAATTGACCCCCTATTTCCATAGAGACCATAGGCTCCCTGGGGCCTAAAAAGATGGAGCCTGGTCTGTCTCAGTCCTCAAAATTCTCGGCCCACTCTAGACTGATCAGATCAGGATCTGCCTTTGAAGCACCATGACTAGCAACTGAATGCCACACTTGGCTGTTACATCATTGACCATCATCTCCATCCTTTTCCTTTTCGGGGCACTCATCTTTCCAATGGCCCATTTGCCTGCACCTTGCACATTGGTTCCTGTTCAGCTGGGACTGGCTTTCATCTCCTGGTCTTGTCTGTCTCCTTCCTCGGCCTCTGCCTCGGCCACTCCCTCTAGCAAATACAGGGTTACTTTCTGCTAGTGCAGCAGCTATAAATTGAGCTGTCTCTTTGTTTCTATTTCTGGTTTTTCTTGCTTGCTTTCTCTCTGCCTCTTCTTCCTGGCTTATGTATATTTTGTTTGTTATTTCCAGGAGTTCACTAATATTTTTCCCTGCAAAGCCTTCCAGCTTCTGAAGCTTTTGTCTTATATCTCCCTGAGCTTGCCCGACAAACATCATATTTATCATATTTTGGTTTTCAGGAGCCTCTGGAATAATTGGCACGTACAGCCTATAGGCCTCACAAAGCCTTTCATTAAATGTACTTGGGCTTTTGTCAGGCTTTTGGCACACTTCTGATATTTTGCTTATATTCATTGTCTTCCTTACTCCTGCTTTTTTCTCATTCAGGAGTGCCTTTCTATATAGCTGCAGGCCTTCCATGTCCCTTGCCTCATTTGGATCCCAGTTAGGGTCCTCATTTGGGTATTGCTGAACTGGCGTGGGTTAGGGGTGGTCTCTGGGGCTTCCCCTTCTAACCAGCTGAGAGCTGCCTGATTAACTCTCCTATGCTCCTCTGTATTAAATAATGTTAGCAAAAGTTGTTGACAATCCGGCCAGGTTGGATTATGTGTCATAATAATAGAATTCACCAAATCAATGAGAGCCTGAGGTTTTTCTATATAGGAGGGGGTGTGCTGTTTCCAATTTAAGAGATCAGTAGTGGAGAAAGGCTGATAAACATAAAGCCTAGGGCCACCTTGTATCTGCCCCTGGTCATCATAAACTTGTGTCCTGGTCTCTCAAAGTGGCATCTGCAAAGCCTGTGGTCGGCCTGAGCAGAGGCACCCAGCTGCCTCACCCTGTCCATCTTCCTTGTTTTTTTATAATGGGGGCTTCTGGTCCTCTGTGGGGGGAGACTGAGCCTCACTTTCCTCCGAGCCCAACTCTCCGGACACTCCTGACTCTGCCTCCTGCCTTATTCTGGTCAAAGATGGGTAGACTGGCACATATGGGGGCGGACATTCCCTTTCCTTGGGTGGGGCCTGAAGAACTGGTTTCAGCTGAGGCTTCAGGGATTCCTTTTCCTGGGAGATGCTAGGGGCTTTAGGTTCCTCTGCTTCCTTTGGTTGGGCCACATGAGACACTAATGCCTTGCAATATCCCTCTAGGCAGGGCTGTAGCTACTTGAGGTGACTTCGTGGCACATTGAGCCAAGAGTCTATATAGGGAAACTGGTCTGGGTATCCTGGTTGTCCTCCAACTCCAGTGACCACCTTAAACACATGGCCAGTTAATTCCCTATTATACCTTCGGAGGGCCTCCCCACATTGAAAGCAGGCCAATCTATTTCACAGTTATGTCCTTAGCTTTTGAGCATCCAGTTTCATCCCATAATCACCTCTAAATCTTTTTTTAAAATTCTATATCATGCACTCCAAAGGAGTTGATTTCAATGCTTTCCCTCCCATTTCCTCCCTTGTGGCGCACTTTCCCTTTCACTTTCACCCTTGGGCCCACCAGACCGGGTCCTATTACGGGAGTTTTGGACACTGCTTAGCCAGGAATGTGCCTTCCCCTGTCACAGCCTGCTGTGGCTGTGAAGCTGGTCCTATCAGCCGTATGCAGCGTCCTAGGTCTGATTTCCCCCACACTTGCCTCGGAGCACACAGCCCACGCTGAGGGATCTGTGCCTCCCCACATCACTCCCCACATTGGCCTCTCCCGAGACCGTCTCTTTCTCACACTTTCACACACCTCCCCTGCACCAGGACTCCTCATCGGATGAAACAAGCCTCTCTCGTGTCCCAGGTGAGCCTAGTTAGGCTCCCACATTCACACACATACACAGACCACTCCTACCCCAGGACTCCTCATCGGACAAAATGAGCCTCTCTCATGTCCCAGGTAGGTTCACATGCACCCACAAACTCCCAGTTGGGATGGCAAGCCACTCTTGCCACCCTGCCAGCAAGCTGTACCTTGCTGCACTTGCCACTCTATCGGCCCATTTTCTCCCTTTTCCCAGTTCCACTGTTAGTGGGGACACGAGGTTCATCCAAATTGGCAAGCCACTCCTGCCGCCCCCAGCCACTCTAGGTTGGATTACTGGTTGGTCCCTGGGAGGTGACCAAACTCCCCTTCATCCTTATGGGATGGGCTTTCATGCCTTGGGCCCTTGCTCCTTACAGCGGTTCCTGAAGTGCTGGTATCTTCCTGCAGCCCCATCCCCGGTTCCATTGCACTGCCGGGCAGGCCACTGGGATGCGGGGAGAGCCTATCTCTGTCTGGGTGAAGCTCCCCTGTGATGCACCTTGGATGCCGGGTCTCCCCCGGTCCTTGGGCTCTAGTCCCCACAGGCAAAGGAGACAGTAAATCTGTCGTCTCCAATCCCAGGCGAGTCCCCAGAAATGTTGCGGGATTTTTTAAGGAATCAGAGAGACCAATGGGGTTCAGGAAGATATTTATTATTTAGGTGCACCGGCCCAGTACTCAGCCCAAAGGACTGAGCCCAGAACAAAGAGTTAAGTTACCTTTTAAGCATTTTGTAGGGTGGGTGGAGATCTGTGCAGGGGGAAGCATATTACAGAAGCGAGAAACAAAAGACAGTTATTTAATTAATTGAGAAATGCATTACAGCATTTCTTACTTTTCAAGGAAAAACATGTTTTACAACTTGAGTTTATCTGTCTAGTGACCTTGCAGCTGCACAGCTAGAGAAACAGGGTCTTCACAATGCCTGGCAAAGGAGGAGAGATAAGGCTCACTAGCCACAGAAAAACAGGCAGTTAATTTTTAAAGGACTCCAACTCTTTCTCTTTCTCAGGGGGAATTGGGTTTTCTTACATACAACTGAGTTTCTCCTTACACATTCTTTAATTTCTTTTAATTCCTATTCCAATACCATAAAAGCAATTAAGGACAGGTCTAGAGTTAGTTAAGGTGGAGGTGGTGATAGAGAGGACAGGGTTACATTGGTAAGGGTGACAGTTAGAAGGGGCAGTCCTTTTAGTGAAATAGATGAGAGGTTTTAGATCTGCACAAACCTTTTTCATGGAAGTCCAACTTTGCTCCTGGGTAGTTTAGAGGACGTAGTCCCATGTACTACAAGGTTGCCAGGCTATAGGAGCAGAAAATCAGCGTCTTGGCTGCAGGTGATTACAACGATGAGTGCTAGGGGTAACTGTGTCAATTAGAGGGCCGAGGCATAAATAATTGTGTGAAAAGGCTAGCTGTCATTGATCTTTTACATTTCCACAAGGTATGACAGAGCAAGCATAAAAGGCAATGGTCTGAGGTGACTCAGACTTAGTTACATTAATAACAAAGGAGCTAGTAACAGAATAAGGAAAGGAAAAGAAGCAATATAGAAGGTATATGAAAATTAAGCTTTCTTTAACTTTAACTTAGTAAGGCTTAATCCTAGTACAGTAACCCATGATTCTGATGAGGAAGATGTTTTCTTGACTTGAGTATGGTGGGTCCATCCTTTCTCAGCTGTGAGGATGGCAGTCTCAGTGGTTAACAGCATAAAATAGGGTCCTTCCCAGGCTGGCTCAAGTTTTTTTCTTTCTGTCTTTTGATGAGGATGTGGTTTCTAGGCTGCTGCTGGTGTACTGGAAATTCTAGGGCTGGTACCTGTGCTAAAAGACTTTTAGTTCTGAGGGAAGGGAAAGTGGAAGATAAAAAGTATATAATTTTTGCTGCATATTCGGTGGCTTGAGGCCCCATGGTGATGCCTCCCACTCCATTCCTGCTCGGCACCACTCACGGGATGCTGCGGCCCTGCCCCCTCTTAAGGTCTTGGCCTTCTAGTGGCCTTCATCTCCCCTGCACATTGTGGCCTTGGGGATGAGGAGCTTGTGACTTACCCAGCTGCCCTCGGACCTTAAGAAAGCTAAACACCATTTTTTATTTGACAATGCTTTTTGTATGATTTTATACCAGGTAAGTTAAATTGTACCTTTATATTAATGTGCTATTAATGTTAAACTTAATTTTAATAAAATCTTGTAGACATTATCCAATTTTAATGTCTGACTATAAGGTAAGATTTTTATAGACTCTTTTTAACATGTTAAATTTTTTGTTAAAGAGCAGGTTAGTGCTTTAAGAAAAAACTATTGTGGTTTTATTTTAATGTTCAGTTCACAGCAAAACTGGATGATAAACCCTTTACCTTTAGCCAAAATGTTTACACACAGAATTTCCTTTACAATTAACATGTTAAAACTTGCTTAAACCTTTAAAACAAAATTTTTTAAACCTTTTAATGTAGGTAAAAATCCATATTCTTATGCCTCCTTATAATCCTTTTATTAAAAGTATATTTTATTTTTCTTACATACTTTGTACATAAACTGTTTTTTTAATAGTTTTACATTCAGGAGGCCTAATTACTTTTAAATTATACAATATTTCTTGCATAAATTCCCTTTATAACCTTTCTTACGACTTTCACAGACAATCTTCAACATGTCTTAACTTTCTGCCTTCCTTTTACACTATTTCTTTTCCTAGTTTCACCCTCTGTCTTTCTTTGATTTCTGTCTCTTCCAGTTTCTCTCTTACTTATTCTTTCCCCCTATTTCTCTCTCTCATTTGCACTCTCTTTTTTTCTCTCTCTCTCCGTCATCCCTTGTTTCCTTTTTCCCTCCCAAGTTCTCCCGCTCCTGCGGGCCCGGCAAGGCCGGGCAATAGCATGGGTCCCGCCCCCACACACACTGCCATCTGTTTCTTCTGCTTTTTTTTTCTTTTCCCAATTTCCCTTTTTACTTTTTTCCTTTCTTCTTACACTCAGTTTCTTGGGCTGGGTGGGATTTGTGGGGCTGCAGTCCAGACCCCAGGCCATCACTGGCCCAGAGGCTTGGCAGATGCCTGCTGCAAGTTGCAATAATTATGCCCTTTCACCTCCTCTGCTCTCCTCCTGGCGCCGTTCCCCACCCTCTTTTTCACATAGAGCTGGGCTGGGGAGAGGGACTTAACCCTTGGTGTGCCTGTCTGGTGTCACGCTTGCTGTTTTTGCTCTCTTTCTCTCTGACTTCCTTTCCTGGTGTCTTTTTCCTCCCTGCTGGACTTTGCCTCTGCCAGCCACCTATGCTGCTGTTTTCCCCCCTCTCCTTCCCCTTCCCCTAGGGGAGCAACCGGTGGGAGTGGAGCTTAGCCTTTTTCTTTTCCTGAGAAGAGAGGAAAGGGGAGTTTTGAATATATATTTACTACCGGAGGTTTGTGTGAGATTCAACCCCCACAATGGGGATTTCTCACCTCTTTGAGGTTCAATCCCCCAATGGGGATTTCTCACCTCTTTGAGGTTCAATCCCCCAATGGGGATTTCTCACCTCTTTTTGAGGTTCAACCCCCACAATGGGGATTTCTTACCTCTTTTTAAGGTTTAACCCCCCCAATGGGGATTTCTCACCTCTTTTAACCTCCAAGACATCCTGACTAAGGAATACTTTACCACCCCCTGTGGCTTTCTTTCCCTAGTCCTGACTAAGGAATGCTTTACTGCCCCTGCGGTTTCTCTCTCCTCGGTATGTCTTAACCAAGGAATGCTTTACCACCCTGCTGCTTTTTCCTTAGTCCCCACCACCAAGGAAATACTTTACCGGCTCTCCCAGTGTTTTTTTTTTTCGTCGGTTTGGGCACAGAGTTTCCTGGTTCACATGGATGTGAGGATCCTTTACTCCAGATCGCCAGCCAGTTTTTGTTTTTGTTTTTTCCTGCGTTGCTGAGAGTCTGGGTTTATTCATCACACCAGGTGGATCTTAATTCCATATCCCTGAGGCCACTGCAATGAGGCAGAGGAGTGTGCTCCCTCATGAGAAAGGACTGGAGACCGCCCCCAGAAGAGAACGTATCCATGTACGGATTTCCACCAAAATTGTTAGAAATGCTTGTTTCCCAGTGCCATAAAGAAATTTACTTGAACATAAATTTAATTTCCTCAGCAAGGGCATTTTTACTTTCTGCAGAAAGGGTACACTCGCCAGCTGTTCTGCCATGAGAGTACACTGAACAAGGGAGACAGGGTCATTTATAACCTGACATGTCCACCCTACTGCTATGTCCAGTCTCCATTGGCTGGAACGGGACCTCACATTCTGTATTTGTCCTGATTGGCTAGCAACTTAGAACTTTTTAAAAGAGGCAAAGGCAGAGGAGAACAAAGGAAGGAGGAAGTAATTTATGGAATGCTGAGAAAGGTAAAAACACCTTCAAATAAGGAAAAGGAACAGGCTATCCTAATGCTTGCTTGGACCAGTATAAGCATGCCAGGGCAAATATTTAGGCTAAATTGTGGAAGCTAAGAACATAAAGTACATTGATTTCTTTATTACAGCTCACAGATATTTAAGAATGTTAGCCCAGGTCTTTGAATAAATTTTGCTTCTAAGAGAAGTTACTATTTGTTCCTAATTAGATGGGGAGGAAAGTCTTTGAAGAGGAACCTCTACTTTACTTCTCACAATCATGAAATGAAATTAGAAGCCAATAGCAGAAGGGAAACTGGGAAATTCACAAATATGCAGAAATAAATAATATGCTGTTAAACAACAAATGGATTGAAGAAGATATCACCAGGGAAACTAGAAAATACTTAGAGATGCATTAAAATGAAGACACAAACTCCCAAAACCTATGAAATGCAGCAAAAACAATGCTCAGAGGAAAATCTATACCTAAAAACACCTACATTAAAAAAGAAGAAATGTGCAAAATCAATAATCGAACTTACACATTTAGAAACTAGCAAAGGAGAGGAAACTAGACCAAAGCTAGCAGAAGGAAGGAAATAATAAAGAATGGAGACAAACAAAATAGAGAATAGGAAAGCAATATAAACTATCAGCAGAACCAAAATGTGGTTCTCTGAAAGATCAACAAAGTTGACAAACTTTTAGCCAGACTAACAAAAAGAGAGAATATCAAAAACTAAAATACGAAATGAAAGAGGGGATAATACTGGTAAAAAAAAAAAAAAAAAACCAGACACATAGACCAATGGAAAAGAATAGAGAGCCCAGAAATAAAGCTGCACACCTATGGCCATTTGATCTCTTACAAACTTGACAAAAATAAGCAATGGGGAAAGGACTCCCTATTCAGTAAATGGTGCTGAGATAGCTAACTAGCTATATGCAGAAGAATGAAACTGGGCCCCTACATATCATATACAAAAATTATCTGAAGATGGGTTATCATATACAAACATTTTATCATATACAAAAATTAACTGAAGATGGGTTAAAGATTTAAATGTAAGATATCAAACTATAAGAACCCTAGAAAATCTAGGAAACACCATTCTGGACATCAGCCTCGAGAAAGAGTTTGTGAGTAAGTCCTCAAAAGCAATTGCAACAAAAACAAAAATTGACAATTGGGACCCAAGTAAACTAAAGCACTTTTGCATAGCAAAAGAAGCTATAAACAGAGTAAATAGGCAACCCACAGAATGGGAGAAAATATTCACAAACTATGCATCCAACAAAGGCCTACTATCCAGAATCTACAAGGAAACAATTCAAGAAATAAAAAACAAGTAACTCCATTAAAAAGCAGGCAAAAAACACATGAACAGACACTTTTCAAAAGGAGACATACAAGTGGCCAACAAACATTTGAAAAAATGTTCAATATCACTAATCATCAGAGAAATGCAAATCAAAACCACAATGAGATACCATCTCACACCCATCAGAATAGCTATTATTAATAAGTCAAAAAACAACAGATGCTGGTGAGGCTGCAGAAGAAAGGACACTTACACACTGTTGGTGGAAATGTCAATTAGTTCAGCCACTTTGGAGAGAATTCTCAAAGAACTTAAAACAGAATTATCATTTGACCCAGCAATCCCATTACTGGCATACATCCAAAAGAAAATAAACTGTTCTACCAAAAAGACACATTCACTCATATATTCATCACAGCAATATTCACTGTAGTGAAGACATGGAATCAACCTAGGTGCCTATCAATGGTGGACTGGATAAAGAAAATGTGGCACACATACACCGTGGCATACCGTGCAGACATAAAAAGAATGAAATCATGTCCTTTGCAGCAACAAGGATGCAGCTGGAGGCCATTATCCTAAGTTAATTAACATAGGAACAGAACACCAAATACTGCATGTACTCACTTACAGTGGTAGCTAAAGATTGGGTACTCATGGACATAAAGATGGCAATAATAGGCACTAGGGACTGATGGGGGGAGGTAGGGAAGGGGGCAAGGGTTGAAAAACTAACTGTTGGGTACTATGTTCACTAGTATCCCATCCGGATGACAGGACCATTCAGATCTGAAACCTCAACATCATGCAATATACTCATGTAACAAACCTGCACATGTATCCCCTGAATCAAAAATAAAAGCTGAAATTATTTTTTTAGAAAAAGAAGAGGGGATGTTACCACTGATTTGACAGAAATAAAAAGGATTATAAGAAAATACTATGAACATTGTACTTCAACAAATTAGATGCCCTAATACATTGAAAAACAATTCCTACAAACACACAAACTACCAAAACTGACTCAAGAATAAATAGAAAATCTGCAAAGACTTATAACAAGTATGATATTTGACAATAGTGCCAAACCATTCAAAGTGAAACCACTTCGTCTGGGGCAATACCTGTAGTTAGTTGTCTCGCGCCGATGATTAACAACATGGACACACACGTGGAGTGGGTTAAGGAGCAGAAAGTTTAACAGACAAAAAGGAAGAGAGATAGAATAAGCTTCCTCATGCTGAGAAAGCGGGTCACCTGAGAGAGGGTTTCTGGGTTAGGTGCAGAACGTGATCAATTTTGTACAAAGGCTTGAGGAGGTGGTGATTGATTTACATAGAGCCCAGGGGATTGGTTTGACCAGGTGCTCCATTTACACAGTCCATGAAAAGACTGGCCCTCCAACCCTAATCTTTTATTATGCAATTATGGCTTCTATCTGACTGTCGCCATGACACCTGCACATGTGACTTTACCTGGCTAGTGCCATGACACCCGCACACGTGGCCACAAAGAAAAGGGAGCGAGAATCGCCATATTGAATGTACCTGGCTTCCAGGTACAGCTGATGGCATTTACATATGAAAGCTAGCTTGCATAGCTATGCTTGCAGCTTGAAGTTTCAGGCTGCTTTCTGTTAGAAAAGAAATGGTTTGGGGGCTGCTTTTTATTAATGGAAAATTCCACCAAGAACTCTTTACCCTTTCTAATTGCCTAAAATAATTTTTAATAACTGCTGTATTAAAAGGATATGTGTACCGAAACTAAGCCAAAACACAACTTTAATAGGCTTAAGATCTCTGTGTGTTTGCTCCTAGACAAAACAAATGGGGTACAGAACAAACAAAAACATGTTGATAGGAGAGAGAATGGATCATGGTCTTTCATAGAGCATTCTGTGCTTCTGGACTCAGAAAAGCTGTCAGACACAAGTTTATGGTTTATTACAGCTACAGAAAACACATTAAAAACAGCAAAGGAAAAAGGTATCACTTGAAGAGAACAGATATTCACATTTCAAATTAAATACTTCAGGAAATCCAGTTTAAATAATTGAAAGCAAAACTCAAATGCCAAAAGTGGGTAAATATTTAGTCATATTTTCTTGTAAGTTTCTTTAGATTAATTGTTGATATTATTGTTGCTGCTGTTGAATATCCATTGTCTTCCTATCCTTAACACTACAGGAACACAAATACGTCATTGTAGATATATTAGCTTAAGCCATTCCCTACTCTTCTAACCAATTCTGAACTCTTAACCGTGTGATTTCAAATAAAAAATTTTCCCACGATACGCTCTGTAGTAAAGATATAAATAGGTTTGTAACAATGACATTTGGGGAAATTTATCAGGGCTTTACATGTATTTACATAATAGAAACAGGCAGAGAATGCTTAAGGACACTAATCCCATTTGTGAAGACTCTACCCTCATGACCTAATAACCTACCAAAGGCCCCACCTTCTAATACAATCACATTGGGGTTAGGATTTCAACGTATGAATTTGGCGGGGACACAAACATTGAGTCTATAGCACTGTCATATACTAGTGTTCTGTAGCAGATTAGCAAATTTATGAACACACAGTTTCACAATTTCTAGAGGAATATGCTTCCTCATTGTATAATTTTTCATGTTCATTAACAGAACCAGATGTATTTAGCTTCACTATATCATATAAAAATAAAACACCAGGCCGGGCACGGTGGCTCATGCCTGTAATCCCAACACTTTGGGAGGCCAAGGCAGGTAGATCATGAGGTCAGGAGACTGAGACCATCCTGGCTAACACAGTGAAACCCCATCTCTACTAAAAATACAAAAAATTAGCCAGGCATGGTGGCACGCACCTGTAGTCCCAGCTACTCGGGAGGCTGAGGCAGGAGAATCGCATAAAACCGGGAGGTGGAGGTTGCAGTGAGCCAAGATCGCGCCACTGCACTCCAGCCTGGGCGACAGAGGGAGACTCCATCTAAAAAAAATAAAATAAAATAAAATAAAACACCAAAAGCATATAAACTTAAAACTTAGGTTCAGTAATTAGTGTTTAAGTGGTTTATCTTACTTAGAAAAGATCTAGGTTCTTATTTTAGGCAAACATAACATTAAACAAAGCTAGCCATCATTTGAAGTTATTTCCCTATTAACTATTTTTACAGGATGTCCATGTTTGACTGGCATCACAAAAGCAAAAACCTAAAAAGTTAAATGCATGAGTTTGTTGTTTTACTGCTGTGCTTGACACACATGACGTAATGGAATCAGACAATTCAGTTTTACCTGCATCTTTACTTGTACATTTGTTGTTAGTTTGGATTATATTAATTATTATTATTATTATTATTTCAGACACAGTCCCACTCTGTCCCCCAGGCTGGAGTGCAGTGGCACCTTCTCAGCTCACTGCAACCTCCGCCTCCTGGATTCAAGCAATTCTCATGCCTCAACCTCCTGAGTAGTTGGGATTACAGGCGTATGCCACCATGCCTGGCTATTTTTTATTTTATTTTATTTTTAGTAGAGATGGGTTTTCACCATGTTGGCCAGATGGTATCAAACTCCTGACCTCACGTAATCCACCCACCTTGGCCTCTTAAAGTGGTGGAATTACAGGTGTGAAACACTGCACCCAGCCATTAGCTTGAATTTATAATGTTTATAACCTTAAACATCTGCCAGACATAATATTAGTTTATTAAATGAGTAAACCCAAATAGAATAAAAATATATGCCCATATTATACTTGAAACTGACAACTCAGAAGACAGCTGTTTTTATTAAACCAAAAATATTAAACTAACTTTATTTACCAAAGATTTAACCAAGTCATGTGAACTTGAAAAGCATTTGGGTTTCTTTCTATATCACTGGGAGTTTTAGGAATATTCCATTGAGATAAGTGTTCATTTATCTTTAGGCCAATTTGAATAGAGCTCCTTTAAGAGATTTTATAAATTCATTAGTTAATACCATCCAGAGGTGGAAAAAAATCACATATACATAACATACATTCATACACAAACATAGACACAGGCATAAACGGAGATCTTGGTTTCCTTCTAAACTTTTAGCCATGAATCATTAATACAAAACTCATTGATTCATATCTTCTTTATATTTTTATCCGAATTATATTTCTGACAAAAATGGGACAAGGTTACCTACTGAATAAAGGCTAAAGCCTTTTTTAAATCAATATTTGTAGAGAAGACTTTTAAGATTTTCTTTTACCCTGATATGTAATCTTATGAAGTCCGTGGATACTATTTTAGGCAAGAGACTAAGGAGACATCTAGCGGCTGTTTGAATATCTCCAAAACACATCTGAGTGGATAAAATATTCAGTCTATTTCTAATTATCCTTTTTCCTTTTGAGCTTCAGGTAGTTGCCTTTGGGGTCACTAAGTCCCTTGAGAGCCCCTAATGGGGTCAAGCAACCTAAAGGTAAAGAGACTGGGAAGTTGAGGGGTCAAAATGGGAAGGGAAGTCTGGCAGGAGTGGACAGAGGAATGGAAGAGGTAGGAGTTTGCCAGGGACATATTAAAGCATTCAAGGCAGCTGAAGAGAAGATTGAAGGTAGCAATGAAACCAAGTGCCCCATTTTCTTAAAAGGAATTATTTTTACCTTTTTTTCTTTTTCCCTCGCCTCTTACTTAGCTCTTTAGGAATACAATTAAAATCTTTACCTTCTTTTTAACAGGCACTCCCTGCACTGCAAGCTTATCTAACTATGTTTTTGCTTAGAAGTTCCAGGGACCAAATCTCAAAACAAACAAAGCACCCTCTGGAATTCTCCCCCACCGGGAGACTGCCTCAAAACAGCAATTAATTAACAACCCACTTCTGTCCACGAAGGCACTGACCAGACCATCAGACCACAGCATCACTTAAGGTAAGCATTGGAGCGAGTCACATAGATCCCACACCTAGTCACCCCTCTTGCATGCCATTCACTCCAAGTTCCCCTTTTTAAACCCTTGTTTTCTATCCCAAAGGTTAAAGTGGATCCCTTAAGGCAGGAGCCTCTTCTGCTTCTCCACTGCTAAGCTCTGGAATAAGTCAGTTTCTTTTCTTTTTCTTTCTCTTTCTTTCTTTCTTTCTTTCTCCCTTTCCTTTCTTTTTTTCTCTCTTTCTTTTCCTTTTTTCATTCTTTCTTTTTTCTTTTTTTTAAGATGGAGTCTCACTCTGTCACCCAGGCTGGAGGGCAGTGGTGCAATCTCAGCTCACGGCAACCTCCGCCTCCCAGGCTCAAGCAATTCTCCTGCCTCAGCCTCCCGAGTACCTGGGACTACAGGCGTGCACCACCACGCCTGGATAATTTTTTGTATTTTTAGCAGAGACAGGGTTTTGTCATGTTGGCCAGGCTGGTCTCGAACTCCTGGCCTCAAGTGACCTGCCTGCTTCAACCTCCTGAAGTGCTGGGAATACAGGCGTGAGCCACCATGCCAGGCCTAGAATAAATCACTTTCTTTTTACCACCCTCGTCCTTGCTATTTGATTTTATAAGCGCTGAGCGGCCAAATCTGTGTTTGGTTAAACATTTGGTGGCCCATACAGGGAGCACTGTGCATTTCTGGCTGTCCGAGCCTACTGGCCCAGTTTACACTACTGGGCAGGGCACAGGGCCACCTGTGAACACCAACTGCTTGTTGGTAAGCAAGTTCTTACAACTGCTTGTTGTAAGAACATTAGGGTATTTCCCAAAAGCTGCCAAAATGCTTTCTTTTCAGGTAACCTCCCTTTCTCTTTCCTGCATGATGTCTGCTGCCTTCAATGCCTTGCTGGTATAAAGAATGTGACCTCTGAAGAAATTTGGCAACCTTTGAAACTGGGTGAGTGACTTGGAGTGGACTCGACTTTCCTCTGTGTCTTCTACAGTGTTGCTGGGGATCTGCTCTGTTTAGACTTGGCTGCCAGTGGCACCATTTTGGCGTTTAACACATTTGTATATGTGGCACCATTGGGGCTTTGGCACCATTTGGACTTAGCTGCCTGTGGAGCTGTTTGGAACTGAGGTAAGGCATTCAGGATTTTACCTAGCCCCTTAACCAGGGTTTTGTTCAGAAGTGCACCATTTGTTTGTAAGTGTGAGTGTTTGACCTTTGTGTGTGGATCCTGATTTCATCCTTTCCTTTTCACTTCCAACTTCATCTTCCTGATTTATCTTGCAAAGCCACCTACATTGTTACTTCTCTCAGGCAAATGTATCTTTAGCTCCCTCCAGCTGGAAACAGTTCACTTCAACCAGTGACTTGTGGAGTGGGGAGGGATTCATCCTACATTGTGCAGGTCTAGGGTACTTGGGCTCTCCCTGACAGGAGGTAAATGAGAGTGGTGGGGGTACCAAACCCACACCATGCAGGGGCTGGAAGGGTCACAAACCTCCTTCTCTTTCCTTCTCTTTCTCTTTCTCTCCTTTAAAACCCAGCTCCTTCACAGAAGCCTGCCAGGAACTTCATATTTTAATTCTCTTTGGAATTACAGCTGGTTACATATTATGACGTATTTTTGTGCACATTTTTAAATGATGAGAAAATTACAGCAAGAAAAATTCAGAGCTCGAGTGGTAACCTGCAACTAGAAAGTTAAGCAGAGTGTTTTAAAGCTCTCCATCTTCCTCTAATTTCTATTCTGCCTGCTTGAAATCTATTACTAACCTTCGGGTGCTGAGATGAGACTCGTTATTTGTGGTCCAACTAGAATATAAACATTGGAAACTCATCTGAAACTGAAAAAAAAAGATAGAAGAGGTTATATATATATATATATATTTTTTTTCAAACTGCCACAGAGACTGCTTTACCCAAATTTTGGTTCACAGCTTTCATTGGATTATATATTGGGGGCAATCAAAATTTAGCCATATAAACAGCTTCCAATGTAATCAAAGAATAATGTGGATCCAGCTATCTTTCATAAAGTTGTGAGTTTGTATTGTTATCTGATGGCTAGAATTCTGAGGTAAAAGCTATTGGGACCTTTGTTTGTGTGCGTATACATGTTTAGATCTGTTCATGTGTATGTACATGTATTATATATTGTATCTAGCATGCTACCAAAAGGATTATAAGTAAATGAGTACAATCTGCCAAGATGGGCAGATTACTTGAGGCCAGGAGTTCAAGACCAGCCTAGCCAACATGACAAACACCCACCTCTACAAAAAATGCTTTTTAAGTTCACATGAATTTAGTAATCTTTGATAAATAAAACTGATCTTAAGATTATTGGTGAAATAAAAATAGAAATACCTTCAGAATTGTCAGCACACATTTTTGTCTGAGTTTATTGACCAAATGGTTTATATTTGTCACTGTCTATAAATAAAAGTATTAGGCTTTAACATAAATGTCATAAGCCTATAAACCCACCAAAAAAATATTTGTGTGATTTTTTTAAATAAATAAGACTAATATAATATTGTTAGTTTAATAAAAAATTAAATCTTCTAAATTATCAACAAAATGCCCATATGTTTAACTTTAAGGTTCTTACTTAAATAAACACCTAATGTGTACAGACTTTAAAAATGGTTAACAGGGAACTAACTCTAAATAATGATTACCTTTGTGTAATATCTCAGTTTTCATAAGTAATCTAGATAAACTGTCAAAAGTTTAAAATTTGAACATGTAAATAAAATAAATGCTTGCAGGCCAGGTGCAGTGGCTCACACCTGTAATCCCAGCACTTTGGGAGGCCAAGGTAGGCTGATCACTTGAGGCCAGGTGTTTGAGACCAGCCTGACCAACATGGTGAAACCCCATCTCTACTAAAAATACAAAAAAAAATTAGCCAGGCATGGTGGTGCATGCCTGTAGTCCTAGCTACTTGGGAGGCTGAGGCAGGAGAATCACTGGAACCTGGAAGATGGAGGTTGCAGTGAGCTGAGATCACTCCACTTCACTCCAGCCTGGGTGACAGAGTAAGACTCCATCTCAAATAAATAAAAAATAAATGCTTGTAAATAGAGTTTTCATGTACTTTAAAATCCTGAAATTTTTAAATTAAGTAATAATTGCTTGTTGGATGTCTGGGCCATTTCTAATTAAGAAAAAATTAAGTAAAGAAAAACGTGTTTCTAAAATCATGGAGGCCGGGCACAGTGGCTTACACCTGTAATCCTAGCACTCTGGGAGGCCAAGATGGGCAGATTACTTGAGGCCAGGAGTTCAAGACCAGCCTAGCCAACATGACAAACACCCACCTCTACAGAAAATAAAAAATTAGCCGGGCATGGTAGTACATGACTGTAATCCCAACTACCTTGGAGGCTGAGGCACGAGAATTGCTTGAGCCTGGGAAATGGAGGTTGCAGTGAACCAAGATCACACCACTGCCCTCCAACCTGGGCAATAGAGTGAATCCATGTCTCAAAAAATTAATTAATTAGTTAGTTAATTAATTAAAATAAAATTATGGAATGGTTTCCTCTATAAAATACTATTATCTGTTAAATTGTTCATAATTTCTTCCTTCCTAGGTTTTCACTAAAATTTACAGTCGCTAAGAATAGGAATTCTAGTTAATAAGTATTATATAAGTTATATTCCTAGTTTAAAAATAATTTTATATAATGTAGAGGGTTTTTTAAGTTTTTTTTTTAAAAGCAATAAATAGGAGACAGGTATGAAAAAGTTATGGATATAAAAATATATCTTTAGCGATATTCAGAGAAGGACTGTGTGGTAGATAGAGCTCCCTCTCCCCTCTCCCCTCTCCCCTCTCCCCTCCCCCCTCCCCCCTCTCCCCTCTCCCCTCTCCCCTCTCCCCTCTTTCCACGGTCTCCCTCTGATGCCGAGCCGAAGCTGGACGGTGCTGCTGCCATCTCAGCTCACTGCAACCTCCCTGCCCGATTCTCCTGCCTCAGCCTGCCGAGTGCCTGCGATTGCAGGCGTGCGCCGCCACGCCTGACTGGTTTTCGTATTTTTTTGGTGGAGACGGGGTTTCGATGTGTCGGCTGGGCTGGTCTCCAGCTCCTAACCGCGAGTGATCCGCCAGCCTCGGCCTCCCGAGGTGCCGGGATTGCAGACGGAGTCTCGTTAACTCAGTGCTCAATGGCACCCAGGCTGGAGTGCAGTGGCGTGATCTCGGCTCGCTACAACCACCTCCCAGCCGCCTGCCTTGGCCTCCCTAAGTGCCGAGATTGCAGCCTCTGCCTGGCAGCCACCCCGTCTGGGAAGTGAGGAGCGTCTCCGCCTGACTGCCCATCGTCTGGGATGTGAGGAGCCCCTCTGCCTGGCTGCCCAGTCTGGAAAGTGAGGAGCGTCTCTGCCCGGCCGCCATCCCATCTAGGAAGTGAGGAGCGCCTCTTCCCGGCCGCCATCACATCTGGGAAGTGAGGAGCGTCTCTGCCCGGCCGCCCATCGTCTGAGATGTGGGGAGCACCTCTGCCCTGCCGCCCCGTCCGGGATGTGAGGAGTGTCTCTGCCCGGCCGCCCTGTCTGAGAAGTGAGGAGACCCTCTGCCTGGCAACCGCCCCGTCTGAGAAGTGAGGAGCCCCTCCGCCCGGCAGCCACCCCGTCTGAGAAGTGAGGAGCGTCCTCCCTCCTCGTCTGGGAGGGAGGTGGGGGGGTCAGCCCCCCGCCCGGCCAGCCGCCCCGTCCGGGAGGTGAGGGGCACCTCTGCCCGGCCGCCCCTACCGGGAAGTGAGGAGCCCCTCTGCCCGGCCAGCCGCCTCGTCCGGGAGGGAGGTGGGGGGGTCAGCCCCCCGCCTGGCCAGCCGCCCCGTCCGGGAGGCGAGGGGTGCCTCTGCCCGGCCGCCCCTACTGGGAAGTGAGGAGCCCCTCTGCCCGGCCAGCCGCCCCGTCCGGGAGGGAGGTGGGGGGGTCAGCCCCCCGCCCGGCCAGCCGCCCCGTCCGGGAGGGAGGTGGGGGGATCAGCCCCCCGCCTGGCCAGCCGCCCCGTCCGGGAGGGAGGTGGGGGGATCAGCCCCCTGCCCGGCCAGCCGCCCTGTCCAGGAGGTGGGGGGGGCGCCTCTGCCCAGCCGCCCCTACTGGGAAGTGAGGAGCCCCTCTGCCCGGCCAGCCGCTCTGTCTGGGAGGGAGGTGGGGGGGGTCAGCCCCCGGCCCGGCCAGCCGCCCCGTCCGGGAGGGAGGTGGGGGGGTTAGCCCCCCGCCTGGCCAGCCGCCCCATCCGGGAGGTGAGGGGCGCCTCTGCCCGGCTGCCCCTTCTGGGAAGTGAGGAGCCCCTCTGCCCGGCCAGCCGCCCCGTCCGGGAGGGAGGTGGGGGGGTCAGCCCCCCGCCCGGCCAGCCGCCCCGTCCGGGAGGGAGGTGGGGGGGTCAGCCCCCCGCCCGGCCAGCCGCCCCGTCCGGGAGGGAGGTGGGGGGTCAGCCCCCCACCCGGCCAGCCGCCCCGTCTGGGAGGGAGGTGGGGGGATCAGCCCCCCGCCCGGCCAGCCGCCCTGTCCGGGAGGTGAGGGGCGCCTCTGCCCGGCCGCCCCTACCGGGAAGTGAGGAGCCCCTCTGCCCGGCCAGCCGCCCCCTCTGGGAGGGAGGTGGGGGGGTCAGCCCCCCGCCGGGCCAGCCGCCCCGTCGGGGAAGTGAGGGGCGCCTCTGCCCGGCCGCCCCTACTGGGAAGTGAGGAGCCCCTCTGCCCAGCCAGCCGCCCTGTCCGGGAGGGAGGTGGGGGGGGTCAGCCCCCCGCCCGGCCAGCCGCCCCGTCCGGGAGGTGAGGGGCGCTTCTGCCCGGCCGCCCCTACTGGGAAGTGAGGAGCTCCTCTGCCCGGCCACCACCCCATCTGGGAGGTGTACTCAACAGCTCATTGAGAACGGGCCATGAAGACAATGGCGGTTTTGTGGAATAGAAAGGGGGGAAAGGTGGGGAAAAGATTGAGAAATCGGATGGTTGCTGTGTCTGTGTAGAAAGAGGTAGACATGGGAGACTTTTCATTTTGTTCTGTACTAAGAAAAATTCTTCTGCCTTGGGATCCTGTTGATCTGTGACCTTACCCCCAACCCTGTGCTCTCTGAAACATGTGCTGTATCCACTCAGGGTTGAATGGATTAAGGGCGGTGCAAGATGTGCTTTGTTAAACAGATGCTTGAAGGCAGCATGTTCGTTAAGAGTCATCACCACTCCTTAATCTCAAGTACCCAGGGACACAAACACTGCGGAAGGCCGCAGGGTCCTCTGCCTAGGAAAACCAGAGAACTTTGTTCACTTGTTTATCTGCTGACCTTCCCTCCACTATTGTCCTGTGACCCTGCCAAATCCCCCTCTGCGAGAAACACCCAAGAATGATCAATAAAAAAGAAAAAAAAAAAAAAAGAATTTATTAGCAAAGTGGACTTTAAAAAAAATATATATATATATATCTTTAATTTAAAAATGGTATAAAGAAAATAAAATAATTTTTATATGAAATAAGATCTTCATCCTAAAATAAAGTGACTGGTTATTTAGAAAAGAGAAAAATTTAGGACAAGTCAAATAGTCCAAGCATGTTATAGATGATCTATGTAAGTCATGATAAAGTTTGTGAGGAGGAATTTATGAAAGAAATTTTATATATAATTAAGTTGGGCTATAATTAAAAAGGAATTATTTATAATAGTCTTTCTAAAGATTGGTCACCTATGGTAAAACAAAGTTTTCTTAAGGTATTGATTTACTCTTAATAAAATTACAAAAGGTAGAAAAGGGAAAAGGACTCAGAATTTAAAAAAATAAAATTGCAAAAGATTATTCATTTTAATTCTATAACCTATTTCTTTTAAAAACTTCTTGGAATCATATCTCAGAAGTTCAACTTTTGATGTGTCTCACTGAATTCAGCTTTTTTTCCCCTTGAGAGGGCCCAAGGTAACAACTCTCTCCTTTAGCTTTTTTATCAACTCCTATAACATTTTTCTTCCAGTTCTAACTGCTGTTGTGGCCTAATGCTAAAATGTTTTCCCTTAAAGGTCTAGAAAAGTAATGTTTTCCTCTCGGATAACTTGACTCTGCACTCTTGTCTTTCCTTAATATGTCCAAATTTTCAATGTAATCTGAAAATTTCTCATGCATTTAGTCAGAGTCATGTATTCCCTGGCTATACTCATTACCTTAAACACAGTCTTCCCGTGTACGATTAAAGTTAAGTACTTTTTTCATCTAGTTTGACTTTCAGATTATCTAAATGGGCTTTCTAATTTAAAAATGCAGTCACACTAAAGAAGGGGTGGGGTTTTTTTGCCTTTTTGATAACTGGCTTAAGAAACAAGATTTTACATTTTATCAAGATAGTTCCTATGTTGTCTTAATAAAGTTTATTCAGTTTTTGATTAATTAAAAAACTGAGATTTAAAAGGATTTAAGTTTTTATATACATGTAACCTTCCACCTTGCCTTTAAAATCTCTTAGTTATCATCTTGGATACATTAGCAACTTTTGTTTTACAAGGACCTATGGTTCTGTTTTGATCAATTTAAAGCCTTTTAGCCTCTTTGACAGATGTCCTCAAAATCAAATCCTAAATTAAGTCTCAAACTTACTGCTGAGGTTTATCAAAGTTATAAAAATTAATGACTATAAGGTTATAAAATCTTTTTACAGCTTCCAATCAGGTCATAAACTCCAGTATTACCACCTCCAACCCCTTAAAAGTCCTCATCAGGTGCTATTGATAGCGACAGGAGGCAGAGAAATTCTAGGCAGATGGGAGGGGTCCATGGTAAAACCCCACCTTTGAGCCAAAAAGCCTGAAACACACAGCCCAAAGTGAGAACTTCTATTCCTGTGTGCCCACTCTCTCCCAATTGGTTCTTCCTGAATAATGTATTTTTCCCAATCGAATATTGCCTTTTCCAAAACTACCTAGGCCCATTCCGCCTCCCATCCTGTGTCTATAAAGACCCCAGATTCAGCCGATAGAGAGGAGAAGCGGCTGGATGTCAGGGAGAGATGACTTGACTTCAGAGACAGTGGGTGGACATCGGAAAGAGGCAACTTGACTTTGGAAGAGAGAGGCAGAGAGGCAGCTTGATTTCAGGGTAGAGCGACCTGCCCTTACTGTCCCCTTTCCAGCTCCCCTCTCCACTGAAAGCCACTTTCATCAGTCAATAAAATTCTCTACATTCACCATCTTTCAATTCATCTGCATGACCTCATTCCTCTTTGGCACTGGACAAGAATTTGGGACTCACCAAGTGCAGGTAGCCAAAAAGGTTGTCACACTGGCCCTTTACCCTCACTGGCAGAGGGAAGCTGCCCCATGTGATGAGGCAAAAGGCCCACTGAACTAATAACACACTGCTGTCTGAGGATGGTGGAGCTAAGAGAGCATCATAACATGCCTTCTGGGGCCTTGGGGTTGGAGGCACCCCCACCTGGACAATGCCACAGGGCCTGCACAGAGTTTGCTCCTGCTGGCACCAAAGCAGCCAGCCAGTTCCTGCACTTGCTTATTCCGGCTCCTGCACTCATTCACTCACACATTCCCTCCTACGAGGGGTTGAGTGGGGTGGGCTGAGTAAATGGGGCACCCCTGTTGCAAATCCAATGAAGGGGTCAAGAAAATATCTTGCATCTCTATTAACTAATCTTTGTGTTGTTAAGTTATAGGGCTTTGACTCCTGGATACACATATCTCATCTAAAGAAGACACTGACTCCTGCCAGTATCTGACACCAGACTCAAGTTAACCAAAGTCTTCTCTTTAGACTCAGGCAAAGGCAACAATCAAAATAAACTGCTTTCATGAGACACAGGGAAAGGTCTGTCCTCAAAAACATTAAGATTCATTTAATAATTTTGCCTCTATCTGGAATAATATAATTTATTCTATGCCTTAATACTAAATGATTTAAATGTTTAGCTACCTATAAACTTACCTTTCTCAAAACTAGACAGGGCTTTTAACTTTTTTGTTTGTAACACTGCTAATTCTTTATCTTTGTTTTGCCTCCAGAGTGTAAAACTATTCAGTCGTTCCAAACCCAGGGACTATTGTGCAGGCGGTGGGCATATGAGATTATAAGGGCTAGTTTTGAGGGATAAAACCAATTCAGACCCTCCAAATTGAGGACGGGCACACAGATGCCTAAGCCACTAAACAAAATGCTAGTGTTTTATATACCTAATTGCTACAAGCCAAAATTAGAATAGCTCAATGCATAAAATGTATGCTCTTATGTTACTTGAAAGGGATTTTAAAGGTTAATGGGTGCCTGCTTACCTCCATTCCCATCGGGCCTAGAATGTTTAATTGCCTATAAATCTTTTGGCTCTAATCCCTTGGCCATAGGGGTCGTCCCTTGGCCATAGGGGTCCTACCAAGGGACATAATGGACACACACCACCCTGGCAACAACACGGGACAAAATTAAAGTTTAGCCATCAATGCTGCCTCTGGTATGTCTTAACCAAAAGCAGTGGGGAATATAAACTAAAAAAAATAAAATCCTAAACCCCAACCAACTAAATGGACTCCCTTCTTGCCCGAAGGGAATCCCAAAGAAACCTAAAAGAAAAAGTTTCAGGCCATGACAGACAGCAGGGCATCAGGCATGCCTCACTACACCATCCCCACCCTTTCTGGAATTTAGGCAAAACTGACAAGCATTAACATTAAAATGGAGATCATAAGACTGATAAGACAGATTCTTTGTAACAACAAGATACCAAACTATAAACAAGACCACTGACCATAGGCTAATTCTGGCTAGTTTACAAAAAGTACACATTTGCATGCCTTTATGTCCTAAAAAGACCTTTTGATGTCTAGGGCCTAATTATAATACATTATATGTTAAGTCCCCACACAAAAATAAACATGAGTCATATGTTACATACATATTTGTTCCATACACATGTGTCAAGACTGCCTTCATAAACATTTATGACCTCTCCTGTATGTCTTAACCAAAAGATGTGGGAAATATAAACTAAAAAAAAACTGTTAAATTTGTGTATTGAGTCCACCTGTCATCATATCCCCACAAGAACTCTGGACACAATTGATAGTGGGGACTGTGCATGATAATTAAGTAATTAAGACTGAATGCTAAATATTATCCCAGATAATTCAGAAAATGTCTTGTTAGCCCTGCAAGACATGAACCAACAAATCAAAACTATGTCTGACCCCACATTGTCGCTAGCTCAGTGGTTAGCAACCTGGTTCAGGTCAGGACCGTCCTGGTGGCAAAAGCTGCTTATAACTTTGGCCCTGGTTGCAGGGATAGGCATATTTCTTTGCTGTGGATTTTACTGCTGTTGCAACTTCTGTATGGAAATGCAAGACAGGCTTTCCCAAGAGACTTTCCTGGCCTCGCACCATAATGCTCCAGCAAACATTGTCTGTGAACCCCAGTACTTGTGAATATTTCCAACTCCAATGGATCAGTTCCATTCTGGTACCCTATAACTCCTCCCACTTTCAGCAGTAAGTAGCCAGAATAAAAACAATGCCCAAATCCCATGAAAATGGAATGGAATTTGACAGTGGGGAGTCGTAACCAAGTACCTCATTTTCTTAAAGAGAATTATTTTTACCTTTTTTTCTTTTTCCCTCACCTCTTACTTTACTCTTTAGGAATACAATTATAAACTTTACCTTCTTTCCAACAGACACTCCCTGTGAAGCAGGAGAATAGGGTCTGGAGGCAGGGAACCTAAAGCTGTTTCACACTAACTTCCTAGAACTAAATTGAAAGGAAAGCCCTAACTCTCCACACCTAAGTAACAAAAGGACCAGAGGCTACTCCCTTTGCAAACCCCCACCTTTCCTTTGCTGCAGATGGGAAATTGAAAGTACCTCTGATTGGTTGATTTTGGCAACCAATCAGACCTTTATATAGGAGTGTAACTTTATAACTTTAGTTCAGCTCAATCTGATTGATTGCCAGCCAGGTCTCCGTTTGCATAGAAGTACAACTTTTTGACTTCACTTTAGCCTCTGATTGGTTGCTTTCTGCAACCACCAGATGTTTGCATAGGAATGTGACCTTTGTAAGTTCACTTCAGCCTCTGATTGGTTGCTTTCCGCAACCATTCAGACTGATTGCGGGCCACCACTTCATTTACGTGAGGTAAGCACCAAGTGGCCAATGGGAAACCTCTAGGGGGTATTTGGACCCAAGAAGATTCTGTATCTGGGCCCTTGAGCCGCTGCTCAGGCCTGCTGCCACCCTGTGGAGTATACTTTCGATTTCAGTAAATCTCTGCTTTTGTTGCTTCACTCTTTACTTGCTTTTTTTGTGCATTTTGTCCAATTCTTTGTTCAAAACGCCAAGAACCTGGACACCCTCCACCAGTAATACCTAGACTGAAAGCTTATCTAAATATATGTTTGCTTAGAAGTATCAGGGACCAAATCTCAAAACAAAACAGGCACTCTCTGGAATTCCCCACCAGGAGATTGTCTCAAGACAACAATTAATTCACAATCCAATTCTATCCATGATGGTGCAGACCAGACCATCAGATGGCATCACTCAATATAAGTCATCCAAGCGAGTCACGTAGACCCCGCACCTCCTTGCCCCTCCTACATGCCATTCACACCAACTTTCCCTTTTTAAGCCCTTGCTTTCTTCCCTGAAAGTTAAATCAGTTCCGTAAAGGCAGGAGCCTGTTCTGTTTCCCCACTGCTAAGCTCTGGAATAAAAGTCACTTTCTTTTTACCACCCTCGTCCTTGTTATTCAATTTTGCAAGCAATGAGCAGCTTAGCCTGCGTTTGGTTACAGTAAGAGGAGGAAGGAGGAGAGAAACCAGTGGGAAGAGAGAAGTCTTAGAGACACCAGTTTGGGGAGATGATAAGTTTCCCAAAAAGACCAGTGAAGTTCCAAATTATCCTCAGCAAAACCATGTCAACAAGAAGGAGTTGGACAGTGTAGGTGGAGCATATAGTCAGTAGGAATTCAAGAATGGTGTTTCAGTTGACTCAGAAGTTCCTGTGGGAAAAACAGGATCAAATAGAACAGAGAGGCCTCACAAAGTAACAAGGAAAAAAATTTCCAGCCTGGGCAACATAGTGAGACTCTGTCTCTACAAAAAAAAAAAAAATTAAAATTAAAATTAGCCGGGCACAGTGGCGTGTGCCTGTACTCCCAGCTACTCAGGGGTGCTGAGGCGGGAGGATTGCTTGAGCCTGGGAGGTTGAGGCTGCAGTGAGCCATGATCACACCACTGCGCTCCAGCCTGGGCAACAAAGGAAGACCCTGTCTCAAAAAAAAAATTTTCCAGCCCAAAGAATCAATGAATAATTCCCACTCAAAATAGAAAGCCAGAAAGAAAAGCTTTCAGCCCAGGGAGCCAGAGAATAATCCCCACTCAAGACAGAGATCCAGGAAGGAAACCATCCAGCCTAGGAGATACCTTTCAAAACAAGCCTGGAACTCTAACCTGCTTCAGAGAGTATACTCAGAATCTTAAGAATCAAATCAATCCTTACCAGCTTTAACAGAAGTTTGCCTGGAACAATGGTTCAAAAGTCTGACTTAGCAGTGGATCCCAAATCAATCAGTCAGGAGTGAAGGAAAGGGCTTAAAAGGTGCACATTTGAGGTCCGCAGTGATAGGTCCAGGAGTCCAATGATGAATCTGATCCTATAAAAGTCACAGCATCATTACTGTTCAATTTTTTTAAATGACACTTGTTAAAGATGGTGAGAAAGACTGTGTTCAAGGGGGAAATATCAAGATAAGTATAGGAATCACTGCAATGGCATCTTGCAATGGGGGAGATAGATTGAGATCAGCTAAAATACAATGTGGGCAAGTGGGAATTTAGAGCCAAGGAACAAGGTGGGAGTCAATGGATGGAAATTAACTAAGAGGAAACATCAGGCATAATGGAAGATTTGGGCCAAACCGACCTAACATTATTTTTGCTGAAGGCACCAGGGCGATCAAACATCACCTGGGAGATGGTGGAGGATGAGGAACCAGATTAGATATTGAGAGTGCTTGGATATGGGGGATGACTAAATAGACTTAGCAGGACTTAGCAGGACTTAGCAATTTCCTTGCTGAAATCGGACAATGCAGAGACAAACTCAGAAATCCAAAAATCCAGGCCTAGTTGAAAAAGAGCTCAAGGGAACCTGAGTAAAATTCGGTCAATAAGAGAATCTTTGTCAGCACTAGAATTCTGGGATGAATAAAACAGAGGTCCTTCCTTCCAGGAGCTCAGTGTAGTGGGGAATAAAAACATGCTCTCTAATCCCAGTTACTTGGGAGGCTGAGGTGAGAAGATCGCTTGAGGCCAGGAGTTCCAGACCAGCTTGGGCAAGGTAGCGAGACTTCATCACTAAAAAATACAATTTTTATTACATAATATATATTATATACAATATATATTAATATATTAACATATATAATATATAACATATATATTAATATATTAACATATATAATATATAACATATATATTATATATAATTTTCTTTAATGATAACACAAGACAAGGAAATTCCAGTGAGTATGAGGTGTTTGGCCATGTGTGCTCCAGCAGAAGGTGAAAGGGAGAAGAAGGAGACCAGGGCAACTTATGAAGGGACGTGATGAAGAGTAAGAATGTAAGGGAGTAGGTAGGATGCATAAGGGATCCATCAGCTGGATGGATTGAAAGGGTGAAAACACAAGGCAGGCAGAGAGGAAATGTGAATAGACAGAAGTAAGATGTCAGGGACTCTGCAGGCAGGTGAGCTCACTCACTTCTGCCACAGGCTCTCCTCCCTCTCCTTATTGAGGAGGCTAGGCCACAGCTTGTCATACCCATAGGGGTGTGGGTAGCTGCCATAATTGGCGGACCAGAAGACAGAAGCTAAGGGGATGCCATGTGGGGCAGAGGGCCACCCTAGAAAGCACGACCACTAGTGTGAGCAGTAGGACTGGTTTCAAGAGCCTTGGCAGAGGCCACCCAGCTGATGGCTGAGGCCATTCCAGTCCCTAGGCCATGGGCAAGAGTGAAAGTGAAAGCAGCAGTCCTGCAGGGAGTGGGCAGATTTGCTGGGCTTGGGGCTTTTCCAACAACTTTGACATTTCCTCCAGAGCCCAAGGACTCCCAGATACCTCACTGCTGCTGTGGGATAAGGGGATAAAGAAAAAAGCCAGTAGGGCAACTGGGTCCCTGTCTCCTTCCAGTTCCACATGACATTCAAGTCTAAGCTAAA
The DNA here is from genome assembly GCF_028858775.2 of Pan troglodytes. Lineage (NCBI taxonomy): Eukaryota > Metazoa > Chordata > Mammalia > Primates > Hominidae > Pan > Pan troglodytes. Next base: position 117,652,330 of record NC_072421.2, read on the forward strand.
CAGGAGACCTTGTCCTTTCTCTGCCTCATTCCGAAATGACTGAAGGAAGTGTTACCAAAACACCAAGGCTACCGTCTAAGTCCTGCTGCTCACTGCACAGAAAGCCAATCACAGAGACAGTGAGTATTGCCAAGGAAAAAGGCTATAATCGGATGCTGCAGCTGAGATGGAAGCTCAGTCTCAAATCCATCCCCCGAACCCACTAAAACTAGGGGTTTATATAGCAGGGAAGAAATTTAACAATGTATAAAACAACAGGAACTAGGGAGGGGCAAGGAAGCAATCAAGATGAAAGAGGGGTCTAGCATCTCACTGTCTGGATGTGGTGATCTGGTGAGTTTCAGTTCTTTGATCCCTTTTTTTTTTGAGAGGCCTGAAGGTTGCTTCCTGAGGAAGGAACTCAGATAAAACAAATGCAAGGTTCAAACTTTAACACCAGAAGGGTCCATTTCTATTTTTATCAAAATGAACAGTCCATGGCAGGGGTCCCCAACCCCTGGGCCACAGAGCAGTACTGGTCTGTTGCCTGTTAGTAAATGGGCTGCACAGCAGGAGGTGAGTGGTAGGTGAACAAGCACTACCGCCTGAGCTCTGCCTCCTGTTGGATCAGCGGTGGCGTTTTATTGCCATAGGAGCGCGAACCCTACTGTAAACTGCACATGCGAGGGATCTAGGTTGCGTGCTCCTTATGAGAATCTAACTAATGCCTGACGATCTGAGGTGGAACAGTTTCATCCCAAAACCATTGCCCTGCCCGCCAAGTCCATGGAAAAATTGTCTTCCACGAAACCAGTCCCTGGTGCTGATAAGGCTGGGGACCACTGGTCTATAGAACTGTTGAGTCGGTTTCAGAAGGACCACAGGTCACAAGACGTATTTCACTGAGCAGCTGTTTCAACAATACAGTCAGTTCAGTTTGTGTTTCGTGTGTGTTTACATCAGGTATTATATAGAGCACACTGTCACATATATCTGTATATAGATAATATATATATGAGTGTATATAACATATGCATGTGTATAATTATAGGGATGGCTCAAATCAAAGTACCTAATGTTTTCCTTAATCTCTCCTAAATTAAAAGAAAAATATAAATGGGATGAATGGATGAGAAAAAAAGGACAAAGTATTTAAAGCATTTCCTATGAAAATGACATGTTTATATGAGAGTTGCAATAAAAATACGGAGTGCTGAGTCAAACTACTGATAAACAACAAATATTTTTAGATAACTGTGTCTCATGCAATATTTGGGACATACTTTATACAAAAATATTTGTTGCTTATTTGAAATTCAAATACAAGTGAGTGTCCTGCAGTTTACCTGACAATGCAGAAGGGGAACATCACACACCGGGGCCTGTTGTGGGGTGGGGGGAGGGGGGAGGGATAGCATTAGGAGGTATACCTAAGTTAAATGACGAGTTAGTGGGTGCAGCACACCAACATGGCACACGTATACATATGTAACAAACCTGCACATTGTGCACATGTACCCTAAAACTTAAAGTATAATAAAAAAAGATTATTTCCTATACTTCAAAATCAACAAGATTTGATTGCATTTAAATTTTTCTGTCCATTTGTTCTTCTATGTAATACTTTAAAAATAATTGGCATAAAAATTCAATCAATTCATAAAAGTCCAAAGCAAAAAAAAACAAATCTACTGACATCTCTTGAGGAAGAAATGATCAGGATTGACATTAATGAACCCTCTCACAGAGACCACTACACACACACACAAAAAGAAGGATGGGTGAATGGATGCAGAGAGAATTTAATAAGACTGAAATGATGCCATACATGCTTTTAAAAAATAAAAAGTATTAAATTTTAAATTTTACTTCAATATAAGAGAAGAAAAAGAAAAAAAGGGAGATTGAAAGAACTGCTGAACTTCAGGAAGTTCTACTTGATCACAAATTGATACTAGTTTTATAAAATTCCCTTTTTCTTCTCAAGGGTGCCCTGCCCTTCCAGCCTGGTGCCTTGCCCCTTGAGGCATAATATTTCTGAAAACTGTCCAAAGGACCTGCATATTCTTAAGAACAGCTGCAAAATGTACCAGAGAGAAAGATCAGGTGAGCTGGTGCCTAATTCATTACTGTGAGGTCTCCTCTCTTGGACACTTGTGAAGTCTTGGTCATCAGTGCTCTGAACCTTAAGATCAGAACCAAGTAAAGAGAATGAAAGATAAAGTTAGAGAAACTTCAGGTAGGGATGGAAGGCAGAGAGCAAAGCATATATGGGCACGGGACTTATAATAAGGAACAGCAGGACAGCACAATGGCATTCTTGGATTGTTGGCTTTAGAAACGCTGTCAATTATATTCTACTGCTCCAGAGAATGAAATTTGCTTAAAATTGGCTTCTTAGGCAGAGTTTACAAACTAGCAGCTCCAGCCTGAGTCTGTTCTGCAGACCTGATTTAGATGGCCAGCATACTTTTCAATAAAACATATTTCAGTTAGTTACCAACATTTGAAGAACTGAAGGTTTCATATCAACATTATAATTTGTGGCCAATCTTGAAAAACTGAAAAATCTGGCAGTCCTGGCCCAACATTGCCAGCCAGCAACACTAAGCTGGAGCTGAATACTGGCTGCCCCTTTGGAAGAGACATATTCTTTCCCAGTTTGCCACAGTCCCTACCCTGCTTGCTTCTCTCTTTTATTACCTGTCTGGCCTTGTCAACATTTGAATTTACAACTCTGATTATTACAATTTTTCTATTATGCAAACTGTCAGACATATACAAAAGCAGAGAGAATGGTAAAGATGAACCCTATTTGTACCCATTACCCAGTTTCAACAATTATCATAGACAACCTTGTTTCATGAATACCCTAACCAATTCTCAAACACACTTGGATCTCCCCCTGGATTTTTGTGATGCACATCTAGACGTCACATCATTTCATCAGTAAATATTTCAGTGTGTATCTCCAAAAGAACCAAATGTGTGACTCCTAACCAGGCTTCTTCTGTTATGTCACATATGCCATGGGTTATACTGTGGTGAGAGGATATATTACAGAGTAATAGTAACAAATATTTCTGAGGTCTTACTCTGTGACTAGGTATTGTGCTAGGTACTTACATATATTGTCATTTATTCCTCTTCTCAATTCTATGGCATAGACAATGCTTTTATTCCCATCTTATCGATAATCTTCACATAGATGTCCTCCCTAATATATATACACATATGTATTTGTGTGTATATATATACACACATACATACAAACACATATACTGCATATTATTTATTTATATTTATATACAATATAACATATTTAGATACTTCATACTGATATTATTCACATACACATTTAATTGTATTAATATATAGGAACTAGAAAAGTAGTTTGGTTCTACTTTCTTTGGCCTTTTTTGAAATCGTGTATGCTCTGATAATGGGAAATTTCCCTAAGCTGAGGTTTTCTTATCCCATTTTCTATTCGCAAAAACTCACAGTTTGAACTTATTTCCCAAACCTGGAAAAGGCAACAAAAACACACCAACTTCAGAATATCTAGGGCAATGGTATCTACCTCTTGAAGCAGGTTGTAGAATGGCTGCCCTGCCAAATAAGTTTTTTCAGGTATAGTGACCTGCACACTGGTTTCAGTCATGCTCATGCATCTTACAAGTCCCTTTCTGGTGAGAGAAAACCACAAAGATTCAGTATTTAGAGTTGTGGATGAAACAAAATTTATGTTGTTCATTTCAAGCTTGCTTTTAAATACTTATCTCCCAACACCTCTCCCCGAGTACACTATTTTGTAATATCCAGATTGAGGCTTTCTTTAGGAATGATTTTCCCCCATAGTGAATGTAAGGGGGCACAAAAAAACTCAGGATTCCAGAAAAATAACACTTTTTGCACTACTCTGAAAAATCAAAAATATTATGAGCAAATTATCAAATATTTACATAAAACCAGAATTTGCTCATCCACTTGCACGACCATGCCTTACTCTCCTCACCCTGATCATGGTTCTTGTTCCAATCAAATTCTATTTATACAAACCTAGTTATCAGGCCAAAGTTTCCCCACTTGATTCATTTAAATGTTGCTTGAAAATATTTACCTTGGTGTCCAGGAGGCATTGCCTCCACCCTGAAGCCCAAGGGCAAACAGGCCCCAGCAGCCTTGAAACCCCTAGGTAGCTTTTGGCTCAGAAAGGTTTGGAAGGGGCCTGGGGAAAGAGAATAAGCCCTGAGCCCAGCCCCTGCTCCGTGAAAAGTCGGTGCCGCCTGAGCATGCCACTTACCTAACACGTCCGGGTATGGAACGAGTTGAAAAATGTTCTTCAGCTCCTGTAGTTGCACCAGTGTGAAAGTGAAGAGCCAGAGGAGCTGCTGACTGTCCTCAGGCTTTCTGAGTTCGTGGCCACTGCCACTGACGAGTTTCTCTTTGTCCATGGGGCCAGGGCCTGCCGCACTACCGCGGCATTCTGCTGGTGCTGCTGGTGCGGCTGCTCCTTGTTTACATTTGGACGGTATTTTGCCCTCCTCGTTTTCGCCTGATACAATCACTGAGATCACGGGAGGAATCGCATCTGGAAAGGCGGAAAGGCAAAGAGAAAGATCAGAACACTGGAGGCCTGAGTTTATGGGCTGGAGGAGGTTAGGGGCCGCAAACTGAAAGCTGCACAAAGATAATCGGCTGTCGCAGGAAAAGGTAGTTTGCCTGAGTTCACTGGAGCACCTGTCACCATCCAGGCACTGACCAATAAGTTCTTCCCGGTCCTCGATTCCCAGGGTGCGATAACGGTGCCATCTTGCCTTCTCCTGGGCTGGTTTCAGTCCCTGCTGTTGATGAAACGGTGCGCCTCCGCAGACTCTGGGCTGCGATCTGCGGTAATCCCCGGTCCGGACAAGAAGTGCAACGCTTCTTGAGAAAAGTCCAAGTACTCCAAAATTTTGGCCATGACTCCACCACCTCAGAATGCAAGTGTAGACCGCAGCCCAGTGCTTAGTGCATCCAAGAATGTTAATGTTTACACTGCATGGGCTCTGGCCGCGACAGTGGCACATTGCATCCTCTGCTGTGCTCCACCTCCGGGCTTCTGGTTACAAGTACTCTACACAAGCTTAAGTGTTCCCTGTGTTGGGCTCCTGCTATGGGCCTGGGCAAGTTTCCACCTTTTCCCTGCCTCCTCCTCCTTCCACCTTTTCTCCCTTTTTCTAGAAATAAAATCCCAATCTTATGCTCAGAAATAAATAAAACTTTATTGTCAAATAAAAGAGGCAGGCCAAATTGAGGACTATGGTTCTCCCTTCAAGATGTGTTTTGCAGACACTCCAGGAGATGTTAATATCCTGAGCACTGGAAATAGCTTCCAATAATAGGCCCTATGCTTGGTATCATACTATGATATTGGTCTACCGTATTTTTTCCTTTGCAACTATCATTATCTTCAGCACCATTTTATGAAAGAAACTAAACCATTTTCATGGGCTGCTAAGGGTGTCATTGGGCTTAGGTACCTTACCTACTGCACCTAATGGATAAGTGCCCCTGCCTCATATTTCTGCAAGATGGCTAAGAAATCAGCTTAAAAAAAAAGGTGATTAAACAATTCATTTTTTAAAAAGATGTCAAGGGATGGCAATCTCACAACCTCTCTCTGACTTCAACCAAAATCTGACTTTTGTTGGAGTCTGGCCCCCTCTCCTTCTCTTAACTAATCAGTTCATGATCAATTTTCAGCCTTGGATCAAATGCTGCATGAGAGACATGTAAGAGTTTTAATCATGGAGTGCAGTAGACTAGCTGGGACGTCTGTGACAGCTTGATTTCTTCCACATCTCAGATTTCCACAGTGTACCCCGGTGTTTTCTCACCTTCAGTCACTCATAGGCATCTTAGGTGAGTGTTGTTGCCCTATGTGGGCACCAGAAAAGCTAGTACTTACTTAAATGTTTTACTTTAAATATAATTTAATTTTTAATTTTTGATTCACTCTTGAAAACCTTAAGTACCTAATGGAACCCTCATCCTAAGCAAAAATAGCCACAAATCACGGCCTGATGTAACAGATTTATGTGAGCAGTGACCCTAGAACCAGACTAGGTATCTGAATCATGGCTTCACTCACTACTTGCTAGCTGGCTAATCTGGTGAGCAGTTTATGCTCATTTTGCCTTGGTTTAATAATTTTTTAAATGGAGATAACAATCATACCTAATTCATAGAGGTGTTTTGAGGATTAATTGAGGTGCTTAATTATACAATTTCACAAATGACCATGCAGCCTCACATTTCCTACTTGACTCACTTTCATATTTTTTTATTCACAAGGGAAAGAGAGAGAGTGATTGTTCTCCTCTGGCAGCATGTAATAAAGATAGAGCATCTTCTTGTGAAAACAATACATGTACCATGTTTCTATGTACCTATATGTGCTTCCATCAATAAGCCTATGTTGGTTGCTGCATGTATGAGCCCTGGGCCAGGAAATGTGCTAGGAGAGTGTGTCTTTCACTCAGCAGATAGATTTTCTTCCTTGGCCTAATATATCTTATTCCTAGATACCAGAGCAAATAATAATGTAATAAGCATTACCATGTATTAAGTACCTACTCTGGACCCAACCCAAGAACAAGCAGTATGAAGGTGATAAGCAGGGGCACCATGGTGTAATTCACATTTTCATCATCAGATCACTCTGGCTGCTGGGTGGAGAATGTTTATAGGAGAAAAAAGGTGAAAGCAGGGAGACAGGACACTAACGCAATATCCCAGGTTTAAGATGATAGTGATTATCTTAAGCATGTCAGAGAAAAAAAATTAAAGGTTTGGGAATGTGTTTCTGAGGCGGAGTCAACAGGATTTGCTGATAAATTGACTATTTGGAGTTGAAGAAAAAGAATAAAACAGTCTATATATAACCAAGTACCTCTTTTTTAAAGAATCAAATGAATTATTTTTTCCTTTTTCCTTTCCTCACACCTCCTACTTAGCTCTTTGGGAATGCAATTATAAACTTTACCTTCTCTCCACCAGACACTCCCTACACAGCAAGCTTATCTAACTACATGTTTACTTAGAAGTTACAGAGACCGAACCTTAAAGCAAACCAGGAACCTCCAGAACTCTCTCCTACCAGAAGGCAAATTGAGATTGCCTCAACTTACAACCTAGATCTGCCCGTGACGGTGCCAGCCAGACCACCTGATAGATAAGACATCCGAAGCAAGTCACATAGACTCTGTACTTCATCGCCCTCTCCCCTGCATGCCATTCACACCAAGCCCCACTTTCAAAGCTCCTGCCTTCTGCCCCAAAGGCTTTAGTGGCTTCCTCAAGGCAGCCTGTACTACTTCCCCTCAACTAGCTCTGGAATAAAGCCACTTTCTTTCTACCAGACGTCGTTCTTGTTCACTGGACTTTGCAACTGGTGAGCAGTCGGAGCTGTGTTCAATTACATGTATGCCTTGCCTCATTGAACTCTCATGAAAACCCTATGATCGAGACACTGTTGTTATCTCCATTTTATAGGTGAGGAAGCTGAGAACCAGATAGATTCATCCAGTGTCCCAGGACACACAGTGAGTCATGCTTCGGATCTGTGCTCCTAGCTGATGCCTCCCATTACTGGTAGTCCTTTCCTGCTCCCCACAATGTACATTTATTCATTTCTTTTTCTATTTTCTTATTATCTTTCTATTTTTCTTCTTCTTCCTCTCTCTTCTCTCACTAGGGATAGAACGCAAGGGTCTCACTTAGCCCAGTGGATGGCAGTCAATTAATGGAGCGAGTGGCTTAGTCCTTGTCATGCTGCCAAGTGCAAGGGCCTTTCCATGCTCAGAATCACCATGAAGACGAGAGCTATCTCTCTTGGTAGGCTACAGACTCAAAGGGTCTGCATATTTATATATGCTGCCAAAAAAACCTCAAATAACCAATAGATATAAATAGATACAGAAAGTTTTTAAAAGAACATTTAAAAATAAAATTTTTAAAAATATTTTTAAAAAACAAAATAAAGTATATAACATCACTTAAGAGCACACACACAATCTCTGGAAAAATTAAGGATTCATGAGTTGTCCACCCTCAGAAGACATCTCCATGCCCTTCCTCATGACAGACTCTCTTAGTGCTTTCCTTTCTTTCATTTTCATTTTATTTCTTATTTTATTATTTATTTTAAAGAAAAGGGGCCTCTGTCTGTTGCCCAGGCTGGAGTGCTGCCATGTGATTCTAGCTCACCACAGCCTCAAACTCCTGGGTTCAAGTGATCCTCCCATCTCAGCCTCCTGAGTAGCTGGGACTAGTGCAGGAGCCACTGCACCAGGCTCTTCAGGGTTTTTCTTCGTAATTGGGCTTATTGGGGTCAGTGGTAGGAAGGCTGTGTAGTTACAAGGCTCTGTGGAGCAGAAGTGGCCCCACATCCAGTAAGCTGCATATCCATAGATCCCAAATCTCCATCCCAAGATTGGAGATTTTTGGCAGGTATGCCCTTACTGGTGCTCTTCCTGTACCATCCCCGATTTTATTTATTTATTTATTTATTTATTTTTTGCTTGTCCTTATAGCACTCCTTTTTGCCATGAGTACAGGTTTCTCTTGCATAGCCAAAGATATTCAGTCTCAGGCTAACAGATTCAGCCTCGTGTTTATTCTGTGTTGACTTTCTCAAAGGGTGCGTTAGATTTCTTGCAGAGCACATCTTACCACCCAGAATGCTCTGCATGCCCATCTCCAAGATCCCGATCCCAGCACTGAAGAGAGCATGGCAGCTCAGCTTTCAGTGCCTTTGCTGGAACTCTGAACAAGCAGCCCCCAGTCAATCATTTCAGCTTAATTAATAGCCCGCGCCCTGTGCATGCTGCCAAATATGGAGGGTCAGGCCATGAGATATTCTCCAAACTTTTACTCAAGGCGTCCTATGGTCACCGTGAGATCTCACCTCCCCTCTGAGCCCCCAAATCAGCTTTCCTCAGGGTAATAACTAGGCCCGAGTAGGGTGTAGTCAGCAAAGCTGCAAGCTGGGGCCCCATGTTGCATACATATATGCCTCCTATTGGCCCTTTTCTTCTCCACACTGCCCCTATGTTTTGGCCACCCCACTCCACCCTCAACTGCCACCCCCACCCACAACCCATACCACACCCCTCACCCCCACCCACAACCCCTACCCCCACCACGCACCCTCCACCCACACCTCCCATCTCCACCCGCTACCCCCAACCCCACCATGTACCCCCACCCGCAACCCCCACCCCAACCCACAACCCCTACCCTCACCCGCAACCCCCACCCTCACTGTGCACCCCCCACCCTCCACCCACACCCCCATCCCCACCTGCACCCCACCCCACACTCACAACCCCCCACTCCCACCTGCAACACCCCCACTCCCCACCCCCACCCGCACCCCCCAACTTCCCATCCCCCCACTCCTCTCCATTCCCTCTCTTGCTTGTGCACATAAGCAAGTCCCACTCATTGCAACTGTAACCAATACCAAGCATGAGAACAGGAACTAGCTCCACCCTCTAACCCCCACTCCAGCTGCAGACGCCACGGAGTTTGTGCAGGGGTGCAGCGCTCCAGCCATGGCGCGTTCGCTCGCCCATGACACCGTGTTCTACTGCCTGAGTGTATACCAGGTAAAAATAAGCCCCACACCTCAGCTGGGGGCAGCATCAAGCGCAGAAGGCCATGTTGGCCAAGGAGCTCCAGGCCTCATGGGTAATATGAACCCTGAGGGCGGTGTGAACCACGAGAACGGCATGAACCGCGATGGCGGCATGATCCCCGAGGGCGGCGGTGGAAACCAGGAGCCTAGGCAGCAGCCGCAGCCCTCGCCGGAGGAGCCGGCCCAGGCGGCCATGGAGGGTCCGCAGCCCGAGAACATGCAGCCACGAACTCGGCGCACGAAGTACACGCCGTTGCAGGTGGAGGAGCTGGAAAGTGTTTTCCGACACACTCAATACCCTGATGTGCCCACAAGGTAAGTGGCCTGCTCCAGGAGCCACGAGATCTCCAAGTTCGTTTCGAGGCATCTTTTTCTCTCCCTTGCCCCACCCAATCATGAGGAAAAAGCCACTGGGGGTCCTTGCCTGCCTTTGTGCTGGTGTGGAGGGGGATATTTACCTCCTGGGCATCAAGGTAAATGTTTTATTGCAATGTTTATGTGAATGAAACCTGGAAACTAGTCCGTGCCTCCCTTTTATAAAGATGTGGTAAAATACACGGAAATATGAAATTTACCGTCCAAACCACTTTTTAAGTATAGAGTTCAGTTGTGTTAAGTATGTTCACATTGTTGTGCAATAGATCTCTAGAATTCTTCTCATCTTGCCAAGCTAAGTCTCTATACCAGTTAAGCAACTCCCCTTTTCCCCCTTTCCCCAGCCCTTGGCAACCACCATTCTACTATTTTATGTCTCTATGATTTCGACTACTCTAGGTATCTCATGTAAGTAGAATCATACAGTATTTGCATTTTTGTCACTGACTTATTTCACTTAGCATAAGGTCTTCAAGGTTCATCCATATCGCAGCATATATTAGAATTTCCTTCCTTTTTAAGGCTAAATAATATTCCATTTTATAGATACAGGTGCATACACACCAACAGTACATGGGGGTTCCAGTTTCTCCACATCCTCACCAACACTTGTTATTTTCTGGGGTTTTTTACATAGCCATCCTAATGGGTGTGAGGTGATACTTCATTGTAGTTTCGATTTGCTTTTCCCTAATGATTAGTGATGTTGTGCATCCTTTGATGTGCTTAGTGGCCGTTTGTATATCTTCTTTGGAGAAATATCTCTTTAAGTCCTTTACCCATTTTAAAATCTGAGTGGCTTTTTCTTTCTTTCTTTTTTTCTTTTTCTTTTTCTTTTTTTTTTTTTTTTGGTTATTGGGTTGTAGGAGTTCTTTATATACTCTGGATATTAACCCCTTATCAGATGTGATTTGCAAATATTTCCTTCCATTCTATGAGTTGTCTTTTTACTCTGTTCATTGCATCTTTTGATATACAGAAGTTTTAAATTTTGATATAGTCCAAGTTATGTATTTTTTCTTTTATTACCTGTGATGATGGCCTGTTTTTGTTGTTGTTGTTGTTTTTGTTGAGTGGGGGATCTGTCACCCAAGCAATCCTCCCATCTCAGCCTCCTGAGTTGCTGGGATTATAGGAGTGAGCCACCACACCCAGCTGTGGTCTGTTTTTATAAATAAAATTTTATTGAAATTGGGGTAAGGAGAATGAGGTACTGTCATGCAACTACAGTGCTAGATCCTTCCTTTATTTAAAATTTTGATAATTTGTTCATCATAGTTTTTTTTTGTTTGGTTGGTTGGTTTTTTGTTTTTCTGGTTTTTTTGTTTTGTCTTGAGACAGAGTCTCTCTCTGTGGCCCAGGTTGGAGTGCAGCAGTGTGATTTCAGCTCTCTGCAACATTTGCTTCCTGGGTTCAAGCCAACCTCCCGTGTCAGCCCCCTGAGTAGCTGGGACTGCAGGCACAGGCCACCACACCTGGCTAATTTTTGTATTTTTTGTGTGTGTAGAGATAAGGTTTCGCCATGTTGCCCAGGCTAGTCTCAAACTCCTGGGCTCAAGCAATCTGCCTGCCTCGGCCTCCCAAACTGCTGGGATTACAGGCCTGAGCCACAGTGCCTGGTCCTCATCACAGATTTTTGCATTAATTGTTATTTATTAAAATGGTGCATTAGGGCCAGGCACGGTGGCTCAGGCCTGTAATTCCAGCGCTTTTGGGAGGCCAAGGTGGGAAGATTGCTTGAGTCCAGGAGTTCAAGAACAGCCTGGGCAACATGGCAAAACCCCGTCTCTAAATAAAACTTAAAAAATTAGCCATATGGGTGTGGTGGTGTGTGCCTGTATTCCCAGCCACTTGGAAGGCTGAGGCAGGAGGATCGCTCGAGCCCAGGACATGGAGGCTGCAGTGAGCAGTGATCCTGCCACTGCACTCCAACATAGACGACAGTGAGACCCTGTCTCAAATAATAATAATAAAAATAATAATAATGCATTAAATTATTCATCTTGGCCGGGTGCGGTGGTTCATGCCCCAAATCCCAGCACTTTGGGAGGCTGAGACGGGCAGGAGTTCGAGACCAGCCTGGCCAACATGGCAAAACCCCATCTCTACTAAAAATACAAAAATCAACTGGGCATGGTGGTATGTGCCTGTAATCGCAGCTACTCGGGAGGCTGAGGCATGAGAATCGTCTGAACCCCGGAGGCGGAGGTTGCAGTGAGCTGAAATCACGCCACTGCACTCCAGCCTAGGAGACAGAGTGAGACCTTGTCTCAATTTTTAAAAAAAAAGGTATTTCTCTTGATTACTGAGTTGTTAACGTCACCTTAAATTTCGTGATGAGGGTAAACCATTTCTAAAGCAACCATGGAGCTGGGAATTAGAGAAAAGTATATACTTGGGGGAGGTGTGAGGGGAGATTATAAATTGTAAAACAAGCATGAAGTAAATAGTACATACTATAAATTTCATTTCGTCCACAACTTTGAATACTAACCATGTGTGATCTTCTCTCCACAGAATGGAACTTGCCGAAAACTTAGGTGTGACTGAAGACAAAGTGCGGGTCAGTACACTTGAAAAAGCAATTTGAGAGGACAGCCATTCTAAAACCTGCTTCAGGGCATGGAAGGCTTTGAAGGCTTTGTCCTGAACGTTCTAAAGTTGTTGTTTTTATTATTGTCTTTTTTATGTTGACAAATAAGTTTTGAAGTTTGGGTTCCTTGTCGGTAGAAAAGGAAGTAAGCTCTAGCTTATGGTTCTTTTCTCTTTCCCATTCCAATTAGGGAATATGATTTCCTAAAGGAAAAACAAAACAAAAACTGCTTCTCCTAATCTGTATACAAAATTAAACAAATACATACATATGAAACACATATATTATACATATATGTATTATATATTATACATAATATATATATGTATCACTCATTTAGCTAAGTGTTTATGCCTGGCCTCAAATAATTTAGTACACTTGAACCCTCTTATAACCCTGCTCCTCCCTGCATTAACTTGAATACTTCTAAGGTAAGACTGAACCCCACCATGACTCTACACAGAAATTGTTCCTAAAAGATACCAGCGTTAGAAGGAGTTGAATTTTATTTATTGGATACATACATATATGTATATATGTATAATATATCATACATATATGTATATATGTATAATATATACACATATATATGTATAATATATACACATATATATGTATAATATATACACATATATATGTATAATATATACACATATATATGTATAATATATACACATATATATGTATAATATATACACATATATATGTATAATATATACACATATATATGTATAATATATACACATATATGTATAATATATACACATATATATGTATAATATATACACATATATATGTATAATATATACACATATATGTATAATATATACACATATATATGTATAATATATACACATATATATGTATAATATATACACATATATATGTATAATATATACACATATATATGTATAATATATACACATATATATGTATAATATATACACATATATATGTATAATATATACACATATATATGTATAATATATACACATATGTATATGTATAATATATACATATATGTATTATATATACACATATGTATATATGTATAATATATACATATATGTATAATATATACACATATATGTATATATGTATAATATATAATACATATATGTGTATTATATATTATACATATATGTGTATTATGTATAATACATATATGTATATTATATATAATACACATATATGTATAATATATATACATATATGTATGACACATTATATATATTATATATTATATATATTATATATAATATATATTATATATAATATATAATATATATAATATATAATATATAATATATAACATATATATTATATATAACATATATTATATATATTATATATAAAACATATATTATATATATTATATATAACATATATAATATATATTATATATTATACATAATATATTATATATATTATATATTATATATATTATACATAATATATTTAATATATATATTATATATTATACATAATATATAATATATATGTGTGTATATTATACATATATACATATATGTGTGTATATTATACATATATACATATATGTGTGTATATTATACATATATACATATATGTGTGTATATTATACATATATACATATATGTGTGTATATTATACATATATACATATATGTGTGTATATTATACATATATACATATATGTGTGTATATTATACATATATACATATATGTATGTATCCAATAAATAAAATTCAACTCCTTCTAACGCTGGTATCTTTTAGGAACAATTTCTGTGTAGAGTCATGGTGGGGTTCAGTCTTACCTTAGAAGTATTCAAGTTAATGCAGGGAGGAGCAGGGTTATAAGAGGGTTCAAGTGTACTAAATTATTTGAGGCCAGGCATAAACACTTAGCTAAATGAGTGAATTTATAAATATTGGGATGAGGGAGTAATTCACCCACAGAACACATTACATGACTAAATAATGTATACTTAGTTAAGCTGAGACTGATGGGAAGATAGCTTATATGTCCAAGCCCCTGGTCCTTCTTCGTTTGTTTTTAAGTTATTGGTAAAGCAGTATAGAGAGTGGCAGCCCTAAGTTTTAATTTTCTAAAATACTTTGATGTGTCAACCTGAAAATATTGCTAAAATAGTCACATTATTTTGAAATTGAGGAAGGTTTGTAAGGTTTGTATGCTTTGGAAAATTGTCTAAAGAATGAAGCAAACAAAATGAGTAATATTGAATTCATTTCAGTTGACCAAGAAGGGTGAAAAGGTTAGAGAGAAATATGGTCAAAATAGGCTTTGCACATACTGTGCATGTACTATACAAATTCAACATTATGAAACTACTAAATGTTTAAGTGACTGTTCTCTTGAGGAATTTCTATCCATCTAAGGATTTATATTTCTTTTTGGTGGTACTTTTTTGAAGAGGTGGGTTTTCTGGAATTTGTTTGGAGAGGTGGCCCTCATTTTAGGGTAGATTCACACCCATGTTAATTTCAAATACTTTTCATTCCTTTAAGCAGTGTTAACTAATTTGTAGGTCATAGGATTCAAGTGATGACCACTTAAGACCAAAGAAAACCATACGTAGTATCAAAGTGATGTTTTCCCAAAAAAGAGAAAACAAAAATCAGGATGACCTTATTATTAGCTTTTATGCAGAGTGCATGTGTGAGTGTAGTGAGGGAAATGCACTGCCGATCTGGTAGTGGGTTGTCCAAAAAAGCAAACTAACAAAGCGGGTTACTGAGTGCTGGCATCCTAATGGCAAAGGGTGGACTCACAATCACACCTGGTTCGGGTTGGAGAAGTTGAAAAGAGGTTGGGATCACTTTTCTCCAGCTGGTAAGGCAAACTCAGAGGAAAAGAAAAACAAGGCTTGGTGAGTTGTTTTTCTCCTCCCTGGGTCGACATAATGTTCTCTCCTTAGTGCTCTGAAAAGAATATGAGCCACAAGATACAAATAAGGGAAGAGATACAATGCTCTCATGTATCTCCAAACTATACAGCATAAATTTCCCCCAAGAAAGTAATACATAGTTTCCCCATAGTTTTTGCAGATGTAATGCAACTGGTTTATGAAACCAGTATTGGGAATGCAGACCTAGTATCAGAACATACCAGTTAACCCACTGTACACTTTGGTTATGTTTATAGAGATTTGACCAGTGGTACACTTGAAAGCTCCCAAAATGAGCTCTTCTAGACTTTTAGAGACTGGCCTCATGCAGCAGAAATACTGCAAATCCTTAAATGGGAAAGTGAAAAAGACGTGTCAGGTAGAGAAAGAAGGCCCTTTGTGCCGCTTACAATTTGCAGTTTGAGAACTTTTGAAAGTAATAAATACAATATAAACTCCGTTAACTAGGTTGCTGAGAGGATAGTGACATCTAACTGACAGGATTTTTTTGTCTGTTTGCTTTTTAATTGTTGGCAGATATTTAGAGAGGAGCCATATTTGTGACCCTTCCCCCACATTGATGTTAACCATCTTCCTAAAATGCTGGTTCCACCTTTCTGCCTTAGGAATAGGGGGTGGGATTCAGATCTCCTGGTTGAGTAGCAGGGCCTAGGCCCTGCCTTACTGGGCTACAGCACCTCCAGTCCAGGATCCTGGAGCTGTAGGTTAAACAGAGTGAGCTGACCTTGTCCTGAGCCCAGGAAGGTTTGGAGAGTGCAGCAGATTGGAGAACGAAGATTTGGCATTGGTGACAATGGTATGCCTCTTTCCCCTAAACTATTGGGTGAGCAAAGATTTTTGAGAGTTTCAGTTAATTTGGGTCGAGTTGGTTTCAACTTTCCTTAATGCTGCAGGCTAAAATATCAAGGCAGTGTCCAGGCCTCTCTTGCCAGAGGACGAATGATCCCTTAGACATCCTGGAAGGAAACCTGTCTAAAATTCCAGTGTGCTCTTTCCTATTATTTACTACATACTAAAGATGGATTTTTTAAACAATCCCCTGAAAATGATTTGAAATTAGGCCCACTTTTTACCATGCCGAACTTCTCCCACAAACAAGATGAAACTCTCCCTAGTGAGGAGGGAGCAGGAGGCAGCTGGATAGTTGATGGTCACTTGTCAGATGCACACCTTTTGTTACCCTGTTGCCAGGCATTGAATTAACAAACAGCAAGGACCTGGAACAACTCATAAGCCAGAACTGCATCCAATATCTGGAAGTAACCATTAAAGAATATTAAAATTGGGGCTGGGCACAGTGGCTCACGCTTGTAATCCCAACACTTTGGGACACCAAGATGGGAAGATCACTTGAGGCCAGGAGCTCAAGACCAGCCTGGGCAACATAGCGAGACCCTGTCGCTACAGAAAAATTAAAACAGCCGGGCATAGTGGCATGTACCTCTAGTACCAGCTACTTGGGAGGGTGAGGTGGGAGGATCTCTTGAGTCCAGAAGTTCAATGTCACAGTGAGCTATGATTGCACCACTGGATCCCAGCCCAGGCAAAACAGCAAGACCCTGTCTCAAAAAATAAATAAATAAATAAATAAATAAATAAATAAATAAATAAAATGGAGAAGAGAGATACAAAGTAATAAGCTTATTCCAGGACTTGGCACAAAGCTGGTCCTCACTAAGGGTGAGCTGAAGGGCCACGGGCTATGTTGTTAACTTTCCTAAGGTATTTTAGCAATGAGGAAATAGCTTTTCCTGATGCAGTTTAAAATCTCAATAGCATATAAAGTTGCATCCTGTGTTTTTCTATTACGACATTAACTGTTCAATATACTAAACCAATCCCCTTTTCCCTCTGATTGTAGGTTTGGTTTAAGAATAAAAGGGCTAGATGTAGGCGACATCAGAGGGAATTAATGCTCGCCAGTGAACTACGTGCTGACCCAGACGACTGTGTCTACATCGTCGTGGACTAGCCCTAGAATGCCATCCTTCTTCAGGAGCTAGTTTGGAGATGGGTTTTTCTGGTGCCACTGACACCTGGGCTGCCCATGCCACTCAGGCTACCCTTATCTCCTCTGAACTTATGTTATCAATAAAGAGGCAAATTCTCAATATATTTGTTTTTGTGTGCCAATTGTGGTTAGTAGGGTATAGGTGCAAATTGTTTTTAAAAAGCCATTTAAGGCCGGGTGCAGTGGCTCACACCTGTAATCTTAACACTTTGGGAGGCCGAGGCAGGTGGATCAGGAGGTCAGGAGTTCAAGACCAGCCTAGCCAAGATGGTGAAACCCTGTCTCTATCAAAAATACAAAAAAATTAGCTGGATGTGGTGGCAGGCACCAGTAATCCCAGCTATGCGGGAGGCCTGAACCCAGGAGGCAGAGGTTGCAGTGAGCCAAGATCGCACCACTGCACTTCAGCCTGGGCAACAGAGTGAGACTCCATATCAAAAAAAAAAAGAAAGCCATTTAAACAAAATGACAAGGAGATCTTTCATGAAATGACATCCCTGACTTGCCATCAACAATAGGCCCCTTCACATCACAGAAGTTTACCAAGCGTCATTGTGAGTTTGCACTGACCCATACATCCTTCTCCGCTTCCCCTCCCTACCCCTGCCATTATGCCATCCTCACCACCTTGCCCCTTTAGGGACCACAAATATGTGCAAGAAGGGGTGAAGCAGATTCCTGGTGAGACAACAGTGTATTCCCAGATAAAGCTGAGTTCCAGTTATGCTGACTAGTTCAGTCCAAATTCTGGACTCTAAAGAGAAACTTCCTAGGTGGCTACTCATAGGATTTATGGGAAGGTGGCAGCTGAACGTTGATCCACTCCACTATGCTCCAAATTGTGTTCACTGCCCTCCCTTTTTGTGGGGGACACAGGGGAATAGGAGCTATTCTGCCCCAAAGATCCTGCTGCTTCAAAAGAAACCCAAGCAAAAATTTCATTAAGCCCAAAAAGAGGCTCTTCTCCATTTTCTCCCCTCCCCCCAGCCCAGAAAGCATATTGTTATACCTTCCCTAGCTCAAAAGCAGATGAACAATCCTTTAAGTTTATTTTGTCATCTTCAACATCTTTGAGAGAATCCCACTTCCTGCTGATTACAAGGTGAAAGGGGACCTTTTCATTTAGTGCTGCTCAAAGAAGAGTAAGAAGATGGTACCCTGAGCAATGTTCCAGAATAACCACTCACTGGAACGAAGCTGTCAGACCTCTGCTTTGTTCATGCTATTGTAAACCAAAAATAAAATTCGAAGCCCCACAACTATCTGAATGGATCCCTCCTCTCAGCCAAGGGCATTCCAAAGTTAACCTGAAAAACTTATTCAGGTCATGACAGGAAGCAGGCGTCAGACATGCCTTATTATTCCCTACTCCCTTTTGGAATTCGTGTACAGCTGACCAGTCTTAAACGTTAGAACAGAACTTAAGACTAACATACTCTGTGGCAATAAGACACCAATTTCCAGCCTAACTCTAGTATAGCATCACATGACAGATAGCAAGGCTTGAAAGAAATCAAAAGTATTTTACCCTATGTGTTTCCTTGCCATATTTTGAAATAGTCCTGCAAAGCTGTCTCTTGTGGGGGGAAATGTACATTCTCAAGAGAATCCCCTTTCTTGTGCAGGCCTTTTTCTTGATCCAGGAGAGAATCAACTCAAGTAAGAAACATTTACAATCTATTCTCTCTGAAGCCAGCTACCTGGAGGCTTCCTCTGCATAATGGGAACCTTGGTCTCCACAACCCCTTATCTTAACACAGACATTCTCTTGTATTGATTCTTGGTCTTTAGACAATAATGTAACTTTTCAACCAATTGCCAGTCAGAAAATCTTTGAATCTACATATGACCTAGAAGCTCCCACTTCAAGTTTACCCACCTTTCTGGACAGAACCAATGTTGTACATCTTACATGTATTGATTGATGTCTTATGTCTTCTTAAAATGTGTAAAACCAAGCTGTAACCCAACCACCTGGGGCACACATTCTCAGGATCTCCTGAGAGTTTTCATGGGCCATTGGTCACTCATATTTGGCTCAGAATAAATCTTTTCAAATATTTTACAGAGTTTTACTCTTTTCATCAACACGATCTTCTTTGTGCAAAACTTCCAGGATAGAAAGAAAACAAAAACAAAAATAAATTAGGAAGATGAAGAGGCCCAGCCCATTTTTTAAAGCATAAAGTTCTTCTCAGTTTAACCTTTGTTTTTGAGTAACCTTTAGCAATATGAGTCTCCTTCAGTGGAGTTTTATGTTAAAACTGATTAATTGTGGGACCCACAGTCATACTATAAAGTGATTGCAGTGACTATAGATAAGGTATCAGAGTTACCCCACAATTTCCTCTCATGGGTCTTAATCAAAGACCCGTTTAATAGTGCTCATATGTTCCCAGTGTAAAGGAAGGCTCTGTTTCCTTGGAAAAGCATGCCATGGTGCCTGCTAATTTTAATTCCTTACTTCTTCTTTTTTCCATTTGTGATTGTCAAATTTCAGCAAAGTAGTATGCATAATGTGTGGCTTCCACAGAGAGAGGGTTGTTATTGCTACACAGAAGCCCCAGGCCCTGTTGGGAGTGTGGAAAATCCAAGAAGAATGTACCTCACCACTCTCACAGGATGATTTTCAAACCAAAAATTATTTCCCAGTGTTAATCACTTTCCATCTAAAACAGGAAATTTCTCAATGCTTTAAGCAGCCTCAGAATTAATGGGTCTGTACAAATAAGCTCCAAGACACCATCAGACCCAGTCCTGACACCTTCTCTGCACTGGCTGCAGCTGAAACTGAAGGCCAGAGAGTGCTCAGCAGAAATCCTCAGTCAATCCTCACATCCAGTCTGACACACACTAGCAGAGAATATTCTTTTTTCATGTTCAGATTTCCTGGAAGAAGCAAAATAAAAGTGAATACATTTTCCAGAAGTGGGTAGCATCTTCAAGAGTCATATACACTGTTTTTTTAACATGTCTCTACTTCCAGGTGCCAGAAATTAAGGCAGGATTCAGGCAGGACGGTGGTATGAGGCAGAAAAGATAAGCAAAACATTGCAGTACATGATAATTTACCTGCAGTCTAGGTTTTCAAAGAGAGAGATCCTTTAAAATTAATGCCACAAAGAACACTTCTCTTTCTTTTATTTTTTTAGTTAACTCTCATTTTAAGTTCAGGGGCACAAATGCAGGTTTGTTACATGGGTGAACTTGTGTCATGGGGGGTTGTTGTACAGATTATTTCATCACCCAGATATTAAGCCTAGTACACGTTAGTCATTTTTCATTATCCTCTCCCTCCTCCTACCCTTCAGTAGGCCCTAGTAAGTGTGTTCCCCTCCATGTGTCCATGTGTTCTCATCATTTAGCTCCCATTTATAAGTGAGAACATGCAGTATTTAGTTTTCTGTTCCTGCATTAGTTTGCTCAGGATAATGTTCCTTTTTATGGCTGCATAGTACTCCATGGTGTATATGTACTACATTTTCTTTATCCAGACTATCATTGATGGGCATTTGGGTTGATTCCATGTCTTTGCTATTGTGAATAGTGCTGCAATGAAATACATGTGCATGTATCTTTATGATAAAATGATTTATACTCCTCTGGGTATATACCCAGTAATGGGATTGCTGGGTCAAATGTTATTTCTGGTTCTAGGTCTTAGAGGAATCACCACATTGTCTTTCACAATGGTTAAACTAATTTACATTCCCACCAACAGTGGAAAAGCGTTCCTATTTCTCTGCAGCCTTGACAGCATCTGTTGTTTCTTGATTTTTTTAATAATTGCTCTTCTGACCAGTGTGAGATGGCATCTCACTGTGGTTTTGATTTGTATTTCTCTAACGATCAGTGATGTTGAGCTTTTTTTATATGTTCGTTGGCCACACAAATGTCTTCTTTTGAGAAGCGTCTGTTCATTTCATTTGCCCAATTTTTATTATACTTTAAGTTCTAGGATACATGTGCAGAACGTGCAGGTTTGTTACATAGGTACACACGTGCCATGGTGGTGTGCTGCACCCATCAACTCATCATCTACATTAGGTATTTCTCCTAATGCTATCCCTCCCCTAGCTCTCCACCCCCGACAAGCCCTGGTGTGTGATGTTCCCTCCCTGTGTCCATGTGTTCTCAATGTTCAACTCCCATCTATAAGTGAGAACATGCAGTGTTTGGTTTTCTGTTCCTGTGTTAGTTTGCTGAGAATGATGGTTTCCAGCTTCATCCATGTCCCTGCAAAGGACATGAACTCATTCTTTTTTATGGCTGCATAGTATTCCATACTGTACATGTGCCACATTTTCTTTATCCAGTCTATCATCGAGGGGCATTTGGGTTGGTTCCAAGTCTTTACTATTGTGAGTAGTGCTGAAATAAACACTGTGCATGTGTCTTTATAGTAGAATGATTTATAATCCTTTGGGTATATACCCAGTATTGGGATTGCTAGGTCAAATGGTATTTCCGGTTCTAGATCCTTAAGGAATCACCACACTGTCTTCCACTATGGTTGAACTAATTTACACTCCCACCAACAGTGTAAAAGCATTCCTATTTCTCCACATCCTCTCCAGCATCTGTTGTTTCCTGACTTTTTAATGATCGCCATTCTAACTGGCATGAGAAGGTATCTCATTGTGGCTTTGATTTGCATTTCTCTAATGGCAAGTGATGATGAGCTTTTTGTCATATGTTTGTTGGCTGCATAAATGTCTTCTTTTGAGAAGTGTCTGCTCATATCCTTCAACCACTTTTTGATGGGGTTGTTTTTTTTTTTCTTGTAAATTTATTTAAGTTCCTTGTAGATTCTGGATATTAGCCCTTTGTCAGATGGGTAGATTGCAAAAATTTTCTCCCATTCTGTAGGTTGCCTGTTCACTCTGATGATAGTTTCTTTTGCTGTGCAGAAGCTCTTTAGTTTAATTAGATCCCATTTGTCAATTTTGGCTTTTGTTGCCATTACTTTTGGTGTTTTAGACATGAAGTCTTTGCCCATGCCTATGTCCTGAATGGTATTTCCTAGGTTTTCTTCTAGGGTTTTTATGGTTTTGGGTCTTACATTTAAGTCTTTGATCCATCTTGAGTTAATTTTTGTATAAAGTGTAAGGAAGCAGTTTCAGTTTTCTGCATATGGCTAGCCAGTTTTCCCAACAAAATACCTAGGAATACAGCTAACAAGGGATGTGAAGGACCTCTTCAATGAGAACTACAAACCACTGCTCAAGGAAATAAGAGAAGACACAAACAAATGGAAAAAAACATTCCATGCTCATGGATAGGAAGAATCAATATTGTGAAAATGGCCATACTGCCCAAAGTAAAGAGAAAAAGAGTCTGGTATTCTAGAGGGAGATTAAAAACAGATGCCAAATCAAACATAAAATTGTAAAAATCTATCATAGGATTGTATAAGGGGACCAATTTTATCAATATAGGTAGTTTTAAATTTAGTCTCTTACTATTTAACTGGATCTCTGAGGTCTGAGGCAGAGCCCACACTGAATTCTGAATCTCCAAAAGAGAAATTTTCATGAGCCTAGAACATGTGATGCTTTTATAACACACTTTCTTTGTGAAGACATTTCTCTTAGTGTCTAAACTATACTCTTTCTGATTTTAAACACCCAAGAATAGCCACTGTTGTAATAACTACTTTAGTCAAAACAAAATCAGGTAACAATACAAAAGCAAGCTATTTAAGATCTGAGAAGAACTTGTCTGTTTATACTCTTAAGGTTCCATACGGAAAAACAGAGGTTTCTCCCCAAAATGGAGTCTGGCACCTTCTCTGTTTTCTTTAAGGAATCTCAGGCTGTTAAAAACCATTTTAGGTCCCTCATGCAGCAGAGCGGGGCAAAAGGAAGGACAGACAGGAAGAAAAATGGAGAAAACAGAATTCAGTCAACTGAGAAAAACAAAACTTTTTCTACCAAAAAAATGAAGTTCTAGGAAAAAAAAAATAAAGGCCTTTTAAGTGGACACACACACACACACACACCCAAAATCTTCAATATTAGCTTTTTAATTAAGCAGATTCATAGCCATTGAGCTCTTCTAAAAAAAAAAATCCTTTTAAGCCGGGTGTGGTGCCTCACACCTGTAATCCCAGCACTGGGAGGCCAAGGTGGGTGGGTCACTTGAGGTCAGGAGTTTGAGACCAGCCTGGCCAACATGATGAAACCCTGTCTCTACTAAAAATACAAAAATTAGCCTGGTGTGGTGGCACATGCCTGTAATCCCAGCTACTCAGGATGCTAAGGCAGGAGAATTGCATGAACCCAGCAGGCAGGTTGCAGTGAGCCGAGAATGTGCCACTGTACTCCAGCCTGGGCAACAGAGCAAGACTCCATCTCAAAAAAAAATCCTTTTAAATCTCATTGCCATATTTTAGCTGAGACAAATTGCTCATACTTCAACAGTAACATAAATATGAAACCTGAAAGGACTTGATTTAGGAACCAAACCCAGGGTGTTGTGGTGGGAAAAAAGGGCAGAACCATAGCTACTGAACTGCACCATGGGACAACAGCTGTTGCTCTTTCAGTTTGGCTTGGCTAGCAAAAAGTGGCCTTGTTATGTAAGTAAAACCCCTCAGTAGTTAAAATCTTTCCTCTTTTTCCCCTTTGCTGGTCATTTTTTCTTTTTCCTTTTTTTCCCCAGCTGTGGGAATTTAGCTAATTCAGTGGCATTGTTCCCCATAATTTGGAAATTTCCTTCAGATTTGACTAAGTCTGATAGAGTTTATCAAATCCAATGGAAAAAAGACCAAAAGAAGAACAAAAATAGAAACAAACAAAAATAGTTAAGCAAAACAAACAAAAAATTGCACAACTTATACAATTACTGAGCACTCTAAAGGTAAGTAGAAATTAAGAGCAGCTGGTTGTTAATTTTAACTTTAGTCATTAAGGAGAATTTCCAAGACAAAATCCCAATTCAGTTACTTACCTAGGAATGGAGCCCAGTCTGAAGATGGCTCTCTACCATCCTAGAAGCAGGAAACAACTTCAACTCACCTTCCCTGTTGGAAGTGAGCTCACACTCCAGAAAGGAGTTGCCTGCTCTCCATCAACATGAAGCAGGACAATTCACCTTCCTTGTGTAAAACTCCAGAAAAGGAGTTGTACAACAAAATAAACCTTAGATCTCAGCCAAATTTGAGGAGATCATGGATTCTCTGAAGGGGGAGCTCCCAGGACTTCACAAATTGTCCTATTGGTTTGAACAATAAAGATAGCTCAAACTGGTACCAAGCACCAATAGGAGATTTGTCAAGGGTTAGGGGAACCTCCACTCAGAAGCCATTCCTGGTTACCAACTTGTGAACCAAAAGTATCTGAGACAGGTTCCAATCAATTTAGAAAGTTTATTTTACCAAAGT
The DNA here is from genome assembly GCF_028858775.2 of Pan troglodytes. Lineage (NCBI taxonomy): Eukaryota > Metazoa > Chordata > Mammalia > Primates > Hominidae > Pan > Pan troglodytes. Next base: position 117,677,264 of record NC_072421.2, read on the forward strand.
TAAGGATGCACCCATGACACAGTCTCAGAAGGTCCTAATGACATGAAATGTAGCAGGACGATCCACAGACAAAACTCCTCAGGCACCAGGTTAAAGACGGAAGGAGCTTTATTTGGCCAGCAGTGTCGGCAGACTCATGTCTCAAAAACCGAACTCCCTGAGTGAGCAATTCCTGTCCCTTTTAAGGGCTTACAACTCTAAGGGGGTCCACATGAGAGGGTCGTGTTCGATTGAGCAAGCAGGGGGTACGTGACTGGGGGCTGCATGCACCAGTAATCAGAACAGAACAGAACAGGACAGGGATTTTCACAATGTTTTTCCATACAATGTCTGGAATCTATAGACAACATAACCAATTAGGTCAGGGGTCGATCTTTAACTACCAGGCCTGGAATGCAATGCTGGGCTGTCTGACTACTGATTTCACTTCTGTCTTTTAACTCCTACTTTTTCTTTGAGGCAGAAATTGGGCATATGACAATATGAGGGGTGGTCTCCTCCCTTATTCCCCCCTTTGAGAACCTCACTCATTAGTGGGAGTTCTCACTTTCATCCTCACTACCCATGTCTTCTTGCAAGACAGATCAATAGTGATTTATATAGTACAACTGTGCTGAAGCATTTTGGTGAACTAAGGTAGCGGTGAAGCTTTTTATTACTTGTAGGAGTACAGGTAGCAAACAAGGGAGTAGTAAGCAGGTTCTTATTACTATTATAATTTTTATTATAAGAGTTTTAAATGCTCTTAGCCCTAGAAACCATTTTCCAAACATGGCTCCAGGATTAAGTCCATGCCATACTTGCATGGGCACATGTGCCAGTTTTGTCATATCTTTTTGTCTTCAACTACTTGCCCTTGATCATTTATGTGCAAACAGCAATTGGTTAGGTAAAATTTTCCACAGACTCCTCCTTCAGCTGCTAGCAAGTAGTCTAGGGCTAGTCTATTTTGATAGATAGCATTTCTCATCTGGGTTTTTGCTGGGCTAAAACAGTTAAAGCTCTGCCAGTTTTATTAGTGATTACTTCTCAGACAGCTTGTAACCGTATGATTCGGTTGATAGTATAAATGGGGGTTGGGTATCCCCATGAGCCGTCTTGTGCCTAAGTGGTAGGCCCATAGTACTGTATGATTCTTTCAGGGGGCCGCTTGTCATCTTTCCAGTCGCCTATAGCTATGCTTCTCTTTTCTTGGGAAGCATAGACTGGGAAGCCTAGAAGTTCGCCTGTTTTTATGGGCAGTAGGAAAAAGGATGGGTTATAGCACACATCAGGCTGGTCACTTCCTGGTCTACATACCTTGTATAGAATAGCATTATACAAACAAGTTCCTTTTAGAGTCCCAGTACACTTATAATAACCATAAAATAATAGGACTGTAGCAATCTTTTGTCCTACCTCAGTGACTTGATGTATATACTGGGAACAGTCCTCAGTCTGAGGAAGGTCAGTTGAAGTCCTTACTGTACAAGTCCAAATTTTAAGGGAAATGAGTCCTGCGATGAGTTTCCTCATGCTTTGACCATGCAAGGACCAGTCAGCTTCCAGGTGTGACTGGGGCAGGGCTTGTCATCTTCTTCAGAGTCACTTTGCAGGGGTTGGCGAAGCTGCTCCCGTACACGTACAGCTCCCAGTCTACTGATGTTTAAGGATGGTCTTGGAGGTTGGGCCTGCTAGAATAAACTGAGTCAAACACCTCTACACAGTTATGTTTAACTGGGCTCTCTGATACCAGGAGCAAGGTGGCGGGGTTTAGGGTGTTGCAAACTTCAATGGTTATGTGGGGATTTTTCACAGAGCAAGCTTTGGTATCTAGTTAGTCTAGTATTTGTTAGCTAATGACGTCCTTTGGTATTTATTAAAGTCACCACAGCATGGGGGGCCTTTATGTTTAGGTTTTGCCCAAGAGTTAGCTTATCCACTTCTTGTGCTAGTAGGGCTGTTCCTGCCAAGGCCCTCAAACATGGGGGCCAACCCTTAGAAACCCCATCTAGTTATTTAGAGAGGTAGGCCACCGGCCTCAGCCAGGGCCCCACAGTCTGGGTTAAATCTCTAACTGCCATTCAGTGTAAAAGGTTTGGTCAGGTCAGGTAGCCTCAGGGCTGCAGCCAACATGAGGTTTTTCTTTTAACTCATGAAAAGCTCGTTGCTGTTGGTTGTAATAGGTGTAGTTTATTTACTTTACATTTTTATTAACTGTCACCTACGAAAATATTGACTTAAATCCTGCAGCTATTTGATTTTGGGCTTTAAATTGATCTGGTATTTCCCGTGGGACTCCAATTGCATCTAAATAGACATGAGAGTCGAAAGACCCATAAGAGGCTTCTCTCACTTTATGATGTCTTATTTTTCCTCCCTCTGGTTGATGAAATGCCAGGGTGAAAGGGATAGCCAATTGCACTAAAGCACAAATGCCACTCCAGTTATTTGGCAGAGTGCCCAGTAAAGGTCCACCACAATACCACACACATCCGCTCAGGGATGAACAAGGGCTGACTGATTGATAAGCTCTTGAAAATTCTTAAGCTCACTGCATCCCTTCAGGTCTCCAAGGAATGCTAAGTTTTCTCCCTGTTGTGAGAGACATGAAGTGAACTTAGTGTTGGGAGATGGAAGCTGGATGGCCCTCAGGGGCTGACTCACAGGGTGCCAGACTTCAGGACATAGCGGAGAGAGCTTGGCACGACTTATTACTCCAGGCTGTAGAATCCTGAAAAAGAGCTATCATGCAGCCCACACCTGGTCAACTGGATGACTACCTTAGTGAAAAGGGGACAATCTGGGCCTCTGGCCTGCCATGTGCACAAGCATAACAATTGCTTTTAACGTGCGGAAAGAATATTTGATCCATTCCAACCAGGCATTTGCATCTTGGTATACTGCCTTAATTGCCAAAGTTTGTTTTAAGTCTTTAACTTCTATGATTCTTTAGTAAAATGAATGTATGGTTTTAGGAAATTACAAAAACTGGTTGGGGTAGTTCATTCTTGCTTTTTAGTGGTCCACAGAACTTTGGACCAACTACGGCATAAAAGCTCCACATCGGGGGGCAAGACTCCTGGTTGACACTGGGGTCTTTATTGAAATCTCCCTGGATTAGATGGTCCTAATTTACTAATGCCCAGTCTGAGGAGAGTCAGGAGGGACAGAGGTACTTTTTTGAAGTAGAGAGCTGTTTTTGGCTTAGCAAGTCCCTGCAGGGTATAACAAAGCAAGCATTAAATGCAATAGTTTGAGGCAAAATTGACTTGGTTATGTTAATAACTACATGGTCAGCAATAGAGCGAGGAAAGAAGAAAGTAATAGAATAGATGAAAGAATTAAATTTTTCTTAGCTTGAGTTTGGTAGGGTTTTCCCCTGGGACTATGGCCCATGACTCTGGAGGGGGTGGTGCTTTGACTCGGGTGTGATGAGTCCATCCCTTTTCTGCTGTAAGAACAGCAGTCTCGGTGGTTAGCAGCACAAGGAAGGGTCCTTCCTAGGCTGGCTCGAGTTTCCCTTCTTTTTACCCTTTGATGAGAACATGATCCTCAGGCTAGTGCTGGTTTACCAGAAATTCTAGGGGTGGTACATGTGCTAAAAGACTTTTAGTTTTAAGGGAAAGGAAAGTGGAAGATAAACCAAGTATGCAATTTTTAAGAAATTGACCTTTTGTTTTAAATGTGGGATCATCAGCAGTCCTTGGTGCCTTTCTACTGAAAAATTTCCTTTAGCACCTACTTTTATTAGTTTTAGACCAAAGAAAGCCAAACACCATTTTATATTTAATAATGCTTCCTGTATGATAATACAGGAATAATAATGCTTCTTGTCTTTCATGCATGGATGTGAATTGACAGTTCAATTGCATTTAAAATCTGGCACAGTGAGCCATTGGCTGTGCTGAGAGATCTGGGTTGTTGACCAAATTCTGAGGCTTCCTTGTTCTCAATCCCTCTCACAACCTGTTTCCCTAGGAACTTGGTGGTCAGCAGAGCACTTGAATTCTCCTTCCAAACCATGAGCTTATATTTTTGGCTGTTCCTTCTCTCTTTTGCAGACACACGTGCATGTAGGCATGCATGCACACACACAGGATCTTTAGCTAGAAAGCACCCTGGAATGGTCACATCATTCCATTTCACCCTGTGCTTTTTGGTCATCAGAATACCCCCACCCCCACAAGCTGCAACCACGTTTCTACCTGTTAGAAGACACAACTGTCAAGTTGTTCCCAGTGAGATAAAACAAGAAACAATCGTCTATTTATGAGAGCATTTTCCAATTTAAAATTCCAATTGACTAATCCAGGAGTTTGGGAAATTTTCCATATGCACAGTGGCCTAATATCAAACTCCTTCCTATAAAAATAGGAACAATTCATCGTCATAAAGCTTGTCAAGCCAGTTGTTAGTGGGACCCACAAAGCCAATTCCTCAGTTGGGTATCAAATCCGTACAAATCTGTATTAGCTAAAAATAATAACTAGTTTATTCACGAGAAAAATTAATTTTAAAAGTACATAATTCAGGTCCTTCCAAAAACACATTAGTGATTAAAAGCTTTTTTTAGTGTTGAAATCTCTTAAAAAGTTATTGATATAATTGGGAAGGGCCTTCATGTACAGTCGAATGAACACAGACCATAATACATTCCTGCACAACCCCTACTCCCTATTGGCTCCCTGCCGGAGTCCTGCATGGGTGCTCTAAGTGGCAGTCATGTGCCAGTCCATGCTGCAGGGTCACAGATTGGGAAGACCGGTAATGAATGGAAGCTGGATGTCCCTGAAGCTATAACATAGGCCAAGTGCAGTAGCTCACACCTGTAATCCCAGCACTTTGGGAGGGTGAGGTGTGCAGATCACCTGAGATCAGGAGTTGGAGACTAGCCTGGCCAACATGGTGAAACCCTGTCTCCACTAAATATATGCCTGTAATCCCAGCTACTGGGGAGTCTGAGGCACGAGAATCACTAGAACCCGGGAGGTAGAGGTTGCAGTGAGCCAAGATCACACCACTACACTCCAGCCTGGGTGACAGAGTGAGACTCCATCTCAAAAAAAAAAAAAAGAAAAGAAAAAAAAAACAAACAAGCTGTAACAGAAAAACAACTTAATTATTGCAAAGAAGAGATCAGTATAGTGACATGTGACTCCAATCCCACTGCAGTGTCTAGGGTAGGCATGTGTTACCGTGTGCTCTTTCAGTTTAGCCATCCGTAGGCAGCTTGTGTTTATCAACTCAATTAGACCCCCTGCCTTATCGCAAGGGCAGAGGGCTTTCTGTATCGCAGGTTCTTGCCTTGGTGTACCAGAAAAATCAGATCACATGTGGGCTTGGAGGATGGGTGCAAGGTTTTTTATTGAGTGGTGGTAGCTCTCAGCGAGGTGGATGGAGAGGCCAGAAGGGGGATGGAGTGGGAAGGTGATTTTCCCCTGGAGTCAGGCCACCCAGCGGCCAGGCTCTCCTCTGACCACCACAGCCAAACTCAGTGTTGTTCAGCTGGTCAGCCTGCTGGCATCTGCTGGTGTCTGCTGGTGTCTGCCGGTGTGCTCTTCCACCAGTGTGTTCCTCTCGAGGGCCAGCCACTTCTGTCTGCCCATGGCCACTTGTGTCTCTGCCCAATATGGTCTCGGGGTTTTTATAGGCACAGGATGGGGGCGTGGTGGGCCAGGGTGGTCTTGGGAAATGCAACATTTGGGCATGAAAACAGAAATGCCTGTCCTCACTTTGGTCCATGGGCACAGGACCGGGGTGGAGCCCTTGCTAGGGACCCCGCCTTCTCCTCCCAGCATTTCCCTGCCTCCCTCCCCTGTCACTGGTGTGCTCTGGCCTCCCCTCACTTCCCATTCAAGAAACACAGGCTGCTCTCCGGAAATGGCAAGAACATCGTGCGCCATTTGGAGGTGGGAGAGTTGGGAATAGGAGAGGTGGGGTTGTTCTCTGAGGACCTAAAGTCCCACCAATCAGGAGTCTGGCAAATGAACCACAATTGCAAAATTGGCTTTTATGCGAAAGTATACATTCTGGTGCCACAAAAGTCGGGCAATTAAGATTTCCATTGAAAAGTTTCTTACTAGAAATTTCCCCAAATCACATAACTTCTCTGACTCAATTCAGCTCTTGGACCTAACTCAGTGAACGATTACTTTCAGTATCCAATAGTGTGGTCCAGTTTTTCCATTTAACACTATTTCAGAAATGCTTTTCAACATTTTATCATTTTCTTCATAGTTTTCATTTTAATGTCTGCATTCGTATCTTGTAATTTGCTTAAGGTTGTTTCCTGACACATAATGAGTGATCAACAGATATCAATTGAATGAATGCACATCTTTGTACATACGGCTACTTTTAAACTTTCTTTTGTTTCCTTTTTTGTTTTCTGGTTGTTTGAGACGGAGTCACCCTGTCACCCAGGCTGGAGTGCAGTGGCACAATCTAGGCTCACTGCAGCCACTGCCTCCCTGGTTCAAGCAATTCTCCTGTCTTGGCCTCCAAAGTAGCTGGGTTTACAGGCGTGTGCCACCATGCCTGGCTATTTTTTTTGTATTTTTTAGTAGAGATGGGGTTTCACCATGTTGGCCAGGCTGGTCTCGAACTTCTGACCTCAAGTGATCTGCCCATCTCGGCCTCCCAAAATGCTGAGATTACAGGTGTGAGCTACCATGCCTGGCCTTGTTTTGTTTTTGAGGCAGTGTTTCACTCTGTCACCCAGGCTAGAGTGCAGTGGCTCAATCATGGCTCACTGCAGCCTCGACCTCCTGGGCTCAAGTGATCCTCCCACCTCAGCCTGCTGTGTAGCTTGGGCTATAGGCACGTACCACCATGCCCAGCTAATTTTGCAAATTTTTTGTAGAGCCAGGGTTTTGCCATATTGCCCAGGCTGGTCTTGAACTCCTGGACTCAAGCAATCCTCCTGCCTCAGCTTCCCAAATTGCTGGGATTTCAGGCATGAGCCACCACACTCAGCCTAAATTAGCATTTTTGGGCTAACATGCCAGAACTGAAATACATAAGTGAAAGAGTTTGAACCTTTTCTTTTTTTCTTGCATATTGCCATGAGAAGCAGTATCCAGTTTTGGTTAAAAACATGGTTTTTAGGCTAGGTGTGGTGACACGCGCCTGTAGTCCTAGCTACTCAGGAGGCTGAGGCAGGAGGATCCCTTGAGCCAAGGAGTTTGAGGCTGTAGTGAGCTAGAGTTGTGCCACTGTGCTCCAGCCTGGGCCACAGAGCAAGACTCTGCCTCTAAAAAATAATCAGCAAGGCACCGTGGCTTACACCTGTAATCTCAGAGATTTGGGAGGTGAGGTAGGAGGATCACTTCAGGCCAGGAATTTGAGAACATCCTGGGCAACATAGTGAGACATCATCTCTATTTAAAAAAAAAAAAAATGGTTCCAAATGGTTTTATGTAAAATAAAAAAAAGGAACATAGCGTTTTTAACTTCAACAAAGCTCTATTAGGCTAGTTTGGATATTTGTCCCCTGCAAATCTCATGTCAAAATTTAATCCCCAGTGTTGGAGGTGAGACTTGGCAGGAAATGTTTGGATCATGGGGTTGAGTCCCTCATGAATGGCATGGTGCTGACCTGGTATAATGAGTGAGTTCACACTCTATTATTTCCCCTGAGCTCTGCTTGTTAAAAAAGCCTGAAACCTCCTCCCCTATCTTTTGTTCCTTCCTGTCACCATGTGATTGACATACACTTGCTCCCCTTCCTCCATGAGTGGAAGCTTCCTGAAGCCCTCACCAGAAGCAGATGCTGGTGTCATCCTTCTTGTACAGCCTACAGAACCATGAACCAAATAAACCTCTTTTCTTTATAAATTACCCAGCCTCAGGTGTTCCTTTACAGTAACACAAAAATGGACTAAAACACCATACTAACTGTGTGATGGGGGACCACTTAACCCTCCCTTCTGAGTCACAGTCATCTGATCTACAAAATGGGGTAAACAGTAGTTCCTCTGCACAGAGATGTGGGCACAAGAGGAAAGTGGGCACAATATTGGTTATTGTTATTATCATTGCCATTTGCAATACATGTTTTTCCCCACAGCCACAGGAACGTTGTATTTTATCATTTTCAGCTTGTCTTTATTTATTAATTAGGTATGAAATGACACTGTTATATTTATACTAACTAGGCCAGGCTTGGTGGCTCAGGCCTGTAATCCCAGCACTTTAGGAGGCTGAGGCGGGCAGATCACCTGAGGCCAAGAGTTTGAGACCAGCCTGACCAACATGGTGAAACCCCATCTCTACTAAAAATACAAAAATTAGCTGGGCGTGGTGGTAGGTGCCTGTAGTCCCAGCTCCTCTGGAGGCTGAGGCACAAGAATTGCTTGAACCCAGGAGACAGAGGTTGCAGCAAGCCAAGATCACACCACTTCACTCCAGCCTGGGTGACAGAGTGAGATTCTGTCTCAAAAATATAATAAAATAAAATATAAATTTAATTTAAAAATATATTTATAGTTCCTTGTTGCATAGTGAAGTTAACACCTTTTTTAAGGCTCTTCTATGTGCTTTTTGTTCTGTGATTTGTTTTATTCTTCACTGAACGTTTGGACATTTGGTGGTATTCTTCCAACGTTTAATAACTTAAAAAATACATTTAAAATAACTAATGCTTATGTTTTTCACTACAAATCTTTCCCCATTCTGTTGTTTTCCTCTTTTTCTTAGTTTTGTGGTCCATATTTTTCTTTCTGATTTTTTTATTGCTTCATAACTTTAAAAGTTATCCTTCTTCCAGAGTTGACATTATGCTTTATCAAATAATTGCACTGATGATTTTTAAGTTCTATACTTCCACTTGATTTGATGTTACCTAAATTTAACTCCTTAAATCAGCTGAGATACATTGTGCTGCCTTAGTAGGAGATAGGTAGAAAGGTGAGGATAGGAATAACATCTACCTTACACCATTGCTGTGACAAGTGAAAGACGCAATGCATGCATGTCTAACACTGCGCCTGGCAGGTAAAGAGCAGGGACTCAGTAAGTGACGAAAGCTATTAATTTAATTCTTATTATCAGTATCTAAAGTTGGATATCTGTAGAAGGAACACTGAGAGGTTTGTCACATACCAATTCTAGGAGTAACATAGAACTGTAAAAATTTTATAAATTAATTGAAAATGACAACTCTAAATTCATATGTACAACTGCACATGAAATACATATAATCATAGATATAACTAAACATACACAGCAATACATTTACTTCTTTTTGATACTGCGAGTGATGTCAAGGGAAAAGACATTCACATTTCAAAGTTTAGTTTTATAAAATTAAATATTTCAAGAATATCAGTTAAAATAAAACAAAAGCATAACTCAGAAGCTAAAAATGGTAAAACCTTTGGCCAGGTTTTCATTTAAGTTTCTTTAGATCTGTGAGTTTTGTTATTATTTTTAGAATTTATTTATTAAGTTGTTTTTTTATTTCCATAGGTATTTGGGGAACAGGTGGTATTTGGTTACATGAGTAAGTTGTTTAGTGGTGATCTGTGGGATTTTAGGACACCCATCAATCAAGCAGTATACACCGAACCCAATTTGTAGTCTTTTGTCCCCCACCCCACTCCCACCCTTTCCTCCGAGTCCCCAAACTCCAATGTATCATTCTTATGCCTTTGCATCCTCATAGCTTAGCTCCCACTTATGAGTAAGAACATACAATATTTGTTTTTTGTTATTGTTTAAACAGTGAGTTTCAAAAGTGTTTCACTTTATAAAAGTACACTCAGAAATATGAATATCTATTGCCTTCTTATTCCTCACACTACCTCAGGAAAGCAAATATGTCATTGCAAATATACTAATGTAAGTTATGCTCTACCCTTCTAACCAATGACATAATTCTTAATTCTGTGATTTGAAATAAAAAAATTGTCTCAGCACATGGTCTCAAGAAAAGCCTTGCATGGGCTTTAGGGAAATTGATCAGGGTTTTACATATAATTACAGAATAGCAACTAAGCCAGGGAAACTTTTGTGGCCCCTTACAGCTGCACACTTAGAAAATTCAAGTGAATAAAATTAGAGTTGAAATTACGAATAACAAGTTGGTGGTATCTGGTTACATGAGTAAGCTGTTTAGTGGTGATTTGTGGGATTTTCGGGCACCCATCACCCAAGCGGTATACACCGAACCCAGTTTGTAGTCTGTCCTCCACCCCACTCCCACCCTTTCCTCCGAGTCCCCAAACTCCAATGTATCATTCTTATGCCTTTGCATCCTCATAGCTTAGCTCCCACTTATGAGTAAGAACATACAATATTTGTTTTTTGTTATTGTTTAAACAGTGAGTTTCAAAAGTGTTTCACTTTATAAAAGTACACTCAGAAATATGAATATCTATTGCCTTCTTATTCCTCACACTACCTCAGGAAAGCAAATACGTCATTGCAAATATACTAATGTAAGTTATGCTCTACCCTTCTAACCAATGACATAATTCTTAATTCTGTGATTTGAAATAAAAAATCGTCTCAGCACATGCTCTCAAGAAAAGCCTTGCACAGGCCGGGCGCAGTGGCTCACGCCTGTAATCCCAGTACTTTGGGAGGCCGAGGTGGGCGGATCACGAGGTCAGGAGATCGCGACCATCCTGGCTAACACGGTGAAACCCAGTCTCTACTAAAAAAGAAAAATGCAAAAAAAATTAGCTGGACGTGGTGGCAGGCACCTGTAGTTCCAGCTACTTGGGAGGCTGAGGCAGGAGAATGGCGTGAACCCAGGAGGCGGAGCTTGCAGTGAGCGGAGATCAAGCCACTGCACTCCAGCCTGGGCGACTGAGCGAGACTGTGTCTCAAAAAAAAAAAAAAAAAAACAAAAAACAAAAAAGAAAGAAAGAAAAGCCTTGCACAGGCTTTAGGGAAGTTGATCAGGGCTTTACATGTAATTACAGAATAGCAACTAAGCCAGGGAACCTTTTGTGGCCCCTTACAGCTGCACTCTGAAAATTCAAGTGAATAAAATTAGAGTTGAAGTTATGAATAACAAGTTTTAGCCCTGGAACAATGCCTACTGTAACATTCTAGCATTTCAATTATGATCCTACCTGAGGCTGCCAACTAGGCTGGATCTTCCATGGAAATATTTTCTGCACACTTCTTACAATCTCTTCAATTTCTGTGTCTAATCTTCGTGACACATGTTGCCAATATTATCAAAGGAGACCAATTTAGCTGACAAGTGTACAGATTTTAGGTTCCATCCAAACTTTAAGGGGGCATAGTCTTTCCTAATATGCCCTATGTTTAAGGACACTTGCTCTGAAGTCATACAACTCAATTTCTCCCATCTCTTCTCTGCCCTCCCTATTACACCATCCCTTAGTTATCTTCTTCCCTCATTCCCTCCTCCCCCTTGCCCATTCTCTTCATGCTTTCTCCTCTTCATGTCTACGTCTAGCAAGCTGATGGCTCCCAGCAATGAAGTGCAGGTGAAATTCTGACATTGTATTTTTCTCAAATAAGCCACTCAGCCAGTAGATAGCTTGTCAACACCTTTAAAGTACCTAGGTGTCTGGCACTATGGGGAAGAAAAGCTGAATGAACTAATGTTTCCATCCTCACAACCTAGTTGGAAAGATAAAGCATGTTCATGTGAGAAGATAACTAGAAAGGCCAAGCAGAGGACAGCAAAATACTTTCTAACTTAAAATATGATTCAAAGTTAGATTTAGTAAGTTCTAAGCAACTATAGCCGAAGTTAAATCCTTTCAAGATAAAGGGCACCAGACTGACCTCAGAAATAAGAGTGTAACCAAGTACCCCCATTTTTCTAAGTGGTAGTTTAATTATTTTTTTCTGTTCTTTTCTCCTTTCTCCTTTCCCCCTGCTTCCTATTTAGCCCTTTTTGAAATGCAAAATAACCTCTCTCCTCCCAGTCACCAGACTTTCCCTACAGCGCAAGTTCATCTGTGTGCCCCAAGATGGAGCTCTCCTCTAGAGTTGATAGTTGAAGTGCAGATCAAAGCATGTCCCCACAGAAATCCCACCTCCAGAGGGTCACCTCAGGAGGGCATGCTTTCCATTTAGCCACTTTTACAACTTATTTCTGCCCAGAAAGGCACCAACTCAACTGTCTGGTAGATAAGAAACCAGGGTAGCAGGGAGACCCCCTGCCCTTGCTCACTTCTCTGGTCAACTTAGAAAAGATTTCACTTTTGCTACAAAGGTGAAGCATCACATTTAAAACAAGACACTTTATGCCCCTTCCCCTAGCTAGCTTCGGAAATAAATTCACTTTTCTTGTACAAGGCCTTGCTCTTGTTAATTGGACTCTAAGTCCAATTAACCTGCTTTTTGGTTACAAGAGGAGGTGGTTATAGCCCAGGATTTTACCAAGCTGAGGTCCATCCTCCAACATTGAAGTCCATAGACCCTGAGTACTGTGCTGGTCAGTCCCAGGTGGGCAGATCCTTGAGAGTCATGAAATCTTAAGACCTCTCAGAACAATCCAGCCTCACTTGAACAGGTGTGTTTGCCACACAGTGGACTGCCTCATTGAATAGTGCCTTGTGCAGAACTAAAGTACTGTGGCAAAGCTGTTCCTCTAATGGCTGAATATCTGATGGTGATGTTGATGTTTTTCTCTTTTCCAGTCAGGTCCAAGGTCATATCTACGGTGGACCACTCTTACAGGCTTAGCCTGAAAACTCTATGATTACCCTATAGACCCACCCCAAACACCAAGGTCTGTAAGGTAAAAGAAAAGAGTGGGCTCCCTGGACCTTGACTGCTTTTTAGCCTCTAAAAACAAAATACATTAGCACGAGAAGGAAAATGTATATGCTAAACAAAACACTCCTCCATGTAACCATGTGGTAAGTGGCACAAAAGAAGATGCACATAATGTATCAATGAAACTCTTTTTTGTGTGTGTGTGTGATGGAGTCTCACTCTGTTGCCCAGGCTGGAGTGCAGTGGCGCGATCTCGGCTCACTGTAAACTCCACCCCCCAGGTTCACGCCATTCTCCTGCCTCAGCCTCCTGAGTAGCTGGGACTACAGGCACCCGCCACCACGCCCGGCTAATTTTTTGTACCATTAGTAGAGACGGGGTTTCACCGTGTTAGCCAGGATGGTCTCAATCTCCTGACCTCGTGATCCGCCCCCTCGGCCTCCCAAAGTGCTAGGACCACAGGCGTGAGCCACCGCGCCCGGCCCAATGAAACTCTTAAACACATGGGAAATCATATTGTTTTCTTGTATAAGTAATACTGGATGTTCTCATTGTTTTCCCTATCTTTTATCTACTGCCTTTGTGAATATAATTCTTTGGGATCATAGTAGAAATCACATACTTACTTTATTATATTATCTGAGCACTCTGTAGATCAAGTATAATAATTGATCTCTCTGTGTTTTCTGAAAGTAAAGATAGTATCTGCCAACATACAAAACAACTGATAAGATTATGCAAACATAGCTTTGGGTTTATTCTACACAGAACTTAACTTTTCTTTTGCCCTTTGTCAAAAGTGCAATAAAATGTGAAAGTTATAACAAAGTTCTCAACCAGCTCAGTTCAGTTCAGTAATTCTCAACAGGACAGTCAGCTATAGGCCACAAATTTCTGTGCCTGTATCCCTTAGAAAGAAAAGGAAGAACACATTCCAAAAGAATATTCCAGTGTATGTATGGAACAGGAATTAAAAGAAATTAAAGAGTGTGCAAGCAGAAACTCAGTTGTATGTAAGAAAACCCAATTCCCCCTAAGAAAGAGAAAGAGCTGAAGTCCTTTAAAAATTAACTGCCTGTTTTTCTGTGGCTAGTGAGCCTTATCTCTCCCACTTTCCCAGGCATTGTGAAGACCCTGTCTCCTTAGCTGTGCAGATGCAAGGTCACTAGACAGAAAAACTCAAGTTGCAAAACATGTTTTTCCTTGAAAAGTAAAAAATGATATAATGCATGTCTCAATTGAATAACTGCCTTTGTTTCTCACTTCTGTAGTATACTTTCCTCTGCACAGATCTCCCCCCACCCACGAAATGCTTAAAAGGTAACTTAACTCTTTGTTCAGGGCTCAGTCCTTTGGATGTTAATCCGACTGGACCAGTGCACCTAAATAATTAATAAATATCCTCCTGAGCCCCATTGGTCTCTCTGATTCCTTAAAAATCTCGTAACATTTCTGGGAACTCGCCTGGGATTGGAGACAACAGATTTACTGTCTCATTTGCCTGGGGGACTAGAGCCCCAGGGCTGGGGAGACCCAGCATCCAAGGCGCGCCACAGGGGAGCTTCACCCAGACAGAGACTGGCTCTCCCCACATCCCAGCAGACTGCCCGGCAATGCAACAGAACCAGGAACAGGGCTGCAGGACGATGCCAGCACTTCAGGAACTGTAGTAAGGAGCAAGTGCCTAAGGCAGGGAAGCCTGTCCCATAAGGATGATCACCTCCCAGGGAATGACCACTAATCCAACCCAGAGCAGCTGGGGGTGGCAGGAGAGGCTTGCTAATTTGGATGAACCTCGTGTCCCCATTAACAAAGTGAAAGTGGTTTACTGGATCTGGAGACAGGAACTGGGAGTGTGTGGGTGTGTGTGAACCCACCCAGGACATGAGAGAGGCTCGTTTCGTCTGATGAGGAGTCCTGGGCAGGGGAGGTGTGTGAAAGTGTATGAAAGAGATGGTCTTGGGAGAGGCCAATGCGGGGAGTAACGTGAGGAGGCACAGATCCCTTAGGGCAGGCTGTGTACTCCAAGGTGAGCGTGGAAGAAATCAGACCTAGGATGCCACATACGGCCAATGGGACCAGTTTCACAGCCACAGCAGGCTGTGACAGGGGAAGGCACATTCCTGGCTAAGCAGTGTCTGAAACTCCCATAAAAGGACCTGGTCTGGTGGATCTGAGAGTGAAAGTGAGAGGGAAAGTGCACTGCAAGGGAGGAAATGGGAGGAAAAGTGTCGAAGCCAACTCCTTTGGAGTGCGTGATAAAGAATTTTAAAAAAGGATTTAGAGGTGATTATGGGATGAAACTGGATGCTCAAAAGTTAAGGACATACTGTGAAATAGATTGGCCTGCTTTCAATGTGGGGTGGCCCTCTGAAGGTACAATAGACAGAAAATTAATTGGCCGTGTGTTTAACGTGGTCACTGGAGTTGGAAGACAACCAGGATACCCAGACCAGTTTCCCTATATAGACTCTTGGCTCAATGTAGCACAAACTCACCCCAAGTGTCTACAGCCCTGTCTAAAGAGATATTATAAGGCATTAGTGGCTCAGGCACCCCAACCAAAGGAAGAAAGAAAAACCAGATATAGGAACAGAGATGGCTCAATTTATAGCTGCTGCACTAGCAGAAAGTAACCCTGAATTTGCTAGAGGGCGTGGCCAAGGCAGAGGTCGAGGAAGGGGGCAGACAAGATCAGGAGAGGAAAGCCAGTCTTGGTTGGACAGGAACCAATGTGCAAAGTGCAGGAAAATGGGCCACTGGAAAGATGAGTGACCCAAAAAGGAAAAGGATGGAAATGATGGTCAATGGTCTAACACCCAAGTGCATTATTCGGTTGCTAGTCATGGTGCATCAAGGGCAGATCCTGATCTGATTGGCTTAGCAGGGGCCAAGAATTTTGAGGACTGAGACAGACCGGGCTCCATCTTTTTAGGCCCTGCATAGCCTATAATCTCTATGGAAGTAGGGGGCCAGTTAATTAATTTTTTGGTCGATACTGGTACTGATTTCTCTGTGGTAACTCACCCAATTAGCCTTCCCACAAAGAACTGTGCTACTATTGTAGGGGCTACTGGGGCCAAAGAAAAGAGACCTTTTTGTAAATCCAGGAGATGTGTTAATGGGGGACAAGAAGTGCAGCATGAGTTTCCGTATATGCCAAATTGTCCAGTGCCCTTGCTGGGGGGAGACTTACTCCAGAAACTGCAGGCAGAAATTTTCTTTACACCTAAAGGGAATATGACACTGGAGTTTGGAAAGTCCAAGGCAATGGTATGAACTCCAACTGTCCCAAGGGCTGAGGAATGGTGGCTGTGTGAACCGTGTGCCAGAAGGTCACCAGAACCGACCTACACAATATATGGGGGATGCTTTTCAAGGTACCAGGTGTATGGGCCGAGGATAATACCCTGGACTTGCTGCAAACAGACCCCAGTGGTAGCAGAGCTTAACCCTCATGCTGCCCCGGTATGAGTCCGTCAATACCCACTACCCAGGGAGGCAATTGATGGAATAACAAAAGCATCTGAATCGGCTTTATACACATGGGATTATAGTAAAATGCAAGTCCTCATGGAATACTCCTCTGTTACCCATGCACAAATCAAATGGGGAATACAGGCCAGTGCAGGATCTCCGGGTGGTAAACAAGGCCACTGTCGCTATCCATGCAACAGTACCCAACCCATACACAATGTTGGGACAGATTCCTGCTGATGCCACTTGGTTCACATGTCTGGACTTAAAGGATGCCTTCTTTTGTTTGAAGCTTGCTCCCCAAAGTCAGTGGGGGCAATCGCAATATACCTGGACAAGGCTGCCATAAGGGTTTAAGAATTCTACCATTTTGGAGGAGGCCTTGGCTACAGATCTTGAGGCTTTTGCGCCACCTAGTGACAATTATGTGCTATTACAACACATTGATGATTTCCTATTTGCTGCCCCCACGAGGGAGGAATCACTCCAAGGAACAGAGAGGCTTCTTCACCTGCTGTGTGAAGCTGGTTATAAAGTGTCCAAGGACAAGGCAAAAGTCTGTTTTCAGGAGGTAGGATATCTAGGATTCATGGTATCCCAAGGCCAGCGCAGGCTTAAGTGCACGCAAGGAGGCTGTATGTGCACTGCCCACCCCAGTTACCAGGCCAGGGAATTTCTAGGCGTGGCAGGATTCTGCCGAATCTGTATTCCAAACGTCTCCCTCATAGCAAGGCCCTTGTATGAGGCTATAAAAGGAAAGGAAAGAGAGCCCCTCCTATGGCAAAAGAAACAGGAAAAGGCCTTCAAGGATATAAAGGAAGCTCTCATCAAGGCCCCGGCACTAGGGTTGCCAAATGTAAAAAAGCCCTTTTTTTTGTATGTGGATGAATGTCAAGGAATGGCAGTTGGAGTCTTAACTTAGTTCTTGGGCTCTTGGCATCGGCCGGTAGCATACTTATCCAAAAGAGTGGACTTGGTGGCTTTAGGTTGGCCCCACTGCCTCAGGGCATTGGCAGCTACCGCAATCCTTATAGAAGATGCCAACAAGCTAGCCCTAGGTCAGAAGTTAATAGTTCAGTGCCACACGCCGTAGTCACCTTAATGGAGCAAAGAGGATATGGTTGGCTGTCCAACTCTAGAATGCTAAAGTATCAAGGGCTTCTATGTGAAAATCCCCAGATAACACTAGAGAATGTAAATACCTTGAACCCAGCTACCCTGCTGCCTGTGGAGGAACCCGATTGGAAGGATGCTGGGTTGCCTCACTCCTGGCAGGACCTTCCCCACTGTTGCATAAATATGGTGGACAAAGTGTTCCCGAGCCAGGAAGACCTCAGAGATTCCCCCTTGGAGAGCCCAGATGTTAAATACTTCACTGATGGTAGCAGTTTCATAACAGATGGGGTGAGATATGCAGGATATGCAGTAGTGACCCAACACTCACTGGTTGAGGCTCAAGCCTTACCTTCTGGGACTTCCGCTAAGAAGGCTGAATTAATAGCATTAACCAGAGCACTGTTATTGGCCAAGGGGAAGAAAGTAAACATATATACTGACTCAAAATATGCTTTTGCAACCCTGCACGCCCATGGGGGAATACACAAAGAGAGAGGACTTTTGACTACTGAAGGAAAAGAAATAAAAAATAAAGAGGAAATTTTGCAATTATTGGAAGCCGTATGGGCTCTGGAGAAGGTGGCTGTCATTCATTGCAAAGGACACCAAATCAGGAAAAGCTATGAGGTGCAGGGCAACAGAAAGGCAGACCAAGAGGCTCGGCAGGCAGCAATGAGCAAGGCTTCACCTGAAGAAAGAACTCTAGCAATGCCTCTCCTTATAGAGCCCCCTTTGCTAGAGGTACCCCCTTACTCTTCGAGTGAAAAAGCTTGTTTTGTTCTGGAAACAGGGAAATATATTAAAGGTGGATGGTGGCTGTTCTCTGATGGGAGACTAGACATCCCAGAGACAATAGCCTCAAGGTTTGTGAAGCAGATCCATCAAAGAACACACACTGGAAACTAGAGACTTTGATAGGTCAACACTTCTATGTGCCACGGCTCTCTGCCATCACCCATGCTGTTTGCGAATAATGTCTATCCTGTGTCTGGAATAAGCCAAAACAAGGACCTATTCGACCCCCAGGAATTCAGGGAATGGGAGCTGTGCCTTGTGAGAACCTGCTTGTAGACTTTACCGAGTTGCCTTGAGCAGGAGGTTACCGGTATATGCTAGTGTTTCTTTGCACCTTCTCAGGGTGGGTTGAGGCCTTCCCCACCAGGACTGAAAAGGCACGAGAGGTGACAAAGGTGCTACTAAAAGACATCATACCAAGGTTTGGATTGCCTTTAACCCTAGGATCAGACAATGGTCCTGCATTTGTGGCAGAAGTAGTACTACAGCTGACTCAGCTTTTAAAGATCAAATGGAAACTGCACACAGCCTACTGACCACAGAGTTCAGGGAAGGCGGAATGGATGAACCAGACACTCAAACAGCTACTAAAAGAGTTTTGCCAGGAAACTCACTTACGATGGGATCAGGTCTTGCCCATGGTCCTCCTCCAGGTCAGGTGTACACTTACAGAACAAATTGGGTATTCACCCTATGAAATATTATTTGGAAGGCCACCCCCAATCATTAATCAAATTAGAGGGTAGTTAAAGGAGTTAGGAGAGCTAACCCTTAGAAGACAGATGCAGGCTTTAGGAGTGGCAATGCAGGAGGTGCAAGGCTGGGTAAGTGAAAGGATACCTTTAAGTCTAACAGACCCAGTGCATCCACATAAACCGGGGATTCTGTCTGGGTTAAAATGTGGAATCCAGGCTGGGCGTGGTGGCTCACACCTGTAATCCCAGCACTCTGGGAGGCCGGCGGGGGGGAGATCACGGGATCAGGAGAATGAGACCATCCTGGCTAACACGGTGAAACCCCGTCTCTACTAAAAATACGAAAACAAAAAATTAGCCAGGCATGGTGGTGGGTACCTGTAGTCCCAGCTACTTGGGAGGCTGAGGCAGGAGAATGGCATGAACCCGGGAGGCACAGCTTGCAGTGAGCCGATATTGCGCCACTGCACTCCAGCCTGGGCAACAGAGCAAGACTCCATCTCAAAAAAAAAAAAAGAAAAACAAGGTGGAATCCAACAACCCTGGGGCCCTTATAGGATGGGCTCCATATTGTGATCATGTCTACTCCCACTGCTGTTAAAGTTGCAGGTGTCACACCTTGGATTCACCATAGCTGGCTAAAACCAGCGGCAGCAGTGACTCCCCATGACGACCAGTGGACTAGCCAACAAGACCCAGATTGCCCCACCCGAACAGTCCTATGGCAAAACCCAACTACCGGTAAGAAGGACAACTGCCCTGCTCTGACCACACCAGAGGCTGGTCAGTCTACGCACAGGTGAAGCTTGAGAATCCTGCAAGCTCTGCTCTAATCACAGCCCGGAAGCTGACTAGTCTATGCACAGCCGAAGCTAAAAGGACCATCTCCGGGTAAGCAAATGTGGATACAATTTATAAGCCTAGCTATAATTCTGTCAATACTGGTTATTATGTTATGTTATTACTGCAAATGCTGCAAATGTCTATGCCCAGAGGAAGGTTTGCCATGCCCATGTGTAGTGTAAGCATGTTTCTATTATATACACTAATGTTCTTACCATTTCTGCCTATACTAAAAAAGGAGAAATCTCTAGAAAGATGCCCATACTGTGTACACACTACCTGGGTAAGAAACACCATAGTTAAAACTCTACTGTACCATACCTACTATGAATGTACAGGAACCAAGTTAGGAATCTGCACATACAACCAGACCACCTATTCATTCTGTGACCCAGGAAATAATCAGCTATATGTAGGTTATGACCCTAAACTCTTACCTTATGAATTCTGGTTTGAGGTACATATTAAATCAGAGGGAGAAAAAGAAGGAGAGCTTATAGCTCGAACCAAAGAAGCCCCTCCCTCCTATAAAAGGCGTAGTTCCTTGTACTTTGATGCCTGCCATGCCGCATATGTTCATAATCTTAAAAAAAACAGAAGCAGCCTGCAATGGTTTAACACAAGAGAGGCTGAGCAGGAACAGCCCTAAACATCTGTATGGAGAACCACAAATCGGATGCCCGGACCGTAACATTCAGTGGTCTACGCTAACACAGCTCCAACACTTATATTCAGGATGGACTGCTCTGCTAAGTAGTATGTCAGTCAAACTAAATTGTAAGACAAGGACATGCAATTCTTTAAATTTTACTATCTTAAAGCCAGAGCTACCTTTTTGGTCTACAGGGCAGGCAGCACTATTATGAGTTGATAGACAAGAAGCAGGCCTTGGAGTTCCACTACTGATTGTCAAAAAGACTAGAAGGACTCAAATGTGTCCAATCCCCCAATTCTGGGTCCATAAGTCATTCTATAAGCATTTTGATCAGCCAGTGCCTGAGCTTCCCCCATCACCCAAAAACATATTTGCTCAACTAGCTGAAAACATAACTGGCAGCTTAGGAATTTCCTCATGCTATGTATGTGGAGGAACTAATATGGGTGACCAGTGGCCATGGGAGGCAAAGGAATTAATGCCACAAAGTAACTTCACTTTGCCTAACCCTGCCAGTGAACCAACAGCCTCAGCCAGTGTTTGGTTGTTAAAAACCTCCGTAATTAAAAAGTACTGTATCACCCGATGGGGAAAGGCTTTCACAGAGGCAGCAGGAGAAACAACCTGCCTAGGGCAACAGCATTATGATGAGACTAAAAACAAAACTCTATGGAGAAATGCCCAGAATGACTCCTACTTACCAGGTCCAAACCCTTTCTCTTGATTCTCTACTCTAAGCCACACTTGGAATCAGCTAGAGGCTCCAAATGCTTGGAAGGCATCCTCTGGCCTATAATGGGTCTGTGAAGCATGGGTATATCAGCAACTGCCGGCTAAATGGACAGGGGCATGTGTGTTAGGAACAATCAAGCCATCCTTCTTTCTAATTCCTCTAAAGCAAGAGGAACTCTTAGGATATCCAGTTTATGATGAAAATAAAAGAAGAACTAGAAGAAGCATAATCACAAAAATAGACACAAATGTCAAAAAGATGTGGACATAGGAGACTGAAAAGATAATGAATGGTCTCCTGAAAGAATCATTAAATATTATAAGCCAGCTATCTGGGTGCAAGACGGTTCATGGGGATATTGCACCCCAATCTATATGCTCAACTGCATCATAAGGTTGTAGGTAGTCCTTGAAATTGTAACCAATGAAACACCAAGGGCACTAGGTTTATTGGCAATACAAGCAACACAAATAAGAAATGCTATACATCAAAATAGATTAGCTTTGGATTACCTCTTAGCCTCAGAAGGAGGAGTATGTAGAAAATTTAATTTAACCAACTGTTGCCTAGAAATCGATGATAATGGCCAAGCTATTATGGAAATCACAGCTAGAATGCGCGAGTTGGCCCATGTTCTAGTTCAGACTTGATCCGGGTGGTCCCTGGATTCCTTGTTTGGAGGATGGTTCTCAGCCTTTGGAGGATTCAAAACCCTCATTGGTAGGTTCTTGCTTATTCTTGGCAACTGCCTCATCCTCCCTTGCCTTTTACGCCTGCTTATTAGGAGTACTCAGTCAACTATAGAGGCAATAGTAACCTGACACACTACCGCACAGTTGATGGCATTAACCAAATATCAGCCACTGCCAGTAGAAGCAGCTCAGCTCCGCGAAGAGGTGGCAAGTAGTGGTGCTTTCTATTAACACCTTTGTTATAAAAAGCACCAAAGCGGGGAATGGAAATAGGAATTAAAAGAAATTAAAGAATATGTAAGCAGAGCCCGTCTCCCTCTCCCTCTCCCTCTCCCTCTCCCTCTCCCGTCTCCCTCTCCCTCTCCTTTCCATGGTCTCCCTCTCATGCCGGGCCAAAGGTGGACTGTACTGCTGCCATCTCGGCTTGCTGCAGCCTCCCTGCCTGATTCTCCTGCCTCAGCCTGCCGAGTGCCTGCGATTGCAGGCGCGCGCCGCCACGCCTGACTGGTTTTCGTGTTTTTTTGATGGGGACGGGGTTTCGCTGTGTTGGCCGGACTGGTCTCCAGCTCCTAGCCGCGAGTGATCCGCCAGCCTCGGCCTCCCGAGGTGCCGGGATTGCAGACGGAGTCTCATTCACTCAGTGCTCAATGGTGCCCAGGCTGCAGTGCAGTGGCGTGATCTCGGCTCGCTACAGCCTCCACCTCCCAGCCGCCTGCCTTGGCCCCCCAAAGTGCCGAGATTGCAGCCTCTGCTCGGCCGCCACCCTGTCTGGGAAGTGAGGAGCGTCTCTGACTGGCTGCCCATCGTCTGGGATGTGAGGAGCCCCTCTGCCTGGCTGCCCAGTCTGGAAATTGAGGAGCGTCTCTGCCCGGCCGCCATCCCACCTGGGAAGTGAAGAGCGCCTCGTCCCGGCCGCCATCCCATCTAGGAAGTGAGGAGCGTCTCTGCCCAGCAGCCCATCGTCTGAGATGTGGGGAGCGCCTCTGCCCCGCCGCCCCGTCTGGGATGTGAGGGGCGCCTCGGCTCAGCCGCGACCCCGTCTGGGAGGTGAGGAGCGTCTCTGCCCGGCCGCCCCATCTGAGAAGTGAGGAGACCCTCCGCCTGGCAACCGCCCCATCTGAGAAGTGAGGAGCCCCTCCACCTGGCTGCCACCCCGTCTGGGAAGTGAGGAGCGTCTCCGCCCGGCAGCCACCCCGTCCGGGAGGGAGGTGGGGGTCAGCCCCCTGCCCGGCCAGCCGCCCCGTCCGGGAGGGAGGTGGGGGGCTCAGCCCCCCACCCAGCCAGCCGCCCCGTCCGGGAGCTGAGGGGCGCCTCTGCCCGGCCGCCCCTACTGGGAAGTGAGGAGCCCCTCTGCCCAGCCAGGAGCCCCTCTGCCCAGCCAGCCGCCCTGTCCGGGAGGGAGGTGGGTGGGTCAGCCCCCCACCCGGCCAGCCGTCCCGTCCGGGAGGGAGGTGGGGGGGTCAGTCCCCCGCCCGGCCAGCTGTCCCGTCCAGGAGGGAGGTGGGGGGCTCAGCCCCCCGCCCGGCCAGCTGCTCCGTCCGGGAGGGAGGTGGGGGGGGGTCAGTGCCCCCTCCCGGCCAGCCGCCCCGTCCGGGAGGGAGGTGGGGGGGTCAGCCCCCCGCCCGGCCAGCCGCCCCGTCTGGGAGGGAGGTGGGGGGATCAGCCCCCCACCCGGCCAGCCGCCACGTCTGGGAGGGAGATGGGGGGGTCAGCCCCCTGCCTGGCCAGCCACCAGGTCTGGGAGCTGAGGGGCGCCTCTGCCCGGCCGCCCCTACTGGGAAGTGAGGAGCCCCTCTGCCCAGCCAGGAGCCCCTCTGCCCAGCCAGCCGCCCCGTCCGGGAGGGAGGTGGGAGGGTCAGCACCCCGCCTGGCCAGCCGCTCCGTCCAGGAGGGAGGTGGGGGGGGTCAGCCCCCCCGCCCGGCCAGCCGCCCCGTCCGGGAGGGAGGTGGGGGGCTCAGCCCCCCACCTGGCCAGCAGCCCCATCCGGGAGGGAGGTGGGGGGCTCAGCCCCCCGCCCGGCCAGCCGCCCTGTCCGGGAGGTGAGGGGCGCCTCTGCCCGGCCGCCCCTACTCGGAAGTGAGGAGCCCCTCTGCCCGGCCAGCCGCCCCGTCCGGGAGGGAGGTGGGGGGGTCAGCCCCCCGCCCGGCCAGCCGCCCCGTCCGGGAGGGAGGTGGGGGGGTCAGCCCCCCACCCAGCCAGCCGCCCCGTCTGGGAGGGAGGTGGGGGAATCAGCCCCACGCCCAGCCAGCCGCCCCGTCCGGGAGGGAGGTGGGGGCGTCAGCCCCATGCCTGGCCAGCCGCCCTGTCCGGGAGGGAGATGGGGGGGTCAGCCCCCTGCCTGGCCAGCCACCCGGTCCGGGAGCTGAGAGGCGCCTCTGCCCGGCCGCCCCTACTGGGAAGTGAGGAGCCCCTCTGCCCGGCCAGCCGTCCCGTCCGGGAGGGAGGTGGGGGGCTCAGCCCCCCGCCCGGCCAGCCGCTCCATCCGGGAGGGAGGTGGGGGGGTCAGCGCCCCCTCCCGGCCAGCCGCCCCGTCCGGGAGGGAGGTGGGGGGGTCAGCCCCCCGCCCGGCCAGCCGCCCCGTCCGGGAGGGAGGTGGGGGGGTCAGCCCCCCACCCGGCCAGCCGCCCCGTCTGGGAGGGAGGTGGGGGAATCAGCCCCACGCCCAGCCAGCCGCCCCGTCCGGGAGGGAGGTGGGGGCGTCAGCCCCACGCCTGGCCAGCCGCCCTGTCCGGGAGGGAGATGGGGGGGTCAGCCCCCTGCCTGGCCAGCCACCCAGTCCGGGAGCTGAGAGGCGCCTCTGCCCGGCTGCCCCTACTGGGAAGTGAGGAGCCCCTCTGCCTGGCCACCACCCCGTCTGGGAGGTGTACCCAACAGCTCATTGAGAATGGGCCATGATGACGATGGCGGTTTTCTGGAGTAGAAAGGGGGGGCAAGGTGGGGAAAAGATTGAGAAATCGGATGGTTGCCGTGTCTGTGTAGAAATAAGTAGACATGGGAGACTTTTCATTTTGTTCTGTACTAAGAAAAATTCTTCTGCCTTGGGATCCTGTTGATCTATGACCTTACCCCCAACCCTGTGCTCTCTGAAACATGTGCTGTGTCCACTCAGGGTTAAATGGATTAAGGGCGGTGCAAGATGTGCTTTGTTAAACAGATGCTTGAAGGCAGCATGCTCGTTAAGAGTCATCACCACTCCCTAATCTCAAGTACCCAGGGACACAAACACTCTGCCTAGGAAAACCAGAGACCTTTGTTCACTTGTTTGTCTGCTGACCTTCCCTCCACTAGTGTCCTATGACCCTGCCAAATCCCCCTCTGTGAGAAACACCCAAGAATGATCAATAAAAATAAAATTAAATTAAAAAAAAAAAGAATATGTAAGCAGAAACTCAGTTGTATGTAAGAAAACCCAATTCCCCTGAGAAAGAGAAAGAGTTGGAGTCCTTTAAAAATTAACTGCCTGTTTTTCTGTGGCTAGTGAGCCTTATCTCTCCTCCTTTCCCAGGCATTGTGAAGACCCTGTTTCCCTAGCTGTGCAGCTGCAAGTTCACTAGACGGATAAACTCAAGTCATAAAACATGCTTTTCCTTGAAAAGTAAGAAATGATGTAATGCATGTCTCAATTAATTGAATAACTGTCTCTGTTTCTCACTTCTGCAATATGCTTCCCCCTGCCCCACGAAATGCTTAAAAAGTAACTTAACTCTTTGTTCAGGGCTCAGTTCTTTGGATGTTAATCTTACTGGGCCAGTGTACCTAAATAATAAATATCCTCCTGAACCCCATCAGTCTCTCTGATTCCTTATCGATCCCACTACACCATGAGAACCTACATCTCAATGGTCAGGCATTGATCAGACATTGTGGCAATCCCCACATTTCTTGCCACAGGGCCCTGTCAACACAGCAGCCAACAAAGGTTTACTGAGTGAAGTACATATAGGTACAAAAAGACTTACAGAACCATTATTTTCACAATAAAACATCTTGCCCCTGTTGCCCACTGCCAGAGAATAGCCATCATCTCTCTTCTTTCAAGGACCCTTGTAAATAAACACATACAAACTGACAGAAGCAGGAAATGTGAGGCAGCATGTTTAATCATCTCCATCTATGCGAAAACCCCATGAGATAGTTATCATTGTTATTCCCATTTTACAGATGAGAAAACTAACACAAACGGAGAGTGATCAAGTGAGATTAGCCAGCTAGCAACAGGAAGCAAAGCAAAATTTCAGATTCCAGCAGTTTAGCTCCAGGAAGAGCCAGCCTGAGGAGGAGACATCTTAGTTAAAATCAGAAAGAGGCTGTTAGATCGTCATCCCTTCCCATCTCTTTGAACGTGAATTGGTCAAATATTTTCCAGCTGTTTTCTTACCCATCCTCTGGGAACATGAGGTATGATGCGTGCACTCATCCATTAGGATCAGTCGTTGGGGTGACCGGAACCCACAGTACATGTAGGGGCCCACAAACTAGTTTAATTTCTTATATAAAATAAGGTTGATGAAAAGGGTCATTGTGCAAGCAAAAATAGAATGAGACACTCAAACGATGGAGGATAGGTTCTATGGTTAAAACCTACTCTCTATATTCAGGACATTAACAAGTCCTGCAGTATCTACAAAACACTTCTTAAAGGAAGAATCTTAGAGCACTCAATCTGTCCTGGCTGTGTTTATTTGACAATAAATAAAATGTATTTATTCCTAAACAAGAGCTCAGAAAGATATCTGTAGAAAAGGGCAGGAGTAGAGGAAAAGAGGGCTATGCAGCAGCAGGAAAGAAGGGAAATCACTGCAGGTCCACAGCACCAGCTCAGCACAGAAGGTAAGTGCGCATTTGTAATGGGTCTGTAGCCAGAGACATAGCAGAAGCTGCGCTATCCACAGTCACAACCAAAGGCAAAGGAAGGATGCCCTGCAATTTTAGAAATCTTGGCTGCAGCTGGGAACGGTGGCTCACGCCTGTAATCCCAGCACTTTGGGAGGCCGAGGTGGGTGGATCACTTGGGGCCAGCAGTTCCAGACCAGCCCTGCAAACATGGTGAAACCGTGTCTCTACTAAAAATACAATAATTACCCAGGTGTGCTGGTGCGCACCTGTAGTTCCAGGTACTCGGGAGGCTGAGGCACTCCTGAGTACCTGCACAATAGATGCAAACACCCACCCCATCCTACTCCCCGGCCCCCCCGCCCTACTCCCCCCCTCCACCCTACGCCCCCCCGCCCTACTCCCTCCCCCGCCCTACTCCCCCCCCCCCCCGTCCTACTGCCCCCACTCCAACACGTGCTCTCCCGTGCCCAAGGCAAGGCCAAGCCCCTGAGGCATGCGCACCTCAGCAGGCCCAACCCACAGCAAATAGTGGGAAGAGGAAAGGCAAGAGAGGAGGTCTGTAAGTGGATACACTGTTACTGAATCTAGGTACCCAGAAGATGGAGGCTGTAGTGAGCCCAGATAGTGCCACTGCATTCCAGAGACAGAGCAAGACTGTCTCAAAAAAAAAAAAAAAAAAAAAGAAAAGAAAAGAAAAGAAAAGCAATCTCGGATGCTCTAAGCATTGTGCATGTTTCCACCCTTGCACTTTGATGTGGATTCATTACTAAGAATTAATAGTGGACTTTCTCAAGGAGTGTGCTGCATTTTTACATAGTGCATTTGCGCAGCCGACAAGCTTTGCAAATCCAGGCCCAAGCTCCTGTTCCTGGAGACCTAGGAAGCATGGAGCTAGTGCAAAATCTCCCTTATCGCCATAAAATGGGCTTGCACAATTCAGCACAGCAGCTTCCCCAAGTTCCACACTCACGCATGCCTGTCTACAGGACAACGCATGCAAGCACCCACCCCATCCTACTCCCCCTCCCAAGCCCTACTCCCCCCTCCCCCACACCCTACTACACCACTTACCCCTCCCCCCCCACACCACCAACGCGTGCTCCCCCTCTCCGGGGCAAGGCCAAGCCCCTGAGGCATGCGCACCTCAGCAGGCCCAACCCACAGCAAATAGCGGGAAGCAGAAAAGCAAGAGAGGAGGTCCCTAAGTGGATACACTGTTGCTGAGTCTAGACACCGGAAGAACCTTCCAGGCGGCGACTCACAGTTCTAGCACTGCCTAGGAGATCGTGGTGGCCCCAGCTCAGAACCTGCAGAAGTGCACAGCTCCATCCACACCACTCAGGGTATGGAGCCTCCGGACCAGTGTAGCCAGTATATCACCAGCTTGCTCAGCCCTGGAGTCGACGAGGAGAAAGAACTACAGGGTCAGTACCTTGATGGGACACATGCTTTTGCGAACTCAGGAAACCAAGGTTCTCTGGGAGAGGCGAGTGGACTGGATGATGCCCCTGCACTACCACTGCTCTCAGAGTGTAGCCCCTCACCACCTCCTTCCAACACCCTCAGGACCAATGCCTTGATCTTTCTCTTGGGGTTTCTCCTTTTCCAGATATGAATGCTATGGTGCTGTCGCTTACTGAAGAGGCCGAAGAGGAGGAAGAGGATGCACAGCCTGAGCCTGAGCAAGGCACAGCAGCAGGAGAAAAGTTAAAGTCGGCAGGAGCCCAAGGCGGAGAAGAAAAAGATGGCGGCGGAGAAGAAAAAGATGGCGGCGGCACAGAAGTTCCTGGCCACCTATGGGAAGGAAACCTCGAGGGCACCAGCCGCAGCGATGGCAACGTTGAGGACAGCGACCAGAGCGAGAAGGAACCTGGGCAGCAGGATTCGCGCCCACAGGGCGCCGTCGGGGGGCTGGAGCCTGGCAACGCCTTCACCCCATTGCAGCTGCAGGAGCTGGAGCGCATTTTCCAATGCGAGCAGTTCCCCAGTGAGTTCCTGCGGTAAGCCCATTGCTCTGGTTGGCGCGCGGTTTGCAGGGAGGCGGCGTTTGGCTTTCCCGCAGTCCCTCTCCTACCCTCTCCCCTCCTGAACCAAAACCCATCTGGGGCCTGGTGTTGCTGCCGTCCCCTCCCCGCAGACCCCTGGCACCTAGTGGGTTCTGTAGTGGGGCTATGCCTATTAGGCATCATGCAGAATTTAAATGAACCAAGTTGAGCAACGTTGGGCTGAGGTCAGTTATGATAAATAACTCCTATCCCAGGCGAGGCAGAAATAAAGATGAGGAGATTAAGATTCTGTACAGCAAGTGCAGGGTCGCATTCTGACCTTATTTAAAATTCTGAGAAGTCCGTCGTTCGTCTGGGTTTCCTTTGGTGTTAATTTTTCTAAGTTTCAAATAGTAAGTTAGAATGTCATTTATATTGATTAACGATTTTTTTTGTTATGGGGGGGTTATTTTTTTATTTTTTGGAGAAAGAGTCTCACTGGGACACCCAGGCTGGAGTGCAATGGTGCGATCTCGGCTCACTGCAACCTCTGCCTCCCAGGTTCAAGAGATTATCCTACCTCAGCCTCCCAAGTAGCTGGGATTACAGGCGCCAGCCACCACACCTGGCTAATTATTGAATTTTTAGTAGAGACGGGGTTTCGCCATATTGGCCAGGCTGGTCTCGAACTCCTGACCTCAAGTGATCCTCCTGCCTCGGCCTCCCAAAGTGCTGGCGTTACAGGCGTGAGCCACCGCCCTGATTTTTTTTTTTTTTGGCATCTCCTTTATTTGTGGCATGAGAGAAATGTTCCTAATGTGAGGCTCAGCTGGGTGTTACAGAACAGCCTACTGGGTGTGGGGAGTTGGTAGAATAAAAAATTAAACACGGCCGGGCGCGGTGGCTCACGCCTGTAATCCCAGCACTTTGGGAGGCCGAGGCGGGCGGATCACGAGGTCAGGAGATCGAGACCATCCTGGCTAACACGGTGAAACCCCGTCTCTACTAAAAATACAAAAAATTAGCCGGGCGTGGTAGCGGGCGCCTGTAGTCCCAGCTACTCGGGAGGCTGAGGCAGGAGAATGGCGTGAACCCGGGAGGCGGAGCTTGCAGTGAGCCGAGATCGCGCCACTGCACTCCAGCCTGGGCGACAGAGCGAGACTCCGTCTCAAAAAAAAAAAAAAAAAAAAAAAAATTAAACACAAGAATGAAACGACACCCACAACTCCAAATGCTGAACACGTGTGGTTTCTTCCATAGAGGGTGGCTGGCAAGAAGCATGAATGTGACTGAACTCGCAGTGCAGGTCAGTAAACCGAAAAAGCAATCGGGCAGGGGAGCCATTCTAAAACCCGCTTCAGGGCTTGGACACACTTTGACCCAGACATTGCCATCTTGGTGTTTTTGTGGCCTTTTTCATGTATAGGCAATGAGGTCTGAACTTTGGGATCTTTGTGGCTGGAAAATGCGGTAAGGAAAGCTCAGCTTGTGGAAATTTCCCATTACCAGAGGGAACATGACAATCCACGGAAAAAAAAATGAGTACTGAACTGTTTCCTTTATTCCTTGTGTATAAAATATATTATACACTTGAATAAATTACAAATATATAAATATATGTATTCCAAATTACAAATATATATAATATATAACAGTATAAATGAAATATAGCATAATATATAAGATTGAATTCCTAGCACTGGTATCCTTTAGGTAGCACTTCCATGTGGAGGCATCCTGGGGTTTTCTGACATGGGGATTATTCGAACTAATGCTCCAAAGAGCTCCATTAAACTAAATTATTTAATATATTTAAAACCAAGCGTAAACTCTTTGGTTAAGAATTTATAAATGTTTAGGCATTGGGGTAAAGGAATAATTCCCAACCAGAACGTATGTTTCCTTAAGCTGAGACTGATGGCGGGGGATAGCATAAAGTTCAAGTGCCTGGCCCTCCTACTATTGTTTTTAAGTATTTGGTGAAGCCTTGTAGAGAGTGGCAGCTCTAAATTTTAATTTTCTGGAATACTTTGATATGGCAGGCTGAAAACATTGCTGACATAGTTGGTTTTGCATTATGGTAGAGATAGCGAAAAGGCTTGCAACCTTTGCAAGTTTATCTAGAAACCAAAACAAACTACAAGATCAATTTTTCATAAATTTCCACCAACCTAAGGATGGAAGTGTTAGGCAAGAATTGTATACAGTCACACTCATGGCTTGGGGAAGCTGCGCCCATTCAACTTTTGAAACTATCAAATGCATCAGTGAATATTTTCTTGATCAATTTCTAGCATTTAAGAGATTTTTTGTTTCTTCCAGTTTGTTGTACTAATAGGAAGAGATGTGTTTTGTGGAATGTGTTGATAGTGGGGGATGGCTGTCAGGTCAGGCTAGACTCTTACCTGTGGTAATTTGAAATACCTTTTTATTTATTTGCTCAGGCTGTGATAATAAATTTGTAGGTCAGTGGATCCAAAGGAGTATTTGCAAAAAAGGAAGAAAAGAAAGAAAAATCGGGATGACCTTAATAGCTTTTCTGCAGAGCTCATGTGTGTGAGTGCAGTGAGGGAGCTATGCTGCGGTTCTGTCAATGGTGGCATGCAGAAAAGCAGCCTGACAAAATGGGGCACTGAGTGTTGGCATCCTGTTGCCCTCCATTTTCTCAGGCAGGCAATGCCAATTTGGGGGAGATGCAATATTGACGTTTTGGTGAATTGCCTTTCCCCTCCCTGGGTTTACATAGCATTCACTCAATGCAGTTCTGAAGGCAAAAGGACCACTCTCACTCAGCAAATAAGGAAAAAGGCATGATGTTCTCATCTATTGCCAAACATTTCAGCATGAATATCTCCAAAAATTTTTAATAGATGTTTCCCCCCTCTGTTTTGTAAAGATAGTAAGGGCTGTTTTATGAAACCAATACTGACAATAGGGACCTAATGTTGTCCCATAGCACATTTGGCCCACTTTTGGCATTGCTTATGTTTATGAACCTTTGACCACAGGTACATTGGAATTGTCTCTAAACAAGCACTATTACGGTAGGCTTAAAATTTAGACTATGTATTCATGAGGGAGAAGGACTCCAAATAGTAAGATGGGAGAAGGAAATGGGGCATCAAACAGGGAGAAGAGTCCCTTTGTCCCATAAAATTTGCAGTTTGGGAACTTCCAGAAGGATCAAAATACAATGGAAATGTCATTAACTAGAAGCTTGGGGGATAGTGTTGTTTAATTGACAGGTTTTATTTTTTGGTCTTTTAACAATTGGCAGGTGTTTAGGGAGTAGTGTTTTTTGATACCTCCTCCACATTACCACTGAACATGTTCAGAGTTGCCTATTTGGACACTCCCGCTTTGGGAATGCTGATGAGATTGGGATCTTCTGCTTGAGTAGTGAGGCTAGATGGCTGAAGGCGTCCCATGGAACTGGGCAACCAAGTCTCTGTCCCATATCCCAGGACTATAGGGAGAACAAAGTGAGCTGACCTTGTCCTTAGCCCAGGAAGATTTGGAGGGAGGGATGAGTTGGAGCATGCAGAATTAGCAATGCTTCCTTTCTCTCAAACTCTCAACTGGGCAAAGCTTTTTGAGAATTTTTGTGAATTTGGACGACATTTGAGTCCTCCTTCCACAAAGCTTCAAGCTGAAGTGTGAAGAGTGTCCAGGGCTTCAGATACCCTCATTTCCCAGCAAGACAATCCACAAACTCCCTGGGCCCCCTATAACGAGACTTGCCTTGCAATATACCATCTTTTTAATTCTCAAGGAGTTTCAGAAGATGAATGACCCCTTAGAATTTCTTGAAGGAAAGAAAACTTGTTTTAAAATACAATGTACTCTTATCGATTTTTTACTTTACACTGAAGATGGGCTTTTCAAAACGGGGGCCTCATCTTCTTGGTATGACTTTAAAAGGCACCCCCGCCTTTTTTTCCAAGCTCAGCTTCCCCCATGACCAGGGTGACAGTGGCCTAGTAAGTAGGAGTTGGTGGGCAGCTGGGTAGCTGATGGTCAAGTATCTGCAAGCAGACATGCCACACATAGCAATACCAGCAGGGATCGAGTCCCACTCATCGGCTACACCTGCACCCAAGAGTGGAAAAAGTAATATTACAGATAAAAGGAGAGAGACAAAGAAATAAGCCAAGCCAGAGCGTACGTAGCACATACTTGGAGCTCACTAGGGGAAAGGTGTGGTGTTCACCTTTCTAAGATATTTTAGTAGTAAGGAAGTAGCTTGTCTTGATACACCTGAAAAGGTTAAGGACATAGAGAGTTGCTTGTTGTGTTTTTTTCCATGATGAAATTAAATGCTCAGTATACTAAACCTGTTTCTTTTTTCCTCTGATTGAAGATTTGGTTTGAGAATAGAAGAGCCAAATGGGAGAGACATCAGAGGGCATCAATGGCAAGAAACATGCTGCCCTTCATGGCAGTGGGCCAGCCTGTCATGGTAACCGCAGCTGAGGCCATAATGGCACCCTTGTTCATCAGCGGGATGAGAGATGGTTACTTCTGGGGCCACAGCCATTCCAGCAGCCTGTGTTTCCCCATGCCACCCTTTCCTCCTCCGTCCTTGCCCCTTCCACCCATGCTTCTTCCACCTATGCCACCCGCTGGCCAGGCTGAATTTGGCCCATTCCCTTTTGTTATCGTGCCTTCTTTCACATTCCCCAATGTCTAAGGGATAGCCTCTGTGCCACTTTTTGCCAGAGTGTCTTTGAGCCAGATTCATATTTTGCATAGCACCCCATCAAAAGTAGTTCATCGAATGTCTATTACATGTTTTAAAGAAAAGTACATCATTGACCCATTTTTAGGGCACCTTTAAAAATGTTTCTATAAATATGTGAAGGGTATGTACATTTGTTTTGTGTGTCACATGGGGTCAGTAAGTTCTCAATAAAAATTGTTAAGAAATGCCGTTCAAACCGAATGTCACGGACTCTCGTCTCATGCAGTAATCCTGAGTCACCATCTGGGGGCTGTGCATGTCACAGAATTTTCCCATGTGCCCATGGCAGGCTTACACCGACCCACACATTCTCTTCCACCCCCACCCCCAACACCCCATACTCATCTCCTCTCTGCCCCCATTGATACCAGGTACATGTGCAGGATGGGGTGGTGTGAGTCCCTAATGAGAGAATAGTGTGTTTCAAGTTACTGCCAGGGTGGAAAACAGCAAAACCAAAATGGTATCGGGAAGGAAGCCATGCCCACTCTTAAAAATTCATTAAGTTTTTTCTTGCTATGGAAGACTTCTTTAAAGTAATTTTCTTTTAAAAGTGTAAATGTAAATAATGCCATGAAATTATACACTTATTTAATGGCTAAAATGGCAAATTTTTATATGGTTTACCACAACAAAAGAAAAGAAAAAATATACCA
This sequence comes from Pan troglodytes, assembly GCF_028858775.2. Taxonomy (NCBI): domain Eukaryota; kingdom Metazoa; phylum Chordata; class Mammalia; order Primates; family Hominidae; genus Pan; species Pan troglodytes. Next base: position 117,711,179 of record NC_072421.2, read on the forward strand.
AAAAGTTTTTAAAAAGTGATCATGAACATTGTGGTCATCCTGTGAAGTGACTGCAACGCCTGCAGATAAGGAGTCATGGTTACAACAATATTTTCTCTGAAAATTATTGGATGGCCAGTTTCATAATGATTATGTTTTCAGCCTGAAGGAAAATTCCATTTTCTTGGGTGAGCATGAACTTTCTGTCAGGCTGTCTGCTGCTTTTCATTCCCCACTTCTCTCTTCACAATTGTGGGTGTCAAGCTTCAGCCACGCAATTGCATTTGGTGTGAGGGTTTTGCAAGGAGAAGGAGGTTTATTCATACCCCTGAAGCCACAAGCCTTGGTGGGAATAAGGAAAGTCCATGAATTCACTATGCATTAATGCATGCCTCTTGGCCAAGTGGATTCTTTTTTCTTCTCCGATTGAGATTTTCCTTTTTTTTTTTTTTTTTTTTTTTTTGCTCTTGTTCTCATTGTATTGTGCTTTGTATAATTATTTACAGTAAGTCGCGCATGTCAGTGTACATTCCGTCTGGAAATTGTTTCCATTTGGTACATTTTGTGCCAGTCGGTCTATTCCTGCTCATTATTTTGTTTTTTCTACATTCAGACTGAAACATTTGGTAGCCTAGAGATACTCAGAAATAGGCAAAGAAAGGTAAAAGGGGAGGAGGGGAGATTGAAGTCATACTTCCATTATCCCTCCCCGTGGTTATCAGATTCATAAAATTTTTACACCATCAAAAGACATTTTTAGCCATATATGTTTCCTTTATGTAGAAAATGAGATCTCCTATACTCAGTTGGCATTTGTTTTCATGTATCTGATAAGTACCTGTTAGAATTATAGGTCAAGATGTTGTCTAGCTCTGGTAACCTAGATTCTGAACTTCAAAGCAGAGTTCTTGTACCTTAAGAAATTCAAATTCATAGAATTATAGTTAGGATGTCATTTACTGACCTTGAACAACACATTGTTTAGGTAGCATACAATGGGACTAGTTCAAGGGGCTGGGTGGAGAACAAGTTACAATTTTTTCTGATGGAGAACATTACTGGAGACAGTACCCTTTAAAACTTTCATTCCCTTTTTATTAGCAGCTAACGTCTTGTATGCCTTTACCATGTGACAAGCAATAAAATAATTTCCTTGGATGATTTTGTTTGATGCTCAAATGAATCCTAATAGTGAGGTTCTAGCATCTTCATTGAAAGAAGAGGAAACTTATCCACGGTGCAAAGCTAATCAGAGGAACAGGATCTGAAGCCAAGTTTGTCTGCCTCCAGAGCCCATGCTTTGTCAAGTTTAATTCAGCGGTGGTGCACTGGGATGCCACAGTTAGGGCAATCTGGCTTCCAATCCCAGATGCACCACTTCCCAGCTGTTTCCCCCTGGGCATTTTACTTAAGCTCTGTAGTATCATTATTATTCTCTATAAGATGATAATATTGTATCACAGAATTGATGAGAGGAATAAATAACATATGTAAGTGGCCTTCCACAATGCCCGGCCAGAGTAAGCACACAGAAATGTTTTCTACTATTATTCTATATTATCTCCTATCATCATATTATTATAACCTGTTGTTCCACCTTTCCTATGTGGTATAACAGAAAGAGATCTGATTAAAAATAAGGTGGTCTGGGTTCTTGCTGCAGCTCTACGCTGTCTTTGTTACCTTGAATGAGTCGCTTAACGTACTATATCTCTGTTGTCTCATGTGTTAGGCCATTCTTGTTTTGCTATAAGGAAATGCCTGAGGCTGAGTAATTTATAAAGAAAAGAGGTTTAGTTGGCTCACAGTTCTGCAGGCTTAACAGGAAGTGTGATGCTGGCATCTGCTTCTGGTGAGGACCTCAGGAAGCTTACAGTCATGGTGGAAGACAGACTGGGAGCAGGCATCTCACATGGTGAGAGCAGGAGCGAGAGAGTGGGTGTGGGAGGTGCCACACACTTTTAAACAACCAGATCTTGTGATAACTCGCTCACTATTGCAAGGACAGCATCAAGCCATGAGGTTTCCACCCCCATGACCCAAACACGTCCCAACAGGCCTCACCTCCAACATTGGGGAAAATAAGGATGACATTTCAACATGAGATTTGGGCAGAGACAAATATCCCAACCATATCATCTCACCTATGGAATCATGACAGTAATAGCATGACTCATGTATTTGGAGTAGGTTTAGTGGTAAAAGTTTATCAGGCATATTTCAAAAAATCAGAAAAAATAGGAATGAATGCCTTATGAAAAAAATCATTTCACGCATTGTTTTCTAGAGTGTGGGGAGTACCATTCATGTTTATGTGCATGCTCGACCCCATTTTCCCAGATCAACAATTACTGTTTGTCCCTTCTTGACAGAGAAAAGGAATCAAATGAAGTGAATAATATGGAGAGGAATTTTTTAAAGTGAGCAGAGTGGATATTTTTAAAGGCTTTTCCATGTTTTCGCTATGGTAGTGATACTGTGGCTGTCTGTATAAAAAGGGTGTATCATTTAAACATGCCCTGAAATGGTTAATGACGAAATTTTTGTGATGTCTCGATGTGCTTCCAAATAATCCCAGGTTGGGTGCAGGGATGTTGGAGAAATCAGCAAGGCTACTGATGAAACAAGACTGGATATTAATAATTGTTGAATGTGGGTGGTGGCTATATGAGTGTTCATCTTATGTTTCTTTTATATATTTTGGACATTTCCTATAATTTTTAAAAAAATAGTAAGGGTCGAAAACCTAGCTGCTAACAGGGCCAGGAAGCTAACATAAATGAAGAAAACAAGCAGAGTGGGGACTGGTAAACTGGGAAAGGATATGTCTCCCCCAAAGGGAATGGCCACTACTCTGCTTCAGCCTAATTTTTCTGGTCAGGACTTTGGGGTCCAGATCTGGCAGATTTTCCAGTTTGTAAAGATTGGCCAGAAATAAGTGTTTACATGAAACCTTCTGATCCTTAGATCTGAGCAATCAATTCAAATATGTTTTATTTAAAATTACACTGGTCATCCGAAACAGATCTGCAGACCAGATATAGGATGATGCAGCTTCCAATTTGCAACCTGTACTTGAGAAGGTAACTTTAGGCAAATTCAAAACCGTGGAGCAATAGAATATGATTGAAAGCAACTCTAAAGCCAGCAATCCTAGGATGCCATCATTCCACCTTATTTTTTTCTCATTATAAGTCCTGTTCTCATGTGATAAAAGAAAAACTTCAGCCAAATTAAATTTAAAGGAGTTTAATTGAGCAATGGACGATTTGCAAATCGGGCAGCCCCCAGAATGACAGCAGATTCACAGAGACTCCAGTGCAGCCAGGTGGTGGGAGAGTTATAGACAAAAAAGGGAAACTACATACAGAAATCAGAAGTGAGATAGAGAATGGCTGGATTGGTTACAGCTCGACGTTTGCCTTATTTGACATTTTCATTTTACCAATAATTTTTAAAACTGTCTTTATTTCCCAAAAATTACTTAAGACACATGAACTAAAAGGCATTACACTTTTTACTTTTCTGACAAAATATGTTATTTAAGCTTTTATTATTTTTAAACCAATTAGTGAAAGCTCTTTTATATATAAACATCAAACACATAATACATATAAATCCATAGACAGAAGTTAAAGGACTCATTTTCCAAGCCAGGAATTGAACCCTGAACCCAGGCTGCCATTGTGAAGAGAAAGCATGGCCACATGGTTACAAGGTCAAGCTCCCAAGGACATACAAGACAAGAGGGAAACCTTATCCAGTTTTGTTTTGTTTTTGTTTTTTGTTTTTGTTTTTCAGGGACCTGCAGCAGAGCTTATAAGTGATCAGTTTGCTTGGCTGTCTTGAACAGCGGGCTTACAGGTGTCCTAAGCCTGTATTCTATCCTAAGGTACCCCTCATTAATTACAGAAAATATGGAAAGACACACAAAGCATACCAAATTTGCTACAGCTTAAGACTAGCCTTACAAGTGCTTTTTCTGATCAATTTAAACTTTACAGGAGAGTAGCAGTGATTTTTACCATTTATTCAACCTGTTTGCACAGAGAGAGAGAGAGAGGCTAGAAGTCTGACTGGTAAGAAATTCTTACCTGTTTGCCAGCATGCCAGGCTTCTGTGTTCCGTTTCCCTAAGTGGCCCTAGTGACCCAGCTCGCTGCACCATAGCCCTGGGGGGCCAAGCCGCAACACAAAGGAAAATTATCTTTTTCTGTTTGGGCCAGAGTAAAATATGTGTGACGAAACATAGACATCAGCTACTCTGCTTAGCACCCAATATTAAACTGGCAAGGCTTAAATTTGTCCTTAGATGGGTCCCGTCATCTTTAATCCAACTTCTGACTAGGAATTTCAACACGTGGTCCCTGGGCAAGATGGTCACCCTGAGTAATAGAAAAGATAAGAAAGGGAAAGGAGAGAGAGAAAAGCATTGCCTGTGGCAGGGTGGGGAAGGTGAAGAGCTCACAGAGGCCAGAGAAGGACCCACCCATTCATTGCAGTGACACTGAAAATGAAAAGTTCAGGGGACCACTTGCCAGTAGTGAAGGGATCTTTTCCAGCAGTTCCATCAGCTGTCGGGATTCCCCTTCTGGGGAGGAAAAAGCTCCCCATCTCCCATGGTCCTGCACATGCCTAATCCTGTCACCCATAGCCGTCAGCAAAAAGTGTAAGACAGATTAATCCAAAGAGAATAGCACTTAACATTCCATAGTGCCAAACCCGTCCTTAGCCAAAAGGGATTTTACCAAGAGCCCTCATTTTTAAATGTATTTCAATGTGGTGGTGTTCATTTGGAACGTTCCACTGTAAGTACAAGCGATTCTACTGCCTCAGCCTCCCGAGTAGCTGGGACTACAGGTGCATGCCACCACGCCCAGCTAATTTTTTGTATTTTTAGTAGAGATGGGGTTTCACTGTGTTTAGCCAGGATGGTCTCAGTCTCCTGACCTTGTGATTCACCTGCCTCGACCTCCCAAAGTACTGGGATTACAGGCTTGAGCCACCGCACCTGGCCTCTTGTTCTCTTATTTTCTCCCAAACATACAGAATCGCTCTCTCTGTTCTGAGCCAACTAAAGCTGGGGGTGGAGTGACATAGGTATTAACACCCCTGTGGCCACCACCACTATGACTGTGCTGGGTCAGACCTGAAGCCAGCACAGCACTGAGTCTCACCCAAGGCCTGCTGTAACCACTCCCTGGCTACTGTCTCTATGTTTGCTTAAGACCCTGGGCTCTACAATGAGCAGGTGGCAAAGCCAGCCAGGCCTGTGTCCTTCCCTCCAGGTCAGTGAGTTCCCACAGGCCCCAGGTGGGTCTAGAAGCATCATCCAGGAGTCAGGGACTAGAGTCAAAAACCTTCTAAGTCTACCCGGTGTTCTATTGTATTGCAGCTGAGCTGGCACTGAAACCATAAGACCTAGTCCTTCCTGCTTTTCCCTCCCCTTTCCAAAGGCAAAGGAGCCTCACTCCACAGCCACTGCCACCCCTGGCCACAAGGAGTACTGACAGACTACCATCAATGTTCCCTTAAGGCCCAAGGTCTCTTAAGTTAGCTTGTGGTGAATGCTGCCTGGTCTGGGACTCATCCTTCAGGGCAGTGGGCTCCCCTCTGGCCTGGGGCAGGTCCAGAAATGCTGTCAAGTCCTGGAATCTGGAACCTCAAGAACCTGCTTGGTGCTCTAGCCCCTGTGGTGGTGTTGGTACCTGAAGCCAGCAAGTCTCAGAGGCTCATGATGGCCCTCAACGTAGTGCCTGTGTATTGCTGTTGGTTATTCAGGGCCCAAGGGCTCTTCAGTTAGCAGGTGATGAATGCTGGCAGGATGGGGTCCTTTCCTTCAAGGCAGTGGGTTCCCTTCTGGCCCACAGTTTGTCTAGAAATGTCATTTGGGAACTAGGGCTGGAACAGGGGCCTGTTGACTCTGACTGGAGCCCTATCTTGCTGTGGCTGAGTTGGTATCCAAGATGCAAGACAAAGTCCTCCCAACTCTTCCCTCTCCTCTCCTCAAGCAGAAGGAAGGGCTCTCTTTGAGAGCCACAAGCTGTGCATCCTGGGGTTAAGGGAAAAGTGATGCCAGCATTCCCTTGGCTGTCCTAGCTAGTGTCTCAGCATGTTGTGTTCCCCGCCCCCCCACCCCCAATCCACTGTGTCTGGGCCTAGTTCAGCCCTAGGACTTACCTAAAAGTTGCAGTCCTTATGGCCTAGGCTGCCTTTCGAGTTTACTTAGAGACTGAGAGCACTTTGCCCCTTCATGGTGAGGTTTGCAGGTACTCAAGTTCAGACTGCTGGGATCAGTGATTCCCCTCTGGCTAGGGCTGGTTTAAATGCTCCCTCTGTGAGTGGGCATCAACTGAGTTTGATCTGGTTTTCCTTTCTGCTGTAACAGGACATTGCTGAGTGCAATGCTTCACAATTGAATCGTGAAGCAAAAGAACTGTGTTCTCTCGTCCCCAGTGCCCAGAAACACTCTCCACACCATGCCATGGCTGCCAGGGCGGGGAAGGGGTAGCATTGGTGATTCAGGATTGTTTTCTATATCTCTTCAGTGCCTCTTTCAGTGATATGAAATTAAAACCAGGTACTGTAAGTGCTCACCTGATTTTTGGTTTTTAAGAAGGTGTTTTTTTCTGTGTAGGTAGTTGTTAACTTGGTGTCCTTGCACAGAGTGGCAGGAGGACGATCAGCGGAGCTTTCTATTCTGCCATCTTCGTCTGCCTCCTTTCCTAGCCTCATTTTCCCCTGCTTCCTCCTCTGCCCGCTGGGTCCTGAGCACATGGGTCTTGAGAACACACCAAGCTCATTCCCACCTTCGCGCCTTTGCACTGGCTGTTCTCTCTGCCTGGAATGCTCTTCCTACAGGTTTTTGCATGGCTGCCTCCTTTATTGCATTCATGATTCTGCTCAAATGCCCTCTCTAAGCACCTGAGCTAAAATCCCTAACCCCACAGTCTCTCTACTTTTTTGTTTGGTTATTGGCTCTCTTGTTTAATCTCTGTCTTCCTACCAGAGGGCAGGATTCAGAATTTAAACAGTGCCCTAGCACATAATGAGAGCTCAGTTATCTTCTGTTAAAGAGAAAAATGAAGCCACACTTTAGGTGTACCCGAAGGCTGACCACTCATAACCAGGTAACCAAAATTTAATTCTTCCCAATTTCCCCAAAACACTGTCTCTAATCATAAATATCAAACATAACCTTTACATCTTTGTCAGCATGATTCAGTGAAATTAAACCAATCAGCTATAGGCAAATCAGTTTAAACAGCTCTGTTTACCTTAAAAAGAATGATAACGTAAAACAGCCAACCACAAAAAAAATCAAAATATTCTCCTTTATGCTTTATAAAGTGTGCTATGACTGCCATAAGGTGAGCTTTCTACCACTTTGTTTGAAGTCTCCTGGATCATGAGCTGTACTTTCTCTTACTGTATAACAATAAACTTTAAAATGTTTCCTAACTTGATCTGATTCTCATTTTGACACTTCCAATAATCTTGAGAAATGCTCCTGAGCACTTTGGGTCTGGTATTCTTAGAGAGGGCAAACATTCTCATTTTTCAAAGGGGAAGTTGAGGCCCAGAGAGAGACAGTGACTGCCTGAAGTCATAAAGTTCCAGCACTCTCTTTCCTTACTCCCTTGTTCTCCTGGTCTTGGGGACATCAGACATCTTTAAACATTTGGTCTCAGCATAGAAACTTTGAGATCCAGTGCATTAGGGTTCCCTAGAGGGACAGAACAAATAGGATATATATATATATATATATATGTATATGTAGGATTATATATATATGCATATGTAGGATATATATATGTATATATATACAGAACTTATATATATATATACAGAATATATATATATACACACAGGACTAATAGGATATATATATATACCCTCCATATATATATCCTCCATATATATATCCTCCATATATATATACCCTCCATATAAATATCCTCCATATATATATCCTCCATATATATATCCTCCATATATATATCCTCCATATATATATACCCTCCATATATATATATCCTCCATATATATATCCTCCATATATATATCCTCCATATATATACCCTCCATATATATATCCTCCATATATATATCCTCCATATATATATATCCTCCATATATATATCCTCCATATATATATATATCCTCCATATATATATCCTCCATATATATATATCCTCCATATATATATCCTCCATATATATATATCCTCCATATATATATATATCCTCCATATATATATCCTCCATATATATATATCCTCCATATATATATATATATATCCTCCATGTATATATATATGGAGTTAATTAAGCATTAACTTACATGATCACGAGGTCCTACAGTAGGCTGTCTGCAAGCTTGAGGAGCAAAGAGATCCGGTCTGAGTCTCAAAACTGAAGAACTTGGGAGTCCGATGTTCAAGGGCAGGAAGTGTCCAGCATGGGAGAAAGAGGTAGGCTGGGAGGCTAGGCCAGTCTCTCCTTTTCACATTTTTCTGCCTGCTTCATATTCACTGACAGCTGATTAGATTGTGCCCACCAGATTAAGGGTGGGTTTGCCCTGTGCAGCCCACTGACTCAAATGTTAATCTCTTTTGGCAACACCCTCAGAGAACACCTAGGATCAATATTTTGTATCCTTCTATCTAATCAAGTTGACACTCACTATTAACTGTCATACCCAGAGTGGCTGTTACTTCCCAAAAATATTCAGTCTGTAATTGATAAAGTGGGGTTTTTATCCTGGTATGTCAGACTTGTGGCTGAGACATTCTGACACTTGTGAGGCTGGAAGGGAAAGAGGCAGTGGATAAAGTGGGCCTTGGCTTGTTCTCATAGGTTGCAATTAACATCTGAAGCACTTGCTTTCAACCTGAAGAACTTCATTATTTCTTGTGAGGTGGATCTACTAACAACAAATCCTCCCATTTTTATTTAACTGGGAATGTCTTTGCCTTCATTTCTGAAAGGTAGCTTTGCTGGATGTAGGATTCTTGGTTGATAGTTTTTTCTTTAAGCACTTTGAGTATTTAATCTTACTGCCTCCTGGCCTTCATTGTTTCTGCTGAGAAGTCAACTACCAATCTTACTGGGGTAAGTGATGAGACATTTTTCTCTTGCCACTTTCAAGATTTTCTCCTTGATCTTAGCCGGTTTTACCATGATGTAATCTGTTTGTGGATTCTTTACTTATATCCTTCTTATAATTCACTGAGCTTCCTGAGTGTGTAGGTTATTGTTTTTAAAATAAATTCGGGAAATTTTCTGCCATTATTTCTTTGACTATTTTTTCTGCTCCTCTCTATCTCTTCCTTTCATCTCCTCTCTATCTCTTCCTTTCTTCTAGTAGATCCCACTTAGGTTTGTGTGGCTGATGGTGTCCTACATTTGTCTGAAGCTCTTATTTATTTTTCTTCACTCTTTCTTCTCTCTAGTCTTCATCTTGCATAATCGCTATCAATCCTGTTTCAAATCTGCTAATTATTTCTTCTGCCAGTTTAAATGTGCTATTGAACCTGCTAGTGATTTTTTTCATGTCAGTTATTGTACTTTTCAGATTCAGAATTTCCATTTGGTTCTTTTGAAATAATTTCTATCTCTTTAATGATATTTTCTACTGGATGCAACATTGTTATCATACCTTTATTTTCTGAACCATGCTTTCTTTTAGTTCAGTAAACATATTATTTTTTTTCTCTGTAGAGATGGAGGTCTTGCTATGCTGACCAGGCTGGTCTCAAACTCCTGGCCTCAGGCAATCCTCCCGCTTCAGCTTTCCAAAGTGCTGGGATTACAGGTATGAGCCACCACACCTGGCCTGCAAACATATTTATAATGGGTATTTTGAAGTCTTTTTCTGTTAAATCCATCATGTGGTTGCTCTCACAGGCAGTTGGTGTTGTCTGCTTTTTTCTGCTGTATGGGGCATACTTTCCTGTTTCTTTGCAGGTCTGTATTTGTCTGTTCTCACATTGTTATAAGGAAATAGCCGAGAGCGGGTAATTTATAAAGGAAAGAGGTTTAATTGACTCACAGTTCAGCATGGCTGGGGAGGCCTCAGGAAACATACAATCATGGCAGAAGGTGAAGGGGAAGCAAGGCACCTTCTTCACAAGGCAGCAGGAAGGAGAAGTGCAAGCAGGAGAAATGCTAGACGCTTATAAAACCATCAGATCATGTGGGACTCACTCACTATCACGAGGACAGCATGGGGGAAACCGCCCCCATGATCCAATTACCTCCACCTGGTCCCATCCTTGACACATGGGGATTATGGGGATTAAGGGGATTACAATTCAAGATGAGATTTTTGGGTGGAGACATAGACAAACCATATCACATGCCTCATAAATTTTTTGCTGGAAATTGAAATCATTTTTGAGACATGGTCCCACTCTGTCACCCAGGCTGGAGTGCAGTGGTGCAATCATGGCTCACTGCAGCCTCGACCTCCTAGGTTCAAGTGATCCTTCCACCTCATCCTCCTGAGTAGCTGGGACTATCAGCATGCACCATTCCACCTGGCTAATTTTTTTTTATTACTTTTGTAGAGATGGGGTGTCTCTCTGTATTGCCCAGGCTGTTCTTGATCTCCTGGGCTCAAGTGATTCTTCCACCTTGGCCTCTCAAAGTGCTGGGATTACAGGTGTGAAGCATTATGCTTGGCCACAAAATTTTTGATAACATGTTGTAGCAACTGCCCCCAACCCTGGCCTCTGGGACTTGTTATTTGCTGGTATATTTTTTTAGTGATTGGCTGGATTATTTTAATGAAGCTTATTCCTTCTCCTCATAGTCTTAAGCCTCTGATGTTGCTCTTCAGGAAGACATGACTTTGGGTGTGTACACCGTCACTCTAGGATGGCAGTGGTGTTAGTAGGGCTCTCTATCTTTCCCTTACCATGCCCAACTATTAAACTCCACTAATTGCCTGCTGATCATTCTATTGTTTTCAGCAATGCTCTAGGACATAAATTGTTCTACAAACTAATTCAATTAAATTGTGGTTTATTTGAAGGAATAGTTTTTGAGGTCCACGTCTCATATTTGTTCTGATACCAGGAGTGCTCTTACCAGCCATCTTATTTCCTGGTTTTCTCCTGAAAACTATCCAGCTTACAGGCCATGCTTTATCTTCATTAGATCCACAAATCTCAACTGCCTTGTATGACAACGTCCACTGTTCTTGAGAGCACTCTTAGGTTTGAACTTTACACTCTGTTGCAAATGAAGTCAATCCCTTTGGGAAGAGATTAGGAGCTAGCTGTTTTGTAGCCTGTTCCTCCTCCAAGGCAAAATCTTTGAGCAAGAGCTCTAGAGACAGGGTGGGGACGGTGGCAAGCTTCTGCCTGAGTGGCAACCCCTTTCTATGGGCTGAGGCCTTGGCAGAGTGGGGTGCAGCAGCCTAAGGTGCTCTCGGCTTGCCTCTTCAGCATGTAACCACCACCTCATGAGCGAGGCAAGGAAAACTTGAGCCGCAGTTTCCTCAGTGTGTTGCATCTAAGGCAGAGCCTCCATTAAATAACTGGGGGACAGAGTCGGCAGATTAAATGAGCCACCGTCACTCAGCTGTACTCACCTGATACTTAGCCTCAGAAACAAGTAGCTGGTGTCAGTATGAATGATGCTGAAGTGCTGCTCCTCTTGGGAAGAAAGTCCTCTGGCTGGGAGCCAGAGGGGAGAGGGAGCCCTATGCTCTTGTCTGCAGCAGTCTGAAGCAGAATCTCTGCCTTACTGATCTGGGAGGGGAAAAGGAAGAAGCTGTAGTGATTCAAATACCACAGACTTGCTTTTCTTATTGAATTTTTGTAGGTTCTCTTAGAAAGATGTTTCTTCATTTGCTGTTTTCCCTTAGGACCATTTCCAGGGGCTTTCAGTTGTTGTTTTAAAAATAATATTTACCACTTTCACTTGGGAGTGCATCAGCAGAGTTCCTCAAGCTGTCATGCTGGAAGTTGAACTCCGTGTTTGGTACTTTTTTCATTTGCACAGTGATCTTGTTTTTTCTATGCCTAGACAAGGTTATGAAGTGGTATTTTTTTTCTCACTTCATCAAGATCACAGAGTGATTTTGTCTGGCAGTAGTGCTCTGTGAGACTGTTTATGTTCAACAGGAAAACATCAAGACCTAGTTGTGAGTACCAGGCCAGTGCTGGCTGTCAGGGACTGCGATATGGTTTGGATTTGTGTCCCTACCCAAATCTGATGTCGAATTGGAGGAGGGGCCTGATGGGAGGTGATTATATCATGGGGGAGGATTTCCCCATTGCTGTTCTCATGACAGTGAGTGAGTTCTCATAATATCAGATGGTTTAAAAGTGTGTGGCACTTTCCCCCCTCACTCTCTTGCTCTCCTGTCACCATGAAAAGATATGCCTTGCTTCCCCTTCACCTTTTGCCATGATTGTAAGTTTCCTAAAGCCTCCCAGTCATGCTTCCTGTTAAGCCTGTGGAACTGTGAGTGAATTAAACCTTTTTTTCTTTATAAATTACCCAGTCTCAGGTAGTTCTTTATAGTATGAGAACGGACTAGTACAGACTGCTTATCACCTTCTCACAGTGTAGAACAATCACTTCGTAATTATCCTGTCTAAGGGGCAAGGAAGCTTGGGCATTTATCCACCAACTCCCAATAATCATTGGTTGAGGGCTGCTCCTGGGGGCATTTATTCCCCAGTCTTCCCTGTTCAGGCAGAGGGGCTTCAGACCCCAGAGGAAGCGTCAAGCTGTTGGAAATTGGGCCAAGTACATATGGCTGAGATCTAGTAGGACACAGACAACATCTGCTATAGATGACCTGCCAAAGATCCTGAAAGGGCCAGGATTTGAGCTCAGTGTTATCTGATGACCATGTCTTAGCCACCACTTGATTTCGTGAATGGAGAGGTTTGAAAAGAACAGCAGAACTTTGCTAGAGGGGTTGTCGAGATTACTTGCCTGAACAGTTTCTCATGTATATATTACACAGACTGTTGGAGATACCTGCTCTGTTCCCAGCTCCTGGCTAGACGATGGGGTCACAAAGATGAACCAGGCATGTTTTCTGCTCTTATGGTACAATCTGTCTGTTGAGGGTGGGATATCTGAAGGGACAAGCCCACACTTCGTCCCCAGTCCTACCTGTGTTGGCTAGGGAGCCCTTCCTGGAGGATGTGTTGCGTAAACAATGGAGAGAATTTAGGGAACATCGAGCCTACTCTTTTCACTTTACAGATGAAGGAACACAGGCCCACAGCAAGGGAGTGGTCTGCAAAAGAGAACATATAGACTGCACCCTGGAGAAGGCCAGCTTCTAAGTGGCCATGCCCTTCCTTGGCTCCCCAGTCACCCAGATACAGGAAGTGCTCACTATATCGGATTCAGCTCCTCAGCACTTACCAAGTCCATCCTGCCCAGAATGCTTTCCTTCAAAGGCCTGCAGGCTCAAGGCTCTGCCTTAAGCCTGAGCCTTTTTACCTCTAAAGAAAGTAATCAACCTCCTCCAAAGGCATTCAGTGTCCTGGTATGGGAGAATATGTGTGTATACCAGGGTCTGGGAATTTTGAGAAACCATCTTAAGGTTTGGTGAGTTGCTTTTTCTCCCTATGTGAATTTATACAGTCCTCTATGGAGTTCTGGAGGGAAAATGAACCAAACAAAATATTTTTTTTGAGACAGGGTCTCACTCTATCTCTTAGGCTGGGGTGCAGTGGCACAATCTTGGCTCACTGTAGCCTTGACCTCACAGGCTCAGGTGATCCTTCCACCTCAGCCTCCCGAGTAGCTCGGACTACAGGCATGCAGCACCACACTCACCTAGTTTCTGTATTCTTTGTAGAGATAGGATTTTGCCATGTTGCCCAGGTTGATCTCAAACTCCTGGGCTCAAGTGATCCTCTTGCCTCTGCCTCCCAAAGTGCTGGGATTGCAGGTGTGTGCTACTGCACCCAGCCGAAGATTTTTTTTAAAGTGAAAACAAAGTATGTTTTTATCTATTTCCAAACTATAGCATGAATTTCCCCAAGAAGCTTTTAGCAGATGCTCTCCTCCCTTTTGCAAATATACTAAAACTATTTTATGAAAACAGTATTGGGAATATGGACCCAAAACACAGTTATCCTGTTGTAGAGATTTGGCCAATGGTACATGTGAATTCCGCTAAAATGAACTCTGTTATACTGACCTGCTTTTGACTATATCCTTTATACAGCACTGTAGAGGGCTTTCTGCAGGCCCAGAGCAATGGAGTGGCCTACGTAAGAGAACACACACAGCTCAGCTTAGAAGAGGCCAGCCGCTGAATGGCCATGCCCTCCCCTGGGCCAGAGATCATTCAATTAAGAGAAACACACACCAGCCCAAGTTCAGCTCTTCAGCACCTACCACATTATCTAGCCCAGAACTATTTCACTTAAAGGGTTGAAGATTCAAGTCCCTTCCCCAATCATGGCACTGGGCCATTTTACCTCTAGGAATAGTAAACAACCTCCCCTAAAGGCATTCAGTATCTTGGTGTCCATTCTTACAGGCCCTTGAGGGAGTGATACAACTTGTACCCTCCTCACAACTCTCATTTCTCCCAATCTTCTTGCAAATCTGTGCCTGAAGCTGGAAGCACAACACATGAACAATAACTAGCTTGGTGCTTGGTGTTGAATTAACTTTTTTAAGAAAGCAGGCTAACAGGTTGGAAATTGTTCTGTCAATATTTTAGAATCTAGTAATACAAAAGACCCCTTCTAAAAGCACGTTCTGTTGTGTTACACAAGCAAGGGGACAAAGGTGATTTCAGAGGTAGCATTCAGGTGTGAGCATCATAATTGATACATTTGGACCCCTCTAAAGCACAGGCCACAAACAAAACTAGGGCCTCTATGAGAACTGCAGAGTTGGATTATGATTTTTTATTTCAAGCCGAAGAATCTTGGTTTAGGCAAAATAATGGAGGGAAGGCAGAGAACAAGGAAGAGTCTCTGTCCATTCCCTTTGAACGAGAGAAACAAAAAAATTAAACAAAGGATGTTTTAAAATCAAAAGGCGAAAGAGTCTGTGGAGACATAGGAGGAAAGAAATCCATGGCAGTGGCTGAGCCTGGAGCTGTTGTTGAGGTGTGGGGAGCTTGATGATAAACAGCGGCTAGCAGCTAGGTACTGCCTCTGGAAGGTAGCCAGTGGGGCACAAGGAGGTAGCTCTGGCCAGCTGGGCTTTACCAGAAAAAAAAAAAAGGAAAAATAGAACTCTGGTCCCTATATAAATCAGTCCCTAACATCTCCTTCCATAGCCCTCATCACGAGGCCAAGCAGTAAGACCAATTTCTCTTTACCTCTGATCCCTATCCTCCCTTTAACTCATCTGGTCACATTAAGGGGTTTCAGTGGGATTGAAATTATTTATAAGGAAGAAAGGAAAGTAAAGACTGAGTGGAGGTTTCACAGTCTGATTTTCCCTGGCCCAGGTCCCCAACCCCAGCACCTCAAGGAGCACAAAATATGATTCTATTCATTTTAAGCACAAAGAATTTCCAAGGATTTCTCACAAATTCCACAGGCCTACCCACCACATCAAAAAGGTCAACTCCAAAAGTGAGTCCGACAGAAATATTGTAAGATGCTAAATCGTCTCTTCTATTTATTTAACATACAGACTTAGATTTGGGAGCCTCTTCTTGGCTCAACCCGTTAGGTGAACACATTCTATAGTATCAAAATTTTGCATAACTCTCCACTAAGTAAATGTTTAGTCCATTCATTCTGAACTGGAAGGAAGGAGACTAGCTGCCAGCTGTGATCCTAGTCAACATGCAGGATGTGAGGAAATGAGGAAGTCTTCTTCATGGTCGTCGAGTTACTGTCCAAGAGTAGCAACCACAGCCAACGACAGAGATCGAATTTCATTCATCTCACTCTGCTCCTTCTCACCATTCTTTCCCCTATGAACCATAGGAAAGACTCAATCCACAGGCAAAATAAAAATGATACTCTGAATAACCCTTTTAACACCCTCCTGATATTTAGGCACCATGCCCAAACTGTCTTGTTCCCTCTCACAATTGGTAGCATTCTAATATTGTACATCAATATCTCAGTTAAATAGAATAACACTAGGAGGGAACTTGAATTAATCATGATTGCATACTTACTGCAGGAAAAGATAAATAACCAAGAAAGCCACTTTTCCTCTGCTGAATCTTTTTCTTTGCTTAGCTGTTTTTTCCATATGTGTTGCTTTATATAACTATTTAGAGAAAGTCTCAGGGATCAGCACACATTCAATCTAATAGCCTAAGTGTTTTTCGGCTAATGCCATGGCAATAAAGTTTGCTCTTTGGAGTGATGGCTCTTAGACACTGTATTAGTCTGTTCTCACACTGCTATGAAGAAATGCCCAAGCCCGGGTAATTTATAAAGGAAGGAGGTTTAATTGACTCACTGTTCTGCATGGCTGGGGAGGCCTCAGGAAACTTACAATCGTGGCAGAAGGCAAAGGAGAAGCAGGCACTTTCTTCACAGGGCAGCAAGATGGAGGAAGTGCAAGCAGGGGAAATGCCAGATGTTTATAAAACCATCAGATCTTGCGAGACTCATTCACAATCATGAGGACAGAATGGGGGAAACCACCCCCATGATCCAGTTACCTCCACCTGGTCCTGCCCTTGACACATTGGGATTATGGGGATTACAATTCAAGATAAGATTTTGGATGGGGACACAGCCAAACCATATTAGACACTACAAACTCACAGTGAATCTCTGGAATATACCATGCTCATTTCTGACTATCTTTGCTTGTGCTGTTCCTATACTCCTTTCCTCATCTAGCCAAATCATTCATGTCTGTTTTCCTCTCGCATTTGCTGCCTCCTTTCACCCATCTTCTTCTTTTTCCTTCTGTTTCTCAACCTCACCTGCCCAATTGTCTCCCCTTCCAGACCCCCTGTAGACCTGAAGTATCAATCACTAATTAAGAGGCAACAGTCATGACTTATGGCCTCTCACTGAAACATAACTCTTTTGTGGGTGTAATTCTTATGTTCCCTACCTGCATGGTAAGCACTTGCATTTTCAGACTGGGTCTCCTCCTCTTCTTGTTTCCTTCACGGAAGCTAGGAGTGGTGCTTTATGTGTAATTTTTAAAAGGGCAATGATTATCGTAACAGCTACAATTTTTGGAAGGCTTAATGTGTGACAAGTACTGTGTGTGAATTAAGCTTATTGCTATTTCACAAATGAAGAAATAAAGACAGAGAGAGATTAAATAATCTGTCCAAATCACAGCTGACAAGTGGCTATAATGGAATTCATTGACCAAACATCCCATTCTGTTCAGTAGACTCAAATGTGAGGGGAAAATACACATACATAATCTCACATTTTTTTCAACAGAAAATAAGGAAATAAGCTGTGCACAGTGGCTCATGCCTGTAATCCCAGCACTTTGGGAGGCTGAGGTGGGGGGATTGCTTGAGGCCAAGAGTTTGAGACCAGCCTGGGCAACATAGTGAGACCCCCATCTCTAGGAAAAAAATAGCTGGGTGTGGTGGCATGCACCTGTATGTAGTCCCAGCTATTTGGGAGGCTGAGATAGGAGGATTGCTTGAGCCCAGGAGTTCAAAGCTGCAGTGAGCTATGATCAGACCACTGCACTCCAGCCTGGGTAACAGAGCAGGACCCCATCTCTAAATTAGTTAATTAAAATAAAAAGAAAATGAGGAACTAAACAATGACATGGGATTCTTGTTCAATCTCATTTCTTTAAAACAGTCCATTAACCAGACTAAATCTAACCCTTGGGTATTATGCTGAATTAAGGATTCATTTTAATATATAAGTACACAATATTTCTGGATACAAATTAAACAGAATAGACTGCTGGGTATGTACTAGATATTTTTCTTTCATTCTTCTATTTGCTCATTAGATTCCCTTTTCTGTGCTGCCATGTTTTCTTTATAATCATTAACCCATCCATTTATTGTCTGTTAGGAAGTAAGGCAACATATATACAATGAATATAATAAGAAAGGAAAAATGAAAAAAAGTTGTTTTAGAAAATAATGTTAATAGTGTCACTTGAACCCAGAAGTTCGAGGCTGTAATAAGCTATGATCGCGCTACTGCACTCCAGCATGGGCAACAGAGTGAGATCCTCTCTCTTAAAAAAAAATGTTAACTGTGGATTAAGACATCTTTTTCAAAAGATAAAGCCATTTTCCTTTGCCTCGGTGAATGCTGAGCAGTTTGTGAACTCACAGTATCACTGGGATTTGGAAGTCTCACGTGTTAAAAAGTAAGACATGATCAAAGCTTGAATACAGCCATAGGTCTGCTTGTTTGAATCCCATCATTCCAAGATATGCATATTTTGTTTAGTGTTTCAGTATATTGATATGGTTTATGTAACAGTATATATACAACTACTTTGTGGAGTATTTCCTGCAATTTCATGTACTCGCATTCAGAAGCAATCAGAAGCCATTCTTCTTTTTTCAAAACAAGAAAAACAATATTTCTTCCATCATTCTACATATATATTTGGCACCTGTTAATGTCATATATGCCAACAGCTACTTCAGACATCTCTTTTTGATTGACTAGTATTTCATTTTTCAGTCATCGTCAGTCTTAAAGATTAATGTTTTGTCTTTCTAATAAATATGTAGTTAAATGAATTCCATACTTATTTTTAGATCGATCATGTGTTTTCTTGCTTATCTTTCTGTGTTAATTGAAATTCTGTTAAACCTAGAAAATTACTTGGAGTATATGTTCAGATGACGTGGGGCAGGCAAGCCCCCAAACTGGGGCTTAGCCTGGGAGAGTTCTTGGCTTTGCCCAGGAAAGAATTCAAGGGTGACTTGGTGGTATTAAACAGCAATCTTTTACTTAACTGGAGCTGTTCCTTGTGAAGCAGGGCTAACTCATTGACATAGTGCCCAGAGCCACATTTGTGGGTTGTTGGCAATTGTATTTATATCCACTTATGGTCCCCTACCCACCTTAAATTTGGAGAGCCTCATGTAAAATCAGAAACAAGCAGGGGACTAGATTCCCTTATTGTCCTCTTTATGCCCATATTGTTTCATAATTATAAAATGTTAGACAGGAACATAGGTTCCTTGGATGGAAGGATACCACATAAATATATTCAGATAGATGAAAGGCAGAACTCTTTGTTACTTACAGCTCCAAATGAGAGAAGGCTGCCAGGTAGAGCCACACCTGAAGTTGTAACGCAGGATAGAGCTATACCTGTAGGAGGCAGCCCAGGTATGGCAAGGGAGGTTTCATGGGCTCCCTGTGGATTTGTTAATTTGAAACTTAGGCAAAAGGGCTGTCCCTAGTTGTCTGGTACCTATCCCTGTGGTGATTAGGGCAGGTACATAGTTGCCAGGAATGTGAGAGCCCCATAAGGGAAATGGTTGAGATGTGGATTTAATCAGCTGCTCAAGAAGAGGAACTGACTAGCCTCTAGCCAGGGCCTCAAAATTGGGTCAAGATGGCACTGAAGAAAACAAAACCCACAATTGGTGGAGCCAAGATGGCCGAATAGGAACAGCTCCAGTCTACAGCTCCCAGCGTGAGCGACGCAGAAGATGGGTGATTTCTGCATTCCCAACTGAGGTACTGGTTTCATCTCACTGGAGAGTGTCAGGCAGTGGGTACAGGACAGTGGGTGCAGCGCACCGAGTATGAGCCGAAGCAGGGCGAGGCATCGCCTCACCCGGGAAGCGCAAGGGGTCGGGGAATTCCCTTTCCTAGTCAAAGAAAGGGGTGACAGATGGCACCTGGAAAATCAGGTCACTCCCACCCTAATACTGCGCTTTTCCAATGGTCTTAGCAAACAGCACACCAGGAGATTATGTCCCGCGCCTGACTCGGAGGGTCCTACGCCCACGGAGCCTCGCTCATTGCTAGCACAGCAGTCTGAGATCAAACTGCAAGGCGGCAGTGAGGCTGGGGGAGGGGCGCCTGCCATTGCTGAGGCTCCAGTAGGTAAACAAAGCGGCCAGGAAGCTCGAACTGGGTTGAGCCCACCGCAGCTCAAGGAGGCCTACCTGCCTCTGTAGACTCCACCTCTGGGGGCAGGGCATAGCTGAACAAAAGGCAGCAGAAACTTCTGCAGACTTAAACGTCCCTGTCTGACAGCTTTGAAGAGAGTAGTGGTTCTCCCAGCATGCAGCTTGAGATCGGAGAACGGACAGACTGCCTCCTCAAGTGGGTCCCTGACCCCCGAGTAGCCTAACTGGGAGGCACCCCCCAGTAGGGGCAGACTGACACCTCACACGGCTGGGTACTCTCCTGAGATGAAACTTCCAGAGGAATTATCAGGCAGCAACATTTTCTGTTCACCAATATCCGCTGTTCTGGAGCCTCTGCTGCTGATACCCAGGCAAACAGGGTCTGGAGTGGACATCCAGCAAACTCCAAAAGACCTGCGGCTGAGGGTCCTGACTGTTAGAAGGAAAACCAACAAACAGAAAGGACATCCACACCAAAACCCCATTTGTACGTCACCATCATCAAAGACCAAAGGTAGATAAAACCACAAAGATGGGGAAAAAACAGAGCAGAAAAACTGGAAACTCTAAAAATCAGAGCGCCTCTCCTCCTCCAAAGGAACGCAGCTCCTCACCAGCAATGGAACAAAGCTGGATGGAGAATGACTTTGATGACTTGAGAGAAGAAGGCTTCAGACAATCAAACTACTCTGAGCTAAAGGAGGAAGTTCGAACCCATGGCAAAGAAGTTAAAAACCTTGAAAAAAAATTAGACAAATGGCTAACTAGAATAACCAATGCAGAGAAGTCCTTAAAGGACCTGATGGAGCTGAAAACCACAGCGCGAGAACTACATGATGAATGCACAAGCCTCAGTAGCTGATTCCATCAACTGGAAGAAAGGGTATCAGTGATGGAAGATCAAATGAATGAAATGAAGCGAGAAGAGAAGTTTAGAGAAAAAAGAATAAAAAGAAATGAACAAAGCCTCCAAGAAATATGGGACTATGTGAAAAGACCAAATCTACGTCTGATTGGTGTACCTGAAAGTGACGGGGAGAATGGAACCAAGTTGGAAAACACTCTGCAGGATATTATCCAAGAGAACTTCCCCAATCTAGTAAGGCAGGCCAATATTCAAATTCAGGAAATACAGAGAACGCCACAAAGATACTCCTCGAGAAGAGCAACTCCAAGACACATAATTGTCAGATTCACCAAAGTTGAAATGAAGGAAAAAATGTTAAGGGCAGCCAGAGAGAAAGGTCGGGTTATCCACAAAGGGAAGCCCATCAGACTAACAGCTGATCTCTTGGCAGAAACTCTACAAGCCAGAAGAGAGTGGGGGCCAATATTCAACATTCTTAAAGAAAAGAATTTTCAACCCAGAATTTCACATCCAGCCAAACTAAGCTTCATAAGTGAAGGAGAAATAAAATCCTTTACAGACGAGCAAAATACTGAGAGATTTTGTCACCACCAGGCCTGCCCTAAAAGAGCTCCTGAAGGAAGCACTAAACATGGAAAGGAACAACCACTACCAGCCACTGCAAAAACACTGCCAAATTGTAAAGACCATGGAGGCTAGGAAGAAACTGCATCAAATAACGAGCAAAATAACCAGCTAACATTATAATGACAGGATCAAATTCACACATAACAATATTAACCTTAAATGTAAATGGGCTAAATGCTCCATTTAAAAGACACAGACTGGCAAACTGGATAAAGAGTCAAGACCCATCAGTATGCTGTATTCAGGAAACACATCTCACGTGCAGAGACACACATAGGCTCAAAATAAAGGGATGGAGGAAGATCTACCAAGCAAATGGAAAACAAAAAAAGGCAGGGGTTGCAACCCTATTCTCTGATAAAACAGACTTTAAACCAACAAAGATCAAAAGAGACAAAGAAGGCCATTACATAATGGTAAAGGGATCAATTCAACAAGAAGAGCTAACTATCCTAAATATATATGCACCCAATACAGGAGCACCCAGATTCATAAAGCAAGTCCTTAGAGACCGACAAAGAGACTTAGACTCCAAGACTTTAACACCCCACTGTCAACATTAGACAGATCAATGAGACAGAAAATTAACAAGGATATCCAGGAATTGAACTCAGCTCTGCACGAAGCGGACCTAATAGACATCTACAGAACTCTCCACCCCAAATCAACAGAATACACATTCTTTTCAGCACCACACCACACCTATTCCAAAATTGACCACATAGTTCGAAGTAAAGCACTCCTCAGCAAATGTAAAAGAACGGAAATTATAACAAACTGTCTCTCAGACCACAGTGCAATCAAACTAGAACTCAGGATTAAGAAACTCACTCGAAACCACACAACTACATGGAAACTGAACAACCTGCTCCTGAATGACTACTGGGTACATAATGAAATGAAGGCAGAAATAAAGATGTTCTTTGAAACCAACGAGAACAAAGACACAACATACCAGAATCTCTGGGACACATTCAAAACAGTGTGTAGAGGGAAATTTATAGCACTAAATGCCCACAAGAGAAAGCAGGAAAGATCTAAAATTGACACCCTAACATCACAATTAAAAGAACTAGAGAAGCAAGAGCAAACACATTCAAAAGCTAGCAGAAGGCAAGAAATAACTAAGATCAGAGCAGAACTGAAGGAAATAGAGACACAAAAAACCCTTCAAAAAATCAACGAATCCAGGAGCTGGTTTTTTGAAAAGATCAACAAAGTTGATAGACCGCTAGCAAGACTAATAAAGAATAAAAGAGGAGAATCAAATAGATGCAATAAAAAATGATAAAGGGGATATCACCACTGATCCCACAGAAATACAAACTGCCATCAGAGAATACTATAAACACCTCTACGCCAATAAACTGGAAAATCTAGAAGAAATGGAAAAATTCCATGACACCTACACCCTCCCAAGACTAAACCAGGAAGAAGTTGAATCTCTGAATAGACCAATAACAGGCTCTGAAATTGAGGCAATAATTAATAGCTTACCAACCAAAAAAAGTCCAGGACCAGATGGATTCACGGCCGAATTCTACCAGAGGGACAAGGAGGAGCTGGTACCATTCCTTCTGAAACTGTTCCAATCAATAGAAAAAGAGGGAATCCTCCCTAACTCATTTTATGAGGCCAGCATCATGCTGATACCAAAGCCTGGCAGAGACACAACAAAAAAAGAGAATTTTAGACCAATATCCCTGATGAACATCGATGCAAAAATCCTCAATAAAATACTGGCAAACCGAATCCAGCAGCACATCAAAAAGCTTATCCACCATGATCAAGTGGGCTTCATCCCTGGGATGCAAGGCTGGTTCAACATACGCAAATCAATAAACGTAATCCAGCATATAAACAGAACCAATGACAAAAACCACATGATTATCTCAATAGATGCAGAAAAGGCCTTTGACAAAATTCAACAGCCCTTCATGCTAAAAACTCTCAATAAATTAGGTATTGATGGGATGTATCTCAAAATAATAAGAGCTATCTATGACAGACCCACAGCCAATATCATACTGAATGGGCAAAAACTGGAAGCATTCCCTTTGAAAACTGGCACAAGACAGGAATGCCCTCTCTCACCACTCCTATTCAATATAGTGTTGGAAGTTCTGGCCAGGGCAATCAGGCAGGAGAAGGAAATAAAGGGTATTCAATTAGGAAAAGAGGAAGTCAAATTGTCCCTGTTTGCAGATGACATGATTGTATATTTAGAAAACCCCATCGTCTCAGCCCCAAATCTCCTGAAGCTGATAGGCAACTTCAGCAAAGTCTCAGGATACAAAATCAATGTGCAAAAATCACAAGCATTCTTATACACTAATAACAGACAAACAGAGAGCCAAATCATGAGTGAACTCCCATTCACAATTGCTTCAAAGAGAATAAACTACCTAGGAATCCAACTTACAAGGGATGTGAAGGACCTCTTCAAGCAGAACTACAAACCACTTCTCAATGAAATAAAAGAGGATACAAACAAATGGAAGAACATTCCATGCTCATGGGTAGGAAGAATCAATATCGTGAAAATGGCCATACTGCCCAAGGTAATTTATAGATTCAATGCCATCCCCATCAAGCTACTAATGACTTTCTTCACAGAATTGGAAAAAACTACTTTAAAGTTCATATGGAACCAAAAAAGAGCTTGCATTGCCAAGTCAATCCTAAGCCAAAAGAACAAAGCTGGAGGCATCATGCTACCTGACTTCAAACTGTACTACAAGGCTACAGTAACCAAAACAGCATGGTACTGGTACCAAAACAGAGATATAGACCAATGGAACAGAACAGAGTCCTCAGAAATAATGCCGCATATCTACAACTATCTGATCTTTGACAAACCTGACAAAAACAAGAAATGGGGAAAGGATTCCCTATTTAATAAATGGTGCTGGGAAAACTGGCTTGCCATATGTAGAAAGCTGAAACTGGATCCCTTCCTTACACCTTATATAAAAATTAATTCAAGATGGATTAAAGACTTAAATGTTAGACCTAAAACCATAAAAACCCTAGAAGAAAACCAGGCAATACCATTCAGGACATAGGCATGGTCAAGGACTTCATGTCTAAAACACAAAAAGCAATGGCAACAAAAGCCAAAATTGACAAATGGGATCTCATTAAACCAAAGAGCTTCTGCACGGCAAAAGAAACTACCATCAGAGTGAACAGGCAACCTACAGAATGGGAGAAAATTTTTGCAATCTACTCATCTGACAAAGGGCTAATATCCAGAATCTACAATGAACTCAAACAAATTTACAAGAAAAAAACAACCCATCAAAAATGAGCAAAGGATATGAACAGACACTTCTTGAAAGAAGACATTTATGCAGCCAAAAGACACATGAAAAAATGCTCATCATCGCTGGCCATCAGAGAAATGCAAATTAAAACCACAACGAGATACCATCTCACACCAGTTAGAATGGCGATCATTAAAAAGTCAGGAAACAACAGGTGCTGGAGAGGATGTGGAGAAATAGGAACAGTTTTACACTGTTGGTGAGACTGTAAACTAGTTCAACCATTGTGGAAGACAGTGTGGCGATTCCTCAGGGATCTAGAACTAGAAATACCATTTGACCCAGCCATCCCATTACTGGGTATATACACAAAGGATTATAAGTCATGCTGCTCTAAAGACACATGCACACGTATGTTTATTGTGGCACTATTCACAATAGCAAAGACTTGGAACCAAGCCAAATGTCCAACAATGATAGACTGGATTAAGAAAACGTGGCACATATACACCATGGAATACTATGCAGCCATAAAAAATGATGAGTTCATGTCCTTTGCAGGGACATGGATAAAGCTGGAAACCATCATTCTCAGCAAACTATCACAAGGCCAAAAACCAAACACCGCATATTCTCACTCATAGGTGGGAATTGAACAATGAGAACACATGGACACAGGAAGGGGAACATCACACACCGGGGCCTGTTGTGGGGTGGGGGGAGGGGGGAGGGATAGCATTAGGAGATATACCGAATGTTAAATGACGAGTTAATGGGTGCGGCACACCAACATGGCACATGTATACATATGTAACAAACCTGCGTGTTGTGCACATGTACCCTAAAACTTAAAGTACAATAAAAAAAAAGAAAAAAAACCCCACAATTGTATTACACACACACACACCTCTTCACATTGGTGGGAGGTCCCCTAGGACTGGGGCAGGGCTTTGTCAGCATACGTGAAATAGCTTCCATGATTCCCTTTGCTTTGGGTGGTTGCACTGTGGTGGCAGCAGTCTGGGAGCCAAGACAACAGAGATGTTCCCACTCTCAGAGAGAGCCCCATTCTCTCAGGAAGGCAAAGTTTCCAGTGTCCCACTCAGTGGCCATGAGGGTAGGTCTGGAGCATGGGGTTGGGATGGGGGTGGGGGGACACTCATACGCTTGTCCTTAGTTCATTGACTGGAATGGTCTTGGGCGTCAGCTGGATGGCTTCAGCTAAGTTCCTGTTGCTGTAGCTGTGGGTTGGGGATGGGAGAGAGGGTCATCTACTGGGGGAAAACAGTCTCCTGAAACTGCCCATTCCAGACTGGGGAAAGACCGACCGATGGGAGAGGATATGTCTGAAGGCACAGAACATTATAGACCTGGCTCTCCATAGCCCTTATGCCATGCCCATTCACTCAAAGTAAATTGTAGTAAACTCTGCAAAAACAACAAAGTGTTTTGTAAATCAGTTAATTTCTTAAGCTTGCATGAACTAGTCATTGGTAACTTGATTGCTCCAAGAATGGCTCACTTGTTCACTTGGTCATTCTGTGACTTGGATTTTGGCAAAATGGCTCTTGATGAATTAACCAGGAGTCAAAATCATGACCGCCAACACCAAGCAATTAAGGTGAAGTCTTTGTCCATGGGAAGACCCTCTTTAGAACTTTCTCCATGGAGCTCTGTGTTCCAACGGGAGAAGGAAAACACTAGGATTTTATCCTTACATATCTGTGGGGACAAATCATTCTTGATCCTCCCAATGACCTTTTCTAGCTCTTTTTTTATCTGTACCTTCCTAATAAGATGCTAGGTAGGCAGAATGGGCAGAAAGAGCTGGGAGCATGGTCAAGTGTGGGGTCTTGGTGATGAATGGGGAGAACCACTGTAGGTACTTTTTTTTGTAGACAGTCCCCATTCCTAACAAACTCTGATACATGAATGATCAGATCGTTGTTTGGAGTACCAGCAGCAGTAGCTGAAGAAGCCTCAGAAGTCTTTAAGCAGCTCTTACCCAGGGTTCCCAGAAAGAATGCTTATGAATGCTGTTATAGCAACAATTTCAACCAATGGGAAGTAAAGCCCAAATATTTCTGCCCGTTTCAGTTCGGTCAAGGAGGAGGAAATGGGAGAGAGTGAGGGAAGGAGGAACATCAAATTTATCTGACCTCAATAACAGGACCAGTCTGTAGTATCCATACTCAGCTTCTTCCCAGCAAGAGATGAACTCATAGGGCTGTGCAAGGAGGAAGAGTGACAATAAGCCTTACAGCTGGTATGTATTCGGAGGTTCTTATGTGCCAGTTACTGTGTAAATACTCGGTATTTGTTGTCATTTACTCCTCACAACAGATATTAGTGTTTTCATCTTAAATTTCAGGAAACAGACACAATGCTCATTTTCCCAAGACTCAAACTCAGAGGTGTCTGTGTTTTACTTGGCTATTCCTAAATTCTGAGATCAGGGCCTCCCTTGTGGGCCTAAAGGTTACTCTTGTCTTTTATGAAAGAGAGAGACAGTATATTATAGTATGCTAACTATAATGGTTATCAGCAGAGGCAGAAGCAATTTACATATTGTTTCTTTTTCTTCAATTTCCTTGCCTATAAAATGGGGATAACAAGCTTACTGAACAGGATTTTTATGAGGATTGAATCAGATATTTCATTGAAAGACTGAGAGCAGAACCTGCCACATTGTAATCTTTCTTTGCAAGGTTTAGATATTATTTCTGTTATTAAATATTTTGAGACAGGATTGTAACCACCTGATGGGTTCTTCCTGCCTGCTGCACAAATGAAGACCATGGCATGGTAGTAAATAAAAGAATTTAATTGATGCAAGGCTGGCCACGCCACATGGGAGATAGAATTGTTACTCAAATCAATCTTCTTGAGCATTTAGGGGTAGGGTTTTCCAAAGATAGTTTTAGGGAGGGAGTTAGGGTGGCTAAGCAATGGGTGCTTGCTGCTGATTGGTTGGGGGTGCAATCATAAGGGTGCAGGAATGGTCCTTCTGCCCACTGAATATCTTCTGGGTGGGGCCACAGGAGTGGCTGGCAGGTCCAGGTGAAGCCATTGGTGTCAGACAGGCAAACAAATCTGAAAAGATATCTCAAAAGGCCAGTCTTAGGTTCTACAATAGTAATGTTATCTGGAGGAGTAATTGGGGAAGTAGCATATCTTGTGACCTCCAGAACAATAGCTGGCAATCGTTTATGTCTACACCTTAGCAGAATTTAGGCTCCTCTATCCCCCTAGCCTGGTGGTCTCTCATTAGCTTTACAAAGGCAGTTGAATTTTGGGAAAGGGCTATTATCATTTAAAGTATAAACTAAATGTCTCTCCAAGTTAGCTTGGCCTAACCCAGGAATAATTAGGGGCAGCTTGAAGGCCAAAGGCACGATGGGACTTTGGCATGATCAGATCTCTTTCACTGCTATAATTTTCTCAGTGTTGTAATTTTTGCAAAAGCCGTTTCAGCCTCACTCTGTCACCCAGGCTGGAGTGCAGTGGTGCAATCACAGCTCACTGCAGCCTCAACCTCCCAGGCTCAAGTACTCCTCCTGCCTTAGCCTCCCAAGTAGCTGGGACCACAGGCACACACCACCACACCCAGCTAACTTTTTTATTATGTGTGGAGACTAGTTCTTCCTATGTTGCCCGGGCTGGTCTCAAACTCCTGACCTCAAGTGATCCTCCTGCCTCGGCCTCCCAAAGTGCTGGGATTACAGGTGTGAGCAACCATGTTCAGTCTACTATTATTTTAATAGTAGTGTAAATGGTGTTGTTTTAAATGTCCTTAATTAGTGAAATAAAAAGATAATAACCTATGTCAGGACCCAATTTTATTAACTTTATTAGTCCCTGACATCTCCAAGTATCAGAACCCCTGCCTTTAACCACTATGCTTTGTATGTGGAGTAGTTTCCCACCTTAAGACAATTGGTCTTAATTGCAATACAGAAAGGGAAGTGCTTCGTTAAATGTCCTCTGTATCCAGGAAGAAATACTAAGCTTGCTGCCTGGAAAACACTACACAAATCTAGGACCCATATGTAAACATCATGCTGCTGAGATGGCATGGAGGGGTCAGGGCACTGAGGTGGGAGGAAGAAGTGTAACTGCCCAAGGGGTTTACCTTGCCCACTGCCTAGGCAGAGCCGATTTATAAACACAGGGGAATTGCAATAGAGAAAGAGTAATTCATGCAGAACCGGCTGTGTGGGAGACTGGAGTTTTATTATTACTTAAATCAGTCTTCTCGAGCATTCAGGGAGCAGAGTTTTTAAGGATAACTTGGTGGGTGGGGGGAAGCCAGTGAGCCAGGAGTGCTGATTGGTCAGAGATGAAATCATAGCGAGTCGAAGCTGTCTTCTTGTGCTGAGTCAGTTCCTGGGTGGCGGCCACAAGATCAGATGAGCCAGTTTATCCATTTGGGTGGTGCCAGCTGATCCCTCAAGTGCAGGGTTTACAAAATATCTCAACCACTGATCTTAGGAGCAGTTTAGGAAGGGTTAGAATCTTGTAGCCTCCAGCTGCATGACTCCTAAACTGTAATTTCTAATCTTGTGGCCAATGTTGGTCCTACAAAGGCAATCTAGTTCCCAGGCAAGAAGGAAGTCTGCTTTGGGAAAGGCTATTACCATCTTTGTTTAAACTATAAACTAAGTTTTTTCCAAGATTAGTTGGGCCTACGCCCAGGAATGAACAAGGACAGCTTGGAGGTTAGAAGCAAAATGGAGTTGGTTAAGTTAAATCTCTCACTGTCTTAGTCATAATTTTGCAAAGGCGGTTTCAGAAGTATGGGAGTCAGTGTGGCTCAATAGGAGGAACAGAGACTCTCAATGCAGACAGAGGGTTTCAAGTCACAGATCTGCCACTTACTGGATTTGTGACTTTAGGCAGGTTGTTTTAGCTTTCTGAGCCTCATCTGTACAATGGAATTTTCACAGTAATTAGTTCATAGGGCTGAAAAGAAGATGAAATGAAGAGATTCAAGTAGAACACTCAGAACAAGGCCTGCCATGCTGTAGGTGTGTAATAAACATTGTCTTCCACAGTGATGATGATTAAGGGACTAAATTTCATGCACGTCCATGTGAAGAGACCACCAAACAGGCTTTGTGTGAGCAACGGGGCTGTTTATTTTACCTGGGTGCAGGCGGGCTGAGTCCAAAAAGAGAGTCAGTGAAGGGAGATAGGGGTGGGTGGGGCTGTTTTATAGGATTTGGGTAGGTAGTGAAAAATTACAATCAAAGTGGGTTTTTCTCTTATGGGCAGGGGCAGGGGCCACAAGGTGCTCAGTGGGGGAGGTTTGCAGCCAGGTGAAGGAATTTCACAAGGTTAATTGCTCAGTTAAGGTGGGGCAGGAACAAATCACAATGGTGGCATGTCATCAGTTAAGGCAGGAACCGGCCATTTTCACTTCTTTTGTGATTCTTCACTTGCTTCAGGCCATCTGGATGTATATGTGCAGGTCACAGGGGTTACGATGGCTTAGCTTGGGCTCAGAGGCCTGATACTAACCATAACAGATAGAATTTAAAAAGCAGAGGAACCAAAAACAGCCCACCACTCTCCTGAGCTGGGAGAATTTGCCCAGAATTCCAGGGATAGGTGTGTCCTAAGCTTCCACTAGGTAGGGTCAATGCCCAGCAGCCAAGCCAGAAGGAAGATTTGGGCAGACACTGTCATTGGTGAACACGTAAGCTCCAGAGCTAGAATACTACTGATGATGGTGACTGGCTTTGGTTCTTCCGTCTGGTCTGACACCCAGAAAGCCGATCAGACTCACTGCTATGAACCTTCTAGTGCCACAGCAGGCCAGAAACCACAGCCCTGCCTCCCCTTCTCCTGAGTTCCCTGTGTGGGTGTGGTAGGGGCACGGGTGGATTCAGTATTTCTGTAATGGAAACTAGAAACACCTAGCCCCACAGTAGCTGCATTCCAAAGGGGCAGAGATCTGACTTCCTTTGTTTCATGCTTTTAGAGACAATGACAGCAAGACCTCTCACAGGAAGTGCTAGGACCACTGGAGAGAGTGAATTCAACTCTTGGCCAAAAACCTAGGGGTGATCTTTCAGGCCTCGCCATAGGCAATTACAAAAGCTTTACCTGGCAGGGATCATGGGGGGACGTGCCCTCCCCACATCAGACTTGATGCACAGCCGTGCATTGCAGTCTGTGAATGGAGTTGCAGTCAAGGACTCAGACGTCCCTAACTGATCATGCTCTCACACGTGTCGGCATTCCTAGACCAGATGCCTCCATTTGGAGTCCGCCTTATCAGGAGCCTTTGGCAGAGGCCTTTCTCAAGCACCTGAGCTAAGACCTCTTGTTGCCATGGTGGGAGTGGGGGATGCCTAAAAATATTTTTTTCTTCAAGCTGACTCAGTACTCAGTACTTTTCTACTCCTAGCCCTTCCCTGTCACCTCCTCCTGCCCCTGGGTCCATAAAATGGCAGAAGCCTCTTGTTCAGGGCTCCCTTAACAGTGAGATGATGATGCCCTGCATCTGTGCTAATCCATCAGACCCCTGTTGGAGCCACTCCATGTGGAAAAATGGAATAATGGAGGAGTCGGTACTTTTTCTGGTTCAGTCCCTTGCTTATACTATCAAAGGCAGTTATTAGAGTCTGACTGTTACTTTTATTTTGACTCGTCTTAATCGACTACTCTGACACCCAGCAGCTCAGCTCTCTCTAGCTCAGCTGAGCTCTTGAAAAATTGGAATGGCAAGCTGGGTAGTTGATTATGCACAATGTCGTTTTTGAAGAGCAAAGAGCCTGAAAATCTCGTGGGGCAATTCACTAATGATGGGTGTAAGCAGACCTTGCAGGGCACTCCTGGAGGATGCTAATGGATTATTTGCCAGAGTCAGAGGATCTGACCGGGCACTCTGCCAGTGAGTCCTGCGAAGTGCTAGCAGACCTCACGTGGCACTTTACCAGCCATGCCAGCAGGTCTCAGGCATTGCTATTGTAAGTCACAGGGTATACTTGGAGGATGATAGAAAATTGTTTATAAAAGCTTTTGGTTCCAAGGTAACCATCGGTCCTCCTGTTTATCCCCATCACCTCGGCTGAGATAACCTAGTGGATCAAATAAGAGATCCAGCAGAGGGGCTCTAAGAAGCCACAGGAACAATTCCCTGGACACTGTTCTCTGATGATGGGGCCAGAAGTCGTTGGAGACCCTGTAAACTGACTTGTACCCCAAAACTATTCCTAGATCTAAGCAGTTCCCTGGGGCTGACGGACAACATGCCATGCAGCATGTTACTGAGACTCATGCTTCTAATAAAAATAATGTAGAGCTCTTTAGAATCACTTTGTCCAGTGATCTCACTAGATAGGGTCAATGCCCAGCAGCCAAGCCAGAAGGAAGACTTGCTTAGGGGAAGAAACCACAGAGACTTGGCTAGTTTGCTTCCATTACGAAAAAGGTAATCTTGTTAAATAAACTTCATAAAGGAAAGTGGCTCCTTGAGGGGTACATCACTACAGACCCCCTCCTCCATAGCGCCTTGATAGTGGCCACTTTCTCTGAGGAGGAGGAGCAAGGTGGGGAGATGAGAGTGTATGTATACCAACGACCATCTCTTTCCTCAGCTGGGTACTGTTTGGTCTCTGACAGATTTGGTCCACACATAATGAGTACCTAGTCACTGAAAAACATGTCTCAACCACCTTCGCAGAGACTATGGAGGTCCTGCAGCCCTCCTGGTGGTCTCTTGGGTCTACTACGAGGGAGTGGGAACAGTAGATGAGAAGATTAACCAGACTTAGATTTACGGGTTTGTTCATGCTGCTCCTGCTTGTTGTCAAGCCCAATTAAGCCACCTCCTGAGGTCAAGTCCATCAATCTGCAGTGTGATCCAGATCTTAACTGAGAAATTCTCAGGCACAGAAGAAGTGGCTTCCGATAAAATAGCAAAATTTGACCCCTCCCCTCCAAAAAAGGAGCATAAAAATAGTACTTGAGTGCCCTCTTCTGGACTATCTGGGCAAGGGCCTTCCCAAAGAGATCTCTGAGTCTGATTACTCAATAATGGAACCACGAAAGCAGATTGATGGGCTCCCCACTAAAAAATTCAGGGCCAAGTACCAGGCCATGGGGATTTGATAAGTGGTCCCGCTAGAGTCTGCACAGTGATGGCCTTCCACCTCTCCTGGTGGATTTGGAGACAAATCAGAGATCCTGAGCAACTTTTGCTCTGACACTCAGCTTTCAAATATAAACAAGATTAGGGGTTACAAACAAAAATCCAAAGATTTTAGGCGTTATAAACAAGATCCTTCTGTACTCAGGGGACCCAGAGGCCCTATGCCAAGGTTAGAGTTCAGCTGAACAGTGGAGAGGAATTGCACTTCTTAGGCCTTTTAGATACCAGTACACAGGTGACTGTGATCCCCACAAACCCTTGCATCAAGATGAGGAGAAAACAGATCGTGTTCTCTGACTTTGGGCTCCTACTAACCTCCGTTGTCATGGCCCCCACTACTGAATGAAATATTGGTAGTGATGTGTTTTCCATGTGCAGCCCCACTTGCCTTTGCCTCCAAGCCCTGACAGGAATTGCAATAGTTATGGCCATCTTAGTGAGAAATATAGAAGACCATGGACCCATCTGATGACCAACACCTAGTACTGTTGTTTCCCAAAAAACAATGTCAGCTGCCTAGGGGAGAAAAAGAATAATTGCCATCATTGCTGAGCTTAAGGAAGCCAAAATGTTTCATGAGACTGTTTCTCCATTCAATAGCCCCATCTGGCCTGTGCACAAGACCTTGGTTTCTTGGAGACTTACCACTGACTTTAGGCAGCTCAATGCGTAATACCACCTTTGGCACCAGCAGTACCTGACATTGTGACTATTACAGAGGCCCAAAACAGAGAGAACTTGGTATGCAGCAATTGATATTGCAAATGCATATCAAATTGTAGTCCCCAGTGTTGGAGATGGGGCCTGGTGAGAGGCGATTAGATCATAGGGGCAGATTTCCCCTCTAGTTTTGTTCTAATGATAGTGAGTAATCATGACATCTGGCTGTTTAAAAGTGTAGTATCGGCTGGGCATGGTGGCTCACACCTGTAATCCCAGCACTTTGGGAGGCCGAAGCGGGCGGATCATGAGGTCAGAAGTTCGAGAACAGCCTGACCAACATGGTGAAACCCTGTCTCTACTAAAAACACAAAAATTAGCCGGGCCGGGCGTGGTGGTGTGCGCCTGTAATCCCAGCTACTCAGGAGGCTGAGGCAGGAGAATTGCTTGAACCCGGGAGGCAGAGGTTGCAGTGAGCCAAGATGGTGCCACTGCACTCCAGCCTGGACGACAGAGTGAGACTCCGTCTAAAAAAAAAAAAAAAAAGAAAGTGTAGCACCTCTCCTCTCTTCCTCCTGCTCTGGCTGTGTGAAGATGTACCTGCTTCCCCTTCCACCATAATTGTAAGTTTCCTGAAACATCCAAGCCATGCTTCCTCTACAGCCTGTGTACCTGAGTCAATTAAACCTCTTTTCTTTATAAATTACCCAGTCTCAGGTATTTCTTTATAGCAGTGCAAGAAAAAACTAATACAGAGCAATTTCTTAAAACTGCTCCTCCCTGAATCCTCACTCTCACAGCCAGAGACCTAGTTGCCATCTGCAATGGACTTAATTGTGCCCTGCCTCAAATTCCTATGTTGAAGTTGTAATCCCCAATGTGACTGCATTTGTAGATTCGGCTTTTAGGTGATAATTATTAAGGTTAAAAGAGGTCATAGGGTAGGGTCCTAATCCGATAGGATTGGTTACCTTATAACCTCATAAGAAGAGGAAGATTGACCAGGCGTGGTGGCTCATGCCTGTAATCCCAGCACTTTGGGAGGCTGAGGCGGGTGGATCACCTGAGGTCAGGAGTTCGAGACCAGGCTGGCCGACCAACATGGTGAAACCCTGTCTCTACTAAAAATACAAAAACTAGCTGGGCATGGAGGCACACCCCTGTAATCTCAGCTACTCAGGAGGCTGAGGTAGGAGAATCACTTGAACCTGGGAAGCAGAGGTTGCATTAGTAAGCCGAGATCACGCCACTGAACTCCAGCCTGGGAGACAGAGCAAGACTCCATCTCAAAAAAAAAAAGAAGAAGAGGAAGAGGAAGATTCTCTCTCTCTCTCTCCCCTTCCCTCTCTCCCTCCCCCCTCTTTCTGTCTACTGGAATGTGAAAGGAAAAGCCAGTGAGTACACAGAGAGAAGGCAGCCAACTGCAAGCAAGGAAGGTGACTCTCACCAGAACCTGAGCTCACTGTCATCCTGACCTTAGACTTCCAGCCTCTAGAACTGTGAGAAAATAAATTTGTGTTGTTTAAGCCAGCCAGTCTATGATATTTTGTTGTAGCAGCCCAAACAGACTAAGACACCATCCATGATACCTTCTTCTTTCTCAGCCCCACATATATTATGTCACCATATCCTGTGTGCCCTTCCTTCAAAATATGCTCTGAATCTGGTTACTTACCACTTCCACTGTTGCCACCCATAACCAAACTGCTATCATCAGCTCTTCCCTAAACACCTGCAATAGCTCCTCACTAGGCTCCCGCACTCACGCCTGATTCCCTCCCATCTGTTATCTTCATATTAAAAATAATACAGTGGCTTTCCACTATACCCTAGGATTTGATTTAAAATTCTTAGCATGGCCTTCAAAGCTTTGCCTAATCTATCTCCTGCTTAACTCTTCAAACTACTGGAGCCTCTCTTCTCCTCACTCCTCACCATCTAGTCACATGGCCCCTTTGGGAATATATGAAAACTTCCCAGCTTGGAATCACTGCCCATTATCTTTCACCTGGCTCATTCTTGTTTATCCTTCAGGTTCAGCTTTCATGTCCCTTCTTTGGAGTGGCCTTCCATGACCTACAACCTAAATTAGAAGTCTTTGTATTCTTTCTAGTTTTAGCATGTTCTTTACATTGACACGCATACCACCAGTTTTGTATGTATTGGTTTATTGTCTGGCTCCCCAATTGGGTGACCAATTTCATGAGAGTAAGGAAAGCATCTGCCTTGTTCACTGATGTTATTACCAGCACCCAGCCTAGGGTTCAACAGGAGTAGGTGCTCAGTTAACATGCGTTGAGTGAGTGAATAAATGAATAGAGTCTATGAGGTTGGTGTTTTTAGTTCAGAGTAGTTTGGTGATTCACTTGCTGCCACACAGCTAGCAAGCAGACATAAATGGGCAAGATCCCAGAATCATAGTTCCAAGGTGAATGCATAATCAAGAGACTGCTAGGGGGTGAAAAATGGAAGGGGGCATGGAGTGTGAGACAGGTGAAAAGATTCCAGACCATTGATTCTAGGGAGATCTTCCCCCGGGGTGTGTTTTTTGGGGGGGTACATAGTCAATATTCACATTTGTTGAAAAATAGCTTCTGATTTCATAATAAATATATATTGCTGAAAGACTATTCCGGTTGGTAAGGATAACAGAAAATGCAGCGTTTCTTCGCTGAGGGCAGATTTTTTTCAGTTTATTGAAAGGAGGCAAGTTAAAAACGTGACTAGGAAACTGCACGAAAGCTTTCTGCCATTCCCCTGATTGGAGCTAAGGCCTGTGGGGTGCAGGAGACACCAAGGTTTGGGTCGTGCCGGGACTATGCTCATATAGTGGAGAGTAGGTCTTGGTGACACAGCAACCCACAGGCTGCACATTGCCACCCACCCCTCACCCCAGCAAACTGCACATCATTCTGCCCCTACCCCACAGACTCCCCTTCACAATTCCCTAATCTGTATATTACCTCTCAGGCTCCACACATGCCCCACGCCAGCCCCCCTCTCCAAGCTCCACTTTACCCCACATTACCTCCTAGAATCACATCACCCCACAAATGGTGAGAAATGGCCATTTGTGAAAAGCGAGTTTGGAAGGTGCTGGTCAGGAGAGCCGGGTGCGAAGCCAGAACCCTTGGGCAGAGGCAGCATGAGGGCCAACTCGACAGCAGAAGGCGCCTGAGAGCCTCTCCGCAAAGGCCATGCAAGGACGCGCGCTCCTGTAAGTACAGCCTCCATGCCCGGGTTAATTCCTAGACAGGTAGTGAGCCAATCAAGCCAGCCACCCACTTTCTAAAAAACAAAAAATCTACTCTTTCTCCTTGCCCTCCTCTGCTCAGCATCGTTCACTATGCCTCGAATATTTTAAATGGCCCTATGGATATCTGTAAAACAAAGGCTAGTAGTTATCATTATTATTATCA
The DNA here is from genome assembly GCF_028858775.2 of Pan troglodytes. NCBI lineage: Eukaryota > Metazoa > Chordata > Mammalia > Primates > Hominidae > Pan > Pan troglodytes. The sequence goes on from NC_072421.2 coordinate 117,748,171, forward strand.
TTAATCAGATATATAGGTAAAAGGTGATCCTAGGAACAAAGCCAAGAATCTAGAGTAAGGATGGCTAATGGGGATTGTGTTTGAATAGTTTGCTTTTGTTTCTTATTTTGCTTGGGTTGTGACCTGTGTTGCTTCAACATATGGCTTAAAAAAAAAAAAAGAGTCTGTTAATGTATTGGTCACAAAGTGTCTTTCTGGGAAAAGGCACTTATTTTCCCAGAGTGATTTGACACATTTCTGGTGAAATGCATTAACATTAACGTTCCTTTTTTTTTTTCCCCCAAGTTTTGGACATATGGGTTTAATTACCTGCTAGATTAGCAGATGGAAATATGTGGTAAATGGATGTAAACAAGGTGCATAAACTTAGGAGAGAGGCAGAAATTTTTAAACTTTAGGTTTAGACATTCACTAGATTGGACAATTTTTAACATTTAAAATAAAACTTTTTGCCACAAAGAAACAATTGTATTAAAACTAGTTTCCAGAACTGCCCAAATGACTTTTTAAACATGATTTAAATGTCAAGCTTTCTTTGGCAAATCTATCCAAAATACTAATTTTCCTTCTAGAACTTGGTTTATAATTTATATATTAGAGTGCCCTTAATTGATGTTCATTGGGATACCTTCCTCTGAGCCCTAATGGTTTCTATCTTCCCTTTAAAATGAGTAAGTATCTTTTAATTAAGTTGTCATTCGCAAAGATATTCTGGAGCAAAAATCAGGAATTAAACATCTATGAATTCTTCTTCACTTCTGTTATAGTGTAGCAATTTATCTTCTAACCCATAGTAGTCTATCAACTGAGTAAGGCTTAGTTTCTTGTTCTCTTCAGACACAGCTGACTGCAACTCATAAAGCAACAGCTGGCTACAGCTCCTCCACTTCTTTATTAACAACTGTAATGGAGACAGATTCTTTGATCATACAGTTTGATGAGTTTTAGCCTCCAAAGAAGGTCTTCTTTCTCCTGAACCTGCTTCACCAATTTGGCTTTTTCATCGTTTAATCTTTGTTTAGAAAGATTCTCATTCACAAACTCATTTTGGAGAGCACTGCATGACCCAGAGTCAAATGACTGAGATTCACAGACATTGATTCTTCAAAGTATTTTTCAAATTTATATTTTCTTCAAATTCACTGTCTATGTGTTTAAAACTTTCTTGAAATTCCAAACAGTTTTCCTCTGTGGAAGATGCTGGTTTCTCTGAAAAGGTCTGATCGTTTTCTTCATTCTCTACTTTAAGAAGTTGCACCACATTATAACAGGAATTAAATGAAGATCTTGCTTTCCTTAATCTTTCTCTAAGTGTTGCACTCATAGGTTGTGTTCGTGAACTATTTGTATAGGGAGATGATGGATTCACAGAGGTCTGAGGAGTGCTAGGTAAAACCACAGCTGAGTCTGATGGACTTTCCATCTTGAAAATGAAATCTTGGTTTTCCTTCAACTCCACAGCAGACTCCCGAGGAAGTCCAGGTCTCAGGCATCCCCCTTCCCCTCAGCAGGGTACCTCCCTCCGCCATCCCCAGAGAGAGCAAAAAGCCAACTTTCCCTTCTTAAAGGACTCACGGGAAGGGAATAATGGAAATAATAACTTCACATGCTGAAGAAAACAGATAAAGTGTGAAGAAACCATTTATCAACATTTAAACCTCCACACATTATTTGTTCTTTTTTTAAAAGAACTTTGCTAAGAATCAGATTCATTAAGTCAAAGAATGTTAGAACACAAAGGAACCTGCAAAATTAAATCACGTTCTTATTATATAAAACAGGAGACCCAGAGAGGGTAAGTGACTTGTCCAAAGTCACAGAGCACTTGAATGCAGTCAGGGCTGATTTCCAGTCTGCAACTCAAAAGAGAAGCAGTGTTTCTCAGTGAAAGAACAGTGGTGTGAGTTTTAAAGATTTTATTCTATTCTTTATTACATGATTATTATAGGAAAAATTGGGACACATTTTAAATTACCTAGAATCCTACCACTTCACAATGATCATTGTTAGTATTTTTGCTGTATAATTTTCCAGACTTTTTAATGTATATGAATACTGGTAAATGTGTTTACTAAAATTGGATCACACTGTCTGTACATCTCTGTCATATAACTCCTAACAGATGCAAAACTAGTCCACTGAATAGATTAACTTCATCAGTTTAACCAGTCCCTTATTGATAGATAGATAGATAAGCTTTTTCGAATGTTAAACCCTTATAAAAGATGCTGCACTAACCATTCCTGTTCAGACATCTTTTGCTGAAGTGATTTCTACCTACTGATCAGTGTGAATTTTGTAGGGATGCAATGATGTAGACTAGGTTTGAACTCTGGCTCTAGAACTTACTGTGTGTCTTTACACAAATCACAACTTTTCTGCACTCTAGTTTCTTCATCTTCAAGTGGGAATAATCATACTGACAGCCTAGAGGTGTTAAAAGGATTAAATGAAATAATACATGTAAAATAGTTGGTTAATACCTAGCATGTAGCAAATCCTAAATAATATTAGTTATTATTATTACCACAATGCTGAAGAAAACTGGCTCTTCAAAATAATGCCCATGATTTTCTATTACTCTTTAAAAGAGACTAGCCAGAATTTTACAAAGAAGGTTTTAGATGCAAAACTTCAGTAGCTAAATTAATATTTCCTTTTTTCTAACTTAATCTATCGAGAAGAAAAGTAATAAATTTAAATCATGTGTGGTCTATTGAGCTAGTTACTATGTTCTATCTATATAACTTAATGCCAGTCAAAATTTAAAAGGCATAGCTTTTCATCAAACATTCTTGTCTTAGTCTGTTTTCTGTTGCCTATAATAGAATATCTAAAACTGCATAATTTATAAAGAAAAGGAATTTATTTCATATGGTTATGGAGGCTAAAAAGCCCAAGGTCAAGGGACTGCATCTGGTGAGGACCCTCTAGCTGGTGGGGATTCTCTGCAAACTTCCTAGACAGCACAGAGCATCACAGGGTGAGGGGGCTGAGCATCCTAGCTTGGGTCTCTCTTCCTCTTCTTATGAAGCCACCAGCCCCACTCCCATGATAACCCATTAATCTATTGACCCATTAATCCATGATGGATTAGTCCATTCATGAGGGCAGAGCCTTTATGACCCATCACCTCTTAAAAGCCCCAAGACCCCACCTCTCAATACCGCCACATTGGAGATTAAATTTCAACATGAGTTTTGGAGGGGGCAAATATTCAAACCATACTCATTTGTAAGTAAAAAATCAACTGTTTTGTGATAAAGTTGCTCACCTTTCTTTCCCCTTTGGAAAATGCTCAAAGCATGGCTTACCCCATAAAATCAGCAGAATATCTTTACAGTCATCTATGCAGCCTCCCGGTGCCTTCAAGCTATTCTCCACTGCTTTTCTGTTTTATCCATGGGCCCCCAGCTATTTCATATTCCTCAGAGGGGTGGGCAAGAGCACAGAAGCTGAAGTTTTCACCTCTGAGACTTTGCTTTTAAACTGAAAAGATATCCATTGTCACACTGGGATTCATTTCTATCTGAAGCTTTGGAAACACATCACGACTTTTACCAAAGCCTATACAGTGAATCTAATTTATGTGTCACCTTTATTTCACCAATAGTTGCTTTAAAAATAAGGGAACGCTCACCCCCTTTGAAAAGCTGGGTGGAAGGTTCAGTGTTGTATGGCTTATCTCGGAAGTCAGGGGTCAGTGGCCAAAATTCACGGTGACCAGAAGCATTCCAAAATGCTGCCAGTAACTCCATGCTTACTGTTTCTTCCTCTTCTGCTCTACTGAACATTGTGGACATAGACACTCAGGATTGTTGGGGTGGATGATACTGGTTAAATGAGTCCTTCTTGGACACAGCTTTGGTTGAATGTGAGCACCAAACACTGAGAAGTCCTTGTCTATAACTGATGTGCAGAATGACCCATACATTTTTTGGTTTGGGATTCTTTTTTTTTTTTTCTCTACTGTGTGTTATCCTTTTCTCTAATAGTGGCCAGTCACATTCTACCGGTCTGTATTTGTCTCACGGTTGTTGAAGTGGCTTTGCCAACTTAGCTAAGCTAGAAACATAGTTTCCTGGAATTGCCTTCCCAATGTGGTTCTGAGTTAGAGTGGACCAGGAGAAAAATTTGGGCAGGGCTTGGGAAGTGGGAGTGAAGCAATAGATACTATATTCTGAAGTTTGGTAGGACAGGCACTATTACCACTGGCATACACTGGCACTGATCAACTGGCACACCTCGTTGGTGTGGGGCAGCAACAGGACCTGCAGCAACTTCAACTCTGACAAGATCTCCTTCTTCAACTTCTCCAAGTCCTAAGTCAGGTGTGTGTGCACTTCCACGACTATGGATGCCAGCTCTTTCTTTAGGTTGGAGGCAATAAGAGACAGATGCAGGTTCCAGTAAGTCTTCATGGGATTTAGTTTGTCCTAGGGATTCAAGTTAATCCTTGCAGGTTCCAGTTTGTCCTTGCTTTCCCCCACACCACATACACCTCTTCTTCCCAACTGTGGGCCCTGAATATCTACAGTGACCTCAGGCTGCTATAAGTGCAGAGACAATAGCCTTCTATAGACTTCTTCCTCTGTGTAAGGTACATGGATGTTCTTTGGTCAAGGAATAGGCCAAGGTGGATATCCAGGCCTGCATGACTCAGTGAGTTTGGCATGCAGGCGCACACCTCCACTTGTTACATAACCTGTTTGTGTAAGTTTATACTTCGCTCTAAGCCACTATTGTCTGTAAAAGGTATAACTGCCCTGCTAACGTTCTACACGGGCTCTTGGGACTCTGGTTAGCTCAACATGGCTTAACATGGTGGGCACGCTGGTGCCCAGAGAAAGAGAGAGAGAGAGCCAAAGCTGTCCGTCTTGCAGATGGACAGGAGGGAGCCAGCACACAGCTTGGCTTGCTCATGCCCAGAGAGAAAAAGAGTTAAGCCGCTGACCCTGAAGGCAAGGAAGAGCCAGATGCACAGCTGTTTGTGGGAGCCACTGGCTCAAGCAGCTGCGACAGGGCAAACAGTGCGAGAGAGCTAGTGTGAGAAAGCTGTTAATAAAAGCTGCTGCTGAATAAAACCACATTCACCTGCCTTCAGCCCCGAGTGTTCTTTCTGCTCATCCACCAACTCCCTCTGGACTTCAGCATGGGCTGGACCCGGACCCCGGGACCTGACAATTGGTGATGAGAATGGGATGAGGTGAGTTGGCCCCAGTCCCTGAGGGCTCCCAGGTTGGCTTTGTGGCCACAGCATGGGCTGTGATACCCGGTGGCAGCTGTGCTGCGAAGATGGGCTCCAGTGGAAACATGGGAGGCGGTGGGTGGGTCTCCTGTGAGTATGGAGAAGGCACTGAAGCACCTGGAAGTGCACAGCACTGAGAAGAAGCATGCCTTTGCTGGCAGAGTCAGATGAGCGTTTGTAACTGTGCTGTGGGAAGTTCATGCCCAGTCCTTGTGGAACTCAGTGCAGTGAGGAGGAAGAACCTCCATGGCAGGCTTGCCCAGTGATCCACCACAAAATAGATCATGAGCAGCTACTGGGCCCCACGAGTAGGCCCAGAGACCCCCTGCTGTGGTGGAGCACCCTTCCTTTGGTGCCTGTGCCCCTGCTGAGTTGAGGGAGTTAAGCAAGTAATGTCGGCAGTCATGCACAGACTTAGTGCAAGCCATTTGGGAGAAGGACCTTGCTGCGCAACCCAGTCCTGCTCGAGCATTCCAGTTCAAAGAGTACCTGCTGCAGTTGGTGGAAGTGTAAAGCCTTTTCTGTTTGATAAGAGAACTGGCCGAGATGCCCAGCTTGGAGGGCACTGGACAACGGGAGCCACATTTGGACTTCGCAATCCACTGGTCCCTGAACCCGGATAAGTTTCCAGGCAGAGCTGCATTTATTGACAACTATGAAGACTGGTCAGTGAAAGTGAAACCTGTATCTCTGCATCTTGGCATCGACTGCTTGGCTCTCTGCTTATGTGCTGTGTATGTCTCTCCATCCATACCTGAAGACATTCTGGGGTAGATGTTTTGCATGGCTTGGCAGCTGTGCCATCTATCACAGACTTAATAGACCACTTGACAATGGAACTTGGCAGTGCCACTGTGTGGTGGACTTGGCTAATGCATTCTTGTCAATCGACAATGCTCCGGAGAGCCAGGAAGAGTTTGCCTTCATGGGACAGCGACAATGGACTTTCACAGTGTTGCTGCAGGGCTACTGTATAGCCCCACCATATGTTGTGGTTTTGTTAATAATGTTATGTTAACCTCTGATTCTCTTGCAGGTTTAAAAGTGGCAGTGTCCCTCTTGCCTGGGATTGGGGTGAAGAGGCTGAGACAGCCTTTCTGGGTAGTAAACCAGGGTGCTCATTTACACTGAATGTGCATGTAACCACAGATAATTTTGGCTAGGGCCTATAGCAGTGCATGGAGCACTTGGAAGCACCAGTGGGCTGTTAGTCCCAACTGTGGAAGGGAGCTGAGCTCCAGTGCTTACTAATAGAGAAGCAGTTATTAATAGTGGGATGGGTGCATTCATGGGTAATGACCCCCTGGACAGAGGCAGCACAGACATCAACTTTAGCGAAGTGGGGTACCGACTTGAAACAGTGAAGTATGCTAAGTAAGTACAAATCCCTTAGCAGCAAAGTTGCAAGAGGTCTTGGGACCTGTAGTCCTAATGCAAGATAAGGCCATGGGGCCTGAGGCACTCCTAAACCCTGAGACTTCATCATTAGGAAGGGCATCCCCTCATTCCTGATAGGGCATGGCACACAGCTAGGTCTAGCTGGGGTGCTACTGCTGCCTGGACTGCTGGTGCGGTCCAGCCTAGTACTAACACCATATGGTTTGAAACCAGGTGTGGGCAAAGCAGCTAATAAGCTAAACTCAGGGCAGTGTGAATGGTAATCACCAAGGATGTGACAACCTATGGTAATCTGCGCCAATAGCTGGGCAGTTTATCAAAGCTTATGTATGTAACGGGCTTGAGTGCCCAAAAGCTTGTGTATGTATTGGGCCTGCATGCCCAAAGCTTGTGTGTCAGGCTAATGTGTCAAGCCTGTGTATATATCAGGCCTGTGTGCCCAAAGTTTATATGTCAGGCCTGTGTGCAAAACTTGAGTATCAAACCTGTGTGCCCAAGACCTAAGTCTCCCTCAGCCTAGGGGGTGGAGCGTAAGGTACATGGATGTGCTTTGGTCAAGGAATAAGCCGAGGTGGATATCCAGGCCTGCATGACTCAGTGAGTTTGGCATGCAGGTGCACACCTCCGCTTGTTATATAACCTGTTTGTGTAAGTTCATACTTGGCTCTATACTTGGTATAAAGGTATATTTGCCCTGCTAATGCTGTACAGGGCTGTTGGGGCTCAGCTCGGCTCAACATGGGTTAACATGGTAGTGGGTGCGCTGGTGCCCAGAGAAAGAGAGAGAGCCAAAACTGTCAGTCTTGCAGATGGACAAGAGGGAGCCAGGACACAGCTTGGCTTGCTCATGCCCAGAGAGAAAAAGAGTTAAGCTGCTGACCCTGAAGGCAAGGGAGTACTGGCTGCACAGCTGTGTGTGGGAGCCGCTGGCTCAAGCAGCCAAGACAGGGTGGCCAGTGTGAGAGAGCCAGTGTGAGAAAGCTGTTCATAAAAGCTGCTGCTGGCCGGGCGTAGTGGCTCACGCCTGTAATCTCAGCACTTTGGGAGGCCGAGGCCAGCGGATCACGAGGTCAGGAGATCGAGACCATCCCGGCTAACAAGGTGAAACCCCGTCTCTACTAAAAATACAGAAAATTAGCCGGGCATGGTAGCAGGCGCCTGTAGTCCCAGCTACTCGGGAGGCTGAGGCAGGAGAATGGTGTGAACCTGGGAGGCGGAGCTTGCAGTGAGCCGAGATCGCGCTACTGCACTCCAGCCTGGGCGACAGACCGAGACTCCGTCTCAAAATAAAATAAAATAAAATAAAATAAAATAAAATAAAATAAAATAAAAAAAAGCTGCTGCTGAATAAAACCATATTCACCTGCCTACAGCCCCCCGAATGTTCTTTCTGCTCATCCACCCACTCCCTCCGGACTTCAGCATGGGTTGGACCCGGACCCCAGGAACTGACACCCTGCTCCCACAATTGCATATGGTCTGATTCCTGTAATCATCCCTTATTGCTTTTCACTCTGCTTCTCTGATCAAACTCTGCAACTATGTTCAAGTGATTCTTATTTTACATCCAAATTTGCAAATCAGACACAGGATTATAGACATTACAAAAAAATTCAATTTTGAAAAAAAAAGGAAGAGATTTGTATATGACACTTAAGTAACCCATCTATTACCCTCGCTTTCTTTTTGATGTCAAACTTCTTTAAATGGCACCCTAAGTTTATTGCAAAAGTATTTTTCTTCCTCCCATTTTCTCTGCAGTTCCTTGAATATGACTCCTGCTTTTAAAACACTATTTTAATTCATCAGAAACTTATAAAACATCAAATCCAGATCTTAGTCCACTTTATTTCTTTGTACTCTTCACACTGTTGACTACTCTCTCTTTTTTTCCTCATTAAATTTGGTTTCAATGGGTCTCAAATTTCTGTGACGGATTTTTGGTCAAGTTGTTTCCACTAAAAAGTGCTGATTTTAAAAACTAAATAACTTAAAACTACCAGATGCCAAAAAAAAAAAAAAAAGTTCACAAAACATTCTCCTTTCCTTCCAAAGGTTTTACAATGCATTGTTATCATTAACCAGTCTTTCACGACTAAACTTAAGTGGCCAGTTGAAACAAACAGTTCTGAGACCCTTCCACCACTGATTAAGACTCAGGCCAGGCACCGTGGCTCATGCCTGTACTCCCAACATTTTGGAAGGCTAAGGTGGGTAGATCACTTGAGCCCAGGAGTTTGAAACCAGCCTGGGCAATATAATGAGACCTAGCCAGGCATGGCGGCACATGTCTGTAGTTCCAGCTACTTGGGAGTCTAAGGCAGGAGGATTGCTTGAACCCAGGAGGCAGAGGTCGCAGTGAGCAGTGATTGTGCCACTACACTCCAGCCAGGGCAACAGAGTGAGAACCTGTCTCAAAACAAAAAACAAAAAGCAAAAAACAAAAACACCAGACAACAACAACAACAACAAAAAAGACTGGGGTGGCATGTATTAGGGATAATATTCATTTAGCTTTCTGAGCTTTCTGGACAGACTTGGTGACCTTGCCAGCTCTAGCCGCCTTCTTGTCCTCTGAACCCATGGCAACTGTCTGTCTCAGCGAATTTGGCATGCAGGTGCACACCTCCACTTGTTATATAACCTATATAACCTGTTGTATAAGTTCATACTTGGTTCTATCCTTGGTATAAAGGTATATCTGCCCGCAAAATGTCCCAGAAGAGAATAGTCAGGATAGTCAGAATATTCAGAGAAGCTCTCAACACACATGGGCTTGTTAGGAACTATATCAGTCGTGGCAGCACCACCAGATTTCAAGAATTTAGGGCCATGTTCTAGCTTCTTACCAGAATGGTCATCTTTTCTTTCTGCTCAGAACACTTGCAAGGAATTTGAGATGTGTGACCATCTAGTGCAGGGGCATAGCCAGCACTGATTTGGCCTAGATGGTTCAGGATAATCACCTGAGCAGTGAAGCCAGATGCTTCCATTGGTGGGTCATTTTTGCTGTCACCAGCAACATTGCCATGATGAACATCTTTGGCAGATGCGTTCTTTTTTTTTTCTTAGAAAGAATGTAATGCATGTTTTTAATCAGAACAACAGCAATAACAAAAGCTAAGTATGGATATGCCAATGTAGTGTTGAATCCAGCAATGGACACAAATAAAGAGCAAATGCTTGACAGAGACAGCTGTAAATAATCTATGTACCTCTTACATCCCCCCACTTCATAAAAAAGACATTCTCTTTGGAAATATGGTTACAAATGTAAATCACTGATTTCTTGCAAGACCACGATGATTCTGTAATAAATATCAAATTGTTCCATTTCAGATTTGTAAAAGGATTCTTTCAGATATGAAGACTTGGGAGCAACTGTGAAGCTGTCTTTATTCAGATGCTTTGAAATATAAAGTGGTGATCTTAAACCACCAAGAACTGTAACAACTTAGCCTGATGTTTATAACAACTTAGCCTTCTTTTCCTTTATATCCGATTTTATTAAGTGGGCAAACACCTTGTTCACATTGAGGCCCACATTGTCCTCAGGAAGAGATTCACTCAAAGCTTCATGGTGCATTTCAATAGACTTTACTTCAATTCTAACATTGACTGGAGCAAAGCTGACCACCATGCCAGGTTTGAGAACACCAGTCTCTGCTCGGCCCACAGGTACAGTACCAATACCAACAATCTTGTAGACATCCTGGAGACACAGACACAAGGGCTCATAAGTTGGATGAGTTGATGGTAGAATAAAGTCCAGAGCCTCAAGCAGCGTGGTTCCGCTGGCATTGCTATCTTTATAGGTGACTTTCCATTCCTAGAACCAAGGCATGTTACCACTTGGCTCCAGCATGTTGTCACCATGCCAACCAGAAATTGGCACACATGTTACTGTGTCAGGGTTGTAGCCAATTTTCTTAATGTAAGTGCTGATTTTCTTGTATCTCATCTGGTGGTAGGGTGACTAAGTGGAATCCATTTTGTTGACACCAACAAGTAGTTGTTTCACACCCAGTGTGTAAGCCAGAAGGGCATGCTCCTGGGTCTGCCCATTCTTGGAGATGCCAACTTCAAATTCACCAACACCAGGAGCAATGATCAAGAGAGCACAGTCAGCTTGAGATGTGCCTGTGGTCGTTTTTGTTTTGTTTTGTTTTGTTTTTTTGAGGCGGGGTCATGCTCTGTCCCCCAGGCCAGAGTGCAGTGGTACAATCTTGGCTCACTGCAACCTCCACCTCCCGGGTTCCAGTGATTCTCCTGCCTCAACCTCCCGAGTGGCTGGGATTACAGACGCATGCCACCACGCCCAGCTAATTTTTGTATTTTCAGTAAAGATGGGGTTTCACCATGTTGGCCAGGCTGGTCTCGAACTCTTGACCTCAAGTGATCCGCCCGCCTCGGCCTCCCAAAGTGCTGGGATTACAGGCGTGAGCCACTGTGCTCGGCCTGTAATAGTGTTTTTGATGAGGACTCTGTATCCTGGGGCATCAATGATAATCATGTAGTACTTGCTGGTCTCAAATTTCCACAGGGAAATATCAGTGGTGATACCATTCAGCTTTCAGTTTATCCAAGACTCAGGCATACTTGAAGGAGCCCTTTCCTATCTCAGCAGCCTTCTTCTCAATTTTTCAGTGGTTCTTTTGTTGATGCCACTGCATTTGTAGATCAGATGGCCAGTAGTAGTGGACTTGCCTGAATCTACATGTCCAATGATGACAATATTGATATGAGTTTTTCCTTTCCCATTTTGGTTTTTAGGGGTGGTTTTCAAGACAACCTATGTGTTGGCAGCAAACCTGTTGCAGAAAAGCTACTTTCTCTTTTCTGAATTTCTCTCTTCCCTTGGTTTCTATGACAAGCACTCTTTGGAATTTTCTCCTATCTCTCCAACTGCTGCTCCCTGTCTTAGTATGCTCACTTCTCTTCTACCCAATCGTCAAGGTGTAGGAGTTGGTTGCTCAAAGTCCAGTTCTTGGCACTCTTGAATTCTCACTCTACCCTCTCTACCTTTATGACCCTCTCCACTCTAAAGGATTCAACCACCATCCCTTCACACTCATGATTTATAGATCTATGCTTTTATCTCAGCTCTCTCTCCTGAATGCCAAGGTCATGATTCTTATAGTCCATTTAGTTGCAGATGACTCTCAAATTCAACAAGCACAAACTGACCTATTTATTTACCATGACATGTTCCATGTCCCCTAACTTGGATAATGGCATTACAATTCTTCAGTCACTCATTCTCAAAACTTCAGAGTTGGGGAGTGATGTCACCAAAGATGGAGTAGAAGCAATCTGGATTCACTCCCCCTGCCCACTGAAAACCAAAAACAACTATCCGGTGCCACAATTATCACCAGCAATATCCCAGAACTCAAAATCAAAGCTGTGACAATCCCTGAGGCCACAGAGAAGTAAAAAACTATGAGCTGAAAGTGAGAGAAATGGACTTCTCTATCCACAATGCCCCTCCCCCAAACTACTAGACACCACATGGAAAAATCCTCCGAGACTCATGGCTTCTACATTGGAAAAAGTGAGATCAAGGTGGAAAGCCAGCTTCCCCATCATCTTGGGTTCCTATGCAAGAAAGCTGTTCCTGCCTCAACTCACAGGAAGCATCGCAAGTGCCTCCACCTAAGGACAGGTGGAGACAAACCTTGGAGGTGGAGCTGCATGGCCCAGCACCAGAAACTCGGGGGCTGCTCTCCACTCTAGAAAAAGGGGACACCAAATCAGAGAGGTGGTTTAGCAGCACCACACTGTAGGAGGCACCCTGCAGGGAACCTCTGGGCATGAACCCGTAGCCAGCCTCCCCACACAGCTGAGGAGTCCCCTTTGGAATCTCCCCCTGTCTGTAATGGGCAGCACTTGGAGAACTACAGAAAACCTGTGTTTAGGGCGCCATCTAGTGCTCAAAGAAGGCAGCAATCTAGGGCTAAGGGAATCAACGGGCAAATCGCACAGAACCTCTAAACACACAAAACAACTCAGACAGGAAAGACTTGAAAAAATAACCAATTCTTTAATGCGAAGACATAGATCTACACACATAAGAAATAACAGCAAACAGTGAATAATGACCTCCCCAAATGGACAAAGCAAGGAACCACTGATCAACCCCAGTGAGAGAGCAACATGTGAGCTCTCAGATAGCAAAGTCACAGGAGTCAGATCAAGAATTCAAAATAGCAGTTTTGAAGATACTCAGCAATCTCCAAGTTAATACAGAAACGCAACTTAGAAATTTATCAGAGAAATTTAATGAAGAAATGGAAATAAGAAAAAATCAAACAGATACCTGGAACTGAGAAATACATTGGCTGAACTGAACAACTCATCACAGAGGTATCAACAGCAGAACTGATCAAGCAGAAGAAAGAAATAGTGAGCTCAAAGATAGTCTATTTGAAAATACACAGTCAGAGAAGAAAAAAAGAAAAAAGAAGGAAAAGGAATGAAGAATATCTACAAGAACTAGAAAATAACTTCAAAAGAGCAAATCTGAGTCATTGACCCTCAAGAGGAAATTGATAAAGAAAAGGGGGTCATTAGCTTATTCAAAGAAATAACAGAAAACTTTCCAAACCTAGAGAAAGATATAAATATCCAGATACAGGAAAGTCAAAGATTACCAAACAGATTAAACCCAAATAGGACTATACCAAAATATGTATTAAGCTCTCAGAGGTCAAGGACAAAGACAAGATCCTAAAAGCAGCAAGAGAAATAAAAGCAAATAACACACAAAGGACTTTGATTTGTCTGGCAACAGACTCTCAGCAGAAACGATACAGGACAGGAGAGAGTGAGACGACATATTCAAAGTGCTCAAGGCAAAAATTGAGAATAATATACCCAACAAAGCTATCCTTCAAACATGTAGGAGAGATAAAGACCCAGTATGAGTCCGTCAATACCCACTACCCAGGGAGGCAATTGATGGAATAACAAAAGCATCTGAATCGGCTTTATACACATGGGATTATAGTAAAATGGAAGTCCTCATGGAATACTCCTCTGTTACCCATGCACAAATCAAATGGGGAATACAGGCCAGTGCAGGATCTCCGGGTGGTAAACAAGGCCACTGTCGCTATCCATGCAACAGTACCCAACCCATACACAATGTTGGGACAGATTCCTGCTGATGCCACTTGGTTCACATGTCTGGACTTAAAGGATGCCTTCTTTTGTTTGAAGCTTGCTCCCCAAAGTCAGTGGGGGCAATCGCAATATACCTGGACAAGGCTGCCATAAGGGTTTAAGAATTCTACCATTTTGGAGGAGGCCTTGGCTACAGATCTTGAGGCTTTTGCGCCACCTAGTGACAATTATGTGCTATTACAACACATTGATGATTTCCTATTTGCTGCCCCCACGAGGGAGGAATCACTCCAAGGAACAGAGAGGCTTCTTCACCTGCTGTGTGAAGCTGGTTATAAAGTGTCCAAGGACAAGGCAAAAGTCTGTTTTCAGGAGGTAGGATATCTAGGATTCATGGTATCCCAAGGCCAGCGCAGGCTTAAGTGCACGCAAGGAGGCTGTATGTGCACTGCCCACCCCAGTTACCAGGCCAGGGAATTTCTAGGCGTGGCAGGATTCTGCCGAATCTGTATTCCAAACGTCTCCCTCATAGCAAGGCCCTTGTATGAGGCTATAAAAGGAAAGGAAAGAGAGCCCCTCCTATGGCAAAAGAAACAGGAAAAGGCCTTCAAGGATATAAAGGAAGCTCTCATCCAGGCCCCGGCACTAGGGTTGCCAAATGTAAAAAAGCCCTTTTTTTTGTATGTGGATGAATGTCAAGGAATGGCAGTTGGAGTCTTAACTCAGTTCTTGGGCTCTTGGCATCGGCCGGTAGCATACTTATCCAAAAGAGTGGACTTGGTGGCTTTAGGTTGGCCCCACTGCCTCAGGGCATTGGCAGCTACCGCAATCCTTATAGAAGATGCCAACAAGCTAGCCCTAGGTCAGAAGTTAATAGTTCAGTGCCACACGCCGTAGTCACCTTAATGGAGCAAAGAGGATATGGTTGGCTGTCCAACTCTAGAATGCTAAAGTATCAAGGGCTTCTATGTGAAAATCCCCAGATAACACTAGAGAATGTAAATACCTTGAACCCAGCTACCCTGCTGCCTGTGGAGGAACCCGATTGCAAGGATGCTGGGTTGCCTCACTCCTGGCAGGACCTTCCCCACTGTTGCATAAATATGGTGGACAAAGTGTTCCCGAGCCAGGAAGACCTCAGAGATTCCCCCTTGGAGAGCCCAGATGTTAAATACTTCACTGATGGTAGCAGTTTCATAACAGATGGGGTGAGATATGCAGGATATGCAGTAGTGACCCAACACTCACTGGTTGAGGCTCAAGCCTTACCTTCTGGGACTTCCGCTAAGAAGGCTGAATTAATAGCATTAACCAGAGCACTGTTATTGGCCAAGGGGAAGAAAGTAAACATATATACTGACTCAAAATATGCTTTTGCAACCCTGCACGCCCATGGGGGAATACACAAAGAGAGAGGACTTTTGACTACTGAAGGAAAAGAAATAAAAAATAAAGAGGAAATTTTGCAATTATTGGAAGCCGTATGGGCTCTGGAGAAGGTGGCTGTCATTCATTGCAAAGGACACCAAATCAGGAAAAGCTATGAGGTGCAGGGCAACAGAAAGGCAGACCAAGAGGCTCGGCAGGCAGCAATGAGCAAGGCTTCACCTGAAGAAAGAACTCTAGCAATGCCTCTCCTTATAGAGCCCCCTTTGCTGGAGGTACCCCCTTACTCTTCGAGTGAAAAAGCTTGTTTTGTTCTGGAAACAGGGAAATATATTAAAGGTGGATGGTGGCTGTTCTCTGATGGGAGACTAGACGTCCCAGAGACAATAGCCTCAAGGTTTGTGAAGCAGATCCATCAAAGAACACACACTGGAAACTAGAGACTTTGATAGGTCAACACTTCTATGTGCCACGGCTCTCTGCCATCACCCATGCTGTTTGCGAATAATGTCTATCCTGTGTCTGGAATAAGCCAAAACAAGGACCTATTCGACCCCCAGGAATTCAGGGAATGGGAGCTGTGCCTTGTGAGAACCTGCTTGTAGACTTTACCGAGTTGCCTTGAGCAGGAGGTTACCGGTATATGCTAGTGTTTCTTTGCACCTTCTCAGGGTGGGTTGAGGCCTTCCCCACCAGGACTGAAAAGGCACGAGAGGTGACAAAGGTGCTACTAAAAGACATCATACCAAGGTTTGGATTGCCTTTAACCCTAGGATCAGACAATGGTCCTGCATTTGTGGCAGAAGTAGTACTACAGCTGACTCAGCTTTTAAAGATCAAATGGAAACTGCACACAGCCTACTGACCACAGAGTTCAGGGAAGGCGGAATGGATGAACCAGACACTCAAACAGCTACTAAAAGAGTTTTGCCAGGAAACTCACTTACGATGGGATCAGGTCTTGCCCATGGTCCTCCTCCAGGTCAGGTGTACACTTACAGAACAAATTGGGTATTCACCCTATGAAATATTATTTGGAAGGCCACCCCCAATCATTAATCAAATTAGAGGGTAGTTAAAGGAGTTAGGAGAGCTAACCCTTAGAAGACAGATGCAGGCTTTAGGAGTGGCAATGCAGGAGGTGCAAGGCTGGGTAAGTGAAAGGATACCTTTAAGTCTAACAGACCCAGTGCATCCACATAAACCGGGGATTCTGTCTGGGTTAAAATGTGGAATCCAGGCTGGGCGTGGTGGCTCACACCTGTAATCCCAGCACTCTGGGAGGCCGGCGGGGGGGAGATCACGGGATCAGGAGAATGAGACCATCCTGGCTAACACGGTGAAACCCCGTCTCTACTAAAAATACGAAAACAAAAAATTAGCCAGGCATGGTGGTGGGTACCTGTAGTCCCAGCTACTTGGGAGGCTGAGGCAGGAGAATGGCATGAACCCGGGAGGCACAGCTTGCAGTGAGCCGATATTGCGCCACTGCACTCCAGCCTGGGCAACAGAGCAAGACTCCATCTCAAAAAAAAAAAAAGAAAAACAAGGTGGAATCCAACAACCCTGGGGCCCTTATAGGATGGGCTCCATATTGTGATCATGTCTACTCCCACTGCTGTTAAAGTTGCAGGTGTCACACCTTGGATTCACCATAGCTGGCTAAAACCAGCGGCAGCAGTGACTCCCCATGACGACCAGTGGACTAGCCAACAAGACCCAGATTGCCCCACCCGAACAGTCCTATGGCAAAACCCAACTACCGGTAAGAAGGACAACTGCCCTGCTCTGACCACACCAGAGGCTGGTCAGTCTACGCACAGGTGAAGCTTGAGAATCCTGCAAGCTCTGCTCTAATCACAGCCCGGAAGCTGACTAGTCTATGCACAGCCGAAGCTAAAAGGACCATCTCCGGGTAAGCAAATGTGGATACAATTTATAAGCCTAGCTATAATTCTGTCAATACTGGTTATTATGTTATGTTATTACTGCAAATGCTGCAAATGTCTATGCCCAGAGGAAGGTTTGCCATGCCCATGTGTAGTGTAAGCATGTTTCTATTATATACACTAATGTTCTTACCATTTCTGCCTATACTAAAAAAGGAGAAATCTCTAGAAAGATGCCCATACTGTGTACACACTACCTGGGTAAGAAACACCATAGTTAAAACTCTACTGTACCATACCTACTATGAATGTACAGGAACCAAGTTAGGAATCTGCACATACAACCAGACCACCTATTCATTCTGTGACCCAGGAAATAATCAGCTATATGTAGGTTATGACCCTAAACTCTTACCTTATGAATTCTGGTTTGAGGTACATATTAAATCAGAGGGAGAAAAAGAAGGAGAGCTTATAGCTCGAACCAAAGAAGCCCCTCCCTCCTATAAAAGGCGTAGTTCCTTGTACTTTGATGCCTGCCATGCCGCATATGTTCATAATCTTAAAAAAAAACAGAAGCAGCCTGCAATGGTTTAACACAAGAGAGGCTGAGCAGGAACAGCCCTAAACATCTGTATGGAGAACCACAAATCGGATGCCCGGACCGTAACATTCAGTGGTCTACGCTAACACAGCTCCAACTCTTATATTCAGGATGGACTGCTCTGCTAAGAAGTATGTCAGTCAAACTAAATTGTAAGACAAGGACATGCAATTCTTTAAATTTTACTATCTTAAAGCCAGAGCTACCTTTTTGGTCTACAGGGCAGGCAGCACTATTATGAGTTGATAGACAAGAAGCAGGCCTTGGAGTTCCACTACTGATTGTCAAAAAGACTAGAAGGACTCAAATGTGTCCAATCCCCCAATTCTGGGTCCATAAGTCATTCTATAAGCATTTTGATCAGCCAGTGCCTGAGCTTCCCCCATCACCCAAAAACATATTTGCTCAACTAGCTGAAAACATAACTGGCAGCTTAGGAATTTCCTCATGCTATGTATGTGGAGGAACTAATATGGGTGACCAGTGGCCATGGGAGGCAAAGGAATTAATGCCACAAGGTAACTTCACTTTGCCTAACCCTGCCAGTGAACCAACAGCCTCAGCCAGTGTTTGGTTGTTAAAAACCTCCGTAATTAAAAAGTACTGTATCACCCGATGGGGAAAGGCTTTCACAGAGGCAGCAGGAGAAACAACCTGCCTAGGGCAACAGCATTATGATGAGACTAAAAACAAAACTCTATGGAGAAATGCCCAGAATGACTCCTACTTACCAGGTCCAAACCCTTTCTCTTGATTCTCTACTCTAAGCCACACTTGGAATCAGCTAGAGGCTCCAAATGCTTGGAAGGCATCCTCTGGCCTATAATGGGTCTGTGGAGCATGGGTATATCAGCAACTGCCGGCTAAATGGACAGGGGCATGTGTGTTAGGAACAATCAAGCCATCCTTCTTTCTAATTCCTCTAAAGCAAGAGGAACTCTTAGGATATCCAGTTTATGATGAAAATAAAAGAAGAACTAGAAGAAGCATAATCACAAAAATAGACACAAATGTCAAAAAGATGTGGACATAGGAGACTGAAAAGATAATGAATGGTCTCCTGAAAGAATCATTAAATATTATAAGCCAGCTATCTGGGTGCAAGACGGTTCATGGGGATATTGCACCCCAATCTATATGCTCAACTGCATCATAAGGTTGTAGGTAGTCCTTGAAATTGTAACCAATGAAACACCAAGGGCACTAGGTTTATTGGCAATACAAGCAACACAAATAAGAAATGCTATACATCAAAATAGATTAGCTTTGGATTACCTCTTAGCCTCAGAAGGAGGAGTATGTAGAAAATTTAATTTAACCAACTGTTGCCTAGAAATCGATGATAATGGCCAAGCTATTATGGAAATCACAGCTAGAATGCGCGAGTTGGCCCATGTTCTAGTTCAGACTTGATCCGGGTGGTCCCTGGATTCCTTGTTTGGAGGATGGTTCTCAGCCTTTGGAGGATTCAAAACCCTCATTGGTAGGTTCTTGCTTATTCTTGGCAACTGCCTCATCCTCCCTTGCCTTTTACGCCTGCTTATTAGGAGTATTCAGTCAACTATAGAGGCAATAGTAACCCGACACACTACCGCACAGTTGATGGCATTAACCAAATATCAGCCACTGCCAGTAGAAGCAGCTCAGCTCCGCAAAGAGGTGGCAAGTAGTGGTGCTTTCTATTAACACCTTTGTTATAAAAAGCACCAAAGGGGGAAATGGAAATAGGAATTAAAAGAAATTAAAGAATATGTAAGCAGAAACTCAGTTGTATGTAAGAAAACCCAATTCCCCTGAGAAAGAGAAAGAGTTGGAGTCCTTTAAAAATTAACTGCCTGTTTTTCTGTGGCTAGTGAGCCTTATCTCTCCTCCTTTCCCAGGCATTGTGAAGACCCTGTTTCCCTAGCTGTGCAGCTGCAAGTTCACTAGACGGATAAACTCAAGTCATAAAACATGCTTTTCCTTGAAAAGTAAGAAATGATGTAATGCATGTCTCAATTAATTGAATAACTGTCTCTGTTTCTCACTTCTGCAATATGCTTCCCCCTGCCCCACGAAATGCTTAAAAAGTAACTTAACTCTTTGTTCAGGGCTCAGTTCTTTGGATGTTAATCTTACTGGGCCAGTGCACCTAAATAATAAATATCCTCCTGAACCCCATCAGTCTCTCTGATTCCTTATCGATCCCACTACACTATGAGAACCTACATCTCAATGGTCAGGCATTGATCAGACATTGTGGCAATCCCCACATTTCTTGCCACAGGGCCCTGTCAACACAGCAGCCAACAAAGGTTTACTGAGTGAAGTACATATAGGTACAAAAAGACTTATAGAACCATTATTTTCACAATAAAACATCTTGCCCCTGTTGCCCACTGCCAGAGAATAGCCATCATCTCTCTTCTTTCAAGGACCCTTGTAAATAAACACATACAAACTGACAGAAGCAGGAAATGTGAGGCAGCATGTTTAATCATCTCCATCTATTCGGAAACCCCATGAGATAGTTATCATTGTTATTCCCATTTTACAGATGAGAAAACTAACACAAACGGAGAGTGATCAAGTGAGATTAGCCAGCTAGCAACAGGAAGCAAAGCAAAATTTCAGATTCCAGCAGTTTAGCTCCAGGAAGAGCCAGCCTGAGGAGGAGACATCTTAGTTAAAATCAGAAAGAGGCTGTTAGATCGTCATCCCTTCCCATCTCTTTGAACGTGAATTGGTCAAATATTTTCCAGCTGTTTTCTTACCCATCCTCTGGGAACATGAGGTATGATGCGTGCACTCATCCATTAGGATCAGTCGTTGGGGTGACCGGAACCCACAGTACATGTAGGGGCCCACAAACTAGTTTAATTTCTTATATAAAATAAGGTTGATGAAAAGGGTCATTGTGCAAGCAAAAATAGAATGAGCCACTCAAACGATGGAGGATAGGTTCTATGGTTAAAACCTACTCTCTATATTCAGGACATTAACAAGTCCTGCAGTATCTACAAAACACTTCTTAAAGGAAGAATCTTAGAGCACTCAATCTGTCCTGGCTGTGTTTATTTGACAATAAATAAAATGTATTTATTCCTAAACAAGAGCTCAGAAAGATATCTGTAGAAAAGGGCAGGAGTAGAGGAAAAGAGGGCTATGCAGCAGCAGGAAAGAAGGGAAATCACTGCAGGTCCACAGCACCAGCTCAGCACAGAAGGTAAGTGCGCATTTGTAATGGGTCTGTAGCCAGAGACATAGCAGAAGCTGCGCTATCCACAGTCACAACCAAAGGCAAAGGAAGGATGCCCTGCAATTTTAGAAATCTTGGCTGCAGCTGGGAACGGTGGCTCACGCCTGTAATCCCAGCACTTTGGGAGGCCGAGGTGGGTGGATCACTTGGGGCCAGCAGTTCCAGACCAGCCCTGCAAACATGGTGAAACCGTGTCTCTACTAAAAATACAATAATTACCCAGGTGTGCTGGTGCGCACCTGTAGTTCCAGGTACTCGGGAGGCTGAGGCACTCCTGAGTACCTGCACAATACATGCAAACACCCACCCCATCCTACTCCCCGGCCCCCCCGCCCTACTCCCCCCCTCCACCCTACGCCCCCCCGCCCTACTCCCTCCCCCGCCCTACTCCCCCCCCCGTCCTACTGCCCCCACTCCAACACGTGCTCTCCCGTGCCCAAGGCAAGGCCAAGCCCCTGAGGCATGCGCACCTCAGCAGGCCCAACCCACAGCAAATAGTGGGAAGAGGAAAGGCAAGAGAGGAGGTCTGTAAGTGGATACACTGTTACTGAATCTAGGTACCCAGAAGATGGAGGCTGTAGTGAGCCCAGATAGTGCCACTGCATTCCAGAGACAGAGCAAGACTGTCTCAAAAAAAAAAAAAAAAGAAAAGAAAAGAAAAGAAAAGCAATCTCGGATGCTCTAAGCATTGTGCATGTTTCCACCCTTGCACTTTGATGTGGATTCATTACTAAGAATTAATAGTGGACTTTCTCAAGGAGTGTGCTGCATTTTTACATAGTGCATTTGCGCAGCCGACAAGCTTTGCAAATCCAGGCCCAAGCTCCTGTTCCTGGAGACCTAGGAAGCATGGAGCTAGTGCAAAATCTCCCTTATCGCCATAAAATGGGCTTGCACAATTCAGCACAGCAGCTTCCCCAAGTTCCACACTCACGCATGCCTGTCTACAGGACAACGCATGCAAGCACCCACCCCATCCTACTCCCCCTCCCAAGCCCTACTCCCCCCTCCCCCACACCCTACTACACCACTTACCCCTCCCCCCCCACACCACCAACGCGTGCTCCCCCTCTCCGGGGCAAGGCCAAGCCCCTGAGGCATGCGCACCTCAGCAGGCCCAACCCACAGCAAATAGCGGGAAGCAGAAAAGCAAGAGAGGAGGTCCCTAAGTGGATACACTGTTGCTGAGTCTAGACACCGGAAGAACCTTCCAGGCGGCGACTCACAGTTCTAGCACTGCCTAGGAGATCGTGGTGGCCCCAGCTCAGAACCTGCAGAAGTGCACAGCTCCATCCACACCACTCAGGGTATGGAGCCTCCGGACCAGTGTAGCCAGTATATCACCAGCTTGCTCAGCCCTGGAGTCGACGAGGAGAAAGAACTACAGGGTCAGTACCTTGATGGGACACATGCTTTTGCGAACTCAGGAAACCAAGGTTCTCTGGGAGAGGCGAGTGGACTGGATGATGCCCCTGCACTACCACTGCTCTCAGAGTGTAGCCCCTCACCACCTCCTTCCAACACCCTCAGGACCAATGCCTTGATCTTTCTCTTGGGGTTTCTCCTTTTCCAGATATGAATGCTATGGTGCTGTCGCTTACTGAAGAGGCCGAAGAGGAGGAAGAGGATGCACAGCCTGAGCCTGAGCAAGGCACAGCAGCAGGAGAAAAGTTAAAGTCGGCAGGAGCCCAAGGCGGAGAAGAAAAAGATGGCGGCGGCGCAGAAGTTCCTGGCCACCTATGGGAAGGAAACCTCGAGGGCACCAGCCGCAGCGATGGCAACGTTGAGGACAGCGACCAGAGCGAGAAGGAACCTGGGCAGCAGGATTCGCGCCCACAGGGCGCCGTCGGGGGGCTGGAGCCTGGCAACGCCTTCACCCCATTGCAGCTGCAGGAGCTGGAGCGCATTTTCCAATGCGAGCAGTTCCCCAGTGAGTTCCTGCGGTAAGCCCATTGCTCTGGTTGGCGCGCGGTTTGCAGGGAGGCGGCGTTTGGCTTTCCCACAGTCCCTCTCCTACCCTCTCCCCTCCTGAACCAAAACCCATCTGGGGCCTGGTGTTGCTGCCGTCCCCTCCCCGCAGACCCCTGGCACCTAGTGGGTTCTGTAGTGGGGCTATGCCTATTAGGCATCATGCAGAATTTAAATGAACCAAGTTGAGCAACGTTGGGCTGAGGTCAGTTATGATAAATAACTCCTATCCCAGGCGAGGCAGAAATAAAGATGAGGCGATTAAGATTCTGTACAGCAAGTGCAGGGTCGCATTCTGACCTTATTTAAAATTCTGAGAAGTCCGTCGTTCGTCTGGGTTTCCTTTGGTGTTAATTTTTCTAAGTTTCAAATAGTAAGTTAGAATGTCATTTATATTGATTAACGATTTTTTTTGTTATGGGGGGGTTATTTTTTTATTTTTTGGAGAAAGAGTCTCGCTGGGACACCCAGGCTGGAGTGCAATGGTGCGATCTCGGCTCACTGCAACCTCTGCCTCCCAGGTTCAAGAGATTATCCTACCTCAGCCTCCCAAGTAGCTGGGATTACAGGCGCCAGCCACCACGCCCAGCTAATTATTGAATTTTTAGTAGAGACGGGGTTTCGCCATATTGGCCAGGCTGGTCTCGAACTCCTGACCTCAAGTGATCCTCCTGCCTCGGCCTCCCAAAGTGCTGGCGTTACAGGCGTGAGCCACCGCCCTGATTTTTTTTTTTTTGGCATCTCCTTTATTTGTGGCATGAGAGAAATGTTCCTAATGTGAGGCTCAGCTGGGTGTTACAGAACAGCCTACTGGGTGTGGGGAGTTGGTAGAATAAAAAATTAAACACGGCCGGGCGCGGTGGCTCACGCCTGTAATCCCAGCACTTTGGGAGGCCGAGGCGGGCGGATCACGAGGTCAGGAGATCGAGACCATCCTGGCTAACACGGTGAAACCCCGTCTCTACTAAAAATACAAAAAATTAGCCGGGCGTGGTAGCGGGCGCCTGTAGTCCCAGCTACTCGGGAGGCTGAGGCAGGAGAATGGCGTGAACCCGGGAGGCGGAGCTTGCAGTGAGCCGAGATCGCGCCACTGCACTCCAGCCTGGGCGACAGAGCGAGACTCCGTCTCAAAAAAAAAAAAAAAAATTAAACACAAGAATGAAACGACACCCACAACTCCAAATGCTGAACACGTGTGGTTTCTTCCATAGAGGGTGGCTGGCAAGAAGCATGAATGTGACTGAACTCGCAGTGCAGGTCAGTAAACCGAAAAAGCAATCGGGCAGGGGAGCCATTCTAAAACCCGCTTCAGGGCTTGGACACACTTTGACCCAGACATTGCCATCTTGGTGTTTTTGTGGCCTTTTTCATGTATAGGCAATGAGGTCTGAACTTTGGGATCTTTGTGGCTGGAAAATGCGGTAAGGAAAGCTCAGCTTGTGGAAATTTCCCATTACCAGAGGGAACATGACAATCCACGGAAAAAAAAATGAGTACTGAACTGTTTCCTTTATTCCTTGTGTATAAAATATATTATACACTTGAATAAATTACAAATATATAAATATATGTATTCCAAATTACAAATATATATAATATATAACAGTATAAATGAAATATAGCATAATATATAAGATTGAATTCCTAGCACTGGTATCCTTTAGGTAGCACTTCCATGTGGAGGCATCCTGGGGTTTTCTGACATGGGGATTATTCGAACTAATGCTCCAAAGAGCTCCATTAAACTAAATTATTTAATATATTTAAAACCAAGCGTAAACTCTTTGGTTAAGAATTTATAAATGTTTAGGCATTGGGGTAAAGGAATAATTCCCAACCAGAACGTATGTTTCCTTAAGCTGAGACTGATGGCGGGGGATAGCATAAAGTTCAAGTGCCTGGCCCTCCTACTATTGTTTTTAAGTATTTGGTGAAGCCTTGTAGAGAGTGGCAGCTCTAAATTTTAATTTTCTGGAATACTTTGATATGGCAGGCTGAAAACATTGCTGACATAGTTGGTTTTGCATTATGGTAGAGATAGCGAAAAGGCTTGCAACCTTTGCAAGTTTATCTAGAAACCAAAACAAACTACAAGATCAATTTTTCATAAATTTCCACCAACCTAAGGATGGAAGTGTTAGGCAAGAATTGTATACAGTCACACTCATGGCTTGGGGAAGCTGCGCCCATTCAACTTTTGAAACTATCAAATGCATCAGTGAATATTTTCTTGATCAATTTCTAGCATTTAAGAGATTTTTTGTTTCTTCCAGTTTGTTGTACTAATAGGAAGAGATGTGTTTTGTGGAATGTGTTGATAGTGGGGGATGGCTGTCAGGTCAGGCTAGACTCTTACCTGTGGTAATTTGAAATACCTTTTTATTTATTTGCTCAGGCTGTGATAATAAATTTGTAGGTCAGTGGATCCAAAGGAGTATTTGCAAAAAAGGAAGAAAAGAAAGAAAAATCGGGATGACCTTAATAGCTTTTCTGCAGAGCTCATGTGTGTGAGTGCAGTGAGGGAGCTATGCTGCGGTTCTGTCAATGGTGGCATGCAGAAAAGCAGCCTGACAAAATGGGGCACTGAGTGTTGGCATCCTGTTGCCCTCCATTTTCTCAGGCAGGCAATGCCAATTTGGGGGAGATGCAATATTGACGTTTTGGTGAATTGCCTTTCCCCTCCCTGGGTTTACATAGCATTCACTCAATGCAGTTCTGAAGGCAAAAGGACCACTCTCACTCAGCAAATAAGGAAAAAGGCATGATGTTCTCATCTATTGCCAAACATTTCAGCATGAATATCTCCAAAAATTTTTAATAGATGTTTCCCCCCTCTGTTTTGTAAAGATAGTAAGGGCTGTTTTATGAAACCAATACTGACAATAGGGACCTAATGTTGTCCCATAGCACATTTGGCCCACTTTTGGCATTGCTTA
Source organism: Pan troglodytes (assembly GCF_028858775.2). Classification (NCBI taxonomy): domain Eukaryota; kingdom Metazoa; phylum Chordata; class Mammalia; order Primates; family Hominidae; genus Pan; species Pan troglodytes. Next base: position 117,773,963 of record NC_072421.2, read on the forward strand.
TGTTTATGAACCTTTGACCACAGGTACATTGGAATTGTCTCTAAACAAGCACTATTACGGTAGGCTTAAAATTTAGACTATGTATTCATGAGGGAGAAGGACTCCAAATAGTAAGATGGGAGAAGGAAATGGGGCATCAAACAGGGAGAAGAGTCCCTTTGTCCCATAAAATTTGCAGTTTGGGAACTTCCAGAAGGATCAAAATACAATGGAAATGTCATTAACTAGAAGCTTGGGGGATAGTGTTGTTTAATTGACAGGTTTTATTTTTTGGTCTTTTAACAATTGGCAGGTGTTTAGGGAGTAGTGTTTTTTGATACCTCCTCCACATTACCACTGAACATGTTCAGAGTTGCCTATTTGGACACTCCCGCTTTGGGAATGCTGATGAGATTGGGATCTTCTGCTTGAGTAGTGAGGCTAGATGGCTGAAGGCGTCCCATGGAACTGGGCAACCAAGTCTCTGTCCCATATCCCAGGACTATAGGGAGAACAAAGTGAGCTGACCTTGTCCTTAGCCCAGGAAGATTTGGAGGGAGGGATGAGTTGGAGCATGCAGAATTAGCAATGCTTCCTTTCTCTCAAACTCTCAACTGGGCAAAGCTTTTTGAGAATTTTTGTGAATTTGGACGACATTTGAGTCCTCCTTCCACAAAGCTTCAAGCTGAAGTGTGAAGAGTGTCCAGGGCTTCAGATACCCTCATTTCCCAGCAAGACAATCCACAAACTCCCTGGGCCCCCTATAACGAGACTTGCCTTGCAATATACCATCTTTTTAATTCTCAAGGAGTTTCAGAAGATGAATGACCCCTTAGAATTTCTTGAAGGAAAGAAAACTTGTTTTAAAATACAATGTACTCTTATCGATTTTTTACTTTACACTGAAGATGGGCTTTTCAAAACGGGGGCCTCATCTTCTTGGTATGACTTTAAAAGGCACCCCCGCCTTTTTTTCCAAGCTCAGCTTCCCCCATGACCAGGGTGACAGTGGCCTAGTAAGTAGGAGTTGGTGGGCAGCTGGGTAGCTGATGGTCAAGTATCTGCAAGCAGACATGCCACACATAGCAATACCAGCAGGGATCGAGTCCCACTCATCGGCTACACCTGCACCCAAGAGTGGAAAAAGTAATATTACAGATAAAAGGAGAGAGACAAAGAAATAAGCCAAGCCAGAGCGTACGTAGCACATACTTGGAGCTCACTAGGGGAAAGGTGTGGTGTTCACCTTTCTAAGATATTTTAGTAGTAAGGAAGTAGCTTGTCTTGATACACCTGAAAAGGTTAAGGACATAGAGAGTTGCTTGTTGTGTTTTTTTCCATGATGAAATTAAATGCTCAGTATACTAAACCTGTTTCTTTTTTCCTCTGATTGAAGATTTGGTTTGAGAATAGAAGAGCCAAATGGGAGAGACATCAGAGGGCATCAATGGCAAGAAACATGCTGCCCTTCATGGCAGTGGGCCAGCCTGTCATGGTAACCGCAGCTGAGGCCATAATGGCACCCTTGTTCATCAGCGGGATGAGAGATGGTTACTTCTGGGGCCACAGCCATTCCAGCAGCCTGTGTTTCCCCATGCCACCCTTTCCTCCTCCGTCCTTGCCCCTTCCACCCATGCTTCTTCCACCTATGCCACCCGCTGGCCAGGCTGAATTTGGCCCATTCCCTTTTGTTATCGTGCCTTCTTTCACATTCCCCAATGTCTAAGGGATAGCCTCTGTGCCACTTTTTGCCAGAGTGTCTTTGAGCCAGATTCATATTTTGCATAGCACCCCATCAAAAGTAGTTCATCGAATGTCTATTACATGTTTTAAAGAAAAGTACATCATTGACCCATTTTTAGGGCACCTTTAAAAATGTTTCTATAAATATGTGAAGGGTATGTACATTTGTTTTGTGTGTCACATGGGGTCAGTAAGTTCTCAATAAAAATTGTTAAGAAATGCCGTTCAAACCGAATGTCACGGACTCTCGTCTCATGCAGTAATCCTGAGTCACCATCTGGGGGCTGTGCATGTCACAGAATTTTCCCATGTGCCCATGGCAGGCTTACACCGACCCACACATTCTCTTCCACCCCCACCCCCAACACCCCATACTCATCTCCTCTCTGCCCCCATTGATACCAGGTACATGTGCAGGATGGGGTGGTGTGAGTCCCTAATGAGAGAATAGTGTGTTTCAAGTTACTGCCAGGGTGGAAAACAGCAAAACCAAAATGGTATCGGGAAGGAAGCCATGCCCACTCTTAAAAATTCATTAAGTTTTTTCTTGCTATGGAAGACTTCTTTAAAGTAATTTTCTTTTAAAAGTGTAAATGTAAATAATGCCATGAAATTATACACTTATTTAATGGCTAAAATGGCAAATTTTTATATGGTTTACCACAACAAAAGAAAAGAAAAAATATACCAAAAAGTTTTTAAAAAGTGATCATGAACATTGTGGTCATCCTGTGAAGTGACTGCAACGCCTGCAGATAAGGAGTCATGGTTACAACAATATTTTCTCTGAAAATTATTGGATGGCCAGTTTCATAATGATTATGTTTTCAGCCTGAAGGAAAATTCCATTTTCTTGGGTGAGCATGAACTTTCTGTCAGGCTGTCTGCTGCTTTTCATTCCCCACTTCTCTCTTCACAATTGTGGGTGTCAAGCTTCAGCCACGCAATTGCATTTGGTGTGAGGGTTTTGCAAGGAGAAGGAGGTTTATTCATACCCCTGAAGCCACAAGCCTTGGTGGGAATAAGGAAAGTCCATGAATTCACTATGCATTAATGCATGCCTCTTGGCCAAGTGGATTCTTTTTTCTTCTCCGATTGAGATTTTCCTTTTTTTTTTTTTTTTTTTTTGCTCTTGTTCTCATTGTATTGTGCTTTGTATAATTATTTACAGTAAGTCGCGCATGTCAGTGTACATTCCGTCTGGAAATTGTTTCCATTTGGTACATTTTGTGCCAGTCGGTCTATTCCTGCTCATTATTTTGTTTTTTCTACATTCAGACTGAAACATTTGGTAGCCTAGAGATACTCAGAAATAGGCAAAGAAAGGTAAAAGGGGAGGAGGGGAGATTGAAGTCATACTTCCATTATCCCTCCCCGTGGTTATCAGATTCATAAAATTTTTACACCATCAAAAGACATTTTTAGCCATATATGTTTCCTTTATGTAGAAAATGAGATCTCCTATACTCAGTTGGCATTTGTTTTCATGTATCTGATAAGTACCTGTTAGAATTATAGGTCAAGATGTTGTCTAGCTCTGGTAACCTAGATTCTGAACTTCAAAGCAGAGTTCTTGTACCTTAAGAAATTCAAATTCATAGAATTATAGTTAGGATGTCATTTACTGACCTTGAACAACACATTGTTTAGGTAGCATACAATGGGACTAGTTCAAGGGGCTGGGTGGAGAACAAGTTACAATTTTTTCTGATGGAGAACATTACTGGAGACAGTACCCTTTAAAACTTTCATTCCCTTTTTATTAGCAGCTAACGTCTTGTATGCCTTTACCATGTGACAAGCAATAAAATAATTTCCTTGGATGATTTTGTTTGATGCTCAAATGAATCCTAATAGTGAGGTTCTAGCATCTTCATTGAAAGAAGAGGAAACTTATCCACGGTGCAAAGCTAATCAGAGGAACAGGATCTGAAGCCAAGTTTGTCTGCCTCCAGAGCCCATGCTTTGTCAAGTTTAATTCAGCGGTGGTGCACTGGGATGCCACAGTTAGGGCAATCTGGCTTCCAATCCCAGATGCACCACTTCCCAGCTGTTTCCCCCTGGGCATTTTACTTAAGCTCTGTAGTATCATTATTATTCTCTATAAGATGATAATATTGTATCACAGAATTGATGAGAGGAATAAATAACATATGTAAGTGGCCTTCCACAATGCCCGGCCAGAGTAAGCACACAGAAATGTTTTCTACTATTATTCTATATTATCTCCTATCATCATATTATTATAACCTGTTGTTCCACCTTTCCTATGTGGTATAACAGAAAGAGATCTGATTAAAAATAAGGTGGTCTGGGTTCTTGCTGCAGCTCTACGCTGTCTTTGTTACCTTGAATGAGTCGCTTAACGTACTATATCTCTGTTGTCTCATGTGTTAGGCCATTCTTGTTTTGCTATAAGGAAATGCCTGAGGCTGAGTAATTTATAAAGAAAAGAGGTTTAGTTGGCTCACAGTTCTGCAGGCTTAACAGGAAGTGTGATGCTGGCATCTGCTTCTGGTGAGGACCTCAGGAAGCTTACAGTCATGGTGGAAGACAGACTGGGAGCAGGCATCTCACATGGTGAGAGCAGGAGCGAGAGAGTGGGTGTGGGAGGTGCCACACACTTTTAAACAACCAGATCTTGTGATAACTCGCTCACTATTGCAAGGACAGCATCAAGCCATGAGGTTTCCACCCCCATGACCCAAACACGTCCCAACAGGCCTCACCTCCAACATTGGGGAAAATAAGGATGACATTTCAACATGAGATTTGGGCAGAGACAAATATCCCAACCATATCATCTCACCTATGGAATCATGACAGTAATAGCATGACTCATGTATTTGGAGTAGGTTTAGTGGTAAAAGTTTATCAGGCATATTTCAAAAAATCAGAAAAAATAGGAATGAATGCCTTATGAAAAAAATCATTTCACGCATTGTTTTCTAGAGTGTGGGGAGTACCATTCATGTTTATGTGCATGCTCGACCCCATTTTCCCAGATCAACAATTACTGTTTGTCCCTTCTTGACAGAGAAAAGGAATCAAATGAAGTGAATAATATGGAGAGGAATTTTTTAAAGTGAGCAGAGTGGATATTTTTAAAGGCTTTTCCATGTTTTCGCTATGGTAGTGATACTGTGGCTGTCTGTATAAAAAGGGTGTATCATTTAAACATGCCCTGAAATGGTTAATGACGAAATTTTTGTGATGTCTCGATGTGCTTCCAAATAATCCCAGGTTGGGTGCAGGGATGTTGGAGAAATCAGCAAGGCTACTGATGAAACAAGACTGGATATTAATAATTGTTGAATGTGGGTGGTGGCTATATGAGTGTTCATCTTATGTTTCTTTTATATATTTTGGACATTTCCTATAATTTTTAAAAAAATAGTAAGGGTCGAAAACCTAGCTGCTAACAGGGCCAGGAAGCTAACATAAATGAAGAAAACAAGCAGAGTGGGGACTGGTAAACTGGGAAAGGATATGTCTCCCCCAAAGGGAATGGCCACTACTCTGCTTCAGCCTAATTTTTCTGGTCAGGACTTTGGGGTCCAGATCTGGCAGATTTTCCAGTTTGTAAAGATTGGCCAGAAATAAGTGTTTACATGAAACCTTCTGATCCTTAGATCTGAGCAATCAATTCAAATATGTTTTATTTAAAATTACACTGGTCATCCGAAACAGATCTGCAGACCAGATATAGGATGATGCAGCTTCCAATTTGCAACCTGTACTTGAGAAGGTAACTTTAGGCAAATTCAAAACCGTGGAGCAATAGAATATGATTGAAAGCAACTCTAAAGCCAGCAATCCTAGGATGCCATCATTCCACCTTATTTTTTTCTCATTATAAGTCCTGTTCTCATGTGATAAAAGAAAAACTTCAGCCAAATTAAATTTAAAGGAGTTTAATTGAGCAATGGACGATTTGCAAATCGGGCAGCCCCCAGAATGACAGCAGATTCACAGAGACTCCAGTGCAGCCAGGTGGTGGGAGAGTTATAGACAAAAAAGGGAAACTACATACAGAAATCAGAAGTGAGATAGAGAATGGCTGGATTGGTTACAGCTCGACGTTTGCCTTATTTGACATTTTCATTTTACCAATAATTTTTAAAACTGTCTTTATTTCCCAAAAATTACTTAAGACACATGAACTAAAAGGCATTACACTTTTTACTTTTCTGACAAAATATGTTATTTAAGCTTTTATTATTTTTAAACCAATTAGTGAAAGCTCTTTTATATATAAACATCAAACACATAATACATATAAATCCATAGACAGAAGTTAAAGGACTCATTTTCCAAGCCAGGAATTGAACCCTGAACCCAGGCTGCCATTGTGAAGAGAAAGCATGGCCACATGGTTACAAGGTCAAGCTCCCAAGGACATACAAGACAAGAGGGAAACCTTATCCAGTTTTGTTTTGTTTTTGTTTTTTGTTTTTGTTTTTCAGGGACCTGCAGCAGAGCTTATAAGTGATCAGTTTGCTTGGCTGTCTTGAACAGCGGGCTTACAGGTGTCCTAAGCCTGTATTCTATCCTAAGGTACCCCTCATTAATTACAGAAAATATGGAAAGACACACAAAGCATACCAAATTTGCTACAGCTTAAGACTAGCCTTACAAGTGCTTTTTCTGATCAATTTAAACTTTACAGGAGAGTAGCAGTGATTTTTACCATTTATTCAACCTGTTTGCACAGAGAGAGAGAGAGAGGCTAGAAGTCTGACTGGTAAGAAATTCTTACCTGTTTGCCAGCATGCCAGGCTTCTGTGTTCCGTTTCCCTAAGTGGCCCTAGTGACCCAGCTCGCTGCACCATAGCCCTGGGGGGCCAAGCCGCAACACAAAGGAAAATTATCTTTTTCTGTTTGGGCCAGAGTAAAATATGTGTGACGAAACATAGACATCAGCTACTCTGCTTAGCACCCAATATTAAACTGGCAAGGCTTAAATTTGTCCTTAGATGGGTCCCGTCATCTTTAATCCAACTTCTGACTAGGAATTTCAACACGTGGTCCCTGGGCAAGATGGTCACCCTGAGTAATAGAAAAGATAAGAAAGGGAAAGGAGAGAGAGAAAAGCATTGCCTGTGGCAGGGTGGGGAAGGTGAAGAGCTCACAGAGGCCAGAGAAGGACCCACCCATTCATTGCAGTGACACTGAAAATGAAAAGTTCAGGGGACCACTTGCCAGTAGTGAAGGGATCTTTTCCAGCAGTTCCATCAGCTGTCGGGATTCCCCTTCTGGGGAGGAAAAAGCTCCCCATCTCCCATGGTCCTGCACATGCCTAATCCTGTCACCCATAGCCGTCAGCAAAAAGTGTAAGACAGATTAATCCAAAGAGAATAGCACTTAACATTCCATAGTGCCAAACCCGTCCTTAGCCAAAAGGGATTTTACCAAGAGCCCTCATTTTTAAATGTATTTCAATGTGGTGGTGTTCATTTGGAACGTTCCACTGTAAGTACAAGCGATTCTACTGCCTCAGCCTCCCGAGAAGCTGGGACTACAGGTGCATGCCACCACGCCCAGCTAATTTTTTGTATTTTTAGTAGAGATGGGGTTTCACTGTGTTTAGCCAGGATGGTCTCGGTCTCCTGACCTTGTGATTCACCTGCCTCGACCTCCCAAAGTACTGGGATTACAGGCTTGAGCCACCGCACCTGGCCTCTTGTTCTCTTATTTTCTCCCAAACATACAGAATCGCTCTCTCTGTTCTGAGCCAACTAAAGCTGGGGGTGGAGTGACATAGGTATTAACACCCCTGTGGCCACCACCACTATGACTGTGCTGGGTCAGACCTGAAGCCAGCACAGCACTGGGTCTCACCCAAGGCCTGCTGTAACCACTCCCTGGCTACTGTCTCTATGTTTGCTTAAGACCCTGGGCTCTACAATGAGCAGGTGGCAAAGCCAGCCAGGCCTGTGTCCTTCCCTCCAGGTCAGTGAGTTCCCCCAGGCCCCAGGTGGGTCTAGAAGCATCATCCAGGAGTCAGGGACTAGAGTCAAAAACCTTCTAAGTCTACCTGGTGTTCTATTGTATTGCAGCTGAGCTGGCACTGAAACCATAAGACCTAGTCCTTCCTGCTTTTCCCTCCCCTTTCCAAAGGCAAAGGAGCCTCACTCCACAGCCACTGCCACCCCTGGCCACAAGGAGTACTGACAGACTACCATCAATGTTCCCTTAAGGCCCAAGGTCTCTTAAGTTAGCTTGTGGTGAATGCTGCCTGGTCTGGGACTCATCCTTCAGGGCAGTGGGCTCCCCTCTGGCCTGGGGCAGGTCCAGAAATGCTGTCAAGTCCTGGAATCTGGAACCTCAAGAACCTGCTTGGTGCTCTAGCCCCCGTGGTGGTGTTGGTACCTGAAGCCAGCAAGTCTCAGAGGCTCATGATGGCCCTCAACGTAGTGCCTGTGTATTGCTGTTGGTTATTCAGGGCCCAAGGGCTCTTCAGTTAGCAGGTGATGAATGCTGGCAGGATGGGGTCCTTTCCTTCAAGGCAGTGGGTTCCCTTCTGGCCCACAGTTTGTCTAGAAATGTCATTTGGGAACTAGGGCTGGAACAGGGGCCTGTTGACTCTGACTGGAGCCCTATCTTGCTGTGGCTGAGTTGGTATCCAAGATGCAAGACAAAGTCCTCCCAACTCTTCCCTCTCCTCTCCTCAAGCAGAAGGAAGGGCTCTCTTTGAGAGCCACAAGCTGTGCATCCTGGGGTTAAGGGAAAAGTGATGCCAGCATTCCCTTGGCTGTCCTAGCTAGTGTCTCAGCATGTTGTGTTCCCCGCCCCCCCACCCCCAATCCACTGTGTCTGGGCCTAGTTCAGCCCTAGGACTTACCTAAAAGTTGCAGTCCTTATGGCCTAGGCTGCCTTTCGAGTTTACTTAGAGACTGAGAGCACTTTGCCCCTTCATGGTGAGGTTTGCAGGTACTCAAGTTCAGACTGCTGGGATCAGTGATTCCCCTCTGGCTAGGGCTGGTTTAAATGCTCCCTCTGTGAGTGGGCATCAACTGAGTTTGATCTGGTTTTCCTTTCTGCTGTAACAGGACATTGCTGAGTGCAATGCTTCACAATTGAATCGTGAAGCAAAAGAACTGTGTTCTCTCATCCCCAGTGCCCAGAAACACTCTCCACACCATGCCATGGCTGCCAGGGCGGGGAAGGGGTAGCATTGGTGATTCAGGATTGTTTTCTATATCTCTTCAGTGCCTCTTTCAGTGATATGAAATTAAAACCAGGTACTGTAAGTGCTCACCTGATTTTTGGTTTTTAAGAAGGTGTTTTTTTCTGTGTAGGTAGTTGTTAACTTGGTGTCCTTGCACAGAGTGGCAGGAGGACGATCAGCGGAGCTTTCTATTCTGCCATCTTCGTCTGCCTCCTTTCCTAGCCTCATTTTCCCCTGCTTCCTCCTCTGCCCGCTGGGTCCTGAGCACATGGGTCTTGAGAACACACCAAGCTCATTCCCACCTTGGCGCCTTTGCACTGGCTGTTCTCTCTGCCTGGAATGCTCTTCCTACAGGTTTTTGCATGGCTGCCTCCTTTATTGCATTCATGATTCTGCTCAAATGCCCTCTCTAAGCACCTGAGCTAAAATCCCTAACCCCACAGTCTCTCTACTTTTTTGTTTGGTTATTGACTCTCTTGTTTAATCTCTGTCTTCCTACCAGAGGGCAGGATTCAGAATTTAAACAGTGCCCTAGCACATAATGAGAGCTCAGTTATCTTCTGTTAAAGAGAAAAATGAAGCCACACTTTAGGTGTACCCGAAGGCCGACCACTCATAACCAGGTAACCAAAATTTAATTCTTCCCAATTTCCCCAAAACACTGTCTCTAATCATAAATATCAAACATAACCTTTACATCTTTGTCAGCATGATTCAGTGAAATTAAACCAATCAGCTATAGGCAAATCAGTTTAAACAGCTCTGTTTACCTTAAAAAGAATGATAACGTAAAACAGCCAACCACAAAAAAAATCAAAATATTCTCCTTTATGCTTTATAAAGTGTGCTATGACTGCCATAAGGTGAGCTTTCTACCACTTTGTTTGAAGTCTCCTGGATCATGAGCTGTACTTTCTCTTACTGTATAACAATAAACTTTAAAATGTTTCCTAACTTGATCTGATTCTCATTTTGACACTTCCAATAATCTTGAGAAATGCTCCTGAGCACTTTGGGTCTGGTATTCTTAGAGAGGGCAAACATTCTCATTTTTCAAAGGGGAAGTTGAGGCCCAGAGAGAGACAGTGACTGCCTGAAGTCATAAAGTTCCAGCACTCTCTTTCCTTACTCCCTTGTTCTCCTGGTCTTGGGGACATCAGACATCTTTAAACATTTGGTCTCAGCATAGAAACTTTGAGATCCAGTGCATTAGGGTTCCCTAGAGGGACAGAACAAATAGGATATATATATATATATATATATATATATATATATGTATATGTAGGATTATATATATATGCATATGTAGGATATATATATGTATATATATACAGAACTTATATATATATATACAGAATATATATATATACACACAGGACTAATAGGATATATATATATACCCTCCATATATATATCCTCCATATATATATCCTCCATATATATATACCCTCCATATAAATATCCTCCATATATATATCCTCCATATATATATCCTCCATATATATATCCTCCATATATATATATCCTCCATATATATATATCCTCCATATATATATCCTCCATATATATATCCTCCATATATATACCCTCCATATATATATCCTCCATATATATATCCTCCATATATATATATCCTCCATATATATATCCTCCATATATATATATATCCTCCATATATATATCCTCCATATATATATATCCTCCATATATATATCCTCCATATATATATATCCTCCATATATATATATATCCTCCATATATATATCCTCCATATATATATATATCCTCCATATATATATATATATCCTCCATGTATATATATATGGAGTTAATTAAGCATTAACTTACATGATCACGAGGTCCTACAGTAGGCTGTCTGCAAGCTTGAGGAGCAAAGAGATCCGGTCTGAGTCTCAAAACTGAAGAACTTGGGAGTCCGATGTTCAAGGGCAGGAAGTGTCCAGCATGGGAGAAAGAGGTAGGCTGGGAGGCTAGGCCAGTCTCTCCTTTTCACATTTTTCTGCCTGCTTCATATTCACTGACAGCTGATTAGATTGTGCCCACCAGATTAAGGGTGGGTTTGCCCTGTGCAGCCCACTGACTCAAATGTTAATCTCTTTTGGCAACACCCTCAGAGAACACCTAGGATCAATATTTTGTATCCTTCTATCTAATCAAGTTGACACTCACTATTAACTGTCATACCCAGAGTGGCTGTTACTTCCCAAAAATATTCAGTCTGTAATTGATAAAGTGGGGTTTTTATCCTGGTATGTCAGACTTGTGGCTGAGACATTCTGACACTTGTGAGGCTGGAAGGGAAAGAGGCAGTGGATAAAGTGGGCCTTGGCTTGTTCTCATAGGTTGCAATTAACATCTGAAGCACTTGCTTTCAACCTGAAGAACTTCATTATTTCTTGTGAGGTGGATCTACTAACAACAAATCCTCCCATTTTTATTTAACTGGGAATGTCTTTGCCTTCATTTCTGAAAGGTAGCTTTGCTGGATGTAGGATTCTTGGTTGATAGTTTTTTCTTTAAGCACTTTGAGTATTTAATCTTACTGCCTCCTGGCCTTCATTGTTTCTGCTGAGAAGTCAACTACCAATCTTACTGGGGTAAGTGATGAGACATTTTTCTCTTGCCACTTTCAAGATTTTCTCCTTGATCTTAGCCGGTTTTACCATGATGTAATCTGTTTGTGGATTCTTTACTTATATCCTTCTTATAATTCACTGAGCTTCCTGAGTGTGTAGGTTATTGTTTTTAAAATAAATTTGGGAAATTTTCTGCCATTATTTCTTTGACTATTTTTTCTGCTCCTCTCTATCTCTTCCTTTCATCTCCTCTCTATCTCTTCCTTTCTTCTAGTAGATCCCACTTAGGTTTGTGTGGCTGATGGTGTCCTACATTTGTCTGAAGCTCTTATTTATTTTTCTTCACTCTTTCTTCTCTCTAGTCTTCATCTTGCATAATCGCTATCAATCCTGTTTCAAATCTGCTAATTATTTCTTCTGCCAGTTTAAATGTGCTATTGAACCTGCTAGTGATTTTTTTCATGTCAGTTATTGTACTTTTCAGATTCAGAATTTCCATTTGGTTCTTTTGAAATAATTTCTATCTCTTTAATGATATTTTCTACTGGATGCAACATTGTTATCATACCTTTATTTTCTGAACCATGCTTTCTTTTAGTTCAGTAAACATATTATTTTTTTTTCTCTGTAGAGATGGAGGTCTTGCTATGCTGACCAGGCTGGTCTCAAACTCCTGGCCTCAGGCAATCCTCCCGCTTCAGCTTTCCAAAGTGCTGGGATTACAGGTATGAGCCACCACACCTGGCCTGCAAACATATTTATAATGGGTATTTTGAAGTCTTTTTCTGTTAAATCCATCATGTGGTTGCTCTCACAGGCAGTTGGTGTTGTCTGCTTTTTTCTGCTGTATGGGGCATACTTTCCTGTTTCTTTGCAGGTCTGTATTTGTCTGTTCTCACATTGTTATAAGGAAATAGCCGAGAGCGGGTAATTTATAAAGGAAAGAGGTTTAATTGACTCACAGTTCAGCATGGCTGGGGAGGCCTCAGGAAACATACAATCATGGCAGAAGGTGAAGGGGAAGCAAGGCACCTTCTTCACAAGGCAGCAGGAAGGAGAAGTGCAAGCAGGAGAAATGCTAGACGCTTATAAAACCATCAGATCATGTGGGACTCACTCACTATCACGAGGACAGCATGGGGGAAACCGCCCCCATGATCCAATTACCTCCACCTGGTCCCATCCTTGACACATGGGGATTATGGGGATTAAGGGGATTACAATTCAAGATGAGATTTTTGGGTGGAGACATAGACAAACCATATCACATGCCTCATAAATTTTTTGCTGGAAATTGAAATCATTTTTGAGACATGGTCCCACTCTGTCACCCAGGCTGGAGTGCAGTGGTGCAATCATGGCTCACTGCAGCCTCGACCTCCTAGGTTCAAGTGATCCTTCCACCTCATCCTCCTGAGTAGCTGGGACTATCAGCATGCACCATTCCACCTGGCTAATTTTTTTTTATTACTTTTGTAGAGATGGGGTGTCTCTCTGTATTGCCCAGGCTGTTCTTGATCTCCTGGGCTCAAGTGATTCTTCCACCTTGGCCTCTCAAAGTGCTGGGATTACAGGTGTGAAGCATTATGCTTGGCCACAAAATTTTTGATAACATGTTGTAGCAACTGCCCCCAACCCTGGCCTCTGGGACTTGTTATTTGCTGGTATATTTTTTTAGTGATTGGCTGGATTATTTTAATGAAGCTTATTCCTTCTCCTCATAGTCTTAAGCCTCTGATGTTGCTCTTCAGGAAGACATGACTTTGGGTGTGTACACCGTCACTCTAGGATGGCAGTGGTGTTAGTAGGGCTCTCTATCTTTCCCTTACCATGCCCAACTATTAAACTCCACTAATTGCCTGCTGATCATTCTATTGTTTTCAGCAATGCTCTAGGACATAAATTGTTCTACAAACTAATTCAATTAAATTGTGGTTTATTTGAAGGAATAGTTTTTGAGGTCCACGTCTCATATTTGTTCTGATACCAGGAGTGCTCTTACCAGCCATCTTATTTCCTGGTTTTCTCCTGAAAACTATCCAGCTTACAGGCCATGCTTTATCTTCATTAGATCCACAAATCTCAACTGCCTTGTATGACAACGTCCACTGTTCTTGAGAGCACTCTTAGGTTTGAACTTTACACTCTGTTGCAAATGAAGTCAATCCCTTTGGGAAGAGATTAGGAGCTAGCTGTTTTGTAGCCTGTTCCTCCTCCAAGGCAAAATCTTTGAGCAAGAGCTCTAGAGACAGGGTGGGGACGGTGGCAAGCTTCTGCCTGAGTGGCAACCCCTTTCTATGGGCTGAGGCCTTGGCAGAGTGGGGTGCAGCAGCCTAAGGTGCTCTCGGCTTGCCTCTTCAGCATGTAACCACCACCTCATGAGCGAGGCAAGGAAAACTTGAGCCGCAGTTTCCTCAGTGTGTTGCATCTAAGGCAGAGCCTCCATTAAATAACTGGGGGACAGAGTCGGCAGATTAAATGAGCCACCGTCACTCAGCTGTACTCACCTGATACTTAGCCTCAGAAACAAGTAGCTGGTGTCAGTATGAATGATGCTGAAGTGCTGCTCCTCTTGGGAAGAAAGTCCTCTGGCTGGGAGCCAGAGGGGAGAGGGAGCCCTATGCTCTTGTCTGCAGCAGTCTGAAGCAGAATCTCTGCCTTACTGATCTGGGAGGGGAAAAGGAAGAAGCTGTAGTGATTCAAATACCACAGACTTGCTTTTCTTATTGAATTTTTGTAGGTTCTCTTAGAAAGATGTTTCTTCATTTGCTGTTTTCCCTTAGGACCATTTCCAGGGGCTTTCAGTTGTTGTTTTAAAAATAATATTTACCACTTTCACTTGGGAGTGCATCAGCAGAGTTCCTCAAGCTGTCATGCTGGAAGTTGAACTCCGTGTTTGGTACTTTTTTCATTTGCACAGTGATCTTGTTTTTTCTATGCCTAGACAAGGTTATGAAGTGGTATTTTTTTTCTCACTTCATCAAGATCACAGAGTGATTTTGTCTGGCAGTAGTGCTCTGTGAGACTGTTTATGTTCAACAGGAAAACATCAAGACCTAGTTGTGAGTACCAGGCCAGTGCTGGCTGTCAGGGACTGCGATATGGTTTGGATTTGTGTCCCTACCCAAATCTGATGTCGAATTGGAGGAGGGGCCTGATGGGAGGTGATTATATCATGGGGGAGGATTTCCCCATTGCTGTTCTCATGACAGTGAGTGAGTTCTCATAATATCAGATGGTTTAAAAGTGTGTGGCACTTTCCCCCCTCACTCTCTTGCTCTCCTGTCACCATGAAAAGATATGCCTTGCTTCCCCTTCACCTTTTGCCATGATTGTAAGTTTCCTGAAGCCTCCCAGTCATGCTTCCTGTTAAGCCTGTGGAACTGTGAGTGAATTAAACCTTTTTTTCTTTATAAATTACCCAGTCTCAGGTAGTTCTTTATAGTATGAGAACGGACTAGTACAGACTGCTTATCACCTTCTCACAGTGTAGAACAATCACTTCGTAATTATCCTGTCTAAGGGGCAAGGAAGCTTGGGCATTTATCCACCAACTCCCAATAATCATTGGTTGAGGGCTGCTCCTGGGGGCATTTATTCCCCAGTCTTCCCTGTTCAGGCAGAGGGGCTTCAGACCCCAGAGGAAGCGTCAAGCTGTTGGAAATTGGGCCAAGTACATATGGCTGAGATCTAGTAGGACACAGACAACATCTGCTATAGATGACCTGCCAAAGATCCTGAAAGGGCCAGGATTTGAGCTCAGTGTTATCTGATGACCATGTCTTAGCCACCACTTGATTTCGTGAATGGAGAGGTTTGAAAAGAACAGCAGAACTTTGCTAGAGGGGTTGTCGAGATTACTTGCCTGAACAGTTTCTCATGTATATATTACACAGACTGTTGGAGATACCTGCTCTGTTCCCAGCTCCTGGCTAGACGATGGGGTCACAAAGATGAACCAGGCATGTTTTCTGCTCTTATGGTACAATCTGTCTGTTGAGGGTGGGATATCTGAAGGGACAAGCCCACACTTCGTCCCCAGTCCTACCTGTGTTGGCTAGGGAGCCCTTCCTGGAGGATGTGTTGCGTAAACAATGGAGAGAATTTAGGGAACATCGAGCCTACTCTTTTCACTTTACAGATGAAGGAACACAGGCCCACAGCAAGGGAGTGGTCTGCAAAAGAGAACATATAGACTGCACCCTGGAGAAGGCCAGCTTCTAAGTGGCCATGCCCTTCCTTGGCTCCCCAGTCACCCAGATACAGGAAGTGCTCACTATATCGGATTCAGCTCCTCAGCACTTACCAAGTCCATCCTGCCCAGAATGCTTTCCTTCAAAGGCCTGCAGGCTCAAGGCTCTGCCTTAAGCCTGAGCCTTTTTACCTCTAAAGAAAGTAATCAACCTCCTCCAAAGGCATTCAGTGTCCTGGTATGGGAGAATATGTGTGTATACCAGGGTCTGGGAATTTTGAGAAACCATCTTAAGGTTTGGTGAGTTGCTTTTTCTCCCTATGTGAATTTATACAGTCCTCTATGGAGTTCTGGAGGGAAAATGAACCAAACAAAATATTTTTTTTGAGACAGGGTCTCACTCTATCTCTTAGGCTGGGGTGCAGTGGCACAATCTTGGCTCACTGTAGCCTTGACCTCACAGGCTCAGGTGATCCTTCCACCTCAGCCTCCCGAGTAGCTCGGACTACAGGCATGCAGCACCACACTCACCTAGTTTCTGTATTCTTTGTAGAGATAGGATTTTGCCATGTTGCCCAGGTTGATCTCAAACTCCTGGGCTCAAGTGATCCTCTTGCCTCTGCCTCCCAAAGTGCTGGGATTGCAGGTGTGTGCTACTGCACCCAGCCGAAGATTTTTTTTAAAGTGAAAACAAAGTATGTTTTTATCTATTTCCAAACTATAGCATGAATTTCCCCAAGAAGCTTTTAGCAGATGCTCTCCTCCCTTTTGCAAATATACTAAAACTATTTTATGAAAACAGTATTGGGAATATGGACCCAAAACACAGTTATCCTGTTGTAGAGATTTGGCCAATGGTACATGTGAATTCCGCTAAAATGAACTCTGTTATACTGACCTGCTTTTGACTATATCCTTTATACAGCACTGTAGAGGGCTTTCTGCAGGCCCAGAGCAATGGAGTGGCCTACGTAAGAGAACACACACAGCTCAGCTTAGAAGAGGCCAGCCGCTGAATGGCCATGCCCTCCCCTGGGCCAGAGATCATTCAATTAAGAGAAACACACACCAGCCCAAGTTCAGCTCTTCAGCACCTACCACATTATCTAGCCCAGAACTATTTCACTTAAAGGGTTGAAGATTCAAGTCCCTTCCCCAATCATGGCACTGGGCCATTTTACCTCTAGGAATAGTAAACAACCTCCCCTAAAGGCATTCAGTATCTTGGTGTCCATTCTTACAGGCCCTTGAGGGAGTGATACAACTTGTACCCTCCTCACAACTCTCATTTCTCCCAATCTTCTTGCAAATCTGTGCCTGAAGCTGGAAGCACAACACATGAACAATAACTAGCTTGGTGCTTGGTGTTGAATTAACTTTTTTAAGAAAGCAGGCTAACAGGTTGGAAATTGTTCTGTCAATATTTTAGAATCTAGTAATACAAAAGACCCCTTCTAAAAGCACGTTCTGTTGTGTTACACAAGCAAGGGGACAAAGGTGATTTCAGAGGTAGCATTCAGGTGTGAGCATCATAATTGATACATTTGGACCCCTCTAAAGCACAGGCCACAAACAAAACTAGGGCCTCTATGAGAACTGCAGAGTTGGATTATGATTTTTTATTTCAAGCCGAAGAATCTTGGTTTAGGCAAAATAATGGAGGGAAGGCAGAGAACAAGGAAGAGTCTCTGTCCATTCCCTTTGAACGAGAGAAACAAAAAAATTAAACAAAGGATGTTTTAAAATCAAAAGGTGAAAGAGTCTGTGGAGACATAGGAGGAAAGAAATCCATGGCAGTGGCTGAGCCTGGAGCTGTTGTTGAGGTGTGGGGAGCTTGATGATAAACAGCGGCTAGCAGCTAGGTACTGCCTCTGGAAGGTAGCCAGTGGGGCACAAGGAGGTAGCTCTGGCCAGCTGGGCTTTACCAGAAAAAAAAAAAAGGAAAAATAGAACTCTGGTCCCTATATAAATCAGTCCCTAACATCTCCTTCCATAGCCCTCATCACGAGGCCAAGCAGTAAGACCAATTTCTCTTTACCTCTGATCCCTATCCTCCCTTTAACTCATCTGGTCACATTAAGGGGTTTCAGTGGGATTGAAATTATTTATAAGGAAGAAAGGAAAGTAAAGACTGAGTGGAGGTTTCACAGTCTGATTTTCCCTGGCCCAGGTCCCCAACCCCAGCACCTCAAGGAGCACAAAATATGATTCTATTCATTTTAAGCACAAAGAATTTCCAAGGATTTCTCACAAATTCCACAGGCCTACCCACCACATCAAAAAGGTCAACTCCAAAAGTGAGTCCGACAGAAATATTGTAAGATGCTAAATCGTCTCTTCTATTTATTTAACATACAGACTTAGATTTGGGAGCCTCTTCTTGGCTCAACCCGTTAGGTGAACACATTCTATAGTATCAAAATTTTGCATAACTCTCCACTAAGTAAATGTTTAGTCCATTCATTCTGAACTGGAAGGAAGGAGACTAGCTGCCAGCTGTGATCCTAGTCAACATGCAGGATGTGAGGAAATGAGGAAGTCTTCTTCATGGTCGTCGAGTTACTGTCCAAGAGTAGCAACCACAGCCAACGACAGAGATCGAATTTCATTCATCTCACTCTGCTCCTTCTCACCATTCTTTCCCCTATGAACCATAGGAAAGACTCAATCCACAGGCAAAATAAAAATGATACTCTGAATAACTCTTTTAACACCCTCCTGATGTTTAGGCACCATGCCCAAACTGTCTTGTTCCCTCTCACAATTGGTAGCATTCTAATATTGTACATCAATATCTCAGTTAAATAGAATAACACTAGGAGGGAACTTGAATTAATCATGATTGCATACTTACTGCAGGAAAAGATAAATAACCAAGAAAGCCACTTTTCCTCTGCTGAATCTTTTTCTTTGCTTAGCTGTTTTTTCCATATGTGTTGCTTTATATAACTATTTAGAGAAAGTCTCAGGGATCAGCACACATTCAATCTAATAGCCTAAGTGTTTTTCGGCTAATGCCATGGCAATAAAGTTTGCTCTTTGGAGTGATGGCTCTTAGACACTGTATTAGTCTGTTCTCACACTGCTATGAAGAAATGCCCAAGCCCGGGTAATTTATAAAGGAAGGAGGTTTAATTGACTCACTGTTCTGCATGGCTGGGGAGGCCTCAGGAAACTTACAATCGTGGCAGAAGGCAAAGGAGAAGCAGGCACTTTCTTCACAGGGCAGCAAGATGGAGGAAGTGCAAGCAGGGGAAATGCCAGATGTTTATAAAACCATCAGATCTTGCGAGACTCATTCACAATCATGAGGACAGAATGGGGGAAACCACCCCCATGATCCAGTTACCTCCACCTGGTCCTGCCCTTGACACATTGGGATTATGGGGATTACAATTCAAGATAAGATTTTGGATGGGGACACAGCCAAACCATATTAGACACTACAAACTCACAGTGAATCTCTGGAATATACCATGCTCATTTCTGACTATCTTTGCTTGTGCTGTTCCTATACTCCTTTCCTCATCTAGCCAAATCATTCATGTCTGTTTTCCTCTCGCATTTTCTGCCTCCTTTCACCCATCTTCTTCTTTTTCCTTCTGTTTCTCAACCTCACCTGCCCAATTGTCTCCCCTTCCAGACCCCCTGTAGACCTGAAGTATCAATCACTAATTAAGAGGCAACAGTCATGACTTATGGCCTCTCACTGAAACATAACTCTTTTGTGGGTGTAATTCTTATGTTCCCTACCTGCATGGTAAGCACTTGCATTTTCAGACTGGGTCTCCTCCTCTTCTTGTTTCCTTCACGGAAGCTAGGAGTGGTGCTTTATGTGTAATTTTTAAAAGGGCAATGATTATCGTAACAGCTACAATTTTTGGAAGGCTTAATGTGTGACAAGTACTGTGTGTGAATTAAGCTTATTGCTATTTCACAAATGAAGAAATAAAGACAGAGAGAGATTAAATAATCTGTCCAAATCACAGCTGACAAGTGGCTATAATGGAATTCATTGACCAAACATCCCATTCTGTTCAGTAGACTCAAATGTGAGGGGAAAATACACATACATAATCTCACATTTTTTTCAACAGAAAATAAGGAAATAAGCTGTGCACAGTGGCTCATGCCTGTAATCCCAGCACTTTGGGAGGCTGAGGTGGGGGGATTGCTTGAGGCCAAGAGTTTGAGACCAGCCTGGGCAACATAGTGAGACCCCCATCTCTAGGAAAAAAATAGCTGGGTGTGGTGGCATGCACCTGTATGTAGTCCCAGCTATTTGGGAGGCTGAGATAGGAGGATTGCTTGAGCCCAGGAGTTCAAAGCTGCAGTGAGCTATGATCAGACCACTGCACTCCAGCCTGGGTAACAGAGCAGGACCCCATCTCTAAATTAGTTAATTAAAATAAAAAGAAAATGAGGAACTAAACAATGACATGGGATTCTTGTTCAATCTCATTTCTTTAAAACAGTCCATTAACCAGACTAAATCTAACCCTTGGGTATTATGCTGAATTAAGGATTCATTTTAATATATAAGTACACAATATTTCTGGATACAAATTAAACAGAATAGACTGCTGGGTATGTACTAGATATTTTTCTTTCATTCTTCTATTTGCTCATTAGATTCCCTTTTCTGTGCTGCCATGTTTTCTTTATAATCATTAACCCATCCATTTATTGTCTGTTAGGAAGTAAGGCAACATATATACAATGAATATAATAAGAAAGGAAAAATGAAAAAAAGTTGTTTTAGAAAATAATGTTAATAGTGTCACTTGAACCCAGAAGTTCGAGGCTGTAATAAGCTATGATCGCGCTACTGCACTCCAGCATGGGCAACAGAGTGAGATCCTCTCTCTTAAAAAAAAATGTTAACTGTGGATTAAGACATCTTTTTCAAAAGATAAAGCCATTTTCCTTTGCCTCGGTGAATGCTGAGCAGTTTGTGAACTCACAGTATCACTGGGATTTGGAAGTCTCACGTGTTAAAAAGTAAGACATGATCAAAGCTTGAATACAGCCATAGGTCTGCTTGTTTGAATCCCATCATTCCAAGATATGCATATTTTGTTTAGTGTTTCAGTATATTGATATGGTTTATGTAACAGTATATATACAACTACTTTGTGGAGTATTTCCTGCAATTTCATGTACTCGCATTCAGAAGCAATCAGAAGCCATTCTTCTTTTTTCAAAACAAGAAAAACAATATTTCTTCCATCATTCTACATATATATTTGGCACCTGTTAATGTCATATATGCCAACAGCTACTTCAGACATCTCTTTTTGATTGACTAGTATTTCATTTTTCAGTCATCGTCAGTCTTAAAGATTAATGTTTTGTCTTTCTAATAAATATGTAGTTAAATGAATTCCATACTTATTTTTAGATCGATCATGTGTTTTCTTGCTTATCTTTCTGTGTTAATTGAAATTCTGTTAAACCTAGAAAATTACTTGGAGTATATGTTCAGATGACGTGGGGCAGGCAAGCCCCCAAACTGGGGCTTAGCCTGGGAGAGTTCTTGGCTTTGCCCAGGAAAGAATTCAAGGGTGACTTGGTGGTATTAAACAGCAATCTTTTACTTAACTGGAGCTGTTCCTTGTGAAGCAGGGCTAACTCATTGACATAGTGCCCAGAGCCACATTTGTGGGTTGTTGGCAATTGTATTTATATCCACTTATGGTCCCCTACCCACCTTAAATTTGGAGAGCCTCATGTAAAATCAGAAACAAGCAGGGGACTAGATTCCCTTATTGTCCTCTTTATGCCCATATTGTTTCATAATTATAAAATGTTAGACAGGAACATAGGTTCCTTGGATGGAAGGATACCACATAAATATATTCAGATAGATGAAAGGCAGAACTCTTTGTTACTTACAGCTCCAAATGAGAGAAGGCTGCCAGGTAGAGCCACACCTGAAGTTGTAACGCAGGATAGAGCTATACCTGTAGGAGGCAGCCCAGGTATGGCAAGGGAGGTTTCATGGGCTCCCTGTGGATTTGTTAATTTGAAACTTAGGCAAAAGGGCTGTCCCTAGTTGTCTGGTACCTATCCCTGTGGTGATTAGGGCAGGTACATAGTTGCCAGGAATGTGAGAGCCCCATAAGGGAAATGGTTGAGATGTGGATTTAATCAGCTGCTCAAGAAGAGGAACTGACTAGCCTCTAGCCAGGGCCTCAAAATTGGGTCAAGATGGCACTGAAGAAAACAAAACCCACAATTGGTGGAGCCAAGATGGCCGAATAGGAACAGCTCCAGTCTACAGCTCCCAGCGTGAGCGACGCAGAAGATGGGTGATTTCTGCATTCCCAACTGAGGTACTGGTTTCATCTCACTGGAGAGTGTCAGGCAGTGGGTACAGGACAGTGGGTGCAGCGCACCGAGTATGAGCCGAAGCAGG
Organism: Pan troglodytes; assembly: GCF_028858775.2. NCBI lineage: Eukaryota > Metazoa > Chordata > Mammalia > Primates > Hominidae > Pan > Pan troglodytes. The sequence goes on from NC_072421.2 coordinate 117,796,063, forward strand.
GCGAGGCATCGCCTCACCCGGGAAGCGCAAGGGGTCGGGGAATTCCCTTTCCTAGTCAAAGAAAGGGGTGACAGATGGCACCTGGAAAATCAGGTCACTCCCACCCTAATACTGCGCTTTTCCAATGGTCTTAGCAAACAGCACACCAGGAGATTATGTCCCGCGCCTGACTCGGAGGGTCCTACGCCCACGGAGCCTCGCTCATTGCTAGCACAGCAGTCTGAGATCAAACTGCAAGGCGGCAGTGAGGCTGGGGGAGGGGCGCCTGCCATTGCTGAGGCTCCAGTAGGTAAACAAAGCGGCCAGGAAGCTCGAACTGGGTTGAGCCCACCGCAGCTCAAGGAGGCCTACCTGCCTCTGTAGACTCCACCTCTGGGGGCAGGGCATAGCTGAACAAAAGGCAGCAGAAACTTCTGCAGACTTAAACGTCCCTGTCTGACAGCTTTGAAGAGAGTAGTGGTTCTCCCAGCATGCAGCTTGAGATCGGAGAACGGACAGACTGCCTCCTCAAGTGGGTCCCTGACCCCCGAGTAGCCTAACTGGGAGGCACCCCCCAGTAGGGGCAGACTGACACCTCACACGGCTGGGTACTCTCCTGAGATGAAACTTCCAGAGGAATTATCAGGCAGCAACATTTTCTGTTCACCAATATCCGCTGTTCTGGAGCCTCTGCTGCTGATACCCAGGCAAACAGGGTCTGGAGTGGACATCCAGCAAACTCCAAAAGACCTGCGGCTGAGGGTCCTGACTGTTAGAAGGAAAACCAACAAACAGAAAGGACATCCACACCAAAACCCCATTTGTACGTCACCATCATCAAAGACCAAAGGTAGATAAAACCACAAAGATGGGGAAAAAACAGAGCAGAAAAACTGGAAACTCTAAAAATCAGAGCGCCTCTCCTCCTCCAAAGGAACGCAGCTCCTCACCAGCAATGGAACAAAGCTGGATGGAGAATGACTTTGATGACTTGAGAGAAGAAGGCTTCAGACAATCAAACTACTCTGAGCTAAAGGAGGAAGTTCGAACCCATGGCAAAGAAGTTAAAAACCTTGAAAAAAAATTAGACAAATGGCTAACTAGAATAACCAATGCAGAGAAGTCCTTAAAGGACCTGATGGAGCTGAAAACCACAGCGCGAGAACTACATGATGAATGCACAAGCCTCAGTAGCTGATTCCATCAACTGGAAGAAAGGGTATCAGTGATGGAAGATCAAATGAATGAAATGAAGCGAGAAGAGAAGTTTAGAGAAAAAAGAATAAAAAGAAATGAACAAAGCCTCCAAGAAATATGGGACTATGTGAAAAGACCAAATCTACGTCTGATTGGTGTACCTGAAAGTGACGGGGAGAATGGAACCAAGTTGGAAAACACTCTGCAGGATATTATCCAAGAGAACTTCCCCAATCTAGTAAGGCAGGCCAATATTCAAATTCAGGAAATACAGAGAACGCCACAAAGATACTCCTCGAGAAGAGCAACTCCAAGACACATAATTGTCAGATTCACCAAAGTTGAAATGAAGGAAAAAATGTTAAGGGCAGCCAGAGAGAAAGGTCGGGTTATCCACAAAGGGAAGCCCATCAGACTAACAGCTGATCTCTTGGCAGAAACTCTACAAGCCAGAAGAGAGTGGGGGCCAATATTCAACATTCTTAAAGAAAAGAATTTTCAACCCAGAATTTCACATCCAGCCAAACTAAGCTTCATAAGTGAAGGAGAAATAAAATCCTTTACAGACGAGCAAAATACTGAGAGATTTTGTCACCACCAGGCCTGCCCTAAAAGAGCTCCTGAAGGAAGCACTAAACATGGAAAGGAACAACCACTACCAGCCACTGCAAAAACACTGCCAAATTGTAAAGACCATGGAGGCTAGGAAGAAACTGCATCAAATAACGAGCAAAATAACCAGCTAACATTATAATGACAGGATCAAATTCACACATAACAATATTAACCTTAAATGTAAATGGGCTAAATGCTCCATTTAAAAGACACAGACTGGCAAACTGGATAAAGAGTCAAGACCCATCAGTATGCTGTATTCAGGAAACACATCTCACGTGCAGAGACACACATAGGCTCAAAATAAAGGGATGGAGGAAGATCTACCAAGCAAATGGAAAACAAAAAAAGGCAGGGGTTGCAACCCTATTCTCTGATAAAACAGACTTTAAACCAACAAAGATCAAAAGAGACAAAGAAGGCCATTACATAATGGTAAAGGGATCAATTCAACAAGAAGAGCTAACTATCCTAAATATATATGCACCCAATACAGGAGCACCCAGATTCATAAAGCAAGTCCTTAGAGACCGACAAAGAGACTTAGACTCCAAGACTTTAACACCCCACTGTCAACATTAGACAGATCAATGAGACAGAAAATTAACAAGGATATCCAGGAATTGAACTCAGCTCTGCACGAAGCGGACCTAATAGACATCTACAGAACTCTCCACCCCAAATCAACAGAATACACATTCTTTTCAGCACCACACCACACCTATTCCAAAATTGACCACATAGTTCGAAGTAAAGCACTCCTCAGCAAATGTAAAAGAACGGAAATTATAACAAACTGTCTCTCAGACCACAGTGCAATCAAACTAGAACTCAGGATTAAGAAACTCACTCGAAACCACACAACTACATGGAAACTGAACAACCTGCTCCTGAATGACTACTGGGTACATAATGAAATGAAGGCAGAAATAAAGATGTTCTTTGAAACCAACGAGAACAAAGACACAACATACCAGAATCTCTGGGACACATTCAAAACAGTGTGTAGAGGGAAATTTATAGCACTAAATGCCCACAAGAGAAAGCAGGAAAGATCTAAAATTGACACCCTAACATCACAATTAAAAGAACTAGAGAAGCAAGAGCAAACACATTCAAAAGCTAGCAGAAGGCAAGAAATAACTAAGATCAGAGCAGAACTGAAGGAAATAGAGACACAAAAAACCCTTCAAAAAATCAACGAATCCAGGAGCTGGTTTTTTGAAAAGATCAACAAAGTTGATAGACCGCTAGCAAGACTAATAAAGAATAAAAGAGGAGAATCAAATAGATGCAATAAAAAATGATAAAGGGGATATCACCACTGATCCCACAGAAATACAAACTGCCATCAGAGAATACTATAAACACCTCTACGCCAATAAACTGGAAAATCTAGAAGAAATGGAAAAATTCCATGACACCTACACCCTCCCAAGACTAAACCAGGAAGAAGTTGAATCTCTGAATAGACCAATAACAGGCTCTGAAATTGAGGCAATAATTAATAGCTTACCAACCAAAAAAAGTCCAGGACCAGATGGATTCACGGCCGAATTCTACCAGAGGGACAAGGAGGAGCTGGTACCATTCCTTCTGAAACTGTTCCAATCAATAGAAAAAGAGGGAATCCTCCCTAACTCATTTTATGAGGCCAGCATCATGCTGATACCAAAGCCTGGCAGAGACACAACAAAAAAAGAGAATTTTAGACCAATATCCCTGATGAACATCGATGCAAAAATCCTCAATAAAATACTGGCAAACCGAATCCAGCAGCACATCAAAAAGCTTATCCACCATGATCAAGTGGGCTTCATCCCTGGGATGCAAGGCTGGTTCAACATACGCAAATCAATAAACGTAATCCAGCATATAAACAGAACCAATGACAAAAACCACATGATTATCTCAATAGATGCAGAAAAGGCCTTTGACAAAATTCAACAGCCCTTCATGCTAAAAACTCTCAATAAATTAGGTATTGATGGGATGTATCTCAAAATAATAAGAGCTATCTATGACAGACCCACAGCCAATATCATACTGAATGGGCAAAAACTGGAAGCATTCCCTTTGAAAACTGGCACAAGACAGGAATGCCCTCTCTCACCACTCCTATTCAATATAGTGTTGGAAGTTCTGGCCAGGGCAATCAGGCAGGAGAAGGAAATAAAGGGTATTCAATTAGGAAAAGAGGAAGTCAAATTGTCCCTGTTTGCAGATGACATGATTGTATATTTAGAAAACCCCATCGTCTCAGCCCCAAATCTCCTGAAGCTGATAGGCAACTTCAGCAAAGTCTCAGGATACAAAATCAATGTGCAAAAATCACAAGCATTCTTATACACTAATAACAGACAAACAGAGAGCCAAATCATGAGTGAACTCCCATTCACAATTGCTTCAAAGAGAATAAACTACCTAGGAATCCAACTTACAAGGGATGTGAAGGACCTCTTCAAGCAGAACTACAAACCACTTCTCAATGAAATAAAAGAGGATACAAACAAATGGAAGAACATTCCATGCTCATGGGTAGGAAGAATCAATATCGTGAAAATGGCCATACTGCCCAAGGTAATTTATAGATTCAATGCCATCCCCATCAAGCTACTAATGACTTTCTTCACAGAATTGGAAAAAACTACTTTAAAGTTCATATGGAACCAAAAAAGAGCTTGCATTGCCAAGTCAATCCTAAGCCAAAAGAACAAAGCTGGAGGCATCATGCTACCTGACTTCAAACTGTACTACAAGGCTACAGTAACCAAAACAGCATGGTACTGGTACCAAAACAGAGATATAGACCAATGGAACAGAACAGAGTCCTCAGAAATAATGCCGCATATCTACAACTATCTGATCTTTGACAAACCTGACAAAAACAAGAAATGGGGAAAGGATTCCCTATTTAATAAATGGTGCTGGGAAAACTGGCTTGCCATATGTAGAAAGCTGAAACTGGATCCCTTCCTTACACCTTATATAAAAATTAATTCAAGATGGATTAAAGACTTAAATGTTAGACCTAAAACCATAAAAACCCTAGAAGAAAACCAGGCAATACCATTCAGGACATAGGCATGGTCAAGGACTTCATGTCTAAAACACAAAAAGCAATGGCAACAAAAGCCAAAATTGACAAATGGGATCTCATTAAACCAAAGAGCTTCTGCACGGCAAAAGAAACTACCATCAGAGTGAACAGGCAACCTACAGAATGGGAGAAAATTTTTGCAATCTACTCATCTGACAAAGGGCTAATATCCAGAATCTACAATGAACTCAAACAAATTTACAAGAAAAAAACAACCCATCAAAAATGAGCAAAGGATATGAACAGACACTTCTTGAAAGAAGACATTTATGCAGCCAAAAGACACATGAAAAAATGCTCATCATCGCTGGCCATCAGAGAAATGCAAATTAAAACCACAACGAGATACCATCTCACACCAGTTAGAATGGCGATCATTAAAAAGTCAGGAAACAACAGGTGCTGGAGAGGATGTGGAGAAATAGGAACAGTTTTACACTGTTGGTGAGACTGTAAACTAGTTCAACCATTGTGGAAGACAGTGTGGCGATTCCTCAGGGATCTAGAACTAGAAATACCATTTGACCCAGCCATCCCATTACTGGGTATATACACAAAGGATTATAAGTCATGCTGCTCTAAAGACACATGCACACGTATGTTTATTGTGGCACTATTCACAATAGCAAAGACTTGGAACCAAGCCAAATGTCCAACAATGATAGACTGGATTAAGAAAACGTGGCACATATACACCATGGAATACTATGCAGCCATAAAAAATGATGAGTTCATGTCCTTTGCAGGGACATGGATAAAGCTGGAAACCATCATTCTCAGCAAACTATCACAAGGCCAAAAACCAAACACCGCATATTCTCACTCATAGGTGGGAATTGAACAATGAGAACACATGGACACAGGAAGGGGAACATCACACACCGGGGCCTGTTGTGGGGTGGGGGGAGGGGGGAGGGATAGCATTAGGAGATATACCGAATGTTAAATGACGAGTTAATGGGTGCGGCACACCAACATGGCACATGTATACATATGTAACAAACCTGCGTGTTGTGCACATGTACCCTAAAACTTAAAGTACAATAAAAAAAAAGAAAAAAAACCCCACAATTGTATTACACACACACACACCTCTTCACATTGGTGGGAGGTCCCCTAGGACTGGGGCAGGGCTTTGTCAGCATACGTGAAATAGCTTCCATGATTCCCTTTGCTTTGGGTGGTTGCACTGTGGTGGCAGCAGTCTGGGAGCCAAGACAACAGAGATGTTCCCACTCTCAGAGAGAGCCCCATTCTCTCAGGAAGGCAAAGTTTCCAGTGTCCCACTCAGTGGCCATGAGGGTAGGTCTGGAGCATGGGGTTGGGATGGGGGTGGGGGGACACTCATACGCTTGTCCTTAGTTCATTGACTGGAATGGTCTTGGGCGTCAGCTGGATGGCTTCAGCTAAGTTCCTGTTGCTGTAGCTGTGGGTTGGGGATGGGAGAGAGGGTCATCTACTGGGGGAAAACAGTCTCCTGAAACTGCCCATTCCAGACTGGGGAAAGACCGACCGATGGGAGAGGATATGTCTGAAGGCACAGAACATTATAGACCTGGCTCTCCATAGCCCTTATGCCATGCCCATTCACTCAAAGTAAATTGTAGTAAACTCTGCAAAAACAACAAAGTGTTTTGTAAATCAGTTAATTTCTTAAGCTTGCATGAACTAGTCATTGGTAACTTGATTGCTCCAAGAATGGCTCACTTGTTCACTTGGTCATTCTGTGACTTGGATTTTGGCAAAATGGCTCTTGATGAATTAACCAGGAGTCAAAATCATGACCGCCAACACCAAGCAATTAAGGTGAAGTCTTTGTCCATGGGAAGACCCTCTTTAGAACTTTCTCCATGGAGCTCTGTGTTCCAACGGGAGAAGGAAAACACTAGGATTTTATCCTTACATATCTGTGGGGACAAATCATTCTTGATCCTCCCAATGACCTTTTCTAGCTCTTTTTTTATCTGTACCTTCCTAATAAGATGCTAGGTAGGCAGAATGGGCAGAAAGAGCTGGGAGCATGGTCAAGTGTGGGGTCTTGGTGATGAATGGGGAGAACCACTGTAGGTACTTTTTTTTGTAGACAGTCCCCATTCCTAACAAACTCTGATACATGAATGATCAGATCGTTGTTTGGAGTACCAGCAGCAGTAGCTGAAGAAGCCTCAGAAGTCTTTAAGCAGCTCTTACCCAGGGTTCCCAGAAAGAATGCTTATGAATGCTGTTATAGCAACAATTTCAACCAATGGGAAGTAAAGCCCAAATATTTCTGCCCGTTTCAGTTCGGTCAAGGAGGAGGAAATGGGAGAGAGTGAGGGAAGGAGGAACATCAAATTTATCTGACCTCAATAACAGGACCAGTCTGTAGTATCCATACTCAGCTTCTTCCCAGCAAGAGATGAACTCATAGGGCTGTGCAAGGAGGAAGAGTGACAATAAGCCTTACAGCTGGTATGTATTCGGAGGTTCTTATGTGCCAGTTACTGTGTAAATACTCGGTATTTGTTGTCATTTACTCCTCACAACAGATATTAGTGTTTTCATCTTAAATTTCAGGAAACAGACACAATGCTCATTTTCCCAAGACTCAAACTCAGAGGTGTCTGTGTTTTACTTGGCTATTCCTAAATTCTGAGATCAGGGCCTCCCTTGTGGGCCTAAAGGTTACTCTTGTCTTTTATGAAAGAGAGAGACAGTATATTATAGTATGCTAACTATAATGGTTATCAGCAGAGGCAGAAGCAATTTACATATTGTTTCTTTTTCTTCAATTTCCTTGCCTATAAAATGGGGATAACAAGCTTACTGAACAGGATTTTTATGAGGATTGAATCAGATATTTCATTGAAAGACTGAGAGCAGAACCTGCCACATTGTAATCTTTCTTTGCAAGGTTTAGATATTATTTCTGTTATTAAATATTTTGAGACAGGATTGTAACCACCTGATGGGTTCTTCCTGCCTGCTGCACAAATGAAGACCATGGCATGGTAGTAAATAAAAGAATTTAATTGATGCAAGGCTGGCCACGCCACATGGGAGATAGAATTGTTACTCAAATCAATCTTCTTGAGCATTTAGGGGTAGGGTTTTCCAAAGATAGTTTTAGGGAGGGAGTTAGGGTGGCTAAGCAATGGGTGCTTGCTGCTGATTGGTTGGGGGTGCAATCATAAGGGTGCAGGAATGGTCCTTCTGCCCACTGAATATCTTCTGGGTGGGGCCACAGGAGTGGCTGGCAGGTCCAGGTGAAGCCATTGGTGTCAGACAGGCAAACAAATCTGAAAAGATATCTCAAAAGGCCAGTCTTAGGTTCTACAATAGTAATGTTATCTGGAGGAGTAATTGGGGAAGTAGCATATCTTGTGACCTCCAGAACAATAGCTGGCAATCGTTTATGTCTACACCTTAGCAGAATTTAGGCTCCTCTATCCCCCTAGCCTGGTGGTCTCTCATTAGCTTTACAAAGGCAGTTGAATTTTGGGAAAGGGCTATTATCATTTAAAGTATAAACTAAATGTCTCTCCAAGTTAGCTTGGCCTAACCCAGGAATAATTAGGGGCAGCTTGAAGGCCAAAGGCACGATGGGACTTTGGCATGATCAGATCTCTTTCACTGCTATAATTTTCTCAGTGTTGTAATTTTTGCAAAAGCCGTTTCAGCCTCACTCTGTCACCCAGGCTGGAGTGCAGTGGTGCAATCACAGCTCACTGCAGCCTCAACCTCCCAGGCTCAAGTACTCCTCCTGCCTTAGCCTCCCAAGTAGCTGGGACCACAGGCACACACCACCACACCCAGCTAACTTTTTTATTATGTGTGGAGACTAGTTCTTCCTATGTTGCCCGGGCTGGTCTCAAACTCCTGACCTCAAGTGATCCTCCTGCCTCGGCCTCCCAAAGTGCTGGGATTACAGGTGTGAGCAACCATGTTCAGTCTACTATTATTTTAATAGTAGTGTAAATGGTGTTGTTTTAAATGTCCTTAATTAGTGAAATAAAAAGATAATAACCTATGTCAGGACCCAATTTTATTAACTTTATTAGTCCCTGACATCTCCAAGTATCAGAACCCCTGCCTTTAACCACTATGCTTTGTATGTGGAGTAGTTTCCCACCTTAAGACAATTGGTCTTAATTGCAATACAGAAAGGGAAGTGCTTCGTTAAATGTCCTCTGTATCCAGGAAGAAATACTAAGCTTGCTGCCTGGAAAACACTACACAAATCTAGGACCCATATGTAAACATCATGCTGCTGAGATGGCATGGAGGGGTCAGGGCACTGAGGTGGGAGGAAGAAGTGTAACTGCCCAAGGGGTTTACCTTGCCCACTGCCTAGGCAGAGCCGATTTATAAACACAGGGGAATTGCAATAGAGAAAGAGTAATTCATGCAGAACCGGCTGTGTGGGAGACTGGAGTTTTATTATTACTTAAATCAGTCTTCTCGAGCATTCAGGGAGCAGAGTTTTTAAGGATAACTTGGTGGGTGGGGGGAAGCCAGTGAGCCAGGAGTGCTGATTGGTCAGAGATGAAATCATAGCGAGTCGAAGCTGTCTTCTTGTGCTGAGTCAGTTCCTGGGTGGCGGCCACAAGATCAGATGAGCCAGTTTATCCATTTGGGTGGTGCCAGCTGATCCCTCAAGTGCAGGGTTTACAAAATATCTCAACCACTGATCTTAGGAGCAGTTTAGGAAGGGTTAGAATCTTGTAGCCTCCAGCTGCATGACTCCTAAACTGTAATTTCTAATCTTGTGGCCAATGTTGGTCCTACAAAGGCAATCTAGTTCCCAGGCAAGAAGGAAGTCTGCTTTGGGAAAGGCTATTACCATCTTTGTTTAAACTATAAACTAAGTTTTTTCCAAGATTAGTTGGGCCTACGCCCAGGAATGAACAAGGACAGCTTGGAGGTTAGAAGCAAAATGGAGTTGGTTAAGTTAAATCTCTTTCACTGTCTTAGTCATAATTTTGCAAAGGCGGTTTCAGAAGTATGGGAGTCAGTGTGGCTCAATAGGAGGAACAGAGACTCTCAATGCAGACAGAGGGTTTCAAGTCACAGATCTGCCACTTACTGGATTTGTGACTTTAGGCAGGTTGTTTTAGCTTTCTGAGCCTCATCTGTACAATGGAATTTTCACAGTAATTAGTTCATAGGGCTGAAAAGAAGATGAAATGAAGAGATTCAAGTAGAACACTCAGAACAAGGCCTGCCATGCTGTAGGTGTGTAATAAACATTGTCTTCCACAGTGATGATGATTAAGGGACTAAATTTCATGCACGTCCATGTGAAGAGACCACCAAACAGGCTTTGTGTGAGCAACGGGGCTGTTTATTTTACCTGGGTGCAGGCGGGCTGAGTCCAAAAAGAGAGTCAGTGAAGGGAGATAGGGGTGGGTGGGGCTGTTTTATAGGATTTGGGTAGGTAGTGAAAAATTACAATCAAAGTGGGTTTTTCTCTTATGGGCAGGGGCAGGGGCCACAAGGTGCTCAGTGGGGGAGGTTTGCAGCCAGGTGAAGGAATTTCACAAGGTTAATTGCTCAGTTAAGGTGGGGCAGGAACAAATCACAATGGTGGCATGTCATCAGTTAAGGCAGGAACCGGCCATTTTCACTTCTTTTGTGATTCTTCACTTGCTTCAGGCCATCTGGATGTATATGTGCAGGTCACAGGGGTTACGATGGCTTAGCTTGGGCTCAGAGGCCTGATACTAACCATAACAGATAGAATTTAAAAAGCAGAGGAACCAAAAACAGCCCACCACTCTCCTGAGCTGGGAGAATTTGCCCAGAATTCCAGGGATAGGTGTGTCCTAAGCTTCCACTAGGTAGGGTCAATGCCCAGCAGCCAAGCCAGAAGGAAGATTTGGGCAGACACTGTCATTGGTGAACACGTAAGCTCCAGAGCTAGAATACTACTGATGATGGTGACTGGCTTTGGTTCTTCCGTCTGGTCTGACACCCAGAAAGCCGATCAGACTCACTGCTATGAACCTTCTAGTGCCACAGCAGGCCAGAAACCACAGCCCTGCCTCCCCTTCTCCTGAGTTCCCTGTGTGGGTGTGGTAGGGGCACGGGTGGATTCAGTATTTCTGTAATGGAAACTAGAAACACCTAGCCCCACAGTAGCTGCATTCCAAAGGGGCAGAGATCTGACTTCCTTTGTTTCATGCTTTTAGAGACAATGACAGCAAGACCTCTCACAGGAAGTGCTAGGACCACTGGAGAGAGTGAATTCAACTCTTGGCCAAAAACCTAGGGGTGATCTTTCAGGCCTCGCCATAGGCAATTACAAAAGCTTTACCTGGCAGGGATCATGGGGGGACGTGCCCTCCCCACATCAGACTTGATGCACAGCCGTGCATTGCAGTCTGTGAATGGAGTTGCAGTCAAGGACTCAGACGTCCCTAACTGATCATGCTCTCACACGTGTCGGCATTCCTAGACCAGATGCCTCCATTTGGAGTCCGCCTTATCAGGAGCCTTTGGCAGAGGCCTTTCTCAAGCACCTGAGCTAAGACCTCTTGTTGCCATGGTGGGAGTGGGGGATGCCTAAAAATATTTTTTTCTTCAAGCTGACTCAGTACTCAGTACTTTTCTACTCCTAGCCCTTCCCTGTCACCTCCTCCTGCCCCTGGGTCCATAAAATGGCAGAAGCCTCTTGTTCAGGGCTCCCTTAACAGTGAGATGATGATGCCCTGCATCTGTGCTAATCCATCAGACCCCTGTTGGAGCCACTCCATGTGGAAAAATGGAATAATGGAGGAGTCGGTACTTTTTCTGGTTCAGTCCCTTGCTTATACTATCAAAGGCAGTTATTAGAGTCTGACTGTTACTTTTATTTTGACTCGTCTTAATCGACTACTCTGACACCCAGCAGCTCAGCTCTCTCTAGCTCAGCTGAGCTCTTGAAAAATTGGAATGGCAAGCTGGGTAGTTGATTATGCACAATGTCGTTTTTGAAGAGCAAAGAGCCTGAAAATCTCGTGGGGCAATTCACTAATGATGGGTGTAAGCAGACCTTGCAGGGCACTCCTGGAGGATGCTAATGGATTATTTGCCAGAGTCAGAGGATCTGACCGGGCACTCTGCCAGTGAGTCCTGCGAAGTGCTAGCAGACCTCACGTGGCACTTTACCAGCCATGCCAGCAGGTCTCAGGCATTGCTATTGTAAGTCACAGGGTATACTTGGAGGATGATAGAAAATTGTTTATAAAAGCTTTTGGTTCCAAGGTAACCATCGGTCCTCCTGTTTATCCCCATCACCTCGGCTGAGATAACCTAGTGGATCAAATAAGAGATCCAGCAGAGGGGCTCTAAGAAGCCACAGGAACAATTCCCTGGACACTGTTCTCTGATGATGGGGCCAGAAGTCGTTGGAGACCCTGTAAACTGACTTGTACCCCAAAACTATTCCTAGATCTAAGCAGTTCCCTGGGGCTGACGGACAACATGCCATGCAGCATGTTACTGAGACTCATGCTTCTAATAAAAATAATGTAGAGCTCTTTAGAATCACTTTGTCCAGTGATCTCACTAGATAGGGTCAATGCCCAGCAGCCAAGCCAGAAGGAAGACTTGCTTAGGGGAAGAAACCACAGAGACTTGGCTAGTTTGCTTCCATTACGAAAAAGGTAATCTTGTTAAATAAACTTCATAAAGGAAAGTGGCTCCTTGAGGGGTACATCACTACAGACCCCCTCCTCCATAGCGCCTTGATAGTGGCCACTTTCTCTGAGGAGGAGGAGCAAGGTGGGGAGATGAGAGTGTATGTATACCAACGACCATCTCTTTCCTCAGCTGGGTACTGTTTGGTCTCTGACAGATTTGGTCCACACATAATGAGTACCTAGTCACTGAAAAACATGTCTCAACCACCTTCGCAGAGACTATGGAGGTCCTGCAGCCCTCCTGGTGGTCTCTTGGGTCTACTACGAGGGAGTGGGAACAGTAGATGAGAAGATTAACCAGACTTAGATTTACGGGTTTGTTCATGCTGCTCCTGCTTGTTGTCAAGCCCAATTAAGCCACCTCCTGAGGTCAAGTCCATCAATCTGCAGTGTGATCCAGATCTTAACTGAGAAATTCTCAGGCACAGAAGAAGTGGCTTCCGATAAAATAGCAAAATTTGACCCCTCCCCTCCAAAAAAGGAGCATAAAAATAGTACTTGAGTGCCCTCTTCTGGACTATCTGGGCAAGGGCCTTCCCAAAGAGATCTCTGAGTCTGATTACTCAATAATGGAACCACGAAAGCAGATTGATGGGCTCCCCACTAAAAAATTCAGGGCCAAGTACCAGGCCATGGGGATTTGATAAGTGGTCCCGCTAGAGTCTGCACAGTGATGGCCTTCCACCTCTCCTGGTGGATTTGGAGACAAATCAGAGATCCTGAGCAACTTTTGCTCTGACACTCAGCTTTCAAATATAAACAAGATTAGGGGTTACAAACAAAAATCCAAAGATTTTAGGCGTTATAAACAAGATCCTTCTGTACTCAGGGGACCCAGAGGCCCTATGCCAAGGTTAGAGTTCAGCTGAACAGTGGAGAGGAATTGCACTTCTTAGGCCTTTTAGATACCAGTACACAGGTGACTGTGATCCCCACAAACCCTTGCATCAAGATGAGGAGAAAACAGATCGTGTTCTCTGACTTTGGGCTCCTACTAACCTCCGTTGTCATGGCCCCCACTACTGAATGAAATATTGGTAGTGATGTGTTTTCCATGTGCAGCCCCACTTGCCTTTGCCTCCAAGCCCTGACAGGAATTGCAATAGTTATGGCCATCTTAGTGAGAAATATAGAAGACCATGGACCCATCTGATGACCAACACCTAGTACTGTTGTTTCCCAAAAAACAATGTCAGCTGCCTAGGGGAGAAAAAGAATAATTGCCATCATTGCTGAGCTTAAGGAAGCCAAAATGTTTCATGAGACTGTTTCTCCATTCAATAGCCCCATCTGGCCTGTGCACAAGACCTTGGTTTCTTGGAGACTTACCACTGACTTTAGGCAGCTCAATGCGTAATACCACCTTTGGCACCAGCAGTACCTGACATTGTGACTATTACAGAGGCCCAAAACAGAGAGAACTTGGTATGCAGCAATTGATATTGCAAATGCATATCAAATTGTAGTCCCCAGTGTTGGAGATGGGGCCTGGTGAGAGGCGATTAGATCATAGGGGCAGATTTCCCCTCTAGTTTTGTTCTAATGATAGTGAGTAATCATGACATCTGGCTGTTTAAAAGTGTAGTATCGGCTGGGCATGGTGGCTCACACCTGTAATCCCAGCACTTTGGGAGGCCGAAGCGGGCGGATCATGAGGTCAGAAGTTCGAGAACAGCCTGACCAACATGGTGAAACCCTGTCTCTACTAAAAACACAAAAATTAGCCGGGCCGGGCGTGGTGGTGTGCGCCTGTAATCCCAGCTACTCAGGAGGCTGAGGCAGGAGAATTGCTTGAACCCGGGAGGCAGAGGTTGCAGTGAGCCAAGATGGTGCCACTGCACTCCAGCCTGGACGACAGAGTGAGACTCCGTCTAAAAAAAAAAAAAAAAAAGAAAGTGTAGCACCTCTCCTCTCTTCCTCCTGCTCTGGCTGTGTGAAGATGTACCTGCTTCCCCTTCCACCATAATTGTAAGTTTCCTGAAACATCCAAGCCATGCTTCCTCTACAGCCTGTGTACCTGAGTCAATTAAACCTCTTTTCTTTATAAATTACCCAGTCTCAGGTATTTCTTTATAGCAGTGCAAGAAAAAACTAATACAGAGCAATTTCTTAAAACTGCTCCTCCCTGAATCCTCACTCTCACAGCCAGAGACCTAGTTGCCATCTGCAATGGACTTAATTGTGCCCTGCCTCAAATTCCTATGTTGAAGTTGTAATCCCCAATGTGACTGCATTTGTAGATTCGGCTTTTAGGTGATAATTATTAAGGTTAAAAGAGGTCATAGGGTAGGGTCCTAATCCGATAGGATTGGTTACCTTATAACCTCATAAGAAGAGGAAGATTGACCAGGCGTGGTGGCTCATGCCTGTAATCCCAGCACTTTGGGAGGCTGAGGCGGGTGGATCACCTGAGGTCAGGAGTTCGAGACCAGGCTGGCCGACCAACATGGTGAAACCCTGTCTCTACTAAAAATACAAAAACTAGCTGGGCATGGAGGCACACCCCTGTAATCTCAGCTACTCAGGAGGCTGAGGTAGGAGAATCACTTGAACCTGGGAAGCAGAGGTTGCATTAGTAAGCCGAGATCACGCCACTGAACTCCAGCCTGGGAGACAGAGCAAGACTCCATCTCAAAAAAAAAAAGAAGAAGAGGAAGATTCTCTCTCTCTCTCTCCCCTTCCCTCTCTCCCTCCCCCCTCTTTCTGTCTACTGGAATGTGAAAGGAAAAGCCAGTGAGTACACAGAGAGAAGGCAGCCAACTGCAAGCAAGGAAGGTGACTCTCACCAGAACCTGAGCTCACTGTCATCCTGACCTTAGACTTCCAGCCTCTAGAACTGTGAGAAAATAAATTTGTGTTGTTTAAGCCAGCCAGTCTATGATATTTTGTTGTAGCAGCCCAAACAGACTAAGACACCATCCATGATACCTTCTTCTTTCTCAGCCCCACATATATTATGTCACCATATCCTGTGTGCCCTTCCTTCAAAATATGCTCTGAATCTGGTTACTTACCACTTCCACTGTTGCCACCCATAACCAAACTGCTATCATCAGCTCTTCCCTAAACACCTGCAATAGCTCCTCACTAGGCTCCCGCACTCACGCCTGATTCCCTCCCATCTGTTATCTTCATATTAAAAATAATACAGTGGCTTTCCACTATACCCTAGGATTTGATTTAAAATTCTTAGCATGGCCTTCAAAGCTTTGCCTAATCTATCTCCTGCTTAACTCTTCAAACTACTGGAGCCTCTCTTCTCCTCACTCCTCACCATCTAGTCACATGGCCCCTTTGGGAATATATGAAAACTTCCCAGCTTGGAATCACTGCCCATTATCTTTCACCTGGCTCATTCTTGTTTATCCTTCAGGTTCAGCTTTCATGTCCCTTCTTTGGAGTGGCCTTCCATGACCTACAACCTAAATTAGAAGTCTTTGTATTCTTTCTAGTTTTAGCATGTTCTTTACATTGACACGCATACCACCAGTTTTGTATGTATTGGTTTATTGTCTGGCTCCCCAATTGGGTGACCAATTTCATGAGAGTAAGGAAAGCATCTGCCTTGTTCACTGATGTTATTACCAGCACCCAGCCTAGGGTTCAACAGGAGTAGGTGCTCAGTTAACATGCGTTGAGTGAGTGAATAAATGAATAGAGTCTATGAGGTTGGTGTTTTTAGTTCAGAGTAGTTTGGTGATTCACTTGCTGCCACACAGCTAGCAAGCAGACATAAATGGGCAAGAT
Source organism: Pan troglodytes (assembly GCF_028858775.2). Taxonomy (NCBI): domain Eukaryota; kingdom Metazoa; phylum Chordata; class Mammalia; order Primates; family Hominidae; genus Pan; species Pan troglodytes. Next base: position 117,812,362 of record NC_072421.2, read on the forward strand.
CCCAGAATCATAGTTCCAAGGTGAATGCATAATCAAGAGACTGCTAGGGGGTGAAAAATGGAAGGGGGCATGGAGTGTGAGACAGGTGAAAAGATTCCAGACCATTGATTCTAGGGAGATCTTCCCCCGGGGTGTGTTTTTTGGGGGGGTACATAGTCAATATTCACATTTGTTGAAAAATAGCTTCTGATTTCATAATAAATATATATTGCTGAAAGACTATTCCGGTTGGTAAGGATAACAGAAAATGCAGCGTTTCTTCGCTGAGGGCAGATTTTTTTCAGTTTATTGAAAGGAGGCAAGTTAAAAACGTGACTAGGAAACTGCACGAAAGCTTTCTGCCATTCCCCTGATTGGAGCTAAGGCCTGTGGGGTGCAGGAGACACCAAGGTTTGGGTCGTGCCGGGACTATGCTCATATAGTGGAGAGTAGGTCTTGGTGACACAGCAACCCACAGGCTGCACATTGCCACCCACCCCTCACCCCAGCAAACTGCACATCATTCTGCCCCTACCCCACAGACTCCCCTTCACAATTCCCTAATCTGTATATTACCTCTCAGGCTCCACACATGCCCCACGCCAGCCCCCCTCTCCAAGCTCCACTTTACCCCACATTACCTCCTAGAATCACATCACCCCACAAATGGTGAGAAATGGCCATTTGTGAAAAGCGAGTTTGGAAGGTGCTGGTCAGGAGAGCCGGGTGCGAAGCCAGAACCCTTGGGCAGAGGCAGCATGAGGGCCAACTCGACAGCAGAAGGCGCCTGAGAGCCTCTCCGCAAAGGCCATGCAAGGACGCGCGCTCCTGTAAGTACAGCCTCCATGCCCGGGTTAATTCCTAGACAGGTAGTGAGCCAATCAAGCCAGCCACCCACTTTCTAAAAAACAAAAAATCTACTCTTTCTCCTTGCCCTCCTCTGCTCAGCATCGTTCACTATGCCTCGAATATTTTAAATGGCCCTATGGATATCTGTAAAACAAAGGCTAGTAGTTATCATTATTATTATCATTAATCAGATATATAGGTAAAAGGTGATCCTAGGAACAAAGCCAAGAATCTAGAGTAAGGATGGCTAATGGGGATTGTGTTTGAATAGTTTGCTTTTGTTTCTTATTTTGCTTGGGTTGTGACCTGTGTTGCTTCAACATATGGCTTAAAAAAAAAAAAAGAGTCTGTTAATGTATTGGTCACAAAGTGTCTTTCTGGGAAAAGGCACTTATTTTCCCAGAGTGATTTGACACATTTCTGGTGAAATGCATTAACATTAACGTTCCTTTTTTTTTTTCCCCCAAGTTTTGGACATATGGGTTTAATTACCTGCTAGATTAGCAGATGGAAATATGTGGTAAATGGATGTAAACAAGGTGCATAAACTTAGGAGAGAGGCAGAAATTTTTAAACTTTAGGTTTAGACATTCACTAGATTGGACAATTTTTAACATTTAAAATAAAACTTTTTGCCACAAAGAAACAATTGTATTAAAACTAGTTTCCAGAACTGCCCAAATGACTTTTTAAACATGATTTAAATGTCAAGCTTTCTTTGGCAAATCTATCCAAAATACTAATTTTCCTTCTAGAACTTGGTTTATAATTTATATATTAGAGTGCCCTTAATTGATGTTCATTGGGATACCTTCCTCTGAGCCCTAATGGTTTCTATCTTCCCTTTAAAATGAGTAAGTATCTTTTAATTAAGTTGTCATTCGCAAAGATATTCTGGAGCAAAAATCAGGAATTAAACATCTATGAATTCTTCTTCACTTCTGTTATAGTGTAGCAATTTATCTTCTAACCCATAGTAGTCTATCAACTGAGTAAGGCTTAGTTTCTTGTTCTCTTCAGACACAGCTGACTGCAACTCATAAAGCAACAGCTGGCTACAGCTCCTCCACTTCTTTATTAACAACTGTAATGGAGACAGATTCTTTGATCATACAGTTTGATGAGTTTTAGCCTCCAAAGAAGGTCTTCTTTCTCCTGAACCTGCTTCACCAATTTGGCTTTTTCATCGTTTAATCTTTGTTTAGAAAGATTCTCATTCACAAACTCATTTTGGAGAGCACTGCATGACCCAGAGTCAAATGACTGAGATTCACAGACATTGATTCTTCAAAGTATTTTTCAAATTTATATTTTCTTCAAATTCACTGTCTATGTGTTTAAAACTTTCTTGAAATTCCAAACAGTTTTCCTCTGTGGAAGATGCTGGTTTCTCTGAAAAGGTCTGATCGTTTTCTTCATTCTCTACTTTAAGAAGTTGCACCACATTATAACAGGAATTAAATGAAGATCTTGCTTTCCTTAATCTTTCTCTAAGTGTTGCACTCATAGGTTGTGTTCGTGAACTATTTGTATAGGGAGATGATGGATTCACAGAGGTCTGAGGAGTGCTAGGTAAAACCACAGCTGAGTCTGATGGACTTTCCATCTTGAAAATGAAATCTTGGTTTTCCTTCAACTCCACAGCAGACTCCCGAGGAAGTCCAGGTCTCAGGCATCCCCCTTCCCCTCAGCAGGGTACCTCCCTCCGCCATCCCCAGAGAGAGCAAAAAGCCAACTTTCCCTTCTTAAAGGACTCACGGGAAGGGAATAATGGAAATAATAACTTCACATGCTGAAGAAAACAGATAAAGTGTGAAGAAACCATTTATCAACATTTAAACCTCCACACATTATTTGTTCTTTTTTTAAAAGAACTTTGCTAAGAATCAGATTCATTAAGTCAAAGAATGTTAGAACACAAAGGAACCTGCAAAATTAAATCACGTTCTTATTATATAAAACAGGAGACCCAGAGAGGGTAAGTGACTTGTCCAAAGTCACAGAGCACTTGAATGCAGTCAGGGCTGATTTCCAGTCTGCAACTCAAAAGAGAAGCAGTGTTTCTCAGTGAAAGAACAGTGGTGTGAGTTTTAAAGATTTTATTCTATTCTTTATTACATGATTATTATAGGAAAAATTGGGACACATTTTAAATTACCTAGAATCCTACCACTTCACAATGATCATTGTTAGTATTTTTGCTGTATAATTTTCCAGACTTTTTAATGTATATGAATACTGGTAAATGTGTTTACTAAAATTGGATCACACTGTCTGTACATCTCTGTCATATAACTCCTAACAGATGCAAAACTAGTCCACTGAATAGATTAACTTCATCAGTTTAACCAGTCCCTTATTGATAGATAGATAGATAAGCTTTTTCGAATGTTAAACCCTTATAAAAGATGCTGCACTAACCATTCCTGTTCAGACATCTTTTGCTGAAGTGATTTCTACCTACTGATCAGTGTGAATTTTGTAGGGATGCAATGATGTAGACTAGGTTTGAACTCTGGCTCTAGAACTTACTGTGTGTCTTTACACAAATCACAACTTTTCTGCACTCTAGTTTCTTCATCTTCAAGTGGGAATAATCATACTGACAGCCTAGAGGTGTTAAAAGGATTAAATGAAATAATACATGTAAAATAGTTGGTTAATACCTAGCATGTAGCAAATCCTAAATAATATTAGTTATTATTATTACCACAATGCTGAAGAAAACTGGCTCTTCAAAATAATGCCCATGATTTTCTATTACTCTTTAAAAGAGACTAGCCAGAATTTTACAAAGAAGGTTTTAGATGCAAAACTTCAGTAGCTAAATTAATATTTCCTTTTTTCTAACTTAATCTATCGAGAAGAAAAGTAATAAATTTAAATCATGTGTGGTCTATTGAGCTAGTTACTATGTTCTATCTATATAACTTAATGCCAGTCAAAATTTAAAAGGCATAGCTTTTCATCAAACATTCTTGTCTTAGTCTGTTTTCTGTTGCCTATAATAGAATATCTAAAACTGCATAATTTATAAAGAAAAGGAATTTATTTCATATGGTTATGGAGGCTAAAAAGCCCAAGGTCAAGGGACTGCATCTGGTGAGGACCCTCTAGCTGGTGGGGATTCTCTGCAAACTTCCTAGACAGCACAGAGCATCACAGGGTGAGGGGGCTGAGCATCCTAGCTTGGGTCTCTCTTCCTCTTCTTATGAAGCCACCAGCCCCACTCCCATGATAACCCATTAATCTATTGACCCATTAATCCATGATGGATTAGTCCATTCATGAGGGCAGAGCCTTTATGACCCATCACCTCTTAAAAGCCCCAAGACCCCACCTCTCAATACCGCCACATTGGAGATTAAATTTCAACATGAGTTTTGGAGGGGGCAAATATTCAAACCATACTCATTTGTAAGTAAAAAATCAACTGTTTTGTGATAAAGTTGCTCACCTTTCTTTCCCCTTTGGAAAATGCTCAAAGCATGGCTTACCCCATAAAATCAGCAGAATATCTTTACAGTCATCTATGCAGCCTCCCGGTGCCTTCAAGCTATTCTCCACTGCTTTTCTGTTTTATCCATGGGCCCCCAGCTATTTCATATTCCTCAGAGGGGTGGGCAAGAGCACAGAAGCTGAAGTTTTCACCTCTGAGACTTTGCTTTTAAACTGAAAAGATATCCATTGTCACACTGGGATTCATTTCTATCTGAAGCTTTGGAAACACATCACGACTTTTACCAAAGCCTATACAGTGAATCTAATTTATGTGTCACCTTTATTTCACCAATAGTTGCTTTAAAAATAAGGGAACGCTCACCCCCTTTGAAAAGCTGGGTGGAAGGTTCAGTGTTGTATGGCTTATCTCGGAAGTCAGGGGTCAGTGGCCAAAATTCACGGTGACCAGAAGCATTCCAAAATGCTGCCAGTAACTCCATGCTTACTGTTTCTTCCTCTTCTGCTCTACTGAACATTGTGGACATAGACACTCAGGATTGTTGGGGTGGATGATACTGGTTAAATGAGTCCTTCTTGGACACAGCTTTGGTTGAATGTGAGCACCAAACACTGAGAAGTCCTTGTCTATAACTGATGTGCAGAATGACCCATACATTTTTTGGTTTGGGATTCTTTTTTTTTTTTTCTCTACTGTGTGTTATCCTTTTCTCTAATAGTGGCCAGTCACATTCTACCGGTCTGTATTTGTCTCACGGTTGTTGAAGTGGCTTTGCCAACTTAGCTAAGCTAGAAACATAGTTTCCTGGAATTGCCTTCCCAATGTGGTTCTGAGTTAGAGTGGACCAGGAGAAAAATTTGGGCAGGGCTTGGGAAGTGGGAGTGAAGCAATAGATACTATATTCTGAAGTTTGGTAGGACAGGCACTATTACCACTGGCATACACTGGCACTGATCAACTGGCACACCTCGTTGGTGTGGGGCAGCAACAGGACCTGCAGCAACTTCAACTCTGACAAGATCTCCTTCTTCAACTTCTCCAAGTCCTAAGTCAGGTGTGTGTGCACTTCCACGACTATGGATGCCAGCTCTTTCTTTAGGTTGGAGGCAATAAGAGACAGATGCAGGTTCCAGTAAGTCTTCATGGGATTTAGTTTGTCCTAGGGATTCAAGTTAATCCTTGCAGGTTCCAGTTTGTCCTTGCTTTCCCCCACACCACATACACCTCTTCTTCCCAACTGTGGGCCCTGAATATCTACAGTGACCTCAGGCTGCTATAAGTGCAGAGACAATAGCCTTCTATAGACTTCTTCCTCTGTGTAAGGTACATGGATGTTCTTTGGTCAAGGAATAGGCCAAGGTGGATATCCAGGCCTGCATGACTCAGTGAGTTTGGCATGCAGGCGCACACCTCCACTTGTTACATAACCTGTTTGTGTAAGTTTATACTTCGCTCTAAGCCACTATTGTCTGTAAAAGGTATAACTGCCCTGCTAACGTTCTACACGGGCTCTTGGGACTCTGGTTAGCTCAACATGGCTTAACATGGTGGGCACGCTGGTGCCCAGAGAAAGAGAGAGAGAGAGCCAAAGCTGTCCGTCTTGCAGATGGACAGGAGGGAGCCAGCACACAGCTTGGCTTGCTCATGCCCAGAGAGAAAAAGAGTTAAGCCGCTGACCCTGAAGGCAAGGAAGAGCCAGATGCACAGCTGTTTGTGGGAGCCACTGGCTCAAGCAGCTGCGACAGGGCAAACAGTGCGAGAGAGCTAGTGTGAGAAAGCTGTTAATAAAAGCTGCTGCTGAATAAAACCACATTCACCTGCCTTCAGCCCCGAGTGTTCTTTCTGCTCATCCACCAACTCCCTCTGGACTTCAGCATGGGCTGGACCCGGACCCCGGGACCTGACAATTGGTGATGAGAATGGGATGAGGTGAGTTGGCCCCAGTCCCTGAGGGCTCCCAGGTTGGCTTTGTGGCCACAGCATGGGCTGTGATACCCGGTGGCAGCTGTGCTGCGAAGATGGGCTCCAGTGGAAACATGGGAGGCGGTGGGTGGGTCTCCTGTGAGTATGGAGAAGGCACTGAAGCACCTGGAAGTGCACAGCACTGAGAAGAAGCATGCCTTTGCTGGCAGAGTCAGATGAGCGTTTGTAACTGTGCTGTGGGAAGTTCATGCCCAGTCCTTGTGGAACTCAGTGCAGTGAGGAGGAAGAACCTCCATGGCAGGCTTGCCCAGTGATCCACCACAAAATAGATCATGAGCAGCTACTGGGCCCCACGAGTAGGCCCAGAGACCCCCTGCTGTGGTGGAGCACCCTTCCTTTGGTGCCTGTGCCCCTGCTGAGTTGAGGGAGTTAAGCAAGTAATGTCGGCAGTCATGCACAGACTTAGTGCAAGCCATTTGGGAGAAGGACCTTGCTGCGCAACCCAGTCCTGCTCGAGCATTCCAGTTCAAAGAGTACCTGCTGCAGTTGGTGGAAGTGTAAAGCCTTTTCTGTTTGATAAGAGAACTGGCCGAGATGCCCAGCTTGGAGGGCACTGGACAACGGGAGCCACATTTGGACTTCGCAATCCACTGGTCCCTGAACCCGGATAAGTTTCCAGGCAGAGCTGCATTTATTGACAACTATGAAGACTGGTCAGTGAAAGTGAAACCTGTATCTCTGCATCTTGGCATCGACTGCTTGGCTCTCTGCTTATGTGCTGTGTATGTCTCTCCATCCATACCTGAAGACATTCTGGGGTAGATGTTTTGCATGGCTTGGCAGCTGTGCCATCTATCACAGACTTAATAGACCACTTGACAATGGAACTTGGCAGTGCCACTGTGTGGTGGACTTGGCTAATGCATTCTTGTCAATCGACAATGCTCCGGAGAGCCAGGAAGAGTTTGCCTTCATGGGACAGCGACAATGGACTTTCACAGTGTTGCTGCAGGGCTACTGTATAGCCCCACCATATGTTGTGGTTTTGTTAATAATGTTATGTTAACCTCTGATTCTCTTGCAGGTTTAAAAGTGGCAGTGTCCCTCTTGCCTGGGATTGGGGTGATGAGGCTGAGACAGCCTTTCTGGGTAGTAAACCAGGGTGCTCATTTACACTGAATGTGCATGTAACCACAGATAATTTTGGCTAGGGCCTATAGCAGTGCATGGAGCACTTGGAAGCACCAGTGGGCTGTTAGTCCCAACTGTGGAAGGGAGCTGAGCTCCAGTGCTTACTAATAGAGAAGCAGTTATTAATAGTGGGATGGGTGCATTCATGGGTAATGACCCCCTGGACAGAGGCAGCACAGACATCAACTTTAGCGAAGTGGGGTACCGACTTGAAACAGTGAAGTATGCTAAGTAAGTACAAATCCCTTAGCAGCAAAGTTGCAAGAGGTCTTGGGACCTGTAGTCCTAATGCAAGATAAGGCCATGGGGCCTGAGGCACTCCTAAACCCTGAGACTTCATCATTAGGAAGGGCATCCCCTCATTCCTGATAGGGCATGGCACACAGCTAGGTCTAGCTGGGGTGCTACTGCTGCCTGGACTGCTGGTGCGGTCCAGCCTAGTACTAACACCATATGGTTTGAAACCAGGTGTGGGCAAAGCAGCTAATAAGCTAAACTCAGGGCAGTGTGAATGGTAATCACCAAGGATGTGACAACCTATGGTAATCTGCGCCAATAGCTGGGCAGTTTATCAAAGCTTATGTATGTAACGGGCTTGAGTGCCCAAAAGCTTGTGTATGTATTGGGCCTGCATGCCCAAAGCTTGTGTGTCAGGCTAATGTGTCAAGCCTGTGTATATATCAGGCCTGTGTGCCCAAAGTTTATATGTCAGGCCTGTGTGCAAAACTTGAGTATCAAACCTGTGTGCCCAAGACCTAAGTCTCCCTCAGCCTAGGGGGTGGAGCGTAAGGTACATGGATGTGCTTTGGTCAAGGAATAAGCCGAGGTGGATATCCAGGCCTGCATGACTCAGTGAGTTTGGCATGCAGGTGCACACCTCCGCTTGTTATATAACCTGTTTGTGTAAGTTCATACTTGGCTCTATACTTGGTATAAAGGTATATTTGCCCTGCTAATGCTGTACAGGGCTGTTGGGGCTCAGCTCGGCTCAACATGGGTTAACATGGTAGTGGGTGCGCTGGTGCCCAGAGAAAGAGAGAGAGCCAAAACTGTCAGTCTTGCAGATGGACAAGAGGGAGCCAGGACACAGCTTGGCTTGCTCATGCCCAGAGAGAAAAAGAGTTAAGCTGCTGACCCTGAAGGCAAGGGAGAACTGGCTGCACAGCTGTGTGTGGGAGCCGCTGGCTCAAGCAGCCAAGACAGGGTGGCCAGTGTGAGAGAGCCAGTGTGAGAAAGCTGTTCATAAAAGCTGCTGCTGGCCGGGCGTAGTGGCTCACGCCTGTAATCTCAGCACTTTGGGAGGCCGAGGCCAGCGGATCACGAGGTCAGGAGATCGAGACCATCCCGGCTAACAAGGTGAAACCCCGTCTCTACTAAAAATACAGAAAATTAGCCGGGCATGGTAGCAGGCGCCTGTAGTCCCAGCTACTCGGGAGGCTGAGGCAGGAGAATGGTGTGAACCTGGGAGGCGGAGCTTGCAGTGAGCCGAGATCGCGCTACTGCACTCCAGCCTGGGCGACAGACCGAGACTCCGTCTCAAAATAAAATAAAATAAAATAAAATAAAATAAAATAAAATAAAATAAAAAAAAGCTGCTGCTGAATAAAACCATATTCACCTGCCTACAGCCCCCCGAATGTTCTTTCTGCTCATCCACCCACTCCCTCCGGACTTCAGCATGGGTTGGACCCGGACCCCAGGAACTGACACCCTGCTCCCACAATTGCATATGGTCTGATTCCTGTAATCATCCCTTATTGCTTTTCACTCTGCTTCTCTGATCAAACTCTGCAACTATGTTCAAGTGATTCTTATTTTACATCCAAATTTGCAAATCAGACACAGGATTATAGACATTACAAAAAAATTCAATTTTGAAAAAAAAAGGAAGAGATTTGTATATGACACTTAAGTAACCCATCTATTACCCTCGCTTTCTTTTTGATGTCAAACTTCTTTAAATGGCACCCTAAGTTTATTGCAAAAGTATTTTTCTTCCTCCCATTTTCTCTGCAGTTCCTTGAATATGACTCCTGCTTTTAAAACACTATTTTAATTCATCAGAAACTTATAAAACATCAAATCCAGATCTTAGTCCACTTTATTTCTTTGTACTCTTCACACTGTTGACTACTCTCTCTTTTTTTCCTCATTAAATTTGGTTTCAATGGGTCTCAAATTTCTGTGACGGATTTTTGGTCAAGTTGTTTCCACTAAAAAGTGCTGATTTTAAAAACTAAATAACTTAAAACTACCAGATGCCAAAAAAAAAAAAAAAGTTCACAAAACATTCTCCTTTCCTTCCAAAGGTTTTACAATGCATTGTTATCATTAACCAGTCTTTCACGACTAAACTTAAGTGGCCAGTTGAAACAAACAGTTCTGAGACCCTTCCACCACTGATTAAGACTCAGGCCAGGCACCGTGGCTCATGCCTGTACTCCCAACATTTTGGAAGGCTAAGGTGGGTAGATCACTTGAGCCCAGGAGTTTGAAACCAGCCTGGGCAATATAATGAGACCTAGCCAGGCATGGCGGCACATGTCTGTAGTTCCAGCTACTTGGGAGTCTAAGGCAGGAGGATTGCTTGAACCCAGGAGGCAGAGGTCGCAGTGAGCAGTGATTGTGCCACTACACTCCAGCCAGGGCAACAGAGTGAGAACCTGTCTCAAAACAAAAAACAAAAAGCAAAAAACAAAAACACCAGACAACAACAACAACAACAAAAAAGACTGGGGTGGCATGTATTAGGGATAATATTCATTTAGCTTTCTGAGCTTTCTGGACAGACTTGGTGACCTTGCCAGCTCTAGCCGCCTTCTTGTCCTCTGAACCCATGGCAACTGTCTGTCTCAGCGAATTTGGCATGCAGGTGCACACCTCCACTTGTTATATAACCTATATAACCTGTTGTATAAGTTCATACTTGGTTCTATCCTTGGTATAAAGGTATATCTGCCCGCAAAATGTCCCAGAAGAGAATAGTCAGGATAGTCAGAATATTCAGAGAAGCTCTCAACACACATGGGCTTGTTAGGAACTATATCAGTCGTGGCAGCACCACCAGATTTCAAGAATTTAGGGCCATGTTCTAGCTTCTTACCAGAATGGTCATCTTTTCTTTCTGCTCAGAACACTTGCAAGGAATTTGAGATGTGTGACCATCTAGTGCAGGGGCATAGCCAGCACTGATTTGGCCTAGATGGTTCAGGATAATCACCTGAGCAGTGAAGCCAGATGCTTCCATTGGTGGGTCATTTTTGCTGTCACCAGCAACATTGCCATGATGAACATCTTTGGCAGATGCGTTCTTTTTTTTTTCTTAGAAAGAATGTAATGCATGTTTTTAATCAGAACAACAGCAATAACAAAAGCTAAGTATGGATATGCCAATGTAGTGTTGAATCCAGCAATGGACACAAATAAAGAGCAAATGCTTGACAGAGACAGCTGTAAATAATCTATGTACCTCTTACATCCCCCCACTTCATAAAAAAGACATTCTCTTTGGAAATATGGTTACAAATGTAAATCACTGATTTCTTGCAAGACCACGATGATTCTGTAATAAATATCAAATTGTTCCATTTCAGATTTGTAAAAGGATTCTTTCAGATATGAAGACTTGGGAGCAACTGTGAAGCTGTCTTTATTCAGATGCTTTGAAATATAAAGTGGTGATCTTAAACCACCAAGAACTGTAACAACTTAGCCTGATGTTTATAACAACTTAGCCTTCTTTTCCTTTATATCCGATTTTATTAAGTGGGCAAACACCTTGTTCACATTGAGGCCCACATTGTCCTCAGGAAGAGATTCACTCAAAGCTTCATGGTGCATTTCAATAGACTTTACTTCAATTCTAACATTGACTGGAGCAAAGCTGACCACCATGCCAGGTTTGAGAACACCAGTCTCTGCTCGGCCCACAGGTACAGTACCAATACCAACAATCTTGTAGACATCCTGGAGACACAGACACAAGGGCTCATAAGTTGGATGAGTTGATGGTAGAATAAAGTCCAGAGCCTCAAGCAGCGTGGTTCCGCTGGCATTGCTATCTTTATAGGTGACTTTCCATTCCTAGAACCAAGGCATGTTACCACTTGGCTCCAGCATGTTGTCACCATGCCAACCAGAAATTGGCACACATGTTACTGTGTCAGGGTTGTAGCCAATTTTCTTAATGTAAGTGCTGATTTTCTTGTATCTCATCTGGTGGTAGGGTGACTAAGTGGAATCCATTTTGTTGACACCAACAAGTAGTTGTTTCACACCCAGTGTGTAAGCCAGAAGGGCATGCTCCTGGGTCTGCCCATTCTTGGAGATGCCAACTTCAAATTCACCAACACCAGGAGCAATGATCAAGAGAGCACAGTCAGCTTGAGATGTGCCTGTGGTCGTTTTTGTTTTGTTTTGTTTTGTTTTTTTGAGGCGGGGTCATGCTCTGTCCCCCAGGCCAGAGTGCAGTGGTACAATCTTGGCTCACTGCAACCTCCACCTCCCGGGTTCCAGTGATTCTCCTGCCTCAACCTCCCGAGTGGCTGGGATTACAGACGCATGCCACCACGCCCAGCTAATTTTTGTATTTTCAGTAAAGATGGGGTTTCACCATGTTGGCCAGGCTGGTCTCGAACTCTTGACCTCAAGTGATCCGCCCGCCTCGGCCTCCCAAAGTGCTGGGATTACAGGCGTGAGCCACTGTGCTCGGCCTGTAATAGTGTTTTTGATGAGGACTCTGTATCCTGGGGCATCAATGATAATCATGTAGTACTTGCTGGTCTCAAATTTCCACAGGGAAATATCAGTGGTGATACCATTCAGCTTTCAGTTTATCCAAGACTCAGGCATACTTGAAGGAGCCCTTTCCTATCTCAGCAGCCTTCTTCTCAATTTTTCAGTGGTTCTTTTGTTGATGCCACTGCATTTGTAGATCAGATGGCCAGTAGTAGTGGACTTGCCTGAATCTACATGTCCAATGATGACAATATTGATATGAGTTTTTCCTTTCCCATTTTGGTTTTTAGGGGTGGTTTTCAAGACAACCTATGTGTTGGCAGCAAACCTGTTGCAGAAAAGCTACTTTCTCTTTTCTGAATTTCTCTCTTCCCTTGGTTTCTATGACAAGCACTCTTTGGAATTTTCTCCTATCTCTCCAACTGCTGCTCCCTGTCTTAGTATGCTCACTTCTCTTCTACCCAATCGTCAAGGTGTAGGAGTTGGTTGCTCAAAGTCCAGTTCTTGGCACTCTTGAATTCTCACTCTACCCTCTCTACCTTTATGACCCTCTCCACTCTAAAGGATTCAACCACCATCCCTTCACACTCATGATTTATAGATCTATGCTTTTATCTCAGCTCTCTCTCCTGAATGCCAAGGTCATGATTCTTATAGTCCATTTAGTTGCAGATGACTCTCAAATTCAACAAGCACAAACTGACCTATTTATTTACCATGACATGTTCCATGTCCCCTAACTTGGATAATGGCATTACAATTCTTCAGTCACTCATTCTCAAAACTTCAGAGTTGGGGAGTGATGTCACCAAAGATGGAGTAGAAGCAATCTGGATTCACTCCCCCTGCCCACTGAAAACCAAAAACAACTATCCGGTGCCACAATTATCACCAGCAATATCCCAGAACTCAAAATCAAAGCTGTGACAATCCCTGAGGCCACAGAGAAGTAAAAAACTATGAGCTGAAAGTGAGAGAAATGGACTTCTCTATCCACAATGCCCCTCCCCCAAACTACTAGACACCACATGGAAAAATCCTCCGAGACTCATGGCTTCTACATTGGAAAAAGTGAGATCAAGGTGGAAAGCCAGCTTCCCCATCATCTTGGGTTCCTATGCAAGAAAGCTGTTCCTGCCTCAACTCACAGGAAGCATCGCAAGTGCCTCCACCTAAGGACAGGTGGAGACAAACCTTGGAGGTGGAGCTGCATGGCCCAGCACCAGAAACTCGGGGGCTGCTCTCCACTCTAGAAAAAGGGGACACCAAATCAGAGAGGTGGTTTAGCAGCACCACACTGTAGGAGGCACCCTGCAGGGAACCTCTGGGCATGAACCCGTAGCCAGCCTCCCCACACAGCTGAGGAGTCCCCTTTGGAATCTCCCCCTGTCTGTAATGGGCAGCACTTGGAGAACTACAGAAAACCTGTGTTTAGGGCGCCATCTAGTGCTCAAAGAAGGCAGCAATCTAGGGCTAAGGGAATCAACGGGCAAATCGCACAGAACCTCTAAACACACAAAACAACTCAGACAGGAAAGACTTGAAAAAATAACCAATTCTTTAATGCGAAGACATAGATCTACACACATAAGAAATAACAGCAAACAGTGAATAATGACCTCCCCAAATGGACAAAGCAAGGAACCACTGATCAACCCCAGTGAGAGAGCAACATGTGAGCTCTCAGATAGCAAAGTCACAGGAGTCAGATCAAGAATTCAAAATAGCAGTTTTGAAGATACTCAGCAATCTCCAAGTTAATACAGAAACGCAACTTAGAAATTTATCAGAGAAATTTAATGAAGAAATGGAAATAAGAAAAAATCAAACAGATACCTGGAACTGAGAAATACATTGGCTGAACTGAACAACTCATCACAGAGGTATCAACAGCAGAACTGATCAAGCAGAAGAAAGAAATAGTGAGCTCAAAGATAGTCTATTTGAAAATACACAGTCAGAGAAGAAAAAAAGAAAAAAGAAGGAAAAGGAATGAAGAATATCTACAAGAACTAGAAAATAACTTCAAAAGAGCAAATCTGAGTCATTGACCCTCAAGAGGAAATTGATAAAGAAAAGGGGGTCATTAGCTTATTCAAAGAAATAACAGAAAACTTTCCAAACCTAGAGAAAGATATAAATATCCAGATACAGGAAAGTCAAAGATTACCAAACAGATTAAACCCAAATAGGACTATACCAAAATATGTATTAAGCTCTCAGAGGTCAAGGACAAAGACAAGATCCTAAAAGCAGCAAGAGAAATAAAAGCAAATAACACACAAAGGACTTTGATTTGTCTGGCAACAGACTCTCAGCAGAAACAATACAGGACAGGAGAGAGTGAGACGACATATTCAAAGTGCTCAAGGCAAAAACTGAGAATAATATACCCAACAAAGCTATCCTTCAAACATGTAGGAGAGATAAAGACTTTCTAAGACAAACAAAAGGTGAATGAATTCATCATCACCAGACCTGTCTTGCAAGAAAATGCTAGAGACAGTTCTTCAATCTGAAAGAAAAGGATACGAATGTGCAATAATAAAGTCATTTAGGCTAGGCATAGAGGCCCACACCTGTAATCCTAGTGCTTTGGGGGGCACTAGGCACGGAAAGACAAACATCGTATTTTCTTACTTATTTGTGGGATCTAAAGATCAAAACAGTTGAACTCATGGACATAGTAGAAGGTTGATTACCAGAGGCTGGGAAGGGTAGTGGGGGATAGGTAGGGGAGTTGGGGATGATTAATGGGTACCAAAAAATAGTTAGAATGAATGACACCTACTATTTGATAGCACAACAGGGTGTCTATAGTCAATAATAATTTAATTGTACATTTTAAAATAACTAAAATAGTATAATTGGATTGTTTGTAATACAAAGCATGATCACTTGAGGGGGTGGATACCTCATTCTCCATGATGTGATTATTATACATTGCATGCCTGTATCCACACATCTCATGTACCCATAAATATATATACCTACTATATACCCACAAGAATTAAAAATAAAATTTTTTTAAAAAGTAGAAAGACTTCAAATAAATAACCTAATGATGCACCTCCAGGAACTAGAAAAGCAAGAACAAATCAAACCCTAAATTAGTAGAAAGAATGTAACAAGGCTGGGTGTGGTGACACCTGTAATCACAGCACTTTGGGAGACTGAGGCAGGATGATTGCCCGACACCCACCTGGGCAACAAAGTGAGACTGTGTCTACAAAAAAAGTTTGAAAATTAGCCAGGAATGATGGCATGTGCCTATAGTCCCAGCTACTTAGGCAGCTGAGGCAGGAGGAATGTTTAAGCCCAGGTGGTTGAGGCTGCAGTGAGCCATGATCGCACCACTGCACTCCAGCCTGGGGAGCAGAGCAAGATTCTGTCAGAAAGAAAAAGAAAAGAAAAGAGAAAAAGAAAATAATAAAGATCAGCACAGACATAAATGAAATCGAGATTATAAAAAATATAAAAGATCAATGAAACAAGTAGTTTTCCAAAGAGATAAACAAGCAAAACTGACAAATCTTTAGGTAGACCAAGAAAAAAGAGAGAAGACCCAAAGAAATAAAATCTGAAATGAAAAGGAGACATTAAAACTAATACCACAGAAATATCACAGAAATATAAAGGATCATGAGAGACCATTATGACCAACTATATACCAACAAACTGGAAAACCTATAAGAAATGGTTAAATTCTTGGACATATACAAACTATAAGAAATAGAAAGCCTAAACAGACCAGTAACAAGTAATGAGATCAAAGCAGTAATAAAAAGTCTCTGATCAAAGAAAAGCCCAGGAGCAGATGGCTTCCACAATGAATTCTACCAAACATTTTAAGAACTAATATAAACTCTATTCAAATTATTCCCCAAAAAATTGAACAGTAGGGAATACTTCCAAGTTCATTGTATGTGGCCAGCATTACCCTGACAGGAAAACAAGACAAAAGATACAACAACAATAACAACAACAACAACAACAAAACTACAGGCCAATATTCCTGATGAACATAGATGTAAAAATTCCCAATAAAATACTAGCAAACCAAGTTCAACATCACATTAAAAAGATCATTCACCATGATCAAGTGGGATTTGCCACAAGGATGTAAAATGGTTCACCATACACAAATCAATAAATGTGTTATATCACATTAACAAAACTAAGGACATTTTTGTCCATGATGATTTCAATAGATGCTGAAAAAAGCATTCAGTAAAATTCAGTATCTTTTCATGACAAAAACTCAACAAACTGGGTATAGAAGGAACATATCTCAAAACCATAAAGGCCATATATGACAAACCCACAGCTAACATCATGCTGAATGGGGAAAAATTGGTAGTCTTTCTGGGGAAAAATTGGCAGTCTTTCCTCTAAGAAATGAAAGAAGATAAGGATGACCAATTTTACTATTTTTATTAAACATAGTCCTGAAAGTCCTAGCCAAAGTAATTGGGCAAGAGAAAGACCTAAAGGGCATCCAATTTGGAAAGAATGAAATTAAATTATCCTTGTTCATTGATGACATGATATTATATCTAGAAAAACCTAAAGACTACCAAAAAATTATTAGAACTGATAATCAAATTCAGTAAAGTTGCAAGATACATAATCAACATACAAAAATCAGTAGCATTTGTATATGCTAACAGCAAACAATTGGAAAAATAAATCAAAAAAGCAATCCCATTTATAATTGCTACAAAAAAATACCTAGGAATAAATTTAACCACAGAAGTGAAAGATCTCTTACAAAGAAAACTATGAAACACTGATGAAATAAATTGAAGAGGATACAAAAAAATAGATATCTCATGCTTATGGATTGGAAGAATTAATACTGTTAAAATATCCATACTATCCAAAGTGATCTACAGTGGTCTCTTCACTCTATTGATTGTTTCCCTTGCTACCCATACAATATGATACAAAATGATCTACAGATTGCAATCCCTATCAAAGTGCCAACAACATTCTTGATGGAAATAGAAAAAACAATCCTAAAATTCATATGAAACCACAAAAGACCCCAAATAGCCACAGCAATCCTGAGAAAGAAAGAACAAAGCTGGAGGCATCATACTACCTGACTTCAAAATATGCTATAAAGCCATAGTAACCCCAAACAGCATAGTACTGGCATAAACGCAGGCACATAGACCAATGGAACAGAATAAAGAACCCAGAAATAAATCCACACATTTACAGCCAACTCATTTTTGACAAAGATGCCAAGAACATATATTGGGAAAGAACAGTTTCTTCAATAAATGATGCTGGGGAAACTGGATAACCATATGCAGAAGGATAAAACTAGACCCCTGACTCTCACTATATACAAAAATCAAATCAAAATGGATTAAAGAAAGCCAGGCATGGTGGTGTGTGCCTGTAGTCCCACTACTTGAGAGGCTGAGGCAGAAGGACTGATTGCTTGAGCCCAGAAGTTCAAGTCCAGCCTGGGCAACATGATGAGACCCCCTATCTCTTAAATAAAGACTTAAATGTAAGACCTGAAACTATAAAACTACTGGAAGAAAATGCTGAGGAAATGCTTCAAGACATTGGTCTTGGCAGAGATATTTTGTGTAAGACCTCTAAAGCACAGGCAACAAAAGCAAAAATAGACAAATGGCATTACATCCAGGTAAAAAGCTTCTGCACAGCAAGGGAAACAATCAATAGAGTGAAGAGACAACCTATGGAATGAGAGAAAATATTTTCAAACCATATATTAAATAAAGGGTGAATATGCAAAATAGAAAAGGAACTCAAATAACTCAATAGCAAAAAATAATAATCTGATTAAAAATGGGCAAATGATCTAAATAGACATTTCTTTTTCTTTTAGATTTGCCGTTAACAATGAATATATATTTCTTAAAAGAAGACATACAAGTAGCCAACAGATATATGAAAAATGCTCAACATCACTAATCAGGGAAATGCAAATCAAAACCACAATGAGATATCATCTCACCCCAATTTAAATGGCTATTATATTCAACCTGAGAAAACTGATAAAAATGGCTATTATAAGACAAAAATAACAATTGCTGGTAAGGACGCAGAGAAAGGAGAACTCTCATACACTGCAGATGGAAATTTAAATTAGTACAGCCATTAATGAAAATAGTATGAAGTTTCCTCAAAAAAACAAAAAAACTACCATATGATCCAACAATCCCACTGTTGTGTATATATTCACAAGAAAGGAAATCAATATATTGAAGAGATATCTGTACTCTCATATTTATTGCAGCACTATTCATAATAGCCAAGATATGGATTCAACCTAAGTGTCCAGCAAGAAATGAATAAAGAAAATGTGGTATATATACCACAGTGAAATATTATTCAGCCATAAAAATGAAATAAATACTTTCATTTGCAGAAACATGGATAGAACTGAAGGGCATTGTGTTATGTGAAATAAACTAGGCACAGAAAGACAAATATTGCATGTTCTCACTCATATATGAAAACGAACAAACAAACAAAAAAAGGACCTCATGGAGGTATAGAATAAAATAGTGATTACCAGAGGCTGTGAAGGGTAGAGGGAGGGAGGATGAAGAGAAGTTGGTTAATGGGTACAAAACTACAGTTAGAAGCAAAAAGTTCTAGTGTTTGATAGCACAGTAGAGTGACTATAGATAACAATAATTTATTGTATATCTCAAAATAGCTACAAGAGAAGATTTGGAATGTTTTCAACACAAGTAAATAATAAATATTTGAGGTGATGGATACCCCAATGACCCTTATTTGATCATTATACATTGTATACATGTATCAAAATATATGTACCCCCAGAAATATATGTACAACCATCATATATTAATTAAAAACTTGAGTTATTCAATACTTTTCCCTCTAATCAGACTCCTAACTTTAGCTTCCACCTCTTTTTCTACCCCCTAAAGCTTGTGTTTCCTTCCCAAAACATGAATCGGCTTATGTAAATTCTTTGTTCAAAATATCTCCTGGTTCCCAGTGGCATATAGAATACCTATCTGCCAGTTTTGTACAGCATAGCCACATTTTGATTTCTTCCCTTTCAACTGTATGTCCTACTATACTCCAATGTCCCTTTCATCACACACACAGTCTGTGGATCTCCCTCAGCACTCCCCCATCTTCTGGATATATCTGGATGCTCCTGGCCCAGGGGCTTGGCTCAGACCTTTTCTGTTTGAGTTATGTACTATATTGAATGCCTAACCATACTCCCTATCCAGTTTCAGTTTTCACTCCTAGCTGATGACTTGGATAAGAGTCTCTTGAGTTAGAAATAGTTTTTATCAATAACATGGGAGTAACAATGCATATAATAGCAATAGCTCACATGAATCAAGCTCTTAATTACTGTGCCAGGCACTGTTAATGACAAAAATGATAAATGTCCTCCAGGATAAAGGGACCTAAGAGACAGTTTGATCAAATGTCCTTACACCCTCAAAGAGGGTTTCCTGATATAATAGGCCCAGCCTCTGTCTACTTGCCCTTTTCTATTCCAACTTGTCAGGAGAAGAGGGGCCATACCCTGTTAAGTCCAGTGAGTAGAATCACTTCATTTATCAAGGCGGGACATGGCTTGTTTATGCATGAGGTAGTTATTCCACTCTGGTTTAATTTCTTTTAAAATGGGGATGATGACAATTGTGGTTGTTGTGCAGATAAAAACTCATGTACAGTGTCAAGCATAGGACCCATGGTTAAGAGCTATTAATATTCAGAATATTAACACATCACAGGGTACCTGTAAAACACTTCTTAAAGAACTACAGTGCCTTCAACCTAGCCTGGCTCTTATTTATTTGACACTTCAGTGGGGAACAAGAATTCAATTTTGGCCAGGTGTGGTGGCTCACGCCTGTAATCCTAGCACTTTGGGAGGCCGAGGCAGGTGGATCACTTGAGGTCAAGATTCAAGACCAGCCTGGCCAACAAGGCAAAACCACGTCTCTACTAAAAATATAAAAATTAGCTGGGCATGGTGGTGCACATCTGTAGTCCCAGCTATTCAGGAGGCTTAGGCACAAGAATTGCTCTAGCCCAGGAAGTGAAGGCTGCAGTGAGCTGAGATCGTGCCACTGCACTCCAGCCAAGGTGACAGAATGAGACCCTGTCTCAAAAAAAAAAAAAAGAAAGAAAAGAAAAGAAAAGAAAAGAATTCATTTCAGGAAGATAGTTCTGAGAGGCGAAAGAAGAGGAGAAGCAGGGAGGAGTGGGAGGATGAGGTAGCAGCAGTACCCACAGTGATGCAGGAGCTCCTGGATGGGAACCTGGAGGGCAGTGGTGTTTTTATTGCCTCTTCCATGATTAGAAAATAAGTTTTGAACTTTGGGGGCTTTAAGGAGTGGAAATGAGAAAAGTAAATACAGAGGCTGTTAGCCCTTCTTAAGGGTGAATACTACTGTCTTCTGTGTATCTTCATGTTGGGACTCAGTCTGAGCTGGAAGTATTCAAATTAATGCACTGAGGAGCTGGATTATACAAAAATTAGCTGGGCATGGTGGCATGCACCTGTAATCCCAGCTACTTGGGAGGCTAAGGCAGGAGAATTGCTTGAACATGGGAGGCAGAGGTTATAGTGAGCTAAGATCACGCCACTGCACTCCAGCATGGGCGACAGAGCAAAACTCCGTCTCTAAATAAATAAATAAATAGGGCCAGGAGCGGTGGCTCATGCCTGTAATCCCAGCACTTTGGGAGGCCGAGCAGGCGGATCACGAGGTCAGGAGATAGAGACCATCCTGGCTAACACAGTGAAACCCTGTCTCTACTAAAAATACAAAATAATTAGCTGGGCGTGGTGACAAGCACCTATAGTCCCAGCTACTCGGGAGTTCTGAGGCAGGAGAATGGCGTGAACCTGGGAGGCAGAGCTTGCAGTGAGCGGAGATCGCGACACTGCACTCCAGGCTGGGCGACAGAGCAAGACTCCCTCTCAAAAATAAATAAATAAATAAATAAATAGGGTTCAATTGTACTTAACTATTTGAAGTATTTAAAACCAAGCAGAACCTCTGAGCTAAAATGAGTGATTTTGTAAATATTTAGGCAGTGGTGTGAGGAAGTAATTCACCCCCAAAACACACTAATGTACATTTAGTTATAATGAGACTGAAGCAGGGAGATGAAGGCCAAGTCCTTCTGCTGTTGTTCTTAAGCCTTTGGTAAAGCAACATAGGGAGTGGCATCTTTAGATTTGTCTAAAAAAAACAAAGAACAGTTACAAATAAAATTCCATGCACATGTATCCCAGAACTTAAAGTAATATATATATATGGCAAAAAACCACAAAAACAAATAAAATTCCAGACAGAAAGAGGATGCAAATATTAGAGAATTATATACAGTCAAAGTATGCCTTGCAGCTGCCACACAAACTCAACATTATGAAACTATCAAATGCACAAATGAACACTCTCTTGAGGAATTTCTAATATCAAAGGAATTGTTTTCTTCCCTTTTGGTGGTACAATTATGAAGAGGTGGGTTTTGCAGAATTTGTTTAGTGGTGGTAGGGTGGCTGTCAATTCAGGGTTGATTCAAACCTCTGTTAATTTGAAATACTCTTCCATTTTCTCCAGCAGTGAAGACTTATTTGTAGGTCATGAGATCAAAAGGTGACTACCTGAGACCGTGGAAAACCTAAAGTTGTGTCAAAGAACTATTGTCAGGGAAAAAACATCAAGATGAGTTTATTGTTAGTTTTGCTGCAGAGAGAGAGAGAGAGAGAGAGAGTGTGTGTGCATGCAGTAATGGAAACATGTGCAGATCTGATGGTGGGTTGTCCAAAACAAGCAGCCCCTGAGTGCTGTCATCCTAACACCATAGGTAGGGCTCACAGTCAGTCTTGGCTGACTCCCACAGTCAGGTTGGGAGGATGAAAGAAACCTCCACTATCTCAGGAGGCATGGAAAGCTCAGAGGAAACGAAAGACAAGAAGGTTTGATGAGTTGCTTTTCTGGTTTTCATAGTGGTCTCTTAATGGAATTCTGAAAAGGAAAAGGAGCCACAAGAAAAAAGAGAAAGAAAATGTTCTCATCTATTTCCAAATTCTAAGGCATGACCTTCCCCCAAGAAACTCTTGGTAGATGTTTTCTCCCTTTCTCTTATTTGCAAATATAATAGAACTGTTTTATGTAATCAGTACTGGGAATAGGGAACTAATATTGGCCCATAAAACAGCCTACTTTGGGGATCGGCTATTTAGGGAGATTTGATAATAGATTTGAACATGCCCAAAATGAGCTCTATTACACTGGCCTTCTTTAGACTATATTCATGCAGAGAAAGGATCCTAAATCCTAAAATAGGAGAGTGAAAGTGAGGAGTCAGACAGGGAGAAAAGGCCTGTAGTATCACAATTTGCAGATTGGGAACTTCCAAAAGGATTAAATACAATGTTAACTCCATTAACTAGGATGCCGAGTGGATGTAAAGCCCACCTGACATGGTTGTTTTGTTCTGTTTTTTAGTAGCTGCCAGGCATTTAAGAAAAAGCCTTTTCTGTGACCCCCCACACCCACATTGATGTTGACCTTGCATTAAAATGACTAGTTCTGTTATGGGATCTTTGGAGTGTCAATTTTCTGGCCAGAAACCACTGTGGCTGGTGACATCTTTGCCCTAGTTCTTGTCCTGTGTCCAGGAAGAATGAGGTATGCGACAAGTGAAGAGTGAACAAGACAAAGAGGCGCCTGAGTTCTTGTCCTGCATCCAGGAAGAATGAGGTATGCGAACAAGTGAAGGGTGGACAAGGAGGAAGAGGAGCTTTATTAAGTGTTAGAACAGCTCAGAGGAGAACCACAGTGAGTAGCGCCTCTCTGTAAGCAGGTAATCCCATCTCTCCATCCTCTGCCCTGCTCTGGCTGAGCCCAGAACTTCTATGGACCTCAGAGGGGAGGAAGTGTGTGCTGATTGTTCCATGGGCAGCCATGGGTGGGCCCAGAAAAGGCACCACAGGTCCTCACTCCAGTCGTCAGGACTGGCCGCCTGGCCTGAAGGTGGGGTCTTACTGAGGACCTGCCCTCTTCCACCCAGGAGCCTGTCTGCCTCCCACAGCAGTCCATGGCGCCCAGGCTGCTTGCACCAAGGGGCACTTGCAGGCCAGTGCTGAGCTGCCCTCAGCCCCCCTTAGCTTCCTCTCTCATGTTCGTGGGCACTCAAATTCTGGAGGGGGCCAAGGCAGCAGGGCACTGGCATGTCAGCACTGCCCTGAGCCTACACACATCCTCCAGGCTGTGACAGCACCTCCAGCTCAGCCCCAACTCCTCTCTGAGATGAGATCAGAGCAGGTGCCTGAGGGAAAAGAGAACAGGCAGTGGGAGCAGACACACCTGAGCCTGTGGTGGTGGGGCTTCCTGGCCCCCAAGGATGCAGGCTGCAGAGATGCCCGTGTCCTGCACCTGGGAGGGTAGCTACAGATGCACCTGAGGAGCTCCTGCCCCACCAACTTGGAAGGGATGGGGCTCCCACTTGTCCCTGGCTCCTGCCCGCTCTGTGGAGCCAGAGGCCTGGGTCTGCAGCCACAGATTGGGCAGTTATAGTTGCACTCAGGAGGACAGGGATCCTGCCTGCTCCTGGCTCCCTCGAAGAGCACAGGGAGGCTCAGATCTGCAGCCCAGTAGGGTCGGGGCTCCTGCCTGATCCATGGAGCTGAAGGCCCAGGTCTATAGCTGCAGTTTAGGCGACTGCAGTGGCACCCGGGAAGCTCCCTCCCCAACCTGGAAGGGGTGGGGCTCCCACCAGCTCCATGGAATGTGCAGCCCCAGCCATGCCTCCCTGCTGCAGCCAGCATGATTGCAGCAGCCGCTGCCATCAGTTCTACTTTCCTGCCTTAGAAATTGGTGATGGTATAGCAGGAATTTTAAGGAATCAGAGAGACTGATGGGGTTCAGGGGGATATTTATTAATTATTTAGGTGCACCAGCCCAGTTGGATTAACATCCAAAGGACTGAGCCCCGAACAAAGAGTTAAGTTACCTTTTAAGCATTTCGTGGGGTCGGGGGAGATCTGTGCAGGGGGAAGCGAGAAACAAAGGCAGTTATTCAATTGAGACATGCATTACTTCATTTCTTACTTTTTAAGGAAAAACATGTTTTGTGAATTGAGTTTATCTGTCTAGTGACCTTGCAGCTGCACAGCTAGGGAATCAGAGTCTTCACAATGCCTGGGAAGGGAGGAGAGATAAGGCTCACTAGCCACAGAAAAATAGGCAGTTAGTTTTTAAAGGACTCTAGCTCTTTCTCTTTCTCAGAGGGAATTGGGTTTTCTTACGTACAACTGAATTTCTGCTTACATACTCTTTAATTTCTTTTAATTCCTGTTCCAGTGGGAATGAGATCTCCTAGTTTTGGACTGGGGCTAGCAGGGCCTCGGGTGCACCACCACTTGGCAACATCAGCCTCTGTCCAGAATCCTGAACCTGTAAGCTAGAACAGGGTTAGCTGACAGTGTCCTGAACCCAAGAAGGTTGGGAGGGTGGGGTTGGATTGGAGTATGCAGGATTGACAATGGTATACCTCTTCTCCAAACTACTGGCTGGGCAGA
The DNA here is from genome assembly GCF_028858775.2 of Pan troglodytes. Lineage (NCBI taxonomy): Eukaryota > Metazoa > Chordata > Mammalia > Primates > Hominidae > Pan > Pan troglodytes. The sequence continues at coordinate 117,837,084 of NC_072421.2, forward strand.
AATCTTGAGTTCTAATGAATCTGAACCTAGTTAGGCTAACCTTTCCTTAGCACCTTTCCTTAGCAGTAAAGGCTAAAATATCAAGTCAATATCCAGGGCTTCAGCAACTCTTGTGTCCCAGTAAGACAAGCCACAAATACCTTTGGCCCCATTATCAGGCCTCCATTGCCATAAAATCTTTTTAACTCTCAAGAGGTTACAGAGAATGAATTACTCCTTAATCATACTTGAAGCAAACCTTCTGTCTAAAAATCCAATGTAGCCAGGCATAGTGACTGGAGCCTGTGATCCCAGACACTTAGGAGGCTGAGGTGAAAGAATTGCTTGAGACCAGGAGTTTGACACCAGCCTGAGCAACATAGTGACTCCCATCTCTAAATAAATAAATAGACAGATAGATAAGTAAATACATAAACAAAATGATAGAATGATAAATAGATAAGTGAGTAATAAATAGATTAGGTAGAGATAGATAGCCAGCCAGGTAACTAGCCAACCAGCTGTCTCAAAAAAAATGGCTGGCTGTGGTGGTTTATGTCTCTAATCCCAGCACTTTGGGAGGCTGAGGCAAGAGGCTCTCTTGAGTCCAGGAGTTCAAGACGTTTGGGCAGCATAGTGACACCCTGTCTCTAAAAAAAATTAAAAATTAGCTGTGTGTGGTGGTGTGCACCTGTAGTTCCAGCTACCCTGGAGGCTGAGGTAGGAGATCAAGGCTGCAGTGAGCCATGACTGTACCACTGCACTGCAGCCTGGACGACAGAGCAAGATCCTGTGTCAAGAAAAAAAAAAAAAGGAAACTGGGTTTTTTCCCTCTACTTTCACACAGTTAATACAATACTCAGCACAAAACACTTTTGACATCAGATTCTCCAGTGAACACCAACTGGGTGTCTTATGATTTAATTCAATTCTGACACTATCTACCTGGAGATAGTGTCAGATCCTATGGGTTAACGGCTCAGTCCCATGAGATTGCGGCCCCCATTTCAGATGCCAGTCACAAGCACTAGATTGTCACTTATACTTCTGACTCCCTGGGTATAAATTGCAGGGTCCTACAACCCCCTCCTCAGGTTCAATTAATTTGTTAGAGTGGCTCACAAGACTCAGAAACACTTACTTACATTTACTAGTTTATTATAAAGGATACAGAATAACAGCAAAATGGAAAAGATGCATAGGGCAAGCTATCAGGAGGAGGGTGCAGAGCTTCTATAATCTCTCTAGGTGTATAACCTTCCAGGCACCTCTGTGTGTTCAGCAATCTGGAAGCTCATCAAATCTCATTGTTCAAGAGTTTTTATAGTTCTGGTGTTCTATGGCACAGTAGGGTGACTATAGTAAACAACAAGGTGTTGTAGATCTCAAAATAGCTAGAAGAGAGGATTTATATGTTCCTATCACAAAGAAATAATACATGTTTGAGGTGTTGGATATGCTAATTACTCTGATCATTTGATCATTACACAATGTATACATGTATCAAAACAAAATCACATTAGGCTGCGTGCAGTGGCTCATACCTGTAGTCCTGACACTTTGTGAGACCAAGGCAGGAGGATCGCTTGAGGCCAGGAGTTTGAGACAAGCCTAGGCATCATAGTGATACCCCATCTCTACAAAAAAATTTTACAAATTAGTTGGGCATGGTGGTGTGTACCTGTAGTCCTAACTACTTAGAAGGCTGGGGCAGGAGAATCCCTTGAGCTCAGGAGTCCAAGGCTGCTGTGAGTTATAATCAAGCAACTGTACTCCAGTGAGGGCAACAGAGTGGAGACCCTATCTCCCAAACACACACACATACACACACACACACACACACACACACACACCACATTATACCCCATAAATGTGTACAAAATCATGTCAATGAAAAATACTTCATTTTTATGTTTTATTATTAATATTTTTAGAGACAGGGTATCACTCTGTGACCCAGGCTTCAGTGCAGTGACCTGATCATAGTTCACTGCAGCTGTGAACTCCTGGGGTCAAGCGATCCTCCCACCTCAGCCTCCTGAGTAGCTAGGACTACGGGTATGCACCATCATGCATGGATAATTAAAAAAATTTTTTTTTGTAGAGATGGGGTCTTGCTATGTTGACCAGGCTGAACTTGAAATCCTGCCCTCAAGCAGTACTTCTACCTTAGCCTCCCAAAGTGCTGGAATTACAGGCATGAGCCACTATGCCTAGAAAAAAAATTTATTAAAAAGAGTTTTTATAGAACTCATCCCTTAGCCCTGTTTTCCCGCCTTTCCTGGATGTTGGTGGGTGAGGCTGAAAGTTCCAACTTGCCAATCCTCTAATCCTCTATTACCTGTTTTTTCAGGTGACTGGCCCTATCCTGGGCTACCTGGGAGTCACACTCTGAGTTATATCATTAGCATAAACTCAGATGTAATCCAAAGGGACACATTATAAATAAGAAGATAATACTATTTCTCAGGAAATTTCAAGGGTTTTAGGAGCTCTGTGACGGGAACCAGGGACAAAGACCTAATATATTCCTTATAATATCATAGGACTATTTCCCTCAATATGACTTTAAAAAGGTTCAGTTTTTATGATGCTCAGCTTCCCCCATGACCAGGGTGACACTATTTGTAGTAAAGAGGGACAGAACAGCTGACAGCTGAGAGTCAGTTGTCAGGACACTAATATTTCTTTATTCTGTTACCAAGCATAGCATTAACAGAAAGGACACAGTGCAATTCATTAGCTAGGTTTGCATCCAAGACTTGGACGAAAATGAAAGAGTATTAAAAGCGGGTAGAAACTTTGAAAGGAAAATAAATCTCGGAACCCCCAAATCACTAAGCCAAAGGGAAAAGTCAAGCTGGAAACTGTATCGGACAAACCTGCCTCTCATTCTATTCCTAAATAAGATAGTTACAAAGATTTGTTTAAAAGCTACATACCTCTGTCACAATTTGCCCATAAGGAAAATCCTCATGGACAAAGGACAGACAGAACTCAAAGTCATCCCTCTGCTGCTGTGCAACAAATGCATATCTGATTGCTTCCTTTGCCCTATTGTTTCACTAAGCCAGACTAAGGCATAAGTGACTATTCCCGTAAATTGTGTATTCAGTGAAAGGCTAATCAGAAACTCAAAAGAATGCAACCATTTGTCACTTATTTACCTATGACCTGGATGCCCCCTCCCTGCTTCGAGTTGTCCCACCTTTCTGGACCAAACCAATGTATATCTTACATATATTAATCGATGTCTCATATCTCCCTAAAACGTATAAAAACAAGCTGTATCCCAACCACCTTGACCACATGTTGTCAGGACATACCGAGGCTGTGTCACAGGCGCATCCTTAACCTTGATGGAAGGAACATGGCTGCACTGAAGCCAGGCAGACATAGGCTGAGGTAAACATCCTGCATGACTCAACAAGTTTGGTGTACAGGCACATAAATCCACGTGTTATATAATCACAGACGTGTAGCCATAACATGGGAAGGCTCATCACTCAGCTCAGAGCCACTATTGTCTGTAAAAGGTACAACTACCCTGTTAATGCTGTACAGGTGTGCCCAGAGAAAGAGAGAGCCAGAGCTGTCTGTCTTGCAGATGGACAGCGGGAAGCCAGGACACAGTCTGGCTTGCTTGCACCCAGAGGGAAAGAGTTAAGCTGCTGACCCTGAAGGGAAAGCTGGCCGTGTGGCTGCGCGTGGGAGCAGGTACAGCAGTTAGCCAAGACAGAGACAGACAGTGTAAGAGAGCTACTGAATAAAACCATCTTTCACCTGCCTACAACCCACCCCCTCCCCTGCCCTGAGTGTTCTTTCAGCTATCTGCCACCCATCCACCCACTCCCTTCTGACCTCAGCATAGGCTGGAACCTGACCCTGAACCTGACACTTGGCAAAATAAATTTTCTAAATTGATTGAGACTCGTCTCAGATACTTTTTGGTTTACAAATTGGTGACCACAGAGGGACTCAGTGGAGGTGGCCCTGACCTTTGGCAAATCTCCTGTTGGTGCTTGGTACCAGCTTCAGGTATCTTTATAGCTCAAACCAACAGGACAATTTCCTGAGGCCTGGGAGCTCCCCTCCCTTCAGAGAATCCCTGATCTCCCAAAATTTGGTTGAGATCTAAAGTATATTTTGCTGTACAACTCCTTTTCTGGAGTTTTACTTGCTTCCAACAAGGCAGGCAAGTTTTCCTGCTTCCATGACGATGGAAGGCAGGTAACTCCTTTCTGGAGTTTGAGCTTGCTTCCAACAAGGAAGGCAAGTTTGAGTTTCTTCCCGCTTCTAGGATGGTAGAGAGCAGTCTTCAGTCTGAGACCCATTTCTAGGTAAATAACTGAATTGGGTTTTTTTTGTGTGTGTCTTGGAAATTCTCCTTAATAACTAAAGGTTAAAATTGACAACCAGCTGATCTTAATTTCTCCTTACCATTAGAACACTCAGCGATCATATTGTTGGGGTTTTTTGTTATTGTTTCAGTCGTTCTCCCATCGGATTTGACCAACTCTACCCAATTTGGTCAAATCTGAATGAGAATTCCAAATTATGGGGAAAAAGGCCTCTGAATTGGCTAAAATTCCTTGCAGCTGAAAACAAAACAAGAACATATGTTTAGTTTCTGTGTCTGCTTCCTGTCTTTTCTTTCACCCTATTCCTCCTTCCCCTTTGCCATTGTTGACCAAGAAAAAAATCTAGAGAAGCCTTCTAATGAGTCAAACCCCTCAAAGAACTCAAAATGAAGGCACTATTCATGCCTCTTTGGAGTGTTCTGTTTTCTTTGTGGAGTTTCAAGAGTCATGGGCAGATTCTTTATAGGTCTAAAGCTCTGCTCTCCTGTATTGCCTTACCTGACCTCTTTGGTTTTTGGCAGTACTAGAGATTACCTCGTACTGTAAGAGGATTTGACTTTGGCATGTGTAATGGCAAATGAGAGCTACAAAGTTAAGAGTGGGTGAGGACAGTTTACAGGAAGTGGTCTCAGCTGAGTATTTTTCCTCCTAGGAAATTGTTTAGGATCATAATTCTAGTTCAGAGGTTCATTCTAAAGGGTCTTCTTTGTTGCCTTTCCTCCTGAAATTAATCTCAATTGGCTTGTCTGCACATTTGCATGAGGAACTGAACTGTTTTCATAGACAAATGAGAGACTGAGTTTCCTCAGCTCCGAAAATGAAAGGGCATTTTGCTCCTCCCAGCTGAAAGGCACCCCTGGGTGATGAGTGGGAGCTTTCTTTTCTACCTGCTTTAAGTCTGCTGTTACTTTTCTACTGAAATAAAATTCACTGTTTGCATCCAACCATTTCTTTTTGTTATTGTTTGCAAACTGGTGAGTTTGTATTACTATCTCATGGCCAGAGTTCTGAATTAAAAGCTATAGGATCTTTGTATGAGTGTGCATATGTGTGTTTATGTGTACATGCATGCATTTTATTATGTGTTTTTGGTCACAAGGTACCAAATTGGCTTAAAGTTAAGTAGTACTCATAAATTAAATAAGCCCAAATGCTTTTCAAGTTCATGTGACTTAAAATACTTAATAAGCTAGCTTTACAATTATTGGTAAAATAATATTAGAAATGTCTTAAGAATTGTCAGCATACATTTTTGTTTGCATTTATGAATCAAGAGATTTCATACTTATCCCTGCCAAATATTATAAGGTGTCAAAATTTGGCATAATGGTTAAACTATAAACCCAGCCCAAAACAGAATGATATTTGCTTGTGTAATTCTTGATAAATAAGATGTTAATACTGTTTTAATGTAAACAGCTAAATTTTGGATTATTTAGTAAGATAACCATATATTTAATCTTAAGGTTCTTACTTAGGTAAACACCTGAAATTCACAGGCTATAAAACGCTTCACAGGGAAATAATTTTAAATGATGACTATCACAGTTTTCATAAATAATCTAGGTAAACAAATTAGGTAAATATAATGGGATATTTATAGACAAATTTGTCATAATTTAGAATCTAAAGTTATATTAAACTAAATAGATATTTCATTAAATGGGTATTTTCCAATAAAAAATATATATATAATATAGTAGGAAAACATTCTTTCTAAAAAAAGGAAGTGTGCTCTTATTTAAATGTGAACTACTTTTGTCTAACTAAAAGCTTATTTAAAGGTTATGTGTAAAACAAGGTAAAAGAAACTAGGAAATAAGAGAGATGTAAGGAAAGCTATAGAAATAAAGAGGTATTTTTGGTTAAAAAAAGCTTAAAGAAAAATAATTTTATATAAGAATATTAGGCCAGGTACAGTAGCTCATGCCTGTAATCCCAGCACTTTGGGAGGCTGAGGTGGGTGGATTGCTTGAGCCCAGGAGTTCAAGACCAGCCTAGGCAAAAGTGCGAAATCCCATCTCCACAAAAAAATACAAAAATTAGGCAGGCATGGTGGTGCATGCCTGCAGTCCCAGCTACTTGGGTAGGCTGAGGCAGGAGGATCGGATCACCTGAGCCTGGGAGGTGGAGGCTGCAATGAGCCATGATGGCGCCACTGCACACCAGCCTGGGCAACAGACAAGACTCTGTCTCAAAAAAAAAAAAAAAAAAAAAAAGAATCATATATGGTAAATTTTTTTCTCCTAGAATAAAATGACTGGTTGTTTAAGAGAGAGGGATGTTCAGGACAAACCAGAAAGTCCAAGCGTGTCATGAATGGTATGTATAAGTCATAAGATTTATGGAAAAAAACTTTTATATGATCTAATTGGCTATAATTAAAGGGAAATGATTTATAATGGTCTTTCTAGAGATTGGGTTTTGATATTAAAAAAAGACATATACTAAAGAATTGGTTAGAACAATGAAATTTTCTTAAGGTATTGCTTTACTCTTAAAATTACAAGACATTTTAATTCTTTAATACAAAGTTCAACTTTGTGTCTCACTGTTTTCAGCTTTCTCTCCCCTTTTAAAAGGCCTGAAACAATAACTCTATCATTCAACTCATTTTCAGCTCCTGTTTTTTTTTCCCTTCAGGTTCTAATTTTTGTAGCCTGATGCTAAAAATGTTTTATTGTAAAGGTCTAAAGAAAACGTTTCCTTCCAACATAATATTCTGTGCTCTTGGCTCTAAATTGTTCTATGAACCAGAAAATTTGCATTTATGACCCAGGAAACACTCTTTCTATGTCTAACTAATTCAAGTACCCTTTTCATTAGTTTTGAGTTGCAGGTTATCTAAATGGACTCCCCATAGGGAACAGCAGTCATACTGCAGATCTTTTCTTTTGCCTTTGGGTAACTGGCCTAATAAACAGATTTTATGCTTTATCAAAATAATTCCTGTCATTACTAAGTATTGGTTTGCTTGGAAATAACACTGAGATTAAAAAAAATTTAATTGAGGGTATTACATCCATGAAACTTTCTGTATGTGCTTTTAAAGTCCTTGTGCTATTAAGTTACGGGGCTTTGACTCCTGGGTCTAAAAAGGGTCTAAAAAGGACCAAGTCCTGCTAAATCTTAAACACTAACAGCCGTTAAAGCCTTATCTTCGGAGCTGGTAGAAGACGCCAATCAAAATAAACTGCATTCATGAGACACAGGCCAGAAATTAAAGCTATTCAACTCCTCAAGGCCCAGGGACTATCATGAGAGAGGTGGATGTGTGAGATTATAAGGGCCGATTTTGACCATTAATGTCAAAGGCACACTGATGTAAGACCAGCATATGGGTCCCTGTGTTAGATTAACAAGGTTTTCTTGAAGCATTCACCCACTCCTTAATAAAAGGTTATAAAGGTTATAAAAAAGACTTAGGAAAATTATATCTTATGGCCAAGATGATTAAAATTTTATAGGTTTATAAAATTTTGAAAAACAAATTTAATTGGGCCTCATGCCATCTTTATTAGGACTTATTGTTTTGGAAATTAAGTCTCCTGTCTCAAAGAATAAAAGTTTTTAACTTTTTAAAAAAATTGAGTTATTACTTTGGCTAAATGAATGACTTATTTTACAATGACCTGTGATCCTATTTTGTGATATCATGTGTTTTAAACTATTTGTTTGACAAACTTTTCAAAATCAAATTTTAACTTCAGACCTCATTAATTTTTTGATATTAGTCTCCTGAAGTCCAAAAGAGACATCTTTGGCTTATTTGATATAATAAAACCATACAGAAGTATTGTTAAATATGAAAATGTTTAACTTTCTTTGGATTTATATAAATGTGTTATTAGTATGTGTTCCAGAATTATATGAAATTCCTGTGATTCTGATGTGTCTTATAGCATGTTATCAGTGGTAATTGTGATTATTATGTTAAATTGTTGTATGCCATAGAAGTAACCAAATTTCCTTGTCAATTGTCTCTTTAACTATGACTGTTCTAAGATTTTTTCATCCACAGTTATTTTACTTTCATCTTTTTTTTTTTTTGAGAGGGAGTCTCACTCTGTTGCCCAGGCTGGAGTGCAGTGGCACGATCTCGGCTCACTGCAAGCTCCACCTCCTGAGTTCACGCCATTCTCCTGCCTCAGCCTCCTGAGTAGCTGGGACTACAGGCGCCCACCACCACGTCCGGCTAATTTTTTTTTTTTTTTGTATTTTTAGTAGAGACAGGGTTTCACCATGTTAGCCAGGATGGTCTCGATTTCCTGACCTTGTGATTCACCTGCCTCGGCCTCCCAAAGTGCTGGGATTACAGACGTGAGCCACCGCGCCTGGCCACTTTCATCCTTTTCAAAAGGTGGTTTTATAATCAGCATAGGACTCTGACAGGTGCTCTTGAATGCACACTTTTGATAACTTTGGACATTGTGACACTCGAATAGAGGAAAAACCTCCAAGGCTCCCATGGAGAGCTGAAACGTTCATGATTATCAAGCAGAACAGGAGTTAACTACATAGACTGAACTAATAGAAGACTGAAATAATTACGACTTTTGCTCAAAATGTTGCTCATCCTTTGTTTTTCAGAGCCAAGAAAACTTTTCTTTTGAGCGATTTACAGCTTTTAACACTTAAGTATATGCCTATAAACAAAATTTAGTGCATATTTCTCTCTACCTGATCTCTCCAAAATTTGGAAACTAGTTGCATGTATACTTAACTTATAGCAACATAGTTAGTTGCATAAGTGCAATAAGAATCTGTTTTCTTTTGTAACAGGACACAAATGGAAAAAACTGGTTATTTTACCAAGGTATTGACAGGAATAACATACTTTCAGATATAGTCTCCTTTAAGAAATCAAAGTTGACTTACAGGGCCAAAAAAAGCCCCTTGTAAAAGCTATCCTCATACCTTATCTACACAGTCCCTGTACAGTCTCCTAACACGTGGTAAGTAAAGAATGCCACTTTCTGACAGGCCCAGGAGACCCAAGTTTTCTGGGGACCTTGAGGTGAGGAATTCACCCAATTAATACAAGTATTTGCAGGCACAGGCTGGGCTTAAGGCATTAAAGTTGAATCTGAGATTCCTTATAGAATAAAGTTCCAGCAAAGCCAATTTTAAAAAAAGAGAAGACTATATGGCAAATAATTATTTTTGCTGACTTTATGCAAATACTGCAGCCATAAGACTAAAACTTATTTTGCCAATGAATTTGTCCTATGATTTGTCTTTAGTGAAAACGGGACTGGAGAGAGAAAAAAATATGTTTCCAAATAAACTATAGTATACCTGTTAGATTCTAGTTTGCCTAGTGTTTTTCAATTTTTATTATTTTCTATAGTTTAGACTGAATTCTAATTTTTTCCTGGCTACAAGTCTCCAAAATAATGTTTTCAAATTGTCCTTCTTTCCTTTCCCTTCTTCCCCATTTTTCCTCATTTAAAATCACTAAAAATTAAGCTGTGCTTTCTTCAAGCCCTGCAAACTGAAGCTAGACAACTTCAGAAGAAAATAACAGCAACCTATTTACATACATCAACCACTTTCATACCTGCCTACTGATGCATGGACTTCAGAGTAATATGGCCTATATAGATTTTCCAGGATTGTTCTTGTTTGTTGTTGCCTTTCTCCCTTCCTCCCCGTTTTCTCTTCATAGGACATGAAACTTCACAACCTGCTAAACATGAGCTTTCCTAATAACATGGGACCTAATCATGTAGGAATAAAGCATCCTAGCCATGAGAGATCAGACAAACCTAAGACTAAAGGACTCATTTTCTTCTAAAATGCTTTCTCTGAAGGATTTTTAAAAGGGGGGAAATGTAAAAAAAAAAAAAAAAAAAATCTCGCGACCCCAAAATCACTAAGCCAAAGGGAAAAGTCAAGCTGGGAAAAGTCAAGCTGGGCAGGACAAACCTGCCTCCTGTTCTATTCCTAAATAAGATAACTACAAAGATTTTTTACAAAGCTATATACCTCCCTCACAATTTGCTCACAAGGAAATTCCTTGTGAACAGACAGAATTTAAAGTCATCCCTCTCCTCACGTGAGACAAATGCATATCTGATTGCTTTCTTCGCCCTATTGTTTGACTAAGCCAGACTAAGGGATAAGTGAATATTCCTGTAAATCGTGTATTCAGTGAAAGACTAATCAGAAACTCAAAAGAATGCAACCATTTGTCTCTACCTATGACCTGGAGGCCCCCTCCCCACTTCGAGTTGTCCTGCCTTTTCGGACCAAACCAATGTGTATCTTACATATATTGATTGGTCTCATGTCTCCCTAAAAGGTATAAAACCAAGCTGTGCCCCAACCACCTTGGGCACATGTCGTGAGGACCTCCTGAGGCTGCGTCACAGATGCATACTTAACCTTGGCAAGATAAATTTTCTAAATTGATTGAGACCTGTCTCAGATACTTTTTGGTTTACAAAACAAAGCCAGAGGCCTAGTCCAGAGCTTGGCAAATAGTCCACGCTCACTAAGGGTGAGCTGAAGGGAAGGCTTGCAGTGTTAACTTTCCTAAGATATTATAGTAATAACATAATAGTCTCTCCCACTGTGGTTTAAAATTTCAATAGCACATAGATTTGCATGTTATATTTTTCTATTAAGATATGAACTATTAAATATACTGAACCAATTCTCCTTCTCCCCCTGAAGGTTTGGTTTAAGATTAGGAAGATCAAGTAAAGAAGATATCAGAAGGCTTTAGATTTTAGATATATGTCACCCATTGCCATCGATCTGTCATCATAATCTTGGATGGGCTCTATAATGCCATCCTTGTTCTGGAGCCCAGTTGGAGTTGGGTTCTTGTAGTGCCACTGCAGCCTAGAATATCCAGGCTTCCCATGCTGTCCTTGCCTCCTCTGTCTATGCCTTGCTTTGCCCTGACTTTGTTTGGCCTGGTATAGGCCCCTGTCATCAGCATTCATTTGTAGTCTCCATTTTCTTAGGTCTGTTTTTTACAAATTTTTCCAAAATGTTTTTCTGCCAGATTCAAATTCTGCATGGCACATCCTCAAGTGCAGTTCACCAAATGTCTGTTAAATGAACTAAATAAACAAAAAAGTCAGTGCACCATTTTTTATAAGGCACATTTTTTATTTAAAAAAAGTTGTGAATTCCTTGTAAACATTGGTTCCCAGGACCCCTGCAGATACCAAAATCCATGCATACTCAAGCCCCACACTTGACCCTGCAGAATCCAAGTATACAAAAAGTTGGCCTTACCTATCTGCAGGTTTTGCATCCCACGAATACTGTATTTTTGATCTGCATTTGGTTGCAGGTGTGAAACCTGTGGATATGGGGGGCCAATTCTATTTATTGAAAAAAAATCCATATATAAGTGGACATATGCAGCTCTAACCTGTGTTGTTCAAGAGTCAACTGTATATCTGTTTTGTGTGCCAAATAAAGTATGGATAAGAATTTCAAAGGAAAAGTCATTTAAACAGAATTACAAGGAAGCCTCATTTTATGAGCTGACATTCCTCAATCACCAATAGGCCCTGTACGGCTCACATACATACATATGCAAAATGGGGGTGGGGAAAGTCCCTAGTAAAAGAACAGTGTGTTTCAAGACAGGGCCCATCTCCATTTATGCTGAAGAGCTTAGACACAACCCTGTAGTCTAAAGGAATCTTCCGAAGAAGCTACTCATAGGGCTTTATGGGAAGGTGGCAGCCAAACATCTATCTAGTATATTCCAAATTCTGTTCACTGTCCTCCCTTTCTGTGGAGGACATAGGGAAATAGGAATCATTCTGGCCCAAAGTTCCTCTGCATCAAATGAAACACAAGAGGAGACTCTACCAAAGCCAGAATGAGGCAGTTCTCCCTTTGCTCTCCCATCCCCAGCCCAGAAGGCATATTGTTGCATATTCCCCAGCTCAGAAGCTGACAATCATGCATTCAAATGTATTTTGTCTCATTCAACCTCCTTGAAAGGACCCTGGTTCCTGATGATAAAAACACAAAAAGGGAACCTTTTGTTTAGTGCTGCTAGAAGCAAGAGGGAGGAGGTAGTTCCCTGATTAATATTCTAGATTAATTGATCATCAAAAAGAAGCAGTCAGACCTTGGCTTTCTTTATGCTGTCTTCCTCATGTGAAACTGCTAGGCTAGAAAACAACAAAAATTTAAAAATGGAGTGTGATGAGAGTTGAGGAGTTATTGTTAATTTTTTTAGGCATGATAATGGTATTGTAGTTATGTTTTTAGAAAAAGAACGTGTATCTGATATGGTTTGGCTCTGTCCCCACCCAAATCTCATCTTGTATTATAATCCCCACATGTGGAGGGAGGGGTCTGGTGGGAGGTAATTGGATGGATGGGTTTCCCCCATGCTGTTGTCATGATACTGAGTGAGTTTTCATGAGAACTGGTTGTCTGTAAAGTGTCTGGTGCTTCCCCCTTCTCACTCTCTCTTCTGCTCCCATGTCAGATGTGCCTTGCTTCCCCTTTGGCTTCCGCCATGATTGTAAATTTCCTGAGGCCTCCCAAGCCATACAGAACTATGAATCAATTATACCTCTTTTCTTTATAAATTACTCAGTCTCAAGTATGTCTTTATGGCGTGTGAAAACAGACTAATAAAGAAAACAGTCTTTTAGAGAAACATGCTGAATTGTTTATAAATGACATTATACCTGGGATTGGTTTCAAATTAATTAGGGGGCAATGGCAATTTCCCACAAGTTGTTAATTGTTCAAGCTGGGTGCTACGTGCCTGAGGGATCATTATACCATTCTATGTATGTTTATACACATTTGACCTTTTCCATAATAAAAATTAAAGGAAAAAATCTGGCCATCTGCATTTCTTTTCCTTTTTCTTAGCTGTCTTTGCTCTCATTTTTGTGTCTTCATCTGCAAATTAAAACACATTATAATTTTTTAAAAGTTACCTCTAAAACCTCAATACTTTTGAGTAAATAAATATGCTTTTGCTGTTTCTCATTTGTTGTTATAGAGAAATTTATTCATTCAAACATTTATTACTATTTGTCAAGAACTGTGCTAGGCACTGGGGATATATATATTATTAAAGTCACATTAGGTATTATATGATATAAGAAATTAACGTTAATTTTTTCATAAGTTAATGGTATTATGGTTAAGTAGGAAAATATCATTTTAAAGAGATACACAGAAATATTTTGTAGCGAAATGTGATGACATTTGTAATTTACTTTGAATACCTTAGTGAAAAATCCATATTTGAAGCAAACATGTCAAAATGCTAACAAATGTTAAACCTGAGTACTAAGGTATATAGTATTAATTATACTATTCCCTTTACTTTTCTGAACATTTGAAGATTTCCATGATAAAAAGGGAAAGAAAACTATGTGTGTGTTGGAGTGGGGAAGGAGAATGCTTTCTAGGAGCTCAGTCTAATGGAGGAGACAAATAGGTAAAGAGATTGATACAATCCAGAGTGACATAAGGAAGCTTGAGGTGCTCTGGACACACAGAGGAGTCTCAAAATCAGAACTGATTTGAGGAGGGGGGTTGAGGAATGGTTGACCAAGAAAGGTGGCTCTGAGAGTAGTTATTTGATTACAAAATCCATTGTTGCAATGAGTAAGCCAAGTTTGTTGGAAGAAGAGACTGGTATTGTAGGCAGAGGGCCTCTCTACCAAGCAATAGAGTCAAGAGAAAGAACATAGAATACTGAGGAGACAGAAAGCAGTTCTAGCCTGGGCAACACAGCATGACCTCATCTCTACAATTTTTTTTTTTTTTAATAGCTGGGCATGGTTGCGCGTGCCTGTGGTCACAGCTACTCGGAAGGCTGAGGCAGGAGAATCACTGGAACCCTGGAGGTGGAGGTTGCAGTGAGCAGAGATCGAGCCACTGCCCTTCAGCCTGGGTGACAGAGGGAGGCCCTGAAAAAAAAAAAGAAAAGAAAGAAAAGGAAAAAGAAAGAAAGAAGAAGGCAGGCAGGCAGGCAGGCACGAAAGAAAAGAAAAGAAAAGAGAAGAGAAGAAAGAAAGAAGGAAAGAAAGAAAGGAAGAAAGAAAAAAAGTTTTCAGGCCACAGAGTATGGTGCAACAAAAAGTGACAGGGTATATGTGATTAGAGAAGGATCAGTCAGGGTCTGAACTTTACCCTGAGGGCTATGGAGAACTACTGAAGGATTTTGAGTATGGCACTGACATGCTTAGATGTGTGCTTTAAGAAAGTTTGGTTTTCCAGTGGCAAGGAAGTAAAGTGACATTGGGGACCAGGAAACTGGGGCAATATCAGAGGAAGCAGAGCCTTTGTGGAATATGCCAACCAAGAGGAAGCACCCTCTGGTCAATCATTAGCCAGGAGAGGGCATAAAAAAGGTGGCTTTTTGTGATGCACTACCCCAGATGGGGTGCCTTCCATAAATTGGCAGCCAGTCTAAAGGGAGTGCCTTTTTGAAAACTGTACAGCAGTGCCCACTGGGCATGAGAATTACACAAATGAGCCCTTCCACTGGGCTGATGCAGCCCTGTAAGGCTTACTTTGGTACAGCCCAATCCCCTGACTTGGTCTGGTGCCATGTGCTTTGTACAACTATGCACAACCAATCTGGAGTCAGATTGCTTAGGTTTGAATCCCAACTGTGTGACCTTGGGGACAGTACTTATAATCTGCTCTGTCTCCATTTCCTCATCTATAAGATGTACCCAACAGTTATTTATGGATTAGATGGTAATAATGAATATAAAGCACTTATGGGGAATGCCTGGCACAAGGTTAGCAAGCGTTCAAAAACTCTTCAGTATTATTAGTGTTTTCAGGAACCTTCTTCTAAAATAAGTTTTAAGAAATAAAACTAGTTTTGAAGCAAGGCTTGCAGAATGCTGTTGGCTTTCTTACCACTGGAGTCTGTTTCAGAATCAGAGTCACTGTCGCTATCTTCAGAATACTTCTTGTGTTTTCTTTTCGATAAATTTTTCTTTCTTCCTTTCTTGGACCTTTCACTTGAATGACTAGACTACTATTTTTCTACAAAAAATATAAATAAAAAAGTAACTTCTAAAAAAGTATTTCTGATTATCAATTTTATTGCATTTGAAATACTGAAAAGGAATAGATGATAGGCAATTTGAATAAAAGTAAAGTCTAATGTTTAACTATTTATAAACTTTTTTTTAACTTCTCAAGAAAGGTCTGTATCTTAAAAATACTTTCTGATGTAGAAACTGAAGTAGTGCATTTCTTTGGCTCTTCATTCTTTACTTCAATATGTTAAGCAGAGCTGAATTTAAAGAAAATGGTTATAAGAATTAGAAAAGTGATGAAATATGGACCATAGAGTATAAAAACACAGACTTAAAACTTTTCAGCAACAACGACAATTGTCCAAGAACCATTTAAAACAAGCATTGGACTGCTTTCATAAGAATACAGTTCATGTCTGTAATCCCGGCACTTTGGGAAGCCAAGGTGGGAGGATCACTTGAGCCCCAGAGTTCAAGACCAGCCTAGGCAAAATAGCAAGACCCCATCTATACAAAAAATTTAAAACATTAGCCAGGTATGGTGGTGCTTTCTTGTAGTCCCAGTTACTCAGGAGGCTGAGGTGGGAGGATCACTTGAGCCTGGGATGTCAAGGCTGCAGTGAGCCATGATCATGCCATTGCACTCCAGCCTGGGTGACAGAGCAAGACTGCCTAAAAATAAAATAAAATAAAAAATAAATAAATACAGTTCAAGGGTCTGCCACCTTCATAATAATAAAATAACTTACATTTGCACAATGCTTTACAGATTACAAAGCACTACTCAAACTGAAAGCAGCATGGAGGATTTATATTTTCAGAAGAAATCACAGGCTAAAAATAGAGAAAACAGAATCAGAAGGAAAGATGAAAGAAACTGTATATAAAAAGTCTGAAGAAGAGATCATAATTTTATTCTAAGCATGTAAAAAACAAACGGTAGAGCAGCAACTGTTCTGTCTCCTCAGAGCAAGAAGATCCTAAGAAGCTACAATCTAAAGAGATTTGGGGGACACATGTTCTCAGGAACTGAGGCTATGTCACGGTAAAAAATTGTGTGTGTGTGTGTGTGTGTATATATATATATTTGTTTTGTTACAGAGAATTCTTTAAATAAGTATTATTAAAGTTTTACAGTAGGCTTGGCGTGGTGGCTCATACTTATAATCTCAGCACTTTGGGAGGCCAAAGCACAAGAACAGCTTGAGCCCAGGAATTCAAGACCAGCCTGGGCAACATAGTGAGACCCTTCTGCACAAAAAATTTAAAAATTAGCTGGGTGTAGTGGTGTGCACCTGTAGTCCCAGCCACTCGAGAGGCTGGGGCAGGAGGATCACTTGAGCTGGGAAGGTCAAGGCTGCAGTGAGCCATGATCGTGCCACTGCACTCTAGCCTGGGTGACAGAGTGAGACCCCGCATCAGAAAGAAAGAGAAAGAAAGCAAATAAATCAATAAATAAAGTTCTACAATACTTTAGAAAGGGACTTTCTATATTATATAATATTTCCCTTTGAAGATCACATCTGCAATAATTTAGGTATTGCCTAGAAAATTATTTTTAGGGTTCCTTCTGACTCTAATTCTATGAGTTCAGGTCCTTTAAGCATTTACCAAGGGTATCTATAAGAATACACTTCAGATAATAATGTTTTATCACCTTGTCACAAATTACAGGTTTACCTGTGAAACACATTGCCTCAACTCAACCTAAACACAGAAATAGAGGACAGGGAAGAAGAAACTTATGAGCAACACCAAAGAGAAAAGAAATAAGCAAAAAAAAAAAAGTACTAATATTTCACATAGTATTGGATACAGGAAAATTAACTAAACCGAACTACACTGGCATCTGCATTTTTAAAAAATCGCTGTGTAATACTATTGTCTGGAATGCAATCTGCTCCTGGGTTGAAGAAAAAAATCAAAATATAAATGTATTATCTGTTTTAACACTGAACTCCTCTATTAATAGGAAATTAGCACCCCATGAATACAATTTAAAGAAAACAATTAGCATGCTAAAATCCACTAGCAACATGTTTTAATTCTTAGGTATGTTAGACTCCCTTTAGTTCCTTTTTAAAAAAGAGTACCTTACCTATCTGTTCTTTGGAGGACACTAATTTTTTATTGTATTATAATGTTTGTCATTTATTGTTTTAATTTTTGCTGTTACTCATAAGCTGAAAAAAATAAACTAAGAGAGGTTCAATTTCCTCAAAGTTTAGCTGCTTACGTCTATAAAAATCCTTATAAAATAAATATGTTTGATTTCATTGTTTGAATAAATATTTTTTACTTCTTTATTCAGGGAAAAGGTATTATAAGTATACAGAGTTAGTCTCAGAGGGTTTCCCATTTCAAGAGCAGGTAATCAAAAAGTAAACATACGTCTAACAGTTCTTGGAATATGAGTATAGGGACCAAGGATGCCTGCCAGACTATAAAGACACACAGTCTTTGTGGTGTGAGGCACAAAATTAAGGCCCAATATTGTGTACTACCTTGACAATTGGGGAAACCAGGAGGGCTCCTAATGGCCTTACTGCGAATTCTCTTCTCCATTCTGCTCCTGCAAATAAGGTCCCCTAGCCAAATGACCCTCCTTCTCAAAGAGACCAGACACAGTTCCAGCTTATCTCTGGGTAGCAGATTTTAGTACATTGTCAGCTTGTGGAATTATTCAAACAAGCCAATCATATCCTTCCAAGGGGAAGCAGGTATTACCTCAATTTCTTGATACCACAAAGTCTACCTCCCACAGCCCCTGATTATTCACTGTCTTACCAACAGCAACCTCGGTGTGGCCCTTCGTGGCATGCTGTGTTCTCTCCCATTCCAGCTGTGAATATATGTGATTAATAAACTGCTGTTGATCTCATCTGTCCTGTGTTCAGCTACTCCATAACACAAAGGGTGGGAATCCTTCCCTCATCAACATGGTGAATAGCAGACGATTATAACAGTCCCTGCTGCTACCTGGTTTTATCTGTGCCTTAAGATAAATTATTTATCTTCTATGTGCACAAATGCAAATTTTACCCAAGTTGTTCTTATATCTTTTGGTTAGGATTCTAAAATAAGAAGTTTTTTGATTGACACAAACTGGGAGGACCTTTCCATCCCAAAGGCAGGAGCGCTCCTCAGAGGACAGGTGCAGTAGTTTCACTCACCTCTCCCACATGGGCAAAAAAATGTGTATCTGTAACCTAACTCAGGACTGTTTTTACTTCCTCTGCTCCCAGGCATGAAACTCTAATAACCAACACCTGTGAAATGCTTATTACGTTCAAGGCACTACATCATTACAATAACCCTAAAAACGTCAGTACTATTTGTATCCCCCTTTTACAGGTGAAAAAAAAATGAAGCTTGGAGAGGTTACCAAGGTCACATAAGTATTAAGTAGCAAAGCAAGGCTTCAAACTCAGAAAGTCTCAATCCAGAGGCTGTCCTTCTCATCACTATGCTTTATTACATCCCACTAGTGGAAGAAAAAGACTCATCAAGACATCTCCCACCTGTTGGAATTTCAACCTACCCCTCAATACCTGTAATGTTTTTAAATTTCTCATTTTTTAACCGTAGTGCATGTAAGGCACTCAGTATAGTACCTGACACATTCAATAAACATTTGATATGAGTACTTACACAGCAATAATTATAATTATTTTCCTTCTCAAACCATCTACTTCCCACTCCAATATTCACTCTCATTAGAGGAAAACTCATCTCACTCTCCTCTCATTCTTCAAGGTCAAGATTGAGACCACTTAAGACCTTCCTGAAGGTAGCCACATCTGCAGTTTAGCACATCACTTTGCCTACATTCATCCAGTTATCTTGTCTCAGAGGAAGGTATTTCTCCTTTCCAATTTAAACCCTTAATCTCAACCCTTTCCAACTCCCTACAAGGAATTTCCACTTAGTTAGCCTGTTAGGATCTCAAACCGACCATTCACTCAACACACAACACTTTCAGTAGATTGAGCCCCTATTAAGTGCCAAGCACTGCAAATTCTGTAATGAATAAAATAGGGGTCCTCCTTTCCACGAGCTCAGTCTAGTGGAGAATAAAAATATGTTCACGAACGATAACACAAAACAAATAAATGCTATACGTAGGTCTGTGACCCTTAGCCGTGTCTGCTCCGAGATCAGAGGCGAAAGAGGGTGGAGGGAGACCGGGGCACCCTACAAAGGGGCCCAAGGATGAGTGAGAATGTGAGAGAGGAGAAGGGCGAACAAGGAGCTGCCGTGGATAGATTGCAGAAAAGGATGAAAATGGGCGCGGTGAAGGTAGAAGGAGCGAAATGCAAATGGTCAGAAGCGGGCTGAAAGATGAAGCGGACTCGCTGAAGGCAAGCGGGCTCCTTAGAGCGAAGGTGCAGCCATGATCTCACTCACCTCTGCCACGGATTCACCTCCCTCTCCTCGTCCCGTAGGAGCGTGAGTAGTTGCCGCAATAGGCGCACGAGCAGGCAGAAGCGAAAGTGATGGTCCACGGCGCAGTCAGCCGCTCTTGAGAATGCGACCACAAGTGGGAGCGGCAGGGCTGGTTTCGGGAGCCTTGGCTGAGCCCATTCCATTCCCCAGTCAGAGAACAAGAGTTCCAGTGAGAGTTGCGCCCCAGCGGGGAACGGGCGGCTTTGCTGGGCTTGGGGCTCTTGGACAAACTGCAACACATTCCCCCGCCCGGAGCCCGAGGCCTCCCTCTCGGCACTGCAGAACCGGACACTGGAGCTACTGCAGCCTCGAAAACGGGACATTCTCAGGAGCCTCAGCAGTATCCGTTGCCTTTGCTCCAAAAACCCAGCCCGCGCAACCGCTGGGAGCAAAGGAAACCATGGGAACTACTGCGAGTACGTTGGCAAAACATTTCCCCAGGTCTGTGTGGCCTCCGGCCAAGGTGAAGAGGTGTGTGTCTTGGTGTAAATAAACCGCCACTGCAACCGATTTCGCTCATCCTTTGGTTCCGCATTGAGGCTCGCCAGGGTCTAAGTCCGCACAGAGACCACGTCTTCCTTAGGCTTCTACTTGAAATAACTGAAGGGTAGGACGACAGTCCACTGGAGACATTTCACAGAATGGCCATATCAACAACATAGACAATTCTGTTCTTGTACGGGTGCTTTCCGTGAATGTGTGTATTACATGTTCTATAATATTGGGCGCACTCTGTGTCGTGTGTGTGTGTATAAAATATGTACATTTGGTTATGTGTGTATATATGTACATATATAATAAATAGGACTGGCTCAAACAGATTCACATATTTTTTCGGAGTCTATTAAAAGAAAAATCTGAGATGGGAAGAAAAGGGACAAAGTATTCAAAGTATTTCGTACACAACTGAAAGTGTTTATTTCAGTGTTGTCAGATTTATTAATAGCAAAAAGAAATATACAGTAGGCCACTTATCTTTGAATTTCAAATAAAGAATAATGTTTTAGTATAAGTATGTTCCATACAATAATACAGTAGAAAGTGACTACTTTCTATTAAAGATGAGGTGATAGCCACGGTTGTACTTCTTCCTCTCCTACTACTTCTAAAATTTGTTTCTTATATTCTTTTTTTGTTTGCTTGTTTTGTTTTGTTTTGAGATGGAGTCTCACTCTGTCACCCAGGCTGGAATGCAATGGCACGATCTCAGCTCACTGCAACCTCCACCTCCTGGGTTCAAGTGATTCTCCTGCCTCAGCCTCCCAAGTAGCTGGGATTATAGGTGCCCGCCACCACACTCGGCTAATTTGTGTATTTTTAGTAGAGACGGGGTTTCGTCACGTTGGCCAGGCTGGTCTCGAATTCCTGACCTCAAGTGATCCTCCCACCTCGGCCTCCCAAAGTGCTGGGATTACAGGCATGAGCCACCGCGCCCGGCGTTGTTCCTTATATTCTAAGGCTTTTCGCTTGCTGTTTGAGAAAGGGAAGTGGGAGCAGCCCCTGATATCCACAAACTGACCTCGCACTCACAATTAGGCATGTTCTTCTCTTGTTGAACATAAACTCACAGAACACCAACCCAAGACAAGATCACTGGGAGCCTGATCAAGTGAGACAAAACAAGACCACTTCATAAGCTTGTCTAAGCACAGACAAAAACAAGCTCACTGTGACACCCAGAAAACACCAAACACCCCTTCTTGGCCAAGATAGGTCACTGCTACTTTGCCAGTTAATGTACAGCTTTATCCTCCCTCTAGTCTGCCCTCCCTATAAATAAGATTTATTGAAATGTGCAATCATACAATTGCCCCTGCTTTCTGATGTATCTGAGACGGAACTCCTGATTCCTAGACCTTCCCCCAAATTGTCCAAATCCTATAATAGGTTCATTCTAACAACTTCTTATTGAAACACATCATAGTTACCTATAGTGTGTGTTGTCCCTCCCTGGAGTAAGAGTAATAAACTCAATCTGTCAACTATGGGTATGTTTCTGGTAGTCTTTGGTTGAAGGGCATTGACACATTCCACTGCCTAAAATGTTCTTCCCCAGATATTTGTATGGCCCTTTCCCTTAGTTCATTCCATTCTTTGGCCATACATCATCTTTTCAGAGAGGCTGTGCTTGACCACACAATTTACAATAACACCCTCATCATTCTCTATCCCTTTGCTCTATTTTTCTTCATAGCACTTACTGTTATTGTATTATATATTTATATGATATATATACAAATGTTGATTGTATGTCTCTTCCATTATAATGTAAGCTCCATGAAGACCAATATCTCAACTTGATGATAATTATATCCACAGTGCCTACAACACTGCCTACAACACTGCCTGGCACAGAGTAAATACTAAATGATATATGTTTAATATGTATTGAAAAAATGAATGAAGTTTACAGTGTCGGGCTTTATAAGTTTCATTGTCACATAGTCATAATCAATCTGTTGTTTGGACTTAGTCTTCCACTTAAATAGATTGGCTTACTGCAAAATCTCCATTCTTAATTCTTTATTTGGACTCATTTCTTATTTGATTTGACTTCATATATTGCCAAGTAATTTTCACAAATGACTCATAGGTAGTATATTCCCTCAATTTTGTTCAAGTTTGGAATAAGCTGTCTGTTGCTTTTTTTGGTAGATTGTATTATTGTTAGCAATTATCGACGACTCCTTTTCCAGTAGGAGAGTTATATATCCCTATCCAATTGACTTTGGAAAGTTTTAAGAAAAAAGGGCAATAGGCAGTATTAGACAGGTCACTTAAAGAGAGATTTGTTGGGATTAAGCAGAAAAGGGGATAGTGGTGAGAAAGCAACATATATTTGGCACTTATTGGGTTCCAGATACTCATTCGTTCAGCATTAAGCAACCATCTCTATCTACAATTTGTTGGGCCAAGGGATGCTTCACAAATAAGTTAGTACTTGAGTTGGGTTTTTATGGAAAACCAGGCACTTGCCAGGAACTAACCAGACAACAGGTTAAGCGAGGTGTGGCTATGAAGGGAATGACTATTCCAAGCTCAGGGCTCCAGGCTCAGACTTGAAGGCAGTAAATTGTATGGCATATTCTGGAAACCGTGAGCAGTTTGACACTATGCATAGTTGATTCATTTAATCCTCAAAGTGACTCTGTGGGAAGGTATTATTATCCCTATTTTACAGATGAAGAATCAGGCATAAGATCAAAGAGCTAGGAAGTGGCAGTATCAGAATTCCAACCCACTCACATCTTCTGCTTAAGACTTTGTTTCTTCCACTCTACCTTACTAGGGTTTCTGCAGATCCCATGGAGTGACCTTACCAAATCTGTAACCATAAGCATAACATATAGGAAGTGCTCTAAGACTGAACGAGTGTCACTTTATCTTTCGTCATCAATTAATATATATTAAGCACCCACAAGATTGTTGGCATTTTAACACAGGAGAGGACAGTTACCGCCCTCATGGAATTCACAATCAAGGTCAAAAGGCAAGCAAACACTGACAATACGGCTATAAAACCTAACTCATTCCATTTTCAGCCAATAAAACCTTTCTAGAATGTGAAACAATTGATACCTCCAAATCCATTTGATATAGGTTGTTTTCTGACCTCAGGTGATCCTCCCACCTCAGCCTCCCAAAGTGAGTTGTTGTTGTTTGAAATAGAGTTCAAACTACTGGGTTGTTTGAAGTAGGGTTAAGCCCTCCAGATTAAAAACAAAAGTAAAAGTGAAATGACTAGTTGAGAAACAGAAAATTAATTAAACTTTCCAGTGATCCTGTCCCAAAGACAATTATTAAGGCCACTCAGGCTTCTTGGTCTGTTCTGCTTTCCTACAAATAAAATTCCTTTCCTGACCATTGGACCCCCTTTCATTATAGGTAGCTTTTAAACTTGTTTAGTTTTTGCTTGGTTAGGGGGTGAGAGATACAGCAAGAAGGGAAGAGAAGGTTTACTGTGCTTTGAATGAACAGCTTTCATCATATGTTAGTTGGTACTCCAAACTTTTAAAATACTTTCAGGAAAGTGACAATGGCAAGGCAATTCTGTTGCCAGCCTCGGTGATGTAAATGCTGGTGCAAAATAAATTGCATTGTGCCTTCCAGTTTACTGAGAGCTGACCAACAAACATGATATCTAGAGTGGCATCTATTGCCACTGTGATCTGTATTTCAAAGATATGTCTCATTTTAGTTTTCATCAATTAAGCCACTGAAAGATAAATCCTAAACTTTCAAGATATACTTTGTTCTAATTACTAAGATTTTTTTTTTTACTACTAAGTTTTGGGGAGGATAACTCAGAAAAATGGTTATTAAGTACTCAGTTGCCAGGAAAAATACTAATCTGCCTTAGTTTATTTTACAACAGCATACTTCTATTTGCCATGAAATATCTTTATAGTAAACAATGAAACTTTTCATAATGCTAAGTCCTAATCAAAAATCAATAATGCAATAATTCCCACATAGTTTGTTTTCCCACAATACAAAATCTTGGAGAAGAGCTTAAGGAATTGCATATTTCCATGTGAAATACAGCTATATTATACCACTTTGATGTTTTATTATACCATGTGGCTTTACTTTATTGAGGAAGATGAAGAATAGATTAGGGATAGGTAGATGAGATGATGACATCCATGTCTGATTTCCTGTCAGAGAAAATTAGATATAGTTACATCTGTTTTCAGTCTAATATCCTGATGGACATTTTCAGCAAGATTTTTTAGGAAAGAAGCACAGGAATTCCACTGCAAGGTATTAATAGGTACAAATTTAAGATTTTGGAAATGAATGCAGTATTATCCTATATATATCTTTTTAAAAAGATAATGAAGGTAGTGAATGGCCTTAATTATGGCAGAAAAAAAGTTACTATTTGGTTCCTTAGTTGAATATGATCAATAACCAGCCTAAAAGGGAAACATTTTGCTCTCCAAACACCCATCCTGTTGCTTCATTCATTATGGTACTCAGTTGGAAGGGTATTACCAGAGGATTTTAAAAAATTATGTAACTCACAATGTATTTTTTCGGTCATTAAACAATCACTGAACACATACTATGTGTCAGACACTAAAGCCCTCTGAAGATGAAATGCTATGGAAATAGTAATAATAAAAAATTAAAATAGTAACAATAAAAAATTAAAAATGCAAATGTTAATATTATTAATCTTTCAAGATACAGGTCAAATGACAGCATTCAATTTGCTATTCTCTTCTCTCTGCTTCTACACCTTGTACAAATATTTTTGTCCATGTTTGTGTACCTACCTACTGAGCTCCCTAAAGAGGTAGAGACCTTTGGGTTATTCATTTTTGTATTCCCGAGAGCCTAACATAGGGTTTTTGCTACAGATCAAGCAGGGGGTCAGTAAATGCTAGTTGGAATGAGGGAATTAACATAGTACTGCACCATTTAGTATTCAATTAAGAAGATAGTTGTCCAAACACTAAATTTCTTTCTTAAAAGTAGTTACTGTAATGTAGTTGCTCTCCTGTTATCCCAGAACTTGAATTACCATAAGAAGTTGTGAATTTATATTTGATTGTATGTATTTTGATTATATTTCAAGATGGTTTATCATCTAGCAAACAGTCTAATAGAGCAGATTCAAACTTGCAAAATAAATGAAACCTGTATAGTCTCTAAAAGTTTGTATGCCCTAGAAGTTCACATTGAATTTCGATGAAAACGACTCGCTTCCCTTCCATCCAATTGCTTGCGACTGTCTTACCCGATCTTTCCCTTTCCTTTTTTCCCACCCTTTAGCCCTCCGGAAAGAGCCGAACACACAAGAGCTTCCCAGTCTTCCTCCGCCCCCTTGCGGAAAGAACCGAAGGCAGAGCACGGCGCCGAAGTGGAGCCGCCTCAAGCTCGGGCCCTTCCGGACCACCCCGGCCTGCGCTCGGAAGAGGAGGGCGCCTTTGGCTTCAGCGCTTCTCCCCCGCGCTGTGCCCTCTGTCGGCGGCGTGGGGCAGCTGTAGCAGCGTTGGCGGCAGGAGGCGGCGGCCGCGTCGACGTCGACCCAGACTGGAGCGACGTTTAAAGAAGGGGCAGAATCGCTGGGGAGTGCGGCTTCTTCTTGTTGGGGGACTCCCAGCCTTCCGCGCGTCCGGAGGAGGAGAAGCGGCGGCGCCGGGAAGCAGGTGAGGACCCGGCCCCAGTCAGGGAGGGGGCGAAGGAGCGCGCTTGCCTTCTCCGTCCCTGGGCCGCGCCTGCGTTTGCATTCGCCTCACTTGAACCAGGAAGCGGCAGAGTCGGAGGCTCAGCTCCTCCGGCTCTTTCTTTGTGTGGGCCGGGGAGTGAAGGAGGGGACGAGCCGCGAGGGCCGCGGCGCGGTCCCCTTAGCCGTTAGGGGCCGAGGGGCTGCCGCTGCCCTGGGTAGGCCCCGGGGCCTGGGGAATCCATCACAGAGACCCACTTGGCTTTTCCCTCGCCCCTCTCCCTGCTTTTTTGTGCCTCTTTTACTCCCCTAGCCCCTACTTTGATTTAGAGCTTTTCTGCCAGGCCCATCCTCCCCTTCCGTCCCCTTCCTGGGGCACAACAATGCCGCCTGCTTCGCTTCATCCCCCCCCAACACCCCACCCTGCCGTTCGCCACCTTCTACTTTCCCTGGTACCCCATATTCCTCCCGCCCTCACTCTGCTGTTTGTACCTCCGTCTGTATTTGCAAGAAGCTTGCTTTGCACGTGAATTGGGGTTAAAAACCTCGGTTGCAGCTGGCAGGGTCCATATGGGGAAGAGGGAGGTGGAGGAAGGGAGATGAGGTTCAGCTGCCGCAGGGAGCCGCGTGTCGGTTTGTTTCACTCCCTCGCGGATGGCTTTTATCTCTTTCCACCGTCACCAGCTCCTCCGAACTGGCCCTCGGTCAAGGGTTTCACAGTGATGTGGAATGGCTTTTCCACAGTCGAATCGCATATCTTCGGAGTGGGTTCAGACCGACTTGTGCTGTCTCTGGGGCCACCCTGAGTGGGAGGAGGGGGACACATAAACGAAACCGAGTCCCAGTGTCACCTGGACACGTACATTTGACGCATTCCCATATTGGAAGAACCCGGGAGCAAATGACAAAAATTGCGTGCCGTTTTCAGAAAACCTGTCTTTCCACTTAATATCGACTTCTGTCGAAATGCCCGTATTTCGGAAGCCCTGGTTTTTGGCAAACTGTCCAAAGGTCACCCTTTCTGATGATGAATGCCTTTATGGTAACCTGGAATTCCTTGGTACTGTTAACATGCAACACCTTCTAATAATGTTTTAAATCTTGATTTTTAGACTTTTTGCCTGCTGTTTGTTCTTAAGGTATCATTTTGAAAAATTTAGAAGGTATTTGAGACAGAACTGCCCTCCACCTATATATAACTTAAGCATTGTGACATCGACACCCTTTTGGTAACTTCAAAGGGAGAGAATATTAATAAAAATATTTCTTCACTAAAAGTACTTGTCAACTAATTGTTAATATATAATATCCATATATTAAAATATATCCATATATAATATGTATGGATATTATATATTTTTAATATATGGGTTTTTTAAAACTCTGGCCTCTTTGTTACTGGAAATATCTTCTGCAAAGTGCAAAAAATGATGTTTTGCTAGTGCTACACAACAATGCATTCTACTGACATCATCCCCTTTTTCTAGAGTAGTCTATTCCAATAAGTTAATGTTTTCATTTTCACTAACTCATTTGGTGTGGAAAAAATTCTCATACCAATGCATATGATTCTTTACCAACAAAAATAAAATGTTTCGTGTTTTCTTGGAAGTGGGCATTTAGAAATGGTAAACTTTCCTTTTCCTTTGTCATATTTTTTCATGATAGTGTCTGTTGACTTCACTTGGCACTGTTTAACATTCCACCTCTGGAAATTGTAAAGATGGAGAGATGAGGGGAAGGGACAAGGGGATGAAGAAAGAGGAAAGGGTAAGAAAGATGTTTAATAGTTTATCAAGATGAGGCACCCCAATTTAAATAACAGAAAAATAATGGGACGTTGGGAGGTAATAATTGTCAGTGTTTATAAATGTCATTGGCTCCAGGGTGTAGATTCTGCATATATTCTTAAAGATTAGTTAAAATTAAGAGTATGTATTTCAGACACAGTATTGCACGCGCTGAGCTTTTCTGACATTTAAATCATTTACAGACGAAATAACTTCTGTGTGTTCATGATGATTTTCCTTAATTTTGACAGTTAAAAGTCAACTCTTACCTCTTCTTGGAGAGAAAACCCAAAATTGGGACTAAGAAAATTAATTCTACTCTTTAAAAATCACTTAGTGGAGGTGCATGTATCTAATATTCAAAAAAAGGTGACTATGGAGATTACTGTTCAAATCTCTGTAACAATGTAAAACTTGCTCAACTCAGGAGCAAGCCATGAAATTGGACACTTGTTCCAAAAGCCAACCTGTATGAACAATTTCTGTAAAAGCCAAAAAATTATGCTGAACTTTGGTTAAAACTTGAATAAACTATTTAATGATGCTACGGCTTAAATTCTAAATAAGTACTTTTGTTTTTTCTCTCTAATCCTCTCCCATCCCCTCCTCTCTTTCTCTTAAAGGCATGGAGAGTAGAAAACTGATTTCTGCTACAGACATTCAGTACTCTGGCAGTCTGCTGAACTCCTTGAATGAGCAACGTGGCCATGGACTCTTCTGTGATGTTACCGTTATTGTGGAAGACCGAAAATTCCGGGCTCACAAGAATATTCTTTCAGCTTCTAGTACCTACTTCCATCAGCTCTTCTCTGTTGCTGGGCAAGTTGTTGAACTGAGCTTTATAAGAGCAGAGATCTTTGCAGAAATTCTCAATTATATCTATAGTTCTAAAATTGTTCGTGTTAGATCAGATTTGCTTGATGAGTTAATTAAATCAGGGCAGTTATTAGGAGTGAAATTTATAGCAGAGCTTGGTGTCCCATTGTCACAGGTTAAAAGCATCTCAGGTACAGCGCAGGATGGTAATACTGAGCCTTTACCTCCTGATTCTGGTGACAAGAACCTTGTAATACAGAAATCAAAAGATGAAGCCCAAGATAATGGGGCTACTATAATGCCTATTATAACAGAGTCTTTTTCATTATCTGCCGAAGATTATGAAATGAAAAAGATCATTGTTACCGATTCTGATGATGATGATGATGATGTCATTTTTTGCTCCGAGATTCTGCCCACAAAGGAGACTTTGCCGAGTAATAACACAGTGACACAGGTCCAATCTAACCCAGGCCCTGTTGCTATTTCAGATGTTGCACCTAGTGCTAGCAATAACTCGCCCCCTTTAACAAATATCACACCTACTCAGAAACTTCCTACTCCTGTGAATCAGGCAACTTTGAGCCAAACACAAGGAAGTGAAAAATTGTTGGTATCTTCAGCTCCAACACATCTGACTCCCAATATTATTTTGTTAAATCAGACACCACTTTCTACACCACCAAATGTCAGTTCTTCACTTCCAAATCATATGCCCTCTTCAATCAATTTACTTGTGCAGAATCAGCAGACACCAAACAGTGCTATTTTAACAGGAAACAAGGCCAATGAAGAGGAGGAGGAGGAAATAATAGATGATGATGATGACACTATTAGCTCCAGCCCTGACTCGGCCGTCAGTAATACATCTTTGGTCCCACAGGCTGATACCTCCCAAAATACCAGTTTTGATGGATCATTAATACAGAAGATGCAGATTCCTACACTTCTTCAAGAACCACTTTCCAATTCCTTAAAAATTTCAGATATAATTACTAGAAATACTAATGATCCAGGCGTAGGATCAAAACATCTAATGGAGGGTCAGAAGATCATTACTTTAGATACAGCTACTGAAATTGAAGGCTTATCGACTGGTTGCAAGGTTTATGCAAATATCGGTGAAGATACTTATGATATAGTGATCCCTGTCAAAGATGACCCTGATGAAGGGGAGGCCAGACTTGAGAATGAAATACCAAAAACGTCTGGCAGCGAGATGGCAAACAAACGTATGAAAGTAAAACATGATGATCACTATGAGTTAATAGTAGATGGAAGGGTCTATTATATCTGTATTGTATGCAAAAGGTCATATGTCTGTCTGACAAGCTTGCGGAGACATTTTAACATTCATTCTTGGGAGAAGAAGTATCCGTGCCGTTACTGTGAGAAGGTATTTCCTCTTGCAGAATATCGCACAAAGCATGAAATTCATCACACAGGGGAGCGAAGGTATCAGTGTTTGGCCTGTGGCAAATCTTTCATCAACTATCAGTTTATGTCTTCACATATAAAGTCAGTTCATAGTCAAGATCCTTCTGGGGACTCAAAGCTTTATCGTTTACATCCATGCAGGTCTTTACAAATCAGACAATATGCATATCTTTCCGATAGATCAAGCACCATTCCTGCAATGAAGGATGATGGTATTGGGTATAAGGTTGACACTGGAAAAGAACCTCCAGTAGGGACCACTACATCTACTCAGAACAAGCCAATGACCTGGGAAGATATTTTTATTCAGCAGGAAAATGATTCAATTTTTAAACAAAATGTAACAGATGGCAGTACTGAGTTTGAATTTATAATACCAGAGTCTTACTAAACTCCTTTGAAATACTAGAAAGTTTTGTTTTGGATGATGGGGCAGGGGTTTCAGAAGATCTGTAAAACAAATTAAGGTGCGAACAAGTTAATTTGATCTGCCACATTATCTGAAGGAAGTGTAGTGGGATTTTTGTTGATAATTTTTAGAAGCAAATTTTCCTGAAAGTTTTGAGTAGAGGTGAGACCCCCTCCCCAAGTATCTGTTTATATAGTTAGTTTTCAGCTCATTTAAAAGAGGCAAAAATTAAAAGCTTGGAGAGATAGTTTCCTGAATAGAATTTGAAGCAGTCTGAATGTTCTTTGAAAATAACTGGAGTTATTAGCATACCCTAGTACATCTTACAGCTTTCCCCTTCCATGTTAGCACTTTACTGCTGAATTCTCAATTTTCTTAACATTGAGACAATAAATGTGTGTTTTGTCTTGTATATGGCATAAAGAGTAAATAAGTTTTAGAGTTGTTCTGGAAAATATCAGAATAAGTCTGTACTTGGGTTGTGTAATCTGCTAGTCCAAGCGGACAGCAACCTCCTGCTACCCTCCCTCTATGAAAATAGCCATGCAGACAAGTCTCTCATCTGAAGAACAAATTAGATTTAGCTAATTAGAATTAATCCTGGCTTTCATTGCCATAGTCTGTAAAAGACTTTGGTGGCTAGACCACTTTATACCTTTGCAGTGTGGTCTCTGGGGGCAAAAAACTAATGAAAAAAATCTCTGTAATGGCAGATAGGAGGAGATGAAAAGTTCTGTTGCATGTATTTTTAATTCTCTGGCTACCACATAGTAGAGAATGGAATGAAGATTTCCTTTTTGCTTCTTAAGGTTAAAAATATTCCCATGAAAATGAAAATTTTCAAATTTTGAATCTGAAAGCCACCAAATGAATCTTTATGTATAAATCGTTGTAAATGATAGATTCCATGGGTGAGACTTTACATATTTTGGGTGGGAGGCTACTGGCATATATTTTTAAATGTTCATATTGCGTAGAATCTCCAATAGGAAGTCTTTATTTGAAATAGTTGAATCAGTGATCTAGTATTTTCCTTTCGGCAAGATTTGTTAGGTTTTTACCCCTTCTAAAATAAGTTTTATTCCATCTGCAAATTGCTGCAATATTATAGTAATCAGAAACTACATAAGGAATGTTATATAGGCTTGTCAGTTCCCATTTTTCTTGACAGCAATAAATACCACTTTTAAAAATGACACATATTTAAACACTTAGAAAATAAAGTTAACACTTACTGAAGTGCTAGTACTAAACTGTGCTAGTACTAAAAGAAAACAGGTTGGAACATACATATAGCCTAGCATTTATAACAGAATTGTTGAACGTCTGTAAATGATTTTTTTTTTTTGCAAAGGAAAAAATTGATACTGGAAAAGATTGTTGTGCATAGTTATTAGTCATTTGTAACCTTGCTTAAGTATTTCTTAGTCCAACATAGATATTTTCTTTCTCCTTACCATATATTTTAAAATATAGTCTATTTCTTGACTTTGAACTTAAAGCTTTAATCATAATTTCTCATGTATACATCGTTCTTCTGTTGGTAAGCTGGATTTGAAGGTAGTGGTTTCAGTGTTTCTTAAGTTGGTAGCTGAGGGTATCAGGCATCAGTTCATGCAATAATACAAGAAAAAAAATCCTTTGCTTGCCAAGAGGTAGAGTGATGTGCATTTATCTGTTTTCTGTTCTGTAAGTCTAGACCTTCAAACCATTTGTAAACTAACCCCTGGGAAATTTGAAATTACCTTATAACTTAAGACTCTGTGATCTCTGGAATCACCATATGTTTGTTTTTTGTGTAGATATTAATAACATTACTCTTTGACTATAGTGTGCACTCTGAAATGTACTCAGTGAAAATTTGTTTGAGTTTCATTAATGCTATTTCACCAGTTAGACATAATTACTTCTACCGATGTGAATGATACGGATGCCGGCAGAGCTTCCAGATCTTTCAGACTCAACTGCTAGGTCAATTAGTTTGTCATAATAAAACTTGGCCGATTCTACGAGTCTATTATGACAAACCAGGAACTAATTCTATAATGGAAAACTATCCATTCTGAATAATAGGGATGTAATTATTTGCTGCTGCTGCTGTGCTCTGTAAATTCTGAATATGACATTTAAACTCTGTGCCTACTAAAGGTATCTTCTGGAGTTTTTGGGAGGAGAGAAACTGGAAAATTAAATTGTATTTTTGCCAGAAGACTCTTACTTGCATGTGTCTCAGGGTCTTCAGTTTTTCTATAAGTTTCCATATTCAAAGTTCAGAATTCATGTGAAATACTTCTTTGGGGCAAAAGTCCTTCATTCCTGGTATTTATTGGATTGGAAATCTGTAGCAAGATGCTGTTTAAAATTACCATATTGTTTTTTTATCTTATACTTAGCTCTCTGGCTATTGAACTTCCTTTTCTTGTTTGAAGTTAGCTTCAAATTTGCTCCTATGCTAAATTACCTGTAAATATTCTGGATAGGAACTACTTGAAATAGTAATTTGTTAAAAGATATGACAAAATGAAAATGCTTAAACTACAGAAATTTAAAAATGCCATAACAATCTTGCAAGACTAACTTTAAAATATACTTTAAATGATTATTATGATTTTGGTGGTAACGATCCCCCACACACAACCACTATGAAGAAATAGTGCTGCATTTTTCCCCCATTGTACCAAAAAGATAAAAAAATGGTAAACACTGATCAAGGTATTTTGTATTGTCAAGGCATGCATATTCTAAAGAATTAAATGCTAACTTAACAGCACTGGCTTTCTGGCTGGTCAACTATATGAAACCTTGTTAATTCCTCCGAGTACTGTAATGTTCACACTTGTACAATCTTCCCTGTCATGACTTTAAGTTCTACTTTTCATTAACCATGGCCTGATATTAGTTCTTAGAGCTTCTTGTGGCAAAAATAAAATGATTTAATTCTGATGTTTGAGTGCGTGTTTTACAAGATTGTCTTTCAGAAATTATATGGGTTTTTATATTGTTTTTCAATTTTTATAGCAGGAGACTGGGGCTGTATTTCTGATGACAGCACGGCAAAATTTCCCACTAGGTTTTATATGTTGGTTAAAAATGTCCCCTTTTATCTTGAACCCTAATAGTCAAAAGTGAGTCAGCTGCTGTCAGTTGCTTTAGAGCGTTTGCTGTACTTTTATAGCTACCTTGACACAAGTGGATAAGGAGGGGAGGATAGTTTTATTCATTTGAAACATCACAAAAGCAGTCTGAGTTTTCAACATGGCAGTGATACAGATTTTAAGCAACATCCAGTTTATACAGTTTCTGGATTAATATTTTAATGTTTCATGCCCAGTTCAGTACTTTAAAGCAGAATTAGGAATAAAGCAGTAAATATTACAAAATGCAGTCAAGATACATATTGGAAATACAAATCCATTCATTACAGCAAATGTTTTGCAAAAGAGTAAAGCAGCAAATATTAATTTTTCTAAGGTAACATGCACTTTATATAATTCAATGTAATAAAAAAGCTGCTCAAATTAAGTGTTACAAAATCTATACTGTTTCAGGTTATTTTGTAAAGTAAGAAAAATACATAGAAAGGAGCCATAGAATCTTAACACTTTAAGAAATGTGATAAATGTAGGATAAACTGTGTAATGGTGCCTTAAAAAATTAAATATGGACATTCACTAAAGCCAACGGTCAAATGTAAATGGCAAAAAAATTCATTGAGTATTACAAGTTGATATTTGTTTAGTTAGTCAGTTGGGTATTAGTCTCTTTTTGAAATCCAGTAGAATTTTAATATGCTCAGAACTGTAAAAAATCATAGTAATTTTGTATAACATAAAAGGATTATAGTTTTTCGGATTCAAAATCTGGATAAGAACATTCATGATGCTGAAAGTTAAACTGAATATCTTGCAAACATTTACTGTTAATAATGAGAGAGTGCACTTCTTGTGCCTTGATTCTTGATGGCTAAGTGTCTACAAGGTAGATGGGAGCACCAGCGTTTGCGCTACCTCTAATCCATCAAGTTGGGAGGTAGCAAAATTGGCCGGAAAATTTTCCAGTGTGTGTTCTGTGTTTGGAGAACTGTCTAATTAGGTACCCTCCTGTAGCCCCTGTATTTTTACGTTATAAAGTATAGGATTATCAATCTTCCTTCAAATCAATTCTCAGGTTAACATAAGATCACAATGAAGGTGTTCATTCTGAAGTGAAGGCATGGGTGCAAAAGTTTTAAACTCATCAGGTTGATGGTTTAAAGCTATGTGTAATTAAAAGAACTGTACAAATACCTACCACGGTGTGCCAGATGGATTTTAAATCTGCCGTAACACTTAAATATTTGTCAAGTTGGCTACGTTTGAGGTTTTGCAGACTTGAAGCGGCATTGTAACACTTTCATAATCTTGAATGCTGTCATGACTGGTCTCAACAGACAGAAGGACCAGTGGCATTAAAATACAGATGACTCTTGGGGTGGGGTGCAGGATACGTGCGGATTGCTGGGGTTAAGCACAATATTTGAAGATTAAATAGTCACAAAGATTAGTAACAATTCATATCACGACCCAAGAACCTAATTTATAACATTTTTAAACTCTGAATTACAACCATAAGATTTATATCTCCTGTAGCAAATGTATTTTGTAATAATGCAACATGTAGTAGAACCACTGTCTCCTAAGTGATCTACTTAAAACATCTCACATGTTGCTGTGTATTTCAGTGTTTCCGGAACAATACATCCTGTTCCCCACTACTGAAGATGCAAGAATATTGCACTTTTCCCTTTAGGAGGTACCAATAACAAAAGCTGAGCTGAGTGATCACAACAGCCATTTTTACAATACTCACAGAGAAGGAAGGAGTAAGAGATACGGGCAGCCTTTTTCAACATCCAGACACAAGCAAACAAAATCTTAGCCAGAACTCTCTGTATTGGAACTACTGTGTAGCCCCATCAGCTGGGAAATTGTCCTTAGGGACTGACTTTAGGGGTAGGGAAAGATAGGGCCTATAAGCCAGGTGCTTCAACCTAGGTGCTGGGGTGGCAATCTGCCAAGGGCCCGAGGGCAACACTCCTTTACATAAAGTGAAAAAGATGGCAACCACACTTCTGCTGAATACAGAGGTGGAGCATAGGGTAATGCAAGTCCAAACAAGCTTCTTGCTGGGCTGGCTCCCCTGCCTTGCTTAGAGAGTGTGAGCTGCCCTTCTGTGCTGGGTTCAGCCTGACCACCCCTGCTCTGCACTAATAATGAATAAGCTTCGTCCCTATCTTTCCCTAGCCTGGCAGGCCATTGTAAAACTTTATGCGTAAGAGTCACACTTTAAATTTTGTACCCTAACACTTCCACTGAAGCAGAAATACAAAAGCCACAATAATCTCAATAGCCAGCAGGCATTCCTCTTTAGGGACTGTAAGGTGGTGGCTTTTCAAAAGGTGGATAGTAGGGTGGAGAGTAACGGGGCGGTGCACTTGAGGACCACATGTAGCTGGGTGAGGGAGAGGCAGACTGGGGCTCATCAGAAAGTCCAGAGGGAGGGGAGGATGGAAAGACACCGGAATGCTGTGTGATAAAAAGAAAACGTTAGTTTAGGCAGTGAGTTTGCAATTCCCTGAACAGTCATTACTATTTAAAAATGAATATGGGCCAAAGCTTTTTTTCTATTTGGAAGAACAGAGAGCTCCCAAACCTCACAGAGTTAATGAGCCTGGAACAGGTGGTTCTCTCAGTCACTCAGGCTACAAGCCACCTGCAGAAATAGGGAATCCTCCTCTGCAACGCCTTGCAGCCCACATCCAATCAATTGCCAAATCCTGTTGCTTCTACTTCTGTGTTGTCTCTTGAATCCATCACTACCTTTTTTACATTTATAACTCAAGCCTCCAATACCTCTCCCTTAAGCTATGGCAACAATGTCCCAACTAGTCTTCAAAAGGTAATTTTTGGCTTTGAGAACATTTAATGATATTAAGCCAGTGATCCCTGGGAAAGTCTTTGCTAAAAGAGTATATCACAGAGAGGTAGTACAGTGGTCAGGAGCCCCTCTCATAGACAAGAAACTAAGGTCAGAGAGGTTAAATAGCTTGCTTGGATCTGGAGTCTTCTGACTCCAAGTCCAACATTTTCTACTCCACCTTAACTGCTGCCCCCTCATCCCCAAGTGCAGAGTAGGTTGGAGAGCAAAGAGTAACAAAGGCATGGAGGTAAGAATGAGGAGCAATATGTCAGGTTGCAGAGACACTGAGTATTCAGTTTTACTTTGTGTTGTCTTACTTTGGGAAAGGTTGTTAGTCTTTGGGAAAGGAATGGAAATGAATTTTTTAAAATATGCAGTGAATTGGCAGGAGTCATTTGCCCCTTTCTCTCCCTGGCCCATGTATATCCTTGACTCTAGTGATTTCCCTGCTGAAGGAGAGTTGGCCTGTTGTGTTTGTTGCTGTATCCTCCAGAGCTCAGAACAGTACTTGCCAAGTAATAGGTGCTCAATAAATCTTGAATGAGTGAATACAACTTCAGGAGCATAGTAGATGAACTTGGCATGCTTTTAAAAAATAAAATCTAGGCTGGGCGCGGTGGCTAACGCCTGTAATCCCAGCACTGTAGGAGGCTGAGGTGGTGGAGCACCTGAGGTCAGGAGTTTGAGACCAGCCTGGCCAACATGGCGAAACCCCATCTCTACTAAAAATACAAAAATTAGCTGGGAGTGGTGGTGGGTGCCTGTAATCCCGGCTACTCAGGAGGCTGAGTCGCGAGAATCGCTTGAACCTGGGAGGCAGAGGTTCCAGTGAGCTCAGATCACGCCACTGCACTCCAGCTTGGGTGACAGAGTGAGACTCCGTCTCGAAAATAAATAAATAAATAAATAAAACCTATGTCCAGATTTCTAAGCCTTGCTTGAGACACAGAAAAATCTTCCTTACCACATAATGTTAAGACTGAGAAGAGATGCTAGCTGCCATCATCCCCTGCCTCCCAAATCCCATCCATTATTTCACTCCAAAGAAATGGCAGGGTCGTAGAACCTGGAGAGCCCTTAAAGGCAAAACAACCTGAGGCAGTGGACTCAAGACAATCTAGATTCCTTCTTAAAAACTCAATTTTCCTCCTCCCTCCAAGAAGATACCCTTTGTTAAAAACATCGGTATAGTGATTTCCTGATTTTCCATCTTGCACCCTTCAAACTCTCCCTTCCTCCTCCTCTCCCTCCCTCCTGTTCTGTTGCTTTCCTCAACTAAGAACTCTCTCCTCTTAACCAGAGAGGGGAACAAAGACCCACCAGGGCAAAGAATCTCTGTGCCTGGGCATATGGCACTCACTGCCTCTCTAAATCCCACTACAGAGATGACATGAGAGGCAGCAGGCCAGTTTTAGGTGTTCCCAGCCACAGAAGGGAGAGGCAAGTTTCCTGAAGTGAAGCTAAAGGCAGTTCTGTCCTGAGAGGCATTAAAAGGCTTCTGTGGGCAGCAGCTGCTGTGGGTGGCAGTTG
The DNA here is from genome assembly GCF_028858775.2 of Pan troglodytes. NCBI lineage: Eukaryota > Metazoa > Chordata > Mammalia > Primates > Hominidae > Pan > Pan troglodytes. The sequence goes on from NC_072421.2 coordinate 117,874,991, forward strand.
TACACTTTGATAATAAAAGGGGGTGGTACAACGGCCCTTGGGTTTTCACTTCTCAGTTTTGTGTTTGAGAAGTATGGGGGGAGGGGGTCATGATTCTCACTTCCCTTTGAGGATGCTGGGAGTCTTAAGGATAAAGCTGAAGGGTTCCTGGCAGAGCTAGGGAGCTAACTGGCTGCAGTCCACACACCCTTGGGGTTTAGCGGGGGGAAAAGGCCCATAGTACCAGTGCATAGTTTCCTAGCAACAGGCAGGCACCTTGGGAAAGATTTGGCTTTGTCGCAGCCAGGGAGTTGGCCTGGTGTATTCTGGTTCCTGCCTGAGAGTGTGACTTTAATAATGCTGTGGGCAGCTCAGGAGAACAGAACTTTGAATCCTTGTGCACCACCAAGCACGAAGAGCATCTAAATAGCCTACTGCGGGGCCTAGTCAGCTCCAGCTTCCTGAGCGGCTTCTTAGAGGCTGGGGTGGCCAACAGGCTGATGGTGCTTAAAGAGGAGCCACCACCCTTTCAGGGACACAGATGGCTTTCCTCTTCCACCTTAGCCTGCCTCCTGCCTGCCTGATGGCTGACCCACACCCTTCAAGATCAATGCGCATTTCCGTCAGGGCATGCTTCTCTCCAGGAGCCTTGTGGGACAGTGACTTCACAAAGAGCCCAGGAACTGGCTGGTGATAATTACTAGTTAAAGACACTGTGTCCCAAGGGTAAAATCCAGCATCTGTCGGTATTGTGCATTCCCTCTCTGTTCTGCCCCTGGAAGCAAAGGCTAGGGAGATGGAGAGAAGAGTGGGTAAAAGAAAGAGGAAAAAAAAAAGGATGAGTCGGGAACAAGGGAAAGGAGGGGAAGAAAGGAAAGACTTGACAGCGGGGTGGCGGGCGGGTGGCGGGGGGAAGAAAAAGTTGAGTGATAGCAACAACAGCCTTCTAAGGCTCTCAGCAACCTGTGCCATAAACTGTACCCTCCTAGGATCAAAGCAATCCTTTTAATAAATGGGCCCAATTTATAATGAGTAACTTTTAGTGGCTAGGGTGAAACCTAGTGTACCCTCGTGATTTAATAAAGAGGAAAAATAGAGGCACTTTTGAATTGCATAGGTTGAGACTTTCGTTTTAAGCTTAAACTTGGCTGGTCACCAAATGGATAGGAAAGGGACCATTCCATGGTTAGAGTAAAGTAGGGGTACTGGCCCAGACTGGGAAATATTGCTGGGAACCTTGAGGGGTTTATAAATAGCTGGGTTTAATTTCCCAGCAGAAGTAAAAACTGATGCTTTGTACCCTACAGATTTTGGACTACTTGGCTAAAGCTGAAGGGGTGGTGGGGAAATAGTGCAAAGGACAAGAGAAATGAGTGTTGGATAGATGAGCAAGGAGGCAAAGGTAGTCTCAGCTTATATCCTTCCTGCTTTGGAGTATGGGGAGTTCCTGAGAAGCAAGGACACCCTGGAGCCCAGTGTTTGAAAGAATCCAGTTTCTCTAAGCTCAGCACTCAAAACTTCCTCAGGGCCAGCTGATCAGACCCAAATCCTTGCTCATGTCTGACCACAAGAAGTGTTTCCCAAGCTTCCTCACTGGACAGCTACCCAATAAGGGTATGACTTTGAGGGGTTAAAACAAAACATTATAAGTCTTTTTTCCTCATCCTCCTATTAGCCTCAGGGTCAAAAGGAAGTTGAAATCACCAAACCCAAAGTCACAGAAATAGTCCTACTTGGAAATAACCAAAATGGGAAGTCATTCAGAAAGTCTAGAAAGGTCCATTTTCTGGCTGTAACTTAGGTCATTTTACAATCAGAAGAGCATGAGGGAGCTCTGGCCTTTTGGGGGTGGGTCTGTGCTTCAGGTGGTTTTATTGTCAGATCTGGAGTGCATTTGCTGACTGCTTTTTATTTATCTGGGAATATAAGCAGACGTTTCTTGCCCTCTTGACTTTCCTTTTTTTTTTTTTTTTTTTTTTATACAGAGTTTCTCTCTTGTTGCCCAGGCTGGAGTGCAATGGCGTGATCTCGGCTCACCACAACCTCCACCTCCTGGGTTCAAGTGATTCTCCTGCCTCAGCCTCCTGAGTAGCTGTGATTACAGGCATGCACCACCATGCCTAGCTAATTTTGTATTTTTAGTAGAGATGGGGTTTCTCCGTGTTGGTCAGGCTGGTCTCGAACTCCCGACCTCAGGTGATCGCCCGCCTTGGCCTCCCAAAATGCTGGGATTACAGGCATGAGCCACCGCGCCTGGCTGACTTTCTTGTGTAAAGAATGGTATTTTCGCCTATGAAACTATAAGGGAATGAAACTTGGTGAGCAAAAGAAAGCTAAACTAAAATACTAAAATGAAAATTTAAGTTCTAGAGAGAAATCACTTAAAATCTTACCCCCTCAAGACTTAGGCTATACAATTATAAAGTCTTCAAACAGGAAATACTAAAGACATCTTGAGCCTAGGGAAAGAAGTGGGAGACATATAAAAAGTGTCCAAGCAGCCCCTGAATTCCCCTCTGAGGAATGCATGAAGGAAGGGAATCCTTTTTCAGTGGGGATCAAGAGTAAAGAGACCCTTTCTGAGGACCATGAGTCCAGTAGAAAGTATAAATATCCAGTAGAAAGTATAAATATCCCAAAATTAACTGGGGAAAGAGCTGTGCTCCGCCTAGATTCACAACTTCAAAAATCCCCCAACCCAATCTCTGGAATCAGTCAGCCCTAGATATAAATCCTTACTCTTTCACTTACCACCTCTGTGACTTTGGTGAAGTCACTTAATCTCTCCATGATTCAGTCATCTTATCTTAAAAATGGCAATTGCAAGAGTACTTCTCTTAAAGAGGTAAATGACTGAATGATGATATATGTAAAGCACTTAGCACAATGCTTAGTACATAGTAAGTACTCAGTGAATAGTAGCTGTTATTAAAAAGTAAGGGTGGGCCAGGCACGGTGGCTCATGCCTGTAATCCCAGCACTTTGGGAGGCCGAGGCGGGTGAATCACGAGGTCAGGAGTTCGAGACCAGCCTGGCCAACATGGTGAAACCCTGTCTCTACAAAAGATACAAATAAAAAAAAAATAGCCGGGCATGGTGGCACGCACCTGTAATCCCAGCTACTCGGGAGGCTGAGGCAGGAGAATCGCTTGACCCCAGGAGGTGGAGGTTGCAGTGAGCCAAGATTGTGCCATTGCACTCCAGCCTGAGCGACAGGGCAAGACTCTGTCTCAAAAAAAAAAAAAAAGGAGAGGCTTCTAACAATCCCCAAAGTCTCTGCTACAAGCCCATAGTATAGGTTTGGACTAGGTAGCTAAATCTGGATCCCTTTTCTGGGTTAGGTATGCTGTTTCCATAGCATTCTGGGTAATGTTTTCTTTACTTTTTTGTCCCCACTACTGTCCCCTGACCCCCCACCCCCAAGTCCCTAGACTAACGCAGGGACTGTCTCATTTAATTTCTATTTCCACAGCTCCTGGCTCAATGCGTGGCACATGGAACACAGAGTAAACATTGATTGAACTGAAACCAACAATCCAAGTCACCGTTGGCATTCTCAATCTTGCTTTCATTTCTGGGGTAGGATTTGAATGAGGAATGATGGCTCCATACCCAAAAGAGAGGTTTCCTATCTTATAATTTGTGGTAACCATCACCAGATGTATTATTGTCCCTACTTAAAGGGTTCATTATAAAGTGCAAATTCCTGAAATCAATGTAATTTACTTTGATATAAAAGTAGAGGAGGCCTCTTGGGCTAGACCCATGTGTGGCTCCTCTATTTAAGGATGACTTTTTATTATAGGGACCCCAAGAGAATGATGACCTTCCTTGTTTTAGCTTCAACATCCCTGCATTCTCTTGAAGAATTCCTTGTTGCCTCGGTCACTATTGAAATTATCTATGCCCTTCTTGAACATATTTTTGTTTTCCAGTCTATACCACCTATTTGGGTAACAAGTTACCTGAGTTGTCTACCTGTGTACACAGTAGGCTTTAGAACGAATTTTATCATTATATTTTGTAAGCTTTAACCCATTTATGCCTAGTGTCCCATTATTGGAACGCTAAGCTTGTGGGAGTTATTTATGTCCTCCGGCTCAAGGTCATCGCCAAGGTCTGATTTTTCACAAAAAAATTTGCAACCTCTGGCATCAATGGGTTAATGGATACCTTTTTGAACTAGTACTATATTTTATAAAAGTGAACAAGTGCATGTGCACACTATATGTATTATTATTGCATTATGGAGCCACAGACCTCTCTGAACGGTATCTAAACCAACCACAACAACACTTTATTCAACTTAATAAGATTTTTAAGTTTCAATTATTTTGCCAAACTGAAGTTGAAATTAGGTTGCCCAAGGGCTTTGTATTGCCAAACTGGCTGGTTAATTGGAAGTACCCCCAGATAGTTGTACTTTTATGTCCCCATGGAACATTCATGGTCTCTTGATCAATAGAAGCAAATTTATTATGAGTTTCCCTTCCTTAAAAGGTATTTCCTTTGGTCTCTAAAGTTTGAATTAACTAGATTTTAGTGTAACCTTGCTCTTCTATGGTCAAGGGTTTATAATCGTTATACATACCTAAAGGACCATTTCACTTGTTTGCCCAAAGTGTCTAGTTCAGTGTTCTGCATGCAATGAATTCCTTTTAAGTAAGTGCCTTTTTTGGGTCTGGTTTTCTACTAGTAGTCACAGTTCAAAAGGAAAAGGGGAAAGTGCAAATTTGTTAACACTATTTCTGACTTACGTGATAACAGGGCAAAAGGGGGAGGGGTGTTATAAAAATACTCTGTGTATTGCTCTGTGTAGTCCTAGTTAGGAGGCCTGGAGAAAAAGAATGGGACTTCTTCCTCATCACAGGTTTGATTCAAACCCTTGTGTGGCTCAGAATGCCCTTGTGTTAAGGAGCAGGATTAGGCCTCTCCCCATATCAGAGGAATGGAAAAAGCCACTGTTGCACGGGGGTCCATGGTAGCGTACTAATGAGCTGCCATTTCCCAACTAGCTTATCTTCTCCTTGGTGTAGTTTAAGGCAATTTGGGATACCTTGATCCTACCTCCCTCTCTCCCTTTTTCTTCCATCTCTCTGTTTCTTCTCTTGCGCAGCTTTCACCCGCCCATCTCTGCCATCGTTGCCTGCCTACATAGTCCTTAAGCTAGCAACCACAGGCTGCTGGCCATTAGGGAGATGCATGGCTACCTCATACATATGCAGACAATGGAAAGGTTCCATAATTGAATTTAGGGAGAGAACAAGAGAGCATGAGTGAGAACAAGGGTAATAGAGAGTTCTTTTTTCTCCCAAAACATACCTGAAAGTCATAAGCAGAATATGGTGGCAGGTGAGGAGGGCTATGGTAGTAGGTATTGTAGGATGCCACTTGGGGATGAGCATAGTAAGAAACTGTTGGATGGGTATTTTCAACAGAACAGTTCAGTGCTGGGAGAGTTGGGTTCTGTAGAAAAACACAAATTAGAAACAACATAAACAGTCATCACTAGGAGAATGGTTAAATAAACTTAGTACATCTATACTATGGAATACCATGCAGCTATTGATAAACAATGATGTGGACCTATTTAGAGAAGGTTGTCCAGGATATATTTTTATGTTTTAAAAGCCATTATGTTACATTAATATAACATGATCCCAATTTATGTTTTAAAAAAAGACCCCCAAAATTATACATGTATGTATGTTTGTAAATGCAAAGAAATTAACCTGGAAGGATGCATAGCAAACTATTAACTGTGGTTTATCTCTGGGGAGCAGAGTAGAATTAGGAGGTATATAGGGATTCTTAACTTTCTACTATATATGTCAAAATGTTTACAACTAATTTGTATTGTGTCATTTTCCCCAAACTTTTTAACTTGAAGAATTTAAACCTATAGAAAAGTTGAAATCATTTGTGTGATTTTTAAAAACAAGAATTAAAAAGAAAAAATAAGACTCAAAATGCAAAACATCAAATAGACAAGGCCGAACAAGCTAGTGTTCTTGCTGTGACAGAGTGTGTTCAATCACAAAGAATTTGTAAAAGTTGTAAGGATTCTTAGAGATCCCAACCTTGCTAAGGGGGTCTCCTGAAGACATGAAGGGTATTGATTTCTCATCAGCCCTGTAGAGTAGAGGCAAAATCCTAGCAGTGCACAGAAGCCATGAAAGACCAAGAAAAATATATTGATCCCCCCACCTTTTTTTTTTTGCAAATAAAACGATGCAGACATAATTTTATATCCTTTTCACAACATGGTGGTGTGTGTAGCCCTTCAAGGGTTAAAGCTAACCTTGTCCAGAATGGAGGCCCTGCTCTCATCAGAGCCAAAGCACTGCTAAAGGAAGTTACCACTACTCATTAGTTCCCAAGTAGGACTGTGCTTTGTGCCACATGGATCAAGGTGTGGGGTAAATGATTTTTCCATCTTCTATGTCATTGATACCTCCCCCATTCATGTGTATAATTGAGAGCTGTCTGAAAAATCAATGTGTCTTCCTTCTGGAACATAGCTACAGCACATTAACAGAGAAGCAGAAGCTTCCTCTCAAGTGATGAAAATGTGTAGGCAGGCTTTGGCAGTCACAGAGGCAACCATGTTAGGGTGTTGGCAGGGGGAAACTCCCTTCCAGCAAGTTTCAACACAGTTCTGTTGCTCTCTTCCTTGGAGTGGGTTACTGTTTACATCTCTAGGAGGTTTGAAGAGCTACAAACCTCAGTCATAATACAGCTCACAGACAGCCAGATAAATGTTTGTCAGCCTCTTTAATGTGTGAAAGAGGGCTGAGATCTTGACCATTCCAAGGGCTGGCTTGCTTTACATTTACTCAGAAATGCCCTTACCTCTCCACCAGAATTCTTTAAAGAAATTCTGTCTCTGGGGAAGTACCAGAAATCATGTTCCCTTGGCATACTGTCAATTAAAAACACACCCTCCAGCTCTTGCAAAATGAAACCAGCTCTTCTATCTAAATAAATTAAGCCTAACTGTGGAGAAACAATCATGCAATGTAAACTATATAAAAGTTTTTGTGTGTTCAGCAAGGCCAAGGGTCTAGACAATATTTGAAAGGAAGTTGACTATTTAGAGAAGGCAACACAGAAGAAACATGAGAGTAAGATTAAATGGGTATAGGAAAGTCTCTGAAGAGAAGACAGTCAGGGGTAGAGGATATAGAGAAAATGGACAAGCCAGCAAGAGAAGGAAGAAGAGGGAATGGGTAATGGAGTGAAGACTTAGTCAGGGATGGGGCAAAAGAGATGGGCCAAAATAGTGGTCTGGTTATATTTTAAATCAATAAATCTGATTTTACAATAAATTTGGGCCCTGTTTCTATTTGTGTGCACATATAGGAGTGTGTGTTTGTGTGTGTGTGTGTATGTGTATTTCTGTTAGAATTCTGGGGCTTACGTTGTGAGACGCCCGCCCTGCCCCCCCATTATTGATCAGTAGCATTCTGAGCTCCAGTAACACAAAAGGTTACTAGGTAGCACAGCAAATGGTGAAAGCAATCTTGCCTGGACAAAACTGAGTCTATTCTGAGACAATGATTGTGGACTTTGGAAAGAATGCTACTTTTTTTCCCTCTCCAGTTTACTCAAAACCAGCGATACCAATTAGGAGAAAATGGAAAGATATATTCACTTTTTAAAAATTCATCTCAAATCCTCATATCTTTGGTCAACAAGCACTTCTTCAAACATTTCTTTAAGATCTTTTTCACCAAGCACCTCTTGTCAGGGTTCCTTTCAGGATCCCACAACTTTGGAAATGGTGGTTCCTAGCTGATTCCATTGAAGACTGCCAGCTCACAGCCCTCGGCTCCTGTCCTCACTCTCTGGAAATGGCTTTCATCAGCCAGCACCCCTGGGCCTCCCTGCAGACCCCGGGGACTCTACTCAGGGAGAGGCACATCACAAGTCACCAACCACACTTGGATGTAGGCCAAGGATTGTACTTAGGCTCACCTGAATGATGTTCCTGGACTTTTTACACCATGGTCTTATTTTAATAGAGTGACCTAGGCAATGATTCCTCCTTGGTATCCTTATCTGTGCCCCCACTGGTGTTCTCTAATCTCATGAATCAAAGATCTTCTCCCCAGATCTTTGCTTTCATTTTTTTTCTGCCCTGGTCCTTGATAGAGTTCCCGGGATTCACATTTGATAATGCTCGGTACTTCCCTTGCTCTCCTTCCGTACTGTCAAAGAAGCTCCCAACAGGTGGAAACAACTTGCTTTTAATTTTTTAATTAAATCAACTAAACAAAGGAGGTAATATATGTTAAAACACTCATAGAACCAGAAAGGGCTACCCAAATGTTAGTCAGGGGCAGCTGGGATGGAATAGAAAGAGCAAAGGCTCTGGCATTTGACAAATCTGGGCTCCAGTCCCAGTTCTGCTACTCAGCTCTGGGCAAGTCACTTGACCCCTCTTGGCCTGTTTCCTCACCTGTTAAACAGAGACAGTAATACCTACCTCACAAGGTAGTAATAGTGAAGATTAACTGTGCAAAAGCACTTTGCAGAGGGTTAGGGGCCATTATTGCCGCTATCAGGACAGACCATCAGCAAACCCATTTTTTCCTCAGGAGATCAAAGATAACAGTGAAATTAAGAACGCAGAAACAAATCTATATATCTGCAGTTAATTGATTTTTGACAAGGTTGCTAGGATCATAAAGTAGGGAAAGAGCAGTGTCTTCAACAGATGTGCTGGGAAAACTGGATATCCACATGAAAAAGAATGAAACTGAACCCCTAACTTATACTAGATATAAAAATTAAATCAAAATGTTTCAAAGCCCTAAATGTAACAGCTAAAACTATAAAATTCTTAGACAAAAATGTGGAAATCATGACCTTGAGCTTGGCAATAGATTCTTAGATATAACACTAAAAGCACAAGCGACAAAAGAAAAGATAGATAAATGACACTTCATCAAAATTAAAAACTTTTGTGCTTCAAAGGCCATTATCAAGAAAGTGAAAAGACAACTCACAGCATGGGAGGAAGTACTTGCAAATCACATATTTGACAATGCTCTAGTATCCGCTATTTATAAAGAACTCTTACAACTCAACAACAACAAAACAGATTTAAAAATGGGCAGGATTCTTGGTCAGTGGCCAGGTCTCAGCTACAGCAGGGGAGTGGAGGGTGTGGGATGCTGGGGGTGCCCAGCTCGGAAGCTCAGTGTGGGGCCCAAGACTGAGGCCCCCAGCCCTTACAGCTGCTCCGTGGGGAGCCCTGTCTGCACCTAGGGCCCTGAGCATTTGCTTAGTCACCTGGCTTGTTGAGGCAGGGGGTCCCCAGGCCGGAATCCATGGAGGGCTCTGGGCACCTCTCTCAGTACTGAGGGTGCCTCTGGGGAGCATGAGGACCCTGCAGCCCAGGCCTTGTCCTTAGGGTATGGGAAACTGAAGGTCCCATTGACTGAGGTTGGCTTTTACGCACTTGATGCACTGATACGGTTTGGATTTGTGTCCCCACCCAAGTCTCCTCTTGAACTGTAATCCCTGTAATCCCCAGGTGTTGAGGGAGAGACCTGGTGGGAGGTGATTGAATCGTGGGGGTGGTTCCTCCATGCTGCTGTTCTGATGATAGTGAGTGAGTTCTCACAAGATCTGATGCTTTTATAAGGGGCTCTTCCCCCTTTGCTTCCTTCACATGCACTCTCACCTGTTGCCATGTAAGATGTGCCTGCTTCTCCTTCTGCCATGATTGTAAGTTTCCTGAGGCCTCCTCAGTTATGCAGAGCTGAGTCAATTAAACCTCTCTTCTTTATAAATTACCCAGTCTTGGGCTTTTTTTTTTTTTTTTTTTTTTTTTTTTTTTTTTTTTTTTTTTTTTTTTTTTTTTGAGACGCAGTCTCACTCTATTGCCCAGGCTGGAGTGCAATGGCACGATCTCGGCTCACTGCAACCTCCACCTCCCAGGTTCAAGAGATTCTCCTGCCTCAGCCTCCCGAGTAGCTGGGATTACAGGCATGCGCCACCATGCCCGGCTAATTTTTGTATTTTTAGTAGAGACAGCGTTTCACCATGTTGGCCAGGCTAGTTTCAAACTCCTGACCTCGTGATCTGCCCACCTCGGCCTCCTAAAGGGCTGGGATTACAGGTGTGAGCCACTGCACCCGGCCGGGCAGTTCTTTATAGCAGTGTGAGAATGGACTAATACATGCACTTTACCTGGGTTATCACATCAGCCCTCACAAGTCCACAGGTAGGTGCTACTAGTACTGTTGTTTACAGGCTGCAGAAAATTTCAACGCTACTTTTGAAGATCAACATTAGGTAAACAAGTTTGCAAGGAATATGAGTAGAATCACAGAGCTGAAGGAAGAAACAGAAGTTAAAAGGAAACAACTCCACAATTTAGAAGTTGTTTGCAATGATATCATGCTTGCAGATGATGACTGCTTAATGATACCTTATCAAATTGGTGATGTTTTCATTAGCCATTCTCAAGATGAAACACAAGAAATGTTAGAAGAAGCAAAGAAAAATTGGTAAGAAGAAACTGATGCCTTAGAATCCAGAGTGGTATCAATTCAGTGAGTGTTAGTAGATTTGAAACTTCAGTTATATACAAAATTTGGGGGTAACATAAACCTTAAAGCTAATGAAAATTAAACATTTTATAATACTTTAAAATTTTGTTTAACAATCTTGAATATTGTTTGGAAAATAAAAAAATCTGCAAAAACTTGATAGATATTTCTCCAAAGAAGATATACATACAAATTGCACACAAACATATAAAAAGATGCCCAACATCACTGGTCAGCAGGGAAGTACAAATCAAAACCACAACAAGATACCACTTTGTGCCCACTAGAATGTTTATAATTTTTTTTGAGAAAGTGTTGGTGAGGATGTGGAGAAATTGGAACCCTCACACACTGCAGGTAGGAACGTAAAATGACACAGCTGCTGTGGAAAACAGTTTGGCAGCTCCTCAAAAAGTTAAACATAGAATTACCAATTGACCCAGCAATTCCACCCATAGGTGGAAAAAGAATTGGAAGCAGGTAATCAAACAAGTACTTGTAAGTGATTGTTCATGGCAGCACTATTCTCAGTAGCTAAAACATGAAAACAACCCGAATGTATATCAATGGATAAAAAACTAAACAAAACGTGGTCTATCCATACAATGGAATATTATTCAGCCATAAAAAGAAATGAAGCACTGATATATGCTACAAGGTAGATGAATTTTAAAAACAAAAAAAATATGATAAGTGAAAGGAGCCAGACCCAGAAGTTCAAATATTGCATGATTCCATTTATAGAAAATACCTGTAATAGGTAAATCCATAGGGACAGACAGCAGATTAGGGGTTGCTGGGGCCTCAGGGAAGGGGCAACAAGGAGTGATTGTTTAATGGGTACAGGTTTCAGGTAATGAAAAAGTTCTAGAACTAGACAGAAATGATGATTGCACAACATTGTGAGTGTACTAAATGCCACTGAATTGTACACTTTGAAGTGATCAATTTTATGTTTGTGACTTCCACCTCAATTTTTTTTTAAAGGGGGACAGTGAGGGAAAACAGGGGACTAAAGCTAAGGCTAAAAGCTTGGCAGGGTTGTATTCCTTAGCATATCATCTTCCTATTCCTCCCTTCTTTCCAACTTCCAGAAATTTCTTGAAAGTGTCCATCTAGCCACTCTCCCTGTCTTCCTCAGATGCCCTTTGCCTTCAAAATCTAATTCTTTCCATCACCGTGGAAAAGGGTCTTATCAAATCCTTCACACTGAGAGACTAGTAACTCAAAGTATAAACACCTCTGTGGCCTACTAGCCTATTCCTTTGTTTAATACACGCATCTTGAAAGTGGACAAGGAGAAAAAGGACAATGCTTATCTTAAAGTAAGGAATAAAACATGGTGGCAGTTTCAGCGCCCACAGTAGGGTAAAATTGGAGAGGGGGAAGCCTTACAGGCACCCCACAGAGCCTACCAAGTAGCTACCACCTACTCCATTTGTGCATCAAGGTATCTCTGCCATCCAAGCCTGAAAGCTCTAGGGACAATTTAGAGAACTCGTAACACTCATCCTGAGGTCCCATCTCCTCAACTCGCCAAACCTGGGAGCTTCTCTTCCAGCCAAAGCTGCTGAGATTCCACACAATACCTGTACTTTCATCTGCCCCCTGGGGAAATTCTCCAAGAACAAAGGGCATTCTTTTCTCCAAAGAAGCCCCAACCCAGAAACAGCTTTTTTGCAGCTCTCTAACCTAAAAGCTTCCTCAAGGCCAAATTTACAGGAAATCCTTTTCCCTCCTGGGGCTCCACCTTTGTTGATGCTTCCCCTACTTGTTAGTGCTTGGGCATTCCAGAGTCTGGGGAGGGAAGCTGGGAAGAGAAATGTGCGGATGAGAGAGGGAGAGAAAGAAGAAAGAGAGAGTGCAGATGGGCAGGAAAGGATTTCTCTTGACTTAGGGTCACTAGCAGGAACACTTAATAGTTCCAGTCAGCCCAGTACTGCTGGAGACTTGCAATCCAAAACGACAGAGTTTCTTTCTTTTCCCTTGTCCTACCCCACCTTTCACTTTCCAACATTCATCCTTTTGACAGTCCAGGATCAAATTACAAACTGCCTTTCAGGTTCTGTTCTTCAGGGACCCCAAAATCTGACAGAAACAGCCAAGGGCCTAGGAGCTAATTTCTGGGGTCAAAGGAAAGTCCCTCTTAGGCACAAAATAATTCCATAAACAGATGTGGGATGTTCATTTAAAGCAGTGGTATTCAATCATGGCTGCAGATCAGAATTACCTGGGAGCTTAAAAAAAAAAACCAAAAAACCAAAAAACAAAACCTGATGCCTGGGCTTCAGTTTAGACCAATTAAATCAGAATCTTTAGAGAAGGAGCCCAAGCATTTTTTTTTTTTTTTTTTTTTTTGAGACGGGGTCTTACTCTGTCATCCAGGCTGGAGTGCAGTGGTGCAATCATGGCTTACTGCAACCTCAACCTCCTGGGCTCAAGTGATCCTCCCACTTCAGCCTCCCAAGTAGCTGGGACTACAGGTATGTGCCACTACACCCAGCTAATTAAAAAAAGTTGTTTTTTCTTAATAGAGACAGGGGCTGTTGCTCAGCCTAGTCTCAAACCCCTGGGCTTAGTCAATCCTCCTGTCTTGGCCTCCCAAAGGGCTGAGATTATAAGCATGAGCCACCATGCTGGGCAGGTGATTCTTATATGAAGCCAGGTTGATAACCATAACTCAAAGCTATTATCTCCATAATTAGAGATCTAGATTTATCAAATAAGCAAATAAATGCTTAGAAATGCCTTAGAAGGAAAGGAAAAAAAGAAGCCTACTATATGGAGTACCTACTGAATGCTGAGTCCTGCTGTGCCTTTGCAGACACACACACAAAAATAGAAAAGATTTGGAAGGGAAGAATGGAAAGTGGGGAGGCTGGGGTTGAGGTCCAAGTTGAAGGCAAGACCTGGCAAGCAACTTAGCCTAGAGCTGGCTCTGCGAATGCAAACAGAAAAGAGCCCAGATGCTCTTTCTGAAGAAACTTCACTATGAAATACCTGGGGAGGGGAAGACTAGCATTAATCCTACCTATAGCTAGAATAACCTTTCCTTCCATCTCTCCCAAAGTTTGTTAGGGGAAAACTATTCCCAAAAAATTTTACTAAAAGTGTGGGGTGGGGCTATAAAAGACTATGTTTACATAACCAGTGCGAATGGGGGAACTGAGAACACCCCTTCCTCCTTTCACCCCCCACCCCCAGAAGGTGCCTCCAGAACACAGGTAATTTGTGTATAACAAGAAATATTTGCAGACTGATGACATTACCTGGCTCCTTCAACTTGAGACATTTGAAGGCAGCTACATCCTTGAAGCAATTGCTTCTGATTCTTCCCTTCAAAATATGTGTCTGCATTTCCCCCAACTGCCTAGCCTTCCCCCTATGTCCAACAGGGGCCACTGTGAAATGCAAAGTCAATTCTTTCCTTACCATGTCCTTAAAGCCTCCAAGGACAGCGGCAGTGATGATGCCCAGGAACAGGCCAACAATGTTGAGGATGGTGGCAGACCAGAGCAGGTGGTAGAGGTGGATGATATCTTGGCAACTGCTGACATCGATGTATTCGTAGTACCCACCAGTGATCTCCACCCGGCTGGACAGGGAGGAGCATGCTCCAGTCAGTCCCCAGGGAGCAGGCTGTCCTCCCCAGCCCCCTCCCCAACTCTGGGATTGGGCTACCATACAGCTCAGTGAAAAGACAGGTGGGCAGGTGGGGAGCTACAGTAAGAGACATCATAGCCATGTACTATAATAAATCAAAGTGTGATTGTTTATCCCCACTCCCCGAAAAAAAACTCCTACCTGCCAGAAAAATACTTGTAACCACCACTAACACTAATCCTAGATAGCACTTATTGACACTTGCTATGTACCAGGCACAGTGCTAAGCATTTTACATGTGTGAATTCATTGCATCTGTGCTGTTTAATGTGGTAGCTACTAGCCACACGTGGCTATTTAAATTTAAATTAAGTAAAATTAAGTAAAAAGAAAAATTCAGTTGGTAAGTCTCACCAGCCACATTTCAAGTGCTCAATAGTCACATGTGGCTAGTGTTTACTATACTGGACAGAGCAGGTTACAGAACATTTCCATCATTGCAGAAAGTTCCTCTGTGCAAATCCTCACAGTATCCTATCAAATAGGGACTATCATCATGCCCATTTTACAGATGAAGAAAGTGAAGCACAGAGAAGTTAAAGAACTTGCCCAAGTCATAAGTGGTAGAACTGGGACCTGAATTCAGGCTTCAAAGACTTCAGTGTGTGCCCTCTCAAAACAAACAAATAAAAACCAATGTCCTGGTAAACAACTAAAGCTGAGTTGCTACACAAAACCTGAAAGTCGCCTCCGTGGGGAGGCCTTTCTTGACCACTCTGTCCAAAGACACCCCTTCCCAGCCCTGTCGCTCTCTATCACATTATCCGCTATGGAATGAATTTTGTCCCTCCAAATTCATGTGTTAAAGCCCTATCCCCCAATGTGACTGTATTTTTAGATAGAGCTTTTAGAAGATAATTAAAGTTAAATGAGGCCACAAGGGTGGGGTCCTAATCGGATAGGATTGGTGGCTTTATAAGAAAAGGAAGATCTCGCTCTCCTCCTCCTCCTCCTCTTTTTCCCTCCTTCTCCCCTGACTTCCCTACTCCACGCCCCTCCCCCACCCACCCCCGACCCCGACTTTCGTTCTCTCCCTCCCTACTTGAATGTGAAAGGAAAGGTCACTGTGAGCACAGAGGGGAAGTGGCACAAGCCAGGTAGAGAGCCCTCACCAGAGCTCAACCATGTTGGCACTCTGATCTTAGACTTCCAGCCTCCAGAAATGAGAGAAATAAGTACATTTCTATTGTTTAAGCCACCTGGTCTATGGTATCGTGTTATGGCAGCCCGAGCTAAGCAATACATCACCCTTTTCTAATTTCTCTGTAGCATTCATTCCCACATGAAAATATCTTACTGATGTGTCTACTACGTTATTGTCTGCCTCCCCGACTTGAACGTGAGCTCCATGAGGGCAGGAACTGGTTCGTTTTGCTCACTGCTGTGCTTGACACACAGTTGGTGCTACATAAATACCTGTGGAATTAATTAAATGAAAGTTCCTGTCCTCCTGGATGTCACAAACTAGTTTACAACTTGGCCACTGGAGTTCATCACGAATCTAAAACACTGTGGTTCTTAAAGTCACAACGAAACGCCCTGGCATTAGGATGATTATTACATGTGACTCCCCTGCTATAAGAATGCAAAAAAGAAAACAGAAAAACAAGCAAAGGCTGATCTCCAAAATGAATCAGAGAGGGACTATTCACATATGAAAAGACTTAAACTTTACAGATGAATTTATCTTCAGATTCTTTAAAGTCAGTGTTTCTCTAAGGAGGTGAAGTCAGTGTGGTTACAGGGCAGACTGCATCAGAATCATCTGTGTTTGTGTCTATGTGTGCCTGCCTGTTTGTATCAGTGCATTATTTGTGTGTGCCTGTGGGTGTCTCTGCGTGTATCTGTGCATGTATCTTTGAGAAAGAGAGATGGTTAAACATGCAGATTCCTAGGCCCAGCCCCAGTCCTACTGAATCTGGTAGAATCTCTGGTGATGGGGTCAAGAATCTGTGTTAACAAGCTCATCAATGTTTGAGACCCACTGTTTTTAATAGTAAGCTTCCGTAGTGGAATTTTTTAAAAATATATTTTTTTGTAGAGACAGAGTCTTACTATATTGGCCAGGCTGGTCTTGAACTCCTGGCATCAAGTGATACTCCCACATCAGCCTCCCAAAGTGCTGGGATTCCAGGTGTGAGCCACCACACTTGGCCCATAGTGGAATTTTAAGGGAGTTTCAATTAATCAGAGTTTGAATTGGATTTCAGTATTTTCAGGAGCATATCTCAAGAGTCCATGCATAAGCATACATTGTCTCCTATTAGCTGGCATTGTACTAGGCCCTGGGGATAGGGCAGGGAGGATGCACAGATTATTTACTGCCCCCAAAAACGGACAGCTGTACAAGGACTATTCTCTGAAAAGGACAGACCTGTGTGTATGGGTGAGTGTGGAACTGCAGGAGCACCTTTGTAGCTTGGGAGTCAACTTCTGACATCCCCCAAATTATGTTTGCCTGCCTCCTAAAACACCAAGGGTGGACTAGTAGTATATATAGGCAGGCAGTATGCCATAGCTGACTCTGAAGTCAGACTGTGTTCGAATCCTGGCTCTGTCATCTATGCTCTGTCACCAGATGCTGACTCTAGCAACTTACTTTCTTACTCTTAGGTTACTTAATTTACTTAACTTCTCTGAGCCCGGGGGATGTAATGCCAACAGGCATGAAAGCAGTACTCCAACATATAATAAAAGCCTCCACTAAAATATGTAGCTACATTTTGTTCCTTCTAAGAGCCAGCCTCTGGCAACACAATTCAAACCTTTGAACCCTGTTCTTAAAGGTATTAACACTTTATTTTGTTTTTTGTTTGTTCGGTTGGTTGGGTTTTTTCTTTTTCTTTTTTTTTCCTTCCTTCTTTTCTTTCCTTTTTTTTTTTTTTTTTTGATGGGGTCTTGCTCTGTCACCCAGGCTGGAGTGCAGTGGTATGGTCATGGCTCACTGCAGCCTCAACCTCCTTGACTCAAGTGATCCTCCAACCTCAGCCTCCCAAGTAACTGGGACTGCAGGCTCACACCGCCATGCCCAGCTAAATTTTGTAGAGATGCGGTTTTGACATGTTGCCCAGGCTGGCCTCGAACTCCTAGGCTCAATCTATCCTCCCATTTCAGGCTCCCAAAGTCCTGGGATTACAGCCGTGAGCCACTGTCCCTGGCCAGTATTAAGACTTTGTAGGCACAAACCGCAATATGGGAATAGGATAGTAGTTTGTTTTAAAATATTCAATAATTTTAGATAATATATACTTGGTTTCAGTTTGAGTGGTTCCAGCAGCCGTTTAATTTTTTTTTTTTCACTGAACCATGAAGGAAAAGAAAGCTAATTCTTAGATATGGTTCGGGTTTAGTAAATTAATGTGGTTTTTTTCTGCTTGAGATTCAGGATTCCATTTGGTTCAGTCTCTGGGCAGAGCTTCCTCTGAAATTGCACCTTTTGCATTCCCACTGCTCCCATCCTCATGCCTCCGTCACTGTAAGGCTGTCCTGCCAGACCCTACTGCTGCCTGATTACTCTTCCTAAAACACTTTTAAAAATATGTCATTCACTTAATCAAAACCCTTCTGTGGCTCCCCAGTACCTTCAGGGGAGTGTTCAAATTCCTCAGTCTGCCAAAGTCCAGCCTCAAAATGGAGTATACACTCTAGCCAGGCTGGAGTCCACAGAAGCCCCACACTGGCTATGCTGGGTACTAATTCCAAACCTTTGCTCAGATTTCTCCCCCTGCATTGAAGGTATTGCTTTCTGTTCTCTGCCTATCCTAATCTCTCTCACTGCTCAAAGCTTCAATAGTGCCTTCTTCAAAGACGCCACTACCCATTCATTAGCTTTTTCCTTGGACTCCCATAGTCTATTCCTCTTAGTTTGGCACTTTGTATATATCAATAATTCAGTTATTTATTTAATCTAATATGTGTTGGTAGCGTATCAGTGCTAAATACTGTGCTGGTGCTAATGTTACAATCAAGGCCAAGGCCGACATGATGTTTCTGTCAAAATCGCAACCTCTTGAGGGCGAGGGTCGTCTCTTAACATTCCTTTGTGTCTCTCTCACTGCCTAGCACAGTGGTAGAAACATTAAAGGTCGTCAATAAATACTCGGTGAATGAGTAACTGAGTGCAAAGACTAATCACTGTATTGATCATGAGATTGATTACCCAATGTGGGCTTTTACCCCCTTGCTCTCAACGTTCTGGGTGGACCTAGAGAAACGGATAAGTTCTCTGTGTTTCAGTCTCCTACTTAACAAAGTAGGCAGCAGAAGATCTTAGATAAGGCAAGAGGGCATCCTTCTGCTCTTCCATAAGGGCCTGGAGCACTCACCAATTCTTGGTGGACAGGCAGTGGCAATGGCCAGCCTCTATGTGTCTCTCTCCTGCTGCATGCATTCTGCCTATACGTTTAAGTCCCCTTCCCTTCAATCTCCCTGGCAAATTGAGTTCCTTAAGGGCAAAGCTGTGTCTTATTGATGCCCATTCTTTTAGAACAGCCCCTAGCACATTGTAGGAGCTCAAGAAAAGTTTGTCGAAGAAAAGAGTGAATGGAAGTAGGCTATCTTCTTTCATTTTATTACCAGCTGATGCTGTTCACAAGTCACTTCATTTCCTTTAGGTTACGGGCTGAAAACCAGTGATATTGACTTGACCTTTCCAAAGATGAGTGAGTAGGTGAAAGCCTGAAGTACTCTGAAAGGCAACTGCTGAGGAGCTGTGTCCTAGAGAAAGCCACCTTCCTGCATGAGGCTAAATAGAATAATCTATGTTTGGTATTAAAACCTCAACACCCCTGACGTCAAAGAAGGCCTGTGGGTTCGAGGGGACAGTAGAGACTCTGTTTCTGTAGCACTGTACAAATGACTGCCTGATGTTTTTGTTCCCACTTTTTTTTTCTTGGCCTCCTTTCCAGGAAATGGACTGGAGGAGCTGGCAATTGATTAAAAATAGGCTTCGTGTGAGGAAAACAAATACACATTTGGCAAAATTAAAGTCTCCAAGCCTCAGAATGCTTATTGCTAGCTATATTTAGGCCTTGAGTTTAGGTCTCTTTGGCTCTGGGTGGAAAAAGCCCCAGGTCAAGAAAAAACATTTTCCTCTATTGTGGGACCCTCGCCTCTTCAGTCTCAGCCTGGGTTTATGGCCTGGTGGGACTGTTTCCTCAGGAAAAGCTAAGGAAGTCCTTTTCTAGTGGCTTTGCCCTTGGAATCTTAGCACTACAGACTTGGGAAAGGGCTTTGAGAGATGTCCGGGGCTGGCTTCCAGGCACTAGGTAGGTGAAAGACATTTCTAGGCTTGAAGATCTTTAGTAGGACTGTTCCCATGACCCCTCTCAGTTGCCTAGTCCAATATTTTATTTTCCCCAGTGAAAAGGGAGTTCTTCTTTTTGTTCCTTTTCAACAAATATCACTCCCTTTTCATCAGCTCTTTACTCATGCCCAGCCCTGTGCTGGGGCCAGGGAAGTATAGATAAGATTAAGTCATGCTCCCTGCCCTTGGGGAGTGCATAGTTTAGCACAGCTCCTCATAAAATTCCTTGAAGACTCTTCTGGTATAACTTGCTTTAAGAAAGTAAGGAAGTCAATTTTTATGAAGTTCAGATTGACAGGAACATAGAATGGACTTGAGCCTCCACTTTCAAAAACAATTCACCTGAGGACTCAGCTAAATGGAATTTAAAGTAGGGTTTTGTGTATTCAAACCTTTTTCAGAAACACACTGTCACAGAGAGAAAGGTGTGTCTGCAAGGAATCACTTATCAACCCTCTCAGTGGGCCTCCTCTGTCCTTGAGATCTCAGGCCCAGTTCTGGCCAGCTCCCAGCACCACCCTAGGAGGCCATGAAATGGGAAAGGAGAGGAGAGCACCAAGGAAAATGGAGAAAGATGGCAGGAGGAGGGAGAGAAGAGGGAGGAGATAAAAACAAAGGGAAAGACAGATCGGGGAAGGAAGGATGAGGGGAGGCAAGAGGAAAGATAGTAAAATAACCCCAATTCCCCTAGGACCTGTGTTACATTTCTTTGATCATTTTTGTAAGGATGGGCTGAGGAAGTACAGTTATAGCCAGCTCTCCATCATTGCTGCTAAGGAGGGAAGTCCTTTACAAGTGATGGTTATTATTACAACATAAATAATTGAACTCCCCAGATAATCCCTAAACCTCATTTGAATCTATAAATTTCTCTTCCTCCACTGCCAAACCTTTCAATGAAACAAGACTGGCACAAGCAAAGAAGGTAAAGAGCTGGTGTATGGTCTCTGCCTTCTCCTCCCTGACTCTAGTCTGGCAAGTCTTAATCCTTAAACCAGAGTAACTGACCCCAAAATACCGACAGTAGGGAATGTGAGTGATGAGGGGGCTGCATCCACCTGCTGCCTCTGAATCTAGCTCCATCCAGCCCCACTCTGCAGGTTCCTCCCCTTACTCCCTCCCTCCCGTGGCCCTCAGTTCGCCTTCACTAAGATTCTGAAGGAAATACGTGCATGACGAACATTGGTCGACATACCCTGCATGGAGAGGTGTTCACTCACTGTGCACATCACCTACTCACACATCCCTATTGATTCTACCTTCTAAATTGCTCTTAAAATGATTCCCCGCTTTGCATTGTCTCCAACTTGATCTAGGCTCCATTCTCTATGGCCTGCGCTCTTGCAGTGGCCTCCTAGCTGCCTCCATTCCTCAACCACTCAAGTCCATCTTCCATGCTGTACCCTTCAATGGCCCCCAGTTGCCTACAGGGTCAAGTCTGAAGTCATTCCTATGGCCAATGAGCTCTCTATCATCTGATCTCTGGCTACACCTCTGTCTTACCTCCTACCACACCTTCTGTAACTACCTCCACCCACTACCTCTTCACAACTACCAGGAATATCCTTCCCACCTCTGTCTTCTTTTGGTTTGTCTCCTGATTCCCTACTTATTCTGTAAGTCTCAGCTCCCATATCACCTACTCTTTGACACTTTTCCCTCCCAGCAAACTCTGACTTTCATTCATTGGGCCTCCAGAATCCCCACCACATCCACTGATCCCCACTGCACTTATCACATTATATTGCAATCGATTGTTCACATGTCCATCCTCTTTACTAGTCTACGAGCTCTTCAGTGGCAATCTCTGTATTCCTAGCGCCTAAATATATTTTGAAAGAAAGAATAAAGGATGTTTTAGCAATTTGGAGTGCACAGAGCCAGAGTGGCTGTAGCAGAACCAGCACCAAAACTGCTCCTGCCTCAGAACCTTTGCACTTGCTATTCCCTCTGCTTGAAGCACTCTTTCTCCAGGTATCTACCTGGGTTGCCCACCCACCCCCAACTACTTTCAGGTCTGCACAAATGTCACCTGCTCAAAGAGGCCTTCCCTGGCTACTCTATCTAACATACAGTGTGCATGCATGTGCACGTGCACACACACACACACACACACACACCCCTCATCACTATCTACCTCTCCTGCTTCATTTTTCTTCAGAGCTCTGATCACCACCTGGCATTATATTATATATTTCTGTATTTGTTGACTGTCTCCCCTACTAGAATATAAGCTCCACAGGGGAAAGGACTTCTGTTTTGTTGGCTGCTGGACCTTCAGTGTCTAGAACAGAGCCAGGCACCGAGAAGGTACTCAGTAACTATTTATTGAACATTGTTAAACTTGGATATAGACAGAGCTGAGTTTGAATCCTATACATATTATTTTCAAGTTCTGTGTAACCTTGGGCTAGTTGTCTGTTTCCTCTGAACTTCACTCTCCTCATCTATAAAATGAGGATTACTCTGCATACATCATAAGTAAGAATTAAATAAGATCAAGTATGTGAAAGTACCTAGCATGATGCCTGGCACAGAGAAGGCAAGTAATGTCTGTTAGCCAAAATCTGTTAACAGATCAATGTCTTCCACTTCCCTGATTCCCACAATGCACCCTTCCTTAACCTCAGCCCTTCTAGTGTCCGTTGTGGTCAGACCATTATTCCTGTGTCTGGGCCTCAACACTTACTTGCCACAGTTGTAGAGGTCACAGCAGAAGCAGGTGTTGCCCCGGATGCGAGGTGTGCAGAATTCACGGCTGAGGTGAGGGCAGTTAACCTGACGGTATATAACAGTGAGGAGATGAGCTGGCATTGGATAGGAAGCAGGACCCTCTGGGATTGGAAATGCGAGTTAGTGACTGAAGGAGACAGTAAGGATGGCTTTGAAATGAACACCCAATGTGTGGGAAGGATGGGGCAGGATGGGGAGCTGGCCGAACTTGTGCATGAGGCAAGTCACTGTGTAGCTGGGCTCATGTCCAGCCTCAGCCACAGCCCTCAGTGCCTCATCCCTGAATGGTGGAGATGGAGAGAAGGAAGGGCAGATGGAAGGACAGACGGAAGAACAAATGGACTGAAGGAAATGAGGATATGAGGGCAGGCAAAATCAGGGTACAGGAGGAAAGCAGATAAGGTGGGAAGGAAGACAGAGGGGCCGGCGCATGCACTCTGAAGTACAATAGTACCTCTCTAGCTGCCTGGGTAAGGTTCCTCATAACCCTCGTGGAAGGAGAATTTTTGGTTGAGGAACTTATGACCTTATGTAGGAAAAATAGGGTTAGGGGGACCAGGGTTACAAGTGAACCTACGGAAGTCATTATTAATATTTTTACAGTCACCAAATTAATGCAAGAAAGCTATCACAACAAAATCTAGAGAACAGCAATGACATTTTACACATTTTGAGTTAGCAAAAAGGTTTTAAAAACGGAAAATAATTTCATTTACCATCTCTTGTTAGCAAGAAATTGTCCAGCTCTCTCCCCCATCCAGATGCAATGAAGTGCTGCTAAATTTGTCTTGCTTTGTTATAGAGAATATTCATAGCAAATGGGCATTTTTTTCTATATTGGGTCCTTCATCCAAATGCTTACTGCCTTTCAGATAAGCTGTTATCATATATGCATTTCTATTCCTCCTATCTAACCTGAGAACAGTGAGAGAAATAGTAAATTTATGGCTGTTAAAAGAAAAAGGAGTCAAGTGGATGGCAGAGACATAATCAAAGTATTTGCCATGGTGCCTTTGGAGCAGGACTGCTTTGCCTTACTCCAAGGGCACCCATTCACATTGTATTTTATGTAAAATGGCTTCCCCTGAAGCTGTGCAATGCAGTGGCCATTTTACATCCAATTGCCTTCCTTTTCTCTTCCCAACTGAAAGTTTACCATTTTTCTAACTATCTGGGAATGATTGACTTTCAATGTGAGGTTAATAGAGTACAAAATTGTCAAGATTCCTGGAAGCCTAGGTACAGTTTCATATGGAGAAATCCCTGGGTTGGGAAGTGATTATTGTATACTGAAATGAAAGCTCTCCAAAAATGACCTGGAGTCATACTTTGCCTCACTATGCATTGCATCTAGCTCTGCTTGAGGCAACATGGAACATAAGGAGAGCTGTTTGGGGCAGAAGAGAGACTCATCTGTGCATGCTCAAGCATTATTAGGCTGGCCTCTTGGAGGTGTTATGAGAGGGGCCAGGCTGACAGTCCCAGCCTCCCCAGAGCATAAAGGTGGATCTGGCTTCTCAGTTACCCTCATTTGGCTTCCAGACCCATCCTATGTGTGGAACTCAGGCTCTGCCTCCGTAGTTCAGGCCTAGTGCCCTGGTGGGGCTCCCACTTTTATTCCAACTGAGCACTGAGTTCAGGCAACTGAACCATCATCCACAGAGATGGGGGAGGGTCATGTCCTGTGGCCTCTGTACTCTCATTTGTCCCCCTGAGGATCAAAGCCACATATGGGGAGGCTCCCGGCTGGGGTCAGAGGGTCAGCCTGTGGCCACAGAACAAAGTAAAACTGATTAGGCCTCATGAGTCTCCAACCTATGACCATGGCCTCATTAGCAATGTGCTCTGACCCACTGAACAAATCAGCTATACATACCTAGAAATAAACCTTAGGCCCATGAAAAGGAGTAAAAGAAAGGGTGTTTCAGGCAGAACAGGGGACTTTCCCAGGAGGTAAAGACATGCAGCCTCATTCTGGCTCACCTCCTCAGCTTCCTTCTGTGATGTCTTGGGAACATAATGGCACCGGTTAGCGTAGAGTGGTTTCAGATCCTGAAAAGGGAAACACCAAAACAAAGGGGTTTTGACTTTGGAAAATAAAACAGCAAGTGTTGTACTTGGTAATAAAAGGTTTGAACACACACACACACACACACACACACAGAAGCAGGCAGGCAGTAGATTGGGTTAATTTCTGAAAGTCACCTGTCTAGGGAGACTGAGTGAAGATTAGACAAAAATACTTTAAAAATTACTTTCGATTAGACTACTTGGTTAATGAGAAATTATGAAACTGATTGAGAAATGGGCTTCTTGAAATTTCCTCTCTGGTTTTCTTTTACTTCTAGCCTTTGTCTTCTTGTAAACAGTCCTCAGGGAACAAGATGCAAAACTCCAGGTTATTATGAAATGACACTTTCAAGCAGAGAGAGCTCAAGTCCAACAATGAGGTTTCATTATCACCTGGGGACAGGACTATGGCTGGCTGACTTGTACCTCTTGCTGTCATTTCCGCATCATTTTCAGAAGGAAGAGCTCAGGAAGCAAGCCTCAGGAGGAGGGGCAGCTCCTGAGGCTGCTGTAGATTTTAACTCAATTGAACTGTGAGCCATTTTCACCCAACTACATAGATTAGATAAAGTCAGTGAACTCCAAAAACACTGTTCAAGTCTCAGAAAACTAACATGGGGCTCAAGGACAGTCGATTTACTCTGCTGGCTTGGCCAGCTTCCTGATGAGAGAGAGCTCTCATGCATGGGGGTTGGGGTAGAACCAATAGACACAAGCCAGGGCTGCCTGGAAGCTTCCAGGCAGGAGCTGCTGTTCACTTTCCGGACTGATGCTAAACCTCCCCTGAGTGGTAGGGGGCTTCTTCCAAAGGCACCTTAGGACAGGACAAACAACTTATGCAAATTGACCTTGGGGTTTGGCAGAAGTACCCAGGCAGAGGGAATTTATGTATTGTCTCCTTCCCTTCTGCCCCCACTTCTTTCACCATTTCCGATCATCTCAGTGGCTGCTTTTCCCCACACATGATTTAGCGTCTCTTGTACTTGGCACTCAAATGCCTCCTGCCTTTTAGCCGGCCTCCCCATTAAGGTTCTAGGACTTTCCATCAGCTAGCTACTTCTACATGAAACTCCTGCCTGCTCAATGTTCTGAAAGTACCTTGCCCTGTTAGCTTAGCTTGGAGTCTAGCTGGAAAGGAATGAGGGTGTTCATGCTCACACCTGGAAGGGCTTATTGTCCATGTTTGGTGTTTGGGTAGTGGCAGAATAATTATCATAATTATCCTGCTGAAGAGGAGGCTTAATGTGCTGGTCACAGCCCTTCTCACCTCCTGGTTTTGCAAAAAGCATTCAGGCACCAAGTGCCCTACATGAAGACAGACGTGTGATAGTTGCCCATTTGCTGCCTCTGGCTGATACTCTTCATTGAGGCCCAGAAGAGTAACAAGAACAAGGCAATTGGGAGGCAAGAAAAGGTCACTCAGCCAGGGCTTGGCAACCTCTGTAATCTGAAGGGCTACCAACTACGGCATGAAGGGGTAGAAAAGGAAATTGTTTTATGTTGAGTGTCTGCTCTATGCCAGGCCCTCTTAGGGCATATCCATTCCCATTATTTAATTTCATGTTCATGCTAACTCTGAAAGGTAGGTTACTACTATATCCATTTGGAAGAAAAGAAAACTATGGTACAAGAAGGTAAAGTGATTTTCCAAGCTAGTTAATGGCTATACTAGGGAGAGGGGAAAGGAAAGAAATATGAGACAAAAGAGAAGTGGCACAAGACACATAGAGAAGGGTGAGTGAGAAGGTGGTAGGTCTTGAGAGGAAGTTCAGATTCACCCAAGCCAAAGGAACAGGGAAAGATGATGTTAAAGGGCCTCAACAATAGGACAGCTGGCTCTCACCCATCCAAGCTGTGCTAGGGTCCAAATGTGCCTTTCATTTAAGTTGGCCAACAGATACCATCATAGATTAATAAAGCCTCCTTCCTCAAAGCTCTCTGGGTGTCAATGAGGACTAGCCAATGTCTTAGGGCAGGTATAGTATAAGCAGAAAGATTTTCTTAAATATTCATCCAGTCATACCCCCAAATACTTGAGTCAAATGCTGTACTGCAGGTCACCAGCAGCAGGAGGTAGAGAGGGCCTGGACTCAGAGGCAAGTAGTGGTCATTAGAGGAAACTTCCAGTAAATATAATTTGAATTTTTGCCCATTGCCTTTGACTGGAGCCAATGATCAAAAACATTGGAATGTCAGGAAAATGCAAATCAAAACCATAATGAGATACTGCTTCATACCCACTAGGATGGCTGGAATCAAAAAGTCAGATAATAATGAGAGTTGATGAGTATGTAGCAAAATCAAACCCATCAAACACTCTGGTGGGAATGTAAAATAGTGCAGCCACTTTGGAAAACACTCTGGCAGTTCCTCAAACAAATAAACATACTTACTATATGATCCAGCAATTATACTCTTAGGTAGAAAGAAAAGGAAAATGAAAACATATATCCATGCATAAATTTGTACATAAATGTTTACAGTAGAATTATTCATAATAACCAAAAAGTGGAAACAACTCAAATGTACACCAACTAGTGAACGGACAAAGAAAATGTGGTATACCCATACAACGGAATGTTATTAGTCCGTAAAACGGAATGAAGTACTTGATACAACATGAACGAATCTTGAAAACATTATACTAACTGAAAGAAACCAATCACAAGAGAATATATATATTATATGATTCTATTAATATGAAATGTCTAGAATAGGGATACCTTACACAAAGAAAGTATATTAGTGGTTGCTTGGGTCTGGGGAGAATGTGGGAATGTGGAGGTGAAAGCTAAAGGGTATGGGATTTCTTTTCAAGATGATGAAAATCTAAAATTGACTGTGGTAATGGTTGCACATAAATAACTGATACATACTAAATATATTAAAAATCATTGAATTATACACATTAAATGGGTGAATTGTATGGGATGTGAATTATATCTCAATAAAGCTATTAAACAACATTAGGAGTGAGAGGAAGAGGGGAAAAAAGGAAGCCATTTTAGCTCATGCTGCCATCAAAATCTACTGCAGGCTTCTTAGCCACTAGGCCTATGTTGCCATGGAGACTGCCTCAGAGTGAATACTGTTTGTCAAATGGGGATAATAATGCCTGCCCTATATATATCACAGGATTACTGTGGGTTTCAAATGAGGTAATAGATGTGAAGTCACATTGAAAAGCTAAATGCAGTACACAAAAACAAGGAATTATTGTTATTAAGATGGCTTCTGTTGAATACAAAATAGTATGCATACTATGATTGACTGCAACTATGCTACAAAAATAGGTATATACTCAGCAGCTAATATGCAAAAACAATAAAAATTGTCAAGTTAGGGTGGTAGAATTATGGATGTTTAAAGTTACTGATGTGTCATTTGACTTTATAAGAAGAAAAAGATGATGAAAAAGATGGCTGATCTCAGCTAAAATCAGAAGGGATGGATCTGGTAGAGGGGCCTACATTTATATTCCTGGTCCTGAAAGAAAATCAGGCAAAGGGCCTTTCTCTGGCATTCCTTGTTTTTCCCCTTGCCCAGGAATTGTTTCTTCAGATGCCATTTCATAGACTGTTTGGGTGACGGCATTGACCATAAGTCATGTGGCTTCTTGGTGCTCTCTCTCTACCCCGTTACCCCCAATACTAGTTCTAAGCAATTCCCCTGATCCTTTGCCTTCTCAAATCTTACCCACGTGTCAAAGGCCTAGCTCCAGCCATACCACCACTGAATGCCTTCTCTGACCTCTGGAATCCAAGATAAGCCACTATGGCACTTGGAGTTTCTTCCCCCAGCTTAGACCTCATTCTCTAGATGTCCGCGTGTCCATTGGTGTCTTCACCTTGACTGCCAACTCCTTGAGAAAAGGGACTGTGTCTTCTCCCTCTCATGCAACCCTCATGACACTAAGCAAAGGACTGCACATCGAGCACACATTCAGTGGGGCCTTGTTGTATTGCCTATTTACTTTAACTCAGGACGAAAAAATACTCACAATGTGTCTGGCAGCAAAGACCCCGTCAACTATGGCACAACAAAAAGCCGCAATCACACCAAAGCTGATAAACACGATAGAAGCCACCAGCTGTAGGGGGGAATAAAACAAAAGCGTCTGTTAGCCTTTCACACTTGCTGCCTCTGGGGACCAGGCAATTCCCAAGAGACTTCCAGCCAAAGCAGAACTCTAGCCTACCACCCCATGGGAATGCTCTTTTTGGTCATGCAGGATGAGTGGAAGGGAGGTAGGCAGGGGAGGCAGAGAATGGGCAACTGAAGCAATTTTTACATTTTCAGGGAAAGCTAAGAAATTCATTCTGTGAGCACCAAATGAAGAGGAGGCTTGCTGGTATCTAGCATGCTGTCCATGAAGGAATTTGACTGCACGGCCCTTCCATCCTTGGACTCAGAAATAATGTTGGACTTTTGACATTAGGTAGTTCAATCCTCTATTTTATTTATGTAGAAATGGAGGCACAGTGAGGGGAAATGGTGTGCCCAGGGTCTCCATCTAGTCTGTGGAAAAGCCTGGTGCCCACCAACTCCTAATCCAGTGTTCTTTTTACCCCCTCACACTGCTACTTGATGCTATAGTGGGCACTGATGAAGGCAATGATGATTCCCGGGTCCTGCAAAACTCTACATGACCTTCTGCAACACTGAAGAAACAGGACATTCAACTTAAGACTTACATGTCAAGGACATTTTACAAAGGATTGAAGTCTCTGAATCAATGTTGTATGATACATATTTTTTAAATTTTTAAATTTTTTTAGAGACAGGTCTCCTATGTTGCCTAGAGTGGTCTCAAACTCCTGAGAACAGCAATCCTCCTGCCTCAGCCTCCCAAAGTGCTGGAATTACAAGTGTGAGCCACTATGCACAGCCAGTATGGTACATATAAAAACTTT
Source organism: Pan troglodytes (assembly GCF_028858775.2). Classification (NCBI taxonomy): domain Eukaryota; kingdom Metazoa; phylum Chordata; class Mammalia; order Primates; family Hominidae; genus Pan; species Pan troglodytes. The sequence continues at coordinate 117,904,216 of NC_072421.2, forward strand.
CAAGTAAGACAAATGTTTGCTAGAACCAGGCTACCCTATTCTCTGATTGTGTTAGATAACAGAAATTTTCCTAATAATTTGTCTACTATTACAAAGATGCTACTACAACCCAATGTGGGGGAAAATAGGAATTTCAAGGCTTTTCCAGGGGCAGGGATAGATGCTACCTGAGCTGACCGCCTGCCTGTGTTGACCCTCAGAACTAGATGGAATCAGCACTTTTTTTCCCTGAGGTTTTTGGAAGAAAAGAGGGGGAGATCACATGGCATCAAGCTGCTCTCCAGGGAGAAGGAGAAAATCAAAATCAAGGCCACCCAGGGCGCAGTGGATCACGCCTGTAATCCCAGTACTTTGGGAGGCTGGGGCGGGTGGATCACTTGAGGTCAGGAGCTCAAGACCAGCCTAGCCAACACGGTAAAACCTCATCTCTACTAAAAATACAAAAAATTAGCCAGGCATGGTGATATGCACCTGTAATCCCAGCTACTCGGGAGGCTGAGGCAGGAGAGTGGCTTGAACCCGGGAGGCAGAGGTTGCAGTGAGCCGAGATCGTGCCACTCCACTCCAGCCTGGGCGACAGAGCAAGACTCCATCTCGAAAAAAAAAAAATCAAGGCCACCCTAGGGTTCTCCCACCTCAACAGGCTAGGAGGAAATACTTATCTCCTTTGGGAGTTGTTCAGAAACCTCTCCCCATAATTCTCACTTTATAGTGTTACAGAGAATTGGTAAATAATGTATGAACAATGTCATGAAATTGACATTATTAGCTATGCTATGATCAGCTCTACAATTAAAATTCCCCCATTATTTTGAATAATTTAAGCCTAAAGTGCAAACACAACTGGCAAGGAGGCAGCCCAGGTGAAATGGAAGAAAAAAACTATTAGAACTCCCTTGAGGGTGATTCCCCATATCGCTGGGGGAAAACATATGGTTAGAGTTCTCTGTCCTTGGAGCTATTACGTTATCTGATTAAACTTGCTGTGAAATAGACCCCATTGTCAAAGTTTCAGTGCCACAGAGACTGTACAGGGGGAGCCCAATCAGCATCTGACCACTCACCAGGCATCTTGATTTACAACTCTATAAAACTGCAATATGCTTGCAATTCAGTCTATATCTTCTACCTTTACCCTTGAGGGAGCCTTTTCAGATTGAACCAGGAAAGTACAACAGCTTGCCCTTGTGGGCCCCTGTTAAGACATAGAAGCTTCACCTTCTGTTATATGCTTGTCCTTCCTTTCAATCTTACAACATGCTTAGCTTTGAACTATGGGTAATGGAGATACTTTAGGATGGCTTTATAATTTTATTTTATCTTTTTTTGTGTGTGCCACAAGTACATTTGCTCATTAAATCAAAGTCTGCTATATTGTAATCTCCTAAAAGGCAGGAACTCTCTGTGAAAACTTGCCCAAAAGATTATGTATCAGAGAGAAAGATGTGACGGCCACCAATAATCCAGGGCTGTAGTAACAGAAATGTAAGCAAAAGCATTCTAGGTGAGGACCATAGCCTGATTGGATAGGTTGGAGCACTCCTTTGGGAGTAAGGAGGAAAGCAAAGGGCAAGATCCAGAATATTCTATCCCTTTGGCATAAGGAATCTAGCTAGGCCAGTGAGGGAGCATCAAGCAAGATGAGAACCAATCCCATATCACAGGGTCACAGTAAAACACATTCCCTAGAGGTTTAGGAGAAAAGGCAAAGTAGCAGTTCCTTTTATGACCAAATCACACAAACTTAAGAAATGTGTTACTTATCCACATAAATGTTGTGCTTTTTTAGAGGAAGAACTTGACTCTATAAGGGATGAAAACTTACCATCTGCCTTTTGTTCTCAATAAGGTTTGATCCAATGATTCCAAGGAACGATCCAAAGCCGAGCTGCAAAGCAATATGGCATACATAGTATGTGGGATGACAGTCAGGCTGACCACACAATCATTCCAGCCCCTTCGTATGATTCAGGATAAAAGAAAAAACTGGGGTATTGGTGCTAAAGCCACATGCAGCTGTTACTTACACAAATACAGCATGTACAATAAAAGTATTTTTCCCACCATTTGCCAGTTTTCCCTTGTAGCTATGAATCATACCTAAGAAGAAACTTATGTGCCCAAAAACTAAAAGTAAAGGTCAACCATAGCTTTCAGAGCCTGCCTATTTCAATTGCAATATCTATTACCTAGCATGTGACTGGTGAGTCAGTAAGAGACATATAATGATGAAAAGCACACATTATATTTTTATCTTTATCTTTTTTTTGAAAAAGACCTTCCACTTTGATGTATAGATCACAAAACAAAGGTTTGCAAAAGCAATTTTGATGCATCTGGCATACCAATCCAACTCAGGAAGTACTTTAGAAATCAGGAAGCACCTTAACCCACACTAAAAAAATTTAAAAAAAATTTTTTTTTTGAAAGCCTGTATTTGTGGTTGACCCACTGCAATTTATGTTAGCACTTATTCACCCCTTCTTCCATCCCTGCTTCATTTATGGACAGAAAGCATTCATTAAAGGGTGAACAGAAATGGCAGTGTAAAACCCTAAAAACAATTTTCCTGTCTAAGTGGCTGAGATTATGGCTTGGTATAACAGATCTCACTGCCCTCTCAGCTCTGCCATTAGAGGACTGAGTCTGCCAGTCTTAGATGAAAATGATCACTAACTGATAGCTGTTGATGGGGATGAAAGTGGAAGAAGTAAAGAGTGGTGAGAATGGACCAATAAATCTTAACACAAGTTCAGTGATGAAGTTACTTTTCTCTTTAGCCTCACTAATGGTCTGGGTTTCCATCTGCAGCCTTACTTTGGCTCACAGGGACATCTATTTCAATTTGAGACCCCCAAGCCTTGCACCTAGGTTTGGGAATCTAAGAGACCCAAGGGCTGGGCAGGAGCTTGGTAGGGCAGTGTAGGGGGACTGGGTGGTTGTCTCAGACCCCAAGAATGAGAGAATGAATGGAAGGAATGAATGTATATCTCCAGGACTCCTTGTGCAGGGCCACTCAGACAGCAATGTCTCTTGGGAAATAGATGCTGCAGTGCATGAGGGTAATATCCAAGACTCTACTGAGAACATCCTCATTCAACAGTCAAGCAATGCCTGTCTCCCACCTGGTCTTATTTCAGATATAATTAAAATATTTTGCCATAAAATATACTGATTAAAACTTAGTTATCACACTAGCCTGGCTTCCAACCCCAGCTCTTCTATGTCTGTGTAACCTTGAACAAACTGGTTAAGCTCTCTAAACCTCAATTTTCTTATTTTGTAAAAATAGGAACCACAGTAGTGACTACCTTCTAGGGCTTTTGTGAGAATTAACCAGGATGATACATTCAAAGAACTTTGCACAGCGCCTGGTACACAGTAAGTACTCAGTAAATATTACTTTTTTCTAGTGATTATTATTATTTTTACAGCCATTTAACTTTTGAACCACTCTAACCTGACTTGAGCTGGAAAATCTTATAATTATGTGCTCTATTTCGTGCTAAGAGAATTTCCTTGTTCCATCTTGTCTCCCCCTCTGATATGTTCCACGGCTTCTATTTTTTAGGAGAAAATCCATGAATAGTCTGTGCTTTTGGCACTCTGGGCCACTTGTGGAGTTGAGAGAAATTTGGAGGCAGCTTCTTACGGGAAAAATAAGTCCTTTTACTTAACAATTCATCAGCTTCCAAAGGTATTCGCAGAATATCTCCTGAATCGTGATAGCCGTCTTTGTCCTAAGACAGGAAGCAAAGACACTCCCTATTCCTCATATTCTCTCATGGCAAATAACTCTCTGATGGCAGTGACCAGAAGAGGTGGGTGGAAGTCTTGTGGAATTGTCTGGAAAGACAAGGCACTCCAGAACTGGAAATCCCAGGCCAGCCAGTTACTTCATCCAGTTATCTCCCCTTCTCCTCTATTCTATTCTATTCTATTCTATTCTATTCTATTCTATTCTATTCTATTCTATTCTATTCTATTCTATTCCACTCCAATGCATTCAGTTTTCTGACGTTCACTACTAGCTTTATGTCAGATGAATAAGAAGACACGGCTACTGTCCTCCAAGAGCTCACGGTCTAGTAAGGGAGAGACAGACTGGGTTAAGGACCACAGACCAGGTAAAAACAAAGTGCTATAGGAGCAGGGAATAATTCACGCAGCCAGGAATATAATACATATATATTATATTATAATATAATATATATTATATATATTAAATATATTAATTATATTATATATTTATATATTAACTATATTATTATTTAATATATATTAATTTATATTATTATTGAATATATATTATTATTGAATATATATTAAATATATTATTATTTAATATATATTAAATATATTATTATTTAATATATATTAAATATATTATTATTTAATATATATTAAATATATTATTATTTAATATATATTAAATTATATTATATTTAATATATATTAAATATATTATTATTTAATATATATTAAATATAATATTATTTAATATATACTAAATATATATTAAATACATTTAATATATATTAAATGTATTTAATATATATTAAGTATATATTAAATAAATTTAATATATATTAAATATATATATTATATTATATAATAATAATATATATTAAATATATAATATAATATAATATATATTATATATAATATAATATATATTATATATAATATAATATATTCCTGGCTCCGCTACTTATAAACTCTGTGCCCTTGGCCCAATTCCTTAACCACTCTGTGCTTTGGTTTCATCATCTATAAAATGGGAATCATAATAGAGCCTGCCATACAGGGTTGCTTTGAGGATTATATGAGATGAAGTATGTGGTGTGATTTGCATAAGGTAGGCTGCTAAATAAATGGTAGTGCTAAGGTTTCATAGAGGAGGAGACATTTTTATATGCGCTCAAAAGATGGATTAGAGCTCAGCAGGCAGGGAACTAATACGTATTGAGTCATGGCTGGAAGAATTCACTTACCTGGATGACAGGTTAATGAACTCACCAGTGTTGCTAAAACAATCTTCCATTTCAAAAGCATTTTAAGTTAAAGAAGCACTTGCCCCCTACTTTGGTCACAGGAATACTATGGAGTTTGGTGGAATTCATATCATTCCCATTTGATAGACAGGAAAATGAAGGCATAGATAATTGTAAAGATGTATGCCCTCTTATAGCAACTTAATGGTAGGTCTGGGACTAGCTCTCGGGTCCCCTGAATAACAGCTTGAGTTCTTTTAGCCACACCTCGCTGCGTTTGTGACCAGTGCTAGTAGAATTGTGACCTCCAAGCAACAAGGACTTCATTGTTGCCCCCTAGAGAAGAAGTTCTCTGCAAGGATGGAGTGAGAAGTCTTATTTGCGGAAGAGCTGAGGGGTTGAAAATAAAGAAGGGAAAACCAACAGTTTCCTTAAAATGGACAGCTGCTTCTAAACAATTGCTTGCTCCCCTGAGACCTCAGAAAGGTAAGCTCTGTGGTCTCCCCTCAAGAGCTTCATGGAATCATGTAATGTTCAGACCTTTGGACCTCCATCTTGATTCCCCATTACCTGAACAAATAACTAGTTTGCTTTGTTTTGGCTGTCCTCCACTTGTGGAAAAAAAAAAAAAAGACAGATGATTAGATATCAAAGTCAGATTCAAGGGCTTTTTTGAGGCTGGACTCTTGTCACCTATGCCTATTCCCATTCACTGTCCCAGACATCTAGGACAAAGGCTAAAAAAATTAGTCATTAGGTAAATATTAATTGGACATCTACTCTGGCTGGCAGTGTGTTCAATCTGTAATTTGGAGGCCAGGAGGTGGGATGGGGTATGATCAAGACCACTCAGGCTAAAGGAGCTCATACTACAATTAGGTAAACCAGTCCACAATTCCTTTCCATAATCCTGAAATCCACAAAGTTCTTAAAATAAAAAAGTGTTTTTTTTTTCTTGAATGTAACTAACTTGGTGGCAAAACCTGATCTCGAACTGATGTGAGGTTATATTATCATCTTTATCTCACTTAGTTTAAAAATCCATGTTTTATTATAGAAACATGAGGTGCTTGATTATGGGATGCTTCTCAAGGCTCTACTTGGTTGTTAGACAATATGTGGTATATGTATTGTATAATTTTTCTAAAATAAGAAGTCTAAATTCTGAATCCCATCTGACCCAAGGGTTCAGAGAAGGGATTGAGGACCTATATAAACAAAGCTAAATGAGAATATAGCCCAACAGATGCCACAAAGCAGGACATAAGTGTTTTCCAGCAACCATGAATAGGAGGAATCTACAGTAGGGAGTTCAAAGATGTAGACACCACTGTGGACCTCAGTATTTGAGAAATGTTTCTGCTGTGTTTTTAAGTTGAGATAGAACAGAGCACCTAGAGAGAGAGAGAGAGAGAGAGAGAGATCAGGGAGGATATTCTAGGCATGAGGAAAAAATGTTATGACGGCCCCAAGGCAGAAAAGCCCAAGTCGTGTTCAGAGGACTGTGAATTGGCAATTTTTGCAAAAGAGAAGTAATGAGAGACTAGGCTGAGGGCATCTATGGAGAGCTCTGAATGACATGCCAAGGAAGCAACAGGGAGCCAATGAAGGTGAGAACCTTGTGGTATTATAAAAGTCTTATCCAGCAAATCAAGATTCAAATGTATTTATTTATTTAGAGACAGGATCTCACTCTGTCACCCAGTCTGGAATTCAGTGGTGCAAACAAGGCTCACTCTAGCCTCGAACTCCTGGGCTCAGGCAATCCTCCTGCCTAAGCTTCCTGAGTAGCTGGGACTACAGGCCTGAGCCACTGTGCCTAGCTAATTCTTAATTTTTTTATAGGGACAAAGTTTTGCTATGTTGCCCAGGCTGGAGAGCAGTGGTGTGATCCTAGCTCATTGCAGCCGGCCTCGACCTCCTGGGCTCAAGGAACCCCCTTGCCTCAGCCTCCTAAGTAGCTGGGACTACAGGTGTGCACCACCACACCTGGCTAATTTTAAAATTTCTTATAGAGATGGGGGTCTCACTTTGTTGCCCAGACTGGTCTCGAATGCCTGGCCTCAAATGATCTTCCTGCCTCGGCCTCCCAAAGTGATGGGATTACAGGCATGAGCCACTGTACCCAGCCCAGGTGCCATTTTAAAAATGTACTTAGTAAGTGAGGGACTTATATTTTAGAATGAACTTAGATTTTAGAAACATTTTCAAACAAGAGGTGGAAACTTTTTCACCTCCTGTTGAAAATCTTTCTGCCTAATTCACTATTTACTACAAAATCCCACTATCCAGAGCTCCTTATGTTTTCTGAGCATTCATGTTAATCAAAATTTCTTTGGACTTTTCCAAGGAGTCTTTACATGTGAATCTGAGGCCACACTGACCTAAAGAAGGTTTCTGGGATATTGATTGTTTTGAATGATCCCTGTTGTCCCCATCTCCTAATATTCCACAGTAACTCTGAAATGATTTTCAATTAACTGACTCTCCTACCCACTCCCTGGGAAAGGGGGCAGAAATTCTTGCTCTCTTTCCTGAAAGAAGACTCAGGCTAGTATGCGCCCTAATAGTATCAATACAGCAGCTGAGGAGAGGGTGCAAGAATGAAAGGCTTGTCTCACTATCCAGGGGACCAACTCCATCTTGTGGGTTGCTTGGGAAACACATTTAGAGGCCTCTTTTTCCTGCATCTAAGGTAAGAGGAGGTGTACCGGGAAGCAGCAATCACCCTCCCCTGTCTCTTTCAGCTTCAGGCAACAAATGAAGCTCTTGGGTTTTTAGGCCTTCAGAGTAGAAAGCTCATCTGAACCCTCCTGAAATAAAATGCCTTGAATATTTGAGGACAGTAAAATTCTTAATCCAGTTTGTCTTTGTTTGTTGGTGTTCGGTTTTTGTTTCTGTTTTGTTTTGTTTTTTTGAGACAGGGCCTCGCTCTGTCACCCAGGCTGGAGTGAAGTGGCGCGATCTCAGCTCACTGCAACTTCCATCTCCTAGGCTCAAGCGATCCTTCCACCTTAGCCTCCCATGTAACTGGGACTACAGGCTCATGCCACAGGGCCAGGCTAATTTTTTTTTTTTTTTTTGTAGAGATGGGGCTTTGTCATGTTGTCTAGGCTGGTCTCAAACTCCTGGGCTCAAGTGATCCGCCTGCTTCAGCCTCTCAAAATGCTGGGATTACAAGTGTGAGCCACCGCACCTGGCCGATTTTAGTTTTTAAATGTTATTTATTTATTTATTTGAGACAGTCTTGCTTTGTGGCCCAGGCTGGAGCCCAGTGGGGTGGGTGATCATGGTTCACTGCAGCCTTAACCTCCTGAGCTCAAGAGATCCTCTTACCTCATCCTGTCGAGTAGCTGGGACCAGAGGCGTGCACCACCATACTTGGCTAATTTTTTATATATATACTTTTTGTAGAGATGGCGTCTCACCATGTTGCCCAGGCTGGTCTTGAACTCCTGGCCTCAAGCTATCCTCCCACCTCAGCCTCCCTAAGTGCTGTGATTACGAGCATGTGCCACCGTGCCCAGCCTGGTTTTAGTTTTTTTAAAACTTTACAGTTCAGCCTGTACAGACTAGCACATCTTTACAGAGGCATGTGTGCGTATGTCTCTTAGAACGATGATACCACATGCTAGCTCAGGTAGAGTAGCTAACATGCCATGATAATGCACCTCACTGTACAAAGATATCTCATTTGGCAAAATAAAGATGCTCCCGAAAAGCTTCACGTGACTTAGAATTATGCAAATTGAGTTATATTTTAAGTACCTGAGATCACAATATTTAAATGATTTGTATGGTAAGTCTTCTTTTAATCTAATAACTTCTCCCTAATTTGTCTGTTTTGAAAATTTAAATTCTCATGGATTGTTAACACATTTAATCAGAGTCTAAAACAGCAGAGTTCTAAATAAGCTGAAACTTTTTCACAGTTCTATACATTAGTAATTTATATTTAAAGTGACCACTTTGACAGTGCAGAATCTCCAGATGACACATTATGATCCTTCTGGTTTTATTGCTAAGCATATTTTACTGTGTGTTAATTCTCCAGGTGGTTGCTAGTCCACCTGAATTAGACTCCCCCCACCCCCCACGGATTATTTCCCCTCAGGTGGATTCAACATTTATTACTTTTTCAATCAAAGGTTAGTTTATGAAAAGAAAATTCAGATTGCCAGGGCCCATGCAGACCAACTGAATCAGAATCTCTTGGGCTAGGGAGTAGAGATCTGCATTTTTCGCAGGTTCACAAGGTCATTCTTATTCACATCAGAGTGGGGAAACCACTGGTTTGGAGTTTCTATAGTAACTCCCTAATAACCATGCTATTCAGTTAGTGAAAGTACCCCATTCCCAGACAAATCTGGATTCTCAGGCGTTTACTGTTTCTGAGGTATGAGTCGTAATTGTATTTGTTACAACGTGATCTGACCTATAAACTCAAATGGATTTTTCTGCTATTCAATCTGCTGTCTTTTCCCCTTTATTTTATGTAATTAAAATGCATTTTAAAGAAGCAATCTCCAGGAACTATGAGAGCACATTTTTAAAGGTTAAATCATGGGGGCACAGTGTCCGTTAGGGATGGCTTTCCTATTAACACTTCCATATTAGCTCTTAGTGAACCACTCACACGCAAACACACGCCCCCACTGCTTCAACTTCTAGTGCTAGCTGAACATCAGGTACTTGAATAACAGCAATCAGGCACCCTCCTTCCTTTGTTAACGTATTCCAACCTAGCCACCCACAGTAAGATATTCCACAGAGAAGGTTCACAGCCACTGTTTATGAATAGGAGTTCGTACTCTTAAATAACATGGAAAATACCTTCCCCTCACCCACAGAGACTCTAAATCTTGGCTTCAGCATTTGCTCATCAGTCAGAAATATTTTACTAATGCAGCTACCTGAAATACACAAAGTCACGCAGACCCTATAAATTGTTTTTCCAAGCCACCGAAATGCTATCTTACCCCCTCTGTTCCTCCCTGCACACCCACCCCCCCACTCCCCGCCGGCTTTGCTTGTGTTTAAAAATAAAACCCAATTCTGCTGACGACTGGTTTTCTTGCCTCACCACAGGAAGTGGACTGGGTGAGTTCTCACATCACATGTTTAACACAGGGCACCAAACAGTGTCTGTGGGTCACCTGCCCTCAGCTGGGAGGAGCCCTGCCTGCCCTGGAGCTGTGGAGGCACTTCCCCCAGCAGCCTTCAGCTCCAGGAAGGCATAGCCTGCAGCCCACTTTAGGTCCCAGCTTCTCAAGAGCTATTGAGGAGGCTGACTGTGGAATGAAATCAGTGACCTAGGCAACAGGCTCCAGGCTTGGTCACTTATAGCTCTGGCTTGTCCAAGGCATCATCTTTAATCTCCCCTCTCGCTTTGCTTCTCTCTCCAATCCCCACCTCTCTCTCTCTCTCTCATTTCATTTCAAAGAGAAATGAAACAAAACAACAACAAAAAATACATCTGACCTCTTTGCTGTACTAAAATACTTCTTAACTGAATTGTCCTAAATGTCCTTCTGCTCTCTAACAATTGAGGAGCCATTTAATTGATATTTAAAATATGATCTCACCTCTAGAGTTAGGTTTTTGGGTTCAACAGCAGTGTACGTAGACTCAAATTAGGTTTTGGTTTTTCTAATGCAACTAGTTTAGCAGTCTCCAAAGGGAACTGCATGCACCCTAGGGTAGATAAAACAATCCACTGGAATACGGCTGTTTCCTATTTATTGTTTATCTAAAATAATAAGAAACCAAACATTACTAATATTTAATAAACAGACTGTCACTGGCACCCTCTGTTCGTGTGAATGTCAGGTAATCAGGTGAGCTATCCTTCTGGAGGAGGGCAAGTTCCAAGCAACAAACGGTTGATCGTGGGGCATTTTATGTGTGCCTGGATTGTATTATCCAATTTTAACGAAACTAGTCTCAACAAAATGGATAAGAGGCTTGAAAAGATTCCTCTTGAGAAACCAGAAGTTGAAGATGACCCTAATAATGTAAGCAAACATAAGCAACAAGAAAATGGCAGAGTTTAATACTTCTAACTCCCAGGGTAGATTTTTGGCAGTCAAATTGTGATATTGACATTTAAAAACATGACTCCAATGACAATCTAATCATACGGGATAAGAAGGCAGCCAAAAATATTCACAATTATCTAGTGGGCCATTTGAAATAAGGATTTAAAGCCACTGTCTTTAATGACAAGCTTCACACTAAGTGCATATTATCTGGTGACATTTTAGTTTGTGTTCACATGAAGATATTAAAAGTTATTGTATACTTATTTTTATCTAATTTTTGAATGTTCATTTTTATATAAGTTTTATGAACATGTATATATATATATAATTTATAAGTGAATAAATATACATATTTTAGGAACATATCTTCCACAGCTTTTTCTGATAGGAGTGCAGGATCACTTTGGAGATCAGTGCTGTTGGTCAGAGTGTCAAGCTGCCAGGATCCTCAGATTTCAGGTGAGATCAGATGACCTCTATTATATATGGGAATGCAGATGCCCGGAGAGAAAGGACCTTAGCCTAAGGTTAACACTGCTGGTAACATCTCCTAAACCAGAAACCTGAGGTATTAAAGAGTGAGATGACTTGCTCAGGATCACACTGTTAGATAGGGATGGTGCTGGATTCTTCTGATTCTCAGTCCAGTGCTCTTCTTAGCGGGCCCAGAGTTGCCTCTCTACATAAATATACAGAGATACAAAGGAGGAAATCTGAGCAAACACTAGACACTCAAACAGAATTGAAAACTATCAGAGCAGAGCCAGAATTTCTGTAGACAGCAAGCTACTGCGACCTACCTGTGCCTTCTATACTTACAATAACTCCGGGGTAATAACCTCCTACAGTCACATTCTGGGTCCTGGTGGTTGCAGCAAGGCCCACTGTGAGAATTAACACGGACACGATAAGCAAAGTCACGGTGACATAGATGGAGTTTCGTTTCCTCCGATTGAATGCTCCTGAAAGCACAGAGAGAAATTAAAATTGCTCATTTCAGCTGGGGAAAGGATTGACTTAAAGAAAAAAACACTAAGAAGGTTTTCCTTTCCTATTCCTACCGGTAACTGAAGTTATCTTTGGTGGTGACGGGTGGGGGGTTGTGGGGAAGGGATAGAGCATTATTTTTTGTAGTCATCAGGTGCCACTTTTATAATAAAATATGTATTTCCAATTTGAAAATAAACAACAGAAGAAATTTCACCAGTTACGTAAAAACAAAACGAATTTTTGTGCTCCTGGCACTCTATAAGAGATGTGTCATAACTACTTAGTAGAGTGGTTTTTTAGACCAAATTAGAAGGCATATGATAAATGGGAAGTGTGTGTGTGGGGGGAGGGGGTATTAAATGAAAACATTTTAAAGCCAATATCCAACTAAAAAGATTTTTTTCATAAGCTAGAGATATGAAATTTCATTTTCAGTGTAAATATCACAGCCAAGCCAAGTTACTGGGATTTTTTTTTCATTTATTTCTGACATTTGCCACCTCATGTATAAACTTTAAAATGGTGTATTGGCAAGATTTGTCACATAACAAATGTGTGTAATAAAGTGAGTGTTTGGAGGCCATTAGTCCACAAAGATATGTATCGGGGGAGTTAGGTGGGGAGGATTATAACTTATACACATTTAGGCTTATGTGAGGGTGACATAAACATAAATGATGAGAAACCCATTCTCCCACTCAGGGCTTATCAGACATGATAGTGCAAACCAATATTTTTTTGAAAACAGGATTATTAAGTCAGACAGAAAAATGGTATCTAGGCTCACTTTTTAATTTATTTTTTTTTAAAGGAACCGAGCACTGTCTCACACTCTGCAGGGATTTCTCAGGCATAGGGAGAGGGCCTTCAACAGGAAATAACCAGGGGAGAGTTACTACCTAGGAGTTCTCAAAAAAAAAAAAAAAAAAGCAAATGAGAAGAGTCTAGCTCTCTAGTGGAAGTATGGAGCATGAGGAGGATGAAGCAGTGAGGAGCCCTGATGGAGTCGCCCACCCACGTGGCTTGACTGTCATTTATGGCCCTAAAGAGATCACTTGAGTCTGTCCATAAGACCCTGTCATTCTGGGAGACCTCACTGCAGCCTCAGGAAGCAGTTGTTGAGAGAAGCCATGCAGACTGCTCCATGGGGAGGGAGGGGAGAGGGGATAGAGGGAGGGGAGAGGGGATGGAGGAAGGGGGACGAGGTCAAGGAAAGGAAGCGAGACCCAGGAGGCAAGGTGGTGTTGAGACGGGAGGGGTTGTGGCTGGCCTTGCAGTCCACTGCAGATATCCCCTCTTGTATGGAAGAAAAGCACTGGGAGTATCACCCGGGCTTAACCCCACCATCCATCCTGTCTTCCCCAGTACTGTCCCTGCTGAAGTCTCCAAGGGAGGTGGGAGGGGCGGGCGGTCTCCCCTGACGTCAGCTTCGAAAATGAGGGATGTGACTCATCAGGGTCATTTCTAATATGGGACTAATCTAAGACTATTTTTCGTTGAAATGTAGAAGTGGTTTGAACGTTTATAGGCATCTACAATGCTAAAGCACCATGTCTCACCCTGGGGAAGAGGTAAGAAGAGTTGGCAAATGAGACTCATCTTTAAAGAGACCTGAGTCCAGCCTCCATGGGACAAAAACATAAAGGCCCACTAGAGACACCTGTAACATCGGGGCCCTTTCATGACAGGGCTATTAGGGATGCAAATGGGAGCTGTCTAATGGTAAACACAGGAGCAAAGCCGGGAGCTCTGGTCTGCATGGTGCTGGGAAAGGAATAGTAGAGGGTTGGGGGAAGGCCAGGATTTATTTCTTCTGTTTACCTGAAGTTTAGTTATCCTTCCTCTTGATTTTGAGGGATGCTAAATTAGTCTCTAAACCAGGGTGCCTAAGTTTATTTGATGATAGATACTTCTCAGTGAATCTGTGAGTTGGTTCTACAGAGGGGCTCTAACATAAACTTACCAACATTGCCTCCCATTCTTGTCTTCCCTTCTCTTTTGTCACTCACACAATCTCTAGCCCTCCCCTGCCTCAAACTGGCAAAAGAGAGTGAGAGAACATTTGGATACACCACGGATATCTTTGTGATATGGAAGTGTCTCAACACCTTACCCAGAAAACATGTAACCTGACAGACTAAATTGGAGAAGTGTGTGTGCATGCATGGTCTTTTTAATTTTGGTTTGTTTGTTTGTTTGTTTCATTTGCCTGCTCCTTCCCCACCAGCTGGCCTTTAATCTTATTCACAGCTCTTGGATCTTCTTTGCAAATATCACTCTAACTTTTAAAAGCGCAGGAAGAGCCAGGTCAGAAAAGTGACTCAGCAAACCACATAGTGTCATTTGAAAATCTTTTTTCCTGCTTTAGAACCTGAATTGAAAATTCAGTCACTTGAGCAACCCAGGCAAAGATCCCACAGCCCCACAGGGGCCTTGACTCCAGATAGGATTTGCTTTGGATAAGATTCCTAAGAAAACTCTCTGATCACCAGGTCGAATATCTAATCTCTGTCCCCTCACGAGCGTCCTTCCCTGTCACCACTTATTTTATAAGGACCATAATTGTGTAACATGAAGTTATTTCTAGTTGCACTTGGGGAATTGACTGTTTTAAGAAACCCCCCCCCCAGGGTGACTCGTTTTGAAAATGAAGAATCACCCCTCAATTTATCTTTAGTGTCAATTCGACTCAATAAAATTCACATCTACTTAGAGCAAGATATACCCATTTTCTGAAGGTGTGGCCCAGGCTCCTAAAAGGCAGTTTATTGTGTCTGCTTAGGACATTTTCCTGGTGGTTGTTTTATTTTAGAAGGGAGAAGTACAGCCGTGTTCTTATTCTGGTACAATTTGGGGCTTGCCTTAGATGTTTCTGTAAACACAGGACCATCTTATTCTGATTTTGTTTAGTAAAGTGACACGTAAAAAAACTCAGGCACCAGGAGGTACTTAAATAAAGCAGCAGGTATATGAAAATCATGCCTATTACGATTTATACCTAGTGTTTGATACCTAATAAACAATCGGTACTTGTTGAATAAACAAGAGGCAACATCTCAGAATTGTTTCCCTTTTAATCAAGAAGGATGTGGGAGGAATTGTGTGAATAAATATGGGCTAGTCTCATAGAATTGATTTTTTAATGTAGGGTACACCTGAGGGTTCCCTCAAATTAAAAGCCTTCTGGCTAACTAGTGTGAAAACTACAATATCTCTCACTACTCTGTCTCCTTGGCACCCAGTATATTTCTGCTTAAACAACAACCACCTCTGCAACCAACAGCAGTGAGAGAGTCTGAAATCTTTTCATTGGCCTTGCCTGCCCCCCCTCAGCAGCCTCCCTGCAGAACTACTGCAGCCCTCCCTCTCTGCAGTGCCCCACCTCCACCCCAGATTCCTGATGACCACGATGCTTAGCTCTAGAAGCACCCAATTATTTGCTGTCTCCACCCTTCCAAAAACAACCAGCTTTTCTCTCATCCGGGTATTCCCCCTGGTCAGAGCCCCCATCTGCATTGCGGTCTTTGAACCTGGGTGCCTCCCTTCCTTCGAAACATGCTCAAAATTCCCCTCCTCCAAAAAGTTTTTCTTGATCAAAATTAATTACTTATTCATGTCCCTAAATTCCCAGGTACCTTACTCAATAAGTATATTAATTGTAACTGGTACCATTACAATTGTAACCGTGGGTCTGGTCCACAACCCATATGATATCTGCCAGTCCCAGGATTAGGTATCTGAGGGAACCAAGATGTGAGTTGCTAGAAGGTAGGATGCTGTCTCTGTTACTTTGTTTTACCTTGCACACGTTCTTGATTATCCTCTCCCAAGAGAGTAGATAAGGTGTATAATCTTTATTGGGCACAGAAAAGTTGGGAACCCAGTATCCTGTCCTGTACACGGTGTTGTTGATGCCTGGCTAGTTCTCTGGGTTGATCTTTTGAACCGATTAGGATTTGCTTACCTGAGTCAGCTTTGCCACACAGGGTGGGTCCCCGGATATCCCAGCCTTGAGTATCCCTAGAAACAGGTGGCTGCCCACACAAGGGCCTCAAGACCCTGCCAATCTCCCAAACATTTCCTTAAAGGCGCTGAAATCCATCCCTCCCCACTTTAGACAGTTCTCTGAATGGAGAACATCCGAGGCCGCCCGCGAATTACAAATGTGTTATTTGGGAGGAAGGAATGCCCTACTGTAGTAGAGGTGCCTTTGCGCCTGGGGGCGGTGTTGCCAAAAGGGAGAAGGGGGTTGCTGGGAGGGGATGGAGGGACGCTGGAGTCAAATTACCATCTTCTTAATTGCAAAGCGCCTGCTCCACTCTGAGCCTTGGACGAACTGCTCTATTCCCAGGCAGCCAGCAAGCGTAGAGTGCAGGCACCTTGGTGCAGTGTGTCTGCGTGTTTTAAATTTTATTGTTTTGGTTGCGGTTGTGTCTTGACAATAAAGGGAGTCCTCTCAGAAATGCTGCCCTTGGAGGCTGAAACACTAACCTACCTACCCACTGTCCTCTTCCCCCCACGCAAGGGAAGGTGGTGTTGCCAGAGCTAAGTGGGAGTAGCTCCTAAGTAGCCTAGACGCTGATTCAGGCCCGGACTGTGCGGGACCAGGGCCAGGGAACTCCGGGGAGACTCCCCTGTCCAAACTGTGGAAACCCAGCGTTAGCACTCGACTCAGGAATTTGCTAGTGCCGTCGCTCTGCGGACTTCAAAAAGTGGAATGCGTGGCGCCGGCTCCGCTTCTATCTGGGATTTATGATTCCTTTCCCGCAGTGTGGAGACTGGGCTGGGCGAAGCCCACTCAGCTGTTTGTTGCGCAGACCTTTCGAGAAACACAAGATCGCTGAGGGCCCCTGGGAGCCCAAGAAAGAAAGCTCTTCATCTTGTTCCCCAACCCACAGAGCAGTGCGCCAAGTAGCGACTCTTTAAGCCCTGGGCCACCAACCAGCCCACTCCCCGAAGGCAGACGGGCCCGGGGCGCTGTGGCTTGATTTGCAGGTGGTTAGGTGGTTGTCGTCCGCAGCGAGAATGGACGCTGCGGAACCCTAGCACTCTTCCACTCTGCCCTCCCTCGCGAAGCGCAACAGCTTGGCGTCGGGGAGCCAGGGCTGCGTTGTTGGCGCCACAGCTGGCCAAGGTAAGCAGTGCATTCCCACCTCTCTGTCACTCTCTCTCTCGCTCTCGCTGTCGCTCGCTCTCGCGCTCTCTCTTTCTCTCTCTCTCCCTCTCCCTCTGTATGTGTGTGCGCGTGGTGTGTGTGTTGGAGAAAGAGTGCGCGCGCGCGAGCTGGGAGTAAGGGGGAGTCTGGTACTGCTGGGCTCTGGATTCGGACCAAGTCCTTGGCCTCATTTGTACCCCGTTGTAAATAACTACGCCCTTAAAAATGAAAAAGTAAATTCTTATACTGAATATGCAAAACCATTGAGGATACGGATCTTTCCACCATCCAGGAGATAACACTTTCTGGGGCCCCTCCGGTGAACGAGTTTTGTTGACATTGAGTCTTCTGCGGGCAGTAGGGAGATTATATAGGGGGTTCGATCTTCTCCCTGCCCCCTCCACTCGAGATGTTCCCGCAAATTCATCGGAGAAGACCTGAGCAGACTGATGGCAGGAACTGCGGGACAGAGGGATTTTGCAGAATGTAAAGTATGTTGGAAAGAGAGAATTCGATTTGATTGAAGTGTATCCGAGGCGAATTTTAAAAGATTAGGTGGGATCATGATTTTACAATCCCTTCCCGCTCTCCAGGGCTCCAAATTAATTTCTCCGCCCAGTGAAATCACAGGGCTTGGGAAGGTGCCTAACAGCTGAGGGGGACTGGGTTTGTTTGTTTTTGTAACTACCAAAAAGCAGCTTCGAGGGGCAGCCAAGTTGGTGCCCGAAGGTAGCTGTCCCCCAGTTTCTATAAGGAAAGGAGTCGAAGGGTGCCCCTCCCCCTCCATTCCGCCCTGCGAGGAAAAGCGCGACTTCAGAAGATGCGCGGGCTCGCGCTGGATGTTTCTTTCTCGCGCTCTCACTCCTGCCCCTGACTCCCTTTTCACACTCATGCACATTCCGTGCATTTGGAGCAGAGTAACAATCAAATTCAAAGAATGTTGATCCCGCCGCTGCAGAGGGCAGGGCTGGGCTGTCTTGAGTGATTCCTCAGGAATTCCCCTCCCCTCATCCCCCCCTTTCTTCTCACCCCCGCCCATCCCCCAGAGTTGCGCAACCCGCCCCCCCCCCAATCAGCGAGGTGCAAGTCAGGCCCCCACCCAACTGCATCTCTAAATTTCAGGGCAGCTTCAAGAGAGTTGGGAGGGGGCGAGGACCCTGCTTCTAATTGTCGTTAGTCGTGAGCTCTTAGAAGTGACCAGGACTTTGCAAAGAGGGAGTGTCGAATGGAAAGCGAAGGCGCAGGTTGCAGGGAAGTGTTTTGATCCTCAGATTGCTGGGATTTACCACCGACTGCAAGTCTGTAGACACACGCACACAAACAGGCACACACCCGCACTCCGGGGCAGAGATACTCCGACGCAAGGTTGGCGCTCCGATCTCCGCACGTCGCTCCCGCTGCAGCCAGGCCGCTCCCCTGGGACTCTGGTCCACCACCCAGACGCTGGGGCGCGAAGACCACCCCATCCATGCCCCGTTTCCCGCTCTCTGGCTTTTGGGGCACCTGGGGCGTTCACAGTCCAGAGGCCAGCGCACTCAACCCCTGCTGCCGCCGCCCGAAGGAAGGGCCGCTAGACTTACCCATGGAATCGGGCAGGGACATGTCGCTGGACCGCTGCTGAGTCAGGGACTGATGCATGGTGAAAACTGCCCGGTTGCCCCAGTCCCCGAAGCTGCTTCAAGCGCCCCCGGCTCTGGGCGCCCCGCAGAGCATCCTACTCCGCGGTTGCCTCTCTCGGTCCTTCCGAGAGCTGAGAGACACTGCCTCTGGTTGCGAGCTGCAGCCCAAGTGCCGCCTCCCCCTCCCTTCCACTCTTCTCCCTCCCTCCTGTTCTGCCTCCCTCTGCTCTGGGAGGCGGCAGCATTGGCGGTCCGTGCAGCCGCGTGCGCTTGCGCAAGACCCCCCCTCCTCCCTCCCCCTCAGTCTCCCCATCCTAGTTATCCACCTCCCAGCCTTCCAAGCCAGACAGGGAGCAGTTTTAGCCCCTTGGGGCCAGGGCTGCGCAGAGAAAGAGGGGGAGGCTTCAGTATGAAGCCAACCAACCTTCTCTATAGTTGGACAGGGTCTTGGGTAATTATCCTGTTCTAGGATTTATAACTGGGGAGGGGGTCAGAGTCAGAGGTTCAGAGCTGAGGAACACACACACACACACACACACACACACACACACACACACACACACACACACTTGAGCAGGTCTGGTCTTAGTGCTTCCAGAATGACATAATGGAGCTGGAGATGATCCAGAGAAGGGCCACTCTATAATCAAAGGGATGGTGTGTGTGGGGCGGGGGGAGGGTGGTGGCTGACATATGAAGATAGATTAAACAAACGCAGACTCTTTAGTCTAGAACGATGAAGGCTGGGAAGTGATGTGACCAGAGTGTATAAAATTATGCAGAGACAGAGAGAAGGAGCACAGCCTTATTCACCAGACCTGAGAATTCCAGAACCAACAGCCCCCAATCTTTAGCTAGAAAATTCAGCTAAAGTATGACTCTGCACCAGAACCCCAGTTTGTACTGTTCAAGTGCTTTTATAACAAGGATCTCATTTTATCATCATAGCAGCCATGCAAGGGAGGAAGAGGAGTTATCAATAACCCCATTATGCAGAGGAGGAAACTGAATCTCAGAGAAGGGAAGAAAATGTCCTGTGCCCACTCAGCTAGTAAGTGGCAGAAGTGAGAGCTAGAACCTAGATCTGTTGGACTCCAAGGTGAGTGTTCTTGCTATGGCGACTGAAAAGAACTATTATTCTCTATAGCAAATGGAAAACCTAAGGAATTCATTAGCTCCAAAAGATGCAGCAAGATGAAAATGCAAGTAGCTTTGGAAAGAGTGAAAGTAAAGTCATGGCTGACAGATCCACTGTGGATTACTAAGGGAAACTGGGGATGAGGTGGGAATGTCATTGATCTTGGAAGACAGCCAAATCCTTCTCGAACCTATCCTTTTGGACCCCATTAGGATATTGGGCTTGAAGCACCTTGTGGTTGGACCAAAAGGTGGTTTGAATGTTCTCAAAACAACTGCAGATCAGGATGAGGCCTTCTTGGAGTGCCCCCAAGACATCTATCTGGTGGCCAGGGGAGGTGGAGGGTGAGGAAGCGGGTAACAGTGGACTCCACCTCCCTCTGGAAACAGCCCTGGAAGCCTAACATAGCTAAGAGAATATACCTATTTGGAGGTGCCCATACTGTCCTATTGAGGAGCTCCCAGGCTCTGCTTGCCAGGTCTCCTTCCAACCGCCTCCTTCTGATGGTTGCTGCAATCCTTTCTCCATGTTCCCCGAAAAACCCAAACCAAATCAAGTATAAAACTATTCTAAGAGTCAATGGGATGAAGAAGAGTACTTGGCTCTTTCCAGATCTGCCTTGCTAATCTACTGTAAAGCTTTGTTTTTCTTATCCAGGAAATGGGACTGAAGGCCCTTGCCCTTTCCCATCTTCTGAAGGAAGAAAATATGTTTCTTGAAGATTAAAAAGGAAGCCCTTTGTAAAGAACTTGGGCACCCCAGGGGCCACGTTGAATGCTGTGTCAGGTATTATTAGCAACCCTACACTATACATGTGGTTTAAAAATCTGTGATATATGTCCTAGATAGAGACAAGATGCCTACTACTGTAGATGTGTGTGTCTTAAGCCTGCTTAGCTTGTGTCAGGGTCTCTATAAGCTCCACAAAGGCAGAGAGAAATCCTGTATTTATACTTCTGCAATGATTGTCTTTGAGTCCTGTTTACTTATCTCTTTCTCCTCTCATTCTAAATATCTCATACTTAATGTGGAGGACTCCTGCAACCAGCACTGATTTCTCAGGAGTGCTTGCTAATTAACATATTTGGTTTCTGTGAAAGTAGCCTGAAAGAAAAGAGGTTTTTATACAGGCTCTAAAGACTATTTGACACCTTCTTTAGAGATTCTTGGCTCCCCTATAGCAATCACACAGCAAGAGATCCCTAAAGAAGCCAAATAGAAACTTGTTACCATGCTGGTTTTGATGGACAGATTGAGGCCTTTTCAATTCAGAGAGAAACACACTACCCACCAAATGATGCAGAGGGCATATGTAATTTGACCTTTGTAATCCCAAAGACACAAACTAGTGAGGTACCTTTAATGGGAGTGAGGTTTGCTTTCTCAACATCTGTATTCCTGAATCCTGCTTGAAATTGAACATTATTTTATAAAGTACTAGAGGAGCTGGCTATTTAAAAGAACTGCATATGGTATGTTTCTTTTGTGCTGTCTCTTGGGGTGCCTTGTGGGACTTGGAGCACAGCACGCACTCAGTCAAGTTAAAAATGACTTTGAGACCAGTAGCAGTGACAATAGCAGCAGCTGCAGCAGCTCGGAGAGTAGTAGCAGTCTTCTCCCCAGAGATGGTGTATTTGTCTGGAGAGAGGATCGGGAAAAGGGGAGGGACTAGAATGGGAACTGGGGGGAAACCCCCTACATTTTAACTAAGCCCAGTACATACACCTCTTTTCCTCCAAAAAAAAGTTTATTTTAACTCAAATTGAACAGGATGATTAAAAAGCAAGAGGCAATGTTTCCTGGGCTCCATTCTGATTTTCTTCATGTCAAAACACATGTGGAGTTTATACATAAATAGGTTTATAATAAAACTTACCAATAGGCAAGCCATCTAGATGAAGAAACAGGTCTTTCATGCAAGTGAAGGCTACTATAAAACTGCTTGGTTAGCTTTTGATAAAAAAAAGAAATTATTAAAATGCCTTAAAATAAATCCTTTTCATAGCAAGCTTAATCAAGCATACAGTGTTGCCCTAGGTTGCAAACTGCTTTATAGCATCAGGAAATGTTTACCAATGGGGCTGCAGCCTACTTCTCTCCATCTTCTTCAAACCAGTGATGAGCGCCCTCCCCAGAAGCCTTCAGACCAGTAGAAAAATGCCAGATGGTGCTCTGTGTCTAACACATTCTCCCTGGGAAGAGCCATAGCATTCAATTATCTCCTTATTTTGCTGACCAATTTGACTATTTAAATTACATAGTATACCTTCCTGATTCCAATTCTGGGAATGTGGGCTAGAGAAATGTCTACATGTTTACACACACATACATGCATACATGCATATTTAAAATGGTGGCCATACAGGTATTCACAAGTGCACATACTTATAGACATCCCAGCTAGTATCTCTACGCTCTGGTTATCACCATCCAACTCTCGTTTTCCAGACTTTGGTTGATCAAGGACAGAGAGAAGCTTCAGAGTAATGGAGAGCCTCAAAGAGTCCAAACATTCCTAACTGAGGTTGGGGTGTGCCCACCAGACTACCTTAGGTCAATGCCTAGTACTCAGTGCCTGCACCACAAACATGTGAATCTTGATTGAGGAAAACCATAGTTAAGGGTGTTGCCTGATTCTCATTGCCAGCTGGTCTTTTTCTTTGGGTACCAGGAAAATAACCATAGCACCAGGAAACAGCGTTGGTACTTGTCTTTACTTTGTTATTGATTTATTTCTATTTTGTAACCTGTGTTAGTTACCAAACACTATATAATAAATGTTTTCCAATATCAGTAAAGAAAAAACCTTTGATAATATGATTTAAAATGAATGGAACATAATTTATTTACCATTTCACTGTTATTGAATATTTTAGAGATTGCCAGTTTTTTAACATTGTAAATAATGCAATGAACTAAACCTTTGCATCTTTTTCACCATAGGATACAATACTATCATGGAATTATTGGTTCAAATGTTCCAAACACACACTTCTAATTAAACTTTTTTTATCAACACACATGTAATAAAATGTACAGACCAATGTATTTTAACACACACACACACACACACACACACACACACACACACTTGTAAACCACCACCCAGATTAAGATATTGAACCTAACATCCCAGATGGCTCTCTTGAGCCCCCTCCCCAGTCAATAACCCTCCCAGAGGTAACCACTATTCTGATTTTGATCAAGTCAGAATATTTTTAAGGCTTTGAAAATGTATTGCCAAATTGCCCTCCCAAATATTTGTAGCAAAGTACATACCCACCATCAGCATCTGAAAATGTCTGGGTCCCCATGACCTCTTGATTTTACCTTGAAAAGGAGATGTTTAACACTGAAGACACACCTAATTGCAGTCAGCTACGGGAAGGGCCAGTCAAGAAGCTGAAGTTCAGTTGGGCACAAGGCATCCAGTGGGAACCACAGATCTAGGAGGCAGAGGGCGAGGGCAGTGCCGGGGCAGACAACACTGTCACAGCCCACAAGTACAGTCATGTGCCACATAATGATGTTTTGGTCAACAATGGAATGCAGATATGAAGGTGTTCCCATAACATTATAATGGAGCTGAAAAACTCCTATCACCTAGTGACATCATAGTGCAATGTGTTACTCACGAGTTTGTGGTGATGCTGGTGTAAATAAGCTCACTGTGCTGACAATCACATAAAAGTGTAGCATATACAATTAGGTACAATCCATAATACTTGATAATGATAATAAATGACTATGTTACTGGTTTATGTATTTCCTATACTATACACTTTATCATTATTATAGAGTGTACTCCTTCTACTTAAATATTTTTTAAAAGTTAACTGTAAAACAGCCTCATGTAGGTCCTTTGGGAGGTATTGCAGAAGAAGGCATTGTTGTCATAAAAGATGACAGCTCCATGTGTGTTATTACTCCTGAAGACCTTCCAGTGGAACAAGACGTGGAGGTAGAAGACAGTGATATTGATGATCCTTACCCTGTGTAGGCATAGGCTAATGTGTGTGTGTTTTGTCTTTGTTCTTAACAAAAAATTTAGAAAAGTAAAGAAAAAAGTTAGAATAGAAAAAGCGTGTGGAATAAGGATGTAAAGAAAGAAAATATTTTGTACAGCTGTACGGTGTGTGTTTAAGAGTGTTGTTACAAGGGTCAAAAGTTAAAAAAAAGTTTATAATGTACAAGTTACAGTAAGCTAAGGTTAATTTATTGAAGAAAGAATAATCTTTTAAAATAAATGTAGTGCAGCCTAAGTGTACAGTGTTTATAAAGTGTATAGTAGTGTACAGTAATGTCCTAGTCTTTCACATTCCTTCATAATAGGACACAATACTACCATGATTGTATTGAGTCACTCAGTGACTCACCCAGAGGAACTTCCAGTTCTGCAGGCTCCATTCATGGTAAGTGCTCTATACAGGTGTACCATTTTTTATCCTTTATACTGCATTTGTACTGTACCTTTTCTATGTTTAGCTATGTTTAGATACACAAATACTGACCATTGTATTACAACAGTATTCAGTACAGTCACATGCTGTACACATTTGTAGTCTAGGTGAGATAGGCTATGCCTTATAGCCTAGCTGTGTAGCAGGATATACTATCTAGGTTTTGCCTAATAGCCTAGCTATGCAGTAGGATATACTATCTAGATTTGTGTGAGTACACTCTATGATGTTTGCACAAGGACGAAATCACCTAACGACGCATTCCTCAGAAGGTGTTCCTGTCAATAAGCGATGCATGACTATACCTTAGAAAATTCCAACTGCTCAGGTGTTTTCATTGTCATATTCATTATTGTTCTGTGGTGCAAATACTCAAAGTCTTTCTTATATTTAGCCTTTACAGTTTCGATGATGATCACTTAATTACGTCTGGTACATAGTTGGCATTTCAATACTTGTTGAACATGTTTTACTTATTTTTATCTATTGCTTTATTCTACCTACTAAATAAGACACAACACGGTAAAAGTTCCCAAAACTGCAGAGGTGCTTGATGCAGCAAATTACTCCTGCTCCACAATTCTACTCTCCACAGATAAAAATGCTTTACGGGTTTGAATGCATTATTCCACATTTTTTCTCCATGCATAGTTTTACCTTTGTTTGTTTATTTTGAGAGTTAAATACTCTAAAAAGTATTTTAAAAGTAAACTTGCTAAATAATGAAATAATAAATATTTTTATTAAGGCTTGTAAGTTGCATTTAATAGCTTTCAAATACACCACATCAAAGTCCATCTTCAATCAATCAAACCCAATGGTAGTTCCTTCTTGCATAATAAAATTCCCTCCAACTTACATTATGATACCCACTTAGCTATCATGGGCAGGGAAAGGAAACTACATCTCCTTTCTGATCACTATTGTGTAAGGAAGAGCATCAGGAGAATTACATAAAAATGAATATAAAGAAATGATTCTGATTTCAAAGTACATTGTTTGGAAGCATTAACAAAAACAAAAATGATTCAGGTATACATACTTCTACTGAATTTTTGATAGGAAAGTTAGTTCTGAAAACAGTCCATTTCCTACTACAGAAAGGAGATAGTTTATTTTTAAGGTTAGTCTTTGTTTTCCACAGAATTTCACATCTTCCTAATTTGAAGGCATAAAACAGCAACAGAGAACCATAATGCATGAATCAATGAATACACTAGGGACATGGTGATGTTTAAGAAGGCTAGGTAATTTTTTTTGAATTTCAGAATAAATGTAACAGAGGTTAATAACCACAAATGTTAAGGTTAGAGTGAGATCAGTCTATGAGAAGCATAATTAACATTTTATACTGCAAACTATTTACTACAGAAGGAAAACATCTACACAGAAAAATTCACCATATGTATTACTTTTAAATCGGCGGAAAGGGAGAGATGAGTAGCTTTAAGCCCACAGGAACTGGGTTGGGGATCTTTTGGGGAACCTCACTGTTTAGATGCTATGATTTACCTGCCAGAGATAACAGTTGGTAGGGATAGTAGAATGGGATTCAGTTAAGCTGTTTCCTTCCTTTAATTAATGACAGAGCTCAGTATATCCTTCTCCCTTATCCCCATCAAAAAACATTCATTAAACACCTAATTAGATGTGACATTGTTGAAAGCGGGGGTGCATGTGTCCAGCTGCTTGGTTCAGGCTTGCACTGAAGAGGATTTCTGTGTTCAGTAGTTCTTAGGAATCAATAAATTTGCTACCAGTTCAAACTGCTCCACAGAGCCTTTAAAAATGTTTACACTCTGTGACCTAGTAATCCCACTTCTGGGAATCAGTCCTAAGGAAAGAGAAATCTGGACTAAGATTTACGTGCAACAATGTCCGTGGCAATGTTATTCGTAAGTTAAAAAAACCCTGAAATGACAAAAATTAGGAGAACGATTAGCTAGATGATACCACAACCAAATGATTCCATATGTTATATAGCTATTAAAATTGTATTTCAAATATTTAAGAACACAGAAATATATAAAATAATGAGTGCAAAAGTAGGCTAAGCACTGCATGTATAGTTTGATCCCATTTTGTTTAAAATTGTACATATATACAGAGAAAAATGACTAGAAAGAAACTCAAATATCCACTGTAGTTATCTCTGAGTAGTGAAATTACAGGAGATTGCTTTCTTTTTTATACTTTTCTATATCTTTCAAATACATTCAATGAGCATGTATTATTAAAAAGCACAAACTACTTCAAATTCTATTTTACAAATGAATTAAACAGGCGAATGTTTAATAAATTGCACTGTATCTGTCCTGCAGTGTGAGCCTAGGGCTGCCCAGGACCCACCTACTTTGGTTTGGTCGGTCTCTCTCTCTCTCTCTCTCTCTCACACACACACACACACACACACACACAGCTCTTCTGTCAGTCTTTCTTGCCTGAATGCTAGTTTCAGGCAACAAGTCACCTCTCTCAAGGGAATTTGTACTTCTTTTTCACTGTATGATTGAGGCTTGTTGGTGCTGGCAGGTGGGCAAGTACTTTTTCTGGTCTGGCTTTGTCGATGCCCCTAAAATTATACCAGTAGGGGGCTGTCTACTCTGTGGATTGCCTGGAAGGAGCAGCTTTCTGGGTAACTGATCTGTCTAGGAAGATAGAAGAAACTCTGCCTAGGTGGGAGGAGAGGAGGAAATTTGGAGGTAAAACAGAATAGAGAGAGGAATAAAAATCAGCAGCTGTGCTTATTAGAGAGGATTCCTTTGGTAAGGCTATATTTTAGTGTGTTACTGTTTATAAGAAATACAGTTCAATTGGACCTGTAAGAAGTTCTATTGAAGGTGAAATGCACCTAAATCCATGCCCACTGCTCAAATCTGCTCAGGAACCTGGAATCCCACTATAACGAGAAAGGGGCTGTTCAATAAAGGCTATTGTCCTTTAACAAACACTCAACATTACAAAAGTAAAATATGCACACAGATTTCAAACAATACAAAATTGTATAAAATAAAAAGTGAAATTCTTTCCTTCCCCAATGTCATTCTTCAGAGGTAACCTCTATTCTGATGTATATTTTCCCAAGATTTTCCACTTTTCCTATGTATATATAAGGATATGCATACACACATACAATTACACACATAGTGAAGAAAAATGGAAGCAAACTGTAAATATTATTCTGCAACTTACTTTTTAAGAAATCCAATACTATTTCATAAATACATTTTCCGTGTCAGTATATATAGGTTTGCCTCATGTTTTTTAAGCTGCTGCCTAACATTCCATTGTGCGAATGTTTCAACTTACTTGAAGAACCCCTATGGGTGGACATTTAGTTTATTACCAGTTTTTTATAGTTACAAGCAATGTTGCTATAAACATCCCTGTACATATACCATGGAATCAATTTAAAGGAAAATCTTCTTTCTATCAGCTGTGCATTACCTAACCATTTGCAATTAGTTTCCTGGGCTCTGGAGAACAGTTTTTAATGGCTATGCCAAATGTTCTGTAGTGTCCCAAATGGTCCGAGGCATCCCTTCCAATTAAGTTGCAGTCTACTACACACTGCATTTTAAATTACATTTTGCTTTAAGGACAGGGCACTGTCTTACATTATTGATACAGTGTTATAATGTTCTATCTTAGTCCTTATGCCCTAGACTTGAATGCGCACCGCCTGAAGAGAGTGGGCAGTCAGAGGCAGCTGGTACATGTCACCAAGGGTAGCCCAACTCAGCCCAACACAAATATGTGATTGTCCCTCCTCTGATTACATCCAGCATCTTTTCACCACTTCTGGCAGGAAAGCACAACTAGAGATAAGGCACTTTATTTGCCACCTACCAGCTTGGGGGAAAGGAAAATGGGACCACTTACACTAACATCTGAATTGGTGAAGGAGACCAGGCTGCTTTCGGCCCCTCTCCCATCCTGTCTGCCTCCCCTCACCCAGGTGTTTATTGTCTCCAACATGTCCTCTGGCTGTTTGCAGGCCTTTTCTTTGACATCCTACTTAGACATGACCTCCTTAGCCATTGCCTGCACCACCCCCCGTCAAAACACATCTCTTTTTCGAAGTCTCAGTTGACAGCATTCATTTGTGTTAGCATGACAGAAAGCACTTAAGGCGTGGCATCAGAAGACCATTTTCTAGCCCTATGTTTCTGACCAAGTCAATTAATCTCTTTGAGGCTCCATTTTGACATCTGCAAAATGGAGATTATAGTAATATTTTCCTCATATAATGGATGTAAAATAAAATGAAATAACATGTTGGAAAGTACATTGAGAGCAAGGAAAAGTGCTCTGAGATTGTAAAATGCCGTTATTACTTATGAATTCTTTCTTCCAGGTAAACCAGTTTTATTTTATTTTGTTTAAACAAGGGATTTCTGAAGACTACAATGTTTTCACTGGGAGAAGTGCTTATTACAGTGAAAATGTCAGGCAGTGCGAACAGGCCAGTGGGGAAGCTATTTTGAGATGGGAAAACTCTTTCAAACCTTCAAATCCACATATGTAGGGGGCTGATGGTATCACCAAGACAGAAGGCTGACCAGAGTCCTCCAGGTAAAAATATCAGAATGGTTTCTGGTACTGTTTGCTCTCTTCGGGGAGAGAAAGGTTGGGTGGAGGGGGACGAGGACAGCATGGATTTCTGTGGGCTGGCCTGAGGATCTGTCCTTCCTAGGGAGATGTGTTCTAGCAACTGTTTGGTGTATTTTTAAAGGCCAGAGAGGCTTTGGCTCTATAGGATGGAGTGGCTGTGACACCTGATTAATGTCTGTGCAGTATTTTCCAGAATGAAATTTAATCAGCAGAATGATTGCAGCAAGCAGCTGCCTGGAGGAAAATGATCCTGTTCTAATGGTGGCTTGTTTGATATGGTGGCATTGTAGTGGGGCACGTACATTATTAGTCCAGCCCAGGGGGCCCAAACTAGGATACTGGATCAACTAGTAAGGAAATACAACAAACAGCAGCACCCACTCCATGGCTTTGTGTAAGGTCATCACTGTCAGATTGTCAGTTCCTCCCCACTTCAAGGACCTTTACTGTCAGCCTCCCTCCCACCCCCAGGATCTTCTTCGTCAGCTCCTTTAGCCCCCTCCTATCATTATCTATTCCCTGAGTCCCTTCAGATCCATCACTCTCACCCTGGCTTCAAGGCCTTCACTGACAGCTTCCTCCCAACACACTCACACATGTACAAGTGCATGCATGCATTTCTCCTCTACCTCCATGGGTGTTCTCAAGACTTAAATGAAATGAAAAATGACCTCTCCTCATAAAATGACTGGAGTCTCCTGATCTAATTAACACTTCTTGGACTATTTTTCCCATCAGAAGCACAGAGGTTATTACACTGCCTTGCAAAAATTCTGTAGTCAGTATTATACTCCCTAACATCTAGGAAATACAGTGGAGACCTATGTGACTACCATGTCTTACCACTCAAATGACATTGGGTGCATTTCATCCAAGCTGAGTATGCTGAGCTTTCCTCACAGGATCTGTGGTATAAGGTGTTTCCCAGTAGTAGAGAAAATTTGGATGAGCTAGTTACAATTTCTTGCAGGTATTTGTTTCCCTAGTTTGAAAAACTTCCACTAAATCCCTCCAGAGTGTACCCTAGGATCACCACAGGGATCTGACTCAGGATGGGGGCAGTGCTTGGAACTATTAAGGCCACAGTTTACAGTGGAAAGAGTAGCTTTCAGGACCAAAAGAACCCAAGCTGATAGGGCCATAACAACCCTTTCTAAATTCAAAGAAAGGATAGAGTAGTCTACTGCTCTGTGGGCAGTTGAGAGTGCTTCAAGATTCCTAGGCTTTGCCTGTGGTACCACCTCTGGGCAAAGGACACCATCAAGAAAGTAAAAACTGACAACCCACAGGATGGGAGAAAAAATTTTAAAACCATATATCTATATATCTGATAAGAAACTCTCTCATACGTATACATATATATATATAATATGTTATAAACATATATAATGTACATATGTAATAAATCAGAGATTAATTTATAATAGGAATTGGCTCATATGATTATGGAGGCTAAGAAGTTTCATGATTTGCCATCTGCAAGCTGGAGACCCAGTGGAGAACCAGAAAAGCTAGTGGTACAATTCAGTAAGAATCTGAAAGCCAGAGACCAGAAACACTGATGTTGAGTGCAGGAGACAATGAATGTCCCTGATCAAACAGAGAGTGAATTCACCCTTCCTCCACCTATTTGTTCTATGTGGGCCCTCAGCAGATTGAATGATGCACCCTACATGGGTGAGGGAGATCTTCTTTACTCAGGTTACTGATTAAAATGCTAATCTCTTCCAGAAACACTCTTTCACAGACACACCCAAAAGTTTTACCAGCTATCTGGGCATCCCTTAGCCCATTCGAGTTGACAGATAAAAATTCACCATCATGCTAGGGAAATGCAAATCAAAACCATGAGATACATTCATGATTGTATAGTTAGGAAACGCAACAAACAGCAGCACCCTCTCCATGCCTCTGCATAAGGTCATCACTAGGATGAATGTTATAAAGACAAATAATAACAAATGCTGGAGAAGATGTGCAGAAATTAGACCCCTTGTACATTGCTGGGTGGAATGTAAAATGGTTAGAGCCACTTTGTAAAACTGGCAGTTCCTCATAATGTTAATTATGGAGTTAAGATATTTCATAGATATTCCACTCTTAGGTATACGTCCAAGGGAATTGAAAACATATGTCCACACAAAAACTTATAAATGAATGTTCATAGCAGCATTATTCACACACACACACACACACACACACACACACACACACACACATATATATATGTGTCCTGTTGGTTCTGTTTCTCTGGAGAACCCTAACTAATACACCTAGTGACTAATGATATTGAGCATCCCTTCATTTGCTTATTGGTCATTGTGTATCTTTGGAGAACTGTATATTCAGACCCTTTATCCATCTTTTAATTGGGTTACTTGTCCTTTTGTTATTAAGTTGTAACTGTTTTTAATATATTCTAGATACAAGTCTCTCATCAGATATATGATTTCCAAAAATTTTCTCCCATTCTGTGGGTTGTCAGTTTTTACTTTCTTGGTGGTGTCCTTTTAAGAATGGAAGTTTTAAAATCTGATAAAGTTCAATTATCTATTTTTTTCTTTTGTCACTCGTGCTTTTGGTGTCATGTTTAAAAATCCATTGCTTAATCCAAAAACCACAAAGATTTGTGCTTACGTTTTCTTCTAAAAGTTTTCTAGATGTAACTTGTGCTTAGGTCTTTGATCCATCTTTTGTTAATGTATGTATGTGGTATGAAGTAGGGGGTCCAACTTCATTCTTTTGATGTGCATATTCAGTTGTTTCAGCACCATTTGTTGAAAACACTCTTTTTTCTCTCAATTGAATGATCTTGGCACACTTGTCAAAAATCAGTTAACCGGCCGGGCCTGGTGGCTCACGCCTGTAATCCCAGCACTTTGGTAGGCCAAGGAGGGCGGATCACGAGGTAAGGAGATCAAGACCATCCTGGCTAACACAGTGAAACCCCATCTCTACTAAAAATACAAAAAATTAGCTGAGTGTGGTGGCCGGCACCTGTAGTCCCAGCAACTCGGGAGGCTGAGGCAGGAGAATGGCGTGAACCCGGGAGGCGGAGCTTGCAGTGAGCCGAAATCACGCCTCTGCACTCCAGCCTGGGCAACAGAGAGAGACTCCATCTCAAAAAAAAAAAATCAGTTAACCATAAAAGTGACTTTTATTTCTGGATTCTCAGTTACATTCTATTGATCTATATGTCTATCCTTATGCAGGTAGCATGCACTCTTGATTACTGTTACTTTGTAGTAAGCTTTGAAATTGGTTAAGCGTGAGGCCTCTGCCTTTGTTCTTTTTCAGGATTGCTTAGCACTTTGAGAGGCCGAGGCAGGCAGATTGCTTGAGCTCAGGAGTTCGAGACCAGCCTGGGCAACACGGTGAAACCCTGTCTCTACCAAAAATACAAAAAAAAAAAAAAAAAAAAAAAAAATTAGCCGGACGTGGTGTCAGGAGCCTGTAGTCCCAGCTACTCAGGAGGCTGAGGTGAGAGGATTGCCTGAGCCTGGGAGGCAGAGGTTGCAGTGAGCCGAGATCACATCACTGCACTCCAGCCTGGGTGACAGAGAGAGACTCTGTCTAAAAAAAAAAAAAAGATTCTGGTCCCTTACATTTCCATTTTTGTCAATTTCTGCAAAAAAAAAAAAAAAAAGGTAGCTGGGATTTTAATAGGAATTGCCTTGGGTCTGTATATCAGTTTAGAGAGTATTGCCACCTTAACAATATTAAGTCTTCCAATACATGATAATGGGATAATGTTCCATTTAGTTAGGTCTGTATTTTCTTTCAATAATGTTATCTGGTACACTGACAAGCGTACAAGTATTGCAATTCTTTTGTTAAATTTATTCCTAAATACTTTACTTTTTTTTTTTTTTGAGACAGTTTCACTCTGTTGCCCAGGCTGGAGTGCAGTGGCGCGAGCTCGGCTCACTGCAACCTCCACCTCCTGGGTTCAAGCGATTCTCCTGTCTCAGCCTCCTGAGTAGCTGGGATTACAGGTGTGCACAACCACGCTCGGCTAATTTTTGTATTTTTTTGTAGAGATGGGGTTTTGCCATATTGGCCAGGCTGGTCTTGAACTCCTGACCTCAGGTGATCCGCCTGCCTCAGTCTCCCAAAGTGCTGGCATTACAGGCATGATCCACTGTGCCCAGCCTACTCTTTTTTAGTTCTATTATAAATGCAATTATTTTATTACTTTCATTTTTCAGACTGTTCATTGCAAGTATATAGGAATACAGTTGATTTTTGTCTGTCTTTTATCATGGGACTTTGTTGAACTGTTGATTTATTAGCTTTAATAGTTTTTTTGTGATTTCTAAAGGATTTTCTGCATAGAAGGTCACTTGCAAAGAGAGTTTTCCTTCTTCCTTTTCAATCTGGATGCCTTTTACTTATTTTTCTTGCCTAGTTACACTGGCTAGGACCTCCAGTACAATCTTAAATAGAAGCAGTGAGAGTGGACATCCTTGTCTTGTTCCTGATATTGGGGAGAAAGTTTTTAGTATTTTACCATTAAGTATGATGCTAGCTGTGGATTTTTTGTAGATGCCCTTTATCAAGTTAAGGAGGTACCCTTCTCTTTTTAGTTTGTTGAGTGTTTTTATTATGAAAGGATGTTGGGTTTTATCAGGTGCTTATTCTGCATCTGTTGAGATAATCATGCTATTTTTTCCTTTCTTCTATTAGTATGTTGTATTACAATGGTTGATTTTTATATACTGAACTAACCTTTCATTTCCTGTAATAAATTCCAATTGGTGATGAAGTATAATCCTTTTGATACATTGTTGAATTTGTTTGCTAGTATTTTATTGAGGAATTTAGTGAATAGATTTTAAAGGAATGGATATTGGTCTGTAGTTTTGTTTTGATGGCTTTTCTGGTTTTGGTATCAGAGTAATACTGGCCTCACAGAATGAATTGGGAAGTATTCCCTTCTCTTGTATTTTCTGAAAGCATTTGACAAGGCTTGGCATTAACTCTTCTTTTATTCTTTAAATGCTTGGTAGAATTCACCAGTGGAGCTATCTGATCTTGGACTTTTTGTTTTTGGTGGGAATACTTGATTACTGATTCAGTCACTTTATTTGTATAGTTCTATTCAGACTTTCTATTTCTCCTTGAGTCAGTTTTGGCAACTTTTGTCTTTCTAGAAATTTGTGTGTTTCATCTAGGTTATCTAATTTGTTGGCATACAATTGTTCATAGTATTCTCATATATTTTTTCAAATTTCTGTGATGTCAGTAGTAATGCCTCCTCTGCTATTCCTGATTATATTAATTCAAGTGTTTTCTCTTTATTTCTGGGTCAGCCTAGCTAAAGTTTTGTTAATTTTGTTGATCTTTCCAAAATATCAGCTTCAGTTTTATTGATTTTCTTATTTTTATCCTCTATTTCATTTTTTCCTTTGTAATATTTTTATTTCCTTCTTTCTGTTTGCTTTGGATTTAATTTGCTCTTTTTTTCTAGTTTCTTAAGGTAGAAGCTTGGGTAATTGATTTGAGATCATTCTTATTTTTCAATGTAAGCATTAATAGCTATAAATTTTCCCATAAGCAATGCTTTAGCTCCATTCCATCAGTTTTGTATGTTGTGTTTTTTGTTTTCATTCATCTCAAAATATTGTCTAATTTTCCTTGTGATTTCTTCCTTGACCCATTTTTTTAGGAGTTTGTCTTTTAATTTGCACATGTTTGTGAATATCCCAAATTTCCTTCTGTAATTGACTTCTAATTTTATTCCATAGTGGTCAAAAAACATACTTTGTATGCTTTCAACCTTCTTAAATATATTGAGACACAATTTATGGCTTAGCACATGGTCTAATTTGAAAAATATTCCATGAGCACTTGAGAATAATGTGTTTTGCTGTTGTGGGGTGGAGTGTTCTAAAGATGTCTGTTAAGTCTAATTGGTTTATATTGTTGGTCAAGTCTTCTATTGCCTTGTTGATCTACTGTCTGTGGGCTGCATGCAGCCAAGGAAGGCTTTGAATGCAACCCAACACAAATTCGTAAACTTCTTAAAATATTATGAGAATTGCAAAACATTTTGCAATTTTTTTTAGCTCATCAGCTATTGTTAGTGTTAGTGTATTTTATGTGTGGCCCAAGACAACTCTTCTTTTTCCAATGTGGCCCAGGGAAGCCAAAAGATTGGATACCCCTGGTCTAATTGTTCTATCCACTAGATAAAGTTAGGTATAGAAGTCTTTTATCATTATTGCTGAATTGTCTATTTCTTCCTGCAGTTCTTTCAGTTTTTGCTTCATATATATCAGGAGTCTGTTTTTAGATGTGTATATGTTTATAATTGTTATATCTTCCTGAATTATTGACAATTTTGTCATTATAAAATGCTCTTCTTTGTCTCTAGTAACAATTCTTGTCTTAAAGTCTATTTTGTCTGGTATTAGTATATTTTCTCCAACTCTCTTTTGGTTACTGCATTAGTCCATTCTCACACTGCTATGAAAGAATACCCAAGACAGGGTAATTTATAAGGAAAAGAGGTTTAATTTACTCACAGTTCCACATGCCTGGGGAGGTCTCAGGAAACTTTCAATCATGGTGGAAGGCAACTCTTCACAGGGTGGCAGGAGAGAGAAGTGCTGAGCAAAGGGGGAAAATTCCCTTATAAAACCATCAGATCTCGTGAGAACTCACTCACTATCACAAGAACAGCATGGGGGTAACCGCCTCCATGATTCAATTACCTCCCACTAGTTCCCTCCCACAACATGTGGGGATTATGGGAACTACAATTCAAGATGAGATTTGGGTGGAGACACAGTCAAACCATATCAGTTACTGTTTGTAAGATATGTCTTTTTTCCATCTTTTTACTTTCAAATTAATTGTGTCTTTGAATCTAAGTCATGTCCCTTATACATAGCACATAATTGGATCCTTTTTAATTCATTCTTTCAATCTCTGCTTTTTTATTGTAGTGCTTAATCTATTTAAATTTAATATAACTAACAAAAGGTAGGATTTGTGTCTGGCATTTTTCAATTTGTTCTCTATGTGGCATGTCTTTTTTGTTTATCAGTTCCTTCATTACTGCCTTATTTTGTATTAAATGGACAGTTTCTAACCTACCATTTTAATTACTTTGTTGTTTCTTTTGCCATTTTCTTGATTGCTTCCCTGGGGATTGCAATTAACATATTAAGTTAGAAAAACTAGTTGAAATGAATACTAACTTAATTTCAATATTGTACAAGAATGTTGTTCCAATATAGCTCCATTCCATCCCTATTCCTATGTATTGTTATTGTCATACAAAACCCATCTTTATACATTGTATGTGTATCAACACATATTTGTCATGATTCCTTTATGCAGTTGTCTTTGTTTTTATTTTTATTTATTATTATTATTATCTTTGAGACAGGGTCTTGCTCTGTCACCCAGGCTGGAGTGCAGTGGCATGATCTCGGCTCACTGCAACCTCCACCCCTCAGGTTCAAGCGATCCTCCTGCCTCAGCCTCCCTAGTAGCTGGGACTACAGGTATGTGCCACCACACCCAGATAATTTCTGTATTTTTAGTAAAGATAGGGTTTCACCATGTTGGCCAGGCTGGTCTCGAACTCCTGACTTTAGGTGATCTGCCCGCCTTGGCCTCCCAAAGTGCTGGGATTACAGGCATGAGCCACTGTGCCTGGCCACAGTTGTCTCTTAAATCAAAAAAGATAAAAAGGAATGTGTTATGAGGCCTAAAATTAATATTATGTGCTGCCTTGACATGGTAAAATTGGCCTAACTGCAAATTCTCCTTCCCACTCTGTTTCCACAGATAAGGTCTTCTAGCCAAGCAATCCTCCTTATCATGCAGACCAGGCACAGTTCATGCTTATCCCTGAATATTAACAAAGATTTTCTCATTGACAAAACTCTACTCAGTCTCAGGCTCCTCTGAACTCTTTTTCAACCAGGCCTAACTTTTAGACTTCCATGTGTATCTCTGCGTTGTCCAATTTTAACAAGAATCCATGAAGTCAGTTTAACCAGAACCTCTCACCCTTGATATCTGATCCCTCCATATCTAATCAGGCTCTTCATCTTCATCCTCCATCATCACCCTGGCCTGCCTTCAGGAAGCATCCTGCTAGGTTGGTTTAATCAGAATTCTCCCTGGCCTGGTGCAGTGGCTCACGCCTGTAATCTCAGCACTTTAGGAGGCTGAGGTGGGAAGATCGCTTGAGCCCAGGAGTTTGAGACCAGCCTGGGCAACATAGCAAGACCTTGCCTCTATTTAAAAAAAAAAAAAAAAAAAAGAATTCTCGTTTACCCCTGCTGCTTCCTCTTGGTAATTTGCCATCCACTGACCCCTACCCTGCCCCCTGGCTATAAATTCTCATTTTCTTATGCTGTATTGGGAGTTAAGCCCAATCTCTCTCACACACCATAAGATCACATTACAGTGGTCCCTACACCTATCACAATGCTCCTGAATAAAATCTTCTTTACCATCTTCAACCAGTGTAATTTAATAATTTTTTTCTTTAAGAGTAGTGGGCTTTAGTTCCCTGCCAGCCCATAGAATTGTTTAAACAAGCCAATCACATCCTCCCTCAGGAAGCAAAGGCTACCCACCCTCTTGCTACTATAGAGCCTGCCTCCCACAACACCTGGTTGTTCACTGTTCCAGATTGCAAACCTCTTGTGGCCCTGTGTGTTATGTGGTATCCTTCTCCCCCAGGCTATAAGTATATGTGACTAATAAATTGCTGTCAATCTCATCTGTCCAGTGTTGGGTGTTGTGTTTTCAGCTATACTCATAACCTTACGGTGGAATCCCTCCCTCACCAATGGGGTGGAGGGGAAGTGATCAAAACAATTGGTGTCATGAATGGGATGTACCAACAGTAACCAAGGACACCTGGTCAGCTTTAATTAACTGCTCACGGCTAGTTAACTAGTTTCATGATATGGCAAATACTGCCTGGAACAGAATTGCTGATTACTAGTGGACTTGTGCTTTGGCTTGCATGGAACTGTGTTTTCTTTGCCAGATGTCACCATCTCTTCCCAGTCGAAATGCTATAATCCTCAAGACAAGAACTTCTGTTTATTGACTATACTGTGGCATGATGTGCCACTGGGTTTGGCCTGTGTTGGGCAGATAATCTCTGAGGCTTCTGCCTGTGGAAGTGACAACACAGCATCCTAATCAGCTGACACCTGAGTCCCACCTTACCAAAGGCAGAGCTGGAGCTCTCTGATCACTGTGTATAGCCTAGTTACCATCACTGGCTGCTTGGGACAGCCATGAAACCGTTCGTGATTGTGTACTCCCAAGATGGCCTTTGTAGAGTATATGGAAAAGAAGAAGACCACCACCCTGCGGAGAATTAAGCATGGCATTTTGGTTGCATAATAGTCATTGTTGTTCAGGCAAGAGTTGCTTCTCTCCTGTGATACTGCTTCCATTGCTGCTGTTGTATGTGCTCTCCTGACCTCCAAAGGTATTGAGGTGCACATCCATGGTGGCCCATGGCCACACACTGATTATTTAAAAATGAGAAGGAGCATTTTGTACTCAATTGCTCTCCCAATGCATAACCCCTAGCCAATGTACCTGGGATTTGTTTAGCACTGTTGCTTACCAGCATGCCAAAGGGCTAATCTTGTGACAGCAGGACTTGATAGATTCCATCCAGGCCACAGACAAAATTATCTTACTGGATGTGGAACTCAACCCTGGAAAGACTGACTGGCATTCTCTTGAAGAGGAGGCCACCACCTATGAGTCGGGCCCCAGGAACCCAAACCTGTTCCCATAACCATCAAGAAGGGCTGCATCATGGTGATTGTGCAGACAGAAACTGAAAGCAACAACTTTATGTGACTATAAATCTAAATTATTACAAAGGAATCTTGTGTTTGTTTGTTTGTTTGTTTCTTTTAGAGACAAGGTCTCCCACTGTCATCCAGGCTGGAGTATAGTGGTGCAGTCATAGCTCGCTGTAACCTTATACTCCCAGGCTCGAGCAACCCTCCCGTCTTAGCCTCCTGAGTGGCTAGGACTACAGGCACACTCCACCACACCTGGTTTTTTTTTTTTTTTTTAAGAGATGGGGGTCATTTTGTGTTATCCAGGCTGGTCTCGATCTCCTGGCCTCAAGTGATCCTCCTCTTGCAGCCTCCCCAAGCACTGGGATTACAGGCATCAGCCACTGCTCCTGGCCTAGTATGAGGGGATTTTTACAGCAGAAATAGTGTGGACAAAAAGGAAGCCTGTGTGGGAGAAAGGGCGGGTCTGTAGCAGAATTGTGGGCACAGTGCTCTTCTGCTACGCCACTCTCCTGCTTATGCCTCCATTGCAATAAAGAGCTCAAATTTCAAGTTTGCAGGAAAAAAATTAAATTGAAACAGAGGTCCACAATTTGACATAATTAGATATTATTGACAAAATTATTTTCACAACAAAAAGAAAAAAGGCTCTGATTGGCTTTTGTGCCTCTACAAAATAGGTTCTGAATTAACATCAACATTTGCTGAAAGAACAAGAAAAAAGGAACAAAAAAGAAAAAAGAAAAGAACAATAAAAAATCATTTGCCGAAATGCACTAATTGGCAGGCTTTCGTGGACTTAATCAATACTGAGGCTCAAATTACAGTCATACATGGGGACCCATTATATTTAAACAAGATACCCCCTAAAATCTTAAGGGAGTTGCCAAATATAAAATAGAGGACAAATAAATATGCCTCACCTTAACCATCAGAATTAATATTTTGTCTAAATTCCTTATGGTCGTAGTACCCATTATCCTAAAGTATCCTGTGGTGGGCGAGGTTACTCTGACCCACGAAAAATAAAGTTAAATTAAGTCTTTCACACTTAAAAACTGGCTAAACTAAATGAGATGCCATGGATCCCCCCAGTTAAAATAATTACTATGGCCCAATGTAACTTAAAACAGAACTTCAAGGGTTAAAACTTATTATTTAAGACCTAATTAGTGAAGGAGTGATTACTCCCACTGCTCCTCTATTTAACATCTCAATTGTCCTGTTCTTAAACCTGAAAAGAATGAATGGGGCCTCACACTGGGTAGCTACAACCTCAATGCTATGGTCTCATCCACTGAGGCCCCCATACCCAATACTCAATATTATTGGAATTACTGACTCATCCAATGAGCAATTGGTAAATATTGTCCTATTTTAGATTTGGATATGTTCTGTTCAATGTCTTTTTCATAGCCTCTCAATTGCATTTGTCTCCACCACCTAAAGGACACAATACACGTTTGCCAGGCCTTGCCTGGCACATAATCTTTGCAGGCAAGATCCCAACTGCACTCACCTTTCTGTAGGGGCACACGTATGACCAGGTATGACATTACATTGATGACATCCTCCTCCAAGGAGATTCATCTGACACATTTATTAAGGACTTACAAATACAAAGGAGCTCACAAAAAGGGGGAAGAGCATTGCTCCACACATAGTGTAAAGCCCC
The DNA here is from genome assembly GCF_028858775.2 of Pan troglodytes. NCBI lineage: Eukaryota > Metazoa > Chordata > Mammalia > Primates > Hominidae > Pan > Pan troglodytes. The sequence continues at coordinate 117,944,702 of NC_072421.2, forward strand.
GCCACCTCTATTAAATTCCGGAACATTATTTGGTAAACTGAAAGCTACTGTATCCCTGACATTGTTAAGAAAAAACTATCGATCCTTTTAGCACTCAGTGTTAGTATGTCCATCTTTTAGTACTTTTGGGGTTCTGGAAGCAACATATTCCTCAGTTTCAAATTTAATTAATTTCACTGATGTTGTTATTTGCAAATCAGCCCACCTTGAATGGATCCTTCTCCAACAAAAAGCCTAGAATCTGTCCAAATTCAAATCAACAGGCACTCCTGTTAGTGTCCTCAGAGACTCATTCACCATAGAAGCTTTAGCAACCTCCTCTCATGCCTTCTCGGGTCTCTGGACCCACCTGTGACGAACATAAGCAGTCCATAGGCTTCTGGTGCAAGAAACTGCACTGCCCTTCTCAGACCTGCACTATATACCATTAGGGCAGCAATTGCTGGCCACATACTGGGCTATCCTGAAAATCTAGGCTCTTGCAGCCCCTGTACCTGTAATCTTCTATACCCAGCTGCTCATTATGTCTTGTGTTATGGAAGCAGAACCTCACAAGCACAGCACAGCTACTGAGGCCTCTTTGCTACAGAACAGAGCCAAACCTGGTCACTCTAGTAAATCTTACAGGAGGGACTGGCCTCCCTTATTCTCAGTCTTGTTGGATGCCATAATACTGGAGGAAGTCAGCCCTCCCCCAGGCCCTTGGCTACCTGAAGAACCTCCTTAGGATCAACTGAGTGATCAGCAATAGAAATTCATACACTTTATGGATGATATCTTGCCATCATACATGATGGAGTTCAGCAGAATGTTCCTGCTTTTCCATCCCTTAACCAGAATGTCCCTGAAAAGAATGGGACCCAAGAGTCAGCACAATTAGCCACACTTCAGGCAGTCATCTTAACATTGAATGCCCTGGCCAAAAAATAGTTCCATCTGGACATTTTTGCAAACTCTTGGTCCACTGCCTAAAAGTTGCCTCCTTTGGGGTAAAGAACTCTGGGAATCTCTTGCCTCATAGATACCCAATCTGTAAATCAAGGTCACACACAGCTCTACATATACTAAGGCCACAATACATGGCCTTACCAGGATACTTCTTATCCCCTTTGGAGTTCCAGACATTTCTGATATTGGCAAAGGCCCTCATTTCGCTTCTCAGAATACACAATGCTGAGCTATTGAAGAAAGCATTCAATGGAACTTCTACCACCCCTATAGGTCTCAGGCAGCTGGTTTAATTGGAAGCATAATGGGTTCTTCAGATAACTCTAATTTAATTTGCAAAGTGACAAATGGACACCCCACTGGGTGTCACTGTTGCCACGGACATTGATTAGTCTAAATTCATGCCCCCTGGGGACATGCCTTCCCTGTACCAATGTCACACAGGTCCCTCAAATGCCTTTATTGGCCATAAATGGGGATACCTCTAATGTTAATGTATTTTTGATGACCACCTCACCATGTACCCATCTTTCTTCTGGTCAAGTGCCTACTTTGCTTCCTAGGAATGTTCTGCTTCTATTCCCCCCAAAGTTGCAGTGATCAACAAGTTTAAACTGATGTCAAAATATCAAGGGGTCAGTTGTGATATAAATCCTAAAATTAATAGTAAGTGCTGCCTTGACATCTAGAAAAATCAGGAAGGTCTCAAATAGCCTAACCACAAGTTCCCTTCCCCATTCTGCTCCTACTGATAAGGTCCCCTAGCCAAAAAGCTCTCCTTATCACAGGGATCAGACGCAGTTGTTATTTATCACTGAGTAGCAGGCCTCAGTCCCTGCCAGCCCATGTCATTATTCAAATGAGCCAATCACATTCTTCTGTGGGAACCAAGGATCACCTCATCCTCTTGATATTACAAAGTCTGCCTCCCACAGACCCTGCTTGTTCACTCTGGTCCCAAACGCAAGCGCCTTGTGGTCTTGCACGGCATGTGACTTCCTCCCCTGGGTCGTGGGTATATGTGACTAAAAAACTGCTGTTGATCTCATTTGTTCAGTGTCAGGTGTCTTCAGCCATCTCCATAACCCTAGGTTGGAGATCCATCCTTCACCAATGGGGTAAAGAAGTGATTATCAAAACAAAGAGTAACAAAGAAAAAATACACTGATATTGTCTTTTATATTTACTATGTAGTTAAATTTACTGGTTTATTTGCTTTTTCATGTAGATTCGAGTTGCTATCGCCTGCTTTTTCACTGTGGCCAGAAAACCCCCACTTTAGGATTTCTTGTAGGCACGTCTGCCAGCAACACTCTCAGTTTTTGTTTATCTGAGAATGTCTTAATTTCTTTTTCATTTTTAAAGAGTTGATTTGCTGGCTGTAGAATTCTTAGTTGACAATACTTTTATTTCAGCACTTTTAGTATGTCATCTTACTGCCTTCTGGTGTCCATGGTTTCTGATGAGAAATTAGCTGTTAATCTTGTTAAGTAACCCTTCTATCTAATGAGTCACTTCTCTCTTGCTGCTTTCAAGATTGTCATTTGACAGTTTGATTATAATGTGTCTATATGTGGACTTTTTTTTTTTTTTTGGACAGAGTCTTGCTCTGTCACCCAGGCTGGAGTGCAAAGGTGTGATCTCAGCTCATTGCAAGCTCTGCCTCCTGGGTTCACACCCTTCTCCTGCCTCAGCCTCCCGAGTAGCTGGAACTACAGGTGCCCGCCACCACACCCGGCTAATTTTTTGTATTTTTTAGTAGAGATGGTGTTTCACCATGTTAGCCAGGATGATCTTGATCTCCTGATCTCATGATCCGCCCACCTTGGCCTCCCAAAGTGCTGGGATTACAGGCATGAGTCACCGTGCCTGGCTAGATGTGGATCTTTTTAAGTTTATACTACTTGGAGTTCTTTTTGTTTTTTGAATGTGTAGATTCTTGTTTTTAGTGAAATTCAGAAAGCTTTCTGTCATTATTTCTTCAAATATACTTTTTCTGCTATTCTCTCTCTCCTCTCTTTCTGGGTCTCCTATCATGTCTATGTTGGTATGCTTGGTCATGTTCAACAGCTCTATGAGTCTCTATGCATTTTTCTTTATTTTTTCTTTTTGCCCTTCAGATTCAATACTCTCAATTAACGTATCTTTAAATTCACTAATTCTTTCTTTGATTGGCTCAATTCTGCTGTCACATTCCTCTAGTGACTTTTTCATTTGTGTTTTTGTACTTTTTGACTCCACACTTTCCTTTTCATTATTTTTATAATTTCTATTTCTTCATTGATAATCCCTATTTGTTGAGACATCATTATTATACTTTCCTTTAGTTCTGTAGATTTGGATTCCTTTATTTGAGCATATTTAAATCATCTCACATAAAGTTTTTTGTGTAGTAATTGTGATGTCTGGGCTTTCTCAGGGACAATTCTTATCGACTGCCTTTTCCTACTGCCACCTTCCCCTGACACACCCACACCATTATGGTCCATACTTTCTTATTTTTCTTTGTATTTCTCAATTTTTTTTGAAAACTGAATATTTTAAATAATGCAATGTGGCAATTCTGGAAATAAGATTCTCTCTTAATTCCAGGGCATGTTTTTGTTGCCATTTGTTTTTATTACTGTTGCTGTTTAATAATTTTACTGAAGTGATCTGTAAAGTTTATATTTTTGTCATGTGTGATCACTGATGTCTCTGCTTGATTAGCTTGGTGGTCAGCTAATGATGAGACAGATATCTCCTGAAGTGCCTAAAACCAATAAGGCTTCCATTCTTTATTAAGGGCTCTGTGTTTATTTGGAGGCATTTGGCACTTGGCCAGTTGATTTGAAACTTTGTCGTGGCTTTCATCTCCTCCTCATGTAGGGCCTCAAAGTCAGTCAGGAATGACAGCTTTGGACATTCTCAGGTCTTTTCTGAACATGTTCACAGCCCTGGGAATGGGAAATCCTATGCATGTGTATTCCCTCCTAGGTTCTTGAGAATTTGTCAGAGCTTGTCAAAGCCCCTGTGGAGTTTTAATTTCCCCATTTTTTATTTTAAGCTTTTTGGTCAGTCTACATTGTTTGCCCTAACTGTTATCCACTTCAACAGCAGGCAGCCATGATGTTAAACAATTGCCACTTATTGTTTTCAACAAATATCTTCAATGAAAGGCTTTTCACACTGAACAAGCTCTGAGTCAGGTAAAATAAAGACAAACTTTGTGAGTAGAGTCTTCCAGGGAACTATCATATGGGTCAAGTAATGACAATTACATTGAGTATAGAGCTTTGAAGGAGCTCTAACTCCATTCTTCCTCCTCTAGTGACTTACAAGCTCCTGATTTTCCACATTATTGTGTGATATGTTTTCAAGGCTACTGCAGAGCTGGAGAGAAGGGGATGGGCATAGAACAAGTTAAAACATTGTAGAGCTTGTTGTTTTTGCATAATTTAGTTGTTTTTCTTCAACAAACACTTCCTGCTTCCTACAAAACTTTGGTTAATTTCCAGAGTCTAAAAAGTTGATTCTGGGCCAGGTGCAGTGGCTCACACCTGTAATCCCAGCACTTTGGGAGGCTGAGGTGGGCAGATCACCTGAGGTCAGGAGTTTGAGATCAGCCTGGCCAACATGGTGAAACCCCATCTCTACGAAAAATACAAAAATTAGCTGGGTGTGGTGGTGGGTGCCTATAATCCCAGCTACTCGGGAGGCTGAAGCAGGAGAATGGCTTGAACCTGGGTGGCAGAGGTTGCTGTGAGCCATGATTGTGCCACTGCACTCCAGCCTGGTGACAGAGTGAGACTCCATCTAAAAAAATTAAAAATAAAAATAAAAATCAAAGTTGATTCTGGCCATTTTTGCCACCATTCTCATAGTTTCTTTGGAAAAATTTTTCTTCCTTACTACACTATTGCTTTTGACATCACTCTAATTCAATTTTGAACTTTTGGCATTTGAGATATCTGTAAGATATCCAAGTAGAGATACTAGCTGTGTTTAAAAATCTAAAGCTTGGCAGTGGGCATTCCGTTACAGAGATAAAAATGTGGAAGATGTCAGAATAGTTTAAAACATTGGAATGGATTAGGGATATTGTAGACACTTTTGATGAAGCAAAACAGTGAGAGAATTCGCTTTACCAAATATCAGACATATTATAAAGCTATAGTAAATGAGACAATATAATATTGGCAGAGGTAAACAAACAGACAAATAGTACAGAAAAGAGAGCCCTGAAGCAGATTAATATATATGGAGACTTCTTTTATGACAGAGGTAGCAATGCAGAAAAATAGAATAAGGTGTGTAGTTTTAAGACCTCCTGTAAACAGATGCTAAATGGAGTTAGAAATACAAGAAGTTTATTGGGAGTGTGTGAGTATCATCTCTAAAAGATAAACAAGAAGGAAGCAGAATTGGGTAGTAAGAGTATATATGAACCTTACTTCAATTAATACCCTCAAATCAGTTACAAGTAGTTATAAATCTAAATCCGAAAGGCAAAATTATGCTTTTAAAATATAAGTGATTATATTCACAACCATGGGCTAGTGAAGAACCTTTTCAGCAGTACACAAAACCATTAACCATAAAGGAAAGAATTCATAACTGACCACATTAAAATTAAATAGTCCAGTTCATCAAAAGACACCATTAAGAGAATTAAAAAGTGAGCTATAAGGTAACATCTATATCTGTCTATTGTCATCATGCCTTTTCTTCTTTAATCATGATTTCCAATAGATAGATAGATAGATAGAGCTATAAGTATGTCTCAAATAAAGTTCTAGGACCTGGAACATATACAGAATTGCTGGAAAATGATACAAAATTTAAAAATGGGTGAAAACCATAAACAGTTACTTTACAAAAGTGAAAAATCCAAATGGCCAATATACAAATGAAAATGTTCTCCATTGTGTCTAATGAGAAGTCAGCTATCTCATTCAGGTTCCCTTGTAGGTGATGAATCATTTTTCACTTGCCAATTTCCAGATGTTCTCCTCGTCTTTGACTTTCAGCAGTTTTACTATGATGTATCTGTTTTTGTATATCTTTTTTTATTCTGCTTAGAAATTATTGAGCTTCCTAGATGTGTAGGTGTTTTGCAATAAATTTGTGAAATTTTCAGCCATCATTTCTTCAAATAATTTTTCTGCTGTTTTCTCTCTCTTATGCTCTTCTGGTACTCCCATTGCATATATACCAGTGTCCTTAATGGTGTCCTAAATTTCCCTGAGGGTCATTTCATTTTTTTATTGATCTTTTTTTCTTGTTCTTTGGATTGGATAAACTCTGTTGGTCTATCTTCAAGTTGACCAATTCTTTCTTTTGCCAGTTCAAATCTACTGCTGAGTCTCTCTAGAGACATTTTTAATTCAGTTATTTTGCTTTTCAACTCCAGAAGTTAGATTTGGCTCTTTTTCATAATTTATATCCCTTTATTGATATTTTGTATTTGATGTGATACTGTCATCATGCCTTTTCTTCTTTAATCATGATTTCCTTTCATTCTTTGAATATGTTCATAATGGCTATTTAGAAGTATTTGTTAAATCTATCATGTGGTCACTGTCTGTCTTAGTTGGCTCAGCTGCTATAACAAATACCGTAGACTGGGTAGCCTAAACAACAGAAGTGTATTTTCTCGCACGTATAGAAGCTGGAATTAAAAAATTAAGGTGCAAGCATAGTTGGGTTCTGGTCAGAGCCCTCTCTCTGGCTTGCAGATGGCTGCCTTCTTGCTGTATCATCACTGGGGGGAGAGAGCATGTGTGCAAGCTTCAGTCTCTTCTTCTTATAATGACACTAATCCCATCATGGGAGCCCTAACCTCATGCCCTCATCTAAACCCAGTTACCTCCCAAAGACCTTGCTATGTTTTGAGTGTGTCCCCCCAGTTTTCTTTTCTTTTTATTTTTTATGTTTTTAATGATGGGGTCTTGCTATGTTGCCCAGGTTGGTCTCAAACTCCTGGGTCAAAGCAATCCTCCTGCCTTGGCCTCCCGACTTGCTGGGATTACAGACATGAACCACTATGCCTGGCAAGTCCCCCACATTTTATGTGTTGGAAACTTAATCCCCAAATTGATACGTTGATGTCATTTGGCTGTGGGACATTTAGGAGGTAATTAGGATTAGACAAGGTCACAAGGGTGGGACCCCCATGATGGAATTGGTGGCTTTATAAGAAGAGACTTGAGCTGCTCTTGCTCTCTCACTATGTGATATCTTTTACTGTGTTATGATGCAGCAAGAGGGTCCTCATCAGATGGCAGCTACTAAATATTGGACTTCCCAGCCTCTAGGACCATAAGTTAAATAAACTTTTATTCTTTATAAATTTCTCAGTCTGTAGTATTCAGTTACAGCAACAGAAAATGGACTAAGACAGCTCCACTTTCAAATACCATCACAGTGGGGTTAGGGCTTCAACATATGAATTTTGGATGGACACAAACATTCAGTCCATAACACTGTCACAAACAGTTTCTGTTGCCTGCCTTTCTCCCCTCATGTATAAATTATACTTTCCTGTTTCTTTGCATGTCTCATAATGTTTGTTGGAAACGGAATATTTTAGATAATATATTATAGCAACTCTGGGTACTGATCCCTGCTTAAAGTCTTGTTATTCGTATTTGCTTGTTTTCATTTTGTTTTGTTTTGTTGTTTAATGGCTGTCTGGATTATTTCAGTGAAGTCTATTTCCTATTTACCATCACAATGTGAAGGCTGTGATATTGCTTCTTAGTGATGCAGCCTTGGGTATTCCCACCTTACCCGGTGATAACAATGGTTTTCACAGGGCTCTCTTAGTCTCTTTATCCCTAACCAAACCTAGCTGTTAAACTCCACGAATTTTCAACTGATTGCCCTATTGTTTTCAACAATGCTCTGGGAGCATAAATTGCTCAACAGACTAATCCAATTAAATTCAGACTCCCTTGTACTCAGGGGGAAAAAGGTGGGAAGGGGGTGAAGGATAAAAGACTACAAATTGGGTTCAGCGTATACTGCTAGGGTGATGGGTGCACCAAAATCTCACAAATCACCACTATCATGTAACCAAATACCACCTGTCCCCCAAAAACCTATGGAAATAAAAAATTAAACAAACAAACAAACATTCAGACTCCCTTGAAAGGACATTTCCTGAGGCAAGTATTTGAGATTTGTTCTGACCCTTGAAAGTCTTCTTCTAGCTGTCTCTTTCCCAGGTTCTCTCCAGCAAACTAGCCAGCTTACAGTTTAGCTTGTAATGAATGAATCTCCCATTCTCCTGCCTTTCACCACACTCTCCACTGTTTCTGAGAACACCTTTCAACTGGAACTTCTCTGCACTCTGTTGCAAATGAAGTCAGTTCATTTGGGAAGACATTCAGAGCTTTCTGTTTATGGCCTGCTTCTCCCACAAGACAAAATTTCTGAGCCATGGCCCTGGAGCTGGGGGTGGGTAAAACAGCACACTTTTTTCTGAGTGACACTCCCACTCTAGGAACTTAATGCTCCGTGAAGTGGGTGGGTCGGGGGGCAGTAGCGTTATGTCTCCTAGGCTTGCCTCTACCAGTATGAAACCACTATCTTACAAGCCAGGGCAAGGATGATCAGGGCCCCAGTATTCTTAGCAGTGCCATGCCCAAGGTAAAGCCTCCATCCCACCAAGTGGAGGATGGTTGGAAGAAGGAAACCCACACTTCTTGACTACATTCACTGGATCTTAGCCTCAGCAACAGGTAGTTGAGGGAAGGATGAAAAACACTCACATCCTGCCCCTCCAGAGAAGATAATCTTCCAGCTTGGAGCTGGGGGAAGACGGAGCCCTGTGTGCTTGGCTGTACCAATCTGGAGTGGAATTTCTTCTCACAGAGCTGGGAAAGAAGGGAGAGGATGAGTCTTGGTTCAAGTACCAAACTCTCAATGTTCTCACCGAGTTTTAGTAGACTTTCTTGATTAGATGTTCCTTCATTCACTGTATGTCTTCATGCTCATTTCCAGAGACTTTTAATGGTTTGGGGATTTTTTTCCTAATTTTTCATTTCATGGGAGAACCAGTCCACAGATCTCACATTCTTATGCCAGAAATGGAACTCCCATACATATATTTTTCCTGAACCATATCAAAACATGTTGCAGACATTAGGAAACTTCATCCCTATGAACTTCTGCATGCATCTCCCAAATTAAGGACATCTTCTAATGTAACCACAATACATTATCATTCTTGAGTAAATTAACACAGTTCTGTAGTATTATTTAATGAATAGTCCATGTTCAAGTTTCTCCAAGAATCTTTTATAATTTTTTAGGTGGGTAGGGTGGGAAGCCAGCAACCAAACAAGATTCACACACTGCATTTTGTTGCTTGTCCTTTTATGTTTTTTTAACTTAAAACAGACCTCCTAACTTTTCTTTTCATGTTATTGAAATTCTAGAGTCCCGACTAGTTTTCTTTTAGAAGTCTACATGGGATATGTTGCTTCTTGAATGCTGTCAGTCTTTTATTTCTTGACTTAGGCAGTGGTTATCCTGTGACGTTATCTTTATAAGTTTTCATTAGGCTGTACGGTAATATTTTATGCATCAAATCTGTATATAATCAGTACTAAAAATAAATGAACTATCAAACCATGAAAAGACATGGAGGAATTTTAAATGTGTATTACTAAGTGAGAGAAGCCAATTTGGATGGCTACGTACTGTATGATTTCAGCTATATAACATTCTGGAAAAAGTAAAACTATAGAGATCATAAAAAGTCCAGTGGTTGCTAGGGGTTAGGAGGGAGGAAGTAATCAATAAAGTGCAGAAGACTTTTAAGGCAGTGAAAATATTCTGTATGCTACTACAATAGTCAATGCACGTCATTAATGTCTTTATGCATTCGTCAAAACCCTTAGAATGTGCAACACCAGGAGTAAACCCTAATGTAAACTACGGGTGATATTTGGGTGATGATGTTTCTTTCTTTTTAACTTTTATTTTAGGTGCAGGGGTACATGTGCAGATTTGTTATATAGGTAAACTCGTGTCATGGGGCTTTGTTGTACAGATTATTTAGTCACCCAGTTACTAAAACTAATACTCAATAGTTACTTTTTCTGCTCCTCTCCCTCCTCCCACTCTCCACCCTCTGACAGGCCCCATTGTCTATTGTTCCCTTCTATGTGTCCATGTGTTCTCATCAATTAGTTCTCTCTTACAAGTGAGAACATGTGGTATTTGTTTTCCTGTGACTGCATTAGTTTGCTAAGGATAATGGCCTCCGGCGCCATACATGTTCCTGCAAAACACATGATCTTGTTCTTTTTTTTGGCTGCATAGTATTCCACGGTGTATATGTACCACGTTTCCTTTACGTAGTTTGACATTGATGGGCATTTAGGTTGGTTCAGTGTCTTTGCTATTGTGAATAGTGCTGCAGTGAACATTCATATGCATGTGTCTTTATGGTAGACTGATTTATATTCCTCTGGGTATATACCCAGTAATTGGATTACTGGGTTGAATGGTGGTTCTGTTTTTAGCTCTTTGAGGAACTCAACACTGCTTTCCACAATGGTTGAACCAATTTACACTCCCACCAATAGTGTGTAAGTGTTCCCTTTTCTCCATAACCTTGCCAGCATGTGATTTTTTGACTTTTTAATAGTAGCTATTCTGATTGGTGTGAGATGGTATCTCACTGTGGTTTTGATTTGCATTTCTCTAATGATCAGTGATATTGAGCTTTTTTTCATATGCTTGTTGGCCACATGTATGTCTCAATTTAGGTTCATCAGTTGTAACAAATGTACCACTCTGGTTGGGAATATTGATAATAAGAAAGCAATGCATACGTGGGGGTAGGGATTATATGGTGTATCTGTGCATCTTTCTCTCACTTTGCTGTGAGTCAAACCTGCTCTAAAAACTCTATTAAAATTGTTGTATGTATATTTCATAATTTTAAAAAGGGAAAAATGTCTGGAAGTAATTATTGTTATAGTGCTCATTTTTTAGTGGGTGCATCAATATGTTAACTTTAGACTTAAGTATATTGAGCACTTCAAAGTCCAAATTCTATGCTTTTCCCATTACACCACTCTTCTTCTCTAGAAACAAGTTAAGAATTATTGACTTCCCAAGGTACCCTAAATTGAGTCCTGGTGAGTGAACAGCCAAATTCAATGCCTGGGTTAATTTTTGCAGTTGTTATAGCCTTTTCTTCTTCCCTACTTGTGAGGTTCTCCTTGCTGCCACATTGAAAGTTTCTTCTGGGAGTGGAGCGAAGATGGCCGAATAGGAACAGCTCCAGTCTACAGCTCCCAGTGTGAGTGACACAGAAGATGGGTGATTTCTCCATTTCCAACTAAGGTACTGCATTCATCTCACTGGGGAGTGTCAGAAAGTGGGTGCAGGACAGTGGGTGCAGTGCACCAAGCATCAGCCAAAGCAGGATGAGGCATCCCCTCACCCGGGAAGCACAACAGGTCAGGGAATTCCCTTTCCTAGTCAAAGAAAGGGTTGACAGATGGCACCTGGAAAATCGGGTCACTCCCACCCTAATACTGCGCTTTTCCAATGGTCTTAGCAAATGGCACACCAGGAGATTATATCTCGCGCCTGGCTCAGAGGGTCCTACTCCCACGGAGCCTCGCTCATTGCTAGCACAGCAGTCTGAGATCAAACTGCAAGGTGGCAGCAAGGCTGGGGGAGGGGCTCCCACCATTGCCAAGGCTTGAGTAGGTAAACAAAGCAGCTCAAGGAGGCCTGCCTGCCTCTGTAGATTCCACCTCTGGGGGCAGGGCATAGCCAAAAAAAGGCAGCAGAATCCTCTGCAGACTTAAGTCTGCAGTCTGACTTAAGTCCCTGTCTGACAGCTTTGAAGAGAGTAGTGGTTCTCCCAGCACGCAGCTGGAGATGTGAGAACAGACAGACTGCCTCCTCAAGTGGGTTCCTGACCCCCGAGTAGCCTAATTAGGAGGCACCCCCCAGTAGAGGCAGACTGACATCTCACAAGGTCAGGTACTCCTCTGAGATACAACTTCCAGAGGAACGATTAGGCAGCAACATTTGCTGCTCAGCAATATCCCCTGTTCTGCAGCGTCTGCTGCTGATACCCAGGCAAACAGGGTCTGGAGTGGATATCCAGCAAACTCCAACAGACTTGCAGCTGAGGGTCCTGACTGTTAGAAGGAAAACCAACAAACAGAAAGGACATCCACACCAAAACCCCATCTGTACGTCACCATCATCAAAGACCAAAGGTAGATAAAACCACGAAGATGGGGAAAAAACAGAGCAGAAAAACTGGAAATTCTAAAAATCAGAGCGCCTCTCCTCCTCCAAAGGAACGCAGCTCCTCACCAGCAACAGAACAAAGCTGGATGGAGAATGACTTTGACAAGTTGAGAGAAGAAGGCTTCAGACGATCAAACTACTCCAAGCTAAAGGAGGAAGTTCGAACCCATGGCAAAGAAGTTAAAAACCTTGAAAAAAAATTAGACGAACGGCTAACTAGAATAACCAATGCAAAGAAGTCCTTCAACGACCTGATGGAGGTGAAAACCAAGGCATGAGAACTACGTGAAGAAGGAACAAGCCTCAGTAGCCGATTCGATCAACTGGAAGAAAGGGTATCAGTGATTAAAGATCAAATGAATGAAATGAAGCGAGAAGAGAAGTTTAGAGAAAAAAATAATAAAAAGAAACCAACAAAGCCTCCAAGAAATATGGGACTATGTGAAAAGACCAAATCTACATCTGATTGGTGTACCTGAAAGTGACGGGGAGAATGGAACCAAGTTGGAAAACACTCTGCAGGATATTATCCAGGAGAACTTCCCCAACCTAGCAAAGCAGGCCAACATTCAAATTCAGGAAATACAGAGAACGCCACAAAGATACTCCTTGAGAAGAACAACTCCAAGACACAAAATTGTCAGATTCACCAAGGTTGAAATGAAGGAAAAAATGTTAAGGGCAGCCAGAGAGAAAGGTCTGGTTACCCACAAAGGGAAGCCCATCAGACTAACAGCTGATCTGTTGGCAGAAACTCTACAAGCCAGAAGAGAGTGGGGGCTAATATTCAACATTCTTAAAGAAAAGAATTTTCAACCCAGAATTTCATATCCAGCCAAACTAAGCTTCATAAGTGAAGGAGAAATAAAATCCTTTACAGACAAGCAAATGCTGAGAGATTTTGTCACCACCAGGCCTGCCCTAAAAGAGCTCCTGAAGGTAGCACTAAACATGGAAAGGAACAACCGGTACCAGCCACTGCAAAAACATGCCAAATTGTAAAGACCATGGATGCTAGGAAGAAACTGCATCAACTAACGAGCAAAATAACCAGCTAACATCATAATGACAGGATCAAATTCACATATAACAATATTAACCTTAAATGTAAATGGGCTAAATGCTCCAATTAAAAGACACAGACTGGCAAATCGGATAAAGAGTCAAGTAACCCATCAGTGTGCTGTATTCAGGAAACCCATCTCACGTGCGGAGACACACATAGGCTCAAAATAAAGGGATGGAGGAAGATCTACCAAGCAAATGGAAAACAAAAAAAGAAAAGCAGGGGTTGCAATCCTAGTCTCTGATAAAACAGACTTTAAACCAACAAAGATCAAAAGAGACAAAGAAGGCCATTACATAATGGTAAAGGGATCAATTCAACAAGAAGAGCTAACTATCCTAAATATATATGCACCCAATACAGGAGCACCCAGATTCATAAAGCAAGTCTTCAGAGACCTGCAAAGAGACTTAGACTCCCACACAATAATAATGGGAGACTTTAACACCCCACTGTCAACATTAGACAGATCAACGAGACAGAAAGTTAACAGGGATATCCAGGAATTGAACTCAGCTCTGCACCAGGTGGACCTAATAGACATCTACAGAACTCTCCACCCCAAACCAACAGAATATACATTCTTCTCAGCACCACACCACACTTATTCCAAAATTGACCACATAGTTGGAAGTAAAGCACTCCTCAGCAAATGTAAAAGAACAGAAATTATAACAAACTGTCTCTCAGACCACAGTGCAATCAAACTAGAACTCAGGATTAAGAAACTCACTCAAAACCACACAAATACGTGGAAACTGAACGACCTGCTCCTGAATGACTACTGGGTACATAATGAAATGAAGGCAGAAATAAAGATGTTCTTTGAAACCAATGAGAACAAAGACACAACATACCAGAATCTCTGGGACACATTCAAAGCAGTGTGTAAAGGGAAATTTATAGCACTAAATGCCCACAAGAGAAAGCAGGAAAGATCTAAAATCGACACCCTAACAGCACAATTAAAAGAACTAGAGAAGCAAGAGCAAACACATTCAAAAGCTAGCAGAAGGCAAGAAATAACTAAGATCAGAGCAGAACTGAAGGAGATAGAGACACAAAAAACCCTTCAAAAAATCAATGAATCCAGGAGCTGGTTTTTTGAAAAGATCAACAAAATTGATAGACCGCTAGCAAGACTAATAAAGAAGAAAAGAGAGAAGAATCAAATAGACGCAATAAAATATGATAAAGGGGATATCACCACCGATCCCTCAGAAATACAAACTACCATCAGAGAATACTATAAACACCTCTACGCAAATGAACTAGAAAATCTAGAAGAAATGGATAAATTCCTTGACACATACACCCTCCCAAGACTAAACCAGGAATAAGTTAACTCTCTGCGTAGACCAACAACAGACTCTGAAATTGAGGCAATAATTAGTAACTTACCAACCAAAAAAAGTCCAGAACCAGATGGATTCATGGCCGAAATCTACCAGAGGTACAAGGAGGAGCTGGTACCATTCCTTCTGAAACTATTCCAATCAATAGAAAAAGAGGGAATCCTCCCTAACTCAGTTGATGAGGCCAGCATCATCCTGATACCAAAGCCTGGCAGAGACACAACAAAAATAGAGAATTTTACACCAATATCCCTGATGAACATCTATGCAAAAATCCTCAATAAAATACTGGCAAACCAAATCCAGCAGCACATCAAAAAGCTTATCCACCATGATCAAGTGGGCTTCATCCCTGGGATGCAAGGCTGGTTCAACATGCACAAATCAATAAATGTAATCCAGCATACAAACAGAACCAAAGACAAAAACCATATGATTATCTCAATAGACGCAGAAAAGGCCTTTGACAAAATTCAACAGCCCTTCATGCTAAAAACTCTCAATAAATTAGGTATTGATGGGACGTATCTCAAAATAATAAGAGCTGTCTATGACAAACCCACAGCCAATATCACACTGAATGAGCAAAAACTGGAAGCATTCCCTTTGAAAACTGGCACAAGACAGGGATGCCCTCTCTCACCACTCCTATTCAACATAGTGTTGGAAGTTCTGGCCAGGGCAATCAGGCAGGAGAAGGAAATAAAGGATATTCAATTAGGAAAAGAGGAAGTCAAATTGTCCCTGTTTGCAGATGACATGATTATATATCTAGAAAACCCCATCGTCTCAGCCCAAAATCTCCTTAAACTGATAAGCAACTTCAGCAAAGTCTCAGGATACAAAATCAATGTGCAAAAATCACAGGCACTCTTATACAACAATAACAGACAAACAGAGAGCCAAATCATGAGTGAACTCCCATTCACAATTGCTTCAAAGAGAATAAAATACCTAGGAATCCAACTTACAAGGGATGTGAAGGACCTCTTCAAGGAGAACTACAAATCACTGCTCAACGAAATAAAAGAGGATACAAACAAATGGAAGAACATTCCATGCTCATGGATAGGAAGAATCAATATCGTGAAAATGGCCATACTGCCCAAGGTAATTTATAGATTCAATGCCATCCCCATCAAGCTACCAATGACTTTCTTCACAGAATTGGAAAAAACTACTTTAAAGTTCATATGGAGCCAAAAAAGAGCCCGCATTGCCAAGTCAATCCTAAGCCCAAAGAACAAAGCTGGAGGCATCACGCTACCTGACTTCAAACTATACTACAAGGCTACAGTAACCAAAACAGCATGGTACTGGTACCAAAACAGACATATAGACCAATGGAACAGAACAGAGTCCTCAGAAATAATGCCGTATATCTACAACCATCTGATCTTTGACAAACTTGACAAAAACAAGCAATGGGGAAACAATTCACTATTTAATAAATGGTGCTGGGAAAACTGGCTAGCCATATGTAGAAAGCTGAAACTGGATCCCTTCCTTACGCCTTATACAAAAATTAATTCAAGATGGATTAAAGACTTAAATGTTAGACCTAAAACCTTAAAAACCCTAGAAGAAAACCTAGGCAATACCACTCAGGACATAGGCATGGGCAAGGACTTCATGTCTAAAACACCAAAAGCAATGACAACCAAAGCCAAAATTGACAAATGGGATCTAATTAAACTAAAGAGCTTCTGCACAGCAAAAGAAACTACCATCAGAGTGAACAGGAAACCTACAAAATGGGAGAAAATTTTTGCAATCTTCTCATCTGACAAAGGGCTAATACCCAGAATCTACAATGAACTCAAACAAGTTTACAAGAAAAAAACAAACAACCCCATCAAAAAGTGGGCAAAGGATATGAATGGACACTTCTCAAAAGAAGACATTTATGCAGCCAAAAGACACATGAAAAAATGCTCATCATCACTGGCCATCAGAGAAATGCAAATCAAAACCATAATGAGATACCATCTCACACTAGTTAGAATGGCAATCATTAAAAAGTCAGGAAACAACAGGTGCTGGAGAGGATGTGGAGAAATAAGAACACTTTTACACTGTTGGTGGGACTGTAAACTGGTTCAACCATTGTGGAAGTCAGTGTGGTGATTCCTCAGGGATCTAGAACTAGAAATACCATTTGACCCAGCCATCCCATTACTGGGTATATACCCAAAGGACTATAAATCATGCTGCTATAAAGACACATGCACACGTATGTTTATTGTGGCACTATTCACAATAGCAAAGACTTGGAACCAAACCAAATGTCCAACAATGATAGACTGGATTAAGAAAATCTGGCACATATACACCATGGAATACTATGCAGCCATAAAAAAGGATGAGTTCATGTCCTTTGTAGGGACATGGATAAAGCTGGAAACCATCATTCTCAGCAAACTATTGCAAGGACAAAAAACCAAACACCGCATGTTCTCACTCATAGGTGGGAATTGAACAATGAGAACACATGGACACAGGAAGGGGAACATCACACACCGGGGCCTGCTGTGGGGTGGGGGGAGTGGGGAGGGATAGCATTAGGAGATATACCGAATGTTAAATGACGAGTTAATGGGTGCAGCACACCAACATGGCACATGTATACATATGTAACAAACCTGCACGTTGTGCACATGTACCCTAAAACTTAAAGTATAATTTAAAAAAAAGAAAGTTCCTTCCAATCCCACTCTCACCAAAATGTTTATTTCTCCTCTTGATCCCCAGTTAGAACAACTGAGCGGTAACAACCTTCCCCCCTACGCCCTCCCCAGAAGTTAATCACCCTCTATCCCTTGCCTCATAGTGGAACAGTGGCAGAAGCTTTGGCATGCTTGGAAAGGTTCCTGACTCATGATCAAAGGGATTAGACTAAGAAAGAGGACAAGCTAATGATTAAAGTGAGAGATAGGTATAATGTTTCGTTGCTTCTATTCCTAGCAGTACTGTACTAGCATGTGATTGGTTCAAATTAACACCTGACCTTCTATCTGTGAAACTAAGGAAACCAATATGTTTGGGCTTACAAATTACTTGGGAAAAAATGTTTCTGTTGATACCATAAGGGTGACTGACCAAAGAAGTCTGGGAATTTTTATAAATAAAATCACCATGAATCTGCTTGTAAACACCATGCCATTCCACAGTATCATTCCTTTTTTTAGCTAGTTATTTTTTAAGAACAGATTGTTTGTGTCACTGAACAGATGCAGGCTATGCTAGTAATGGAAGGAGTGGAAGTCAGTTATAAGAGAAGTGTAAAGTACAGGTCTTGTCTTCAAGGTTCTTATAATCCTTTTGGAGAGAAAAAATATTCATGTAGGAGGAAGAGTGGTAGCAATCCAGTGAAATATCTGACTAGTTTGGAGTGCGTAATAATCCTTTATATGCTAGAGGGGAGACTAACCTTTGAAGAAGAGAAAAAAGGCTTGTGTAACTAATTAATTATGAAAAAATGAAGACACTGTATAGGTTCCTTAGGAGTGAAGGTCAACAGATTTGCTTTCAAACACCACTTTGGCAACTGTGTTTTCTCCTAAAGAATGACTCTGCTAATGTTAACTGAGATCTGTTCTTTCCAGTCTTCAGCGGATTCCAGAAACCTTATTTCCCCGACCCTCCTTTCTATCACTAGTGTTGGTGCCTGTCTTGGAAAGTAATAGGACTCCACTCCTTGGACAGTGTTTGACATCCTTGCTGGTCCACAAGTTTTGATTGACCTTTCACCTAGCTAGGGCCCAGGAGTGAAGTTTGGCTCCATTAAGGAAAAGCAGTAAGAGATGTAACCCTATGTGGACAGTGTCTAATTCTCAGTGGGGCAGCAGAGATCAAATGAGTAAAATGCGGGATATGTTATGCTTTCCTGGTGACCAATAATTCTATGTGATTTATTTTTTAATAAATTCTCTACTGTATTCCTAGAACCTTGCATAGTAGCTGACACATCATAAGTGTTCAATAACTATTTGCTTAATTAATTAATTAAGTTGGACTACAATCCTGACAGGATGCAGATGGAAACTAGTAAATGTATGAGTAAAGGTGATGGGAAATAAACTGAGGTCTTCATTGGGAACCAGGGGACGACTACAAGAACAGAAAAGGAAGGATAGAATAGTAGGCCCTTCTAGTCATAGTGGTGAGAAAGTGGGAGTGGGAGAAATGAAACTAAACATTTAATGTTGAGCATCTTCTAAGTGTCTAGTGCTTTGACAGGTATGAACTCATTTAATCTTTATGACTCCAGAGGTAGGTACTATTATGATACATATTTTTCAGATGAAAAGATAGAGACTCAAAGAGGTTAGGTAACTTTCTCATAATCATTATTGTGAGACGATTTCCCATGGGTCTCACGTTTCTGTACTTCTTGTGAGTACAGACAGTGACTGACATTGTTCCAGACTACCTTTTCAAGGATATGTGTATAGTGAACAGCTTTGGAAGATAGTGTATCTCCTTCTGGAGCAGAAGACAGGAACACTTACTGCCCATCGTAAAAGATTCAGATTTATTAAATTCAGTATTGCTTTTCAGTAATGCAATCTACAGCATGTGCAGGTGTCACCTGGCCCTCTTCAAGTAGCTCTTATGAGACGAAGGAGAAAGAGATAGTGACACAAGAAAATACTTGTACTCTGGCTAATACTATTGCTGTAAGAAACAAAGTCCCTTATCTCTGACCCAGGAGTGTCATGTCTTCTGTCAGCATCCATGGAAATGCGGTAGGTTAGCTTGCAAGATAAAAATCTCAGAACCTTCACAAGGCTTGACAGTTAACACAGGTGAAATGTATCAGAACTGGAAATTGCACCCATCTCTATTTGACTCCAGAACCTACACTCTTTTCTCAGAATGGTGTTGCTTCCTGCACTGTGCTCAGGGGTAGTTGCTACGTTACATGATATCATTCCTTCCTGTGTTTCCCCCATACCTATGTGTCACTGGAGCTGCTCTTACTTTTCAAGTTGGATGATTTAGGTATCCCATTAAGCAGAAAAGAGAAGAGGTTTAAAATATCTGATTTACTTTCTTCTGTTACATAAATTAATAGAAGTCCTTAATTTATCATCCCACTTTGTTAGTCATTCTATTTTCCCAGGGCTATGGTTCTTGCAATGGTCAGGACCTTGTGAGACAGATTTCTACTGATGGACAGGAATTCCCAGAGGATACAACTGGAACACCTTATACACTTCATAAATAGCCAGCTAGTTTTAGCTCTTTGGGGGATACTTGCCAAACTCTTCATCAAAAGTTAACACTAGTCCTCCTATATCCTTGTTGGGTCATCTGGGTGGTAGTTCATGCAGTGTAGAATGGTGGGATCCCAAGATCGCATTTTCCAAATATTTCTAACCTGAAAATTAATTGTATAAGGAGTTTCAGTAGAGATTTCTAATCTTGGGAGTCCTAAGTATCCCTTTTCCTCATATAGATCTTTTGTTCTCATTGTCTAAAAATTATTTTTCTCTTCAACAATGTTGTGATATTAGATAATCAATCGCTCTTTTCACTAAAGCTAGAGAAACAGCTGTCAGCATGGAGTTGGGGAGAGGAGAAACAGGAGGCCATAGAGGAGTAAGGCCATTCCCATTTATCATGTCCCCAGAGGACTGCTCTACCAGAAGGCCTGATGATTTGTCCAGCACTTTCACCAGGGATCTTCCTCACTACAGTCCTATGAGAAAACTGAAGTATCAAGAAATTAAGTGACTAAGTAGTCCAACATCACACTGTGTATTTATAGCAGCTCTGGGGCTAGAATTTGTTTCCCTATTCTGGATACTTAATGAGTTCAGAGGATAGTGCCCTGGTTTCAAGGAGGTAGAGGAGTAGGAACATCAGGATAAGGATTCCTTTGTTTTTACAGATTCTGGTCATGCTGCCCAGAAGACAGGATATCAGGGGACAGAGAGCAGGGCAAAGTTAATGCCACGCCATGCCACGCCATTCTTCCTTTCACAAAGGCAGGATAGTTATTTGGGTGTCTTAGGGGCTGGTGTACTGCAAAAAGATGGGGATTGGGGACCTCCTCACAGCCTTCTACTATCCCCTCCTTGAACCCTTCCAGCAGCTGTTGCTCTTATCTAAACAGAAGATGATTGTTTAACTTCTTCACTTCTGGGCATAGATATGATAACCTGGGCTCTTCATGGGCTGGAGCCAGAGGTGGTGGAAAGAAAATGGTTCAGAAAAGGACTACACAACTTGAATTGTCCACCAGCCTGAACCAAGCAAGGAAGACTAGAGATAGGAAAGGGAGGCATTTGGGATGCAGGCATCTATAAAGTAGGAAGGGTCTTGAGAAAGTGGGCTCAGGGTTTCTTTTCTTGATTTGTGTGTCTGCTTGGAGAGATAATGAAACAATTGGCCTATTTCTGGACTGCCAGCTCCTCAGGTGGACAGCAACATACCCTAGAGATAGTTTTTTGTAGTGTGGGCATTAGCATTAGGAGTTTTCTAAGAACTGGGAACCTCAGAAAGGGTGCATAAATTTAATTCTTTTATCATAGATAACAGAGGTCCATTAGTATACCTCAAGAAAAGAAAGATTACAAAGATACATATGGCCTAGAAAACCACTAGATTCCAAGCAGTTCTAATCAACAGCATCTTGCTCCCTTCTTCTTGTATAATGTCCTTGTTGCCTGTATAAGTTTTTTCTAGTCTCCTCTTGCCACTGACTGGAAAATTCTCTCCATAGTCCGTAGGAACAGGTTCACAGGGTGTTAGTCTGATTCTCTTAGCATGTTACTATCAATCCTATTGGGCAAAGAGCTCTTTGTGCCAGGCTACTTTACCTATCACATTGTGGAGTTCATCCCTGGTATAGTCAACGTCACTCTCATGCCACAACTAGCTGGGTTTGCCTTCCTGAACATGGGGCAATGAGTAGAGTGTTGAACATGGCAGACATCATGACTGACGGGTCTAGTACAGAGGACTTTCCTCTGAAGGTTTAGGTAAGCCTTGTAACAACTCACCTTTGAGATAATCTGCTGAAAAAGGGAGAGAGAGACATAGGGCCAGTTTACTGTGTTTGTGCAGTAGGCAACTGTTCATGCCGGTGTTTCCCAAATCAAAATCCTTGAACCTCTGCATCAGATCCATCTTGGTGCTTGTTAAACCTTCAAATTTCTGGGCCCTGTTTTAGACCTGGAGAATGAGGATTTTGGAGCTGGGCTCAGGAAACCTGCACAGTTACCAAGCTCCTCACATAACTCTATGCACAATAAGGTTGAGAACCTCTACTCTCTCTCTCTCTCTCTCTCTCTCTCTCTCTCTCTCTCTCTCTATATATATATATATATACACATATATATATGTATGTATATATGTATATATATATATACACATATATATATGTATGTATATATATATATACACATATATATATGTATGTATATATGTATATATATATATACACATATATATATGTATGTATATATGTATATATATATATTTTTTTTTTTTGACGGAGTCTCGCTCTGTCGCCCATGCTCAAGTGCAGTGGTGCGATCTCGGTTCACTGCAAGCTCTGCCTCCCAGGTTCATGCCATTCTCTTGCCTCAGCCTCCCGAGTAGCTGGGACTACAGGCGCCCGTGACCACACCTGGCTAATTTTTTGTATTTTTAGTAGAGACAGGGTTTCACCGTGCTAGCCAGTGTGGTCTCGATTTCCTGACCTCATGATCTGCCCGCCTTGGCCTCCCAAAGTGCTGGGATTACAGGAGTGAGCCACTGCGCCCGGCCCCTCTGCTCTATATTCTTCAAGCTTCACTTAAGTTATTGCTTCTTTCTGAAAAGTCCTTTCTCTCCCACCTCTGCTTGGTGAAATCCTGCCCCATCCCTGGAGGCCAAACTCAAATGTGAGTGCCTTCCTGAAGCTTTCCATTATTTCTTGTGTCCTTAACTCCAAATGGCTTCTGTTGCTACAGGATGGGGGACATTGGAGGTATAAGAACTAAGGTGCAGAGACCTGTTGGGGATATGAAAAGGCACATCTGGAATGGGGCTGGAGGGAAAGATTTACATTTTGCTCTCAAATTTTTATTTGGAAAAATGTTAAAAATTGAAAGTAAAATGTGATGAAAGCCAGCATACCCTTCACCTAGAAATTGTTAATATTTTACATTTGCGCAATGCTCTCTCTCACAAACATATATATAATACACATATGTATGTATCCAGCTACAGCATTTGAAATTAAATTGCTACTATGCTACTTCACAACTAAATACTTCAGCATGTATATCTTAAGAATAAGAGCATTCTTTCATTGTCTTGCATAATCATAATGCAATTATCACATCCAAGAAATTTAACATTTTAATAATAGTATCCAATATCAAGCACATATTAAAATTTCTCAAGCTTTAATTGCTTCCAAAACATCCTAGCAGTTTGTGTTGACAGGATTCAATTAAAAATAATGCATTTCATTTGATTGTTTTTTTTTTCTTTTTAGTTTCCTTTAATCTAGATTCTGGAGCAGTACCTTTGGCTTTTCTTCTCAATAATACTGTTATTTTTGAAGAGTCCAGGTCAGTTGTCTCGTATACAACCTGGCTTTGTCTGATTGTTTCCTCATGGTTACATTCAGATTAAACATTTTTGGCAAGAATACTACCGAAGCAACGTTGTTGACATCCCATTGCATCATATCAGCAGGGCTATATGTCATTGCCTACTGCCCTGCTATTAGTGGTGCTAAATTTGATCACTAAGCTAAAGTGATGTCTGCTAGAATTCTTCATTGTAAAGGTGCGCTTTTTCTTTGAAATTAATAAATAATCTGTGGAGTAATACTTTGACACTGCATGAATATCTTGCTCCCCCAGAAATTTTCACCAATGGTTTTAGAATCCATCGATTTAATTGCTGTCTTGACAAAGAAGAACCCTGAGAAGTCATGTGTTCTGGGAGACACTTTACTAACAACATCCACGTAAGACACATGATAATAATACTGACAATAATAACGATTACCTTTATTGAGTGAACTAGGCCAAGTACTTTATATAAATTAAATCATTTGATTCTTACACCAATCTAGTGATTTTATGGATGGGAAAATTGAGGGTCAGAGAGTTGAAATAACTTCCCCAAGGTCACACAGCTATGAAGAGTGGGAACTGGGGCTGGGCGCAGTGGCTCACGCCTGTAATCCCAGCACTTTGGGAGGCCTGAGGCGGGCGGATCACGAGGTCAGGAGATGGAGACCATACTGGCTAACACGGTGAAACCCCGTCTCTACTAAAAACACAAAAAATTAGCTGGGCGTAGTGGCAGGCGCCTGTAGTCCCAGCTACTCGGGAGGCTGAGGCAGGAGAATGGCGTGAACCCAGGAGGTGGAGCTTGCAGTGAGCCAAGATCGCGCCACTGCACTCCATCCTGGGCGACAGAGCGAGACTACATCTCAAAAAAAAAAAAAAAAAAAAAAAAAAGAGTGGGAACTGGATTTAAACCCAGTTCCAATTAAAAGCCCATGCTTTTAGACACTATGCTATACTCTCTAATAAGCAATAATTCTACCTAACTTCAGAGCCTCTCACCATTTTCTTTTGAAGAGTTCCAAGCCCATGGCATTCCTGAGAGTGAGGAAGCAGGGACATGGAACTTTATTTTCTTTCGAGGAGGGAACATGGTGCAACAGAGAAATCAATTGTCTTTCCTGTAGTCTTACAGCAAGTGAGTAACAGAACAAGGCTGTTGATGGAGAGGCCTTAAGCTCTTGCTTGTGAATCTGACTTTGATTTAAGAGGCAGCTGAGAGCCACTGTGATTTCTGACTGGTGCTTGCTGAATCCAGAGTGGGTTCGGATTGGATTAATATCACTGTCCTCTGTGTGGGGAAATGCTGCTGCTTCATAATAAGCGGGTTCGCAGAGTTTGGTGGAAAAACCAATGTTGCCTAACAGCCCCTTCTGTGCTTAGCACACTTGATTGATTGTCCTTAGGTTTACAGCTCTCTGTCTAGCTTGTCACAGCAAAAAATCTCTACTTCTTTGAATCTAGTTAGTTCAAGAAGACCTGTGACCCCAACCCTACACCCTCCACTCCCAAAAAACAGAAAAAAAGCCTTGTAAATGTGCTTCAAATTTGTGTAGCTCAGTTTTCTCTGTAGTCTGCCAATTGTCCCCTGAGAATGCCCAGTGAAATGCTGCAAATGCTGCAGTGAACTGAAAAAAAATCAAAACAAACCACAAAATCCAACAACCCTAAGACTCCTACTTTTAGGAGCCATTTGTAACTTTGGGATTTATTGTACAATTTATCTTTAGTTTCAGGTTATCCATTTGTTAGGGACAGAGGTGTTGGGAAAACATCTCTGCACCTGTTGCAAAATTTCATTTATGGCTGGAGACAGACACAGACACACACTAATAGAATATCATTCCAATTTTAGCATATGTGCTGTTGAATCAAGCACATATACTTATAAAGCATCATTCAAGTTTAGCATATGTCCTGATAAATTAAACAACGTCATATATAGACACACAAGACTGCAAGGTTGAAAGAGTCCTAAGAGGTCATCTAGCAGGGTTCTACTTCTCACACCCTGGCAGTGGATGCTTAGAGCATCTCTATAATGAGATCCCAAAGTGGGGGCAGCTCCAGTGGTAAGTTGTTTACTAACTTTCAGAGGCAACCAGTCTCAGTGACCAGCTTTTGTAACAAAGGTCTTATAAAATA
Source organism: Pan troglodytes (assembly GCF_028858775.2). Classification (NCBI taxonomy): domain Eukaryota; kingdom Metazoa; phylum Chordata; class Mammalia; order Primates; family Hominidae; genus Pan; species Pan troglodytes. Next base: position 117,970,066 of record NC_072421.2, read on the forward strand.
AAGTGAAATTCATCTCCCCTGTACCTTCTAACCTTGGGGGCTACTTCCTTTTTTGGAGTCACTCAGAACACAGGATGTCTTTTTCCACACAGGCCCGACCCCCTTCCCCTGCAGGGACTTAAACTTCTAGCAACACAGTTCCCAGCCAGGACCCTCTGCAATGACTCTTCTCTCCCTCCAACTGCTCCATTTTGATGGCATGTGTTTCCGAGCTTCTTTCTCCCAATTGGTGCTGCCCCACCTATACTGTGCTGCTCCTCCCTGACCACCAAGCAAGCAAAGGTTTCTGGGAGGCTGGGGCTCTGCCGGCCCACTGCAGTGCCATCACTCTGCTTGCCAAAGCCATTTTAGGCAGCAGGTAAGTAAGTGGTTGGAGAGGTACATTGGGTTTCTGAGAGGCACCAGTCTAGCTAAGGCAGAAATAGGCTCTAACTTAATAATCTGCTCATCACACACAGTAAGAGACACCCTGACTTATTCAAAGACACCGTGGGCGGTGCAGAGGATGAATAAGCATGATTCACTGCCACTCTGGCACCCGGGGCACGAAGAATAATAAAACCCAAAGAATTGTAGCCGCCTGAGTAGTAAATTAAGAGATCCAGGGCTCAGCTAGACTCTAGACATCAATGTTACCATGGCAATAAAGGGCCCCAGCCTTCAGCAGCTATTACAGAGCAGGCATCTAATAGGCTAGTCTATGTCACAGCCAAAGCCCAAGGGGCTAGCAAAGAAGACCAATTAGCATATCCATTCATTAGGGGCCTCTGCACACTTCTCTTAATTCCAATTAGTTGTTTGTTTGAACCAATGTCTCTTGTCTGCATTATACTCATTACTGCCTTTTAGCCACTAGAAATAGGCTTGAATCTCCACAATGACCTCACAATTTCCCAAGCTTTCATTTTTCCCCTAGGGGTCTAGGCTTATACAGTCACAAACCCATGGCCCTCAGTCCTTTGAAATGAAAGCGTCTGTCACTGTACAACTGTACTCGACAGATGGAAACTCTGCTCAGGAATGTGATGCGCTAAGGGTTCTTCCTGGAACCTAGTGAAGTAGGGATCTGGGGCCATTATCTGGACCTTTCAGGTCAAGGAAACCCTCTGGCCTTAGCCAGTGAGCCTACTGGCTATGCCTGCTGGCCACTACTCAGAGGCTAGCTGTTCGGGAGGGGGAATTTTGGGCACTGGGGACCAGACTGGCATCATCAAAGTCAGGCAGTAACTGTTCCGACTTGAAGTCCTGCCCTTCAAGATCCAGCCCAAACCCCACCTTTTCCGGGAAGCCTTCCCTGATTATTGTAGCCCTAAGTGAATTCTCCCTCCTTCATGCACTTCAAAAATGACATTCTGGGCTGAGCAGCATACATGGGCAACCTCAGGCCCTAGCTTGGCCTGGAGCTTCCTTACCCAGTGACCTCAGAGTCCACAGGTCACTAATCTTGGAAGGGACTGGGGTTCTAGAGAGTATTCAACATTACTTGGGTGACTCCAATGGCAAACAACTCTTAAGCTCCACTGCACATTACCTCCCAGAGTCCCTGAAGACCTAACCAGTCCCTTGGTATGGAAAGTACACAACTGCTCTTTGACGGCTCTGGGACACATTGTGGCCACCCCACAACTTACACAACTGTGGAAATGGCCCACAAGAACAGATGTCATAAACTAGCCCATCTCGTGGTAAAGGCAAAGATTATCTGAAGGGTGCTACCATATCTTCCTTCCTTTGGGAACAGGGGGACCCAGCCCATAAGATTGTTTCTGTTCCCAGTTAGTTGCCATTGTCAGCCAACTCTGTGGTTTCACCACAGCAGGCACTCAGGACAAGGGGCTTATAGAAACATTTGCTAATACCTGTGCCCAAGAAATGAGCATGTAGTTTTCTAGACTTTAATAATATGCCCCCGAATCTGCTGTTATATTCAAAGTCTCTCCTTTCTCCCTCCCCTTGTCCCTTTGTAGCCACTGCTTCATTTGCATCCGCATTAGCCACTTGTGGCTCCATTCTGCTGCACTGTTAGGCATATTGCTTTTTTTTTTTTTTTTCAAATTTGGCAGGAATCATTTCCCTTCTAACTAGTGTTTTGAGTGTAAATTCATACAGATTTCTGTCTTCAACATCCTATGGGATTTGGTTATTTTACCCCACCCAACAGCTGGCATTCCAGAACACAGCCTGGGCTATAGCTGAAATACATGGCAAATGTCTTAAGTATACATCAAACCTCCAATTACCCAGAATGCTTAGGAATGGAAGATTCTAGAGAATGGAATATTTTGTTACCTAAGGTCATGTCACTCCTAACTCCCTTTTGTCCCCCTACTCTCAGTTTTTGAAATGTTTTAAAGTGAGTGTACTCTCTTTTCAGCCTTAGACCAGTTAGCCTAGCCATTGTTTGGTTTTAAGGCTTCCAAGGGCCTGGGGATTCTCATACTTAATATAAGGAATCACACAAAAGATTGGCTTGGAGAAGGTGTAGAAGATAGAGATCAACATCTACTGAGACCAGAGACCAGATTATCCCCTAGAATATATTTTGCTTTTAATAAAATTCAAAGAGAAGAATAAGTTTCTCTTTTTTGTAAGTGGCCTTTTTCTCTTCAAAGAAGCATATGGGAAGAGACACTGTTAAAGAAGAGGTCTGATTAGTAACATTACAGTGAAAGGAATTCTTATTTAAAATTAACTGCAATTGAAGCCATTTTCATCAGAATAGCCTTGAATTGGAGTTATGACTAAATCTTTCTAAGCTATTGTGCTGTTTTTCTCAGTAATGAATGTGCCCAGAATGTCAGTATCTGCAACATTCTCAGCCACTTGAGTATAATGGGGTTTGATTTGTGAAGGAAGGATCACAAACTCCATCCAGGCCTTTTAGCCACCCAGGCTCCAGTAGGGTGGACCCCAAACAGACCAAAAATGCTATACAATATTCTTAACTGTTTCTTCTAATTTTTCCTTTCATTGGATCCCATGTTGGTTTCAGGAGTTACATATGTCTGGGAAACTGACACTGCAAAGTTCTGGCTTGTTCCCTGCCCTGATGCTAAGGGATAAATATAGATCTCAACCACTACAGAAATTTGGCCAGGATTTGGAGGGGTGTGTGTATGAGGGGCAGTGACTGATGGGGCCACTCTGACATGTGGGCTAGAAAAAGGCTTCTTTATGTCCAAGACCCTCTTTGGGGCAGGGAGGAATGAAGTAGGAGCCTGGCTTCTAAAATCAGAAAGAATAATCCACATTTTAAGAAGCTCATGGATTGACACAAATAAGAAATATTGTAGGTGGCTTACAGTGTGTGTGGGGGTGGGGGGAGAGAGCAAAGGGAATCTTTCCTGACATCCTAGATCCTTTTGCATGAGATCAGCCTTATGAAAAAAGCAAGTTATTCTTGGCCATCTCCCCTCACCCCCAACTCCCACCCACACCCACCCCCTGCATGCACTGATATCCAACTCTCAATTGAGAAGAACATGACTTAAGATTTCCATTGGGCCCATCATATCTCAAGCGCTGGAGAAAGACAAGGGGTGGAAAGACATATAAAGGGGGCGGGAGGGTGAGCTGCTCATCCTCGTGACCCAGAATATCTCCCCCTCCTTGTAATGATGAGCTTGCTTTTCCATAAGGGCTTTCCCTTGATTCAGGGAAGGGGCCAACCAATGACAGAGGGACATGTTAGATTATTCTAGGGAAGGGCTCATGCCAGGAGGGTTCACTTTTACCAGGCGCCAAGTGTCCCCAGCAACCAGTGTCTCCTGTACCAGCAGAAGCTCCAGAACTCTCACCCGATTGCCTGCCTCTGCTGCGTCTTTGCCCACTGAACAGCCATGAGAAGGCAACTCCGGTCCAGAAGGGCTCCATCCTTTCCTTACAGTTATCGCTACAGACTCGTGAGTGCCAGAGAGCAGAATATTTTGCTGCCCCCTCCCCTTTTATTTTAATGGGGTGGGTTGGGGGCTGTGTAGGCCTTGGTTTACGGCTGCCTCTCTTTGAGACGGGCAGAAACAGCGAAGTTTAGGGGAGCCCAGGGTTTCAAAAAGGAGCAGTGACTCCCAGCACCCCCGGGCACCCTAAATTGCTGGATAAAAGGAGGAAGCCCCTCTTCCTGTGAAACAAAGATAAGGGAAGGAGAAGATAACAGAGAATAAGTGGCTTCTAAAATCTTTTCCTGGGAGTATAGAATTTTCACAGACCTTTTGGAGTATAAAAGTTTAATTCTAATAGCAAGAAATTTAGCCAAGAGGGAAGGAAGGAGGAAGAGGAAATGAAAGGCACTGCCTACCCAGCTGTCTCTTGGGTGGTAGCTTCTTAGAGTCCAGCTGCTCTCTTTCTAAAGTAGAAATTCCAAACTATAGCTAAAATCATAGAATCCCCAATAGGAGCAGGGAGGAATCCTAGACATTATCTCTCCAGAACCCCTCATTACCTAAAGGAGGATGCTGTGGCTCAGAGCACAGGAGTGACTTGCAAGTTAGTGGAGGAGCCAAAGTGAAAATGCAATATCCTCACTGCTAATCTTGTACTCTTTCCATTGTATTTGCAGAATGCATCTTCCAAACCCCCGATCTGCCACTACCCATTGCCATCCTGACTGCCACCCCACACTGCCCAACATGTAGACACACATACATTCTTTTGTCTCATCATTTATTTCCAGGGTATATTACAAATTATTTGATCCAAAAGTTTATTTGCATTTATTTTGCTATAAGTCATTAATGTATGCCACACGCAGTGCTTTTTGGGGAGAGGATTTTGAAATGTTCCCCAGAGAGGATTGTGATCTCAGCCCCAGGAGGAAACAAAGCCTAAGCCATTTTTCTTTGGGTATGGCCACTTATGTAACCAGGGAGTTAAGTGAAGACCGTCAACAGCCCGCAGAAGAAAACACACATTATTCTAACCTCCTATCAATCTACAGAGGCTTCTCTTAGCTTTTTAGCCACAATTTGAAGAACCGTTTAACTTCCCCCAAAGTTTCTTCCAGCTCTCAAAACAGTTACAATCTGCAGGGGTATAAAACTATTTCTTACTTGCCTTCTTTTCTATGTAATCTTGTTAAAATGTTGTGTATAATTTCAGTTATTTGTTAAGTGGCTTGGATTTTAAATGCATCAGGGGATCTTGCTCTTTATAATACTTGATCAAATTTAAAAATAAATTAATGCAATCCTGTGCTAATTTCTCTTTTAAAATTAACCAGCCATTCAAATGTTTATGGTGTATAAACACATGCCTTGCTGTCTTCTTTGCAGAGCACAAATTTAAAATTTATCCTTTGGGTCATACTGTTTGTTTATATATTTGTTTATATGTTTATATATTTAGATTACTCAAAATGGAGCTACCCTCTGTTCTTCAGACTCTTCCCTTTTAGGGAAACCTGATGACCCCATCACACACCCACTACCATATCCCAGCACACTCACACACACTATCACATGAGGGTAGTGCCACTTTAGGAAAGTGACAAAACAGAATCTTAGGGATAAGCATTCTCATTACCAAAGGATTTTCTATTGGATTTTGTTAAATAGTTTCACAAAGATACATTTTACACAGGATTTAATTAATGAGGATCTTTTGGGGAAGGCCTCTCTTGCACAGTGTGACCATTTCCTTTACCTGGAAACAGAGGAGAGGAGAAAAGATTCGAGGTTCCTAAAGTAAAGCTCAGGAACCTCTCACAGCCTCTCCGGTGTGAGAGCTGTAGGGGCAAATTAGCCGTGAGAAGATTAATTCTTCTCAGGAGGGTAAAGCTTTAATGACAAGCCATCTGTAATGGGATTATCATGAGAGCCAATATCTACAAATAAGATCAGCCTGAGGCCTAGGCCAGCTGCCTCCTCTGTGGAAGGTTAAAGGCAGGCATAGTTAACATGGAGAGAAAAGAAAATTGTTCAGGAAATATAAAGGGAATATATATTTCTCCTCAATGAAATGTTATACTTCAAATTCACTGAGATTCTCAGGTGCAGTAGATTCTCTGGGGGCCATGATTGCTACCCACTGTGGTATACATGACAGCTCAGTCAGGGTGACAAGCTCTGTGAGAGCATTCCCGCAGAGTCCTGCATCAGGAATTTTAAGTCAGGCAGGTATCACTGATATTTGGTTAGGACCCACTGGGTACTTAACTGTCAGCTTTACACTGTGGAGGGCCATCGAGAGGCTAGAAAATATGGAATCTCCCTCTGGGTGCTCAAAATGTAGTTTGGGAGTTTAAATGTGTGCATAGGTTCACACACAAGTAAAAGATATTTAAGAACAGGTATTAATCCATTCATCATTGAGTGATGAAGTTTATTTTCCTAAGCCTTACACTGTGAGCCTATGTCAGTCAGCCATCCTTGATTATAATAAGCACCTAAAATCTTTTTTTGTGTTTTTTTGAGACAATGTCTCACTCTGTCACCCAGGCTGGAGTACAGTGGCATGATCACAGCTCACTGCAGCCTTGACCTCCCAGGCTCAAGTGATCCTCCTGCCTCAGCCTCCTGAGTAGCTAGGACTACAGGTGCATGCCACCATGCCTGGTTAATTTTTTTTTTAATTTTGTAGAGACAGGGTCTCACTATGTTGCCCAGGCTGTCATCAAACTCCTGGGTTCAAGTGATCCTCCTTTCTTGGCCTCCCAAAGTGTCGGGATTACAGGCGTGAGCCCTAAAATCGTTTAGGAACACAGAACCTAAGGCACTGTGCTTCATTAATCTACTAAGCTACCTCTAGGCACTTGTGCTCAATGTGATAGAGGAGAAACATCATTGTCCAGGGTATCAAGAGACATAGGTTCCGAGACCGTCAACTCTATCATGAATTTACTGCATGGTTTTGGCTAGATCCTGTCCCATCTCTGGGCCTCAGATGGATAAGTAAATCTTGAAGGTCCCTGTCGGTTCTGATGTGATATTTTATATAGAGCTGTACTTTGGAACAAATTAGAGAGCAATTCAAGAGGGCTTATAATCAAGAGCTAGATAGTGCTGTGCAGACTGAATGCTGAGAGCTGAGCCTTGTCATTCTGTATCACTTGTACTGATTCTGAACAATCCAATTTGCTGAGCCCTCCTCCCCCCAACAAAGGCAGCATTTTTAGCAGGGTGCCCTCTAAATGGCCTTTGAGGAATCAGGCAGGGAGGGGGCAGCACAGAGCCCCTGGTCTCTAGTGTTTGACACATCCAACCCAACAGGTGCACAGCCCCGCAACTCTTCAGACTTGGACAGCAGAGAAGGGAGGGCAGCCTCATTTTCTGCTGCTGCAATAAGCCTTGGCAAACCCCCAAAGAGCAAAGATACAACTCTCTGGCCTGTGGCTGGGAGGCATTTGAAACACCACTTGGTGAAGTCTAGGTTTCTCTCTCCCTCTCTCTTTTTCAGTTTAATTTTCTTAGAACCACTCAGAGAAGATTACAGTTTCAAATCTCAAGTAATGGCTGCAATCAGTCAATCAACAAATATGTGCTGAGTATGTATTACGTGCCCAGCTTTTTGCCTAAGCATAGGGGGAGACTAAGGAAGCCCGGGGTTCCAGCTCTCAGATGATCTTTCCAACCAATTTAAGGTAGGAAGAGATTCAAACTAGGGCAATAATCAGAGAAGCAGCTAATAACTGTCCATCTATTGTTTCTGTTGGGAAGGAAGGCTAAGTTTTGAGGAGGGGTACAGCAGTTGGCCTCTCCTCCTGATGTCCGTCCCAGGCTATTTTTAGACACAAGTTGAAATGGTGAAGTTGAGCAGCTGAATGTGTACAGGGTGTTAGGATAAAGCTGGCTTGGACTGAAAGTTTGCTATCACAGACACAATGTCTAAGACTATTCCATCCTCTTCCTGTGTGAGCTCACCTCTACTCTGATAGGACAAGGTTAAGTGGGAGGTCAAGGCCCCAGAACAGAGTAGTGATATGAGCAGTCCTTGGAGAAGAGCCCAAATGCCTGAAGCTGAGAATAAAACTTGCACCTCTATGGAAAGAATACTGAGTCAAAATGGGTCATAGAAAGGATATTTCCTCCAAAAGAACTAGGGAGAAAGAAAATCCACCTCTTGTAACAACATGTATGTTTATGGGAAAGTGGAAATTTGAAGCATCTCCAAATATTGAGTCATTTCGATTTATTTTTGGCTGGTGGGATGCACCATTGTACATTTTTTTTCCAAAAGGGTATTGTGTTTTGTCACTGTTCCAGGATGATCCGGATGAAGCGAACCAGAACTACTTAGCAGATGAAGAGGAGGAAGCAGAAGAAGAGGCTCGGGTGACGGTGGTGCCCAAATCGGAGGAGGAGGAAGAAGAGGAGGAGAAAGAAGAGGAGGAAGAGGAGGAAAAGGAGGAGGAAGAGGGTCAAGGTCAGCCAACAGGCAATGCCTGGTGGCAGAAATTGCAGATCATGAGTGAATACCTGTGGGATCCAGAGAGAAGGATGTTTCTGGCCCGAACAGGTCAGAGTTGGAGTAAGTCCCAATAGTCCCAATGCCAAAGTCTGGTGTCCTTTGCTTTTGGTGTGGTGTTCAGGGCTCCTTTACCATACGCTGGATGGGCTTGTCTGCAAACTTCTCTTTGAACTTCATGTAAAGGCATCAATGCCTAGGGAAATGCCTAGACTGTGGACAGATTCCATCAGAACAAACTCCAAATGGATGAACAAACTTGATTGTGTAACTGAAACCCACTGGGCTCAACATCAGTTGCAATGCAGAGAGACAGTGAGAATGAGTTGAAAAAGCACATGATTTTTTTAAGTCCCAGTCCTGTCACTTTCTATCCACGTGACCGTGGACTCATCATTTCCCTTCTCTGAGCCTCAGTTTCCTCACACGCCAAATGAGGAAAACAATCCCCGACTTGCTTCTCTTATAGGATCAGAGTGAGGCCCCAATTAGATGTTAAAACTGTAAAGTTTAAAGAACTATGCAGAAGACTTCTTGTAAGAAATGAGACTCAAATCCCTGCTAACATGACCAAGTGTTTTTATGAGGCCCCATCACCTGGTAATGTCAGAGAAGGAGAGCCAGGAGGCGTGTCCCTGGCCCCAGCTTGTGGGTGTCTTCTTCTGCTATGATAGAGATGTTTGATCAGTGGCAGAATTATATTCCTTAGCATTTCCTCTTTGCATCACATGCTGCCATTATTTTTACTCCACAACTTCCCCAGCACTCACCTCCTACAGTCTTACCCACCTCTTAAACTATTAATGTTGAGCCTTCTCCTCAGGAGATTCAGCCAGTGGTAAAATTCACACTTGCCACAGTCTCTGCACAGCCCAGAAAAAGAGCAGCTGCTGGTTTGGAAATCAGTCAATCCACAGAAGAAAAAAAATAGAGGATGCCAAGGATGAAATAACAGTCCCCTAGTGCCAAGGGTCTAGGTTGCTGAAATTGATGGCCATGTCTTCTAAAGGCCCCGTTGGCTAAGAATTCTCTCCCTCAAAGTTAACGTTGCTAATTCAGCTCAGTCAAGGTGAAACACTAAGCTCTGTTTCCTGGAATTAGGAATAGCATGTGGGATCTCCCTTCACCCCTCCCCAATTCCCAGCCCCACCCCTGACCATCCCACAAACTCTCAACTGGAACAAATGTACCATTTAAGGAACATTCCGACATTCTGGAAGCTGCAGACAAATACTGGACACTCACTGGGGCTCCAAGGGTGCACAGCTGTTTCTCCCTTGCCTAAAGAGGACTGGAAAAACAAGCCTTGTGAAATGCAAGTGTGAATCTGGGAGGGGGAGCCTAAACAATCAGCCATTAGAACTTCACCAGATGAGCTGATCCAAATTGCTTCTGTGGAAGGCAATCCATAGGCCAATAAGTGGGGATGAGGGAGGAAGGTTCAAGTGCCCAGAGAAGATATGGCAATAGGGACACAGCATGATAGGCCGTAGCCAGACCTCTGAGTAGCAGATCTAAGTAGAGCCCAGGAATTCATCCATTGGGCTACCCTAGGCAAAGGGTGAATGGTAATGTTAATGCTTCAGCCATAAAGCACACGCCTTGCTGTCTTCTTTCCTGAGAACAAGGTGCCCGCTTGTGCACTTACTAATGCTGTCCCAACCTGGACATCAACCTGCCCAATATATTTACCAGGCCTATGAATATAATCTGGGCCTTTCCTTTGGTATCTACGCAACCCCTATTCTTGGAAACTCTATGTTATTTTATTGGATACCAACAAGAATCATATGAGGTAGTAATATTATTATCCCCATTTTACAGATGCAGAAACTGAGGCTTAGAGAGGGTAAGTAACTTGCCTATAGTCATATAGTTACTAAGTGGCAGTGCTGGGATTACAAATCCTGGTTGGATGAACACCAAAGTTCATTCTTTTGCCAGAACACTGCCCCATTTCACGAACTCTAACAATGAACAAGGCCCTGATGTGTAGGGCCTCAGGACTTGACACGGTGTTTTAGTGGGAGAAATGAAGAGTTGGGAGCACGGTTACTTAGTGGTCTATTCAAGCCCGGGTGGTGCATTGAGGAAAGAACTCTAGAGTACCTAGAGGAAAGACCCAAGTAATACTTGGACATCCAGGGCAGAAAGTGTCAGAGGGATCAATGGGTTCAAATGGGGACTGTGCTTGGTTTTGCCTGGGGGTGGCTGAGCTAGCTATCTCAGTCTGTGATCACCTATCATAAACTCTAGGGCGCCCACTCGTGGGTGAGGCTAAGGGGACTTACTGCTAGTGTCATTCTCCCATCTACAGCTTCCTGGTCACACATCCTGGGAAAAAGGAAGATATCTCCAAAGGAATGTACCTATGTTCCATTGCTTTCCCTTCATCCATGAAACTGAGTCTTTTGATCTCCATGGATGGCTCTAGCTGTTGATCCATTCCCAGGACGGGGATGGGGTAAAGGAATGGAGGCAGAAACACAGGGCAAATGCCATTAGATAGCCAGTGGGCAACAGCCAAGTATCACAGGCACACAGGTGCTGTCGTTTATTCTCCAGGGACTCCAACTGAATCAATGTGTTCATGTTCCAGTTCTGCTTTAGTTCATCTAATAAAATAAAAAGGGTCAGTTCCATTTCCAGTCGGATGACTATGGGTTTTTTTCTCCCTTCCACAACACCTTTTTTGGTTAATTTTATTTGGTTCATGGTTCAATTTAAAAATTAACATTTGGATTCAGTTTGGGGTACAGCAAAGTTAAGTGGTTTGTTCCAGTTTCTGGTTCATAATTCAGTTCAAATCTGTAGGTCCAACATCATGTCATTTCTGTGAGCAGAGCCAAACATTGTTGCCTGAGAGAGCCCCAAGGAGGGCTTGAAAAGAGTTTCTCATCAGCAATCTCATACTCATTCACTTCACTCAGTGTTGCCTAATCCTGGGACAAACCTAGTCCTAATACAGCCCAAAGAGGGAAAATTCACACAACGGTCCTACAGCACTAATAATAATGTTAATAATAACTGATGATGTCTGCCATTTATGGTGCAATTAGTATTTGCCAGGCTCTGTGCTATGCTGCTTATATGCATTAGTCAATGCTAAGAAGTAAGTACCACTATTGTACAGACGAGGAAATTGAGGCCCAGAGAGGTGAACAGCATGTCCAAGATTAATCAGCTTGGAAGTGGTGTAGTCAGGATAGGACGTTAAGGAAAGACTGAATTTCAGATATTGTTAGGGATATAGATAAGAATCCGAGGTAAGTGCTATTTTTATCCCCATCTTACCTGTGAGGAATTGGAGGTGCAAGGAAGTTCTGTAACTTGCCAAAGTTCACGGGCAAGTGTCAGTGATTAGGTACTGTTTCCTCCTTTTCCCTTCCCCACCCTGTGTTAGTGTTCTTTTTGAAAAGCAGAGCCATTTTATTCATCTTTGCTAAAGATGAATACAATTTGAAATAAGCAGGCCAAAACCTCACTTTGCCTTGATTGGAGGCAAGTCCAGTGGAAATTCATCAAAAGTTTGAATTATAGACTATGTGGAAAGAAATGCTGTTTTCATCACTTCAAATACCTATAATTATTGGAACCAAGCTGCTAGGACTCTTCAGGGCACCCACTTTAATGAATAGCAAAGAATGATTTGTACTTAGGACATCAACTGTTGCCCAGAGGACTCTCAAGCAATTTTCCCTCTGCAATACTTTTAACTCCACTCCCCTGTATTCTTGTTCATGGCCATCATTTGCTCAGCAAGCCCTTCCATCGGAGATGCTGTAAAGGTAAACTGCAATTAGACCCCTGACACAATCCTCACTGACTCCAAATTGGTGAAATCTGAATAAGCAAGGACATACTGAATCTGAGGAATTTTTTAAAGAGCTATTTCGTGGTTGGGTTTATTCTGGTTCATGAGTCCAAGCAGGGAGGAAGGGCTTGTTGGCAAGCACTGACCACTCTCATCTGTGATTGCTCTGCAGGCCTGATCTTACTCATTTACTTCTTCTTCTATGCCTCCTTGGCTGCTGTGATCACCCTCTGCATGTACACACTATTTCTGACCATCAGTCCCTATATACCAACCTTCACGGAGCGGGTAAAGCCTCCTGGTGAGTGTGCCCAGATGCCCTGTGTTGTCAGAACTTGCTGGACAGAAATATGCTTGCACAGCATGTTCAGCCTCAATTAACTTTGGCTCTTCCTGGTAATGACTTAGAGATTCAATTATTAGGAGGAAAAGTAAAATGGTACTTGGCAAATTATGGTTCTTTTCATTTTGATTGCCTGGGGGGAAATGGTTTCATGGGAATCAATACAAAAAAATTATCCCAAGAATGGGTTAATATATCCAAGACCTGTTTTCATTGCCAGGAGTTATGATCAGACCCTTCGCCCATAGCCTTAACTTCAACTTCAACGTTTCTGAACCCGACACTTGGCAGCATTATGTGATTAGCCTAAATGGCTTTCTCCAGGGTAAGTAAGTTCATCCGAATAGTGGAAAGCTCTTTTGAAAGGTGATGGGTGGGAATCCAAAATTCAAAATTCACCTGGCCCAGGAATCCCAGTCTTACTAACTCATCATGGTCTGTCCTTACTTTGCATCCCCCTTAGCACCTGTAGCTACAATCAGAATTGCTCTAGTGTGTGATTGTATGTTGTCTTGATAACATACAAGCCAATTTTCCAGCAAGATAAGCTCTTTGTGGCAGAGAAATTTTTTCTTTTCTTGAACACGTTACAGCACCCATTTAAGTCCTGAACATATCCAGATGGCTCAATAATGATCATTTATAGAAGATAATTCTGGGGGGAGATAGTGGTGGGAAAAGAAGAATGTTCTCCAGAGCTGAAAGATTCCTATCTTCTAAACTTTCTCAAGGTAAAAGAAGTCATTTCTTGGAGATGGGTTAACTTGAAGGGAGAGGGCAAGCGTCTTTATTTTATTTGAGATGGAGTCTCACTCTGTCGCCCAGGCTGGAGTGCAGTGGTTTGATCTCTGCTCACTGCAACCTCTGCCTCCCAAGTTCAAGCGATTATCCTGCCTCAGCCTCCTGAGTAGCTGGGACTACATGTGCGTGCCACCACGCCCTGCTAATTTTTTGTATTCTTAGTAAAGACGGGGTTTCACCATGTTAGCCAGGATGGTCTTGATCTCCTGACCTTGTGATCCACGTGCCTTGGCCTCCCAAAGTGCTGGGATGACAGGCATGAGCCACCGCGCCCAGCCAAGTGTCATTATTTAACAGCATTCCAGAAAGGAGTTAGAGGAAGAATCTCTGGGTGGCAGTCGCTCCAACATTCTGATCCCAAGTATTTTCGAGGTGCCTATCTCTATAGTGTCATCAGATAAATTTTCAGGGGCAAATGAATGGCTTTGTGGGAGACGCTTCCACAAGGTAAAATCTGAGGTAGCAGCTTGGTTAAGGTTAACAGAGCACACAGGTTCTTTATGCAGCTATCAAAGAGGAGCTCCAGTGGGGTTTGCATTTCTGCACCTAATCTTTGTGGGGAAAAAAATGCCAGTCATTCTGGCTTGGTTGTCCTGGCCTGGTTGAAGTGGGGTTGATCCATTCTAGAGGCGGCTACTATTATAACAAGTGCACTGAATTAGGAGGAGAACAATCTCTTATGTGCTAGGAGGTGTTATTTAAATACATAAATTTGGTCATTTAACTTTAACTCTGCATAATAAAGTTGATCACCCTCATTTTATAAATGAGAAAACTGAGACTCAGAAAGGGGGAGTAGCTTGATCAAAGACTCTGGCAGCAGAACCAGTGTTTGAATCCACATTTCTTGTTCTTTACACTCTCGTTGCTATAAGTGTTATAAAGGGACCAACAACATGGGCATCTCCTGGGAGTTTGTTAGAAAGGCAAAATCTCAGACCACATTCTAGACCTGCTGAATCAAAATCTGCATTTTTTAAAAATCCACAGGTGATTTGTAGGAAATTTAAAGTTTGAGACATGCTGCTTTTCATAATTCTACGCTGCTGTCACATGACCAAGAGTTAGAAATTCAGCTTTATATCAGTAAGGCTCAGTGTTATTTTGGGTAAGTCTGAGCTTCAGATTCCTTACCAGTGAAACGAGGGGAGACGGGACTGGGTTCTTTCGGAGTCCATGTAGTTCTATTTTTAGCTACAGAAATGTTTTGGGCATCATGGCCAGCACAGTATCTTCTTTTGTTTCAGAATGCTTGCAAGCGATTGCAAATATATTGCCGGATTCCCTGCTAAGAAAATCCCTCCAAGAAGCTAGTAGACCGAGAAATACCAATTCTGACCTGATGATGATGGAAGCAGGAAATGTTAGGAAAAGCACTAGTTTTTAGTTCCTAAGAGTAGATAATGTGTCCTGCTAAAAAGAAGCACATCTCTGAAATAGACATCACAGAGTATCACTTTCACTCCCATGAGGACTGGGATTTTGCAATAAGGGTCATGTCCATGTCACATTATTTTTAATGGAACTACCTCAAGAGAAACAATGAGCACATGATCGCAGCCTCTATTTAGAAAGTTATTTGAGCATAGTTCTTGTTCTAAAAAAATTAAAACAAAGCCTTGAATTAAATGTAGCTTTGTCAAAGAAAAAATAAAGGCATAGCCATAATTGGAATAGATTTAAAATTCCCAGTTGCCAATTAATAATATCAAACCCAAGTCACAACCTGTGGGTTTGATATTATTAGATGAAGATTCAGCAGCACATTTTGAGTTTTACCTCTGGTAGATCATAGGTGCAAAATCTCCTCTGAAATACTGAGCTACTTTGAACATTAATACATAGGGACTGAGTCTAACAGGACTAACTGGGCTCCATCATTTAGAATCAAATTGGAAATAATGCAGTAATTTCTAAAGCCCAGTTTTATGTATGAAATTTGGTAGCCCAAAGGGTTACCTCACAAATAGCCCTTTTAAGCTTTCTCCCTGATATATGTATCCTTGGACACATGTTACATTCCATCCAATGTAAAAGGACATTTATCCTGAATATCTCAGGCCTCAGTTGACAAGATCTCATGCCCTCACCATCCCCGTAGAGACCCTGTGGTTGTCATTGGTTTCTATCTTTTAACTTATGCTTCTGTTTTGCAGTGCTAACTTCCCTCTGTAAAGGATGAAGAGCTGGCTTATTCCCTCCCCCGCCTCCTCTTCCTGCTCCACCTCCTTCTCCTCCTCTTCCTCTTCTTCCACTTTCCTTCTGTCTCACAACTCATACTTCTCACTCTTACAATCAGGTGCCTCTCACTGACTTCAAAGGGAGACATTGTAACTGCCCAGCGGGTTCACCTTGCCCACCACCTAGACAGAGCTGATTTATCAAGACAGGGGTATTGCAATAGAGACAGAGTAATCCATACCCAGCCGGCTGTGCGGGAGACTGGATTTTTATTATTACTCAAATCAATCTCCCCAGGACTATTTCTCTATTGCAATCAAATCCATGTACATTGGGTCGGCAGTGCCCCGCCAGTAGAGACAGTACCAGAGTCGGCCCTCAGCCCAAGAGAACTAGGTGGCTGCTTGGGCTGGCCTCTGGATCCATTGCCAGGTCGGGAGGTGGGGTGCTACTGAACCACGAGCAGGTAGCCATAAGGGCAATCCCAAAAGAGCCCCCAAATTTGTAACTGCCCAATGGGTTCACCTTGTTTCCTAAGTGAAGTTAAGGAGATTTAACCCAGG
The DNA here is from genome assembly GCF_028858775.2 of Pan troglodytes. NCBI lineage: Eukaryota > Metazoa > Chordata > Mammalia > Primates > Hominidae > Pan > Pan troglodytes. The sequence goes on from NC_072421.2 coordinate 117,986,165, forward strand.
ATATACCATATATATACCCTTATATATACCAGGATATACCCTTATATATACCATATACCCTTATATATAATATACATATACCCTTATATATAATATATATATACCCTTATATATAATATAATATATAAGGGTATATATATATTATATATAAGGGTATATATAAGGGTATATCCTTATATATCCTGGTATACATATATACCCTTATATATACCCTTATATATACCATACCTTGAATGTTTCAGTCCCTCTTCCAAAATCTACCAACTATGTGCCTATTTCTCTCTCAGAAGTAGAAGGGACAGCCTTCCAAGTTTACAGTTTATCATGTCTGAAAAGAAATGGTGGAAAATAGAGAAAATTTATAAAGTGACTGACATAGGACCCAGAGATGGATATCCAGAAGTTCCATGGGAATGAAAAGCAAAGGAACAGGCAATCAAACTGAGCTGAAGTGACTAGTCAGGAAGACTTCCTAGAGGGATGGCTGCCGATGAAGGCTGTTGGGCACCTGATGCCAGGTCACAGGTAGACTGAGTGGGCTTTCAGAGGAGTACAAACAAGCTGGAGAAAGGAAACTTGGGAGGGAGGACTACTGAACGCACGGCCTTCCCCTGTAGCACCTGTCTAACATAACCCGTTGCCACTCACACATGCTTTAGGTTATAATGACAGTCTTCAAGAGGAAATGAATGTAGATTGTCCCCCGGGGCAGTACTTCATCCAAGATGGCAATGAGGATGAGGACAAGAAGGCCTGCCAATTTAAGCGCTCCTTCCTAAAGAACTGCTCTGGTCTGGAGGACCCAACTTTTGGATACTCTACTGGACAGCCCTGCATCCTTCTAAAGATGAACCGGGTATATTGGCTTTTCATATCTGGTGGTGATAAGCGAATGAACTAGATAGGAGGGCTCTGGCCACTCCATTTGTCTTGGTCTCTGTCTTCACACACCACAGGTTTGGCCATTTTTCTGACAGTATCAGAAATACAAATAACCAGATAAACCTATCAATTTATTTCCCCCCGCCACCGAGCACTTCCTATGGCCATTCTTCTCCCTCACCCCCAAACCTGTCACTTGATGGCCTTTGTCAAGAATGGGGTCCTAGTCAAGTGCAGTGGCTCGAGCTTATAATCCAAGCTACTCGGGAGGCTGAGGAAGGAGGGTTGCTTGAGCTTAGGAGTTCAAGTTTAACTTGGGCAACATAGTGAGACTTCATCTTTAATTTTTTAAAAAAGTATTTTAAATAAAGAATGGAATACTGAGCTGTTTGGAACAGGGGATTGAAATGAGGGTGGCATGGAGGACAGTTCTTATATCATAAAAATGCATTTTTCTTCCATCCTGTCATGACTTAGGTGTGGCAGAGCCTTATCAGTCACACCTCTCTTGAAATTAGAAAGTTCTTTACATCTTTAGTATTGACTTGCTGACGTTTCCCCTTGTGTGTAAATATCAGGCATAAATACAACACGGAGTAAGCTGAGCTGCTTAGCTCTGAAGATGTTTTTCATTTTTTGCTTTTTGTAACATTTCTGAGAAGGTGAAGTAGATGAAGCATATGCCTGAGGAAGGATGACTGGGAGGAGGGTTAGAAAAGCCCAATTTTTTACTGTCAAATATGTTTTGTTAAAAAAAAATAAAACACTGGTTTTCTTTTGATAGATTGTAGGCTTTCGTCCTGAGCTTGGAGATCCTGTGAAGGTTTCCTGCAAAGTTCAGGTAAAGAGTCCTTTTGAGTAAGCATTGTTAGCACATCTGTTTCATGCAAAAAGGTAGTCCATCACTTTCAAGGACTTACACATGGATGGTAGGCTAAGGAAAAGGTTAATCTTTTCATAACTACACCTCTCTTTAGTTCCTTCAGGTTTTCCTCTTTCCAGAAAGCATTCAATTCATGTGTGTTTGTGTGTATAGTGTATGTGTGTGTATGTGTGTGTGTCAGTCAGTCTGTCATGATTAATACTTGTGAAAACCAAAGACTGAACTTCAGCTAAGGGCCACAGCAGGGAACAACAATGTGCCAAGTCATTAATTGAGATTCTGTTTACACTTTTGCTTTTAGCTCTAATTACTTGTTTCTTTGAACTAAACAAACAGCTTTCATTAGAGTCATTAGTTCCCAGATTTTAAAACTGAATTTCACATTTTGCAGCAATAACCAGTGGTACTGGGTGTTGCAATAACAAATGACTACATGGGAAGTATAAACAGAACTCGATTAATATGCTAATTAACTGTCCTTCGAGGGACCATTAACTTCTATCTCATCTGCATCAATTAGCTCCCTTGTAGGAAAAAGCCCTTAGATCTTGGGTTTGCTTCTTAAACAGGCAGTAGCTTTCTCCTGTTCTATGACATCAACTGCACCCCCAGACCTGGATAGTTGTCTTGCAAATGCGTGAGGCCTGGTAATCCCATTCTCAGTAGGAGAAATACAGTTGAAAACTTCAGTCTTCATGGTGACAGATCAGAAAACAGCAAAAGGCAGCATTTATTCAGCCAATATCCCACATTTAGCAAGCATTTATTGATCACTTATTATATAGCAGATCCTCTGCTAGGTGTTAGAAGTGTCGAGGTAAGAGTATGACTCCGTCTCTGAAATCAAGACAATCAAGTATTACATGTGCTGTGAAAAGTGAAGATGAGCTCTGAAAGGTCAGGCAGTACTTGCCAAATGAACAAGGTAGGAAGCACATTCTGTTCTCATGTATATGTGTAAATATTTACAACATGAGGTGACACTACAAACTATCCAAACTGATTCCTCAGGCCTTCATGAAAAATAAATTTCATTGCTTTTTAGAAGAATGTATTAAAAGTAAATCATAAAGACCAACTTAGTCTTAAGTTAGCATATTAACTGGACAGAGTTCTACTTATTGTTCCCTAATGGAAGCTGTTTGTTTTTCAGCTTACATCAAACCTTGCTAAGAACTGTCCTTTCTAAAATTGTTTTAATGTTTTAATTATTATTTTTAGCTACCTCCTTACATATTTTATGTCCTTTTAAAAAATATATTAAGAATCTCTATACATTCTATAATAAACAATACTGGTCAAATCCACACCCATTTGTGAAAATCAAGCAGGATGAGGTAATGACTAGAATAAATTAAGGAGAGCTTAGTTTGTACCAAGAACAATTATAGTATATTGGCAAAAGTAATCACATGACCTTAGTGAGTAATTTGCTAGTAGTGATGCACTATTTGTCCTTACTAGCCCCCAGACCTCTGCTATTTAGGGCAAGCCGAATGTATCACAGAATGGGCAGCCCCCTACCTGACATAATGTGATGAGTGTAGATCTGTTTACTTTAATCATTTCCATACCCAGGCTCTTGTTGCTTACCCCTCTGACCCCACCTACTGTAATTAAGCACTACAGAGAATATGGTCAGATACATGAGTCTAGGTGAGCCAACTGTAGGCTGTGTGCCTGTGTATCAGGTACCTATGCACTTGATCTGACTTCCAATAGAACCGAGCCTGCAGTGTGCAAATCGTGGAGTGGGATTTACTAAATATGTTCTAACGTATATCTTCCTCAGCTCCAAAGTCCAAGACTGGGTGCCAGGCCCAGTGTGATTCTTTGGAGAAAGGCTGGAGTTGTAGGTCCTCTTTCCAGAGCAGCATCAGGTACTGCAAGCCCTTTGGATTGCTTCTGTCTGGGTACCCCAGAAGCCAACAGAGAGCCATACTGAGCACCTTTGTCCTCCTCAGTTCAGGCCTTCTATTCAATATTCTTTGAACTGAAAAGACAAGGCACAGTCACTCCCTAAAAATGCTCATCTAGGGACAGGTCACGGCTGAGCTCTGCTCCATTCTGCTTTCATGGTCTTCCTGGAACAGTTGGTTATGGTTCACACAGTGATTTCACCTGAGGTACAACTCCCTTTAGCTCAGACTCTAGCCCACTCTGTGACCCAGCACCCCACATATACCTGCTTTTGCTTACAGAGAGGTGATGAAAATGACATCCGATCCATCAGTTACTACCCAGAGTCGGCTTCTTTTGACCTCCGCTACTACCCTTACTACGGCAAACTGACTCACGTAAGCTGTATTCCCTTTAGTCATTGCTGTCAGAAAGGGCTCAGTGACAAAAGAAGAGCTGGCTGGGATCTATGAGAATTAGGGAGCAGGAGATAGTAGAGGGGTAAATAGCTGCTGGCCATAACCAGGAGCTCCCTCTACCAATTCTTATCACAACCACACTCCTTTCAATATCTGAAAGAATCTCATATATGGCCTAATTTAACCTTTTAAGTTTACAAATGGGAAAATTGGGGTTCAGAGACAGAAAGTGACTTGCCCAAGACCATACAGCTAGTTAGTGGTAGGGTCAGGAGCAGATAAATTACTACCAATGTGCTTAAACATGCCCTAATAATCACGCTTCTGTTTCTCCCATTTGAAGCGCTGGGGTGAGTCCCCAACACAGGGACTCGATAGACACTAGTTTTGGTTTAATTCATGGTCTGATTTCCAGAAAAATCATATCATGCTGAATCAGAATTGGTTTTTCCCAGAGGACAATCAGATATCTGACAGTGACTTGTTAGAGAAATGTATGATTTTCCCACACTTTCCCAGTGCAAGGAGAGTATGTCTGTTGCTTTGGCCATTTGCAAATTGGCATCATGGGATTTACTCAGTTCTCTTTGTGAGGGTTGTCATCCTGCAGTGATTATCTGATCACTTCCCTCCTACCACCTCCCCACACTTAGAATTCATTTTTCTTCTACCTGCAGGTTAACTACACATCCCCCTTGGTGGCAATGCACTTTACAGACGTGGTGAAGAACCAAGCAGTGCCTGTGCAGTGCCAACTGAAGGGCAAAGGCGTCATAAATGATGTCATCAATGATCATTTTGTGGGCAGGGTAATCTTTACCCTGAACATAGAAACCTAAGAACTTCAGGGGGCCATTCTTACCAGTTCTGTTTCTGTTTTATCTCATGGTATCTCTGGTAGCACCTGAATTCTTTTTCTTCAATTAGGACACAGCCAGATGGACATCTAAGACAGCAGATCATCTTTCCTTGCCTATGACATGTGTATAAAATGACATTGTGGGAGCTGTTCGATTTTTTAAAGGTAGTGTCTCCTGATGACAAACAGAGTATATTAATTTCCTTTCCCTCCACTTAAAACTAAAGCCTGTTCTTACTGCTGGTAGTCTCCCTGTAGCGTAAACATAGTATCTGATAAAATTTACAATAGCCGTGCAATAGCCATCAAGGAGAATTTCTATTATGATTATAAATTCATCATGTTTTCTAAAATTCTGTTGGTTTTAGAGGTCAGATTCCTCCCAACCAGGCTAATAACCTAACACATGTTTAAAAAAAATCTGCCTAAGCCGGGTGTGGTGGCATGCATCTGTAGTCCCACCTATTCAGGAGATTAAGGCAGGAGGATCACTTGAGCCCAGGAGGTCAAGGCTGCAGTGAGCTGCACTGCACTCCAGCCTGGGTGACAGAGTGAGATCCTGTCTCTGAAGAAAAAAAAACCTGCCTGGCAAGGTCCTTCCCTGGGAATCACCACTCGGACCAACCTAGACAACCAAGACCACTATACCTAAAGACCTCTATATCCAGGTGCCTAAGAAACTTCTGCCTCCCACAGACAACTAAGTGCTTATTCAAAGACTAGGTTATTTTCAACTGGGAAAAAAGCAGTGCTAACAGGATATTGTTCTGGGATAGAGATGAAGACCGTCCTTGTGACTTTTTAAAGAGGTGGGGCTCACTGCAACTGGGGAGAACACTTAGCATATGGATATGATTGGTGTTTGATTCCTTGCTCTCTGGTGTAATCGTCTAAAGGCAAACATTCCTGCAAACAGGTTTTTCTCAGCTTCAGGCAGAGGAGACAACATGGAAGAAGATTCCCACCAGCTAATTCTTCTTGGGCTATTTGTTTGACAGTAGCATGATGTTTTTTGAGACCATCAGGGGTGGTTACATAGACCAGCAGCTACAGCTCTGGAAATTGAAATCATAATCTGTCAATGAATACATGACAAGACAGAACGTTCCTGCCAGGCCAGGCAAAAGCCAAGGCCCATTAGCCAGTTTAGCATTTACTTTAAAAATGACATGAGGCAGATGCTTATCCAGGATGTGGATCAGCCAGGTCACTTTGTCTTATCTTTGGTCACCTGATCACTCAACTGCTTCTTAACACCTCCACCAGGGGGAGGGCTGGCACAAGGAGAAAAAAAAAGCAAGCATCAGCGAATAGTATAGTGTCTCAGGGTCCGAAGCAAGTTTAAATGCCACCTAGGAGGATCCAAAGTCTGAATCTCCTCTACAATGTTTCCTTTCTCCCAAAACAGGGAACTGACTGTCTGGTAGTGAAGACAAGCAAGTGGAGAAGTTATACGATATAGTTTAATGAGAGTTAAAAAACTAGTATGTGGAAAGCTATGGGAATATGAGGAAAAATATCTTGAGCTAAGAAAGTAGCAGAGGAAATTTCACATGCAAAGCCACAGTCATGAAGAGACCATGGTGTGTCTGGGTAACTGTGAGCAGTTTATGTAACTGGAATGAAAAGGGCTCAGAGGAATGGCAGGGATGGCAAGAGATCCAGCTAGAGAGGTATTCAGGGATGGAAAGAGGACTTTGAGTTTTATCCAATAGGTGAAAATGAGTAATTAAAGCATTTTAATCAGGGAGGCTCTGTGATCACATTTGTGTTTTATTTTATTTTACTTTTTTATTTATTTGTTTATTTTTGAGATGGAGTTTCGCTGTTGTCACCCAGGCTGGAGTGCAGTGGTGTGATCTCGGCTCACTGCAACCTCCACCTCCCGGGTTCAAGTGATTCTCCAGCCTCAGCCTCCTGAGTCGCTGGGATTACAGGCACACACCACCATGCCCAGCTAACTTTTGTATTTTTGGCGGAGACAGGGTTTCACCATGTTCGCCAGGCTGGTCTCGAACTCCTGACCTCAAGTGATCCACCTGCCTCAGCCTCCCACAGTGCTGGGATTACAGGCGTGAGCCACCGCACCCGGCTTACAATTTAGAAAGGGCACTTGGCAACCACTATGTGAAGGGTGATTGGAGAAGGACAAGACTGTGGAATGGGGAATAAGGAAGGAGGAGTTTGGAGAATGACTCCAAAGGTTTGAGCTTGGCTAGAACCGGTAAGATGGTGACATTGTTGATCAAGACTGGGAATACAAGAGAGAAGCAGGTTTGGAGAGATCAATTTTGAACATTTTAGACATGATTTTCTATTGGTCAGACACTGATGTGGAGATGTAAACACATGTAGGGTTGGTGAGAAGGAAAGATGAGAACAAAAGCAACATTGGGTTAAGGGAACTCGCTTAAGAAATTTTAAGCTATTTAATCTTGGGAACTGAAGCCAGTCATGTAAACATACTACACCAATCTAGTCCCTAACAGTGTTTTTTCTCTTGTGGCAGAAAGAATTGCTGTTCCTCTTTGGAATCTCCTTCCCAGACACCTTCAAAGTCTTATTGACACAGTAAAGGGAGGCCAACCACTACTAACAAGTTCTAGAAGATATAGGATCTTCTATAGTGGGTTAATGGAAAATACAAAAACAAACAAACATACAATGAAACTGCCTCCTCTCAACCCATTTTCTTAACAAATTCAATTTTCAAAACTAACCTTTAAAAAGAAAAGGAACAAAATGAAAAAGACAGTAACTTTTAAACCACTTGAAAATTACCTCAATCAAACTCTCAAGATTCAGTAGTAAAAGATAATAGAATGTTAGATCTGGAAAGGATATTAGAGAGTGTTTAGAAAAAACAACTTGCATTGCATCTGACTCCAGGTCCAGTGCTCTTTCTACTCTGAGCTGCTGCTTACCAGAAAGTACCATCCTCTTAAAAATCAATGAATGATATCCCAAACATTTTGAAACGTATGTAAATTTTGAGTTAAAATAGTTAACATTTCACAGGAATTCAACTACTGGTGCTATATTTTATACATAATACATTATCCTGTTAAATGCATTGACTATTAGACAAGGAATTATGAATCATTTGTCAAATAATATTTATCTTTCAATGGAATCCATTGTGTCCACAATTGCAAAGCAATATTGAAGGGTACTAAGATAGTTTGGGTTGTCAGCTAGGACATGAAAAATGTAGGTTTACTATACAGAACTGGATATGATAATATATTCATTAAAGTTATGTTCTAACTGTTCAATAGACTTCTAGTAGATTAATTTAAATAGTTCCCCATACCGTGCTGCATCAGGATTTGATTTGTATGCCATCTGTTGCAATGCACTTGGTTTTACTTGCTTGTCAATGAGAAATACTACTTCCAAATGTCTTCATGGTTTTGTCCATACTGGACTTTGGTTATGATTTTTCACCTTCTACTCCCCTGAAATCATTATCTTAAAGTAACTTATTTTAGGCACCTATTTTCTGGGGATCAACATGTAAAAAAACATTTATATTGTCTTGAGGAGTTGTCAACAACAATAAATTGAAATAAAAAAGAAATGTATGATTTTCTCTTTCTAGACCATATCACTGATTTTCCCACTGGAATATTGGGCAGCCATGTGGGTGGAAAACTTGACAATTGACAACCTGTTAGTTAAATATTGTTTTTCTTCTCTCTCCCCTCTTTTTGACTCTTAGGGTTTAGTCACAGGAGGATAAAACTAAAAGTTGTTTCATTTCTGGGCATTTTTTCCTTTGTAGTCTCTGTGCTCTGGTTTCTCGTTAGACTGCTTTGTGAGAGCAGCCTTTCTTTATCAAGGTTGAGTCCTGGTATAAACTGTTATGCTTGTTTGTGTAGGAGAGGAACACTAAGAGAAACTTTCAGGCTGAGGGACAGAACCAAAATTAGAAGAGAAACTTTGAAAATGTTTGATGAAAGTCTGGCTAAATGGCTTTAAGGACATCTAGCCACAAACTGTTTCCCAGAGCAAATATGTAATGGCAATTGCAATTAAAGACATAAATATTTCCAATCCCTTATTCAACTCAGAGGCTAGGCTGTAGCAGGAATCTTTCCTCGGAATCTTTCCTTCTTTCCTTGGAAGCTGCCTCAGCCTAAAGTCTGCTAGGCAACAGATCCCTGATCCCAACATATTTCTCCCTGTCTAAATTCTTCATTAGAGTCATTTTCTTTACTGCCTCCCTCTTAAAATATTCATACATAATAAAGTAATTTAACCAAACCATACAGAAGTATGATTTACACTGTGCTTTTCTCCAGGCAGAAAATGGAGGTTTGGGTATTTATATGCATATGTTGGGAGGAAGGAGAGTGGATACAATGTATGGAGGCAAAGGGCAAGGAAAAATAAATGGAAACACTACTTCACAAAGTTCTTCAGTTGCAATCTAGAAGGGAAGAAGGGTTGACAGGGGGATCCAAAAGTTTTAAGCAGAATATAGTAAGCTTTCAGTCTGACAACTCACTCCGCAAAATGTACTTCCTTGCAGACCCCTATATGACCATAACTCAACAAGAAATAGATAGCACACTTGACAAAAAAAGGATAATTGGAAGAAGATTTATTTACAAAGGGATTACTTACAGAAGCATAGATATAGGGAACCACCAATAACACAGTAACCCAGCCTAGTAAGAGCTGAACTCTTACCATCTCTTGACCATAAGGTATAGGAGCAGGAAATGGTTACTAGAACTCAGAAGGAATGAGTTGTGTACAACTGGCTGCCTTGAGAGGAGTGGTGACTTTGTTGAAGGACTAAGCTAGCCCAAGGTGATCTTTTAGGGAGAATAAATATTGCAACTTAATTTTTCTCATTGGCCAAACCCAGCCAAAAGCTGGCGGCGGGGGTGGGGGAACAACAACAACAAAAAAAACAAAAACGAACAAACAAAAAGATTGATGCAGCCCATACAGGTCAGACTCCTAAAAAAAGAAAGCAGGGTGGAGAAAGGTGGAGAGTGCATCTGGAGGGGCAAACTGGCGATATCTAGCACAGTTACTGAGTGGAGGTTCTGTGAGCAGACTCCTTGGAGCCTGGCATAGTGTTGGAATCATCTACTGAACCAACCCTAGGGACTGCGGCAATTTTATTTTCACACACACTTTGCTTTGTGGCTGTGGGGTCAAAGGCATTAGGCTTTTCCATTATAGAATTTTTTTCTCTATTCTTTAGTATTCATTCCCTTTTCAAATTTTCTCATTCATACTTTCCTAATCTGGTGCCCTTTGGGATATCATTTAGAACTCTTTTGCTTGCATGTGACAAACAAATGAACAAAAAAATTCAAATTGACTTAAGGATAAAGGGGAATTTACCAAATCGAAAAACTGAAAAGTCCAGTTGTAGTTTGCATTCAGGCATAGCCAGGTCCAGGAACTGAAAGATGCGATTAAGAACCAGTCTCTCTCCACCTCTGTATTCTGCTTTCTACCACAAATCAAGATTGGCAAGGTGGCTGCCTGCCTTGCCAGGCCTACATCCTCAAAGGCTAATGTCCAGTTGAAAAGAAAGCTTCTCTTCCCTGAATATTCAAATAAAAAACAAAAGATTCTTCCTGTGTCCAAGTGTTCTCATTGTTCAATTCCCACCTATGAGTGAGAACATGCGGTGTTTGGTTTTTTTGTCCTTGCGATAGTTTCCTGAGAATGATGGTTTCCAGCTTCATCCATGTCCCTACAAAGGACATGAACTCATCCTTTTTTATGGCTGCATAGTTTTCCATGGTGTATATGTGCCACATTTTCTTAATCCAGTCTATCATTGATGGACATTTGGGTTGGTTCCAAGTCTTTGCTATTGTGAATAGTGCCACAATAAACATACGTGTGCATGTGTCTTTATAGCAGCATGCTTTATAATCCTTTGGGTATATACCCAGTAATGGGATGGCTGGGTCAAATGGTATTTCTAGTTCTAGATCCCTGAGGAATCGCCACACTGTCTTCCACAATGGTTGAACTAGTTTACAGTCCCACCAACAGTGTAAAAGTGTTCCTATTTCTCCACATCCTCTCCAGCACCTGTTGTTTCCTGACTTTTTAATGATCACCATTCTAACTGGTGTAAGATAGTATTTAATTGTGGTTTTGATTTGCATTTCTCTGATGGCCAGTGATGATGAGCATTTTTTCATGTGTCTGTTGAGTGCATAAATGTCTTCTTTTGAGAAGGGTTTGTTCATATCCTTTGCCCACTTGTTGATGGGGTTGTTTGTTTTTTTCTTGTAAATTTGTTTGAGTTCCTTGTAGATTCTGGATATTAGCCCTTTCTCAGATGAGTAGATTGCAAAAATTTTCTCCCATTCTGTAGGTTGCCTGTTCACTCTGACAGTAGTTTCTTTTGCTGTGCAGAAGCTCTTGAGTTTAATTAGATCCCATTTGTCAATTTTGGCTTTGGTTGCCATTGCTTATGGTGTTTTAGACATGAAGTCCTTGCCCATGCCTATGTCCTGAATGGTATTGCCTAGGTTTTCTTCTAGTGTTTTTATGGTTTTAGGTCTAACATGTAAGTCTTTAATCCATCCTGAATGAATTTTTGTATAAGGTGTAAGGAAGGGATCCAGTTTCAGCTTTCTACATATGGCAAGCCAGTTTTCCCAGCACCATTTGTTAAATAGGGAATTGTTTCCCCATTTCTTGCTTTTGTCAGGTTTGTCAAAGATCAGATAGTTGTAGACGGGTGGTATTATTTCTGAGGGCTCTGTTCTGTTCCATTGGTCTATATCTCTGTTTTGGTACCAGTACTATGCTGTTTTGGTTACTGTAGCCTTGTAGTATAGTTTGAAGTCAGGTAGCGTGATGCCTCCAGCTTTGTTCTTTGGGCTTAGGATTGACTTGGCAATGTGGGCTCTTTTTAGGCTCCATATGAACTTTAAAGTATTTTTTTCCAATTCTGTGAAGAAAGTCATTGGAAGCTTGATGGGGATGGCATTGAATCTATAAATTACCTTGGGCAGTATGGCCATTTTCATTATATTGATTCTTCCTATCCATGAGCATGGAATGTTCTTCCATTTGTTTGTATCCTCTTTTATTTTGTTGAGCAGTGGTTTGCAGTTCTCCTTGAAGAGGTCCTTCACATCCCTTGTAAGTTGGATTCCTAGGTATTTTATTCTCTTTGTAGCAATTGTGAATGGGAGTTCACTCATGATTTGGCTCTCTGTTTGTCTGTTATTGTTGTATAAGAATGCCTGTGATTTTTGCACATTGATTTTGTATCCTGAGACTTTGCTGAAGTTGCTTATCAGCTTAAGGAGATTTTGGGCTGAGACGATGGGGTTTTATAGATATGCAATCATGTCATCTGCAAACAGGGACAATTTGACTTCCTCTTTTCCTAATTGAATACCCTTTATTTCTCTCTCCTGCCTGATTGCCCTGGCCAGAACTTCCAACACTATGTTGAATAGGAGTGGTGAGAGAGGGCATCCCTGTCTTGTGCCAGTTTTCAAAGGGAATGCTCCCAGTTTTTGCCCATTCAGTATGATATTGGCTGTGGGTTTGTCATAAAAAGCTCTTATTATTTTGAGATACTTCCCAACAATACCTAATTTATTGAGAGTTTTTAGCATGAAAGGCTGTTGAATTTTGTCAAAGGACTTTTCTGCATCTATTGAGATAATCATATGGTTTTTGTCTTTGGTTCTGTTTATATGGTGGATTACATTTATTGATTTGCGTATGTTGAACCAGCCTTGCATCCCAGGGATGAAGCCCACTTGATCATGGTGGATAAGCTTTTTGATGTGCTGCTGGATTCGGTTTGCCAGTATTTTATTGAGGATTTTTGCATCGATGTTCATCAGAGATATTGGTCTAAAATTCTCTATTTTTGTTGTGTCTCTGCCAGGCTTTGGTATCAGGATGATGCTGGCCTCATCAAATGAGTTAAGGAGGATTCTCTCTTTTTCTATGGATTGAAATAGTTTCAGAAGGAATGGTACCAGCTCCTCCTTGTACCTCTGTTAGATTTCGGCCATGAATCCATCTGGCCCTGGACTTTTTTTGGTTGGTAAGCTATTAATTATTGCCTCAATTTCAGAGCCTGTTATTGGTCTATTCATAGATTCAACTTCTTCCTGTTTTAGTCTTGGGAGGGTGTATGTGTCAAGGAATTTATCCATTTCTTCTAGATTTTCTAGTTTATTTGTATAGAGTTGTTTATAGTATTCTCTGATGGTAGTTTGTATTTCTGTGGGATCGGTGATGATATCCCCTTTATCATTTTTTATTGCGTCTATTTGATTCTTCCCTTTTTTCTTCTTTATTAGTCTTGCTAATGGTCTATCAATTTTGTTGATCTTTTCAAAAAACCAGCTCCTGGATTCATTGATTTTTGAAGGGTTTTTTGTGTCTCTATTTCCTTCAGTTCTGCTCTGATCTTAGTTATTTCTTGCCTTCTGCTAGCTTTTGAATGTGTTTGCTCTTGCTTCTCTAGTTCTTTTAATTGTGATGTTAGGGTGTCAATTTTAAATCTTTCTTGCTTTCTCTTGTGGGCATTTAGTGCTATAAATTTCCCTCTACACACTGCTTTGAATGTGTCCCAGAGATTCTGGTATGTTGTGTCTTTGTTCTCATTGGTTTCAAAGAACATCTTTATTTCTGCCTTCATTTCGTTATGTACCCAGTAGTCATTCAGGAGCAGGTTGTCCAGTTTCCATGTAGTTGTGTGGTTTTGAGTGAGTTTCTTAATCCTGAGTTCTAGTTTGATTGCATTGTGGTCTGGGAGACAGTTTGTTATAATTTCTGTTCTTTTACATTTGCTGAGGAGTGCTTTACTTCCAACTATGTGGTCAATTTTGGAATAAGTGTGGTGTGGTGCTGAGAAGAATGTATATTCTGTTGATTTGGGGTGGAGAGTTCTGTAGATGTCTATTAGGTCCGCTTGGTGCAGAGCTGAGTTCAATTCCTGGATATCCCTGTTAACTTTCTGTCTCATTGATCTGTCTCATGTTGACAGTGGGGTGTTAAAGTCTCCCATTATTATTGTGTGGGAGTCTAAGTCTCTTTGTAGGTCTCTGAGGACTTGCTTTATGAATCTGGGTGCTCCTGTATTGGGTGCATATATATTTAGGATAGTTAGCTCTTCTTGTTGAATTGATCCCTTTACCATTATGTAATGGCCTTCTTTGTCTCTTTTGATCTTTGTTGGTTTAAAGTCTGTTTTATCAGAGACTAGGATTGCAACCCCTGCTTTTCTTTTTTTGTTTTCCATTTGCTTGGTAGATCTTCCTCCATCCCTTTATTTTGAGCCTATGTGTGTCTCCGCACGTGAGATGGGTTTCCTGAATACAGCACACTGATGGGTTACTTGACTCTTTATCCGATTTGCCAGTCTGTGTCTTTTAATTGGAGCATTTAGCCCATTTACATTTAAGGTTAATATTGTTATATGTGAATTTGATCCTGTCATTATGATGTTAGCTGGTTATTTTGCTCGTTAGTTGATGCAGTTTCTTCCTAGCATCCATGGTCTTTACAATTTGGCATGTTTTTGCAGTGGCTGGTACCGGTTGTTCCTTTCCATGTTTAGTGCTACCTTCAGGAGCTCTTTTAGGGCAGGCCTGGTGGTGACAAAATCTCTCAGCATTTGCTTGTCTGTAAAGGATTTTATTTCTCCTTCACTTATGAAGCTTAGTTTGGCTGGATATGAAATTCTGGGTTGAAAATTCTTTTCTTTAAGAATGTTGAATATTAGCCCCCACTCTCTTCTGGCTTGTAGAGTTTCTGCCAACAGATCAGCTGTTAGTCTGATGGGCTTCCCTTTGTGGGTGACCCGATCTTTCTCTCTGGCTGCCCTTAACATTTTTTCCTTCATTTCAACTTTGGTGAATCTGACAATTATGTGTCTTGGAGTTGCTCTTCTTGAGGAGTATCTTTGTGGCGTTCTCTGTATTTACTGAATGTGAATGTTGGCCTGCCTTACTAGGTTGGGGAAGTTCTCCTGGATAATATCCTGCAGAGTGTTTTCCAACTTGGTTCCATTCTCCCCGTCACTTTCAGGTACACCAATCAGATGTAGATTTGGTCTTTTCACATAGTCCCATATTTCTTGGAGGCTTTGTTCATTTCTTTTTATTCTTTTTTCTCTAAATTTCTCTTCTCACTTCATTTCATTCATTTGATCTTTAATCACTGATACCCTTTCTTTCAGTTGATCGAATCAGCTACTGAAGCTTGTGCATTTGTCACGTAGTTCTTGTGCCATGGTTTTCAGCTGCATCAGGTCCTTTAAGGACTTCTTTGCATTGGTTATTCTAGTTAGCCATTTGTCTAATATTTTTTCAGGGTTTTTAACTTCTTTGCCATGGGTTCGAACTTCCTCCTTTAGCTTGGAGAAGTTTGATCTTCTGAAGCCTTCTTCTCTCAACTCATCAAAGTCATTCTCCATCCAGCTTTGTTCCATTGCTGGTGAGGAGCTGCATTCCTGTGGAGGAGGAGAGGCGCTCTGATTTTTAGAATTTTCAGTTTTTCTGCTCTGTTTTTTCCCCATCTTCGTGGTTTTATCTACTTTTGGTCTTTGATGATGGTGACGTACAGATGGGGTTTTGGTGTGGATGTCCTTTCTGTTTGTTGGTTTTCCTTCTAACAGTCAGGACCCTCAGCTGCAGGTCTTTTGCAGTTTGCTGGAGGACCCCTCCAGACCCTGTTTGCCTTGGTATCAGCAGCGGAGGTTGCAGAACAGTGAATATTGCTGAACATCAAATGTTGCTGCCTGATCATTCCTCCTGAAGTTTCATCTCAGAGGGGTACCCAGCCGTGTGAGGTGTCAATGTGCCCCTACTGGGGAGTCCCTCCCAATTAGGCTACTTGGGGGTCAGGAACCCACTTGAGGAGGCAGTCTGTCTGTTCTCAGATCTCAAACCCCATGCTGGGAGAACCACTACTCTCTTCAAAGCTGTCAGACAGGGACATTTAAGTCTGCAGAGGTTTCTGCTGCCTTTTGTTTGGCTATGCCCTGCCCCCAGAGGTGGAGTCTACAGAGGCAGGCAGGCCTCCTTGAGCTGTGGTGGGCTCCACCCAGTTTGAGCTTCCTGGCCGCTTTGTTTACCTACTCAAGCCTCGGCAATGGTGGGCACCCCTCCCCCAGCCTCACTGCCGCCTTGCAGTTCAATCTCAGACTGCTGTGCTAGCAACGAGCGAGGCTCCATGGGCGTGGGACCCTCTGAGCCAGGCGCGGGATATAATCTCCTCGTGTGCCCTTTGCTAAGGCCATTGGAAAAGCACAGTATTAGGGTGGGAGTGGCCCGATTGTCCAGGTGCCATCTGTCACAGCTTTGCTTGGCTAGGAAAGGGAATTCCCTGACCCTTTGTGCTTCCTGGGTGAGGCAATGCCTCTCCCTGCTTTGGCTCATGCTCAGTGCGTTGCACCCACTGTCCTGCACCCACTGTTTGACAAGCCCCAGTGAGATGAACCCAGTACCTCAGTTGGAAATGCAGAAATCACCCATCTTCTGCCTTGCTCATGCTAGGAGCTGTAGACTGGAGCTGTTCCTATTTGGCCATCTTCAAAAAGGGAACTCTTATACACAGTTGGTGGGATGTAAATTAATACAACTACTGTAGAAACAGTATAGGGATTTCTTTAAAAAAATAAAAAACTAAAAATAATCCTACGATATGATCCAACAATGCCATTACTGGGTATTCATCCGAAGGAAAAGAAATTGTTATATCAAAGGGATACCTGCACTCCCATGTATATCCTAGCACTATTCATAATAGCAAAGATATGGAATCAAACTAAATGTTTATCAAAGAATGAATGGATCAAGAAAATGTCACACACACACACACACACACACACACAATGGAATACTATTCAGCCATAAAATATGAAATCATGTCATTTGCAGCAACATGGATGGAACTGGAGGCCATTATGTTAAGTGAAATAAGCCAGGCACAAAAGGCAAGTATTGGATTTTCTCCCTCACGTGGGAGCTAAAAAACTTGATCTCATGGAGATAGAGATTAGAATGATAGATACCAGCAGCTGGGAAGGGTGTGTGGGTGGGAGAGGAGGAAAGAAGGGAGGTTGGTTAACGAGTGTACCGCTAAATAGAAGAAAGATTCTAATATTTGATAGCAGAGTAGGGTGACTATAGTTAGCAATAATGTATTGCATATTTCACAGTAGCTAGAAGAGAGGATATGAAATGTTCCCAATACATAGAAAGGTAAATACTCAAGAGGATGGATACTCCAAGTTGATAATAATACACTCTACACATGTAACACTTACATGTACACCATAAATATGTAAAATAGTATCAATAGAATAATACTTTACAAAAAAAGAAAAATTCTGAGTCTCTCACTGGCTTGAATTTGATCCTGTGCCAATCCCTGAACCAATCTCTGTGGCCACTGGAAGAAACATCTGTGATTGGCCAGGGTTCGGTCACATGCCCACCCCTGGAGCTTAGAGTGATATCAACACGACTGAAACTGCCTGGATTGACTGTCAGGGAAAGGTAATCCCCTGAGGAAAATTGAGGTGATGTGACCAAAGAGGAGTGAATGAATATGAAGTGGCAGATAGAATAGGTGTTCACTACATTTTGTCAAACAGTGTCCTATCAAATTCTACAACTACTTATGATTATACCTGAACTTTTAGATTAAAATATTTTCAAAATTTTAACATGAAGGTCTCCAAAAAACAGTTTTTTATACCACCCTAGCATTTTTTTCACATTTGCTCAAAAGAAAGAAGGAGTAGGAAGAGAGAGAGAAAGAGAAAGAAGCCTCCTTGACTTACTGTGCTTTGCCTTTGCCAAAGAAAATTCTGTAATTAAATTCTGCATTAGAAATCCAGCTTGTGGCTAGGCACAGTGGCTCATGCCTGTAATCCTAACACTTTGGGAGGCCAAGACAGGAGAATTGCTTGAGGCCAGGAGGTCGAGGCCAGCCTGGGCAACATAGCAAGACCCATCTCTATAGCATAAAAGAATAACATAAAAAGAAATAGGAAAATAGTGAGATCCTGTCTCTATGAAGTAAACAAATAAATAAAATAGTATAAAAAGAATAAAATAGGAAAATATTAACAAAAGAAGTCTAAGACTTATACTCTGAAATCTACTGTTATTGAAATAAATTAAAGAACTAAATAAAGGGAAAGACATTGTGCTCATGGATTAGGTTAATATTGTTAAAATGACAATGCTCACCAAATTGATCTACAAATTCAATACAATTCTTTCAAAATTCCAACTAACTTTTTTTTTCCCAGAAATTGACAAGGTGATCCAAAAATTCTTATGGAAATAGAAGGGACACAGAATAGCCAAAACAGTATTTTAAAGGAAGAACAAAGCTGAAAGACTTACAATTTAAAATTTTACTACAGACAGCGGGTGTACTGGCTCATGCCTGTAATCCCAGTGCTTTGGGAGGCCAAGGTAGGAGGATCATTTGAGTCCAGGAGTTCAAAGTTACAGTGAGCTAAGATTGTATGACTGCACTCCAGCCTGGGAAACAGAGTGAGACCTTGTCCCTATAAAAATAAAAATAAAATTTAAAAATGATAAAACTCTTAGAAGAAAACATAAACCCTCATGCCCTTCGATTAAACAATGGTTTCTTAAATATAACACCAAGAGCACAAGTGACAAAAAATAGATAAATTGGACTTTATTAAAATTAAAGTCTTTGTGCTTTAAAGGACACTATCAAGAAAATGAAAATGCAACCCACAGAATAAGAGAAAATATTTGCAAATTATATATCTGTTAAGGGTCTAGTATCCAGAATATGTAAAGAACTCTTACACTTGAACAATAAAAAGGCAAATAACTCAACTAAAGATGTATAAAGAATCCAAATAGATATTTCTTCAGAGAAGATATGCAAATGGTCAATAAACACATGAAAAGATGCTCAACATCATTACTTTTTAGAGAAATGCCAATCAAAACCACAATAAGGTCTTATGTTTATGTCTTTGATCCATTTTGAACTGATTTTTGTGAATGGTGTAAAATAAGAGTCCAATTTTATTTTTTTGAATATGCATATCCAGTTTTCCCAACACCATTTATTAAAGAGACTATTGTTTTTCCATTATATATTTTTGGCACCTTGTTGATTAGATGACCATACATGTGTGGGTTTATTTCTGGGCTCTCTCTTCTGTTCCATTGGTCTGTGTGTCTGCTTTTATGCCAGTACCATATTTTGATTACTATAGTTTGGTACTATAGTTTGAAATCAGGATATATGATGCCTGCAGCTTTGTTCTTACTGCTCAAAATTGTTTTAGTTATGTGGATTCTGTTGTGGTTTTATAAGCATTTTAGATTTTTTTTCTATTAAAAAAGTCAAAAAATAACAAATGTTGGTAAAGATGTGGAGAAAAGGAAACCCTTTCACTGCTGTACACTGTTGGGAGGGAGTGTAAATTGGTACAAACGTTATGAAAAACAGTACAGAGATTCCTCAAAAAATTAAAAATAGAACTACCACAGGGTCTAGCAACCCACTTCTGGGTATATATCCAAAAGAAATAAAATCACTATCTCAAAGACATGTCTGCACTTTCATATTCATTGCAGCATTATTCAAAGTAGCCAAGATAGAAAAACAATCTAAGTGTTCATTGGCAAATGAATGAATACACAGTATATATATATATATAGATAGATAGATAGATAGATACACACACACACATATATGTACACATATATATACACACATATATAAATACACACATATATACCTATATATACATATATATACGTATATATATACATATATACGTATATATATGTATATATATGTATATATATAAAATAGAATGTTATTCACCCTTTAAAAAGAAGGAAATCCTGCCATTGGCAACAATGCAGATGAACCTTGAGGACATTATGCTAAGCAAACTAAACCAGACACAAAAAGTCAAATATTGCATGACCTCAGTTATATGCAGAATCTGAAAACAAAAGTTGAACATAGTTACAGAGAATAGAAGGGTGGTTATCAGGGGTTGGGGCATGAGGGGAAAGGACAGATATTGGTCAAAGGGTACAAACCTTCAGTTGTAACATGAGAGAACACTGGAGACCAAATGTAAAGCATGGTGACTATAGTTAGTAATAATACATTGTATACTTGAAACTTGCTGAGAGTAGATCTCAAATGTTCTCACCACGCACACACAAAGGTAATATGTGAGGTGATAGATATGTTAATTACCTTAATTGTGTTAATCATTTCACAATGTATATATGTATATCAAAACATCAAATTGTACACCCTAAATATATACAATTTTTGTCAGTAATGCTTCAGTAAAGCTGGAAAAAAGATACATTTCACACCCTCTATGATGGCTGTAATTTTTAAAAGTGAACAATAACATGGGTTATTAGAACCCTAATGTACTACTGGAGGAAATTTTAAATGGTGAAGCCATTTTGAAATAATTGTTTGGCAGTTCTTCAAAAGGTTAAATATAGAGTTACCATAGGACCCAGCCATTTCACTCCTAGATATACATTGAAGGTAATTGATAATATATGTCCACACAAAAGCATGTACACAAATGTTCATAGCAGCAATATTCATAATAACCAAAAGTAGAAACAACTGAAATGTCCACCGACTGACAGATAGATAAATTATGGTGTATTATTCAGCCATAAAAGGAATATAATACTGATTCATACTATAGTATAGATGAACCTCAAAACATTATGGTAAGTGAAAAGAACCAGACACAAAAGGCCAAATTAGAGACTGCTAACGGGGATGACTATACATATATATGGAGATGGGCTTTAAAAGGTGATTACGCCATGAGGGCTGCACCCTTGTTAATGGGGTTAAGGCCTTCATAAAAGATGCTTCACAGCATTTGGTTAGCTTGTTCTCATGCCTTCTGCCATGTAAGGACACAGCAAGAAAATCCTCATCAGACCAAATGCCAATGCCTTGATCTTGAATTTCTCAGCCTCCAGAACTGTGAGAAATAAATTTCTATTTTATTTATTTATTTATTTATTTTTGAGACAGAGTTTCACTCTCGTTGCCCAGGCTGGAGTGCAATGGTATGATCTCAGCTCATCACAACCTCCGTCTCCCGGGTTCAAGCGATTCTCCTGCCTCAGCCTCCTGAGTAGCTGGGATTTCAGGCATGCACTGCCACGCCCGGCTAATTTTATATTTTTAGTAGAGATGGGATTTCTCCATGTTGATCAGGGTGGTCTCGAACTCTCGACCCCAGGTGATCTGCCCGCTTCGGCCTCCCAAAGTGCTGCAATTACAGGCAGGAGCCACTGCGCCTGGCCTCTAAATTTGTATTTTTTTAAATAAATTACCCAGTCTGTGGTAATCTGTGGTATTCTGTTTGCAGCACAAATAGACTAAGACAGAACAAAATGTGGGAAGGAAGAAGGAGAAATTTCTCATACGGCAGCTTTATGTTTTAACTTTTTGAGGAACTGTCAAACTGTGTTCCAAAGTACCTGCATCATTTTACATTTCCACTAGCAATGTATGAGGGTTCCAATTTCTCCACATACTTGCCAGCAGTTGTTATTGTCCAATTTTTTAAATTATAGTCATCCCACTGGGTGTGGAGTGACATTTCATTGTGATTGGATTTCCATGTACCTAATGAATAATGATATTGAGCAGTTTTTCATGTGCACATTGGCCATTTGTATATCTTCTTTGGGGAAATTATTTAAATCCTCTGCTCATTTAAAAATTGGATTGTCTTTTTATTAATTTGTTAGAATTATTTATATATTTTGGACCCTTATCAAATAAAAGATTTGCAAAATTTTTCTACTGTTTTGTGGGTTGTCTTTTCAATTTCTTGATAGTATCCTTTGAAGCACAAAAGTTTTACATTTTGATTAAGTCTAATTTATCTTTTTTTCTTTTGTTGCTTGTGCTTTTGGTGTCATACCTAAGAAATCATTTACTAATTCAAGGTCACAAAAGATTTACTCTTATGTTTTCTTCTAAGTGTTTTGTAGCTTTAGTTCTTACATTTAGATCTACAGCCATTTTGAGTTACCACACTTAATTACTGTAGCTTTGCAGTAAGTTTTGCAATCAGGAAATAATCTTTAAGATTATTTTAACAACCACTTGTTCAACAGATGGCTTTTCTGCATCCCTTGAATTTCCATGTGAATTTTTGGATCTGCTTGTCAATTTCTGCAAGAAAAGTTCTATCTCAATGTTGCTTTAGGATTTATAGTAGGTTTTCTCAATCTCAGAATTATTGGCATTTGGGGCCACATAATTTTTTGTTTTGGCTTTCCTGTACATTTTAGAATAGTTAACAGCATCCCTGGCCTCTATCCAATAGCTGCCACTAGTATGCCATGTAAAACAAAAACCAAACTCAGCCAGGCATGGTGGCTCACATATGTAATCACAACATTTTGGGAGTCCGAGTTGGGAGGATCACTTGAGGTCAGGAGTTCAACCAGCCCGAGCAACATAGTGAGATCCTGTCTCTACAAAAAATTTTAAAATTAGCTGGGCATGGTGGTGCATGCCTGTAGTCCTAGCTACTTGGGAGGCTGAGGAGGGAGGATCGTTTGAGCCCAGGAATTTGAGGTCACAGTGAGTTATGATCACACCACTGCACTCCAACCTAGGTGACAGAGCAAGACACTTTCTCTAAAAAATAAAAAGAAAAGAAAAAAAGAAGAAACAAACTCAATTTCTCCTGTATGTTCACAGCACACTTCTGCTATCAGATATATGGGGATTTCTCCCCACCAGCAAGCAAGCAATCAATTCTGCAACAGACATCACCAGTTGGGCCTCCTCTAATTAATTCAATTCTGACAGTATCTACCTGGCGATAGCATCGGATCACACAGGTTGAAGAATCAGTCCTACAAGACTAAGCCCCACTTACAATGCTGATCGCAAGACCCAGATTATTTTATCTGTGATTCTGACCAACTGGCTATAAATCAAAGTTACCACAACCCCCTCCTTGGGTTCTATTAATTTTCTTGAGCAGTTCACAGAACTCAGGGAAACACTTTACTTACGTGTACTGCTCTATTACAAAAGATATTTTAAAGGATATAGATGAAGAGATACGTAGGGCAAGGAGTGTGGGAAGGGCACAGAGCTTCCACTTCCTCTCCAGGCATGCCTCTTTCCAGTGACCCCTATGTGTTCGGCTATCCAGAAGCTCTCTGAACCCAGTCCTTTTGGGTTTTTAGGGAAGCTTCATTAAGTAGGCATGATTGATTACATCACTGGCAATTTGTGATCAACCTTCAGCACTCTTCCCTCCCTAGAGGCTCGGAGTGGGGCTGAAAGTCCCAACCCTTTAATTCTACCTTAGTGTTTCCATCCTAGGGGCTACCAGCCATTAGCCTACTCATTAGCATACAAGTGTTACGGAGAATGGTGTGAGAAAAAATTTTTAACGAAAATAAAACATACAAAAAGACACACCATTTTGAAGATCCCAAGGATTTTAGGAGTTGTATGCTAGGAAACTGGGATGAAGACCAAACATATTTCACAATATCACATAATCTCTTCAGTTTTGGAAACCAAAACTGTCTTCAGACATTGCTGAATGTTCCCTAGGAGTCAAAATCACCCCTGATTGACAACCACTGGTTTATAGTTTATGTCTTTAACATCACAATCTACCTTCAAGCTATTTATACTATTTCACGTATTGTATACAAGCCTTACAATAGAATACTTCTATGTCTCTCCTCGAGAACTTCCTGCTATTGTTATCATACATTTCACATATGCATATGTTATAAGCCGCACAACATATTGTTAATAGTTTTGTTTAAACAATTATCTTTTAAAGAGATTTAAATTATAAGGCAAAATTCTTATGTATCTAATCACATAGTTACCATTTCCAGTTTTACTTATTCTTTTGTGTAGATCCAGATTTTCAACTAGTGTCATTTTCATTCTGTCTGAAGAATGTCCTTTTTGTGGTGCAGAACTGCCGATGGTGGTTTCTTTCAGCTTTTATATGCCTGTAAAGTTTACTTTGTCTTTGTTTTTGAACAATATTTTGAGAAGTATAGAATTCTAGATTGAGAGTGTTTTCTTTCACTTCTTTAAAGATGTTGTTTCACTCTCTTCTAGTTGATTCCTTCAAGAAATCTGATGTCAATCTTACCCTCGTGCCTTTGTATATAACATACTTTTTTTCCTCCTTGCTGCTTCTAAGAGTTTCTCTTTATCACTATTTCTAAGCAACTTGATATGATGTACTTGGCATAATTTTTATGTTCCTTGTGCTAGGAATTTATTGATCTCCTTGGATCTGTAGGCTTTTGGTTTTCATTAAGTTTGAAAAAAAAACTCAGCCATTATTTCTTGACTTTTTTTTTCTGCTACCACTCCAACACCATCCTCTCCTTCAGGGGCTCCAAATACACATATATTGGGTCGCTTAAAATTCTCTCACAACTCACTGATACTCGGATTATTTTTAGTCTTTTTCTGTGTTTCATTTTGAATATTTTCTATTGCTGTGTCTTCAAGTTCACCAACCTTTTTCTCTGCAATTGTTAATCTGTCATTCATCTAATACAGTACATATTTCATCTCAGATATTGTAGCTTTCATTTCTACAAGTTTGATTTGGATTTGTTTTATATCTTCCATGTCTTTACTTATAATGTTCAATCTCTCCTCTAGTTTATCAAGCACGTAAAATACATTTATAAAGGTTAGACAATGTACAGATTTGTGGACAATAGTACACAACATCACTGAAAAGATCTAAATGAAAGGAAAATATTGGAAGTGTAGGGGCCAAGGGTCTTGGCCCTCTGAAGTGTCACCTAAAAAATAAACTCACAAAAGTCAGATTAATTGGAGAAAAGGCATACAAATTTATTTAACACGTACACAACATGTGCACAGAAAAAAAATCATGGAGTGGCTACCCACCCCCAGTGTGGTGCAGAAGCTTATATACCATCCTGGCAAAACAGATTGTGGGACAGGGGAGAAGTAGAATTTTGTTGAGGGGCTTACTAGGGAGAATGAATGGATCAGGGAAAAGAGACTAATTTGTACATTATCTTGTAAAAGGGTCTGTTTGGGAATGGTTACATTATTGGTCTCACATTTCCCCTCCCCCACCCAAGGGAGGGGAAGAAAAAACAATTGTTCCTTTTGGTGGGTCTGGATCTTAGATAAAGGAACTTCAACTTCTTTGGGAGAGATGATTGGGAGAGGTCAGAGACACCTTGAGGCTTCTTTTGTTCATCATGTCAACATCCCCTATTTTGAGGTATTGGCTTCTGAGCATAAACAGAAGATTGCAGACAGAGTCTTGAATGTCTATCAACATATGACAGTGGTTACAAAGTGTGAAGACCTTTGTGTCACATGTTAATGCTCACTGGAGAGTGTCTACCATGGAAGAAGCACTGAAAAACCAAGTATACAAAATGACTTGGTCAGCTAACATCAGCCAGCCACTTCAATGCTGGCATGCTGGACATGGACAAGGTGGCCTTAGTGGCAGATGTGGAGACTAAACAGGAGAACAACAGCATGAACTCATACTTAACAAGACTGGTCTAACTACTGCCACCTCTAATCTGCAACCTGCCACCATGTAGCCTCTGGTATGGCACCACCACTTCAGGTGTCCAACTGACCATTTGGTAACAAGCTGACTACAGTGTATCACTTCTATCCTGGATGTACCAGCAGTTTGTTTTCACAGCAGTGAACACATATTCCTGGTATGGGTTTACCTTTCTTAACCACAGGGTCCCAGTCAACACTGGTATCTGAAATCTTACAGAGTATTTCATCAATTGCTGTGTGATATCATATATCATCACATTAGACCAGGGGATTCATTTTCAGCAAAAACAATACAGAAGTGGACCTGTGAAGATGAGATCTACTAGTTCTCTACTGTATGATACCACCCAGAAAACTGACATTTTGACAGAGTAGTGGAATTTCCTGCTGAACAACAGCTGAAGCGCCAACTCAAAATCAATATTCTGTGAGGATAGGGTCCTATTCTCCAGAATGCAGTATATTCATTGAATCAAATAATTTTATATGGTGTATGTCTTCAGTAAGAATACATGGGTTCAGACTGGGTGTAGTGGCTCATGGCTATAATCTCAGCATTTTAGGAGGCCAAGGCAAGAGGATTATTTGAGGCCAGGAGTTCAAGACCATGTTGGGCAACGTAGTGAGACACCCATCTCTATAATATTAAAAAAAATGATACATGAGTTCAGAAACAAAGGAGTGGAAGCAAGAGTACCCACACTTACCATCACTTCTAATGACACATTCAGGGACTTTGCTTTTGCCATACCTGCAATTCAGAACTTTCCAGGGTTAGAGGTCCCGGCCCTGAAGAGAGCTCACTCTAACTCAAAGTATCTCAATTTTGTCACTTTTGTCATTTTGGGCTGGATAATTCTTTGTAGTGGGAGCTGTCCTGTGCATTATGAAATATATGACAGCATCCCTCGCTTCTACCCACTAGAAGCCAGTAGTACATTTTCCCCAACTGTGATGAAAGTATCTCCAAACACTACCAAATGTTCCCAGGGGGCCAAATTGCCCCAAGTTGAGAACCACTGCTATAGCCAATGGAGAAGACAAGATTCATATTGAAGTACAACTTGTGGCTGCCACATAGGCATTTGGACCAGCAGGCAAGAAAAGTCACCATCTCAACTTGGTCAATCAAACCTGATTATCAGGAGGAGGTAGGGCTACTGTTATACAGTGGGAACAGGGAGGAACTGTCCAGCAGTGTCTGAGCAGAAGCAGCTGCTGGTTGGCTGCTACTCTTGCTACCAGATTTGGCTGGTTAGGTAACAAGCCCAAATGAATACACATAGTTTATTACTTACATAGACAGCATAAGCAAAATCAACACAATGTCAGCTCCCCACATCCTTAATCCCACAGGACAACACTGAACCATAAGAGTCAACTGACAGGTGACATGACTTGTAGGTCACTCTGTCATTGAAGAACCAATTCTAAACTGCAGCTAATCAGTGTTGTAGCCTGCAGCTTTATACTAAGGAGACAAAGGTGGATAGTGCCACACCTCATTGGACCAGGGAGGTAGATGAGAACCTGATTCATGGCATCCTCCCACAAGATAGAAAAGCTGATGAGAAATAACCTTGTAATAGCTCCTTACAAGACTATTTTCTTGCCATGTTCCTGGAGGTATCATAGAATGTTCTGTCAAGACTTAGGTCAGACAGATTGAACATTGCCTATGTTGCCCATGTGAATACATTCAACGTTGCCAGAGTGCCATGGTTGAACTATTTCCCTACAGAAATGTGTGTAGAACCCAGATGATCCACTTGAATATTTCTAGGTACTACCTTTCCCAGTTATGAAAGGGGAAATACTGCATATGAACAGGTATGGCAATTCTGAACTGAGAAGGACATGATGATGAAGAATCAGGCCCCTCAAGGAGGAAGGGTCATACCACTAGCTAAGCCACTGAGGCAGTGGAGGCTGTACATTGAGGGTGAGAAGAACTTAGAATGGATAGTCAAGGAGGAAGATTGTAATAATCGATTGTGAACCCGATACCAACTGCTATAGTATTGGTTTTAGTTTGTAACACTAACCTCCCTCTTCTGAGTTTTCCCTCAGGAGGAAAGGCCAGCTCCAGTCCTGTTAGAAGCTGCTCCCCAGCTTTATAGAGAGAAATGTATCCAAGTGGCAAAAGTGGTGTATTGTTGTAGAAACAGAGACACAGTACCCAGATCCCTCTTTAGGAAGAACTTACTGCTCAGCTCTGGAGAGAGCAGTCAGCAGACTGGATATAGCTGTCAGCTTCTTCAGGGTGTGACTCAGCTGCAGAATCTCTTTGCTCAAGTTACACTCTTCCTGGGGCAGCCTACCATTAGTAACTGAGTGAGCTTGACATGGGACCATTCTGATTAGCAATATTCATTCTAGAGCTCTTTGCTGGGCATGCCAAGGTTTCATTTGGCCTACATCATATCTCGGCTTCTCCATTGGCTCAGTCCTTCTTCATCCTCTTTTTGTACCCTGGACTCCATTTCAGGATCTATTTCTGGGGAACCCAAACTGCAACACAAACCATGATGTTCAGATACTGTCTTAGTCTATTTGTGCTGGTATTAAAAAAGACCACAGACTGGGTAATTTATAAACAATAGAAATTTATTTCTTACAGCTAGGGATAGGAAGTCCAAGATCAAGGTGCCAGCATTTGGTGTTTGGAGAGGGCCTTCTTGCTGCATCCTCACATGGCAGAAGGCAGAAGGGCAAAAGCACCTAGCTAGTTCCCTCAAGCCCTGTTTTAAGGGTACACCCCTCATGACTTAATCACCTCCGAAAGGCCCCCTCTGAATACTATTACACTGGGTCTTAGGTAACAACCTATGAATTTGGGGGAGACACATATATTCAAGTCATAGCCGACAAACATTTAGAGAAAATAGTTTATTTTAGTATGTCTCTACATCAGCAGCCCCTAACCTTTTTGGCACCAGGGACCGGTTTTGTGGAAGACAATTTTTCCACGGAATGAGGTCAGGGGCATGGTTTTAGGATGAAACCGTTCCACCTCGGATCATCAGGCATTATATTGTCATAAGGAGCATGCAACCTAGATCCCTCACATGCGCAGTTCACAACAGGGTTCGCACTCCTATGAGAATCTAATGTCACCACTGACCTGACAGAAGGTGGAGTTCAGACGGTAATGCTTGTTTGCCCACCACTCACCTCCTGCTGTGCGGTCCGGTTCCTAACAGGCCATGGACTGGTATCAGTCTGTGGCCTGGAGGCTGGGGACCCCCGCTCTGTACTATCATTTTTAGTGACATAAAGTTGTTCATAATATCCCCCTATAATCCTAATAATTCCCGGACGAATCCGTAGTGATGTCTTTTCTCTCATTCCTTATATTGGTAATTTGTGTCTTTTCTCTTCTTTTCCTAACGGGTTTAGCTAGGTATTTACCAATTTCACTGATTTCTTGAAAGAACCAGGGGTCTTGCTTTTTTTTTTTATCCTGACAATCTCTAACTTACAGTATTTTCCTTGTACTATATAATCTCTGGCTTCATTCTATTCTGAATAGAAAAATATTTTGTCTTTTCATTCTGCTGATGATGTTTGTTTGTGCACAGAAGTTCTTAATTTTGATATAGCCCAGTTTATCTATTTTTTCTTTTATTGTCTGTGCTTTTGGTCTCATATCCAAGAAATCATTGCCAAATCCATCCTTTTACCTTTAAATTATTTGTGTGTTTATGTTTAAATTGTGTTTCTTGGAGGCTACATATAGTTAGGTCTTGCTTTTAAATGTACTCTCTGGGCCAGGTGAGGTGGGTCCCATCTGTAATCCCAGCACTTTGGGAGGCTGAGGAGGGCAGATCACTTGAGCCCAGGAGTTCCAGACTAACCTGGGCAACATGGTGAGCCCTCATCTCTACAAAAAATTAAAAAATTAGCCAGGCATGGTGGTATGCACCTGTAGTTCCAGCTACTCAGGAGGCTGAGATGGGAGGATTGCTCGAGCCCAGGAGACAGAGGTTGTAGTGATATGAGATCGCACCATTGCACTCTAGCCTGAGTGAGAGCGTGAGACCCTGCCTCAAAATAAACAAATACATACATACATACATAAATCTACTCTCTGATAATCTCTTACTTAACTGGGGGAAAACCATTGATATTAAATGTGGTTATTCATATGGTTAGTTAGTTTAAATCTATCATCTTACTATGTGTTTTCTGTTTATCTCATCTATTCTTTGTTTCACTTTCTTTCTTTTTTTGCCTTATTTTGGATTAATTCCATGTTGTTTATGATTTAAATTTTTTAGCCTTTGTTGGTTAATTAGCATTAGCTCTTGTTTTGTTGTTTTAGGGTCACTTTAGAGTTTATAGTACACATTTTTAAGTTGTCACAGTCTACCTTAATGTGATATTGCACCATTTTATAGCATATGAGAACCTGACAACAGCAGTAAATTTCTATTTCTCCTCTCCTAGCCTTTGAGCTATTATTGTCATGCATTTTACTTTTACGTATATTATCAACCCTATGCTATATTGTTATTATTGTTTTAGCAGTCAATTATATTTTTTAAAGATTTAAATAATAGGAAAACCTTTATTTAAAAGGAAGATATATATACATATATATATACATACATATATATGCTTGTCATAAACATTTCCAGTGCTCTTTGTTCCTTTATGTAAGTCTGTATTTCCACCTATCATTTCTCTTCTGCCTGAAGGAATTCCTTTAACATTTTTTGCAGTATGGATCTGCTAATAATGCATTCAGTTTTTATATGTCTGAATAAGTTTTTATTTCACCTTCTTTCTTGATATTTTCACTGGGTATAAAATTCTAGGTTAAAAATTATTTTTCTTTAAATAATTTAAAAATTTGCTCTCCTGTCATCTCACATTATTTCTGATATTAAATCTATTGTCATCCTTTTATGTAACATACTTTTTATTCTGGTTGCTTTAAGATTGTCTCTGGCACTCATGTGAGTAATTTAATCATGATATGCCCTGGTGTAGTATTCAGTTTTTTGTGTGTTTGAGATTTATTGAGCTTCTTGGATCTGTGCATTTATAGTTTTCACAAAATTTGGAAAAATTTTTATCTATTCGTTCTTCAAATATTTTCTGTACTCCCCTTTTGGGAATATATATTTGTTTTTTGAGAAAACAAAGTTTTCTCACAGTTAACCGATGCTTTGCTCATTTCTTTAGATGTTTTTTCTTCTGGATATCCCATTTTGGAGAGTTTCTAATGCTAAATTTTCAAGTTTACTATTTTTTTCTGCAATGTCCAATTTGCAGTTAATCCCATCTAGTATATTTTATCTCATCTCTAGAAACTTTATTTTTGCCTTCATACATTATCTGTCTTTACTTAACTTTTTGAACATATGGAATATAGATATAACTCTTTTAATGTCCTTTTCTGCTAATTCCAACATCTGTGTCACTTTGGGGTTGGTTTTGATTGATGGATATTTTGCCTCATGATGGGTCATGTTTTTCTGTTTCTTTGCAAGCTTGGTAATTTTTAATTGAATGCTCAATGTTGTTGAATTTTAACTTTGAGATATTTGTTGCGTTTGTATTCTTATAAATATTTTTGAGCTTTGTTCTCAGACACAGTTAGATACACAGAAACAGTTTGATCCTTTAGGATCTTGCTTTTATGGTGTTTTAGAGAGATCAAGAGCACTGTTCACTCTGAATCCAACTATTCTTCGCTATTAATGCAAGAGCCTTTTTAGTACTCTACCCAATGTTCCATGAATTATGAGGTTTTACTAGCCTGGCTAAAGGGAACAGGCACTATTTCCAGCTCTGTGTGTACCAATTCTTTTGTGTGGTTAATTCCTTAGCCTTAGGTAGTTTCCTCACATGTGTCCATCAGTTCTTCTTTTTTTTTTTTATTTGACATTCTTGAGCCATGAGTCCATCGGTTCTTCAGGGGACCATTACTACTCAAAATGACCCTCTGCAGGTTTCTGGAGTCCTCTCTATCTATATTTCCCCTTTCTGGTATTCTGTCTAACAATCCCTAGCCACCTTGGTCTCCCAGATTCTCCCCCCTTCCTCTTTAACTCACGGAGTTTTCCAGACTCCACCTGAGTTCCTCTTCCCTGTGCCATGGCCTGGAAACTCTCTCCAGACAGTATGCTGAGTAAACATGGGTCTCACCTCATTTCTTTCCCGTTTTTCAGGGATCACTGTCCTTCGTTACTTAATGCTCAGTGACTGGAAAACCACCATTTTGTATCTTTTGTCCACTTTCAAAGGTTTTTTTCTAGTGGGAGAGTAAAATTCAGTCTATATTATACCAACATGGCCAGTAGTGGAAATCTGCTTCCTTTTTCTGTGAAATTTTATTTCCAAATGTGTCAGTCAGGCTTCAATCAGAGTAGCAGAACTACTGTGAGGTGGAATCCACAAGCACAAGCTGGCACCCTCAAGGATGGACTAAAACCCGTATCAGTTCTTGTTTCCTCTGACGTTAACGGTATGAGTATCCTGTAAAACCAAGACACTTTGTCACAGAGCCAAACTCACACACCTGGCCCAGGAATTGGAGAAGCTAAAGGAGGATCCAGAGGAAAGTGGAGGAGTTCCAAACCCAGCTAATGTCTTGTGCCAGTGTGGTGAGCCAGCAGAAAAGAGGTAATGTATTCGAGCTCCAAAATGGCTACTGCATCACTTCCGTCCTCCAGTTCTCCCACAATAAGCTCTCTTGTGACACATCCTAATTACAAACTTAAAGGAAAGACAATTCTGAGAAATGTAGCTGAACCTAAAGAAGTTTGCCTATTACAAACCTACTACATAATGTATTTTATAATTTAAGCCATTTTGGTGAATAAAATATCTCCATTTCTATCCATCCCCACTTATTCCTACTATAGGAGAATTTTTTTATGTTTACCCTGTTTCCAGCAATCTTGACACTTGTATTAACTGTATTGGTATTTATTAATGTCTCTTGCATTTTCTGGACATACACTCACATCAGAAAAAGTTGTATCTTTTTCAGTAGTTATTATGCTATATCATTCTCTTCCTTTATTGCATTTATTGGAAACTCACAGAATATGTGAAATAATTGTAATAGCATTCCTCTGTAATTTCTGATCATCTTAAAAACATTATTGTTTCACTCTTTAGATGGATATTTGTTGTTAGTTTTAGTAAGGAGTTTTTAGGTAGGTGCTTTCTGCTTCTCTTTACCTTGTGTTTTTATTAAGGATAGTTACTGGATTTTATGAAAACACTTTAAGTATGTTATTAATATGACCCTATGATATTCTCCTTTAATTTATTTTTGTTATGAATTACATTGATGAATTTATTATATTGTCTTTGTATTCCCTGAATATATTCAACATGGTAGTAATTGATTATATCTTCAACATTGTATCATCCAGAGTTCTTTTGACTGCAAGTAACAGAGTCTAGCTAAAAGTATCCTCAGCCATAAAGACATTGAATTATTAAGCAGCCCTAGAAGTCTGAAGCAGGTGGTTCCAAGGTCATTTTAGAGGTTGAATAACATGATCAAGGACCCTAGTTCTATCACTTTTCCATATTGTCATCAGAAGCATGTTGTAATCAAGAGTCTGATTCCATTTTTCAAAGCTTAAATTCTGATAGCTTTTAAAGCTCATTTCCCCTTCTTCTTCTTCTCGTGCCTCACATCTTGGCAAGGTGATAAGAAAGCTTTGGGTCTCTCTCCTTTTTTACTGGCCATAGATTCAAACTATGCAGGCCCCATCCCATGCACAGGAACATTCACTTCAGCCTCCTCCCTCACCACCATAAAAATCTCAGTCCAGTTTCCTTTCCTTGCTTTATCAAGCCACTTACAGATAATCCTGTGATGCCTGCTCTGGTTGCCCCAGAAAGTCTCATTATGTAAGTAATAAACCTTTTATGTCCTCTTGATGTGTTGATGGCATCATTAGTCTTGGCATTAAAACCAAATTTTGGGTGGCGATCCATCTGGTTTCTGTCAATAGTTGGTACTGTTAGCAGGAGGTTGAGACAATGACCACCACTACCAGGTAGCCTTCTCTTGCTTTGATTTGCTAATTGACTCCACTGCCTGGTGGTAAGCATGCACTTCAAGGTACTGCCTGCTGGCTAGCTTGCACTGTAAGTTGTGCTGCTTTGTGCTGGATTTGCTAAGTCCTACTGAACCTCTATTATAAATGTAACTGACCTAAGTCAGAAGTTTGAATAATCAACTGACATTTAGAAACAGGAGCATGGGACTGGGGCCCTCCTTAAAGTTACTCTGGCTTGTGTGACTTGGCCCAGACCTGTCTGTGTGTCTTAGAATAAATCATCTGTCTTGATTCCAGCATCAACTGTGACTGATGCTAGGCTTAGGGGAAAGAGTCTTATCCTAAGACTGTTTTATTATGGGTTTCAACCAAGCATTGGCCACTATTCTATAGAGTGCTCATGGGAAAGATTATACCTTATGCAATATACAGGCCCATTGGGAGGTTGTCTGTGTGGAGGAAGAGCTGTCGCTATTTGAAGAGCAGTTACCATTTGAAGATTTTAATCATTGAGTCTACACACCTGTATTAGTCTGTTCTCACACTGCTATAAGAACTGCTCAAGACTGGGTAATTTTTAAAGAAAAGAGGTTTAATTGACTCACAGTTCCACATGGCTAGGGAGGCCTCAGGAAACTTGCAATCATGGTAGAAGGGGAAGAGGCACGTCTTACATGGCAGCAGGTGAGAGAGAGTGAGTGTGTGATAGAGAAACTGTCAGATACTTATAAAACCATCAGATCTCATGATAACTCACTCACTATCATGAGAACAGCATGAAGGACACTGCCCCCATGATCCAATCACCTCCCTCCAAGTCTCTCCCTCAATACATGGGGATTATGGGGATTACAATTCAAGATGAGATTTGGGTGGGACACAAAGCCTAACCATAACATTCCACCCCTGGCCCCTGCTAAATCTCATGTCCTCACATTTCAAAACCAATCATGCCTTCCCAACAGTCCCCCAAAGTCTTAACTCATTTCACCATTAACTGAAAAGTCCAAGTCCAAAGTCTCATCTGAGACAAGGCAAATCCCTTCCACCTAGGAGCCTATAAAAACAAAAGCAAGTTAGTTACTTCAAAGATACAGTGGAGGTACAGGCATTGGATAAATGCTTCCATTCCAAATGGGAGACATTGGCCAAAACAAAGGAGGTACAGGCCCCATGCAAGTCCGAAATCCATTGGGGAAGTCATTAAATCTTAAAGCTCCAAAATGATCCCTTTGACTCCATGTCTCACATCCGGGGCATGCTGATGCAAGAGGTGGGCTCCCATGGTCTTGGGCAGCTCTGCCCCTATGGCTTTGCAGGATACAGCCTCACTCCCAGCTGCTTTCATAGGCTGGTGTTGAGTGTCTGTGGCTTCTCCAGGCACAGTGTGCAAGCTATCAGTGGATCTACCATTCTGGAATATGGAGGATGGTGGCCCTCTTCTCACAGCTCCACTAGGCAGTGCCCCAGTGGGGACTCTGTGTGGGGGCTCCAACCCCACATTTTCCTTCTATGTTGCCCTAACAGAGGTTCTCCATGAGGGCTCCACCCCTGCAGCCAACTTCTGCTTGTACATCCAGGCATTTCCATAGATCCTCTGAAATCTAGGTGGAGGTTCCCAAACCTCAATTCTTGACTTCTGTATACCTGTAGGCCCAACACGAAGTGGAAGCCATCAAGGATAGGGACTTGCACCCTCCAAAACAACAGCCTAAGCTGTACCTAGGCCCCTTTTAGCCACCACTGGAGCTGAAGTGGCTGGGATACAGGGCACCATGTCCTGAGGGTGCACAGACAAGGGGGTGCCTGAACCTGGCCCACAAAGCAATTTTTCCCTCCTAGGCCTCCAGGCCTGTGATAGGAGGGGCTGCCATAAAGATCTCTGTCATGCCCTGGAGACATTTTTCCCATTTTCTTGGTGGTTAACATTTGGCTCCTCTTTACTTATGCAAATTTCTGCAGTCAGCTTGAATTTCTCCCCAGAAAATGGGTTTTTCTTTTCTATCACATCATCAGGCTGCAAATTTTCCAAACTTAGGCTCTGCTTCCCTTTTAAACATAAGTTCCATTCCAATTTCAGATAATCTCTCTCAAGTTCAACATTCCACAGATCTTTAGGTCAGAGGCAAAATGCTTCCAGTGTCTTTGCTGGGAGAACCTCCCCAAAGCATATTCAGTAATCACACACACACACACACACACACACACACACACACACACACAAAGAAAAGACAGAAAGACAGGCAGGAAGATGGAACGAAGGAAGGAAGGAATCTGGATACAAGGGAGGGATCATAATACTGAAATGGAAGTCTACAATTTCACCCCACTGGAAATTCAAAATTTACTTAAAGAATTTATGAAACAGAAAGATAAATGTGCACTGAATTTCTTTTGCACCTCTACAACATAGCTTATGGATTAACTTTAATATCTGCTAAAACACACCAATTGGCAAACCTTCATGGCCTCAATCAATACTTGGGTTCAAATTACAGTAATACCTGGGGATCCTTCTAAATTTGAACAACACACCCCCTATAATGTTCAGGGAGTTACTGAACATAAAAATAGAGGACAAAGAGTTATGCCCCACTTTAACTATCAAAAAAATTGCCTTGCTTAAATTCCCCATGATTATAGTAGCCATTGCCCTAAAAATCCCATAGTGGACATGGACGCTCTGACCCAGTGGGTAATAAATTAAAACTAAGTTTTTGGCACTTACAAATTGGATTTAAAATGGGACCACGTGGACTTTTCCATCTCTCCCCACCACCATTAAAATATTTAATACGGTCCAATGTAAAATAAAATAGGGACTTCAAGGATTGAAACACATTATACAAGGCTTATTTAGAAAAGCAGTTGTTGATACCACTGCTCCTGCTTATCACAATCCAATTTAGCCTGTTCTTTCTTTTTTTTCTTTTTCTTTCTTTTTTCTTTTTTTTAAATTACTGGGCTTCAATAGCCTGCTGTTAAACTTGGAAAAAATGAATGATGTCTCACAGTAGATTAGTGCAACCTCAGTGCTGTGGCCTCATCCATTAAGGGCCTATATCCAAAATTATTTAAGTTACTGACTACATCTAATCAGAAACTGATAAATATTTTGCTATAATAGATATGGCTAATATATTCTGTTCAATGCTATTTTAACACCCTCTCGGCTCCAGTTTGCGATCACCTCCTAAGGGACACAATATATCCATAGGGTACTTCAACAGCCTTGCCATTACACACAATCTTTGCAGATACAATTTTATCTGCTTCCAAATTTTTCATGGGCACAGTTATGCCATTATATTCATGATATCCTCTTCTGATGATATTCATTTCACACACTAAGGACATAAAGTTACTCATAAAGGAGCTCAAAAGAATGGACGGGCCATTGACTTACACAATACAAGGCTCCAACAGATCTGTAAATTCCTGAAAATTATTTGGCAAACCAAGGGCTACCCTGTACCTGGCACTGTCAAGAAATAGCTATAGACCCTCTCAGCCCCTGCAGTGTTAAAATAAGCCACAAACCTAACATCTTTTAGGTCTTTTGAGTTCAGAAGGCAACATATTCCTCCCTTACAAATTTTACTTAAGCCCATCTATGTGGTTATTTGCAAATCAGCCCACCTTGAACGGGCACTCCTCCAACAAAAGGTTCTAGATTCTGTCCAAATTGCAATACAACAGCCCCTCCTGTTAATGCCCCTCCATCAGATTCTTTTCATGGTATAGGTGTTAGTAACCTCCTTTCGTGCCTCCTGGAGTCTCTGGACCACCCATGCTGTCCATACGTTGCCTATGGGCCAAAAAAACTGCCCTCGTCAGCCCTGTGTTGTAGGCCATTTGAGCAGCAATTGCTAGCTGCATACTGGACTTTCCAGAAATAGAGGTCCCACATGCCTTGAGCCTATGGCCCTCCATACCTAGATGCCCACTATGTATTGAGTCATGGAAGCAGCACCCTGGAAGCTTGCAATGGCCACCAAGTACTCCTTACTCCCGGATGGAACCAAACCTAAACCCCGTGGCATATCCCACCTTCAGGAGGGCGTGGCCTCCCTTGTACTCAGTTCCTTACCAGATGTCATGGTGGTAGAGGAGGTCACCCTTCTACAAGACCTCTTGGCCACCTGAGGCGCCCTCTAGGATCAACTAAATGAATGACAATGGGAGTTTGTATACTTTACAGATGACATTGTTACCATTACATGTGATTGGTATTCACTGGAGCTACTGTTTTTCATCCCTTTACCAGGACATCCCTGATAAAAGATGAGAGTCAAGGCCAATACAATTGGCAAACTTCAGTCAGGCATCTTAGTGCTGTTTTCTATGAGCAAAAATCAGCCCCATCTGCACCATTTTACACACTTTCGGGCCATTGTCAATGGTCTCACTATTTGGTCTAGCCAATGGCAGCAATAATAATTTCTTGTCCAAGGAGTCCCTCTTTGAGCCATAGGCTGTACCCTCTTTACCTCTTTGAGGTAAGGAACTGTGGTAATCTACTGCCTCATAGATATCCGAAATATAAATCAGCGTAGCACATACCTGTACATATACTGAAGCAATACAAAACTTCATCAGGAAAATCCTTACGCTCTTTGTAGTTCCAGACATTACTGATAGTTACCAAGGCACTTATTTCACTTCTCAGAATACACAACACTGGGCTCTGAAACAAGGCATTCAATGAAATTTTCACCTTCCTTATAGGTTACAGGCTTCAGGCTTTATAGAGTCCCAAATGGCTTATTTAAACAAGTTCAAATTCAATTAAATGAAGCATGTTATATTTTTGTCATCATTCAAACATCAGGGGTAAATTACAATGAAGAGCCTGACTCCATTTTCTGATGTTTGACTGCTAACAGCTTTTAAGCCTCACCCTTCACTCTCCCCTTATGCCTCACATCTAGGCAAGTTGATAAGAAAGCCTTAGTGCTCTCTCCTTTAGTGCCAGCAGGTGTTTCAAACCATACAAGCCCCTGCCCACACACAGAAACCCTTACCCGAGCCCCATCCCTAACCATAATTAAAATTCTAAGCCAGTCTCCTTTCTTTGCTCTCTCAAGCAATTTTTGAATCAACTTGTGAGGCTTGTCTGCTCTCTCCAGAAAGCTGCATTATGTAAGTAATAAACATTTTTGTACCCTCTTAGTGCATGTGTGGTACCATCAGTCTTGACCTCTGAACCAAATTTGGGTGAGGGTTCACCCTGTTTCTGCATGATGGTCACAACATATGTCTGTTATGTCTCTTCTCATGGTCTCAAGGTAACTCCTGCAGCTCCAAACAACATGCCCTTATATACTTGCATCACAAACATAAAGGATTGGGACGCATGGTGAATGGATTTCACTTTATTGGTCCTCTATCTAATCGCAAAGGAAAATCTTTCCCTGAAACCCACCCAGAAAATTTCCTGATGTATCTTATTGACCATCACAGCGTTACATGTCTACCCCTAAAGCAGTCACTGACAAAGAATAACATTGCCTGAAACCAATCATGAGGTGCTACCCAGGGCTTGCCACTCACTGAGCAATGTGTAGGTTGTGTTAGCAAAAGAGTGGGCTTTGTTGTTGGTTATTAACCAACAATATCTGCCACAGGAATGTTGATACAGTAACTTTACAGATATTTTATGTAGAATTTTTGCAGATGTGTCAGTATATTTTGTACTGTATTATTTTATACACTATTTTTCTGCTTGGCTGTTAAAATTGTGTTGGCTTCACAAAATGAACCTGGGAGTTGTCCCTCTTTTTCTATGCTGTGGAATATACATCTTTAACTTATAATGTACATCTTTTACTTATCATAATATACCTTCAAAAGTTATACTACTTTATGTATAATGCAAGAATCTCACAAGGAATTGCTCTTGGATATTAAACAAAAATAACATAGAAATGTCAGTGCCATCTCTTTGCAGCTATACTTATAAATAAGATGGGCCAATAGCATTCTTTTTGATAATATATTTTTCTCATTGGGTGTGATTATAGCTACACAAAATTATCTGGGGAGTTTTTCATATTTTTCAGTGGCTGAAATAACATACACCACCATAATTATCTGATTTTAAAGGTTAAATCCAAATTAACATGGAATCATCTTTGTACTTTCAAAGATTGACTGTAACTATGATTCTAACATTTGGAGTGCCCCAGGATTCAGTCCACTGTTTTCTACTCATCTCTATATGACTCTCTTCTCCCTTGGGGGTCTCATTCAGGTCCACGGTTGTTAAATACCATCAGTAGATTTCCAAATTTATATTTCCAACACGATTTCTTCCCTGTGTTCCAGACCTTTAAATCCCAGAAGGCCTACTTGATATCCCTACCCTGGTTGCTAAGAGACATCACAAACCACATCTCTGAAACAGTACTCTTGGGCTGGACATGGTGGCTAATGCCTATAATATCAGCACTTTGGAAGGCCGAGGTGGGAGGACTGCTTAAGCTGAGGAGTTTGAGACCAGCCTGGGCAGCATAGTGAGACCCTGTCTCAAAAAAATAAAAATAGAAATAAAAATAAATTTAAAACTAAAAAATTTAAAAATATATAAACAGTACTCTTGCTTTTTCCTTTCTTTTCCCAATCTTCTCCGTCTCAGAAATGGTACCACCATTCACCCACTTGGCTCAAACTTAAAAACTATAGGTCACCCTTATCTCCTTTCTTTTTCTCAATCTTTACACCCCCTTAGCCAAACAATCTATAATGCCTGTCAAGTTTACTTTCAAAATATATTCTCAGCCTCTCCCCAGATGAACACCATTCCACATATTACTGGAGTTGGTGTTCATCTCCAATAACACCACTTTAGACTAAACCAAATCTTGATCATTACTTGCTTTGTCAGCTGCAACAGCTTCCACACTATTATCCCTATTTACATTCTTAATCTCCATATAATCTCTATTCCATGCCACATTCAGAGTAAAACGTTTCAGATCTGATGACGCTATCACTAAAAAACAAAAAACAAAAAACAAAACAAAACAAAACACTACAATGTCACCTACTCACACCTAGAATAAAATTCAATCTTCTTACTATTGCTTCTGAGGCCATGCAACATAATATCTTTGTTTATGTATGTTCTCAACATCATCTCATTCCACTTTCTTCCAAACTTACCATGCTCTAGTCACACTAAGATCTTTTCTTTCTTTCTTTCTTTCTTTCTTTCTTTCTTTCTTTCTTTCTTTCTTTCTTTCTTTCTTTCTTTCTTTCTTTCTTTCTTTTTCTTTCTTTTTCTTCTTTCTTTCTTTCTTTCTTTCTTTTTCTTTCTTTCTTTCTCTCTCTCTCCTTCCTTCCTTCCTTCCTTTCTTCCCCCCTTCCTCCCTTCCTTTCTTTCTTCTTCTTCCGCCTCTTCTTTTTATTTTTTTTGAAACAGCATCCCGCTCTGTCACCCAGGCTGGAGTGCAGTGGCGTGATCTCAGCTCACTGCAACCCCACCTCCCTGGGCTCAAGTCATCCTCCTCCCACCCCAGGCTCTCAAGCAGCTGAGACCACAGGTGTGCGCCACCACGCCCAGCTAATTTTTTGTATTTTTAGTAGAGATGGCTTTTCTCCATGTTGCCCAGGCTGGCCTTGAACTCCTGAGCTCAAATGATCCGCCTGCCTCGGCCTCCTAAAGTGCTGGGATTACAGGCCTAATCCCAGCCGTGCCTGGCTGGGATCTTTTCTATTCCTTGGATATTTGAAGCTTTTTCTACACAAGACTTTTGCTATTGGAGTTCTAGATCTCAGCTCAAATGTCATCTCAAAGAGACGTTCCCTACATGCCTTATATACAGGGGAGAATCTCAATTCCCTGTAGAATCCCTATCTCTCGTATCAACTTATATTATCTTGATAGCACATATTACTATTTATTTATTTATTGAGACAGGGTCTCACTCTGTCACCCAGGCTGGAGTGCAGTGGTGTGATCATGGCCAACTACAGTCTCAATCTCTTTGGCTCAGGTAATCCTCCCACCTCAGCCTCCTGGGTGGGTGGGACCACAGGCACACACCACCATGCCTGGCTAGTTTTTGCATTTTCTTTTAAAATTAGAGACAGGGTTTTGCCATGTTGCCCAGTCTGGTCTTGAAGTCCTGGGCTCAAGTGATCTGCCCGCCTTGGCCTCCCAAAGTGCTGGGATTAAAGGCGTGAGCCACTGCTCCTAGCCAAGTATTGTTTTCAAGAAAGATGAGATTCTATTGAATATGTCCATCTTTAAAAGGAAAATTTGCCCAATTGCATTTAAGTTTACAAGTGGTGGACTCTGGGTGGCTGCTACTAATTAGTCGACACCCTGAAGCTGATGTTATGGAGCGTTCTATTTTTCTCCCTCTCCATTCTCCTTAACCTCCTCTCTCCTCAACATTAGGCTTTTGGCTGGGAATAGCCATGCTTTTACAACATAAGACACATCATCTTCTAGAACACTGCTTTTTCCTTGAGATTGCTATTGTCATATTGTAAACTATAGCAGTGTTCATATTTGTTTGATTTATTCTTATAACATTCATAGGTGAGGGCCTGTTTTTTGTGTCTCTAAGCTCCAGGAATCTTGCATGAAGCTGAAGATGATCCGGCTCTCAGCATGTGAAACCTCACAAAATACCCTTCTGGCTCTCAGCATCCTTCACCTCAGTGAGACCTCAACTGGCTGCTGCTGAAAATAATGCAACAGAATCAGGAAAGAGATGTTCTGCATGTATTTTGGAACAAGGGAGAGCAGACAGATTTCGTTAGAATTTAATCCTGTTGGAGAAAATGGATTGATATAGCTGAGTTCAAAGGGAGTTGGGAAAACAGCATTAAATTTTAGAGATTATAGCAAGTTTGTTTAATTTCATTTACTAATTTATTGACCAAATAGTCATTGATGGCCTAGT
Source organism: Pan troglodytes (assembly GCF_028858775.2). Lineage (NCBI taxonomy): Eukaryota > Metazoa > Chordata > Mammalia > Primates > Hominidae > Pan > Pan troglodytes. The sequence continues at coordinate 118,028,674 of NC_072421.2, forward strand.
GTGTGTTAGAAACTATAATTATATGTTGTCATCTGGTGCACACATTATAATCCAACTGGGTGAGTTTGGTTAGATAAGAGAGCCTAATTGGTTTTTTGTTTTTGTTTTTGTTTTTGTTTGTTTGTTTGTTTTGAGACGGAGTTTCGCTCTTGTTGCCCAGGCTGGAGTGCAATGGAGCAATTTCAGCTCACTGCAACCTCTGCCTACTGGGTTCAATCGATTCTCCTGCCTCAGCCTCCCGAGTAGCTGGGATTACAGGCGCCTGCCACAATGCCTGGCTAATTTTTCGTATTTTTAGTAGAGACAGGGCTTCACCATGTTGGCCATGCTGGTCTCGAACTCCTGACCTCAGGTGATCCACCCGCCTCGGCCTCCCAAAGTGCTGGGATTACAGGCGTGAGCCACCGCGCCCAGCCAAGAAATCCTAATTTGAAATACAGTGTAGATCAGGGGTGTCTCTGTACCCTTGCACATAGTGTGCCCTTTGGATAAACGCAATTGAAATAACATCAAGATCTATTCTTGTAATTCTCGGAGAAGTGTCAAAGAGACTTTCATGAAAGTCCTTGAGTGACTGAACTGCTCATCACATTAGTCCCAATGGAAATGAATGGGCAGTGGCAAATATTAGGAAAGTGCAGGCAGGGCTTTTCTGATTGCCTACTGATTTCCTCCCTTGAGAGGGACAGGCATTTTGTTTTCTTTTCTTTTCTTTTTTTTGAGATGGAGTCTCGCTCTGTCGCCCAGGCTGGAGTGCAGTGGCAAGATCTCGGCTCACTGCAAGCTCCGCCTCCTGGGTTCACGCCATTCTCCTGTCTCAGCCTCCCAAGTAGCTGGGAATGCAGGTGCCCACCACCACGCCTGGCTATTTTTTTGTGTGTTTTTAGTTGAGAGACGGGGTTTCACTGTGTTAGCCAGGATGGTCTCGATCTCCTGACCTCGTGATCTGCCCGCATCGGCCTCCCAAAGTGCTGGGATTACAGGCGTGAGCCACCGCGCCGGGACAGGCATTTTCTTGGTTGCCCACAAGCCTGACTGAAAGACCACTGGGCTGTCTTGAAGAAAGACAGTGCTTGAGGGCAGGGGGTGTTGGTTACACACTCTAGCCCTCAGCCTTGGGCTGCCCCCATCCCAAGTCCCTTTCCAGTCAACAGTGGATGAAGAACAAAATGGATTCCAAGGACAGACCTCAGGGGCACCAAGCTCTGGATGGTGCTTCTCTTGGGAGGAATAAGTGGGTTAAAAATAGAACTGGACTGGGGCGAGCACTCTTGGGAATGCCTCTGGGCCCCTTCTCTCCCTCTTGGTGTGTTCACTACAGGCTCTCTGCTCCCCAAGGCAGCTGCTGCAAGGCAAGAAGGGAGGCAGGGGTGGTTAGTTAGATCTACCTCAATCTGAGCTAAAGGTGTCCTCGGGTTACCCCACGAGATCCCGCCCAGCTCACCACGATCAACCTTTGTCAAGGGTTTTCTGATCCTAACTAGTACTAAAGAGTGTGCCCTTGACTGCTGTGTCTTCTGTGTAGTGTGTATGTCAGGGCGGTTTGCTCAGAGGTGGCAGCTTAAATCTGTATCTTCCCTCCATCCCACTGAAGTTCAATCTCATTCATTACTGGAGGGCCCTTCCTCTTCCGACCAGTTACCCAAGGATTAGGGGCACCTCTGTGGGGCCTTCAGTACATCGTGATTGTCCCTGCTACCCTCACTGTCCACATGGTTTCTTGAAGATGGGACTGCTCCAGGGCAGGCTGCTCCAGGGATGGTGGGGCATGAGAGGTCAGGTGAGGAAGATGCTTCTTCTACCTAGGCTTGGTGCTCTGATGTCTGGGATCCAGCCTCCTGTGTACCACTAAGCCATTTCCCTGAGTCCTGTCTCCCTGAGGTCCCCTGATGTCCCATGTGCAGAAACTTCCCTTGTGCATTTCTGCCTGCCAAGTCACTGTCCCCTCTCTCCTATGCATAATCCTATCAAGGTGTTTAGGATTCTGGAAAACAGCCAGGCTGTAGCCTGTCTGCTCACAAGACAAATGTTCCCTGAGGTGAAGGGGAGTGGAGGCTGGCTACCTGCTTGGTATGGGCACAAGAATGGGGACAGAGAACAAAAGTGGCCCTGCCCCACCAGCATTCTCACTTCCCTGACAGTCACGATTACCAGGAGAGCCTTGGTTACTTACTTTGGAGTGCTGGAGGGGAAAGGGTCCATCAGAGACATCAGACCCAAAGCTAGGGTTTCTGGATTGGCAGCTAAGGTTTTGTGATACTCGTGTGCTGATAGCTCCTTGGAATTTTTGGAAGATAGGACACAGAGACTTGGAAGTGTTATAGTACATTTTAATGTGGTTCTCAATGTGTGGTTTCTGGACCAGAAGCATCAGGATCTTGTTACAAATGCAAATTATCAGGCCCCACCCAGACTTCCTGACCCCAGAAGTTCCGGAAGTGGGGCCCAGCAGGTGTTTCTGATGCACACTGAAGTTTGAGAACTTTTGTTTTCATCCATAGTGTAATGTGAACAAATAACCCTAGTTCTCATTATAGTTGGTTCATTTAGGGCTTCACAATATACTCTGATGTCCACTGGAATGTCTGAAGGTCTGTGCATAGCTTTTTATATAGCTCAGTGTGATTACCCAACATATCAGGGCTTTTTTCACAGTAACCTGCCTGAATCTTTGTCCAGAATCACTAAAATTGGCTGTCAATTCTCCCTTCATTCGGGGATGGGGACATGTAGGTAAAGGCAGTAAGTGAGGTGTTTGTGGGAAGAGCCTGAGCTTTGGCACCAGAGAGAACTGGGTTCAAATACCTGCTCTGCTATTCACTAGCTGTGCAACCTTGAATAAGTTTCTGAATTTCTTCAGGCCCCAAAAAGTGTTGGTTGCCTTCCCCTACCCTCGGGATTCTGTTTATGATGCTGGGGTAATGAGTATAAGGGATGCCTCTCAATTGCCTACTCATACAATTGAGTGCCTTCTATGTGAGACTTTATGGCCATTATCCTGTTGGTAACCATCACATCTCTGTAAAGTTATAGGTATAATAGCTACCCCCGCCCTTTAACAGTTCTTCAAGGAGAATATTCTACTCTATTTTACAGATGGAGCAACTCAGTCACCTACCCAAAGTCATTCAATTGGGAGTTGGTAAAGCCTGGGTTCAAACTCCAATTTGCCTGGCACTAAACTCCATGCTTTTTATACTATAACACAGTGCCTTAACCTTTTACCCTTACCAATTAATAGCAGTTAATAGGGTATGCCAATACCTTGACCCATAAAATTGACACTAATGGAGGAAATTTGAGTCATAGAGACAGTATGGTAGAAAGGGAAGTGGGTTGACATGCCAAAAGTGTCAGGCTTCATTGCTATGGATAGTATTGGTGCTAGGAAAGGAAATGGCAGGGGAGGGTTGGGGACATGGCTCCTAGGGGTGTTGGCCTGGCAAAACCTGCAGAGACAGAGATGCAGGAGATGGACAGCATGTGATGGTTGGCATGTCCCCTATCCCCACCCCCACCAAGGCTCTTGCCATCAAAACTTCCACTCTCATTCAGCTGCGAGTAGTGGCTCCAACTCAGACCCTTACTGTGGAAACCTCTGCAGATAATATGCAGGGATGAGGAGAAGCACCTGTCAGGCATCACAGAAGAGAACAATAGACTGATGGATACGTATGCTTCTGTATTCCTGTGGGGGCATGAGAGCTGCGTGTGATCAAGGCTAAGTGACTGGACTAATGAACAATGTAAAATAAAGGAATTTTTCTTGATAAAAACATGTTTCAAATGAGGAGAGTGCCCTGATATCTGGTAGAAGCGGAGGCTTTGTCCTCTCACGGGGCCAGCTCTCACTTACATGCAGAATGCAAGAAAGAACCAGGCCAACACCCCTAGGAGCCATGTCCCCAATCCTCTCCTTCTGCTAATTCCTTTTCAAGCGCCAACTCTAGAAACCAAGACACACAGGAAAGAATCAAGGAGATTTAAATCCACTCTCTTGGGAAATCATTTTCCTGAGACCCTTCTGATTATCAAAATAGACTGCATTTATCAAAAAAGAACTATGAAAAACAATTCACACCATCCATAATCCCAAAACCTGGAGGTGACTGCTGTTTATACTTTGATGTATTTACTTTATATATACACACCTATTTACAGATATACGTACATATATATCAAGACAGGACACAGTACACATTCTGTTGTGGCCTCAACTGTAGAAGTAATGGCTCCAATCTGGAGCCTCCTGTGGTGGACTCTGTACCAAGCCTGTGGTAAGGTATAAGGATAGGGAGAAACACTTTTTGGGTGGTAGACGAGTAGTTAGATGTAGATATATAGAGAGATAGAGAGATAGGGGTAGAGAAATTTACTTACCAAAACAGAATGGCACATATTTCTTTCCGACGTTCATTTTTCTCTTAACAGTAAGACACAAGCACAGTCTCATATTCTTAATTTTTGATGTCGTGATATTAAATGGCTTTGTAACATTTTGTCATGTCAACATTTCACAATATACTTACCTAGCTCTATCTTACTGGGTACTTAGATTGTTTCCAAATTTTTATTTTCACTCCCAACATCGTTAGTGTGCAGTCTTCTGTATCATGGCCAAGAGTGAATATTATCACTAAAAATATCTTAGCCAGTTTGAAAGATATCTTGTTTTAATTTATACAGGCTGAACATCTGTAATCCAAAAATCCAAAACCCGAAACGCTCCAAAACCCAAAACTTTTTGAGTGCCGCCATGATGCTCAAAGGAAATGCTCGTTGGAGCAGTTCAGATTTTTCAGATTAGGGATGTTCAACTGGCAAATATAAGGCAAATATTCCAAAATCTAAAAAAAAAAAAAAAATCTAAAATCCAAAACGCTTCTGGTCCCAAGCATTTCAATGGGATACTCAACCTGCGTTTCTTTGTTTACTAGGGAGATGGAACATTTTTTTCAAGTTGCTTATCTATTTGCAATCCTTCTGGCATGACTTTGCTATTCATGTCCTTATTCCAGCTTATTCAGGGAATATTCATCTTGTTTGTATTTATTTGATAGTAAAAATATCACCTTAACTCTTTGTTATATTTAAGATTGCAAATACGTTCCTTTGTTTGTAGTTTACCTGTAAATTTGTGTCTGGTAGCATTTTAGTGGTCAGATATATTAAATGTTTTTATATGGAAATATTTTTCTCCACTGCCATTTCTTCTTTTTCTTCTATTCTTAGGAAGGTCTTTATTTTGAGATAAGATAAACAGCCATTATATTTGATTCTATATCTTTTATAGTTTTTTTTAAAAAAAAACTTAACTCTAATTATCCTTGAATTTATTTTGGTAGTGTGAGGTAGGCGACTAAGTGTATTTTCTCCCAAATAACTAACCTAGTATCTTAGTATCTCAGCATCATATTTTTTCTAATTTATTTTTTTGAGACAAGGTCTCCCTCTGTTGCCCAGGCTAGAGTGCGGTGGTATAATCATGGCTCACTGCAACCTCAAACTCCTGGGCTCAAACAATCCTGCCACCTCAGCCTCCTGGGTTGCTGGGAATACATGCATGTGCCACCATGGCCAGCTAATTTTTTTTTTATTTTTATTTTTTGTGGAGATAGGGTCTTGCTATTTTGCCCAGGCTGGTCTCAAACTCCTGGCCTCAAGTGATCCACCTGCCTTGGCCTCCCAAAGTGCTGGGATTACAGGCATGAGCCACCATGCCTGGCCCTCAGCATCATTTTTAAACGTTCCATTCTTTCCCCACTCATCTGAAAACAACATCCTTATCAAATACCAAATATATATATATATATACACACACACGCATACTGTATATACATAATGTATATACACATACACATACATACTGCTGTATATATTTGTGTGTATACTGTGTCTTGTCCTTTGAACTGTTGCTCTATTCTTATACCCACCTAACACCTGATTCTAGCTTTCTAATACATTTTAGCAAATGCAGTGCACGTTATTATTCATTATTCATTTTTCCCTAAACTTTCCTTGTAGTCATCACCCATGTATTCTCTCAGTTGAAGCTTTATAATCTAATTCTGTATTCCTTTGAGTCCAAGATGTGCTTCTTGCAATTGGATTCTGTGAGACTTACCCCATAGCTTCACAATTCATTCTTTTCTTCTTTTCTTTTTTTTTTTTTTGAGGCGGATCTCGCTCTGTCGCCCAGGCTGGAGTGCAGTGGCAAGATCTCGGCTCACTGCAAGCTCTGCCTCCCGGGTTCACGCCATTCTCCTGCCCCAGCCTCCCAGGTAGCTGGTACTACAGGCGCCCACCACCACACGTGGCTAATTTTTTGTATTTTTAGTAGAGACGGGGTTTCACCCTGTTAGCCAGGATGGTCTTGATCTCCTGACCTCGTGATCCGCCCGCCTCAGCCTCCCAAAGTGCTGGGATTACAGGAGTGAGCCACTGCACCCGGCCTCTTTTTTTCTTTTTAACCCAGTCTGAGTAGATTTCTGTTCCTTAAGGTTTTATCTCACCTTACTCTCTCTCTCCACTTCCTCTTTCTATGATCTTATCTGAACAGCTGACATCTGTCATCTTTAGAAAGAAGTCCAGATTAATATAAATAAAAAGCTAACATTGGACGGGTGTGGTTGCTCACGCCTATAATCCCAGCACTTTGGGAGGCTGAGGCAGGCAGATCACTTGAGGTCAGGAGTTCGAGACCAGCCTGGCCAACATGGTGAAACCTTGTGTCTACTAAAGATACAAAAATAGACAAAAATTAGCCAGGCGTAGCAAAAGGGTCAGTATGGCTGAAGTGAATACAGGAAAGTAGTAGATAAGGAGGGAGGGGCATGGGGCTTTCGCAGATTATGGCTGGAAACTTTGCAGGTAAAGATTTCTTGAAATTGGCCATGCACACAGTGGCTCACATCTGTAATCCCAGCACTTTGGGAGGCCAAGGCAGGTGGATCACCTGAGGTCAGGAGTTCGAGGCCAGCCTGGCCAACACGGTGAAACCCCGTCTCTACTAAAAATACAAAAATTAGCCGGGCATGGTGGCTATCCCAGCTACTTGGGAGCTACTCGGGAGGCTGAGGTAGGAAGAGTAGCTTGAACCTGGGAGGCAGAGGTTGCAGTGAGCCAAGATCGCGCCCCTGCACTCCAGCCTGTGCAACAGTGAGACTCTGTCTCAAAAAAAAAAAAAAAAAATTCTTGAAACCCTTCCCAAAAGGCCTTAGATTTGGGAATAGGAACTGTGTATTAATAAGGTTCAGAACCACCTGGCAAAGATAGTTGAGTGTCATGGCTACAATGCACTTAAAGCTGAGGGATGAAGGGAAGGGGTATGAATGGTATTAAGGAAAGTGAGAAGAGAGACAGTTCCATTTAGTTTCTTAAACACACTAATGCACAGTCAAAATGATTCATGGTGCAGAAGAGTTTGAGAGCAGAATGACAATGATATGTGATCAGAATAACTAGATGAGGCTACCCTGAAAAAAGTGACATTCGGGCTTAATATTACTGATGAGGTACAGTGCAAACTGGCCTTGGTTTTGATCTTCCAAAAGGCATGCTGCCACAACATCCATCTGCCCCACAAGTGGGCTGGATAAAACTCAAGTTATTTTAAGAATATTGAAGAATATTTATAAGGCAACTACATACAAGATAGAAGAGTACAGAAGTCAGATTTCTGTAACCATTTAATGTAAGGCATGTGCTTTAAAAAATCTATTGCTTCTGCAAAAGGCAGATGTATAGTGGTTAACTGCATGGTCTTTGGCGGGCAAACAGAACTGGGTTCAAATGTCCATTTTGCCACTTAATCCTGTGTGACTTTGGTTAAGTAACCAACTCAAGCCTCAGTTATCCCATCTGTAAACTGGAAATGATACCCCCAACCTCAGAGAGTTGGTGTATTAAATGAAATAAGGTGTTTAAAGTGCACAGCACTGTAACTGCTCAATAAAATTATGGATTTTTCCTACTAAAGATGCATTGTATGGCAAGATTTCTCCTGTTCATTATGCATACCTCTTGAAATTAAAGGGACCCAAACTTACACTGCTATCAAAATACATGCAGACAGTAAAAACAAAGGAAAGGAAAAACATTTCATCAGAATTCTAAAGGCAGTTCTGGCATTCAAAAAGTATACACATTGAAGTTAAAAAGATGACCCTCCAAGTTGACTTTTTAGATACACTGTAACCCTCACAGCAACATATATCGAACCACTCTTCCTAATTATCAGTCAACTTAAAGTGCTTCTTTCAGAGGCCTCATGAGGTGGCAGTTATGAAGGCCATTTTTTGACTTAATTACAAGCTATTAAACGTCTTTCAGAAAATGAAACCCTATTATTCTGGAACTATGGAGGGAGCCAATGTCTAATTCTTTCTCCCACCAAAAATACCTCTCATGTAAAAAGGAGTATGTTTATGTATGTGTTGTTGTTTTATCCAATTATATAAAAATTGAGCATTAGACTAGATTGTAAGGAATTTAAAGGAAATTCACAAAATGGATAGCTCCTCCCCTTGCCCCACCATATCCCTGAGGTATATCTCACTCAGAATGAAATGAACTTCAACAATTAGTATAGTTCATCAATGCAGACAGACATACGCGGAAAGTACATTTGTTACGATGTTCTTACATTTGTTAGATTTCCATATTTTGTTTTTGATGTTTTCTTGTAATTTCCATGACTACGTAGGTCCCCCTATTTGAGGTGTCTGTACTAAAGGTTCTGTACTAGTGCCTTCCTAATGACGGGACTTGGTTAAGTTGCAGATCTATGAGATCCTATGATTCCTGTTGACAATCCAAGAGACTAGAATTCAAGAAACTTAGATTATACAATTAAGTCTAAGCTCTTAAGGCTGAGCATATGGAATAAAAATGAGGTTATCCATAGTGGTATGGAATGTATGATCTTTATTAATTTTTAATCCATCAATCTAAAATCACACATACTAGATCAAACAGAAGTACCACAGTATGCTTTATTTTGCAGGTATTAATTGGTTCTCTAAATCGATACATCCAAAACTTTAGTTAGCAGCAAGCATCAGTTCTTTCAAAGCAGCTTAGGTGAAAAACAATTCTTTACATTCACCAGTTCAAAGTCGTACTGTCTGATCCACTGTTGTATTGACATAAAATTGAACTCAGTAGGCAAAGCTAATTGAACACTCAGCTCATAGATTTTGAGCTTCCTTTATCTTATTGGAGTTGAAGCAGTTTTTAACCCTCTGTTAATATTCTGTATTTTAATTCTCAAAGAATTAAACACACATATTTTCTAATTAATTAAGATAGAGCCATGATAACTATTGAGGAATTAGTGATATTAGTCTCATACCCAAAAGGTAGAACACTTTTAAATGAACCCATAATTTTGAATGTATCTGAATTTCCAATTTATATGCTTAGCAAGGTCACAAGCTGATTTTATTAATCTGGCTTCTAGATAATCATCTCAAAAATATGTATTGAAATAAAGCCACTGTTCTTTATGATGACATCATTTTAACCAAATGCTTTTATAACAAACAAGCAGTTGTTCTCAAAAGAGAACATTTTAAAAGAAAACATTCTTTACATTCTTAGCAAATAGAGGAGAGTGTGAATCTGTATGTCAGAGCTATAGAGTTCTAGAGGAGTTGTAGTTGAGCAATCTAACTTTCTACTCCAGTTTTTGAGATGTACATGTTTTTGAGATGTACATATGGAGAAGGCAGTAAAGAAAGATCTTGATAAATTTTCTTTAACAAAAATTTGTAATTCCAGTTATTGGCAAAGGGTTCTGGCATGAGTGAATGGCAGCAATACAGTGGTGAGCTTCTGCATTGTGCTGAGAGGTAGATTGGGACTTAATCCTTGGAATGAATAACCAACTCACTTTATTTAAGGTTCAGGCTTAATTTTTTTAATCCAAAAAAATTTCTGAAGTGAAGGCAGATCTTTGGGAACTTTTGTTTTTAGTTAAATGTAGAGATAAAATAGCTTGATAAAATAAACATCTGCCTTATACTAATGACAGGTGTACAAAGCAGCCATTTGAACCCTAGACAACTTCAACACTGCTTCCAAATAAAAGGGCAATTCAACAGCTGAACCAATCAAGCAGACACAGGGATGAGTGGTCTCCAGTACCTTACTCCAGAAGCCGGAGCCATTAGCAGTCCCTACAGGGATATAAGTCTATATCAAGATCAACAAATGTACAGAATAATCTTAGTCCAGCTTTGGCTAGGCAGGCATCTGACTGATGACATATCAGGGCCCACTAACCTCTAGAGTAAGCACTTGTTGCTGTGAGAAAAAAGAAATCAATATATTAAAAATATCAACTAGAGCATATTCACATAGGGAATGGGAGAGTGCAGGAGGCACACAAAGTATATAGAGTTTCTGTTTTCAGTGCAGGATAAATGAACCTTCTTAACAAGTTAAGGCTCTGAGGGAAAAAAACTTTCTAAACCATAACCTTAATAAACCATAACCCATACAGGTGTTCCAAATCAACACCTTTTTTAAAAAAAGCTGGAGGTCTTACTTCATCCTTCAGTATAAATGTCAAGTCTGAGATAATCAGTATATTCCAAACTCTAGAACAACAACAACAAAAAAAGAAATCTCCTTGTTAAAATATAGTAGCTATTAACAGTAATGAAGAAGACAGCCAAACTTTTGCTATTAAATACAATATCATGAAGCCATTTCTTTCTTAACTAACAGAAAAATACAGATTTAAATAATGCTGATCAGGAGGTGGGGAAAGGAAGTCTTATCATGAACCAAATTTCGTGTCTGCCACCAATGAAAATGAATCCATTATGTTCTTGAATTTATTTCCTGAAGCAAGTTAAATTCTTTAACACCTTTGATTTTGCAAATAACATCAAAGTAGTAAAATATAAGTAACTGTAACATATAAAATTACACATCAGCAAAAATGCTTTCATAATTGGATCCAGGGGCTTAAAATCATTATTTACTTAAAAAATTCTAAGCCACAATTTTTCTTTTAATTATACTTTAACAAAGGAAGAAAAAAAACAGAAAAAAATTGGTCCTAATATATTTTGTCTTAAATAAGTGTACTCATGCCCAAGTTAGCTAGGAACTCACTGAAGTTAGTCTGCATATCTTAAACAATCTATTGCACAGCATGTCCTGGCTTTTAGCCAATGGAAACGTAACTTCTAATTGAAAAAAAAAAACAAACACTAGATTTAACTGATTACACAGACTGATAACCAGTACGACTTTTCCTTCTTCCAATCATATAAGAGATAAAGACAACAATTATAAGGAAGCCCAAGGCCACACCCACTGCAACAGGAATAAGAAAGTTGAGGTCAGAGTCAGCAGAACATTCTTCAGCTGTTAGAAAAGAACAGACAGCAAGGAAAGGAAATTAGTAAAGAATGCAATTAAGTAGTAAAAAGCATGCAAGAAACATGCATTTTGAAAGTGTACATAGCTTAGTCTTTTATAGCATTACCTCTATTTTCTTATTTGCTCAATATCTCATTATCACTTTATCTAAAATCACACGAAATTCCTCAGTACGAAAAGCAGAAGGTAAGGGAAGAATGGGAAGGGTCCAAAATAGAGAATTGCGCTTGCCTAATATGGGAAGACTTTAGGTTTGATTATCTAATGACACTGGGTTAAGGAGCCATCATCTACACTTAAAACCACTGCCTGTGTATTTCCCTACTCTCTTTCTCTTCGTCACACCTATAATTAAAGTATAAATAAGAATTCTGTATAAGTAATAAAATTTAAGTTAAAAAAGACTTAGGATCAAGAATGTAGTATACATATACATATATATGTGTGTGTATATATATGTGTATATATATGTATATGTGTATATATATGTGTGTGTGTGTATATATATGTGTGTGTATATACATATATATATATATACACACACACACAATTATTTTTAGCTGAGCGGTGGCCTGGAAGAATAACAGCAGTATCTAATGCGTTGCAGTCCATTCCACCGAACCACCAGGAAAGCAACATGTGCAATGTAGATTTTGAGTTCTGGATTCAGACAGAACTGTGTTTAAATCTTGACTCCTTCCAGTACTAGCCAAAGGACCTTGGGCAAGTTATTTAAACTGGGCCTCACTTTCCTCATCTGTAAGAAGGGGATAATAATACCTATAAGGTATTTGAGGATTAAATACAATTACATTTCTAAAGCATCTGATACACATCAAGAGGTCAACAAGTATTCATTCTCTTCTCTTTTCCTCTTATGCTCATGATCCCATCTGAGGAGGATTAGGTTTTGAAGTAGCAAACAGAGATTAAAATAGAAGTGTTTTGGTATATTACTACTGAAAAAGCCCATATTAGTATTAAAAAAAAAACTTAAGCAAAACATAGTACGGAAGGCCAAAGTGCCCAATTCTGATCTCATAATTTCAAGTGTAAACCAGCTGTTGTTTTACTGTTGAGTGACTAGATTTCATTAGGGGCAATTTTTATCAAAATGCTAATAATAGTTTTGTTGCCCACTTGATATGGAACCTCAATGAATTTCACTCCCCTTTCTGTAAATAATCGTTAAGGTCCTTTCCAGTAATAGCTAATGAAATTAACAAAATGTGTTATCTGGTGTGATTTATGATTAAGCAATAACTTGTACTTTTCTTCTAATTTTAACTTTTCCTCCTCTTGTACTTTTACCATTCATAAAAATGTTGCTACGGTTCTGAGTACACAACACTCATCTCAGTAACCACACGTTAGCCTATGCTGAAAGAATTTACTATATTTTACTGAAAGCTCTCAAAGACTGACAGCTGGGTAACAAGATACACTGTATTGTTAATCAGGAAGTTATAGAGACTCTGATCATGCCCATATATACATACAATGGGTTAATAATACTTCAATGTGGAAGTCTTCTAGTCTATTAAGCCTTCCTTCTTTATCTATGTTTCATGTCTGTGCTACTCTTATACCATGGAATATGCTTCAACAAGGGCTGATTATCTAGCTCATTTTAATGCCAACAGCTTCTCTTCACACCCCCATCTATGCACTGCCCCACAGGGGCCATCTTGAAGAAACAAGAGCCTAGTTGCTATGCTTCACTGCCTCCCTTCTGAGATTGCTGTTAGCTTACATTTCATAAGTACCACACTGATGACAACACTAAATAGATTTTAATGCTCCAGAGATCAACAAGATGAGGTAGAGAAACACAACACAATCTGTCCTAATTAGTTCATAGAATATTTCTATCTTTCAATACTAATCAGGCATCCAAAGAAGAACAAAACAAGAAACAAAAAAGCAAGTGGCTAAATATGCTTGAATCTTTTCAGTCTATATTGCTGAAAAACAAACAATTATCTTAAAAACTCTAATTACGAAGCCAGTTTAAGTTCTGTTGTAGCCTCTTGGGTCTGTATCATCCCTAGGGAAAAATCACAGGCTTGAGGTACTAACTTCATGCTTAACTTGAACTCAGAGAAATCAGCAACAGTCACATAACCTTTAAAATGCTGATGGTCCTGAGGACATTCTCTACTTCATTCAACTGAAAACCAAGTTTAAGCATATCTGATGGGCATTTATACCACATCAATATTTATTTAATGAACTTTATGCAAAGGCACATTGATGAGTTTAAATCACTATAGTCCTTATACATTGAAACAGAACACCAGTAGTGAAATGACATTTATTAATTCCATTAAGACACAACTACATATTTTATTCTTATAATGGCCATGTTAATAAGTTCAAGGCATACTTCAAGGTTAGGATCAAAATTTGGCCAGGGCTTCTTTAGACCTTAAAACATTGCACGTTGATGTTCTTTTGAACAAGTTTGTCTCCAGGACCAGTAAATATGACACTTTGGATTTTAAGCTGATTAAAGAGAACAGGTTTTATTAATAAAGACTGATCTCAAAATGCTGGGATTGATAAAAGAATTAAAGTTTCAACATATCAATTTTAAGAAGCAAAGTGTTTCAACAACTGAGAGGTAAGAAAACCTTGTTATTTGCATGTATTTTTATATAATCAATCAGGTTGCAGATTCTAAAATTGCTCATATCCAGCATGATGGTGCTTGAGACCAATAAAATAAGCCAGCAACACTAGAATAAGTACTCCTGCCAAGGCAGCTCCCACCGCTATGGGCACAAGGAAGTTGTCGTCATCTGCACTGCAGTCTTGAGCTAGATGTGGAGAAAGGACAATTGAGAACAGAAACAGTGACAAACTTTCAAATCTGTGTATTTTGAGTAAAATGACAGCACTCCCTAACACGCATATTTTGGTTTTTTATACCAAGGTAACAAGTCATTGGCATTTCATTATCAGCAAATGAGATGTTCCACAAAAGTGATTTTCCAAATAACCAAATAATACACTTTTAAGTACCAAGTAAAAATGCAGTCATTTTGGATGAAAAATGTATAACATGGTCACATACTTCCCAGATTTCTTAAACAGAACATAATGAACAAATCTAATTAGCCTTGCCTTGATGATCAGGCCGTGAGCTTTCAGAGGCAAACTGTTATGATGTCGAAGAAGCACAATGCTTCAAATATTGCTGTTAAGTATTAACTCACTGAATGAACAACTATACAAAGCAGACATAAGAACTCAATACATTACAATCTGGGATCATTTACTAATGGGAAAAGAGATATAAGAGATATAAGTGGGCCCTGATGACATAACTGTTTGCCTCAAGATGCTCAGTCTAGTGTGAGAGTCAGACAAGAAAAATCAGTGGTTATAATTTCAAAATGTGTTGTGGTAGGAGTAGGCAACACAAAGTGCCATGGAAAAATTTCAGAGGCACACTCAAGTTCAGCCTTATTACATAAGACACACTTTGAAAAGGTGACACTTGAGCTGAGATTTTAAGAATGAATAGGAATTAATGATGCAAGTAATGGGGGACGGGCATTCCAGGTATAAGAAATAGCACAGACAAAAATATGGAGAGTAAAAAGACATAGCACTTCAAGGGAAACGCAAGCAGGTTGGCAGAGCTAGAACAATGGATCAAAAGGTATTTTTGGCTGGATAGAAGGCAGAAAAAGTGTGCAGGGACCCAGGTCACAAAGGTACTATATGCTCTTAGGTAGTCTGGCCTTATCCTGATGAAAAAAAAATTCAGCAGCAGGATATTAAGCAGGATTTCATTTCAGAAGTTATGGCAGATGGAGGTAGTAAGGTAGGACATATCTTTATCACTAGAGTCCAGGTAACCAATAATATTGTCCTGAGCTGGATTAATGAAGTGCAGAAGAGAAGCAGAAGGCACAGACTGGAGATCAAATTAGAAGGCAAAATTGACCAAACGGATGTAGGGGGTGTACGAGGAGGAGATAATAGAATGGTTTCCAATTCCACACTTGACTGATTATGTAGATGCTGGTGCCATTCTATAAAAGAGGAAGAATATATGCATTTCAGTTTTTTGTAGTTATATGGAACAGGTGGTAAAAAGGATACGTGGAAGAGAGAGATGCTCAGTTTTAGATATGTGAGTTTAAGATATCTGTGTCCTTAGTTGAGCATGGTAGCTTACGCCTGTAGTCCTAGCTACTTGGGAAGCTGAGATGGGAGAACTGTTTGAGCCCAGGAGTTCAAGACCAGCCTGGGCAGCATATCGAGAACCCATCTCAAAAAAAAAAAAAAAAAAAAAATCACTAGGTCCTAACCAAGTGGCTATATGAACCTAAGTGGTAGTTAAAACATGGGCAAGAACATTTCTCAGTAAGGGGAAGTAGAATAAAAAGAGGATCAGAGACAAAAACCCTTGGGAACACCAATACCTGTGGGATAGACAATGGAGTAGGAAAAAGATGTAAAAGGGCAGATAGAAAATGGCGCCAGAGAAGCTAAGGATGGAAAGTTTCAATTAGGGTGGAAAGACAGCAAATAATAGTAGAAAGCTTTGAAACATGTCCATTGCCTCTAGCAATACGAAGGGTGGGAGATATGAGTAAAATTGCTGCAGGTTTAAGAGGGAATGGGAAGTGATTGGTTAGGACATCAAGAACTTGGGCAGGGTAACAAATACAATACTGATTTTGAGAAGTTTAGAATGATTAAGGCAGGACAAAAGGGAGGTAATTAGAAGGGGGACATAGGGACAAGAAAGGATAGCTTAAGGTTAGAAGAACTTAAATAGGATGAGGGAAACAGCCATTAGCAATTGACAGAAGATGCTGAATGGTACAAGTTCTCCTACAAGTTAAGAGATTGAATTCCAAAAGCGTAAGACATAAGAACTCAATACATAACAATCTGGGGTCACTTAGTAATGGGAAAAGAGATATAAATGGGCCTTGATGACATAACTGTTTGCCTCAGTTTAACCAGGAAAAGAAAACCTACTCTGAGACTGGAGAGGAGGAAGGAATGCTACAGATGGATACGCTTGCAGGAAAGAAGTTAACTGCTATTTCTATTTCCCATTTCCTGTGTCTTGTTGCCCTAGTTCTCTGCCTAGCTTGCAGTCTACCAGGGACTGATAAATCAGATAACTAAGCTTATTAGAATTGTATCAAAGATAGGACAAATAGGCTGCATGGCAACTCTGATTGTGCTTGCATTCAAGAAATGTGCCAAGCTTTCCCCGCCGCCCCCACTAGCCTCTGGGGCAATAACTAGGAACAAAATGCAACCCTGGAGTTTATAAACTTTTCTGACATTGACTTGGGCTGCCAGTTCAATTATTTGTTTTACTTGCTTCTTGGTTCTGTTAAGAATCCAGAGAGCTGAGGTTGCCAGATGTGACCTGTGAATAGATGGTGTTAAGAATCCCCAGTTAGCACCTCCCCTACAATTTCCCAAATTACCACCCAGCCCATAAACTATTAGGTGACATGTACCATAAAGTATTATGCCGTGGGTTTAATATAACTTGGTTTTTTAAAAATTCATTAGTAGATTAATTTCTTATTCTGGCAACAGACTCATAGTTCTCTCTTTCCCAAATTGGGTATTTGACCTAGTACTGAAACGACTTTCATAAATACTGCCAATAAGGCTTTCATGTAAGACAAATATTCCCAGAGTAGCTCAAAAAGGCAATTCCGCTAATACAAAGATCTTTCTAGATACTGTCACTTACTTAAAATGCTCTCAATTAGTATGTGAAATATTAATTTATAATAACTATTGATTGTATGAATTCAACCTTTAAAAATTATTTAGTTAATGGAAAAAATGTTGGTAAAACAGTAACTTTAATGGGATCACATTCTGAAGAAAAGAAAATCTCATCCTATAAGTCATTTTGATCTGATCTACTTGCCTAATGTATACTTAACGCTGTATTGAAAATGCTTCTGGGGAAAAGAGAAGTGTATTTGCAGAAGAATTTAATAGCCACAGAAGCAATAAAGATTTTTAAAGATTAAAAAGTTCCATGGCCACTAAAATTTCAGTAAGAAGTTTCATGTAGATTAAAAATGCTGTTAATCTTCAATTTTCTGCCAGTTCAGACATTTTTCAAACACAATTTTCAACACAAGAACTGGAAAGCTGAGGTATACATTTACAACAAAAACTAATAAAACTTCTCTTAAAAACCAGTTGAGGCCAGGCACAGTGGTTCATGCCTATAATAACAGCAGTTCAGGAGGTCGAGGTAGGCAGATCACTTGAGGTCAGGAATTCGAGACCAGCCTGGCCAACATGGCAAAACCCCATCTCTACTAAAAAAATAAAAAGGTAGCCAGGTGTGGTGGCACTCGTCTGTAATCCCAGCTACTTGGGAGGCTGAGGCATAAGAATTGCTTGAACCTGGGAGGCGGAGGTTGCAGTGAGCTGAGATCACACCACTATACACACTCCAGCCTGGGCAACAGAGCGAGACTCCATCTCAAACAAAACAAAACAAACAAACAAACGAGTCAAAACTTCTTTTTGGAAGGATCAACATTAAGAAGCACATTCTTAGGTGATATTTTGTTATATACATTTTATATCTATAATCAAACTGTGTTAAGTAAATCACATGCATCTGAAAAGATTCGTGAAGCTACTCAGTATCATTCATGAATATCTATACCAGTTTCAAATACAAGAAATGGTGATTATTAACGCAGAAAGTTAGCTACCAGGGTAAAAGAAAAGGAGATGGGTGGAAGATGAGCCCAAGACAATTTAACATTATCTACCTAAATAAACAGATGAAATACTATCATCTTAAAAATTTCCAAGTCTTATAAGAATTCCTCCTGAAAAACTGCAGGAAACTTAAGTGGTACATTTTACACTGAACTTATAGTATGTTCTTGATACGTAACAAGTAGCTTATCAGATTCCTTCTAAAATACTAAGATGTATGAAATACTATGATGCATTCCTCTGAAATGCAAATTATCACTCAAAGAAATGAGTAGCAGGATTTTAAAGCCCCTACCCACTGGATGAAGAAATTGAGACACTAGAAGTTAAACAACTTGGCCAAAGACAATGGTAGTTAACGGCAGAGTTTGCAGCCGTGATGACTAACTGGCATTCACATGGCTTAACTGGGTAATTCAGAGAAAAGTTACCAGCTACATTGCTAAGTTTTCTTATGTGATATAGTAAGGTGACTAGGTAAGTATCCGTATATGGAAACTGGAAGGCTCAAGTATTTTAGGGTGATCTAAGTAAGAGAGAGACTGCACACAATCCTACGTTGGTTCAGATCAATAGCTCAATATGTATGGCTGCAATGTAAAGCTACTAGGTAGAGATATTAAATATCAACCTCAACTTAGGAATTGAGAAAAGTGTACAAAGAGATACTCCGCAGCTTTTATTATGAAATAAATATTCTAGATCACTGGTTCCCTAACTGACTATGCATCAGGTTCAGCAGGGGAGCTTACACACACACACACACACACACACACACACACTCTCTCTCTCTCTCTCTCTCTCTCTCTCTGTCTCCTCATTAGACCTACTACGTTAAATCCTCTAAGGATGCAGCCTGGAATCTATTTTTATAAAACGCTTCCCAGGTTAATCTTATTCTGTAGCCTGCCTACCATCAATTGAGGCCTATGTATGGGACTATTCTTCCAGATAGTAATATACAGACAGAACATCAGAACATTTTGCAAATAATTTAGTTCTACTTCTAAACATTTCTAAAGTTTTTCCATTTGAAAGAAATTGCCATTATGTAGTATACAAAATCTTGACTTTAACCAACGGGAAAAAATGTGAGCAAATTGCCTTAAGAAATAAAAGAATCTTTATTGTTTTAGAAGCAATTTTGAGCAAACAGACAAGCAAATATCTAAAGATACTATACATCAACTAGTGGTTTAAACATTTGAAGAAAAAACACGGAAAGTATTTACATGGACCAGTTTCTTTATACAAATGCTAAAACATGAAAAACACCCAAAACCAGATAGAGCGTTACCATCAAGGTATGAATCTAGTAATACAAATAAAACTACAAAAGGTACAAAGAACATGTAGCTATAGGAAATAATAGTGTAAATAGCAGTATATAAACTGGCCCATGTAAAATACAAAAATATTCACTGAAGTCAGGTTTTCTATAAAACAGTGTTTATTAGAGGTATTTTACTATGAATCAGGCATATAATCTGAATGTAGAAACTTTTAGAAATATTAACAGCATTCAGTCAGTGCCATGCACTTGTGCTTCCAATTATTTTTTAAAGCTGCTTTGTTTTGACTCATGTGAAATAGTTAAGGCCTACATTCTTATACACATTATCCATCTTACAAGGTTAACAATTTTACACTAAAACACAGTTTAAATTAAAAATGATTTTGAAAAATTACATCTATATTTAATCCCTAAGAAGTGTTTTAAGCTGGTAATGCAGCTTGCTGTAGCTCTAAAGAGAGGGGTTAGTCAGGAATCTGATCTTGAGCCATAAAGGTTTTCAGGCTAAACAAAGAGCAAATTTAAGTGACGGAAAATATTTATAATTCCAATATAACTCAGTTATATTGTTATAAAAATACCCATGCTAGCATGCAACTGCCTATATATGTGTGCATATATATATATATATATATATATGTCTGTGTGTGTGTATTGATCCATTCAATATCAATATTTTGGAACCCAGACAATTTTCTCATTTTCTAGTGAATGGGAGGCACATAATCCCACCACAAAAAAAAAAAAAAAAAAAAAAAAAAACACGAAAAAACAACCCCACAGGAACCTTCCATATATGGCTGCATATTAACAATTTTAATATTTGCTCAGCCATTCCAACACACACCAAAAAAGTTCTCCTAGAAGCAGCAAGAAATATTTGATGTGTTAACTATCAAGCTGATGTATTTTGCTTTCTCCTATAAACATTAGGTGGTACACGGTAATTTGACAATTGGTACATCTCTCAGACCACAAAACTGAACACAAAGCATGTGAATTAATAATGATTCTACCATAACGAATAATAACAATGAAAGTTTTGATTAGCACAGAACCATTTAAATGTGAAAGCCAAATTAGTGATGTTGTAGCAATCAATGCAAGCTGGAAACAAAGAACAACTTTTTAATGGATTAAGATAAAACCAAGACTTTTCGGTTAGATGCAAGTTTTGTTTGTTTGTTTGTTTTGTTTTGTTTTGTTTTGAGATGGAGTTTCGTTTTTGTTGCCCAGGCTGGAGTGCAATGGTGCGCTCTCGGCTCACCGCAACCTCTGCCTCCCGGGTTCAAGTGATTCTCCTGCCTCAGCCTCCCGAGTAACTGGGATTACAGGCGCCCACCACTACGCCCAGCTAATTTTTTGTATTTCTGATAGAGATGGGGTTTCACCATGTTGGCCAGGCTGGTCTCCTGGCCTCAAGTGATCCACCCACTTCGGCCTCCCAAAGTGCTGGGATTACAGGCGTGAGCCGCCACGCCCAGCCTAGATGCAAGTTATTTTATAAGTGTAAGTGCACTTCGTTATCTAGGTTCTAGGACACACTGGCATTTCTTAAGAAAAAGAAAATAATAAAATACATCACTATCAACAAGAAATGTTGGAAGGCTAAAGAGAAATCTGCATTAATTTTAGTACTGCATACAGAGGCCAATTTATGAGCACAAAGTACTAATGCCCTCAATTGGCACTGGCAAGCAATTATCTCTAAATCACCTAAAAAATGGATTGAAATACCCAGTCGGAATAGTCTTATATATTGCAATTTAAAAGATTGAAATATCCAGTTTTTTTAAAAAAAAGATTAAACAATAAGATTAATACCTACTCTAAATTTTAAAAAGCTTTTGTATCTTTTGTCATTACAGCCACATAAATACAAATGTATTCAAAAGGCATTAGAAAAGCATTTATTGCTAAGAACATAATAATACCAGCCCCTGTTCAAATCTACTATTATATCTCTCAAAGGTCAAATATGCAGCAATGCCAAAGTAGCTAAGTTAACCTGCAAACAAAAATCACACACACACACACACACACACACACACACACAAAGAGCAAAAGGAGCAAGTACAAATCCACGGTAGAACATGTTGTTCCAACTCAACTACCTGCAGGGAAAAAAAATCTCTTTCAAAAATTGTTTTTTCTAAACGGTGTATTTTTAGTCTGAATGTCTAAAATGAAAACACTGAAATACTAATTCAAGACAGTAAAATAGAACTTATAATCCAGTGATTTTGCACATCTTTTGCTGTAAAAATAACAGTTTTAAATTCCTTGGTTGGAAAAACCAAAGTCAGGCAACTAATTTGTAGTTGATAGTTTTTTGTTTAAGTTTGAAATCCCCCATACCACCCATTCTAAAGAGCTGGACTGCAACTAAATATACCTTAAGTTGACCAGTATTGCATGTTGGAACTTGTACTTGCTTTTTTCTTTTGTAACAGAGATCACGTATTGATTAGTGTTACAGAGTCTGATATCCAGCATAACTTTTTCTTCTGCCAATTACGTAAGCAATCACTATAACGATAATCAAGCCTGAAAGACCAGCACCAACTATAATTGGGATTAGAATGGTGTCATCATCCAGCGAACACTCTTGGGCTGTAGGTGAGAAAAAGTGTGTAACAAATAATGAGTATAATCACAAAAGAATGTCTCGAAGTCAAAGATGTTGATTTAAAAGTCAGAAATCTTCTTACAAGATCAACTTCAAGTAACTAAGACAGGTATATTTTTATGATAAAGCTATAGAAAATGGAGAACTGTTCTAGAATTAAAATTCTAAGACGTTCTTTGTCCTTTCATTTGTTTATGTGTATATATGCAGATATTCATATATATGAATACATGTATATTCATTTACATCTATAAACACAGCTCATATTGTAATGTGCATATATTATATGCACATTGTATACGTGTGCATATATATAATATATGCACATTATATATGATATATAATGCACACATTATATATATGATATATATTTTATATGTGATATATATGTGTGCATATACATATACATACACACGTATATGTTTGTTTATATTCCAAGTCCTTTCCAAAATAGGCATATTACTTTATCAGAAATAAAGGGAGCTAATCTAGCCCACTTTTACATAGCCAGATTAGCCTCTCAGTGGTAGAGTGAATGTCTTTTGGGAAAGTGGAAACAAGATCAGGAAGGTATCATGTGATGAGAATAGCCAGGCTGGCTCTGTCTTTAGGGTCAGGGGTCAGCAAGCTGTAGCCCATGGGCCAGATCCGGTACAAGAGCTAAAAATGGCCTTTACATTTTTAAATGGTTGAAAAAAATATTTTGTGACACATGAGAGCATATAAAATTCAAATTCCAGTGTCCATAAATAAGGTTTTATTGGAACCCAGCCACAGTCATCTGTTTATGTGTTGCTGTTTTCGTGCTACAATAGCAGGGTTGAATAGTTGTGACAGAGACCATATGGCGCCAAAGCCTAAAACACTCACTGTTTGGAACTTTAAAGTTTGCAGATCGTGACTTAGTACATACAATTTTAGTGGCTGCAAAGTCAAGAAAACTGGGACCTCTTACTAATTTGAGTGTGCTTACTGCATTTCTTATCTGGTCAGGGTTGGCAGCCTAAGGGGGCTATTTTTTTCTATTTCTAGAAAGTGGTCTGATCCAGTAAAATCCAATCAACACTCTTCTGCCTTATTGCAATTCTATTTCTTTCCCCATACAGTCAAATATTACCTATGTGTTGTATTTATAGGTACCCACAGCCAAGAACCTAGTTCCACAAATAGGTTATACATTCAATATCAGTATTAAATGCTGTATATCTCTTTGGGTGATATTTTTAATTCTATGTACATAAAAACCAAAGTTTCAAAGTAAGAGAAAGAGCACAGCTCATCTCTATTACAGGTGACTAGATAAACAGTCTTGAAGTGATGATACTAATACTGCAAACGATTTTAAACTGTAAACACAAATCTGGACTTAAAATTAGGGGAATAATGAAGGGGAGCCAGA
Source organism: Pan troglodytes (assembly GCF_028858775.2). Lineage (NCBI taxonomy): Eukaryota > Metazoa > Chordata > Mammalia > Primates > Hominidae > Pan > Pan troglodytes. The sequence goes on from NC_072421.2 coordinate 118,052,131, forward strand.
TAAAAAGTCCAAAAATAAAGCTACTAAAGGATCAAAATAATTGAAGTACATAAGCAAAACAGGCAAAAGGGAAAATGAATTCTTGAAAATATTTTTAAAGTGTAACTAACGTCTTTAATCACAAGAATGGTAGGGTGGAGAGCCCAATTTATTGTGGCCTAACCAAGTCAGACTAGGTATTCAACACCACTGCAAAAGTAGTCGAATGGCTCACAGTATATTCGCTTTTAAACACAGCTTCCACATTTCCTTCCAAACCATAGAATTAATGGTTGAAAAGGATGTGGATGCCTGGAATAGCTAGCTCTGCTCAACAGAGTTGTGATCCACAAACCCCCAATTTTAGGTAATAGGCTTAAAAGGACAAGTCAATTAAGGAATTTTATGTGCTTTTTTTCTTCATGCAAATTTTAATCTTGTAATGCCAAATATGTCTTTCATATTCGTATGAACACATTATAATGAGCCCTTCAAAAGGGTTTCATTAAAAATCTAATAAATACCACCATTATCCCTGAGTGATCTTCAAAAAGCCTCATTCACACTGGCACATGCTTTGAAAACTCTCCAGATCGTTTTGGCTGGTAAAAACATAGTTCATGATATTTGAGGCTTTGCTACCGCTCTTTATCTTTTGTCTTAACAAAATCAGACCAAACTGCTTTCATTCAGGTATGAAAATGTTTCCAGTGAGAAGACGCCCTCAGGAAGCAGATGCAAGATGCTCAAAGCTGCTGCTCCCAAGTACCATCTTCCCTACAAACTAAAACCCATACCTCAAATAAAGCTCACTTAAAGCTTCTATCAGTTTTAGCTTTAAGAACTTTTTTTGCAAATGATTTTAAGATCACAAAAACATCTCGGTTGAGCAAAATGATGAGCCAAATATAGAGTTGCACAATTTGGTCAAGGCTATGAATTCATATTCCTCTATTTCAAGGTTTAAATGTCTATGATTCAAAGGAAAAGCCACCTGTCAACATAAGAACATAAATTATTAATGAAGTTTGCTTGATTCTTACCTGTAGAATACTTTCCTTGTGTCACATTGAAAGGCTGAACCCTTAGATCAAAGGTATTTATCTGAAATGCTCCAGACACTGAAACAGTCTGCTCTTTGTTGCACATATAAGAACTTCCCAGGGGGGCATCCCAGTAGCTGAGATTGTTATTTGCAATGCTGAAAACTTCAAAGAAAAGAAACAGGTTAGTAACTTCTTATCCTATCAACATCAAAAATGGGAAAGTTGGCCAGGCACAGTGGCTCACGCCTGTAATTCCAGCACTTTGGGAAGCCAAGGTGGGCAGATCACGTGAGCCCAGGAGATCAAGACCAGCCTGGGCAACATGGTGAAACCCTGTCTCTACAAAAAATACAAAAAAAAATTAGCTGGGCATGATGGTGCACACCTGTAGTCCCAGCTACCTAGGAGGCTGAGGTGGGTAGTTGGCTTGAACCTGGGATTGAGCTGTGGTCACGCCCCTGCAATCTGGCCTGGGCATAGAGCGAGACCCTGTCTCAAAAAAAAAAAAAAAAAAAAAAAGGAACAGTCCTCAGGGTTTTTCAGTGAAGGCCTGGGGGACAAGATCAACCCACAAAAAGAGTCAAGATCAACCCACAAAAAGCAATTCTTACCATAACTAGGTTCCCTTATCTTTCTATAGATGTTTCTATAGTCTAAAAATCAGTCATATCCTTAATTATTATCTACTCTACTTTGAAAAAATGGGATACAGAAAAAGACAGAACATCATAGTTCTAAGTTACTGATTTTAAGGTATGATCAAGGTACACTTTTTACATAGCATCTTCTGTTTCATTAAATAAGGCACTATTTGGTAATAAGACCATTGTAATTTCTAATCCTTCAGGGTAATCCACAGTCTTTTTCCCCAGGCCAATGCTTTGCTTACCGGAGCCATTAACCAAATACATGCTGATGTTCACTTCCTTCAGATAAAATCGGTTTTCATTTTTCTGTTTGAAAAAGAGCTTCCAGTTAATTAACATTTCACAACTGTCTACAGATAACAGATACGGTTAATATCCACAGAAGAAAAGCAATCTAACACTATTACACAGAAGAAGAAATCATGCAGTAGAATAAACTGCAACTAAGTAAAAGAGAACTCATAATCTGACAGAAATCCCATTCCTCTGTATTTTGTTTCCAACTTTTGGAGCACAGGTGTAGTCATGTGGATCTCAGACACTTGAAGATTTATGGCCTCAGTTTTATTCCTCCTGTCACTTGCTGAGCCCTCACCACCTCTAGCCTGGATCACAGCAGCCTCTTAAGTGGGCTCCCTGCCTTTCAGCCCCTCCAGTCCTAATCTTTCCTTTTCACTGCTATTATCTTTCTGAAGTACTCATCTGATCATCCAGTCATTCTAATAATTTCAGAGTGCAAGTACTCCAGGAGCTACCAAAATGAACCACACTTCAATCCTGCCTTCACCCTGTTTGCAATCTGCCAGGGAAGGTAAGATAAACACATAAACAACCATATTACAAAAAAGAAAGTGAGAAGTCATGAAAATAGGAGAGAAATCACTTCCAAATAAGGGAGGAGAAAAAGTAATGCCAGCTTAGGGATGGGGCATTTTGAACCGGGCAGGATTCTCTTAGGAAACAAGTGGGAAAAGGGGTATTTGAGAGAGCAAGAGTATAAATAACGGTAGTTAGAAAATAAGCATAATCTCAAATTTTTATGCTAGCATTTGAGCACTTACTAAGTGCCCAGCACTATTCTTAAAACTTTACATATGATGCTTCGCTGAGTAAGTACAACACTCCTATGCAATAGGTGCTGTTATCATCCCCATTTTGGGAGTATGGCTGCGGAGTCTATGTAATTATTATTACTATGTTCTCCTACCTCACAAGAAGTACACAGAGGACAGGATGAGGGAAGCACCCTGAAGGAACTAAAGGAAACATAAGGTTCATAAAGAGGGAGTGAAGGCTGAAAATGCAGGCTGCATTGCATGGGAGAAAAGAAGGCTTGAACTACCCAGCCATGGACTTTAGATGTTACCTTGTTGGCAAAAGAGAAACATTGCGAGGCAGGCAGACCATGAGGTCAGGAGATCGAGACCATCCTGGCTAACACGGTGAAATCCCGTCTCTATTAAAAATACAAAAAATTAGCCAGGCGTGGTGGCACGTGCCTGTAGTTCCAGCTATTTGGGCAGCTGAGGCAGGAGAATCGCTTGAATCTGGGAGGCGGAGGTTGTAGTGAGCTGAGGTCTCGCTACTGCACTCCAGCCTGGGCGACAAAGCGAGACTCTGTCAAAGAAAGAAAAGAAAAGAAGGAAAAGAAGAAAGAAGGAAGGAAGGAAGGAAGGAAAAGAAAAGAAAAGAAAAAAGAAAAGAAAAGAAAGAAAGAAAGAAAAGAAAGAGAGAAACACTGATGGAGAGATGTGCTTTAGGAAGGTTAAGTTGATGTAGAACAATGGAGAAGGTGAGGAAGAGGAGCAATCAGGCAGGAGCTGTTTGAATGGTCCAGGCAAGAGGTAATGTGGACTGGACCCAGAGCAAAGGCAATGGGGAGTAAAAGCTAGGAGACAGACTTCAGAGAAATTTCAGGAAGAAGCATAATGGAGGACTTCACACCTTCATCACATCCCTCCTCAACTTAGGCTACATCTTGGCTTTGCATTCAAGACTCCACAATTTGTCCCAATGACTTTTCCATATTTTCACTAAACATATAACACTCCTCATTCTCCCAGCTGGTCTTGATTATGCCCTTTATCCAGGGATAACCTGCACTTTCCCACTTACTCTCCTTATCTCCCTACCAATACAAATCAGACCCATCCTTGAAGGCCCAGCTCAAATGCCATCTCTGCCATTAAACCTTCCTGACTCTCCTCCAGCCGGAATTAACCTCTCCCTCCTCCATTCTCCTGCAGCACTTTGTACTATTCTCTGGTCTGGCACTCATCCCATTTCATATACACCTTCCACAGTACTCTACTGCCTACAGAATCGAGTTCAAAAGCCTTGGCATGGCATGTAGGCCTTTCACAAAAATGGTAATTATTTGCAGATTTCTCCCATTACCACTAAACTGTGGGCACTTTAAGAATACTGGCTTTCTTCTCCATAACCCACCATAGCAGCCTGCACATAACGCACTCGAATTCTATAAATTCTCCTAAGGAGCATCTATCATGACAGGGTTGAAGGCAAAAATGGGCCCCACTGAACTCTGGGGACATTGCAGGTGTCTCTTGATTTTTCAGAGTGCCTGTAGCATGATTAAAATGTCACTATTTTGGATTACGTTTTAAAATAGCCTGCTGGGTAAATTAAATATTGTAATTCTTAAATACTAAACATTGCCGTATAAGAGTCAAGAGAAATCATGTTCCTTTTAGGAGTCTACCACAGCTAGAAAGATCAAACTCAATCACTTGAAAGGGAATAAACCCAAAATACTACTTTCCTCGTTCTTATTGACCATAACCCCTATTAGGTAACTTTAAAAGAGAATGTGCCTGAGGCTTGCTTTTACCATACTGGAGAGGACAAATTTAATTAGACATTTTCAATAGTAATTCACTGGTCACATGGTACTTTAACAGAGGAATTATTTGAATGCTGGAAAAAGGAACATTTTTGTAAACCTTTCCAAAATACAAGTGCCTAATGTAATCCTCAATTACTCGGCATATATTCTAAAGAGAAAAATGTGCTTTAGACTCAAAATACCAAGATCACATATGAAATAACAACATACCTACTTTTTATATATCAGATGTTGAGATTATTTCCCCATCCCCAAACACAGTAATCTGATTTAAAAACAGAACTGGTTTTTATCTAATTATACAATATTTTTAGTTTGAGAATAGTTGGTGGTTCAATATTTTCCCTCACTTACAGCTATCTTCTATTCCACCAGTCTCATTTGCCACAACATGTTCACACATACATCCCTTCACAGAAATTATGGGAATAATAATTGCTACTGAGAAGGTGGAAATAAAGGTCCCCAATGATTAATTTATGCTAGCAAGAAGTAGAACAGGTATGCTTAACCCAAAACCTTCTGTTTAGGTTTCAGCTCTTGATCAACAACAAAAACCTGAATGCTGCCATTATAAATTGTCCTGATTTAATGAATTCATATACACACTTAACACAGAGCTTTGTACATAGTAAGTACTCAATAGATGTTACCTATTTTTATTACTGACACTATTACAAATAATATAGCCTCCAAATGGCTTCAAATAGTATCACAGAAAAACATGAGCACTACCTAACCAATAACAGAGAAAAAATTATCATGGAAATTACTTATGTATGGATAGATTAGACAATTGTGGGTTTCGTTTTTTTTTTTTTTTTTTTGATGTGAGTTAATTCTTGCTTCTACCCTAGAGTCTCTCTAATGGTAAAATGGCCACTCTTGGTGAACATTAATGCAAGAGTCCAGTCCACAGACCATTGCACAGACTCTGAGGGATGAACAGGGATGAATGGACTACACTTTATAATTGAGTACTGTAGAACTGGAAAATAAAGCTAAATACCCCCCTCCCCCCATGCAACTATTTAGACTTTCAGATGTGTTTCTAAGAGAATGAACCTAACTTTAAAAAATCTGCTACTCACCACAGCAAAGACAAAGTCTAGATACTTAATGGTGCTGCTATTGAGTCTAAGTAGAGCAGTGTGAGAACGGCAGCTGCCTGTGGAGTGAGTTGTATTGGGGTTGATGTTAATAACTGAAGCAACCTTCAGGAGAAGAAGAAAGGGAAAAGGTACAGGTTAGCTATAAAAGTGGCCAGCAAAGCCTTATACTCTACCAAAATCAACTTCAGCGTAGAACAAAAAATCTTTTGTCTGGATACTTAAAATTCATGGTGTCTTAACTTTCAAACAAAGTTGGCATGGGTCCTCAAGCTATGACTCAGACAACTTAAAAAAAAAAAAACAAGAGGGAAGCTTCTACAGTAATGAGCCAAATGAAAACACACATTTTTATGGAGCACAAGAGCCATCTGCCTCGCTTGTTTAAGTCACAAGATCCTGGAAATCGGATTTGTTTCTTGGCAATCCCTCCATAGCCTGAGTGCAACATTGCAACTAGAAGTGCCATCATGTACTTGGGCATGTCTACACGATCCGAGTAATCAAATAGCTGGAGAAACGGATAGCTGTGCCACTCCTGTACGCCAACCTACAGTGCATTTCAGATCAAAGTGTGAAGGAGTTATATTTTAAACTGACCGAAATAAAGGCCAATTGTTTGTACTCTGATCCACTGATGGCAAATAGAATCTAAACCCCAAAGAGTACTTTAAACTGCTAGGTTTTCTGCCGGCCAACACAACACCTGAAAGTGACATTAACACATCATGGTTATAGTAACTCCTAACTAATCAAAGCTCAACAAGCCAACATGAAATCTCCATTTAAAACTGAATCAGGCTGGGCGCGGTGGCTCACGCCTGTAATTTCAGCACTTTGGGAGGCTGAGGCGGGTGGATCACTTGAGGTCAGGAGTTCAAGACCAGCCTGGCCAAGATGGTAAAACCCCATTTCTACTAAAAATACAAAAAAATTAGTTGTGCATGGCAGTGCACGCCTGTAACCCCAGCTACTCGGGAGGCTGCGGCAGGAGAATCACTTAAACCCTGGAGGTGGAGGTTGCAGTGAGCCAAGATCATGCCACTGCACTCCAGCCTGGGCGACAGTGTGACACTCCATCTCAGAAAAAAAAGAAAGAAAAACCTGGGCGTGGTGGCTCACGCCTGTAATCCCAGCACTTTGGGAGGCCGAGACGGGCGGAGCACAAGGTCAGGAGATCGAGACCGTCCTGGCTAACACGGTAAAACCCTATCTCTACTAAAAAAATACAAAAAATTAGCCGGGCATGGTGGCAGGCGCCTGTAGTCCCAGCAACTCGGGAGGCTGAGGCAGGAGAATGGCGTGAACCCGGGAGGCGGAGTTTGCAGTGAGCCGAGATCGCACCACTGCACTCCAGCCTGGGGGACAGAGCGAGACTCCATCTCAAACAAACAAACAAACAAACAAAAAGAAAACGGAATCATTCTAGTAACACTACCTTTGGGCTGAAGGTAGGATACGCAATATTTGAAATGAAATGCAAAAAGGATGTATTGATAAAAATAGACACCTATACCTTATCCTGAGTGATGTTCAGCTGCAGCCCCATGGTAGCCAGCAGACAAGTATCATTGCCATTATTAACTGAATAGGTTCCAGCTTCTGGTTTTTCCTTTGGAGTAGGTGTTGTAGTAGGAGATGGCACAGTGGTGTGTACGGTGGGTGCCACTGTTGAAGTTTTGTCTTTATCACACAGGAACTCTAAAACAAGCAAAAAGGGACAAAAGAAACCAAAGCGGACATTTTCTTAATTCATAAGGCCAGGGAAAACCAAAAAAAATTCTCATAATAGAAGTCCAAAAGGGTTATATTAGGGGAAGAGAATATCTTGTTAGTATATTTGAAACTAAATTAGGCAGAGGTTCTTAAACTGCTGCTTCATATACAGAATATCTACATGAGTTATGACACAGCAAACTCAGGACACATCCCTATGCTTTATCTGCTCACACATGGCCACATACTCATCTTTTTCAGACCCTTAAATCTTTTTATCCCCAAAGAACTTTGCCTGCCTCTGATATGAAATTCAGAGAGTTAAGTCTTAAATTTTTTGGTTCTTTATTCCCACATACAATCACCATAAGGAAGGATACTCTTTACTAGAAAAAAGCTTAGAAATCATCAAAGGACTTAAATACAAATGAACCATTTATTTGCATTAGCCCTATGGCAAATCATAGGCATTTCAACCTCTTCTTAGGAAGTGTTCATAGTTTTCCAGAACTGGTGAATGAGAAATTACCTTTCCATAAAGCTATATAAAAATTATAAAATCAACTTTAAAAATTCAAGATTAGAATATGAATCTGATTTCTAAGCTTTGGTCTTGGAACCGCTAAAAAAGCTGATAATCAAGCTATCTGAGGATCTGTTCAAACAATGATTAGGTTTTATCAGCTGAGAACAGTATAGGTAGTGTCTTTTAAAATACCATTCCACAACATGTACATCAAAAACTTTAAATTGTAAGATACACAAAAATAAGAATTGCTATTATTTACAAAAACTTTATAGCCTAGTAGAAGCTATGAATAAACCTTAATATATAAATGCTTTCAGATAATGACTTCAATGAAAGCTACCTGGTATACTCTACTCTTAAATTAGGATCCAAGTAGAGAAATATATACTTTACTCACCATTTGTGCTCACTGTGCCATTTTGGACAAAAGCTTGTACAAGAACATCCCAATAGTGTTGGACAACATCATTCTTTTCCAAAGTTGATAAACTATTGCATCTAAAAAGGTCATTCAATGGAATTTTGATGGCCAAAAGTTCATCAACAGTAAGAATTCCTATAAAACAAGATTAACAATGGCTATTTCCAAGAAGGTAGGAGAAAAGTGATCATATAAATATATTTGTATAGGCTTTCTTCTTCTCTCTGCCTGCCCTACCCCAGGCCCAAAGTGACAAAGGATATAGCACGCTTAAGGGCATGACTAGTTCACTGTGGCTAAAACATAAGGAGTAAGGGGGAAGAAGAAATGGGGGTTAGGGGCTGGGCACAGTGGCCCATGCCTGTAATCCCAGCACTTTGGGAGGCCGAGGTGGGTGGATCACCTGAGGTCAGGAGTTTGAGACCAGCCTGACCAACATGGTGAAACCTCGTCTCTACTAAAAAGATAATAATTAGCTGGGCATGGTGGCAGGTGCCTGTAATCCCAGTTACTTGGGAGGCTAAGGCAGGAGAATTGCTTGAACCCGGGAGGTGGAGGTTGCAGTGAGCCAAGATCGCCCACTGCACTACAGCCTGGATGACAAGAGCAAAACTCTGTCTCAAGAAAAAAAGAAAAAGAAAGAAAAAAGGAAAAGAAATGGGGGTTAAGAAGGAAAGACAAGTTGCAGGTGATCATACTTTGAAGCATCTTCTATGATCTAAGGCCTGTTTGGGCTTTTCTTTTTAGCAGTCGAGGGCTAGCCTCAGTTTTTAAAGCAGAAAATAACACATATATAATTTATTTTAAGGAAGATAGCAAATTTGTAGGGGATAGGCAGGGGGAAAAACTTTTCAGGGAAGCCACTTAAGAGGGAAACCAGAGGGTGATGGTCTGGTTAAGGTGAAGGGTAAGGGAGGGTTGCCTAAACTAAGATGGTGTGGGGCAGAAGAAAGAGAGCAAAGAAGCCAAACTGAAAACACTTATCTATGGTAGAATCAACAGGACTTAGTGACTATAACTAAGGAAGCAAGAGAGATGGATTAATCATACATTTGTATAGTAAATCCTTATTTTTGTTTTACTAGTCCCAAGTAAGTTATATTAACTCCAATGAGCTTATAGAACCGCTTCCTGGATTACATTTAAAGATGATTCCATTTCAGGGAATCTTCAGAGTATGAAAGCAGTAAGTTACAGCCATTTCATATAGTTTTTATTAGCCTGTGTATAGTGAAACTTCAAAAGACGATGATCACCCAAGTGGTTTGGCTTCTTTTGGAGAAGTAGCAAGAAAGGAAAGTATCCAAGGTCCTTAATATAGGCCGCCTTCTGTGCCTCTCCATCATGTAGCAAGCAGCCATATAATGCTGCCTTGGCACCCCCTAATGGCCATAGGAATTAAAAAACAAAACAAAACAAAAAACCAATGAACTAGAACATTTTTCCCAGAATTGCTTCTCACCGTTAACAAAAATGAATAGATACGTGACTGGCTGTATATAGATGGACTTCAAAAGCAAATCAGCAAAAAAACAACTTGCAGGCATATTGGAGTTATACTATGAATAGCTTTTTTTAAACTATGTATTGTTTATGAACACGTACTTATATAGTAAAAGACAAACATAAAGACAGGAAGGTTATACCCCAAATTCGTGAAAGTGTTTGCCTCTTAGCAGGCAAGAAGGAAAATGGGTCTGGGGAATGAAGACAAAGGAAATATCAACTGTACTGTCAACGTTTTATCTTTTTAATCAAAAAAGTAACACAAACATTAAAAAAACAGCATTTATTAATTCTGGATAATGGGTACATATGGGTCTGCTATATTATTCTCTGTATACATATATAATCTTTATAGATATATAATCTTTATATATATATATGTATATGTAGAGCCTTTTAAGAAACCCTTATTATATATGTAACTTATATATATATAATTTTTTTTTGAGATGGAGTCTTGCTCTGTTGCCCAGGTTGGAGTGCAGTGGCATGATATGAGCTCACTGCAACCTCCACCTCCTAGGTTCAAACGATTCTCATGCCTCAACCTCCCAAGTAGCTGGAATTACAGGTGCACGCCACCACGCCCAGCTAATTTTCGTATTTTTAGTAGAGATGGGGTTTCACCATGTTGGTCTCGAACTTCTGACCTCAGGTGATCTGCCTGCCTCGGCCTCCCAAAGTGCTGGGATTACAGGCACGAGCCACCACACCTGGCCAGTACATTTCTATATTTTAATCACGAAAAAAATTTAAAAAAGAAAAAAGCAGCTTCAATGTTACTTCAGTTATCAGATGCCTAAAAATAAATTAGTAGTTTTTTATTTTTATTTTTTGAGACAGAATGTCGCTATGTTGCCCAGGCTAGTCTCACACTCCTGAGCTCAAGCGATCTGCCTGGCCTTCCAAAGTGTTGGGATTACAGGCCTTGAGTCACTGCACCTGGCCTAAATTAGTTTTTTTTGTTGTTGTTGGGGGTGGGTAAGGAAGGGTCTCCCTCTGTTGCCCAAGCTAGAGTGCAGTGGCGTAATCTTGGCTCACCGCAACCTCCGCCTCCCAGGTTCAAGCGATTCTCCTGCTTTAGCCTCCCGAGTAGCTGGGATTACAGGCACGCACCACTACCACCCGGCTAATTTTTGTATTTTTAGTAGAGACAGGGTTTCACCATGTTGGCCAGGCTGGTCTCAATCTCCTGACCTCCAATGATCCACCAGCCTCAGCCTCCCAAAGTGCTGGGATTACAGGTGTGAGCCACTGCGCCCAGCCATAAATTAGTATTCTTGAAACAATGAACTATATCAAAAACAATTATTAATAGTCCATTTCAGGAAGCCATTTAACATTCCAAATAGTTTCAAATATTATTATATAGAAGGTAGTAATTTAAAAAGTAATCCTCCCTTTGTTTTAAATAAAAGGGGAAAGAGAGAAGTGTTAACATTTCAGGGTCCATAGTTTTTCTATCCAAATATGTCAGATTAAACACCTCCTCCTAATAACTGCTAACAACTGATGCCCCTGTAGTCCAGGCATTTATTACATCAGCCCTTGATTACTATAACAGCTTCTTAAGCCAGCATCTCTGCCTGTAGCCTCCTCACTTCTCAACTAATCCTGCAGAATATTCTTTATAAGCTACTGTCTCTGCTTTTGTTATATCATTCTCCTGCTTTAAAAACCTAAAATGATTCCCCAGTGCCTACCCCATCAAGCTAAATGTCTTTCCTTGGCTTCCAAGGCCCCCTATAATTTAGGCCCACTTCATTTAGCCAACTTTATTTTCCTTCTGCTACACACACAGCCTCTGATTTAATCAGGCAGCTCTCCAACTACTGCCGCATATGCTATGCTTCCCCCTGCTGGAAACATCCTGCTCAAAATCCTCCGCTTACTCAAATTCTACCATTAGCTGAGTTTCAGCTCAGGTCCTACTTCTCTACCAAGCTTTCTCACTACTCTAACACACACTGAGCCTTCCTTTATCACTCCTCCTAATCAGGACCACTTGTGGGAACACGGGAACACTTTTAAATCAGCCAGTCTTTTCTTTTTCTTTTTTTTTTTTTTTTTGAGACAGGGTCTCTCTCTCTCTGTCACCCAGGCTGAGTGTAGTGATGGGATCACAGCTCACTGGAGCCTCAACCTCCTGGGCTCAAGCGATCCTCCACCCTAGCCACCCAGGTAGCTGGGACCACAGGCACACGCCACCACACCTGGCTATTTTTTTTTTTTTTTTTTTTTTTTTGTAGAGACAAAGTCTTAATATGTTGCCCAGGCTAGTCTTGAACTCCCTGGCTCAAGTGATCAGCCTGCCTCGGCCACCCAAAGTGCTGGGATTACAGGCATGAGCTACCATTCTCGACCTAAATCAGGCACTCTTAACCACAGGGATCTACATATGGGTTCAGGGACTATGTTCCATATGCAAAGTTTACTGTGTACTTTTTCTTTTTTGAGAGGGAGTCTAAAGTTTTCCTCACACTGTCAGAAGAGATTTATGAACCCTCTACTCCCTCAAACAAAAACGCAAACAACAACAACAAAATCAGACTGAGCTCAATGTTTTCCAATTTTTCCATGTAACTCGGGAACAGCATTTAGCTTTGTCTCCCCAGCTCATTCTTAGGCTACTTGAAAGTGAGGGGCATATCTTATACTAGCTCTGAAAGGCAAAACAGGGCACAAAGATAAACTGATAAGATAGCCAATAACCATTTGCTTTAGTTATACTCTCAAACTAAGAGATTAGTAAAAAGAACACTAGGATTTGATTTCCAAGTCTCATTCTGCAATACCTCCCAAATTTTACGTGAGCTTATTTACTTCTGGTTCTTTCGAATAGGATCTTTTGATATCCTTAAGTCCAAATGAGTTATTAATCCCCAGGTCTAGGCAACTAAAGCCCATCTACCTGTTTCTGGGGTCAGAATGAAACACTATCTGCAAAGAGCTAAGCTACTACAAATACCACATTAACTCAATCTCAACGGGCAGGGGGAGAAAGAAGAGAATTATATCCCTAACAAAATTAAAATCTCGACCACGTGCGGTGGCTCACGCCTGTAATCCCAGCACTTTGGGAGGCTGAGGTGGGTGGATCATGAGGTCAGGATTTCGAGACCATCCTGGCCAACATGGAGAAACCCTGTCTCTACTAAAAATACAAAGATTAGCCGGGCGTGGTGGCACGCACCTGTAATCTCAGTTACTCAGGAGGCTGAGGCAGGAGAATTGCTTGAACCTGGGAGGCGGAGGTTGCAGTGAGCCGAGATCAGGCCACTGCACTCCAGCCTGGGCGACAGAGCGAGACTCCAGCTCAAAATAATAAAATAAAATAAAATCTCTACACTCTATATCTTCAAAATATTTTAACATGCATTTCAGTTCTGGGAATTACTAGAATGGCCTAATTGCCAATGCTTCCCAAGTTCATTTTGACCTGAAATTGTCTTAAAATAACAGCAAATGTTGACTTTAGTCTCCCCTTATCCACGGTTTTTGCTTTCCCTGGTTTCAGTTACCCATGGTCAATTGAGCTCTGAAAATATTCAATGGAGAATTACAAAAGTAATCAATTCATAGGTTTTAAAATGTATGCCATTCTGAGTAGCATGATTAAATCTCTTGCTGTCCCGCTCTGCACAACCAGGAACATGAATCATCCCTTTGTCCAGTATATCAACGTTGTCTACACTATCCATCCGTTAGTCACTTAGTAGCCATGTCGGTTATCAGATCAAAAAAAAAAAACATAGCATTTCCTGTATAGGGTTTAGTAGTAACTGCAGTTTTAGGCATCTACTGGAGATCTTAGAATGATACCCCCTGAGTGTAATGAGGGACTACTACACCTTTAACTAATCATCATTTACTTTTCAATCAAAATCCAACCTAAATGATAAAAAGATTTGAACAAGAGGCATTTCTCCTAGTCTCAGGTTACTTAACTTTTACACATTTAAAATAGCTATTAGTAGCCAGGCACAGTGGTGCATGCCTGTAGTCCCAGCTATTCAGGAGGCTGTGAGGCATGAGGATCGCTTGAACCCAGGAGTTCAAAACCAGCCTAGGCAACATAGTGAGACCCCCCCCACCCCCGATCTCGAAAATAAAGTAGCTATTAGTAAAGCATTTTCTCATTCATCAAACCTTTGTTTCATGCACACTACTGAATGAAATCAATAATAGTTAAGTATATGAATTCTGCAGGTCAATAGACTGCTTCAAACACCAGCTCGCCCACTTACCAGACTGTGTGATGTTTGGAAAAGTCATTTAATCTTATCAAGCCTCATTTCCTTTACCTGTAAAAATGAAACAACATCTACTTCCCAGGGCTGCTGTTAAGAATTAAGTGAGATGCTGCAGGTAACACACTAGGTGTGTTACTGTATACTAGGATATATATATATATACACTAGGATATATATATATATACACTAGGATATATATATACATATATACTAGGATATATGTGTATATATATACTAGGATATATGTGTATATATATATACATATATACTAGGATATATATATATATATGTATACTAGGATATATATAGTAAGGTGACTTACTGTATACTAGGATAATACCTGGTATACAGTAAGTCACTCAAGCAATGACAGCAAATATCATCAGTATGTTGGATGGTGTCATATGTGCCATGCATGGGGTCAGTGGGAGGGGTATAAAGACATGAAGTTTCCATGCTAGTTAGGAAGACAGACATTCATAACAATTTTTAAATTGTTTACATTTTTATCATTAATAAAAAGCAAGAGAACATAACACAAATCCATTCTTAAGGTTACCTTTATCTTCAGCATCAGGAAATGTTGTGTTATCACCAGTGTTGTAGGAAAATGAGATGCTGTCAATTGAATAAGTAGATGCTGCCTTGGTAAAATTCGCAATCCAGGAAAAGCCAGGTCCGAACTGCACTGCTATTTTGGGACCATTCTGATCATCCCCACAAATGCTTCCATTATATGTCACAGTGCCATGGTCTGAAATGGTTACAGTTTTCTAAAAGAAATAGAAATTTGGGGGTGAGAAACAAACAGGCAGCAAGGAACACCAAGCATTTATGTAGGGCATGCCACTTCAGCCTAAATCATACATTCTCCGTGGCCAGGTTGCCCTTTGCCTGGTTTGCTGTGTAAACCAGTCCCTGATTCTTCAGCTACATACCACTCCTCTGGATAAATTCGTGTATGTCTAAAAAGAAAAGGAAAACTGGCTTGAGCTGCTGTTCTTAAACTGATTTTTAAAAAAATTAGGTTGTAAGTAGTGAGGACCTTAACAAAAAGAAAATAAGAAGGCAAAGGAATTAAGAGGAGATGCCAAAAAGGGGGAGATTTTAGTGTTAGGTTGGTGCAAAAGTAATTGCAGTTTGTGCCAAAAAAAAAAAAAAAAAAAAATCGCTTACTTAGGTTGGTGCAAAAGTAATTGTGGTTTGTTCCTTTAATGGCAATTACTTTTGTACCAACCTAAGTAAGCGATTTTGTTTTTTGAGATAGAGTCTCGCTCTGTTGCCCAGGCTGGAGTGCAGTAGCACAATCATGGCTCACTGCAGACTCAACCTCCTGAGCTCAAGCAATCCTCCCGCCTCGGCCCAGCGAGTGGCTGGAGGTACATGTGTGTGCCACCATGCCTGGCTAATTTTTAAAGTTTTTTGTAGAGATGAGGTCTCACCATGTTGCCCGGGCTGGGTTCAAGCAATCCTCCTGCTTTGGCCTTCCAAAATGCTGGGATCACAGGCATGAGCCACCACGCCCAGATGGGAAGCTACTTTTTAAAAGGGCAAGCTTTGGTGCTAGTACATTTTAAACACTTTACAGAAATACTTAGACCTGAGCACCATATAGTCGTCTTCAGATCATTTGCCCCTAATCAAGTCCTACAAAAACTCCCAAGAACCAATGAATCAGAAGAAATATTCATTCTAACACTAAACAGAATAACTTCTGAGTGTGTATGCTTAAAAAAAATCCCAGAGTTTCAGCATTAAGTCAGTCAACGTGGAATTTCATTTGTATACGTGTATCTAAAGGATAAAGTCAATTAAATTCCTACTATAAAACTCAAAGAAAAATTAAAATATATACTTACATAAGTTTTATTTGTAGTTTCATAGCGTACTGTGAAATTCATCTGCCATTTTGCATAAAGGCAAGTGGCATTTTCTGAATCTGTCAAATTAAGTTCCAATGCATAAGACCGCACAGCTCCTGGATTCATTTAAAAAAATAATATTTTAAAATTGTACTACAAAAATTATATAAATTAAAAACAAGCTCTATCCACCACTGAAGTTCAACCAGCTCTAAAATGAAACAAAAGTATTTTATATCTATATATACACATACATATATATACATGTATGTGTATATACATATATGTATGTGTATAGATACAGTATCCTGCTGACTGTTTTTCTTTGTATTTTTAACAGAATCCTATTGATAAAAAAGTTGGCATTATCCCTTACCAAAAGAATGGTTACTAGACCTAGGATGCTTAGGTCATGGCTCAGACTGGTGACATTTATTTGCCTTTTGCCTTCAAATAATCATTTCCACATGCATTTATACCTTACTAGTTTTGTTTTAGGCAATTACAGTTTGCCTGTTAGGACTTGTGGTTTTTGCGGTAAATGAGGTAAGAGGAAGCCTGGTAGGGGTGTAAAACTTCTCTCAAACCAGCTGGTGAAACATTCACTGCAAAAATAATGATAGATCTGATATTCTACCATCATTTTGCTTTAAATCCTGTTGCAAGCTACATAATCTATGACACACGGATGTCTTCCCAAACGATTTTATTCTGATGTGATCAGATACTCTGAGTATCATGTAACCAAGGAAGCAGAGTTGCAAAGGGCTGTTAAATCCATAAGAAAAACATGAATTCTGATAAATGCAAAGTTCATCACTGTTTCACTTTAAAATCGAATTGATTAGAAAGGCTGATGAATTTTTTGACGCAAAGTTATTTCCTAAATTTTCAACCTGCTACCTCTTTAGGCAGAGAAATGTTACAGAGACAGAAAAGCCTTGGAACTTTTCAGCTAACATGGTTGATCTTCTACACTTACACATAGAAACATTATCTATTAAACTGAAGAGCCCAAGGACTCAAAATACTAATTCAGAGGAGAAAAAATATCCCAGCAAACATGCCAGCAGCATAAATATTGGGCAACCATTTAAGGGATTTTCTTCACTGTATCACACATTACCCAAAGGGTAAGCTGTTTCCTGTTAAGATACTTGCATACTCTTTAATAATATCTGAGCAATCCACTGTCATCTACAGGTACAGACTTGCTATAGACTAGAGAAAAGTGCTAAGAGGAATATCAAGAAGGTATGCCTCAGCAACAGCTTTCAAGTTGTATAGAAGAGCCTATCATCATGCTCTGGAGACCTGGCTGCTTTGCAAGCCAGAATATTATACTAAAGCTTGTGGTTACTGACAGTGACTAAATGCATTGGCTAAGGCTCAAAAAGACCTTGTGAGGCCTAAGTAGGTTTTATGATCATTCTTTTCTAAGTACAATACGGAAGGGAGCTGTTATACTTACTGATCCAAGGCTCCCTGCCATGGAGCCAAGAGCTCCAACTTACAATTTTAATGAACTGGAGGTTTGCTTTTTATATGCAGTCTTTTCTCGGTCTTGTTTAAGGTCTCTAGCTTTAGTATATTATTCTCCTTGTATTCAAAACATTCAAAAGTATTGAAAATTACCAAGAAAAGCCTCACATGTATTAATCATTTTCTTTCCAAATATATTAGAATAACAGGAAGAAGACCATGTAAAATAGTAATAGCATCGATAGCTTGCATCACTGTGTCTTAGGGTGTGAGAACTGACGTTTTATGAAACAAAAGGTAGAGGTTGTGGTTCAAACGTATCACTTAAAATTAAATTCAAGATAGTATACCTGGTGGCCCGTAAACAAGAGCTGAGAAACACCCTGAGGGTTCTGGCACACTCTGTTCCATTCCCTTCACAGCCTTTCTGCCTGAGTGCAATTCTTTCCACTTCTTGGTCCCCAACTCTAACTGCACAGGGACCACTTTTACTCAATATCTCTCACCTCAAACTCAGCAATTCCCAAACTAAAATTCATTCTTCTGCTTCCTCCAAACTGGGTCCCTCCTCAGCTTTGCTAGCTCTAAATGAAGAGTGGGATCAGTCACTCAAGCTCAGTTTCAGAAATAGCCTCTACTTCTTTCTCTTCAAGAAGTCCTATTGATTTTTTTCCTTCAAATCTTCTCTTAAATACAATCTTTGCCTTTTATTTCTACTCCCAATCTATCACCCCACACCTAAATTATGACAGAAAATGCCTAGATACCCCTAGAAGTGCTGCCAGATTAACAATCCTTAAGTACCATTTCCTTTTAGGACACTTTCTTGTTCAAAAACTTTTACTGGCTCCAACATTCCCATATGAAATTTAAATTCCTCTGCCTGACTTTCAAAGTAATCTTTAATCTTGTCCCATCCTATTCCTTCAACTTTTCTCAAACTATTTTCCCAGAGCACACCCTTTAATCCAGTTAAACTTGTTTCCACTGGGCTCAAATGCCATACTCTATTCAACCTCTACCCTGGGCTTCTATTGTTCCTAACACTTGAAATCTACTTTCTTCTATTGGCCTAAATGCTCACCTCAAAGATGGATTTTCCTCGCTTTTTGGCTGCCCCAAATCTGAAACACCCCTTGTCCCCCTGTTACAATTTCTGGCAGAAATCACCACCCACTATAAAAGCTGAAAACACTGGATACTTGCTTTCCCAGACTCCCTTGCAGTAAGGAGGACCACTTGTGCTAGGCTCTGCCTAACAAAGGTATCCACCCCACACTTTGAAAGGAGGGCTGCAAATGGAGCCAGGAATGGAACAGGGAGGGAGACAGGTGTGGAGTAACAGAAGCAGGATCAAGCTCCCAGGCAACAAGGCCAGCAGAGCAAGCTTCAATTTCACACTTGGCAGTGGTAGTGCAGTTCAGCAGCATGATCTGGGTTGTTGAATCCTGAACTGGGATTTGGTATATATAGCCAGGAGCACCAGAAATTCCGAGTTACCCAATATACCCCTTTAATAAACATTTGATATGTAACATATGTACAGAAACAGGCACAGTATAACAGATGTAAGGGAAAAGTGCACGTAACATTAAGTCTACAGCTCAAATAATTTCACAAACCAAAACCACCTGTGTCAAGAAACAGACCATTAACAGGTGTTGACCCACTGCACAGTTGAAAATCTGCATATTATTTTTGACTCCCCCAAAACTTAACTACTAATATCCTACTGTTGACTGGAAGCATTACCAACAACATAAACAGTCGATTCACACATATTTTGTATGTTATATATGTGTTACATACTGTGTTTTGAAAATAAAGCTAGAGAAAAGAAAATGTTAAGAAAATCATAAGGAGGGCTGGGCATGGTGGCTCACACCTATAATCCCAGCACTTTGGGAGGCTGAGGCAGACGGATCACTTGAGGTCAGGAGTTCGAGACCAGCCTGGCCAACATGGTGAAACCCCATCTCCACCAAAAATTTGCTGGGCTTGGTGGTGGGCACCTATAATCCTAGCTACTTGGGAGGCTGAGGCAGGAGAATCGCTTGAACCTGTGAGGTGGAGGTTGCAGTGAGCTGAGATCGCGCCACTGCACTCCAGCCTGGGCAACAGATAGAGACTCCGTCTCAAAAAAAAAAAAAATCATAACGAGGAGGAGGAAGAGGAGGGGTTGGTCTTGCTGTCTTCAGGGTGGTAGAGGTGAAATAAACTCATGTATAAGTAGATCCACACACAGTTCAAACTTGTGTTGTTCAAGGGTCAACTACACTTCCAAAGCCCTCCTTATTTCCCTTTCCCTTCCCAAGGGTTACTATTCCCTTCCCAAGGGTAACCATTATCCTGATTTCTGACACTATAGATTAATTTTATCCATTTTTCAACTTGATATAAATAAAATCATTCACTATGCTCTCTTTTGTGTCTGCTTTCTTTCCTCAATTTTAGGTTTTGTGAGATTCACCCATGTTATGCATAATTGCAGTCTGTGCTCACTGCTGTATAACCTTCTATGATCAGGTGAATACAGGCCAGGTGGGGTGGTTCACGCCTGTAATCCCAGCACTTTGGGAGGCCAAGGAGGGTGGATCACTTGAGGTCAGGAGTTCGAGACCAGCCTGGCCACCATGGCCAAATCCCACCTCTACTGACAATATAAAAATTAGCTGGGCATGGTGGCACATGCCTGTAATCTCAGCTACTCAGGAGGCTGATACAGGAGAATCGCTTGAACCCAGGAGGCAGAGGTTGCAGTGAGCCAAGATCATGCCAATGCACTCCACCAGCCTGGGCAACAAGAATGAAACTTTGTCTCAAAAAAAACCAAAAACAAACAAACAAAAAAACTACTTATCTATGCTACCTTTAATGGGCATTTAGTTTCCAGTGTGATTCTATTACAAACACTGCTGCAAACATTCTTGCACATATTAGTAAACACATGTATGCGTGTATGTTGGCTGTATATCTAGGAATGAAACTGTGGGGCCAAAGGGTATGCATTATATCCCAGTTCTTTTTAATAAATTCTTTTCTGCTTAAAATCAATCAGATTGTATTTCTCTTCCTTGCAATTAAGAACCTGGGCTGATATGCTGTTTTTTCAGTAGCCATTTTCTCCACAAAGCTTTCCCTGACTATAAAAGCCCTCAAGGAGCAGTAATAATGCATATCCCATTTCAGTATATTTTACATTATCCTGAATTATTCAGTTATTTTATAGCAGTAAATCCTGTCCCTCCTACTGTCATAAGCTCCAACACAGCAGTTTTCAACTGTCACTTCATAACAAACCGGCGTGCCATGATAAATTATAGTATACAGTAAGTAATTTGTTACTAATAAAAAAAGTACCAAGTCTGTGAATGAATGATATATATGGATAGATTCAAGATTCCCTTTAGATAACATTTCTGTCACTCGTTTGAACTCCAGTATGCTCCCTTGATCAGATGATCTGATGTATCCCACAACCCCTAGCAGTGTGTCTTTTATATGAATGTCATCTATCATGAGTGTCATGGTAGGGGACACCATGTGTATTACTTTTCCTCTATCTCCTATCATTCCAAGTAGTGCTGAATGCATATTAGATTTTCAATAAATACTGATTAATTATATCAAGGTGAAAACACACTGCAATAGGGACCCAAAACATAGCTTAATCTAGTTACAGAGAGGGCAGTCCTTTAGCTCTTCCAAATCTTGAACATATCAGTCTTCTGGATATTCCCTCAAACCCCATGTTGGATTTCACTTCAATAAATTTTGACATGGATGTCAAGCTAGGAACAGAGCTTTTCCCAAAAGGTAAGTTTACAGTTGAAATATTTACACTTTGTTAAAAAGTATCTAGCAAGCAATTTCCATCCTTATTGCTGTGTTTGATTTTACAATACCCAATTTTTAAAAGGCTTTATGACATTAAAAAACCATATATGAATATATTCTAGAGTGTGTAATTTTAGAGCTGAGAGTTTATTCTCTAAATAAAAGAAAAAGGTATGCCTCAAAATCAACCGTTCTCAAAGTCAAATATCCTCTCAATCCTGTTTTCCAAAAAGGTCATTTGTAAATTCTTTTAGAATGCAGACCTTGACCGGGCAGTGGCTCACACCAGTAATCCTAGCACTTTGGGAGGCCAAGGGGGGCAGATCACTTGAGCTCAAGAGTTCAAGACCAGCCTGGGCAACATGGCAAGACCCCATCTGTACTAAAAATACAAAAGAATAGCTGGGTGTGATGGTGCATGCCTGTGGTCTCAACTACTCGGGAGGCTGACATGGGAGGATCGCTTGAGCCCATGAGGCAGAGGTTGCAGTGAGCCAAGATCACTCCACTGCACTCCAGCCGGGGGAATGGAACAAGACCCTGTCAAAACAAACAAACAAACAAACAAACAAACAAAAAAACCCAAAAAAACCTCTCACAGAGAACACAGACCTTACTTCCCCAAGTGTATGACACTGCAAAAAGTGGCTAGGTTTTTGCAAGTCTATTTGACCCAAAGTATAGCTGAAAACATAAACACACAAAATTAGGGGTGGGGGAAGAACGTAATGCTAGCAATAAAACAAAACCAATAAAAAGAAACCAAACAATGATCCAAGATATAATGGATTGATTATATAATGAAGTGATTAAGAGTCCCCATTCCTGGAGTGGAAGAGCTAGAACTCAAATCTGGCAGTCCAACTTCCTAGCTGTGAGACTTTGGGCAAGTTACCCTTGTTTAGAATTATAGTGCATATTTCTCCAATAGGTTCTTTGAAAGCATATAAACCCTTCAGAGCTAAAGGAAATTTGCCAAACAAGTTAGATACCAATTTACAAGTCTCCTTTTTAGTAAACACAGCACCTAAAGGGAACCTTCCCAAGTTTTAGCTTTATGTTTACTTTCATCATATTAAATTCTGGACTCTTGTCCTCAAACTCATGAATTTAGAATGATGTTGAGCAAAAGGTCTTTTTAAAATACAGGACACAGAGGCATACGGTACCTATTTATCTTTGTTTTCTATTCAGAGTGATGGTTTTCCTACAAGTTTAAGTCAGATTAACTGTTTCTCCTTTATAATTCCTAATAATAGGTACACTCATTGCATTCAGTTACTTTATACCCTTGCTTTTGGTAAGTTTCTTAAAGGAGAAAAGCAATATGATTTTAAAGTAAGAATGTTGAACACATGAAAAAGAGTATTAAAAGTTAATAAAAATATGTTTTTAAGCTATAAAATGACTTAATTTGTTAAGGCCAAAGAGTGGGTAAGGAAACAAGATTCAACACTACTCAACTAATGGAAAGTGCTTACTGTTGAGCAGTGTTTGGCACACCTCCAGAATTCTTTCACAATGCACAGCAGGATACCAACAAGTACTTATAAAGTATCCTTTTGGGTCTGAGGGGATCTCTGATCACTTTAATAAGAAATTATGATCAGAATGCTTTTGCACTACAGAAAGAAGAGCAGCCTTCCTGCATCAAGGGTCATTTAAATCAGCTCCAGTGCTACGAAATAATCCTTGGTTATAGACAAAATCTACCCAAAGATATAGGGGAAGAAAGCTGTTCTTTTGGGACATATTTGAGTATCTATAACCCTATCAGATATGATAATCTGATACTTGGGACATATTTGAATATCTATAACCCTATCAGATATGATAATCAATGACTAACAAACTAATCTGGTATTTGGGACATATTTGAATATCTATAACCCTATCAGATGTGATAATCAATGACTAACAAACTAACAAGCCTGTCCTTTCTTATCTTCTAGCTTGACTTCTGTTTTTTTTTTTTGTTGTTTTTTTTTAGGGTTCAGAATTTTTCAGTCCTTTACAGTATCTCTATTATAACTAGAATAATTTGGCAGAACCTCGAAATCAAAGTTATCAGTTAAATGAAATGTGTTAAGCCTATAGAAAAATCTTAGTGCTTGTTTTCTCTCAGAGAAAACCTAACTTTGTGAAAACCTAACTCTCCTCACCAAGGAACTCCTAATTCTCCATATTACCCCCTTCAAGACTATGGAGGTATATCTGAAGGAGTACAGGTAAGAGACTAGCATTATTATATGGGATTATACGTTAGTAAATTACTGTATAATTATCCGTACTGCTTAGCACTGATCTTGAAGTTTTCAATCCAAAAGAACTTCTTGCAAAACATCATTTAAAATTCATGGAAGAAAAAGGAGACTAAATGAGTCTAGTTTACCACCATATCCCTAGTGCCCACCAATGAATATCTTCAACAAAAATTCACTACGGGTTAACCATGTACCAGACCCTATGCTAGGTAGGCAATGGGAAGTAACAGTACATAAGATAGTCTCTGCTCTTAGAGACTGCTACCATAGGAGAGACTTGACTAAAACTAGGGGGAAACAAAAAAGAGTGGAAAATAGGCTAGTAACCTAAGATTTTGCAAATGATAAGATTTATTCCTATTTCCCCAGATGGTCACATGGCTGGCCTCCTGCCAACACCCAGGTCTCTGCCCAAATGTCACCCGATAATGGAAGGCCCTCTGACCACATAATATAAAGAAGGATCATCCACCATCACCCATTCCTATCATCTACTCATTCTCCTTTCTCATTACCTGTGTAATTTTCTTCATAGTGTTTTTGTTTTGTTTTGTTTTGAGACAGAGTTTTGCTCTTGTCCCCCAGGCTGGAGGACAGTGGCATGATCTCGGCTCACTGCAACTTCCACCTCCTGGATTCAAGCAATTCTCCTGCCTCAGCCTCCCGAGTAGCTGGGACTACAGGTGCTGGCCACCATGCCCTTGTATTTTTAGTAGAGATGGGGTTTCACCATGTTGGCTAGGCTGGTCTCGAACTCCTGACCTCAGGTGATTTGCCCACCTTGACCTCCCAAAGTGCTGGGATTACAGGCGTGAGCCACCATGCCCGGCCTCTTCATAGTGTTTATCACTATCTGACATTATATTATTTATCGGTTGAGCTTTCTTCTCCCATTAAAATGTAAGCTCCATGAGAGCAGGAACCTCATCTGTCTTATCCATTCCTCTGTCCCTTTCACCTAATATAGTGGCTGGGACACAATAGGCATTCAGTAAACGTGTGGAAGGGAGAGGCTCCTACCAGTAACATACACTAAGAATATTTCTGTGAGGTTTTTCCCACCCAGAAAAGACTCAAACCTAAAAAAAAAAAATTCTGAACCCTAAAAAAACAAACAAACCAAAAAACAGAAGTCAAGCTAGTTATAAGAATCAATAACCACAGAAGAATCCTGAAATCTATGATATCACAAAAGGACCATAATTAGGCAATTATATAAAGAAAGGATTTTCACCCACTATCCACTTTATAACACCTCTAAATCATATAGCTTCTCTTCGGAAAGTTGTCTGGTCAGTTACAATTCATCCAAATAAACACCAGCATAATTTAATCTCTATGAAAAAGACCAATACATAGCCTCTAAGAATCCTTTTCTGTACTTATTCTAAAGCTGCTGTTTTTAAAAGGTTACGGGTGAAGCTGGGATAGAGTTATAAAGTTACAAAGTCAAACTGGCACAGCTAGAGCACTAATGCTAATAAGACTATAAATTTAGGACAGGTCCTCCTTCATTGGCACTCCGTACAGTACCCAGGCACAGTTCTAGCTACATAGTAGGTACTTTACAAATATTTATTGATTTAGCTACATATTAGGTACTTTACAAATATTTATTAAGTTTTCAAAAACCTATTATTGGTATCCATTTTGATATAGAAAAGTAACTTGTGCAAAACCCACCAAGCAACTGCTAAATTCTTGACAGAAAAAGCTATATGGGAGGACTTTGGGCTCCACACTGAACCAAGAGCCATCAGAAAATGCAGCTGTATAGAAAAATGGTTTCTATTTCATCCTGGAACCTCTTAAAAATCAGATCTAGGTACATTATTAATATTTACTTTTCCAAATCCTGCTCTGAACTTGGAGGCGGAGGGAATCAATCTTGGAAATTTTCCAAGAGGAAGAATCTAGTTAGTCCTGATCAATAAATGGCAAACTAGCAGATGAGCTGATGGGTTCTTTTATGTGCTTCTTTTTGCATGTTTATTTTCTGCAATGAGTAAGCATTGCTTTTGTAAAAACAAAACAAAAAAGCTTTCATTAAAAAACAAAAAAAAATTTAATGACATGAAAGCCAACAAGTAGGACAACTATTATTTTTTTCACTTTCCCAAAACAATAACAGTGTTGTATTTGTGCACAGATTCAATTGGCAGGGAACTACTGATTAACAGATGCCTTGGTCAGATGTGTTCTAGTCACTGATAAGGTACTTTCCATTGTAAACAATCCTTTCTTAGGGTCAGTTGGCCCTCAGTAAGTGCTCCAAGGTACAGTCAAGGCTTCCAATTAAGTATTCAAGCAAAGCCTGCCTCAAGGCCGCCTTTCAGAAGTGCTACAGAAGAGTTTCCTGCACGCTGTGAACAGTTGGACTACATCAGGGATTCCCAAAGTTTTGGTGTCAGGACCCCTTTACTTTCTTATCCACTGAGGACTTCACAGAGGTTTATGTGAGTCATATGTATTGGTATTTACAGTATTAGAAATTAAAACTGAGAAATGAATAAAATATAAGAACATCAGAGTGGTGAGGTCATCACATGTTACGTAGCCACTGGAAAACTCTGCTGTACACTGGTGAGAGGATGAGAGTGAAAAGGACAAAGGACAAATAACTTCTTTTTTTTTTTTTTTTTTTTTTTTGAGACAGAGTTTCGCTCATGTTGCCCAGGCTGGAGTGCAGTGGCGCAATCTTGGCTCACCGCAACCTCCGCCTCCTGGGTTCAAGCGATTCTCCTGCCTCGGCCTCCCAAGTAGTTGGGATTACAGGCATGTGCCACGACACCAGCTAATTTTTGTATTTTTAGTAGAGACTGGGTTTCACCATGTTGGTCAGGCTGGTCTTGAACTCCTGATCTCAGGTGATCCGCCCGCCTCAGCCTCCCAAAGTGCTGGGATTACAGGCGTGAGCCACTGTGCCCAGCAGAAAAGGACAAATACCTTCTTAACATTATTCCGAAGTTTTGATTTCACAGACGCATGAAAAGGTCCTCGAGAGTCACTGAATTAGATAATCAAGAACCCTTCCAATACTATGGTTTTCGAGCAGGATTTATCAATGTTGGCACCATTGACATTTTCAGGAAGATAATTCTTTGTTGTCAGGGGCTGCCCTGTGCTTAGTCAGGATGTTTAGCAGCATCCTTGGCCTCTACCCACTAGATGCTAAAAGCAATCCCCCAGTTGTGACAACCAAAAATGTCTCCAGATGTTGCCAAATGTCCCCTGGTTGAGAATCACTATTCCAGGGTGTTGATTTCATTCTACTGAAATGTGAATTACAAAATGTATACCTCTCACTGCTTTCTCAGACCCCTAATATGTCTATTTCTTCCCCACTCCCATCTGGGTCTGTTCTTTATGTTATTTTATTAAGTCACAAATAGCAAGAGCAGGTGGGTAGCAACAAGCACAGCATGAATCAAAGTCAGGAAGAGACACTTTAGTCAAAGTTCACTTTTAGGCATTAAAGTTGTTAGGGACCCACTGCCTATTAGGGCACAACACAATCAGTGAACATTCACCCAGCCATTTATTTATTGATTGATTTATTTTTATTTTTTGAGACAGAGTTTCACTCTTGTCGCCCAGGCTGGAGTGCAATGGCGCAATCTCGGCTCACTGCAACCTCCGCCTTCTGGGTTCAAGCGATTCTCCTGCCTCAGCCGCCCAAGTAGCTGGGATTACAGGCATGTGCCACGACGCCCGGCTAATTTTTGTATTTTTAGTAGAGACGGGGTTTCACCATGTTGGCCAGGCTGGTCTTGAATTCCTGACCTCGGGTGATACACCCACCTCGGCCTCCCAAAGTGCTGGGATTACAGGCATGAGCCACCACGCCCGGCCCCATCCAGCCATTCTTAGGCCCTGGTAACAACCCAATCCTTAGCAAGTTGTCTACCTGCTCCCTGTACCCCCAAAATATGAGGTAATAGGCTAGCTGTGTGATGGGGAAGAAAGAAAAGAAGAAACTCTGAAGGCAAAGAGGTAGTCTACCAAACTGAAATACTCCACCCCCAAAACCTCACATCTGGGAGGCCCTCCTAACTGAAACGTCTGGGGATTTTTTTGTCAGCGTCTGGCTGGGAGGAAGTAGCAAAACTGGGAGAAAATCGACATCCTCAATACCTCCAAGTCAGATGTGCACTCCCCATCAAAGTTCCCCCCGAACCCCTTAGTCTCCAGAGGTTGGGTCCAAGTTTTCTTTCCTGGAAATTGCCCCAGCTACCTTAGGTTCCTTCGCCCTTAAAACTATGACTACCAAACTCAAACCCAGCATCACTCCTAATCGCTTGAATCACCCTTTCTTCACAGTCTCAAATTCCAACCTTCAAAATGCCCAACCCTGTCACTGCCCCTGCCCCTCAGGCTCTACTGTCCTATCTGTCCCATCTGTCCCCCACCCACACACTTCTCCCAAGCTACTCCAGGCAGGCATGGTCTTCTCTCTTAATTTCCTATCTCACCCCACAGTTTTTCCACCATCTTCAAAACTCTTCCCTGATCTCAGCAAACCAAGACTCTCCTAATTGTCTCTGGCGCCCAAAATCTGCATGTACCACCCTCCTACGCTCACTCCTCAGTGTTTTCCCCAAGTTACTCTTTCCACCCTGACCCTCTCCACGCTTCACTCCTCCCAGCCTACTCCCTCGGCGTCCACCCCCCGTTACCGGCCCCTTCTTACTCTCCTGGGCCCTTCTTCCCCGCCATCCGTCGGTCAGGCCTTCTCTAGGTCACCGCTTGCCTCCCCGGGCCAACCGCCGCCGCCGCCCAGTGTTAGCTGCTGAGCCTCTCAACCCCCTCCCCCTCGGACCAGTCTTTCAGGTTGTAGCTTTGAACTGGTGCCCCGGGCCCAGGCGGACAGACTAATCGGGAGGGCCCGACAACTCACCCAGGACTAGGCAGACCAGAACGAGCCCTGAGCCCGGAACCGGGAAGAGGCGGAAGCACACCATGACCCCGCAGAGCAGGCGGCGACGGCGGCGACGGCGGCGGTACAACAACAGCTGCAACACCAGGGAAAAGGCTCGCTGGACCTGGGTCAAGAGCACTGATGACCACCGACCACAGCCTTGCAAAAGCCAGGAATCGGCGCTTCAGTGCGAGTCATAAGACTAGGGGCGGGGCTCTTTCTTGCTTACAGCCAATCTCCGCGCTTGAAAGCGGCGAGAGGGGTGGTGATGTAGCGGCCGGTGGGCGGGGCGACCACGCCCTGGCTTTTTGGTTCACAGCCCTTCCTATGCTCCTGAGAGATATGCGCGGACGGCATTTTCTTTTTCTTTTTCTTTCTTTCTTTTTTTTTTTTTTAATTTTACTTTAAGTTCTGGGATACATGTGCAGAATGTGCAGCTTTGTTACATAGGTATACATGTGCCATGGTGGTTTGCTGCACCTATCAACCCGTCATCTAGGTTTTAAGCCCCACATGCATTAGGTATTTCTCCTAATGCTCTCCCTCCCCTTGGCCCCCACCCCTTGACAGGCCCCCGTGTGTGTTGTTCCCCTCCCTGTGTCCATGTGTTCTCATTGTTCAACTCCCACTTATGAGTGAGAACATGCAGTGTTTGGTTTTCTGTTCCTGTGTTAGTTTGCTGAGGATGATGGCTTCCAGCTTCATCCATGTCCCTGCAAAGGACATGATCTCATTTTTTTATGGCTGCATAGTATTCCATGGCATATATGTGCCACGTTTTCTTTATCTAGTCTATCACTGATGGGCATTTGGGTTGGTTCCAAGTCTTTGCTATTGTAAATAGTGCTGCAATAAACATAGGTGTGCATGCGTCAAATGGTATTTCTGGTTCTAGATTTTTGAGGAATCGCCACACTGTCTGCCACAATAGTTGAACTAATTTACACTCCCAACAGTGTAAAAGCATTCCTATTTTTCCTCAGCCTCGCCAGCATCTATTGTTTCCTGATTTTTTAATAATCACCATTCTGACTGGCGTGAGATGGTATCTCATTGTGGTTTTGATTTGCCTTTCTCTAATGATCAGTGATAATGAGCTTTTTTTCATGTTTGTTGCTGCATAAATGTCTTTTTTTGAGAAGTGTCTGGTCATATCCTTTGCCCACTTTTTGATGGGGTTGTTTTTTTCTTGTAAATTTGTTTAAGTTCCTTGTAGATTCTGGATATTAGACCTTTGTCAGATGGGTAGATTGCAAAAATTTTCTCCCATTCTGCAGGTTGCCTGTTCACGCTAATGCTAATTTCTTTTGCTGTGCAGAAGTTCTTTTAATTAGATCCCATTTGTCAATTTTG
This sequence comes from Pan troglodytes, assembly GCF_028858775.2. Classification (NCBI taxonomy): domain Eukaryota; kingdom Metazoa; phylum Chordata; class Mammalia; order Primates; family Hominidae; genus Pan; species Pan troglodytes. The sequence continues at coordinate 118,081,919 of NC_072421.2, forward strand.
ACTTTTGTTGCGATTGCTTTTGGTGTTTTAGTCATGAAGTCTTTGCCCATGCCTATGGCGGACGGTATTTTCTAAGGCTAAAGAGAGAGGAGGAACTTTTGAGGGCCGTAGATAGTAGACTATTTCCGTTTTGGCTCCTTGACAAAGAAGAGAAAAATTTTTCGGGCACAAAAACGGTTGCTAGGCATCTCAAACGTAATACATACAAAAATAATACATGCTTATTCTCCAAACACTGTTGTTACCTATGCAGTTCATGCTGTGAGATGGACGAGGGAACCTAGAGGGTAGTATGGAGTCACGGACCATCGGAACAAGACATGATCTTGAAATTCACCTAGTTACAGCACCCTGTTCTCAGGTGGGGGAATTGAGCTCAGAAACAAGAAGCATCTTTTTTAAACACAGGAAGAAAAAAATGAGAGAAATAAAACAGAAGGATAAAGGGGAAAAATAGAGATCATCTGTATTCCTACTATTAACATTATTATATATATTTACACACATATATACACACACCCACATCTATACTTCCAGATATTTTTCCTATGTACATACACACAAATATTCTGTAATGAGTTCATACTAAGCATACTGTTTGCTATACTTGATAGATGAACAGACAAAAACCTAAAATATTCAACAGATGAAAGCATTTAAAAATCTTGAGTTGGAATAAAGCACTGATTCTCAAGTGTTAGTTTCCAAAAGAACCATCTGGTTTTGGGTTTTTTTTTTTTTTTTAACATACAGATTCCTGTACCTCATTCCCCAGAGATTCTGAAACAGTAGGTCTGTGGCAGTCTTATTAATCACTTCTTTAAAAAACACCCCAAGTGATTCTGATTCTGTGGTCCATGGACCACACTTTGAGAAAAACACTGAAAGAGAGCTTCAAAATCATCTAGTCCAGGAGATTTTAATCTGGAGTTTATGTATGAGTTTAGACAGGATGGGAGAGGTGTCGGTGAATCCTCAGAAATTACATGCAACATTTATGTATGTGTATTTTTGTGGGGAAGTTTGTAGTTTTCACTAGTTCTCCAATGGGACCTGTGACTCCTTGCCCTAACCCCTACCCTAATTCAAATATTAAGAACCACCGATCTGCCCCACTATTGTTTGCTTTAATGTAATTAATTCCTGAAAGTGAGAACATTTGTCAATGAATGTTTACTACCATAGGTGAAACTAATTTGTGAACAAGTGACCCAACACAAGACTAATGAACACTGCATACAGTGTTAGTCATTGCCTTTAGCAAAATGTCATTTGACTGCCATCAATGAGACTTGGCAGGAGCTATGTCCTGGGCATAGTAGTCTTCAGAGGACCCACAATTGAGTTGAGCCCTCTGAAGATGCCCCACCAATACTTCCTGGACTCTAGCTCTTCTCTCTCAATTGTAAATCGCATAACTTTAATGTTCAGTAAAACCCTAAGCTCTTTCTATAAGAAGAAACAAGAAAAGAACATAGTGGAAAGAACATTGGGTTAGCAGTCAGAGGAGTTGGTTGTGAGACACCACTTACTGGCAGTGTGATCTTAGGCAGGTCACTTCATCTGTTTGAACTTCTATATCTTTATTGGTAAAATGAAATAATGAGACTAGAGCTGTTTCTTGATCCTGGCTGCATGTTGGAATCACTTGTGGAGCTTTAAAAGTGGAAAATTCTCCTTGGTCCCATCCCTTGAGATTCTGATTCAGTTTATCTGAAGTCAGGCCTGGGCATGGTGTTTTTCTCAAAACTCCCCAAAACAATATTGGTGGGCCTCAGATGATCTCTAAGTTGGCATCAGGTTTATAATTCAAGGATTCTATGTGAGTAAATGCTCATTTATTTAAAATTGGCCAGGCGCAGTGGCTCAAACCTGTAATCCCAACACTTTGGGAAGCCAAAGCAGGCAGATTGCCTGAGCTCAGGAGTTTGAGACCAGTCTGACCAACATGGTGAAACCCCATCTCTACAAAAAATTAAAAATTAGCTGGGGATGGTGGCGTGCACCTGTAGTCCCAGCTACTTGGGGGCTGAGGCAAGAGGATTGTTCAAGTCCAGGAGGTGGAGGCTGCAGTGAGCCATGTTTGCACCACTGCACTCCAGCCTGGGTGACAGAGCAAGACCCTGTCTCTGAAAATATATGTATATATTTATATTTATATATAAGGATAGCCAGCCATGGTGGTGCACACCTGTAGTCCCAGATACCAGGGAGGCTGAGATGGGAGGGTCGCTTGAGCCCAGGAGGTTGAGGCTGCAGTGCTCTTTGATGGCGCCACTGCACTCCAGCCTATGCAAATGAGTGAGACCCTGTCTCTAACAATTAAAATAAAATAAAATACTGTCCCAATTTGTCAAATATCTGGTGTAATAAATTGTCGCCCTTTATCTCTTGAAGGTGTCATCAAATTAAAAAAATAAACACAGTGAAATACGAGCAGCCTTACAAGCGAAATCCGCCCTCACCCCCATCACAACCTTTTCCTCAGGCAAATACAAATGCTGGCTCCTTGACTGGGACAGGCATCGTCGTGAGACACAACAATGTTTTGAAAGTTGTAGATACATGCTGGGTATTTTGTCAGCATAAATAGGCTAAAAATTCTCAAGTCTTTGTTTGCACTGAGCTTCCATACTCAGAAATGTTTAATGTTTTCTCCAAAAAACACTGTGAGAAAGATCCCTTTTTTATACAGTCTCCCATTACCCTGCCCCAGATTGAAGGAGCTTTTCCTTGGCTTTCGGTGGTAGATGCAGATGTATACGTGAGACTGGGGTTAGTGTTTGAGGAAATCTGTGAGATCCCCTCCGATCTAAGCTTCACAAAGGTTGACTTGATTGTTGATACCACTGTATCTAGGGTGCTTTTATGTGCGCTCCTGAATATACCTCATACCACCCCAGTGCACAAACTCCTCAGCAGTCCCCCCACACTGTCCCCTACCATCATAGGTAGATTAAGACTCTTTTCAGCACCTTTGAGAGTGCATGACTTTTTGGCCAAAGAGCAGGAAATCATTGGCAAACATTTCCCTACATGTCAACATACTGAATGGTGTAAGAAATGATGACCCTATCAGATTTGGTAAATGATAGACAATGAAATGTGGGGATGAGCAGAGGAAATGAACTTAAAGGTGCAGAAGTTTAGAATGGAAGAATAATAAATAGTTATTAAATAAATGGGCTGGGCACGGTGGCTCATGCCTGTAATCCCAGCACTTTGGGAGGCCAAGAGGGATGGATCACTTGAGATCAGGAGTTCAAGACCAGCCTGACCAACATGGCGAAACCCCATCTCTACCAAAAAGTACAAAAATTAGCTGGGTGTGGTGGCACATGCCTTTAAACCCAGCTACTCAGGAGGCTGAGGTTCAAAAATTGCTTGAACCAGGGAGGCGAAGTTTGCAGTGAGCCAAGATCGCGCCACTGCCCTCCAGCCTCGGTGACAAAGTGGGACCCTGTCTCAAAAAATAATAATAATAAATAATAAAAATAAATAAATGAGTGCCCCTGAGGTATCGGTGTCATCTATTTGCCACCAAAAATCTTTACTTTTTAAATTTGCATTACCTTTTTCTCTGCCCCATTTTTCCTTTCCCTACTCATCCTTTTTTAAGTTTCTCCTACCCTCCCTCTTTTTCCTTTCTCCTTCTGGCATGTCCCTTTTTTCTGGATAATACCTTTAATATCTACTGTCTGGATGACAGTATGGTCATCGCTCAACCCCACAGCGAGGTCACAGTGGGCTCAAGGGGCTGCCAACTCTTCAGCCAGAGTTCTCTGGATAAATGGAAACATGCCATTTTGAGTTGTTTGTTCTCCTGGCCAGTAGTATTCTCAACCTCCCCTGCCAAAAGATCTGATCCAATCTGCTAAAACAAAATGGTTTATGCATCACAACCACGGGAGGGCTTATTAAAACACAGATTACTAGGCCCCACTGTGAAGTTCAACAGCTCTGGGATAGGACACAAGAATCTGCATTTCTAGCAACTTCCCTAGTGATCTGATGCTGCTGGTCTGGAGACCACATTCTGAGTAATGAGATCTCAAACTCTCAGCAGGGGCTCTCTGTCCTCTGGGGAATGGGATTAAGAGATGAAGGAGGGCTGGGCATGGTGGCTCATGCCTGTAATCTAGCACTTTGGGAGGCCAAGGTGGGTGGATCACCTGAGGTCAGGAGTTCAAGACCAGCCTGGCCAACATGGCGAAACCCTGTCTCTACTAAAAAAAAAAATAATACAAAAATTAGCCTGGCGTGGTGGCAGGTGCCTGTAATCCCAGCTACTCAGGAGGCTGAGGCAGGAGAATCGCTTGAACCCGGGAGGCAGAGGTTGCAGTGAGCCGAGATTGTGCCATTGCACTCCAGCCTGGGAGACAGAGCAAGACTGCGTCTCAAAAAAAAAAAAAAGAAAAAACAAAAGATGAAGGAGAAGAGATTTTTATTAACTTCTGCAGTAAAGTTGTACAACGAATGGATTTTTTTTGTAATAATGAGTTTTAAATTAATGTAAATTATTAAAAATCAAATCATTTAAAATGTTATGAGCCAGGTGCGGTGGCTTATGCCTGTAATCCCAGCACTTTAGGAGGCTGAGTCCGGCAGATCACCTGAGGTCAGGAGTTTGAGACCAGCCTGACCAACATGGTGCAACCCCGTCTCTACTAATAATACAATAATAATAATAATAAATAATAATACAAAAATTAGCCAAGCGTGGTGGCACATGCCTGTCTGTAATCCCAGCTACTTGGGAGGCTGAGGCAGGAGAATCATTGAACCGCCCCGCCTCCCCAAAAAAAGTTATCCAAAAAGCCACTGTTTCCCCTCTTTTGGACCCCAGTCCCATTGCCCAAAGTAACAACTGCTATTGGTCTTTTTTTTTTACACTGCAGAGAAAAATCATATATGTACCAGCATATATATTTACATTCTTTTTTTAAAAAATAGACAAATATGATATTGTTTAGTGACTTACTTTTCTCACTTAGTGGCATATTTTGAAGATTATTCTTACAAATCTGTAGCTTTACCTCATTCTTTTAAAAGCCTGCATAATCTTTGTGTAGCTGTACTATAATTTACAAACATAAAAAATATTCTTAAACACCTTTTCCTCAAATCTCTAGATCTGTCTGCAGCATCACCATGTGGTTAGTATAGGGATTGCATCATAGAACATCACCACTTTATTTTATAGAGAATTTTAATAAACCATTTAGACTTATGTCACTGTTTGAAAACTGGAAACGTGCCACAAGATAAGCATTGCTCATCTGGCCAGCAGTTGTGATGCTGAACTAGATTTTTGGAACCCACTCAGCCATCAGATTATTGTTTATTATTTATTTTTTATTTTTCGAGATGGAGTTTCACTCTTGTCACCCAGGCTGGAGTGCAGTGACGCGATCTCAGCTCACTGCAACCTCTGCCTCCCAGGTTCAAGCGATTCTTCTGCCTCAGCCTCCCGAGTAGCTGGGATTACAGGCGTGTGCCACCATCCCTGGCTAATTTTTTCTGTATTTTTAGTAGAGATAGGGTTTTGCCATGTTGGCCAGGCTGGTCTTGAACTCCTGACCTCAGGTAATCTGCCTGTCTTGGCCTCCCAAAGTGGTGGGATTACAGGTGTGGACAGCGCCCGGCCAGCCATCAGATTATTATGCGACCTTAGGAAAGTCACTTCATCCCCTTCGTGCATCTGATCTCCCTCTCCACATACAAATTATGACACACATCTCTCCCCCTCCCCCCAATTTGGAGGAAATAGGACATAGCTGACAGCAGGAAGTTGCTTCTTAGAAATTAAAACACTAGTTGGGGCCGGGCGCGGTGGCTCACACCCGTAATCCCAGCACTTTGGGAGGCCGAGGCGGGTATATCACCTGAGGTTAGGAGTTCAAGACCAGTCTGGCCAACATGGTGAAACCCCATCTCTACTAAAAGTACAAAAATTAGCCAGACGGGGTAGCGCATGCCTGTAATTCCAGCTACTTGGGAGGCTGAAGCAGGAGAATGGCTTGAACCCAGGAGGTAGAGGCTGTAGTGAGCTGAGATTGTACCACTGCACTCCAGCCTGAGCGACAGAGTGAGACTCTGTCTCCAAAAAAAAAGAAAAGAAAAATTAAGTAACTTGCCCATGGTCACATGTCTAGTAAATGGTGCAGCCAAACCAGATTTCAAATTCTGGCAGTCCAGCCCCAGTATCCCTGCTCCTAACCATGACACTATTGTGCAAAGGTCTCTAGCACCAAGTGCTATTTCTAATCCCTGAAAAGCCTATCTGCCCATTGAACACATCGACTTAGATTGCTCACTGACACCTCCAATTTAATATATCCTAAACCAAACTCAGCATTTCTCTTTTTCTCCAAGCCAGGTGTCCCTCCCAATTTTTTTTGTTCCCACCATTCTCCCAGTCACCCAGATTAGAAATCTTGACATTACCTTTAATCCAGCTCCTCCATACCCCAAACTAGCCACACATCAACTTCTGTTGATTTTCCTTTTATTATTTTTCTTCACTCCATCCTTAGCACTCTATTCCCACCTTAGGCCAGGCCTTTATTATCTAGCTGGTCTCCTTGATTCCAATCCATTTACACACCAATGTCACAGTGATCTTCCTCAGATAATGCTTTTACCGCATCCTGCTCCTATTTAAAATCTTTTGATAGCTCTCTCTCTCCCTCTATCTCCTATTATATTAACTCTAGATTCTTCTGCTTGGCTTTTAAGGGCTTCAGTCTGGTTCCTCCCTACCGAGCCGATCTTTTCACATTACACATTCTCTGCTCTAATTTGGCTGGCCTCCTTACTGCTGCATAAGTTTTCATTCACATTACATCTGTGGCAGACATGGCTTGTTGCCTACCAGTTATTCCCCCTCCTTCCTTAGTAACAGAACCTTGACTATGTTACAGGTGACAGTGTGTTCCCCAAGAGGTGAATCATAATTGTTTTCAGCCGGTCACGCATGCAAATTTTTGCTAGTGATGGATATAGGGGTGACTAGGTGACTTAGTTCTGGCTAATGAGACATAAGGAGAACTCTGAGGGAGTTTCTGGGAAAGATTTTTCCTCTCTGAAAAAGAGATGATCATAGAAAAGAGCTCCATCAATCTCTTGCTTAAGTTACTAGAGTTAGGATGTGGTGCTTGATGGTGTGGCAGCCATCTTGGAACCATGAGAGGAGACATTGCCATTGCAATGAGGATGTCAAAACAAAAAGATAAAATTACTGATGATATTGTTGAGTTGCTACACAAACTCTGGGACTGCCCAGCTCCCGGTATCTTGTGAAGTGGTGCTGTGGACTGAATGTGATTTCCCAAAATTCATATGTTGAAGTCCTAATCTTCAATGTAATGGTATTTGGAGGTGGGACCTTTGGGAGGTAATTAGGTTTAGACAAGGTCCTGAGGGTGGGCTCCCATGATGGGATTAGTGTCCTTATAAGAAGAGGAAGAGACCATAGCCCTCTTTCTTTCCAACATGTGAGGATAAAGCCAAGAAAGTAGCCATCTACAAACCAAGAAGAGTGCCCTCACCAGACACTAGATGTGCTGGCACTTTGATCTTGGACTTCCAGCCTCCAGAGTGTGAGAAATCAGTGTTTGTTGTTTAAACCACCCATTCTATGGTATTTTGTTATAGGAGCCTGAGCAGACTAAGAGAAGTGGACTAGCAAATATCTGTAAAAGTTTAAGTCACTGATAATTCGGGGATTTTGTTACTTGCATTTGAAGTCATCTGAACTAATACGGTACTCTTCATCCAGGAAGCTGTCCATTTGTTCCACCATCAATTTAAATACTGAAATGTTTTCAAGAAGCAGCTCAAACCCTACCTGCCGGCAAATTATCCCCTGACCACTGCAGACCTCACTGATCTCTTCTGCTGAACTTCTGAACTAATACTTAACAGGTGTCCTGCAGCTTGGTACTTCATTACATTAAGCTTTTATGGAACTTTTCACTCTGTTTTCTCCCAGGTTTGCCTCTTCAACTGGGCTAAGTTTCTTGAGAACCATGCCTTCTACTACTGTAGTTTGCCTCCGGTACTGCCAGCAGTGCCTAGCATTGTGCCACACAGCTAGTGTCTCTCAACCTTCTTTGTCTGAAGAATATTGGTGGCAGTTGCTTGGAATTTTGAGTGCCAAACAAGAGGCACCTCGGTCTCTTCTCACAGTAAGTAACTTTTAACTCTAGGACATGTAATTCAAAGTCCAAAGTAAACAGATGACATGTTTTGAGCTGAAAGGGTTTATGAGATTTGACAAATTGTTCAGTAGTATTAAACCCTCAAATCTATACTGTGGAACATATAAATCAGTGCTTCTCAATAATGGTTGCACATTAGGATCACCTGGGTAACGCTTTTAAACATACAGATGCCAGGGTCTCACCGCCAGAGATTCTGACTTAATTAATTATTTTATTTTACTTTATGTTTGAGATGGAATTTCGCTCTGTTGCCCAGGCTGGAGTGCAATGGCGTGATCTTGACTCACTGCAACCTCCGCCTCCCGGGTTCAAGTGATTCTCCTGCCTCAGCCTCCCGAGTAGCTGGGAATACAGGTGCCCACCACCACGCCCAGCTAATGACTTAATTAATACAAGGTGTGTCCTGAATGGCAGCAGTTTTAAGAGGGCACCAGATGATTCTAACGTACAGCCAGGGTTGAGACCCAGTGCTGTAGATCACTGTGTTGATGTTCTAGGGCAGGGTTCTTAAACTCCGGTGTCCATAAGTATCACCTGTGTTTTATACAAAAATGATGATTTCTGAGCCCCACTACCAGAGAGTCTAAAGGCCTGGGTGGGACCCAGGGGACTGTATTTTTAGAAAAACAGTCAGGTGATACAGATATATGTGGTATGTGGGCCACACTTTGAGAAACTGTTCTAAATGCACTTATACTTAGAAAATTTTATAATCTATTTTTTACTTGCTTAAGCAATTATGGTTGTCTGCCCTACAGAAAGGAAAAAAACAAGATTTGTTTAGATTAAACTGATGATTCAAACTGAAAGACAACGCTAATTTCCAATGTGCTAGAAGTGAGTATAAGTATGGAAAAGAAAAAAATACATTTTAAATGACAGAAACATTTTCATGAAAATCAAGTGAGCATAAATTTTGCAAATTATCCAAATTTAGGAGGGCAAGCTAGTCCACCGATTCAGATTCAAATGCATGAAGATTTCTAATTATCTGGAACAGGAACAGTGGGCCCAAACCAGTGAGATGAAAGTGAACAGGGATAAACATAAAATCTAGTATTAGGAGCTTTAAAAAAAATCTATCTCACAAATACAAGATGGAAGAGACCATATTAGCAAAAACTCATGGGAAAAAGATCTGCAGGATTATATTACTGACAAATTATGAATCAACAGTGTGACTTTTTTTTTTTTTTTTTTTTTTTTTTTTTAATGAAAGTGAGCCGGGCATGGTGACTCACGTTTACAGTCTCCAGCACTTTGGGAGTCCTCAAGGACAGGAGTTCAAGACCAGTCTGTCCAATATGGCGAATCCCCAACTCTATTAAAAACACAAAAATTCTCCAGGCGTGGTGGCGCACACCTGTAATCCCAGCCACTCAGGTGGCTGAGACACGAGAATAGCTTGAACACAGGAGGCAGAGGTTGCAGTGAGCCGGGACTGTGCCACTGCACTCCATGCTGGGCAACAGAGTGAGACTCTGTCTCAAAAAAAAAAAAAAAAAAAAAAGTGAAAAGTACAAGCTTGGGCCACTTAGGTAGAAAGCTCAAACAAGCAAGTCAAGGGAGATGATATCCTAATGGACTCTGCCATGGAGTTATATATCCAGTTCTGGGTTCCACAGTTACAGAAGGACATTAACATACCAGGGAGCCTCCAGGATAGAGAGACCAGAATTGGGGAGGCTCTGGAAAATCTTCCCATGGGGACATGCTCAGGCTGGAGAACAGAATCTGTCTTAGCAGGGTAGCTAAGGTAGGTCTTCAAACCTTTCTTCTTCAAACCTTCCTTCTTCAAACCTTCTTCCTTCTGCCCTCTGTACAATGAACACAGGGTAGAGTGAAGAAGATATTTTCTAGAGCTCTGGAGAGCAAAGTAAAAAGGATAGTTTGTCATTAAAAGGAGCCAGGGTTCAGTTTAGTAGGAAGGGAGAGTTTTTAACAATGAAATCTTAAAAAGTAGTAACTCATAATTATTCATTCTGAGACACCGGAAGTGTGGTTTAAAGAGAAGCTGAATTGAGCATTTGTCCAGAAAATATGAGTTTCAGTATCAGAAGACAAGTTAGATACGATGGCCTCTAAACACTCTACCAACTTGAATTCCACAGCTTTCTGAAATTTCTTGTGCCTCAGTAGTAGTTAGAGAAGAAAGTTTACAGTAAATTAAAATACATGGCTGGGCACAGTGGCTCACGCCTCTAATCCCAGCACTTTGGGAGGTCGAGGTGGGAGGATCACCTGAGGCCAGGAGTTCGAAACTATCCTGGCCAACATGGTGAAACCCCATCTCTACTAAAAATACAAAACTTAGCCGGGCATGGTGGCACACACCTGTAATCCCAGCTACTCAGGAGGCTGAAGCAGGAGAATCACTTGAACCCGGGAGGCAGAGGCTGCAGTGAGCCAAGATCACACCATTGCACTCCAGCTTGGGCAACAAGAACAAAATTCCATCTCAAAAAAAAAAAAAAAAAAAAAAAAAAAGAAAAAAAGGCCGGGTGTGCGGTGGCTCATGCCTGTAATCCCAGCACTTTGGGAGGCCAAGGTGGGCGGATCACGAGGTCAGGAGATTGAGACCGTCCTGGCTACTATGGTGAAACCCTGTCTCTACTAAAAATACAAAAAATTAGCTGGGCGTAGTGGCGGGTGCCTGTAGTCCCAGCTACTAGGGAGGCTGAGGCGGGAGAATGGCGTGAACCCGGGAGGCGGAGCTTGCAGTGAGCTGAGATGGCGCCACTGCACTCCAGCCTGGGCGAAAGAGTGAGACTCCATCTCAAAAAAAAAAAAAAAAAAAAAAGAAAATACAAAAGGCATTCAACAGTGATATTATGAAAGGAAAGGCACATTCAATGCCATCAAACTTTCTTTCACAAATACTTCAGAAGAAAGCCTTTGACTTTTTGTTAATTACAAAACAGCTAGTGGAGAGAGACCCCTTACCCCCATTCCAGAGTTACTTGATCTGATAGGCAGAACAATGTGCCCCTGACAAAGGGGTCCATATCCTAATCCTCAGAAAAATGGGGAATTGGGGTGTCAGATGGAATTAAGGTTGCTATCATCTGACTTTAAAGTAGGGAGCTTATACAAGGTTATCCAGTGGGCCCAATGTAGTCACAAGAGTGCTTCTAAGTGAAAGAAGGAGGCAGCAGAGTCAGTCAAAGACAGAGATGTGACAATGGAAGCAGAGGTCACAGTGATACCACGTGAGAAAGACTCAACCAGCCATTGTTCCCTTTGATGTTGGAGGAAGGGGCCATGAGACAAGGAATTTAGGCAGCCTACATAAAGTAGAGAAGGCAAGGAAACAGATTCTCCCCTAGAGCCTCCAGAAACCTGTAAGTCTGGACAATGATTTTGGGGCAGTTTGAGGCCCTGGGTCCATTTTATATCCCTTCTGCATCCTCCCCTCCCTTCTACAACTCAAGTTTCAGGGAGCATACCTACAACTGTCTTCACTCGATAACTTCCTTCCAACTCAGCAGTTGCTCAAGTACTCAGACCTTTATTTATTTATTTTTATTTTTATTTATTTATTTATTTTTTGAGACAGAGTTTCACTCTGTCACCCAGGCTGGAGTGCAGTGGTGCGATCTTGGCTCACTACAACCTCCACCTCCTGGCTTCAAGCGATTCTCCTGCCTCAGCCTCCTAAGTAGCTGGGCTTACAGGCGCACACCACCACATCCAGCTAATTTGCGTATTTTTAGTAGAGATAGGGTTTCACCATGTTGGCCAGGCTGGTCTCGAGCCCTGGACTTCAAGTGATCTGCCCACCTCGGCCTTCCAATATTGTTGGGATTACAGGCATGAGCCACCACACCCAGCCCTCATCCCTTTAATGTATGGTACGGGTAGGATTTTTTTTTTCATACTTCCAACATTTTGCTTTGTGATCACGTGTCTAGCCATTTATTCCTTTAATCAATCAGCTTGGCTCCTCTCCATCCACGTTGGCTTTCTGGCTGTTCTTCAGGTAACACTCCCACTTGCGGGGACTTGACACTGGCTGCTCTGCCTGGGACTTTCTTCTCTCAGGTATCCCGATGGGTAACTCTCTCATTTCCTTGAAGTCTTTGCTTAACTGTCACTTTCTCAATGAAGCCTATCCTGACTACGCTATTTAACACTGAGACCCCCCCTTCCACCCATGTCACCCCACCAACACACTTTCAAACTCCCTTTTCCTGTCCATTTTTTCATAGCACTTATCTCTTTCTAACACAAAATAGAATTTAATTACTAATGTCGTGCACTTACTATCTGTCTTCTCCCATTAAAATATTAATGCCACAAAGTGAGGGGATTGGTGTGTTTTCTGTTCACTGATATATCCCTTAGCACTAAGAACAGTGCCTGGTACATAGTAGATACTCAGTAAATACTACTGTCAAATTAATGAATTTATTGTCTTCGTGGTACCTATTACTAGGCCAGATCCTGGAGTAGGGCTATAAGAGAATAAGACATTTTGTGACTTAGAATCTGCCTCTCCAAATATTATACACCTATTTGATTTCATTTTGGCTGGCTAGGCTGCAAACATTTGGAGGCAGGTATACTACCTTTGACTTGCCTCAACTCCCCTGATGCTCACTCAGTCCCTTTCCTCCCCACCCCACGCCCAGTGCCCCAACCATAATCGCTATTCTACTGGCACCCATTCTTTCCAAGTTTCTCTTCTCTCTTCAGTGGGGAGGAATAAGTAGGAAGGGGGTAAAATCACTCTTTTCACTAAATCTAGGTACTTACCAATATATATGATGTTGGAACGCTTCAGAAAAACACAAATGATTCTTAGAACAATAATTTGGGATTTTTATTTTTACAACATAAACGTGTAGGAAAACCTCAAACAACTCTAAAACTTAAAAAAAGAAAAAAAAAGTTCAGGTGTGTTTTTGCCTTAAACAAATTCCAATAAATGAGAACTCAAACTTATAAAAATAGACTGGATCTGGGAGCAGCTTTTCACATTTCAAAGGATGCCTCACTTCATATAAAGAATTTACTACATGTTTTTGTTGTTGTTGTTGTTGTTTTGTTTTGTTTTTTCTGAGACAGAGTCTCAATCTGCCACCCAGGCTGGAGTGCAGTGGCGCAATCTCAGCTCACTGCAACCTCTGCCTCCCAGGTTCAAGCGATTCTCCTGCCTCAGCCTCCTGAGTAGCTGGGACTACAGGCATGTGCCACCACGCCTGGCTAATTTTTTTGTACTTTTAGTAGAGATGGGGTTTCACCATGTTGGTTAGGCTGATTTTGAACTCCTGACCTCAAATGATCCACCCGCCTCGGCCTCCCAAAGTGCTGGGATTACAGGCGTGAGCCACTGCGTCCAGACAGTTATTTTAAATAGTTCGTTCAATTGAATAAAAAATTGAACCCATATGTCCTACAATGGAGAAACTGAGATTAAATGATCAACGTTCAATTCATACAATGGACTAGTAAACAGTCATTAAAAGTTATGTTCTTAATAAAATGGGAAAATGCTAATATTGTAATGGGGGAGAAAGTTGAAAACAAAATTGTATAATTACAATTATTTTTAAAAATCCATAATATTATATACCTTAAATTGGTATATTGGGCTATTAAAAAAAGGAAAAACAAACAAAATCCATAATAAGAATACTGGAAGGAAAGACACCAAATTATTAACAGATTGTTTCTGAGTGTAAAGATTGTAAATAATTTCCTTTTATTCTTTTGAATTGTCTGTCTACATTTTCTATAATGGGAGTGTATTATTTTTATTGTAAAGATTAATATATGGCCAGGCCCGGTAGCTCATGCCTGTAATCCCAGCACTTTGGAGGCCAAGGTGGGGAAGATCATTTGAGGTCAGGAGTTGGAGACCAGCCTGGCCAACATGGTGAAAACCCATCTCTACTGAAAATAACCAGGTGTGGTGGTGCACCTGTAATCCCAGCTACTCCGGAGGCTGAGGCAGGAGAATCGCTCGAACCCAGGAGGCAGAGGTTGCAGTGAGCCGAGATCGCACCACTGCACTCCAACCTGGGTGACTGAGTGAGACTCTGTCTCGAAACAAAATAAAATAAAATTTTAAAAAAGATTAAAGTAAACTTTAAAAACAAAATCCAGGTTTGATTTTTTAAAATTTGATTTGCACAAAACTTTCCAGAATTGTCACTATTGAGGTGACTATTGAGTTGTCACTATTGAGGGAGAAAAAATTCCAGGACAACTGTTTATCAAGTTTTTAATCTAATCACTCATTTGCTTAAGAACGAATCTATAAGATCTATTATACAACATGGTAACTATAGTTCATTACAATATGTTGTGGAATGAAAATTGCTAAGTAGCTAGGCGCGGTGGCTCACGCCTGCAATCCCAGCACTTTGGGAGGCCAAGGCAGTAGGATCGCATGAACCCAGGAGTTCAAGACCAGTGTGGGAAACATAGCAAAACCCCGTCTCTACAAAAAAATTGCACAAAATAGCTGGACGTGGTGGTGCATACCTGTGGTCCCACTGCTCGGGAACCAAGGTAGAAGAGTGAGAAAAACTGATGGTCCTTTTAAGAAAATGTGTGGCAGTTCCTTCTGTGGGAAATGAGGGAGGAGCCTCATGTCAAGTGGTTATTTAAAACCCATATCTTGTCATTTGTGGGCTTGAAATGAATTTGGCTAAATGAATTGACTAAATTGAATTTTTAGAAATCAAATCTTGATCTTCATTTTTAAAGGTTTAAAATGTATTTGTTCTTTGTATCGAATGGAGGAATTCCGTTTAAATGTTCAAAACTGGTAGGTAGGACTGTACAAGAAAAGATGAAGGCGGTGATGACAAACCAATAAATTCAAGGAGGCCGTTTGGAGAAATCGCTGAGTCAAGAGTACGGCAATCACGTGAAGATTTTAATAAAAACGAAACTAATCAGACGCGTTTAGCCTTCCCTTCCCTCTCCACCCACTTTTGATCTTGTTAAAGGGAAGAGGAGGGTCGGTTTTAATCAATCCTTCGGTTTCCCTACTGGGCGGAGCACTGAGAAGGTGGCGGAAGGAGGGGCAACTGGGCCAGGCTGGCGCGCCTTTAGGCACGTGGGTCTGGGTTGCGGACCAGGAACACAGCGATCTGGGCGAAACATTGGCCTTTTGTGTCTCTTGCGTTTGGTACGTTTTGGGGGCCGGCTGCAGCTGTGAGAGGCCGCACTCGCTGCCAGCGGTCAAGGCGACCTTGTTCAGCAAAGCCGCTATTGTACTTTGAGCTAGTGACTCCGGCGGCTTGGCAGCTTTCTAGGCATTCCTCCAGGACCTTTCTCCCCCTGGAGGCCTCAGCTTTAAATGCAGTTTGTTTTTACAGTTGGATACAGCTCTATTCTTGGCTTTGGCGCCAAGAGTAGCTTGCAATCCTTGCCAGTTAATTGTGGCCTCTGCGCGAAAAGAACGATGAAGTGCTGCCCTTTATGTCTAAAGGTGGCGCTTCGGACTTCGCTGGCAGTAGGTGCTTTGAAGTCTTTCTTCAGCGAACCTACTCATCTGGTGGCCTTTATGCGAGCATGAACCTGCACCAAAGCCACTAGGCTTAGTACCTGTCCTGGGTTGGCATGTCTGTGGGTGCCGCTGTAGCTATAAATGACTTTGATTGGCATAAACACAATTGTTTCACATGTGCACTTGTCAAAATTTAATTAATTGGACACTTTATTTCTGCTAGCGAAGTTTCCTAAAAACAAATAAATAGTACACTTTAAATATATGTAGTTTATTATATGTCACTGATGCCTCAATAAAGTTGTTTAAAAGAAGCACATTCAGAAGATTAATACATGATAACTAAGATTAAGTAACTGATAAAAATACAAAATGTGTTTCTTTTATCTACATCACCGAGTAGAGAAAAAAAATCACATCTATTGCCCAATTTCGTAATTTAACTGCCATTTATTTTAAAGCCTTTAATTTCTGTAAATATAGGCACGTGGTTTTACTTGCAAAGTTTTCCTGAGGATGTTTAGTTAATATTTGATTTACTATTGCCCTGACACCGAAGAAAACACAAAGCCACTATTCTTCAAAAAAGAAAAGAAAAAAAGAAAGAAAACAAGTGATCATAGCCCCGTAGGAGATAGCCCGGCACAGGGGTCAGGAACCCTGGCTAAGGGGTCAGGCCAACGTCGGTCTGAACGGAAACTGCCATATACCAGCTGTGTGAGCTAAGTTGAATTCCTCATTTTCTCTGAGCCTCGGCTTTCTCACAGAGTTCCTGAGTGAATCAGGGTCAGCAAGGGAGGAGTAGAGGGAGAGTAATTTGGGGGGAACCTCAACTCTACGTGGGCCTCAAATATGGGCTGCTGTCTCATAATAAATTTGTGTGGAATTACTGGGAGAATGATTCTCACAAAAGTTGATCCTAAGTGAAATCCGTCAGCCCTGCTACTAGAAGGTAAGAGAATAGGAGGTCGGTGAGTGTCCTTAAAATCTGAAAGTTTCAGCTGAGTGTGGTGGCTCATGCCTGTAATCTCAGCACTTTGGGAGGCCGAGGCAGATGGATCACCTGAGATCAGGAGTTCGAGACCAGCCTGGCCAACATGGTGAAACCTCGTCTCTACTAATAATACACAAAGTAGCCAGGCATGGTGGTGCATGCCTGTCATCCCAGCTACTCAGGAGGCTGAGGCAGGAGAATCACTTGAACCTGGGAGGCAGAGGTTGCAGTGAGCCAAGATCACGCCATTGCACTCCAGCCTTGGCAACAAGAGTGAAACTCCGTCTCAAAAAAAAAAAAAAAAAAAATAGAAAGTTTCCCAGGCCTGCAGGACTTTTAATGATTAAATGAGATAATAATGAATGTGAAGGCCCAGAACGCTACCTGATACATACTACTGTGTAATCAATGGTATTTATTTCTATTTTGTCATTATCATCAGTGGTGTAATCACCACCAATGGCACTTATTTTTTTTTATTCTCATTGGTGATCGAACCACCTACCTGATAGTATTATTGTGAGCAGAGCATTAATGAACAAAAGCAAGTAGAGTTCCTAGCAGAGAGCCTGAGACATAAGGCTAGTCGGTATTCATTTTCTTCCCCCTTCCCTCTCCCTTACTTTGAAGCATTCAGCTCAGATTCAGCCTACATCATGAAGTTTTCCCTGCTTCACATTTCCCAAGTCAACACATGTGGCCTTTCCTGTGGCTATGGGGTTGGATGGGAGAAGCGTCATTGCCAAGTGCAGGCTAGTGTGGGAGACCTGAGTTGGCTCAGCTGGCACTGAGCTGCAGGAAGGCATCTAAGCTTGCACCGACGTGTTGCCCTGGACTTTGTGCACTTCCGTTGTAGTTGCTATAAGGGAAGGAAGTGGGGTGTCACAGGTTGGGTTTTGCCAAAATAGGCTGAGGTAGAATTTGACGTGAAAGATGTGTATTTAGAAATCAATACCTGTGAAAGGAAGGGGTGGGAGGCAGGATGCATCCCAACAACGGTGATGCCAGCCCAACACAGCCTTGACCAACCCCACAGGAATGTCTGGAGTGACTATTGCCATCAGTGTCCCACAATGGGCTGATAAGGCTGGGCCTTCATCCCCCTCTCTCTATCACTGGACGCAGGCTGCCCTGGAGAGAGCATGACCTCATGACCTGAAGTGGAGGCAGACCCTGCAGTCGCTGACAGCTAATTCTTTTTCATTTTCATTTTTCGAGACGGAGTCTTGCTCTGTTGCCCAGGCTGGAGTGCAGTGGCATGATCTTGGCTTACTGCAACCTCCACCTTCTGGGTTCAAGTGATTCTTCTGCCTCAGCCTCCCGAGTAGCTGGGACTACAGGCGCATGCTACCACACTCAGCTAGTTTTTGTATTTTTAGTAGAGATGGGTTCACCATATTGGCCAGGCTGGTCTTGAACTCCTGACCTTTTGTTCCGCCCGCCTTGGCCTCCCAAAGTGCTGGGATTACAGGCATGAGCCACCGCACCCGGCCTGATTCTGAGCATACTCTTCACAGCTGAGCAGCAAGTCCTTTTTTGCAGGGGGATCAGAATGGCATATTCCCTGTGTCCACCACAACGGGGGCAAACCAACAGTATAGTAACACATGGCAAACCGTTGAATGTCCCGAACAGTGAATTGCAACTATATCTCAACATGTAAGGAAGAGGACTAGCAGCCATCTCTTGACACAGGATAGTAGGAAAAGTGAGATGAAATGTCTGTGTACCAGACAACTGTACATGTGCGGTAAGAGCAGCTGCCACAGAGAAAAGAGTGAGTGCAGGAAGAGAAGGGAGGCAGGCCCGGGACCCAAGCCTTGAAGCACTCCTAACAGTTAGACTTGGGTAGAGGAGGAGGAACATCAGAGTAAGGATGAAACCCCCCCAGAAGCGAAAAGAGGGAAGAACATTTTAAGGAGGATGTGTAATCAACTGGGTCAAAAGTTCATCATCCACATCATCATCATCATGATATTACTATTCTAGGATGTTGGTTAAGACCACGTGGAGTTATTAAATGGGACTCAGTTTAAGAAATAATAGGCTGGGCCTGGCGGCTCACACCTGTAATCTCAGTACTTTGGGAGGCCGAGGTGGGAGGATCACTTGGGCCCAGGATTTCGAGACCATACAATGAGACCCCATCTCTACAAAAAATAAAATAAAAACTAGCCAGGCGTGGTAGCATGTGCCTATCTATAGTCCTGGCTACTGGGGAGGCTGAGGTTAGAGGATGGCTTGAGCCTGGGAAGTTGAGGCTGCAGTGAGCCGCGGTTGCACCACTGCATTCAAGCCAGAGTGGCAGAGTACGACCTTTTCTCAAACAAACAAACAAACAAAAAGAAATGATAATCTAGTGAGAAGTAGTATAACCAGGATGACTCTACATTCTCATTTTGCCTGGGACAGTCTCAGTTTATATCCATTGTCCCACATCTCATCCAATTTAGCATTTGTCTCACATGTTTTTCATTTTTGAACTAAATATTACTCTCAATAGTTCCACTAAAATAATTTGGTTTGAGTTTAGTAGATCTCCACTTTGAACTTCCAGTTTCTACAGAGTTCTCATTTTGGCTCTCACCTGATTAAATCTGAAAAACAACCACTGATAATCTCTCTTTTCCTTACCCTTTCCAGAAATAACATAACTAACCTCCCCATCAAGGAAAGCAGGCAGAGGAACTCATTGATAAAAGGAAATATGCCCAGACATCAGCAGTTAGGGACTGATAACAACCTCAGATCTCATGTAGTGGTGGAGGAAGTATCTGACACTGTTCAGCTGCCTGCCACTTGGAGTACTGGCCAGTGGTTCTTTGGCCTGTGAGTTCCATGTGTGTTTCAGAAGCCATCAGGTCAGACTTGGAACCAACCCAAATGCCCATCAATGATAGACTGGATAAAGAAATGTGGCACATATACACCATGGAATACTATGCAGCCATAAACAAGAATAACATCATGTCCTTTGCAGGGACATGGATGAAGCTGGAAGCCATCATCCTCAGCAAACTAACACAGGAACAGAAAACCAAGCACCGCATGTTCTCACTCATAAGTATGAGTTGAACAATGAGAACACAAGGACACAGGGAGGGGAACATCACACACCGGGGCCTGTTGAGGGGTTGGGGGAAAGGGGAGGGACAGCATTAGGACAAATACCTAATGCATGCGGGACTTAAAACCTAGATGACGGGTTGATAAGTGCAACAAACCACCATGGCACATGTATACCTATGTAACAAACCTGCACGTTCAGCACATGTATCCCAGAACTTAAAGTTAAAAAAAGAAAAGAAAAGAAAAGAAGCCATCAGGTCGCCAGTTAGCAGGGTCAATGGGAAATGTGGGCAATTATAGGTAAGGTGTACCTGTATAGACATAGGAAATAGAGGCTGAGCATACCAGCCACAGAAGATATAGAGAGCAGTCTGAAAATTCTCACAACAGTGGTTGTATAATTTACGCATGGTGTAAATATACAACTATGTATTGATTGATACTGCTTTTTTATTTTGTTATAAACCTTCTTAGCAGTAATGAGCTCAAATAAATGAAAGTACATGTTTACTGAAAATTTAGGTACTGGCGGGCATGGTGGCTCATGCCTGTAATCCCAGCGCTTTGGGAAGCTGAAGCTGGAGTTTCGCTTGCACTCAGGAGTTTGAGGCTGCAGTAAGCTATGATTGCACCACTGCACTCCAGCCTTGGCAACAGAGCAAGACTCCATCTCTAAAAAAAAAGCAGGTACCAAATTTGGTGATGTACATGTAACTTGCACAAAATGTCTATTGATGTTTACCACTGTGAGGGCCACAGTGATATAACTGACCACACAAAACCCAGAAGGCAATGGTCTGTTGAGGAAGCATCAGCATCTACCTCATAAGGCAGTAGTTATTTTAAGAATGTGCTTAAGGACCACAGGTTTACATATAACTCTATTCAACGTGATTCTCATCTAGATCAAATGACTGTTCTTCTAAATTCATTTTGCTCAATTTTTATTCCAACTTTCCTTGTGCACATACAAAAAGTGAAGTTGTAGCTATTAAGGTGTTGGCTGCATTAGCCAAACAGTTTAATGATGCCGACCTTATATCGGTGTCCTCAGGTGCTTCAAATAGAAGTTAAATTAATAGTGATACATTTATTTCATCCAATGTATGAAATCAAAATAACAATTTTGGAACTGATTTCTGTTGAAGAGAAGACATCTGACAGCATCATAAACGCTGTTGTAATATAAACAAGATAAAATCCTAAGCCCCCTGCCGAATGAACAGACCACTTCTTGGCCAAGAGGACCCCAGAAAAACCTTAAAACTGAGTTCCTGGCCATGATGGGATGATGGGTCAGACACGTCTTGTTATACCCTCTCCCTTATATGGTTTTGACACAACCAACCAACACTAATGTTAAAATAGAAACTGT
The DNA here is from genome assembly GCF_028858775.2 of Pan troglodytes. Lineage (NCBI taxonomy): Eukaryota > Metazoa > Chordata > Mammalia > Primates > Hominidae > Pan > Pan troglodytes. The sequence goes on from NC_072421.2 coordinate 118,103,044, forward strand.
AAGACTGACAGAATACACTCTTTGTGGCAATAAGATATGAAATTATAAACAGGACCTAAGGCCATGCCAGGCAAGGGTTAAGGAGGAAGGGTTGGGGTAGGAGCTTTATGCTAAAGAGGTTGGCTAAAGTTATATGTATGCAACAGGTTACAGGAGGAGTTATGAATATTCATGAAGGTGGTCTTGACGCATGCATATTGAACAAACATGCATATATGACTATGCTCTAACTGTCTCAAGGTTTTTCTTTTTCTCTAGCAGCTAAACAAGCACTGGTCTTGAGATAATATTAAAACAATTACAACTCATCTAGCTCACAGACCCTGACTAACTGAACCTCTGTTCCCCCAGCCGTAATTACATCTTTAATTGGACAACAGACTGATTTTAGCAACTTTCTCCTGATAAGATCTCCCACCATGGACTGGTTCTGGCCGGTTTACAGAGGCTGTGCACTTGCATGCTTACATGTCCTGAAAAGATCTTCTGTGTATAGGACCTAATTGTAATACATTTAAATGTTAAGTCTCAGCCCAGCGTGGTGGCTCACTCCTGTAATCCCAGCACTTTGGGAGGCCAAGGCGGGCAGATTACTTGAGGTCAGGAGTTCAAGACCAGCCTGGCCAACATGGTGAAACCCTGTTTCTACTAAAAATACAAAACTTAGCCAGGCATGGTGACAGATGTCTGTAATCCCAGCTACTTCGGAGGCTGAGGCAGGAGAATCACTTGAACCCAGGAGGCGGAGGTTGCAGTGAGCTGAGATTGCACCACTGCACTCCAGCCTGGGTGACAGAGCAAGACTCTGTCTCAAAATAAAATAAAATAAAATAAAATAAAATAAAATAAATGTTAAGTCTCCACCCCAAAGTGAAAATTGGTCATATATGCATGTTTGTTCAATATGCATGCATCAAGACCACCTTCATGAATATTCATAGCTCCTCCTGTAACCTGTTGAATACATATACTTTGCCAACCTCTTTTTTTTTTTTTTTTTTTTGAGACCGAGTCTCGCTCTATCGCCCAGGCTGGAGTGCAGTGACGCGATCTCGGCTCACTGCAGGCTCCGCCCCCTGGGGTTCATGCCATTCTCCTGCCTCAGCCTCCCGAGTATAACTGGGACTACAGGCGCCCGCCACCATGCCCGGCTAATTTTTTGTACTTTTAGTAGAGATGGGGTTTCACCGTGTTAGCCAGGATGGTCTCGATCTCCTGACCTTGTGATCCGCCTGCCTCGGCCTCCCAAAGTGCTGGGATTACAGGCGTGATACTTTGCCAACCTCTTTAGCATAAAGCTCCTACCCCAAGCCTTCCTCCTTCCAAGTAGTACCTGTCTCTGGTCTTGGCTGGAGGCTGTGTTTTCCAGCCTGTGGGATGGCCATTTTGCAGGCTGTAACTTTTTATAAGAAATAAAGTCTCCTCTCCTTCTCTAAATGTATAAATTGTGTGTTTTCTAAAGATAACAGTAAGTTCAGTAACAAAGTTTAACGCTGAATATAAAATGACTTGGGTTTTTTTCAGGGATAATAGGAACACAAATTTTAACAGAGAAAGAATGTGTTAAAAATAATGTTCTTAATTAAGAAACTTACGGAGCAAAAATATCCTTGGGATTGGTTATAGTGCACATGTAATTGATAATTGCATCCATGCATCCAAACAAACTGTAACACTATATCTATCAAATAGATAGATATTCTATTTGCTATGCTCATGCACATGCAATCCCAGCAATTTGGGAGGCTGAGACAGGAGGATTGCTTGAGCCTAAGAGTTCGAGACGAGGCTGAGCATATAGTGAGACCCCCATCACTACAGAAAATTAAAAAATTAGCTGGGCATAGTGGCATGTGCCTGTTGTCCCAGATACTCATGCGTCTGAGGTAGCAGGATTGCTCGAGCCCGGGAGGTTGAGGCTGCAAGGAGTTGTTGTCATTGTGCCACTGCACTGTGGCCTGGAAGACAGAGTAAGACTCTGCTTTAATTTTTTTTTTTTTTTTTTTTTTGCTGGGCTCGGTGGCTCACGCTTGTAATCCCAGCACTTTGGGAGGCTGAGGCGGGCGGATTACCTGAACTCAGGAGTTCAAGACCAGCCTGGCCAACTTGGTGGAACCCCATCTCTACCAAAAATATAAAAATTAGTCAGGCCTGGTGGTGTGTGCCTGTAGTCCCAGCTACTTGAACCTGGGAGGCGGAGATTGCAGTGAGCCAAGATGGCTCCACTGCACTTCAGCCTGGGCAACAGAGCAAGACTCCATCTCAAAAAAAAAAAAAAAGAGAAAATGTGAAGAAAGTTTTTGAAGGGCTCCTTTGATAGTGCACCTAAGTGTCCTAAAATAGGTACTGACTTTTTTTTTTTTTTTTTTTACAAAGATTGGGTTATTTTGTTGAACATCAGTAGGTAATATTTAATCAAAATATTAAACAAATAGAGCACCTAAAAATCTTTGGCTTTTGAAGCTTTTAGCAAATTGCAGTTATTGAAAACAAGGCCTGAAAAACAGAAAGGCATCAAAATGTATCCCTAAAAAAAGGACTGAAACAAACTAGAGCTGTAATGGTGAACAATGAACAAATAGGATTTAACTGTGAAATTCTATAATTGTGCTTTGGAATATGTTGACTTGAGAGAAAGCACTTGAGTGTTGATAGTGCTCTTATTTTTTTAGTTGAATACATTTAATTTGATAATATTTTAATTAGACAGATTTCTATTCTGTACCTGAATGGAATGAAATTGAGAAGGCCTATGATTTTCAGCATCTACATTTGGCAAAATTTTCAAAAGAAACATAGAGACAACTTTTTACATGAGTTTTGTCTTGTGAAAATATTCGTTGAAGAATGACGTTTTGATTAGAGAGTTTCTGTAAGAATATCTGAGATGAAATAATTACCCATTTTAATTTTTTAAAGTGTAATTGTGAGTCTGGGGTAGGTAGCTCACACCCATAATCCCAGCACTCTGGGATACAAAGGTGTGAGGATCAATTGAGGCCAGGAATTTGAGACCAGCCTGGGCAACATAAAGAAATCCTGTCTCTACAGCAACAACAACAACAACATATTATAAAACAAAAGTAGGCAGGCATGGTGGCACACAGCTGTAGTTCTAGCTACTCAGGAGGCTGAGGCGTGAAGATTGCTTGAGCACAGGAGTTCGAGGTTGCTATGAGCCATGATTACACCACTGCACTTCAGCCTGGGGGACAAAACAACACTCCATCTCAAAAAAAAAAAAGTAATTGTGACTAAGCATGCTATAGTTAAGATGTATACCATTTATTGAACTTGAGGTGCAGGGTACTCACCTCAATACTATCTCAGCACCTGCAGACATAGTATTTTCTAAATTAAAAATAGTATGGTTTACAGATATGAGATAATTGAAGGTATGAACAATTTCAAATTTCTTAGCCATAAAATGCAAATTTTTCTCTTTTATAAAGACAAGTTTTCACTATGTTGCTCAGGCTGGTTTCAAACTCCTGGGCTCAGGTGATCAGCCCTCCTGGGCCTCCCAAAGTTTTGGGATTACAGGCATGAGCCACCTCACCCAGCCTAAAATGCAAGTTTAAAAATGATTGCGGACCATTTTATTTTAAAGTTTAAAACTATTAAAATCAGCCAAGCATGGTAGCTTATACCTGTAATCCCAGCACTTTAGGAGGTGGAGACAGGCGGATCACTTGAGGCCAGGAGTTTGAGACCAGCCTAGCTAATATGGTGAAACCCTGTCTTTATTAAAAATACAAAAATTAGCCAGGTGTGGTGGCGTGCGCCTGTAATCCCAGCTACTCGGAAGGCTGAGGAAGGAGAACTGCTCAAACAGGAGAGGCGGATGTTGTTGTGAGCGGAGATCGCACCACTGCACTTTAGCCTGGGTGACAGAGCAAGACTCTGTTTCAAAAAAATACAATAAATAAAAATAACAAAATCATATTGAAACAATACCTTCTTCACAAAAATACCAGTGATGCATTCTAAGACAGGACTAAGAAACTGATTAGACTATGTGAACATGTACCAATAATAATTACTCCGGCTATTTGAAAATTTTCAGATAATCAATATAAATAACATTTTGCTTTAATATACACAGATGAATGTTATCTTTGTTTTTTAAATAAAGAATTTTACTTTTGACAACGGTTTTTGCACACTAATATAATAAAATCAATTTTTGGTACAAAATAAATATTTCAGAAAAGTTATATAGTTGGTTTCAGAGCTCTCCACTCAAAAGTGCATCAACTTGGACAAGAAGTTATGTGGTCACCTTATAACTATAGCATACTTACCATATTAGCTTTTGCAGCAAACAGCCTGGATTTTAATCCCAGTTCTAACACTTAGTAGTTTTGTGACTTTAAGCTATTCAATCACTCTCATACTAAGTTTCCTCATCTTTGGTGTTTTTTTTTTTTTGTTTTTTTTTTTTGGGGTTTTTTTTTTGTTTTTTTTTTATTTTTTTGAGACGGAGTCTCACTCTGTTGCCCAGGCTGGAGTGCAGTGGTGTGATCTTGGCTCACTGCAACCTCTACCTCCTGGGTTCAAGCATTTATCCTGCCTCAGCCTCCCAAATAGCTGGGATTACAGGTGTGTGCCACCACACCCAGCTAATTTTTTTTTTTTTTTTTTTGTATTTTTAGTAGACACGGGGTTTCACCATGTTGGCCAGGCTGGTTTTGAACTCCTAACCTCCAGTGATCTGCCTGTCTCGGCCTCCCAAAGCGCTAGGATTGAAGGAGTGAGCCACTGCACCCGGTCATAATTTTTGTATTTTTAGTAGAGACGGGGTTTCACCATGTTGGCCAGGCTGGTTTCCAACTCCTGACCTCAGGTGATTGGCCCGCCTTGGCCTCAAGTTTCCTCATCTTTAAAATGGTGATGATAATAATATAAATTCTCTCAGTGGTTTGTTGCAAAGATGAAATGAAATAATGTTTATAAGTCACTTGGTACAGTGCCTTGGAATGTTGCGCTCTCAGTAAACATGAACTATTATCATTGCTGTTGTTATTATGATTAAGAGGCTATATTCATGATTATTGTTAGATTTTCCTTACCATTGACTTGGCGTCCTAACAGCACATTAGTTGCCTGGCCTTGTCTTTATCTAGCAAAGGGATCCAGTGATCAGGAAGATTTGCCAAATTAAATGGTGGCATAGACCAGCATTGGCTTGTCTTGTCTTTTTTATTTTTTTCTTCTTTGTTTTTTTTTTTTTTTTTGAGACAGAGTCTTGCTCTGTCACCCAGGCTGGAGTGCAGTGGCACAATCTCAGCTCACTGCAACCTCCGCCTCCCCGGTTCAAGCAATTCTCCTGCCTCAGCCTCCTGAGTAGCTGGGATTACAGGTGTGCACCACCACACTTGGCTAATTTTTGTCTTTTTAGTAGAGACAGGGTTTTGCCATGTTGGCCAGACTTAGACCAGCATTTTCAAAATTATTTTTTCTCAGAATCCTGCAAGAATACTACAACATTGCAAGGATACTGCATTATTACAGAATCCTGCAAGGTGCTCTGTCAGCAAAAGGTTCTGTTGTCAACTGGTGTTGGGAAACTGTAGACATGTGTTGTAAATTCATAATACGTATTTAGCACTATAAAATCTCTCCAAAGTCCTGCAATAAACACTTTTGTTTTGCTTACCCCTCATTTTCCAAATTTATTTGATAATGTAGCCTCTCCTCCCCTCTCTCTTTTGTATGCGTGTGATGCCTTCAACATAATAGAGAGTATTCTACAAAACATTTTGCAAAATATCGATCTAATATAACATTTTCATTTTAAAAATGAGAGGATCAACTGACAGAAAGACTTTCCCAAGGCCACACAGTAATAGTGGATATGTAGACCTAGATGCCAGGGCTCCAAATCCTTGTGCTTTTTCTTTTAGGGAAGTCTCTTTGTATGTAATAATCTTTGTGCATGGATACATTAATGTGGGCTTTATATTGATAAGTAGGTGTGTGATACCTTCGACATTTCAAGGACAAGGACATTTTATAACAGCCAGAGGGTTTTTTTTTTTTTTGAGTGGAGTCTGGCTCTGTCACCCAGGCCGGAGTGCAGTGGCGTGATCTCGTCTCACTGCAACCTCCGCCTCCCGGGTTCAAGCGATTCTCCTGCCTCAGTCTCCTGATTAGCTGGGATTACAGGCATGCACTACCACGCCCGGCTAATTTTTGTATTTTTAGTAGAGGTGGGGTTTCACCATGTTGCCCAGGCTGGTCTCGAACTGCTAACCTCAGGTGATCCCCCACCTCGGTCTCCCAAAGTGCTGGGATTACAGGCGTGAGCCACCGCGCCCGGCCGGGTTTTTTTTTTTAATTGTGAAACCTACAGTTTTAACAACCTCCATGCTCTCAGGGACTGAAGGTTTCCGCTCATAGCCAGCAGGCAGGGACCACAGACCGCAGTAATGGAAAATGGTCTCTTGAACTGACACCAGATGAATGCCAGAGGGCGCTCTTTCCTAAGCGGTACCAATTTAGAGTCCCTAAGCAGGAAGGCACAAAACCAAGTTTCAAGGAGACGGAGGAAGAGAGAAAACACTGTCTCTGGAGGAAGTATAATAATGTTTAAGATATAAAGCCATGGACGAGAAGTTAGAAAAGAAAGGGAGACAGAATAGCACTATATCAATATATAAAACAATTTCGTAATCAACAAAACTAAGATTATAAGCCAGGCGCCGTGGCTCAGGTCCGTAATCCCAGCACTTTAGGAGGCCGAGGCGGGCAGATCGCTTGAAGCTAGGATTTCTAGATCAGCCTGGGCAACATGGCAAAACACCATGTCTACCGAAAATACAAAAATTAGCCAGGCGTGGTGGCGCACGCCTGTAATTCCAGCTACTTGGGAGGTTGAGGTAGGAGAATCGCTTGAACCCAGAAGACAGAGGTTGCAGTAAGCCGAGATCACGCCACTGCACTCCAGCCTGGGCGACAGAGCAAGACTGTCACAAAAACAAACAAGCAAAAGACGAAGATTATAAACAAAAACATGTAAATGCAAAAAAAGTTTTTAATGCATAGGAATGATAAAAAGCCAACATGCAATTATATATATAATTGCATATTATAAATAATTATAATTAAATAATTATGTAATTAATTTATATTATAATTATATAATATATGCACACATACATATAACCTGTACAAATCTATTAAACCACCAAGTCTCCAACAGCCAAAATGTCAACTTCATATTTAGAGGAAATAATATAGAAATAATTGCTAAGGACCCCATCTCTAAAAAATAAGAGAACAGAAATTCCTGATACTTATTGAGCACATATTATGTATTTGGTAACTTATGTCCACTTTTAACACTTAAGCTTAAGCTTATGAGGTAGTTATTATTAGAATATCATCCTCATTTTTCTGGTTTTTTTTTCAACAGGGTCTTTGTCGCCCAGACAATCTCGAACTCCTGAGCTCAAGCAATCCTCTTGCCTCAGCCTCCTGAGTAGCTAGGACTAGAGGCATGTGCCGCTATGCCTGGCTAATTTAAAAAGGGAAATTTTAGAGGTGGGGGTCTTGCTATGTTGCCCAGCCTGGTCTGGAACCCCTGGCCTCAAGTAATCTTCCCATCTAAGCCTCCCAAAGTGCTGGGATTATAGGTGTGAGCCACCGTGCCCGGCCTTGTCCTCATTTCACACATGAGGAAACTGAAGCTTAAAGGCATATGTGACTTGTCCAAGTTCACAGTGCTAAGTGAAAGAGACAACTGGGACTTCAAGGTCTTCTTCCAGAGGACCCAACTACTCCCTGCTTCTTTCCCATGGCTTATAAAGCCCTGTGTGGCCTGGTTTCCACTTACCTCTCCAGCCTTCCTCCTCACTCAGCTCTCTGAAAAGACCATGTTCCCTGCCTAGGACCCACTTCCCTCCATCTTTGCCTGACTCAATGTTACCCGTCCTACTGGCTCAGCTTAGACATCACTTCCTTCAGGAAGTCTTCTCTGTTCTCCAAGCCTGGATTAGGTGACCTTTCTTTGTGGGTGTTCGGCTCCCCATCATCTCACCACACTGTATGGCAACTGTCCACTTCCTGATCTGTGTGCTCTGTTAGACTGGGAATTTGGGGAGAGCAGAGAGTAGATTTGGCTTGCTCCCCACTGCATTTCCCAATCCTGGCACAATGCCTGCCACGTAGTAAGTTCTCTATACACAGAGACTCCTCTGCTTAAAACATTTCTTAGAGAACCACATGTGAAGAGCAAATGTCATCAACTCTGCCACCAGCAGATGGTTATTGGCTGCCATTTTGGTCTCTGGCATTGGTGGTTCATCAGGTATGTTTGCTGTGATTTTGCTTATGTTTGAGTAGTTTAATGAACGTTATTAACATATTATATATCTGATACATATAAAGAGTGTTGAAAGTCCCAGTAAGAAGTGACATAGGGTTACAATATAAATGAAATTAGAGCCGGGTGCAAAGGCTCAGGCCTGTAATCCCAGCAGGTTGGGAAGCCGAGGTGGGAGGATTGCTTAAACCCAGGAGTTTGAGACCAGCCTGAGCAACATAATGAGACCCCATCTCTACGAAACATTTTTTAAAATTAGCCGGGCATGGGCCGGGCACGGTGGCTCACGCCTGTAATCCCAGCGCTTTGGGAGGCCGAGGTGGGTGGATCACGAGGTCAGGAGTTCGAGACCAGCCTGGCCAACATAATGAAACCACATCTCCACTAAAAATACAAAAATTAGCCGGTCATGTTGGCACATGCCTGTAGTCCCAGCTACTCGGGAGGCTGAGGCAGGAGAATCGCTTGAAACCAGGAGGTGGAGGTTGCAGTGAGCCGAGATCGTGCCACTACACTCCAGCCTGGGAGACAGAGAGAGACTCCGTCTCAAAAAAAAAAAAAAAAAAAAAAAATTAGCTGGGCATGATGGCATACGCCTGTTGTCCCAGCTACTTGAGAGGCTGAGGTGGGAGGATCACTTGAGCCCAAGAGGTTGAGGCTGCAGTGAGTCATGTTTACGACACTGCACTCCAGCCTGGGTGACAAAGTGACCCTGTCTCTCAGGAAAAAAAAAAAAAAAAAAAAAAAAGGAAAAAAGAAATAAATGAAATTAGAAATAAATAAATATGAAAATTAGCAGGATTGTACAAAATATATATGAACAGTTAAGAGTAGTAAACGTTCTAATGGACAAACACTAAATCATGCAGCGTGTGAAGAAAGCTGCATCAACGAAGGTCAAAAACATCTATAAGAACCATATATTTTGACTGGGGAAATGCGTGTCTTAGGCTAATTTCCAGAGCACTTATTTTTGGCTGGTCAAGGTGGAGTTAGAGGTCTCTGTCCACTTTCCAAAAGTATTTTTTTAATCCTTTATGACACAGGATGGCCCTGAGTTTCTCCAAAATCTATTATTGTGACATCTTGAATTTAAAGATGTTATGGCAAAGAGCTAAAATAATCAATGTTTATGAAGGAGGGTCACATCTAAAAAATAAAACAAAAAACAACACAGAAAATTCCTCCTATTGTGTATCCCCTTACCCCATTTCTATAGGATTTTAGAAGGTATTATCTAGATTTTGCAATGTATTACCATCTCCTGAATGCCTATTACAGGTCAGGCACTTTTATTTTATTTTATTTATTTAGTTTTGAGACGAAGTTTCGCTCTGTCACCCAAGCTGCAGTGCAGTGGCATGATCTTGGCTCACTGCAACCTCTGCCTTTGGGTTCAAACCATTCTCTTGCCTCAGCCTCCCGAGTAGCTGAGATTACAGGCAAGCGCCACCATGTCCAGCTAATTTTTGTATTTTTAGTAGAGACAGGGTTTCGCCATGTTGGCCAGGCTGGTCTCGAACTCCTGGCCTCAGGTGATCCGCCGCCTCGGCCTCTCAAAGTGCTGGGATTACAGGTGTGAGCCACCGTGCCTGGCCTAGGTCAGACACTTCTAAATATTTTTTTCATTTCATTCATACATCCCTGTGAGACAGATACTATCTCATTCTACAAATTGGGAAACTAGGGCCCTGAAAAGTTAAGTAACTTTCCCAAAGTCACACAACTAGGAAGTGTTTATGTTGGAATTGGAAGGATCCAATATGCTCCTTACAGTCCACCAGCCTTCCTCTGTTATCTAATTTCATTCTCACAACAATCACGTGAATGAAGTTACGAAAATTATTCCCCCACTTCTCAGATGAAAACAGTGAAACCCAGGAATGTTCACGGTGTCACTATGTAGTGAGTAGAGATAGACATGAACTCACTTCTTGTGTCCCTAGGTCCAGTGCTCTCTCCAGGTCACCATATCTTTATTTCTTCATTGGTTGGTTAAAGGCTAGTGGTTGGAGCTTTTCCAGGCATTAGTCCTTCTTAGTGGCTGTGGAGTATGTGCCTGAGGTAGGGAGGGACTGGCCTGCTCTGTTGTTGGGATAAGGGAAGGAACAGCAGATACCCCACTAGAAGAAATGCTAGAAGATGTCCTTCATGATAACAGATGAAAATCTGAATCTACACAAACGAATGAAGAGCACTGGATATGGTAACTACATGGGTAAAATGCACAAGATTTTTTTTCTTATAATTTAGATCTTTATATTTGGCTTAAAACAAAAATAATAACATTGTATTGTGCAGTTTATAACATGTAGGAAAAATGCATGGCAACAATAGTGGTATGGTTTGAATGTGCTTCATTCAAAATTCATGGTGAAACTTAATCTCCACTGTGGTGGTATTAAGAGGTGGGGTTTTTGGGGAAATGATTAAGTCATGAGGGCTTTGGCCTCATGAATGGATTAATGCCATATAAAAGGTCTGGGATGGGAGAGGTGGCTCACACCTGTAATCCCAGCACTTTGGGAGGCTAAGGCGGGTGGATCACTTGACTCCAGGAATTCAAGACCAGCCTGGCCAACATGGCGAAACCCCGTCTCTATAAAAAATACAAAAATTAGCCAGGTGTGGTGGTGTGCACCTGTGGTCCCAGTTACTCAGGAAGCTGCAGCAGGAGGATCGCTGGAGCCTGGGAGGTTGAGGTTGCAGTGAGCCGTGATAGTGCCACTGCACTCTAGCCTTGGTGACAGAGTGAGACCCTGCTTCCAAAACAAACAAACAAAAAGAAGGTGGACTGTAACAGGTTAAAGATGTATTACTATAAAACCTAAAGCAACCGCTAAAATAACAAAACAGAGAGTTATATTTAATAAGCCAACAAAGGCAATAAAATAGAATCATTAAAATGCTCAATTCATACTAATTTATTACTTTTTCCTTTTTTTCTTTTTCCTTTTTATGTGGAGGTTTTCTGGAAAACCAGAAAACCTGCTAGACAAATTCTAAAAGGGCTGTAACACTGACTTTTTCCTTTTTTGAATCATGCTTTTGCCCTAAATCCCATAGATTTTCTCCTATATTTTTTCTAAAAGTGTTATAGTTTTACATTTTATATCTAAGTCTGTGGCCCACTTTGAGTTTTTTTTAATACGGTGTGAGATTTAGATTGAAGTTCATTTTCTTTTGCTTACAGTTGTCCAGTTGTGCCAATACCATTTGTTAAAAAGGCTATCGTTCCTCCATTGATTTGCTGTTGTATCTTTGTCAAAAATCAGTTGGAATAGCAAACTGTATGTTACATGTACTCTGCCATAATAAAAAAAGAAGAAAAAAAACCAGATGCGTTCTTTCTTCTGTTGCATTGATCTGTATATTTCCACCAATATCACACGGTCTTTATTACTGTAACTACATATTAGGGCTTAATATCAAATACAGTAATTCCTCCCACTTTATTCTTCTTTTTCAAGAATAAGCTTGTTTATTTCTACAAAAAGCCTAGCTGGGATTTTGATAGGAATTGCATTACATCTATAGATCAGTTTGGGAAGAATTGCTATCTTTACTATGTTGTGTATTCTAATCCATAAATATGCTATGGCACTCCATTTATTTCAGTCTTCTTTGATCTCTTTCATTAGTATTTTGTAATTTTCACCATACAGATCCTGTATGTGTTTTGTTAAGTTTATATCTAAGTATGTACTGTTCTTTGGAACAATTATAAATGGTATAGTGTTTTTCATTTTGGTTTCCACATGCTCTCTGTTAATATATAGAAATACATTTGGCTTTTGCACGTTAATCTTGAATCCTGCAAACTTTCAAGCTCACCTATTAGTTGTAGAGGATTTTTTGTTGTTTATTTGCTTGGTAGATTCATTAGGCTTTTCTATATAGAAAAGCATGCCATCTTCAGGTAAGGACAGATTTATTCTTCCTTTCTAATCGGTATTCTTTTTATTTCTTTTTCTTGTCTTATTGTGTTGTGTTTCCAGTACTATGTTGAATGAGTGATGAGAGTGAACATCCATGCCTGGTTTCTAAACAGGTGGAAGCCAGTTACTCTTTCACCATTAACTGTGATGTTAGTTGTAGGGTTTTTGTAGATGCCTTTTATCAAGTTAAGGTAGTTCCCCTATCATGCTAACTTGCTGAAAGGTTTTTTTTTTTTAAATATAAATGGGTGTTGGATTTTGTCAAATGTTTTCTCTGTGTCAATGAATATGATAATATTATTTTCTTTCTTGGGCCTATCGATATGGTGAATTACATTGGTTTTTGAGTATTGAACCACGCTTGAATACAGGCATACATTGTTTTACTGTGCTTTGCAGATATTATGTTTTTTACAAATTGAAGATTTGTAGCAACCCTGCATTAAGCAAGTCTATCAGTACCATTTTTCCAACAGCATGTGCTCACTTTGTGTCTCTGTGATAGCATGTTTTAACAATAAAATATTTTAAAGTATGTACATTGTTTTATAGACATAATGCTATTGCACACTTAATAGACTACAGTATGGTATCAACATAAGCATTTTATATGCACTCTTTCTCCTTTTTTTGTGAAGGTTTTCCAGAAAACCTGCTAGACAAATTCTAAAAGCTGTAACCTGACTTTTTCTTTTTGTGACTCACTTTATTGCAATATTTGCTTTATTGTGATGGTCTGGAACTGAACCTGCATCATTTCCCAGGTATGCCTGTACTGTGATGGCTAATTTTATGTCTCAACTTGACTGGCCATGGGTGCTTAGATTAAACATTATTTCTGGGTCTGTGAGGATGTTTCCAGGTGAGGTTATCATTTGAATCAGTGAACTCAATAAGTAGATTGCCTGCCCTGATGTGGGTGAGCATGATCCAATTCACTGAGGGCCTGAATAGAACAAGAGGTGGAAAAAGAAGAAAACTGCCCTTTTTGCTTCCTGTTTGCTTGCCTGAATTGAGACATCTCATCTCATCTTCTCCAGCCCTTTGGCTGGGATTTATACCACTGGCTTCCTGGTTCTCAAACTTTCAAGCTCAGACTAAATTATACTAACAGTTTTCCTGGGTTTCCAGCTTACAGATGACAGATCATGGGACTTCTCAGCCTCCATAATTCCATGAGCCTATTCCTCAATTCCTTGTGTGTGTGTCTCTCTCTCTTTTTCATCTCCTACTGGTTCTGTTTCTCTAGAGAACCCTGACAAGTACAAACACCTGGAATAAATCCTACTTGATCATGGTGTATAGTCGTTTATATAAAATATTATATTTTATTTGCTAATATTTTGTGGAGTAGTTTTTGTGCCTATGTTCATAAAAGATACTGGTCTGTGGCTCCTTCCTCCCTCCCTTCCTCCCTCCCTTCCTTCCTTCCTTTCTTCTTTCCTTCCTTCCTTCCTCCCTCCCTTCCTTCCTTCCTCCCTCCCTTCCTTCCTTTCTTTCCTTCCTTCCTTCCTTTCCTTCCCTCCCTCCTTCCTCCCTCCCCCTTCCCTTCTCCTCCCTCCTTCCCTTCCCTTTCCCTCCCTCCCTCCCTCCCTCTCTTCCTTCCTTCCTTCCGATACTGTCTTAGAATTTTGTATCAGGTTAATAATCGCCTTATAAAATGAGTTGGGAAGTGTTTCCTTCTCATTTTCTGGAAGAGATTGTGTAAAATCTTTTTCAAATGTTTGGTAGAATTCTCAGTAAAACCACATGGGCCTGGAGATTTATTTTTTTGAGAGCTTTATATTTATAAACCCAATTTATTTAATGGTTATAGGACTATTCCGATTATATTGGTTCAGTTTTGATCATTTGTGATTTTTGTGGTTTGTGGCCTATAGTTTGTAGAATTGGTTCTTCTATGTTGTTGAATTTATGAGCATAAAGTTGTTTACAGCATTCCTTTTATTCTTTTTTTTAAATGTTTGTGGGTACAAAGTAGGTGTGTATATTTATGGGTACATGAGATGTTTTGATACAGGCACGCAATGTGAAATAAGCACACCACGGAGAATGAGGTATCCATCCCCTCAAGCATGTATCCACTGAGTTAACAAACAATCCAATTACACTGAGTTATTTTAAAATGTACAATTATTAGTGACTATAGTCATCCTATTGTGCTATCAAATAGTAGGTTTTATTCATTTTATTTTTATTTTTGGAGCCATTAACCATTCCCACCTCCCCACCAGGCCCCCGCTATGCTTCCCAGCCTCTGGTAATCATCCTTCTACTCTTTATGTCCATTAGGTCAATTGTTTTGATTTTTAGACCCCACAAATAACTGAGAACATGTGATGTTAGTTTTCCAGGGCCTGGGTTATTTCACTTAACATAATGACCTCCAGTTCCATCCATGTGATTGCAAATGACAGGATCTCATTCTTTTTATGGCTGAATAGTATTCCATTTTGTATCTGTACCACATTTTCTTTATCCAGTCATCTGTTGATGGACACTTAGGTTACTTGCAAATCTTAGCTGTTGTAAACACTGCTGCGAGAAACATAGGAGTGCCGATATCTCTTTAATATACTGATTTCCTTTCTTTGGGGTATATACCCAGCAGCAGAATTGCTGGATCATATGGTAGCTCAATTTTTAGCTATTTGAGAAACCTCCAAACTGTGCTCCATAGTGACTGTACTAATTTACATTCCCACCAACAGTGTACAAGGGTTCCCTTTTGTCCACATCCTCGCCAGCATTTGTTATTGCCTGTCTTTTGGATATAAGCTATTTTAACCGCGGTGAGATGATATTCCATTGTCGTTTTGATTTGCATTTCTCTGATGACCAGCGATGTTGAGCACCTTTTCATATGCCTGTTTGCCATTTATATGTCTTCTTATGAGAAAAGTCTATTCAAATCTTTTGCCCATTTTTTTAATAGATTATATTTCTTAGAGTTGTCTGAACTCCTTATATACTTTGGTTATTAATCCCTGGTCACATGGGAAGTTTGCAAATATTTTCTCCCATTCTGTGGGTTGTCTCTTCACTTTGTTGATATTAGGTAAAGCAAATCGTCTCACATGTGTCCTCAAATATTATAAACATTTTTAAATTTTAAAAAAGTAATTTAGTTTTAAATTTTTAAAAAATTAAATAAATGGTATCACAGTGGATGTATTTTCCCGTGCTTTTTTGCACACCATTGTTTTAGACATTTATCTGTGTTGACACATATAGTACTAATTCATTCAACTGTTATATAACACTGTATTTTATAAATGTAACACAATTCATCCATTCTGTTGAACACTCATAGCTTGTTTCCATTTTTTTAATACTCACTACAGACAATACAGAAATAAACATTCTTGTAGATTTCTTTTCAAACATAGTGTGAGATGTATATCCTAAGATTAGAATTACTCAGTCATAAGATGTCAGCAGCTTTGATCTTACTAAATATTACTATTGCTTTTCAAAGTAGTTGTGCCCATTTATATTCCTACCATAAATGAGACTACATTCCTCATCACCGCCATCATTTAATGCTGTAAGGCTTTTCCATTTTTGGTAATCTGATGCATGTGAAGTACAATACCTTACAGTTTTATTCTGCATTCCTCTGACCATAGTGAGATTGATCTTATTAATGTATTGGTCATTCGGGTTTCCTTTTCTGTGAATCCCCTATTCATATTCTTTGCTCGTTTTTGAACTTACCTGTCTTTCTTATTGACTTATGAAACCTACTTATATTTTCTGAATATTAATCCTGTGTTGGTTATATGCACTATGAATGTCTTCTCCCAGACTGTAAGTTGTCTTTCTGATTTGTATGGGGCCTTTTGATTAGTTATATTGGAACTATCTCTCCAATGTTATTTTTGTGCTTTGTATTAACTTTACTTTTTCTAAGCTTCTTTCCTTCTTTCCCTGTTTCACTGATCATGTTTCCCCCTTCTACTGGTTTGGATGTTGGACATTCTAATTCTTTTTGAGTCAGCCTAAAAATATATATTTTAATTTATATACAGTATAATTCATTTTTGTTGTACAGCTCTGAGTTTTGACAAATGCAGAGCTGTGTAAACACTACTACAATTAAGATGCCAAAGAGTTTCATCATGCCTCAAATTCCCTCTTAGTACCCCTTTATATATCCCTCCTCTCACCCCCACCCATGCTAATTACTGATCTGTTTTCCACTGTTAGTTTTGCCTTTTGCATAATGTAATGTAGGAATTATACCCTATGTAGCCTTTTGACTTTGGCTTCTTTCACTTAAAATAATGAACTGCAGATTTATTTGTGTTGTTGAATGTATCAATAGTCCATTCCTGTATATTGCTGAGTAGTAGTATTCCATTACACAGATGTACCATTATTTACCCATTCAGCAATTGAAGGACATTTGGGTTGTTTCAGGTTTTTGGCAATTATAAATAAAACTACCATAAACATTTACATACACGCTTTTGTGTGAGAATTAGTTTTCATTCCTCTTGGAAAATACCTAGGGGTGACATTTCTCGGTACCCTTAAATTTTAATATGCATACAGTCCAAAGTTAGTATATACTTTATTCCCCTTTTGAATAAAACAAAGATCTTAATACATTTTAACTCCAAACTTTTACCTTCCATCTTCCATGTTAGCTTGTCTAGTATTTTAGTGCTACTCTTATTGTAATCTTCCCCAACAAAATCAGTAATTTTTATTTTTAGTCAATACTTATTTAGGTATATGAATATATTTCATCAATTACTTTGGTCATCATTGCTTCTTGCATCCCACTCCTTTCTTCTAAAAAGCACATTTTAGGCCAGGTGCAGTGGCTCATGCCTGTAATCCTAGCAGTCTGGGAGGCTGAGGTGGGCAGACCACTTGAAGTCTGGAGTTCGAGACCAGCCTGGCCAACATGGTGAAACCCCATCTCTACTAAAAGTGCAAAAATTAGCCAGGTGTGGTGGCAGGCCCCTGTAATCCCAGCTACTCGGGAGGCTGAGGCAGGAGAATCGATTGAACCCGGGAGGTGGAGGTTGCAGTGAGCCGAGATGGTGCCACTGCACTCCAGCCTGGGTGACAGAGTGAGACTCTGTCTCAAAAAAATAAAATAAAATAAAAAGTACATTTTAATGATGTGCTTTAGAACAATAAATTAGAAATTAAATTAGCAGAATGTTCTAGTGTATACTAGAGCCTGATATGCCCAAAATACTCATTCCTAGATGACAGAATCTAGTGATCTGTTTTAGGTAGGAATTATATATACTGGTTTGAAATAATCTTTTCTTGTTCCTTTTAATTGCAAAGGAAGTGACTCTCCATTTATTAGTTCCTACACGAGAGTAGGGTGAAAAGGCTAATAGAGGCCTCATGCATTCAAAGAGGCTTGAGGTTTTCATACTACTCTTATCTTTGGTTAAAACATTTGACCTGTTTATATCTAATTTCCTCTTAAACAATCACATGCAAAACCATATTAAGTAGGATACTTGAAATTCCTGAACATTATATAAATTATGTTAAAAATTTAATATGTTTGAAAGATAAAGAGGAAAATGCTTATACAGTTATCTTTCTGCCTCATAATCCTTAACTCAAAGAGGAATTAGAAATAAACCTTCGAAAGATGCTAATTCCATAGTCTGAATTGCTGCTTGTGTTTTAGGACAGAAGTCTAATTCATTATGTAGGCCTGATTCTAAGAAAATTTGTCTTTGCTTCTCACTTGTGTTATCTTTTAAAAATCCAGCAAATTCCATACTGCCCTTTTAGGTATAATGTTAACCATTACAAATAATTTTTTTTTAAATAAGAAGTCTCACACTGTCACCCAAGCTGGAATGCAGTGGCATGATCTCGGCTTACTGCAACCTCCGCCTCCCGGATTCAAGCGATTCTCCTGCCTCAGTCTCCCGAGTAGCTGGGACTATAGGCGCACGCCACCATGCCTAGCTAATTTTTGTATTTTTAGTAGAGATGGGGTTTCACTATGTTGGCAAGGCTGGTCTTGAACTCCTGACCTGGTGATCCGCCCACCTCGGCCTCCTAAACTGCTGGATTACAGGCGTGAGCCACCGCGCCCGGCCTGAAGAATCTTATGACCACTTTTTAAAATGCTTTCACAAGATATTCACACACCAATGATTTAAGCAAATCAACAAAGGAAAAATTTCTTTGTACTTAATAAAAAATTCTATCTGCCAAATGTTTAAAAAAATAACTTCTGACATATAGGCTGGGCGCGGTGGCTCACGCCTATAATCCCATCACTTTTGGAGGCCGAGGCGGGCAGATCACTTGAGGTCAGTAGTTCGAGACCAGCCTGGTCAACATGGTGAAACCGTCTCTACCAAAAATACAAAAATTAGCCAGGCGTGGTGGCGCATGCCTGTAATCCCAGCTACTCGGGTGACTGAGACAGGAGAATAGCTTGAATCCAGGAGATGGAGGTTGCAGTGAGGCAAGATCACGCCACTTCACTCCAGCCTGGGTGACAGAGTGAAACTCTGTCTCAAACAAAAACAAACCAACGAAACAAACTTCTGACATATAGTTAATGAAAAGAAAATGCGTTTATGCACAGAAGGGATTTTTAAATTAACACAAAACAATTGAATATCTAAAAGCAACTCGTGCCAATATTTATATTGCTTTCAACTTAAGAATGTCTCATTGGCTATTTCAGACTAAGAAATCTGAGAAAGATTTCATCTCTAAATAGGCACACAATATATAAAGATGTACTTTGGGACAATAACTACATAAAGGAGGAGAGGTAGAGCTGTATAGAAGCAGTTTTTATATATACTATTGAAGCTAAATTAGTATTAATTCATACTAGTTAGTTGTAAACTTAAGATGCCCATCATAATCCCCAGGGTAACCACTAAGAAAAAAACCCTAAAAGATATATATATGAAAATAAGCCAGGCGAGGTGGCGTGCACCTATACTCCCAGCTACTCAGGAGGCTGAGGAGGGAGGATCACTTGAACCCAGGAGCTCTAGTCTAGCCTGGGTAACACAGTGATACTTTGCTTCTATTTAAAAAAAAGATATGCATAAAAGGAAATGAGAAGAGAATCAAAACGGTATACTACAAAAAAAAATCAATCAAATACAACAGAAGGGGAGATTTACTCATCCTTCCCTGGTTGGATGTATACATGAGGCATATAATAGTCCCCCCTTATAAGCAGTTTTGTTTTCCCTGGGTACAGTTACCTGTGGTCAACATGGTCCAAGAATATTACATGGAAAATTCCAGAAATAAACAATTCCTAACTTTCAAATTGCATGCCATTCTGAATAGCATGATGGAATCTCATGCCGTCCTGCTCCATCCCACCCAAGATGCAAATCATTCCTTTGCCCAGCACATCCATACTGTATATACCACCCATTAGTCACTTAGTAGCCATCTTGGTTATCAGATCAACTGTTGCAGTACTGCAGTGCTTCTGTTCAAGTAATCCTTGTTTTAATTAACAATGGCCCCAAAGCACAAGAGTAGTAATGCTAGCAAATTGTTACAATTGTCCTATTTTATTGTTGTTAATCTCCTACTGTGTCTAATTTATAAATGAAGTATAGGTATGTATTTATAGGAAAAAATGTATATGTAGGGTCTGGTACTATCCGTGATTTCAGGCATCTACCAGGGGTCTTGGAACATACTCTCCTCAGATAAGGGGGGACTGCTGTACAAGCTATTAAACTGTTTTTCTCTTGTGAATCTATCTTTTGTTACAGGAGTCCATCACAATTAACAACTATGAAGGGTAGAGAGAAAATTATCTTTCCTCCCCTAGAGTTTCTGGTGATGAGGATAGGATCTCTGGGGTACCCTGCTCACTCTGGAACCTGCCAATGAGATCCCGGGGAAACTGACAGAAGCTGGCTAAGGGTAAGAATTCTTACCAAAGTCAACTCTCCTGGATCTGTCTGTAGCACCTAGTAGAGAAGAGGAAGGCAAACACTTTTCTTTGCTCCTTACTTTCTAACTTTGATTAGCAGGAGGAAAACATCTGTACCAATTGATTTTTTTGGATTATGACTCTGGCTTGATCCTTTCCCTCTCAGAGACAGCTTTTGCTTTCCTGTTGGTCTTGTGTCCTGAAAGCTTAGCTTGGCTTTCTACCTGTCCGGGCACACAGGTTATCAAGCCTGTATTTGCAGGCAGCCAACTGAAAGGTTGGCAGCCCCCAATAATATGGCCGGACAGAAATGGGGGTTGCACCCTACTTGTATCTAGGGTCCTACCAACTGTTGCCAGCTCTCAGAGGATTCTCTGTCTTTTGGCTGTCTCTGGGAGTGGTTCTGGATCTTGGCGGTTGGGGGGAGGGCTGTATCTTTGCACCCTCTATGAAGACACCCCTTATACCCACAGTTAAGCCATTAAGGGCTTATTGGTTTTGGTCAAGTCACTCGATAAATATAACTCTGAAAATGTCCCCAGTGGGGTGACATGAATTGCATGCCAGGTTCTGGACAGAAATATAGTTAAAAATTAATCAGGCTGCCCTTTGGCCCACTTTCCTTTTGCTGAAAGTCATGTAGTACTAGATACTGACTATTTGCATTCCCATTGTTCCTATAGATAGGATCTCTGACATTGGAATTATAAGGCTTTCGTTTAAAGACTGCTTAAGATATTCTTAGGATCCTGAATTCCAGTGGAAAGGCTGAAGCCAACCAGTTTCAAGACCCTCAGAGAGGAACCAAATCAGCACAAGAATATACTTGTTTCTTTTTTTAAGATAGAGTCTTGCTCCGTCAGCCAGGCTGGAGTGAAGTGGCACAATCATAGCTCACTAAAGCCTCAAACTCCTGGGCTTAAGTAATCCTCCAGCCTCAGCCTCCTTAGTAGCTGGGGCTACAGGTAGATACCACTACACCCAGCTAATTTTAAAAAATTTTTTGTAGAGATGGGGTCTCCCTATGTTAGCCAGGCTGGTCTTGAACTACTTCCCTCAAGCAATCCTCCTGCCTTGGGCTCCCAAAGTGTTGGGATTATAGGCATCAACCTGGCCAAGAATACAGTTTCTTCATCTCCAAGTCCTATGACTTCATCCTGCACTCTTCAACCAATCAACAATCTCCACACTTTGGCCCACTCCAAAACCCTTTAAAACCCTAACCTCAAATTCCTTGGGGAGATAGATTTGAGGTTTCCTCCCATCTCTTTGTTTAATTATCCTACCATTAAACTTCTTTCTCGGCCGGGCGCAGTGGCTCATGCTTGTAATCCCAGCACTTTGCGAGGCCGAGGCAGGTAGATCACTGTAGGTCAGGAGTTTGAGACCAGCCTGGCCAACATGGTGATACCCCGTCTCTACTAAAAATACAAAAATTAGCTGGGCGTGGTGGTAACGCGCCTGTAATCCCAGCTACTCGGGAGGCTGAGGCAGGAGAATTGCTTGAACCTGGGAGGCATGGGCTGCAGTAAGCCGAGATTGTGCCACTGTACTCCAGCCTGGGTGACGGAGCGAGACTCCGTCTCAAAAACAAAAAACAAAAACCTCTTTCTCTGCTGTAACCCAGCATCTCAGCATATTGATTTGCTGTGTACATTGGGCAAGAAACATATTATGATTACACCTTTGGTTTAAAAGAAAAAAAAAGGAGTTCAATTCTGCCAGGAATATTCTCTATTCTTTTTGATCCTGTTCCTTCCATGGAAACCTTAGTCAACTGAAATTCCTTTCTCAAAATCCTGCAAACTATATGCTCTGCCAACTCTGGCCACCTCCTTCTCGTTGACACAATTTTGCTAATAACTTGAAACTTCATTGGCTTCTTCAGAAAACTTAAGATCTCCCCAAACTGGTGCTAAGACCTCTTCCTCCCCGTTGCTTCTGCTCCTCCTTCTGCCACTTTCGATCTTTAATTCAGTTTCTTTGAACCTTGATCTGTTCCCCCTCCAAGCCCCTACCTCCTCCATCCTTCTGTCCACTACTGTCAGACCTTTTACCTTCCCACTCCAGCCCCTTAGTCTCTTGAACCGTAGAACTCTGGCTCTCAAGAGACTTAGGGACATCCAAAAGCAATTACATGAGGCTAAAAAGAAAAGGAAGGCTAGTTAGAAATAGACTGGATATTTCATCCACTCCGATGGGCTTTGGAGATAGACAACCACTAGGTGTCTCCTCAGTCACCTACATTTTAGTCCACAGCCTCATAAGACTGACCTCTGGAAATAGGCAAATATGCTACAAAACTCCTAGGAGAGAACTTTCATCCTTTCTCTGTGTCTTTGAGATGTAAAATTTCTTCTCTAGGGCCTGAGGGCTATCTCTTTTGAAATGAAAATCTCAAGGAGATGACTCTCACCTGAAGGAAAAAAAAGGAGCTGTTTGGAAATTGGGCAAATGAAGAATCTTGTCTTTTCCACAAATACTTGTAAAAACCTTTAGCCATCTGAGTAGGTAACCTTAACTTACTCTATCTGCTAGAAACACAATTTAGATACAGCTATTCTCTTACAAACGAGTGAGTTTCATATTATTGTACCTGATACATGGCTAAAATTTTTAAATGAAAGCTGTAAAATCTGTTTGTATCTGTATGTTTATGTATGTCTCTGTAGATATGACATTTTTCTATCCCCATGGTATTATGTAGTTTGTAAACAAGGTCTACTTCACTGGCTTTAAGAAAAATAAACCTGGCTGAGTGTGGTGCTTAGGCTTGTAATCTTAGAACTTTGGGAGGCCCAGGCAGGAGGATTGCTTAAGGTCACCCTCAGCAACATAACGAGATCCTCGTCTCTACAAAAGAAAATTTAAAAATTAGCTAGCCATAGTGGCTTGTGCATGTAGTCCTAGCTCCTTAGGAGGCTGAGGCAGGAGAATTGCTTGAGCCCAGGAGTTCCAGGCTGCAGTGAGCTATGATCCTGCCATCGCACTCCAGTATAAGTAACAGAGACCACGTGTCCAAAAAAAAAAAAAAAAAACGCCGGGCATGGTGGCTCACGCCTGTAATCCCAGCAGTTTGAGAGGCCGAGGCAGGCAGATCACCTGAGCTCAGGAGTTCAAGACCAGGCTGGGCAACATGGCAAAACCCCATCTCTACAAAAAATACAAATATTAGCCAGGTATGGTGGCATGTGCCTATGATCTCAGCTACTTGGGAGGCTGAGGCAGGAGAAATGCTTGAGCCCAGGAGGCGGAGGTTGCAGTGAACCAAGATAGCGCCATTGCACTCCAGCCTGGGCGACAGAGCAAGACTGTCTCAAGAAAAAAAAAAAGGACAGAAAGAGAAACTTACATAAATTAAGTATTCTCTTAGAAAACAGAAGAACTAACCCAAATGCTTTTCAAGTTCACTTGACTGGTAATCTTTGGTAAATAATACTGTTGGTTTAGTTAAAAAAAAAAAAAAAAGAAAAGAAAATGCCTTCAGAGTTGTCAGCATCAGCATTAAATATAATGTAGACACACAACTTTTATTCTGAGTTTACTAGTCGAATAAGCTTATGTTATTTCTACTAGATGTTTATGATTATAAAATTAATTCAACCAAGAATAAATATATAAGTAAAAATGCAGTATTTGTTACTTCATATATATCAAGTACAGCAGTAAACAAAAAACCCATGAATTTAAAAAGAAACACACACAAGAGACGGCAGTAATAAAGGATTAAGGAACAAAAAAATATGATACATAGAAAACAAATAGCAAAATGACAGAAGTCCTTCCTCATCAGTAATTATTTTAGATGTAAAAAAATTAAACTCTCCAATTTCAAAAGTCAGAGATTGGCAGAATGGATTTAAAACCAAGATCTAACTATAAATTGTCGACAAGAAACTCACTTTAGGTTCTAGACACAAACAAGTTGAAAGAGAAAGGATGGAAAAAGATACTGCAAGCAAACCAAACCAAAAGAGGGCTAGGGTTGCTCCACTAATGTCAGATAAAATAGACTTTTAAGTAAAAAAGTGTATTATTACAAGAGACAAAGAACAATAATATATATTGATATAGGGGTAAGGTATTAATAATCATAAGCAGACATACCTAACAGTCCCACTATATATGAAGTAAAAACTGGTAGAATTGAAGGGAGAAATAGACAGTTCTACAATAATGGTTGAAGACTTCAATACCCCACTTTCAATAATGGATAACACTAGACAGAAGATCAATAAGGAAATAGAAAAACTGAACAACACTACAAACCTACTTGGCTCGGTAGACATATACAGAACATTCCACACAAAACAGTAGAATACACATTCTTCTCAACTCCACATGAAACATTCTCCAGGATAAATCATGTTAGGCCACACAACTCT
This sequence comes from Pan troglodytes, assembly GCF_028858775.2. Taxonomy (NCBI): domain Eukaryota; kingdom Metazoa; phylum Chordata; class Mammalia; order Primates; family Hominidae; genus Pan; species Pan troglodytes. Next base: position 118,127,611 of record NC_072421.2, read on the forward strand.
CAATAGATTTAACAAGACTGAAATCATATACTATCTTCTCTGGCCACATGGAGTAAAATTAGAAATCACTAATAGACCAGGTATGATGGCTCTCGCCTGTAATCCCAGCAATTCGGAAGACCAAGATGGAAAGATTGCTTCAGGCCAGGAGTTCAAGACTAGCCTGGGCAACATAGGGAGACCCAATCTCTGCAAAAAAATTTTAAAAAATTAGCTGGATGTGGTGGCATGCACCTGTAGTCCCAGCTACTCAGAAAGATCGCTGAAGCCCAGGAGTTTAGGCTGCAGTGAGCTGTGACTGTGCCACTGCACTCCAGCCTGGGCAACAGGGTGATACCCTGTCTCAAAAAAAAAAAAGAAAAAGAAAAAGAAAAACATAGAATAGACTCAAGTTACTAAAATCAGAAATGAAAGTGGGATATTACTACTGATCTCGCAGAATTAAAAAGGATGATAAAAGATTGCCATGAGGCTGGGCACAATGGCTCACGCCTGTAATACCAGCACTTTGGGAGGCCGAGGTGAGAGGATTGCTTAAGAGTTTGAGACCAGCCTGGGCAACACAACAAGACCCCATCTCTACGAAAAAATTTAAAAAAAAACTAGTTAGGTGTGGTAGTGAATGCCTGTGGTCCCAGCTACCTGGGATGCTGAAGTAGGAGAACTGCCTGAACCTGGGAGATCTAGGCTGCAGTCAGCTATCATCGTGCCACTGCACTCCAGCCTGGGTGACAAGAGTGAGACCCTGTCTCAAAAAAAGAAAAGAGGATTGCTATCGACAATTGTATGCCAACAAATTAGATATCTAAGAGAAAATCGAGGCAAGTGGATCACAAGGTCAGGAGATCGAGAACATCTTGGCCAACATGGTAAAACCCCGTCTCTACTAAAAATACAAAAATTAGCTGGGCGTGGTGGTGTGCGCCTATAGTCCCAGCTACTCTGGAGGCTGAGGAAGGAGAATCGCTTAAACCCAGGAGGCAGAGGTTGCAGTGAGCCGAGATCACACCACTGCACTCCAGCCTGGGCGAAAAGAGCGAAACTCCATCTCAAAAAAAAAAAAAGACACGAAAAAAACAAACAAACAAAAAAATACAAATTCCTAGAAATATACAAATGACCTAAAACTGATGCAAAAAGAAACAGAAAATCTGAACAGACCTGTAAGATACTAAATAATCGAAAACATCCCCCAAAAGAAAAGCCTGGTACCAGACAGCTTCACTAGTGAATTCTCTTTTTTTTTCTTCATCCTCTGACTTTCACACTGGTGAATTCTGTTAAAGAAGAATGAACACCAATCCTTCTGAAAGTCTTCCAAAAAACAGAAGACCAAATACTTGATAGTTCATTGAGTAACACTAGCATTACCCTGATACTAAAGCTGGATAAAGATACTGCAAGAATAGTACAGATCAATATTCCTTATGAATATAGATGCAACGATCTTCAAAAAATAATAGCAAATCAAATCCAACAACATACCAAAAGGATTAGACAACATGACCAAATGGGATTTATGCCAAGAATGCAAGGGTGATTCTACATATGAAAACAAATCAATGTATTACACCACATGAATAGAATGAAGGAAATAAACCACATGATCATCTCAATTGATGCAGAAAAAGCATCTGACAAAGTTCAACACCCTTTAATGACAAAAACATTCAGAAAGCTAAGAATGAAAGAAAACTTCCGGCCGGGCAGTGGCTCACTCCTGTAGTCCCAGCAATTTGGGAGGCCAAGACGGCAGATCAATTGAGGCCAGGAGTTCGAGACCAGTCTGGGCAACACAGTGAGACCCCTGTCTCTATTTAAAAAATGTTAATTAGCCAGGTGTGGTGGCAGGTGCCTGTAGTCCTAGCTACTTGGGAGGCTGAGGTGGGAGGATTGCTGGAGCCCAGGAGGTAGAGGCTGTAGTGAGCCATGACTGTATCATAGCACTCTAGTCTGGGTGACAGAGCGAGACTCCATCTCTAAAAAACTAAATAAAAGAGAAAGAAAACTTCTTCAATAAGATAAAGGGCATTTAGAAAACACCCACAGGTAACATCATACTCAGTGGTGAAAGACTGAAAGCTTCCCACCTAAGAACAGAAACAAGTCAAGAATGCTCACTTTAGCTACGTATTTAACATTGTTGAAATCTCCACTCAGAGAAATTAGGCAAGAAATTGAAGGCACCCAAAATGGAAAGGAAGAAGTAAACTGTAGATGGCAAAGATGCTATAAATAGAAACTCCTTAAAAATCCACAAAAATTCATAAGAGCTAGCAAACAAATCCAGCAAAAATGCCAGATACAAGATAAACATGCAAAAATCAGCTGTATACAGTTGTATACACTGGCAATGAATAGCATGAAAAGTAAATTTAGAAAACAATTACATTTATGATAGCACCAAAAAGAACAAAATATTTAGGAACATAATTAGGGAGATACAAGAAAAGTACACTGACATATATAAAACTTTACTGAAAAAAAAATTTTAAATACCTAAAAACAGAAAGACATCTTTTGTTCATGGATTAGAAGACTTCATATTGTTAAGATGACAATACTCCCCAAAGTGATATATAGATTCAATGCAATCCCTATCAAAATCCCAATGGCCTTTTTTGCAGAAATGAAAAAGCTGATCCTAAAATCCATATGGAATTATATGTAAGGCACCTAAATAGTTAAAACAATCTTGAAAAAGAGGAAAGGTGAAACATCCACATTTTCTGATTTCAAAATTTACTAAAAAGCTATAGTAATCAAAACAGTGTAGTATCAGTGTAAGATGGACATATAAGAAGAATGGAAAAGAATTAAGAAATAAACCCCATCTCTGTGGTTTTATCTACCTTTGGTCTTTGATGATGGTGACATACAGATGGGGTTTTGGCATGGACGTCCTTTCTGTTTGTTAGTTTTCCTTCTAACAGTCAGGACCCTAAGCTGCAGGTCTGTTGGAGTTTGCTGGAGGTCCACTCCAGACCCTGTTTGCCTGGGTATCAGCAGCAGAGGCTGCAGAACAGCGAATATTGCTGAACAGCAAATGTTGCTGCCTGATCGTTCCTCTAGAAGCTTCGTCTCAGAGGGGTACCCGGCCATGTGAACATCGATGCAAAAATCCTCAATAAAATACTGGCAAACCGAATCCAGCAGCACATCAAAAAGTTTATCCACCATGATCAAGTGGGCTTCATCCCTGGGATGCAAGGCTGGTTCAACATATGCAAATCAATAAACATAATCCAGCATATAAAGAGAACCAATGACAAAAACCACATGATTATCTCAATAGATGCAGAAAAGGCCTTTGACAAAATTCAACAGCCTTTCATGCTAAAAACTCTCAGTAAATTAGGTATTGATGGGACATATCTCAAAATAATAAGAGCTAGTTATGACAAACCCACAGCCAATATCATATTGAATGGGCAAAAACGGGAAGCATTCCCTTTGAAAACTGGCATAAGACAGGGATGCCCTCTCTCACTACTCCTATTCAACACAGTGTTGGAAGTTCTGGCCAGGGCAATCAGGCAGGAGAAAGAAATAAAGGGTATTCAATTAGGAAAAGAGGAAGTCAAATTGTCCCTGTTTGCAGATGACATGATTGTATATATTTAGAAAACCCCATCGTCTCAGCCCAAAATCTCCTTAAGCTGATAAGCAACTTCAGCAAAGTCTCAGGATACAAAATCAATGTGCAAAAATCACAAGCATTCTTATACACCAAATAACAGACAGAGAGCCAAATCATGAGTGCACTCCCATTCACTATTGCTTCAAAAATAATAAAATACCTAGGAATCCAATTTACAAGGGATGTGAAAGACCTCTTCAAGGAGAACTACAAACCACTGCTCAACGAAATAAAAGAGGACACAAACAAATGGAAGAACATTCCATGCTCATAGATAGGAAGAATCAATATCGTGAAAATGGCCATACTGCCCAAGGTAATTTATACATTCAATGCCATCCCCATCAAGCTACCAATGACTTTCTTCACAGAATTGGAAAAAAACTAAAGTTCATATGGAACCAAAAAAGAGCCTGCATTGCCAAGTCAATCCTAAGCCCAAAGAACAAAGCTGGAGGCATCACGCTACCTGACTTCAAACTATGCTACAAGGCTACAGTAACCAAAACAGCATGGTACTGGTACCAAAACAGAAATATAGACCAAGGGAACAGAACAGAGCCCTCAGAAATAATACCACACATCTACAATCATCTGATCTTTGACAAACCTGACAAAAAACAAGAAATGGTGAAAGGATTCCCTATTTAATAAATGGTGCTGGGAAAACTGGCTAGCCATATGGAGAAAGCTGAAACTGGATCCCTTCCTTACACCTTATACAAAAATTAATTCAAGATGGATTAAAGACTTAAATGTTAGACCTAAAACCATAAAAACCCTAGAAGAAAACCTAGGCAATACCATTCAGGACATAGGCATGGGCAAGGACTTCATGTCTAAACACCAAAAGCAATGGCAACAAAAGCCAAAATTGACAAATGGGATCTAATTAAACTAAAGGGCTTCTGCACAGCAAAAGAAACTTCCATCAGAGTGAACAGGCAACCTACGGAATGGGAGAAAATTTTTGCAAGCTACACATCTGACAAAGGGCTAATATCCAGAATCTACAAAGAACTCAAACAAATTTACAAGAAAAAAACAAACAACCCCATCAAAAAGTGGGTGAAGGATATGAACAGATACTTCTAAAAAGAAGACATTTATGCAGCCAACAGACACAGGAAAAAATGCTCATCATCACTGGCCATCAGAGAAATGCAAATCAAAACCACAATGAGATACCATCTCACACCAGTTAGAATGGCGATCATTAAAAAGTCAGGAAGCAACAGGTGCTGGAGAGGATGTGGAGAAATAGGAACACTTTTACACTGTTGGTGGGACTGTAAACTAGTTCAACCATTGTGGAAGACAGTGTGGCGATTCCTCAGGGATCTAGAACTAGAAATATCATTTGACCCAGCCATCCCATTACTGGGTATATACCCAAAGGATTATAAATCATGCTGCTATAAAGACACATGCACACGTATGTTTATTGTGGCACTATTCACAATAGCAAAGACTTGGAACCAATCCAAATGTCTATCAATGATAGCCTGGATTAAGAAAATGTGGCACATATACACCACGGAATACTATGCAGCCATAAAAAAGGATGAGTTCATGTCCTTTGTAGGGACATGGATGAAGCTGGAAACCATCATTCTCAGCAAACTATCGCAAGGACAGAAAACCAAACACCGTATGTTCTCACTCATAGGTGGGAACTGAACAATGAGAACACTTGGACACAGGAAGGGGAACATCACACACTGGGGCCTGTAGTGAGGTGGGGGTAGGGGGTAGGGACAGCATTAGGAGATATGCCTAATGTAAATGACGAGTTAATGGGTGCCAGCACACCAACATGGCACATGTATACATATGTAACAAACCTGCACGTTGTGCACATGTACCCTAGAACTTAAAAGTATATATATATATATATATATATATATATATAGAAATAAACCCATACAGCTATGGCCAATTGATCTTCAACAAGGGTTGATAAGATTATTCAATGGGAGAAAAAATAGCCTCTTTGACAAATGGTGCTGCGACAACTAGATAACCACATGCAAAAGAATAAAGTTAAACATTTACTTCATATCATATATAGAAACTAACTCGAGATCAAAGACCTAAACATAAGAAATAAAACTGTAAAACTCTTATAAGAAAACACAGGGGTAAAACCATGAGCATTGATTTGGCAATGGTTTCTTAAATATGACACCATGACATACAGACAGCTTATAAGTGAAAATAAAAAAAAAATGACACTAAAAGCACAAGCAACAGATAAAAAATAAACTAGACTTCATTAAAATTAAAAACTCATGTGCAAAGGTCGCCACTAAGTGAGTGAGAAGGCAATTCACAGAACCGGAGAAAATATTAGAATATAGAAAGAATTCTTACAACTCAATAAAAAAACAACCTATTTAAAAAACAGCCAAAAAATGTGAATAGACATTTCTCCAAAGAAAATATACAAATGGCCAATAACCACATAAAAAGATGGTCAACATTATTAGTCATTAAAGAAATGAGATTCAAAATCACAATGAACTACCACTTCACACTAAGATGATTATGATAATACCTGAAAACCAGAAAACAGCAAGTGTTGAGGATGTGGAGAAATTGGAGAAATACATTGCTGGTGGGAACAGAAAATGGTGTAGCCGCTGTGGAAAAGTTTAGTGGTTCGTCGAGAAGTTAAGCACAGAACTATCATATAACCCAGCAATTTCACTCCTAGGTATATTCCCAAAAGATTTTAAAACAGGGACTTGAACAGATAATTGTAAACAAATCTTCATAGCAGCACTACGCACAACAGCCAGAAGGTGGAAACCATACAAATGTCCAACACCTTGTACAACACAAATGTCCAACGTGCTATTTTTCAGCCATAAAAAGGAATGAAGTATCAATACATATGACGTGGAGGAACCTTGAAAACATCATGCTAAGTGAAAGAAACCAGATACAAAAAGTCACATAATGATTCCATTGATAGGAAATATCCAGAATAGGCAAATCCAGAGAGACAGAAAGCAGTGGTTTCCAGAGGCTGGGTGAAATGGGGAATGGGAAATGACTGCTTATTGGTGCCAAGTTTCCTTTAGAGTTGATGAAAATGTTCTGGAACTACATAATGGTGACTGCACAATATTGTGAATGTACTAAATGTCAGAATTGTATACTTTATCATGGTTAGAATGGTAAATTTTGTGTGTACTTTACCACAATAAAAAATTTAAAAATTAAAGAAAAGTTTTGAAATTAGAGAACAAATGAAGAGGATCTGTTGTTGTTATAGCTGGCAAAACTATTAAGTTCTAACATGCCAGTGCAGCACATTCTTATATTTTACATCCAATAGAAACGGTTTTACAAAAGAAAGGTCAGAGTCTTTTTCACTATGCTAGAGATGACTTCTAAGGATTGTTAAACATAAAGGTACATTATGTGTCCATTCAAAAGAAGAAATACCCTTTTTTATAATAGCAAGGGGAAAAAGGAAAATAATTGAGCAAAGTGTTTGATTTCAACCAAGTGTTTGCAGGTGAACAAACTTCAGTATTCAAATGTAAAGCAGGTGTTTTTTTTGTAGGACACTGAAAAATATTCATTAATGAAGCATTAGCAAGATATCATTTTACAAAGCATAATTATGCAAATTTTCATCAGTACTGCTCTTTTCTTTTTAATGAACAATTTGTTTTGGCAATTTTATGTAAATAAGAGAATAGAACATGCTCACAACACTCCTGCCATTCACAGCATTAAACAGAGTGGTCATGAAAACAAAGACCAGCTCATTTTAAAAGATTTATGAATATCCAGATTAAAAAACAAACTTCTCAAATCTTTAGATCCAGATGCCTAGATAAACTGGTTTTCTGAACTGTACACTCACATACACAGCAAAAATTTCAAGAGTATGGCTAGACATCATATTAAGACCATTCAAGCAGACTCAGGAACTGGGTTCAAAAACTTTGAGGAACATCTTACTCTGAGAGTATCTGGCCCAGAACTCAAAAAACTATTAACAGAAAAGGCAGAGCAAATGCCATAACTAAGAGTAATCTTTTCTTCTCCCCTGAACTCAAATCTAGACTCATTTCATATTGACTTTATGAAACAATTTGACACTGAGGATTTGAATGAAGCAATGTTTATACTTGTATCCGCATGTTTAAGAATAATTATCCACCTTGAGGATTCCTGGGAATTTTCCTCACCCTGTTAACCATGCCCTCCCCCATACTCTTATAGGATTACCACAAAATCATTACAAAATTTTTAAAAAGTTTAAAAATAACAAAATCAACAAATGTGAGTTCATTAGAAGTTGTTAGGAAGATTTTAAGTCCTGTGATTTTATAACTTTCTTACAATACTTGAATTTTAAAGATCTTCTCTAGAAACTTTTTTTAAATAAAAGTTTTATTGGAGAAAAATAGAACCACCACGTACACAGGGAAAAGAGCACAAAAATTCAACTGATACAGAACAACAACTGAAAGTCACAATTATCCAATGTAGTTTGCAATTACTTTTCAGTTTCTTAAACAGCTCCCCTCAACTTTTTTTTTAACAGTCTTGCTAATTTTTCAGCTGAAACAGCATCAAGTTTTCAAAGAATTAAGAGCCTCGGGGAGGGGACCCGCTTTCAAGATACTGAAGGTGACATCAAGAGTCTCCTCCTAACAGGACCAACTCTATCTAAAAGTTGCTTACGAGTAACTTGAATCTTGTGTAATAGTCTACGTCTCACAGACCATCAGGGATGAGTTAGAACACTGTTGTTGATGGTCCGGTATGAAGAGAGGGTAAACAAAATAGCTGCATTTGCTTGTCAGCTGAGCTCATATAAAGAAATCAGTGAGGAGCTGAGAAAATATAGGCAATGGCTGCTCAATAAGAATTACAAGTTCCGAATACCACATATAGTTAGACACCAGTGTGCAAGTTGATGCAACTAGAAAGAAATAGACGACTTTTTAAAATACCTGGCCACAGGTCTTTGAGAACTCAAGCAAACAATCAACAGTAGACACAAGAGTCAAAAATCTTCTCAGGTTGAAGATTAGGACATAGGTAATCTTCCTAACGGCTCCAACAGGCAAGGAAATATGCTGTGGCAAAAAGCATTAAGTAGTTCTGATTTTTAAAAAACAAAAACAAAATTTTCTGCTTCTCCTCCCTTCAAAGCTTCAAGGAAATAGAAACAAGGAAACAAAATAAAAACAAAAAAAAATCAGTGATGGTAAAGAGAAGCCTTTGCTTGAATTATCAATTCGAAAAACAGTACTTTTGCCATTTTGTATATATAAACAATCTTGGGACATTCTCCTGAAAACTAGGTGTCCAGTGGCTAAGAGAACTCGATTTCAAGCAATTCTGAAAGGAAAACCAGCATGACACAGAATCTCAAATTCCCAAACAGGGGCTCTGTGGGAAAAATGAGGGAGGACCTTTGTATCTAGGGTTTTAGCAAGTTAAAATGAAGATGACAGGAAAGGCTTATTTATCAACAAAGAGAAGAGTCGGGATGCTTCTAAAAAAAACTTTGGTAGAGAAAATAGGAATGCTAAATCCTAGGAAGCCTGTAACAATCTACAATTGGTCCAAGTTGAAGACAAAACTGTCCAAACAACATTTAAAGTCTAAAGTATGTTGAAAACTAGTTGCGAAGTTTTTGCTCCTGTAACAATTTACAAAACACGTTCATTTTGGTCTCTTTTGCAATTTTCTTATTGTATTCATTTTTAATATAAAGAGTTGGATTTTTCTCCTCTATGATGTTCCTCTAGTACAACTGATCATTAATTTTCTACTTTAGCTATTTTTATAAGTACTTGTTAATCAGCACAGTTAACTTGGGGCTAAGCCATATATACACATCCCATACTCATAAATGAAATTTTTTAGGATGTGAATATACAAGATATTATGTAAGCAACTGTCCCCCTACTTGAAAACTTGTTTCCAAATAATTTTTTTTAAAAAACATCCCTTTCAGTGTAACAGAACATCACCTAGTAAAATATCAATAGCTATGACAATTCATTTCTCTTTTCAAGGGAAATCACAAAACGGGTGAACAACCAAGTCAAGGGTGGTTTTTCTATTTGATAAATACATCCAGAACTCTGTACAGTAAATAAAGTTTGCATGCAGTTTAAGTATCTTTAAATGACATTTTAAGCAAATAAACCTTTTGCTTCATAATTAATGGTGTGTAAGAACCCTCCCCCCTTTTTAATAGCCACAGGGATCTCTTTCCCAGTTCCAAAGAGGAATTCATGAAGACCAGGTACGTTCTTAAGTGTTTTCTGCACATCATACTAAATAACATGCAAAGAGTTCAACAACATTCTTCTTAAAGGTAAGTATTACTCTTTAAAATGGGCATGTTAACCACTGAGAAAAAGTCCACTCAACTATTTCCATTAATTACACTGCTTCATTTGGTCATCGGTAGTAAAAAAGGAGTCAAATAATATTGAATCAACAGGTTAGTTTATCCACTGGCTACTGCATATGACATCAAATGCTGCAAGGCCAACATTCTACGCAATATAGTTGTACTGGTTTGGATTTTCTTTATCTCTTTCCATGTAGTCCCGGTCAATTAAAGATTCTATTCTCTTCTTAAGATCAGCAGGCTGTAAGAGAAGGCAAATTTTCAATGTAAAGTTCATTATCATTGGCTCAAGCCCATTTAGTTAATACCCCATTAAAAAGACAACAGTTTCGGCTCATGAATTTAATCTCCTTTTTTAAAATTTTTATTTATTTAAATCTCTTTTTTAGAGAAAAGTATCATGAAAATAAACCAGGTTAAAAAATGTTTTATACACGTTGAAGATTCTTTTTTTTTTTTTTTTGAGACGGAGTCTCGCTCTGTCACCCAGGCTGGACTGCAGTGGCACCACTTTGGCTCACTGCAACCTCCACCTCCTGGGTTCAAGTGATTCTTCTGCCTCAGCTTCCCGAGTAGCTGGGACTAGACACAAGCCACCACGCCTGGCTAATTTTTGTATTTTTGGTAGAGATGGGGTGTCACCATATTGGCCAGGCTGGTCTCGAACTCCTGACCTCAGGTGATCCACCTGCCTCAGCCTCCCAAAGTGCTGGGATTACAGGCATGAGCCACCGTGCCCAGGTATGTTGAAGATTCTTTAACGCCAAAAGTATTTTTGATTTTTTTTTGGAGCTTTTAATTTTTTTTAATAGACAGGGTCTTGCTATGTCGCCCAGGCTGACCTTAAACTCTTGTTCTGGAGTGATCCCCCCAGCCTCAGCCTCCCAAAGTACTGGAATCCCAGTACTCACAGGTGTGAGCTACCATGCCTGGTCCTGACTTTTTCATTTTGGTATATTTGCATATACATAGTGAGATACCATGGAGATGGGACCCAAGTCTAAACACAAAATTCATCTATGTTTCATACATACCTTACATAGCCTGAAGATAATTTTATACCTTTTGTGCATGAAACAAAGTTTTGACTCCAACCTGTAAAGTGTGGAATTTTCCACCTGTGGCATCATGTTGGCATTCAAAGTTTCCAATTTTAGAGCATTTCAGATTTTGGATTCTCATTAAAGGTGTTCAACCTGTACTATATACTATACATACATTAAACTGTCACATCCTTGTCATATTGTTACGGAATACTTTCTATTAGTTTTCTATTTTAAAGAGGTCATGCCAGAAGCAGCTACCCTTCGCGTGGTTAAATACAAAAGACTACATTTATTGTAACTTCACATGAGCACTGTAAGGTAGTTTAAGGACACAGAATACTAGTTTTGTCAAGATAGTTCATGAAGCACACCTTTACTTTGGGCAAGAGTTAGTTGGCTTCATTTTTATAAATTAAGATTTAAAACATACTGATGAAATCACTATTTAGACCAGGTGTGGTGGCTCATGCCTGTAATCCCAGCACTTTGGGAGGCTAAGATGGGTGGATCACCTGAGGTCAGGAGTTTGAGACCAGACTGGCTAACATGACAAAACCCCATCTGTACTAAAAATACAAGAATTAGCCAGGTGTGGTGGTGGGCGCCTGTAGTCTCAGCTACCAGGGAGACTGAGGCAGGAGAATTGCTTGAACCCGGGGGGTGGAGGTTGTAGTGAAACGTGATCACGCCACTGCACTCCAACCTGGGTGACAGAGCAAGAAGACTCCATCTCAAAAAAAAAAAAATCACTATTTAAAAGAATACTGGCCAGGTGCAGTGGCTCATGCCTGTAATCCCAGCACTTTGGGAGGCTGTGGGCAGATCATGAGGTCAGGAGTTCGAGACCAGCCTGACCAATACGGTAAAACCCCGTCTCTACTAAAAACACAAAAATTAGCCAGGCGTGATTGTGCGCACCTGTGGTCCCAGCTACTCGAGAGGCTGAGGCAAAAGAATTGCTTGAACCCGGGAGGCAGAGGCTGCAGTGAGCCAAGATCATGCCACTGCACTCCAGCCTGGATGACAGAGCGAGACTCCATCTCAAAAAAAAAACTACATGAAATGGCTTGATAAATGAAGTACCTCATAATTTAGATCTTCATATTTCTGGTTTAGTGCATCTAAGTGACTTGGATTTCTGCATCCTGTGATTTAAAAGTAATCAAGAAAGCTTGTAGCTTTATCTTCATGATTGCATTCTAAGCTCCTGGATGACAAAATTCCACTATATATCTTATGTATCTAGTCTGTAAATATAATATAATCTTGTTTGCTAATAGAAAGTTTTTCAGGATAAGTAAAATGACTTGTTCAAGAGGGGAAAAGTGGGGAGGTAGTCTGATACAGCAGTGAAAATTTTATCCAGTAATCCCAAGGTTGGGAAATCAGATGACTTTCTCTTAATTATGGTGAAAGACCTAGAATATCAGCACAATATTAACTACAGCGATCCCCTAATTTCCCCAGCATCAGTGATCTCTCTGGCTTGAGGTGAAATGACTGTTAAGCAGAGCATGAGGGTGAGAGGGTGGTAATGAGGAGTGCAATATTAGGTTTGGAGAAAAGAAAATGCTTACCTTATTAGAACTAAGAGCTACCGAGTGCTTATTATGTACCAGGTCCAGTGCTAAGATTTTTACATTCATGATCTCACTTAAACCTCACAATAATCCTACAAGGTAAGTACTATTATTATCTCAGTTTTACAAAAGAGGAAACAAGATCAGCATGGTGAAGTGATTTATGAAAGTCCAAAGCTCATAAGAACCCTAATAGCTAGCAGTCTATTCAAACTCTATCAATGTTTATCATCCAAGGGTTTGGCTATCTACCTCCTAAAACTTGGAAAAAAGGCCAGTACAACATCACATTAAGTGACTTTATTATTGGTCATTCACAATGGAACGTTTCCATTTAATGACCAATTTCAGTTTACCAGAACTATCACTACACTTTTCAAAAAGATGCTTAATCATGACTAGTTATCTGTATGGTTTTTAACAGATGATCTCTTATATAAGCTAACTAAACAGGAGATTTAACTCAATCCACAATAACTAAATCTGTCAAATACCATGGTATTTCAATAAATACCATGGTATTTCAAGAGGAAAAGAAGTAAATAACCAACCAAGAAGTTCAAAAGAAATATAGTGAATAAACTTGAAAATTTCAAACACTCACTTAGCAGTTAAACTTTCAGGTATCCAGGCTTTTCTGTTATTTTTCCCTTTTGTCACTGCTGCCCACATATGCCAACAAAGTTTTTTTTTGGAAATCATATGCATCAACATGGGAAATTAAAACTTTTCTCTCTCTAAATGGTCATGACGCTTTATGTTTGCAAGATTTGTGTCTGAAAATCTAATGTACTTTCTTTTATTTATAACACGCTCAATAGGAAAACACAGAAGTACCTACCTTTACTGGAAATTTCAACTGGTTGTACACTTCTGAAACAAGGAGATTGTGGCTAAGTGTCTTTCTCATCTTCATAATTCGAACAATTGCAGCATCAATTTGATACTGTCTGTCTTGAAATACTCTTTCTGTAGTGCTTGCTTGTTCTTCAACCTAACAAAAAAGTTTTAAACCTAGGAATTATACCAGAAGCAAAACCTGACTATTTACATAAATTGTGCATTTTAGGGACATGACATTGTTATTGCTTTAAAGGTACTGAATTATCTAAATGGGGTCTTATAAATATAGATGCTGACAGAGAAAAATCCTACAAACATAACTCCTTTCTGTTCTGATTATATTGCCCTATACCAATGAAGTAATGCTAATATTAGTTAACAGAAAAACATCATCTTTGAATTGCTTTTCTAGAAGTAGAGATAGCTGATGTGGAATTTACCATTTTGTTTTTTTACTCTGTCTTTGATATATCTTCTAAATGTGTGTATCAGTTTCAATGGATTGTTAACCAGATTTCTCTATGACAATAGCTTGTCTATAAGGTGACTCTGTCTGATCTCTGACTCAAGGCATGGTATTAACTGGCTAAGCAAACTAGTTAAGAGTCAACCTCTTTGAAAATTAATTTTTATTTTGTAATATATAAATCAGACATGCATGCCATTAGTGCTTACAATCCTTCAAGACTTACAGAAATGTAGGTATTTAGGAGGCGGTTTACCAATCTTGATGCTAAAGTAAAAATGTTCATCTTTAGTAATTAAACCAAAAACACAGTTTGGCCTTTTTGCAGCAGTTTCTTCCTGGTACAGCATAAATGTTTTAAAAGTAAGGACATGGTAATCCTTTAAGAAAATATCCTGTCTTTGATGTGTATGTGAAAATGACAGGAACTTGTTTGGAGATACTGGTCGCTGTCCTACAATAAAATTTTTTCAGTCGGGCTCAGTGGCTCACACCTGTAATTCCAGCACTTTGGGAGGCCGAGATGGGCGGATCATGAGGTCAGGAGTTCAAGACCTGCCTGGCCAATATGGTGAAAACCCATCTCTACTTAAAATACAAAAATTAGCCGGGCGTGGTCGCTCACGCATGTAGTCCCAGCTACTCAGGAGGCTGAGGCAGGATAATCGCTTGAACCCGGAAGGCGGAGGCTGCAGTGTGCCAAGATCGTGCCACTGACTCCAGCCTGGGTGACAGAGTGAGACTCCACCTCAAAAAAAAAAATTTTTTTTTTTTCCAAATATTGCATTAAACCTTATTGGAACCGAAACCATCAGTTTCAGGATGCTGCAGTTGGAAGTCTCTTACAAATTCGAATGGCAAAAACAAACAAAATATTCACCTTCCCTGTTTTTGTTTTTTTTTCTTTTTTTTAAACAGAGTCTCACTGTCACCCAGGCTGCAGTGCAGTGGCACGATCTCAGCTCACTGCAACCTCCACATCCCGGGTTCAGGTGATTCTCATGCCTCAGCCTCCCAAGTAGCTGGGACTACAAGCACGCACCACCACGCCCAGCTGATTTTTGTATTTTTAGTAGAGACAGGGTATCGCCATGTTGGCCAAGCTGGTTTTGAACTCCTGACCTCAGGTGATCTGCCCGCCTCGGCCTCCCAAGGTACTGGGATTACAGGTGTGAACCACCGTACCTGGCCCACCTTCACTGTTAATCAAATAAATAGTGAATAAATCAATTCAGATTTTTCACCAAGCAAGTTGGCAAAAGAAAATATAATCTTTAGTGCTGGGGGACATAGTAAGACAGGCTCTCATATGCTGCTGGACAGAGTATAAACTGGTCCAGCCTTTCCAGAACACAATATGACATTATGTACTAAGACTCCTAAAATGTTCATACCCTTTAACCCAAAAAAATCTACTTCCACAAATTTATCATATATCAGAGATTAAAATTTAGTTTCAAAGAGGTTTCTTGCAATCTTATTTATAATACTAATAAGTCATGAATTTAATTGCCCCAAAATGAACAGTGGTTGAACAAACTATAAGAGCCATGTAAAAATATTACACTGCCATCTGCCATTTTTCGAAGCTATTTAATGGCATGGAAAAATTCTAAAGATTGAATACTAAATAAACAAAGTAAGATATGAAACTATGTTGAGTATCATCTCAATCCTGTACAACCACTCTCCCAAACACCCAAAATCAAATAAGGAAACATATTTAGCTGGACATAGGCACAAAAAATATTAATGGTATTGGCAGTATTACAGGTATAAAAATCTTTATATATTTTGATTATTAACATGTATAATTCCAGTGTGTTAGGACTAAGAGAAAGTGAAAGAAATACCGTTTCTTTCATCTGGATTTGATTGATCTTTATCCTGAAAAGTTTATGTTTGAAATCATCATTACAAATGAACTTGTCACCATCTTCAATATCTTTGCCCTTTGGATTTTTCGCCAGAACTCTAGCTTTGCCACAGGCTAATGACTGCAGTGTTCTCCTTAACTCTCCATCCTCTGAAGAAGAAACAGAGGTTTAGTTATTTGTTACCAGCATGAACAACTACGACATTCTACCTCAATCTAGCTTCCACTCCATCCCCCTATTAAAACTGTTTCATTTTTTCCCAAAGGTCACCAACAACTTTTCTTTGTTCTAGCCAATGGCTTTTTTCCTAGTCCTCTTCTTTTTTAAAAAAAATAGAGGCGGGGTTTCACCATGTTGCCCAGGCTGGTCTCAAACTCCTGAGCTCAAGTGATCCACCCGCCTTGGCCTCCCAAAGTGCTGGGATTACAGATGTGAGCCACCACGCCCGGCCCCTAGTCCTCTTTTAAAGACGTCAATCATCATACCATGTGGGCAACTACCAAATCTTCCAAAATGACATTTCACTTCTCTCCAGTTGCACGTTTAAAGGGCAATTCCGCCTGGCTGTTTTACTATCAACTGTAGTTACGTCCAAAATTTGATTCATCATCTCCATATAACTGTGTCCTCTTTCCAATTGTCAGTGGTGATACCACTAACCTTCTCAGTTGGGAAACCCTGAAATCATCTTTTAACTTTTCCTTCTCCTTCATCCTCAACATAATAGCTAGCCGCTGCTTCCGCAGAGATGAGTTTTCTCCATTTTCATGGTCTCATTCTAGTCTAAGTCCCTTCTACTTTATGCCTGAATCATCCCAATAGCATCTAAACTGGAATCCCTTGATCCTTCCAGTTGCCCTGTAGATTGATTTCAGTAAGTGGTCCAAATAATTACTTCCACCATGCCACATAGTTGAGACACTACAGTGTAGGTTTCATTTGCTAGACTTATCAGGTTCTCCACAATCAGGCCCTACTCATCTTACCTAATTTTTTAACTCACTATTCTATGTTACAATTAAGCTCTTCATGATTCTTCATGATTCTATGCTACAATTAAGCTCTTCATGGGCCTATACTGTGCCCATTCCTACCTCCAAACCTCATTTCAAAATATTTCCCCTTGCTGTATATGCCTTCTCCCTGACCAAAACTTGAAGGCCCAGCTCAAATGCCACTTGCTTCATGACAGCTTTCCCAATTGTGCCAGTCCACAGTGATCTCTTGCTTTCTTGCACTCTTACCACACTTATAGTCAGTACCACAAGCCAGTACTTATGGGTTTTGACATTATTTCAAGTGTCATTTCCCCCTTTCCCTATGGTTATATAAAGAGTTCTGGCCAGGCGCAGTGGCTCACACCTGTAATCCCAGCACTTTGGTAGGCCGAGGCAGGCGGATCACGAGGTCAGGAGTTCGAGACCAGCCTGGCCAACATGGTGAAACCCCGTCTCTACTAAAAATACAAACATTAGCCAGGTGTGGTGGCAGGCGCCTGTAATCCCAGCTACTCGGGAGGCTGAGGCAGGAGAATTGCTTGAACACAGGAGGCAGAGGTTGCAGTGAGCCGAGATCGCGCCACTGCACTCCAGCCTGGGTGACAGAGCAAGATTCCGTCTTGAGGGGAAAAAAAAAGAGTTCTGGCTGGCTGCAGGGGCTCATGCCTGTAATTGCAGTACTTAGGGAGGCTGAGGCAGGAAGATCCCTTGAGCCCAGGAGTTTGAGACCAGGCTAAGCAACATAGTGAGACCCTGTCTCTACAAAAAAAATTTTAAAAATTAGCCAGGCATGGTGGCATGCACTTGTAGTCCCATCTGCTTGGCAGGCTGAGGCAGGAGAATCACTTGAGCCTGAGCCATGATTGTACCACTGGACCCCAGCCTGGGTGACAGAGTGAGACCCTGTCTCATTTAAAAAAAAGAAAAAAAAAACTCAAAACAGTTCTGAGGCAAGGAATTATTCCTATAAATATGTCCCCCAGACCTCTTAACATAGTGGTGTGCACATAGTGAACACTTAATGTTTGCTACAAACCTATTCCAGTTGCCTGCTTGATCTCTTCTAAACTGAACTCCTCTCCCTCATTAAACATTAGCAGCACCAGTGTTTGAAAAAGAGAGACCTGGAGTTCCTTTTTACCCTGTTGAAGAAATAAAAGTGTTTAGTCATCACTTTTTAAAAAACACATGAAAAATTAATCATCTCTTATAGGAAAAGCATTTTTCAATTAGTGGATTTAGAAACATGATTAGCATTATCCAGCAAAGCCACTTGACGTGGTAATACAGTATTTCAGTGTGAGGTTTAGGTGTGACCCTACCTAAAATAGGGGGAAGGATTAGCTGACCTTTTAACAGTTTTTTTTTAAGCCTTATAAATAGAATACAGTAATGAAAATTAATCAGCCTTATGTGTCATTCTAGATATTCATCATAAGCAGCAAGAAATCACTATTTCAAATGTATTTTTGATTTGTTTGGCTCAGATTAGTCATGAAAAGCTAAAGTTTTTTGAGATTAGATATTGCACACTGTTTCCCTTAACTCCCACTCTATTCGTAGCTCCCAGGAACAAGATTTCTGTCAAGAAGTGGCAGTGTTAGACTAAGTGTAGTTGCTCATGCCTGTAATCCCAGCACTTTAGGAAGCAGAGGCAGGGGGATAGCTTGAGCCCGTGAGTTTGAGGTTACAGTGAACTATGATTGTGCCACTGTACTCCTGCCTGGGTGACAGAGTGGGACCCTATCTCTAAAAATAAACAAATAAATAAAAATAGGAAGTGGCAGTGTACAGTTTTCATCCACAGGTGAGGAAAGGGTAGGGGGAAAGTTCACTGCTTTTCATTTTGCAGAAGGGCCAAATCAATCGTGGAAAGACCACACACCTAAAATTACTTAAAAATACATAAAGCTATGACAAACTATCACTGTCATCATGCGGATATCTAGGATACAATTATAAAACAATAGCTTAAACTGGCCAGATGCGGTGGTTCACACCTGTAATCCCAGCACTTTAGGAGGCCGAGGCGCGTGGATCACAAGGTCAAGAGACAGAGACCATCCTGGCCAACATGGTGAAACCCCGTCTCCACTAAAAATACAAAAAAAATTAGCTGGGTATGGTGGCGCGCGCCTGTAGTCCCAGCCACTCGGGAGGCTGAGGCATGAGAATCACTTGAACCCAGGAGGCAGAGGTTGCGGTGAGCCAAGATAGCGCCACTGCACTCCACTCTGGTGACAGAGTGAGACTCTCTCTCAAAAAAAAAAACAAAACAAAAAAGAAGAAAACAAAAAACAATAGCCTAAACTTTCAGTTAAGAAGGATGACCTAAACATTAAAGATAAAGATGAAAACTAAAAGTTTTGGGAACATCCACTTACCTCTTTAAATTCTGCTTTTAACACACAGTGTCCTAGGGTTGACTGCCACTGAAGTTTCCTGCCACTATGTTTGCCTAGGTAAAATGTCTTGAAAATCTCCTGAAGTTTTACCATCTAAAGTAAATAAAATAAGGCTTTATTTAAGCTCTGTATCCAATACCACATTTACCACTTTTTATACTTACCTCATGTGATATAGTTTCTGGAAAATTTTAAGACTATATCCAGTAGGTCCACCAATCACTTTGATGAAAAACAATGATCTCCCAACCACCAAATCAAATGGGATTTATTAGGATTTATACCTTTTGCTCTCTCTGAACATTTAATCATCCCCTCTTTTGAAACATTCACCTGCAGCAGCTTTTGTGCCTCTGCACTATGCTGGTTCCTTTATTTCACTGTTGCTTCTGCATTGGTTTCCTTCACAGGTTCCTCTTTCTACCATCTGCCAAATGTGAGCCTTTTCTAAAGTTCTGCCTCTGCTGTTTTTTCTTCCTCTTTGAGAGAAATCTACTCCCTGGGCCTTCATAATCATCTCCATGGAGGATTCTCAATATCTATCTGTCTAGCCTTAATCCCTTTTATGGGCTTCAGTCCTGGACTAGACAGTTTACCAGGAGTCAGGATAGATTTAATCAAGGACCCATCATTTAGCAATCCCACCTATGGGTGAAATATGTGCAAGAATTCTTAATAGCTAGGTAGAGTGAGGGGTATAACCTGGGAAGATGGAAGAAGAGCCAGGGAAATTGACCCTGAACCCAGAAATTTGGCATTATTAGCTATGTGCTTAACTGGACTTCTAAGTACAAAAGTAAAACATTAGAGCAGTTGGTATTTGGTGTTGGTGCGTTTACTGACATACACTTTTAAAAGTATCCATGCCAGGCCTGGTGACTTACACCTGTAATCCCAGCACTTTGGAAGGCTGAGGCGGGGGGGATCGCTTGAGCCCAAGAGTTCAAGACCAGCCTGAGCAATACAGCGAGACCCTGGGTCTCTATTTTTTTCTAAGTATCTATTTTTAAATGACAAGCAAAATGGAAATGCTATGATTTCTATGCCTATAACTCAGTTCTAAACAGTAACTCTTACCTCTGGTGGTAAATGAACTTCCATAGGCACATATGTCGGCCAATAGCCCATTGTCAGGATATTCACAGTTAACTCAATATTTCCCGGAACATTCTGATTCTGCATATACTATAAGAAGATCAAAACACACACTGAGATCTTAAAACTGCATACATTTCATATCATAATAACCTATTTAAGAAGTTCCCTGTTATGAAATTACATGCAAACACTGACCATCCTTAAAATAAAAGGCAACTATTAAGAAGACTTTAAATGAAACCTACACAAAATGCACTAGGCAAGTACAGAGGTTAACATTTTGATACAAAGGCATACAAGGATCACATGACCTCATTACAGGAGTTATCAACTTAAATAATTTCTCACATACAGCTGGGCCGTTATAGGATCTCTTCTCCATTCTTTTCCCCAATACCACCTGCAGTCCCCACCTTTGAATACCCCTATGTGGCTTAAACACCTTGCAGCAACCCCCATTCCTCACCCCCCAGCCAGCCCAAGTCTCCAGTTTTTCACTTGCTCCACTGCCTGTCTGCAGGGAGTGACCTGGAGTAGGGAAGGAAAAAGAGGGGAAAAGGGCAAAGCAGATAAGCCCTATTCTGTAGCTACTATAGAATCCATAATCTTACTGACCCTGATTTTTTCTTAATTCTTTCACTTCCACTTCCCACCTTAGCAACACTGTGGGGTAAAGAAGTCACTACTAAAACCCAAAAGAGGAAAATCTAATTTGCCATCATTATCACCTATGTTCTTAAACATTTCAAAACTACTTTCTACCTACATCTTCAAAACTGTGGATCTAGCTTTCTATCCCCAATGTCCCCAAAGGCTTTTATACAGCTGCATTATCACTTCTCCTCTCTCCCCATTGCAAGCTCTGAACATGCAAATTACCGAACGATAAGATGCTGAGGAAAGCCCTGTTCCCACTATAGCTCTTCTTGTACTGACTTCAGTTCAATACATTTTATTTTTATTTTTGTGTTATTCTGGGTGTTTGTTAAAAATAAATCCTAAAGTAGGTCAAATATACTTATATTTCACCAATTTTTTTTTCTACTGTGAATATCACCTCAGTTGCCATGAATTACAACAAACACGTTTCTATTTATCCTCTTTAGTACAAATCATAGCAAGCAGATAACTAAATACAACTAAGTTTGAGGAATTAAGAGTTTAACTCACTTTTACCTGTTTGAACTGAATCATGATGTCTTTAGAAAGTTCCATGTCTTTAAACATTCCTTCAAGTTTGCTGGTGAAAGCAGCTCCGCATTCTATTAAAGATGTTTGTACATGTATAATATTTTAAAGTGGTAAAAACAAAAGAGGTTTAAAAGTGGGAAACACGAAATACAAAACTTTAGTATGAAGTATGATCTGTAACTTTCATAAGAATAAAAAGAAATCCTTACCCCAAAGTGTATGCCCCATTAATTCAGAGTCAAACTCTTTAATCCTGTAGTAACCTTATCTACTATTTAGGTATAAAATAAATGGGAAATTTTTATACAAATAATAAAACCAAGAACAATGCTTTATCTTAAAAAAAACAACAACTCTGGATATTATGTACAATAAGTTGGAAACCTCAGGAGCTTGCTCAATTTATGTTTTCATCATATATACATAGACATGAGTGACAAAAGAGGAAATCGATTGAAAGGGTAAAAAGCTAACATTCTCCTTCAGGAATCAAAGAAAAGGAACAGAAAGAATGAGAAACCTACCATGTTTAAGTTTGGACAGCATTGATTTTTCAGCATCTACAGATGCACTCTTTCCGACTAACAGGCGCTTGGCTAAATCTTTCTTATAGAAGGCCTCAAAAACATCCTTGCCTATGTAAAAAGAAATGCAAAATTTATAATATTCCAATAAAAAGTACTGACAAAACTGCTTTAAAGTGCTTTAATAAAGCACACCATTATTCCAAGTTATTTTACTTTACACATTTTATTTAAGTTTGTTAAATGCAAGAAACAGTAGAGATCCATTTTTGTGCCAGACATTTCGAAGTCTTTATTGTAAAACTTTTTTGCATGTAACTGTCTTGATTGCATTAACTTTTCTTCAGAAAAGCTTTTGTGGACTGGTAGCTTTGGTGCCAATATTTAAGAGATTCAGCCAAGTAGCAAAAATCAAGGCACTTAATACTAGAAGAGCCAAAGCATAGGACAATCAGGTAACATTCCTCACGTATCCCCCCAATGAATTAAACACAATTTTAAATCTGTAATTTCCAAATAAATATTCCCTCCAGTTTGAATATACTTGCTAGCTTCTCTGTTGAGTGCTATTTTAAAAGAAAAATATTAAAACATTAGTAAATACTTACCATAGATAAATCTAAATATGATCATAATTTTATCCAACATTTTCTCAAGTTCTTCATCTGTAGCTTCTTTGTTGCCTGCACGAAGTTTTGAATCTACATACTTAGCTAAAATGGGGGAAAAGTTTGTTGTTTAATAACCAGGGAATACACGAGGTACTGGGCACTATATATACCCAAAGAGGAGTACGATACACTGAGTTTTTCAATACTTCAGAAATTTATATGCATTTTTAAAAGTCTCCAAAGTCAGGAAGATCAACTGACTTGTTCAGTGCCATAGAGCTAATAACATCAGGGCCTGAACACAAACCCAAGTGTTCTGACTCCAGATCAAATGTACTTTCCACTATACTGATGTTTATGAAAATAGGATACGGATATCCTGTGGGGGAGGTCTCATGTAGCCCTGTGAGGGCATAATGTAATCAAAGCCACGAAAAGACATGAGGAATCTTCTGGAGTATCCATTTTATAGGAATAGTAAGCAATCTTAAACATTACTTTTCTATTAAAATAAACCAGATACATCGTAGAGTAGAAGGTAAAATTTGCTACATGTTTACGGATAAATAGTAGATAGGTTGCAACAAAATTTCATCCTTTTGGCAGAGGACCCTAGACCTTCTCAGGTTACCTCCTCCTCTGACACTAAGGGTACTTGGGTGGAAAAACCTGAGAAGCACTGTAGTGTATATCACATCCTTATGCTAAATGGGCCCAGATTATTAGGTTTATTTTTGCCCTGGACTTTTTTCTTTTTCACTGACAACTGTAATTTCATGCTGCCCTTTTTTGTAGCTTGAAATAACACCCTGCCTCATTTCTAAATCATTAGGCTAGGAAAACATACTAGCTTATTATCAATAAAGGTAAATAGTGTCCAACGTACCGTCTTTGAAAGAAAGCACATTATGTTTGACATGTGGGCTTTCAGTACTTACATCCAGGTTTTTAGAAACACTCTTCAAACTTGATATACCAGCTAAGCAACCTCAAACAAATCAGGAATTAGTAATACTACAACCTGGTAAAAATTTCAGATTGAGATTTTATGACTCAAAGAACATCATTAAACAACTGGAAAAAGGACTGGAAAACATACCTATAAGTTCAGCTGGTTTATTTGGTCTTTTGTTAATGAACGTTTCAAATGCTTCTTTCATGGCATTGATAAATTTCTCATTCTTCAGAAAGCAGATATCAATTATATGGTCAACCTTATCTTTAAAATCCAGCAATTCTTGAACCATGGTTTTATCTTTTTCAGGATTAATTACAATAGTGCTGCCAAATGCCTAAAACAAAAAATTACCACTTTTTACTGTAATCGAATTGTCTACAATGAAAACAATCCCCAAATCATATTTTAAGTGGCATATATATTTAAAGATCTTTAAAAAGTAAAATAAAGCTATTTTTAAGATGGAATCTTGCTATGTTGCCCAGGCTAGTCTGAAACTCCTAGGCTGAAAGGATCCTCCTGCCTCAGCCTCCCAAGTAGCTGGGGTTACAGGCAAGTACCACTGCACCGGGCAAAATAAAGCTGATGGTGAAATGAGGACAAAAAAATAAAGTGCTAAATATCCACACTGTTAACCACTCATCTATAATCACAAAAATAGTAAGCAATGATCACTGGGCATATGATATCATAACAGGGTATTATTAGAAGCCTCTGGGATCTTTTCCTTATTTTTAAAGAAGTCAGCTTTCAACTTCCTTAAAATGGCAATCTGGCTTTAGTGTAAGATTGAAGAAAGGAAAGAAATTTGGGGTTCAAAGTCTTCTTTTTCTACATTTACTGCTTTAAGTGGTAGAGACAGAAATTATGTCAGCCATCAATCAGGTTTTATAGCTGATATGCCACACAGCTACCATTCTCAGGTTGACTGTTCTCAAAATTCCCATTACTTTTTAAACAAATTTAAAATTCCCTTAAAAGAATTGGATCAAGGCCGGGTGTGGTGGCTCACGCCTGTAATCCCAGCACTTTGGGAGGCCAAGGCGGGTGGATCATTTGAGTTCAGGAGTTCAAGGCCAGCCTGACCAACATGGTGAAACCCCGTCTCTACTAAAAATACAAAATTAGCCAGGCATGGTGGTGCATGCCTGTAATCCTAGCTTCTTGGGAGGCTGAGGCAGGAGAATCACTTGAACCTGGGAGGCAGAGGTTGCAGCGAGCTAAGATCGCGCCACCGCACTCCAGCCTGGGTGACAAGAGCAAAACTCTGTCTCAAAAAAAAAAAAAAATTGGATCAAACAAGAAATGCTTGCCAATATGCACTCTTGATGTGTAGATAAGCCGTAAGAGAGAAAAATCACAGGTAAATTGTTAATACCTTGATATATTCAATCCACTGCTGCAAAAGAACCTGAACTCCACCTCGAACTCTACTGAAGAGCTGATACAGAAGAGACAAATCTTGAATTCGGTTTTCATCAAGGAGGTTATTTAAACCTGTATTTTAAAACATTTTGGCATTAAAATATAGTGAACAAAAAAGTGAACAAGATTATCAGACATTTTAATAAAATTTGAGTTATAATCATTATTGTGATACTGGTTTGAACTATGACTAGTCTGTATGTGAGTTGTAATGTAAGATTTCCTTTGAATTAAACCCAACCATCTTTCTGGGTAAAAACTAAATATAGAGACTTTAGTCGCCATAAAAATAAAAACAGGCCAGGCACGGTGGCTCACACCTGTAATCCCAGCACTTTGGGAGGCTGAGGCAGGAGGATCAATTGAAGCCAGGAGGTCAAGACCAGCCTGGGCACAACAGTAAGACCCCCTCCCCCTCTCTATTTTAATTCAAAAAGTTAAAAAAATTAAAAAGAAAAAGAAAAATGGTTAACTCCATAATGGTTTGTGCCATTTAGCATGATAGATTAGAGGCAAAAACAAACTTATAAAAACTGGCTTACATAAATATACATTATAAATACCTCATAAATGTAGTAGCCATATTATGTACATAGTTATATTTCAGAATACTGGATATAGCCTGTGATATATCAAAAGCCATGCATAAATAGGTCAAATTTAAATGAGGCTCTAATAAATATTTGATTTCCAGGATGAAATAACAGTATAACTGCATTAAATTTCTAAATATATAAATTTTTATACAAAAGAAAATATTGTTGGGGAGAAAGGTAAGGCTTTTACCTATTTGCGGCATTCTCAAAGTAAAATGTAGGGTATACTCTAAATTCACTTGGGATTAGAAGTGCTTGGTTTGACATGCCATGAACAACAAAAAACCCTCACCGCTTTAGTGTAAAAAGGAATACCTTTCCTTACTGAAAGCTTACATATTAGTCAAGAATTTCCCACTTTTTTTCTTTTATTTTATTTAAAGAGACAAGAGTCTCACTATGTTGCCCAGGCTGACCTCAAACTCCTGGGCTGAAGCAATCCTCCTGCCTCAGCCTCTCAAGTAGCTGATACTACAGGCACATATCAAC
Organism: Pan troglodytes; assembly: GCF_028858775.2. NCBI lineage: Eukaryota > Metazoa > Chordata > Mammalia > Primates > Hominidae > Pan > Pan troglodytes. The sequence goes on from NC_072421.2 coordinate 118,153,755, forward strand.
CACTGTTTTTTTATTGGTATTTGTGGATCCCTCTCTTCTAGTTCCTGTATCTTTCAGATAAGAAAACTGGCACCTCCAGGAAGTTTACTGTGATTAATAAAGATTGTGTCCATCCTCAGAAATGCAGCCACATGCTATCAAACTTTTAAAAGGGCAACATCTTTAAAAATTCCCTACTAGTTTGCCACTACCATTTAAAAAGCAATCTCTTATTTACAAATTGCCAATTACCTTTCTGAAGAATTGCTGTTAAGTGTTCACCTAGAAGTTGTTTTTCTACAGTAGCAATTAATGACTTCCTACAAGGAAAAAAAAAAAAAGGTTAGTATTATTGACGTTTGACTTCCAGAAAATGTAAAGCCTCTCCTGAAGGGGGAAAAAAATCAAATAGCTCATTTTATGTTGATTTCAAGATTCCTATCCTATGTATAAATTTATTGGTGCTCAGAGTTACTATACTTTATGCCTAAAAGAAAAAGACATAAAGGAACTGACAGGCAAAAATTTTTTAAAAACACTGCATATTTTAGAATTTGGTTTACATAATGAAATGAATATCTCCAAGACCTTGCTGTAGTCGGCTTTTTCCAAGTTTTGCTACTTTTATTAGGAAGGTAAAGAAGTACTACATACAGAGGCCCCTCGACTGGCAATATTAATACTTAGGAAAGCACAGAAATAGGGGAATCCACTGAATTTTAATTGGCCTGAAGAGTTTAAAGGTCACATCAGCTTCTAGTATTATTTCTAAATTACCTTCTAAACACACACACACACACACACACACACACACACACACACACCCCTAATAATCGAATCCTTGGATGAAAACTAATTAACTAGGGAAAAGAATAACTTGAAGTTTGTATTATGAAAACAACTGTTAACACTTCAAATCACACCTGAAAACAGTTACTAACATGTTTAGGATGGCTAAAGTGCTGCAAGTGATTTAACGACAGTTTAAGACTATTAAATTCAGCATGTAATACTTACTGGGTGGTCTGATCTAAGTAAGTAATAAGTCTGTCTGCTTCTTCTTCTAGACGTTTGTTAACATGATGTAGATATTCAGGAACCTACAAAGATAGTTTTTTATATTATTGTTTTCCTCCCCATAAATCATTCAGAAAATGTCAAGTCCAAAAGATCCTGGAAGTGGCCCTGTCAAATGTGACAGGGTAGAATCATATGTAAAAATTTATAGGTAGAGTTTATGATCCAGAATTCTGGCCTTTAAGAAGAGAGAAAAGAAAGGAGCACCTAAGTGAGAGAAGAGCATCACAATGTTGGGAAGATAAATGCAAAGGGAAGCTTATATTCTACAAAGTAAGGTCTATTGTGAGAGACAGTGAGAATTTATTAGTCATGATTTTTAAATACCTCTCTTTCTTGCATTAATTTTTGGCCTTCAGCTGCATAGAGCCGGTTAGTTTCTTCCAAAAATCGTTGTTCAAAAGAATCTTGATAAATCTGGAGGGGGAACAAAATGAAGGAGATCATTTATTTAGCAAATATTTACTAAATGTCCTCTATGTCTATGTAAACAGCATTATGAATTTGGTTTTTAAACATGAAGCTAGGATCCTTTTGTAGTTTAGAAGCATGATGATTGGGTTTTTATGCTCATATATGAGATGTGCTTCCTTCAAACCTTGTTATGACATCAGCACATTACCTGTCTGATGTGGGGGGAAAAAAAACTAGGAATAGCAATCAGCTCTGTATAGTATGTGTAGTAGTTAACTTACTTGCAAATCAGACAGCATGCTTAAAAGGCTTCGAAGTAAACTTCTATCAATTGCTTCACCATTCCTTTCCCTCTCAATCAAGAGAAGAATGCCATCAATTGTCTTATTCTGCACTTTCTGATCACTTATAATATGAGCCCTAAATAACTCCAGTCCCATGTCCCTAAAATAAAAAACACATATAACCTAAATTAATTGACAATACCACTTCTGAAGAGGTTTGCTTAACTTCTTACCACATGTTCCCATGCTAATTAGGGCTCCAGGGCTTTGAAGCAGCAATTGTCAAAAAATAAAATCCACACATTTAATTTTGAATAACATTATTAGATTAAAGAACACAGGAAACTCATTTTGTCTTTACTGAGAATTGAAGCTAAATTCCTATTTTCCTCCATAACTAAGTTTTGTTGTATTATTTCTTTTTGTGGATTTCTTCTTTGCTCAAATCAACAGACAAAATTAGTTCAAAGACATAAAACAGTTTTCACTGTACTGGTATTGAAAGCTTATTTGGTTATTTATCAACTGGTTTCAATACTGAAGAATCAGTGAATTCTGATCATTGCTGTAGGCAGATGATAGGTACATGGGAGGGGGAAGAGTTCATGATACTATTCTATTTTCGTGTATACATGGACTTTTGCATAATGTTAAATGAGTGAACTCTTGATGGTCAGCAGCAAAATGAATCACAATCATAGACATTCCAGAGCAAACTTTAGTCCCCTCGGCTAACAAAAAACTTCTTCATAAATTAATATATGCCCAGGGAATGTTAGCTATCTTCAATATTAGCATAGGCAACATATTAGGAAGATAAAACTGCTACAAAGGAAAGTCTAGAACCAAATGTGAATTTTTAGAATATTCACAGTATAGCTTATACTCTTTCATTAGTGTAATTAAGATTTGAGTATGATTTGGAACAATCTTTTCATATTTTTCTGGCATCCTTACCAAATGGAGGGTAGCATTGAATTCTGAAGAACGTAAGTTCTATCCAGAAACAAAAAAATGCTCCTGATCATGATCTGCCAATGAAAAAAAAAGAAATCAAACAAGTTTTGTATGTTGTGAAGCTGAAATATTTGCTTTCAATAAGAATAAAACTGAAGAGTTTGTCTGTATATATAATATTAGATTACTAAGATCAAACACGCAGATAAACACATCTATCTGAGAATATGCCCATATCGTTTTTATTACTCAACAGTCAATCCTTTTCGTGTTTTCTAGAAAAAAGACACTTAAAATGGCCCTCTGATTTACTACTTGAGAAGTAACTGAAAAATCAAGGGGACACTCATATAATTCTTCCTGCGCCACAGTGCTTGGGAATGAAGCTGCCTTACATTGCACATGTGAGGGTTTTTTTGGCAGGGGGTGGGGGTGGGGAGGGGTGATGGATTTTAAGATTTTAATCTGTAGAATATAAGGTATAAACCAGATTAAGAAAAATGGAAAAGGTTGTTATCTGAATAAACTAAAACACAGGACCATCAGGCACCTTCACAGGTAATCAAATAGTGGACAGGATAACCATCAAGAGAGAAAAAAAATAAGAGTGACAGACGAAATGTAGCTTTTTAATGAATGAGATAAATACATTTTTGGTAAGTGTGACAAAAATAAAAATGAACCCAAGGTGCAAGACATTCTGAAATGCAGGTTTACCTGTAACTTGTGGTTTTAAAATAGAAAACTCAACCAAAACTAGTTTCCAATTCAGAAAAGGAACTTGGGAGGAAGAATGGGAGGGGGGCGAGGGATAAAAGACTACAATGGTGCAATGTATACTGCTCTGGTGAAGGGTGCACCAAAATCTTACAAATCACCACTAAGGAACTTACTCATGTAACCAAATGTCACCTGTACCCCAATAACTTACGGGAAAATAAAAAATAAATAAATTTAAAAAAAAAAAAAAAGAAAAGGAATAGATATTGAAGCAATCTCCCTATTGCTAAGTTTTAAAAACTAACATTCCTGTATTTGAAGAAATGTTTTTAACTATTAATACAATGTTTAGCCAAAATACAATACTTTTTCCAGCTTACCATTTGTCTGCAATGGTTTTGCCAGCATCTATCAATCTTCTTTAAAAAAAGAACGCTATCCAATGAATCCCTGAAACATATGTTAAGGATATCTTAAAGCGTTTGGTACAAGTCATATGTGCCATGTGACAGACAGCACATTAGTCTTAAACATGAATACCTTGCACACTAAGTGAAACTAAATGGCACTTGATTATGCACCAAAGTGCTATTTCCTAATTTGTAAAAGAAAAAAAAAACATAGTTTATACTAAAAAACACCTTTAAAAACAAGTCTTAGACATAACTGAACATCGTGTTTTCAGTTTACGATTTCCCTTAGGAGATTATTTTTCCTCAAGTGGAAATCTGTTAGGGCAAAAAGGGTAAAGACATAAGGACATCTTATTTACATGAATACCACATGTAGTCCTGGACACGAATTAAGGCTGAAAAGTCAAAATGTGTTTGTTTCTCAAGAAACACAAGGCACAAAAAATGACAAACCTACAAAATACAGGCATTCTACTTCAAGCTGGGTTAAACAGTGAGGGGTAGGGACAGAGAGGAAGACAAAACTATTCACGATTTTTTGTTTTAAAAAGGATATTCTCTGAATTGATGAATCTGTGCTTTGATGTGATCTTCGCAGATCTGTCTCAGCTGTTTGTACAAGTTTGCAGAAATCTTGTAAGAACAGAGATTTTCTACAGCCTGCAAGGTTAAAATACTTTCTTAAGGAGAGGATGAAGGATTTCTCAACTATTTACATCAGATTCTTATTAATTTGATATTTCTACCACATCAGCTTATTAAAAAGGGTTATTCATCCACTTAAGACACAAGGTAAAACAACAAAATATATCAATGTGGGTGGCAAACTTTCTCATAACCAATGCACTGTATCAAAAAAGAACAAATTACAGGTTTAGCATCTTTAATCTAAAAATCTGAAATCCAAAAAGCTCAAAAATCTGAAACTTTTTGAGTGCCAACATGCTGCTCAAAGAAAATCCTACTTGGGCTGGGTACAGTGGTTCATGCCTGTAATCCCAACATTTTGGGGGGCCAAGGTGAGAGGATTGCTTGATGCCAGGCTAGAACAGCCTAGGCAACTGTGATGGTTACTACTGAGTGTCAACTTGATTGGATTGAAGGATACAAAGTATTGATCCTGGGTGTGTCTGTGAGGGTGTTGCCAAAAGAGATTAACATTTGAGTCAGGGGGCTGGGGAAGGCAGATCCACCCTTAACCTGGTGGGCACAATCTAATCAGCTTCCAGTGAATATAAAGCAGGCCAAAAAAAGTGAAAAGGAGAGAAGGGCCTAGCCTCCCAGCCTACATCTTTCTCCCATGCTGGATGCTTCCTGCCCTCGAACATCAGACTCCAAGTTCTTCAGTTTTGGGAATCAACCTGGCTCTCCTTACTCCTCAGCTTGCAGACAGCCTATTGTGGGACCTTGTGATCGTGTAAGTTAACACTTAATAAACTCCCCTTTATATATATCTCCTACTAGTTCTGTAGTTCTGTCCCTCTAAGAAAACCCTGACTAATACAGAAACAAAGCAAGACCCCATCTCTACAAAAAATTTAAAAATTAGCTGGGCCCAGTGGTGTGTACCTGTAGTTCCAGCTATTTAGGAGGCTGAGGCAGGAGGATCCCTTGAGCCCAAGAGTTCAAGGTTGAAGTGAACCATGACTACGCCACTGCACTCTAGCCTGGGGACAAAGTGAGACCTTGTCTCAAAAATAAAAAAGCTGTCTTGTTTAAAATATTAATCATTTTCACAAGCAGAGCTTCATTTTGGGTTTAAAAAAGAATTTCACCTGTTGTTTATGTATCAGATGGGTTGGGCAGTCCTACTACAATTGAATTAAAATTTACTTAAACGTTCTTGGATTTTCCCGAACAGAACAAAGCAGAAATTATTGCTAGTAGTATGATAATGAGTATGATATAATACCAAGGAATTTTCTCCAACATTTCAGTTTAAGAATAGTTAAATATAGATTTTAAAATCTGTGGCTGGGCGCAGTGGCTCATGCCTGTAATCCCAGCGGTTTAGGAGGCTGAGGCGGGTGGATCACTTGAGGTCAGGAGTTCAAAATCAGCCTGGCCAACATAGTGAAACCCCGTCTCCACTAAAAATACAAAAATTAGCCGGACATGGTGGTGCACGCCTGTAATCCCAGCTACTCAGGAGGCTGAGGCAGGAGAATCGCTTGAACCCAGGAGGTGGAGGGTGCAGTGAGCCGAGATCACACCAGTGCACTCCAGCCTGGGCAACAGAGAGAGACTCCATCTCAAAAAGGAATAAAATAAAAAATAAATAAAATTTGTACAACTGAATTAACACCAATTACAAAAGAAAGAACTGCATTTTTACTTCACTTTAATAACTGAATTGGTCTTCTTTTATACTCAGATTCCAGAAGGATGACCTTCAGATTTCAGTAAGTTTCCTGTTATGCATATATAAAAGACTTTCAAATTTAAAACAACAGGCATGGTAAAACTCTTTGGGAAAACTCTGATATAATCTATAATTCCAAGTGGTAATGACTTAAATGTAACACCAGAATTCCTTTCTCACCACAACAGAAGAAAAAAATTCCATTAAAATGAACTCTAGGGGGGCATCCAAGTTCTGTGGGTTGGAGTGGAATTTTAAAAATATGTAGTTAGAAGTCACATTCCCAATATGCAGGTCCAGTAAATAAATTAGCAAATGAAAAGAAAGCTTGGCAGAGCGCGGTGGCTCACGCCTGTAATCCCAGCACTTTGGGAGGCCGAGGCGGGCAGATCATGAGGTCTGGAGTTTGAGACCAGTCTGACCAACATAGTGAAACCCTGTCTCTACTAAAAACACAAAAATTAGCCGGGTGTGGTGGTGTGCACCAGCTACTCGGGAGGCTGAGGCAGGAGAATCTCATCAACCCGGGCGGTGGAGGTTGCAGTGAGCCGAGAATGTGCCATTGCATTCCAGCCCAGGCAACAGTGTGAGACTCTGTCTCGAGAAGAGAAGAGAAAAGAAGAGAAGAGCAGAGCTTAAAGGAAACCTCTTACACCATGAGACAAGTCACCACACCTCATCAGGAAACAGCAGGCCAATTAGATTGAGCAGCTATGGAGGAATAAGAAGGCTGAGACCCTGCTGGCCTGCCCACTTTTCACGTGACCTGGGGCTAGGCCACAAATGCTTAAGGGAATTTACATTTATTTCATGTGCCTCTCTGTTCACACAGGTCCTTTGTGGACTGTCCCCCTTCTACCTTTAGTATTCCTCTCCTTGTATCTCACCGTTCCTTCTGAATGACTGTTTTCTCAGCATTTCTTATCGCTCTGCTTAGATTCTGTCATATGACTTAGTGCGTACTTCATCTTTCCACATTGCGTACTTCCGGTACTTCTCTAAGTCCTATTTATCCCATTTCCTTCTGCTATGTTCCCTTCTCAAATAAAACAGTTCTCGGCACATCTACTTATCTTCTCACACAAGATACCATATTCCCTTACTACTCAATTAGGTCCCACTTCTTCCAATAAGTTCTTCTTAATTGACTCAGCTACCAGTGACTCACATGGCACTCGCACCCATCATACCACACTGACTTAGTCATTGAGTCAACACTATTTATCTCCCAACCACTGGACACTTCTTACACAAAACTACTTATCTTTTTATGTGTATATCTTCTCTCTCTGACTCCTTAATGACAGAAAGACATTGTGTGTTCATCTATCTATAAGTTCTTTAATACTTTTTGAGCTTTGAACCAAGTGAATACATGAAGTATTCAAAAAAAACTCTAGCAATGTGTCCTGCACATAGAAAGGGCTTCTAGTATGAGAAAAGTTGCCAGAAAACGTGTAATTACGATTGAGTGTGCTAGATGCTATGATGAGGATAAGCAGAGAGATGAGGCCCCTAACCCAGCATTCAGGGGAGGGCAAGTCAGAAAAGCCTTCCTGGGAAGAGGTAAAGGGACAGAGTCCCAAAGACCCAAAGGGAAACAGATAAAAAGTTAGTGGAAATAGTGAGAAATCGAGAATTAAGCTGGGCTTTACAGCACAGAGTCTCACCTGTGTTTGGCTGGAGGGTGGTTTAAGAACTTTAAGGCAAGAAAGGCAGGAGCATCTAAGGTGAGTTTTGAGGTCAAGTTCGGAGGGAACATTCTGTTTTTCTAATTTAGCCTTGACTGCTTAACCTATAGACCGGATCTAGTCATTTTCCTTCCTCAACAACCTTCCATCAAGCTTTTCCTGTACTGTGATGGAGCAATCTCATAATAGGTATAAATAAACAAACAAAAAGAACTATCCGGTACATGGTCTGCTATCATTTATGTAAAAAAGGGACAAAATAAAAACATACACAGTCGTTTTACGTATATAAAACATCTCTGGAAAGATACCCAAAAAACTAATAATGTCTGTCACAAAGAGAACTAACTAGGGGACTGGAGGATGGGGTGGAAGTGAGACTTTTCACTACATGCTCTGCAATACTTTCGGGGCTTTGAACCAGAGGAATATATCAGGTATTCAAAAAACTTAAATCCTTGCCTTCCCCAATAAAAGCCTTTCTAACTTCCCCACCACCATACTTTTTAGCATGGTGTTCAAGGCAAATCTTACCACTTTCATCTCATGTCTGATTATAACTTTTCTTTTTTCTTTTTTTTTTAGATGGAGTCTTGCTCTGTCGCTCAGATTGGGGTGCAATCTTGGCTCAGTGCAACCTCTGCCTCCAGGTTCCAGTGGTTCTCCTGTTTCAGCCTCTCAAGTAGCTGGGATTACAAGCATGCACCGCCACACTCAGCTAGGTTTTTTTGTATTTTTAGTAGAGATGGGGTTTTACCATGTTGGCCAGGCTAGTCTCGAACTCCTGACTTCAAGTGAACTGTTCACCTCAGCCTCCCAAAGTGCTGGATTACATGCATGAGCCACCTTGGCCACCCGATTATAACCTTTCACACATCCTTTGATCCAAGTACTCCACTTTTCTCACCTTTGGGCAAGATTTGGAGTGGTGTCTGTAAAACAGTGGCTTCCAAAATGTTTTGACCCAAAGCCACAGTAGGAAATCTAATGTCACAATCCATCATACATAAATTTATGTAACTAAAATAAAATCTTCACGAACCTACACATCATTACTCTATGTGATGCATTCTGATATTTGCTATTTCATTTCTTTTTAAAAAATGCTGGTCACGAACTATTAATTTCATGAACCTATTAGAACATAAGTAACTTAGGGTAGGTACTTATGCTCTCTTACTAGTACTAAGTGCTTTCCATAACCCCAAGGTATCAGTCCAGTTTTGGACACAGTAAGCAGTCATGGATTGAACAAGGAATGACTGTTTACTAAGTACTCTTCATCCTATTACATGCTGGGATGGAAACAGGAATAAGAAGGTGTTTGAGATAAGCTCTATTTTACTCTAGATCTTTGAAAAGCACTTTTAGAAATATATTCTTTTAAATATTATGTATTTATTATTTATGTATTTTTACATATTATGCATTGTTTTATTTAAATATTATGTACTATTAATGTATTTTTACATATTATGCATTACGTATTTATTATTTACACTAATAAAACACTTTGGGAATCTCTGGAAGTAACCTCTTGCCTCACAAACAACTATTTGTAATAAACAGATTCTAGATAACTGCAACCTCTGCCTCCTGGGTTCAACCGATTCTCATGCCTTAGCCTTCCCAGTAGCTCGGATTACAGACACGTGCCACCACACCTGGCTGAATTTTGTATTTTTGGTAGAGACTGGGTTTCACCATGTTGGCCAAGCTGGTCTTGAATGCCTGACCTCAGGTGATCCGCCCACCTTGGCCTCCCAGAGTGTTGGGATTTCAGGCGTCAGCCACCGCACCCAGCCTTACAAGTCTTTTTAATAAAACTATCTTTTTATTTAAGCTCCCACTAATTACCAGTAAATATGCTGCCTTAAATCCTTTGAAGGTACTTAGGTATAAAATACAGGCATTCTAGCAAGCTTCTAACCCTTATTCTTCCAAATCCCAGCCCTTCCCCTCCATAATCCACAGGATACATAAAAAATGTGTCTTTCTTCACAAGGATGAGCTAAAAAAAAGTGTCTGAAAAAAAACACAGTCAAAAAAATATATAAACGTGTAGCAAATGACATATGCAAATATTTACTGAACAACAGACAATAAAAAAGATACTGAATTTCCACCAGGGTGTTGAACTCTGGTCACTGGTCTAAGGAGTGGAGTCTTAGCTTTCGAGCTATGTTTACAGATAGTAAGTAAAGCACATAACAAAAATTCAACAACTGATATAGCAATAAGATCTACATTATCTCTCTTTTTATGTCAAGTAAATATGGCTAAGATACTCTAAGTATTCAAAAACTAAGAATCTGTTTAAAGGAAACCAACTATACAATGAAACCTAAACTCCTTTTCTTTTTACTTCCAGTAAACATGACTTAAATAAGACTGAAAATTATCAAGGACTAAGAATTTGTAAGTGCACATTTTAAAATTTTTTATTATTTAATAATCTATTGTATATTTCAAAATAACAAAGAGTAGAATTTTAGTTGTACATTTTAAAAAACAGCAACAATAGTACTGATGAACGATTCAGTAAAAAGAGAAATACATAATACATAATAGACTAAGCTTTAAGACATCAACAGGGTGACAAAAGTTACACAGACTCCAACAGCTAGTCATCAACAATGCTAAGAATCTAACTGCTTTCTTAATAATCACTGACTGCTTAAGCAACCAGATTTTACAATTGATAATAACCTATACTATTTGATTCTAGTCCTGTGGTCATCTACTCTATAAATGAATCGTTAATAGAAAGGTTCATCATTTAAGGTTTATTTCGCAAAAAGGTAACTACAGTTCCCATTATTAATAATAAATAAAATTATTTTCATCAGAATTGAAGTATGGACTAGGCTTGACTTTAAAAATAGCTAGAGATTTATAGGAAAGATAAATGTTACACGCTCCTGTACAAACTTCCAGCATCTCCAAAAAAGGTAGCTGATCTTAAACACTGTACTAGGCCAGACATGGTGGCTCATGCCTGTAAGCCTGGCACTTTGGGAGGCCAAGGCGGGATGATTGCTTGAGGCCAGGAGTTCGAGAACAGCCTGGGCAACATAGCAAGACCCCCATATCTCTAAACAAAACAAAACAAAACAAAACAAAGCACTAAACAAAGCACTGCGGCTACTCATACAAAAGTTGAGAACATGAGCTCGTAATAGGATTATGAAAATAATCCTATTTAAAATATTACTTATTAATAGTAAAAAAACTCACACCAAAACCAAAATTCCAACTGTACGATACCACATGTGAAAACAAGACACATTCTTTTTAAGCGTAGAGGGACACTGTTCCTAGAGAGTTCCTGTCTTTTTCTATTATTTTTTCAATTTCGCTAATGGTGTCTACTGAAGCACATTTGGAATGTAATCTATTTATCAGACAGCTGCTCTGGCCCAGTGTAGATTTAGAATTTAAAATCGTGTGGCTTCAGAGCTCTAAAATAAAATGTAATTTTAAAATAAAGATTTCTTTTCTAAAGACTCAAATATCTACTATCATTGATGACACATACCAATATATAGCAGGAACTGTGATAATTACTTTTTTGCAATATTTCATTTACGTCTAAAAAACCCTACCATATAGGTAGCCGTTAGTCTCACCATCTTGTAAATGAGGAAACCAAGACTTAGAGAAGTAACTCGCCCAAAGTTATATGATGAGTGACAGATTTGTAACCTAAGGCAGGCTGGACAGCTCAAAAGTCAGTGCATTTAATCAGTCTTATTTGCAGTCAATTAAAAACAAGCACGCAAACAAACAAAACAGTCAAATGAAAACATTAATCACTGCCTCACACCCACAGGATCTCAAGGTTGTCAAGGAAAGATAATTTTAAAACTCAGGTCCAATTCTAATTTAAAATTACTTTAAAAAGACAATGTTTGCTTACTGCAAGTGTACTTAGAACAGCATGTTCTTTTATAGAAATTAAAAACTTAGTAGGCAGTACATGCAACCCACACTAGGGACTTCCATACTTAAAGCTTTAAAGCAAAATGTTTTTTCATGCAGAAGTAAGTTCTAAGCAGATATATGCCAGTAAGTGTTTACCTCAGAGAAAGAGGGTGGGACAGGGGTTTGGAGAACTTTTGTATAACTACATATTTCCACATTATTTCAATTTTAGAAGAGTACTTTTTCTTATGTTTTTATTTCCCACTCAGGTAGATTGAGAGAGTACTTCTAATTACGTTTCAATGAGTCAAAATCAAACAAGCACCTGAAGTCCAGATTATATGAAATAGCTTTACCTCCTTTATCCTCCTGTTTGAACTTGAACATCTCAAAATAATCTTTCTGAGAACAATCCAAAGGAACATTTATAAAATTAAGGTCAAAAACAGTAAAAGAGCTAAAAACCAATGCTTTTGAATTCATTATAGCAAAAGCAGTAAGGTATTATGAAAAATGCAAACAGTGAAGTTATAAGACTTGTGACTAGGCTAAAGAAATGCAACTGAACAACAGCAGGTAAAACTTACGAAGTACAAGAAAACAAAAACAAGAGATGCAAGCTCTATGCTCTTGAAAGAAAAAGATTTAACAGAATCAATGTATCAGGAAAAGTATTTTCAAATCAAAAGCTCTGGAAAAATATTCAAGGTAAAGTAAATAGGGTTAATTAATAACCACAATAAACATTTGTTACAAATATGGAATATATAAAATATTATTGAAATTAAATATGCTGTATACCAGCATATCCAAATAAACACCATATACTATCCAAATAAACACCGCTTATGCATGCACAGATAAAAATACTACTAAAATGATAAAGAGCTTTTTCCCTAAAGTAAAACAATTTAATTGTTTCAAACACTGCACTACAGTGGTATTCAAAGTACCAGGGTATATTAGTGAGGTGGTACAGGAGTAAAAGTGCAATGAACTAGAAATCCAGCATCTCAGTTTGAGTTGCCCCTGCTCTGCCAATATGTGACTCTGGGCAGGTTATTCAACTTCTCTGAGACTCAGTCTCCTCATCAATAAAGTGGGGATAGGCCAGGCGCGGTGGCTCACACCTGTAATCCCAGCACCTTGGGAGGTGGAGGCGGGTGGATCACTTGAGGTCAGGAGTTCGAGATCAGCCCGGCCAACATGGTGAAACCCTGTCACTACTAAAAATACAAAAACTAGCAGGGCGTGGTGGCAGGCGCCTGTAATTCCACCTACTTGGGAAGCTGAGGCAAGAGGATCACTTGAGCCCGGGAGGTGGAGGTTGCAGTGAGCCGAGATCACGCCACTGCACTCCAGCCTGAGTGACATAGCAAGACTCCAACTCAAAAAAAAAAAAAAAAAAGTGGGGATAGTAACTACTACCCTACGTACCCCAGAAAGGGTTTCCATAATGCTTATATGAGATAATACGGGATGAATCCCCTTTGCAGGCTGTCACGGACACCACAAAGAAAAAATATTGGACCACATGCTCTCTTAAGGCCTTTCCAAGTCAGTTTCATATTTTGGCTTTTATTGTTGTACATTTTAAGAGACGCATATATAATACGCCAAAAGAGCCATATGAAATGGGCTTATTCTTAAGTAATAGCTTAGTACTACAACTACTAGCCGACATTTGCATAGCATTATAATGCTTATAATGTTACACGGCATTATTACTATGTGTTGTGCACTGATTTGAGTATTTTGCGTGTACTAATTTTCACAGTAACAGAAACTGGTGATCTCAATTGACATGCTACAAGTGAAGAAGCTATAATGTGGCTTGTAAAAAAGTCTGACTCGTGATACCATCTTATATTTGTAAGATTATAGTGCCTGGAGGCGTTTTCCACAAATATCTCATTTGATTCTTATCAGCAACCTTGTGAGATAGGTAGGGCAAACTATTATTTCCTCTACTTTAGAGAGGAGGAAATTTAAATTGAGAGTGACGGCTGGGTTTGGTAGCTCATGCCTGTAATCTCAGCACCTTGGGAGGTTGAGGTGACAAGACTGCTGTAGCCCTGGAGTTCAAGACCAGCCTGGGCAACATAGCAAGACCCCTATCTCTTAAAAAAACAGGAAAAAAAACTGAGAGGGCTTTAGCACCTGGCCCAAGATTATGAGGGTAACAGCAGTCAAAACTAGATCCCAAACCCATCTTCTGACTCCTAATCCAGGATTTACCCATCACCATACTAGCTCTGCAACTAAAATATACAAATACTGATAAATAAAACCAACATAATTTCTTACAAGGTACTCATCAATACAAAAATTCAAGCTATTGTACTCTGAAGTATCTTTTTTTTTTTTTTTTTGAGATGGAGTTTCACTCTTGTTGCCCAGGCTGGAGTGCAATGGTGCAATCTCGGCTCACCGCAACCTCTACCTCCTGGGTTCAAGCGATTCTCCTGCCTCAGCCTCATGAGTAGCTGGGATTACAGGCATGCACCACATTGCCTGGCTAATTTTGTATTTTTAGTAGAGACGGGGTTTCTCCATGTTGGTCAGGCTGGTCTTGAACTCCTGACCTCAGGTGATCTGCCAGCCTTGGCCTCCCAAAGTGCTGGGATTACAGGTGTGAGCCACCGTGCCCGGCCTGAAGTATCTTTTAACACCAAATCCCTGACACTCTAATGAAAGTAACTTCTTGAATTGGTTGTGTGTCAAATACACAGTAGGGAAAAATTTCTTGGTAGCAAGGGATTGCCCTTAGGAACTGCCCTTAACATTATATTTAAGTGTAAGGACCCATTTGCTAAGTAAAGAATCTGAACCTCAGACTAAGCTGCTGGACTACAAACTGCTACTCATTTCTGGGCTAAGGTGCGTCTTGTAGCCCAGGTATTAGAAAAATGTAAAGAGCAAGAAAAAGAAATGGCAAAGTCTACTATTAAGAAGGAGGTAGAATAAAGGATATGAATAATATCTGCATGTCTTGAGGCCTTTCCTATGGGTAGGTAACACAACTAAGAAACAATTATCACAATAGAATGACATGTCACCAGAAATCATCTTTGGGATTCATGCTATAGGATTACATTATAGGTAGAACTTCTATTACACCAAGGTACACGTAACTGTAATTTCTTATCAGGAGGGTCAAATATAAGCACAACTTATACCGGTATGACTGTACCCATGGTTTATGTGAGAATACGTGGTCTAATTATAGAGTTCATCAATTAATGGAGAAACTAAAATTAGAAGGGAACCAAAAGTCTACTTAAGAACCTATTTCAGAAAGCAAAATCCATATACATCCCACCTCAATTTATGTTAATCAAATCTGGTTATGCATATTAATACATACCTGGTAGAGTTCTTCTAAATTGTACTTAATTGAAGTACTATTCTGAATAGCTTCCACTGCTTCTTTCAGTTTTTGCCAGGTTTCATCTGTGTAGTTTTCTGGTAATTTAGGCTTATCTAGATGATATGTAAAAGGTTGGTATCAGAATACCATGTCAGATACAGTAACCAAAGATTCATAAAATATAATAGCATTACTATTTTTAGGGTAAATTGTGATCTTTATAACTATTACACCTAATCATTAAAGTAACCACTGTATTTAAGCTTAATATAAAGAATAAAATTTGAAATGCCATAATACTGTTTAAGTCATTTTGACTCACCTATTAAAATTGAAGGTGAGGTTTTTCTCCTATTGATTGTATTGCTTCAAAAAAATAAAAATTCAAGAATGACCATAAAAAATAACAATCCTGATCTTATTTCATCATGTGTAAAACCTAAGTCGACATGAATTTTTAACCTGAGATTTAAAGTACTGTCTATGTGCAAGGTACTTTATAAGCCTCTTAATCTTCCCAACAATACCCTGAGGAATCTATTTTACAACTGAGGAAACTGAGGCTGGAACTCATTTAGTAAGCTTGCCCAAGGTCATCATAGCTAGTCAATGGCAAAGCTGGGATTCTAATTCAGGTCTGTTTGACCCCCAAATTTATGCAGCATCTATAGAAATGGAAACATCTTAACTCAGGTTTTAAACTACATT
Organism: Pan troglodytes; assembly: GCF_028858775.2. NCBI lineage: Eukaryota > Metazoa > Chordata > Mammalia > Primates > Hominidae > Pan > Pan troglodytes. Next base: position 118,169,654 of record NC_072421.2, read on the forward strand.
TACGAGCAGAGTGAAATTTTTAAAGACTGAAAGAAATGACTCCAGAAACCATGTTGCATTTTCAGAATAGAAAGAAACATCTTACTCTAGGCTTTAAACTTCACTGACTAGCAATGAGTAGGGGGAAAAAAGTTTTAATTAGAACATCCAAATGCCTTAATAATATGCTTTTATTTTAGGAGGGAGAGAAAAAAATCTCTGAAACCAATTTGAAAATGCAACCAGGATCATAACTCATTTAAAAATCTTTAGCTACAAAATCCATATATTTTTAAGTGAAATAATGAAAACGTTAGTCAATTACAATTCATATTGACTTCAGAAAGCTCTACTATTAAATCAGAAACTGAGAGCCTGGGTATGGGAAGGTAGTGATATAAAAAAGAAAGGGTTAAAAATAGACAACACCATAGCCCTCTGCTTGAGACAAAATAGAGCATACTCCTGATTTCCACACAATGTTAAAAACACAAGCATAGAGAACCTAATCTTCTCAATACTAATATTCAGCCACAAAGCACTTATCTCATATATATTACTTAAGTTCATTCATTTACTTCTCTATTTAATAAACACTGTAGCACTGATTACCTGGCAGTTAAGGGTGTTGAAAAAGTAAGTCAGAAAAACAGAAACACATTCAACAAATAAAAATTAATTCAGCTCAAATACATTTTTAAAGATTGCTGTTTATATTTGCCTCAATGTATTCATAATACTCTCCTCACATATCTCAAACACGGTCTGAACAAATTTTCCTAAAAGCTGCAGGTCGATACTTTAAAATCCATTTTAGTGATGGAAAAAATAGATGTAGTAATTGTTCCTATCTTTAGACTAGTGGTACACAGAGTTACTACTTCTGTGTATACACAATGTTTTTCACTTTCAAACCCTACCTTTGGAAAGAAATGCAGAGAACATAAATTTTTCTTCAAATATTCCTTCCAAATGAATACAGTATAAATCTAATTATAAATCTTATTTGAGCATAAAAAGATCACTATTGCTACCTGCATTTCTAGGCATTGGATAATGTGGCCTACTGAAGCATAAAAATAAAAATCCCAGCAATGCCAAGGCTCGCTATGCACCTGAAATAAATAAATCTCTTTGGAATACAAATTTCTCACCTGTAAAATCCGGATCAATCATACCGATTGTCAGTGTTATAAGGAATAACAGATTAAATACAATAGGTTGAAAAAGACCTCAAAATACTGCACAGAAACACCCGGTGTATGCTTCAGCACAAGGATCCTAACCACCCCCGGAAAATGAACCCTCCACCAAAAAAGGACCTCCCCTCCACCTCATTGATTATGCATAAAACATTAGGCCACCTCCAAACTGTTTAATATATTAACATAAATAGAGCACGTGACCCCTCGAGTGTCAAATCCTTATTAGGTGATTATGGATTTTGGCCTTGGTTACCTTTAAAGTTCTTGATCACTAACTTCTTAGCAGAGCCAGGTTTGCTGTTAGCAAAGCTAGAGACGGTGGTAGAAGATTTGGCTAGGCCGTTTGCATGATGCACCGAAGCCACAGAAGAGATTAATATACTCTTATTTTTAAGTTGCTGCTGCTGAGATGTTGCAGCAGTTGGTGAAGATGAGGAGGAGGAGGAGGAGGATTCCTCAGCCATCTTCGCATCAAACCCTACAAACTCCAGGGTGTCTTCAAAACGCAGCTTCTTCTGTATTGGTACGTGGCTGGAAGCAGCCACTGAAACCCCCAGGCAGAAGGACGAGGTTGAAGGGGATGCCGAATCCCTGGGTTGTAAAGGAGGAGTGGAAGAGGAGGAAGAGGTGGAATCAAAGTCTTCTCTCTCGTTACTACTGTTACTGCTGCTACTGCTGCTGCTGTTTAACTTTCTCTTCTTGGCAGAGGTGGGCGGAGTGGTGCTGGTATTACCATCAGTGGCAGATCTGACCTCCTGAGCAGCAGCAGCAGCTGAGGGACTGGGGGAAGAAAAACCTGTTGGAAACATGAAAATAGCGGGGTCAACAGGCAGAGGAGCATCAAAAACCTACGTTTATATGCCTGCGTGCGTGTAGGAGAGAAGGTAGCAATGCTAGAGGGGGAAGGGAAGAAAGAAGAGAGGAGAAACACAGAGGACGAGAAGGAAAGTGAAGGGGGGGCTACACCGGGGGAATGGGAGGGTTTGGGAAGGCGGATAGGCTGACACCAGGAGTGAGCAGAACGAGGGGGGAGAGCGAATGAGGAGGCAGACAGGTAAACGGCCGTGCCGTCCCCCTCCCCTGCTTTTCGATCTCTCTCCCCCCCTTTCTGCAGGAGCGACTCAGCGAGTCTGTGAGGCTGCAGCTCCTCCTCCTTTTCTCCCTCTCCCTGGGAGGGGAGAGGCTGTGGTTGGGGGAAAGGGGGAGGGGGAAAGAACCAGGGCTTGTTATTGTCAATAGCACAAGAGGCTAAAGATGGCGCCATTTCCGGTCACGCGGCGCCGAGGGAGGGGCGGTGTCAACCTCAGGGAGTGGGGGTGAGGGAAGCGCTGCAGCCGCCCGGGGGGCGGGGGAGCTCGCGCGTGAGGGGGCGGCTGGAAAGGGGCGGCTAAAGTGCCCTAGACGCTCGCGCTAGTTCGCTCCTGCTCCCGCTCCCTTTCGCGATCCCCATTCCTGGCAGCGCCTTCCTTCCCTGGCCCACCGGGAACTCCCACTCCCTCCTTAACGGTCCCGCGGGAAGCTTCGCGCCGCAGCGCCCTTACCGGAAGTGACTGGGCAGACACTTTTCATAGCGCCCAGATCCCGAAGCCCCCAGGTCCGCAGGACTTGAGTGGGGGGGGGGAAGGGGGGAGGGAGAAGTTGGGGGGAAGAAAAGTGGATAGGAGGAGGGGGCGGGCCTTCGAGACACCTTCGGAGCTCCTGATTGGAGCTTTCTGAAGGCGAGGGGGTGGGGGGGTGGCGGGAGGAGCGGGAAGGAGCCTCGGGGGAGGGAAGGTAGTGACGGCGAGGGGCGGAGTGAGCTAGCTGGGAAAACGGAGGAGGAGGAAGAGGAGGAGAGAGGGAGGGACGGAATAAAACGTAAGGGTCCGGGAGAATAGAAACTTTGAAAGAGATAAAAGAATAAGGAGTGGTTGCAAGGCTAGGGGAGTAACCCTAAATAGAGGAAAACATAATCATGCCATTATGCCCGCTGCTGGAGAGGAATGTCCCTATGTTAAGATAGGAAAGGAGAAGAAAACGAGCTAAGATAGGAAGAAAAGGACTTTTTAATTCGGTGCCGGTATAAATTGTTTCTCTTTTATTTCAAGGCACCACAGACCCAAGGCTGAATAAGGCCTGAATTTTGATGCCTTTCTCTTTCATGTAGCTGTAAATCCTTTTATCTTACTACCAGGAGCATTTTCTAAGCTGGCTGGCCAAATTAAGGGTGTATTCTAAGGCGAAGAAATGGAAAGGTAACTAACCCCTCACCCACCCAGCACTATGCCCAGGATCGTCCTAACCCCCACTCTATCAGTCCTTAACTCAGTAATTTATAGACCCAACAAAGCTAAGACCCACTTCCTTCTTTTGCCAAATCTCAGTTTACACGCTGTCCCAAAGGAGACATTTTAGAACCATATCGGCAAAAGTCAGTGTTTTCTACTAATGTGTTTCATGACCCCATGCTTTACAATTGATTACTGATTTAAAAAATCTTTAAATTTGGTTAAATTAGCAACAATAAACCTTGTAAGTTCCCTGTTGGGAGTTTTTACTTAACCTTGGGGCATTCTCAGAGGGAGGTAACACAATATCAAAAACTAAATTTGCCAACCTGTTGATCATTCTAACTGCAAAAGCATTCAGTTAGCATGTATGGTAAGACTATGCAAGGTCTCTGCCCTTGAGAAGCCAGTAGGGGAAGATAGTTTCAAAACTAATTTCCATAACAATAATATGACATATATACAAAGTGCTGTCAGAAGAGGCAAAACAAGAAATTTGGGAGAAATCTGGAATAGGAAGAGTTCTACAGAGATTATGTTTATGCTGTGTCTCAAAGTGGGAGTTGCCAAAAAGACAAGAGGGAACAGGATGAAAGGCATTCTGGGGAACGGAAACAAGGGCAAAGCAAGGAGTGAAAGGGCCAGGCCTGTTTATGGAAACATGGAAAGTGCAGTGAGGCTGGGAAGTAGGATGTCTGGCTGGGAGTAAGGAAGATGAGGCTCAAAAGTGCCTGGCACACCAAGCTTAGAATTTGGAGTCTACTCTGTAGGCGATCATAGATAGCAGGGAGACAATCCAGCAAGCAGAGCTTTTACAAACCAGGGGTGACAGGATTGTGAGTGGAGTAAAAGCAGCTTGTATGGTATACCTTGTGATAGGTGAATCAGAACCCTGCAAATAAATCAACTTTCTAACTTTGTTTAAACAGGCCCACTTGTTTTTGTGTCTTGAAAAGTCCCTGATTAAAATGCAAATCAACCTTTGGCATTATTAGACAATATCATTGCTATTTGATGACAGCCTGCTGAAAGCAAGGCTCTAATGGAACTTAGAACCGCTGAGAAGGGAGACAGGGGCCTGAAAGGAGACAGATGGAAGCACTCCTATCTGTTTTGAATATACCACATAGTTTTTTTCATTTTGTTTTGTTTTGAAGACAGAATCTTGCTGTGTCGCCCAGGCTGGACTGCAGTGGTGTAATCTTGGCTCACTGCAACCTCTGCCTCCCGGGTTCAAGCGATTCTTGTGCGTCAGCCTTCTTGAGTACCTGGGACTACAGGCATGTATCACTACGCCTGCTAATTTTTTTTGTATTTTTAGTAGAGTCAGGGTTTTGCCATGTTGGCCAGGCTGGTCTCGAACTCCTGGCCTCAAGTGATCCGCCTGCCTCAGCCTCCCAAAGTACTGGGCCTACCATATAGTTCTTGCTGCCCAAATAGAAACAGTAAACTCTTAAGGCCAGGAAAGACACCTTAATACATTGAACTTTCCTTTATCGTGTCTCACAGTTCACAAAATGCTGAACCACTGTAAATGCAGGGTAAATGCTTATTGAATTGAGTATTTCATTGCATGTGAATAAAATAATGCTGTGTCTTTATAAGGGAGGATTAACTGACTCATTTTCAGGATTTAATGAACAAGGTTGTTCTAATTCATGTAGTTAAAATCTTTAGGAGGGTATATGAAGTGCTAGCCATTTTAAAAAATTACAAATATTAGTGCAACTGAAAGGGAATGGACATAAAGATAAGAGAAAGCTGCTTTTGCCATACAAAGATAAACTTTTCTACTAACCTAAATGATAGCTGAGTCCTGTTAATATTTAACTACATTCTAGTAATAATAGTTCCCTATCTCACATGGTTATCTAAGCCCTTCAGTCTTCTGAGTTATATGTTGGTTTTAAAAAGCACAGATCTGGCCACGCGTGGTGGCTCATGCCTGTAATCCCAGCACTTTGGGAGGCCAACATGGGTGGATCACATGAGACCAGGAGTTCCAGACCAGCCTGGCCAATATAGTGAAACCCCGTTTCCACTAAAAATACAAAAATGAGCCGGACATGGTGGTGTTCACCTGTAATCCCAGCTACTCAAATGGCTGAGGCAAAAGAATCCCTTGAACCTGAGGCAGAGGTTGCAGTGAGCCAAGCTCACACTGCTGCACTCCAGCCTGGGTGACAGAGTGAGACCTTGTTACAAAAAACAAACAAACAAACAAAAAACAAGGCTAGGTGGCTCAGGCTTGTAATCCCAAAACTTTGGGAGGCTGAGGCGGGCAGATCACCTGAGGTCAGGGGTTCAAGACCAGCCTGGCCAACATGGTGAAACCCTATCTCTACTAAAAACACAAAAATTATCTGGGCACGTTGGCGGGTGCCTGTAATCCCAACTACTCGGGAGGATAAGGCAGAAGAATCGCTTGAACTCAGGAGGTGGAGGTTGCAGTGAGCCGAGATTGTGCCACTGCACTCCTGCCTGGGCAACAGAGAAAGAGTCTGTCTCAAAAAAAACCAAAAACCTTCCAAGTTGGTTTGTAAAATATCTTTTACATCAAGAACCAACTAATTGAGGCTAGTTGAAGAACATAAGCGTATATTCTGTACACCCAAATGTTTGCCAATCAACGTTAAACACATTCTCAACATTAAAATACATTTTCAAGGTTGAACTCACGGGAGCCACACTAATCAAGATGTGTAATGTAGGACACCATACAATTATAGCCATTATCAGACTAAACCAGACTGAGCACTTAACACATATTCCATATTTAGGATCTTTCATCTTGTGAGTTCAACTCATACCTTAGAAACATTAATTAAACTTTACAATGTTGCCACATGAGGTGTAGTTATTATTGGCCACCTTTAACCAAGCTGTTTATAAAGGTAAGTATATGTGTAAAGGAAGAAATACAAACAAAGACAGGGAGCTAGCTTTTACAATGTCAATTCCTTTATTTCTGTGGACATCTCCCTAAAAAGGCAGAGTGTAACCCATTTCCCCTTTTTGATCACAGGGATTCCCCAGGGTGCTTGGGGAATCAAGATGTGTAATGTAGGACGCCATACAGTTATAGCCATCTGGGGTGCTTTAGGTCCTCTCCAGATATCTCATACCAGTGGCTTGCCACTAGACAGACACTCCTGGAAGCCTTCCTATCCAATGGGTGGGATTTTCCTTAGGAATGGGAGAGACTGCTTGCCCAGGAGAATCTGAAGATGTTTCTGAGAATGCATTAAAAAAAAACAAAAAACAAAAAAAAGCAAAAACCAAACCAAAACAAAACAGAAAAAACGGCTGGGCACAGTGGTTCACACCTGTAATCCCAGCACTTTGGGAGGCCAGAGTGGGTGGATCACTTGGCCAGGAGTTTGAGACCAGCCTGGGCAACATGGCGATACCCTGTCTCTACTAAAAATACAAAAATTAGCCAGGCCTGGTGGTGCACATCTGTGGTCCCAGCTACTTGGGAGGCTGAAGTAGGAGAATTGTTTGAACCCGGGAGGCAGAGGTTGCAGTCAGCCGAGATTGCACCACTGCACTCCAGCCTAGGTGACAGAGTGCAAAAAAAAAAAAAAAAAAAAAAAAACTGCTAGGTAAAGGGCAGTCCATTTACTTTTTTTTTTTTTTTTTTTTGTCTGAGACAGTGTCTCGCTCTGTCACCCAGGCTGGAGTGCAGCGGCGCCATCTCGGCTCACTGCAAGCTCCGCCTCCCGGGTTCATGCCATTCTCCTGCCTCAGCCTCCCAAGTAGCTGGGACTACAGGCGCCTACCACCACGCCCGGCTAATTTTTTTTGTATTTTTAGTAGAGATGAGGTTTCACTATGTTAGCCAGGATGGTCTTGATCTCCTGACCTCATGATCCGCCCGCCTTGGCCTCCCAAAGTGCTGGAATTATAGGCGTGAGCCACCGCGCCCGGCCCAGGCAGTCCATTTTCTTCATCCACTTTTCTGAAGGATCATCTTTGAAGCAGGAAAGTACAGAGAAGGCAAACTAAGCAATGCTGAGATAGTAAAGATTGTATCATAATAAGGGCTTTGTTATGCTATCAACACCAATGGGCTGCTGAGGAGGCCAAAGCTCAAGCAAAAATAATCCAACTACACAATGTGAATTCATCCGTTTCCCATCCTGAGATTGCTATATAAAAGCAAGGAAAGTAATAACATGTGCTGAACCTATGTGCTAAGTAAAATGTAAATAGATAACACAGATTTCATATGTATGTGTGTGTGTATAGGTATATATATATATATATATATATATATATATATATATATATATATATATATTTGGGGTTTTTTTTGAGAGGGAGTTTCGCTCTTGTTGCCCAGGCTAGAGTGCAATGGCACTACCTCGGCTCACCACAACCTCCACCTCCCGGGTTCAAGCGATTCTCCTGCCTCAGCCTCCCAAGTAGCTGGGATTACAGGCATGCAGCACCACGCCTGGCTAATTTTGTGTTTTTAGTAGAGACGGGGTTTCTCCATGTTGGCCAGGCTGGTCTCGAACTCCCAACCTCAGGTGATCTGCCTGCCTCAGCTTCCCAAAGTGCTGGGATTACAGGTGTGAGCCACCGCACCTAGCCAAATTTCATATTTTTAGCGAAATTGTTTATCTTACATCACCTGAAGTTACTGACTTGGTACATCAACCATTCAAGCACTTCGTTCCTTAGCTCAGAGATTTTATCTGTCATACCTGTGAACCATCTGGAAAGCAGATTTAAGGACTAAAAGTTAGAGATAGGCTGTTTTCTCTGAGGGTTTGGGAGTGGGGAGCCAGACCAGCCACAGATGACTTCTCCCTTGGGTGCTGCCAAGGACTTGCTTATGGAGTTGCTGGGCCTATATATATATTTGGCGAGCTGATGTGCCATGGCATGGGCCTATTTTTAACATTCTGTTTACTTTATTGATGTCTCTCAAAGTCCCTCCAACCCCACCCTGCTCAATGTTTGATCTAATGGCATTCAGCTTTTCTTTTTCTCACAGACAAGGCCAATTTAGATTTTTTTTTTTTTTTTTTTTTTTTTGAGACAGAGTCTGGCTCTGTCACCCAGGCTGGAGTGCAGTGGCACAATGTTGGCTCACTGCAATCTCCATCTCCCAGGTTCAAGTGATTCTCCTGCCTTGGCCTCCCAAGTAGCTGGGATTACAGGTGTGCGCCACCATGCCCAGCTAAATTTTTTGGTATTTTTAGTAGAAATGGGGTTTTGCCATGTTGGCCAGGCTGGTCTTGAACTCCTGACCTCAGGTGATCCGCCCACCTCGGCCTCCCAAAGTGGTAGGATTACAGGCATGAGCCACTGCACCCAGTGCCAATTTAGATTTAAATCCAGGGTTCCCAACTCACTGTACAATAGAATGACCTGGGAGTTTTTTTTGTTTTTTAATCTTTACCCAGGTCCAAACCTAGTCAGTCCAATTCAATCAGAATCTCTGTGAGGAGGACCTCAATTATCAGTATTTTTAAGAAGCTCTTGGCCAGGTGCGGTGGCTCATGCCTGTGCCTGTAATCCCAGCACTTTGGGAGGCCGAGGCAGGAGTATTGCTTGAAGCCAGTTCAAGACCAGCCTGGTCAACAAAGCGAGACCCTATCTCTATCGGAAAAAAAAAAAAAAAATTAGCTGTATGTGCTGGCATATCCCAGCACTTTGGGATGCTGAGGTGGGAGGATTGCTTGAGCCCAGGAGTTCCAGCTGCAGTGAGCTATGATGGTGCCAATGCACTCCAGCCTGGGTGACAAAGTAAGACTCTGAAGAAAAAAAAAAAAAACAGCTCTCCAGGAAATTCTACATACCTCCAAGTTTGAGAAACCATAGTTGTAGATGAAGTAAGTATGTCTTGTGATTTGAATGGGGCTGATAAGCACTTGTATTCCGTTTAATGCCTGAAATTTCATGATTATTTATTCACTCATTTGGATAACACATTGCCTCCTTCTCTAGGAATCCTTTTTTAAAGTGCAAATTAGCCAAGGAGTCTTAGTTCCTAACCCTTTAAGGTGAATGCCTCTTGGAGGAAAAAAGCTAATAGGAAAGTCCTAGGAGACTGGAGGTAAACAGAACTAGAAGAAGCCACTGCAATAGGGAGTGGTGAGAGGTGAGGTTACCAACCAGGAAGGAAAGATTTCTGAGAGTACATTTTGCTGACCTCACAGTATTGCCTAGGGCCAATCCTGCTTTTTGATGACTGCATATTTAAAACCTAATCAAGTTTGACAGCTTATCTAAGCTGCCAAAATCATACTAAAAGAAAATTTAAATATTTTTTATAAGCAAAGCAGAGAGCAGACATTGGGTATGTAGGTTTAGAGCTATCCCTAAATGCCCAACTTTTAAATTATCACTCACCTTAGGGAAGTTTCTATTACCAAGTCATGTATTTTTCCTGCTTCTATTACTAAATGCCCTTTATTCCCACCAACAGCATTATTTCTCTCTCCAATTCCTTTGGTCATTCAACAAAAATGTATTGAGCAAATACTCTCAGCAACGCATGGTGCTAGGTGCCGTGAGGGAATACAGAATAACACAAAATTCAATTTGTAGTTGATTTCACAGTTTTTCAAAGCACTTTCACATACAATCTTATTTTATCCTGATAAACACACTGTGAGATAGATCAAGTACCATCCCCACTGTACAGATAAGAAATAGGCTCAGCAAAGGAAGTTAAAATTATTTGCTAAAGTCACAAAGCACACAGACCTAATTAGGTCCAGTTCTTCACTGACTCCAAATACAGCACTTCCCATAGTTTACAATTTCGTAAGGAGACTTGCCATAAAATAGTCTCAAGTAGTAGACATGTTAGAAAAAGACGTTCTCACTCTCCACTCACCAAGAGAAAAAAATGAAGAATAAGAAAATAACTCCTTTACTGAGATAAGCCAAATCAAAATGCCCAAAAGGAGACCAAGCTTGCATGCAGTTCAGGCCACCATCAAGCAGGTAGGACAAAACAGCCGGCAATGCACATTTAAGGATATGGTGGCAATCTTGTTCTAGAGAATCAGTCTATTCTCTGGCTGGACCCTCAGCCAGTGGCTGATCTTCACAAGAGGTAGAAACTGGCTGCTTCTCCTGGCCAAATCCAGGAAAACAGTGAAGGAACCCTGCCGGCAGACCCATCATGATCTACTCCCTTAGTATACAAAGACAACCCTTGCCCTCCATTCTCAACTGGCAATGTAGGTTTAGAGCTATCCCTAAATGCCCAACTTTTAAATTATCACTCACCTTAGGGAAGTTTCTTTTTTTTTTTTTTTTTTTTGAGACGGAGTCTCGCTCTGTCTTCCAGGCTGGAGTGCAGTGGTGCGATCTTGGCTCACTGCAAGCTCCGACTCCCTGGTTCACGCCATTCTCCTGCCCCAGCCTCCGGAGTAGCTGGGACTACAGGCGCCCGCCACCACGCCCGGCTAACTTTTTATATTTTTAGTAGAGACGGGGTTTCACCGTGTTAGCCAGGATGGTCTCGATCTCCTGACCTTGTGATCCAACCGCCTCGGCCTCCCAAAGTGCTGGGATTACAGGCGTGAGCCACCGCGCCCAGCCGGGAAGTTTCTATTACCAAGTAATATATTTGGTGGGTAAGGCAGACAATTACAAGACAGAGTGACAAAGGCCACTATGAGAACGCAGAGGTGGGACACCTGGCCCAGCCTAGGAGGGTGAGGTGGGGTGCAGTGGAGGAAGGGAATTAAGAATAGCTTCCAGAGAAAGAAATCCAATTTAAATCCCCGAGAGTGAGTGGGAATTAGCCAGGCAAAGGGAGTGAAAGGGAGCAGGGGGCATAAAGAAGGAAGATAGGAAGCACATTTAAATCCTAAAGGAAGAGAGAGTAAGGCACATTTAGGACATTGCAAGGAGACTAGTTATTAGAGTGTAACTTCAGTCCTAACCAGAAACTCTGAAGAGCTAATGAAGGAAATGAAGGCAGCATCCCAATCTCAAGTCTGGTACAGCAATCTTAGGCCTCTTAGCACCAAATCTTACTCAAATACCCTACTTGCTGTTGGAGCTGTGGCTACAGATAACACTTCTTGCCTTGAGCCACACTGGTTCAGGAATTGGATTTAAAAGTCAGGCTCACTCTTAGATATAGGAGGTGAGAATCACAAAGGGGGAGAATAGGGTTTGACACGTGCAAAGTAAGACAAGGGCAGACTTGATAATAAGAACCACAATACTGGGCAACACTACAAAAATTGAGATGAACTACAGCAGGGTTTGGAAACCACAGCCCATGGACCAAACCCTGTCCTTTACCTGTTTTTGTAAATAAAGTTTTTTTGGAACATTGCAATATTTATTTGTCTATGTATTTTCTGTGGCTGCTTTTATGCTAAAACAGCAGAGTTTAGAGTTTTGACAGAGACCGTATGGCCCACAGAGTCTAAAATAGTTCCTACTAGTTCTTTAACAGAAAAAAAAATTGCCAGTCCTTGCATTTGAATATACTAATTGTTAAAAACAGAGACATGGCACAAAGGAGAAAGTGATTTAGAACATGCTAAGGATTTTCTATTCCTAGTCTGCATGCAGACTTCAAAGGATGGCAAGAGAATATTCTTTGATAAGAAAATGGCTAAATAAATTGTGGTGTAGTCACATAATGAAATACTATACAGCATTGAACAATGAATAAATTACAGCCATGTGCATAAGTCTCAAACAATGTTATGTGAAAAACACAAATCACCAAATAATACCTACAATTTGATAACTTTTTAAATAAAGCTCAAAAATAAGAAAAACTTGCAGCTATATAATATGATAAAGGTATTAAAGTATAGAAGGAAAATAGCTGGGTGATATGGCATGCACCTGTAGTCCCAGCTACTTGGGAGGCTGAGGCAGGAGGATCGCTTGAGCCCAGGAGTTTGAGACTAGCCTGAGCAACACAGGGAGATAACAAAAAAAAGGGGGTGGGGTGGGGTGGGGGGAATAATTAATATAAGATCTGGGATAGGAGATTGCTCTAGGGGAAGTGTGGGAGGAAAATTTAGGGAAGGGGAATTTAGGTAGATTCAAAAGCATCAGTAATGTTCTAGTTCTTACACACAGATGATAGATTCCTGGATGTTTATTTAATAATTATGCTCCATAAATTACACATCATACATCTTTTGTATGTATTAAAATTACACAAGTCGCCATAGTGTTTGCAGAAATTTTTAAAATTAAAAAAACTAAAAGGTTTTTTAAAAAAAAGTTTCAAGACAGGAAGTGGTGACTTATTGAAGGCAGACCATGACAGTATGCAGAAAGAATAGCTGGCAGAGATAACAAATGACAACTAGGATTGATTTTTGTAACATTTAAGCATACCTTGTGGATTTCTGGAAATTACTCAAGGGCGGGGGATGCACCCTCCAACCTGGTGGAAGAATGGACTCTCTATGGTCCACAATATGGGGACTTAACGTTGTAACCTGTATATTAATCATACAAATCCAAACTTAATTTGTAGTATCAGGACAGTGAGATCTAGAGATCTATGGATTACTTGAAAAGGGGAACAGTGTGTGCAAAGACATGGAGGCATGAGAAAGATCATGGCTCATTTAGGCAACTGTTTACAGGTGACCCTTGAACAATTGGGGTTTAAACTGTGATGGTCCATTTATACACATATTTTTTCAATAAATACAGTCGGCCCTCTGCATGGGCGGGTTCCACATCAGCAATCAAGCAGGAATGGAAAATACAGGATTTGCAGGATTGGAAACCTGTAAAGGGAAGGCCAACTTTTTGTATCTGTGGGTTCCGCAGAGCTGACTGTGGGAGTTGAATATGCACCAATTTTGGTATCTGCAGGGTTCCTGGAGCCAGTTCCCTGCAGATACGTTGGAACAACCATATTACCATGCTGTGTGACTGATGTTCAGTAGGCCTGTGGAGGAATGATGAGAGATGAAGACAGAGAGGTGGGGTGGGTTCAGATCATGGCGAATATTGTATGTCATCCTCCAGAGTTTAGATTCTATCTAGTAGGTCATGGGTAACCACTGAAGGGCATCAAATATGGAAGGGAGTAATATAACCAGAGGTACAGTTAGAAATGTCCAGGTCTTGGCTAGGCGTGGTAGCTCATGCCTGTAATCCCAGCACTTTAGGAGGCCAAGGCAGGTGGGTCACTTGAAGTCAGGAGTTCAAGACCAGCCTGACCAACATGGTGAAACCCTGTCTTTACTTAAAAAATATAAAATTAGCCGGGTGTGGTGGTGCATGCCTATAATCCCAGCTACTTGGGAGGCTGAGGCAGGAGTATTGCTTGAACCCAGGAGGCGGAGGTTGCAGTGAGCCGAAATCATGCCATATAGCACTCCAGCCTGAGCAACAAGAGCAAAACTCCTCAAAAAAAAAAAAAGAAAGAAAAAGAAAAAGAAAAAGAAAAGAAATGTCCAGGTCTCAACAACCTTTGACTACAAAATAAGGTGAAATCTCCACTCAGTCCCTGTTCCCCAACTAAAACCAGCCCCCAAAGGTAACCTCAGTTAAGTTTACTGATTAAAGATCTTTTTCTATACACTTAACCAACATGCAGTTTTTGCTTTTTTTTAAAAAAGGATCACACAGTATAACTTTTTCTGTGACTTTATTTTTTGCTTAATATTATATCATGAACATCTTTCCTTGTCACTACACACAGATCTACCTCACTATTTTTAAGGGCAACATAGTATACTATATATGGATACATATTCCTATCACTTAAAAAAATCTAATTATCACACGTTATTGTTGTTGCTTTTTTCTGTTACCTTACGTTGCTGGACTGACAATTTCCTTTGTTTCTTTTTTCAACTATTAGTGTTTTGGAAGTTCTACATACTATTTACATTCTATTAATGGTCACGTTTCAGTTCTGTTTAGTTATGCAAATGATATATAAACATTCTTTTTGTAAGAAAAATTTAAACAATATAGAAGAATATAGGATAAAAAGTGTAAGTGTTGGTGGTCAGATAAGCATACAAAAAAGAAAAATAAAATAAAATTAAAAGTGTCTTTTACCTGTTAAATTTGGTGCATCACCTTCCTCAGCATTTATGTACATATATACTTGTATATATACAAATAGGAAGCTTTAGTATTTTTTCAAATGGCATAATTACTGTACATATAGCTCTACAATTTGCTTTTTTCACTTAATATATATTAGAGATCTGTCCATGACAGTATATAGAGATCTACCTCATTCTTTTTAAGGGCTGTATACTATTTTACAGTAAAAATATACCATATTGTATTAAACCATTCCCCTATTTTTGGACATTTGGTTATTTCCAATTTTTGTGACTACAAACATGCTCCAATGAACATCCTTGTAACATAAATCTGTGCATGTATAAAAGTATTTCTGAGGATATATTTGAAAAAGTAGAATTGGGTCAAGGGGAAGGTATATTTAAAATTTCGATACACTGTCATATTTACCCTTCAAAAATGTTGTGCCAACATATGATCCCCACCTTCTGAATGACCATTAACTGCCCCATATCCTTAGCAACACTAAATTTTATCAAACCTTAAAGTTTTTGCCAAAATATTACATGAATTCATTCTCACTGTAAAGCAACAAAAACAAAGTAAAAGCAGGAGTGCTCTCTTGACCACCATCCCCTGATCCCAGTTTTCTCTGGGAAAATTTGTTTCTACCTTGCTATTAATTTTTTTATTAATTGTTTCATTACGCTAGATGTTCTGAGGAATTTCCTTCCTTTTCTTTTTTCTTTTTTTTTTTTTTTTGAGACGGAGTCCCGCTGTTGCCCAGGCTGGAGTGCAATGGCACAATCTCTGCTCACTGCAAGCTCCGCCTCCCACATTCAAGCGATTCTCCAGCCTGAGCCTCCCTAGTAGCTGGGATTCCAGGCGCGTGCCGTTACCACGCCCAGTTAATTTGTGTATTTTTAGTAGAGACGGGGTTTCATAATGTTGGCCAGGCTGCTCTCGAATTCCTGACCTCAGGTGGTCCTCCCCGCCAACCCCTCCTCCCCCATCACCTGCCCCCCGCTGCCCCAGCCTCCCAAAGTGCTGAGATTACAGGCGTGAGCCACCGCACCCGGCCCTGAGGTATAATTTCATAAGAATTTACTCAAGCTTCCTAGACATGTTGTTAACAATTTTTTTTTTTTTTGAGACGGAGTCTCGATCTGTCACCCAGGCTGGAGTGCAGTGGCGCGATCTCGGCTCACTGCAAGCTCCGCCTCCCGGGTTCACGCCATTCTCCTGCCTAAGCCTCCTGAGTAGCTGGGACTACAGGCGCCCACAACCACGCCCGGCTAATTTTTTGTATTTTTAGTAGAGACGGGGTTTCACCGTGGTCTCGATCTCCTGACCTCGTGATCTGCTCGCCTCGGCCTCCCAAAGTGCTGGGATTACAGGCGTGAGCCACCGCGCCCGGCCTGTTAACAATTATTTAGACTTAACTCTTGAGTTTTACTAGTTCATTTACTCACCATCGTCTTTAGAGGTAGTAGCCTCATCATCATTCTCATCTCCTGATCCAGATGACTGTGACATCATCCGTCCTTTGGGTCTACGATAGAAAACAGAGAATTCACTTTTCCAGCAGTCCTCTCCCATATCTGTATAGTGTTATGAATTCATTGACTCTGGTTTCCCAGCCAATTTTATCCTATTTGTTCCATATCTTCAAGGAAATTATCAAAATTTTGGTCTGCTAATCACATCCTTCCTTGCTAACCCTTGCAATTTTAGTGCTATTCTTTTACTTGTTTTTTTCTTCTGTCATTTCAAGCTGATTTGGCAGGGAAAACACATTTGCTAAGATTCTCTTAAATTGGAAGCCTGACATGCCATTTTAAATTACAATGGCTTGAACTCCTACGGGCTTGAATGTCAACAAAACAGATTCCCCTCAAAGTGTCCTCCAGCTATTTCTGGAGGTTCTTCAAAGTACTATCTCACTTATGATCTGAATCAGTCACAAATTTTCTTCTGTTCCTGCCTCTTCTTTAAGCTGCAGTGCTATGGTTGTTGAAGGCCATCTTGTGATCACCACTTTGCTGGGTAGGATCTTCACCACAAATAACTATGACTCTAACGAGCTTTTCCCTAAGTTATCCGCATCACAGGTGAATAAAGGCTGTAACTTTTAACATACCTCTTATAAATATTTGGGAATAACGAAACCTAGCACAACATTGAGAATAACTTAAAATTGCCTAAAAATGTGGCTTTGCTTAGGTCTTGTGACCCATAACCAGGTACATAACCAGGTCCACCTTCAATAAGTTCCTAAACAAGATCCTCCCCACATTCCGAAATCTCAAAAGGGCATTTTAGTTCACCGTCAGTCACTGGAGGATCCGTTGTGTTCTTCTATCTAAGGTCCGAGCTGTCTAAAGCAGAGGATTGGGAAGACCTTTTGAAAACACTTTAGCATGCCCGCCCTTTCGGGCTAGGTTCTGCCCGCCGAGGCTGGCTTTCCTGTGTATTTAACACCTTCCGGGATGATAGACTGCAGAGCTGACCAATCTCTGCAGGGGAAACCCCATTAGTCTAACAACAGAGGCCTGGTTGGAGCCAAAAGAAAAACAAAACGAAAATTTCAAACGATCTCAGAGTTATACAGTTCCCAAAGCCTGGGTTATTCTCTAATAATACTACCTATGGGACTTGAACAGATAAGCCTAGGTTGTTCTATACCAAGACTGGCAGTTTCTAAACTGAACTGCTGGGGAGGGATTGTGTCTTCACAATTGGGTAGTGCTGACGTCACCCTCATGGGGAGGGGTGGCGCATCAGGGTAGTGCTGACGTCTCCTCCATGGGGAGGGTGAGGGGCATCAGGCTCTCCACGTGGTCTCTGCTGAGCGGGAAAAGGTGGGGGATGGGAGATGGGAACTGGAGCCTTCTAAGAGCCGAAGTCTAGGCTCCTGTTCCGCCATTGCTGGCTTGGGTAAGGGTGAGTCTGCATTTTTTCTTTTTTCCCATGGCATTTGGCTTGACTAGATTAGCTATCTAAAATTTTCTCGATTGCTAGATTGCTCCTTTTTGGGTCCTTTGTCTTGAGAGACAAGTTTTGTTAAGGCTTTAGTCTGTGTCTGTTGGTGTTTCACACTGTTGTGAATGGGATATATATATGCACACATAATGTCTAGTTCTGTTATTACTAGAATAAGAGAAAATTATTGGAATATAACAAAAGAATGTTAATTTTAAAATCTAGGTGGTGGGTGTATTGATGTTCATTGTAAAAATTCTTTAAACTTTTCTGCATGTTTGAACATTTTTATAACAAATATTGGAAAATAAAAGGGAGCTATTTAATAATACTTTGAAAAGGAAAAAAATGGAAATGATGGGATTCTATATATTTATTTTGCATCTGGCTTGTATTAGGACTCTTGTTTGCAAGTGACAGAAACCCAACTTGAATAATCTTAAGAGGAAAATTGAGTTTATTGGTTAACGTAACTGGGAAGAATAGGGCAGATCTCAGAACCAACTAGATCGAGGGACTCAAATGGTATCTAGGCTCTCACTCCGTCTCATCTTTCATCTCTGCTTCTCTCTGTATCGCCTAATTTTCTAAGACTCTTACATGGTAGAGACCCGACATGGCTACTAATTTCTCTGGGTCACATACTTA
Source organism: Pan troglodytes (assembly GCF_028858775.2). NCBI lineage: Eukaryota > Metazoa > Chordata > Mammalia > Primates > Hominidae > Pan > Pan troglodytes. The sequence goes on from NC_072421.2 coordinate 118,187,742, forward strand.
CAGTTCAATATCCAAGGAAAAGAGAAAATTACTTCTTTACCTTTGATTTGGAAAATTCCAAGGGAGATCTTGTATCTCTGGGCCAGGTCTCATGCCTACCACTTGGAGCTACCACTGAGTCCAATGGGGTTGGATATTATGATTATGATGCTATGATTAGTCCATCCTGGGTTAGGTGCCCAGCCACAGGCAGCGGAGGGGACTATTGTGATTGCCTGTCCTACCAGGACTATATTGAAAGGATAAAGTAGGAGCAGGTACCCAAAGGAAGAAGAATGCTGTTGCTAGAAGCAGAGAGGAAGGAATGCTGGGCAGAGCAAAATAGCAGATATCCACTACATAGGCTTATTAGTTTTAATGTTTTTAAGTTACGTTTCTTGGATTCTCAATGTGTATAATCATATCTATAAATATACTTTTTCCTCTTTTCTCTTTCTTTTAGATTTATACAGCTTATTTTGTTTTCTTGTTTTGTCACATTCCAGAGCCTTCAAAACACTGTAGTGGACATCTATGCTTTATTCCTGAATTTCAGGGGAAGTGACTTGATTATGATGCTTTCTATTGGCTTTTCGATACTCTTTACTGTGTTTAGAAAGCTCTTTTCTAGTTGGGTGTGGTGGCTCATGTCTGTAATTCCAGCACTTTGGGAGGCCGAGGTAGGTGGATTGAGCCCTGGAGTGCGACAGCAGCATGGGCAATATGGTAAAACCAGTCTCTACAAAGAATACAAAAAATTAGCTGGGTATGGTGGTGCATGTCTGTAGTCCCAGCTACTCCAAAGACTGAAGTGGGAGGATCACCTGAGCCTGGGGAGGCAGAGGTTGCAGTGAGCAGAGATCACGCCACTGTACTCTAACCTGGGCAACAGAGCGAGACCATGGCCAAAAAAAAAAAAAAAAAAGTTTTTTTTCTATTCTCATTGTACTTTCTATACTCATTGCACTCATTTATAAGGAATAGCTGCTGATTTTTATCCAGTGCCTTTTGGCCATCCATTAACAGGTAAGACTACATCAAAATTAAAAATTTTGTAAGGAAGATAGTAAAGTACAGAAATCACCTGAAAACAAGAAAATGGAGAAACTGGAATGTAGACTTTACCTTCCGTGAAACTAGGAGTGGTAAATGCTACATGAAAACACTGCTTAGAGCTGGGTGTAGTGACTCAAGCCTATAATCCTAGCACTTTGCGAGGCTGAGGAGGGAAGATCACTTAGAGCCTAGGAGTTTCAGACCAGCCTGGGCAACATGGTGAAACCCTATCTCTACAAAAAATACAAAAAGTAGCTCAATATGGTGGGCACGCACCTGTAGTCCCAGCTACTAGGGAGGCTGAGGCGGGAGGATTGCTTGAGCCCAGGAGGTCAAAGATGCAGTGAGCCGTGAGTGTGCCACTGCACTCCAGCCTCGGCCAAAGTGACACCCCGTTTCAAAAAAAAAGGAAAGAAAAAGAAAAGAAAGAAAGAAAGGCAGATGGAAAGCAGATGGATAGGTGACTAAATTATTTTAGCTAGCTCCAGTAGAAGCACTCATCATAATCCCATGGACGTTCTAAGTGCTTTACATATGTTACTCCAGCAAAAGAGGTCTATTATTTGTAGAAACTAAACAAGAGACATCTGGATGCTCATTATGTAGCTTTATTTGTAAAAGTTCATTGAGCAGTACACTTATAATTTGTGAATTTCTTTTTTTTTTTTTTTTTTTGAGACAGAGTTTCGCTCTTGTTGCCCAGGCTGGAGTGCAATGATGCAATCTCAGCTCACTGTAACCTCCACCTTCCGGGTTCAAGCGATTCATCTGCCTCAGCCTTCCTGAGTAGCTGGGATTATAGCCATGTGCCAACACACCCGGCTAATTTTGTATTCTTAGTAGAGACGGGGTTTCTCCATGTCGGTCATGGCTGGTCTTGAACTCCCGACCTCAGGTGATCCGCCTGCCTCAGCCTCCCAAAATGCTGGGATTACAGGCGTGAACCACTGTGCCCAGCCAATGATTTGTGCATTTCTGTATGTTATTTATCAACAAAACGTTTTTAAAATAGACTAAAATGCAAATAAGTGAAAATGAACCACAGAGGTTATAGACTTAGAGACAAGTAGGGAAAGTAGAGTATGCTAGACTGAAAATAGGAGGAATAAAGTCTGGGATTCTATTTCTCATATCTAGTTCCTGGAATATAAGCAGGCAGTCTTATATCCCAGATAGGAGATTTAAAGGATCCTTCTCTGAAGAATTGAGCCACATCAAAGAATAGTCTACTGGTACAGGTACCTCAACCAAAAAGCATCCTGCTATCCAATTGCCATACATCAAAGCCCACCCCTTCTCCCAGGCATTCAGAACTTCCAGCCAGCTTTTTAGTGCCTCACTCTTAAATATGAACAAATCACTAAAGATTTCAAACAACTCAAGGAAAGTACCAACGTGAAAACCAGAAGTGAAACAAAAGCCAAAAAACAGAAAAGGGGAGGTGGGAGAAAATATAAACAATGACAAGAACAAATAAAAACATTTTAAAAAGCTGGGCGCAGTGGCTCACGCCTGTAGTCCCAACACTTTGGGAGGCTGTGGTGGGCAGATTACTTGAGGTCAGGAGATCAAGACCAGCCTGGCCAACATGGTGAAACCCCGTCTCTACAAAAATAAAAAAGATTAGCTGGGCGTGGTGGCGCACGCCTGTAATCCCAGCTGCTCCGGAGGCTCAGGCAGGAGAATCACTTGAACCCAGGAGGCAGAGGTTGCAGTGAGCCGAGATCGCACCACTGCACTCCAGCAACACTGTCTCCAAATAAATAAATAAATAAATAAATAAATAAATAAATAAATAAATAAAAAACGTTAAAAAAAAGCCCTACTAAGCTTCTACTCCAGTATATGCAGAAAGATAAAAGTGTTATATTCATAAAACATGAAGCATGAGCGAGAAAGAGCCCCACATGGAGGCATACCATTGTAAAATTTCAAAGTATTAAAGCAGACCTTAAAAGCTTCCAGAAGTAGGAAGAAGTAAAAGTTTCCATACAAAGGATCAAGAATAAGAATGGCATTTGGCTTCTCAATAGAAATCAGTAAAGCTGAAAGACAGCAGAACCATACTTCAAAATTATTAGTGAATATGATTTCCAATATAGAATTCTATATTCAGTCAACATATCAATTGAGTTTTAAGGTAGAATAAATACATTTTCAGTCATGCAGTGCTTAAATAATTTTCCTCCCATGCACACACTCACAAGAAGTGACTAGAAGACATGCTCCACTAAAACTAAAGGGCAAACCAAGAAAGAGGAAGACATGGCATCCAGGAAACAGATGATCTGACACAGGATATTGAAATAGGAAGACAGAGGCATCTAAGAAAATAAAATGGAATGGATAGATCATCTATTAATTTAACTGTCTATAAAATTATATTGAAAGTCTGGCTCTCTTCTCAGAAACCCAGCCCCCTCACCCCTCATTCACCCTAGAGGAAAAATAAAGAAGCTCTGTTTCATAGTTCGGGATGACTTAGCCATAGGTACAGGCAGGGCTGCCATATATAACTGCATAAGTTATGCACTGCACAACTCCACAGAGCACCATAGAAAAATGAAGCAAATGAAAAGGAGAGGCAATTGTTAAATCCAGGAAAAGCAAATGTTTAAGAAAGGAAATGTAATTATAATATATTACGTGGCTCATCAGTTAATTATTTACACATAATAGTTTATCCAAAAGTTGCTATAACTCTGTTGAGAGGATGAGGAGGAGAGAACTGGGGGGAAGATAAGAAAGCCTAAATAGATTATGGTACATCCATGTAGTAGAACACTGCAGCCATTACAAAGAAAATGATGGCGCTGTATGTATCCATCTGAAAGGAGTCTGTGATACATTAAGTGAGGCATAAAACCAGTTGTAGCCCAATGTCTATTGACTAATCCTATTTTTGTTTTAAATATATAAATAAAGATATATGCATTCTGGTGTATCTGCTGATGGCCCTGGTGAGTGAGTGAAGTAAATTGTGGGAGAGAGGTTGTAGCATGTCCAATAGAGGCCTCGTCTCTAATTCCTAAGGACAACTCCTAGGGAGTCCTAGTGGTGGTTGATGGTCTCTAAGAGTTGTTGGTGGCATTTGCATTGAAGACCTCTCCTCGGCCGGGTGCGGTGGCTCACGCCTGTAATCCCAGCACTTTGGGAGGCCCAGGCGGGCAGATCATGAGGTCAGGAGTTCGAGACCAGCCTGACCAACATGGTGAAACCCTGTCTCTACTAAAAATACAAAAATTAGCCATGCATGGTGGTGTGTGCCTGCAATCCCAGGTACTCAGAAGGCTGAGGCAGGAGAATCGCTTGAACCTGGGAGGCAGAGATCGCAGTGAGCCGAGATCGCGCCACTGCACTCCAACGTGAGCGACAGATTGAGACTCTGTCTCAAAAAACAAACAAAACAAAACAAAACAAACTCTCTTCTTGGTGCTGAGAGTGACTCTATTACAAGCCTAAGTGAGGAGAGCCTAGTCTTTAAAACCAGAGTTCCCTGGTTGTTAGAAGGATGATCTCTGGGCTGCTCTGCAATGTTGGCTCCGCTAGGACTCAGGGATTCAGGGCTGTCTCTTGGTGCAGTGGAAAGTGGGGAGCAAAGACTGCTGTCATAGAAGGCCTACTTTAGCAGTCTCTCTGAGTTTCAACTGACCTTTCAGACCTGTGCGTGGAATTGGGAGACACTCCAGAAGGCAGAGGCCTTGTCTCTGGGCATTGTGATTAGCACCAGCAGAGGCCACCATAATTGGTAATATGGTTCTGCAGCCTATGCCCCCCACACAGCTATGTGTGGGGAAATGAAATCTAGCCTATACTGTACTAGTAACCAAGCCTCGTGTACTCATTCAGGGGTGCCATGGTCAGCAGAGAAAGGCAAACTTTCTTATGACTGGCCTATCCAAAGAGGTGCCTTTTTCCAATTAATCTACCCCAAGGGGAGACTATTTTTTGCAATGTTTCTGCTCCGAAGGTCATACCCTTTTCTAATTTGCCCTAAGGGGTCTTATGTGCTAGCTGTAGCCTTTGCTCTTTCTAAAACACTGATATGCAGATTGTAGGTCCTTAAGTCCTAATGGTCCTTTATCAGAGGTCATGAGTAATCATAATATAAATATTGTACAATAGTAAGAAAGAGAAGAAGAAGAAGAAGAAGAAGAGAAGAAGAGAAGAAGAGGAGAAGAAGAAGAAGGAGAAGAAGAAGAAGAAGAAGAAGAAGAAGAAGAAGAAGAAGAAGAAGAAGAAATAATCCTGAGTAATCAGAAGCCTTCCCTGGAAGAGGCCCTTTCTCCTTGCCTCTCTGAGTGAGCCCTGGCCAGTCTCCTCACCTCAGGCAAATTGACATAAGAAAATGACTCTGGTCAGATTAAATCAAGATGGCAGCCTACACACCTGTAACTTTGTTCTCATCCTCCCCGCTTCAAATCCCTTAAAATATTACAATGGCAAAATAAACAAGAGCAGTATAATTAAAGGAAAGTGTACCATCAGCAGTCCAGAAATTGTGAAGAATCCCCTGAGGATAGAAATCAGTTAGAATCATATTGATAAGAGAGGAAGAGAAGCCTGGTCCAAAACCTGCAAGAGAAGATTACGGGAGTAAATCCAGAGAAAATCAAATTTCAGAATAAATAAATGCGAACGCATGGGAAGGGGGAACTTCCAGTTAATTAAAGAATTGCATTCACTACAATTGGAATGGAGCAGTTAAAAAAAAAAAACAAACGAGAACTATATTCAGAAAAGAAGGGTCACTTCTGTGGCTGTTTCTGTCCTTCCTTCCCCCCAACTTATTCCAAGGTTAAAACCTAGAATTTCACACTAAAGAAAGTGAACTACTTGCTTCCAAAGGTTTGCTAATGTGAGTGTAGGATCCTAGAAAAACGAAAACAACAGAACAGACCTTTGTGTAATCTGGACTTTCAGGAAATATAGGGAAAAAAACCGAAGCAGTTTTGATCGTGAGAGAAATACACTCCTGAGTAATACCAGTGAAACTGCCTTTGCAAAATTATGACAGTAAAAGGCCTTTATGCTTTTTCCCTTCTTGGATCTTGTTTTTTGAGGAAAAGGTTTTTTTTCTTCCCAGTTGACTGAATTATGTTTCTCCATTTACTTCTGTCTGCCCTCTTGCCACCCTTGATGCCCACATGAGAGGACCTAAGATGATTCCTAACAGCATGGGACCCCTCAGGAAAAACAGAAGGCATCACAGACTCTGTTTTGGGTGGAACCTCTGTTTTCCTCATGGAACCCCAGGAGTCGTAAGCAAACAGATTAGATATAAGGCTCTACTCTGTTTTGCATTGTAATACCTGACCTTTTTACTTTGCGTATTGAGATAGCTTTTAGCCTTGGTATGTAATAGCTAGGTAGGAGATATACTTTTAGGGATGGTTAATGGCAGTTATGGGGGGATACTCGGTTCTTTGCATGTTTAGATAATAAAATAATGCTTTTGGTCACCTGGAAGGTATGGAAACATTCCCAGCCCGCACTGAGAGGTAAGGCTCTGATATGGTTTTGCTGTGTCCCTATCCAAAATCTCATCTTGAATTGTAATCAAAATTGTAATCCCCACGTATTGGGGGAAGGTCCTCGTGGGAGGTGATTAGATCTTGGAGGTGGTTCCCTCATGCTGTTCTTATGAGAGTGAGTGAATTATCATGAGATCTGATGGTTTTCTAAGGGGATTCTCCCCACTTTGCTCTGCACTTCTCTCTCCTGCGCTCTGTGAAGAAGGACGTGTTTGCTTCCATTTCTGCTGTGAGTTGTAAGTTTCCTGAGGCCTTCCCATCCATGTGGAACTGTGAGTCAATTAAACCTCTTCCCTTTATAAATTACCCAGTCTCAGGTATGTCCTTACAGCAGCGTGAGAACGGACTAATACAGGCTCCCATGGGGGATGGCCTGATTATAGAATGGGTTGATTGGCTTTGGTTTGGCCACCAGCCTCAGAGGAATGCCCTTGCAGTGGGATTCAGGTAAAAGCATTGTGTTGTGTCATCCCACAGTATTTAGTTTTTCTGGGGGACCCAGACTTTGGTGTGAAAATGGGATCCTTGATTTTTGGGGATTTGTTCTGCCTTCCAGCTGTGACTGCCTATTAGGCCCTAGAAACTGCATGCCTCCTTGACCCTGTTCCTTAAAAGGCTCCATCTTAAAGCCAGTAGTCCAATGAAGAAACTTACATCTTTAAGGAAATGTCCACATGTAAGGGTGTCTGCTTTTCCTGGCTGTCTTAACTGAACTTTTACTCACACCATTTTTTCCTTGGTTTGAGTAAAATATGAATCCTCTATCTTGTTTCACCTAAGAATTGTCCCTTTAGAAATGCAAATTTAGAGTTGCCTAGCTGACAATTGTTCAGGGCAGGGAACAAGTAATTAAGAGAGTGGTCTCAAATGGAGAAAAGAAATTTTAAAACTGGCAAATGAAGAATCTTATAACTCTACCAGATCTGCTTTTGTCTGTCTATACATTTGTATGTGTCCTGTGTGTGATGTTTCAATAACCAAAATATATGAAAGAGCTCTAATTAATTGGCTTCAATAAATATAAACACTTGAAAAAATAGAAACTTTAATGCTTTTTAGTTCATGTGGCATTAGTAATCTTTGGTAAATATAGTTTTAAGATTTTTGGTAAAATAAAATAAAGATGTCTTCAGAATTTAGATATTTAGTCTGAATCAGGCAGGTCAGACAGTCTTTGTCAGATGTTTTAAGGTCATAAACTGCTACTATGACATTTTTGATAATTGTTTGACTTGTCTGTTTTACAGCCATTAGATTCTAGGTAAGGCCTGGGGACATATGGAGTTAACTGTGTCCCCTAGCTAGTCTGGAAAGAGTCAGACATTGTCTACAGCTCTGTCCTTGTCCTGGGCTCTGAAATCTGATACACTGTCAAAGTTGCTTACTTACTAAGTTTCTCACTAGAATAAAAATTGCTGAGAGTTAACATTGTAACATATGTAATTGAGATTACTGGCAAAATAGTTACATGTAAGGCATATAAAGAAAGTAGAATGTGTTTTGGTAAGAGGTTATAAGAAGGCATGGAAACATGTTTTTTTTTGTTAAAAGGAAAGTAATTTTGTCTAGTTTAGAGGTTTTTATGGAATGTCCTAAGTTAAAAGAATGATAGGACAAAACTGAAGCCTTAAGCAAGTTGTAGAAGTTTGTAAAATATTGATCTTATAAAGGAAGTTCTGTGTGTGAACAAGTTGGACACAATTTGAAGGGGATTATTTAGTTTTTCTATAAATTAAACATAAAAATAAAAAGCACATCTGGGTCCATGTGCCAGAATAACAGGGTTTCTTTGGAGCATCGATCTGCTCTTTAATAGAAAATTGTAAAGAGTTATAAAAGGTTTACAAAAATTTTAACTTATGGTCAAACTGATTAAGATTGGACAGATTTGTTTATAAAGTTTTATTAAAATAGGTTTAACATTAATAGTATACTAATGCAAAGGCAAAATTTGGTTTTCTCTTTTGATCAAGATTTTCATGTAATATTAAAATAATAAAGATTTGTGTTTGCCTTTTGGGTAAACTGTAGGACAAAAGGAAAAAAGAAAGGAGAGAGAAGAGACAGATTCAGTTGGTCCCATGCTGTCTTTATTGGGTCTTGTTGTTTGGAAAGCTGGGTCTCCCAATGAGTAAAGATTTTTGCCTTTTTGAAATTTTTTCAGTTATCACTTTGGCTAATTGAATGACCTGTGATCCTATTTTGTGATATCAAGTGTTTTTAATCGTTGATATTTGGCAGATCTTCCAAAATAAAAATTTCAAGTTCTAAATTCAGTCCTTTTGTCCTCATTAATTTTTTTAAAGATATTGGGTCCCCTGATGTCCAAAAGAGACATATTTGGCTTATTTGGTATGTTACAATCATACAGGGAGCATTGTCATGTGTGAAATGGCATTTGGCTTTCTTTGGGATGTATTTTTATGAATGTGTTATTAATGTGTGTTCTAGAATTATGTGAGACTCCTATAATTTTAATATGACTTATGTATGTTATCAGTAATAATTATGATTATTATGTTAGATTGTTGTATGCCACAAAATAACCACATTTCTTTGTTAATTGTGTCTTTAACCATGGGTGTTCTGATTCTCTTGTCATCTACAATTGATTTGCTTTAATCCTTTTCAAAAGGTGGTTTTATATTCAGCTATGGGACTCGACAGGGGCTCTTGAATGCAGTTTCCTGATAACTTCAGAAATTGTGTCACTGGAATAAAGAAAAAAACTTCCAGGACTCTCGTGGAGAGCTTATGTGTCCATAAGGATTGTTGGCCCAATATCAAATAGAGCAGGAGTTAATCACATGGACTGAACTAATAGAAGACTGAAATTATCTTTTTACGACTTTTTGCTTAAAATGTTGCTGATCCTTTTTGGTTTGCTTTTCAGAGTTAAGAAAACTTTTTTTCTTTTTAAACATTTTAAAATTCTTTTGAGACAGTCTCGCTCTGTCACCCAGGCTGGAGTACAGTGGTGTGATCTTGGCTCACTGCAACCTCTACCTCCTGGTTCAAGCAATTCTCCTGTCTCAGCCTCCCAAGTAGCTGGGATTACATGCACACATGACCATGCCCAGCTAATTTTTATATTTTTAGTAGAAGCGGGGTTTTGCCATGTTGCCTAGGCTGGTCTCAAGCTCCTGTCCCCAAGTGGTCCACCTACCTCAGCCTCCCAAAGTGCTGGGATTACAGGCACTCATGACCACACCCAGCTAATTTTTGTATTTTTAGTAGAAACGGGGTTTTGCCATGTTGCCCAGGCTGGTCTCAAACTCCTGTCCCCAACTGATCCATCCACTTCAGCCTCCCAAAGTGCTGGGATTACAGGTGAGAGCCACCATGCCTGGCCAACTTTTTTTTTCTTTTGAGCTATTCGACAGCTTTTAACAATTGAGTAGAGTATACTCCTGTGAACAAAATTTGGAGCATATTTCTTTCTCTCTACCTGATTTCTCCAGAATTTGCAGACTATTTGTGATTATTCTTAACTTATGGCAATATAGTTATTTGTATAAGTTCAATAAGAATCCATTTTCTTTTGTAACAGAACACAATTCAGGACACTGGTTACATTACCAAGGCTTTTACTGTAATGACATGTTTTCAGACTGTATTGGCAAATTGAGGTTTACCTATAGAGCTGATAAGAGCCCCTTAGAAAACTGGCCTCATACTTTGTCCTTTACAGGGTTCCGAACCTGTGGCAAGTAAAGAATGTTACTTTCTGACAGGCCCAGGAACCCCAAGTTGTTTTGGTACCTTGAGAAGAGAGCAATTCACCCAATTCACACAGTTATCTGCAGGTACAAATAAATCCCTGGCTGGGCTCAAGAGGCTGTTAAAAGGTCTAATCTGAGATTCCTTATGAGAAGTTCCAGCAACACCAGGTTTGTTTGTTTTTTTTAATGCCTTTATGGCAAATAATTTTTCTTGTTGCACTTTATGCAAATAATTAAGCTAAGCATAATAAGACTCATACTTATTTTGCAAATAAATTGGTCCTACTATGATTTGTCTTTGGTAGAATTGAAAAACTGGAGAGAGAAAAATTATGTTTTGGAAAAACATGGTATACCTGTTACTAGATTCCAGCTAATTGTTTTTGGATTCCAGTCCATTGTTTTTGAGTCTCTGCTGATGACCCAATATATGATTGGTTCTCAAGGTCATTCACCTAGGTCCCTCAAAGCTTCATATCATTTCTACAGCGACACCTGAAGCTAGGATTTTTACCCCTTATGTTAGGGCTTATTATTTATTTTAAGTCTGCTGTTCACTTAAGTACTATACCAAAGCTGTAGATAAGAGTGCTAATGTTTTGTTATACAGACCTTGGGATCCTAACTAGGCACTTGTGAATACACAAACAACTGCAAGACAGTTTCACTCCTCTTACCCTGGGGCAAACCCTACTCCAACTATGCCCCATCAGCAGGAAGAAGTTGGAGTAGTCATCCGCCTTTTCCCATCTCTGTAACTCACACCTCAGGACTGAAGTGTGCTGAAATCCAAAGGGGGGATTGAAACTGACTTTACAAAATTATGACAGTAAAAGAAGTCTGACATGGATAACTCCATCTTGCTCCTAACCTCTAAGCTGTCTTTGCTCACTACTGGGCACAGGCCAAGCTAACCACGGGAGGAATTTAGTTTATAGCTTAACTTAAAATTAAGGATGATAATAGTCCCTCACTAAAACTAACTCACTCCTTGCTTAGGGCCTGAAAACTGCCTTTGTAAGACTAATGAAAGGTGACAAGATTAGGATTATGGAAGGAACTTGAATACTGCAAAAATGTAGGTGTAGTTTGTATAAACCCTTACTGCTCAGGAGTCATGTGGTCAGAGGCCAAAGGATTTGTGACTTCCCCAATTGCTCCTATGAGTAACATCACTATTGTAGAGCCTAAAATTGGTGTTTTAAGATTTTTTTTTCAGATTTTCTGGCAATGAACTGACTCTGCCTGGACCCATAACTTATGTCTCAACTGGTCCTGTGGCCCCACCCAGAGGCGGACTCAGCCCATGAGGACCGTTTGCCACACCCCTGTGATTTCATCCCCGACCAATCAGCAGCACCCATTCCCTAGCCCACTGTCCACCAAGTTGACCATGAAAACCCTAGCCTCAGAATTCTAAAGGAGGCTGATTTGAGTTAGAACTCTGTCTCCCATATTGCTAGCCTAGTGTCAATTAATCTTTCTTTACTGTAATACCTTGGTCTCAGTGAATTGATTTTGTCTGTGCAGTGTGCAGGAAGAGCCCACTGGGTGATTACACTAGAGCAAAATTATTTTGACAATTTGTAGGGAGGGAAGAGACCAGCCTTTCTATCTCCTCTGTACCCACCCACCTTAAAGTGAAGTCTGATAGGTCAAGACACTCAACCCACTTACACAAAGCCCTCTATCTCAGGAGACAGGCCAGTCAGGGGACACAGACCAATGTAACTGCAGAGGAGACCAAGGTAAGCTATCTTTGCTAACTGATTTATCCCTTATTCACTAGTGTGCATAGATATCAAAGGATTACCAGAAATATTTGGAGAAAAAATATAGCATAAAAGAGAAGAACCAAAATGAATAAATAGCACAATTGACCCTGCATGGGTGTGGTGGGGGGGAAATAATATAAGGAACAAAACTCCAATTTTCAGATTATAATATTCACACATATTCAGAGCCTCTATTAATTACTCAAGTATGTAGTACAGCAAAATGAGAAATGAATCCAAAAAAAGAGGAACATGTGGAATATAAGAAATAGTGATGAGCAAAGAAACAGTGAAGCTTTGAGTTTTCCAGATGCTAGCAAAAAGCAGTAACATTTGAATTAGACAAAAATAAATTTAGAGCCAACAGTATTAAAAGAGACAAAGGGGGCTAGGCACAGTGGCTCATGCCTGTAATCCCAGCACATTGGGAGGCTGAGGTGGGAGGCCGAGGCGGGCAGATCTTCTGAGGTCAGGAGTTTGAGACCAGCCTGGCCAACATGGCGAAACCCCATCTCTACTAAAAATATGAAAACTTAGCTGGGTGTGGTGGCATGTGCCTGTAGTCCCAGCTGCTCGGGAGGCTGAGGCAGGAGAATCGCTTGAACCCAGGAGGTAGAGGTTGCGTTGAGCCAAAATTGCACCACTACACTCCAGCCTGGGTGACAGAGTGAGACTCTGTCTCAAAAATTAAGAGTTGGAGTCTTGCTCTATCACCCAGGCTGGAGTGCAATCATAGCTCACTGCAGCCTTGAACTCCTGGGACCAAGTGATCCTCCCACCTCAGCCTCCTGAGTAGCTGGGACAATAGGTGCATGCCACTACACCCAGCTAACTTTTGTATTTTCTGTAGAGACGGGGGTCTCACTGTGTTGCCTAGGCTGGTCTTGAACTCCTGGCCTCAGGTGATCCTCCCACCTCAGCCCCCCGAGTAGCTGGGATTACAGATATGAGCCACCATGCCTGGCAAAGGGATATTTAATATTGATAAAAGGCGCACTCCACCAATAACATGTGACTGTCATGGACCTTTATGCACATAATGACATGAATAAGAAATATAAAGCAAAGTCTGTTAGAAATACAAGGAGAATAAACATTTACAAATAGTCAGTCACGGGGGGAGAGTCCCCTCTCTTGCTCTCCCTTCTCTCCTTCCCTACTTCTCTCCTTATCTTTTTCTTGCTTTCTCCTCTTCCTTTCTCCAACAAATAGATATTTAGCACCTTGTATGTATTAGGCATTGTGTTAGATATTGTGGGCAGAGTACCAAGCAAAACAATCTTGGCGCCTGCCACATGAAGCTGACAGTCTAGTGAGGGAGACAGACATTATTCAAATATTCATGCAAATACATGTAAAATTACAACTGCGATGAGTTCTCTATTAATTACTCAATTAATTATTCTGTAGGAGAGGCACACAGAATATGAGGTCAGGGAGGTTTTCCTGACCAAGCAAAACTTCCTCAGAGATTTGAAGACTGCACAGGAGTTAACCAGATGAAGCAGGAAAAAAAGCATTGCAAGCAAAGGGGAAAACATGTGCAAAGACCCTCTGGCAGGAGGAAGCCCAGTGCATATGGAGGACAAAAGAAAGCCAGTGTAGCTGGGGCTCAGACATCAAGTGGAGAATTTTATGAGGCTGAAGAGGTAGATATTGGCCATGCTATGCAGGGCCTCAGAGGCTATATTAATTATTTTGTTTTTAATGCTAAGAGAAATAGGAATCATTGAAAAGTTTACAGCCTGGGCAACATAGGGAGACCCCATCTCTACAAATAATAATAATAATAATAAATTAGCCAGGCATGTTGGTGCATGCCTGTGGTCCCAGTTACTTGGGAGGCTGTGGTGGAAGGATCACCTGAGCTCAAGAGGTCAAGGCTGCAGTGAGCCATGATCACACCACTGCACTTCAGCCTGGGTGACAGAGTGAGACCCTGTCTCAAAAAAAAAAAAAAAGTTTAAAAGTGAAAAAGACCACACTAACTGTAAAAAGTATTGGATGAGGGGCAAAAGTCAAAGCAGGGTGATCAATTAAAAAGCTATTGCTGAGAAAAGAAGATATCTTAGGTAGAAGTGGTAGAGGAGTGGTAGACATTGAGAAAGAACGAGTAAGCTTTTTTTTTTTTTCTTTGAGATGGAGTCTTGCTCTGTCGCCTAGGCTGGAGTGCAGTGGAGTGATCTTGGCTCACTGCAACCTCCACCTCCCGAGTAGCTGGGATTACAGACGCGTGCCACCATGCCTGGCTAATTTTTTTTTTTTTTGTATTTTTAGGAGAAACGGGGTTTCACCATGTTTGCCAGGCTGTTCACGAACTCCTGACCTCAAGTGATCCACCCACCTCGGCCTCCCAAAGTGCTGGAATTACAGGCATGAGCCACTGTGCCTGGCCCAAGCAAGCTTTTAAGAGACATTTAGTGGGCAAGATGAGGAACAGCACATAACAAGGATGACTTCCTAGTTTCTGGCTTGTGCAAATGGATGGATGATGGTGCCATTTACTGAGTTACAGAATACTGCAAGAGGACCAAATTCTTGTTTTGGTTTTGGTTTGGGGGAAAGGAGGAAGAAGGACTAGACCAGTTGGGGGCAAGTTGGTCATCTCTCTCTCTCCAGACATCCTTTCATGTGGCTAGCTAGGGTCTCCTCACAGAATGACAGACTCAGGGTAGACAGACTTGTTACATCATGCCTCAAGGGTCCAAGGGGGAGTGTCCCAATAAGCCCAGGTGGAAGCTGCAAGGCTTCTTATGAACTAGCCTTGTAAATCCCAGAATGTCATTTCTGCTGCATTCTTTTGGTTAAGCAAGTCTCTAAGATCAGCCCAGATTTAAGAAGAGAGGGATTAGGCTAAACAGAAAGAGAAAGTAGAAAGGCCATGTGCCTCAACTAATGAACCAATATTGATTATTGTTAACTAAACTCTATGTTTTATTCAGATTTCTTTAGTTTTTTTACCTAATGTTCCTTTTTCTGTTCCAGGATCTCATCCAGGATACTATATTATATTTAGTTATTATGTCTCCTTAGATTCTCTTGGCTGTGAAAGTTTCTTAAACATTCCTTGTTTTTGATGATGTGGACAATTTTTAAAAGTCTGTTGAGGTATTTTATAGAATTTGGGTTTGTCTGATGCTTGTTTCATAGTTAGGGGTTATGGATTTCTGGAAGGAAGATCAGGAAGGTAAAGTGCCATTATCACATTATACCAAAGGTACATGACCTATCACCGATGATGTTAACCTTGATTGTGAATATAGAAAACTATTTCCAGGATTGTTGCTATAATGGGGAATAGGAAACTTTAATGGTAGTTAATGTGGTATTCCATTTATTCATTCAACAAATATTTATTGAATGTGTACCATGTGCCAGGATCTTGGATAAAACAGTGAACTAAAACAGGCAAATCCTTGCCTTCATTGAGCGTACAATCTGGTTGAGAAGAGACACAATAAATAATAATATAACAAATTTTACAGTATGTTAGAAGGTAATGCATGCTATGGAAAAATTACATCCCTGAGCAAAACGGATGGGAGGGCAAATGACGTTATTAGTGGAGTGACTAGGGCAATGCCTCATTGAGAAGGTGACATTTGAGCAAAGACTTGAAGGAAGGGAGGGATGTAGTCATTGGAGATCTAGGGTAGAGCCTTCCAGGTAGAAGGAACAGCCAGTGCAAAGACCCTAAGGTATGAACATGGCTAGTGTGTTTGAAAAATAGGAAGGAGGAGGCGGGGCACAGTGGCTTACGCCTGTAATCCCAGTGCTTTGGGAGGCCGAGGCGGGTGGATTACCTGAGGTCAGGAGTTCAGGACCAGCCTGGCCAACATGGTGAAACCCCGTCTCTACTAAAAATACAAAAAAATTAGCCCAGTGTGGTGGCAGGCGCCTGTAATCCCAGGTACTCAGGAGACTGAGACAGGAGAATTGCTTGAATCCGGGAGGTAGAGGTTGCAGTGAGCCAAGATCGTGCCATTGCACTCCAGCCTGAGCGACAAGAGCGAAACTCTGTCAAACAAAAACAAAAACAAAGAAAGAAAGAAAGAAAAGAAAAATAGCAAGTAGGTTAGTGTGACTAGAGAAGAGTCAGAGAAAGTAGGGGAGACTAGTAGGAAATGATGTTAAAGAGATAACAGAAATCCAGACAATTAAAGACCTTGTAAGCTATTGTACAGACATTGCTTACAATGTTTTCTTCTAAATGAGATGGGGAACCATTGGAGATGTTTGAGCAGAGGAGAGACTTTAATTTAACTTTCATTTTTAATAGGAAAATCTGACTCGTGTTGAGAGTAGATTGTGGTAGGGGGCAGAGGTATAACACCAGTTAAGAGGCTATTGAAATAATCCAGGCAACAGATAATGATGACTTGAACCAGGATGGTAGCTGTGAGAGCTGTGAGAAGTGGGTATTTTGAAGAGTAAATAGGATTTTTTTATTATTTGAAGATAGAATGTGAGAGAAAGAGAGGAGTCAAAGAAATACCAAAGAGTTTGGATCTAAGCAAAGGATGCAGTGCCATCCATGTGAAAGGAAGCAACTGTCATCAACTGAAGGTTGTCAGTAATATAAGTTTTCGGATGTGTGTGGGGAGGCAGAATGGGGAGAGACTAGAAGTACTGTTTTGTTTATTTTTTTATTTTATTTCAGTAGTTTTTAGGAAACAGGTGGTAGTTTTAGACATGTGCTATGAGATGTCTTTTAGATATTCAAGCAGAGAAGTCAAATAGGTACTTGGATATACAAGTCTAGAGTTTAAGGGAGAAGTCTAGGATGGAGATATAAATGGTGTTTAAAGCCAGGAGACAAGATGAGATTATCAAGAGAGGAAGTGTGGACAGAGAAGAGAATACCAAGAATAGCATTCTGGGAGAGAAGAAGGAATCAGTGAAAGAGTCTCAGAAGGAGCAGCCTTCTGAACAAAGCTGGAGGCATCATACTATGTGACTTCAAATTATATTACAAGGCTATAGTGACCAAAACAGCATGGTATTGTTATAAAAACAGACACATAGACCAATTGAACAGAATAGATAATCCAGAAATAAATCCATGTATTTATAGCCAACTGATTATAGACAAAGGCACCAAGAACATACATTGGAGAAAAGACACTGCCTTCAATAAATGGTGCTGGTGTTGTTACATGGATACATTGGGACACACACACACACACACACACACCACAAATAAATGGTCCTGCAAAAATTGGATATTTATATTCAGAAGAATGAAATCCGACCCCTATCTCTCACCATATACAAAAATCAATTTAAGATGGATTAAAGACTTAAACATAAGATCCAAAACTATAAAACTACTAGAGGAAAATGGGAGGAACACTTCTGGACATTTATCTAGGCAAATATTTTATGGCTAAGACCTCAAAAGCACAGGCAACAAAAACAAACAAACAAAAAGGACAAATGTGACTTAATTAAACAAAAAGCTTTTGCATGGCAAAGGAAACACAAAATAAAAAGGCAACCTACGGAATGAGAAAAACATTTGCAAACTAGGTATCTGATAAGGGGTTAATATTCAAAATATATAAGGAACTCAACACCATAGTAAAAACAATGACAAAAACAACAACAAAGTAATTCTATTAAAAAAGTGGTCAAAGGGCATGAATAGACATCTCTCCAAAGAAGACACACAAATGGCCAAAAGATATATAAAAAATGCTCAATGTCGCTAATTATCAGGGAAATGCAAATCAAAACCACAATTAGATATTGTCTGACCCCAGTTAGGATGGCTGTTATTAAAAAGCAAACAACGGATGCTGGTGAGGATGCAGAGTAAAGGGAACTCATATGCACTGTTGGTGGGAATGTAAATTAGTACAGCCACTATGGAACACAGCATGGAGGTTTCTCAAAAAACTAAACATAGAACCACCATATGATCCAGCAATCTCACGACTGAGTATTTATCCAAAAGTAAAGAAATCAGTATAACCAAAAGATACTTGCACCCCTGTGTTTATTGTAGCAGTATTCATAATAGCCAGGATGCAGAATCAACCTAAATGTTCATTAACAGGCAAATGAATAAAGAAAATGTGGTATTTATACATAATGGAATACTATTCAGCCATAAAAATGAAATCCTGTCATTTGCAGCAACATGTCTGGTCATTATGTTAAGTGAAATAAGCCAGGGACAAAACGACAAATATCACATGTTTTTACTCATCTGTGGGAACTAAAAAAGCTGATCTCATGGGGGTAGAGAGTAGAATGATAGAAACCAGAGGGGGTGGGAAGTGTATGTGGGTTGGGGGGGGTTGATGAAGAAAGATTGGTTAATGGGTACAATAATACAATTACATAGAAGAAATAAGTTACAATGTTTGATAGCAGAGTAGGGTGACCATAGTTTGCAACAATGCATTGTACATTTCAAAATAACAAGAAGAAAGGACTTTAAATATTCCCAACACATAGAAATGATAAAGACACGAGGTGATGGATACTCTAAATACCCTGACTTCATTAATACACATTCGATGCATACAATGAAATACTACATATACCCTATAAATTTATGCAAATATTATGTATCAGTTTAAAAGCATGTGTGTAAGACTATATTTTCAGGGGTCACTTCTATAGTTTGTTACTAGAGAAGTTTCTCTGAACAGGTAAAGATAAAAAGCACATATGTACTGTGTATATAAATGCACCAAAAATTTCTGGAAGGATATACACACAAATGTACACACAATATACACACAAAATTATTGCCAGTCATTACCTATGGGGAAGGAAGGGAAGAGTTAAGGAGGGGAGGGAGAACGAGGTGGAGTGGGGCAGGACAGGGCAGCACACAGCAGGGACACTTTAAATGTGGTAATTTAGAGAGCATAGTGTTGTGACCACTTGAGTTCAAATCCAGATTCTGGTATTTCATATCTGGGTAATCTTCGGCAAGTTACTTCTTTTTCCTCAGGTTCTTAATTCAAGAAAAGAGAAAATACTAATAGTATCTACTTGATAAGTAATTCTGAGAATTAAATGTGTTAATACCTGAACGCATTTGCAACAGTGCCTGGTACATGGTAAGTCCTCAATAAATGTTAGCTATTATGATTGTCGGCTTCTGTGTTGTTTGGATGTTATATAATGTTGGAATATTCATGTACGTCCTTTGAAAAAGCCAAGAGAAAGGGGCCAGTAGAGAGTGAGAGGTTGAAAATAGGAAAGAGGTAATAATAGGTTGAGTATGGCTAGTGAGGAGACCTGTACATGAATGGGCTCTACAATGCACATGGAGGAATTACACCTAGATTGGAAGAGGGATATCTTTCATTTTAACAGTAGAAAAGGATGCCTGTGAATATGTTTCTAGTTTGGTAGTAGGAAGTTGGTTTCCATCTGGAGACTTCTATCTTATCTTTGGGGCAGCTGAGTAGTTGGAGTTTTGAGGAAAATGAAGAAGATTGAGAAGTATCATTTGGGAAAATAAGAGAGTGAGTTGAAAATATGACAGGAATCCCCAGAAATATTGAAGGTCCACTTGACGTTGGTGACTACGAATTCAGAGTGGTAACAACCTGTTCATCTATGTGACTTTCTCTTGCAGTGCTTAACAACCCTGGGGGTAGGAGTGAGAAGAAAGGCTGTGAACCAGATGCCAGCATCTTTGATGAATGAGTACAGGACAGCAAAGAGGTGGAGTCAAGGTGTAACCAAATATCATGAAACTCAGAGGAAGAAGGATCAGGGGGTTTTGCCTGAGGGTGGAGGAGGAATGGTTTGAAAGGTGCAGTGTGGTTGGAAGAGGATACCCACTTTACCTCCTCCATATGCAGTACATGCGGTGTGTTGGTATAGATCACTTTCACTGGAAAGGGCTGTAAAGGAAGCTCCATCCTCATGGGAAACCCAGGAACGTGGATATTCAGGGATGAGTTTGTGGATGGCAGAAGAGTTTGTTAATCATGGAATAGTGTTCCAGGAGGCACAGCCGAAGCATGTAAGGAGTGAAGGTAGAAGTGGGAGGTCAGGGCCGGGCACGGTGGCTCACACCTGTAATCCCAGCACTTTGGGAGGCCAAGGCAGGTAGATCACCTGAGGTCGGGAGTTCGAGACCAGCCTGACCAACATGGAGAAATCCCGTCTCTACTAAAGTACAAAATTAGCCGGGCATGGCGGCACATGTCTGTAATTCCAGCTACTTGGGAGGCTGAGGCAGAAGAATCGCTTGAACCCGGGAGGTGGAGGTTACGGTGAGCCGAGATCCTGCCAGTGTACTCCAGCCAGGGCAACAACAACAAAACTCCATCTCAAAAAAAAAAAAAAAAAAAAGTGGAAGGTCAGGTTCAGGGAGAAGAAGCACAGGCAATATGGGAATGCAGTTAGAGGATAAGAACAACAATAATAATAAAACATAACAATAATAACAATAATAATCTAACAGGGCTTTGCATAGATTATTTCATTTAATCCTCATAAAACCTCATGAAGAGTAGACCTTAATTTTACAGATGAGAAGACAGGCACAGAGCTCAAGTGATTTGCCCAAGGTCACAAAGCAGGTATGTCAAACTGGATGCTTACATGTTGAATGATGACAGAGGAAAACAGGGATGTGAATGAGGTATGGTGGGTTTTGCTCATCACAAATTTGGTTAGATGGTTAGTCCTGCTATTTTGTGATAAACGGGGGCTCTCAGGTCTCCCCAAATTTAGCTGTATTTGGACCTGGAGGCAGGAGTTGCTGTTTTATTGGTGTTCCTTACATTGCTAGGTGTGGAAGGATCCAGGCAGTGGCATGACCAGTATATTTTCTCACCTGTGCTCTGCAGAGCAATTGGTGGTAGCGGCAGTGGTGTGGTTCTTAGATGCGTCTTGCCCTAGTTGGATATATAAGGCCAGGCTGCAGCTGCCTCTAAGGTATAAGGCTGAGAGGCAGTTTGTGGGAAATGGGAACCTACTGGAGGACTTCACAGGCTGTAGATTCTGAGAGATGTGAGGCCCAGCAGGGGTCTGGCAGTAGCCCAATTCTTTCTTGCAGTGAAAGCATCTCCTCCAGTGTTCAAAGCTTTGGCCTAGCTCCTAAAGAAACCTTTCTTTACTGAAAGGTTTGGGTGACATTCTTGGTGCTCAAGGAAATTTGTAAAAAAGAACAGGAGGCCTTATTGCAAACTTCCTTGGGCAGCATTTTAGAGCCTTGTGTCAAGATGACCCTATAAAATCCTTTCAGGATTCTAAGAAGGTAAACACAGTTGTTGAATATTTAATGCTTATTACAGCTACATTACTTATTTTAGTATAATGTATGATAGACTTGGGTTTTCTGTGTCCTGTGCTACATGTACCTCAAGGACCCTTGTAAGATAAATTTCACAGAATATTTATGCACAAGTTACAGGACAGAGAAAATGTATGTCTAAAACATAAAGGTCCTTTATTACATGACTAAATGAAGTTCATTGTTTTAATTTTTGAAGAAGTTTATTTTGAAGCATTTCTTTTTTAATGACATATGGTTGTAGCAAGTATTTATTTGAAGACAAGTTATTAGTCAGGAGCAAACCCTCAATTACAGCCTTGGAAAAACAGAATCCACTTTATGATGATACCATTTACAACACAATATCCAGAAATGCATTGCAGTGAAAAGTGGGCCCTGCTTATGTACCTGTATAGATGGGTTATGAATGAAGGTACTTATGCACACGTACAGATCTGAATAGCACGTTAATACTAATGACCAAACGTGGTATTTGTCATCATTCAGATTTAGTTTCTGTGATTGTCAGAGTGTATGAAAGTAGATTAAAATATATATGTACATGTGGTTATATATCAATTCCCATGCATGTAAGATCCGTCATAACTTAGATAGCATATGTGTAATTTTTATAAAATTAAAATTTATGGGCCCGGTGTGGTGGCTCATGCCTGTAATCCCAGCACTTTGGGAAGCCCAGGCGGGTGGATCACCTGAGGTCAGAAGTTTGAGACCAGCCTGGCTGACATGGTGAAACCCCATCTCTACTAAAATTACAAAAAATTAGCCGGGCGTGGTGGCAGGCGCCTGTAATTCCAGCTACTCGGGAGACTGAGACAGGAGAATCGCTTGAACCTGGGAAGCAGAGGTTGCAGTGAGCTGAGATTGTGCCATTGCACTCCAGCCTGGGCAACAAGAGCAAAGCTCCTTCACAATAAATAAATAAATAAATAAAATTTATTATTTCTTGGCTGGGTATGGTGGCTCAAGCCTATAATCCCAGCACTCTGGGAGGCCAAGGCGGGCAGATCACTTGAGGTCAGGGATTCGAGACCAGCCTGGTCAACATGGTGAAACCCTGTCTCTACTAAAAATACAAAAAAAAAAAAAAAAAAAATTAGCCGGGCTGGCACACACCTGAAATCCCACGTACTCGGGAGTCTGAGGCATGAGAATCTCTTGAACCCAGGAGATGGAGGTTGTAGTGAGCTGAGATCGCACCACTACACTCCAGCCTGGGTGACAGAGCGAGACTGTCTAAAAAACAAACAAACAAAAAAGTTAACTCTTACTATTATTTCTAGCACCACAGATTTTCAGTGTAATACTTTTGTCATTTTTTTTTTTTTTTTTTTTTTTGAGACAGAGTCTCGCTCTGTCGCCCAGGCTGGAGTGCAGTGACGCGATCTCAGCTCACTTCAAGCTCTGCCTCCTGGGTTCATACCATTCTCCTGCCTCAGCCTCCCAAGTAGTTGGGACCACAGGCGCCCGCCACCACGCCTGGCTAATTTTTTGTATTTTTAGTAGAGACGGGGTTTCACCGTGTTAGCCAGGATGGTCTTGATCTCCTGACCTCGTGATCCACCCTCCTGGGACTCCCAAAGTGCTGGGATTACAGGTGTGAGCCACCGTGCCCGGCCATTTTTTTTTTTTTTTCCAAGACAAGATCTTACTCTGTTGCCCAGGCTGGAGTGCAGTGGCGTGATCCTGGCTCACTGCAATCTACCTCCTGAGTTCAAGTGATCCTCCCACCTCAGCCTCCAGAGTAGCTGGGACTATAGGCACACACCACCAGGCCTGACTAATCTTTAAATTTTTTTACAGGTGGGGTCTCACTATGGTGCCCAGGCTGGTCTCAAACTCCTGGGCTCAAGCAATTTTCCTGCCTCAGTCTCCCAAAGTGCTGGGAATATAGGTGTGAGCCCATGTGCCTGGCCTATTGCTGTTTATAATGTATTTATTGTTAAATGGCAGGCTCCCAGGGTGATTTGAGAGTTGCCAGGAGAGGAAGGCCATTTGGCAAGAATCCTGACAGACAAAAGCTGGAGGAGGGTAGAGCAAGATGGCAGAATAGAAAGCGCCACCGATCATACTCCGCCCCCACAAGGACACCAAGTTAACTACCTACACAGAAGAAATACCTTCATAAGAATCAAAAATCAGGTGAGCCCTCATGTTCATACTGCTAAAAGAGGCACTGAAGAGATTAAAAAACAGCTTGGGATTGCCTACACCACCTCTCCCCACCCCCGGCAGCAATGGCGTGGTGGGGAGAGCATCTCTGGGTGCTGGGGGAGGGAGAACACAGCAATTGTGAGGCACTGAACTCAGTGCTGTCCTGTTAGAGCAGAAAGGAAACCCAGACCAAACTCAGCTGATGCCTGCCCTTGGAGGGAGCATTTGAAGTAGCCCTAGCCAGAGGGGAATCACCAGTCTCGGTGTTCGGAACTTGAGTTTTCACAAACCTCACCAATGAGGACTATAGCACTCTGCGTCTCCAAGTAAACTTAAAGAACATTCTAGGCCATTAGGACTGCAACTTGTCGTGAGTCCTAGTGTTGAATTAAGCCCAGAGACAGTGGACTGTGGGGGCATGCGCCATACTGAGACACCAGCTGCAGTGGCTAAGGGAGTGCTGGCATCACCCCTCCCCCAATCCTAGGCTGCATGGTTTGTGGCTCCAAAAGAGACCCCTTCTTTCCACTTGAGGAGAGGAGAGGGAAGAGTGGGTAGGACTTGTGTCTTGCATCTAGGATAACAGCTCAGCCATGGCAGGATAGGGCACTGGTCAGAGTTGTGAGGTCCCTGTTCCAGGTTCTACCTCCCAGATGACATTTCTAGACACACCCTGGGCCAGAAGAGAACCCACTTCCTTGAAGGAAAGGATCCAGTCCTGGCAGCATTCATCGCCTGCTAACTGAAGATCCCTTGGGCCTTGAATACCAGCAGCAATACCCAGGTACTACATCGAAGTCTTTGGGTGAACCTCTGAGACTTCCTGGCTTTAGGTGAGACTCAGCACATTACCAGCTGTGGTGGCTATGGGACAAAACTCCTTTTGCTTGAGAAAAGCAGAGGGAAAAGTAAAGGGGACTTTGTGTTGTACCTTACACACTGCCACAGGGGGTAGAGCACCAAGTGGGCTCTTGGGATCCCCAATTCTAGGACTTGATTCTTGGATGGTATTTCTGGACCTGCCCTGGGCCAGAGGGAAGCCCACTGGCCTGAAGGGTGAATCCCAGGCCAGGCAGCATGCATGACAAGCTGACTTAAGAGACGTTGGGCTTTAAGGTAACATCTGCCATAATCTGGCAGTACTCCTTGTGGCCTGGGGTGGCAATGGCTATGGGGTGAACCTCCTCTCCCTTTGGAAAGGGTAGAGAAGAGTGGGAAGGACTGAATGGTGTGGTTTGAGTGCTGGCTCAGCTACAATACAATAGAACACCAGGTAAACATCTAAGGTTTTTGACTCTAGTCCCTGACTCCCAGATGGAACTTCTGGACCCACCTGGGGCTTTGGGGACCTCACTGCCCTGAAGGGAAGGACACAGGCTTGGCTGGCTTTGCCACCTGCTGATTGTGGAGCCCCAGGACCTTGAGCGAACATAGGCAGTAGCCAGGGACAGGTTACAATAGGACTTGGGTGAGACCCAGCGCTGTGCTAGCTTCAGGTCTGACCCAGTGCAGTCATAGTGGTGGTGGCCACAGGGGTGCTTGTGTCACCCCACCCCAAATTTAGGTGGCTCAGAACAGAGAGACTATGTTTGGGAGAAAGTAAGTGAAGGGAACAAGATTCTCCGCCTGGTAATGCAGAGAATTCTCCCAGATCTTGTCCAAGACCATCGAGGCAGTACCCCTACGAGTCTGCAAGAACCACAAAGAAATTTAAGGTACCACAGAGAAGGAATTCAGAATTCTATCAGATAATTTTTAAAAAGAGGCTGAAATAATTTGAAAGCATCGAGCTGAAATTCTGGAGCTAAAAAAATCCAATTGGCATACTACAGAATGCATCACAGTCCTTTAATAGCAGAATTGATCAAGCAGACAAAAAAATTAGTGAGCTTGAAGACAGGCTAACTGAAAATACACAGTCAGAGGAGACAAAAGAAGAAATAAAAAACAAGGAAGCATACCTACAGGATCTAGAACATAGCCTCAGAAGAGCAAATCTAAGAGTTATTGGCCTTAAGGAGGAGGTAGAGAAAGATATAGGGGTAGAAAGTTTATTTAGCGGGATGATAACAAGAGAACTTGCCAAACCTAGAGAAAGATATCAATACCCAAGTACAAGAAGGTTGTGGAACACCAAACAGATTTAACCCAAAGAAGACTACCTCAAGGCATTTAATAATCAAACTCCCAAAGGTCATGGATAAAGAAAGGATCCTA
Source organism: Pan troglodytes (assembly GCF_028858775.2). Classification (NCBI taxonomy): domain Eukaryota; kingdom Metazoa; phylum Chordata; class Mammalia; order Primates; family Hominidae; genus Pan; species Pan troglodytes. Next base: position 118,213,453 of record NC_072421.2, read on the forward strand.
AAAACAGCAAGATAAAAGAAACAAATAACATTGAATGGAGCTTCAATACATCTGGCAGCAGTGGAAACCTTACAGATTAGGAGAGTGGTGTGACATATTTAAAGTGCTGAAGGAAAAACACTGTAACCCTAGAATAGTATATTTGATGAAAATATCCTTCAAACATGAAGGAGAAATAAAGACTTTCCCAGGCAAACAAAAGCTGAGGGATTTCATCAACACCAGACCTGTCCTACAAGAAATGCTAAAGGGAGTACTTCAATCAGGAAGAAAAGGGCATTAATGAGCAATAATCACCTGAAAGTATAAAACTGACTGGTAATAGTACACAGAAAAACACAGAATATTATAACACTGTAACTGTGGTGTGTAAACTATTCTTATACTAGGTAGAAAGACAAAATGATGAACCAATCAAAAATAACAACTACAAAAACTCATCAAGACATAGTCAATACAATAAGAGGTAAATAGAAACAATAAAAAGTTAAAAAGCGGTGGGGATGAAGTTAACGTGTAGAGTTTTTATTAGTTTTTTTTTTTTTTTTTTGCTTGTTTGTTCCTTTATGTGTATAGTGTCAAGTTGTTGTCAGGTTAAAATAATGGGTTATAAGTTATGATTTGCAAGCCTCATGGTAACCTCAAACTGAAGAACATACAATGGATAAAAAAACATAGAAAGACATTATGTCATATCACCAGAGAAAATCACCTTCACTAGAGGAATACAGGAATGAAACAAGGAAGAGTAGACCACAAAACAATCAGAGAACAAATAACAAAATGGCAGGAATAAGTCCTTACTTATCAATAATAACATTGAATGTAAATAGGCTAAATTCTCCAATCAAAAGACATAGAGTAGCTGAATGGATGAATAAACAAGACCCATTGATCTGTTGCTACAAGAAACACACTTCATCTATAAAAACACACATGGACTGAAAATAAAGGAATGGAAAAAGATGTTCCATGCTAATGGAAACCAAAAAAGAGCAGGATTTGCCATACTTACATCAGTCAAAATAGATTTCAAGATAAGAACCAGAAGAAGAGACAAAGAAGGTCACCGTGTAGTGACAAAGGGGTCAATTCAGCAAGAGGATATAACAATTCTAAATATATATGCACCCAACACTGGAGCACCCAGACATATAAATCAAATATTATTAGAGCTAAAGAAAGAGATAGGTCCCAAAACAATAATAGCTGGAGACCTCAACACCCCATTTTCAGCATTGGACAGACCTTTCAGACAGAAAATCAACAAAGAATCATCAAACTTAATCTGCACTGTAGACCAAATGGATCTAATAGATATTTACAGAACATGTCATTTAAGAGCTGCAGAATACACATTCTTTTCCTGAGCACATGGATCATTCTCAAGGATAGACTATATCTTAGGTTACAAAACAAGTCTTAAAAAATTCAAAAATTGAAATAATATCAAGCATCTTCTTTGACCACAATGGAATAAGACTAGAAATTAATAACAAGGGGAATTTTGGAAACTATACAAACACAGGGAAATTAAACAATATGCTCCTGAATGACCAGTGGATCAGTGAAGAAGTTAAGAAGGAAACTGAAAAATGTCTTGAAACAAATGATAATGGAAACACAACCTATCAAATCCCATGGGATACAGCAAAAGCAGTACTCAGAGGAAAGTTTATAGCTCTAAGTGCCTACATCCAAAAAAGAAGAAAAACTCCAAATAAACAATCTAATGATGCATCTTAAAGAACTAGAAAAGCAAGAGCAAATCAAACCTAAAATTAGTAGAAGAAAAGAAATAGTGAAGTTCAGAGCAGAAATAAATGAAATTGAGACGAAGAGAACAATACAAAAGATCAATGAAACAAAAAGATATTTTTTGAAAAGTTAAAGAAAATTGACAAACATTTAGCCTGATTAACTAAGAAAAAAAGAGAGAAGATCCAAATAAAGCCAGAAATGAAAAAGGAGGTATTAAAACTGATACTACAGAAATTCAAAGGATCATTAGAGGCTACTATCAGCAACTATATGCCAATGAATTGGAAAATCTGGAAGAAATGGCCAAATTCCTAGACACACACAGCCTACTAAGATTGAATCAGGAAGAAATCCAAAACCTGAACAGCACAAAAGCAAGTAATGAGATCAAAGCTGTAATAAAAATTCTCCCAGTAAAGAAAAGCCCAGGACCCAAAGGCTTCATTGCTGAATTCTACCAAACATTTAAAGAAGAACTAATACTGATCCTACTCAAACCATTCCAAAAAATAGAGGAGGAGGGAATACTTCTAAATTTACTCTATGAGACTGGCATTACTCTGATACCAAAACCAGACAAAGACACAATAAAAGAAAACCACGGCCGGGCGTGGTGGCTCACACCTGTAATCCCAGCACTTTGGGAGGCAGAGGCGGGCAGATCACGAGGTCAGGAGTTCAAGAACAGCCTGACCAACATGGTGAAACCCTGTCTCTACTAAGAATACAAAAAAAAGCTGGGCGTGGTGACATGTGCCTGTAATCCCAGCTACTCGGGAGGCTGAGGCAGGAGAATCACTCGATCCTGGGAGGCGGAGGTTGCAGTGAGCTGAGATCGTGTCACTGCACTCCAGCCTGGGTGACAGAGCAAGACTCAGTCTCAGGCCAATATCTCTGATGACCACTGATGCAAAAATCCTCGGCCGGGCACGGTAGCTCATGCCTGTAATCCCAGCACTTTCCGAGGTTGAGGTGGGTGAATCACAAGGTCAGGAGATCGAGACCATCCTGGCTAACACGGTGAAACCCTGTCTCTACTAAAAATACAAAAAAATTAGCTGGGCATGGTGGCATGCACCTGTGGTCCCAGCTACTCGGGAGGCTGAGGAAGGAGAATGGCATGAACCTGGGAGGCAGAGCTTGCAGTGAGCCGAGATCGCACCACTGCACTCCAGCCAGGGTGACAGAGTGAGACTCCGTCTCAAAGAAAAAAAAAATCCTCAACAAAATACTAGCAAACTAAATTCAACAATACATTAGAAAGATCATTCATCATGACCAACTGGGATTTATCCCTGGGATTCAAGGATGGCTCAATATACACAAACCAATCAATGTGATACAGCCTGTCAACAGAATGAAGGATAAAAACCTTCAGTTTCAGTTTGAAATAAAAACCTTTCATTTCAGTTGATGCTGAAAAAGCATTTGATAAAATTCAACATTTCCTCATGATAGAAACCCTCAATATCTGGGGATAGAAAAAACATACCTTAACATAACAAAAGTCATATACGATAGACCTGCACCTAGTATTATACTGAAGGGGGAAAAACTTAAAGCCTTTCCTCTAAGATTCAGAACATGACAGGATGCCCACTGTCATCACTGTTATTCTGAAAGTGCTAGTTAGAGCAGTCAGACAAGAGAGAGATACAAAGGGCATCCAATTTGGAAAAGAAGAAGTCAAATTATCCTTGTTTGTTGATGATATGATCTTATATTTAGAATAAACTAGACTCCATGAGAAAACTATTAGAACTGATAAATTAATTAGAATTGTAGGATACACAATCAAAATGCAAAAATTAGTAGCATTTCTATATGCCAACAGTGAACAATCTGAAAAAGAAATTTAAAAAATAATCTCATTTACAATAGCCACATGTAAAATTAAATACCTAGGAATTGACTGAACTATAAGAAGTGAAAGGTCTCTATAATGAAAAGTAAAATACACTGGCCGGGCACGGTGGCTCACACCTATAATCTGAGCACATTGGGAGTTCAAGGTAGGCAGATCACTAGGTCAGGAGTTTGAGACCAGCCTGGCCAATATGGTGAAACACCATCTCTATTAAAAATACAAAAAAAAATTAGCTGGGCATGGTGGCACAAGCCTGTAATCCTAGCTACTCAGGAGGCTGAGGCAGGAGAATTTCTTGAACCCGGGAAGCAGAGGGTGCAGGGAGCTTAGATCGCGCCACTGCACTCCAGCCTGGGCGACAGAGCGAGACTCTCTCTTGACATATAAAAAAGTCAATTCAAAATGGATTAAAGACTTAAATCTAAGACCTCAAACCATGAAACTACTGCAAGAAAACATTGGGGAAAATCTCCACAACATTGGTCTGGGCAACGACTTCTTGAGCAATACCCAACAAGTACAGACAACCAAAGCAAACATGGGCAAACTGCATTGCATAAAGTTAAAAAGCTTCTGCACAGCAAAGGATACAATCACCAAAGTGAAAAGACAACCCATGGAATGGGAGAAAATATTTGCAAACTACCCCTCTGACCAGTGATTAACAACCAGAATATATAAAGAGTTCAAACAACTCTATAGGAAAAAATCTAATAATACAATCAAGAAATTGGCAAAATATTTGAATAGACATTTCTCAAAAGATGACACACAAATGGCAAACAGGCAAAAGAAAAGTTGCTCAGCATCATTGGTCATCAGAGAAATGCAAATCAAAACTACAAGATATCATCTCACCCCAGTTAAAATGGCTTATATCCAAAGACAGGTAATAACAAATGCTGGTGAGGATGTGGACAAAAGGGAACACTTGTACACTGTTGGTGGGAATGTAAATTAGTACAACCACTATGGAGCACAGTTTGGAGGTTCCTCAGAAAGCTAAAAATTGAGCTACCATATGATCCAGCAATCCTACTCCTGGGTATCTACCTAAAAAGAAAGGAAATGAGTATATCAGAGAAATATCTGCACTCCTATGTTTCTTACAGCGGTGTTTACAACAGCTAAGATTTGGAAGTAACCTAAGTGTCCATCAACAGATGTTTGGATAAAGAAAATGTGGTACAGATACACAATGGAGTACTATTCAGCCATAAAAAAATGAGATCCTGTCATTTGCAATAACATGGATGGAACTGGAGTTGACTATGTTAAGTGAAATAACCCAGGCCCTGAAAGACTAACGTCACATATTCTTACTTATTTGTGGGATCTAAAAATCAAATCAATTGAACTCATGGACACACAGAATAGAAGGATGGTTACCAGGTGCTGGGAAGGGTAGTGGGGGGTTGGGTAGTGGAGGTGGGGTTGGCTAATAGGTATTAAAAATAGAAAGAATGACTAAGACCTTCTATGTGATAGCAAAATAGGGTGACTTACATGGTTTGGATTTGTGTCCCCCCCCCCAAATCTCATCTTGAATTGTAATCCGCATAATCCCCACGTGTCTGGGGAGAGAGCTGGTGGGAGGTGATTGGATCATGGGGGTGGCTTTCTGCATGCTGTTCTTGTGATAGTGAGTGAGTGCTCACGAGATCTAATAGTTTTATAAGGGGCTCTTCACCCTTTGCTCCACACACTTCTTTCTCCTGCCACCTTGTGAAGAAGGATGTGTTTGCTTCCCCTTCTGCCATGATTGTAAGTTTCCTGAGCCCTCTCCAGCCATGCAGAACTGTGAGTCAATTAAACCTCTTTACTTTATAAATTACACAGACTCAGGTATTCTAGCAGTGTGAGAATGAACTAGTACTGTGACTATAGTCAATAATAACCTAATTGTATATTTTAAAATAAGTTAAAGAGCATAATTGAATTGTTTGTAACTCAAAGGATAAATACTTGAGGGGATGGACACCCTGTTCTCTATGATGTGCTTATTTCACATTGCATGCCTGTACATCTCGTGTACCCCATAAATTTATACACCTACTAGGTACCCATAAAAATAAAAAAAAATAATCCTGCCAGTGTGGCACTCACCACAGCTTGGGGTCTGGACATCAGTTTCACGTGTTCATAATGTTAATATTCTAAATGTTGCAGAGTTGATGGATGCTGGGAATGTGGATTCTCACTAAGGATGTTCACAAGAGAGTGTTGTATAAACCAGAATGCCAATTTATTAATTTACAAATGCAAACATAATTGTTCATGCAGATTTGATTGGAACGTAGCTAATTCTTTCCCTGTGGGCAGATCTTCATGGGAAGCCAAATTATAATCAGAATATTGTTCATACCATAGAATTAAGACAAGGTGTTAGTTGGATCATTTAAATGCATAGTACTGTTTGCTATAATTGCTCTAATGGCCCGTCTCCTCAATATGGACTAGAATATTTACTCCCTGGGGAGACTGGTGTATTTGTTTTGGATGTCAGTGCCTACCCACCCCACCTCCTGAGTAGGGCCTTTTCAGGTTTTTAAATTTTTCCATGATTTCTTGGCTGATCAAAACCCTTGATTAGGCCAGGCACAGTAGCTCATGGCTGTAATCCCAACACTTTGGGAGGCTGAGTTCGGGGAATTGCTTGAGGCCAGGAGTTCAAGATCAGTCTGGGCAACTTAGTGAGACCCTGCCTGTCTCTACAAAAAATTAAAATTCGCCAGGTGTGGTAGTGCATGCCTGTAGTACCAACTACTCCGGAGGCTGAGGAGGGAGGGTCACTTGAGCCTGGGAAGTTGCAACTCCAATGAACCATGATCATGCCACTGCACTCCAGCCTAGGTGACAGAGTGAGATGCTGTCTCTAAAACAAAAAACAAAGTGAAACTCTTGATTGGCATAATTTTGTTTCTCTATCAGCTTTCTTTTTTAAAAAATTACATAAGTAAAACATGTCTCTTTAGCTATTATCTCTTAAATCAGATTACCTTCTGTAATAATTCTATGGGAATTATTCTACGGGAGCACAGTCATTCACGCCTGTAACCCCAGCACTTTGGGATGCCAAGGTGGGAGGACTGCTTGAGCCCAGGACTTTGCAACCAGCCTGGGCAACATAGACCCCGTCTCTACAAAAATAATAATAATAATAAAAATAAAAAAATTAACCGGGCATGATGGTGTGTGCCTGTAGTCCATGCTACTTGGGAGGCTGAAGTGGGAAGATCCCTTGAGCCAAGGAGGTAGAGGCTGCAGTGAGCCATGATAGCACCACCGCATTCAAGCCTGGGCAAGAGTGAGGCCCTGTCTCAATAAAAACCCGCAAAAAACTTTGGGAGCATCGTACGGTTGCAAGTGAATAAGGTTATAAGATAAAAAACAGGATGCTCAATTAAATTCAGCTAAACAAGCGCTGTATATTTTTAGTGTAAGTATATCCAAAATATTAATGAGGTATACTTACACGAAAACAAATATTCGTTGTTTACCTGAAATGCAAATTTAAATAGGCATCCTGTATTTTCATTTGCTAAACCTGGCAATCCTACCAGCACTTTAACATGAAGCCATGAGGGTTGCCTGGATCATGCTGGTAGGTAAGCACCAATCCATTCGGTTGCCTCAGACAGGACAGAAACCATTCCCTCTAAAAAAATCGTTTACTTTGACAATAGGTAGCAACGAAGCACGGAAGAATCTTGACCCTTTGAGGAACCCGTAACTGACGCAAGTGCCATAAATGCTACTTTGATTGATTCCCCGCCCCCTCCATTCTTCTCTTCCTGCAATTGCTCTATCACTTCTTCCCTCTCAAGTCCCGCCCTTTCAGCTACCTCCAACTGCTGAGGAACCGGTTGCCTAAAAGGAGCCGGCAAAAGCGCCTACGTGGAGTCCAGAGGAGCGGAAGTAGTCAGATTTGACTGAGAGCCGTAAAGCGCGGCTGGCTCTCGTTTTCCGGATAACGACTACAGCTCCGACTGTCAGTGCCGGCCTTCCTCGTGTGAGGGGATCTGCCGGACCCCTGCAAATTCAATTTCTTTCCCATTCCGGGCCCTTCCCTATCGTCGCCCCCTTCACCTTGGATCATGTTCAAGAAGTAAGGACATGCTGTGGCCTCCATCGGCTGCTCACAAAGGCGGTGGGGTGGGGGTGGGGAAGAGGGCGAGAGCTAAGATCCTCTTTCTCTCTCCCCCGCCCCTGCCATCCTGACTCCCTAAGGTTTTCTATAGTACTATGCTCTCACTCCCAACTTGAACACTTCTTTAAGCTTTCCATCCGTAGTCCTTAATTGGGTTTCAGTCCCTCCACTCCCATTGTTTTTTCTCCTTACCCCTCTTTCTCTTTTGCCCCCTCCCCCAATTCTGTCTCCATTCCTAGGGTTCTACCAATCACATCCGTGCACTGTGATTTAGAGGCATATTCTCTGTAGCTGAGAGGGGAGCCCTGCGCTCACTGCCATATGTTTATTAGTTATGAACTGAATAAAGGAAGGCTTGACTTCCTGGGTCATGGGAGTGAAGGAGTCTGGGTGACAGGAAGCAAGCGGCCTGTCATGTCTATTGCCTAGCTGCCAGATTAACCTTGCCTTGAAAATAACGATTGCCCCATAGGCTATTCAGTGTAAGGAAGACAAAAATTCCTTGGGAACCTACTAGTGGGTTTGCCTTCCAGATTTGGTAGACGCAAAAAGCAAAGGGGGAACATGGGCAAAGGAAGGTGGGTTTTGTGCATGAAATTTTGAGCAAAAACGAATAGGGATCTTAGAAATCATTATTATCATCACTTAAAAAAAATCTCAGCAGATTACATAGCCTAGCAGGGGCCGATTTTCTATGTTATGCGTGGGTTGGTCTTCTGTATCTCAAGAATTGAGGGTTTTGTTTTCTGATCTCAGGTTTTATTATTGGTGGGAGCCTGTGTTTCTTCCTGGGTAGAATTGAATAAGATTTTCCAGGAAAGGCATTTGTGTAGCTAATTACAGATTATGGTGCAAAGTATGTCTCATATTCCTCCCCCTAACCCCAGCTAATTGCTGTATACTTGACAGTTTATTTCAATATTGTATTAAGACATTGGTTTTGTGCTGGACAGAGTAAAAGGGAGATGGTATTTTTTTTAAAAAGAACAATTTATTTCATAATTAAGTATCTAAATACTTGGTTGGGAATAAATGACTAATTAGAACAGTACCTTTAGGTATTCTGATACCTCTACTTAGAAATGCCTTTTCTTTTCTTGCAAAAATTACTTGGCAGATTTGATGAAAAAGAAAATGTGTCCAACTGCATCCAGTTGAAAACTTCAGTTATTAAGGGTATTAAGAATCAATTGATAGAGCAATTTCCAGGTATTGAACCATGGCTTAATCAAATCATGCCTAAGAAAGATCCTGTCAAAATAGTCCGATGGTAAGTCTTTGTTTTTGTCTGTGTAAAGCTCGGTGTAGCTGAATATTTAATGATTAGATTGCACTCATACTAAATGGAATTATTTTCAGATTAACTATTGATAGATTAATAATGGGGTAGACACAGAATAACTCTAAAACTCCAATATTTGTATTTTCAAAGATTTTCTATGTCCCTGAAAAAATGTGGCTTTGTGTATTGATTGTTCTAGTAAAGAGTTAAATGTTTTAGTTCAGAGTTGGATTTAATTTATTTCAGTTTGTTGTTTAGAGAATTGTTTTATTGAATTACCTAACAATGGAATTAATAAAATGTGAAATAAAATTGGTTGTAGCAGGTAATATTTTTCTTTTTTTCTCTACTGGACTTGCATGATAGTAAAAACAATGTAAACAATATTTTTTGGCCAGGATTTTTACTGACTTTTTAAGAAAGTTTATCACTGTATATGCGTGTTTTATATTGTGAATTTTTGAAAGGAAATATCTAACTTGGTACTTTGTGACATTTGTCTTACAGCCATGAACATATAGAAATCCTTACAGTAAATGGAGAATTACTCTTTTTTAGACAAAGAGAAGGGCCTTTTTATCCAACCCTAAGATTACTTCACAAATGTAAGGTTTTTTTATTTTTATTTTTTGAAATTTTACTCCTATTGCAATATTCAAATGTAAAGTCTTGTAAGAAATATGCATTTAATCAGATAAGACACTGCTGGGGGAGAAAAACAGAAATATGCATTTGGGAATATTGAAAGACACAAAAAGAGTTTAGAGTGACTTCTGATAATTGACTCATTGTTTATTAGTACTAGGTAATAATGGATGTAAAACTAAAACGAATGCCCATCTTGTGGTAAATCTGAAAAATGCAGATTCTCTCATGCATTCCAGAAAGCCCAAGAAAGATCATTTATTCATTCATTCAACAAATATTTATTGCCGGGCACGGAGGCTCACGCCTGTAATCCCAGCACTTTGGGAGGCCAAGGTGGGTGGATCACCTGAGGTCAGGAGTTCGAGACCAGCCTGGCCAACATGGTGAAACCCCGTCTCTACTAAACATACAAAAGTTAGCCGGGCGTGGTCACACGTGCCTGTAATCCCAGCTACTCAGGAGGCTGAGGCAGGAGAATCACTTCAACCCGCGAGGCAGAGGTTGCAGTGAGCAGAGATCACGCCATTGCACTCTAGCCTGGGGAACAAGAGCGAGACTTAGTCTCAAAAAAAAAGACAAATATTTATTGAACTTACTATGTGCTAGGCACTCAGCTAGGTGCTGAGAATACAATGGGAAGCAAAGACATTGTCTCTGTCCTTAAGAAACTAATAGTCTAGTTTGGAGAATAAACAACAATTAGATAATTACACAAATATGTATTTACAAACTGTGATAAGCATTGTGAGCATTTTCATCTTTTATATTTGTATCTATTTGCCTAATAGAGAAAAGTCTATATATGGGAAAGCATTGACTAAGTGTCCTTCCATCCAGGTATTTCCTGTGATGTGTGTAAATGCATTTTTTTTTAAATTGGGCTCTCTGTTACATAGTTTTTAAAAATTGATACGTCATAGCTGTACATTGTCTGCTGTTGTGGTGCCTGTATCCCCCACCACCTGTATATATTTATAATAGTTGTACATATTTTAGGGGTACATGTGATATTTGATACCTTTATACAGCGTGTAATGATCAAATCAGGGTAATTAGGGTATCTGTCACCTCAAACATTTATCTTTGTGTTGAGAAGATTACAATTCTTCTAGCTATTTTGAAATATAGAGTAAATCATTGCTAAATATAATTTCCTTATTGTACTCTCGAATACTAGAACTTATCGACCTGTATTTTTATACCCCTTAACCAACTTCTCCTCATCCCCTTGTAGTTTTTTTTTAAATTAACAGGCTTTTATTTTTTAGAGCAGTTTTAGGTTTCCAGAAAAAGTAAGCAGAAAGAACAGAGTTCCCTCTCCCCAGTTCAGATTCCCCTATGAATAACATCTTGTTTCGGAATGATACATTTGTAACAATTGAACCAGCATTGATACATTATTATTAACGCAAGTCCTTAGTTTACATTAGGGTTTACTCTTTGTATTCTACAGTTTTATGGTTTTTCCCAAATACATAATGTCAAGTATCTACTGTTAAAGTATCATACAGAATGGTTTTACTGCCCTAACATCCTTTGTGCTCCACCTATTCATCCTTCCTCCCCCCACTTCCCCAACCCCAGGTAACCACTGATCTTTTTAATCGTTTTTTTACTCTGCGTTTTTCACTTAACATTATATCACAAAAATTTCCCAGGGCATATTAAGTAGTCTCCAAAAACCATAGTTTTGAAATTACGGTTTTTGGAGAATACTTGGGAGGCTGAGGCGGGAAGATTGCATGAGTCCAAGAGTTCAAGGTTATTGTGAGGTATTGATTGCTCCACTGTACTCCAGCCTGGGTGGCAGAGCAAGACCCTGTCTCAAAAAAACAAACAAAAAAGATTACCAATTTGGTAAACAAATGATAGTGTTTCAGAGTTTTCTTTTGTATCTGTCAGATTAATTTGGGGAAATACTGTTCAGATCCTTTGCCTTTTTCTGTTGAGTCATTAGTCTTATTATTAATATATTGTATTTCTTTTCTTATAGATCCTTTTATCCTGCCACACCAGCAGGTTGATAAAGGAGCCATCAAATTTGTACTCAGTGGAGCAAATATCATGTGTCCAGGCTTAACTTCTCCTGGAGCTAAGCTTTACCCTGCTGCAGTAGATACCATTGTTGTATCCTTCCCAGGCTAAAACTGCTGAAAAATGTATTCATTGTGCTCTTATCATTACTGTGAAAGGTGTACCATCCAAGAGAACATTAGATGTACTTTTTTGAAGGTTACTGTTACTCTTATCTCATGCCTTTCTGGTTACATTTGAAGTTGTACAAAGTAATTTTATTTGTTGCTACTAAATTATCTCATCTTAGGTCGTTTCTTAGAAGTTAAATGAGAACAAGTTACAGAAGAGTCTCAGCTGCATTTCAGCCCAGTCAGGGCCTACTGTTATCAGACTTAGGACACAATAGGGAATTCTTGATTACTAGGGGAAAGGATATAGATGATATAATTGGATCAGCTTTTTGGATATCAACTTGCCACTGTAATGTTCATTTTGACTTACTGACATACGTTGGAGTGAAAGCTCTCAAAAGGGAAAAGAATTTAGGCACCAGGTATAGGTATCTCTTACCAAGCAACAATTTTGTGTTAGGAGTGAATAGTGGGAAATATTGGCAACCTCCAACTTTTATTTTGAAAATTAACTATTTGAAAAGTTGAGTTTGGGGGCCTCAGAGCACGTTTTCTCAAAGAGAAATGTCAGAGTCCCAGATGGTCCTTAAAGATCGATTCAACTCATGACATAGCTGAATAATTCGGCATTATTTCCATTTCTACCATGCTGTTTCAGCTATTTTCTGGATTAAATAGATTTTTGTGACTATTCTGGACAGGAGAACATCTTCTCCTTTATCATAGCTAAAGTAGCCATTTGCCTCGGGTATAGAAAAGGAATGGTACTTGGTGGGAATAGGGAAACTACTTTTAGAGTGTGTTTATCTTATTTTAGTTTTTGAGATGGAGTCTCGCTCTGTCGCCCAAGCTGGAGTGCAGTGGCACGATCTTGTCTCACTGCAACATCTGCCTCCTGGGTTCAAGCAATTCTCCTGCCTCAGCCCCTTGAGTAGCTGAGGTTACAGGCACCCACTACCACGCCCAGCTCATTTTTGTGTTTTTAGTAGAGACAGGGTTTCACCATGTTGGTCAGGCTGGCCTCAAACTCCTGACCTCAGGTGATCCACCCGCTTTGGCCTCCCAAAGTGCTGGGATTACAGGTGTGAGCCACCACACCTGGCCAGGGGTGTGTTTAAGAAGAATAAGAAAAAAAATGATATTCTCTGTTGGGGCAGTTATAGCGAAGAGGTAGTATAAGTAGTATGTTTATATTCTAGGAACAGCTTATGTTGACATGCTTTTTACCTAATAGGTGCTCACATATTTGGAACACTGAGTGAATTGAAAATCAAGGGAGAAAAGTGAGGACGGGTTTTTTGTTGTTGTTGTTTGTTTTTAATATTTATTAAGTGTTGGTAAATTTATAGTTCTGGAGTTAACCTTAAATGGAAAATTTCCTTAGTACCTAGTCTTTACTTTTAAAAATAATTTTTATTTTGAAACAGTTACAGATTTAGAGAAAGTTGTAAAAAAAAAAAATGGTACAGAGAGGTCTTGTGTACCCTGAATCTTGACTTTTTAAAATATGTACTGCAGTGTTTAACATTCCAGAAACTTCAAATGTTAACCAAGACCACTCTGGTTTTTCTAGAAAGGTTGAAACTGTTATATCAGGCTCTTAAAGATAGACTGGGAATTTACCTATTATTTTAAAACAGCCTTTACATAAAACCACCATTCAGGCCGGGTGTGGTGGCTCATGCCTGTAATCCCAGCACTTTAGGAGGCTGAGGCGGGCAGATCACCTGAGGTCAGGAGTTCGAGACAAGCCTGGCCAACATGGCGAAACCCTGTCTATACTAAAAATACAAAAATTAGCCGGGTGGGGTGGCATGTGCCTGTAATCCCATCTACTAGGGAGGTTGAGGCAGGAGAATTGCTTGAACTCAGGAGGCGGAGGTTGCAGTGAGCTGAGATCATGCCACTGCACTCCAGCCGGGTGACAAAGCAAGACTCCATCTCAAAAAAACAAACAGCCGGCTATGGTGGCTCACGCCTATAATGCCACCACTTTGGGAGGCTGAGGCAGGCGGATCATGAGGTCAGGAGTTCAAGACCAGCCTGGCCAACATGGTGAAATCCCGTCTCTACTAAAAATACAAAAATTAGCTGGGTGTGGTGGCACACGCCTGTAGCACCAGCTACTCGGGAGGCTGAGGCAGGAGAATTGCTTGAACCTGGGAGGCAGAGGTTGCAGTGAGCCAAGACTGCCATTGCACTCCAGCCTGGGCAACAGAGTGAGACTCTGTCTCAAGAACAAACAAAAATCCCCACTAGTCAGTGATCAGAATAATTAATCAGAACAATTAATATTTATTGATTTCACAGTTTTTAGTATTTATGTGCAAGAAATTTTACTCCTTTTTTTGTGTGACTTATTCTGGTTTTGTTAGCATGGGGTTATAGTATTAACATTTGACTTGAAAGAAAAGGGGTTATTAGATTTATTCATTTAGCATTTACTGAGTATTTACAGTGTACCCACAGACTCTGCTAGGTCTCTGCTCTCAAGGAGTTAATGGTCTAGGAGAAGACACAAGAGGGGTTCCAAGTGGCTTAACTAGTAACATGATCATTATTTGACACCCTTTCCTTGATGGGGAGGCCCCAAGGCATTTTGATAAATAGTTTTCTTAGCTGTGTTCTTTCAGGCTATCATGGCAGAAGGAAAACAGCATGCTCTATGTGTTGGAGTCATGAAGATGTCTGCAGAAGACATGTAAGTCTTACTTTAGGCCCCCTTAACTTTTGATATATGGGTAACCAACCCAGGAAGCATCAGAATTACAGGCGAAATTTGCTATCATGCATACCACATTACACAAATATCCAAGCACAGAAGCTTCATTTCTGATATTTCCTAACACTTAGGAAGCCAACGAAACCTATTTTGTCTTCAGGATTGTAGTCTTTCTTAAGCACTGAAAAGAACCCATGTGCCAACACAGCTGTTTTATATGTGTGTACGTGGTACTTTAGGAATCTTATTTAGTATCATTTAAATTGGGGGAGGAGGGAAGATGTTTTACTGCTAGCTTCATTTTATTTATTTTTATTTTTATTTTTTTAAGTTTTTTTGAGATGGAGTCTCACTCTGTTGCCCAGGCTGGAGTGCAGTGGCGCGATCCCGCCTCACTGCAACCTCTGCCTCCCAGGTTCAAGCGATTCTTGTGCCTCAGCCTTCCAAGTAGTTGGGATTACAGGTGTGCGCCATAATGTCCAGCTAATTTTTGTATTTTTAGTAGAGATGGGGTTTCACCATGTTGGCCAGGCCAGTCTCGAACTCCGGACCTCAAGTGATCCACCCACCTCGGCCTCCCAAAGTGTTGGGATTACAGGTGTGAGCCACTGCACCTGGTCATTACTGCTAGTTTTAAAAACAGTGATATATCTCACCACCACACAGTATCTTATATTCTGACCTGGTAGTACAAGAAATGTAGAATATTTAGAGAACTAGTAAAGATATATTATCAAAACATAGGCAGTATATTTAAAAATTTTAGAACCCATTTGATGACCAAATTAGTGGTATTAATTTTGTTTCAGGGTTAATGTAGCACTTTGATATTCCCCTAGTCTTGTGACATTGTTACTCTGGTTCTATAGACCCACTAGTTAGATCACTAAAATCACTTTTAGATATGAGCTGCCACAGAGTAATGTAGTTTAATATAAACAACAATGTAATTGTGATGTCAATAAGTTCTTTACTTGTGGCTTAATAATTAAAAAATAACAATATACTTTGAATTATATTTATCACGAGTAAGACTATAAAAATGCATAAAAGTATGTTTATGTGTTTTTTTTCCTTCTACAGTGAGAAAGTCAACAAAGGAATTGGCATTGAAAATATCCATTATTTAAATGATGGGCTGTGGCATATGAAGACATATAAATGAGCCTCAGAAGGAATGCACTTGGGCTAAATATGGATATTGTGCTGTATCTGTGTTTGTGTCTGTGTGTGACAGCATGAAGATAATGCCTGTGGTTATGCTGAATAAATTCACCAGATGCTAAAATTCTGTTAGCTTCAGAAATTATTTTAAGTTTTCTTAAACTCAAGTTAAAATTGGGTAGCAAACTTGGACATTAAAAGGTATCTGGTAAGTAAGCAAACTCATACAACTAATGTCCTTTCTTAGGCTAATGATATAAGAGTGAAGAGCAGGACTTGGTCAATGGATTGCCATTTTATGGTAGACCTCTAGAGAAACTGTCTAGTTAAATGGGGCTAGAAACTAGACTAGGAATTTTATTCTATTACTCCAGGGGACCCAGCAGTGCTCATTCTTGTGTGTGTGTGTGTGTTTGTGTGTGTGTGTTTTGTTTGTTGATTGTTTTTTTAAAAAAAACTTCAATGGAAAATTCTAAACATATTAAGAAGTCTGGAGAATAGTATAATGGACCTCTCCATATCCATCACCCAGTTTCAGTTTATGGTCAGTCTTATTTCATCTATACCTCAATTATTTCTCCCCACCCCCCAATTATTTTGAAGCAAATCCCAGACATCCTATCATTTCATCCATAACTACTTTATTCTTTTTTTTTTTTTTGAAACAGGGTCTTGCTCTGTTGCCCAGGCTGGAGTGCAGTGGTATGATCTTGGCTCACTGTAACCTCCACCTCCCGGGTTCAAGCGATTCTTGTGCCTCAGCCTCCTGAGTAGCTGGGATTACAGGCACGTGCCACCATGCCCGGCTAATTTTGTATTTTTGGTAGAGATGGGGTTTCGCTATGTTGGCCAGACTGGTCTTGAACTCTTGGCCTCAAGTGATCCGTCCCCCTCTGCCTCCCAAAGTGCTGGGATTACAGGCATGAGCCACCGTGCCCAGCTAATTTTTATATATTTTATAGTTGGCCAGGCTGGTCTTGAACTCCTGGCCTCAAGTGATCAGCCTCCCAAAGTGCTGGGATTATAGGCATGAGTCACCATGCCTGGCGTCATAACTACTTTAGTATGTATCTTTAAAAATTAGAAAAACCCCACAATACCATTATCACACCTAAAAAGTTGAACTGTTTCTTAATATGATCAACTGTCCAGACTGTTAATTCTCTTTAACTGTTGGTTTGCTTGAAATAGGTACCACACAAGGTTCATACATTGCATTTGGTTGTTATTTATTGAAGTCTGTTTAATTTATAAGTTACCTTTTCTTTTCCCCCTTAAATTATTTAAGAAATCTAGTTGTTTTGTCTTTAAAGTTTCCACACATATTCTGGATTTTGTTGATTGTATCACTGTGAAGTCATTAACTTGTTTTTATGCCTCCTGTATATCCTGTAAACAAATAAGATTGATCAGATTCAGGTTCAGTTTTTTTAGTGCCTTCTTTTGAGTAAAGTCATACCAAACAGATGCCCAGAACATCTGGATTTGGGTCCCTACTAGACTCCTTAAATAATGTATATCTTCTATAAGTGGAATATAAGGGACATGGACCTGCTTTAGTAAGAACAGTAATCTGTTTGGGGAGTTAAAAGAGCAGTTGTGGATTTATTTATTGATAAAGACCATTTTTCTTCCTAATAACCTTGCTGTTATTCTAGTGTCTTAGCCATCTTCATTTGGTTGTTTACCAATATATGACATGTGATTTTATTTTTCAGATGGATACAGACATATACAAGATTGTGGTGACCTGTGTTACAGTTAGAAGTTGGTGAGAAAGGTGAGGGTGGATAGCAAAAAGAGAGAGATCATTTGGCTGGCTGTTCCAGCTGGGTCTCCCAGGATGTAACATAGGTGGACATAGATCCAGGGTCTGACCCTCAGCTTGAGAAACCATTTCCCACTGATGAAACTTGAGAGACTTGGAGATTCCCCAGTTAGAATATAAATGTATTAATTCATAGTGATAGGTCTGCCTATGGTAAACAATTAGGAAACAGGAAGTTACTTGGTAAACACAGGTATGAGCAAAGGAAGATTGATAAATTGGGGTAATATTTCAGTTGTGCTGAGGTAAGACTTGGAGAATTTTTCCTGCTTCATCATTAATTAGAATGCTTATCTCTGCCAAAATCTCATCTCTTTCCTAGCCCATAGAGGTGCCCTGATATTTTATTTCCTATATCCTTTTCAAGTTCCATGTAGTTTTCCTTATGTTATGACAGTTTTATTCTGCAGCTTACCATATTATTTATTCCTGGTCCACGAAAGTATAAATAGTCTCATCAGGAACTCATTTGTAAGTCATCTCCCAGGGAGGTTTCTTCAACAGATAGTTTCATTTTTTGCTGACTTACTGGCTTCAAATTCAGATGTCTCCCTATTTGGGGGAGGAGGCACCCTATTTGAGGCCTGTAGCTCCTTATGTTCTTAAAAAGAATATACAAGTCATTTATGTCAGAATCAAACTTTGAACCTTTATTTTTGTTGCTAAGAGAATGTTTTTTGACCAAGACTGCCTATGGAGTATTAGCAATGAAAAACAAAGCACACATATACATACATTAGAGAAGTAAAAACTTTTAATAGCTTGGTTTTTGAAATAATTCATCTTTGTGTCTAACCACTGTTACAGTGGGTGTAAGGAACACTTTTTAAATATTCAACATCAACATCTGTGCTTGTTTTTCTACTGTGCTGAGGTACACTGTGTTGCCTTGGTGATATGGACTAAATATGTATGTTCTCTGCTTCCCCTGGGTCTGAGGCCTCTGCTCATCACTGTTAATCAGGGATGTCACTCTACATGTGTGATCCTTGTCATTTTCTAAACATTAGGTCATACATGAAAGGCAATTCAAAGAGATTAAACTAGCAGATGTGTCAGCATCTTTAGATACTGTGCTTAATGGAAACTTAGTTTACCTATATTCGTGAGAATAGGAATACAGGGATAGAGAGCCTGCTTCTCTCAGGCAGTGTGTCTTTAGTTCATTTTTAGTTTCAAAATTAAGTTTGTGTCAAACCAACCTACAATCTAGTAACTTGTGTATTGGACTCACTTTTACTCAGACAAGGTCAGTTCAGCTCAATAGGTATTTATTGAGTATCTACTAGGTTCTAAGTGACGTGGCATGAAGATGAATAATACAGAAGTAGCCCTTGCTTTTAAGGAGCTTCCAATCTATTGAGTAAAGAAAATTTACATTTTAAATAATCTGGGTAATGGTGACAGCCCAATACTAATATGTAAAGCCAGTAGGAATGTACTAATCCTTTTCCAATTTTAGTCATCAAAAATTGTAAATTACAAATGAACTAAATGTAGTAATATTCCATAGATTGTATCCAATGTGAGGGTAAAAAAAAATCCCAGATGTCTTGGAGTTGCCGTGATTCAGCATCCCAACTCAGATGATTGTCCTGTTGTCCAGTGACATAATGGCCTGATCAGTTCTCTTCTAGCAGACTGTCTGTTATGGTGGTTTGGTAGTGGTCTGTTGGGAAGCTGCATTTTTCCTTTTCTGTTTTTATGCTCTGGACCCCAAACAAAAACAGCTGGATTTATCCCATGGGTAGTCATGAACATTTCCAATTTGAGGGATTTTATATTCCCCAAACAGAAGGTTATATGGCATATATCAAATAATAATGATATCCAGCCAGGTTCCCCGTCGTACACAAATCAGTAACTGAAGATACAGTATTTCTAAGTATAATACTTCAGAGGAAGAGATAAGAATTACAATTCACTAAATTCGTGGAGGTGTTTCATTATAATAAATATGTCACTTATTAATAATGTAGCAATTATATATTAATGGAAATATGAATGTATGCCCAAGCAAAATGTCATAAATATTTTAACTTTGTTTATCTAGGTTCCTTAATTTTGAGACTATAATTATCAAGGCTCTTCAAGAAACTCAAAATGATTCTAATTTCTAAGGAGTATGCATTAAAACTGATATATAATGAAAGAAAAACAGTGAAAATGTATGCATCAGTTTCTAAAGAAATCATACTTGTCATTGTAGAGATTGATGCATGTAAATTAAATGTATTATACATTTTTATACTTGTATGTATTTTATACTTTGTATGAATACTTTTATTACACTTTTTAAGGCAGGTAAAAGAATGAGTAGATGTTATCAACTATAACAACAATTTGTTGAATACTGTGTTAAAACCAAGTAAAGGACCACAACTCCACGAGATCAGGAATGAATGAAGAAAATTGAGGGCCAGTTTTTAAATCATTGTTGAGACTATTAGGTTCATCTGTCTGTTTAAGAGTCTGGCCTTAGGGAATATAATTTATGCATGTAAAAAAATACAGGAGATGATTCACTGGAATTTCTCTTAATAATACCATGTTCATTAAGAATAGGTCATTGGGAGGAAAAATAAATAACATCTGAACTCATTAGTATAATTAATACTTGCCTCTTAGAATGAAAATTAAAGAACTCCAAATTTTAGCCTTGAATACTTTGAGAAATAGAAGATGAGTTAGTGAAATAATTTCTACTTAAAATCTTAGTTGTTACAGAGAATGACATGCCTCACTATTAATGTCCAATTCTAATTAAATGGATTGTTTTAGAAATGTATTTGTGAAATATAGCAAACATAGCTAGTCATACTAACAGGTGAAAACTGATATTTCAAATGACTAAATAGACTTAAGATTAGAGGAAGGTAGGAAAAGGTGTGCAACTAACAGAAGCAGTTAACCAAAAAATGAGCTTCAGGCATCAGTCTTATTTGGAAGACTATAAATCAACAGGCTAACGTTCAAAATATGGCAGACATCTTAATATCAATATATGCTAAATTGGTTTATCTTTAGGCAGAAACAAAGCAAAAAATTAAACTCATCCAACTCATACATTTGTTGTTGTTGTTGTTGTTGTTGTTGTTGTTTTTGAGATGGAGTCTTGCTTCATTGCCCAGGCTGGAGTGCAATGGCACGATCTCGGCTCACTGCAACCTCTGTCTTCCGGGTTCAAGCAATTCTCCTGCCTCAGCCTCCCGAGTAGCTGGGATCCCATGCGTGTGCCACCACACCTAGCTAATTTTTGTATTTTTAGTAGAGACAGGGTTTCACCATGTTGGCCAGGCTGGTCTCAAACTCCTGACCTCAGGTAATGCACCCGCCTTGGCCTCCCAAAGTGCTGGGATTACAGGTATGAACCACCACACCCGACCCAACGAATACATTTTTAAAATCCCATTTTAAAAGTAAAACCACAGTTTTCATATAACAAATGTTATTGCTCTTCATTTCATTCTCCAATTTTAAAATGCTTTACTTTCAGCCAATATGTGAATATAGGAGACTTCAAAGGCATAATCAATTACTCCCTTAAAGTTCATTATAAGTGTTCTCAGAACTCTACCACCTAGAATTTAAAGACGGGAAGATTTACTTTATAATTTTAATTTCTTATCACGAGACTCAATTGTCAATAACTGTTAACGTCCATTTAATAATCTATGGTGAAATAGGTAATTTCTTCTTATTTTCACAAGCGTGTGAGTAAAAGACTGGGTTTTAAGCAATAAATCATTTGTTCTAACTAAGCACATGCTTGGAAAAAGTGCTATTTTTCCAAACGTATGCCTTGAAAACAAATACAATTCAATTGCCTTTTTGGTTCATGGGAAGCCATACTGCGGTGGCTTCCAAGGTTGGCCAACCTGTTTTTATTCTTACCACCTCTTTCAAAAAGGGATGTTGTCTTTGTCCCCAAATTCTGGTGTTGTCCTATGCTGATGCATAATGAAGCCCTGAGGCTTGGAAACTTGCAAACCAATAAGATGATTTAATGATGAAACTGCATGTCAGTTTGACACTATTAATAGTCCTTGAGTGAGCTTAAATTTGAGACACTTTTAAAAGCAGCATGTAGTTCCAGTTTTGCTTCCCTTATCAGTGGAGCTTGAGATGTCTGTTCCTGCCGACTGATGTTTTAACAAATTTTTAGTTTCTCATGATGTGAAAGATTTTTGTATGCACGTCTTAGTCTGGATACTGTTTTCATTAGTTCTAATGCTGCTGCATGCAAATTTTGTTTAAAACCAAAATTGACTCTTCACATCTGGACTAGATTGGACATGGTGAGGAGGCTGGAAAGAAAGTCCTTTTTGCTCGGTAGGCTCTGGACAGCTTTCTTAGAGTTGACTTATCCAGGATTAAGAAAAAGTTTTCTTTTGCGTGACTAAATTCTTTCCACAGTTTGCTTGTGTAAGCATTTTAGATTTAAGCAAGTTCAACTTGAAATATATTTGAATATAAAGTAGAAACAGCTTCATTTAATGGGATAATAGCAATCTCTAACCCATCAAATTAATATCTACTAAATAGCTTCCAAAAAGCACTGACTGGAAAATATTTTTCACTAGCATGGCTTTATTCAGTTTCAAAAACAGTAGGAGCTAAAATGTTTGGACATTTATCCTGCATTTATTTTGTGTTTCACAAGGTTAAAATTTTGTATTTTGTAAAGTGTCTGAAAAGGAGTCCACAAAGTATTTCTGCTTTCTTGCTCCTGAATGCAAAGGTCTGAGAGAAGGCACATCCTCATTAGCTTCTGGGTGTTGTCAAACCCAATCCTCTCTCAAGTACCAAATGCCCAGATATATTTATTGGGATGTAGGAATCTCACTTAAGCAGCAGTTTTTGCTGATATAAAGACAAACATCTTGATTAAAGTGTAGGGAGATAGAAACTATACCAATTTGGGCAATTTTGGCTCTAATGTCTAATTTGTTGTGAAAGGGGAAGATGTTCTAAGCTAATGTTCTTAAAAGTAACTTATGAATTTCTTAAAAATAGTTTTTAAAAAGCTGTTTCAGGAAAAGCTGTTTTATTGCATGGCACAGATTAAATGTACAGATGTTATCTTAAAACAATGAAAGAGTTCCCCTAATTTGAATATTCAATACCAGCTGTTATTCACATCAATATTTTAACATTTTACCATCAAGATATTTAATACAAAGGATTGATACATATTTAACTGTTTAGAATTCTAGTTAAACTTGTCCAGATGAGTAAGAGGGAAGGAGAAATAACATTCTCCAAGTACCTACCATGTGCACAAGCTCTACTTATATATCTTGCTTAATCTTAGCAATGATTCCATGAGGTAGATTTTAACTCTCATTTTACAAACGAGGAAACTAAGGCTCAGAGAGGTCATACAACTTCAGGAAAGTTGTATGACCTCTCTGAGGTAATAAATGGCAGAACTGGAATTTGAACCTAAGTCTCCTTGTCTGCAAATCCTGTGTTTTGCAGAAAACTCTCCTCTTGTATTTCATAAAATGTTAAATCTTGGCCCAAATTCAAATCACCATCTTTATGGGTTATTGGAGAGAGGTATAAGTTGGCAAGACTCTGTTCCACAATGGGAAAATATGGGTAGGATTTGAATGAGTAAGTGTGGGATACTTGCACAGTATCATATTTGTGTGGCTGGAGTAATGTTTTTCTGTTTCCCTCTTAGACTGCAAAGTGGAGTGGGAGAATCTTGAAATTGAACTCAGTCCTGAGGTCTGATTTTCCTATTATTAGTCACTTTCAAGCCAGGTGATTTGTGACCATTTAAATGTTATGCTATTTCAAAGTCTTCTACATCTTTAGAAAAGGACATGAGGGAGGGTTAGTTAAGTGGGGCAATGAGAATGTAGAGTGTAATGTGCAAAAGCAGGACTAGCAGTTGCTTTGAAGATATCTGGGGAAGGCCGGGCATGGTGGTTCACGCCTGTAATCCCAGTACTTTGGGAGGCCAAGGTGGGCGGATCACCAGGTCAGGAGATCGAGATCATCCTGGCTAACGTGAAACCCCGTCTATACTAAAAATACAAAAAATTAGCCGGACGCAGTGGTGGGCGCCTGTAGTCCCAGCTACTCGGGAGGCTGAGGCAGGAGAGTGGCATGAACCCGGGAGGCGGAGCTTGCAGTGAGCTGAGATCGCACCACTGCATTCCAGCCTGGACAACAGAGTGAAACTCCGTCTCAAAAACCAACCAAACAAAAAACAAAAATTAGCTGGGCATGGTGGCGCGCGCCTGTAATCCCAGCACTTTGGGAGGCCAAGGTGGGTGGATCATGAGGTCAGAAGATTGAGACCACCCTGGCCAACATGGTGAAATCCTGTCTCTACTAAAAATACAAAAAAAAAAAAAAAAAAAAAAAATTAGCCGGGTGTGGTGGCGCGTGCCTGTAATCCCAGCTACACAGGAGGCTGAGGCAGGAGATTTGCTTGAACCTGGGAGGCGGAGGTTGCAGTGAGCCGAGATTGTGCCACTGCACTCCAGCCTGGACGACAGAGCAAGACTCCATCTAAAAAAAAAAAAAGATATTAAAATTAATGACAGGAAGAGTTTGGGTTCAGTTATAATTTAAGGGAAAAAACATTGAGGGGCCTAATCTACATTTTGCTCCGGATCCAATGATTTAATTTTTGGGAAGAAAAATCCAGTGATTAAAGTCATGCAAGGAGATGGCCTGGGGCTTGCTAAAAGTCAGGTTGCAGTTTCCATTGCATTCAAGAAAATCAGAAAAATAAATACAACTTTTAGAAGAAACTAAGTTTTCTCCCATTCATGTTTAGCCATTGGGGGGTCTCATACTTCTGGACTTGCTTAGACCTATGCTATCTAATATGGTAGCCTCTGCCCATCCATATGTGGCCACTGAGAACTTGAAATGTGACTAGTTTGAATTAAGATGTGCTGTAACTGTAAAATACACCCTGGATTTCAAAGACTTAATAAATAATGT
Organism: Pan troglodytes; assembly: GCF_028858775.2. Taxonomy (NCBI): domain Eukaryota; kingdom Metazoa; phylum Chordata; class Mammalia; order Primates; family Hominidae; genus Pan; species Pan troglodytes. The sequence continues at coordinate 118,237,991 of NC_072421.2, forward strand.
AAATTATCTATTCTTTCCTGTTGATTATATATTGAAATGATAATATTTTGGATATGTTTGGGTTAAATAAAATATATTACTAAAAGTAATTTCACCTGTGTCTTTACTTTTTAAATGTGACTATTAGAAAATGTGAAATTAAAGGCTGGGCACGGTGGCTCACGCCTGTAATCCCAGCACTTTGGGAGGCCGAGGCGGGCAGATCACGAGGTCAGGGGATCGAGACCATCCTGGCTAACACGGTGAAACCCCGTCTCTACTAAAAATACAAAAAATGAGCCGGGCGCGGTGGTGGGTGCCTGTAGTCCCAGCTACTCGGGAGGCTGAGGCAGGAGAATGGCGTGAACCCGGGAGGCGGAGCTTGCAGTGAGCCGAGATTGCGCCACTGCACTCCAGCCTGGGCGACAGAGTGAGACTCCATCTCAAAAGAAAGAAAGAATATGTGAAATTATATATGGCTCATATTTTATCTATTGGACGGCGATGGGTTGGAGAAAAGGCAGTATTCCCTGAAGCTTCGTGCTAGAGGCACGTGCTTTAAAGTGGTAAGTATGAAAAAGATTTTCAGTGCCAGCATTCAGTCTTCCATCAAGCCAGGAAGTTTTTCCCTCTTCCCCTCAGATGGTACAGGGGTGGTATTTTGACTATTAGAATATTTCCATTAATTCAACACTTTGGGTAACTAGGTGGATGTCTGTATCATTCACTCACTAGATCAAAGCATTTTTTTTTCTAATGGAAGTCTGTCACTCATTAAAGGCAGTTATCCTATTTATCTCTCTAAAACCTGAGTCTTATTTTTAAGTCCTGCTCTTTCTGCTAGGGTTTTTGCCAAATTTCCAAAGCAATGGCATAACCAATGTGGCTATTCTTGCATGTAATCAGTAGAAACCTAAAGAAATGGGAACTATGTGGGTTAGAAGAAATAGCATTTATCAGGCAGGGCGCAGTGGCTCATGCCTGTATTCCCAGCACTTTGGGAGGCCAAGACGGGTGGATTACTTGAGGTCAGGAGTTTGAGACCAGCCTGGCCAACGTGGTGAAATCCCGTCTCTACTAAAAATACAAAAATTAGCCGAGTGTGGTGGTGTATGCCTGTAATCCCAGCTATTTGGGAGGCTGAGGCAGGAGAAACGCTTGAACTCGGGAGGCAGAGGTTGCGGTGAGCCAAGACCGTGCCACTGCACTCCAGCCTGGGCAAAAAAAAAAAAAAAAAAAAAAAAAAGCATTGATCAAATCCAGGAATTTTAAGACAAAAGGGCTGACCACTATATTCTAGTACTACATTATTAAATTACAGTTTGTCTTATTGCTCATGCAAAGCTTATGTGAAATGATTATTTGACTATGATGAATTATGAGTTTGGGCTCTTTCTGCTTTCCACAAAGTACCAGGCCTACTGCCTACTGTTGACCTCATAGATACCCAATATATACAAAGAAAATTATAGTGTATGGATGCCACACTAGTAAAGCTGGATTTTTTTTTATTATGGTAGAGACCCTAGAGATACACTATGTCATCATTTTATACTTTCCAAACAAGTCATTTTCCCATTACCCTTTAAATGCTTTATAGTATTCTATTTTTGGTTATATTAGAATTATTGACTATAGTTATTTTTTGTCATTTTTTTCAAACTTGTAAAAACTGTCAAGTATAGTTATTTTTAAAATTTGGGGCAATATTTTTTTGGGGGGGAGTTGATAAACATTGCTGAATGTCTTTGTGTGCCAAAAGAAAGCTAACTTCTATAAACATATGCTTTTCACATAACCACTCAGGCAAGTACTGAGTGCATCAAAGTCAGCCCATACCAAAAGGAACACAATATTGGTTTTTTTTTTTTTTTGAGATGGAGTCTCGCTCTTGTCCCCCAGGCTGCAGTGCAATGGCACGATTTTGGCTCACTGCAACCTCCACCTCCCAGGTTCAAGCAATTCTTCTGCCTCAGCCTCCCGAGTAGCTGGGATTACAGGTGCCCGCCACCATGCCCAGCTAGTTTTTCTATTTTTAGTAGACACAGGGTTTCACCATGTTGGCCAGGCTGGTCTTGAATTCCTGACCTCAGGTGATCTGCCAGCCTCAGCCTCCCAAAGTGCTGGGATTACAGGCATGAGCCACTGTGCCCAGCCAGAACACAATATTCTTAACAAATGAAAGGGAAATTAGCGGTACATCATCATTAGACTCTATTTTCAGCAACTTTTCTATTACAGGTATGCCCTGCTTTAAGAACACCCAATAACTGAGTTTGTTTAAATGCATTATAGAAAAATCTGGGCATTATGAATCAGATTTGATACACAAGCAACCTTTTAGCTTACTCCCCTGCCAGCCCACCGCCCCCAGAAAATAGCCAAGGGGTCTAAATCTATATTTTGCTCCAGATCCAATGTTTTACTTTTGAAAAGGAAGATTCAGTGATTGAACTCACACAAGGCAATGGTCTGGGGCCTGCTAAAAGTCATGCTGTGGTTTCCATTGCATTTGAGACAACCAGACAAACAAATACAACTTTTAGAGGAAATTTCAAGTTTTCTCTTATTCACATCTCAGCCAGGAGTGGGATCTTACACTTAGAATTGCTTAGACCTGTGCTGTCCAATATGACAGCCACTAGCCGTATGTAGAGTATATTCACAATCCCGATCAATTTCCATCAGACCTCCATTTTTTCCAACTCTCTCATCATGAGTGGGGTTAGGGTTATTGTTTTCGGTTACTGAATATATTATTTTTCTATGTAAAGCTAACAGACATATATGGTGATCAAATCTGTAACCACAACCTCAGTAGTACTATTTTCTGTTATTGATTCAGATTTTATCTGCAAGACTGGCTGCAAGTAAGTTCAGAGAGACAGCATATTATTTGAGACACCTAACATTTCGTTAAAAAAATACTCAGTATCGGCCGGGCGCAGTGACTCATGCCTGTAATCCCAGTACTTTGGGAGGCCGAGGCGGGCGGATCACCTGAGGTCAGGAGCTTGAGAACAGCCTGATCAACGTGGAGAAACCCTGTCTCTACTAAAAATACAAAATTAGCTGGGCGTGGTGGCACATACCTGTAATCCCAGCTACTTGGGAGGCTGAGGCAGGAGAATCGCTTGAACCCGGGAGGTGGAGGTTGGGATGAGCCGAGATCACGCCATCGCACTCCAACCTGGGCAACAAGAGCGAAACTCCGTCTCAAAAAAAAAAAAAAAATATGTATAAAGATACAATCAAGAGCATCAATTTGGCTTAAAAGGCAATGTTACCTTAGTACTCATTAGCAAAACACACAATGCAATGCATTCTGACATGTTTATGATGATACTCTGATGTACTAATGTAAGTGAAGATGATAAATGCAATAGAAAAATTTTAAATATACTGGTGTTGGGGGCAAGGTGACGCATAAGCTGTGTCACACTCTGAGAGATACTGTTTATTACTGTACTCACATTGAACATGATTTGATTGTAGTAATTGCATCTGAGACCACATATTAGGGGGCTTCATAAAGGGGTTTTGTTATTCTTCAAAACTAATAACGCTTCATCTTAACCAAAACCCTCAATGAGAATAATCAGAAATAAAGCAAAGTTTTACACACTACCCTGAGGATCAATAACTTCAAGCCCAAGGCCATCTTAAGGAAATTTTCTTTCTGGTTTGCTAAAGCTGTGGGAGACCATTACCATCATGAGGCCAGTTACAAGAAATATTGATCTCTAAAATGTCATGCTCTAACACTCTATGCGGACTCACAGCATGTGCTGGCCAGATTGCAGAACAAGTCAGCTCTAAGTATTTCACACATTTATCAGTAGAGGAGCTATTGCATTTACCACTGGATTAAGTTTCTGAGTAGCCATTGAAATTTGGGAAAAGGTATGGTAATGCAAAGTAGATAGGTTAGGACCTCCACACTGAAAACAGATATGGTACAGCTGTGAACATGGGAAAAATTCCCTGAACTTGTACAAGGAAACAAAATCCAGAACAGGCTGGGCGCAGGGACTCATGCCTGTAATCTCAGAACTTTGGGAGGCCGAGGCGGGTGGATCACCTGAGGTCAGGAGTTTGAGACCAGCCTGGCCAACATGGCAAAACCCCATCTCTACTAAAAATACAAAAAATTAGCCAGGTGTGGTGGTGGGCACCTGTAATCCCAGCTACTTGGAAAGCTGAGGCAAGAGAACTGCTTGAAACCAGGAGGCAGAGGTTGCAGTGAGCCGAGATTGTGCCATTGCACTCCAGTCTGGGCGACAGAGCAAAACTCTGTGTCAAAAAAACAAAACAAAACAAAATACAGAACAGATTCAACTCAGGTAAGTGAAACTGCCAGATGGCCAAAACAAGTTCTTCAAATTTCCACAGAACTCATTGACCCAGCAGGACTATATTTTTATCCAAATTGCAGCTGGGAGCTTGATTAACTGAGAAACAACACAATTAAATGACATGACATTCTTCATAGGCACCAATCCAATGTCAGTATCTGCAGGCTGAAGTACAGACAGTTACAATGAAATTGCGTATGCTCTGAGGAATGACACTAAATTCGCTTCCAGGAAAATTACTCAATTTTGTAAGTAATTTTCAGTTTTTTTTCTCAGGGATATTTTTCAACTTTCACTTTAATTTTCTTTAGTTGCTTAGTTGTACATTTTGAGAAGGCAAATCCATTGGAACTTGGGGAGGCTTAGAACATAAATCAGTATTAGAAGTAAAGGGAACACACAGCTAAAAGTTTTACTTTAATCACAAATTCACAACTAGAGATATCATTTGCATATCTTAGAACGCTAAAGACCTGTTAAAATTTTTTAACCAATCAGCAAAAATATGTGCCCCACAGATTTCTAATGTTCATAATTTAGAATTTATCACATATAATATTTATTAATAGTTTATTTGCAAAATTATTATTCTTAAAACACTTCTTTCCAACACATTTACAATGTTCATGTGTTTTAAAGAAAAAAACCACCCTCATTTAAAAATGTACTACTGACTTTAATGTGTGGTTATACCAGTGCCACCAAATAAGAAAAGAAAAAGAAACATACAGCTGTATTGGATATGTAGTTACTACTACAAATAATGACAACACATGTCCTATACAAAGATCATATTCACGCTTTTCTACCACTTCTCAGTCATTGTCAGAACCATTTGGAGGTAAGAAAACCAATGCATCATTGAAAATATGCCCAAATGCCCTAAGGCGGTATACCCCATACATCATCACATGCATCTGATTTGGAGTCAGTCCATTAAAAGTAACAGCCATATCTGAACAACAGCCTTCTACTACCTGGTTGGGGTGATAAGTCATTGCCTCTTTAATAGAAAGCCCAACAGATTTGGTATTAAATACATCTTTTCCATCAGCATCTTCTGCATTTTCTGCAAATACTCCAGCATATTTCAGGCAAACTGCTAGCTGTTTATCTTCAGATATCTTCCAAATCATCCCTCCCTGTTCAGGACACTTTTCTGGGATATTGAGAAGGCTGTTAAGTCTTTTCATTGATTCTACACTTAAGACAATTCCTCCTTCCATACCCACATATTCAAGGTCTCCAGATTTTATAGTGTGGCCTAGATAGAAAGGCTGTGATGGATCCTTTTTTAACAAAAAATACTTTAGGTTTTCAATGATAGCAAACGTAGTGGGGCGTGCAAGGAAGAACCAGTTGTATTGGTCTCTATACTTATCAAAGGCGTATTTGTAAGCTTTTCTCATCATTAACCACATGTCATTTGTGTCCATATTAATTGACTCAAACACTTTAACATTTTCAGAACTGAAGAACTCTGCTTTGTCACAGTGTTTGGTCCAAGTCTCCTTTACTGCAGCCCAAAGACTCACATCTTTGGGTTTTACAAGGATAATACAGTATACTCGAAAGCTCTTACTGAGCTCCATGCGTTCATCCTCTGAAATTTTCAAGATATCTTCTTTGTTAGGAGCTTGTAGGTGATGATGCTCATGGTGGTGCATTCTATTTCCATGACCAATCCTAATGTGTCCTAGCATAGTGATCAAAGCACAGAAAATGCTTCCAAGCATCACACCCTTCAAAAAGGAGCTGCTTTCAGAAAGCATTTTTCCTATAAAGAAGAAAAAGACTCTTAAAATACTTAATAGAAAAAGATTAGTCTATAAATTTGATTTGGTATTCCTTATATACTTACATTTTGCTTTTAATGTTTTTTTTAAAAGGTTCCCAAGCTCGAAATCAAGTTAGTTGCATATAGTACAAAAGGCTCTCAAAATCTTTAGCTTCCAATGGAATCTGATGACTGTTTGGTATAAACTGGAACTTTACAACAACTCCTCTATGGAGAAGTTTGTTTTGCACTTCATCTATGGGGATTTAATAAACCCTTGAAACCAGTGTTACAGAGGTTATCCATCCACCATTCTCTTTAAAGAATTTCACATCACAAGCTTGCATTATTTAAATACCTCTAAAAATATAGTGAACTTTTACACCAAAACCTTGGGTTGAACAGATAAAACCACCTATAAATGGCAAATCACCAATGGTATTGTGCTGACATATCTGTTCTCAACATAGTGCTTTCTTTAACTGATGGCTGCTGTCCTTAAGTGTTTTGAGTAAATCTAAACCAAGTTTCTTGAGAATAACACCATATAGGTTAATATTTACCCTTTTGTTCCTAAAACTAAATGGTTTCCAATACAGTATCCCAACTATTGATGTAATAGAAGCCCATAATAAAAAGTTACATTTTTTGGATCAAAAAGGAATATTGATAGATATATCTGGGGCCCATTAATAAACATTTTCATTTCCTCAAAAGGAATTTTCTTCTTCTTTGGGGAAGTAAAAATGGAAAAATTTACACTTTTATTTCAATTAGAAATTAAGAGGCAGGTGCAGTGGCTCATGGCTGTTATCTCAGCATTTTGGGAGGCTGAGGTGGGTGGATTCCTTGAGTTCAGGAGTTCGAGACCAGCCTGGGCAACATGGTGAAACCTTGTCTCTACCCAAAATCCAAAAAATTAGCCAGACGTGGTGGTGGGTGCCTGTAATCCCAGCTACTCGGGAGGCTGAGGCACAAGAGTCTCTTGAACTTGGGAAGCGGAGGCTGTAGTGAGCTGTGATCTCACCACGGCACTCCAGCCAGGGCATCAGAGTGAGACTCTGTCTCAGAAAAAATAAATAAATAAAAGAAATTAAAAGCTGACATTAAATAAACTTGTTGAAAAAAATTGTATGTTAACCATTTATTCTAGTAAAGGCTGAATTTTCCAATCTTCCCTCCATCTTCAGAAAAAAGCAATCTATTGAGCTACTTAGACTTCCCAGTTTTCTCTTATGGTTGAAAGGAGCCTTAGAAAACTACCCAATGTCAGTCACTTCTCTCATTTTACAGAGAGGAAATGGAAGTCCACAGAGGTTAAATAACTGACTCAGTCACACAGTTAGACAGTGGTATAAGTGGACTAGAAACCACATTTCTCAATATCAGTTTAATGGTTTTTTTCCATTACAGAAGAATAATTGCCATAGTGCTTCTACTACATTAGAGTTTAATAAATGGGTTACTGAATATCCTTGTTTTCATACAAATGGAAAAAAAGTGGGATCTGTTGACCATAACTGATATTTTGCACCCAACAGCACCATATTGCTACAAGGAAACCACTCCTGTGGTTTTCTGCTAGAGGAAATGGAATTTTGACTTCTACCAGAAAGACAAGGTGTGGAATAGCTTGGCAGATGTAATTTCTGAGCGGTGGGTGGGGCAAGAGGCAGGAAGACTTTCCTGTGTCACTCACAGAACTTGGTCAATAAACACAGTTCCAAGAAGAGAAGTGACAGAAAACAAGCTCGGCATAATATTAGAATTGTCGGCTGTGTGCAGTGGCTCACGCCTGTAATCCCAGCACTTTGGGAGGCCGAGGCGGGTGGATCACCTGAGGTAGGGAGTTCAAGACCAGCCTGGCCAACATGGTGAGACCCTGTCTCGACTAAAAATACAAAAATTAGCCGGGCATGGTGGCATATGACTGTAATCCCAGCTACTCAGGAGGCTGAGGCAGGAGAATTGCTTGAACCCGGGAGGCGGAGGTTGCAGGCAGTGAGCCAAGATCGCACCACAGCACTCCGGCCTGGGCAACAAGAGCGAGACTCTGTTTAAAAAAAAAAAAGAAAGAAAGAAAAAAGAAAAAGAATTGTCAGGTGCACTCTAAGATTAATTTATATAGGATTTTTGTATTTCATGTCACGCAGTTTTCATTATTTCTGGCCAATACATAATTCACACGTTTCTTTGCTCAATTATGGCATATGTGTCAGAATTCTTCCTGATGGTGATCCTACTCCTGGCTGCAAAAATAGTGATCAAAACTCAGTAAGTCTACACATTTTAAATAAAATAATTTGCAAAAATTATTCTAAGGAGATTTTTTCCCCATCACAGAGGCAAAAAATATAACACTAGGGATGCATATGATAGGATACTTTGTGCAGAAGGAAACTTAAAACTGCACACGAGCACAAATGAAACAGAAACTACCCCAATGGTTTTTAGATGAACCTTTTTGGGTGAAGGTAGTTGGGGTGAAGTACGGAAAACGAAGACGAAATAGGGAAGAGAAGTGAGAGGGAGGACATGGTAACCTCGATATCCCTCTGAGGGACCAAGAGAGCGCCCCCAGGAAGAAGACTCTCGGTCTCCTGTCCTGACAATCCTCCCGCTGCACCTGCCCAAGCATCCCGCGTGGAGCATGCTGGGAAAGGGCTGGGGCCCAGGCCTCCCCCAAGAGAGGGAGGGGAGTCAGGGTGCGCTTGGGGTGGGGGTCGAGGCCCCGCCACTCACCCGCGTCTAGAACGGCTTGGGGACGAGAAAGCGCAGCCGCGCACGGGTTTCCTCTCACGTTGGCGCACCACTCCGTTACGCTCCTGGCCAGGCTGTTCTAGCTGCAGGCGGTGTCCTCTCGTTGGTCTCGCTAAAGGTGGGGAGGGCCAGGAAACGAGCGCCGTGAAGGCGGGGGTAGTGGGGCGGGGCAAAGGAGCCGGCGGCTGGGCGGAGCCGTCCGTTTGCCCGCCCGCGCAGGCGTCGGAAGGGCCGGCGCGCCCGCTGCGCGCACACTGCGTGCCCTTTCTCCCCGCCCCCTGCCGAGTTCAGAGACTTGCTATAGGCCTGCGTGACCCGGGCGCTCTCCTTTACCCAACGGGCGCCCAGAGAAGAGGCCGTGCGTACGACTCGCTGACACCTCCCATTTCACCTTCCTGGCATGGAAATTGCGAGAGCGAGAGATTCTTGCTCCCGGTGTCGCTTTTTATCAGACCTCTTGATGGTTTCTCTGATGTACCCCTGCGTCCTTGAACCCTCATATTGCCCACCCCCCCAGTACTCCTGGGCTGAGACCAAAACGCAAGCCACTGAAATAGTCACGTAATTATGACACCAACGGTTTCCTATTATTACTGGAATGAGCTCTGAAGCCCCACTGCCTGGAATCCAATCCTGTCTTCACCACACCTTTTGATATCCCAGGAAAGTTACTTCACCTCGCTGTGCCTCAGTTCCCTCATTTGTAAAGTACAGAAAATGTCACAGTAGTGCCTATTTCATAGAAAATTAGATGAGATAGTGCATATGACTCCCTTAGCAAAATTTCAAGCCTAGAGTAAGCATTTACTAAAAAGTACTGGCTGTTATTATTCACCCCAGTATTTCTAGTACTTAACCACAGTGCCAGCACGCAGTGGACAGTAAATATTAGTGGAATTAATGAATATTAGAACTACAGCTGAGGAACCAGGCCTAAAAAGGATAAGGAAATTTCAAAAGTCCACACAGCAAGTTAATGGCAGAGGTGGGACTGGAATCCAGGTCTTTTTTTTTTTTTTTTTTTTTTTTTTTGAGACGGAGTTTCACTCTTGTTGCCCAGGCTGGAGTGCAATGGCACGATCTCGGCTCACTGCAACCTCTGCCTCCCGGGTTCAAGCGATTCTTCTACCTCAGCCTCCCTAGTAGCTGGGATTACAGACGCCCGCCACCACACCCGGCTAATTTTTGTATTATTAGTAGAGACGGGGTTGGCCAGGCTGGTCTTGAATTCCTGACTTCAGGTGATCCACCCGCCTCGGCCTCCCAAAGTGCTGGGATTACAGGCTTGAGCCACTGCGCACGGCCCCCAGGTCTTCTAATTAAGAGTGCAGAGCTCTCTTTCCACGAAATATTTGATGTGTCTCTTTTTTTTTTTTCTTGAGACCGAGTTTCGTTCTTTTTGCCCAGGCTGGAGTGCAATGGCGGGATCTCGGTTCACTGCAGCCTCTGCCTCCCGGGTTCAAGTGATTCTCCTGCCTCAGCCTCCCTAGTGGCTAGGATTACAGGTGTGTGCCACCACGTCTGGTTATTATTATTATTTTTTTTAGTAGAGACGGGGTTTCGCCGTGTTGGCCAGGCTGGTCTCGAACTCCTGACCTCAGGTGTTCCACCCGCCTCGGCCTTCCACAGTGCTGGGATTACAGCTGTGAGCCACCGATCTGTCTTTTAAAATTCATTTTTGGCCAGGCGCAGTGGCTCACGCCTGTAATCCCAACACTGTGGGAGGCCGACGCAGGTGGATCACCTGAGGTCAGGAGATCAAGACCATCCTGGCTAACACGGTGAAACCCCGTCTCTACTAAAAATACAAAAAATTAGCCGGGCGCGGTGGCATGCGCCTGTAGTCCCAGCTACTCGGGAGGCTGAGGCAGGAGAATGCCGTGAACCCGGGAGGCGGAGCTTGCAGTGAGCCGAGATAGCGCCACTGCAGTCTGGCCTGGGCGAAAGAGCGAGACTCCGAGGCGGGCGGATCACGAGGTCAGGAGATCGAGACCATCCTGGCTAACACGGTGAAACCCCGTCTCTACTAAAAATACAAAAAATTAGCCGGGCGAGGTGGCGGGCGCCTGTAGTCCCAGCTACTCGGGAGGCTGAGGCAGGAGAATGGCGTGAACCCCGGGGCAGAGCCTGCAGTGAGCCCAGATAGCACCACTGCACTCCAGCCTGGGCGACAGAGCGAGACTCCATCTCAAAAAAATAAAAATAAAAATAAAATAAAATAAATAAAATAAAATAAAAATTAGTTGGGCGTGGTGGCTCACGCTTGTAATCCCAGCTACTCTGGAGGCTGAGGCAGAAGAATTGCTTGAACCTGGAAGGTGGAGGTTGCAGTGAGCCGAGATCGTGCCACTGCACTCCAGCCTGGGAGAGTGAGCAAGACTCCATCTCAAAAAAAAAAAAAATTCATTTTTGTGGCAGAAGGCTTTTTGCTAAAAAGCCCAAATTTTTACAATTATTTAAAGTGTATTGTTACTAGGTTCCATTAAGATAAAATTGAGTGGTGACTTACTCGGGCCTGAGTTCCTAAAGACACACATGTATTTGAGTGTTGTCAGTGACCTAGTTTAAGTAGACTGAAGGTTTCAGGGAACTCTGAAACAATGAACAAATATATTGTAGGTAGTTACTATCCTGGCAACACTATCTTAAAATCTGGAGATACAGTGGTGAGCAAAATAAGTACCCTGACTTCATGGAGCTGTCAGTCAAGTGGGGAAGAAAGACATTAAACAATTTATTACTAATAATTATAATGGTGGTATGTTTTCTAAAGGAATACCAAAATGAATTTTATTTCTGACAGTGGGCACCCTGGAAAAGAAAAAATGAATTTTAGAACTGGAAAAGAATTTAAGACCGTGGAATATTTTCATTATATTTTGTTAAGTAATATAGTCTATTTCACATATTATATAAAATATATATGTATGTATGTATATATACCTATATAGTTAAGTGAAACAAATTGCAGAATACTGCATATTATATGATTATGTTTTGGTGGAAACAAACATGTGCACATAGGTTTGATCTGTTCGTATGAACAAAGAGAGTTATGGAAGAATACTTAGCAAGCTCTTAATATTGATTACATCAGGAGGTTGAGGTGGGGATGATTAGCTTTGTCTTTATACATCCTTGTATTGCATTGTTTCACTGGTTATAAACAGCACCTATTTTGAATTTGAAGACCAGCAAATAAAGGGACCTTAAAATTACAGGGACAAAAAGAAAAAAAAGAAAAGATACCAATAAAAATATCTTTCAAAGAATGCAGAGAACCAGTCTGTCCTCGCAAAAAGGGACCAGGAAGGACAGAAATGACACTCAGAATTCAGACTGTGATGAAGAGGCAATATAAAATGTTTCTCCTAGAAAATAAGGGCACCTATTTGAGACGATGAATATGTTCATTAGCTTGATTGTGGTAATCATTTCACAGTGTATACATATAGCAAATCATCACATTGTGCACTTTAATTGTATACATTTATTTGTCAAACATACCTCAATAAAGCTGGAAAAAAATAAAATGATTCTTCTTTTAGTATAGAAAAGTACTGTATACCAAACTGGAAGTATTAATAATATAAGAGCAGCGCTTCTTATAGTGGTTGGTAATTTTAAAAAATATTATTTAAAAAATGACACAAGAGACCAGGCATGGTGGCTCACACCTGTAATCCCAGCACTTTGGGAGGCCGAGGCAGGCGGATCACCTGAGGTCAGGAGATCGAGACCATCCTGGCTAACACGGTGAAACTCCGTCTCTACTAAAAATACAAAAAATTAGCCAGGCGTGGTGGCGCGCGCCTGTAATCCCAGCTACTTGGAAGGCTGAGGCAGGAGAATCGCTTGAAACTGGGAAGCGGAGATTGTAGTGAGCCGAGATCATGCCATTGCACTGCAGCTTGGGTGACAGAGCGAGACTCCGTCTCACACACACACACACAAAATTGACACAAGATGCTCTGAAACAGAATAAACCATGGGATTTTCAACACCAAAAGCGCTGGTAATAAGAAATTGTCTAAGAACCCAGTTCTTTACTTGACAAATAACTTACATATACTTAGCATTTTAAATAAAGTTAGTGAGATGATTGACTTATGGCTTTTTTTTTTTGAGACAGAGTCTCACTCTGTCACTCAGGCTGGAGTGCAGTGATGTGATCTTGGCTCACTGCAACCTCCATCTCCCAGGTTCAAGTAATTCTCCTGTCTCAGCCTCTCGAGCAGCTGGGACTACAGGCGCATGCCACCACGCCTGGCTAATTTTTGTATTTTTAGTAGAAACAGGGTTTCACTACATTGGTCAGGCTGGTCTCGAACTCTCAACCTCAGGTGATCCACCTGCCTCGGCCTCCCAAAGTGCTGAGATTACAGGCGTGAACCACCACGCCCAGCCAGTAATGGCGTTTTTTTAAGACAACATTCCATATCTCAGCCCTAATTTAAAAAACATGTGCAATTAGTATCTATTAAAATTAAGATGTTCATACTTTTTGGCCCAGCAAACCCATTCTAGTAATCTCTCCCACAGAAATAGGGGCAAATGCATTATTGTTTTTTTGTTTTTGTTTTTTTTTTTTTTTTTTTGTTTTTGTTTAGAGTCAGGGTCTCACTCTGACACCCAGGCTGGAGTGTAGTGGTGCAATCATGGCTCACTACAGCCTCCAACTCCTAGGCTCAAGCAATCCTCCTGCCTCAGCCTTCCAAATATGGGGCCTACAGGCAGGCACCACCACCCTGGATAATGTTTTGTAGAGACAGGGGCTTGCTGTGTTGCCCAGGCTGGTCTTGAGCTCTGGCCTCAAGTAATTCTCCAGCCTTGGACTCACAAAGTGCTGAGATTACAGGCGTGCGCCACTGTGTCAAGCCAGCAGTATTTTTTTTTTTTAACTTTCATTTTAGGTTAAGGGGTAATGTGCAGGTTTGTTATATAGGTAAACTGCATGTCTTGGGGGTTTGGCATACAAATTATTTTGTCACCCAGGTAATAAGCATAGTTCCCAATAGTTAGTTTTTTAATCTTCTCCTTCTCCCACCCTCCACCCTCAAGTAATCTCTGGTGTCTGTTGTTCCCCTCTTCGTGTCATGTGTTCTCATTGTTTAACTCTCATTTATAAATGAGAGTGCGGGTGTGGTGGCTCACGCCTGTAATCCCAGCACTTTGGGAGGCCAAAGCGGGCAGATCACCTGAGGTCAAGAGTTCGAAACCAGCCTGACCAACATGGTGAAACCCCGTCTCTACTAAAAATACAAAATTAGCTGGGTGTGGTGGCGCACACCTGTAATCACAGCTACCCGGGAGGCTGAAGCAGGAGAATTGCTTGAACCTGGGAGGCAGAGGTTGCAGTGAGCCAAGATCACACCATTGCATTCCAGCCTGGGCGACAAGAGCAAAACTCTGTCTCAAAAAAAGAAAAAAAAAAGGCATGGCGCAGTGGCTCACGCCTGTAATCCCAGCACTTTGGGAGGCCAAGGCAGGCAGATTGCCTGAGGTCAGGAGTTTGAGACCAACCTGGCCAACATGGTGAAACCCCGTCTCTACTAAAAATAAAAAAAATTAGCCAGGCATGGTGGCACACAAGTGTAGTCCCAGCTACTCGGGAGGCTGAGGCAAGAGAATCGCTTGAGCCTGGGAGGCAGAGGTTGCAGTGAGCCGAGATCACACCACTGCACTCCAGCCTGGGTGACAGAGCAAGACTCTGTCTCAAAAAATAAAAAACAGAACATGTGGTATTTTTTTCTTTGTTCCTATGTTAGTTTGCTTATGAGAATGACTTCAGCTCCATCCATGTTGCTGCAAAGGACATGGTCTCATTCTTTTTTATGGCTGCATAGTATTCCATGGTACATACATGCCACATTTTCTTTAGCCAGTCTACCATTGATGGGCATTTAGGTTGATACTATGTTTTTGGTATTGTGAATAGTGCTGCAATAAACATATGCATGCATATGTCTTTATGGTAGAATGACTTATATTCCTTTGGGTATATTCTCAATAATGGGATGGCTATGTCAAATGATAATTCTGTTTTAAGCCCTTTGTGGAATCACCACACTGCTTTCCACAATTGCTGAACTAATTACATTTTCACCAGAAGTGTATAAACATTACCTTTTCTCCACAACCTTACCAGCATCTGCTATTTTTGACTTTTTAATAATAGCCATTCTGACTGGCACAAGATGGTATCCCACTGTGGTTGCGATCTACATTTCTCTAAAGATTAGTGATGATGAGCATTTTTTCATATATTTGTTGGCCACATGTATGTCTTCTTTTGAGAAGTGCCCGTTCATGTCTGTATTAGTCTGTTTTCACACTGCTATAAAGATACTACCTGAGACTGAATAATTTATAAAGGAAAGAGGTTTAATTGACTCACACTTCTTCTTTTCCTTCTTCTTCTTTTTTTTTTTTTTTTGAGACAGTCTCACTCTGTTGCCCAGGCTGCAGTGCAGTGGCACAATCTCGGCTCACTGCAACATCTGCCTGCCAGGTTCAAGCAATTCTCCCACCTCAGCCTCCCGAGTAGCTTGGACTACAGCCGCATGCAACCACACCCAGCTAATTTTTGTATTTTTAGTAGAGACAGGGTTTCACCATGTTGGCCCAGATGGTCTTGAACCCCTGACGTCAGGTGATCCGCCCACCTCGGCCTCCCAAAGTGCTGGGGTTACAGGCTTGAGCCACTGTGCCGGAACTGACTCACAGTTCTGCATGGCTAGAGAAGCCTCAGGAAACGTACAATCATAGTGGAAGGTGAAGGGGAAGCAAGGCATGTCTCCTCATGGTGGCAGGAGAGAGAGAGAGGAAGAGTGAGGAAGTGCTACACTTAAAACAATCAGCTCTAGTGAGAAGTCCCTCACTATCATGAGAGCAGCTTGGGAGAAACCGTCCTCATGATCCATTCACCTTTCACTGGGTCTCTCCCTGGACACGTGGGGATTACAATTCGAGATGAGATTTGGGTGGAGACACAAAGCCAAACAATATCATTGTCCTTTGCCCACTTTTTAATGGTGTTGTTTTTTGCTTGTACATTCATTTAAGTTCCTTATAGTTTCTGGATATTAGACCTTTGTTGGATACATAGTTTGCAAATATTTTCTCCCATTTTGTAGGTTGTCTGTTTACTCTGTTGAGAGTTTCTTTTGCTGTGCAGAAGCTCTTTGGATAATTAGGTCCCATTTGTCAATTTTTGTTTTTGTTGCAATTGCTTTTGGCATCTTTGTCATGAAATCTTTGCCAGGGCCTATGCCATTTAGTATTTTCTAGGTTATCTTTCAGGGTTTTTATAGTTTTAGGTTTTACATTTAAGTCTTTAATTTATCTGGAGTTAATTTTTTTATTTTTTATTTTTATTTTTTGAGACGGAGTCTCGCTCTGTCGCCCAGGCTGGAGTGCAGTGGTGCAATCTTGGCTCACTGCAACCTCCACCTCCCGGGTTCAAGCGATTCTCCTGCCTCAGCCTCCTGAGTAGCTGGGATTACAGGCATGCACCAGCATGCCCGGCTGAATTTTGTATTTTTAGTAGAGATGGGGTTTCACCATGTTGGTCAGGCTGGCCTCAGACTCCTGACATTGTGATCTGCCTGCCTTGGTCTCCCACAGTGCTGGGATTACATTGAGTTGATTTTTGTGTATGGTGTAAGGAAGAGGAACATACTTCAAAATAATAAGAGCCATATGTGACAGCCCCACAGCCAACATCATACTGAATGGGCAGAAGCTGGAAGCATTCGCCCTTGAAAACTGGCACAAGACAAGGATGCCTTCTCTCATTGCTCCTATTCAACATAGTATTGGAAGTCCTGGGCAGGGCAATCAGGCAAGAGAAAGAAATAAATGACATCCAAATAGGAAGAGAGGAAGTCAAACTGTCCCTGTTTGTGGATGATATGATTCTACATCTAGGAAACCCCATAGTCTCTGCCCAAAAGCTCCTTGATCTGATAACTTTAGCAGAGTTTCAGGATACAAAATCAATGTACAAAAATCAGTAGTATTCCTATATGCCAACAACATCCAATTGAGAGCCAAATCAGGAACACAGTCTCATTCACAATAGCCACAAAAGAATGAAATACCTAGGAATACAGCAACCAGGGAGGTGAAAGAACTCTACAAAGAGAACTACAAAACACTGCTCAAAGACATCAGAGATGACACAAACAAATGGAAAAACATTCCATGCTCATAGATAGGAAGAGTCAATATTGTTAAAATGGCCATACTGCCCAAAGAAATTTACAGATTCAATGTCATTCCTATCAAACTACCAGTGACATTCTTCAGATAATTAGAAAAAACAATTTAAAAATTCATATGGAACCGAAAGAGAGCCTGAATAGCCAAGGCAATCCTAAGCAAAAGAACAAAGCTGCAGGCACCAAGTTACCTGACTTCAAACGATACTACAGGCCTACAGTGACCAAAACAGCATGGTACTGGTACAAAAACAGGCACATAGACAAATGAAATAGAATAGAGAGCTCAGAAATAATGCTTCACACCTACAACCATCTGATTTTTGACAAAGTTAAAAAAAAAAAGCAATGGGGAAAGGACTCCCTATTCAATAAATGGTGCTGGGATAACTGGCTAGCCGTATGCAGAAAATTGAAACTGGATATTCTTGTTTATAATAGCAAAAGTGGGAAATAGCCATTAATAAGGGAATGTTTGAGTTCATTATGGTACATCCATATAATGGAATATTAAGCATAAAATAGAGAGCTTATTTCACTAACCTATACTAAACACTTCCTTAAACACAGTAAGCTACACCTTGTGTGGGAGAGTTGCTTTGAATTTGGTGGCTTTCATGTACACAGCACGCAAGGCAAGAATGCATTAAAAACTGACGACACTGCATTTTGGGTAAGGCTCTTCTATCAAACGCATGCATTATTCAGCATGAGAGGTCATTAATTTCTAGTAATTAGTGATTCACTTGCACGTGAGCACTCAAATCTGCCCAAATGCCTTTGGGAAATTAAGACAGCTTTCCACAAGAGTTCACTGGAATAAAAAATATTGAAGGACATCTACAGTGAATTTTCTGCATAACATCTTTTTGAAGGGTTAAAAATGTTTTCTGTGATTACCTTAATAAAGTGCCTATAATATATGTATCTCTTCTGCCCAGAGTTTCTCAACTGTTCATGTTCAATAAACAAACTCTCCTGTCTGAACAAATGTATTATTGTTTCCATTTGTGTATAGTGTAATCTTTAAATGAATCTCATTTGTGTGTTCAGGCATATTCATGCTTGTAATTTCATTTCAAAAATTTTTTTTTATTTGATGGCCATCTGAGGGTTTTTTTTTTTTTTCTTGAGTCAGACTCTCACTCTGTTGCCCAGTCTGGAGTGCAGTGGTGCCATCTCAGCTCACTGCAACCTCTGCCTCCTGGATTCAAGCGATTCTTGAACCTCAGCCTCCCAAGTAGCTGGGATTACAGGTGCACACTACCACGCCTGGCTAATTTTTTTGTATTTTGAGTAGAGACAGGGTTTCACCATATTGGCCAGGCTGGTCTCAAACTCCTGACCTCAAGTGATCCACCCTCCTCGGCCTCCCAAAGTGCTAGGATTACAAGCGTGAGCCACAGCGCCCAACCAGAGCTTTCTTTTTTTTTAATTAACAAACCCATTCACCCTCCAGCAAACATATATTAAGTGTTTGCAATACATCCGGCATTGTGTTAATCATTATTTAAACTTTTTTATTATGGGTAATTTCAAACATATACAAAAGTAGAAAAAAAATTATAATGAAATCACTTTTTATGTAGATTTAACATCATCAACTCAAAGCCAGTCTAGTTATACCTGTACCCATATTTCATTCCTTTCTAGATTATTCAAAAGTGTCTCCTGGACATTATATAATTTTATATAATTTCCCCGGGCACGGTGGCTCACGCCTGTAATCCCAGCACTTTGGGAGGCCGAGGCGGGCGGATCACGAGGTCAGGGGATCGAGACCATCCTGGCTAACACGGTGAAACCCCATCTCTACTAAAAATACAAAAAATTATCCGGGCGTGGTGGCGGGCGCCTGTAATCCCAGCTACTCGGGAGGCTGAGGCAGGAGAATGGCATGAACCCTGGGGGGCGGAGCCTGCAGTGAGCCGAGATCGCGCCACTGCACTCTAGCCTGGGCGACAGCGAGATTCGGTCTCAAAAAAAAAAAAAAAAAAAAAATTATATAATTTCATCCACAAACATTTCTGTATATCTCTATAAGACATAAGGAGTTCTTAAGAAAAACCCACAATACCACTAGAACAACTAAAAACTTCCTTAATATGATCAAACATCCAGTCTGTGTTCAAATTACCAATATCACAAATGTGATTTTTTAATAGTCTGAATCAGAATCCAAATAGTCTTCACATTGTGATTGTTTATGTGTCTCTTAGTTCTCTGTTGTCTATAGATTTCTTCTCTCTCTTTCTCCCCTTGATATTTATTTATTGAAGAAATCTGGTTGTTTGTCTTTTTTGTTTGTTTTAGAGACAGGGTTTCACTCTGTCACCCAGTCGGGAGTGCAGTGGTGCAATCATAGCTCACTGCAGCTTCAAACTCCTGGGCTCAAGTGATTCTCCTGCCTCAGCATCCCAAGTAACTGGGACTACAGGCTCATGCCACTGCACCCAGATGTTTTTTTTTAATTTTTTGTAAAAATGCACTTTGTTGCCCAGAGTGGTCTTGAACTCCTGGCTTGAAGTGATCTTCCTGCCTTGGCATCCCAAAGTGCTGGGATTACAGTCATGAGCCACTGCACCCAGCCTTATTTTCTTGTACCTTTACCTAGTCTGGTGCTGATTGCCTCATCCTGGTTCCTTTAATATATTTCTCTGTCTTTTGTGTTCCTCATAAACAGGTAGTTGGATCTTAAGTAGGGCTGGGCTGGGTGTGATGGTGGCTCACGCCTGGAATCCCAACACTTTGGGAGCCTGAGGTGGGAGGGTTGCCTGAGCCCAGGAGGTGGAGGCTGCAGTGAGCTAACTTCAGCCTATGATCGCGCCACTGCACTCCATTGTGGCGACAGAGTGAGACCCCATTTCAAAAAAACAAAAATAAAATAAAAAGTAAAGTAGGGTTGCCAGATTCAGCAAAGATAAATGCAGGACTCCCAGTTAAATTTAATTTCAGATAAACAATGAATGGTTTTGTAGTATAAGCATGTCCCAAATATAATGTATGGGACATACTAAATATTGCATGGGACGTGCTTACATGAATATATATATATATTTATATAAATATATATTTATATAAATTTCACATATATAGTTCACATATAAACATATAATTTATATATATAATATATACAAAGAAATAAACTATATATATATGTATATATATAGTTGTTTTTTTTTTTTAGGTGGAGTCTCGCTCTTTCGCCCAGGCTGGAGTGCAGTGGCGCCATCTCTGCTCACTGCAAGCTCCGCCTCCCGGGTTCATGCCATTCTCCTGCCTCAGCCTCCCGAGTAGCTGGGACTACAGGTGCCCACCACGATGCCCGGCTGATTTTTTGTATTTTTAGTAGAGACGGGGTTTCACCATGCTAGCCAGGGTGGTCTCAATCTCCTGACTTCGTGATCCGCCCGCCTCGGCCTCCCAAAGTGCTGGGATTACAGGCGTGAGCCACTGCGCCCGGCCTATATATAGTTGTTTATTTGAAATTCACTTTTCACTGGGCATCCTGAATTTTACCTGGCAACACTAAGCTTAATCTCAAGGCTATGCTAGATTCAAGATCAATATTTTTTTGAGACAGAGTCTCACTTTGCTGCCCATGCTGGAGTACAGTGGCACAATCATGGCTCACTGAAGCCTCAAATTCCTGGGCTCAAGCAATCCTCCCGCCTCAGCCTCCCAAGTGGCTGTAACTACAAGTATGTGCCAACACACCCACCTATTTTTTTACTTTTATTTTTTGTAGAGACGAAGTCTCCCTGGTCTCGCTATACTGCCCAGACTGGTCTCGAACTCCTGGGCTCAAGGGATCCTCCTGCCTCAGCATTCCAAAGTGCTGGGATTACAGGCGTGAGCCACCGAGCTTGGCCCAGGTTTTTTTTTTTTGAGATGGAGTCTTGCTCTGTCTCCCAGGCTGGAGTGCAGTGGCATGATCTTGGCTCACTGCGACCTCTGCCTCCCAGGTTCAAGTGATGATTCTCCTGCCTCAGTCTCCTGAGTAGCTGGGATTACAGGTGCCCGCCATCATGCTGGGCTAATTTTTTGTATTTTTAGTAGAGATGGGGTTTCACCATGTTGGCCAGGCTGGTCTTGAACTCCTGACCTCAAGTGATCCACCGGCCTAGGACTCCCAAAGTGCTGGGATTACTGGCGTGAGCCACCGCGCATGGTCTTTTTTTTTTTTTTAAGGCAAAACTGCTTCATAGGGGGTGGTGCGTGTTTCACTCAGGAGACACATAATGTCTGGTTGTCTCTCTTTGTGATGATAGCTGTCTTTGATGCTCAATATCTAGATTGGTAATTCACTAGAGTTGCAATATGGTGATCTAATTTTCCAAGGCATATTTTAAAGAGGAAACTTAGTGTTGTGATTAAGAGATCCTGCTCTGAGATGGGAAATACTTGGTTTTGAGATTTGGTCCTACCACTTCCTAGCTGTGTGACCTGGGACAAATCAGTTCGCTTCTCTCAACCGCAGCTTCCTCATCTGTAAAACAAGATTAATAATAGTACCTATTATTACTCATAAAGTTTTCGTGAGGATTAAATAAGGTAGGGTATGTAGGGGGTTTAAAACAGTGCCTAGCACATGGTAGATGCTCAATAAAAGCCAACTATTGTATCTCATGAGATTCTTGAAGAATTACGGCCTCTCAAATTCAGAATTTTCCAATATTCAAATCCTCCGTTCAACAGTTAAATTACATTTTCACATTGTTTATAAAAATAATAATAAAGATTAACGAATGAACAGTCTCTCATATTTGTCCAGTGCTTTATAGCCAACAAGGGCCTTCTTCACATGCATTCTTACTTGATCCTCATAGCTGCATTTTAACCAGAAAGACTGGTTTTATTCATTTTTTACATCTGAAGAATCTTGGCCTTAGGGAGGCAATTTGCTACACACAACACATCCAGAAAGTCACACAATAGAGCAGGGAGTAAGTCCTAGCCCAAGGCTCTTTAGATGGAAAACAGGTCTTCCCTCCTGCAAAGATTTCATTTCTTGGTTTCAGTTACAACACCAATGTCTTGTTTTCTTTTTCGACTTTTCTTCTTTTCTTTTCTTCCTCAATCATTTACTTGTTTGTTTATAGTTTTTTTTTTTGGTAGAGACACTATGTTGTCCAGGCTGGTCTCAAACTCCTGGCCTCAAGCCATCCTCCCACCATGGCCTCCCAAAGTGCTGGAATTAACCGGCGTGAGCCACTGCACCCAATCCAACCTTTCAACTTCTCATTTCTTTCAAATTATTCCCTCCTTATCCCCATTCTTGGTGTCTCTTTCTCTTCTTCCCAAATACAGTCATTCTAAATTTCTTTCCTTGGGTCATTTTAATTGCTATATTCTCCCCCTATGATATCTACTCAATAGCTTCATCTAGTCAAATAGCTTCAACTACTCCCTCTGGGAGGATGATTTCCAAATCCATATTTCTGGCCTCTATGTCTTCCTTGAGTTTTGGACCTGAAATTTCAACTGCCTGCTTGATATCTCCATATGACTGTTTCAGATAGAATCCAACGTTCAGTGAATCTGCTTATTTGGATCCTGATTTCAAACAATCAACTGTAAACAAACAAGTAAATGATTGAGAACATTTAAATGCTTAATGGATATTTGATTACATTACAGGCTTAATGTTGATTTTTTAGGTGGCCAAGCATGGTGGCTCATGCCTGTAATCTCAGCATTTTGGGAGGCCATGGCAGGAGGATTGCCTGAGCCTAGGAGTTTGAGGCCAGCCTGGGCAACATGGCAAGACTCTGTCTCTGCAGAAAATTTAAAAAATTAGCATGCACCTGAGATCCCAGCTACTCAATAGGCTGAAGCGAGAGGATCACTTGAGCTTAGGAGGTCGGGGCTGCAGTGAGCTGTGTTTTTGCCACTGCACTCCAGTCTGGGCATCAAAGTGACACTGTGTCTCAAAAAAAATGTTTTTAGTTGAGATAATTGTATGTAATTGTAATTAGAAATATATAGTGAATTGTTTGTGGATTATATCATATGATGTCTGGGATTTACTTCAAAATAATTCAATTCAGAAAACAGTATGGAAGTCCTTCAAGAAATTAAAAATAGAGTTACTATAGGATCTAGCAATCCCACTACTGGGTATTTATCCAAGAAAAATCAAATTAGTATGTTGAGGAGCTATTTGAACATCCATGTCCATTTCAGTACTATTCACAATAGCCAAGATATGGAACCAATCTAAGTGTCCAACAGTGAATGAATGGGTCAAGTGTAGTATGTATACACAATGGAATACTATTCAGCCACCAAAAAGAAGGCAATTCTGTTATTTGTGACAGTATGGATGAATCTGGAGGACATTATATTAAGTGAAATAATCCAGGCACAGGAAGACAAATGGATCCCTTAGAAGTAGAGTAGAATAGTGGTTGCCAGGGCTGGGGGGATTAACAGGGAGAAGGGTTGGGGGGTGGTCGGTCAAAGGATACATATTTACAGTTAGATAGGAGGAATAAGTTCACGAGATCTATGATACAGCAAGGTTACTATAGTTAATAAGGATATATTGTATCCTTGAAAAGCATAAAGAGAGTTGAAGTTATGTGCTTTCACTGCAAAAAAAAATGATTAACCGTGAGATACTGTAGTTGTTAATTAGCTGGATTTAACCATTCTACAATGTATATATACTTCAAAAACATCATGTTGTACATGATAAATATAAATAATTTTACATGTCAATTTAAAAAATAAATAAATTTGAGGCCAGACGCTGTGGCTCATGCCTGTAATCTCAGCACTTTGGGAGACTGAGGCCGGTGGATCACGAGGTCAGGAGTTCCAGACCAGCCTGGCCAACATGGTGGAACCCTGTCTCTACTAAAAATACAAAAAATTAGCCAGGTGTGGCTGGGCACGGTGGCTCACGCCTGTAATCCCAGCACTTTGGGAGGCTGAGGTGGGCGAATCACGAGGTCAGGAGATCGAGACCATCCTGGCTAACACGGTGAAACCCCGTCTCTACTAAAAATACAAAAAATTAGCCGGGCGTGGCAGTGTGCGCCTGTGGTCCCAGCTACTCGGGAGGCTGAGGCAGGAGAATGGCATGAACCTGGTAGGTGGAGCCTGTAGTGAGCCGAGATCGCACCACTGCACTCCAGCCTGGGCGACAGAGCGAGATTCATCTCAAAAAAAAAAAAAAAAAAAATTAGCCAGGTGTTGTGGCGTGCACCTGTAATCCCAGCAACTTGGGAGGCTGAGGCAGGAGAATCGCTTGAACCCGGAAGGCGGAGGTTGCAGTGAGCTGAGATCGCACCACTGCACTCCAGCCTGGGTGAAAGAGCAAGACTCCCTCTCATAAAACAAAACAAAACAAAAAAAACCATACATTTGAAAAAATAAAAAAAAGTTCCAAGTTTAATTCAGGAAGGGGAGGAATAGGTAAGATTGATAAAACAAAATTGACCTTGAGGTGATAATTGTTGAGCTAGGTAATGGGTATATAGGGCTTCAATATCCTATTCTCTCTATTTTTCTCTCTGTTTGAAAACTTGCATAATAAAGATTTAAAAATATTAAATAGATCCAAAATCAAATTGATCAACCTCACCTACATCCATCTCCTGACAATTGTTTTCTCATTAATGTCCTCTTATCTTCCCAGTTACTTATTGTGAACATGCAAAGTTCTCTTGGTTTTCTCCTTCTCCCTAACTTCTACATCCAGTCAGTTGCTGTCAGGTCAATGCTCCCTTCACAGTGAATCTTGCATCCATTTTTTTTTCTTTTCAAACTGCCACCACTTTATTAAGTCCTTCATCACTTCTTGCCTTAAATAGTGTAATAGCATACATACATTCCTCCCCATTTCCAGTCCCTCCTTACTTTATGCATATCAAACATCTAGCATAGTGCTTGGTACTTAGTTTTTTTTTTGGAGTGCTGTGGTGCCATCTCGGGTCACTACAACCTCCACCTCCTGGGCTCAAGTGATTCTCGTGCCTCAGCCTCCCAAGTAGCTGGGACTACAGGCATGCGCCACCACGCCTGGCTAATTTTTTGTATTTTAGTAGAGATGGGGTTCACCATGTTGCCCAGGTTGGTCTCGAACTCCTGAGCTCAGGCAATCTGCCCATCTCTGCCTCCCAAAGTGCTGGGATTACAGGCATGAGCCACCGCGCCTGGCCAATACTTAGTTCTTTCTCCCTTTCTCCTCAACCATGAATTTCTCTTTCTCACTAGTGCCTGCTTAACCCTCTGATTGCACCTTCTGTCTTCCCTGAGAGACATGCATAGACACTAGGTATGCTTTCATTTTTCATTTTTATTTATTTATTTATTGAGACACAGTCTCACTCTGTCACCCAGGCTGGAGTGCAATGGCACAATCTCAGCTCACTGCAACCTCCGCCTCCTGGGTTCAAGAAATTCTCCTGCTTCAGCCTCCCGAGTAGCTGGGATTACAGGCGTGAGCCACCACTCCTGGCTAATTTTTGTATTTTTAGTAGAGACAGGGTTTCACTACCTTGGCCAGGCTGGTCTCGAACTCCTGGGCTCAGTTGATCCATTCACATCAGCCTTCTCTGAGAGAGACTGCCCTTCACTTCCTTTCAGCATTGCTTTTCTCTCTGTCCTTGCTTGATCCTCAGTAGGCTTCACTGCTGCCTTCATTCCACCCTAACTGCCATGCTTTGTGGAGGAAACGTGTGTGTTTGAATAAAGACTGACTTCTCAGTTCCAAAGTTAGATGTGAGAGCAGTATTTTTCCTAGCTCTGGATGAACGGGCCTTTACATTTTGAGAAAATAGTCATACTGAATGTGAGTAAAAGAGAAGCAAGTTTTAAATCTCCTTCTTGTCCCCCCACTCGGTTGGGAAGAAAAGGGAAGATCTTTAGTTCAGAGGGATCAGCTTCTAGATCCAGGCAGGATAGGGTAAATGCTAATGTTGAAGAAGGAAATGAGCGGATGTTATTCCAGTAAGCTGGGGGCTTCTTGAGGAAATATTTCTTGCCTAGCGATGAACAGCAAGAGCTGCCACCAGTGGGTCTCATAGAATCAACATCAGCAGTGTAGATTGGGTGAAGGTGCTGTGGCCCAGGGATGTCTCAGGGAAATGACTATAGAACCCTTGTTTTTTGAGGTCTGTCTGGTGTAGTTCTGTTTGTTATGGACAGCAGCCAAGCCATCAGGGGTTGGGCTGACCATGCACAAAGAACCGTCCTATCCTTCAAAAAGAAAATGCCATAAGTCAATCACATTCTACCATTTTAAGCATAACACTTGTAACTAAATCAAACTGCTGTATTATAACCAAAATGCATCCTCCCGCTTTATATTTAAGGCCCACAGGCTTCAACTAATTTAGGGGACCATCTGGTAAGAGAGACAGAAAGTCTCATTACAAAGTGGCATTTGTTTTCAGGCTCAGACCTCAAAAGGGATTGTCCTGAAGACCCCAACCAATTCCCTGTGTGAGGGTCTAGCGCTCCTGATCCTACCACTTAGGTAGAAAGAACATGACTTTGGAGTCAGATAAGATTCAGTTCTCTCCTTCAACTCTCCCAAGCTGGGTGCTTTGAGCCACAGGACTCCTGAGGTTTGAGTTTTCTCGGTTTCCTCATATGTAATATGGGAATTAGATTATACCTGAAGTTGTTTGGAAGATTAGAGGAGACATAGGCTCCCAGAGGGACCCTAGAGCTATTGGTCCCCTTCCCAATATCTATAACTTAATCCTCCTTCATTGTATTCACTCTGAGTCTTGCTATTCTGGCCTTGTTTGCCTAACATCCACTTTTACATACATAGACACTAGGCATGCTTTTCTTTTTCTTTTATTTATTTATTTATTTTTTGAGATGCAGTCTCACTCTGTCACCCAGGCTGGAGTGCAATGGCACGATCTCAGCTCACTGCAACCTCCACCTCCTGGGTTCAAGCGATTCTCCTGCCTCAGCCTCCCGAGTAGCTGGGATTACAGGCGTGAGCCACCACACCTGGCTAATTTTTGTATTTTTAGTAGAGATGAGGTTTCGCTATGTTGGCCAGGCTGGCCTCGAACTCCTGAGCTCAGGTGATCCACCTGTCTCAGCCTCCCAAAGTGCTAGGATTACAGGCGTGAGCCACCATGTCAGGCCTAGGCATGCTTTTAAACAGATCTTTGAAGTAAAGGGCTAAAAAATAAGTTTTGTTCTAATCCTGTTATTTGTTCACTTTTCTAGGAAGTAACGAATTGAAATTGGGATTACCCTGATATAAACTTGTCAGAAGGCAATTTTGCCTCTTATGTAGTGTGCTGAGCAAATCTATTCTCAAAGTCCTCCTCTCCTATATTTACATAGTTGAAAGGGTTAGATTAGTTGGTTGGGACAAATCTTGGTTGCAGCTCAGGGGTGGGGAGGAGAGGGAGTGAAGAGTAGGTTGGTTAGAGATGGAAAATATGGGAATAGGGATGTTTTTAGACTCTAGATAACTGTTATGTAGGTTACAGCTTTATTTCAAGTGAGAATGTGGATATGGCCGTCTTCCTAGTTAGAGCCTAATGCTCAAAATTTCCTTGAAACCAAGAAACAAAATAAAAAAATGATGATTAATATTGGCAGAATGTAATTGCTGAAGCTGAGTCATGGATATCTGGAACTTCATTGTGTGATTCTCTATACTTTTGTGTGTGTGTTTGAAAATATCCATAATTAAAAGATTTTTATGTGACAATAGAGGTCAAGAACTGAGGAGTTTGACTGTCATGTCAGAAAAGCTAGTAGAGCATATCTGAACCAGTATAATTTGTTAAAGGAAATTATGGTGATTTCTGTAATGCTTATTTAGTTAACTGGATTTACTTGAAAGATTATATAGCATATGGCAAACAGATAAAACATTCAGTGGATATAATATAAATTGATCTCAAAAAAGTTCTTTTTTTTTTGGCCTGGTGCTGTGGCTCATGCCTGTAATCCCAGCAACTTGGGAGGTTGTGGGCAGATCACTTGAGGCCAGGAGTTCAAGAGCAGCCTGGCCAACATGGTGAAACCCCATCTCTACTAAAAATACAAAAAAAATCAGCCACGCATGGTGCCGTGCACCTGTAGTCCCAGCTACTTGGGTGGCTGAGGCAGGAGAATTGCTTGAACCCGGGAGGCAGAGGTTGCAGTGAGCTGAGATCATGCCACTGCACTCCAGCCTGGGCAACAGAGGGAGACTCTGCCTCAAAAAAAAAAGGGTGTTTTTGTTTTTGTTTTAATTCAGACGGGATTTGCAGGTCACCAAAAGGCTTCTGACAGGATGTCACAACCACTGGTTCTGTTTTTCTTTTTTTTTACGAGACAGTGTCTTGCTCTGTCACCCAGGCTGGAATGCAGTGGCATGATCATGGCTAACTGCTGCTTCAACCTCTTGGACCCAAAGGATTCTCCTGCCTCAACATCCTGAGTAGTTGGAACTACAGGCACCAAGCACAAGCCACCATACCTAGTAAATATGTTTTATTTTATTTTTGTAGAACGGGGTCTCACTATGTTGCCCAGGCTGATTTCAAACCCCGGTGATCCCTCCCACCTTGGCTTCCCAAAGTGTTGGGATTACAGGCATGAGCCACCACTCCCAGCTGTGCATAACATCTGTTTTTAAGGGAATTAAGTCACCATAGGATTGTAACCCACTTTCCTCTGAGTAGATATTGCCTGAGAAGTAGGAAACAAAGATAAAGATAAAGGAGGTTAAAGGATTGTTTTGACATTTCAAAAGCATGATTCCTTAGGGATAGGATTGGGTGGAGCAACATTTTTTAATAAATGTATTTCTATAAAAGAGCTGAAGGAATGCACAGTGAAATCTCTGAGTTGATTACATTAAACTCTTCTTGAGCCATGAATTACTTTTATTTTTTATAAACCAGGAAGAAGCCAAATACCTGAATAGGCCAATAACAAGTTCTGATATTGAGGCAGTAATTAATAGCCTACCAACCAAAAAAAAGTCCAGGACCAGACAGATTCACAGCTGAATTCTACAAGAGGTACAAAGAGGAGATGATACCATTCCTTCTAAAACTATTCTAAACAATAGAAAAAGAAGAACTCCTCCCTAACTCATTTTATAAGGCCAGCATCATCCTGACACCAAAACCTGGCAGAGACACAACAAAAAAAAAAAAAAAAAAGAAAATTTCAGGCCAATATCCCTGATAAGATTGATGCAAAAACCCTCAATAAAATACTGGCAAACCGAATCCAGCAGCACATTAACAAGCTTTTCCACCAAGATCAAATCAGCTTCATCTCTGGGATGCAAGGCTGGTTCAACATACACAAATCAATAAATGTAATCAATCACATAAACAGAACCAATGACAAAAACCACATGATTATCTCAAAAGATGCAGAAATGGCCTTTGACAAAATTTAACACCCCGTCATGCTGAAAACACTCAATAAACTAGGTATCAATGGAACGTATCTCAAAATAATAAGAGCTATTTATGACAAACCCACAGCCAGTATCATACAGAATGGGCAAAAGCTGGAAGCATTCCCTTTGAAAACCGGCACAAGACAAGGATGCCCTCTCTCACCACTCCTATTCAACATAGTATCGGAAGTCCTGGGCAGGGCAATCAGGCAAGAGAAAGAAATAAAGGGTATTCAAACAGGAAGAGAGGAAGTCAAATTGTCTCTGTTTGCAGATGACATGATTGTATATTTAGAAAACCCCATTATCTCAGCCCCAAATCTCCTTAAGCTAATAAGCAACTTCAGCAAAGTCTCAGGATATAAAATCAATGTGCAAAAATCACAAGCATTCCTATACACCAATAAACAGACAAACAGAGAACCAAATCATGAATAAACTCCCATTCACAATTGCTACAGAGAGAATAAAATACCTAGGAATACAACTTACAAGGGATGTGAAGGACCTTTTCAAGGAGAACAACAGACCACTGCTCAAGGAAATAACAGAGGGCAGAAACAAATGGAAAAACATTCCACGCTCATGGATAATAAGAATCAATATCATGAAAATGGCCATACTGCCCAAAGTAATTTATAGATTCAATGCTATTCCCATGAAGCTACCATTGACTTTCTTCACAGCATTAGAAAAAACTACTTTAAATTTCATATGGAACCAAAAAATAGCCCACATAGCCAAGACAATCCTAAACAAAAAGAACAAAGCTGGAGGCATCACACTACCTGACTTCAAACTATACTACAAGGCTACAGTAACCAAAACAGCATGGTACTGGTACCAAAACAGATATATAGACCAATGGAACAGAACAGAAGCCTCAGCAATAACATCACACATCCATAACCATCTGATCTTTGACAAACTTGACAAAAACAAGCTATGGGGAAAGTTTCCCTATTTAATAAATGGTGATGGGAAAACTGGCTAGCCATACCATATGCAGAAAACTGAAACTGGACCCCTTCTTTACACATTATTCAAAAATTAACTCAAGATGGATTAAAGATTTAAATGAAAGACCTAAAACCATGAAAAACCCTAGAAGAAAACCTAGGCAATACCATTCAGGACATAGGCATGGGCAAAGACTTCACAACTAAAACATCAAAAGCAATGGCAACAAAAGCCAAAATTGACAAATGGGATCTAATTACTAAAGAGCTTCTGCACAGCAAAAGAAACTACCATCAGAGTGAACAGGCAGCCTACAGAATGGTAGAAAATTTTTGCAATCTATCCATCTGACAAAGGGCTAATATGCAGGATCTACAAGGAACTTAAACAAATTTACAAGAAAAAAACAACCCCAACAAAAAGTGGGTGAAGGATATGAACAGACACTTTTCAAAAGAAGACATTTATGTGGCAAACAAACATATGAAAAAAAGCTCATCATCACTGGTCATTAGAGAAATGCAAATCAAAATCACAGTGAGATACCATCTCACTCCAGTTAGAATGACGATCATTAAAAAGTCAGGAAACAACAGATGCTGGAGAGGATGTGGAGAAATAGGAACACTTTTACACTGTTGGTGGGAGTGTAAATTAGTTCAACCATTGTGGAAGACAGTGTGGTGATTCCTCAAGTATCTAGAACTAGAAATACCATTTGACCCAATAATCCCATTACTAGGCATATACCCAAAGGATTATAAATCATTCTACTATAAAGACACATGCATACCTATGTTTATTGCAGCGCTATTCACAATAGCAAAGGCTTGGAACCAACCCAAATGGCCATCAATGATAGACTGGATAAAGAAAATGTGGCACATATACACCAGGAAATACTATGCAGCCATAAAAAAGGATGAGTTCATGTCCTTTGCAGGGCATGGATGAAGCTGGAAACCATCATTCTCAGCAAACTATCATGGGAATAGAAAACCAAATACCTCATATTCTCACTCTTAAGTGGGAGTTGAACAATGAAAACATATGGTGCAGGGAGGGAAACATCACACACCAGGGCCTGTCGGTGGGTAGGGGGCAAGGGGAGAGATAGCATTAGGAGAAATACCTAATGTAGATGATGGGTTGATCGGTGCAGCAAACCACCATGGCACATGTATACCTACATAACAAACCTGCACGTTCTGCACATTTATCCCAGAACTTAAAATATAATTAAAAAAAAAACGCAAATAAAATTGTCAGTAATAAACATCAGTATCAGCAGATTTGTAAATTATATGTATCTCAAATTCTTTTTTTATAAGTGTACTTCATTTTTTATTTAAAAATATTTGTCAAAGATTGAGTATATTTTGAAACACAAAAAAAGAAGAAATTACTTAGGCAGATAGTGAGGGAACGGAAGTCCTCCGTAAGGTTTTACTTTTAATAAAAAGCAGCCCTAAATTATTTTCCTTTTTAACAAAAAGCAGCCTGTAAAATCAAGCCGCAGACATAGATGCCAGCAGTTGTGCCAATCATGCTCAAGATGTTGGCTCCATCTTCCCTTCTCTTCGTCAGCCACGTGTACAGTAAGGAGCAGACCAGATGGTGTCTGCCAAGGGGAAAGTTCATTTGCATAATAAGATTAGGGTGGGGCAGCCCACATCCCTGTGCGCTATGTAAACATCATACCTGATCGAACCAATCTGTGAGCCCTATGTAAATCAGACACTGCCTCCTCAAGCCTGACTATAAAATCTGGGGCATCCACCAAGGCCGGTGGCCTTTCCTCTGGGAAGTCCCCTGTCTTCTCACTAGAGAGAGAGCAGTTTTCCTTTCTTTTTCCTTGGCTATTAAACCTCCACTCCTAAACTCCTTGTGTGTGTCCGTGTCCTAAATTTTCCTGGTGTGAGACAACGAACCTGGGGTATATACCCTGGACAACGTAGCTGCTTCACGACTGAAGAGAAATTGAGTTGCAGATACATTTACTTGGGGTTAATGGAATATATTTATGTGGTGTGGTGTCACTTCTGTGTATAGTTAAGTTATTGCTGGCCGTATCAGTGTAGTAATGACTTGTGGGAACACTTCTAAAGTAGTCAATTCAAAGCTTTTTAAGTATTAGTCATTACATAAAAGACCTGACATATCCTAAAATCTTACAGCTTGTATATAAAAGAAATAATAGAGGTTTGATAGAGGTTTTCTTAAATTTGACAACAATCCAGAACTTTACATCACATTAGCCAGTAATGGGTTGCCATGCTGAAAGAGGCTTTTCTAAACTCTTGGGAAAAACTAAATTGTTTTTCTATTCTCTCCATAGAAATTACACTACAAAAGTAGTATTGGATGAAGAGGTAATCAAAAGATATGCAGACAAAAATATAGGAAAAAAGGTAGCGTGGAGGTGCGTCAGCTAATATAATGAAAATATCATATTATTTTTCCTGATTTTGTGATGTTTGTGGTATTCGCCAGTTTTAAAACTTGTAGTTTCTTGTGATTTGTTTTCTCATTCTAAATAAATGTTCAGGGTTTTACCTAACTTTATTCTTTAAAAATAAACTTATTTAACCCAAATGATATAAGCTTCTGCCCCACAAAACTTGGATCTGCCACTACTGATGGGGTAAATAGTGATGGTCATTTGGAGTGTGCCATGTTATAGATAAGGACACTGGTTTGCCCAAGCTAGCATAGATAGGGGTACAGCCAGGATGCAATGTTGAGTCTTCTGGATTCAAAGCTTATGTTTTCTTCACTATCTGAAACTATCCTCTTCCAAATGAAAATTTATGGTAATCAACACAAATTGTAGTAATAACAACAATCTATCAAGTGCTTAGTAGGTGTCAGGCATCAATAAATATTAATTTCATTTAAACTGCACAATGACTGTCTGTATTATCATCCTTATTTTACAGTTGGGAATACTAAGATTGAGAGAAGTGAATTAAATTGTTCAGGCTCACACAGCTAATAAAGGATGAAAGCCAGGATTTGAATTCGTGTCTAAATGAGTCTAAAGCCTCTACTATGTTACAAACTGCTTGGGGAGAAAATCCTGGAGTTCCTACAAGGGAAGACTGGCTTATTGTTTCCTTCCATCAACCTCCAGTTGAGTACAGAAGAGGACAGTGCCTTCTCTGACCTAGATGTGAGCAGATCAAATCCTTCCCCCAAAATTTTGGCACACCAATATGAACCAAATGCCCTAGGTGTCTCTTTCCGCAAATCCTAGACAGTGTTCTGTCATTGCTTTTGCCCACACCTATCCTCTCAAAAGCTAATCTTGGCTGCTCAATTGTGGTGTTCCTGATAGACAGGAGGCCTAAATATGATCAACCAAAGAACTTTCTGGCCTCTTCTTCAGGGTTATACTCACAGTTACCATTGAGGGCCCACAGGCACTGCATTAACACTGAAGCAACCTTGTACTTCCTCCTTTGCTATCACCAATCCTGCTTTTGGCAACACTATTACCTTTTTCAACCTTTTTTTTTTTCTTTTTTCTTTTTTTTTGAGACGGAGTCTCGCTCTGTCGCCCAGGCTGGAGTGCAGTGGTGCGATCTCCGCTCACTGCAAGCTCCGCCTCCCGGGTTCACGTCATTCTCCTGCCTCAGCCTCCCGAGTAGCTGGGACTACACGTGCCGGCCACAACGCCCTGCTAATTTTTTGTATTTTTAGTAGAGACGGGGTTTCACCGTGTTAGCCAGGATGGTCTCGATCTCCTGACCTCGTGATTCGCCCGCCTCGGCCTCCCAAAGTGCTGGGATTACAGGCGTGAGCCACCGCGCCCGGCCTACCTTTTTCAACTATTTAAGTGATGTCAAATATGGTTGTGAGAACCTGGGCTGCCAGGATTCCTTTGATTCCTCTTAAAGTCTTGAAGAAAGGGAGATGCTGTCCCCAGGGCACATACCTGAATCCTATTAGTTCTCACCTCACTTCTCAGCTTGGGGGACAACAAAAGACCTCTGTGTCACAGCCTTTCCATGTTCCAATATGAGATTTCAACCTGACCCTCTCAGTAGGGCAGCAGGAGACTGAAATAAGCATCCCTGCCTTCCAGGGCACCAAGTACCTGAGGATGTTTCTGTACTTGTCTACTTTTGTGCTGCAAACTCGAATTTTTGAACTTGATTCCGAGTCTCACCAGCTGACCTATTCTAGTTGTCAAAAATCAGTAGTTATTTTCTCCTCTGTATTTTTATGACATAGCACTGCTTCTAAGTCATCAAAATTGGCATCTATTTGTCAAAGGTCTTGGAGGTAGTGGACAGCATATGCTAAAACAGAACCTTGAGCCAAGCAGGTTGACAATTTCCAAAATGTTGAAGTAAGAGGAGGAGCACATGAGAGAAGTTTGCCCAGGTGAAAACTCCTTCGTCTGTTAGTTTGCTTTCTGGGGGATCCCTCAGTAAGGGCAGCTTTATTTTGATAGGCCACATAGTTGAGCCGCAAACACTCTTCCTCACTGTCAGGCCCTGGCATTTTGTACCTGCTTCTGCCTTCCTCTTCAACTCCACAGCCCTTTCTAATGTGTGCTCCAATTCTGACCTGACCATCCCGAATCAACTCATTGATGAGCTTTGCAATCTTTGAACAGTCCTTCAAACAGCTCCTGTGGTATCTGCTGAATCTCCCAAATGTCTTTAAATGTTGAACACTGGCCATTCAGTGATCTTTTCAGGGTCTATGCCCAGCCTCTGCTGTGATTTTATATATCCAACGTATTATTTTTTGTTCCAAAGTTTGTTTGAACTGATTTTTAAAAATATCTACCCAAAATATTTTAATGAGGTCTTGCAGAACTGGCATTTGTCAAGGGACAGTTTCAGGCTGTGTTTCCCAAGTGATCCAGTAAAATGAGGAGCAATTGCTCCTCTCCTCCAAAGTGCCACCAAATATAATTATGTCATCTAAACAAGCAAGTACCTCCAGGTAATTCATATCACCAATTGCCCTTCCATAAAACCCTGGAAGGTGTCTGGGGCTGAAAAGATGTATGGGGCAGTCTTTCAAATAGGTAAAACCCCACAGAGCAGATGAAAGCTGTCTTTTCTTTATTTCAGTCAGCCATAGGGATTTAATAATAGCACTTCTCAAACACAGAATTGGAAACCACTGGTTCCCTACCATACAGTCTAGAGGGTAATCTGTCCAAAAAACTCGCTATCTTAGGTGAAAAATGATAATAGGACATCTATATTCCCGGCCCTGTGTCTGCCCTCTCCTACAGTGAGCTTTGCTTCTTCCTCTTTATGAATTTGTTTATTCAGCTAAATTAACTCTGACTGCACATTATAATCTATGGAGTTTGTTATAAAACATCTATCCCTGGACCCCACCCACCCCTAGAGATTCTAACATTTTCTAAATACCTACTCTATGCTATGCCCCATGCCTTGCTCTAGGTGTAAAGGAAATCCAGTCATGGACCCTGCCCCTCAATTCATAGTTGAGGGGCAAAGATGGATAAATAAAAAACTATAATTCATCAAGGAAATACAGTATAATTCCATGTTCTTTTCTTAATCTAGATTGTTTCTCATAAAATTGTGCCAGTATGGGTAAGGTAAACATGGATTTGTTCAACAAGTCCTTGTATATAGGAGGAGGAGTGTTTCCTGGGATCTTGGGTGACATAAATTGAGGATTTTTTAAAAAATAGTAAGATGAGGCTGGGTACAGTGGCTCATGCCTGTAATCACAGCGCTTTGGGAGGCTGAGGCAGGCAGGTCACTTGAGGTCAGGAGTTCAAGACCAGCCTGAGGCAACATGGCAAAATTCAGTCTCTACTAAAAATACAAAAATTAGCTGGGCATGGTGGCGGCCACCTGTAATCTCGGCTACTCAGAAGGCTGAGGCAGGAGAAACGCTTGAATCTGGGAGGCAGAGGTTGCAGTGAGCTGAGATCATGCCACTGCACTCCAACCTGGGCGACTCTGTCTCAAAAAATATATATATATATATTTTTATATATATATATATATACACACATATATATTTATATATATACACATATATATTTATATATATACACACATACATATTTATATATATTCTTTTATATATATGTATAGTAAAGTAAGATATATATGAATGTCCATAGAAGTTTCATTTGTAATAGCCAAAAATGAAACAGCTCAAACATCCTTCAAAGGATGAATAATTGAACAAACTGTGGTACATCCATAACTTGGAATACTACTCAGTAAGAAAAAGGAATGAATTATCGATACACATGACAACATGGATGAATCTCCAGACTATGCTGATTATGTTGAGTGAAAAAGGCTAATCCCCAAAGGTGACATACTGTATGATCCCATCTGTGTAATCTTCGTGAAATGACAAAATTATAGAGATGGAAGAGTGATTAGTGGTTGTTAGGGGTTAGGGAAGTTGAGAGGGAGTGAGGGAGGGAGGTGTGGTTATGAAACAATAACATGAGGGATCCTTGTGGTGACTGAAATGTTCTATGTCTTGATTGATTGTAGTGATGGTGATGCAAGGCTATACTATGGTAAAATTATATAGAACTAAACACTCACCCACACACCACATGCAAATATACATGTAGAGCTGCTGAAATCTGAATAAGCACTGTGGATTGTACCAATGTCAATTTCTTGGTTTTGATATTGCGCTATAGTTGTATAAGATGCTAACATTGGAGGATACTGAGGAAAAGGTGTGTAGGACTTCCTTATACATGCCTTGTAATCTTCTGTGAATCTATAATTGGTTCAAAAAATAATAGTCTGAGAAGCTGCTAACCAGAAATCAAAAGGATTAAAAATGTCAGACACATTTGTAAATGCAAAACTACAAATGGTGTCATTAGGAGAACCTGGGAATATAGTTAATCTTCGATGTTACGAGGAGGACAAACTGTCTCAGGGAATATTACATTTTATTTTTATTTTATTTTATTTTGTTTTGGACACACAGTCTTACTCTGTAGCCCAGGCTGGAGTGCATTGGCACCATCTCAACTCACTTCAACCTCCACCTCCCAGACTCAGGAGATTCTCCTGCCTCAGTCTCCTGAGTAGCTGGGACTACAGGCGTGCACCACCATGCCAGGCCAATTTTTTTTTTGTACTTTTAGTAGAGATGGGGTTTTGCCATGTTGGCCAGGCTGGTCTCAAACTCCTTACCTCAGGTGATCTGCCTGCCTTGTCCTCCCAAAGTACTAGCATTACAGGCGTGAGCCACAGAGCCTGGCCAGGAATATTACATTTAAAAACAAATAAGTTTCATTGTTTTTCCAATTATAAAAGAATGTTTCTTGTGGAAAATTTAGAACATGTAGCCCCCAAAACATTATTAATAATCCTACCAATTTGAGATAACCATTATTTTTCGACATTTAGAGTGGGATTTTTTTTGTTTGTTTGTTTTGCTTTTAGCCATAGAGTCTCTCTATTGACCAGGCTGGAGTGCACTGGTTTGATCATAGCTCACTGCAGCCTCAAACTTCTGGGCTCCAGAGATCCTCCTGACTCAGCCTCCCCAGTAGCTGGAACTACAGGCACGTGCCACCACACTCAGCTAGTTTTCTTTTTAGTAGAGATGAGGTCTTGCTATGTTGCCCAGGCTGGTCGTGAACTCAAGCTCCTGCCTCGACCTCCTAAAGTGTTGGGATTACAGGCATGAGCAACCATACACGGTCTTTTTTTTTTTCTATGTATAAAAT
This sequence comes from Pan troglodytes, assembly GCF_028858775.2. Taxonomy (NCBI): domain Eukaryota; kingdom Metazoa; phylum Chordata; class Mammalia; order Primates; family Hominidae; genus Pan; species Pan troglodytes. The sequence goes on from NC_072421.2 coordinate 118,276,155, forward strand.
TAAAACAAAAATTTTCATACTCAGCAATACATTTGTTTCTCGTCTTTAAAGAATAATTTATTTTGAGCCAGGCTGGATGAAATGATCATTTATTAATATAACTTTAATGAACATATAGTATTCTACCATATGGATGCAGAATTAATGATTTACCTAACCCCCTATTTTGAACATTCAGGTTGTTTTCAAGTTTTTGGTATTATAGATACTGCTGCAATACATATCATCGTACATACATCTTTGTATATATCCCTGATTACTTCCTTAGTATAAATTCTTTGGAGAAAAATTATTGGGTCAAAGATTATATACATTTTTAAAGTTTTTGCTACATCTGGCTAAATTGCCTGTCAGAAAGTTTATATTAACGTTCCACCTATTTTTTTTTTCCAGAGCACATTCCCGGTTGCTGATGTCAGCAACAAGGCTGGATAGACCCATTGTACCAATTTGTTTGCTCCTTAGTCCAGTGCTATAGAATCTAGCACAAGGCTGAGTACATACTAGGCCCTCAGAAATATTTGTTGATTTAATATCTTTCATAATGTATTCTTTGAAATTTGCATCTGGAACTGGTGAGAAACAAAATAACCAAAATATTAGCATGCTTTAACCCCAAATTATATTACTGACATCTAGTGAAGAGTGAGGTCTTGAGGGAATAGGACAGGCATGTTTTTATAGAGAGGAAGGATCGGGGAAAAATCTGGAGGCTCTAAAGTAGAAAGCAGAAATCACCTGAGGTTTCTGGGAGTAGACTGAGGGAGTGTAAAAGGAGGAGAGAGAGGGCACTTGTGAAGTGCACCCACTCCATCAGTTTGCTGGAAAGGGAAAAGTGTCTGAGGCATCAGGGTGGTTGTTGGGGAGATGGGAAAAAGGCTCCCTGCTTCCTGCTACTCACTCCTGTAAGCACTCGGGACGCTAATTGACCTGGCAGCTTGGATATAAAAGTATCTAGTGTGCAAACTTCTCCCAGCAGAAGTCTGGGCAGAATTATGCTCAACTGTGCTTTTATTTTTATTTTTTTATTTTATTATTATTATTATTTTTCCAAGACGGAGTCTTGGTCTGTCACCCAGGCTGGAGTGCAGTAGCGCAATCTCAGCTCACTGCAACTTCTGCCACCCAGGTTCAAGCAATTTTCCTGCCTCAGCCTCCTGAGTAGCTGGGATTACAAGCACCCACCACCACATCCAGCTAATTTTTGTATTTTTTTTTTTATTAGAGATGGGGTTTCACCATGTTGGCCAGGCTGGTCTCGAACTCCTGACCTCGTAATCCACCCGCCTCAGCCTCCCAAAGTGCTAGGATTACAGGCATAAGCCACCGCACCGGGTCGTGCTTTTGTTTTTTATCTGGGGGAGGGAAGGCACAGGTTTCATCTGTCTTTCCAAGTTTTCCCCTGTATGTCCTGCATGTGGCTGTTACCAGTTACGTGGGACCAATGGTCTGGGCTCCTGATCATTGCAGCTCCTTTCACTCTTGGTCTGAAATGCAAACAGGGTGGGGACCATAAATGTCCCAGGGCTGTTTGGGAGGAGCCCTCCGTGGTTTCGGAAAAGAAGAGGCAACAGCCAGCTCTATTTAATCACCAGATGTGATTAAATAATAAAAATATGTGAGCACTTAAAAAATTATGCCAGGCTCTTCTTGAATGACTGTATGTTACCACATTTAATCTTCATAACAACCTTGTAAGACAAGTCCTTCTTATCCTTGTTTTACAGTTGAGGAAACTGAATTAACTTACCTTGATCACCCTGCCAATATGTTGCAGAGCTAGGATTTGCAATTGGATCCGAAAGCCCACTTATGTGATTTCAAACACCTGCTCCTAACCACTGCCTGAGTTAAAACACACAGGGCAATGGGCATTCCTGAACCTATTTCCTGCATTGCATGTCTTAATTTCTCAGATTCCACCATTTGAGATTCAATCCCTTGGATCATGAAGGCTTTCCTAGCCAAAGATCTTTTTTAAAAATAAATCTGGTACCTGGCATGGTGATTCACGCCTATAATCCCAGTGCTGTGGGAAGCCGAGGCAGGAGGATAGCTTGAGCCAGGAGTTTGAGACCAGCCAAGGCAACAGAGTGAGACCTTGTCTCTACAAAAAAAATTTTTTAATTAGCTGGGTGTGGAGGTGTGCACGTGTAGGCCTAGCTACCTGGGAGGCTGCGGTGGAGGAGGATCAATTGTGCCCAGGAAGCGTAGGCTGCAGTGAGCTATGATTGTGTCACTGTACTCCAGCCTGGGTGACAGATCAAGACCCTGTCTCTAAAATAAAAAAAAAAAAATTAAAAACTGAATCTATCTAAATGAGCAGCAATGATTTATCATCAGCTAGCACATCAGATAACATTTGAGTGGAGAAAAATGGGCTGTTATCTAAATCCTTCAAACAGGCCACGTGCAATGGCTCACACCTGTAATCCCAGCACTTTGGGAGGCCAAGGCGGGCGGATCACCTGAGGTCATGAGTTCAAGACCAGCCTGGCCACCATGGGGAAACCCCATCTCTACTAAAAAATACAAAAATTAGCAGGGCGTGGTGGCAGGCACCTGTAATCCCAGCTACTGGGGAGGCTGAGGCAGGGAGAATCACTTGAACCCGGGAGGTGGAGGTTGCAGTGAGCCGAGATCCCACCACTGAACTCCAGCCTGGGTGATAGAGCGAGACTCCATCTCAAAAAAAAAAAAAAAAAAAAAAAAAGGCCAGGCGCAGTGGCTTAGACCTGTCATCCCAGTACTTTGGGAGGCCGAGGCAGGCGGATCACGAGGTCAAGAGATCGAGACCATCTTGGCCAACATGGTGAAACCCCATCTCTACTAAAAATACAAAAAATTAGCTGGGTGTGGTGGTGCACGTCTGTAGTCCCAACTACTCAGGAAGCTGGGGCAGGAGAATCACTTGAACCTGGGAGGCAGAGGTTGCAGTGAGCCGAGATCGCGCCACTGCACTCCAGCCTGGCACTGGAGACTCCGTCTCAAAAAAAATAAAATAAAATAAAAATAAATAAATAAATAAAAAATAAAAAAATCCTTCAAACAAAGGACATGCGTAATTAATTCAGTTTCCTCAAAGTGATCAGTTTTGGAGAATCAGGACACAAAAGTCCAAAAAGGATAGATTAACTTTTTAAAATATTTTTCCCCACTGGCAAAGAATAAATTTTATATTGGTACCCTTGAGGTTTACTACCGTTTAGAAAGCCAATCATTTGGGGCCTTGTCCATTGTTTTTGCAGGCCAGATGACGTTGCCAGCATGTTTAGTAAACAGTACATTGTAATTCTCAGAAGGTTGACTGCAACCTTCTTCTGTAGCCTTTCTTACCTCCCTGAAAGTTCCCTTTGTTTTTCAAGATTACACGAAGACTCAATCGCAATCACGTATCATGATGGAGTTCTATTTCTTCTCAGCATGCTGTAACAGGCTGTTTGATTTTCTGGGTTTGGGCTATCTCCTCTACAAAACTATAAGTTCCGGGGAAGGGATCTTGTTTGTCTTGTTTATCTCTCTATTCCCAATGACTAACATAGGGCTTAGCATATTGTAAGTGTGATGATAATTTTATGTGTCAATTTGATTAGCTTAAGGGATGCCCAGAGAGCAGGTAAAACATTATTTTTGGGTGTGCCTGTGAGGGCGTTTCCAGAAGAGATTAGCATTTGAATTGGTAGAGTGTAAAAAGAAGGTTATCCTCATTAATGTGGGTGGCCATCATACAATTTATTGAAGATCTGAATTTGGAGGAAGAGTCAATTAACTCTCTTGGGCTGGGACATCCGTCTTCTCTCACACATCAGAGCTCCTTGGTTCTCAGGCCTTCAGACGCAGACTGAATTATCCCACTGGCTTTTCTGGTTCTCCAGCTTGCAGAAAGCTAACCATGGGACTCTTTGACCTCCATAATTGTGTGAGCCAATTCCTACAACTGAGTCTCTCTTCCTATTAATACATACATAGATATAAATATATTTTATTGTTTCTGTTTCTCTGGAGTACCCTGACTAACACAGTAAGGTGTTACATACATATTTGTTGAATGAATGAGTGAAACTTATAAAGGCTAAGCTAACTTGCCTATTGTTAAATAGCTATTAAGTGACTGATCCAAGACTTGAACTAGGCTAGCTAATAGTAGACCCCAAGTTGTAACCACCATACCAGACTATCACTGTTCTTTTTTGCAATTGAACCATGTCAAAGGCCATAGAGTAATTGCTAGGGAACTTAGAATCAGCTTTTCCCTCTCCTCTCTTTTCCCCTTTCTTTCCCTCCCTCCCTCCCTCCCTCCCTCCCTCCCTCCCTCCTTCCCTCCCTTCCTTCCTTCCTTCCCTCCCTCCCTCCCTCCTTCCCTCCCTTCCTTCCTTCCTTCCCTCCCTCCCTCCCTCCCTCCCTCCTTTTCTTCTAAGATCTGGAAGGGCTATTTGAGGTCATCTTGTTCAACTGCACATTTTACAAAGGAGAACCCTAGAGTTGAATCAGTCACGCGGCTTGCCTAAAGGCAATAAGTTAGTGGCAGACTTAATAGATAAGTTTAGCTTTCGTGGTGGGCATCATTCTAACAAAATCAATGGAGATCTAATTTATTTCATTCTTGTTTACCCAATATCTGTTTATTATAACTAGATTAGTCATGCCACTAACCTGGGACTGTGTCTTGCTCATTTCTACCTAAGTGGCATAGCCCACACTGGTTCCTTTGCTGGGGATTTATTCTTTTTTCCTACATCGATCTATTTTATTCATCCCTCAAGCCCTAGCTCTGTTCTCCCCTCCTCCATACAGACTTCTCTGGCTCATTGCAAACTCATACAGCACTCTGCATTTGGTCTTTAATCACACATTACCATGTATTTTCATTTAAATGTTCTCAGGTATGTCTTTCCCACAGGCTCCCCCCACCACAAGCTCATCAAGAGCAGGATCTATATCACATGTAAACCTCTTTTGTAATCCTCTAGACTCCTAGAAAAGCACTAGACACATAGTAGACACTCAGGGAATAATTCTTGAATGAATGAATGAATAAATGATATAAACAAGAAAAAAAATGAAATGGTAAACTCTGCCATCTTGTGGTTATTCATCTTTAGTGTTGTCATTTTCACTGTATTTTTTTAGTGTTGAAATTAGAAAAGCATCACATGGTAAGAAACTAAGGTGATGATGGTGAAATTGGGAAGGTTTCTTTTTCTTTTGCTCAACGTACCAACAGCATGGTTACTGAAATATTTCCTAAGAAAAACTAGAGGTGGAGGGAAACAAAAACCCAAAACAAATCGTGTACCTGAGGATTGAATATAGACCTGGGAAATACTTATTGGATTTCCTCAGGTACAATCCATGCTTCGAATGGGTCAAGTAAGAGAAATTGTCCCAACATGTTCAACAATTCAGAACTCTGATCAGATAACCAATCTACTTATTTAAGGGGAGCTATTAATAGACCTTTTATAACAGTCATCTGGTGAAGAGAAGCACTGTTTTATTTATTTATTTATTTATTTATTTATTTATTTATTTATTTATTTATTTCGAGACAGGGTCTTGTTCTGTCACCCAGGCTGGAGTGCAGTGGCGCAATCTTAGCTCACCACAGCCTCAACTTCTTGGGCTCAAGCGATCCTCTCACCTCAGCCTCCTGAGTAGCTGGGACTATAGGTGCGTGCCACCATGACTGGCTAATTTTTAATATATATATATTTTTGTAGAGATGGGGTTTTGCCATGTTGCCCAGGCTGGTCTGTGAACTACTGAGCTCAAACCGTCTGCCCGCCTCGGCCTCCCAAAGTGCTGGGATTACAGGCGTGAGCCACTGTGCCTGGCTAAGAATCACTGCTTTTGATTTAACAGTCCTGGGATCCAGTCTTAGTTTTGCTGAACAACCTTGCGCAGATCACACAACCTCTCTTATCTCAGTTTTCTTACCAGTTAACTTGATGCCTAATTTACTTCCCAGGGCTCTCATGACACTCTATAGGACCACAGGCATGAAGGTTCTTCAAAACATTTTTAAAAAGTGATATACATGTTTAACAATACTACAAAAGAAAAATAATGTTTATCCTTTTCATCTGTACAGCACCTGAGCATTTTAAAGTGCAGTCATGACAGCGGGTGGGGGCTCACTCTTGTAATCCCAGCATTTTGGGAGGCCAAAGCAGGAGGATCGTTTGAAGTCAGGCATTTGAGACCAGCCTGGGCAACAAAGTGAGACCCTGTCTTATGAAAAGAAAAATTAAAAAATTAGCTGGATGAGGTGGTGCACACCTGTAGTCCCACTACTCAGGAGGCTGAGATGGGAGGATCTCTTCAGCCCAGAAATCTCTTGAGGCTTCAGTAGGCCATGATCATGCCACTGTACTCCAGCCTGGGTGACAGAGTGAGGCTCTGTCTCTCTAAAAAAAAAAATAATAATAAAAAGTAAATAAAAACATCATTTTTTTAAAAAAAAAAAGTGCCTTCGTGCCCATTATCTATTTTCAGTCTCACAGCAACCCCAGGATGCAGGCAGGCATTATTACACTCAACTTACAGATGGAATTCAGAGGTTCATATACAGAGTCAATAAAAATATATTGAGGACCTGTTATATGCCAGGCATACTGATAGGTACGTTCCCATGTTAGAGAAGTTAAGTTAGTTGTCCAAAATCATCTGGTAGTTAAGTGGCAGAGTCTGCACTCCAACTCAGATCATCTGATTTAGGAATCCAGGGCTCAAACCCTACTATCTTTAGGTCAGTCTAATTCCTCTCCTGGGGGTATTCATATTTGATTTTTCCCTTTCTTTTATGGAATGAAATATTTTGTTTTGTTAGATATTTAAGGTCTCAAGAGCAGGTGCACCAAAAAACACTGGGTGCAGGCTACAAGCCTATACTTTATTTAATGCAGTGGTTCTCAGCCCTGGATGTAAAATAACATCACCTGGGGAGTTAGAAAACAATTACCCACATTCTGGCCCCACAAGAAAGTAATTAAATCAGAGCCTCTGGCAGTGGAGCCTGAGAAAAAGTTTTTTTTTTCTTTTTAAAAGTTAATTCTAATGTACAGTTAGGGTTGAGAACCACATTGCTATAGCAGAAAAGTCAGTGACCCAACATCTTAACATAGTCAATTCAACTTTTCTAGAGACTGTTCCTAGCAAATACCAAGAAAATTCAATGAGGAAAAAGGAAGAGGAGTAAATAAATATCTTAGAAATGCCATTTGTTCAATCTGATTTAGTAGTGCAAGTAAGTTGGATGGCAGTTGATGGAAGTAAACCATTAGAGATGAAGAACCAGGAAAGAAAAGGACATGGATCCCACTTTGAGGTAGGGAGAGAGATGGCAGACACATCTTTCTTACCTCATAAGAGTAGACACTATAAACCCCTATTCATTCATTTATTCCTAGATCAAATATTTACTGAGCATCTAGTATGTGCCAGACGCTATTCTAGGTACCGTCAGTATAGCAAGCCAGATACAGACATTAGACTCATGGAACTTTCATTCTAGTTGTGAGTGTAGAGGAATGAATGGTTCTGCTGTGGTGCCCTGGTGACCTTGAACACCTTCAGCTATGTCACACAGCCAAGGTTCAACCATGGTCTGACTCAAATCTTGGAGGAATGCTCTGTGATCTCTCTGCAACATGGCAAGATAAGAAATATTGTGATAAGTTGTCACAAGATCATTTCTCAACTGCCTCCTTATCTTGTGGGAGGGTGCCATGAGGTAGTTTCTTATTTGCCTCCCTGGTTCCAGTGAAACATAGAGCTTTGTACCATCACACACACACACACACACACACACACACACACACACAGCCCACTTCAGTAGAGCTGTAGCATAAACTGCTTGGCTATAATTTAGAGTTGGCTTCTGCACACCAGAGTGACCCATTGCTTATGTCATCTGCCATCTGACATCTCTAATTCAGGGTCATCCTGTGGGATTAGTGACATCATACTGATCTTGTTTTGCTGCCTGTGTTAGTAATAAACTGTATCCATTTGGGCTAGTTGTCTTCTTATTGGCTGAATCTATGGAAGTGTGCTAAGCTAACCTAGCAGCTACCAATGCACTGTTGCTTAAGGGGCTTGACTGTTTGACAAATTGGGACAGATCTGATCCATACCAGTTAGATAGAAAAACAAAATTATTTCAAATTGTGATAAATACAGTGAACCCTAAAATGTCAACTCTACGTGGGCTTAGAAATCACCTAAACACTGGGGAGAATGTGCAGGTTTAATTGAATAATTTCAATAAACAAACATGTAAGAAATGAGAAAAACACAAAATCATTGAACAAACACCGTAATTGTTGTGGACAAAATGGATGTTAAAATTAGTGGGAGAAAGTTTGAGAAGAAATAGGGCTTCAAAGTATCTCTCCCATGATATTTATTAATTACAAGGGAAAAACAATAACTTTCCAGTAGAGAAACTCAGCTCCCTCTGTTTGAGTGGGAACATATGAGAGACAGGAAATAAATGAATAGAGTCCTGGCCCAAGAACAGGTCATTGTGGGTCTGCTGGGTCTATGGACTTATCTGATGGTCATTTCTCTAGTTCCAGAATGTATAATTGGACTGGCAAAACTGAGAAGTTTGCAGAACCCCTATATTGATTATTTGAACAGCAGAGTAAAATCTGTTGTAGGAGGAAAGGCAAGCAAAAGCCTCAGAAATTTCTCATCCCCTCTTACCAACATAGTAAGTAAATAAATAAATGAAATTGACAAACCACATTGCATCCCAGGGAGAATTGCAGAATTTAGTGCCTTCAAAGACTTATATAATGCAGTCCCCATCAGATACCCATTTAATTCACCAGTGTGGTTCCTGAGAAAACCAGATAAATCACGGCAAATGACAATGAAGTACCACAAATTTAACTAAGTAGTAGTAACGACTGTAACAGCTGTGTTAGATGTCATATCTTTACTGAAGTAGATTAATATACGTGTATATATGGCTACTGGTCAAGTGAATGTTTTATTTTCCATACCCCTTTGAAGGTGGATCAGAAAGAGTTTGCATTCACATAGTATGGACATCAGCACATGTGGTGAATGCTGTAATGGGGCATCCAGATTTCCCTTCAGCAATGAAGATGTTATTACTCTAGCTGCTGAAAGCACATCTAGAAGATGGCCTTTGGGTGCCAGTTCTCTCTAGAGATTACCATAGCTAAAGAAAACTGCCTCACCCAGTTGAAACCTCATACCTCTTTCCAAGGGCAGCCCACACTCAGTGATTAGTCAATGCAGGGATATAAAGGCCCAGCCCTCTCAACCTAATTTGGGACAAGCAGTCATTCTAGTTCCAGAGCCTCCCATGGGGTTGGCTGAGGCCTTCATTAGAACTATATCATGGCTTCACTTCTCCCTCTGACTAATCCTCTTTCTTTCACCTCCTTTCCACAAGTGTTGATCTCAAGGGGCACTCCCTAATAAACACCCTGCACACTGGTCTCCATCTCAGGGTCTGTTTCTTGGGGAACCCAGACTCTGTGACAGTTGATGCCAAGAGTGGTCTGAGAAAGCAGGTACCTTGATGGGATTTTGGATCTGGATCAACCACTGCCTAGATGACATCGAGGACATCATTAATGTTGGTAGGTGGAGCACTGATATTCCCTGACATAGGTAGAAGTGCAGGTAAAACTTTCATTGGTGAAAGGGGATACAGTAGCTATTGGGATATATTAGGCATTTGAGAACTATGGGGAGAATAGTAATCTTAAAAAAGATGGAATTTAGTAGCTATTCTGAAGTTTGATTGCTACTCTGAACAAAGATAACACAAAGCTGAAAGTGATTAATTAGCAATTTAAAGTTAAGAGTGAAAGCCATGGAGCCTCTTTGGTAGCATATAAAGAGGCTCTTACTTCCTGCAGCAGGATGATAGAGAAAACTAAGGACCAGGTCTAGGACTTAATTGTAAGAGTACTCAAGCTCCAAAGGTGGCTAACATATCAACTAAGACAAGTGTGCTATGCCAGGGTCAAGGCTGTGGTTGAAAAAGAAAGAGATCCTGACACATGGGATAGGGACTTCTGGGCCTGAAAATCTTGAATTCCCAGATTTCCCTGAGACCTCTGAGCTTGTAGAAGTGGCCTGCACCTTCCTATTAAGAGCTAGCATGCCCTATTTGCTTGAAGACAATACAGAGGCCTCTCTCTTGCAAGACATGTGCCTGCACCCCCTCCTCCTGGACATAGGGTTTGATTTAACTAGGGTTAAATCACAATGTAACCCATCTGGGGATATGCTATGCCTGCTAAGATGTGAACTGGATAAGACTCTGAAACTGCAGCATCTGGTCACCATGTACTAGCAGGAGCTGGGAAGTAGGTATGGGCAAGAATTTTGACAGTGCTGATTTTTTTTTACTTTACGATAGTGCAAAAGCTGTAAGCATTAAGTAGAAACTGCACTTCAAGTACCTATACATCTGATATAGTTAGGCTTTATGTCCCTGCTCAAATATCATCTTGAATTGTAATCCCCATACTTCCCACATGTCAAGGGTGGAGTGGAGGTAATTGAATCATGGGGTCATTTTCCCCCATACTGCTCTCGTGATAGTGAGTTTTCACGATATCTGATGGTTTTATAAGGAGTTCTTCCCCCTTCACTTGGCACTTCTCCTTCCTGCTGCCTTATGAAGAAGGTGCCTTGCTTCTCTGCCTTCTGCTATGATTGTAACTTTCCTGAGGCCTCCCCAGCCATGCTGAACTGTGAGTCAATTAAACCTCTTTCCTTTATAAATTACCCAGTCTTAGGCAGTTCTTTATAGCATTTATAGCAGTATGAAAACAGACTAAAACAACATCCATTCTGTTTTTTTTAACTTTCAGTACCATATTCAATAAATTACATGAAATATTCAACACTTTATTATAAAATTGACTTTGTGTTAGATGATTTTGTCTGTCTGTAGGCTGAAGTAAGTGTTCTGAGCACATTTAATGTAGGGTAGGCTAAGCTATGAGGTTAGGATGTTTAGGTGTATTAAGTGCATTTTTGACATAGTATTTTCAACTTACAATGGATTTATTAGGATGTAACCCAATCATGAATCAAGGAGCATCTTCACTTCAGAGTACGTGCCCTAAAAAATAGAAAGCAAGGACTCAAGGAGGTATTTCTATACCCAAGGTCATAGCAGCATTGTCCACAATAGCCAAAAAGTAGAAACAACCCAAATGTCCACTGGTGGATGAATGGGTAAGCAAAATGTGGTATATGCCTACAATGGAATCCTACTAATTCTACAACATGGATGAAACTTGGGAGGGCTTTACGCTAAGCAAAATAAGCCAGTCATAAAAGGACAAATCCTGTATGATTTCTTTTTTCTTTTCTTCTTCTTTTTTTTTTGAGACGGAGTCTTGCTCTGTTGCCCAGGTTGGAGTGCAGTGATGCAATCTCGGCTCACTGCAACCTCCACCTCCCTAGTTCAAGCGATTCTCCTGTCTCAGCCTCCCGAGTAGCTGGGATTACAGGCGCCTGCCATCATGCCCAGCTAATTTTTGTATTTTTAGTAGAGATGGGGTTTCGCCATGTTGGCCAGGCTGGTTTCGAACTCCTGACCTCAGGTGATCCACCTGTCTCGGCCTCCTAAAGTGCTGGGATTACAGGCGTGAGCCACACGTGCCTGGCCATGATTTCATTTATATGAGGTACGTGGAGTAGTCAAATTCGTAGAGACAGAAAGTAGAATAACAGTTGTTGGGGGTAGAGAAGAGGGTAATGAATAGTTATTGTTTAATGGAAACAGAGTTTTAGTTATGCAAGATGAAAAGAGTTCTGGAGATGGATGGTGGTGACGGTTGCACAATAATGTGTAGGTATTTAATGCCACTAAATTGTACACTTGAAAATGGCTAAGATGAGCCAGACATGGTGTCATGTGCCTGTAGTCCCAGCTATTTAGGAGGCAGAGGTGGGAAGATCGCTTGAGTCCAGGAGTTTGAGTCCAACCTGGGCAATATAGCAAGAGCCTGTCTCTAAACAAACAGACAAAAAACATTAAAAAATGGCTAAAATGTTAAATTTTATGTTATGTGTATTTTACAACAAGTTTTTAAATGTTAAAAAATTCAGCCTTATTCTCATGGGCCCTATATTCTAAGAGGCATATAATACCGAAGTAACAAAATAATATAACAAAATTATGTATATCCAAAACAATTTAAAGTTTTCATTTATTCCTCCCTCTTCCCCTAAACTTCTTTCCTCTTCCCAAAGGTAATAATTGTTATCAGTTTGGAATTACCCCCCTACACTTTTAAAAATGCATATGGGCTGATTTGATCTTTATAAATTATATGAATGTATTAAATTATCACATGTAACTTGAAATGATATACAACTATTATGCATCAATAAAACATGTGTGTATAATTCCTATATAAATATATACTGCTGTGTTTAAAAACAATTACATAAATAGTATCATACTGTATGTGTTTTTCTCTAACTTACTTTTTCCTCTCAGCAATATATCCTGGGGATTTTTCATGTCCATTTATACATGAAACATTCATACTAATCCACAGATGGCTGTGTCCTGGTACATTTAGCCTTTCTCTAATGAGTAGACATTTGGTATTTATCTAGTCTTTTTCTATTACAAACAATGTTCCAGCAAACATCCTTGCATCTGACTCTATGCCTCAGTCTTCAAACTTCTTTGTATAACTTGTCATCAGAAATGTGAATCTAAGACTTCAGGTAGTACCAAGAGTGCTATGAATATTAGTTTTTTGGACTATGGCTATATTCCAGGAAACTAATTACTTAAGGTAAATCATGAAAGAGTCCATGAATTATGGAGCTACACAAAGATATTTCACAAAAGAGTTACAGATTAGGGAAATGGAAAGGAAGAAGCATGGGTGGAGAAATGAGCTGAGATAGTGGGAATAGTCCAGATAAGCTTGACTATCTTGAGGAAGTGGTTAGATTTAAATAGCAATTAGCAGTGTTTTCACTAGAGGAAAAGTAGAATATTGAGGTAAGATAGGATTATGTGGCAAACACAGGTTTGAATGTTTTGATAAATTAGGAGACTGAAGAGATGAGGCAAGGGATTTAAGTGAGGGTCTTAATGTGCAATATTGGAAATTACAATCAAAATGCCCAAACTCAAGGGGTGCACTTAGGAATGATTTGTTAATACATACACAGGCCTAAGAATCATTTTTATGGAACTCATTTCCTGTAGGGCTTTTCTGAAAGAACACTGTGCTCCTTTCTAAGCTTATTTTTCTTTGTTCTGATCGTCATTCTGCCCTTACTCGCTATGTTTGTTGCCAAGATCTAGGAGGCAAAAAATAGGCAAGAGAGCATGTCACAGTCCATGACTAGACAAGCTGTGTGACTCAGGAGGCCAAACAAAGGTCAGGGCACGGAAACCTGCCTTGGCTGTGTTCTTAAGCAAATGAATGGGTCAGTTGGCTTATCTTTTACAAAAATTTATCTGTTTATATGGCAATGTGCATTTTGTAATTGTTCTTTTCTACATGATCTTATGACATGCTGATTCTACTTCCATTATACCACTGATTTTATTCTGACTTGTATTATAGTTACTTATAATTTGAGGATGCAAAATGGTGGTGTATAGGTCACTTCTAGCCTATAGATATGCTTCATTTGGCTAACACAAGCTCACATTAAAAAATAGTTGCCAATATTTCAAAAATAGGAAGGTTCATACAAAAATATGCATTCCTGATTTCTCTTGAAAAAATGAAATCTGGCACACAGGGCCTTCATTTCCTCATAGCAACAACTGACTGGAACTGAGCAGTAGCTGCCCTTATTATAATATCAACTTGATGTTGAATCTGAAAGTTGGTTACCATTTTTCATGGAACTGACATTGTTATTCTTACAGTGACATTAGGAAAAAAAAAGTGAAATACTTTTCTATGCCCAGTTTTTATAAAAGTTGGGAAACAAAAGCTAGAGTAAGGGGAGAGGACTGTTGTGCTTTAAGAATTGAAATATAGAGATGGGTTGAAAAATAGGTGAGGTTAAGAATAGAGAGCTTGGGCGAAACTGCTGAGAAGGCAGAATGACACGCACAAGGAAGTAGTTAGGTCACTTCTCTTACTAGGCTTCTCATGGGGGGCATCACTCCTAGGGCATATTGTACTGCCTCTCTGCCTTCAATTGAAAGTTTCATTGAGCATCTACATCATATCAGTCACTGGGGAGACCGTGGTGAACAAAGCAGACATAGCCTCTGTTCTCATGGAGCTCACAATTGAACGGGGGAGCCAGACATTAATAAACACCATGAGGGAAGATAGGAAAGTGCTAGAAAACAAACACTAAAGAAGATTTTTCTAATTTAGCGGATCAGGGAAGTCTTCCCCGAGGAAGTGACACTTAAAGTGGGGCCTGAAGAGTAAGTAGGAGTTGGTTAGGCAAAGAGGAGGGGATCAAGTTTTAAGGCAAAAGGAATAGCATGTGCAAATATCACAAAACAGGCAGGAATGTGGGACTACCGTAGATCTGACAGAGGCCAAGTGGCTATTGTTAGATAATAGAGATAGTAGCTGGAAGGGTTAACAAGGCCATACCATGCAAGGCCTTGGAGGCTATGGAAAGGATTTGTATCTTCAGAGCAGTGAGAGTCACCAAAAAGTTTTAAGAAAAATCACCATGATTTAAATTTTGCTTTAACTTTTGCTTTGGCCACCCAGCAGTGAGCTCTTATCCACAGTTATAATTCTCATTTATGTGTGTGTGTGTGTGTGTGTGTGTGTGACAGGATCTCACTCTGCCACCCAGGCTGGTGTGCAGTCTAGTACAGACTAGGTGGCTTAAACAACAGAAATTAATTTTCTCACAATTCTGGAGACTAGAAGCCCAGGATCAGCAGGGTCTTGGCATGGCTGCTTTCTTCTGAGGCCTCTTTCCTTGGCTTGCAGGTGGTTGTCTTCTCCCTGTGTCTTCACGTGGTCTTCCCTCTGTGTGTGTCTGTGTCCTAATCCCCTCTGCCTATGAAGACACCAGTCAAAGTGGATTAGGGTCCACTCTAGTGGCCTCATTTTAACTTAATCACCTCTTTAAAATCTCTATTTCCACATATAGTTACACTCTGAGGTACTAGGGGGTGGGAGTTCAATACATAAATTTGGTGGAGGTTGCGGCGGCAGGGGTGGGGCGCACAATTCAGTCCAAAACAATAAATCATGTGTACCAGAAGCATCTGAAGTGCCTTGTTAAGAATGTTACACCTCCTGTGATCCATCTCAGAGTGACAGTGATTTAGAATCTACTTGTCATAAGTCTCAGGACATGTAGGTTGTTCAGCTCTAGAGGCCCTCAGATTGGCAGGACTTCACTCTTCTCACCAGAGAATGTATGTCTGAAGGGAAGTCATGCTTCTACCTTTGTTCCTATAAATCCTGGGATGGAGGAATTCCACTGCTTCATTCTGCTCCAATTAATCTCTTGGCACAGGTCAGGCCCTGGAATATGTACTACATTTGCTTTGTAACCCTGGACATATACTCCCATCCAGCTCTCACAAGAGAAGAAGGCATGTACTACTGTCCACTCTGGTTTTGGTTGTTTTAATGTACCTCACATTTTCACATATATGGGAACATCAATAATAATACCAATAGTAATATTAATAGAAATACTATTCAACATTTATTGAATGCTACTGTATTTCAGGAATTATGTTAAGCATTTTGTAGTATTGCATCTAATCTTTACAACAAAGTTATGGGGGCAGGTATAGTTGTATTAGATTGTTCTCATGCTGCTATAAGGACATATCCAAGACTAGGTAATTTATAAAGAAAAGAGGTTTAATTGACTCACAGTTCTGTAGGGCTAGGGAAGCCTCAGGAAACTTACAATCATGGCAGAAGGGGAAGCAAACACATTCTTCTTCACAAGGTGGCAAGAGAGAGAAGAATGAGTCAAGCGAAGGGGGAAGCCCTTATAAATCCATCAGATCTTGTGAGAACTTACTCACAATCATGAGAATAGCATGGGGGAAACTGACCCCATAATTCGGTTACTTTCCACAGGGTCCCTCCCATGACACATGGGGATTATGGTAGCTACAATTCAGGATGAGATTTGCGTGGGGACACAGCCAAATCACATCATTCCACTCCTGGCCCCTCCCAAATATCATGTCCTCACATTTCAAAGCACAATCATGCCCTTCCAACAGTCCCCCAAAGTCTTAACTCATTTCAGCATTAACTCCAAGTCCAATTCCAAAGTCTCATCTGAGACAAGGCAAGTCCCTTCCACCTATGAGTCTGTAAAATCAAAAGCAAGTTAGTGACTTCTTAGATACAATGGAGCTATAGGCATTGGGTATATACATCTATTCCAAATGGGAGAAATTGGCCAAAACAAAGGGGCTACAGGCCCCATGCAAGACCGAAATCCAGCAGGGGAGTCATTAAACCTTAAAGTTTCAAAATGATCTCCTTTGACTCCATGTGTTACATCCAGGGCACACTGATGCAAGAGGTTGGCTCTCATGGTCTTGGGCAGCTCCACCCCTGTGGCTTTGCAGGGTACAGCCCCACTTCCAGTTGCTTTCATGGGCTGGCATTTTCTGCAGCTTTTCCAGGTGCACTGTGTAAGCTATTGGTGGATCTACCATTCTGGGGTCTGGAGGATTGTGACCCTCTTCTCACAGCTCCATCAGGCCATGCCCCAGTGGGGACTCTGTGTGGGGGCACCAACCCCACATTTCTCTTCTGCACTGCCCTAGTAGAGGTTCTCCATGAGGGTTCCATCCCTGCAGCAAACTTCTGCCTGTACATCCAGGGGTTTCCATACATCCTCTGAAATCTAGGCAGAGATTCCTAAACCTCAATTCTTGACTTCTATGCACCCACAGGCCCAACATCATGTGTAAGCTGCCAAGGCTTGGGGCTTGCACCCTCTGAAGCAATGGCCTGAATTATATGTTGGCCCCTTTTAGCCACAGCTGGAGCTGCAGCAGCTGAGATGCAAGACACCATGTCCCGAGGCTGCATAAAGCAGGGGGCCCCTGGGCCCAGCCCATGAAACCATTTTTCCCTCCTGGGCCTCCAGGCTTGTGATGGGAGCAGCTGCCATGAAAACCTCTGACATGCCCTGGGGACATTTTACCCATTGTCTTGGTGATTAACATTTGACTCCACGTTACTTATGCAAATTTCTGCAGTCTGCTTGAATTTCTCCACAGAAAATGGGGTTTTCTTTTCTATTGCATAGTCAGGCTGCAAATTTTCCTAACTTTTCTGCTTCATCTTGAATGCTTTGGTGCTTAGCAATTTCTTCCCCTAGATACCCTAAATCATCTCTCTCAAGTTCAAAAGTTCCACAGATATCTAGGGAAGGGGAAAAATGCTACCAGTCTCTTTGCATAGCAAATTCATCTTTACTACCGTTCCCAACAAGTTCCTCATCTCCATTTGAGATCATCTCAGCCCGGACTTCATTGTCCATATCACTATCAGCATTTTGGTCAAAGCCATTCAACAAGTCTCTAGGAAGGTCTCACAGTTTCCCACATCTTCCTGTCTTCTGAGCCCTCCAAGTCTCTAGGAAGTTTCAAACTTTCCCACATTTTCCAGTCTTCTTCTGAGCCCTCCAAACTGTTCCAACCTCTGCCTGTTACCCAGTTCCAAAGTTGCTTCCGCATTTTTAGGTATCCTTAGAGCAGCACCCCACTCTCTGTGGTACCAATTTACTGTATTAGTCTGTTCTCATGCTGCTTTAAGGACATACCCAAGATTGGGTAATTTGTAAAGCAAAGAGGTTTAATTGACTCACAGTTCCACAGGGCTGGGGAGGTCTCAGAAAACTTACAATCATTGCAGAAGGGGAAGCAAACATGTCCTTCTTCATAAGGTGGCAGGAGTGAGAAGGATGAGAACTGAGTGAATGGGGAAGCCCCTTATGAAACCACAGATCTTCTGAGAAGTTACTCACTATCATGAGAATAGCATGGGGGAAACTGCCCCCATGATTCAATTACCTCCCACTGGCTCCCTTCCACAACACATGGGGATTATGAAAACTAAAATTCAAGATGAGATTTGGGTGGGCACACAGCTAAACCGTATCAATAGTCATCTCCATTTTACAGACGAGAAGCAGGATCAGAGAAGTTAAGTGATTTGGTGAAAGTGGTGTAGCTAGTAAATGGCAGACTCTGGATTCTAGCCCAGGTTATACACCTCTAAAGTATATGTTTTGCTACAAGGATAGGGATTTTTGCCACTAGGTTTATGAGAAATGTTGATCAGTAATTTTCTTTTCTTGTACTGTTTTAGTCTGGTTTTGGTATCAGAGTAATGCTTACCTCATAAAATGCATTGGAAAGTGTTGGCTTCTCTACTATTTCATGGTACAGATTGTGTAGAATTGGTTTTTATATTCTTTAAATGTCTACCAGTGAAACCACTTGGGCCTAGAAATTTCTTTTTTGAAAGGCTTTAAAATATGAATTCAATGTCTGAAATAGTTATAGGACTATTCAGGCTATTTATTTAATCTTGGGTGAGTTTTCACAGCTTGTGGTGTTTGAGGAATTGGTTCATCACATAGAAGCTGTCAGATTTATGTGCATAGACTTATTTGTTGTATTCCTTATTTTCCCTTTCAATGTCTGAGTCATCTCTACTGATATTCTCTTTAATTTCCTATATTGATAATTTGTGTCTTGTTTTACATTTATCAGTTTTTGTCAGATTTGTGAATTGTATTCATCTTTTCATATAATTAGCTTTCATTTTAATTGATCTTCTCTATTGTTTTCTGTTTTCAATTTTGTTAATTTTTCCTCTTATTTTTATTATTTTCTTCATTCTGCTTGGTTTTGGGTTATTTAGCTCTTTTTGTTTTAGTGTCTTAAGGTGGGAGCTTATATTATTGACTTGAGTCTTTTCCTCTTTTCACCTCAGATATATTGAAGTACGATTAACAAATACAGTATAAGTTTAAGGTGTACAACATGGTGATTTGCTATATGCATATATTGTGAAATGGTTACCACAATCAAGTTAGTTAACAATCTATCACCTTATGAATTTGCCATTTTTTAGTGGTGAGAACATTTAAGATATCAAGTATTTAGCAGAGAATTTTAATAAACTATGGTAATCATGCTGTAGATTAAAATTACCAAAACTTCTTCATCTTATAATTGAAAGTTTTTACCCTTTGACCAACATCTCCCTATTTCCTCCACTCCCCTGACAACCACCATTGTACTCTGCTTCTATGAGTCTGACTTTTTTGATTCTACATGTAAGTGTGATCATACAGTATTTGCCTGTTTGTGTGTCTGGCTCATTTCACTTAGCATAAGATCCTTCAGGTTCATCCACATTGTCACAAATGGCAGGATTTCCTTCTTTTTATGGATGAATAATATTCCATTGTATATATGTATGTATTTATCTATCTGTCTATCTATCTATCATATTTTTTTCTCCATCCATTGATGGATGCTTAGGTTGTTTTCATATCTTGGCTAATGCTGCAATCTCTTTGAGATGCTGATTTTGTTTCCTTCAAATATATGCCCAGAAATGGGATTGCTGGATTGTATGGTAGGTCTATTTTTAGCATTTTGAAGAACCTCCATACTGCTTTATAGTGGCTGTACCAATGTACATTGTCATCAATAGTGCATAAGGGTTCTCTTTTCTTCACACCCTCTCCAACTCTTGTTATTTCTTACCTTTTTCGTAATAGTCATCCTAACAGGTGTGAGGTGATATCTCATTATGGTTTTGATTTGCATTTCCCTGATGATTAGTGATTTTGAACATTTTTTTCATATACCTGTTTACTATTAGTATGTTTTCTTTGGAGAAATGTCTATTCAGGTCCTTTGACCATTTTTAAATTGGGTTGTTTGGAATTTTTTTGAAATTGAGTTGTTGTATGAGTTTCTTATATGTTTTAGATATTAACCCCTTATCAGATACATGGTTTGCAAATATTTTTTCCCATTCCATAGGTTGCCTATTTTGTTGATTGTTTTCTTTGCTGTGCAGAAGCTTTTTAGTTTGATATAGTTGCACTTATTTATTTTCATTTTGTGGCTTGTGCTTTTGTTATCATTTTCAAAAAATCATTGCCCCTCTTTTCTAATACAGGTTGAGTGTGTCTCATCTGAAATTATTGGGACCAGAAGCGTTTTGGATTTTAGATTTTTTTTTCAGATTTTGGAATATTTGCATAAATATAATGAGATATCTTGGGGATGGGACCCAAGTCTAAACACAAAGTTCATTTATGGTTTATTTATTTATTTATTTATTTTGAGGCAGAATCTCTCTCTGCTGCCCAGGCTGAAGTACAGTGGCACAGTCTTGGTTCACTGCAACCTCTGCCTCACAGGCTCAAGTGATCCTCCTGCCTCAACCTCCTGAGTAGCTGGGATTACAGGCATGTGCCACCACACCTGGCTAATTTTTGTATTTTTAGTAGAGATGGAGTTTCACCATGTTGGCCAGGCTGGTTTCGAACTCCTGGGTCCAAGTGATCCACCCGCTTCAGCCTCCCAAAATGCTGGGATTATAGGCATGAACCACTGCACCAGCCTATGTTTTATATATACCTTATACACATAGCCTAAAGGCAATTCTATACAATATTTTAAATACTTCTGAGCATGAAGCAAAGTTTTGACTGCAACCTCTCATATGAGGTCAGGTATGAAATTTTCCACTTGTGGTATCATGTTGACACTAAAAAGGTTTCAGATTTTGGAGCAGTTCAGATTTTTGGATTAGGAATGCTCAACCTATGTAAGTATTCAATGCTATAAATTTCCTTCTAAGGATTGTTTTAATTGCATCGTACATTCTTTTTTAAAAGATAGGGTCGTCTTACGTTGCACTGGCTGGACTCGAACTCCTGGGTTCAAGCTATTCTTCTGCCTCGGCCTTCTAAGTAGCTGGGACTCTAGGCACGTACCACCACAACTAGCTGCATCCTACAATTTTGATGTTTTACTTTCATTTTCATTCAGCTTGCTCTTAAGCTTTGTTAGGACAGGTCTAGAATACCCTTTAGTTTAGGGTTAATTTTGCACTCCTACTAAGGTATCATTCTTCTGAGGATTCTACTAAATAATCTGTGTATTAGGAGATTTTTCTACTCTGGCTGGTGAAGACATGTACTATTACCAGCCTTCTGTGAGCTCCAGGAATGATTCTAGTTACTCCTTTTTTGGTGATTATTTCCTTGGCTCTTGGTATTTTCTTCTTACTTCTGTGCAGATCAGTACTTAGCCAAAGACTTAAGGGGACTCTTCTGCCAATCTCTGGGACATTTTCTCTGTGCAGCTTCTTCCTCTCTGGTAGTCTGTTCCACAAATTATAGTTGCCTTGACCTCCCTGAACACCAGTCTCTGTCTCCTCAACTCAAGGAGACTGCTGGGCTCTGTTTGGGTCTCTTCTCCTTGTGCTGCATACTGGAAACAGCCTTATGCAATGGCAGGGTTAACTTTGTGTGTTTCCAGATATTTGGGGGTTACAGTTCTTCACTGCTTATTGCCCCAATGTCTAAAAACAGTTCTTTCATACATTTCATACAATTTTATAGTTTTAAGGTGGTAGGATAAATCCAGCCCCTGGTACTCCATCTTGGCCATAGTGGAAGTTGAATTAACTGAATTTTAACTTTCACTTTGTTTTTTTTTGTTTGTTTGTTTTTGTTTTTTTGTTTTTTTTTTTGAGACAGAGTCTTACTCTGTCGCCCAAGCTGGAGTGCAATGGTGCAATCTCGGCTCACTGCAACCTCTGCCTCCTGGTTTCAAGTGAGTCTCCTGCCTCAGCCTCCTAAGTAGCTAGGATTACAGGCACCCGCCACCATGCCTGGCTTTTTGTCTTTTTAGTAGAGATGGGGTTTCACCATGTTGGCCAGGCTGGTCTCAAACTCCTGACCTCATGTGATCCACCTGCCTCGGCCTCCCAAAGTGCTGGGATTATTGGTATGAGCCACCGCACCCGGCCATTTTTCTTTTCTTGTTATGCCTAGCTTTTAGGGGAATGAGGTAAACAATAAAAAAAGAAGGCTGTATCAGGAATTTATTTTAAAAAATAAACTTTTATAGCATGTCCCTGGTTAGTCTGTACTCAGCTAACCTGACAAATACATGCCCTAGATGCCTAACTTTCATAATTGACTTCAGGCCATTTGACAGCAGAAAAATTCTGTCTTAGTCAGAGTCTGCTCACTAAGAAATGTTGCCAAATGCCACGGTGGGAAGATCACTTGAGGCCAGGAGTTTGAGACCACCCTAGCCAACATAGTGAGACCCCATCTCTTAAAAGAGAGAGACCAGGAGATTCAATTTCTATGTTTATTTAGAAAAAACCATAAACATCAGTTTTAAAATTTTTTTTATTCCTTTTTTTTGTGTGCCGGGACATGTTCTCATCTAAAAAAACCATAAACATCAGTTTTCTGGGAAAATTGGGCTGGTTTCAAAAGGATGATGAACTCAAATGTTTTGTCTTTTTTTTTTTGAGACACAGTCTCACTCCATTGCCCAGGCTGGAGTGCAGTGTTGTGATCACAGCTCACCGTAGCCTCAAACTCCTGGGCTCAAGTGATCCTCCTGCCTTAGCCTCCTGAGTGGCTAGGACTACAGTCACCATGCCTAGCTAATTGTTAACTTTTTTGTAGACAAGTGGTCTCACTATATTGCCCAGGCTGGTCTCAAAGCCCAGGCCTCAAGCAATCCCCCAACCTTGGCCTTCCAAGGAGCTGGAACTACAGGCTTGCACCACCATGCCTGGCTCTTGCCTTCCTCTGTTGTTCCTATCAGTGCCCCTTCCCCATAGACACCATCTTCCTTCTGGCCCCTACATGTCAGGAGCTGGGCTACATATCTTAAACTCTTATTAGCCATGAATCTTGATGTAACCCAAATCTCTCTAGCTGCACTTTTTACTGTCTCTGCCATGGTCTGCCATGGCCCCTCTATAGGCTGGTTTTCTCATTGTCTCTTGAATATGTTGTACTTATTTGAAATTTTAAGTTCATACTTATGTTGTTGCCACTGTCTACAATGTCCCTTGCCACTACAAAGATTGACCATCCTTCAGGGATCAACACAAAGTTGCATGCAGCCATTTTTTACCTCAACTCTACCAAGTGCCCTCTTTCAATCTATATCATTCACTTCGCACTTAATACCTTGTCGGGATTTCTGACACTGTCACTCATGTGTACACCTTGTCTCCACAATCACATTGTAAAGTCCTGCAGAGTAGAGACTATTTAGAGGTGTTCTTTTCTTTCTTTGTACTCCAATCCCCAGCCTCCAATGTCTAATATTGTGTTATATTCGTGATAAAGTAAGCACCCAAACTATACATATAATTTTTTTGTTTTTAGATGGAGTCTCACTCTATCGCCCAGGCTGGAGTGCAGTGGTATGATCTCGGTTCACTGCAACCTCCATCTCCTAGGTTGAAGCTATCTCCTGCCTCAGCCTCCCAAGTAGCTGGGATTACAGGCGTGTGCCACCATGCCCAGCTAATTTTTTCTGTATTTTTAGTAGAGACAGCGTTTTGCCATGTTGGCCAGAGTGGTCTTGAACTCCTGACATCAAGTGATCTGCCCACCTTGGCCTCCCAAAGTGCTGCGATTATAGGCATGAGCCACCGTGCCTGGCCTAAACAATATTTTTTGAGTGAGTAAATGAATGGAGTAATGAAAATAGGATTCAGAAGTCTTTAAAATGATAACAAAAGCTAACACTTATTGAACACTTTGTGCTAGGTTTTTGCTAAGGACCATACATAGTCTATCTCATTTAATTTTCTCTTTTTTAGAGGGATCAGCATTTATTTTCTTTCCAAATGTTACAATGGAGCCAAGTGGGAATGATTTTAGCAATTAGAATGTATACATCTTCAGGATTTGGCCATTATATGTTATTTACAACAAGGGAGACAAAAAATAAGGTGTATTACATTAGACACTTTCCTCTCTCTCCCTGCCTTGGCCTGAAAGCCTAACCATTCCCCGACCATGTCTAAAATGGACACACAGTTGATTCCCAGTCTGGAGGCATAAACCTAGGGAGGGTCAATGTCCCAACTCAGAGACCCTTGGAAAGCAAAGGAAATTAAAAACTCAACATAGGGTGGCAGAGGTGTATGCTCAGAGTCTGGGAGTGAAAACACTCCACTCTGGCTCTGGGATTTAGTGGGCAGGTAAACAAAACTTACCTGGAATAGAAGTAGGGAGGAGAATCAGAAATTGACCTCTGCAAGTGTAGAGCCAGTGAAAGAGGTGGGGAGATGGACAGATGTATTTTACATGACTAAACTCACTCAGAAAACTGTAAAAGATCATTTTCAACTGTCCTTGAGGAGGGAAGGGCAGATGGATTATGGGAAGGTCCTCAGGAAAGAGAAAGGGAAAAATGTGGCTGTGGGGAAGCAGAAGACAGTTTTTTTGTTTTTTGTTTTTTGTTTTTGGCATGGGGAGAAAGTGAGGGTACTCGGTCTGGCCAGTCACCCTACAATGACAGTACAATTTTTGCAGCTTAGCAATCACTTGTGTGCTCCCAACCCAGCTCTTCGTTCTGCTTCCTGACCCTTGGTGTCGGTGCTGGTCTCTGGCCTGAGGGGGTGGACAATTCTGTGGCTTGGAGCCCTGTCTCTTCTTTTGTGTTTCCAGCATTACTGGTAGAGGTAGCCTCTGCTTGGGACTCCTGGCTCTTGGGAGAAGGTGGTGGCGGTGGCCTTTCCTTCCTGGCAGACTGTTCAGTACCACCAGCACAAACTTCCCCTTCTCTTGGTTGGTGAGGTGGGAGACACAATATCTTCAACCTCTTTCTGGTTTCTCTTGAAAGATAGGCCTGTATTTGAAGGACTCCATCTTTGTCCATTCAGTCTGCTATAACAGAATACCATGGAGTCGGTGATTAATAAACAACAGAAATTTATTTCTCACAGTTCTGAAGGCTGGGAAGACCAAGATCAAGGCAACGGCAGATTCAATATCTGGTGAGTGCCCGTTTACTGGTTCATAGTCAGCTGTCTTCTCACTATAACCTCACAGGGTGGCAGAGGAGAGGAAAATCTCTGAGGCCTCTCGTTTTATTTTACTTTTCTTGTATGTCCATCCAATGAAGGGCCTCTTTTATAAGGGCACTGATCCCATTCATGAGGGCTCCACCCTCACGACCTAATCACATCCCAAAGGCACCACCTCCTAATACTATTACATTGGGGATTAAGTTTTAATATATAAATTTTGGGCCGGGAGTGGTGGCTCACGCCTGTAATCCTAACACTTTGGGAGGCTGAGGTGGGCGGATCACGAGGTCAGGAGATCGAGACCATCCTGGCTAACACAGTGAAACCCCGTCTCTACTAAAAATACAAAAAATTAGCTGGGTGTGGTGGCAGGCGCCTGTAGTCCTAGCTACTTGGGAGGCTGAGGCAGGAGAATGGTGTGAACCTGGGAGGTGGAGCTTGCAGTGAGCCGAGATCGTGCCACTGCACTCCAGCCTGGGTGACAGAGAGAGACTCTGTCTCAAAAAAAAAAAAAATATATATATATATATATATATATATAAATTTATAAATTTTGTTGGGGGGCACAAACATTCAGTCTCTAGAAGGCTCCTCCTCCTCCATCTCCTCATTTCCTTCCTCTTTTCTTCTTTTATTCCCCTCATTATCCTTCTCCTTCTTTCTTCTTCTGAGTCTCTTTGGGGCTCTACATTGCGGAGTGCTGGTTTGATGGCATCTGGGGTAGCCTCGCCTGCCTCATCTGTTCCATTTAAGGTGATGAGACTTCCCTTTGCCTATGAGTGCCAGGTTTTAATTGCTTTTCAGGTGGCCATTCTCCTATTTTTTGACCTTGGTGATGGAATGGGGGTGAATTAAGTGTTCACATTTCCCTAGAGCACCTAGGAGCTCTGGATGCTCATGCTAGGGGTTTGCTGTGGAGTACCCAGAGGCTTCTCAGATCCACACCTCTGGAGCAGGGCTAGTGAGGTGTGACTGGCCAGTGGAGTGATAGGCCTGCATTACTGAGGGATGGGGGTTTCAGGGAAGGAACTGCACAAGATCTCCCATTTAATGCTTACAACGACTCTATGAGATAAATAGCTGTATCTATCTATTCCTTATTTACTTATTATGAAACTAAGTCTTAGAGGAGTTAAGTAACTTGTTCAAGGTCACACAGTTAGTAAGTATGTGTGTGTGTGGTCTCTTAAATAAAGACCCATGTTTGTCTCCAGAGTCTGTGTTCTTAACCAAGATAGTTTAGGCTAATTTGATGGCAAATCATTAAACTATTTGAATGCTGGTAGTAGCAAACAGGACTTTTCTTGCTGCCAACCATGGGTGTAAGAAGGTTTTTAAGAGATGAATATTTTAGAGATATTATTTTCCCCTCTGACTTGTGTGCCTTTGTGGACAGGGACTGGACCACCTACTGTTCAGATGTTGTAGCAGATATAACTAGGACACCTGAAGGGAATGGAACAGTTGCCAATTGGATGACAAATTCAAGTCACTGTGTTCTGGCTAACAGAGTCACAGGAAATGCTGAAGGAAACATAACTAGTAGTAGCCAAAGAAGGAGAAACACATTTTGGAGCAGAATTCCTCTCGTTTGCCAATCTTTTTACAAAAGATTTTCCTGATGAAACTCGTCTGGACTTTGCTTCTTGAAAGAGTCAGGAGTGTAGAATGTGGGCATCTGGCTGCCAGCGGGGTCCTGTATCCCAGTATTGGAAGGTGCCAGCCAGAGTTCTCCTGTGAATGTAATAATTACCAAGCCATTATTGAAATGGTCTTTAGAAGAAAACTTCTGTTTAAAGGGTTACATCCTGGGAATTTTTGCTCTTCCAATGTTATTAAAACCTAGTTGCTGTTTTCTCAGTTAGGCAAATGTTAGAGGAAATGAAATATAAACCGAGATTAATTTCTTCTCTCTGACATTTGATTTTCATTAGTTCCAAGTTATACTGTTCCTTTTATACTGTGTTCTTTTTATACTGTGTTCCTTTTAATTATCTCTTCCACAAGTTAACGTACATATTTTTTTCTTTTGAGATTCATAATGAACTTTAAAATGATGTTTTAAGGACAGAGCTCTGATGAGACCTGACTTTTTTGTTTGTTTGTTTTTATTTACCAAATGACGTATTCTTGAATACACCTTTTTGGGTGGAAAACAGCCACCAAGTTGATTCCTCCATGCAGGGATAGACATAGTTGTGAAGGAGGCTGCAAAGCTGCCATTGGTGGTTCCCCATGTCTTCAGCCATTTTCTCCAATCCCCCATTCTTGCTTCCAGCCAGCTTGTTACCTTACAATGTGTGCCCCATTGTTATGTGCCCCACCTTCTTTCACTTTCTTTCAAGAACTTCACCCTTATCAAAATGTCCTCCTTCAGAGTCTTCTACTTTGCCTCCTGGTTTCCTCCTACCATTCTCTTACTTTCATTCTGAACTGGAACTGATTCCTCCTTAATGTTTCTCCTGGTCTGACCCCTACGTGACTCTTGTTTCAGTCTTCCTATAACCTACATTGTGCCAGAGGCAACAATAAATATTGAATAAATGAATAGATAGGTGAGTGAATGAATTAATTAATTTGAGGAATTCTGATGATCAAACAGGATGTCAGGTCCTCATTTTTATTTTTATTTTTATTTGTTTTTTGAGATGGAGTCTTGCTCTGTCTCCCGGGCTGGAGTGCAGTGGCACGATCTCAGCTCACTGTAACCTCTGCCTCCCAGGTTCAAGTGATTCTCATGCCTCAGCCTCCTGAGTAGCTGGGACTACAGGTGCATGCCACCACGTCCACCTAATTTTTGTATTTTTTAGTAGAGACAGGGTTTCGCCATGTTGACCAGGCTGGTCTTGAACTCCCGACCTCAAGATATCCTCCTGCCTTGGTCTCCCAAGGTGCTGGGATTACAGGCACGAGCCACTGCACCTGACATGTCAGGTCCTTTATTTAATTTGCTTAGATTAATTTATTATTTTTTTTAGAGACAATGTCTTGCTCTGTCACCCAGGCTGGAGTGCAGTGGCATAATCATAGCTCACCGCAACCTTGAACTCCTAGGCTCAAGTGATCCTCTCTCCTAAGCCTCCTAAGTAGTTGGGACAACAGGCGAGAGGCACTGCATCTAGCCCCTTTATTGTGTTTATTACTTCTAAATCATTTTAGTATGAAAAATTTCAAATATACAGATGAGTAGAGGGAGTGGTACAAACAGTCCCTGTGTGTGTATCACACAGCTTCAATAGCTACCAACATGGAGCCACTCTTCTTTTATTTATAACCTGTCTGCTTTTTGTCTGGTCCTTTAGCTGAATTCAGTTCAGTCAAGCAAGTGCATTATGGGTGCTATGATCTGAATATTTGCGTCCCCGAAACTCATACGCTGAAACCTAGTTATCAGTGTGATGGTATTAGGAGGTGAGGCTTTTGGGAAGTGATTATGTCACGAGTGGGACTAGTGCACTTATAAAAGAGGCCACAGAGAGTTAGCTTGCTCCTTGCACCTTGTGAAGACACAGTGGGAGTGTGCCATCTGAAAACCAGAAAGTGAGCCCTCACCAGACACCAAATCTTCCAGTGTCTTGATCTTGGACTTTCTTTTTTCTTTTCTTTTCCTTTCCTTTTCTTTTTCTTTTCTTTCTTTCTTTCTCTTTCTTTCTTTCTTTCTTTCTTTCTTTCTTTCTTTCCTTCTTTCTTTCTTTCTCTCTTGCTTTCTTTCTCTCTTTCTTTCTTTTTTTTTTTGGAGTCTCGCTCTGTCACCCAGGCTGGAGTGCAGTGTCACGATCTCATGATCTTGGCTCACTGCCACCTCTGCCTCCTGGGTTCAAGTGATTCTCCTGCCTCAGCCTTCCGAGTAGCTGGGATTACAGGTGTGCACCACCATGCCCAACTAATTTTTGTATTTTTAGTAGAGACAGGGTATTGGCATGTTGGCCAGGCTGGTCTCAAACTCCTGACCTCAGGTCATCCACCCATCTCGGCCTCCTAAAGTGCTGGGATTATAGGCGTGAGCCACCGTGGCTGACCGATCTTGGACTTGCTAGCCCTCAGAACTGTGAGAAATTAATTTCTGTTGTGTATAAGCCACCCACTTTACAGTATTTGGTTATAGCAGCCCAAATGGACTAAGACAATGGGAACATTTTAAAAACTGCTACAGGTATCTGCACTTAATTTAGACCTCCTGCTTGCCCTCTCTATTATAAAAGAGGCAGATTTGTTTGTAACTTTTCCTGCTTCCTTGTTTGGCTCTTGTTTTTTACTTCTACCAGGAGTTCTTAATCTGGATGCACAAATCCCCAAGGAGTCAATGGGTAAAAATCAAGGGGTCTATAAACTTGTATGAAAAAAAATACAGCTTCGTTTTCACTAAAGTCCAACTAAAATTCTATTATGAACATAAGCAGCGAACCACAGTAGTACGTGTAGTACCTGCAACTTTGAAACGAGTAGAAATCTTTTAATATAAAATTTCAGAAGTTGTAGAGGCTTCAAAGTACCTTTTATGCTAATCGCTACTTTGGAATCATAATAGTTACTAGACCTGCCACCAGATCTTGTTATTGGATGTGTGAATAAGGAAACACATACATTACTGTATCACTTATTAATATTTTTATGATTGTACAGAGATATATTTGGTTTCATTTGTAGCTCATTATATTTTATTTTATATACTTAAATATTATTCTTTTAAAAGAAATTTATAGTTTTTCCTAAACTGTCAAAGGGTCCTATGGCTCAAAAAATATCTAGACACTTTAGTTGATAACACATTTGTATTCCTTATTCTAATTTTGACTTGATGTCTCCCTATCACCCACAACCAGTATAATTTATTACTTGTCTTCTGTGTAATACACAGGAAAGAAGCACCTCTCTTCCAAGTCCTGTATGCAGGGCTAGCTCCCCAGGACCTGCTCCTTTTACTCCCTGCCAGAGCAGGAGCCGGAGTAACCTTTGCTAGCAACCCCAGAAAACAGATTTAGCCAATTATCATTTACTAGCAACAGGAGGGCCTGATGGATGACTTTAATATATTTTAGTTTTCTACTGCTCAAGTAATTCTCATAATTCAGTTGGTTTTATATTATAATCTATTTTAGCCACCGACTGTTGGGTAAATATTGAATCCCTGACTCCTGTGCGATTTTGGCAAGCCTAGCCTTGCCCTTGGCATTATGAAAGAAGCAGATTGAATTATGTTCCCCTTCACATTTTCTTTTATCAATCTCCCTCTCTCCTCCTCTTTTTTGTTAATACTTTCTCCCCTTTCTTACTCAGAGACTGTTTCATTCTTTCCAGGCCCAGATCTCTGCTATGCAGCAAGAGATAAATCTACTTGGTCTCACAACCTGATGGCCTCTGCACTGAATTTACAAGCGTGAGGTATAGAAACATCGCACAGATTGTAAGGGGTGGCCATCCCAGTTGTGTGATAAGTCTCTTGTGCCACAGGTTTTTCTTTCTGACTCTTTGCCTCAACTTCACTCAGCTGTCCCCATTTTACCTACCTGCTATCACTCTTAGCCTTAGGACATAGACCTGACCTGGACAAATAGCACCTGGGTTTGGTTGCTCCATAGATGGGGCTTCCATAGCAGGTACCAACACTCCAGGAGCCTCTCTGTTTCATATGGTATCCAATTTCCAATATCCAGTGGTCACGTAACAGACAATTGCTGTCTCTTCCATTTCTAAAGTCTCTGTGCCTATAATAAAGTGTCATCTAAGTTATTTTATTATGTCTGAGGAATGCTGTTATTTCTATTGATTATTTGTGGAGGAGGAAAGATTGACATGCCCCGATTCTTCCTTTCTCAGGCTAACAGCTCTTGTCAGTTTCCCAGGTTATTCTCTCCTTAAAAGGGAGTGTTCTTAAAAGAGTCTAATAATGATGGTTTATAATGCCAAAAATACCTTAAACGTTCCATTCTTTTCAGGCCCTTAAATGTAATGTCAGTCATGAGAATCCTATAAAAATCTGAGGCAGATAGCTCAGAAACAATTCAAGCCCACCCTAACCCACTTCATGTGTTAGCTTCCCTGTCTCCTTAATTTTTGCTTTCATATCTTGGTTCTATATTTCTGGTAATCCTTCAGCCTTGGTGATTTATGTTTTGCGCTCTATATCAGCTAACATCTTGGCATCCTCAGGACTCCACATTTGGAATCTGCTCCTTGGCTCCATGTATTATAACCCTGGGCAACAAACATGTTGCTTTCGCCCACAGTCCTCGGAACATCCTCTTCCCTCCCCTAACAAGAATGCTGAGCTCATTCACTTTCCAGAGCCTCAAGAGGTCTCCTGCGTAGAGTCATGGATCATGCATCTCACCCTAAAGCTCAACTAAGCAGCATCTGATGAGAATGTGATGAAGGCTGAACCAGCACACTGAACCACCATCATCCTTGTGCAAAAGCAAAACTGGAGTTGCTGGCACTGTTCTTTCAGGTCCCCTATCAAAATGCCCTTGAGCTGCGTCTGGTTATGGCTTCTCACTTCAAATAGAACCATTAACACAGACACAGCAACTGCTTTTTTTTTTTTTTTTTTTTTTACTGTGGTAAAATACATATGAAATAGACTGCTATTTTAACCTTTTAAAGTGTAAAACTCAATGGCATTAATTACATTCAAAATGTTGTACAACCATTGCCACTATTTCTAAATTTTTTTCACCCCCGCAAACGGAAACTATGAATCCAGTAAGCAATAACTCCTCATTCTTCCCTCCCTCCTACTCTCAGTTTCTGATAACCTTTAATCTAATTTCTGTCTCTATGAATTTACCTATTTAAAATCTTTCATGTAAGTGGAGTGACATAGTATTTGTTCTTTTGTGCCTGGCATATTTGACTCAGAATGTTGTAGTGTGTTGGAGCCTTACTCCTTTTTATGGCCGAATGATATTTCACTGTATGGATATACCAAATTTTGTTTATTCATTCATCTATTGATGGACACTTGGGTTGTTTCCACCTTTTGGCTGTTGTGAATAATGTTGCTTATGAACACGAATGTACAAGTATCTGTTTGAGTCTCTGCTTACAATTCATTTGGGTATATACTCCAAAGTGGAATTGCTGGATCATATAATAATTCTACATTTAAATTTTTGAGTAAGTGCCAAGCTGTTTTCCACAGTGGCCGCACCATTTTATATTCCCAACAGCAATGCACGAGTGTTCCAATTTCTCCAAATCTTCAGCAATGCTTGTTACTGTCTGATTTTTTTTACTATAGCCATCCTAGTAGGATAGAAGTGATATCTCATTTTGTGTGTGTGTGTGTGTGTGTGTGTGTGTGTGTTTGAGACCAGGTCTCACTCTGTCACCCAGGCTGGAGTGCAGTGGCACAATCTCGGCTCACTTCAACCTCTGCCTCCTGGGTTCAAGTGATCCTCCCACCTCAACCTCTCGAGTAGCTGGAATTACAGGCACGTGCCACCACACATCTGGCTAATTTTTCTATTTTTAGTAGAGATGGGGTTTCGCCATGTTGGCCAGGCTGATCTTGAACTCCTGACCTCAAGTGATCCACCTGCCTTGGCCTCTCAAAGTGCTAGGATTACAGGTGTGAGCCACCACACCTGGGCCTCATTGTGGTTTCGATTTGCATTTTCTTAAGGACTAATAATGTTGAGCGTCTTTTCATGTGCTTTTTGCCATTTGCATATCTTATTCGGTAAAATGTTTATTCAAGTCCTTTGCCCATTTTAAAATTGGGTTGTCTTTTTGTTGTTGAGTTGCAAAAGTTCTTTATATATTTTGGATATTAAGCCTTTGTCAGATTTGTGATTTGTGTGTATTTTCTCCCATTCTTTGGGTTTTCTTTTCACTCTATTGATAATGTCCTTTGATATACAAAAGTTTATAATTTTAATGAAGTGCAATTACTATATTTTTTATTTTGTTGCCTGTGCTTTTGGTGTCAGATTTAAGAAACTATGCCCAAATTCAAAGTTGTCAAGATTTGCTCCTCTGTTTCTTCTACAAGTTTTATAGTTTTAACTCTTAAATTTAGATATTTGATCCACTTTGAGTTAATTTTTGTATATAGGGTAAATTAAAGTCTACTGCTTTTGACATTCTCCATTCATAAGTTTTCTTGGCTCTTTCTTCAAATTTGGCTTTATAAAATTCCTATCAATTTTTAAAAATTTACACTCTTGGATTTCCTATGCAGCTAGGACCTTGGGCCCGTCATGTCTCTGAAACCATGGGTAAAGGTCACTTTAATTATGTGCTCTCTGCTGGTGTGTCAGAGGAAGATATCAGACATAAACATAGAGTTCGAGATGACTGACCACCAACTCTAGGAGGATGTTTTCTTATATTATTATGCAGGAGAACCATGTGCTTAGCACATACCGAACTGAATCCAACATAGCAGGCTATTGTAATACAGAATTCAAGAGGCTTGAAGAATCATAGGTTGCTTACAAAAGAGCTATAAGAGCTGAGATCTGGCTGTCTCCACTTAGTCAGATGATCCTAGCTCTGCTACATGTTCACCCTTGATAGAAAAAAAAAAAACACACAGAACAACAACAACAACAAAAACCCAAAAAAACCTAACCCTTTAAAGAGTGAAGACTATATTAAGAAGATAAGGCAGCATGACAGGCAACTGTGGGGGGCCACTTGGGACAGGAAGCTCTTTTAGTGCTGCTAGGTGTCCACCACACCATGCCGCTGGTGGTTGATTATAGAATGTTGAAACTGTCTAGAAGGAGTAATGACTTTGCATCTAATGTAAGAGAAAATTACTTGAATGAAAGCCTTGCCATATTCCCATTCATGCTGTAGATGACAGCCTCTCTCAGTTCCTTTACTGGCTGATGCTTTGGCATGTGCTAAGGAATGTTGAGAATTGCTTCTTCCTTCTTGTGTTGTATAATACAATGAAATTTCACTGAGCATCTATTTCAGGCCAGGCCCTGCACTAGACACTGGGGAATGAAACGTGAAAAAGACTTGGTTCTGGCTGGGAGCGGTGGTTCATGCCTGTAATCCCAGAACTTTGGGAGGCCGAGGCAGGCAGATTTCTTGAGGCCAGGAGTTTGAGACCAGCCTGGCCAACATGGTGAAACCTTGTCTCTACTAAAAATACAAAAATTAGCCGGGCGTGGTGGTGCACACCTGTAATCCCAGTTACTCAAGAGGCTGCTCCATGAGAATCGCTTGAACCCAAGAGGTGGAAGTTGCAGTGAACTGAGATTGTGCCATTGCAATCCAGCCTGGGGGACAGAGCAGGACTCCATCTCCGGAAAAAAAAAAAAAAAAAAAAAAAAGACTTGGATTCTCATCATAGTCTTGTTTTGTTGCTGTCTTTATGGAAAGTTGAGTGTTTCAGTTTCAGTTGGTACTAGCTTATGGGGACATTTGAAGGAACTTACATGGTAAATAAACTCAGGATTATATACCCAGGTTTCCATAGTGGAAATGGGCTTTAAGGATGCATGTGAGAAAGACTTAGATATTTTTTACAAGTCTCAATCAATTTATTTTTTATTTATTTTATCATAAATTGACAATTTATACCTGTATATGTTTATGAGGTACAAAGTGATATTATGATTTATGAATACCATGTGTAACAATTAATTCAAAGTAATTAACGTATCCATCACCTCAAATACTTATCATTTTTTGTGGTGAGAACATTTGTAATTTACTGTCTTAGCAATTTTGAAATGTAAAATACACTATTATTAAACATATTTACCATGCTGTGCAGTAGATGTAAAAAAAAAAAAACCCCTTATCTCTCCTAAGGAATGAGTTGGTGCTTATGTGTGTGTGAGTGTGTGTCTTTTTAAGACAAGGTCTAGCTCTGTTGCCCAGGCTGGAGTGCAGTGATGTGATCATGGTTCATTGTATCCTTGACCTCCTGGGCTTAAGTGATCCTCCTGCCTCAGCCTCCTGAGTAGCTGGGACCACAAGTGCATGCCACTACACCAAGCTAATTTTTTCATTTTTAGTAGAGATGGGGTTTTGCTATGTTATTCAGGCTGGTCTCTAACTCCTGGCCTCAAGCGATCCTCCCACTTTGGCCTCCCAAAGTGCTGGGGTTATAGGCATGAGCCACTACACCTGGCCTGTTTATATTTTTTAACCATCATCTCCCCATGCACCCCACCCCCAGCCTCTGGTAACTACCATTCTATTCTCTGTTTCTATGAGTTCAAATTTTTTAGATCCCACATATAATTGAGAACATGTAGTATTTGCTTTTCTATTCTGGCTTATATTACTCAGCATAATGCTCTCTAATTCCATCCATGTTGTTGCTGCAAGTGACAAAATTTTCTTCCTTTTTTAAGGAATGGGGTCTTGCTATGTTGCCCAGGCTGGACTTCAACTCCTGGGCTCAAACAATCCTCTCATCTTAGCCTCCCATGTAGCTAGGACTACAGATGCATACCAACATGCCTAGCTAGAATTTCCTTTCTTTCTTTCTTTCCTTCTTTCTTTCCTTTCTTTCTTTCTTTCTTTTTCTTTCTTTCTTTCTTTTTCTTTTTCTCTCTCTTTCTTTCTCTTTCTTTCTTTCTTTCTTTCTTTCTTTCTTTCTTTCTTTCTTTCTTTTCTTTCTTTCTCTCTTTCTTTTAGATGGAGTTTCACTCTTGTTGCCCAGGCTGGAGTGCAATGGCGTGATCTCCTCTCACTGCAACCTCCACCTCCTGGGTTCAAGCAATTCTCCTGCCTCAGCCTCCACAGTAACTGGGATTACAGGTGCCCACCACCATGCCAGGCTAATTTTTGTATTTTTAGTAGAGATGGAGTTTCACCATGTTGGCCAGGCTGATCTCGAACTCCTGACCTTAGGTGATCCACCCGCCTCGGCCTCCCAAAGTGCTGAGATTTCCGGTGTGAGCCACCATGCCCAGCCAAATTTCCTTCTTTTGAAAGGCTGAATGGCAGAGTGGGGGGCGGAGGGGAGTGTCCAAGATAGCCAACTAGAAGCAGCTAGTGTGCATGGCTGTCAGGTAGAGGAAAAGAAGGAGCAAATAAATACAACACCTTCAACTGAAACATCCAGGCATTCACACTGGGATTAATCAAGGAAACAACCTGACCCACAGAGAACGAATAAAAGCAAGACAACAGCCTACCTAGGAACAACATGGAGCCAGGGGATCCCCCCGCCACACAGGGAAGCGGTGAGTGAATGAGTGACCCGGGGAAACCAGGCTTCTCCCAGGGGGCTGAGCCGCAACAGCCCACACACCCCACTTCCATGGCACCTCACAAGATAAGACCCACTGGCTTGGAATTCCAGCCAACTACCAGTAGCTGCATCGCAC
Organism: Pan troglodytes; assembly: GCF_028858775.2. NCBI lineage: Eukaryota > Metazoa > Chordata > Mammalia > Primates > Hominidae > Pan > Pan troglodytes. Next base: position 118,312,525 of record NC_072421.2, read on the forward strand.
CTCCTTAAGAAGGAGTTCCCAGGGGAAGGGGTGGGCCACCATCTTTGCTGTATGGGTGTCTTGGCCATTCCAGCCTTCAGACTTTGGAGTCTGAGCTGAAGGCTGAAGGATCCCCCAGCACAGCACAGCTCCTCTACCAAAACATGGCGAGACTGCTGCTTTAAGCAGGTGCCTGATCCCGTTCCTCCTCACTGGATGGGACCTCCCAATGGGGCCTCTGGCCACCCCTGCCTGAGCTCTCCAGCTGACAAAGATCTTAATTCTCCCTAGGATGGAGCTCCCAGAGGGAGGGGCGGGCTGCTTCTTTGCTGTTTGGGCGACTTAGCCATTCCAGCCTTTGGGCTTCAGAGGGTCCGAAGTGATCAGGGGCTGAAGTGCACTCCCAGCACAGCACAGCTACTCTACCAAAATGTGGCCAGGCTGCTTTTTAGAAGCAGGTCCTGATCCCTTCCTCCTCACTGGGTGGGACCTCCAAACTAGGGCCTCCAGCCACTTCCTACAGGTGCCTTTGGGCCAGCAACAGGTTTGCACCTCCCTGGGACAAAGTTCCCAGAGGGAGGGACATGATGCCATCTTTGTCTTTTTGCAGCCTTCACTAGTGACACCTCCAGGTTCTGGAAAATCTGAGGTGACTAAAGACTGAAGCAGGCCCCAAGCATACTGCAGCAGCCCTACAGAAAAGTGGCCAGACTCTTACGATACGCCTGTTCTCCTATCTCCTCACCGGGCAGGTTCTCCAGGCCTGGGCCTCCAGACACCCTGCCACCAGAGCTCTCGAGCCAGTACAAACTCAGCAGCTCCCTGTGCAGATCCTCCAGGGGCATCTGAAAGCTTCTCTGCCACTGCCCTTGCCACCCTCAGACTAACAAAGGAACAAAGACCCTAAGTGCCTTATCCATACCTCCAACAAGCTGCAGTTGACCCAAGGAGAGGTGGCCAGTCTGTGTCCCACGGGTCCCACACACCCACCGTGGCTCATCACCAGGCAGGGAACCCCTGGCTTGGGTCCACAGCACAAACCCTCCATCTTGGGCTGACTGCACTGAGCAATTGCTGACCTGCATCTCTCTGGCATAGAGGCCCCAGGAGTCGAGCAAACGACCCTGGGCCACAACCATTACTAAGATCTCTTCCTTAGCAGCTCTGAGATTGCCCCAGAGCTGCAGTGGGCAGCCCAAGAGTGCCAAGTCATGAACTACGGCCAGCACTTAAGGGGGAGAGGACCCCACACTTTCAGGGCACTGAGAGGGAACACAGCTGCAACTGAGAGGAAACATAGGGGAGCCACACAACTGGACAAGAGTCTACCAACTGACCAATAAGCCTAAGTGTCACCTGCTGGATCACACCCCAAAGCTTCAACATGAAAAATACTTCACTAACATATCCCCCTCTGAAACCAGAGACAAGACATCAGCTTCAAATAAAGACTCTACACAAAGCCTTGGCCCAGTGAAAACATCCAGAAAAGAAGTCTATTGTCTGTACTCAATCTATGTTGCAGTTTCATGTGGTTTCTTACTGTTTCCTTTTCTTTGAAATGCCAAAGAGTTGCACAAATTGAGAATGTCAGGGTTGGAAGTCCCCATAAATGCTGTCAACTCCAACAATGCATCTGGCTCTTAAGTCTTCTGTACAGTTTCTCTAAGTGGTTGCCCACATTGTGGTTAAACACAGCCAATGCAATGAAAGCAACCACCTGATAGGCAGCCCATGCCACCTCTCAGCTGCTGGAAAGCTGTATTCCCCCTTTAGCAGCCATCAAATCACCACCCCTCCACAGCTGACACCAGGCCCTGCCCATCTACCTTACAGGACATCTCTTGTAGGGTGTATTGATCTTCCTGGGCATCTGCATGTTGCTACCAACATGCAGAGATGAGAAAGAACCAATGCAAGAACTCTGGTAACTCAAATGGCCAGAAGGCCATATGTCCTCCAAATGACCGCACCTCTTGTTCTCTAACAAGAGTTCTTAACCAGGCAGAACTGGCTAGAATGACAGAAATAAAATTCAGAATATGGATAGGAACAAAGACTATTTAGATTCAGGAGGATGGCAAAACCCAGTCTAAGGGAAATAAGAACCATAATAGAGTGATACAGGAGCTGAAGGGTGAAATAGCTGGTTTGAAAAAGAACCTAGGCTGGGCATGGTGGCTCGCACCTATATTCCCAGCACTTTAAGAAGCCAAAGCAGGTGGATCACATGAGGTCCGGAGTTCGAGACCAGCCTGGCCAACATGGCGAAACCCCATCTCTACTAAAAATACAAAAATTAGCTGGGCATGATGGCAGACGCCTGTAATCCCAGCTACTCGGGAGGCTGAGACAGGAGAATTGCTTGAACCCGGGAGGTGGAGATTGCAGCGAGCCAAGATAATGCCACTGCACCCCAGCCTGGGCGACAGAGTAAGACTCCGTCAAAAAAAAAAAGAAGAAGAAGAACATAACAGGTCTGACAGAGCTGAATAACACAGTACAAGAATTGCACAATACAATGACAAGTATTAACAGCAGAATAAACCAAGCTGAGGAAAGAACCTCAGAACGTGAAATAAGAGAGTCAGACAAAAATAAACAAAAAAGAATAAAAAGGAATAAACAAAACTTCTGAGAAGTATGGGATTATGTAAAGAGGCCAAATCTATGCGTCACTGGCATCCCCAAAAGGGAGGGGGAGAAAATCTATTTTGGGATATCATCCATGAAAACTTCCCCAACCTTGCTAGAGAGGCCAACAGTCAAATTCAGGAAAACAGAGAACTCCTACAAGATTCTCCACAAGAAGATCATCCCCTTGACACATAATTGTCAGATTTTCCAAGGTCAAAATGAAAGAAAGAATGTTAAAGGCAGCTAGAGAGAAATGGCAGGTCACCTATAAGAGGATCCCCATCAGGCTAACAGCAGACCTCTTAGCTGAAACCTTATAAGCCAGAAGAGATTGGGGGCCTATATTCAACATTTTTAAAGAAAAAAATCTTCAACCAATAATTTCATATCCAGCCAAACTAAGCTTCCTAAGTGAAAGAGAAATAAGATCCTTTTCAGATAATCAAATATCAAGGGACTTCATTACCACAAGACCTGCCTTACATGAGGTCTTGAAAGGGGCACTAAATATAGAAAGAAAAGACCACTGGTAGCTAATACAAAACCACAGTTAAACACACAGACCAGTGTCATTGTAAAGCAACCACACAAGCAAGCCAACATAATAACCAGCTAACAGCCCAATGACAAGATCAAATCCATAAATATCAATACTAACCTTGAATGTAAATGGGCTAAATGTCCCACTTAAAAGGTGCAAAATGGCAAGCCGGATAGAAAAGCAAGACCCAATGGTATGCAGTCTTCAAGAGATCCATCTCACAAGTAATGACATTCATAGGCTCCAAATAACAAGAGGCTGAAAAATCTACCAAACAAATGGAAAACAGAAAAAAGAAGGGGTTGCAATTCTAATTTCAGACAAAACAGATTTCAAACCAACAAAGGTCAAAAAGACAAGGAAGGGCATTACATAATGGTAAAGGGTTCAATTCAACAAGAAGATCTAACTATCTTAAATATTCATAAAGCAAGTTCTTAGAGAGCTACAAAGAGACATGGACTCCCACACAATAATAGTGAGAGACTACAACACTCCACTGACAGTATTAGATAGATCATCTAAGGAGAAAATTAACAAAGATATTCAGGACCTAAACTCAGCATTGGATCAAATGGACCTGATGAAACTTTACAGAAGTCTCCACCCCAAAATAACACAATATACATTCTTCTCATCGCCACATGGCACATACTCTAAAATCAACTACATAATTGGACATAAAACAATCCTCAACAAATGTAAAAGAACCAAAATCATACTAGACACACTCTCGGACCACAGCACAATAAAAATAGAAGTCAACACAATGAAAATTGCTCAAAACTATACAATAACATGGAAATTAAGCAAAATGCTCCTGAATGACTTTTGGGTAAATAATGAAATTAAGGCAGACATCAAGAAGTTCTTTGAAAATAATGAGAACAAAGACACAACATACCAGAATCTCTGGGACACAGGTAAGGCAGTGTTAAGAGGGAAAATCATAGCACTAAATGCCCACATTGAAAAGTTAGAAAGATCTCAAATTAACAACGTAACTTCACAACTGAAAGAATTAGAGAAGCAAAAACAAATCAACAGGAAAGCTAGCAGAAGATGAGAAATAACAAAAACCAGAGCTGAACTGAAGGAATCAAGACAAACACACACACACACAAAATTCAAAAGATCAACAAATCCAGGAATGGTTTTTTTGAAAAAGTTAAAAAAGATAGGCCACTAGATAGAATAATTAATAAGAAAAGAGAGAAAAACCAAATAAACACAATTTGAATGACAAAGGAAATGTTACTACTGACCCCACAGAAATAAAAACAACCATCAGAAACTACTATGAACACCTTTACACACACAAACTAGGAAACCTAGAAGAGATGGATTAATTCCTGGACACATACACCCTCCTAAGCCTGAGCCAGGAAGAAATTGATTCCCTGAACAGACCAATAATGAGCTCTGAAATTGAATCAGTAATAAATAGCTTGTCAACAACAAAAAAAGCCCAGGACTGGATGGATTTACAGTTTAATTCTACCACATGTACAAAGAAGAGCTGGCACTATTCCTATCGAAACTATTCCAAAAAATTGAGGAGGCAGACTTCTCCCCAACTTATTCTATGAGGGCAGAATCATCTTGATACCAAAACCTGGCAGAGTCACAACAAAAAAGAAAACTCCAGGCCAATATCCTTGATGAACATCAATGCAAAAATCTTAAACAAAATACTTGCAAACTGAATCCAGCAGCACATCAAAAAGCTAATCCACCATGATCAAGTAGGCTTCATCCCCAGGATGTAAGTTTGATTCAACATATGCAAATCAATAAATGTGATTCATTACATAAACAGAACTAAAGACAAAAACCATGATTATCTCAACAGATGCAGAAAAGGCTTTTCATAAAATTCAACATCCTTTCATGTTAAAAACTTTCAATAAACTAGTTATTGAAGGAACATACCTCAAAATAATAAGAGCCATCTATGACAAATCCACAGCCAACTTTATACTGAATGGGCATAAGCTGGAAGTATTGCTCTTGAAAACCAGCACAAGATAAGGATGCTGTCTTTCACCACTTCTATTCAACATAGTATTGGAAGTCCTAGCCAGAGCAATCAGGTAAGAGAATGAAATAAAGGGCATCCTAATAGGAAGAGAGGAAGTCAGACTATCTCTGTTTACAGATGACATGATTCTATATCTAGAAAACCCCATAGCCTCAGCCCAAAAGCTCCTTCAGCTGATAAACAACTTCAGCAAAGTCTCAGGATACATAATCAATGTACAAAAATTACTAGCATTCCTATACACCACCTACAACCAAACTGAGAACTGACCCAGAAAGGCAATCCCGTTCACAATTGCCACAAAAAAATAAAATAACTAGGAATACAGTTAACCAGGGAGATGAAAGATCTCTGCAATGAGAATTACAAAACACTGCTCAAAGAAATCAGAGAAGAACAGATGGAAAAACATCCTGTGCTCATTGATAGGAAGAATCAGTATTATTAAAATGGCTATACTGTGCAAAGCAATTTACAGATTTAATGCTATTCCTATCAAACTACCAACAACATTCTTCACAGAACTAGAAAAAATTATTTTAAAATTTATATGGAACCAAAAAAGAGTCTGAATAGCCAAGGCAATCCTAAGCAAAAAGGACAAAGCTGGAGGAATCACATTACCCAACTTGAAACTATACTACAAGATTACCATGACCAAAATAGCATGGTACTGGTGCAAAAACAGGCACATAGACTAATGGAACAGAATAGAGAGCCCAGAAATAAGGCTTCACATTTACGACCATCTGATCTTTGACAAAGCTGACAAAGACAAGCAATGGGGAAAAGACTCCCTATTCAATAAATGATGCTGGGATAACTGGCTAGCCATATGCAGAAGATTGAAGCTGGACCCCTTCCTTACACCATATACAAAAATTAACTCAAGATGAATTAAAGACTTAAATGTAAACCCCAAAACTATAAAAACCCTGGAAGACAACTTAGGCAATACCATCCTGGACATAGGAGTGAGCAAAGATTTCATGACAAAGACACCAAAAGCAATAGCAACAAAAGCAAAAAATTGACAAATGAGATCTAATTAAACTTAAGAGCTTCTGCACAGAAAAAGAAACTATCAACAGAGTAAACAGACAACCTACAGAATGAGAGAGAACATTTGCACACTATGCATCTGTCAAAGGTCTAATATCCAACATGTATATGAAACTTAAGCAAATTTACAAGAGAAAAGCAAACAATCCCATTAAAAAGTGGGCAAAGCACATGAACTGACACTTCTCAAAGAAGACACTTCTCAATGCGACCAACAAGCATATGAAGAAAAGCTCAATATCACTGATCATTAGAGAAATGCAAATCAAAACCACAATGAGATACCATCTCATGCCAGTTAGAATGGCTATTATTAAAAAGTCAAAAAATAACAGCTGCTGGTGAGGTTGCAGAGAAAAGGGAACACTTACACGCTTTTGGTGGGAGTGTAAATTAGCTCAACCATTGTGGAAAGCAGTATGGTGAGTCCTCAAAGAGCTAAAAGCAGAAATACCATTTGACCCAGCAATCCTGTTACTGGGTACATACCCAGAGGAATATAAAGCATTCTACCATAAATACACACGCACGTGAATGTTCATTGCAGCATTGCTCACAATAGCAAAGACATGGAATCAACCTTAATGCCCATCAATGACAGATTGGATAAAGAAAATGTGATACATATACACCATGGAATACTATGCTGCCATGAAAAAGAATGAGATAGCTTTTTTTTTTTTTGCAGGAACATGAATGGAACTGGAGGCTATCATCCTTAGCAAACTAATGCAAGAACAGAAAACTAAATACCATATGTTCTCACTTATAAGTGGGAGCTAAATGATAAGAACTTATGAACACAAAGAAGAAAACAAAAAACACTGGGGTCTACTTGAGTGGAAAGGGTGGGAGGAGGGAGAGGAGCAGAAAACATAACTATTAGGTACCGAGATTAATACCTGGGTGATACAATATGTACAAGTAACCCTCGTGACACGTGTTTAACTATGTAACACACCTTCACATGTATCCCCAAACCTAAAATAAAAATTCACACACACACACACACACACACACACACGGCTGAATAGTATTCCATTATGTATATATACCACATTTTCTTTATCCATTCATCTGATGACGGACACTTGGATTGATTCCATAACCTAGCTAATATGCATAGTGCTGCAATGAACATGGGAGTGCAGACATCTTTTTGACAAACTGATATAAAATCTTTTGGGCAAATACCCAGAAATGAGATTGCTGGGTTAGAAATGTATAGATATGAATGACATAAATTGGCTAAGCTCCTAAAAGGGAATCTCTCTGCCAACCACTATATGGTTGTATCTTGTTAGATTGTTGGGCTTTGATAATGTATTAATCTAACACTAACCATAATAAATAATGAAAAAAATAGTTAATACTTAATGAGCACTTATTGTTGTCAGGTGCTATACTCAGCATTTCACATGTATGAACTCATTAAATCTTTACCTCAACCATATGAAGTAGGTGCTGTTATCATCTCCATTTTACAGGTAAGGAAACAGGCACAGACTGATATGTGGATTTTGCTGTCTCTAAGTTTATATAAATAAAGCAGCATTCTTGGGGATGGATGTTTTCTCTCAAGAGGATGCCAGTCCAGTCAAGCTCTGCCTAAATTGGGGTTGCATTTATCATCTAAGAATCTCTGGTGGCCATGTTGATCCTGATGGTGTGGATGAAAGGCTGGAGACTATTTGAACTTTTTTTAGGAAACTATTCCCCTTCTGCTTTTACCAGGACTGCCTCTGCTAAAAGGGGCTATCAGAAGTCTTAGAAACATGTTGGTTAATTTCAAAATGTTACCAGAAAGGTGAAGCTAATGTTATCTTTTGGGAGAACAGCCTGAACTCCACAATTTGTTATAACGGACTTAGCATCAATTAAGAGATCCAGGACATGAGGATTTTAAGTCATGGATACTAACTCTGGAAACTCTGATTAACCAAGCAAATTTACCTCTAGTTGTGCTTAGGAATTTCTTACCTCAGTCAGATATCTCTGGCTATGAACTTGTTAACTGTTAATATTGAGTGTTTTTTAATGTAATCAACATTGTAACCTATATAACTATTAGCCTTATAACTATTGGCTACAGGCTATCATCCTAGAAAGCTCTTGGAGTGGGGATGAGGGGCTGAGTAACAAATTAAAACGTTCCTGGGATAGACTGTTCCCTCTTTATCTTACTCCTCCTTATTCTCTCCCTCTTCTTTTCTTTCAAGCAAATACTCTCAGTCCAAAACTCTTACCAAAATACACAATCAGCTTTGTAACTGGATAGAAAGAAACTCTGTTTAGATAGCTTCCAATCTCCTTTTTAGTTGCAACATGAACAGCGAGCTAATGACAGGTGGGAGACATTTTGCAAATTGCACCAATTGTACAAAAACACAAGGTAAACTTCTTCTTCTTTTTTAAGACGGAGTTTCGCTCTTGTTGCCCGGGCTGGAGTGCAATGGCATGATCTCGGCTCACCGCAACCTCTGCCTCCCAGGTTCAAGTGATTCTCCTGCCTCAGCCTCCCAAGTAGCTGGCATTACAGGCATGTGCCACCACGCCTGGCTAATTTTGTATTTTTAGTAGAGACAGGGTTTCTCCATGTTGGTCAGGCTGGTCTCGAACTCCCAACCTCAGGTGATCCACCCACCTCGGCCTCCCAAAGTGCTGGGATTATAGGTGTGGGCCACCATGCCTGGCCAACGCAAGGTAAACTTTTAACGTGGAATAGAAAAAATAATTCTGTTAAATCCCTGGGATGGAAATAACATAGTGACCAAAAGAGTACATCTTTCTCTCACATGCAAAGTTTTCTGCTTGATGCTACAGTATAAAAGTAAAAAGCACGGTTTCAGTCTTCCACCAGATGTTTTTTTTTTTTTTTTTGAGACGGAGTCTCGCTCTGTCGCCCAGGCTGGAGTGCAGTGGCGCGATCTCGGCTCACTGCAAGCTCCGCCTCCCGGGTTCACGCCATTCTCCTGCCTCAGCCTCCCAAGTAGCTGGGACTACAGGCGCCCGCTACCACGCCCGGCTAATTTTTTGTATTTTTTTTTTTTAGTAGAGACGGGGTTTCACTGTGTTAGCCAGGATGGTCTCGATCTCCTGACCTCGTGATCCGCCCGCCTCGGCCTCCCAAAGTGCTGGGATTACAGGCGTGAGCCACCGCGCCCGGCCTCCACCAGATGTTTAACCCCAGTCCCCACTGTTGTTTTTCACAAAGCCTCTGGGATCACCTGTTCCACTTAATTCTCACTGCTGAGGGCAGTGTGGTCTGCTATTCCCCTATACCTGCTTTGCTGCCAATAGTCTCCTGGCTCAGGTTCATCTCACTTCAAATTCTCTTGCATACCTTGCCAGATCAATCTTCCTAAAATCCTGTTTCTCAAACTGTGCTTTGGGAAACATTAGCCCTGATACATGCTCCTCATTAAAAGGAGGATTTTGTGCTAATGTGAGTTTAAGAACCAGGGCACATTCAAATCCCTCCTGAAGGTTCACTATGTTTATTATCATGTTAAAGGGTCTGAGAAGTCCTGCAATAAAGAACCATCTCTAACTTTAACCCTACATTCCCCAAACTTAATTGCCCACATAACTTTTTTTCATGTAACATCAATTAATATTACATACCACACCTTTTTTTCAGAAATGATGTACTAAAGCATTGCTTTAGTCATGCTGTTTTCCCAGTTATAATATGTCCAGTGGTTCCCCATTTTCCCATGGTGGAAATATTCATTGTGACAGCCTTACTTCAAGGACCTTTGGAACTTGATCTGAACTTAATCCAGTCCAATTTCATCTCCCTTTGCTTCACTCCATGAACCATTTTTTTTCCAATTAGACTGCTTTCATCATTCTGTACTCATCACATGCTGAGGGCCAGGTGAGGAGCTGAGGCCAAGAATGGTTAGGGACAGAGATCTGAGACTTTAGGTAGGGATCATTAGTTAGTAGGTATGCTTGGAAGGACCAGCAGCAGGAACATGGGAGTCGGACAACCCAAGTAGGATGAGGTGAAGGTAGAGTTCAGGGTGAGTAGGTGTGAGAATGATGTAGCTGGAAATGACTTATAATATGAGGTATAACCATGGACACACCGTGCAAGTCCTTATAGCCAGAGAAGTAAACATCAAGACAGGGAAGATTCCTAAAGGAAGTGCCAAAAAAAGAAAGAAAGAAGGAAAAAAGAAAGAAAGAAAGGAGGAAAGAGAGAAAGAAAGAAAAGAAAAGAAAAAAGAAAAGAAGTGGTAGGTGAGATCAGGTCAATTATTTCTCATGTGCAGAAGCAGATATAGTGCCTGCCAGGATGAGATCAGAAACTGAAACATCCCTAAAGACAGGATGTGTGTGTGTGTGTGTGTTGCCTTTGTTCAAGGCAGTGATTGTTGATATTCTTTGAGAATCTGATGGAAGTTATGAGCCTTCTTGCTATGGTTCGAATTTGTCCTCCAAGATTTATGTGTTGAAACTTAATCCTCAATTAAGTTTCTTTAATCCTTAATCCTTAATTAAGAGGTGGGGCCTTTTGGAAAGTGATTAAGTCATGAGGACTACACCCCCTTGAATGGGTTAGTGTCTTTTAAAAGGGCTAGAGGGAACTAACTTAGGCCCCTGGATATACATCAATAATGTTAAAGCTGAGAATCAAATCAAGAATACAATCTCATTTATAATAGCCACAAAAATGTAAATACCTAGGAATACAGACAACTAAGGAGGTGAAGGATTTCTACTAAAAGAACTACAAAACATGTTGAAAGAAATCAGAGACTACACAAATAAATGGAAAAACATTCCATGCTCATGATTTGGAAAAATCAGTGTTGTTAAAATGGCCATACTGCCCAAAGCAATTTGCAGAGTCGATGCTATTCCTATCAAACTACCAACATCATTTTTCACAGAATTAGTAAAAAAATTATTGTAAAATTCATGTGGAACTAAAAAAGAGCCTGAAGAGCCAAACCAATCCTAAGCAAAAAGAACAAAGCTGGAGGCATTGCACTACTTAACTTCAAACTATACTAAAAGACTAGAGTAACCCAAACAGCATGGTACTGATACAAGAATGGACGTATAGACCAATGGAACAGAATAGAGAACTTAGAAATAAAGCTGCACACCTACACGCATCTGATCTTTGACAAAGTCAACAAAAATAAGCAATGGGAAAGGACTCTTTATTCAATAAATTGTGTGGGGATAACTGGCTAGCCATTTGCAGAAAAATGAAACTGGACCCAGAAATTTTACCGTATACAAAAATTAACTCAAGATGGATTAAAGATTTAAATGTAAGACCTTAAATTATATGAATCCTACAAAACCTAGGAAATACCATTCTGGACATTGGCCTTGTGAAATAATTCATGACTAAGTCCTCAAAAGTAATTGCAACAAAAACAAAAATTGACAAGTGGGACCTAAATAAACTAAAGAAACTATAATTAAACTAAAGAAACAGGCCAGGCACGGTTGCTCACGCCTGTAATCCCAGCACTTTGGGAGGCTGAGGCGGGTGGATCACGCAAGGTCAGGAGTTCGAGACCAGCCTGCCTAACATGGTGAAACCCTGTCTCTACTAAAAATACAAAAATTAGCTGGGTGTGATGGCGGACGCCTGTAACTCCAGCTATTCGGGAGGCTGAGGCAGGAAGATCTCTTGAACCCAGGAGGCGGAGATGGCAGTGAGCCAAGATCGTGACACTGCACTCCAGCCTGGGTAACAGAGCGAGATTACATCTCAAAAAAAAAAAAAAGAAAAGAAAAGAAAAGAAAAAAAAGAAAGAAAGACATACAAGTGGCCAAAAAACATATGAACAAATGAGCCACATCACTAATCATCAGAGAAATGCAAATCGAAACCACGAGATATCATCTCACACCAGTCAGAATGGCTATTATTAAAAAAGTCAAAAAGCAACAAATGTTGACAAGGCTGCAGAGAAAAGGGAACACTTACATACTGTTGGTGTGAATGTAAATTAGTTTGGCCACTGTGGAAAGCAGTTTGGTGATTTCTCAAATAACTTAGAACTACTATTTGACCCAGCAATCCCATTACTGGGTATATATCCAAAAGAAAATTAATCATTCTGTTATACCAAAAAGACACATGCACTTGTATGTTCATCACAGCACAATACACAATAGCAAAAACATAGAATCAACCTAGATGTCCATCAATGGTGGATTGTATAAAGAAAATGTGGTACATATACACCATGATATACTATACAGCCATAAAAATGAACAAAATCATGCCCTTTGCAGCAACATGAATGCAGCTGGAGGCCATGATCCTAAGTGAATTAAAGCAGGACCAGAAAACCAAATACCACTTGTTCTCACTTATAAGTGGGAGTTAAACATTTGATACACATAGACATAAAGATGGGAACAATAGACATTGGGGACTAGTAAGAGCAAGGAGGGACAGAGGTGGGCAAGGGTTGAAAAACTACCTATTGGGTATCATGCTCACTACTTGAGTGATGGGATCAATTGTACCCCAAACCTCAGCATCATGCAATATACCAGTGTAACAAACCTGCAAATGTACCCCTGAATGTAAAATAGAAGTTGAAAGTATAAAAAAATAAAAAAATTTTATCTATCTGTTTATCTATCTATCTATCTAAGGAAACTTTAAATTTCACTCATGGAAAAGCCCATGTTCTATCACAAAAGTATATGGTCAAATTCCTCAGACCCTGGGTTTTTTTTTGGTAGGTATACTTTATATTTTCATTATGATACAAAGGTAGGCAGAACAGTATAAAGAAACCCCATGTTCCCATCACTCAGATTCAACAACTATTAACTAATAATCAATCTTGTTACTTCTATATCCCCACTACTTTCCCAACTCTACCCCACCCTATCCCACAGTTGCCATCTATACACTGTTATTGGTTGATACGTCTCTTATATTTACTTTAATTTACAGGTTCCCCTCCTATCTCTTTATTTTTGGTAATTTATTTGTTGAAGAAACTGGATGGTTTATTTAGTAGAGTTTTTGACATCCTGGATTTTGCTGAAAGCTTTCCCATAGTGTTTAACATTTTTCTCTGTCCTCTTTATTTCCTGTAAAGTAGTGGTTGGCTGTTGATGCTTATTCAGGTTCAGGTTCTTTTTTAATAGCCTCAATTATTGAACACTTGGATCAACTCATAACCAATAATTGAAAAAAGGCCCTCTAATGCATTTAATCAATTCTACTATTATAATTACTACCCAACAACTCATTAATATACAGAAACATGGAAAAACTATCATCCACCCATTCTTCATGCAGCAGTTTGCCACTCTTGAACAACAGTGCTCATGTCACTGAATCTGAGTAGTTACTTTTCACACCATCTTGAGTGAGGGGATGACTTAAGCTCAAATGCAATATATAAATATTTCCTTGCAATAAAGTAACAAGTTAAGGCAAAACATTTTGCATAATTTACTACTAAACACCATAAAAACTGCCTTAACTTAAGCTCTTTTTCGCCATATCAAGCAGGCTAACAGGGCATCCTAAGGCACGTTAGAGACTCTCTCATCACAGATGACGCAAAGGTTAAAATCTTCAAATAACAGCACCAGGTATGCTTCACCAGTCTTCTGAAGCACTCTATGGCTGCACTCTGGAAACTGAAATCTATTTTGAAGTCCTGGATGATTTCCCTTATCAACTTCTGGATCAGAAGCCTTATTGCTTTCCAGCCTGTAAGACAAGGCTTTCTAAACCCTTGGCAGCCTTAGTGGCCAGCTAATTTTGTGGCGCTTTCAAGTGGCGGATTTGTGAGCAATACGGTGTCACTCATTTTCTTTAACCCAATAATAAAGTCTTCTAGAAATATTTAATAGACAAAGATTTAATATAATCATGGTGTACAGTGTGATGATTTAATACACATATACATTGTGAAATGTTTCATAATCAAATTAATTAACACCTCTCTGACCACCCATGGTGTATATTAGAGCCCCAGAACTGGTTCATCTTATAATTGTAAGTTTGTACTCTTTGACCAACTTCTCCCCATTCTTCCAGCACAGGTTGCCCGTGGCAACTGCTGCTCTACTCTCTGCTTCTGCGATTTTAACTTTTTAAGATTTTACATATAAGTGAGATCATTCAGCATTTGTCTTTCTGTATCTGGCTTATTTCACTTAGCATAATGTCCTCCAGGTTCATTCATGTTGTCACAAGTGGCAGAATTTCCTTCTTTTATATGGCTGAATAATATTTCTCTCTCTCTCTCTCTCTCCCTCTCTCTCTCTCTCTCTGTGTGTGTTTGTGCGTATGTGACGTTTTCTTCATCCATTAATCCACTGATGAACCCTTAGGTTGATTTCATGTCTTGGCTAGTGTGAATAGTGCTGCAATAAATATGGGAACACAGATGTCTCTTTGACATAGTGATGTCATTTTATTTGGATATATACCTAGAAGTGGTATTACTGGATTGTATGGTAATTCATTTTACATTTTTTGAGTGATGTGATGGTTAATATTGAGCGTCAACTTGACTAGATCGAAGGATGCAAAGTATTGTTCCTGGGTGTGTCTGAGAGGGTGTTGCCAAAGGAGATTAACATTTGAGTCAGTGGACTGGGAAAGGCAGACCCACCCTCCATCCAGGTGGGCACAATCTAATCAGCTACCAGCTGGCCAGAATAAAAGCAGACAGAAGAACGTGGAGAGACTAGATTGGCTTAGTCTCTCGGCCAAATCTTTCTCCGACTGGGTGCTTCCTGCCTTCGAACATTAGACCGTAAGTACTCTTGGATCTTCGACCACAGACTGAAGGCTCTTGCACTGTCGGCTTCCCTACTTTTGAGGTTTGGGACTCAGACTGGCTTCCTTGCTCCTCAGCTTGCAGATAGCCTATTGTGAGACCTCACCTTGTGATCATGTGAGTCAATACTCCTTAATAAGCTCCCCTTTATATATACATATATCCTATTAGTTCTGTCCTAATACAAGAGACCACTATACTGTTTTCCACAGTGGTTTAATAAATTTACATTTGCAGCAACAGTGCATAAGGGGTCCTTTTACTCTATACCCTCTCCAACACATGTTACTTCTGTCTTTGATAATAGCCATCTGAACAGGTATGAAATGATACCTCATGGTGATTTTTATTTGCATTTTCCTGATGATTAGTGATGTTGAGCATCTTTTTATATACCTGCTGGCCATTTGAATATCTTCTTTGGAAAAATGTTTATTCAGATCATTTGCCCATTTTATAATCAGGTTATTATTATTATTTTTTGCTATTGAGTTGTGGGATTTCCTTATATATTTTAGATATTAACTCCTTATCAGATATATGGTTTGTAATATTTTCCCATGCTGAAAGTTGTAGTTTCATTTTGTTGATTGTTTCTTTTGCTGTGTAGTCCTATTTGTTTATTTTTGCTTTTATTGCCTGTGTTTTGGTGTCGTGTCAAAAAAAAAAAATCACTGCCAAGACAAATGTTGAGCTTTTCCCCTATGCTTTCTTTGAGGAGTTTTGTGATTTCAGACCTTGTTTCAGATCTATTTAAGTCTTTAATCCATTTTGAGTTATTTTTGCACATGGTGTAAGAAAAGGGTCCAATTTCACTCTAGCATTAAAAAGAGTAAAATACTTAGGAATAAATTTAGCCAAGGAGGTGAAAGATCTGTACACTGAAAACTATAAGACATTAATGAAAGAAATTGTATTATAAAAATGAAAGGAAAATGTATTTTAAAAATGGAAAATTATATTACTAAAATAAATGGAAAATATGTCATGTTCATAAATTGGAATAATTAATATTGTCAAAATGTCTATACTACCCAAAATGATCTACAGGTTCAATGCCATCAATCCCTATCACATTTCCAATGGCATATTTCACAGAGATAGAAAACACAATCCTAAAGTTCATATGGAACCACAAAAGACCCTGAATGGCCAAAGCAATCTTGAGAAAAAAGAACAAAGTTAGAGGCATCACACTCCTTGATTTCAAACTATATTACAAAGTTATAGTAATCAAAACAGTATGGTACCAGCATAAAAACAGACACATAGACCAATGGAAAGAAATAGAGACCTCAGAAATAAAAAATAAAACCATGCATATATGGTTAGCTAGTTTTTGACAAGGGCACCAAGAATACACAATGAGGATAGGAAAGTCTCTTCAATAGATGGTATTGGGAAAACTGGATATCCACATGCTAAAGAATAAAATTGGACATTTATCTTATACCATATTCAAAAATTGACTCAAAATGGATTAAAGACTTAAATGTAGTTCTCAAGCCAAAGGCTTAAAGTGCTTCTGTATCTCTCTCTGCTGCTGCTTAGCAACCTAACTTAGCAACCAAACTAAGAAATAAAGCTGCTCTTTCAACCAATACCTAACTTTCCCACTCTTAGAATCAATATATTTGTTTTGTTTTGTTTTTGAGATGGAGTCTCACTCTGTTGCTTAGGCTGGAGTGCAGTGGCGCAATCTTGGCTCACTGCAACCTCTGCCTCCTGGGTTCAAGTGATTCTCCTGCCTCGGCCTCCTGAGTAACTGGGATTACAGGCGTGCACCACCTCGCCCAGCTAATTTTTTTGTATTTTTAGTAGAGACGGGGTTTCGCCGTGTTTGCCAGGCTGGTGTTGAACTCCTGACCTCAAGGGATCCACCCAGCTCAGCCTCCCAAAGTGCTGGGATTACAGGCATGAGCCACTGAGCCTGGCCAAAATCAATATATTTTTAAAGAATATATATATATATATATATATATATATATATATATATATATATATACAGAAAGTAGGTCAATGAAACAACCAGGCTGGTAACATATATACCAATCTCACAATTGGCTCAGTTGTATTTGAAAGGCTGTACTTTCATATATGTGTGGTCAAAGTTGTAAGTATTCTTCTACTCACTGGTATTTATTTATTTTAAATATGTATGCCATCCCTTCAGGATTATCCAGCAGGTTGGAGATGAGGGTATGTGGATACTTGTCCCTTTACTATTACCACTCAGGCTGTAAACAGTGGGATAAAAATGGGGCAAATCTGGAGCTTGCTGTTTTATTTTTCTGGCCATGAGAAAGTGTATTTATTTTGAGGAGACTCAGACCATTGGTGCAATTTTAGGTCCTTGAAGAAACAATGCCTGAACTTCCATTTCTGAGAATTTACCCAGTAAAGAAGACACGTAACTATTGGAAATAATTAAATCTATTCCAGGTGGGCTGTGCTGCTGCTATTGCTTCAGGCCAGAGGTGGTTTGGACAGAAATAGGCCAAGATGAAACATACCGCTCTTCGGAGCTCCAGGTTTGGACCTGGAACCAGACATTTAACAGGTGTGAACACAGAAAATAAAGGATAGCAGTTCTGCTTGTTCCTGTACGTAGGTGCCTTAGATTTTCAGAAGCAAGATCCAGGTCATGCCAAGTCCCTGCAGACAGTGATGAGATGCTCCCACAGAAGTACTGTGTGCAGACAATGCTTCTGGGGCTGTTGCTGGAGAGGTGGATATTTGTGTCTATAAGATCAGTCTGCCAACTACTTAGTAGACTGATGCCATCAGTCAGAAAGTGGTAGCTTCCTCTCTCAGCTCTTATGATACCTAGGATTAGGAATGACAGAGCTGCTGTGAACTCTTCCAGGATGATGTGGTTTGAATCTGTATCGCCACCAAATCTCATGTCGCATAGTACTCCCCAGTGTTGGTGGTGTGGCCTGGTGGGAGGTGATTGGATCATGGGAGCCGAGTTCTCACGAATGGGTTAGCACCACCCCTTTGGTGCTGTTCTTGTGATAATGAATGAGTGAGTTGTCATGAGATTTGGTTGTTTAAAAGGGTGTAGCACCTCCCCCCTTCTCTCTTCTTTCTGTTCTGGCCATGTAATATGTGCCTGCTTCTCCTTCACCTTCCACCATGATTGTAAGTTTCCTGTGGCCTCCCCAGAAGCAGAAGCTATTATGCTTCCTGTATAGCCTGCAGAACTGTGAGCCAATTAAATCTCTTTTCTTTATAAATTACCAAATCTCAGATATTTCTTTATAGCCGTGCAAGAATAGACTAATGCATAGGAGGTGTCTCTAGGACAAGCAGTTCATGAACTGATGTCTAGGTCTGGCCAGTGAAAGTGAGGCAGGCTGAGTATGAGAGCTATTTTGGAAGGAAAAAAAATGACTAGAAGCATATTGAGGTTGAGGTCAGGCTGGAATGGAGAGATACCCTATTAGTGGGATGGAAGGCCAAATATAACACTGGAATACTAATCTGAAAACCTAGTTTGGACTCTACTTCTGGCCTTAGAGTGGTGGGTTTCTAGTCTTAGGTTTTTATAACTTTCCAGACTAGAGGCTGTATGTTTTTCCAAAATAGAGAGGGGTTGAAGCTGAAGGTACAGGGACCAGGCTACCAGGATTTAGAAATCTGCAAAGGAAAAAGCTAGGTAGGATTGAACCTAATCATTTTGAGTGTACTTCTAAGAATTGTTTAAGTGGCCCAATTGACATCTTAAAATCTAGGTTCCCTTCTGCCTTCCCCATTTTCTGGACAGCAAGTTATTTGCAATTAGCAATGAATTAATTGCTTGGAAATATTTGCTTAACTGGGCCAAGATTTATTTTTATTTTTATTAAAAAAATTTTTTTATTCCCATAGGTTATTGAGGAACAGGTGGTGTTTGGTTACATGAGTAAGTTCTTTAGTGGGGATTTGTGAGATTTTTGTGCACCCAACACCCTGGGCCAAGACTTAAACTTGCTTCCAGGAAAGCATCTTGGAGAGTCAGAAGCCTTTAATGGGTAATTGGCTGCAAAATGGAAATTAGATGGAGAAGGAATCCATCTCTATTAATCTCCACTTAGGCAGTGATTAGACTTGTGAATAGAGCTAAGAATTTAATTGCTCAATGTCATCAGGAAGTCAATTATTTTAATCTCTCTTCAATAGTTATCTATTAATTAACTAGGAATAAAGAGGACAATAATTGGAGATGAATTTGTTCAGCTATCTTGTGCCCTGTAGAGTCAATATTCTTGGCTGTTAATGACCTCTTGGACAAAAGAAAGTAGGCACAAAGAGACATTCTAAAAAGAGGCAACTAGCTGGAGGTGATGCTTGGTTGAGAGCAATATGATAGACTAGGTAGACATGGGGTATCCTTCATTCTCTCCCAACTTTTTCCAGCCATCTTTTTCCCAGGGCCCTACGTAACAGTCCCAATCCTGAGACTACCCTGCTTGTAGGCATCAACCCAAGGTTTCATGTGTAATGATCGAGAGTAGGAGTTTGATCTCAAATCTCAGCTAGAACCTCAGAATGGCCACTTACCACCTGTGTGATCTTGCATAAATTAGATAATCTAAGTCTCAGTTTCCTCAGGTATAAAATGGCAGTAATAACAATAATTAACACATGATTATTCCAAGAATTATATGAAATCTATGCATGTAAAGCACTTAGCATAATGGCTGACAAATAAAAGGTACTAGAGAATGAATATTTGCTTCCTTCCATGCTTTCTGAGACCAGGAACCTTCTGTGGTAGAAAAATCTCAACTGCTCTAATGTTTTACATGTATTTATTCCTGTAAGGCTGCTACCAAGGAACTCTTATTGAACCACTGGGCCCTCTTGGGGTTGTGGCCTGGAGTAGCTCATCTGTCTCTGACAAGCCCATCCCTACCCTTTCCAATATAGCATCATTTTTTTTTTTTTGAGTGTGGACTCTGGAGTTAGATAGATCTGGGCTGGAATCCAAGCTCACCTACCTGGTGGCTGTATAACATTCGGCAAATCATTTAACCCATCTATGTCTCAATTACCCCATCTGTAAAATAAAGATAATAATATGAAGTTACCTTTTGGGATTATTGAGAGAATCCAATGAGTTGATACATGTAAAGAATTCAGAATAACATCTGGCACATGGTAAGTGCCCCAAAAGTGGTAGCTATATTAAAATCTATATTATTATCTCTATGCCGGCTCCCATTCTCTCAGGGACCTGATGGGTATCAAGTGGCTCATCTGACAAAATCATATAAACAGACACTTAATGAATGGTTTAGGTGTCTCCTCCCTACCTGCCCCATAAAACCAAAGGTACCATTAGTACCAGAGTATGGGTACTAAGATCATTTAAAAACGTGATCCCCAAATTTTTGACACTCCTCTCATTGACAGTTGATGCCTAGTCCCTTCCCCTTGAATTTGGATTCTGAGAATGTATGACCAATAGAATATGGTAGAAGTGACACTGTGTCAGTTTCTGGGCCTATATCTGAAGAAACTGGCATCTTCCTGTTCTAGGGGTGTTTGTTCTTGGAATCCAGCCACATGCTGTGAGAAAGCCCATGCAGAGGTTCCTGTGGAGAGGAATCAAGGCTCCTGGCTTTCCACCCTGGCTGGACTCCCACCTGACAGCCAATACCACTTTGCCAGCCAATGCTAGTGAGCCATCTTGGATACAGGTCCTCTAGCTCCCAGTTGAGCTGCCCCAGCTGATATCACATGATACTACTGTGACAAACATTGTCCATGTTGTAGATCAGTGACCAACATAAATGTTGTTGTTTTAAGTTACCGGAATAGAAAATCAGAATACAGGCTATGGGCATCTGGCCAGTAGAATGGGGGAGATCTTTTGGGGACACGCTGTTCCATGCTCTGCCAACTACACCATGTAAGTGGTAACTGGTTCTATCCATTTGTAGGATTGATCTTTGGCTGAATTATGAGATGAAATTATCATGAGATGTGATTATTAAGTGTAATGTTTCAGTTTTTAGAAAAAAATACACAAAGTTTTTTGACCCAACATTTGGACATTATTAACTAAATATTGATTCCTTCAATGCCAAATCTAATTCCTCCCCCATAACCTACATCTCAGAAATAATATAACAGTCTATCCAATTACTCAAGTAAAAAAATGTAGGGGTCACCCAGGAATCCTCCCTTTCTCTGAGTCCTCACATTCAGTTCACTAGAAAGTGCTGTTGGCTCTATCTTCAAAATGTACGCTAAATCTGTCCTTTTTTCTCCATCCCCACTGCCACCAACCTAGTCCAAACTACCCTTTTGTCTTATTTGGACTAACCTTCTGTATTGGGCACAAACTTGTGTACCTTCTTAGATTCTTTTCCAAGATGCTATCTGCTTTGCAAACTGTGCTGCTACCATTTCAGGGTTTTTTTGGCATCCCTTGTGAGCTCCCAGAGCTATGTGGTATTCTAAGTTGAAGCCTTGCACCTGAATGGCCTTCACATTCTACACTCTGAGCCTATCAGTGCCAAGTTATCACTCCACTTCCATACTTGGGTAAAATGCTACACCATGGGTATGGGATTTGGCTTTGTGAGAAGCTGTCAAGGGACCAAATGATGCAACCTAGAAGTGAAGGAGATTCGGGTATCTGGGGTATGAACCTTAACCCATGGAAATCAAGAGGCATGAGGGAGCCAGGCAGACAGTTCACTTCACCCTTATAAAACTACTCTAAAATATGTGTGTTTGTGCATGTATATGTGTGTGTGTGTGTGTGTGTGTGTTTTCCTTTCAACCATTCTGGAAAAAGTCCCATGTGCTGAGCAAACATACCTGGCAAGTGACTTGTGATTTTTTGAAGTAATGGCCAGTGAGGTAATACATTGCATCACATTGGTTTGCATCTTTTTTGCCTGACTTACCCTTTTTCATCACCCCTGTTGCTTTGGGTTTGCACACACTCAAATGGTTAGTACTTGAATTATTGCTCAGACTCTGTTTTCTAGAGGACCCTGGCAAAGACATTTGATATTAGAAGTAGTTCTGTAAAACAGACAGGATAGGATTTTGGAATTGGATTTTTCACTTGTCTAAAAGCAATAGGGACCCTATTGCTGGTGATAAGTGGTATGGCCATAACCCTGGCATGAAGTGACTTTGCAAATACTTGAGCTTTTCCCATGGTATGTGCTATTTTATTAGAATGACATGTAGGTGGAGGGAAAGATATGGGGAGGTCAAGTGGCTTTGATGCCTAACTGATATATAAACAATGTTATTAATAAGGATTTTGGAGTAGAATGGCTGATTTGAAGGCAGTAGCAGCTCTGCCTCTATAGCAGCTTTAAAGGAGAGTCTTACCTCCCACAGCTGTAGGGACAGAATGTATTAAAAACTAGACTCAAGATCTGATAATAAGGGTGACAGAACTGTGAAGACGACTAAATGTCCAACCTTGTCGGGTTCATTAAGCCAAAATCAGATAGGAAAAGAATGGAACATGGAGATCTGGGATATATATGAACCCAAGTGTTATGACCTCTCAAATTTCTCTGAACGTGCTTTTTTTTTTTTTTCTAGTTGAAGCAGCTCTTTTCCCTTGCCAGAGAATAACTTCTCTTTTCATGGAGACCAGGTAATGATTTCATGTGAAGAAGGTTCCTTGTGAGATGGTATTTTTTTTCTCAAGATCCACCCCACCATCCTCATTGCCTCCTGGTAAGTAACCAGAATCGGATTTCATCACAGCTTGGAGAGAGAAGCAATTATTCTGTGCTTATTAATGAGGAGAGTCAAAAGCAGTTCATAATCTCAAAACATCTGAATTATTTGCATGAAAGAAGCCAGGCATACACACAAAATGCATATGGAACGATTCCATTTATATGACTTTCAAGAACAGGCAATACGAATCTATGGAGAAAGAAATCAGAAAGTGGTTGCCTCTGGGTGGGCATAAGGGGATTAACTAGAAAGGGCATGAAGGAACTTTCTGGAGTGATGGAAACGTTACATATCTTGTTCTCAGTGGTTACATGGGTACATAAACTGTCAAAACTAAAGTTTACTGAGTTAAAGTTTGCTGAGTTACAATGTTATCACAAACTTAGCACCTAAAAAACCCATACATATACTATCTCCTAGTTTCCTCCAGGAATCTGGTGTTGGCTTAGCTGAGTCCTCTGTTCAGGGCCAGAAAGCCGCAATCAAGGTGCTGGCCAGGTTGCATTCCTTTTTGGAGCTTGGGATCCTCTTTCAAGCTTACATGGTTGTTGGTAGAATTAAATTCCTTGCAGCTATAGGACTGAGATCCCTGTTTTCTTTCTGGTTGTTGCCCAGAGACCTCTCAGTCCTAGAGAGTGCCCACAGTTCCTTGCCACATGTGTCTCTCACAGGTCATTTTACAACATTGCAGTTTAGTTCTTTCTTCTGTGTTTTTTTTTTTTAGAGACAGTATAGGGTCTTTCTGTGTCTCACTCTGTTGCCCAGGCTGGAGCATAGCAGCAACATCATAGCTCACTGTAACTTCAAACTCCTGGGCTTAAGTGATCCTCCTGCCTCAGCCTCCCCAGTAACTAGGACTGCAGATACACCCCACCAGACCTGGCTAATATAGTTTAGTTCTTAAAGGCCAGCAGGAGAAACTCTCACTTCAGCCTGGCAAGATTGAGTCTTATATATAATGTAACATAATCATGGGAGGGATTATCCCATTGCTGTTGCCATACGCTATTGCCTAGAAGCAAGTGGCAAGTTCCGCCTATACTCAAGGGGAGGGAATTATACAAGTGTGACTCATGAGGGGGCCTTAGAGTGTCTCCACTACAGGCATCAAATGACTATGCAGTATGAGCTTCTCATAATAAATTGGGTGTGGTCTCATCTACCAAGCTATAAGGATGGGCATGAGCAGCAACAATCTATCGTGGCCTAGGCTTAAGTGCATTTAGTAGGCATGAATAAAATGTAGGAGCAGATGGCCCAGACAGAAGTCACCTGTTTCCACTGCACCACCACTCCTCTTTCAGCCCACATCTATGTTGCATCATGTTGAGGGGTCTGCTGCTGTCATCTGATAGAGAAGGAAAGGATTCAGGCCTAATTCACAGATGGGTCAGTGCAATATGTTGGCACTATGTGGAAGGGGATTGCTATCTCATTATATCCCCACTCTACAGTAGCTCTGAAGAACAATGGTGAAGGAAGTACTCCCAGTGGGTAGGCTTCCTATCACTAAAGCTGACCTAGCACCTGCCACAGCAAAGATCCATAGCTAAAATCTCAACCTGCCAGCAGCTCACCATCCAGCATCATTCTTTAGGGAGACCAACTGGCTACCTGATGTCAGGTCAATTACTTAGGTCCTTTCTATCCTGAAGGGGACAGCAATTCTTCTTCAGCAGAATGGTTATCTATTCTAGATATGGATTGGCCTTTTCTGCCCACGTGGCCTATGCTGGCACCACTGTCTGAGGGCTTACAGAATGCTTGGTATAATAATAGGACAAGCTGTTGGAGTCTCAGCCAAGGTGCCAGAAGGAGGATAAAACTTTGTAGGGCTGGCAGATATATATTAAATGCAGGGATGTGGTATATGCCTTGGTCCCCTGGTCAGTATACAGTACCGAATCCTTTATAGTTAGAATACACAGATCCAGGAATCTGAGTCAGGAAGAAAATTCCTGTAATTACTGTAGGAAGTGGGAGTATCCCTGACACCTTGGTGGGATAACAGCAGTGATAGCAGCAGAGACATTGGGTACGTTGATGGCAGCCATAGCTGTTGCCAGAGGCAACCAAGCATTCAAACAAAGAATGACATTGTCAGAAGCATCTGGAACAGCTTAACAGCAGTTAAAGAGAGTGGAAGAATCAGGTAAATGGAATGAACTTTGGGGTTCTGGGTGCAGTGAAAGGAGCTAGAGCTCCGGAATCATAGAGATCTAACTCTAAATCCTGGTTTTACAACTTACCTGCATGACTTTGGGCAAATGACTTTACCTTCTGATTCTCATTTCCTATACCTATAAAACAGAGATAATAATAGTACCTATCCACAGGGTTATTGTGAGAATTCATAAATATTTGTAGTAATCTTTGTAAGATGCTTAGAACAGTGCCTGGCAAAGACGGGAGTTCAACAAAATTATGTATGCAATGAACATACATCTCATTTTAAGATAGACATGGTATGACTTTAAAACAATGAGATGAAATTATTCCAAAAACTACTTGAAGGAGCTTCTTTTTTATTTTTTGTTTTTGTTTCATTAGTATTTAGAGAACAGGTGGTTTTTTGTTACATGGATAAGTTATTTAGTGGTAATCTCTGAGATTTTGGTGCACCCATTACCCCAGCAATGTACACTGCACCCAATGTGTAGTCTTTAATTCCTCACCCACCTCCCACCCTTCCTCCCAAGTCCCCAAAGTCCATTATATTACTCTTAAGCTTTTGCATCCTCATAGCTTAGCTCCTGCTTATAAGTGAAACATGCGATGTTTGGTTTTCCATTCCTGAGTTACTTCACTTAGAATAATGGTCTCCAACTCCATTCAGGTTGCTGCAAATGCCATTATTTCATTTCTTTTTATGGTTGAGTAGTATTCCATGGTGTATATATACCACATTTTCTTAATCCACTAATTGGTCGATGGATATTTAGGTTGGTTCCTTATTTTTGCAATTGCGAATTGTGCTGCTATTATAAACATGTGTGTGCAAGTATCTTTTTCATATAATGACTTATTTTCCTCTGGGTAGATTCCCAGTAGTGGGATTGCTGAATCAGATGGTAGTTCTACATTTACTTCTTTAAGGAGTCTTCATACTGTTTTCCATAGTGGTTGTACTAGTTTACATTCCCACCAGCAGTGTAAAAGTGTTCCCTTTTCACCATATCAATGCTAGTATCTGTTATTTTTTATGTTTAAATTATGGCTATTCTTGCAGGAGTAAGGTGGTATCTCATGGTCATTTTAATTTGCATTTCTTTGATCATTAGTGATGTTGAGCATTTTTTCATGTTTGTGGGCTATTTGTACATCTTCTATTGAGAATTGTCTATTCATGCCGTGTGCTCACTTTTTGAAGGGGTTATTTTTTTTTCTTGCTAGTTTATTTGAGTTCCTTGTAGATTCTGAGCATTAGTCCTTCCCTGGATGCATAGTTTTGTGAATATTTTCTCCCATTCTGTGGGTTGTCTGTTTACTCTGCTGATTATTTCTTTTTCTGTGCAGAAGCTTTTTAGTTTGATTAGGTTCCATGTACTTACTTTTGTTTTTGTTGCATTTGCTTTTGGGTTCTTGGTCACAAACTCTTTGCCTAAGCCAACATCTAGAAGAGTTTTACTGACGTTACCTTCTAGAATTTTTATGGTTTCAGGTCTTAGATCTAAGCCTTTGATTCATCTTGAGTTGATTGTTGTATAAGGTGAGAGATGAGGATCCAGTTTCATTCTTCTACATGTGTCTTGCCAGTTTTCCCAGCACCATTTATTGAATAGGGTGTCCTTTCCCCAATTTATGTCTTTGTATGCTTTGCTGCAGATCAGTTGACTGTAAGTATTTGACTTTATTTCTCTATTCTCTATTCTGTTCCATTGGTCTACATGCTTGTTTTTATACCTGTACCATGCTGGTTTGGTAACTACTGCCTTGTAGTATAGCTTGAAGTTACGTAACATGATGGCTCCGGATTTGTTCTTTTTGCTTAGTGTTGCTTTGGCTATGCAGGCTCTTTTTTGGTTTCATATGAATTTTAGGGTTGTTTTTACTAGCTCTGTGAAGAATGATGATGGTACTTTGATGGGAATTGCATTGAATTTGTAGATTACTCTTGGCAATATGGTGATTTTTCACAATATTGATTCTTCCCATCCATGAGCATGGGATGTGTTTCCATTTGTTTGTGTTAATCAATGATTTGTTTCAGCAGTGTTTTGAGATTTCCTTGTAGAGATCTTTCACCTCTTTGGCTAGGTATATTCCTAAGTTGTTGTTGTTGTTGTTTTGCAGCTGCTGTAAAAGGGGTTGATTTGATTCTCAGTTTGGTCACTCTTGGTGTATAGCATATAGCAGGGTAAATTTATTTTGTAAAGGAAACTTTACCGAATTCATTTATCAGATCTAGGAGCTTTTTGGATGAGTCTTTAGGGTTTTCTAGGTATATATTATATCACTGGCAAACAGTGACAGTTTGACTTCCTTTTTACTGATTTGGATGCCCTTTATTTCTTTCTCTTGTCTAATTGCTCTGGCTAGGACTTCCAGTACTATTTTGAACAGAAGTGGTGAAAGTAGGCATCCTTGTCTTGATCCAGTTCTCAGGAATGGAACAATGCTTTCAACTTTTCCCAATTCAGTATAATGTTGGCTGTGGGTTTGTCATAGGTGGCTTTTATTACGTTGAGGTATGTCCCCTATATGCTGATTTTGCTGAGGGTTTTAATCATAAAGGGATGCTGGATTTTGTCAAATGCTTTTTCTGCTTCTGTTGAAATGATCATATGATTTTTGTTTTTTACTTTATGTGATGTATCACATTTATTGACTTGCATATATTAAACCATCTCACCATCCCTGATATGAAACCCACTTGATCATGCTGTATTCTCTTTTTGATATGCTATTAGATTCAATTACAGCTAGTATTTTTTGAGGATTTTTGCATCTATGTTCACCAGGGATATTGGTCTGTAGTTTTCTTTTTTTGTTAAGTCCTTTCCTGGTTTTGGTATTAGGGTGACACTGGCTTCATAGAATGATTTAGGGAGGATTTCCTCTTTCTCTATCTTTTGGAATAGTGTCAATAGGATTGGTACCAATTCTTTTAATGTCTGATGGAATTCAGCTGTGAATCCATGTGGTCCGTGACTTTTTTTTGTTGGTAGCTTTTTAGTTATTTCAATCTCGCTGCTTGTTATTGGCCTGTTCACAGTTTCTATTTCTTCCTGGTTTAATCTGGGAGGATTGTACATTTCCAGGAATTTATCCCTTTCTTCTGGTTTTCTAGTTTATGCCCATAAAGGTGTTCATAGTAGCCTTGAATGATATTCGTATTTACACCAATCTGAATAGAATTTCTTAAGGCATTTCTGGCTGACTACACCAGATTTTACTATGTAGACACAACATACAACATAATATGTGTACGTATATACATAATCACTCACATAGAATCTTATAGCTTTCATTTTGGAATTTTAGCCATGAGATAATAATAAAAACTCATCAGTTTATAAATGGTAATTAGATCCAAATTATACTTCTTACAAAGTGGGACCTGTTCATAAGGCTAAACTTTATTTGCCCTAATAGGTAATCTAATGAAGGCTGTGGACCAAAATTTTGAGTAAAGCATCTTGATTTTTTTTAATCCCTTTTGCCTTTTGTCCCCCCCCCTTTTTTTCCAGTTTCAAATGAATATAAGTTTAAAATTTTAATGTGTACATTCTAGCTAGAACTGGATAAACTATAAGGAAACCCAAATATCCAAGTAGCCTTAAATTTTTATTAACAAATCTATCTTTCGTTTGTTGGTTTGGTTTGTGTGACAAGTTAATGTGGGCAGGGAAGCGTCTTTTTTTTTCTGGCTTTTTTTTCCAGTTTTTTTTTCTGGCTTTTTTTGGCCCCTGCATGGCAGACAAAGCAATTTTTATGTTGGACAAAGATAGCTTATATTATAATTGCTCTGAGCTTAAGATTTTGTCCTATTTGAGTAGAGAGGCTTTTATACACATTTATCTAGTTCTATTTCTTATAGAATATTAATTCTTCAATTAAGTGTTCCATCACCCTAAGCTATTGCTATTTAGGTAAACCTAAATTTATATTAAAAGGGATGTCTCTTAGGTCTAGGTTGTTGGTTGCCATAGAGATGTTGTAATTTGTAAAGCCGTTAATTTGAAAGCCTTTTAAGACCTTTTATTTCTTGGCTGGAACGCCACAAGTCGTGAGTTTATCTCAATACCAGTAGAAAAGTCTGCAAATTCAAAATAGGCAGAAAAACAGTAGAGAGACAGAGAACTTAGAAGGCTGTCTGTATTAACTCTATAGCTGGTTTCAGGTTTTTTTTTATAAGCTCAGACAGTTTATATAATGGCCATTGAGCTCTGAATTTGTCTTGATGTAGTTTGCCCATTATTTTAAACATGTGCACTAGGCCGGGCGCGGTGGCTCATGCCTATAATCCTAGCAGTTTGGGAGGCCGAGGCAGGTGAATCACTTGAGGTCAGGAGTTTGAAACCAACCTGGCCAACATGGTGAAACCCCCATGTCTACTAAAAATACAAAAAATCAGCTGGGCATGGTGGCAGGCGCCTGTAGTCCCAGCTACTTGGGAGGCTGAGGCAGGAGAATCGCTTGAACCTGGGAAGTGGAGGTTGCAGTGAGCCGAGATTGTGCCACTGCACTCCAGCCTGGGCGACAGAGTGAGACTCCATCTCAAAACAAAAACAAAAACAAACAAACAAACAAACCATATGCACTAGAATCTCTAATATACCTGGCTGGAATCCCAGAAAACCTGGCATGCCTTAATGTTTAAGAATCTCATTCCATTTCTTATTAATCTCTTGAAAGCAAAGAAAATCTTATAAATCCTATTAGAGACTGTCAGGAGTTTGGACTAATGTTTTAGATGGTGGTGATCACCCTAGTGGCTGTTAAATACTTTTAGTTTTACTAGTTTTTTTTTTTTTTTTTTTGGAGAGATGGGGGCATCTTGGTTTATTGCCCAGTCTGGTCTCAAACTCATGGCTTTAAGTGATCCTCCTGTTTTGGCCTCTCGAACTGCTGGGATTACAGGCATGAGCCACCATGCCCAGCCACCCTAGTGGCCTTTGACCAGCCTCCTTGTGCCCACCATTTACAATTTTTTATTTTTGCTCTCAGAAGACTTTTAGAAACAAGCAAGGGAAAACAGAGAAATCATTTATAGAGATGCAAAACCAAACCAAAATGAAATCAAAATTAGAGTGCTCATAAGAATTTTAAATGAAGCATGGAGATCAAATAAAATATTAAATTGGGTGTGTAGAAAGAACCAAAAGTAAATTCACCAGAAAAAGACATGTCTCACAGACAGGGTGTAACTTCTATAGAAACTAGAGTACTCAAACCAGAAGGACATTGTCTTTATACCAGAAAGACAAAAAGTCTTTTATCATCCTAGGAGGAATGTAAGGTCTCTTTTTAAGGTGGCCTTATTACCAAGTCCTGGATAAAGTCAAAATCATCTACAAAAAGAGAGAGGCTTGGCCTGACAGAAGACTCATCAGGGCAGAAAAACTAGGCTGCAGAAGCAGAGAGCTCAAAGGGCTCAAGTGAGTGCTGTACACCAGTTCCAATAATCACCAATTCCTTCTGATAGAGATCTTTTACAGGTCCCACTTCCGCACACCATTTATGTCAACCTAAATAACAAATAGAGAGAGGCCCTCCAAAAGAAAATGATATGTATTCAGGAATAGAGCATTGCAATGTTAATATGTGTCCTAGTAAACTATGTGCGTTTTTGGGGAGGTAGATGAAGACAAAGTTTTTAAAAGAAAAATGAGGATTACTTAATTGTTTGGAGATACTTATCCTTGGCTACAAGGATCAGTAACAAGGGTGGCATCACTCCAAGGCTGGACAGGCAGCTGATGGGCAGATATCCTTGCAGAAGTATTTTTGTGTGTGTGAGGTTGTGATGGCCTTTGTGCAAGGTTGTGGTTTTTGCAGTCTTTTCTGAAAGTTCTTGTTATCTGTCATTTATGCATGAGAATCCTCCCTTCATGGTCTTCCCTGGCTCTATTTGTCAGTTTTTTTTTTTTCCCACAGTTACTCCATTTTGATTCTGAGAACTTTCACAGGAGTTCCCTACTCCATCATTTTCATAGATGTCACCTGGAATTTTTTCCTTCTTTTTCATGACCTTGACAGTTTTGGGGAGTACTGGTTAGGTATTTTTTAGAAAGTTCCTCCACTGATATTCGTATTATGTTTTTCTCATAATTATGCTGGGGCTGTGGGATTTGGGAGGAACGCCACAGAAGTAAAGGGCTATTTTGATCACATTATATGACTGGTATGTACTATCAACATGACTTATCACTGTTAAGAAAAGGGGAAGTAGAATGTAGTGGTTTAGGGGTTTGGGCTCTCAAGTGAAACACATCTGAATTCAAACCCTAACTCTTCCACTTGCTTGGAGCTTTTCTGAACTTTGGAGCTTTTCTGAGCTTCAGTTTTCTCATATGTAAAACAGATGTAATAATAGCAGCTACCTCATAGGGTTACTGTGGAGAAGCACATGAGAAGATTCATGTGAAGTGATTAACTTGATGTCTGGCACATAGTAAGTACTCAATATAGGTGAACTAGTAGAATAAGAGGATGCGTGTTTATATGGGTAGGTGGATATATACAAGAAAAATTTATCAATTAGTATTAGGAGGACCTGAAATGATTTTTATTATTTAAAGCCATAATTTTATTGAAAGATTTGATGGGAAACCCAGAGTTCCATGGGGAGATATTAGATAACATGGGAAATTTTGTACAATGGGGCATTACTGTGGAGGACAGGCATAGATGGTTACTGTAGTTTTAGTTCCTAGGTAGCTAGGGGATAGTATAAGGAATTCCTGACATTATATTATATTTGTGGTCAGGGAGGGACCCTAGAAGAAAAGAAAGGGGTGACAACTATGTAGTAGTTAAAAGCACTACTGTTGAAATCATACAAACCAGGGATCAAATCCTAGCTTTCCATTCATAGGCTTTGTGCCCTTGGGTAAAGTGACTTAACTTCTCTCAGCTCTCAGTTTCCTCATCTGTAAAATGGAGACAATAAATTGAGTATTAAATGAAATAATCCATGTAAATGACCCAAAGCATTTGGTGTCCCATAGTGCTCAGTCGATATTAGCTGCTCTTTACTACCTTACAATCGTGACTTAGTCTGGGGACACCCAATAGAAGTCATGGGTCTTCAGATCAGAGAGGATTTTGTGCCAAGAACTGGCTTTAGGAAGCTTCGCCTTTCAAGATGGAGGATGTTTTGAGCTCCTTCTCTTTCTAGTCACAGTTTCTGGCTCAGGCCTGCTGCAAGCTGCCCTAGGGGCAGGGTGCTTTTATGATATTTGTGATGGCTAAAAATCGTTTTCTTAAAAAAAATACTTTCGATGTACAATAAGAAAGAAAATGGAAACCACATGGAAAATTTAGCCCATTCCAATACGTTCTTAGTCTCCCATTCTACATATTGCTAGGGCCTCTTTTGCAGATGATGGCTGAGAATATCCTCTGTAGAGCAATAAATCACAGAATCATTAAATGCATCCTTGCAGCTGCACCAGGGCTAGTTAGAGGCCTATTCAAGAAAAGGGCTTATGTGGAGGGGATTTTTCCTCCTTCTTTTAAAAAGCCACCTGTACCATTTTTGTCTTGGTTTTTAAGTGGATGATTTAAGATATCATTTTCTTCCTCTACTTCTATTTATGATGTACAAATAGTCCTTTGTTAATAGGGAAAGAAAAACACCACAAACTCAAATGCCAAACCTAATTAAGGCTCCTTAGAGAAAGTGTGCCTCTTTAACTTTCCAACTTCCTTTCTGAGTTAGTAATTTAGGGACTGGACAAGACACAGGTGGAAGGAATTGTTTCATCAACAGCTGGTGCAAAATCCCTCATATTCCTGGAAGTGCACCAGTTCAGGGTACAGAAATATCTGAGAGAACTAGGGCTAGTCTGGAAAGAGCATGTATTGTAATCTAAATGTTTTTCCTGTTGATTGGCAAACTCTCAAAAGTTCTTTGAGGCTAGGAGAGATAGCTTTGAGGAAAATATTGGAACCAGATCATGTAATCCAGATGTTGAAAACAAGGCCTTGAGAACGAAAAAAAAAGTCATTTTATTATAAATGAAGCCTTGAGGGGAAAATTCAATTTCTTTATAAACTAGACCTTGAGCAGGAAAAATCCTTTTATTGTAATCATATCAATTCTAGTTAGATTCACGTAATGAGGCTAACTGTGCAATTTGGTGAAGATGATGATCAGCCATGTAGAATGATTTAAAGAGTTCCAGAAGCACTTTCTCTCTACAATAAAGTCATCCCTACTCAGAGGTCATAGTGCCCGATATCCCTTCATCAGTGTTTCTTAACCCTTTTTTGGTCAAGGACTTGCTTTAGAATCTGGTGAAAGCTACTGACTTTTTCCTCCAGGAAAATGACTGAACATGTGGATACACACACATCAGCATACGTTTTGATGAAGTTCACAGACTCCTGTGAACAGCCCTGGAGAGTTTTTGAACAGTCAGCATTTCTCATAGTTGTTTTTTTTTTTTTTTTTTTTTTTAGATGGAGTCTTTCTTTGTCCCCTAGGCTGGAGTGCAGTGGCACGATCTTGGCTCACTGCAACCTCTGCCTCCTGGGTTCAATCAATTTTCCTGTCTCAGCCTCCTGAGTAGCTGGGATTACAGGCACCATGCCTGGCTAATTTTTGTGTTTTTAGTAGAGACAGGGTCTCACCATGTTGGCCAGGCTGGTCTCGAACTCTCAACCTCAGGTGATCCACCTGCCTCGGCCTCCCAAAGTGCTGGGATTACAGGCATGAGCCTCTGCACCCGGCCTCATAGTTCATTTTCAAGAGCCACATAATGGGCATCCTGGGCTGGGCATGGTGGCTCATGCCTGTAATCCCAACACTTTGGGAGGCCAAGGTTGGAGGATCGCTTGAGGCCAGGAGTTTGAGACCAGCCTGGGCAACATAGAAGACCACATCTCAACAAGATATGCAAAGAAATTAGTCGAGTGTGGTAGTGCACACCTGTAGTCCCAGCTACTTGGGAGGCTGAGGCAGGAAGATCACTTGAACCCAGAAGTTTGAGGCTGCAGTGAACCATGATTGTGCCACTGCACTCCAGCCTGGGTGGAAGAGCACGACTCTGTCTCTCTGTCTCGGGGGAAAAAAGGGCACCCTGCTGACACAGACCATCCTTGAGGTAAACTAAAATGAATCTCCATCATATTTTTCATTTCACCATCACATTAAAGTATTATTTGAAATAATGTACTTAATAATGATTTTATATTAAGGAAAGAGATGATATTTAGGGGCAATAATTCACCAAGGTATATAGGTTTACCTTGGTGACACACAGCTTGATCACAGATCAGCTTCCATGTTGAGTTGATTTCTTTCCTTCCTATTTCTATTAAATTTTAAAAAGTCAAGCTTTAAAACACTTTAAAATGCTCCACAATATTACAGGATAGGCGAAATAAGAATGCTAAAATTTTTTTAAGTTTATTTATTTATTTATTATACTTTAAGTTCTAGGGTACATGTGCACAACGTGCAGGTTTGTTACATATATATAAATGTGCCATGTTGGTGTGCTGCACCCATTAACTCGTCATTTACATTGGGTATATCTCCTAATGCTATCCCTCCCTCCTCCCCCCACCCCACAACAGGCTCCGGTGTGTGATGTTCCCCTTCCTGTGTCCAAGTGTTGTCATTGTTCAATTCCCACCTGTGAGTGAGAACATGCGGTGTTTGTTTTTTTGTCCTTGTGATAGTTTGCTGAGAATAATGGTTTCCAGCTTCATCCATGTCCCTACAAAGGACACGAACTCATCATTTTTCATGGCTGCATAGTATTCCATGGTGTATGTGTGCTAAAAAATTTTAAACTATTTGTCTTAGTTGGATTCCTCCACAGCAGTCTGAGGCAAGGACATGGGTGCAGTTAGTATATTTAGGGTGTTATTCCAGGAAGCAGGAGCGAGGTAGTAAGGAGAATTAGAGAAAGAAAAAAAGTCAGTGCAAAGGTGCATTATGAGGTTGCTGCATTGGGCAACAAGGGCTGAATTCTGGTTAGACTGCTTGGGGGAAGCTATAGAACATCTCCCAGAACTCTCCCTTTGATGGATGAGAGGTTGCAGCTCTCATCCACCAGTTATTGTCCCCCTCATTTGAGGGTTATCTCCAAGGCTAGGATGTGTTTTCATGTGGATTGGCTTTCATGAAGGCCTTGAGGGCAGAAGCAGAAGAGAGAAACTTGATTTTGGGGCAAGATACTGTTTGTTAGGGTGATGTGAGTCTGAGCTTACATAGAACTGTCTACCCCAGCTCTGGCTGAGCAAGGTGGAGAAAGAGGCTGTGATGTAGGGCACCAGAAGCATTTATTCCACTATTGAATCTGGGTAGTGAATACCTGGACTTTCATTATCCTATCTACTCTACTTTTGTACATGTTTGAAGTTTTTCATAATAAAAAGTTAAAAATTCTAATTCAGAATCCTAGGTCATTGGGAACTGCCTTAAGTATTTAGTGGCCTTATCAAACCTATAGATATTATACATCCAAAAAGCTAGATATTACAAGGACGGTTCCCTGATAGTACTTTGAAGCACTCCATCAGATACTAAAGTCCCTGAACAAATCACAGTCAAAGGCTAGAAGACAGAATAGTTGAACTTGGGAAACAGATGGGTGTGCATTCCTAAATTACCACTTTGACTGCATTTAGTTCAAAAAAGTGTGGTTACAAGTTCCACTGAAGAACTTGAACGTGATATTTACATATACCCAGTCATATATAGTCGATTTCTTTCTTCAAGAAGTGCATAAAGTCTCCACATGTTGGGACAGAATCAAATTCTTAGTGACAAAGCTGTTTGCACCATAGTTCAGTCTTCTTAAAAAATTCTGATTATTTTATCTTTAACATTAAACATGGCAGTATTTCACCACTGAACTAATAACTACAGGTTCTTTAATATTCTGAAAATGTGGCTATAAAATATGTCTTGAGCAAGGCATTTGAATATGAGAAATGCTCTTTAGTGGCATTATCATTTTCATAAGGTCCCTTTCCCTATCCCTTGTATCAAAAAGTTATGGGAGAGCAGCTTCTCTCAACAGCTGGCATGCTTAGTGTGGAAAAGTGGAGATTAGTATTTACTGCTTATATCTTTGTACAGCATGCTGGGAAGACATCTTCTTAGGGGCCAAAATTTTATTATACTCACAGTATTTGTTTTTTTCAATACTGAACTGTGATCAGAAGGCATGTTGCTGATCATTGTTAATCAAGTCGTGAGTGGCTTCACATAGGGGTGCAACCTCTATTATTTGCTACATATTTCTGGGCGGCAGTCATGGCTAATGCTCTTCAGAATTGGCCGCAGTGCCCCTTTTCCAATCTACTTCATGACTCATTAAAAAAAACCACTTGTTAACTAAATTAAAAACCTTTCCTTTTATGAAGAGAAACTAGATCTCTCCTATATTGCTGGTGGCAATGTACAATGGTACAGCTACTCTGGAAAAGAGTTGAACAGTTTCTAATGAAACCAAACATGCAACAACCATACAACCCAGCAATTACACTCATGGGCATTTATCCCAGAGATTTAAAAACTTATGTTCATACAAGAACCTGTACACAAATGTTCACCGCAGTGTATTCCTGATAGCCCCCAATTGGAAACAACCCAAATGTCCTTCAACATGTGAATGGTTAAGCAAACTGTGGTATATCCATAGCATAGAACACTACTCACAAATGAAAAGGAACATATTATTGATATGTACAACATCTTGAGTGGATTTACAAAAATTGTACTAAGTGAAAAAAGGCAATGACCCGATTGTATATGATTCCAAATGTATAACATCCTTGAGATGACAAAATTATAAAAATGGAGAACATGTGAGTGGTTGCTAGGAGTTAAGAAGGGGGTGGAGTTGGAGATAATGGGTGTGGCTATAAAAGGGCAACATGAGGGATCCTTGTGGTGATGGAACCATTCTGTATCTTGACTGTATCAATGCCAATATCCTGGTTGTGATACTGTATGGTGTTGCAAGACACTGTCATTGGGGGAAACCGGGAAAATGGTACATGGTTTCTCTTTGCAGTATTTCTTACAACAACTGCATGAAAATCTGTATCTAAGGTAACAAGCATAATTTAAAAAAAAAAACCTCTTTTCTCTTATAGCATGGGATTTCAGGGTCAAAAATGTGGAGCACTTCTCCCGTGTGTGTTTGTGTGTGTGTGCGTGTGTGTGTCTGTGTGTGTACATACCACTCCTATGCCAAGAGTCTGCATATCCGTGTTTTTACCTGTCTCTAAAGTAGAATATCTGCTGGTGTCCACATGTGATAATAATTGCCTTTTATATTGTGTGCCATAGATATTACGGATGTCCTATGACGTTGTTATAAAAATTCTGCTGATGACTCACTCTGCTTTCTCTAAGTCACTTTGTCATTGATATTGTGCCTGGTTTTATAAGCTTCTTGGCAATGAAGTGATTTGTACTTGTTTTGCCAAGAGGTCTAATAACGTTGAATGAAACCCCCATAGCTTTTGTATCTTCCCTGCCTTCGTCACAATATTCATCAACTTCATACAGCAAAGAATTACTTCGTGCTTGCTTTCAAAATATTCAATTGGTTTATCACAGGGTTAACTGTACTTTGATTAATAATTATGTAAAAGCGGCCGTGGGCCGAGGAGAGCTCTAGGTGGCCAGCCAAAGACCTGGGGCGTCGTGGGCTTCGGCGAGCATGCAGGGATGAGCGGGTTCCTGGGCCGAGCGGCGGGCTCGGGTGCGGGCGGTGGTGTTTCGGGGGAGCGGCTGGATGCACTGGTGAAGGACAAAGTGGTTGTCTTCCCTCAAGGGGACGGCGGAGCAACCCCAGTGCGGCTTCAGCAACGCCATGGTGCAGATCCTGTGGGTGCACGGCGTCCGCGACTATGTGGCCTACGAAGTGCTGGACGACCCCGAGCTGCGACAAGGCATTAAAGACTATTCCAACTGGCCCACCATCCCGCAAGTGTACCTCAACGGCGAGTTTGTGCGGGGCTGTGACATTCTTTTGCAGATGCACCAGAATGGGGGTCTGGTGGAAGAACTGAAAAAGCTGGGGATCCACTCCGCCCTTTTAGATGAAAAGAAAGACCAAGACTCAAAGTGAGGGCGCCCGGGTCCTCCCTGAACAGAGGGAGCCGTTCGTGTCAGAGACTCACTGCCAGAAAAACCTTACCGATTTTGGTTTTCACTACTGAGACAACTGCGTTGCACTGATCATTTCCGTTTGTGAGCAGTCGGGTGATTTTAGGTTGTCTGGTGTTTGGGCTAATAAGATTTTATTGTGAGCTTAATTACAACCACTGCACTGTAATAATTCAATGCTGTATTATGATATTACTGTAAACAAAATTTGTTCTTATATTGCCATTTATTTTTTGCCTGATTCAGGAGTTAAACTAGGAGCTTTGGAATCATTATTCATGACCCCTCTGCAAATATGTCAGTCTGCAAAGACAATATCTTCCCCCAAATTATGTATAGCTTCTTCCGTTATGGAAAACGATGGACAAAGAAGAAACTGTGATAACTGGGGTTTTTTTTTTTTAAATGAACTGCCAACACAGGAAGAAAGTTATGTAAAAGCTTTGATGACTTCGTGCTACAATTTGATACATTTTATTATAAAGAGCATGCTGGAGACTGGGGCAAATGGATGGCAGGTCTAATAAAATCAAATTTTCAGACATTTATCTTCTTACTTCATATTTGCATTTTCGACTGCTTATATGATATTGTCACATACACGCAGGCTTATTTCTCTTAGGGCATAGAGATTCACATTCTGTGTTTGTACTGGAGACCTGTTCACTATTTATGTTTATGGTGTTTACTGAGTTGTAACATTGTAATCACTATTTTTATTGTTACTTTAATATTCGACAAAACTTTTTTCCTTAGTAAAGTTTATTTTTCCAACATAAAAGTAATATAAAACTTGGAAAATACAGCAAAATAAAAAGAGGAAAAATCAACATAATTTTACTGCCCCAAAAATCCCACTGACATTTTTTTTTTTTTTTTTTTTGAGATGGAGTCTCGCTCTGTCGCCCAGGCTGGAGTGCAGTGGCGCTGTCTCGGCTCACTGCAAGCTCCGCCTCCCGGGTTCACGCCATTCTCCTGCCTCAGCCTCCTGAGTAGCTGGGACTACAGGCGCCCGCCACCACGCCCGGCTAATTTTTTTTTGTATTTTTAGTAGAGATGGGGTTTCACCGTGTTAGCCAGGATGGTCTCGATCTGCTGACCTTGTGATCCGCCCATCTCGGCCTCCCAAAGTGCTGGGATTACAGGCGTGAGCCACCGCGCCAGGCCCTGATAGAGATTTTGTTCATTTTTTTAAATTTGTTTGCTTTGTTGATAGCTTGAGAGACCTTCAAATTTCCATGTACCTGAGTCATCAAAATTTCTAAATCTGGTGGGTTCTTCACCCTAGAGTCCCAAGAGTGCCATAAGATACATCCTGGCATGGCAGTGGCCAGAGGGGCTGGTCTGGAAAGGGTGACAGAGGCCCTGATGTCTCAGGGAAAAGCACTCAGCATGAACCAGTAATCTGCACAAGGGTCGACCTAGTCCAGAAAGAACTTTTCCTGGGCTCGGTTCCCACCCTGGTGGTCACATCGCCGCGACCCAGCAGGAAGAGGCCTCCCCAGAGCCCAGGTCTCTCACAGTTAAGTGTTGTCAGAGGCTGCCGCATGGGCCAGCAGTCCATCTCATTGGGTTAGCAGCAGCATTCCAACCCACAGGATTTGTTCACAGGCTGGAATGCTGGCCTCAGGGCTGGGCAGTGGCACTTCCTCCACTTGGTCCTGATGCTTGCAGTGATACCTTGTGGTGATGCCATAAATCAGCTCTGCTCTGCGCTTTCCCAGAGAGATTTCCAAATGAATTGCCCTCCAAGCAGGCAGCGTGAGATACCTCCTTTCAGATGTCATGAACTAGATGGAATTTTGTTTTTACTAGAGGGGGGTAAATAGCAATGCCAGGCTATGATGTTGGAGTCTATTCAGTTTGCCTCACTTGACCCACATGTCAGTTATGAGCTAAACCTCACAGGCTGTCTCCTCAGGGTTAGTGGTTATTTTTCCTCAGCTAGAGGGAAGAACAAAGGAATGGAGCCCAGATGCACCAGAATGGGGACCTGGTGGAAGAACTGAAAAAGCTGGGGATCCGCTCCACCCTTTTAGATGAAAAGTAAGACCAAGACTCAAAGTGAGGGTGCCCGGGTCCTCCCTGAACAGAGGGAGCCGTTCGTGTCAGAAACTCACTGCCAGAAACTGTCACAGCAGCTGCCTTATATGATTCCTACACATACTCCAAAGCTTACTTCTAGACTTACCTTTCCAAAAAGCCTTCCGTGAACTCTGTAGCTTACAAAGATCCCTCCCTCCCTCTTTACACTAAACTCTGACCATACTGCACTTAAGTTTCTGCCTCACATCATGCTCA
Source organism: Pan troglodytes (assembly GCF_028858775.2). Classification (NCBI taxonomy): domain Eukaryota; kingdom Metazoa; phylum Chordata; class Mammalia; order Primates; family Hominidae; genus Pan; species Pan troglodytes. Next base: position 118,352,892 of record NC_072421.2, read on the forward strand.
GTGATTAGCTGGCCTGCTTTCCTTTTTGGCTGATTACTTCGTTTCTGAAACCATCTCTTGTGCCCCCCCCATAGCTATGGGAGTTTATTGAACTTAGTATTTATACATCAGTCTCTCCTTAGTGGATTCTAAGCTCTGTCAAGGCAGGGACTGTGGGTTTTAAAAAAAATTCTATCCCCACCCAGCACAGGGCTCAACAAGTGTTTGTTGAATAAACAAATGGGCAATCCATGCTCAAAAAGATGTCTATTTGTTTGAGTGACCAAGAGCCTGGAAAATTTCTTCTCCAGTCCCAAACTATGTTTTTATTCAGGGAACCTCCGCTAAGCTCCCCACAGCAGGGTATGGGGACCACTTGTGACCAATTAACTTAAAATCTTTCCCCTGTTCAGACACTATTTTAACAAATCCTTGCAGTAGAAAGAGCACTGTGCTCATTGGGTGGTTCTAGTTCAGTTCTGATACTAACTAGCCATGTGACTTTGAGCAAATTGAATCACCTGCCTGGCCAGCCTTAGTTTCCTATACTGTAAAATGAAAAAGTAGCTTTAATAGTCTGCAATGTTGTAAAGCAACATGATAAACAATGTGGTAATTGAGCTGAACTGTGAAAATATATTCATATCCATGGTAATACCTAACTCCTAGCTCAGCTTGAAGCAATTTTTCTTCGGCAGTGAAACATTCATAAGATGTTTTATGCGCCCCATGACCAATAAACAGCTGTAGGAAACTTGGGGAAAATATAACTCTCCCTCTTGGCCTGTATAATTTTACTGTTGTTGTTGTTGTTAATGGGCAGCCACCACTTCTTCTCTCTCCTTCATGGGGCTTATTTGTTCATTCTATTTAGGGTTGGCAGGTTCATCAAATAAAAGTGCAATATGATTCCTTCATATTTGTTCAGCACTTCACAGGTTACGAAGAAGCAGGTTAATGTATTAGAATGCAGAATGGCAGAAATAGCCTTGCTATCTAAAGTGTGTCCGCCCAACTGATAGCATTAGCATTACCTTGGAGCTTGTTAGAAATTCAAACTCTGAATCCCACCCCAAACCTACTGAGTCAGAATCTGCATTTTAACAAGACCTGCAGGTGATCATGTGTACACTAAAATTTGAGAAGCCCTGGGCTAGTTCTAACTGCCTCCTTCATTTGCTCAACAGCTGTCCCTAAACTCTGGAGTAGGAAAAAGGGAGTAGAGTTGCCCAAAATATGAACTCTTCAATTGGCTCCTTCCTATATTGTAGGGACTATCACACATTTGGTGGTCTTACAGGGCAGTGCATAATAAATAGCAGATAATGTTAAGTTTTCTGTCAGGGCCATGTGCTAAAATAAAGTCAGAAACCACATCCAAAAAGAAACCACATCTGTAGTATGATGAAGGCACTATGTCTAGGCAAGGCTGGACCTGAGTCAAGTTGTCATCTCTGCCTGGTTGGGATATCTATGCCTGTGAATATTCTTGAACTCTCCCTTTTGGCTACAATTCTTCACTACAAGGTTCTCTCCCTTTTTCTTTCAGATACTGAGTGTCCTCCCCAACCAAAGTGAACATTTAGAAAGGCATGTACTCTACTGTAACATTAAGTACAGTAGGTGTTTCTCCTCACCTGGGCTCTATATTCTCAGTTCTTTGCAAACATCCTCTTAAAGGGATTTCATTCCCCCAAGTAGCTATTGGAATAGGGTATTTTGGAAGGGTCTGGGTCACATACTCCACCTAAGAATAAAGCCAGCTCTGCTTCTAGGCTCTCAGCCTCAGCCCTACCCATATTCTCAAATCTCTCCACTCGCTCAGCCTCTCATACAGTTGCCCTTCCTGCCTTCACAAGTCTCTGTCTCTTTCCACTTCTCTCCTCCCAATTCGGGTCAGGCTAGACTGAGGATGGCTAGACCTTAGAGATCGGCCAGAAATACAGAGACACGGAAGCGATCTGCAGATGTCAATGAAACCAGAATAGTAAGAAATCCAGAGAAGGAGGCATAGTGTGATACCAGTTGGTCTGATAAGAGGGGACTAGGAACTGGGATTCAGAGGCAAGAAAGACTTTAGTTCTCATGAGAATTAGGGAGTCAGTCTCAGCTCTGGGAACCTGACATGCTGACCAGGGATCTAGCAGAAAGGGAGAGTCATGACTGGGCACGGGTAATTGGCAAGAAACCAGGGACTGGACAGAGGTTCTGAGGTCAGAAAAGGGCCAGAAGCTGGGATAGATTTGGACCTATGGCTGGGGTTGGTGGCTCCAGGAGTGAAGGCTAGAGTCCTGTGCTGAAGTTCCACCATTTGTTTTATTCATTTGAGATATAGATTTCGCTTTATAGAGTGGAGGTTAAGAATGTTGGCTCTGGAGCTAGATGGCTGGGGTTCAATTCTGTCTTCATCTCTTACCAGAGGTTTGACTTTGGTAAGGCTCTTAATCTCCCTGTGCCTCATCTGAGGAATGCTGTGAGGCTCCAATGAGACAATGTATGCTAAATGCTTAGCAAAGCACTGGCACACAGGACATCCTAGCTAAATGCTATGCATGATGATGGTTAGCCCTCGAACTCCATGCCTCCATTCCTCTACTCCTCAAATTCCCTTCTGGTCACTGGGACGTGTTCCCTCTGCTTAAAACAGCTTTTTTCCCTTAACTCCTTTTCATCGTTTAGGTCTCAGTTCAGACCTCAGTTTCCATAGGGGTCCTTTCCCAGACGCTCTTGGAATGGGTGAGGGGTTCTTCCTTGTGCTCCTATAGCACTTACACTTTTTTTTTTTTTTAAGACAGAGTCTCACTCTGCTGCCCAGGTTAGAGTACAGTGGTATGATCTCAGCTCACCTCAACCTCCACCTCCCGGATTCAAGCGATTCTCCTGCCTCAGCCTCCCAAGTAGCTGGGATCACAGGCGTGCACCACCATGCCTGGATAATTTTTGTATTTTTAGTAGAGACTGGTTCTCACCATGTTGGCCAGTGTGGTCTCGAACTCCTTACCTCAGGTGATCCGCTTGCCTTGGCCTTCCAAAGTGCTGGGATTATAGGCATGAGCCACCGCACCCGGCCAGCACTTACACTTATATATCATGTATTGTAATTGCTCATTTCCTTGTCTGTGTCTCCCATTAGTCCCTCAGCTCTACAAGTTTGGGGATTGTATCAGTTTTTTCCACTGCTCTCTCAGTTTCGCTGACACACAATAGAAATTTATTAAATGTTTGTTGATTAAAAGAATAAAATGGTGACAGACTTCAAGCTTAGGTGCCTTGGGAGAGCCATAACCAGACAGGATTCCTCTGTTAAAGCTTTATCTATGAGCTGCTGACAATTGTAAAGCCAGAGCCCCAAGGCCTGTGGTCACTTTCAGATGATGTCCCTTTCGGGAGGTGTCAGTGAAACCCACCTGCCCACCACCTTGCCTGTCTGTTTTCTGTGTGCTGTGTGGGCCAAGTAGTACTGGGAGGAGCAGCTTTAAATCTGAAAGTGTCCTATACATTTTCCAAGCCTCTGTAGCAGTCACCATTTTTCCCAAGCTAGTTTGTGTAATAATGCCTGGAGGCTAGTAAACAATGAACAATCCAATACCTTTCAAAGCATCCTGGAAGTACAATATTTGTGCTCCTTCTGTGGCATGTAAATATGTCTTATATCATGCAACATGCTGCTTTTCTAAATATTCATAAAATCTTATCTTAAATTTCTTTTATTTTAATAAAATGAAAATCTCGGTCTGTCTTTGTGAGCAAAATGATGTTTCCACCAACAAAGCTACTGGAGCCAGGCTGGGGATTGCAGGCTGCAGCGGCTTGAGGAGATGGACTTAGAAGTCACAGGGGAAAGGCTGGACGATAATTCCCTCCTTCTTCCTCCTGAACTCTGCTGATTCCATGGGGAGCAATCAGAGAACATTCTTGGAGACCTCTAAGTGACTATCTCCATGCCTAGCCTCATGTAGAGACATTCTACACATTTCTCTAAAACTTGCAGATGGCCGAGTTCACCTGGGAAGAGTTCATTTTGTGTGAGAAAAGTGGACAATTAACCTAGGGCAAGTGAAAATTGGAGGCAGGGATATAGCCAGCTGCTCTTAACATAGAAAAACTAGTCATGCGTTCTTATTGCATGTTTGGGGACTGGGGTTAGGGCTGGAGAGTTTGACTCTCATTAGACAATTTGAAAAAAGTACATTTTAGCTTGGGGGACCCTTATTTCTCACCCCTTTATCAGAGGATAATTTAGAGTCGCATATGGGGTCTCTGGGTAGGGTTTTGCTAAATTTGCTAATTTGCCAGATTTTGCAGATACAAATATAGGATGTCCACTTAAATTTGAGTTTCAGATAAACAAGAGATTTTTTTTAGCATTTGCATATCCCAAATGTTTCATCCTGTAATGTATCTGGCAACCCTATTCCCAGGTAATTATCCCTTGGAGCACCATGTTGTTGGTCTGCTTAATAAGGCAAAATGCCTAAGAAGCCTTCTGCTACTGGGACACCCTTAGCGGCTGGAGTTAGATCATCTCCCTTAGTACTGCTGGAAGCTCTGAGAAGCCAGGAGACCCCCTAATGAGCTGAATTGTGTGTGGGGGGGTGGAGGTGGAATGTTGTCTTAAATAAGCCCCTACTGATAGTGTGCATAAAGATGGAGTTGGATGGAACAGCTGGTCTTTCAGGAGCCCTGTCCCCTACTTATCTTTTCTCCTTTTTGTGTGCCTTAGAAAACCCTACTGCTTTATTCTACCCTAAATCTCTTTTCCCAACAGCCAACCCAAATCAGTCAAGGCCCTTGAAACTTTCAGCCTAAAGTCAACTTATCCTGATAAACAAAAATGTAGGACTCAAAGGAAGCCACTACATGTAGAATATTCAATAGGAGAAAGCAAAAAGGACACTTGCTTACAGGCCTCATGCTTATTCCCATGGAAATAAAGAAACCAAATATGAGAATGAGAGAGGACCACCAGGACCTCACTTGGCTATTTAAATAAGAGAAATGATGCGAATTCAAGTGAAAGACAGATTGAACCGGAAGCAGCATCAATGCTTGGCAAAAGTAGTTTTTGGACTAGTGAGCTGAAAGGAGGGGCTGTTTGTTTCCCTGCAGATGTCTCGCAGGCTCCTGTAAGGAAGGAGTTTTTCCCACGTGCTCTTTGGAGTTGGACTGGGAAGGCTTAGTGTTAACTTACCTACCTTAGCCTATTCACAGCACTAAAGGGCAAGTTGGCCTACTTGAGAGTGAGGCCCCTGAGAAGAACACAAACCACCCTCAATACACTTTAAATACTCTTCCCAGGGTTTTGTGCTCAGGAGTTGTTTGAAAGGCACAGGCACCTGGGTGGTTTTATGGGGTAATAAAAAGATGTGGAATGGAGGTGGGTGTGGATCATTTCTGCCCCTCTGTTCTGTTCCCAAGAAACCCTGGAGTACAGTGATTCTGAGACACTGTTAGGCCACCTGTGGTAGACATGAGTGGCCTTTTTCCAATTACTTCCTTTCCCCCTAATCTCAGATGATATGAGGGCTGGGTTCACAAAAGCATGGTAGAGGCAAGGCTTAAGACGAGAGGCCCAATGGGCTTGAGCCAGACTGTTGGCCAGACTGGGGCTAAAGACTCATCAGCATTGTCAGACTAGGACACTCCGGCATGTGATTAACCATCTACAGTTAGGGCTGGAAGAGTTTTAGCTGGCATTTGGGCATGACTTTATAAAATGACCTTCCACACACAACTCTAAAATCAGGTCTGGGGTCTGAGGCCAGCCCTAGATCAGCTCCCACTGAGGTACTTTGCACTGGCTGCCTTTTTCTTTTGGGAGGGACGACTGTAGCCTTTGAGGTGGGTCCTCATAGGCTTTCAGTAGTGTGAAGCTTTGGTCAAATCTGGGTGCCTAGCACTATATTTAAGCACATACATATCTGCTCAACATCACTCAGCTAGTAAGTAGTAGAGTCAGTGCTGGAAACCAGATCTGTCTGACTTCAAAGCTCAAGCTTTAAACCATTACCCCACCATTTCTCAGCCTTCAGCCTCTCAAATACCACCTTCATGATTTTTGCCATATCATGTACTGCCTACACTATTATTTTAAAAAATTTTTTAATTTTTAATTTTTATAGGGACATAGTAGGTATATATACTTATGGGGGACATACGATGTTTTGATACAGGCATGCAATGTGAAATAAGCACATCATGGAGAATGGGATATCCATCCCCTGAGGCACTTATCCTATGTGTTACAAACAATACAATTATACTCTTTAAGTTATTTTAAAATGTACAATTAAGTTCTTATTGACTATAGTCACCCTGTGGTGCTATCAAATACTAGGTTTTATTCATTCTTTCTGACTATTTTTTTGTACCCATTAACAATCTCCACCTCCCTCCCTTAGGTTCCCACTCTCCTTCCCATCCTCTGGTAACCATTCTATTCTCTATGTCTGTAAGTTCAATAGTTTTGATTTTCAGATCCCACAAATAAGTGAGAACATGTGATGTTTGTCTTTCTGTGCCTGTCTTATTTCACTTGACATAATACTCTCCAGTTCCATCCATGTTTTTGCAAATGACAGGATCTCATTCTTTGTTTTGGCTGAATAGTACTGCATTGTGTCTACACTATTATTTCCTTAATATTTTTGAATCAACTTTTAAACTTTCATTAAAAGAAAAATCTATGTCACTGCCATAAACTGAAATCCAGTATCAAGTACCCTAAATGGAAGAAAATTATACTAATATACCTATAACTGCTTATTATAAATGTTCATCTGGGTATGACTGATAATCATCTCATATCTCGCTGGTGGTTTGCCTACCACACTTTGGAAAATACCGCACTGTTCTAAGCAGCAGGATTATAATAGGCCTTGAAGGCTACTCTGGACTAAATGTTTGTGTCTCCTCCCTGCCCTCCCAATATGGTTTGGCACTGTGTCCCAACCCAAATATCATGTTAAGTTATAATTTCCAGTGTTGGGGGAGGGATCTGGTAGGAGGCGATGGGATCATGGGGGCGGATTTCTCCCTTGCTGTTATCATGATAGTGAGTGAGTTCTCATGAGATCGGATAGTTTAAAAGTGTGTGGCACTTCTCCCTTCTGTCTCTCTCTCTCTCTTTCTCTCTCCTGCCACCATGTGAAGATGTGCCTGCTTCCCCATCGCCCTTCTGCCATAATTGTAAGTTTCCTGAAGGCTCCCCAGCCATGCTTCCTCTATAGCCTGTGGAACTGTGAGTCAATTAAATATCTTTTCTTCATAAATTACCCAGTCTCAGGTAGTTCTTTATAGCAGTGTGAGAATTGACTAATATAACACCCCCCGCCACTTGCATACATTGGAGCCCTAATCTCCAATGTGATGGTGTCTTATTCTGTTTTCTGTGGCTACAGCAGAATACCTGAGGCTGGGTAATTTATAAAGCAAATAAATTTATTTAGCTCACAGTTCTGATGGCGGGGAGGTCCAAGGTTGGGCAGTTGCATCTGGTTGGCTTCTGGTGAGGGCTTTATCAAAACATGTCAGAGAATAGAAGGGGAAGTCAGTACATGCAAAAAGGGCAAAACACAACAGGCAAGCTAAGAATGAATCCATTTCCCCAAGAACTAACCCAGTCTCATGAGAAAGACATTAATCCATCTTAATGAACTAATCACCTCTTAAAGGCACCACCTCCCAATGCTGCCACGTTGGAAACCAATCCTTAATATGAGTTTTGGTGGGGACAAACAATATTTAAAGCATTGCAGATGGGATTTGGAAGTGTGGCTTTTAGGAGGTAATTATGCCATGAAAGTAGAGCCCTCATAAATGGGATTAGTGTCCTTATAAGTGACACAAAGAGATGATCTCTCCCTCTACCATGTGAGGGCACAGCAAGAAGGCAGCCATCTGCAAACCAGGAAAAGAACCCTCACCAAGAACCTCGATCTTGGATTTTCTAGTCTCCAGAAGTGTGAGCAATAAGTGTCTATGGTTTAAGCCACCCAATCTATGGTATTTTTGTTATAGCAGCCCAAAGTGACCAAAACAAAGGCCATCTAATGAACCTTCCTCCCCTTTTCAATTTCAAAATAGCCTGTGCAATCTTTTAATTAATATCCTCTTGCCTGAGCTTGAACTTCTCTTGTGAGGAGACAGAAAACATTTTGCTTCTGACCAGAAACTGCCATCACACATGTTTCTTTGTTCTTTGATGTTGACACAAGTATACAGCCTTTGAAGAACTTTTACTACTACGGCAAACTAGACATAAGGCCACTTGTGTGCCCTCACCTTTGCACTGTCTTTTTCTCATCTTTTTAAACTTAGCTGTTGTGGAGAGAAGGACAAAAAAGTACACAGGTGATGTTGGTGTGTTGGAGTATATACAGGATTGAAGTTTGATTTACGTACTTCACTCTGAGGGAAACACAAACCAGGCACAGAAAGTTGGATCCAGTAAGAAATCCTTAGTATTGGGAGGGAAGGGGAAATTCTGAATGCAGATGTGTATGTCTTCTGGTCCAGCTGCCTTTGAAATAATTTCAACATCTTCTGAGAAAAAGGAGGTGGAAGAGAAGAGTCGTCTCTTTAAAAAACCTTAGTAGGACATCAGCACATAAGCATGCCGGTTTGGCTGTGCCTCTAACAAAAAGTATCACAAAGGGAAGAGAGATATTTTCCCCCTATCCAGAATAATATATTGCCTAGCTTTGGCATTTCAAGGGCCCCAGTGCCTCAGCTGTAGCAGCAGATAGCAGTGCCCAGTGGATGCAGGGTTGCTTAGCACAGGCACCAAGGGATAAATAGAAGGGAAGCAAGAGCAGCCCCTGGCAGGAAGCAGACATCCCTTGGGGACTCTAATATTATTAAGGGGTCCTTTGTTAGAGGCCAAATTCTGCATAAGAGATAAAGGCAAGAGCTGGCAAAATTTGGAAGAGTGAGAGATTGTGTGACCTTTTATATACCTGCAGGCTGGCAAGGTCTGGGGAAACTCAAAGTACACACAGTTTAGAGAAAAATCTTGGACCACTGCCAGCTACCCCAGTTCCAGACATCACAGAAAAAGGGGTACATGTCCATATAATAAAGATCTCTTTCAAAAGTCTCAGAAAGGCTTTTCAAATACGTACAGCCAACTGATCTTTGACAAAGCATACAAAAACATAAACTGGGGAATGGACACCCTATTTAATAAATGGTGCTGGGAAAACTTGCAAGCCACAGGTAGAAGAATGAAACTGAATCTTTATCTCTCATGTTATACAAAAATCAACCCAAGATTGATTAAAGACTTAAATCTAATACCTGAAACTATAAAACTTTTAGAAGATAACATCGAAAAAACCCTTGTAGACATTGGCCTAGGCAAAGAATTCATGACCAAGACCCCAAAAGCAAATGCAACAAAAACAAAAATAAATAATTGGAACCTAATTAAACTGAAAAGCTTCTGCACAGCACAAGAAATAATCAGCAGAGTAAACAGACAACCCACAGAATGGGAGAAAATCTTTGCAAACTACATATCTGAAAAAGGACTAGTATCTGGAACCTACAAGAAACTCAAACAAATCAGCAAGAAAAAAAATCTCATTAAAAGGTGGGCAAGTGACATGAGTAGACATTTCTCAAAAGAAGATATACAAATAGGCCAGGCGTGGTGGCTTACACCTGTAATCCTAGCACTTTGGGAGGCCGAGGCGGGTGGATTACTTGAGGCCAGAAGTTCAAGACCAGCCTGGCCAGCATGGCAAAACCCCATCTGTCCTAAAAATACAAAAATTAGCCGGGCATGCCCGTAGTCTCAGCTACTCAGGAGGCTGAGGCACGAGAATTGCTGGAACCCAGGACACAGAGGTTGCAGTGAGATGAGATGGAGCCACTGCACTCCAACCTGGGTGATAGAACGAGACTCTGTCTCAAAAAAAAAAAAAAAAAAAAACCCACAACAAAACAAAAACCAAAACCAAACAAACAAAAATGGCTCAAAATCACTGATCATCAGGGAAATGTAAATTAAAACCGCAATGAGATACCACTGTACTCCTGCAAGAATGGCAATTATTAAAAAGTCAAAAACCAATAGATGTTGGCATGGATGTGGGGAAAAAGGAATGCTTCTACACTGCTGGTGGGAATATAAATTAGTACAACCTCTATGGAAAACAGTATGGAGATTCCTTAAAGAGCTAAAAGTAGATCTACCATTCGATCCAGCAATCTTACTACTGGATATCTACCCAAAGGAAAATAAGTCACTACATGAAAAAGACACTTGTACACATAGGTTTATACCAGCATAGTTCACGATTGCAAAGATGTGGAACCAACTTAAGTGTCCATCGACCAATGAGTGGATAAAAAAAATGTGGTATATACATATATACACCATGAAATGTTACTCAGCCATTAAAAGGAATGAAATAATCTTTTGCAGCAACTTGGATGAAGCTGCTGGAGGCCATTATTCTGAGTGAAGTAACACAGGAGTGGAAAACCAAAAACTACATGTTCTCATTTATAAGTGGGAGCTAAGCTATGAGTACACAAAAGCATACAGAGTGATATAATGGACTTTAGAGACTCTGAAGGGGGAGGCTGGGAGGGGGGGCAGGGATAAAAAGCTACACATTAGGTACAATGTACACTACTCGGGTGATGGGTGGACTAAAATCTCAGAATTCACCACTACATAATTCATCTATGTAACCAAAAGCCACTTGCAGCCCAAAAGCTATTGAAATAAAAATTTAAAAAAAATTAAAGAATTAAAAAACCCAAAAACAAAATCCAAAATTCTCAGAAAGGCTTTTAAAATATGATACATGGGAGTAAACCCTGCAACAAAGACATGAGGTCCCATCATTATTGTGAATTAGCCCCTTGATCACCAACCATCACTTGAACATACACGGACTGCAGCAGCAAATGGGTTAGAAAAATGGGAGGCTAGCTATTTGTTCTTTAGGGAGACAGAGCTATTAGGGCGATGTCTGGGTGAGTTATTGAAGGAGAGGGATGTATTCAAGGTACAAAATGGGTCCTTGAAATAGTTTCTCATATGATGGCTCAGAAAGAAAAATAGGACTCCAGCCCTTCACATGACGGCAACCACCATTTGTTACTGTCTGCTGCATCTAGACTGGAATGGGGTCTCTCAGTGAGCTTCATGTTGACACAGGTGCTGGGGAGAGGTTGAAGAGGGGGAAGTTAGCTGGAGACACTGCTGTCAGGATCAGCACTGGGGCAGAGAGGAAGCAGCTGCGTTTCGGTGGTAGAAGTGGGAGGGGAAGGAAGAGGGGTCTGCAAGGGTTCTGTACATCCTGCACTGACAGAACTCAACAGCCCAGCCCTGCCTGGCTGGCCCTGGACAAGATAGACCCTGGGCAGCAACTGGGAGAAGGGAAGAGGAGAAGGGGAGCTCCTGGGGCCAGAATCATTCAGCAGAGGCTGTGGTTTCAGTGCATACCTTTGTGTGAAAGGAGTGCACCAAGTCATTGAGTTGGGCTGTAATTCCAAGGGCTATAATTATAATTCCAATTCTTTTTTGTTTGTAATATTTCAAATTCTTGGTTCCTAGATATTGATCAGCAAAAAATTCCTCAGATGGCGATGAGCCTCTTTTCTCCTGCAGCTCTCTCCCCACCCTTAGCCCTTACAAAGTAGAGCAGGAAGCTATTTTCTTTCCTCATTTCCATGGGAGAAGGAAAAAAGAAATAATAACAAAAGCCCATATTTGTTGAAGACTTTCCATGAGCTGGGCACTCACAACAATCCTGAGAGGTAGGTATTAATATTGGCCCCATTTTACAGATGAGGATATTGACGGTCGTTTACCCCTGCTTATTTCCTTCACAGTGCTGATCACAATCTCTAATCATCTTATTTATTTGTATCCTTGTCTGTTCGCTCCCATAGAGTGTGCACTCTATAAAAGAGGACTTTTGTCTATTTTGTTCGCTATATATGTGCAATGTGTAAAAGTGGGTGTGTGGCACATCACAGATTCTCAATAGCTTGTATTTCTGTCAGGTTTTGGATTTGATTTTACCCCACTTACAAGCAAATAATTTAGCTTGTTACTGTTTTATGATTGCTGGAAGAAAATACAAGACTTCTGGATCAGAGACAGACTGTATTACTCACAACACATTAAACAACATGAGCATCAGCAAGTTTGTGTCACTTGCCCTTGTCCCCAAGTCCCATAGGGATGACACAGAGGGACCCAAATTCATGCTTTATATGCAGTCGGTTTACATCACAGCTGTGGGACAATGAAACTAAGCTTGGGGAGCCCAGAGTTTTGTAGCAAGCAGTAAGGATGCCCACTCTTTGTCCCAGAGGCCATGTTACCTCACCTCTGAAAATTGCTCACTGCAACTATTAATATAACCCTGAGAAATGTCCCTAGAAAAGAGTTGCCAGGGCCTTGCATTCTTGGCATGCCCAACAAGAAGTATAGGAGCATAAGAGATCCAGGGAGGAGTGTCTCCCAATATCCTACCCCACTTACCCCACTTAATTACTTCATGCAGAAAATGGGGATGACAGTATCTACTTGATATAGTAGCTATTAAGTGAGTTATGTGCTCAAATGTCACTTTTTCAGTGACAAATTCCCTGACCATCCTACTTAAAATAGAGGTCACACCTCCAGCATTCTCTGAAAATACTACTTTATTGCTTTATTTTACTTCACAGCACTTACCACTATTGAATATACTCAACATTTCACTCATTTATCTCTCTCATTGTCTGTCTTCCATGAAATGGAATGCAATGCAGGGATATCTTTCATATCTCTCTGTCCTGTTTATGACTGGATCATCAGTGCCAAATTCAGGGCCTGGCACATTTTAGGCATAAATAATAAAATACTTGTTGAATGGGTGAAAGCACCCAGCCCAGTGCTTGACACAAAAAAGGGCTTCATATATACTAGTTTCTCTTCCACCCTGCTCATGCCTGTCTCCCTTTTTTTCAAACTGCCCATACATCCATCAATTCCCCAACCATGCTTGGGCTCCGGTCCACCCTCCCACCCGCTCTATCATCCCAAGCCCCTGCTGAGTTGCCCGTGCACGCCCAAGAACCCACCCTCCCTCTTCTCCTTTTTCCTGCCTTCCATTTGGCCAGTGGGGTTGGGAATTACTACCTTCTAAATCTGAATCTGAGCGCACACAGAAAATGTGATGGGGGTCCCACTTTCCACAGGAGCAGTAAAAAAAAGATAATCATAAATTCTCCCATGTTATTGAGTGCTGAACATGTGCTGTATCATTTACACGTGTTTGCTCAAGTAGTCTTCACGGGAACACTGGAGGGGGAAGTATTATTATTGTCCTCGCTTGACAGATAAGGAAAATAAAGCTCACAGGGGCTAGATGACTTAACCCACCTATAGCTGGGACCAGAACCCATGCAATATAACTCTAAAGTCCATGGTCCATTGAAGGGCCCAGGAACTGAAGGTAAGTCTATTGAAGACAGAAGGTATTAAATGAGCCAAGGGTATGTAATTTCTAACCTCTCCATGGACTTCCTGCTTCCTCCCTGAACTTCTGAGCTACTCAGTGGGCACTTGTATTAGCCTCTCTTTAATGCAGAGGCCTTATCTCCATATCTGGTCTGGACTGCAAACTTATTGTGGATAAGCCCATGTGTTATTACTGTCTGTGGCACTCATAACTTTCACACAGCAGGCTCTTAGTAAACAACAAAGGCAATGACCATAGCATCAGCAGCAGGTGTTGGAGTCACAGAACTAGGTTTGAATTTCAGCTTTGATTTGAACTCGTTTTGTGACCATGGGCACTTTGTTCCACCCCTCTGAACCTGTTTCCTTGTCTGTAAAATGGGCATAATACAAGTACTTTTTTCAGATGGTTGTAATTTACAAATGAATTCAAATGTAGTGATTAGAACAGTGCTTGGCATGAAATAAATATTCAAGAAATGTTAGCTATTTATTGTTGCTATTATTATTAGAATCCCTATATGCCACTTTAATATTCACTTTAAAAATATAATCTTATCACACTTGAACATAATAGGTGTTATTACTATTTTATACACATGTCTCAGAAAGATTGAGGTAACTTTTACACAGAGTGACAGAGTGAAGTTTTGAATCTTCAATGCTATTTCTGCTACATGAATTGAATGGTTTCGTCTTTTCTGAAGGAGTGGAATGGTGGGCTTCTTTGATTAAGCCATTTCTTTAATGAAATGCTTGACCAAGACCCTAACAGCTACCAAGCTATGGAGGATCTAACTGAGTTATCTCCAGAAACCTGGCCAGAGGGAATGGGGTGAGGGAGAAGCTGAAGGCAAGGTGAGGGGATGTGTGTGCTGGCTTTTTGAGAAGCTTAGGGTTAGAACAGGGAGTTGAGGAAGGGCCAAAGTAGAATTAAATTCAAATGCAGGTGATTTCACTGAGGCCAAGAAAATGATACCCCCCTACCCTCCACCCCTCACAGCTGCAGTGGGGCCCAGCTTGCAGCTGGGAAGGCTTTTGTGTTTACTACTCACAGTTCTCTGGGAGCCAATGTTTGCTTCCCTTTCTCCGGGATTTTGTGCAGGGAGAGGTGCAGAGCAACAATCAGAGACCAAATAACTTAATTCAAGGCCAAACAGATGCTTTTTTTCTTGAAGGTATCCAGGGGTATGATCTGCAACAGAGCTGCTCATCACTGCTCTCTAATTTTGGGGCCTCGTGTAGGGGAAGAGCTCATTCGCTTCTCTTGGGATGTGAGCCAGCTGGGATAGATGCTTCACTAAAAGACATGTGTTCACTTTGTCCTGATCTGAGCTCACTGTGAAGGGCCTTTGAACTCATCAAGCAATTCCAGGAAGTGGAAGATGATCAAAGAACACAAGAGAATCATGGTTTAAGCTTCTTTTAAAGTCGAGTTTGCATGTGCTGTGAAGAGGGAGGAGGCAGCTTTCTTGTCCACCGGCATCATATAAAGAGAAGAGCTGTGAATCCCCACAAAGAACCACTTGCACCATAAGTACCAGGGCAGGGGAGGCGTGGGGCTTGTAACATTAGATTATTGGGCCCTCCTCACACCCTCCAAATCAGAATTTGGTGGGGCGGGGGGTTGCGGGAGGACGGTGAGAGTAGGTCCCAGCAGTCAGCAATTCAAATAAGCCCCCAGGTGACTCTAATGTACTGGAAAGTTTGAGGACAACAAAGTTAAAGCATAGGACTTGGAGAGTTCCAACCCTGCTTCTACTACTTATCAACTCTGTGATCTTTGGCAAGCTATTTAACCTCTCTGAGCTTTAGATTCTTCCTTATAGAATGGAATAACCATAGTACCTCCCTCACAGTGCTGTGGGGAGGATTAAATGAGATAACATGTTCCCAATTAGAAATGGTATTAAATTTCTTCTCCCATTATGCATTATTTTTGTTTCTCCTTTTGAGTAGGAAATGCAAATTTATCTTTCTCCACTTGAAGCCCACCACCCCCCGCCGCCCCCACACCTTCCTTTCACCAGCAGGTGTTTGGCACGTCTAAACACTTGTTTAAAACCCTGTTAAAAACATAGGCAAAGCAGAGGCTCCATACAGTGGCTAAAGATGTTTACCACATGGATGGCACACCTGAGAAGTGCCTACCTGAGCAGTGCCCTTTTCAGATGATCTTCTCCTAACTTCCCACCTCCCTCTCCCTAAGTTAAAACCTTTGCATCCAGTGTACTGTCTCTGTACGGTTCTTCTCTGTGTCAGGGCTAGAGCACCAATGAGTTAGTCATGCAGTTGCATAATTATGCAGTGTTATCAATCTCTTGTGAGTTTGGTGAATGGGAGTCGTCAAGAAGATCCCACCTCGCACCTGTGTGGGCTGGCAAAATACGGTTTTTCACCTCTAAAATGGAAAGCCAGCTCCTGGACCTAAGTCGGCCCCAGGAAAGCACTGCTATTTGTAGACACTGCCTCTCTGTCTTACCTCTTAATCATAGCACACTGAATACTGCCTCACAACACCGCTAGCTGTCCCTTTTGGTTTTTTCCCCTTGATGATCGTTGGAACCTAATTTCACCTAGATTCTTTCATTTAACAAATAATTATTGAGCTAAGAAGGGTAATCCCAGAGATGGCTGTTATTAAGAAGAGCTATTTGACTTTTTAAACCAGGAGTTAACGCTGGCTATACCTTAGGATTACCTATATAGCTTCGAAGAAAGATTCCTGGGTCCTACTCTTGGAGATTCTGAATTATTTGATATGAATAGATTTAAAAAGCCCTCTGCCCAGATGATTCTAATGTATAGTCAGGGTTGAAGCCCACTTCTTTATTTAAAAAAAAACACACACTTTTTTTTTTCTGAACATTATGCCGTAAGGGTAAGGCCGTTACTTTAAACTAGGTGAATTCACTTATTCCACAAATAGTGAGTGCTTATCATGTACCAGGCATTGTTATACGCCCTGGGAATACATCCATGAACAAAAGAGACAAATATCCCTACCATCATGGAGTACGATGTTTTAATGGGAAAGACAGACAATAAGGTAATAAGATATGTGTTATGTTAAATGACGATAAGTACAATGAAGAAAAAGAAAGTAAGGAAGGGAGATTGAGAATGCCAGAAGTGATGTGTGATCGAATTTGAATTAGGGTGGTCAAAGAAAGTTTCACAGAGAAAGGGACAATGAGGAAAACCTGTAAAAGGTTTCTGGTGTCAGCCATGCAAAAATCTGGAGAAAGAGATTCTTGGCAGAGGTCACAGCCAGAACAAAGATCTTGATTCAGGAGTGCGTTTGGTGTGTTCTAGGAAAAGAAGTCTAGTGTGGCTGGAGGGAAGTGAGTGAGGGGAAGAGAGGTAGAAGATGAGGTTAGAGAGTTCATGGGGTTAGTGATACCAGATTAGCAAGTTGCTTAGGGCCTTGTAGGCCATTGTAAGGATTAGGACTTTTAATTTGAGTGAGACAAAAAGACATTGGATGGGTTTAAGCAGAGGAGTGGTGTGATCTGAATTAAAAGGGATCACACTGGCTGTTGTGGGGAGGATAAATTATAGAGTAGCAAGCATGGAAAAAGGGAGGCTATGTCAGGGGTTGGGGAAGTATTATTTGTTTGAGTGTTCTTGAACTCTCCTATTCTCTCACCTTGTTGGGTTAGGGGGAGGGGTGGGGTGGTTTGTGACCTAGGACTTTGTGCCTTTTGAAAAAGGGAAGTAACTAACACGTGACAGTGTGTGTAACATTTGCAGATGTGGCTTCTCTGGATCAAGAGCCAAACAAACATGCCATAGCAATTTGAATTTCTTCCTCTTAAGCCTCTTATTCCACTTCAGATCCCCCTCCTGACCTATTCTTTGGGGATTCTTAGATACATTTCCATCCCCCATAGTGACCTAGGTCTCTTATCCAGCTTTATTTCCTGCTTTTGACAGAGGAAAAAGATAGACTTCTGAATTGATGTGAGTGGAGATCTTATTATAGTAGCCACCTATAAAATAGCAGGAGGTAGAGATGTTTAATGTGTAAAATGATTGTTGTCCTGGAAAAAAATCAATACCATAAATGTGAATTTAATGGGATCCCTCAGGGAATGGGAGTCTGGGCAATGTAACACTTTAGTTAATTGAAAGGTAACCCACTTCTCACCTTTGTCTTTTTCCCTCTTTTCTTTAAATTAGCTCTTGTTTCTGAGTATGACAATCAAAGTGTTTACTGTGTGCATGTAATGTGCCAGGCACTGTGCTAGGTGTTTTACACACAGAACCTTATGCAATCCCTGTAACAACTGATGATGTAGATGTTTTCTTTATTCCCATTTTAAAGTTGAGGAAACCAAGGCTTGGAGAAATTAAACCGCTCACCTGAGGTGTCTTAGCTGATAAATGCCCAAGCTAGTCTGTCTGATGCTGAGATGCAACCTCAGTGATCAGTGTCTTGCTCATCATGGACTCTATTGTGTTTAATTTCTGGACTTCAGACAGGGCTTTAGCATTATCCTGCTAGCCATCTTGGAAGACTGTTCTAGGTTAGAAATGGAGGCAGAGAGAGAGGGTCAGGAGCCTGGGCTATGCGATGGCAGCCTTTGGAATGGGGTCCATTTACTGTTATTACTTTTTAAAGTAAAAGTTTTAATATCAACCTGTTTTCTTGTTACTAGGTTCTTCTAATGGACTGCAGAAGAGCAGTGTTTAGTTAACTGATAACAGTGTTATGATGTTACTTTAAGCATTGAAGCTCCTTAATTTGGTATGCCCAGTTTTTATTTTTGGTGGGGGACAGGGTGCAAGGAAATCAATCGGAATTAGCTATAAATCTGAAATCCAGACTGTTTTAAATAAGTGCAGTCTCGTTTCATTTTTTTCAGTCACATTTAGTAACATAATCTAATGCTAACAAAGTGTCAAAGTGAGGCCTATTTTAATAAATACATTAAAAAAGTCATTCACTGTTCTATGCAAATGAGTTCTTTCATAGTTTAAAAATGAGCCTACTCATTTGCTTAACAAAGCTGATTTTCCCAGATCAATGCACAATACCTTGATCTCAGCCCTGGTCTGAATTACTGCAAAATTTGAATGAGAAGTTCTGCGCTAGATAGTTTTTGTCTGCCTCTTCAGGTCCTCACTCCAGTCTTCCCTCCTGCACTCTACCCTGGGAAGCTGACCTGTAGGGATGACATCAAAAGTCTCCCTTTTCTTAGTCAGGCTATGATGGTAAAGGCATCTCCAAATCCTCTTCCTAGCCCTGAGTTACCCTGCCTACACCTTTATAAATAGTCCATTTATTAATATTAACCCTTACCCCTCTCCAAAATAGCCATTTTGAGTGTGCCATCTATTTCCTGCTGGGACACTGATTGATACAGGTTTTGAATTATGTCTATATCTTTATTTCATGTACAGGTCTGAGACTGTATATGAGGGTAATATGACCATAGTTCTAATTTGAATGTACAGAGCACCATACAAGTCCAGTGGTTTACTGGGGAGTGTTTAGGAACACAAAGGAAAAAGGAACAATCACAGACCTGTCTATCAGATTCCTGTGATGTGGGTTTCAATAATCTGAGTATAGATGGATAGATAATGACTGGGCAAAAGAAAGGACTAGAGTAAGGAGCGATATTGACTTGTCTGGATTTTTTACTTTCCTATCAAGATCCTCTGACTGGCATTGGATCTTGGGGATGGGGTTAAGGCAGGAGACCCCTATGGACTGGATTTAATGCCTACAACTCGTCCAAGGAGGAGGGTAGAAACACCTGGTACAGGTAAGAGGCTTAGGAAAGGAGTATGAGTTAAGAATATAACAATGTGACCCAGGAAAAAAACCAGATTATAAACTCTTTGAGGGAAGACATTATGACTATCTTGCTTGATGCTATTCTCTAATTAGTACCCAGCCAATAGACTGGCAAATAGTAGGCATTCTATAAATATTTGAGTGAATAAATGAATGCAGGAAGACAGAAGAACATACAGACTTAATGCACAATGAAATTACAGGACTTCCCTAGGGAGAATCCCAGCCCAGGTATCAGGGCCAATGTTTAGGAATGAGAGTGATAATTTATTTCCCATGGATAGAAAAGCCCCAGCTGTGCACTGCACATAATCCTTTGGGCAAATTAGATTATTAGAATCAAGGACTAAAACCAGTGGTCAGTTTTCCCACTGCCAATTTTAAACAGAGAAGACTTTGAGCAAATGGGGATCTAATTTGAGGAAGGTTTTCTTGGTGCTTAAGTAGCTGTTTGAAAACATGGGGCTTTTTTTTTCTACTGAAAAAAAGTGCTCATATGGCCTCTGCTGTGGTCTGAATATTTGTGTTCCTGCAACAATTCATGTGTTGAAACCTAACTTCCATTGTGATAATATTAAGAGGAGGGCTTTTGGAAGGAGATTCATCCCATTCATGAAGGGATTAAGTGCCCTTATAAAAGAAACCCCAGAGAGCTAGCTAGTCTCTTACACCATGTGAGGACACAGCAAGAAGGTGCCATCTTTGAAGCAGAGAATGAGCCCTCACCAGACACTGGATCTGCTGGCACCTTGATCTTTGACTTCCCAGCCTCTGGAACTATGAGAAATAAATTTCTGTTCATAAGGTACCCATTTAATGGTATTTTGTTATAGCAGCCTTAATAGCCCAAGACAGCCTCTTTTCCTAGAAACACATAGAATATTATTTTCAGGCATTCTTGTCAAAGATAACAATAGAAGATCTAGTAGTGAATCAGCGCATTATAGTTCTGTTGATGCTTCTGTTGCCAAGGCCAGTTGTTTTACTTAAGAATACAATGTGCAAGTAAGATGTTTTGGGGTTTTAAAAGTGAGTATGTGACGAGAGGATCTTCGCCTTAGCATTTTTCCTTCTATAGGCCTCTTGAAGACTTCCACCTGGTAATGATTGGCGGGAGGGGGGCACCTAAAGTCACACTCTGTGCTTTACATTAAGAAGGCAGTTTATAGTACTGGAGGGCTGGATGTTTTGGATGCATCAGATAATTTATCTAGGAAGCCTTTTCAAATTCACAGGTATCACTATCTATCTGTGCTCCCCCACCTCCGTGTTAATCAGAATCAGTTGGGAACACCAATTTAAACTGCATCAGTTTGGACCAGACTTCCCCCTTCCGAAGATCTGAAATGGGTGGTTTGACTGAATTTCAAGAAGCATGAACAATGGTTTGGAAGAAATGGAGTCAGTGAAGTTTAATGAGTCAACCAATGGTAATGAATTATGGTGATTCTAAGTGAATGCCCTCCTTTCTTCCCAACTGGCTGAACTTACAACATTTCAGGTCAGCCTTGGTCACTAGAGCCTTTGAGAGAGAGCATCTTCATAGCCCTTATGAGCACCAGCTGACAAAAAAGAGGTCATG
This sequence comes from Pan troglodytes, assembly GCF_028858775.2. Classification (NCBI taxonomy): domain Eukaryota; kingdom Metazoa; phylum Chordata; class Mammalia; order Primates; family Hominidae; genus Pan; species Pan troglodytes. Next base: position 118,373,730 of record NC_072421.2, read on the forward strand.
TCTTTCTTTTACACAATTTTAATGTAATCCTCACCAGCATTAGCGAAAATTGCTTTTTGGTGGCCAGAGGGAAGCAAAGAGCCCTTGACTGTCTTAACATCCTGACAGCCTCAGTGAAAATGGAAAATTATTGTGATGGGAAGATTGGCTTCAGAGACTCTGACCGGGGCAGCAAGTTCAAATCAATTTTGATTAATCCATTTTCTTTGAAAATTGGTTGTGCAAAATGGTCAAGGTCAAAAAGAGACACTTCAGTTACTGAATCCCATTCACAGAGTGATTGCCCTGTCTTGTTCATGTAAAACACTAAATGTGCCATAATTTTGATAGGGAGGAGGTATTCAGAAAAGGAAAAGGAAGGTACAGAAGGGGAAGAGGCAGAAGAATTTACAGAGTAGGGTTAAAAGTAAAGGAGGAGGAGATAGAAAAAAGTGAGGGGTAAAAAAACAAATGTGAGGTGGGGGAAAAGGGGTTATAATTCAGCCCCAGCAGGGGATTGACAGAGCCACAAGGGCATGCTGAGAGCAAGTGCTGGAGAGCTTAGAACTAAAACCTAGATTAGGGGGAATAAAAAAATGGCGTAAAATCTAGCTTCTTGGTGAGAGGGCTAACAATCCAAACACCAAGTCCAAACGAAAAGGGAGCAAGTTTAATCTACTGGAGTCTGTGGGGCTTTTTGCCTATGGAAGGTATGACAGGAGTGCTGTCCTGGGGGATGTAAGGCAGAGATGGTGACAATAGCCATTTCTACACTGGTCTGCCTAGAAGTTCAGTCAGAACCCAGCCTAGCTTCAAGATTAATGTTGTGACGGTTGGGGCCTAGGGGAGACAGAAGCTGCTAGAGCCCTTGGGGCTTAGGTAGACATAGCATCAGTAGCTCAGCTGTCTCTGCTGCTTAGGAGGACTTCCTGCTAAGGGAGCTGCAGTGCTGCTGCATGCACCTCTGACAAGGGAGCTAAAAAGATAAAGAAGCTTTGCTCTGGCACTGAGTGATTCCCAATACCCTGGCAGCTGTGGAGGCCAGGCCTAAACAGTGCTGGCCCCTACTTCCCCCAAGTCTGCTGTGAGGGAGAGGTGCAACCTGTAGACCTCCCCTGAATATCAGGCTACATGCCTGAGCATAGGACAGGAAGAGGACTGTACTTGGAGGAGAGTGAGTCTAAGAGAAGAAACAAGGAGTAGGCAGTGAAGAAGAAAGGCTGGAAGAAAGCAAGCATGCAAGATGTCTTTGTCCATTTTCTGTTACTTACAGCAGAATACTTGAAACTGGGTTATTTATTTATTTTTTTGAGACGGAGTCTCACTCTGTCACCCAGGCTGGAGTGCAGTGGCGCCATCTCGGCTCACTGCAACCTCCAGCTCCCAGGTTTAAGTGATTTTCCTGCCTCAGCCTCCTGAGTAGCTGGGACTATGGGTGTGCGCCACCACACCCGGCTATTTTTTTTTTTTTTTTTAGTAGAGACGGGGTTTCACCATGTTGGCCGGGCTTGTCTCGAACTCCAGGGCTCAGGTGATCCACCTGCCTTGGTCTCCCAAAGTGCTGGGATTACAGGCATGAGCCACTGCACCTGGGCGAAACTGGATAATTTATTTTAAAAATGGTACTTATTTCTTACAGTTATGAAGGCTGGGAAGTCCAAAGTTGAGGGACTGCTTCTGGTGAGAGACTTCTTGCTGATGGGAAATCTCCAAAGAGTCCTGAGGTAGCTCAGGGTATTGCATAGTTGAGGAGGACTGAGCATACTAATGTGCTAGCTCAGGTCTCTCTTTCTCTTCTTATAAAGTCATCAGTTCTACTCTCATAATAACACATTAATCTATTAACTCTTTAATTCATTAATCCATGAATGTATTAATCCATCCATGAGGGCAGAGTCCTCATGATCCACTCAACTTTTAAAGACCCCACTTCTCAACACTGCCACATTGGGAGTTAATTTATTTATTTCCTACCTTCCTTCCTTCCTTCCTTCCTTCCTTCCTTCCCTCCTTCCTTCCCTCCTTCCTTCCTTCCTTTTCTCTCTCTGTCTTTCCCTCCCCTCCCCTCCCATTCCCTCCTCTCTCCTTCCCTTCCCTTCCTTCTTCTTCCCTTCCCTTCCCTTGCTTTTTTCTTTCACTCTCCTCTTCCATTCCCTTCCTTTCCCTCTTTCAAGCAGAGTCTTGCCTTGTTGTACAGGCTGGTCTCAAACTCCTGGGCTTATGTGATCCTCCCAGGGCCTTGCAAAGTGCTGGGATTACAGGCATGAGCCACTGTGCCCAGTCAGAAAATTAATTTTCAACATGAGTTTTGGAGGAGACGTTCAAGCCATACCACAAAGTGTCAGAGAAAGTTGTAGAATCCTAGATTCAGGAAATTGGAGGAAAGGAAAGATGGTAAGAGAAGGAAAGATCAAAGAGTTTGTCCTTTCTCATCTTCCCATCTTTGAACTTCTTAATTTCTGAAAGGCAGTCTTGTTCTCTAGTGATGATTTATGAACAGAAATTTTTTGTTGATTATCTGCTAATTTGACCCTGAGTTATTTCTTTTGCCCTATGGTATGCTGCACATTGTAGTTGTAATTATTCCCCAAACTGTAACTGTTGCTCAGATACCATTCCTTGTGCTATGTCTAGGATTTTCTGGATCATGGTGGTGGTAATGATGGCACTGGAGTGCCGAAGACATCAAGTGAATGGTTTCGGGACCCTCATTCTTTCATATACATTAACCAGTCTCAACATGATCTAAGGAAGTAGGCTGCCAAGTTAGCCTGGCTCTGCCTATGTATGTGAGTTCCCAGCTGCTCCACTAATTAGGATCCTTTTAAAAGATGTGGCTACTGAGTTACCCTACTTTTCAAGGTAGTGAGGTGTGGCTGGCCTCCATCGCCAGAGGTGCTAGCTGTTTCTTGCAGAGCCCCAAGGGAGCCAGTTTTCAGTGGCTCTCTATTTGCTGTTTCTGAAAAGACCAGATACGTCTGTGTTCTGTGTTTTATGTGTTTCTTCTGGCCAACTGCTTGCAGAAGATTGTGAGGGCCAAACACTACAAATATTTGTCTGAGGCGGTTGTTATCCAGAATCTCTGATGTCAATGGAGGCAAAATTAATGCTAAAAGCAGGAAGAGCCTCTCATTGACCTTTGGAACACATGTGGTTGTACTTGATTCATCCCACATGTTTGGTAACCATCCTGAGTTTACTGAAATGTTTAATAACATTTAAAGCTCTTTCTTAGTAGAAGGAAGAGATTGCTACCTTTTCCATTGGTAGTTAGCAAGCATGTTTCTGGGGCTATGTGGTATATTAAAAAGAACACTGGATTGAGGGTCAGGACACTGGTTCTATCAGGTATCAACTTAGTAAACCTGGATACCTGGGTCTCAATATTCTCATCTGTAACACAAAAATGTTGGGCTAGAGCAGTGATTCCCAATTTTTTTGTTTGTTTGTTTTGTTTTAGATGGAGTCTCGCGTCTCACTCTGTCGCCCAGGCTGGAATGCAGTGGCACAATGTCGGCTTACTGCAACCTCTGCCTCCCGGGTTCAAGTGATTCTCCTGTCTCAGTCTCCCGAGTAGCTGGAACTACAGGTGTACATCACCACATCTGACTAATTTTTTTTTTTTTTTTTTTTTTTTTTTTTTGAGAGGGAGTCTTGCTCTGTCGCCCAGGCTGGAATGCAATGGCGCGATCTCGGCTCACTGCAAGCTCCACCTCCGGGGTTCACGCCATTCTCCTGCCTCAGCCTCCCGAGTAGCTGGGATTACAGGTGCCCGCCACCATGCCTGGCTAATTTTTTGTATTTTTAGTAGAGACGGGGTTCCACCGTGTTAGCCAGGATGTTCTCGATCTCCTGACCTCGTGATCCTCCCGCCTCGGCCTCCCAAAGTGCTGGGATTACAGGAATGAGCCACTGCACCCGGCCCTAATTTTTGTATTTTTAGTAGAAACGGGGTTTCCCCATATTGGTCAGGCTGGTCTAGAACTCCTGACCTCAGGTGATCCACCCATCTTGGCCTCCCAAAGTGCTGGGATTACAGGCGTGAGCCACTGCGCCTGGCCTATTTCTCAATCTTTTACATGCATTGGAATCACCTGGAGGGCTTCTTCAATCACTGATTCCTGGGTCCATCCCTCAGAGTTTCTGATTCGCAAGGTGGAGCCTGAGAATTCTCATTTCCATAAATTCCCAGATAATGCTGATGTGGCTGGTCTGGAGATCATACTTTGAGAACCACTGTACTAGTCTCACCAAGACTGTCCCTTTCTGAAATGTTGGGGTTTTGTAATTACATACAGAATGTAGCATAGTGAGGAATAGTCAGAGTCAGTCTTTTAGCTAGAGTTAGAGGTAGCATCTAGTGTGGCTAAAGGGGCACAGAAAATTAGCTCCTTTCCCTGCCTGCCATGGGCCTGAAATCCTTACCACACATCTCTTGCTTGGCTTAAGGTTCCCGTTAGAATGTAAATCTATTACCTGGGAAGAGAAGGCATTATGCCACCATTAGTCATTCGTTTACTGAATCTACTCTTGTCACTCAGCAGGGCCTGAAGGACTGGGTCATAGGACAAACAAGCTTCAACTAGGTAAGACAAGGGCTAGAGCAAGATGAGTGTTATGTATCTATCCATAAGGACTAACTATAAAAATTATTTTAAAAAAATACTTGCTTCTGGGAGAGGTTGTGTGTGGGCTACCATGGAAGTTAGAAACTCCTGGGGGCTACAATCCAAGGGGGACTCCCACCAGGTTCTCAAGGTGAGGATCATAGAAAGGTGCCCTCTTGGCCTTAGCTGGGGAGGGGAAGAGAAGCCACTGTAACACATGTCTGAAGCCTGTTCCATAACAGAGGCTTCCTCTCTCTAAGGGAAAAAATCTTTACCATTGGGTAATATTGAAACATTATCCCACTTGGGAGAGTTTCATCTACCAACATTTGGTGTTGTCCGCCTTCTTAATTTTAGCCATTCTGGTAGGTATGGAGTGATATTTCATTGTGGTTTTAATCTGCATTTCTTTGTTGAGAATCTTTTCATGGGCTTACTGGCCACTGTTATATCTTCTTTTGTGAAGTGTCTATTCAAATATTTTGTCCATGTCTTAATTTATTTTTTGTCTTATTATTGAGTTGTGTTTTTTATATACTCTAGATGAATGTCCTTTGTCAGATTTATGTATTGCAAATATTTTCTTTCATTCTATGGCTTAATTATTTTATTTTCTTAATGAGGTCTTTTGAAGAAAATATTTAAATTTTGATGAAGTCCAATTTAACCGTTTAGAAACTTTTTACACTAATTGAAAGAGGAATACCTGTATTTGATTAAAAATTCAAACATTAAAGAATGATAACGAAACTCTTATTTGTATATGTTTTTACGTACTAAAGTTTTAAATTCTATGTAGATGAATTTGTCAATATTTTTCTTAATGTTTTCTAGTTTTTTTTTTAAAGTAATTAGGCCTTCTGTATTACAAATCATCTTTTAAAAAACTGGGGTCTTTTGTAGTTTTATTTTATTATGTTTGATAAATCTGGCATTAATTTTAGTATAAGAAGTGAGATAGAGACCAGCTTAACTTTTTTTCCCAAATAGCCTTCCAGTTGCCCCAAGATTCTTTACCAAATTATTTATTTTCCCATTATTAATTTGAAATATTACATAATTTATCACTTATCAAATTCCCATATGTAGGTGAAAACTCCACAATTTCATTTATTACACCCCATCTCTCTTTTCCATCCCTCTGATCCCACACACACACACAAAAATCCCTTCTAGGCACATCTCTCCAAAAGGCGGACTAATCATATACTTGAATCACTGGCCTAGCGGGGACCGATAAGAAAATGTGAGAGAGACTCATATGCATGTATCTACACATGCACACACATGCACTGACAAGCTTTGATGATCTCAATCAACATTTTGTGAAAAAACATGTAGAAATAAGGGGCCAGGCGCGGTGGCTCACGTCTATAATCCCAGCACTTTGGGAGGCCAAAGCGGGTGGATCACCTGAGGTCAGGAGTTCGAGACCAGCCTGGCCAAAATGATAAAACCCCATCTCTACTAAAAATACAAAAAATTAGCCAGGTGTGGTGGCGGGCACCTGTAATCCTAGCTACTCGGGAGGCTGAGGCAGGAGAATCGATTGAACCTGGGAGGCGGAGGTTGCAGTGAGCCGAGATCACGCCATTGCATTCCAGTCTGTGCAACAAGAGCAAAACTCTAAAAAATAAAAATAAAAAATTTTAGAAATATAGGACAGCTAAAGTTAAAAATACTGACAATTCCAAGTACTGGAAAGGATATGGAGAAATGGAATCACTCATATATTGCTGGTAGCAATGTAAAATAGTACTGCCACTCTAGGAAACAGTTTCTTTAGAAAACTAAACATTCAATTATCATTTACCCAGCAATTTCATTTTCGGCATTTATCCCACAGAAATGAAGAAATTACAGCCACATACATAGTTGTTCATTGCAGCTTTATTTGTAATAGCTGAAAACTGGTACATCCGTACTATGGAAAACTACTCAGCAACAAAAAGGAATGAACTATTGATACACTCAACTTGAATAGATCTCAAGAGCATTAAAAAGAATGTTATATAAATAAATCATATAGCGTGAAAGGTCATATGCTGTATGATTGATTTATATAACATTCTTAAAATGACAAAATTATAGAAATAAAGAGCAGATTAGTGGTTGCCAGAGGTTAGGGATAGCAGAAAGAGGTTGGTAGGTATGACTTTAAAGAGATGTCAGGAGGGAGATCTTCGTGGTGATGGAATAGTTCTGTATCTTGATTGTGGTGGTGGTTATACTCATGTACATGTGATAAAATGACAAAGAACCTTACATACACTTTATACCAGTGTATATTTCTTGGCTTTGATATTGTACTGTACTTACCTAAGATGTAACCATTGTGGGAAATTGGGTAAATGATACATAGAACCTCTTTGTGCCACCCTTTGAACTTCTTTTGAATCTATATTTTGAAATAAAAGTTTAAAATGATCTAGAAAAATTACTTGAACTTTAGTACGCATGTAAATGTTGTGTCATTTTGAAAATTAAGATGTTATGTTGAGTAACATGAGATGGGTGCATGGGTAGAGTGTACTATTTTCAGTATTTAGGACCTCTAAAGGACTAAATCTGGCCCTGCCTGCCCTCCTCAGAAGTATTTTACCCTCTGGCCCTTTCTCTCTCAATTAAAGCCAATCTTCTGTGTATCTTCTGTCATGATGTGTGCAGGCACTTGGCCTCAGGAAAGGTAGCTGAGGAGCTCTGTATACCAGCTGGGATGGAAAAGTCTGTCGTTCAGTATAGGGAGGTCTGGCAAGTGGTAATCAGGAGCCTCAACAGGCATGATGGCAGAGCTGGGTCAGGGGTTGGGGCAGGGATTCTAATTCCAACAGTAGGCAGAAACCTAGAGAGTGAAGCAATGTCAGGAAAATCTGGCAGCCAGTAAACAGCAAGAACCTGAAAACAGAGCTAGATTTATGGCTCACAGTCCTAGGCCTAGGCAAGGAAAGTCAAGAGTAAGGCTGGGCAGAGATACCCTTTAAGGATTAAGAACAAAAGCTATGGAGGCCAGGCAAGGTGGCTTATGCCTGTAATCCTAGCACTTTGGGAGCCTGAGGCGGGCGGATTGCTTGAGCCCAGGAGTTCGAGATAAGCCTGGGCAACATAGCAAAACCCTGTCTCTATTAAAAAAAGTACAAAAAATTAGTCAGGCTTGGTGGCACAGACCTGTGGTCCTAGCTACTTGGGAGGCTGAGGTGGGAGGATCACCTGAGCCTGGGAGGTCAAGGCTGCAGTGAGCTGTGATTGTGCCACTGCATTTCAACCTGGGTGACAGAGTGAGACCTATCAGCTCCTTTATCTAGTAGTTATGTCATCTTAGGCAATAGACTTACCTCTTGGCACCTCAGTTTTCCCATCCATAAATAGGAAAAACAATAGCATCTACTTCATATGGTTTTTCTGAGGATTAAATAGGATGATGTATCTAAAGTGCCTAGAATAAGGTGTGGCACATTGTAAGTGCCCCTAAAGGTTAGTTGATGTCATTACTTTTGTCACCCATCCTTTATTTATTTATCCACTTGACAAATATTCTTTGAGCACCTACTGTGTGCCAGTACTGTTGTAAGCACTAGGACTATGGCGTTGAACAGGATAAATACAGTTCCTATCCTTACAGAGCTTGTACTTCAGTTGAGAGGAGAAAGGCATTAAACAAAGAGACATATGACATAAAAATTAAGAAGTGAAGTTTGCTATGACAAAAACTAAAGCAAGATAAGGAGATGGGGAATGATTGGGTTTTATTTTATTTTTATTCTTTTAAACCTTTTATTTAGAAATAATATCAAACAGAAAAGTCATAAGAATAAAAATACCCATATACTCTTTACTTAGTCTCTCCTCTCTTTCTCTATATGTGTATGTATGTATATATGCACATATATTCCTGAACTGTATGAGAGTAATGTATATATCATCATGGACTCTTAATACTTCAATGTGTATTTCCTTAGAATAATGATATTCTCTTACATAAGCATGGTATAATTACCAACTTCAGTAAATGTAATGCAGATACAGTATTTTATCTAATCTACTGACTCTATGGCAATGTTTCCAATTTATTAAATAGTATTCTTCTTAGCATTATTTGCCCCTCCAGCATAGGATGCAATCTAGAGTCAGGTATTGCCTTTGGCTATGTCTCTTTCACCTCTTTTAATCTGGAACATTTCCATAGCTTTTGCCTTTTATGACACTGATACTTTTGAAGAATAAGATCTTTTTTAAAAATAATAGAACACTCCTAGGCTGGGCGCAGTGGCTGACACCTGTAATCCTACCACTTTGGGAGGCCGAGGCGGGCGGATTGCCTAAGCTCAGGAGTTCGAGACCAGCCTGGGCAACACAGTGAAAACCCGTCTCTACTAAAATACAAAAGAAATTAGCTGGGCATGGTGGCGGGCACCTGTAGTCCCAGCTACTCAGGAGGCTGAGGCAGGAGAATTGCTTGAACCTGGGAGGTGGAGATTGCAGTGAGCCGAGATGGCGCCACTGCACTCCAGCCTGGGCAATAGAGCGGGACTCCGTCTCCAAAAAAAAAAAAAAAAAAAATTGGACACTCCTTATTTTGGGTTTTTTGATGGTTCCTCATGGTTAGATTGAGGTTATGTGTCCCTGTTTGGAAAACTACATAAGTGGTGCTGTGTCCATCTCAGTACATCACGGAGGTCCTTGATATCCATCTGCCCCTTTGATAATGCTAACGTTGACCGTCTTTTCAAAAAGTGTTTTCCAATTTCTCTACTGTGTGCTTACAGTTTTTCCCCTTGAAAGTAATAAGCAGTCTGTGAGAATAGTGTTCCAGGCAGGGGGCCTAGTAAGTATAAAGGTCCTGAATCAGGAACATGCCTGGAGTATTGGAGACACAGCATGGAAGCTGGTAAGGCTGAAGCAGAGTGAATGAGGGTGAGACCAGAAGGAGTTAGAGGTCAGAGGAATATGAGGTGGCAGACTGTGAGGGCTTTAGACACCATTGTAAGAAATCTGGCTTTATTCTTACCAAAGTGGGAAGCTACTCAAGGTTGAAAAGGAGCAGCCTGTCATTTTTTGTTATTATTATTATTATTTAAGGGTTCCAAGTTTAGAGAAGCTAGGTCTCAGTGAAGCAACTTGTTCCCAGAGAACAGACATTTCTCAATTATTAGATTAGATAAATTAGATGAATCAAAACACACGACAGCACTCTAGACTAATGGTGATGGTAAAATTGCTCATATAAGTGAAATCTCAGACTGTGAGTCTACAGATGTCAGTATCTTAGATACGACTTTTCAAACTTAAGAACCTATGAGGGAATAGTATATGTCCAAGTACAAAAAGGAAATATGGCATTCTTATCCAGTTAGTCATTCAACAGGAAGGACTTCATCAGGCAATATTTGGTTACAGGAACCTGAGCCATCCTGTTTTGCTAAAAGGATGTATGACTTTTATGTTTCTACATGAAAATTTACTTGATATAGTTTATAAGTGGACAAATGCTGAAAGCAGATGTGTATCCAAAGATGACTAGAAAGAAAAGGATGATGTAGAAATGAAAAACAAAACATCATTGAATCAGTCATCTGAATTGGTTTTTAGGAATCTAAATATGAAAATATTTTGCAGTTATTGAGCAAAGACGATGGCCATTCTTCTTTCAGCAAAATTATGAGCCGCCAAAGTTTTCAATCTTGGCATTATCAATTAATTAATTTATTTTATTTTATTACTTCTATTTTTTTGAGTCAGAGTCTCACTCTGTCACCCAGGCTGGAGTGCAGTGGCACAGTCTTGGCTCACTGCAACCTCCACCTCCTGGGTTCAAGGGATTCTCATGCCTCAGCCTCCCGAGTAGCTGGGACTACAGGCGTGCACCATCATGCCCAGCTAATTTATATATTTTTAGTAGAGATGGGGTTTCACCATGTTGGCCAGGCTGGTCTCGAACTCCTGACCTCAAGTATTCTGCCTGCCTCGACCTCCCAAAGTGCTGTAATTACAGGCATGAGCCACTGCACTGGGCCCTTTGAGGCTGATGAAAGCTCCAGGATCAGAATTAGGGGGAGGGGTAAGGTCATGCTGCCCAGTGGTTACGTGCATGATTGCTGGGCTAAAGACTGCTATGCTGAGGGAGCCCGGGAAAAAACCCTGGACATGATGGAGACATCGCTAGGGCCGGAATGGCTGAGGCATTCCCATTCCTTTGGCTTTGACTCTATTTCATATGGAGCACCAGATGTCTGGCCAAAGGATGTCATGCCTCTTCCCTTGCCTAGTGTGTGTTGTCTGCCATCTGCATGGCATTTGAAATACACTTGGGGTTTTGCTTAAGAATCCAAAGAAGGCATTTATTTTAATCAGAAATTGTTTCCCATTCTTACTGAATATAAAAATAATAAAATTGTAAGTATATAAACACGGACAAGCAACAGTCACCCTCCCCACTTCCACTCTCCAGAGATGACCGCGGTTAAGTTTGGTACCTATTCCTCCAGATGTTCTGCCTACCAGTACTCAGGTCAGCTGTGTTTTATGCAAGGAATGTGTTCCTGAGGGCACCACATAATTAGATATTTGCGTAATTCAAAACCAGCCTTGACAAAGGAAGGGCAGAATTTCTGTTTGTCAGCTAAACTGGTGCCACCATGTGGCAATAGTGTAAACATGACTTACAGTTCACTTAGACTTCCAGCTTTGAAATTATGTGATTCTTAGTGACATTTTAATTTGGGAGGACTTGCATTATTTCAAACGTTGTACATATACTGAAGCTAAAATATTTTATATCACAATATTTCAAATTCTTAAAATTCCAATTTATTTAAAATGTGTTAATTTTAAAATGGTATCATATTACTAAAGTTTTTCTAAAACTTGCTTTCTAAAATTCAGATAACCATATATTTTGGGCATTCTCCCATGTCAGCAAATGTACTTTTGTTTCTTTCTTTTTAAGGGCTGTGGATCATTCTGGTATAGCAGTGCATCCTAATTCATTTAACTAAGCCTCTATATTGATGGATAGTTCTCCCCAGGGATAAGGTCTCCTTCTTCTGTCTTTCTGTCATCAGATTTGTCTTCAGTTTCAGGGCCCTCAACAAATCTATGTAGTTCTCAGTGCCAGAGACTTGTAGCCAGAGAAAATCAAACTTCTGTCTCTTGGCAACCATTCAAGCAGTGACCCTGAGCCCCGACCAAGTGCCCCAGAAGTCACTTGCTTTTTTCTGCACTAAACACACTTGGCATTGTCACTGAACTGACCTGGTCTGATGTTGTAGGTTGGATTCTGTGGAAGTAGTTGCTGAAACAGAGTTTGAAATGTAAGCTATTTATTAGGAATGTAACACACAGCCAATAGATATTAAATTATTGGAATTCAGGGGCTCAATTTGAGTTAAGGGGTTCACTTTGAGTTAAGTGTTTCTGTCCATATTCCCTTAAGAGCAAAGTGTGTCAAGAGAACTGGGTGGGGTTTTTAGTTGGTTTGTTGGTGGTTGGCCTTTTACTTTTTGGTTAGAATACAAATTAGATTCAAGAATGCTCCATACCTGGAGGCTCTGACACAGTATGGAATTCCAAGCTTTATGGGTCATTATGGCTATAATCAACCTATATAATAGTCTTCAGAGTGAGTTTCTCAAGCTTTTTTCCTCGTGTCTGAAGCCTTCAGTTAGGCAGCTTTTAATGTGAGGAACTTCACTTCCTCCTATCTTTTCCATAGCATTAATTATCTATTCTGGAAACTTCTGCTCTAAAAACAGATGTTACTCCAGGAACTTCTCTAAGTTTTACTCATTAGTGAAAAGCATTGTACAGAACCTTTTGGGGAGGGGAAAGGAAAATGACTGCCGCCATCTAGCTTGACCCTTCCTCAGTCCTCACTTCCCTGGTTGAGACAACTAGGGCTCAATAATGTCTGTCTTCTCCTCTTCTTCCTGAGTATACCACCAGATGGCATTTCTCTGCCCCCTTGCTCCTAGATGGGGCTGTATTACAGTTCTTGTCAATGGAATGTGAGCCGAAATGATGAGTGCCACTTCTAGGCCTGGCACATTAACCTGCCAGAAAAAGAGGATCCAGTGGAAGACCCAGAGACCCTAAAAGATGGCAGAAGCCACATAATGGAAAGAGCATGGATATGTGAATGACTGCATGGTGCAAAGCCATCCACGCCACTCCATGTTCCATATTAGACTATAGCATGTGTGAGAAATAAACCATTAAGCCATTTCGTGTTAAGCCACTGAGATTTCTTTTAGAGCAATCTGCTAATAATCAGCCTCAACTAATAATTTCAGACCTGCTTCTCCTTATTGGATCAGGAATGAGCACCTGCTACTTCAAGGACAGTAATCTCCTCACTGGCTAGTGACCCCATGGCCTAGCATGCAATATGAACTGGCACAATCAGATTTCTTCCTTCACGAAGAGCCTCAACTTGAAGTAAATGTAGTTGGATAGGAATCTCAGTCCATATTATGTAACTTATTATAAAATATAACGTATTTGTTTCCTATATCTGTTTTCAGTTTCCATTTGGCCAGTTGGCAGAAACTTAATTTCAGTCATTTTAAATTTCAGTTAGTTCAGGGTTTCCTTAGTGAATTCAGAGTGCCAACCTCCTCCTTCCCAGCTGCAGATGGCATCTATGTTTGTGGTGTTTTCTCTTTCTACTGTGGTAGAAAGCCATCCACTGTTAGATTATTGTCCTGATCGCCAAGTCTTCCTGATTTCAGCTCTCTCTCAGCTATTTCCTTGCTCCTCTGTACCCAGAGGGGTACATCTGACTGCTCCTAACACCACTGTTGCGAAGTTCCATGAGGCTATCTCAGTTCCTTTGCATAGATATGTGACACAACCATCTCTATTGCTCCTTTTGCATATTGGTGAGGGATAACTCTGCAGGGCTTTCCACTTCTCTGGGCTCCATCTAAGAAGTTAGGCACATGTCCAGTTTACTTTTGAACCCCGCCCCCAGCCTATTCATTTGGTTTTATGATTGTCCCCAAGAAATTGGCTCAGGCTTGTAGGGCACAGGGATTCCCACTAGCATATAATGATTTTGCTTCTCATCTGCTTCATTTTCTCTGTCGCCCAAGGAGCCCTCTGGTATGAGTGGGAGGAACGGGAAAACAGTAATGATAACAGGAAATAATGGGATAGGAACTATTATGATTAATATGTTAATATCATTCTGCTTCCACAAAAAAATCTGCTATCTGGTAACATAACAGAAAGAATCAGACTGAAGAGTAGAACTGAGTTGGGTTAATGATGGAACACTAGCATATAGGTCCAGAGCCAGCTAGGGCCCCAAATCGCATTGTGGTTCCAGCTTAATGAGGTTCAACCCTCCCTGTACTTACAGTCTTGGATTTCTGTTATTATTAATTTGAGCAATTTCCAGGGAAGCTCTTACTAAAATGTGTCCACTCAGTTTCCTAAGCTGGAAGCCTTGGAGTCTTCCTAGGATTACTGCAAGTTTCCACAGATGACTATCTTGATATGAAAATAGAGATCATATTAACAGCAATAACTCACACTTCTTAACACAGGACCCAGGGAACTGATGCTTGGCTATATTAGTTTATTAGGTATACCTAGACATATCTGTATCCCAGTCTATGTTCACCCTAAATGTCCCCACCCCATGCAGATATACACAAATGACTCCCCTCTTCCATCTTTGATATTCACTAAGTCATCAAGTCTTTTTTGTTCTACTCCCTTAATATTGTTTGAACCTGTCCCGTCGACTCAGTCTCCATCCTCAGTGCACTGTCTTAGGTGTGGTCCTCATTTCTCACCTGGTTTACTGGAACACCTCTCAACTGATTTCCCTCACCTGTCTGATATCTTCTCAATCACTTGTCCTCCACATGGTAACCAGAGTAATTTTTTTTTTTAGAAATGTAAAGACATCTGATCATGCATCTCTCTATCTTTCAATGGCTTCTTATTTCCCTCTGTGTAAACTCCACACTGTTCACGTTACCATACAGGGTCCTGCATAATCTGGCTGCTCTTCAGTATCACGTACCACCACTCCCTGACACACCCACCTTCATGCCTGTCATGTGGAACTCTTTGTAGTTTCCTGATTGATGCAGCTTCATACCTTGGGGCTTTTGCACGTGCTGCGTCTTCAGAGGGTTTTCCCTGCCCAAGCCACACCCCAGATGAATTACATCACAATCTCTTGATGGGGTGGGGAGATATTGGTGTGTGTTAAAGCTCCATGGGTGATTACACTGTGCATTCAAGTTTGAGAATCAGCACTTTAAACTGCAAGTTAAGCATCACTTTCTCTGAGAAACATTCCTTGAACCCCCAGCCTGATCAAGTTGTTCCTTCTCTCTGCTTCCATAATACCATCTGTGGCTTTCTACCATAATGGCGATCATTCTGTATAGAAATTGTTGATTTCCTCATCTGTCTCTGTTATACTTTAAACTCCTTGAGGGCGTGGACCATGTCTTAAATGTCTTCGTATCCCAAGGGCATAGCATGATGCCTACCACAAAGTGGGCACAATAAATAAATATACACGTTTATGAAATGTTATTGAAAAAATTTATAGACCATCTGCTATATTCCAGGCATGATGCTAGCAGGTTTTTATGTTACCTCATTTAATCTTCACAACAATCCTAATAAATATAGATTATCCCAGTGTTATAAGCGAGGAAAAAAGAATCAGAAAAGTTAAGTGATGTGTCCAGTTACACAGCCAAGATCTAAGATTTAATCCCAGATCTTTTAGCTCCAAAATTAGTGTGTCTTTCTACTTATGGCTGGCAGAAAATAATGCTTGGTAGCTGTATGTCACTTATATTAGTTTTCTATTATTGCATAACAAATTACCATAAACCTAGCAGCAAAAAACAGCATGTGCTTATTAGCTCATAGTTCTTTAGGCCAGAAGTCTGGGTACACTGTGGCTCAGCTTGTTCCTCTGCTCAGAATCTCATGGGGTAAAATCAAGGTTTCAGCCAGGCTGAGTTCTTATCTAGAAGCTCTGAGGAAAAATCTGTTTCAGTGCTGATTCAGGTTGCTGGCAAAATTCTGTTCCTTTCTGTTCTAATACTGAGGTCCCTGTTTCCTTGCTGTCTGTCAGTGGGGGACTGCTCTCAGCTCCTAGAGTGTTTTCTTATCAAATGGTCCCCTTCCACCCTCAAGCTAGCAACAGCATGTCAACTTCTTGTGTTTTATTTTTTTTTCTTTTAAATTTGTTTTTGTCTTTTTTTTTTTGAAGCAGAGTCTAGCTCTGTCGCCAGGCTGGAGTGCAGTGGCACGATCTCGGCTCACTGCAACCTCCGCCTCCTGGGTTCAAGCAATTCTCCTGCCTTAGCCTCCTGAGTAGCTGGGATTATAGGCACGTGCCACCATGCCCAGCTAATTTTTGTATTTTTAGTAGAGATGGGGTTTCACCATGTTGGCCAGGCTGGTCTCAATCTCCTGACCTCGTGATCTGCCCACCTTGGCCTCTCAAAGTGAAATTTTTTTATTTTTAATTTCTGTGGGTATGTAGTAGGTATATATATTCATAGAGTACATGAGATATTTTGATATAGGCAAACAATGTGTATCTTCTTGTGTTTTAAATCTCAGACCTAAAGGGCTCATGTGATAGGTCATGCTCATTCAGATACTCTCCCTATTTTAAGGTCAACTAATTTGGAACTTGAATTATATCGGGAAAATCCCTTTATGGCTTCACTTAATGTTGGATTGAATAATTGGGAGAAGGTGTGTGTACACTAGGGGCCCAAATCTCAGAGATCTTTGTAGAATTTTGCTGCCATTGTCTGAATGTCTGTGTCCCCTCCAAAATTCATGTTAGAACTTAATCCTCAATGATATCATATTAGGAGGTGAGGCCTTTAGGTGGTGACTAGGCCATAAGGGGTCTGCCCTCATAGATAGGATTAGTGCTTTGTAAAAGGGCTAGAGAGAACTAGTTATTATTTTACCCTTCCATCCCTTCCACCATATGAGGAAACAGAATTAAAGTTGCTATCTTGGAAGTAGAGACCAGGCCCTCACCAAACACCAAACGTGCCTACACCTTGATCTTGGACTTCCTGGCTTCCAGAACTGTGAGAAATACATTTTTATTATTTATGAATTGCCCAGTTTGTAGTATTCTGTTATAGCAGCGCAAACAGACTAAGACATCTGCGTACCACACTGCCTTATGCTTTAGAAAGCTTTGTCTTCACATATTATTTCATTTTATCTTTTTCAATAACCATATTACATACGCAGGATTATGTTATGACCACTTTTTAACACATATGAGGAAGTTGGAGCAATAAAAAGCAGCTAAGTAATGACAGAAAGAGAATTGAAACCCTTTCTCATTCAATGCTCTTTTAATGCCACATCCATCATTGCTTTAAAAAAATACTAATCTAATTTGGATATAATAGAAATGAAGAACCATTTTAGAGTCTTATGGAAGTAGGTTTGCTCCAAGGTAAGAAGACATGATACCCACTGTATTCTAATCCATTTGTATAAGAATTCACATTAAAGAAGAATTAGTGATGTTATAAAAATAGTTTACAGTGAGGCCCTTTACATTGTACTCATTATCACCCCTGTGTGCTTAGTGAACAATGATGACAACTAAACTTTTGTGTTAGTGTTCTCACACTGCTATAAGGACATACCCAAGACTGGGTAATTTATAAAGGAAAGAGGTTTAATTTACTCACAGTTCAGCATGGCCTGTGGGGAGGCCTCAGGAAACTTACAATCATGGCAGAAGGGGAAGCAAACATGTCCTTCTTCACAGGGTGGCAGGAAGGAGAAGAATGAGAGTTGAGCAAAGTGGGAAGCCCCTTATAAAATAATCAGACCTTGTGAGAACTTAGTGTCAAGAGAATAGCATGGGGGAAACCACCCCCATAATTCAATTACCTCCCACCGGGTCCCTCCCATGACACGTGGGGTTTATGGGAACTACAGTTCAAGATGAGATTTAGGTGGGGAAACAGCCAAACCATATCACCTTTATTAATGTTTTACAGTTTGTAAGGTATCTCTACCCACGTTTTATTTGATTTTGTGCCCACCATCAATTAAATTTATTGTAATAAATGCTTGTACATGTAAAAGTGATTTAGGAAAGTCATTTGAATTAGAATTTAAATTGGCTTCTACCATAAAAATTTGATCAGGAGTGTCCTTTGGTGAAAAGTGAGGTGTGCCCATAGGAGGTTTGTGTGTGTAGTTACAGAGACATGCAGTTGATTCTGTAAGCAAATGTAAACCTATGCCTGGGTCGTTTCTATGTAATTGCCCTGGCTTATTTGAAGTCAGATTGACAGAGTAAACCATAGGCAGAGGTGGTATAGCAGGACATATATGTATGCCACTGTGTGTGTGTGGTAGGAACACACAGGAAGGCACTAAAGAGGGTGAGAAGGAAAGTCTCAGAGTGAAAGACCAAGATGTAGAGACTACTTAAGTGTTTTGTGGCAATGGGCATGGATTCTCCATTTGCTGACTCTAATGGGAAAGTTAGTTCTTTCATACCTAATCCACCTGCCACCTCCCTTTCCCATCTCTGATAGCTTAACCACCTAAAGGATAGGTGGTAGCAGCTTGAAAGGAAGGTGTTTCTACACTACTGAGAACTCTGTGTCTCTTTCCTATCTCTCAGAGAGGCCATCAATATAAACAGACTCATGGGCTGCAAGGGGACAGATTCTAGGCTTCTGCATTCCACTCCAAAAGCAGTGGCATGTATTGACAAAGGCTTCTTATTACTGAGACAATTTGATTATAGGTGGTAGGGGAAAAGTCGTTGCATTTCTCGGGACTAAAAATGTATTTGTGGGAGCATTTTCAAGATATCTACTTAAAAGGAAGGGAGAGAACTGGAAAATCTCTGAGTAGGGTTTCAGAATTGCTGATCTGTATGTAATCATTTGGGCTAAAAGAGCTAGCTATCTATGCTATCAAGGTAGAAATATGTGCTTTGGGGATGATACTAAGAGTGAGATTCTCCTCCTGAGAAATGAATTGGGTGCTGGGTAATCGCCTCAGATGTGAACTTTGGAGGAAGAAATTCCTTCCTCTTTATACTGCTTGATAACAGAACAATAGTTCTCTTTCTTTCTTTCTTCTTTCTTTCTTTCTTTCTTTCTTTCTTTCTTTCTTTCTTTCTTTCTTTCTTTCTTTCTTCTTTTCCTTCCTTCTCTTCTCTTCTCTTTTCTTTCCTTCTTTCTTTCAGATAGGGTTTCACCATGTTGCCCCGGCTAGCCTTGAACTCCTGGACTCAGGTTATCCACCCACCTTGGCCTCCCAAAGTGCTGGGAATACAGGCATGCACCACCATGCCAGGCCGGAACAATAGTTTTAACACACTTATTTGCAATCTTGACTTTCTATCATATCAGTCAGACAGGCCACAAAGCTACTATCAGAAATTTCTGAGAAAGCAATCCTTTTTAAAAATTCAACTAATTTACAAACTTTTCTTCCTATGGTCAAGTAGACTAGAAAATAAAATGCTTATTCACAATAGCAAAGACATGGAATCAACCTAAATGCCCATCAATGATATACTGGATAAAGAAAATGTGGCACATATACACCATGGAATGCTATGCAGCCATAAAAAGGAACGAGATTAGGTTCTTTGCAGGGACATGCATGGAGCTGGAAGCCATTATCCTCAGCAGACTAATGCAGGAACAGAAAACCAAACACCACATGTTCCCATTTATAAGTGGGAGCTGAATGGTGAGAACACATGGATGCATGAGGGGAACAACACACATTGGGGTTTGTTGGGGGGAACAGGGGGAGGGAGGGCATCAGGATGAATAGGTAATGGATGCTGGGCTTAATACCTAGGTGATGGAATGATTTGTGCAGCAAGCCACCATGGCACATGTTTACCTATGTAACAAACCTGCACATCCTGCACATGTACCTCTGAACTTAAAATAAAAGTTGAGGGAAAAAAAAGAAAATGCTTTTCTTTTCAGACGTACACACACACACACACACACACACACACATAATTAAAGACAAGTTAAATTATATTTCTTCTTTTGGTCCTGACATTACGGATTAAGTGGTTAAGTATATGAGCTTTGTAGTCAGACAGACCTGGATTTGGTCCCAGTTCTATCAATGAATAGCAGGGTGATCTCTGGCAAATCATTTTGCCTTTCTGGGCCTTAAGTCTTTTCACCCATAAAGTAGGGGATAATACTAATACTTGCCTTATAGGGTTATATTGAGAATTAAATGGGATAATAAATTTAAAGTATATAGTACAGTGACTGAAACATAATATTCAATAAATTTTAGCTATTATTATTGTTGTAATTAACTAGTTGTGGAAGTTGACATATATTGCTGTTTTAAAACTAGAAGACCCTTTGGCCTTCAAAAGACGGTCTTATGGCCTCCACTATCCCTCTGTTGAATGATTTGCACATTGAAAGAGAATTTCTTTCCAGATCTTTTTTTTTTTTTTTTTTTTTTTTTTGAGACAGAGTCTTGCTCTGTTGCCAGGCTGGAGTACAGTGGCACGATTTCAGGTCTAATTTTCAAAGCAGCCTTGCTATGTTCTATAGGTCCCTGAGCAAGATGGGGAAGCAGTACAAGGCAAGCAGGGCTGTGGGCTTGGATCTTGTCTGGTTTTCAGTTGAGAACATACTTTTATTTCCACCAAGGAAGCAGAACCGTAAGATGGGTAAGCTAGAGGGGAAATAAACCAACAATTTGGGCTGTACAGAAGAGCATTTGTTTCCAAATGGACCAAGGGAGAACACTGAGGAAAGATGTGTAACAAGGAGCACAATGTGAACAGTCCTGGGCCTCTGCAAATGGTGATAACAGTACTACTTAAACTTTATGAGGATTGTTGTGAGGATTAAATAAGATAATGCATGCAAAATGCTTAGCACAGTACCTGGCACACATAGAAAATACTCAATAAATATAAGCTATGTACCTATTAATGTTGTACAAGTTCTGTTACCACTCTTTGGAGATTCTGATTCAGTAGATTTGAGGAAGTACCTAGGAATTTTCTTTTTGTAAAATCTTCTCCAATTGATTCCTCGGCCTTAAATGGAAACATGTTGCTGTATGTCCCTGCCACGATCATGTCCTTTTACTTCCACAAGCCACTCTAGTCTCCCCACTTCAGGATAACACCCAATACTTCAGAATTGACTCTTAATGGAGTAAGTAGTACCAGAGAACTACATACTGGAGTAACATAGTTATATCCTGGAAGCTGCCATTTAGGATTCATTATATCTCAGGAAATTTGTGCCATTCTAGATTAAGAAGCGTGTGTTCCATTTGCCTACTAACAACAGTCATCTTTTTAGACCATGTTGGAAAAATAAATCCCTAGGTGAAATTATTTTTATTGATAGCAGACTCGAATTTTCTTAATTCTGGAAATATCCAATCGGTGCTTTCTTTTCACCAGTCTCTCTCTTCTTCATGCTTAAAACCAAGTATTTTGGTGTGCTACAGCCTGGTAAAAGGAGTGAAAGCTCATTTAGAATGATGAGGCAGGGATTAATTTTAGTGCCGTAGATTTGGAGCATAAATGAAAGAGATGGACAGAAAGGGCAACTTGGAACCTAGGACTTTTCTGGTCAGCTCTGTGGAGGTTTGCCCGATTCTCAGACCATTCCATTTCCTTTTTCTGATCTAACACCAGAAAGCCAAGCAGGCCCTTCAATTCCCATGGAATGAGGAGAAAGTTGTGTTATACAACTCTTCATCACCAGCAAAGTGTTAGTAAGACTGGAAAGACTTTTCCTCTTCCAGCTATAAATGGGGCCTATTTTTAAACAAAATAGAGACAATAGAGACTGTTGGTGATAGTAACTGATGCCTCGGGGAAACAAGTCTTGTCACTGCTTGTTGATTTCAAATCCATAAACACAATGCGATTACTTATTCCTATTCCCATCTAGAAATGTGGGATGATGGATCAGAGCATCTTTTTCCTTACATCTCTAGTTGAATCAAATTCCAGGAAAGATTAGGCCTTGACAATAACTCCTCCCTTCATCCCAGCTCTTAGGAAAGCAGGCTTTACAACAGAGCTACCATTTACAGAGGAGCAAACTGAGGCTTAGAGAGGTCAAATAATTTGCCCCGCGTCTTGCCAAGTAGGGGAGATGTCCAAATGCATGTAATCTGATTCCAGAGCCACAGCTATTAAGGTTAAACTCTCTCTATGTGTATTTTGACAAAAACCTTATAAGAAATTCTGATGTGCCTACCAAGTTAAGAACTCCTAATTTATTTTTTTGAATCTTTAAGTAAATTTTGAGTAAAAAAGTAATACATAAACATGTTAGCAAGTTCAAATTATACAAGAGATTATACAGTGAGAAGTGAGTCTCTCTTTCCTACCTACATTCCAGTTTCCATCCCTAGAGGCAACTACTATTTTTTTTGCATATCTTTCCAGAAATAATCTGAGCACATACTAACATATATATGTCCATATATACCCTTAAAACATAAATAGAAGCATGTCATACATACTGATGTTTCCATTCTTACTGAGAAATCCTGCCTTGGCAAATACTACCATCTCCAAGATCCAAGAAAGCCTACTAGCCAAACCACAGATGAGGACTGGATACATACGATTTTCTGTACAACCATGAAAACGTGAGGCAGTACAGAATTCATTCTGCAGTGTCAAACAGTTAATCCACACAGGAAATGACTTCATCTGGAAGTGTGTGCTTTGAGAGACTCAAGCTCACTTGGTATATGCTATATGGCATTGTTCCCTGAGTGTAGAGATTTCCTATGTCTTATGAAGTATTGTATTCCACTCAGTATCTAATGAAGTTAGTTCCTCATGAGTTTGTACTAGGTGTTTAGTCAATGAAGACTGTATGTATGCCTGCAAAATGTCTGTTTTGTTTGATTTAAAAATATCCTTCTAGCAGAGTATTATAAACAATTGGTGTTAAATTTCTAAACAAGTACTGCCAGTTTGGGAGGGGACAAAGTTTATGGCAAGGATTATGGGTATGGGAGGTAAAGGCAGGAGATATGTGTGCTTAGTCAAAAGTAAGGCATTGACCAAAACTAAAACATGAACAAAACCTGGAACAAATCACACTAATTTGCTAAATGTGTGTGTGTGTGTTGGGGGGGCAACCTGGTGTAGCAGAAAAAGCATAGATTTTACAGTTGGACAGATTTGGATTCCAATTCAACTTTGCTCTTAGGGACCCTGAATGAGTTACTTAACTTCTTTGAGCCACAGTTTCCTCATGTGTAAAATGGGTATGATCATTGATTAAAATCTTATTATAAAATGAACTTAAGAAAAATAAACACTCACCAAAGAAAATGATCCTTTTATTATCATTGAGGCAAACAAAGCCTCCAAAACACATAGAAATATCTTCCCTTATTAATTGTTGCGTTAATAGCCTATACTTATTTTCACAATTAACTTTGAATCTTAATTTTCTACTCCAAAGCCTTTTAGAGGTTTTTCTTTGATTCTTGTGTTTATTACCTTTCCCACTGCGGTAGACAGATTCCTAAGATGGTCCCCAGTGAACCCCACCTTCTCATATTCATGCCCTTGTGTAATCCTCTTTGAGTGTAAACTGGGCCTAAGGACTTGCTTTTAAGAAATGGAACAGAGCAAAAATAATAGGATATCATTTCTGTGGTTAGGTTATAAGACTGTGACTTCCATCTTCCTAGCTGATTCTCCCTCTTGCTGGTTTTGATGAAGCAAGATACCATGTTGGAGAGGCCCATTTGGCAAAAACCTAAGGGTGTGCTCCAGCCAATAGCCAGTGAAGAACTTCAACCCAACAGCCTGTGAGGACGTGAATCCTGCCACCAACCACATGAGTGGGCTAGGAAATAGATCCTCCCTCACTTGAACCTTAAGATGAGACCCTAACCCTGGCCAACAACTTTATTATGGGTTTGTGAGAGACCCTAAAACAGAGACTCAGTTTAGCCATGTCTAGATTCCCACAAAACCGGAGATACTAAATGTGAGTTGTTTAAGCTGCTATATTTTGGAGTAATTTGTTATGCAATAGTAACCATTATGCCTAGAATGAACATAATTTATAGTACCATTTCCTAGAAGTCAAAAGAATGCCACCTTCTAGACTTTCAACAGAAAAGTATAATAATAATAACAGCAGCAGCAACAACATTGTTTATCATTTATTGAAAATTTTATGTGATAGGTATAGTATTAATTGTTTTACTATATTAAACTTATTAACTTATTTAACTTAACAGATTAGGAAACTGAGTCTCAGAGAGAGGTTAATTAACTTGTCCAAATTAGAATGGATAATGGGTTGTATTACTTCAAAACTCATGTTCTTAAATCAGGTAAATACAATGAGCTTTTATCACAATATGATGACTTCAGATGTACTCTAACTGTGCTTAGCTCCGTGCTTGGCACACAGTAGCTGCTCAGTAAATGTAAGCTGTGATTATTAGATCTTGAACTCACAATAAAGAGACCCTGTGTCAGTTTGCATTGAAAAGCCAGCTCTTCATATCCTGCTGGGGTACATGGTCTTGCTCATAGTGATCACAGTAGTCCACACATTTTGAGCAAGGCCCTGCTTCACCAAGTGACTTTAATAGCCCATCCAAATATGTCTTCTCAGGAGGCCTGTCTAGTGTGCTGCAACGTGCTGAACTAATTTTCATTCTGCTCAGATCGTACCATTGACCTCTGGGGGCTCTGATCCATTCACATAGGTTGCCCATGCCCATATACAGATGCTGGGCAATAATATTTAGAAGAGTGATCAAATATGAGGCACCAGTTGCCTTCCAATGATCTGTTGCAGCTGAAATTAAATACTCCTTTCTTTTTATCTCTACAAGACTTGGTTAACTCCTATTTACAGATGGAATTTTATAGCCAGCATATTTTATAGAGCACTTACCCTAATGACAATAACAGAAACACCTTATAACTGTGTCAGCTTGACTGTTTATAAAACACTTTCATATGCATCTCATTTGATTCTATGGCACTTCATCTATGCCCTATGAAATGAATACATTTCTACCTCATATTATAGCTATTTATACATGAGGCTGTATGGTCTAGTGGAAAAATCATGCTCTGGCTTCGGACAAACCTGAATTTGAATCCCAGGTCCACCACTTCCTAGATGTGTGACTTGAACAAATCTGTGATCCTCATTAAACTTTTGTTTTCTGCATTTGTAAGGTGGGCTTAATCATGCACATCTTATAGGGTTTCTGTGAGGTAAGAGATAACATGTAAAGTGCAGGGCAACTACTATGTATTCAACTAATACTTTCTTAAAAATATTATCATTAGTTTGTATGATGTTAGCTAGCAAAATCTGTGACTATTCATTTTATCTCCAACAGACCCAGAATTGTGCCTTTTATCTTTAGAAAGAAGCTTAATACATACTTCTTGAATGGACAAACCTGAGGTAGGCACAGGAGTTATTATCCCAGTAGATGGAGGTTAAATGGCCTGCCCAGGGATCACATGGCTGATAAATGATAGAACTGGAATTTGGATTCTGATTGTTTGCTGTCTAGTCCAGTGCATCTTCCTGCAGTCTTTTAGATTGGTTTGCAAGACTGACATGCTGGAAATAAAGTCTCTTGTAGAAGACAGCCTAGTAAGCGACAAGTCTAGGTTTTCCACTAGGATTCAGATATCTTTGGATGTGCTGTAAAGAGACACCTCATCCTACTTCCTCATGGGCTATAAGGAGTGTCTTAGAAAGAGAGCCACAGGCCGGGGGTGGTGGCTCACGCCTGTAATCCCAGCACTTTGGGAGGCCGAGGTGGGTGGATCACGGGGTCAGGAGGTGGAGACTATCCTGGCCAACATGGTGAAACCTCGTCTCTACTAAAAATACAAAAATTAGCTGGGGGTGGTGGCGCGTGCCTGTAGTCTCAGCTACTCGGGAGCCTGAGGCAGGAGAATCGCTTGAACCAGGGAGGCGGAGGTTGCAGTGAGCCAAGATCCTGCCACTGCACTCCATCCTGGCAACAGCAAGACTCCATCTTAAAAAAGAAAGAAAGAAAGAAAGGGAGTCACATACCCTAATAGACATGCTATTGGACATGCTCAGTCCAATAAAATGGGCTTAGTTGTTGGAGAGTTGGGGCAAATCTGAGCATAGTCTATTGCCCACCATTAAGATTTACCCATCGATCTAGTTTCCCAGGAATTTATGTCTAAATCTTAGGTAAAGAGGTGTTGAAAGTAAAAATAAAACACAAACAGAAAAAAACAGTAGTTTCTCTAAAGATCTCTGTGGGATATTGGAAGAAAGATAAGGCAGCACAGCTTTTATGCCTACCTAATTGAGAGTTAGCTCAGAACATAGCCAACTTTGGCACATGGGGTTTCTAGGGAGCAGAACTCAGCTTTGGCACTTGGAAGGCGTTAGCACATCAGTGATGCCAGGGGCAGCACAGAGCTGCAGATGCTACCCAGTCTCTAGTAATTGGCACAGCAGTAGCACCTTATGCCATATTGTTTAAAGAGCAGTACAAGGCAGCATCAGTGGCTTGATGTGGCCTTGGAGACTTTGGGAACTAAGCAGTATCCTTGGTACAAACATTAATGCTGTCATCTTTCACGGTAGGCACTGGTAGCAGCGATGAGGTGCCTGTGGTTTGGTATAGGTAGCAAAGGTCTAGGAAGTCCGTAAAGTGGAGAAGGCTTCTTTATGGGTAGACTTGAGACAACCCATGGGGGTTATGAGAAATAAGTGGAGAACCTAGAGATACCGTAATGATAGATTTGGGGGAAAACCAGAGAAAATGCTGTTTATGATCATTAATATCCCACTTTTACCTGTAGCTTCATATGGTTTGGGGAATTATTGATTATGATTATGATAGTAACCTGACATGAGTGGCCAGATTGATCACAGTATAGATAGCCTGGGGCCCTTCCAGCTCCTGTTCTTCAGTATGAGAGGTTTCTAATTGTCAAACGTGGAATTCTGCCTTCTTCCTCATACCTGCCTCCTGCTCCAACACGCTACGAGTTCAATATTCGGTGCTATCAAGCAGCATTCCTGGAAGCACAGAGATTTGAAAGAAAGGTTTCTGAATGTCATGCCAAATCTCCATCTGACTGGAGTAACTCAAGCAAATAGTCCAAAACTTCCAGAATAAATTGGATAAAGGTGGTAAGCACTTTCGAGCTTCCAAGAAGTGGGGCGGGGATGGAGGAAGCTGCCCAATATTAACAATATGCACAGCGACAGAGGCATTTGTATTACAGTGGGTGGTATGCTGTGTTTCCCTCTTACTAAGTGTTGCCCATGCAAAGGCTGAGATGGTGGCATGATGCCTTTGCTGTCAGTGATACCAATTGCATTTGTGTACTCTAAGAGAAATAAAATAAGCTTCTTTCCCTCATGATGATATAATTGTCTTTCTTGTCCTTCGAGATTAGCCAAAGATGTAGTAAATGCATTAGATATGTGTTAAGAATGACACCACCACAACCACCACCATCACCAGCAACAACAAGAGTAAACACTTACATAGCACTTATTCTGTTTTTGGCACTGTTCTAAGATACACACACGCATGCATATACATGCACATACTTTTTTTCTCCGTTATTCCATCTGTCTTCTCACAATGACTTACAGATTGGGCAAAAGAGTCGTCCTCCTCAGGCCAAATTAGGTTTTTCTAAAGTGTGTTTTTAAGATCTTTTGTTCTGGAGAGCTTAACAGGTGTTACAAAACAGGATTCCCTGATCAAGTAATTTTGGGAGACATTGGGTTATAAAATATAAGCACATTTCTCTACTGCAGGACTTCCAAATGGGCTAATGTATATGGAGATTTTTTCTGATAGAGGAAAATCATAGATGAAATCTGCAGAATTTCTCAAAAAGAGGCAGTAAACCGTGGTGTTATGAGTGGGGGCCTCTGATAGCAGACTTTCTGGGTTTAGAACCCAGCTAGGATATGTCGCTTGCTCCTTATAGGACCTTGGAAAAGTCTGTTTTATCTTTTTGTGCTCCAGTTGTCCTTATCTGTCAAATGGGGATAATGGTAATATTTACATCAGAGTGGTTTTAATATATTCAAACTGCTTAAAAGAGTACTTGGCTTTTAGGAAATGCTCGATAAATACAAGCTGTTTTTTTTTTTTTTTTTTTTTTGAGACGGAGTCTCTGTCACCCAGTCTGGAGTGCAGTGGCGCAAGCTCAGCTCACTGCAACCTCTGCTTCCCAGGTTCAAGTGATTCTCCTGCCTCAGACTACAGAGTAGCTGGGGTTACAGGCAAGCGCCACTACGCCCGGCTAATTTTTTTGTATTTTTAGTAGAGACAGGGTTTCGCCATGTTGGCCAGGCTGGTCTCGAACTCCTAACCTCAGGTGATCCACCCACTTCGGCCTCCCAAAGTGCTGGGATTACAGGCGTGAGCCACCGTGCCCAGCCTTTACAGGCTAATTTGATTTTAATTTGATTTGACTCTGTAACCCTTTTCTTGCAAGCATCTCAGGGGATTAAAGTCTTACAGTGCACGTGTGTGGTGCACACACACACACATACACACTTTGGAAAATGCCAAGTTGGGTCCTTCTGGTAAAAAGACTATAGAAGAATGGCACTGGGGAAGAAAGAAAATAAAGGAGATCAGATGACGCCTGGGTTGAAAGACTACAACTCTGCAGTCCAAGTCTCCAAGGTTATTTTCTTATTCCGTCTCTAGATACTTTAAAAATTTTTATGGAGATAATTACCTGCTGCCCTCAAATTGGTTATGTTTACTTTTCTGGAGGAGGGAAAACGGACTAAATGAGGTTTTCGAAACCCAATTCTCCAATGACTTAAATGGCTTTGATTTCCGCATTTGAAAAATGGATCTACTGTTACTGATCTGCATGTGGAATTTTCCTAGGAAAAAGGTATGATACTCAAACATCTATGATTAACCTAGGCCCACAATCAAATGGAATTACCATCTCGTGCTCCAGTTTTTTCATAAGATGGCAAATGGCAAGATATCAAGCAATATCCTGACTGGACTCTTTGTGGGCTGAAGGTTCTATATCCCCAACTACCCTTTAGAGATAGGCGGTATCATGTAGCGCGTGAGTCCCGCAACTGTCATGTACATCAGAACCACCTGTGTGTCTTGTAAAAGTAAAGTTAAAACAACCAAACTTCAGAGTTTTTGTTTCAGTAGGTCTGTTGGGGGCAGGTTGTGGGGAGAGAGGGCTGAGAATTTTGTTCCCAGGTGATGCTAATGGTGCTGGTCCAGGAACTGCACTTTGAAAACCACTGATATATGTTCCCCTTCCTGTGTCCATGTGTTCTCATTGTTCAATTCCCACCTATGAGTGAGAACATGGCACATGTATACATATGTAACAAACCTACACGTTGTGCACACATACCCTAAAACTTAAAGTATAATAATAATAATAATAATAATAAAAGAAAACCACTGATATAGAGGTTAAGTGAGGGGGCACTGAAATTGGACAGACCTGGGTTTAAACTCTAGCACCATCACTTAGAAGCTGTGAAATCCTGGTTAAATTATTTAATCTCTGTGACTTAATTTACATATCTATAAAGTGGAGATAATAGTAACAACCTGGTAGGGTTGTTGTGAGGACTAATGAGTTCATATATGTGAAGCCCTTCAAATAGTGCCTGCTGTAAATTAGCCTCAGTTGTTACTATTGTTGTTATTGTTATTGTTATTAAAAGAAAGGTCTTGTAGGGAAGAGAAGTCAAGTCAGGGCTCTGAGTTGGGACAGGATCCCTAGGAGTGGGAAAAAAAGCATTGATATGACAACCCACATTATTCCCTTTTAAAAGGGACATTAATGGTAGAAGTTGATACATTGGTTTTCTAGACATGAAGATGCTTCAGGACAGGGCTATTTAAACCCTGAGAGTTGATTTGTGTTACTCAGCTGTCTAGTTTGCTGGTCTTTCTTAACTCCCTACCACCTCAACCCCACAACATTCTTGAGCTCCTCCTTTCCTTAGCAAAGTGGCAACAGGACAAGTTTAGCAGTGGCCCTCTAAGGCAGATGCTCCATGCCCTCTTCAGAAATCTCCTGGCAATATTTTCATTCCAGGGAATATTTATGAAGTACTCACTTGTGTTTCAACCTCCATGGTTTGATTTTTGTTTTAGAAACCCAGCTAATTCTTCCGGGGGAAAAAAAGTTCCCAGTTTAAAATTCTGATGCCTTTGGTAAGTTGTCCACAGAAGAGAGAAATTTCATTAATGATCTACCCACCTTGCTCTCAGGTAGGCCTCCCATGTTTCAAGGTTCCCTATGTACCTTTAATTTTGATAATAATTAGGAAGCTTGTTAGCATTATCAGGAAGCAACTGTGTGCCCTGGTTGGGGGAGGGTGAATACATCTGGGCATTAAGTAACTGGCCCTCAATCTCTCTGAATGACATTTCAGTGCATTTTTTAAGGATCAATTTTCATACTTCATTGTGGTGGCTGATTCTGGTATGCTGGACAGAAAGGTTTATGATGCCCAATGGGTTCATCAGCTTTGACCAAATCTTTCTTGAAGTACTAAAATGGAGTGTAGCTCTCATCCACAGCAGCTTTCTCCCTCTGCTCATTAGTTCATGTCGGGACTTTAATAGTACAGAGCAAAAGAAAGAGGGTGTGTGTTTGCGTGTCCCCATTTGCCTTTTCCCTCTAAACTCACCAGCTGAGAGTAATTTATTTGTTTCCACAAGGGGAAATGTGGAGATGAATGCCTCAATGATTAAAGTCCTGGCCTATAAGTTGGAAAACCTTGGTTCTAGAACTAGCATCACCTGTGACTTTCTTTATGACCTTGGATTTATTAGCTAGATTTTTCTGGGACTTTGTGTCCTTTCTGTAAAATAGGATGGTCTTGATCATCCCATTTCACAGGGTTGTTGAATACCTAATGAGATAATATACCTGGTCATGCTTTGGAAACTCATTAGTGTTTTATGGATATAAGAAATGATTATTATACTCAACAAATTCTGATTAGATATTCTGCGTTTTTTCTCATGCCCTATTTAATAACAATCTTATAACTTAAAGAATCAAAATATAAATTAAATAACTCTGTATATTTTACAGAGATAAAACTTA
This sequence comes from Pan troglodytes, assembly GCF_028858775.2. NCBI lineage: Eukaryota > Metazoa > Chordata > Mammalia > Primates > Hominidae > Pan > Pan troglodytes. The sequence goes on from NC_072421.2 coordinate 118,404,465, forward strand.
AATTATGGGTTAAGAATTTTCAAAGGGCCAAAGAAGAAAAAGCCTCCAATAAAAAGCACAAGGGAATTTATTTTTGTCTAGTTGACTGGTCTTTCAGAAATAAAAAAGAAGCCATTTCAGAACTGACCAGTAGATGTCAGTGTTTGACAAGCACATAGCTGTTTGCTGAGGCTCCCGCATTAGCATCTGGCTCCATTTCAGCTAGCAAGTTTCTCTGCAAAGGAGAGGGAGTTTGTGTAACTGAAGCAAAGATTTTGCTTTCTCACTTCTCGCCCTGTCTTGCGGAAAACAGCATGATGCTTTGGGTAAGTCGTCGTTATCTTCACTTTCAGTGATTCCCTTTATAGATCTGCAGTCTGCTGAGAAGTTTAAAACACAAAATTAAACATGTGCTTAGCTCCCTGAAGGCCACATACTTGTTTTTCTTCACAAAGGTGCTTTTCCTTTTCCAGACCCACCTTCCCTTCATCCTACCCTTTGTGTAATATTAATCAAATATAGCCAGGAAATACTGCTGTTTGGGGACCAGGTTCCAAAGCTCTTGAAACAAGGATTTTATTTTTTGCTGCAGAGTGACACTTGCTCTGATTTCAGATGAAATTGCCATTTTCTAAAAATGGCAGCTACTTGGTGTGTCATTTTTCAAAAGAAAATGTGATCACATTGTAGCTGCGCTAAGCAGCCTCTTTCAGTCCTCTTTCGTTTTACACTTTTACTGGAAGGCTTTGAAAGAGGCAATGCAATTAGGTTCCAGTTGTCTCTGTTGAACTCAGAGATGCTCACCTTTTCCTGGGGAAGACGAATTCTTGTTATGTTGGTTTCTTATCGCATCCTGGATTAGGGAGGAAATGTGCAGCGAATTCAGACTAGGGATGGTGATAAAATCAACTGAGCTCTTTGAAAAGGCCACCCGCCTTGGGTTTCTGGAATTCAGACTTGTGGGGCTTTTACTCTTGAACAATTTTTAAGGATTGGGTAGTCAGGTTTTCTTTTCTTTTTCTTTCTTTCCTTCTTTCTTTTTCTTCTTCTTCTTTTTTTTTTTTTTTTTTTTTTTGGTGCCTGTGTTGCCCTTTATAAGCAGCCAGCTCAGATGCATTTAGAGACCATTTTTGTGGAATGATTTGGAACTGCAATCTCCCCTCCTTGGTTTGCTTTCATCCGTTTTGCATTTCTATTGGCCAAATGGAATGAAATAGTTTAATGTCATAAAGTCAGAGGTGGCTTTAGGCTTTGGGCACACTTTCTGAAGACCAATGGAGGTGGTCTGGGTGTGACAACACCTACCAGTGCAGAGTAGTGCCCTGGAGGTGGTCCGGATGTGACAACGCCTACCAGTGTGGAGTAGTGCCCTGCTGCAGCATTCTTAGTGGCTGCTGGCCAAGAACTGGCCTTGTCCTGGGAAATGAGTCATCAGACATAAGCAGCTTGTTCTTGGAGGCAGAGCTGGCATTGGTTTCAAGGTCCTCTTGCATTTGGTGCACATCTGCTACTGCTTCACTGTGTCTCAACCTCCCTGGGTCCCCTCTCAGCAGTGTTCATAGTCTTGGAGGAAGAAACGTTCCCCCATTTCCCAGAAGGCTGATTTTCCATCACCTTGCCACTTCCCAACTTATTCCAGAGAACTTATCCCTCCTCAACTCCTGAAGGACCCTTTTTTTTTTTTTTTTTTGAGATGGAGTCTCACTCTGTCACCCAGGCTGCTGGAGTGCAGTGGCATGATCTTGGCTCACTGCACCCTCCACCTACGAGGTTCAAGCGATTCTCCTGCCTCAGCCTCCTGAATAGCTGAGATTACAGTTGCGCGCCACCACACTGGCTAATTTTTGTATTTTTAGTAGAGAACGCGTTTCACCATGTTGGTCAGGCTGGTCTCGAACTCCTGACCTCATGATCCACCCACCTCAGCCTCCCAAAGTGCTGGGATTACAGTCATGAGCCACCATGCATGGCCAAGGACCTTGTTTCCATACATAAAGAGGTTGAAGGTCTGGACCTTTTAGTCTGACACCTTCAAACTCTTCCTTACCTTGATGCTTCCCCTCTGCTTTCCTGCAAGTGAGGTAGTTAAGAGCAATAGTTTTGGAGGCCAACATACCGTAGCCACTTGCTACCTGTCTGACGTTAGGCAAGATCCTTTATTTCTCTGAGCCTCAGTTTCTTTGTTATTATTTTTTGTTTTATTTTAAATGAACAAATAACAATTGTATATATTGTATATTTATAGGACACAATGTGATATTTTTATACATGTTAATATTGTGAAATGATTAAATCATGCCTATTAACAAATCAGTCACCTCATATACTTTTTTTGTGGTGAAAACATTTAAAACCTATTCTTTTAGAAATTTTGAAGTATACGATGTGTTATTATTTATTATAGTCACCATTTGGTACAATAGATTACTAGCAATACCTACCTTGCTGTGTTTTGTGATTAGTAAATGAAGTACTATATGTAAGGCAACTAGCACTTTGTAGGAGCAAAGTAATCTATAGCTGCTGCTGTTAATTTTGTTGTTATTACTATTCTACTTGTTGCCGGCCTGCTCTCATCTCACTCTCCTCCCTTTAACTGTTCAATATTTTGAATGACTAGGTTATCCTTATATTCATTTACATTTACTCACTATCCATTCCCTCTTGTTTTGGCAATTATATTTTAAATTCCAAAGGTTCTTCTTGTTCTCTGTTTTTTGCTTGTAATATCTTGTCCATATTTTATTTCATTTTTTTTTTGAAGCAGAGTTTCGCTTTTGTTGTCCTGGCTGGAGTGCAATGGTGTGATCTCGGCTCACTGCAACCTCCACCTCCCAGGTTCAAGCAATTCTTCTGCCTCAGCCTCCTGAGTAGTTGGGATTACAGACACCTGCCACCACGCCCAGCTAATTTTTTGTATTTTTAGTAGAGATGGGGTTTCACTATGTTGGCCAGGCTGGTCTCGAACTCCGGACCTCAGGCCATCCACCCGCCTTGGCCTCTCAAAGTGCTGGGATTACAGGCGTGAGCCACTGTGCCCAGCCTATCTTGTCAATATTTCATAGATGCAAAGATCATTTCAAACTAGTCTGAAGAAAATAATTAGAATTTAAAAAAATCTCCATTGTTCCTAGAATTATTTTTATTCTAGGGTCTTTTTATGTTTTCTGCTTGTTTCTGTTTGCTCAATTATCCTCTCTTCTCTGATTATTGACATTTTATCTACTTTTTCTAGGTCCAGTTCAAATGACATATCCACTATGATGTCATCCTTAATCCCCATAGTTGGAAGCAAATACTCCCTTCCCTTCTTCACTTCTATAACCCCTGGTTTGCACTTTTTTTTTATTACATAGCACCATATATTGTATAGTTAAATGTTTGTTTTTGTGTTTCAGTTTGACATTCTCCTTGGAATATAAATTCCTGAGGTCCAGGACTGTGCTATACATGCCAACCACTCTGTGGGTGTTCAGTACTGGGCTCCCTGCCTTTGTAGGGACACAGAAGGATCTTGCTGGCCATCAATACAGTGTGAGAATCATGAAACTTAAGTAAGAATGTCCAGTAGATCAAAGATTGAAGTAGTAGAGAACACAGTGGATCTTTTCTATAAATCTTTGCAAGTTGGCCTTGGGTTGAGACGAGTAAAGTGGAGACTTGCCTGAAGTGAGAGCTGGACATGACTTTTTGTGATTCTATAGAGACAATGGCTGTGGGCCCTGTGAGACTGCATTGCTGGGATACCCTGTCCCCCTGTAGCAAATGGCCAATAGCTTCAAAGTAGCTGTGTGTCAGCATGGAGCTAAGTTTGGTTTCAGTAGTGGGTTTGGACTGTGTCAGGATTTCTTCAGGGGGGATTAACTCGTGTCTGAATATTTTAGCCCAAACTTCTCAGCAGGAAATTCCTTCACAGTAAACATCATGTTACAAATGAAAAGGTTGTCTCTCTTTTTGTCCAAAGCCTGTCAATCTCACACATATAATACAAGGTCAAGGCGAAGGCTTGACTGATCTGACCAGTAAAGATACAATGAACCACTTTTAGATTTAGACAGTTTATTATTTACATAGACAGCTGAAAGCAGAATAAGCCTTAAAGTGCCAGATCCCTGTGATCCTTGTCCCATACACTACAAAGGATGACATGGAAAGAAAAGAGGCTGGATGACTGCATTGCACATTGTGGGATACCCCATTGCTGAGGAGCCTATTCCAGGGTGCCTCCAAGCAGTTTTATGTTCTGTAGCTTTGTATTCACCATAATACGTAATAATATAAATTTATATTTATAACTTTTATTTGTATTTTATATTTATATAAAATTTATATTTTATAAATTTAAATGTACATTTATGTATTATACATAAAAGCAGTTTTGTGTTCTAAGGGGGGCATAGCAGAAAACCCCATACCTCATCAGAATCAGGCAGGTGATGAGAAACGATCTCATTGCAGCCCCTCCAGGAGAGGGAGGGAAGTGAGTGAGAGACTTCCTTGTAGCAGCTCCTTATAGGCTTCTAGTCCTCTAATGTTCCAGAAATAGCACAATGCGTTCCACCAAGACTCAGTCTGTGGTTCAGCCTTTGCCTGCATGCTCTATGTGGATGTGTGGTAAGGTCATCAGGATTCCATGGCAGAGCCAGTTTCCTACAATGCCATTCCTTCTTTGGTACCTAGTCACGTGTTGACTGATAGTAACTTTGGTTTCTACATGCTGAAGACTTCTGACAACCTCCCCCTCACACCCCTGCTTCTCTAGAGTCAGAGCTTACCTATTTCCAACAAAACTATTTATAGAATTTGCCCTTATTCTTATTGTTCACCCTGTTCCTTATCCTTCCTAATCAAGTTTGGCTGATTCACTTCCTTGCTTTCTCATACAGGGTTCTTTCATCACAAGAAACATCTAAGAAACTTCCTGATCAGGACAGGAATTGGCTTCTAAATCTGGGTCTCTATGAGCCTAGCACTTCTAGTTTTTTTCTTTTTCTCACTTTGTCCTATTTGGTTTCTGCAGGTCTTCAGGATTCTGTATGTGTGTGTGTGTGTGTGTGTGTGTGTATATATGTGTATATATATATGTATATATATATGTGTGTGTGTGTGTGTGTATATATATACATATATATATACACATATATACACACACACACACACACACACACATATATATATATATATATGTCTTTTGACCAGAGGCCTTTCTCTACCCTTTGTTAGGGAATCCTTAGTGTACCTTAGTGTATCTTAGAGTACCAGATGGATTTGGGCTGTGAAGACTGAAAGCCTACAGCTTTTCACCTTCTTGCCTTGACCTTGAGTTCACATGTGCCTCTTGATCCCTGGCAACCTCCTTGCCTAGGTACTAACCTATTGCCTAGTCTAAGCCCTTACTTTAACATATTGCTGGCTCTCTGGATCCTGGCTTTCTGCCCTGGATCTTCCTGCCTATGTCCTTAGTACTAGGAGATTTCATAAAACCACATATTGAAAGAATTTAACCCAGCACAGTGAGGCCAAAACCAGCGCTGTGATAAAACACCACACCACTATGGTTGCATTATTGGGTCAGTACCAGTACTATGAGGTAGGATTTTCTCTTTCTGTGAGCTACTATGATGTAGTATTTCCTCTTTCTGTTAGATACTGCAGTTGGGGCTGTTGAAAGTAAGTAGAATTTACTCTAGCTCTGCTCCCTTGGAAGTCATACCCAGGCAGACAGTACTTAGAACAGGGGAGCTTGGTATGAAGAATCACCAGGGTGCTTGCTCCTTCTACTATGAATGAATGGGTTAGTGGTGAGTCTTGCTGGGAATGGCCCTCTTGAGCAATATTTTACAAAATATAATAATGCGGCATTCAGTTATGGTTGGGGTGGAGTGTAGGGACTCAGTCATTCATCTATCCAGTCATTTATTCAACAAATATGTATGGTTTCTTATGGATTAGGCACTTTTCTAGACTCATCTGTGAATGAAATAGATACAATTCTTGCCCTCATGAAATTCTAGTTGGTGGTATGGAGGGGCAAAAACATTAAACAAGTAAGAGACAAATATGATGAGATGAAACCAGGTGCTGACAAGGGTTATAAAGAAAATACATTGTCAATGTGCTAGAGCAGACATGCGTTAGATAAGAAAGGCCTGTCTGAGACAGGAGTGTGTAATTTATGTAAAGATCAGGAGGAATAGCTTTCTAGGCAAAAGGAGCAGCTACTACTGAGGCAATGAGTAGGGACTTAGCATTCTAGGCTGAGGGAATACAAGTAAAGCCATGGAGGCTCAGATAATCTTTGCTAAGGGGTGTAGTGGTAGGTTTTGGACGGGGAGGAGGTGGCACTGTGAGGACTTCTTAATTAGACTTTTTTAAATGAACTGTCCCCCAAACATATAAGGACTCAATAGCTTTCAGGCCCCTTGACCAAAAGAAGACATTGTCTGAAATGGAGGTTTTTATAGCCTCTGACACCCATTCTGATGTTCATGAGTTGGCAGAGATGATTGTGAATCCATTTTTAGGATGCAGGAAAGCATGACTTTTTTGCATACATTCTCTCTTCCTTTCTTCTTCATATACACCCAGTGAAAAAATTGGACAGATTAAATCACACTAAAATGTTAGTGAGTGTATATAATCCCTCCTATGAGTAGTTGCCCTTTTAAGAAGACTCCAGAGAAAAAGAAACAAATATAGGAAAGGATAAATGAAATGACTGAATTCTTAATATTAGAATTTCAAACCCTTGGCCAGCCAAGTAAATGAAAAATCCCCTTTAAGTTTATTGGCATCTTTCATCTACAGATTCATGAGGTCAGGGAACACTCTCGGATATTCAATTAGATTTCTTTTTTTTAAAATTTTATTTTATTATTATTATACTTTAAGTTTTAGGGTACATGTGCACAATGTGCAGGTTAGTTACATATCTTTTTTGTTTTTGATTTTATTTTAAGTGCCAGGGTACATGTGCAGGATGTGCAGGTTTGTTACATAGGTGTATATGTGCCCTGGTGGTTTGCTGCACCTATCAACCTGTCACCTAGGTATTAAGCCCCATATGTATTAGCTATTTTTCCTGATGCTCTCCTCACCCTGCTCTCCCGCGACAGGCCCCATTGTGTGTTGTTTCCCTCCCTGTGTCCATGTGTTCTCATTTCAACTAGATTTCTTATTAGCATTCCTTCTCTGTCCCAGATCTGGAGGTATTCCAGATGTATGCACAGCAGCCTCTGGGAACTATCTGCGTTTTCCATCTGCTGCTGGAGTCCATTTTCTTGAACTTTGGTTTCCCGCCTGAAGACAGGAACAATCTCTGCCCTTCCCCTCCCCATCATGAGCTTGGAAGGCTGACAGAGAAGATTAAGATCATTGCCATCAAGTTTTATCTGCTGTAAGCAAAAACAGGAAACCAAGAAAGAAAGGCACAGCATAGCAATAGCTTTTGAGTGGGTAAGATGGGTGAAGTTTTTCTTAAATCCTCTTTCCCGTGTACCTTCCCACCCACATGTTCTTAGTCAGATTTATTTTTTGCATATTAGTTTCTGAGGATGACAAGAAACTTGCCCTTTTCTTAACTGTGATTTTCAGAAGCAGATTATCCTGCACTTAGTTGAGACCTCTTATCAATTCCTTGGAATAAATAATACCCTGGGCTCAGGAAGTGGGTGTTGAATAGAAATTTTATGACTCATAATGGAGTGTCAAAATAGCACTGCTGATGTATGTATGGGTCCCTTATCAATTTTGGAAATGACACTGGGTAGAGCCATATTTTCCTCTTGCATGGAAGTGCTCTGACTAAGGGAAAGTTCTTGATTTCTGCACTGTTTGGCATCTCTTGATATTTAAAAGTCCCACATTGAATGGTGGCTTTTCTCAAAGGTGACTTGGGTTTGGCCTAGAAAGAGAGCCGTTCTCAGAGGAGGGGCCAGAGCATTTCCCCCAGGAGGGGCAACCAGAACCTAAGCTGCCAGGATGAAGGGAGAAAGATTGACATTTCCCTGGCTTATGCCTTGAGGTACTTGTTTCCAAAGAAGGCTGAGGTCAGGATTGTATGCTTTTCCTAGAGTAGGCTGTAAGTTCTCTCATGATATCAAGCAGTTAGTTGACATTCCCAGGTCTCAGGCCTTTCCTTTTCTCTCTCCCCTGCTGGAGGAAATAAAAAGTGGTTCTTTCACAGGGCCCATGGGTCTGAGGGGAGCCTTCCCTTGAGCTCAGCCCTTCTCTTAGGATAGCACCTCAATGACCACACTCAGCATGGGCCCTATTAGTGTAGTTTTCTCATTAATGATTGTTTTGCAGTAATGAGGTTCTATGACATGCCTGTTGGATTGTTTGTGCTCCATGTTGATACCACTCAAACAACAAATATTTGATAACATTTGTTAATAATAATATGAATAATAATAATGATACAGTGGGGTACTTGAAAACAATATGAAATATATTCCTGCTCTTCATGAGTTCAAGAACCAGTTGAGGAGATAGAAAACCTGGCATAAATAGAGAAAAACAAGACAGCGTAGAATGAGATGGCAGATTGCACAGAATGAGATGCTAGATTGTGTAATTTAGTCTATAGGGATTCGAGGGGAAGAGCAGGGAGAAGTAATGTCAGGATGGCAAAGCTAGGAAAGTCTTCCAAGAGGATGCAGGGCTTAAAGGGTGACTAGAACTTGGTGGGGTGAAGACAAGTAAGGGGATATGTGGCAGAAGTGCCAGCAAAGGTATGGAGACAGAAACTGACTGCCGTATATATACACAGAGAATAGGCAGTGATGGTTTAGCAAAGTTGATATTCTGAAGTGGGATGTTCTCATTGAGGGGTTGTGGGACTGGAAGACTGTAAAGGCATGGTGAGGCCAGGTAATGAACATCTCAGAAGCCAGATATTTGATTTGAACTGTTTTTATTAGGCTCTTTTGTTTGCAAGTGATAGAGACACTTTCGAGTCATCTCAAGTAAAGGGGTGGTGGGGTATTGTTAAAGAGCAGTAAGAAAGAAAGGTTTCAGGGGAAGCAAAGTCAGAAACCAGAGTGCAGTGGGACCTCATGGGAATTGTACTTGGCTTCATGGCAGCTTCAGGGACCTCAGCAGGGTTCTAAGACTTTTCACCCTAGAGTTCTGTCATTAAAATGGCTCAGCTCTATTTCCCCCTCACTACTGACTGCCTTAAGTGTTTTCCTCTGCTCAGGTTAGCTTTTGGATAGTTCCTAATTCCTATTTAATTTGTTGTTCCTGCTCCCTTATAATTTTGGTTTGCATGGCCTATCAAGCCTTCAGGTTTCTATCTTTTCCCTTATATTTCTGACTTTTTCATATTCCTCTCTAGGTATTCTTTCAGCTTCAGCTCCTACTTCTTTCATTTCTCTCCCTTTCTCTCTCTCCCTTCCTCCCTGTTTCTTTCTCTCTCTCTTTCTCTCTCTTCCCCCCCACCTCATATTTTTAGGGCAAATTCCTGAGAGAGAATCTGATTGCCCTAGTTTATATTTTTATACCTGGTTCTGTTTTAGATCACTGGCCAGAATGTAGATTGGTGGCCCTTGGGTCAGGAGCCTATCCTTGGTCCTTCACTGGGCTGGGGATGTGGATGTGAGGAAGTAACATCAGACAAACATATAAAATATTGGTCATGCACATAAATAGCAAACAGGCATATGAAAAGATGCACAACATCATGAATCATCAGGAAAATGCAAATTGAAACTGCAATATTACCTCACACCTGTTACGATGGCTATTATCAAAAAGACAAGAGATAATAGCGTTGGCAAGGATGTGGAGAAAAGGGAATGCTTGCACACTGTTGGTAGGAATAGAAATTAATACAGCCATTATGAAAAGCAGTATAGAGGTTCCTCAAAACATTAAAAACAGAACTACCATGTGATCCAGCAATTCTACTTCTGAGTATGTGTCCCCTAAAAATAAAATCAGTATGTCATAAAGATATCTGCACCCCCATGTTCACTGCAGCATTAGTCACAATAGTCAAGATATAGGATCAACCTAAATGTCCATTGATAAATGAATGGATAAAGACAATGAATGAATACATAAAATGTGTGTGTACACACACACACACACACACACACAATGGAATACTATTCAGGCATAAAAAGAAGGAAATGTTGTCATTTGTGACAATATGGATGAACTGGAAGACATTATGCTAAGTGAAATAAGCCAGTCACAGAAAGACAAATAATATACGATTTCACTTATATCTGGAATCTAAAAGAGTCAAATTCATAGAAACAGAAAGTAGAATGGTGGTTGTCAGGGGCCGGATGGTGGGGGAGATGGAGAGATGCTGATAAAAAAGTACAAACTTACAGTTATAAGATGAATAAGTTCTGGGAATCTAATGTATAGTGTGGGTGATGGATGTGTTAATTTGAATGTGATCATCATTATACAATATAAATGTATATCAAATCATCACATTGCACATCTTGAATATATATCATTTTTGTTAATTAAATATTTTAAAATAAAAAAGGAGAGATTGGTTATAGAGGAAGTGATGGATTCAGAATATAGGTTCAGGCAGTGAGAATGGAGAGGAAAGATTAGATATGAAACATATCTCAAAGAAAATAATTTGGAAGAGTCAGTATCTTACTGGCTACAGTTAGAGAGAGGAAAATAAAAGATAAATCACACAATGTCAAGGTCTAGATGACTAGGAGAATGATAAGGTAAAAAATAAGGTCGCCTGGACAGAGAGTTAATTTAGGGGAGAGACAGTAAATTCTGTTTTTGCCATGTTGGGTAAAAGTCAACAGTGGATTCGATTGGACATCACTGTTTTGTCCTTAACTTTGTGACCTCCCTTTTTCCAAAACTTGCTAAGGCGATTTAAGCCAGGGGCTATAAGTGTGTGGAGAGTTTCTCTGAAAAGGTCCACTTTAGTCATTTTTTCCTTCACCTTTAGATAGCTAATTGGCCCCATGGAGCAATGGTTTCTATCAGGACAATAAGTAAACAAGGCAGATGTGAGGAGGCCTTTCCAGCCCTGTGTGAGCCTGATTCTGTTTTGGTTACTGTTTTCAGAATCTTCAGAAGAGAGAAAATGAGTAAAGATGTAAGGAAATGAGGCAAAGCAATGGAAAAACAGCCTTGAGCAAGGTAAAAATAAGCTACATAATTTACAGCTGTTACATACCCATTTTGAGAATAGCAGTTCAGAGGAACATGCCAAGTAGAGTGCATACAAGCATTTGACAGAGACCCAGTTGGACACTTTATAGAAAGGGTACTTGAGCTCACAGGTTTGGAGAAAGCACAGAACAACTGGGCCTCAGGAAGTACAAGGTAACCTCTGCAACCTTGGTGTTGGTCTTAGGGACTAAAACTAGAGGCTCAAAAACTGTCGGGACCTTCTCTTCTTGTCTTTGCTTTTCCCTCTGTGTTGGCTTCATTCTCTTCTGTTGAAGGCAGGATTCTCCATATGGTGCTAGACATGGCTGCTGCTAGCTCCGAGCTCACATCCTCAAGGCACTTTGACCAGAGAACAAGGGGTTCTTCCTTGCCAGCTCCAGTCCAAGAAAACCTGGAGAAGAGCTCTGATTGGTTTGTCTTGAGTCATGTGACTAGCGCCAGAGTAATCACTATGGCCAGGCGTGTGGGGTCCTATCCATGGCCAGTTTTGGAGCAAGTGTTCACTTCTCAGCCAATTACTATGGCCATGGATGTAAACTCATGTGAAAAGGATGGTAGCTGTGATTTTGACCACATGCTTAGGGCTGGAGAGGAGGAACAGCAGTTCACCAAAAGAAGGGAGAGGAGAGGCAGCACAGACAGGGCTACTGGGGTATCTTTGTGAACCAAGTGATCACCCCGATTTGTGTTTTTCCATAATACTCACACGGAAACAGAAGGTATTGAGAAAACAGTGCACATCTTTTCAGTATTGCCACTTGCCTTTCCCTCCTCATTGTCTGTTCTACTTCCCATCCCTGCCACCAAATGGTATACTCCAGCTATAGTAAAATTACTTGAATTCTTTAGAAGTACTGTTCTTTCTGTTGTTCCCTCAGCTTTGCTTCATTGTTCAGGATTCATTTCGGGTGGCACTTTCTTTGGAAAAACTTGATTGCCCCAACTATCTACCCTCACTTTCAAATCTCGGTTATGTGCCCCTTTTATATGCTCTTATTTTACTCTGTACTTCCTTTCATATTTTGTAATTGCTTTGTTATTTCTATGTCTCTCCCACTGGAATGTAAGCTTCACGAAGGCAAGGACTTTGTCTTTCTCAATTACTACATCATCTCTAATACCTAGTGATGTGTCAGGCTCATTGTTGATTTTCACTAGATATTTGTTGAATGAAATAATAAAGGAATGACAGTTTCGAGTCTCAAATGGCAGGGCCAAATACCCGGAAAAGATCCCGGAAGCAAATAAGAAAGAAAATGATCTTCTTTCAGATGTCTTTTCTTAGATAAAGGAAGGGAGGAAGGGAAGGAGAAAAGGAGAGAGGAAGGAAAGAAAGTGTTCATTTATTATTTTTTTTGAAGAAAACCACAGCCAGAGAAGAAAGTGTTTAGATAAATATAGCTTATTGTAACATTTCAATAAAGTCAAAGATATTTGCTTTGCACTTAGAACTTTCTATTTCTTTTAGTTTTCACACTAAGTAATGAGTTACATGTAATTAAAAAGGCTAAACAATTTTTTACTTTCTTGATAAATTATTAATCAATTAACAATATATTTTCCTAATGAAATAATTATATCACTGTTAGAAAATGAGCCTGCAGGTGAATTGTATTATAACCCTTCTCTTAGTTTTCCACATTAAAAAAAAGCTTATGTGTTGGGTCTAAATCAGCCTAGGTACCAGTGTTTATCTGGTGGCAGTTGATCGAAATGTTTAAGATGACAATGTAATGAAGTGCGGTCCACAGACTATCTCTGTCAAGGGTGAGAAGAAGCTTATTACCATGCTGGTACCAGTACCATGCAGACACTGGATCAGAAACTCTGAGGATGGGATAGCAATTTGTATGCAAAAAGGCCTCCTGGTGATTCTGGTACACATTCAAGTTTGAGGATCATTGACAGTAAAATAGCTGCCATGGGGTAATCATTGTGCCTTTTTACAAGTTAAGAGACAGAATTGTCAGATACAAGACCTCTGGTGATCATTTTCATGAATGTGTTGGGATGATAGTCTGATACAAATTTCGATGGACTGACAAATGTTTGGTATTTGCTTGCAGGATGCTACAAACACCCGTGCACCTCCATGCTTGGGTTGCTCAGTATTCTGGGTAACCCCTTCATAGGATTTGTACAATTTCACATAAGTAAGGTATGGTGCTGGAGTGTTGGTGTGTCTAAATGTGCAAAATAATTTGAAAAGAAAAAGTTCCACACACTTCTATAATAGCCCAGTTGAAAATCCCTGATTGTTTGGCTGAGTTTAGCATTCTTTTTTTTTTTTAATTTAGCTTTTATTTTAAGTTCAGGGGTAACTGTGGAGGTTTGTTACATAGGTAAACTCATGTCACACAGGTTTGCTGTACAGATTATTTTGTCACTCAGGTATTAAGCCTCGTACCCATTAGTTATTTTGCCTGATCTTCTCCCTCCTCCTGCCCTCCACCCTCTGATAGGCCAAAGTGTGTGTTGTTCACCTCTATGTGTCCATGTATTCTCATCATTTGCTGCCACGTATAAGTGAGAACATGTGGTATTTGGTTTTCTGGCCTGTATTAGTTTGCTAGGGATAATGGCCTCCAGCTCTATCTATGTCCCTGCAAAGGACATGATCTCATTCTTTTCTATGACTGCATATTATTCCATGTTGTATATGTACCACATTTTCTTTATTCAGTCTACCATTGATGGGGATTTAGGTTGATTCCATGTCTTTGCTATTGTGAATAGTGCTGCAATGAACATATGTGTGCATCTGTCAAAGCATTCTTTAGAAAGCTAGATGACATGTGTAGTAGACAAAGGCTTTGTTTCCAAAAAAAGCTCCATGGCTAGGTTCATGCCAAGCTCAGGTACTATTGTTGGAAGGAAACATAATGTAGTTATTCTAAAAGATGCCTTTTGCCAAGAAGCCTCTTGGTTACTTCTTGGTTCCTGAATTTCCATTTATTTGCTTGGCTCTTAATGGAAACATTTCAAGTCTAGTTTAATTTAAAGCCTAGTACTGTTGTTGCTGATATTAAAATTCAGCTGGGGAAAGATCAGATGATACTTTGTGAAGCTCTCCTGTGATACTCTTTGAAGCATTCTGGAGATCTCTCAGGATCTTTTAGGATTAAGGACCAGTGGTAGGAAGAAATGGTAGGACATTCTAATAAATGGTAATAATAAAATCGCCCTCTGCTGTGCCTCTCTGTGAAGCAGCATTTTCTAAACTCTGCTCTGTAGGTGTTCCACAAAATGTGATTCTACTAAAAATGTGTTCTATGGTTAAATAAGTTTGTGATGCTGCATACTACAAAGCTCTTTTAGAGATTCATTATTCATGTAAAGTTTCTGTTAAATCCTACCATAAAGTCATCTGTTTAACTCTGTGTAATGTTTCCCCCCAACTTATTGAGCCCCTGTCAGCTGACCAGCTTCTTCAAATGGGAAAAAAAGTACCAGAGGATCAACTAACCCAGACAGGCTTATTGAGCTTTATGTAGTTTTGTTTTAGACATATGCATCAGGAGGCAGTGGTTGAGCTGGGCAGCTTCCTCTCTTAGTTTATAAGCTGTAACCACAGAATATTCCTTAGCCATTGAGGCCAGCTTGAAGGATATCATATTACCCACAGACATGGCCTTGATTTCCAAAGTATCCTTGTGGTCAATAATACCTAACTTTTGTAGAACTTTAAAAGTACTCTGTTATATATACTCTTATCAATTATTATTTAAGGAAAGTATTATCATTTCAGTTTTAGAGGCCTAAAGAGGTTAAGTACCTGTCCAAGGATAGTAAACATGACTGGGAGTTAAAGTTTCCAGAGTTAAGGTTTTACTTCAACATAGTACTGCTTCATATATATATAGATAGATAGATAGATAGATGTGTGTGTGTGTGTATATATATATATATATATATATATATATCTGTCTGTCTGGTTATATATGTAGAATTCTTTCTGTTGCATCATGCTTTTTATACTATGCTCTGGCAGAGCCCTAGGGGTTCTCAGAGGTTCCCCTTAGGGGCCCCCCAAGAGGGCATGATGAATGGGGAGCCAAGAGAGATTGGGGGAGAAACTTCTATTTGAAATCACAAAGCTTTGCCTTTATCTGTTAAACAGAGTAGGTTTAGCCGGGCACAGTGGCTCATGCCTGTAATCCCAGCACTTTGGGAGGCTGAGGCGGGTGGATCATCTGAGGTCAGGAGTTCGAGACCAGCCTGGCCAACATAGTGAAACCCCATCTCTACTAAAAAGAATACAAAAAATTAGCTGGGCATGGCGGTGGGTGCCTGTAATCCCAGCTACTAGGGAGGCTGAGGCAGGAGAATCACTTGAACCTGGGAGGCAGAGGTTGCAGTGAGCTGAGATTACGCCATTGCACTCCAGCCTGGGCAACAAAAGTGAAACTCCGTCTCAAAAAATAAATAAATGAATAAATAAATAAATAAATAAATAAAAATTAAAAAAAAACAGAGTAGGTTTGAGAATAAATTTCTTTTCTTTTCTTTTTCTTTCTTTCTTTTCTTTCTTTCTTTTTTTTTTTTTTTTTTTTTTTTGAGACAGTGTCTTGCTCTGTCATCCAGGCTGGAGTGCCGTGGCACAATCTTGGCTCATTGCAACCTCCACCTCCGAGGCTCAGGTGATTCTCCCACCTCTGCTTCCTGAGTAGCTGGGACCACAGGCACATGCCACCACATCCAGCTAATTTTTGTACTTTTAGTAGAGATGGGGTTTCATCATGTTGCCCAAGCTGGTCTTGAACTCCTGGACTGAAGCGATCCACCCACCTCAGCCACCCAAAGTGTTGGGATTATAGGCATGAGCCACCGCACCCAGCTTTAGAATAAATTTCTTTGGAGGAAAGTGTTCCTAAGAAAATTTGTAAACTAGCTGAAAGATTAATTTTCTAGTTTCTGAGGAGAGTAAGGCAGGTACTTTCTCCAGATGAATAGATCTTTACATAGACGCAGACTGCCGGACTATGGATATAAACCTAAACAAGCTTTAAGGCCATTTCTAGTTCCTCAAGAGACGTAGTGGATAAGAAAGGGGGGCGCTCTAGGCAAAGAGGGATGTTAAAGGTTATGGTTTCTCACCACTCCAGGCAAAGTTTAGGGCAGTTTGGTAGAGGAGAAGGAGCTGGATCTTTCTTCTCTGTCTATAAAGTCGACAGCATTTCTTATCAGTATGTTTTAGCAGATTCAGGAGCAATAGAACTGGTTGGGTTGGGTTTGTCTTAGGTAGTCCTAGAGAAAGTTCAGCTTCTGCCCAATCTTCCCCACAACTGCTATTATAGACCAAATAGGCGTGGTCTGGGAGTAGCCCAACAGCAGTAGCCTGGAGGACTGATTGTATGGAGGGCATGACCAGGTATTTTAGGGGCAGGGCTGCCGAGGTATTCAGGGACTAGGCACCTCATGCAAAATTAATTCTCTAAAAGACAAATTGCTGAAAACTGACTAGACAGTTTTCTTTTGCACATAGCATTGGTACCTGTGATGGTCAATTTTATGTGTCAACTTGGTATTTGTTCAGCTGTTTGGTCAAATACCAGTTTACATGTTGCTGTGAAGGTGTTTTGTAGCTGTGATTAATGGCTATAATCACTTGACTTCAAATAAAGCCGATTACCCCCCACAGTGTGGGCTGGCCTCATCCAATCAGTTCAGTGTCTTATGAGCAGAAACAGAGGTTTCCTCAAGAGGAAGGCATTCAGCTTCAGGACTGTGACATAGAAATTCTGCAGGCCTTCCCTGTAGATTTTGGACCTGCCAGCCTCCACAGTTGTGTGAGCCAATTCCTTAAAATAAATCTCTTAATGTACATATACATATATCCTGTTGGTTCTGTTGATTTGGAGAACCCTCACTGATACTGTATCTAAATTCATTTAGCTGCTTAGCTCCCACTTAGAAGTGAAAACATATGATGTTTGGTTTTCCATTTCCGAGTTACTTCACTTAGAATAATAGTTTTCAATTCCATTCAGGTTGCTGTGAGTGCCATTATTTCATTCCTTTTTATGACTGAGTAGTATTACTTGATATATCTATATACCACATTTTCTTCTTTTCTTTTCTTTCTTTTCTTTTCTTTTCTCTCTTTTCTTTTCTTTCCCTTTCCTTTCCTTTCCTTTTGCTTTCCTTTCCTTTCCTTTCCTTTCTTTTTTTTTTTTTGATGGAGTCTCACTCTGTTGCCCAGGCTGGAGTGCAGTGGCATGATCTCGGCTCACTGCAACCTCCACCTCCTGGATTCAAGTGGTTCTCCTGCCTCAGCCTCCTGAGTAGCTGGGATTACAGGCATGTGCCACCATGCTTGGCTAATTTTTGTATTTTTAGTAGAGACAGGGTTTCACCATGTTGGTTAGGCTGGTCTCGAACTCCTGACCTCATGATCCACCAGCCTTGGCCTCCCGAAATGCTGGGATTACAGGTGTGAGCCACTGTGCCCAACCATGACATTTTCTTTGTCCACTCATTGATCGATGGGCATTTGGGCTGGTTGCATATTTTTGCAATTGAAAATTGTGCTGCTATAAACATGTGTGTGCAAGTATTTTTTTCATATAATGACTTCTTTTCCTCTGGGTAGATACCTAGTCATGGGATTGCTGGATCAAATGGTAGATCTACTTTTAGTTTTTTGTTGCAGGAAGTCAGGGACCCCGAACGGAGGGACCGGCTGGAGCCATGGCAGAGGAACATAAATTGTGAAGATTTCATTTTAATATGGACACCTATCAGTTCCCCAAATTAAAACTTTTATAGTTTCTTACACCTGTCTTTACTGCAATCTCTGAACATAAGTTGTGAAGATTTCATGGACATTTATCAGTTCCCAAATAATACTCTTACAATTTCTTATACCTGTCTTTACTTTAATCTCTTAATCCCGTTATCTTCGTAAGCTGAGAATGTATGTCACCTCAGGACCACTATTGTACAAATTGATTGTAAAACATGTGTGTTTGAACAATATGAAATCAGTGCACCTTGAAAAAAAACAGAATAACAGCGATTTTCAGGAAACAAGGGAAGACAACCATAAGGTCTGACTGCCTGTGGGGTCGGGCAGAATAGAGCCATATTTTTCTTCTTGCAGAGAGCCTATAAACGGACGTGCAAGTAGGGAAGATACTGAATTCTTTTCCTAGCAAGGAATATTAATAATTAAGATACTGAGAAAGGAATGCATTCCTGGCGGGGGAGGGGGCATCTATAAACGGCTGCTCTGGGAGTGTCTGTCTTATGTGGTTGAGATAAGGACTGAAATTTGCCCTGGTCTCCTGCAGTACCCTCAGGCTTAGTAGGGTAGGGAAAAAAAACCCCACCCTGGTGAATTTGAGGTCAGACCAATTCTCTGCTCTCGAACCCTGTTTTCTGTTGTTTAAGATGTTTATCAAGACAATACGTGCACAGCCGAACATAGACCCTCATCATTAATTCTAATTTTGCCCTTTGCCTTGTGATCTTTGCTTTGCCCTTTGCCTTCTGATCTTTTTGCCCTTTGAAGCATGTAATCTTTATGACCTACTGCCTGTTCTTGGACCCCCTCCCCTTTTGAAGTCCTTAATAAAAACCTGCTGGTTTTGTGGCTCAGGGGCATCACGGTCCTACCGATATGTGATGTCATCCCCGGAGGCCCAGCTGTAAAATTCCTCTCTTTGTACTCTTGCTCTTTATTTCTTAGCCAGCTGACACTTAGGGAAAATAGAAAGAACCTACGTTGAAATATTGCGGGTGGGTTCCCCCGATAGTTCTTTAAGGAATCTCCACACTATTTTCCACACACAAAGGCATAAGAATGATACATTGGAGTTTGGGGACTTGGGGGAAAGGGAGGGATGGGGGTGAAGGACAACAGACTACACATTGGGTATAGTTTACACTGCTCAGGTGAGGGGTGCACCAAAATCTCAGAAATAACCACTAAAGAACTTATTCATGTAACCAAACACCACTTGCTCCTTAAAAACCTATTGAAATAGAAAATAAATTTAGAAATACAAAAAGAAAAGAAATTAAAAATAAATAAAATTTGGCCACTAGAAAATTAAAAAATATATATATTTTCAATTGGTGGTTGGTTGAATCCAAAAAAGTAAAATAAATTTGAGCTGCTATCATGCAGTCGGCTTGCATCAGCTAGCTCTATATCTAAGACTTTAAATACTCTAGGGAAAACAGTCTGGTGATGAGAGAGTTTCCTTGTAACATGGTTTTTGTTTGGAAAGGCATGCATTCCTCTTGAAGGGGATTTTCCAAGGGATCCCTACCAAACACCACTCTTACATTCTTACATTGGAGAGACCAAACAATAATAGCATTTGCCACTCCCAACCCTGATCTGGCACAGTTTCCCTAGCCCAATTCAGGAGAAAATGTCCCAGAATTTCCAGAGGATTATCGAATACTTTTCTGGGGACTGACAGAGCAACTTGCTCTACCAACATTATATGTATACTGCTTTTTTTTTTTTTTTTTTTTTTTTGAGACAGGGTTTCACCATGTTGGCCAGGATGGTCTCCATCTCTTGACCTCATGATCCACCCTCCTTGGCCACCCAAAGTGCTGGGATTACAGGTGTGAGCCACCATGCCTGGCCAATTTTTGTGTTTTTAGTAGAGACGGGGTTTCATCATGTTGGCCAGGTTGGTCTCAATCTCTTGACCTCATGATCCACGCTCCTTGGCCTCCCAAAGTGCTGGGATTACAGGCGTGAGCCACCATGCCTGGCCAATTTTTGTGTTTTTAGTAGAGACGGGGTTTCACCATGTTGGCCAGGGTGATCTCGATCTCTTGACCTTGTGATCCACCCTCCTCGGCCTCCCAAAGTGCTGGGATTACAGGCGTGAGCCACTGCACCTGGCCAATTTTTGTGTTTTTAGTAGAGACAGGGTTTTGTCATGTTGCCCAAGCTGGTCTTGAAGTCCTGACCTCGTGATCTACCCACCTCAGCCTCCCAAAGTGCTGGGATTCCAGGTGTGAGCCACCGCACCCCCACGTATACTGCTTTTTACTGTATTTCACAGTGCTCTCAGAAACACTGTCTTGATGAACCTTTGACATAGGTATGGCAGAGGCTACTTTGTTTTTTCACACCAGTTTCCTCTTTCTTCCCCAATAAAGACCTTCAATATTTTGCTGAGTTAATTGCCATCCAGTAAAAAGACTACTAGTTCTCTGTGAAGCTAGGTGATGTCTAGCTTGTTTTGGCAGTATAGCATTGTGGTTAGGTACACATATTCTGGAATCATGCTATGTAGGTTGCATTCAGATCTCTGCTTCATCCTTTACTGGCTGTAAATTTACTTCTCTATGCCTTCGTTTCTGCATCTGTAAAATTATATAATAATTGTACCTGTTGTATTGAGTTTCTCTGAAAAATAAATGAGTTTATATTTGTAAAGCTTTCAAACCAGAGCCTAGCACATAGTAAATGCTATAGAAATTCTAACTATTATTTTTACTTTGGCCAACAAGATGAAAGTGTTGTGTGGGATACATAGCGAGTTTTGTTAAAGGGAAGGGGCAAGTCCATCTACTCCTTTGTACTTAATCATAGGTGAAATGGGGTTGAAGCTTGAATAGCCATGTTAGCCACAAGATGAGGCAACAGGCTAAGAAGGAAGAGCAAGATAGAGCCTAGGCCTCTGATGACTGATGGCTGTGGAGGTGCCACAACAATTCTGGACTCTGTATCTATCTCCAGACTTCTTTTCATGAGAAAGAAAAGAAGTTGTTGTTATTACTTTCTGTGGTTAAATGCAGCCAAACTTAATCTTAACTGATTTAATAAGTATGGAGGAGGCGCTACCTGCTTTTTATAGTTGAGAGATTAAGTATGGTCATCCAGTAAGAGCCATAATGTTGGATTGAGGGGAAAACAGTGGTTTCAATAACCCTTATATAGTCTAGCTTGTGACCTGGTATGAGGGAAATCTGCCAGATCTACATGTGGAGAGAGGCATTCATTTTCATCATAGTTCTCTCCTCACACCCTTCCCCTAACCTGAGCAGAAATGCTTAGCTATTAGCTATCTTTTCCCCCAGTGTGGACATCAAAAAAAGACTGGGACCACATTGATAATTGTGTTTAAGAGGCAGTTAGAGCCCTTTGTTTTCCGAGGCAAACTTTTCTAGACTCATCAAGGTGTTATATCTATTTCCATCCTTCTTCCTGGAATCTCCCTTCCCCAATTCCCACTGCACATTGAGTCTAGTCAATGCTGTCAGGTCCAACCAAAGACCCATCTTTTTTAGACAACCTTCTCTGATTATTCTAGTTCCTTCTCAATGGCTTGTTTAAAGTTCTAGCAACGGACCCAGTTCCAAGATGGCTGAATAGGAACAGCTCCAGTCTACAGCTCCCAGCGTGAGCCATGCAGGAGACAGGTGATTTCTGCATTTCCAACTGAGGTACTGGGTTCATCTCACTGGGGCTTATCAGACAGTGGGTTCAGCCCATAGAGTGTGAGCCGAAGCAGGGTGGGACATCGCCTCACCCAGGAAGCACAAGGGGTCAAGGAATTACCTTTCCTAGCCAAGGGAAGCCATGACAGATGGTACCTGGAAAATCGGGACACTCCCACCCTAATATTGCACTTTTCCAACGGTCTTAGCAAACGGCACACCAGGAGATTATATTCTGTGCCTGGCTCAGAGGGTTCCACGCCCATGGAGCCTCACTCGCTGCTAGCACGGCAGTCTGAGATCAAACTGCAAGGTGGCAGTGAGGCTGGGGGAGGAAGGTCCACCATTGCTGAGGCTTGAGCAGGTAAACAAAGTGGCTGGGAAGCTCGACTTGGGTGAAGCCCACTGCAGCTCAAGGAGGCCTGCCTGCCTCTGTAGACTGCACCTCTGGAGGCAGGGCATAGCTGAATAAAAGGCAGCAGAAACTTCTGCAGACTTAAACGTCCCTGTCTGACAGCTTTGAAGAGAGTAGCGGTTCTCCCAGCATGGAGTTTGAGATCTGAGAACAGACAGACTGCCTCCTCAAGTGGGTCCCTGACCCTTGAGTAGTCTAACGGGGAGACATCTCCCAGTAGGGGCTGACTGACACCTCATACAGCCGGGTGCCCCTCTGAGATGAAGCTTCCAGAGGAAGGATCAGGCAGTAACATTTGCTGTTCTGTAATGTTTGCTGTTCTGCAGCCTCCGCTGGTGATACTCAGGCAAACAGGGTCTGGAGTGGACCTCCAGCAAACTCCAACAGACCTGCAGCTGAGGGTCCTGACTGTTAGAAGGAAAACTAACAAACAGAAAGGACATCCACACCAAAACCCCATCTGTACGTCACCATCATCAAAGACCAAAAGTAGATAAAACCACAAAGATGGGGAAAAAACAGAGCAGAAAAGCTGAAAATTCTAAAAATCAGAGTGCCTCTTCCCTTCCAAAGGAACACAGCTCCTCGCCAGCAATGGAACAAAGCTGGATGGAGGATGACTTTGATGAGTTGAGAGAAGAAGGCTTCAGATGATCAGTAATAACAAACTTCTCCAAGCTAAAGGAGGATGTTCAAACCCATTGCAAAGAAGCTAAAAACCTTGAAAAAAGATTAGACAAATGGGTAACTAGAATAAACAGCATAGAGAAGACCTTAATTGACCTGATGGAGCTGAAAACCATGGCACAAGAACTACGTGACACATGCACAAGCTTCAGTAGCTGATTCGATCAACTGGAAGAAAGGGTATCAGTGATTGAAGATCAAATGAATGAAATGAAGCGAGAAGAGAAGTTTAGAGAAAAAAGAGCAAAAAGAAACGAACAAAGCCTCCAAGAAATATGAGACTATGTGAAAAGACCAAATCTACGTCTGATTGGTGTACCTGAAAGTGACGGGGAGAATGGAACCAAGTTGGAAAACACCCTGCAGGATATTATCCAGGAGAACGCCCCCAACCTCGTAAGGTAGGCCAATATTAAAATTCAGGAAATACAGAGAACGCCACAAAGATACTCCTCGAGAAGAGCAACCCAAGACACATAATTGTCAGATTCACCAAAGTTGAAATGAAGGAAAAAATGTTAAGGGCAGCCAGAGAGAAAGGTTGGGTTATCCACAAAGGGAAGCCCATCAGACTAACAGTGGATTTTTCGGCAGGAACTCTACAAGCCAGAAGAGAGTGGGGGCCAATATTCAGCATTCTTAAAGAAAAGAATTTTCAACCCAGAATTTCATATCCAGCCAAACTAAGCTTCATACGTGAAGGAGAAATAAAATACTTTACAGACAAGCAAATGCTGAGAGATTTTGTCATCACCAGGCCTGCCTTACAAGAGCTCCTGAAAGAAGCACTAAACATGGAAAGGAACAACCGGTACCAGCCAGTGCAAAAACATGCCAAATTGCAAAGACCATCGAGGCTAGGAAGAAACTGCATCAACTAACGAGCAAAATAACCAGCTAACATCATGACAGGATCAAATTCACACATAACAATATTAACCTTAAATGTAAATGGGCTAAATGCTCCAATTAAAAGACACAGACTGGCAAATTGGATAAAGAGTCAAGACCCATCAGTGTGCTGTATTCAGGAGACCCATCTCACATGCAGAGACACACATAGGCTCAAAATAAAGGGATGGAGGAAGATCTACCAAGCAAATGGAAAACAAAAAAAGAAAAGCAGGGGTTGCAATCCTAGTCTCTGATAAAACAGACTTTAAACAAACAAAGATCAAAAGAGACAAAGAAGGCCATTACATAATGATAAAGGGATCAATTCAACAAGAAGAACTAACTATCCTAAATATATATGCACCCAATACAGGAGCACCCGGATTCATAAAGCAAGTCCTTAGAGACCTACTGAAATGCCTAACCTTGTTTTTACTCTAACTCGTTACTTTGAGTTTTATCCTGCTTGTCTCTTTAATCACCTAGCCTTGCTTCTCATGTAAATAAGGCTCTCTCTAGCTGAGAAAGCCGGACAAACTCCAATTGACCCCTTAATTTACAAGACACAAAGGGCTCCTTACCCAACCCCCTTCTGTAAGGAGTTGGCCTGTGTAAACAGATCCTCAGCATTTCAAAGGAGCCCAATTAACTGATAAGATACTAGCACCAACAATATATGAAGTTCCCAGGATTTTTCTCCAGGAGATAACAACGTAAAACCTTGAGTTCATGTCCGGTATAGACCCTATATCTAATTATAATGAAAGATTTAAAACCTTGCACCTGGTACCATTGCTCTTTTTGTAACCATTTGTCTTTTAAATTGTTTATCTCTCTGTAACCATTTTGCTTCTTTTGATTCTTGCATGTTTTTACTTCTGTAGAATTATTGCATTTGAGTCTCCCTCCCCTTCCTAAACCTAGGTATAAAAGTTAATCAAGCCCCTTTCTCGTGGCCAAGAGAATTCTGAGCGTTAGCCATCTCGTTGGCCACCAGCTTAATAAAGGACTCTTAATTCGTCTCAAAGTGTGGCATTTCTTTAACTCGCTTGGGTACAACACTACAAAGAGACTTAGACTCCCACACAAGAATAATGGGAGACTTTAACACCCCACTGTCAACATCAGACAGATGAATGAGACAGAAAGTTAACAAGGATAACCAGGAATTAAAGTCAGCTCTGCACCAAGCAGACCTAATAGACATCTACAGAACTCTCCACCCCAAATCAACAGAATATACATTCTTCTCAGCACCACATCGTGCTTATTCCAAAATTGACCACATAGTTAGAAGTAAAGCAGTCCTCAGCAAATGTAAAAGAACAGAAATTATAACAAACTGTCTCTCAGACCACAGTGCAATCAAACTAGAACTCAGGATTAAGAAACTCACTCAAAACCGCTCAACTACATGGAAACTGAACAACCTGCTCCTGAATGACTACGGGGTACATAACGAAATGAAGGCAGAAATAAAGATGTTCTTTGTAAACAATGAGACCAAAGACACAACATAGCAGAATCTCTGGGACACAATTAAAGCAGTGTGTAGAGGGAAATTTATAGCACTAGATGCCCACAGGAGAAAGCAGGAAAGATCTAAAATTGACACCCTAACATCACAATTAAAAGAACTAGAAGCAAGAGCAAACACATTCAAAAGCTAGCAGAAGGCAAGAAATAACTGAGATCAGAGCAGAACTGAAGGAGATAGAGACACAAAAAACCCTTCAAAAAAATCAATGAATCCAGGAGCTGTTTTTTTGAAAAGATCAACAAAATTGATAGACTGCTAGCAAGACTAATAAAGAAGAAAAGAAAGAAGAATCAAATAGATGCCATAAAAAATGATAACAGGGATATCACCACGGATCCCACAGAAATACAAACTACCATCAGAGAATACTATAAACACCTCTATGCAAATAAACTAGAAAATCTAGAAGAAATGGATAAATTCCTTGACACATACACCCTCCCAAGACTAAACCAGGAAGAAGTGGAATCCCTGAATAGACCAATAACAGGCTCTGAAATTGAGGCAATAATTAGTAGCCTACTAACCAAAAAAAGTCCAGGACCAGATGGATTCACAGCCGAATTCTACCAGAGGTACAATGAGGAGCTGGTACCATTCCTTCTGAAACTATTCCAATCAATGGAAAAAGAGGGAATCCTCCCTAACTCATTTTATGAGGTCAGCATCATCCTGATACCAAAGCCTGGCAGAGACACAACAACAAAAAAGAGAGAATTTTAGACCAATATACCTGATGAACATCTATGCAAAAATCCTCAATAAAATACTGGCAAACTGAATCCAGCAACACATCAAAAAGCTTATCCACCACGATCAAGTGGGCTTCATCCCTGGGATGCAAGGCTGGTTCAACATATGCAAATCAAAAACGTAATCCAGCATATAAACAGAACCAAAGACAAAAACCACATGATTATCTCAATAGATGCAGAAAAGGCCTTTGACAAAATTCAACAGCCCTTCATGATAAAAACTCTCAATAACTTAGGTATTGATGGGATGTATCTCAAAATAATAAGAGCTATTTATGACAAACCCACAGCCAATATACTGAATGGGCAAAAACGGGAAGCATTCCCTTTGAAAACTGGCACAAGACAGGGATGCCCTCTCTGACCACTCCTATTCAACATAGTGTTGGAAGTTCTGGCCAGGGCAATCAGGCAGGAGAAAGAAATAAAGGGTATTCAATTAGGAAAAGAGGAAGTCAAATTGTCCCTGTTGGCAGATGACATGATTGTATATTTAGAAAACCCCATTGTCTCAGCCCAAAATCTCCTTAAGCTGATAAGCAACTTCAGCAAAGTCTCAGGATACAAAATCAATGTGCAAAAATCACAAGGATTCTTATACACAAATAACAGACAAACAGAGAGCCAAATCATGAGTGAACTCCCATTCAATTGCTTCAAAGAGAATAAAATACCTAGTAATCCAACTTACAAGGGATGTGAAAGACCTCCTCAACGAGAACTACAAACCACTGCTCAACAAAATAAATGGAATAACATTCCATGCTCATGGATAGGAAGAATCAATATCGTGAAAATGGCCATACTGCCCAAGGTAATTTATAGATTCAATGCCATCCCCATCAAGCTACGAATGACTTTCTTCATAGAATTGGAAAAAACTACTTTAAAGTTCATATGGAACCAAAAAAGAGCCCGCATTGCAAGACAATCCTAAGCCAAAAGAACAAAGCTGGAGGCATCATGCTACCTGACTTCAAACTATACTACTACAAGATTACAGTAACAAAAATAGCATGGTACTGGTACCAAAACAGACATATAGACCAATGGAACAGAACAGAGGCCTCAGAAATAATACCACACATCTACAAAAATCTGATCTTTGACAAACCTGGCAAAAACAAGAAATGGGGAAAAGATTCCTTATTTAATAAATGGTGCTGGGAAAACTGGTTAGTCATATGTAGAAAGCTGCAACTGGATCCCTTCCTTATACCTTATACAAAAATTAATTCAAGATGGATTAAAGACTTAAATGTTAGACCTAAAACCATAAAAACCGTAGAAGAAAACCTGGGCAATACCATTCAGGACATAAGCATGGGAAAGTACTTCATGTCTAAAACACCAAAAGCAATGGCAACAAAAGCCAAAATTGACAAATGGGATCTAATTAAACTAAAGAGATTCTGCACAGCAAAAGAAACTACCATCAGAGTGAACAGACAACCTACAGAATGGGAGAAAATTTTTGCAATCTCCTCATCTGACAAAGGGCTAAAATCCAGAATCTACAAAGAACTTAAACAAATTTACAAGAAAAAAATCAATCCCATCAAAAAGTGGGCAACGAATAGGAACAGACACTTCTCAAAAGAAGACATTTATGCAGCCAACAGACACATGAAAAATTGCTCGTCATCACTGGCCATTAGAGAAATGCAAATCAAAACCACAATGAGACACCATCTCACACCAGTTAGAATGGCAATCATTAAAAAGTCAGGAAACAGCAGATGCTGGAGAGGATGTGGAGAAATAGGAACACTTTTACACTGTTGGTGGGACTGTAAACTAGTTCAACCATTGTGGAAGACAGTGTGGCGATTCCTCAAGAATCTAGAACCAGAGATAACATTTGACCCAGCAATCCCATTACTGGGTATATACCCAAAGGATTATAAATCATGCTGCTATAAAGACACATGCACATGTATGTTTATTGCGGCACTATTCACAATAGCAAAGACTTGGAACCAACCCAAATGTCCATCAATGATAGACTGGATTAAGAAAATGTGGCACATATACACCATGGAATACTATGCAGCCATAAAAAAGGATGAGTTCATGTCCTTTGTAGGGACATGGATGAAGCTGGAAACCATCATTCTCAGCAAACTATTGCAAGGACAGAAAACCAAACACTGCATGTTCTCACTCATAGGTGGGAATTGAACAATGAGAACACTTGGACACAGGGTGGGGAACATTACACACCAGGGCCTGTCGTGAGGTGGGGGTAGGGAGGAGGGATAGCATTAGGAGATATACCTAATGTAAATGACGAGTTAATGGGTGTAGCACACCAACATGGCACATGTATACATATGTTACAAACCTGCATGTTGTGCACATGTACCTTAGAACTTAAAGTATAATAAATAAATAAATAAATAAGGTTCTAGCAACGAGGCCCAGTGGCTTGCTACTCCCTGATAGAAGGAAGCATGAGCCTCCATTATCTGTGATGCTTTGAGAACTACGCCCATGAAACAATGAAGAAAGAAAGAGGTCCCTACTATGCAGCATAATTAGCTGAATGAAACCTGGTGATCAGGGGAGTGATATGTCATGGATGACCTCCCATTTTATCTCCTCCTCTTTGAACTCTTACAATTCTTATTCATGTTATCCAGAAGTCAACTCAAGTCTTGGGTTGATTGAGAGATTTCATATTGCCATGTTATTGAGAATAACTTGCCTTTCCACTCTATTGCCTAGAGCCTTCCTTTGCATATCCAAAGTATCTTTTATTTATAGTAGCCCATCTTTTCCAGAGTATCTTACTTTAGCAGTATAAAGAACTAGCAGAGGCTATGAAATATATTTTTCTTCTCCTTTCCCACCAATCTCCATGAGAGGAAGGGAACATATTTCCACTAGTCTGAAATATGCCTCCTCCCTTAGCATACAAAAGTGGAAAAATAAGTTTTGAGTTTAAAAATTAACTTTAAAATTAAATGTTACACTAATAATGCTTGGTATTTATTGTTTACTATGGAAAGCACTATGTGAAATCCTTTATGTACATTATTTTATTTAATAACTGTACATATTTTATAGACAAAGAAAGAGACTTGGGAAGGTTAAAT
This sequence comes from Pan troglodytes, assembly GCF_028858775.2. NCBI lineage: Eukaryota > Metazoa > Chordata > Mammalia > Primates > Hominidae > Pan > Pan troglodytes. Next base: position 118,433,415 of record NC_072421.2, read on the forward strand.
AGCTTGTCCAAATTCACATAGCTGATATTTGAACTCAGGTCAGTCTAACTCCAAATTTCATTAATTCAGCAGCATGCTATACTGTCTGTCTTTTTCAGTACTCCTTACTGAATCTGTATAATTTAATTAAACATTTGGCAGTGTAGTATAGTGGATGTAATGGCTCCAGCACCAGACCTGGGTTTGAATCTGAACTTGCTCTCTTGCTAGTGGTATGACCTTGGGCATACGTACATCATTAAATGAATGAATGAAAAACATGTCTTATAGGAATGTGGTGAAGATTAGATGTGAACATTCCCAGCACACAGCAGATGCTAGACGAAAGTGTTTTCCCCTCTGTTCTTCTTCTTTCATGTGTTTAGCTTGTGTTCCCAAGGAGACTACAAATACCTTAAGGAGAGCGACCATATGTTTGATTTCTTGTATAGCCTCAGAATCATACACAGTGCTAGGCACATGATAGTAGAGCAACTAAAACTTTTGATATTGACTTAAAGGAAGCATTTTGTATTAAAATTTGACAACTTCAAAATAGTTTGAGAGACTTTTCTCCACTTTAGATGCAAATAATTAACCAGCAAAGTATCACCTTGGTCCTCTTCCTTTGTAGTATGTGGCAATAGCATAAGTTTATTTCTAAATACTTTAGCAAATATTTTCTAGCTTCTAACTCAGGAGATGAGTAATTTTTGCTGAAAGCATTTCCATTTTACTTATTTCCATATCCTCTACCCAAATGAGAATTGGCTTTTCATCTGAGAATAACTTTGGAAAGCCTTGGCTGGACATCGTTAGGGCATTTAAAAAAAGTCTTCTTGTAAATTTAAGTTCCTTGTAGATTCTGGATATTAGGTCTTTGTCAGATGAATAGATTGCAATAATTTTCTCCCATTGTGTAGGTTTCCTGTTCACTTTGATGATAGTTTCTTTTGCTGTATAGAAGCTCTTTAGTTTAATTAGATCCCATTTGTCAATTTTGGCTTTTGTTGCAATTGCTTTTGGCGTTTTTGTCATGAAGTCTTTGCCCATGCCTATGTCCTGAACGGTATTGCCTAGGTTTTCTTCTAGGGTTTTTATGGTTTTGGGTTTTACATTTAAGTCCTTAATCCATCTTAAGTTAATTTTTGTATAAGGTGTAAGGAAGGGGTCTAGTTTCAGTTTTCTGCATATGGCTAGCCAGTTTTCCCAGCACCATTTATTGACTAGGGAATCCTTTCCCCATTTCTTGTTTTTGTCATGTTTGTCAAAGATCTGATGATTGTAGATGTGTGGTGTTATTTCTGAGGTCTCTGTTCTGTTCCATTGGTCTATATGTCTGTTTTGGTACCAGTGCCATGCTGTTTTGGTTACTGTAGCCTTGTAGTAGTATAGTTTGAAGTCAGCTAGTGTGATGCCTCCAGCTTTGTTCTTTTTACTGAGGATTGTCTTGGCTATATGGGCTCTTCTTTGGTTCCATATAAGATGTAAAGTAGATTTTTCTAATTCTGTGAAGAATATCAATGGTAGTTTGATGGGAGTAGCATTGAATCTATAAATTACTTTGGGCAGTATAGCCATTTTCACAATACTGATTCTTCCTATCCATGAGGATGGAATGCTTTTCCATTTGTTTGTGTCCTCTCTTACTTCCTTGAGCAGTGGTTTATAGTTCTCCTTGAAGAAATCCTTCACATCCCTTGTTATGTATTTCTAGGTATATTATCCTGTTTGTGGCAATTGTGAATGGCAGTTCATTCATGATTTGGCTCTCTGTTTGTCTATTGTTGGTGTACAGGAATACTTGTGATTTTGCACATTGATTTTGTATCCTGATATTTTGCTGAAGTTGCTTATCAGCTTAAGAAGTTTTTGGGCTGAGATGATGGGGTTTTCTAAATATACAATCATGTCATCTGCAAACAGGGACAATTTGACTTCTTGTCTTCCTATTTGAATACGCTTTATTTCCTTCTCTTGCCTTATTTTCCTGACCAGAGCTACCAATACTGGGTTGAATAGGAGTGGTGATAGAGGGAGTCCTTGTCTTGTACCAGTTTTCAAAGGGAATGCTTCCAGCTTTTGCCCATTCAGTGTGATATTGGCTGTGGGTTTGTCATAAATAGCTCTTATTATTTTGAGATACGTCCCATCAATACCTAATATATTGAGAGTTTTTAGCATGAAGGGCTATTGAATTTTGTCAAAGGCCTTTTCTACATCTATTGAGATAATCATGTGGTTTTTGTCTTTGGTTCTGCTTATATGCTGGATTATGTTTATTGATTGGTGTATGTTGAACCAGACTTGCACCCCAGGGATGAAGCCGAATTGATCATGGTGGATAAGTTTTTTGATGTGGTGCCGGATTTCGTTTGCCAGTATTTTATTGAGGATTTTCGCATCAATGTTCATCAGGGATATTGGCCTGAAGTTTTTTTTTTGTGTGTGTGTGTGTGTCTCTGCAATAACCCCATCAAAAAGTGGGCAAAGGATATGAACAGACACTTCTCAAAAGAAGACATTTATGCGGCCAACAAACATGTGAAAAAAAGCTCAGCATCACTGGTCATTAGAGAAATGCAAATCAAAACCACAATGAGATACCATCTCATGTCAGTAAGAATGGCGATTATTAGCAAGTCAAGAAACAATAGATACTGGCGAGGCTGTGGAGAAATAGGAACGCTTTTACACTGTTGGTGGGAATGTAAATTAGTTTAACCACTGTGGAAGACAGTGTGGCAATTCCTCAAGGATCTAGAACCAGAAATACCATTTGACCCAGCAATCCCATTACTGGTATATACCCAAAGGATTATAAATCATTCTACTGTAAAGACACATGCACACATATGTTTATTGCAGCACTATTTACAATAGCAAAGACTTGGAACCAACCCAAATGCCCATCAATGATTGACTGGATAAAGAAAATGTGGTACATATACACCATGGAATACTATGCAGCCATAAAAAGGAATGAGATTATATCCTTTGCAGGGACTTGAATGAAGCTGGAAGCCATCATCCTCAGCAAACTAACGCAGGAACAGAAAACCAAATACCGTATATTCTCACTCATAAGTGGGAGTTGAACAATGAGAACACATGGACACAGGGAGGGGAACAACACACACTGGGGCCCGTGGGGGGTGGGGGCAAGGGGAGGGAACCTAGATGATGGGTCAATAGGTGTAGCAAACCACCATGGCACACGTATACCTATGTAACAAACCTGTGCATTCTGCACATGTATCCCAGAACTTAAAGTAAAAAAAAAAAGAAAAGAGTTTTAAGTTAGTTCACTCAGATGACTAGTCAAGTTAAAAAACATTAGCCAAACTATTTGTTTGACTGAGTAGTGTGTTTGACTAGGTTAATTGACAGGAGTTTTGCAGTTAAAGTTACTGAGGGCATGTCTTGATATTTTAGGGCTTTGTGTTTAAATCACTATTTGAGATCCTTGAAGAGAGGTTAAAAGACATGGACGATAGGCAAAAGGTCCAATATACATCTAAAATGAATTCCTAATGGAGGTACTAGAGAGAATGGGGGACAGCTAATTTTTAAAGAGATAATGAATTTTTTTCAGAATTGATGAATGATGGGAGTCTTGAAATTCAAAAAGCATGAGTCCTAAGTAGAATGAGTAAAAATAAGCCTGCTTCTAGATATATCATAGTAAAATTGCAGAGCATGAAAAACAAAGAAAAGCTCTTAAAATTTACTTGCTCAAGATCATAAAACTAGTTAGTAGTGAAGCCAGTATTCAAACCCTGTGTTTTTGACCACTACTAGTACCAGGTCATCTAGTTACAAGCTGCAATTTACAGATGAGGCAATTGAGGTCAAAAGATGACAGAGATTAGTTTTTGGAGTTTAATGGTAGTAGGTCTTGAAGTTATACTGGTTTCTTTACCTCAGATTTAGGAAAATCTCCATTGTGAGTGGTAAGAGGAGCCACACTGTACCTTGGAAGCAATAATTCATGGGTTGTGGACTCTTGTTTCCAGAATGATCAACAGACACTGCAGAACATAGCTAACAAAAATGTCCAACACTTATGTAGTGCTTACCATGTGACATTAACCCAGTTAATTTTCATGTCAACTCAATGAGTTAGATAATGGTTTTATCACAGTCTTTTAGATGGGAAACTAAGGCACTCAGAGGAGGAAAGTAATTTGCCACATTCACAAAGCTAGTAAGCAGAAAAGCCAGGATTTACACCCTAAGCAGCCTGGCTGGTGAGTGTTTAACCTCTGCGCTATACTTCTGCTAGCACAAACAAAATAAACCCTGTGAAGTCGGAAACTGTGTCTGTCTTGTTCACTGCTGTATCCCTAGGACCCAGTATAATGCTTGGCACATAATAGATACTCAATAAATATTTCTTACGTTAATGAAGTAATAAATAAGTGAATAAATTTGATTTGTGATGCCATATTCAGTGTGGCTGTGTGGACTGAACTGTTCCATTACCAGCTAGCTACTTAGTAATAGTGAAATTTCTCACAAATGGGACAAATTTGCACCTGGGCAATTAGAGCTGTGCCTAACTACCCTTTGCTCACATCATCAGTTTTACTCTGCAGCCTTGGAGATCTACTAAAGTGAATCTCCTGGTTCTGAGTCCCAGCTGAACCCTAGATGCAACCTGCTGACTTGTGATTGTTTGGAGCCTGAGGCAACAGGACCCTGGGTGGAGAGAGTCCAAGTTATGATTTAAAAATATGTATCTGTACCACAGAGTCAACATTAGGCAGCTGGAAACTATTCACATCCTGTATATTCTCTGTAGGGGTAGGGGGACTGACTGATCATGTGATCACAGAGCACACAGATTATTAGCAGGATAAAATAATCAACATGCTTAAAACATAAAAGCTTCTGAGGGGCAATGGGAAGCCATCTGTCTCTTAGCTCTGAGACCAAACTCAAGGCTGGTGTTAGGCCTCTTGTGTGTTACAGTTTCATTTTACTCTTAATTCAAACCAGATTCCTATTAAAACAGACTCCTAATAAAGCTTAACAGCCTAAGTGGGTAATCACTCTCTTAAAAATGAAATCTCACTGCCTCCACTCTGGGGCCCTTATATGGCATTATACAATTTTTAAAGTTTTTTGAGAGTAAGTTTCCATTGAAAAGATGGCAGAGATTTACTTGTCTATCAGTCCTCAGAGTACATAGCTATATTTACAATGGAATCATTGGTATTCTCAGTTTGATGATGCAACTTGGTAAAGCTAATGTGTCATTCACTGTTTAATATGATTATTCAGGAACTTTGATCTGAGCACTAAAACTGATGGGTTTCTTCAGTAAAGTAATTAGTAAAAGACTAATTTAATAATGCAACTGACTTTGTTCATCACCTCTACACTGAACACCTCTACACTGTTTTTTTGAATTGTTTGCTCCAACCAGTTGGTTTGGAACTCTGTAGTTATGTTCCCAATAAAACCAGGCTACAAGTTGGTCAAACCAGTTGCTTAGATAGTGCAAACACCTGAATGACTACAGGCATGACTTTCCAAAAACATGGGCGTTCTGTTGTCCTCTCTTGATCAGAAATAGAGAGATTTGGTCATTCAATCATGACAAAAAAAGATAATGAAAGTGTAAATTATTAACAGAATGTTGTCAACACATACTATTTTCCTCATTACAATGTGACTATTTGTCAAGGGTGTTGTTGCCTGAGAAATCAGTGATATGGGAGGCAAATTGGTAATAATACACTCATCTTTTCTAAATTAGAAGACTTCAACTAGGCTTGAACATCATTAGTAAATGCTCCTTTTCCTCTGAATAAACTCTTTAATTTACATCCATCATCAAACATTTCCTAAGACAAAAGCTGGTGATCTTTTGATTGCAGGCACTATTCTCACTGATAATTGTCATTAACCGAATAGAGCTGGATCTATTCTCTTTTCTCTGTATTTCTTTTTACCATAACATGAGTATTCTGCTTTCTTAGGTATATAACTAAAAGATGGATAAATCAAATAGGTAGAAGAATTATCTTTGATTGAAGGAGGTGGAAGTGCTATAAATATATGTCTAGACACCCGCTTTTTAACTTCCATCTCTGCATCATTAATAAATTTATTAGTGGGGGCCCTGTTCACATATCTATTATCAATTCTAATTATTTGTGTGTTTGAATCAATCTCTCCTGCCTTCATTAGTGTATTAACGCCTGTCAGCAAATGATAATGTGGGAGAATCTCACAAATTTATATGCATTCCCAGAGTGGAGACCCAACCACAGTCAGTATTCTTGCATGACAGCAGCTGTAACAAATGGCCATCCTTCCCAGGAGAAGTGTAAACAGGTCACTAATTAATGCATTTACCATTAGACTCTGTTTAGTTTTCAGTCATAGCATATGATTCATTATGTTGGGACACCAAGTACAATGTCGTTATGGAAATGAGGTATTTGTACATTCTCCTTAGATCCACATGACAGATTGAGTTATCTACCTATTTTTCTCTCAGCACTTTCCCAGATTTCAGAGTATATGAATGACCTTGGAGAAGGTCCTACTTTATTACTAGGCATCTAGTGAAAATGGCATAATGGGTTGGGAGTTTATTTAAATACATGCAATGAAAATCAGCTCTTGGTGAGGGATAAAGTTGGGGAAAAAATAAGAGGATTAAGAGGAAAAAGGGAAAATAAATTCTAAATTTTAGGAGTTGTGCTATAATGTCAGGAAATTTAAATCAAAATTAGAAGTGGAGTGGTACAATGAGAAGTTCATTGCTTCTGAAAGACTGAAAAGTAGACTTTGATGGTCAAGCTCCTTCCCTTATATCCACGAAATGGTCAACAGCTCCCCAAGAAAGACATAGTCGAGACAAACTTGTTTTTCTTCCAGCTGGCAATTCTAAATTCCCTAAATCCTTAGATTAAAGCTCCAAATAAAGAATAGGGGCATCAAAGAAGACTAGTCATGCCTTATTTGTTAACTGTATATATTATGTTATATGTTGATCATAAATAGCAGTTCTTATCATAGCTCATCCATTCATTTACTTAATAAACACTTATTGAGTAACACTCTGGGCCAGGCCATATGTTTGGGATACAGAGATGAAAATGATACAGACTTACCCTTCTAGAAACTTAGGAGATAGACAAACTGACAATACAGTGTGGTTATTATAAGTAACATAAGTACTATGATAGTTGCATGCCCAGGATGCTGTGGAAGTATAAAGGATGAATTCTTCATGGTAAGCATAGGGAGGGTTTCACAGAAGAGGTAACATTTAAACTGAGTCTTAAAGGGAAAGTAGGTATTTTTAGAAGAGGAAGGGAGGGGACAGGTATGTTAGGTTGAGGAAATAGGGTGTGCAAAGGTAAAAGCACATTAAACAATGTACTATATTTACACAATGGTAACAAATTAAAGGTGGCTGGAACATTGTTTGCATAGGGGATAGACTATCAGAAGGAGCAATGAGAGATGGTTGTATGAGAAGTAGATGAGGTCCAAACAGAGTAGAGTTTTATATGTCATGCTGAGAGGGTTTGTACTATATTATGAAGGAAGTAAAGACTTAATAGAAGCATGACATAGCCAAATTGCTTTTTCTTCTCTTTTTTTTTAATTTTTAGAGATTACTCTTGTGACACTATGGAGGATGAACTGGAATGGGGAGATTGGAGGCTGGGAGAGTGGACAGGAGCTTGATAAAGTAGTCTAATCAAGTGATAATTTTTCAAAGTCAGGTCAGGATTAATAACTCTCAGGATCATAGGCCTTTTACTAGACCTTCTTTCCTGGAAGAGCTACCTTTCCCAGGGTCATGAAAGAAACTTCTTTTTCTTTTTTTTAAGTTCGGGGTACACATGTAGGTGTGTTACATAGGTAAACTTGTGTCACGGGGGTTTGTTGTTATTATGAAGGAAGTAAAGACTTAATAGAAGCATGACATAGCCAGTTTGCTTTTTCTTTTCTTAAATGTTATTTCATCACTCAGGTATTAAGCCTAGTACCCGTTAGTTATTTTTCCTGACCCTCTCTCTCTTCCCACCATCCACCCTCTGATAGGCACCAGTGTGTGTTGTTCTCCTCTATGTGTCCGTGTGTTCTCATCATTTGGCTCCCACTTATAAGTTTACTGCACCTATCAACCCATCACCTAGGTATTAAGCCCCACATGCATTAGCTATTTATTGTGATGCTCTCCCTCCCCTCACCTCTATAACAGGCCCCAGTGTATGTTGTTCCCCTCCTTGTGTCCATGTGTTCTCACTGTTCAGCTCTCAATTATGAGTGAGAACATGCAGCGTTTGGTTTTCCGTTCCTGTGTTAGTTTGCTGAGAATGATGGTTTCCAGCTTCATCCATGTCCCTGCAAAGGACATGAACTCAACCTTTTTTCTGGCTGCATAGTATTCCATGGTGTATATGTGCCACATTTTCATTTTCCAGTCTATCATTGAGGGGCATTTGGGTTGGTTCCAAGCCTTTGCTATTGTGAATAGTGCTGCAATAAACATATGTGTGCATGTGTCTTTATAGCAGAATGATTTATAATCCTTTGGGTATGTACCCAGTAATGGGATTGCTGGGTCAAATGGTAGTTCTGGTTCTAAATCCTTGAGGAATTGCCACACTGTCTTCTACAAAGGTTGAACTAATTTACACTCCCACCAACAGTGTAAAAGCATTTCTATTTCTCCAGATCCTCTCCAGCATCTGTTGTTTCCTGACTTTTTAATGATCGCCATTCTAACTGGCATGAGATGGTATCTCATTGTGGTTTTGAGTTGCATTTCTCTAATGACCAATGATGATGAGCTTTTTTTCATATGCTTGTTGGCAGCAAAAATGTCTTCTTTTGAGAAGTGTCTCTTCATTTCTTTCGCCCACTTTTTGATGGGATTGTTTGCTTTTTTCTTCTACATTTGTTTAAATTCATTGTAGATTCTGGATGTTAGCCCTTTGTCAGATGGGCAGATTGCAAAACTTTTCTCCCATTCTGTAGGTTGCCTGTTCACTGTGATGATAGTTTCTTTTGCTGTGCAGAAGTTCTTTAGTTTAATTAGATCCCATTTGTCAATTTTGGCTTTTGTTGCCATTGCTTTTTGTGTTTTAGTCATGAAGTCTTTGCCCATGCCTATGTCCTGAATGGTATTGCCTAGGATTTCTTCTAGGGTTTTGATGGTTTTAGGTCTTACATTTAAGTCTTTAATTCATCTTGAGTTAATTTTTGTATAAGGTGTAAGGAAGGTGTGCAGTTTTAGTTTTCTGCATATGGCTAGCCGGTTTTCCTAGCACCATTTGTTAAATAGGGAATCCTTTCCTCATTGCTTGTTTTTGTCAGGTTTGCCAGGATCAGATGATTGTAGATGTGTGGTATTATTTCTGAGGCCTCTGTTCTGTTCCATTGGTCTATATGTCTGTTTTGGTACCAGTACCACGCTATTTTGGTTACTGCAGCCTTGTAGTAATGTAGTTTGAAGTCAGTTAGCATGATGCCTTCAGCTTTGTTCCTTTTATGTAGGATTGTCTTGGCTCTATGGGCTCTTTTTTGGTTCCATATGAAATTTAAAGTAGTTTTTTTAATTCTGTGAAGAAAGTCCATGGTAGCTTGATGAAGAAATGGGTAATATGGCCATTTTCACGATATTGATTCTTCCTATCCATGAGGATGGAATGTTTTTCCATTTGTTTGTGTCCTTTCTTATTTCGTTGAGCGGTGGTTTGTAGTTCCTCTTGAAGAGGTCCTTCATATCCCTTGTAAGTTGGATTACTAGGTATTTTATTCTCTTTGAAGCAATTGTGAATGGGAGTTCACTCACGTTTTGGCTCTCTGTCTGTTATTGGTATATAGGAATGCTTGTGATTTTTGCACACTGATTTTGTATCCTGATACTTTGCTGAAGTTGCTTATCAGCTTGAGATTTTGGGCTGAGACGATGGGGGTTTTCTAAATATACAATCATGTCATCTGCAAACAGAGACAATTTGACTTCCTCTTTTCCTAATTGAATACCCTTTCTTTCTTTCTCCTGCCTGATTGCCCTGGCCAGAACTTCCAACACTATGTTGAATAGGAGTGGTCAGAGAGGGCATCCCTGTCTTGTGCCAGTTTTCAAAGAGAATGCTTCTAGTTTTTGCCCATTCAGTATGATGTTGGCTGTGGGTTTGTCAAAAATAGCTCTTATTATTTTGAGATACATCCCATCAATACCTAAGTTATTGAGAGTTTTTATCATGAAGGGCTGTTGAATTTTGTCAAAGGCCTTTTCTGCATCTATTGAGATAATCATGTGGTTTTTGTCTTTGGTTCTGTTTATATGCTGGATTACGTTTTTGATTTGCGTATGTTGAACCAGCCTTGCATCCCAGGGATGAAGCCCACTTGATCGTGGTGGATAAGCTTTTTGATGTGGTGCTGGATTCGGTTTGTCAGTATTTTATTGAGGATTTTTGCATCAATGTTCATTAGGAATATTGGTCTAAAATTCTCTTTTTTTGTTGTGTCTCTGCCAGGCTTTGGTATCAGGATGATGCTGGCCTCATAAAATGAGTTAGGGAGGATTCTCTCTTTTTCTATTGGTTGGAATAGTTTCAGAAGGAATGGTACCAGCTCCTCCTTGTACCTCTGGTAGAATTTGGTGTGAATCTGTCTGGTCCTGGACTTTTTTTCGTTGGTAGGCTACTAATTATTGCCTCAATTTCAGAGCCTGTTATTAGTCTATTCAGGGATTCAACTTCTTCCTGGTTTAGTCTTGGGAGGGTGTATGTGTCCAGGAATTTATCCATTTCTTCTAGATTTTCTAGTTTATTTGCATAGAGGTGTTTTGTCTGAGCAAATAAATACTATGTTTCATCATAGTATTCTCTGATGGTAGTTTGTATTTCTGTGGGATTGGTGGTATATCCCCTTTAACATTTTTTATTGTGTCTGTTTGATTCTTCTCTCTTTTCTTCTGTATTTGTCTTGCTAGTGGTCTATCAATTTTGTTGATCTTTTCAAAAAACCAGCTCCTGGATTCATTGATGTTTTGAAGGGTTTTTTGTGTCTCTATCTCCTTCAGTTCTGCTCTGATCTTAGTTATTTCTTGCCTTCTGCTAGCTTTTGAATTTGTTTGCTCTTGCTTCTCTAGTTTTTTAATTGTGATGTTAGGTTGTCAAGTTTAGATCTGTCCCGCTCTCTCCTGAGGGCGTTTAGTGCTATATATTTCCCTCTAAACACTGCTTTAGCTGTGTCCCAGAGATCCTGGTACATTGTGTCTTTGTTCTCATTGGTTTCAAAGAACTTCTTTATTTCTGCCTTAATTTCATTATTTACCAAGTAGTCATTCAGGAGCAGGTTGTTCAGTTTCCATGTAGTTGTGCAGTTTTGAGTGAGTTTCTTAATTCTGAATTCTAATTTGATTGCACTGTGGTCTGAGAGACTGTTTTTTATGATTTCCATTGTTTTGCATTTGCTGAGGAGTGTTTTACCTCCAATTATGTGGTCAATTTTAGAGTAAGTGTGATGTGGTGCCGAGAAGAATGTATATTCTGTTGATTTGGGGTGGAGAGTTCTGTAGATATCTGTTAGGTCTGCTTGGTCCAGAGCTGAGTTCAAGTCCTGAATATGCTTTTTAATTTTCTGTCTTGTTGATCTGTCTAATATTGACAGTGGGGTGTTAAAGTCTCCCACTTTTATTGTGTGGGAGTCTAAGTCTCTTTGTAGGTCTCTAAGGACTTGCTTTATGAATCTGGATACTCCTGTATTGGGTGTGTATATATTTAGGATAGTTAGCTCTTGTTGCATTGATCCCTTTACCATTATGTGATGCCCTTCTTTGTCTTTTTTGATCTTTTTTTGTTTAAAGTGTGTTTTATCAGAGACTAGGATTGCAACCCCTGCTTTTTTTCACTTTCCATTTGCTTGGCGAATATTCTTCCTTCCCTTTACTTTGAGCCTATGTGTGTCTGCATGTGAGATGGGTCTCCTGAATACAGCACACCAATGGGTCTTGACCCTTTATCCAATTTGCCAGCCTGTGTCTTTTAATTGGGGGATTTAACCCATTTACATTTAAGGTTAATATTGTTATGTGTGAATTTGATCCTGTCATTGTGATGCTAGCTGGTTATTTTGCCCGTTAGTTGATGCAGCATCTTCATAGTGTCAATGGTCTTTCAAATTTGGGGTTTTTGCAGTGGCTGTTACCAGGTTTTCCTTCCCATATTTAGTGCTTCTTTCAGGAGCTCTTGTAAGGCAGGCCTGGTGGTGACAAAATCTCTCAGCATTTGCTTGTCTGTAAAGGATTTTATTTCTCCTTCACTTATGAAGCTTAGTTTGGCTGGATATGAAATTCTGGGCTGAAAATTCTTTTCTTTAAGAATGTTGAATATTGGCCCCCACTCTTTTCTGCCTTATAGGTTTTCTGCAGAGAGTTCTGCTGTTAGTTTGATGGGCTTCCCTTTGTAGGTAACCCAACCTTTCTCTCTGGCTGCCCTTAACATTTTTTCCTTCATTTCAACCTTTGTGTTCCTGACAATTATGTGTCTTGGAGTTGCTCTTCTCAAGGAGTATCTTTGTGGTGTTCTCTGTATTTCCTGAATTCGAATGTTGGCCTGTCTTGCTGGGTTGGGGAAGTTCGCCTGGATAATAGCTTGAAGAGTGTTTTCCAACTTGGTTCCATTCTCTCAGCTTTCAGGTATGCCAATTAAATTTAGGTTTGGTTTTTTCACATAGTCCTATATTTCTTGGAGGCTTTGTTCGTTCCTTGTCATTCTTTTTCCTCTAATCTTGTCTTCATGCTTTATTTCATTAAGTTGATCTTCAATCTCTGATATCCTTTCTTCTGCTTGATCAATTTGGCTATTGACACTTGTGTATGCTTCACGAAGTTCTCGTGCTGTGTTTTTCTGCTCCATCAGGTCATTTATGTTCTTCTCTAAACAGGTTATTCTAGTTAGCAATTCCTATAACCTTTTATCAAGATTCTTAGCTTCCTTGCATTGGGTTAGGACATGCTTCTTTAGCTTGGAGGAGTTTGTTATTACCCACCTTCTGAAGCCTACTTCTGTCAATTTGTCAAACTCATTCCCCATTCAGTTTTGTTCCCTTGCTGGCGAGGAGTTGTGATCCTTTGGAGAAGAAGAGGCATTCTGGTTTTTGGAATTTTCAGCCTTTTTGCACTGGTTTTTCCTCATCTTCATAGATTTATATACTTTTGTTCTTTGATGTTGGTGACCTTTGGATGGGGTTTTTGAGTGGACATCCTTTTTGTTGATGTTAATTCTATTTCATTCTGTTTGTTAGTTTTCCTTATACCAGTCAGTCCCCTCTGCTGCAGGTCTGTTGGAGTTTGCTGGAGGTCCACTCCAGACCCTGTTTGCCTGGGTATCACCAGCGGAGGCTGCAGAACAGCAAGGATTGCTGACTGTGTCTTCCTCTGGAAGCTTTGTCCCAGAGGGGCACCAGCCAGATGCCAGCCAGAGCTCTCCTGTATGAGGTGTCTTTTGACCCCTGCTGGGAAGTGTCTCCGAGCCAGGAGGCACGGGTGTCAGGGACCCACTTGAGGAGGCAGTGTGTCCCTTAGCAGAGCTCGAGTGCTGTGCTGGGAGATCTGCTGCTCTCTTCAGAGGCAGCAGGCGGGAACGTTTAAGTCTGCTGAAGCTGTGCCCACAGCTGCCCCTTCCCCCAGGTGTTCTGTCCCAGAGAAATGGGAGTTTTATCTATAAGCCCCTGAGTGGGGCTGCTGCCTTTCTTTCAAAAATGCCTTGCCCAGAAAGGAGGAATCTAGAGAGGCAGTCTAGCTACAGTGGCTTTGCCAAGCTGTGGTGGGCTCTGTCCAGTTTGAACTTCCCAGCGGCTTTGTTTACACTGTGCGGGGAAAAAACACCTACTCAAGCCTCAGTAATGGTGGACACCCCTCCCCCCACCAAGCTTGTGCATCCCAGGTCCACTTCAGACTGCTGTGCTGGCAGCAAGAATTTCAAACCAGTGGATCTTAGCTTGCTGGGCTCCTTGAAGTGGGATCTGCTGAGCTAGACCAATTGGCTCCCTGGCCACGGCCCCCTTTCCAGGGGAGTGAATGGTTCTGTCTCACTGGTGTTCCAGGTGCCACTGGGGTATGAAAAAAAACTCCTGCAGCTAGCTTGGTGTGTGCCCAGATGGCCACCCAGCTTTGTGCTTGAAACCCAGGGCCCTGGTGATGTATGCACCTGAGGGAATCTCCTGGTCTGCAGGTTGTGAAGACTGTGGGAAAAGATAGTATCTGGGCCTGAATGCACCGTTCCTCAAGGTACAGTCCCTCACAGCTTCCCTTGGCTAGGAAGGGAGTTCCCCGTCCCCTTGCACTTCCTGGGTGAGGCGACACCCCACCCTGCTTCAGCTTGCCCTGCATAGGCTGCATCCACTGTCTAACCAGTCCCAATGAGATGAGCCAGGTACCTCAGCTGGAAATGCAGAAATCACCCATCTTCTGTGTTGCTGTCACTGGGAGCTGCAGGCTGGAGCTGTTCCTACTCAGCCATCTTGCTAGCCATCTCTGATCTCGTTCTTTTTTATGGCTGCATAAAATTCCATGGTAGGTATGTACCACATTTACTTTATTCAATCTACCATTGATGGGCATTTAGGTTGATTCCATGACTTTGCTCTTGTTTATAATGCTGAAGTGAACATATAAGTATACATGTATTTATGATAAACTGATTTGTATTCCTTTGGGGATATACCAAATAATGGGATTGCTGGGTCAAATGGTATTTATATTTTAAGTTTTTTGACAAATCGCCACACCACTTTCCACAATGGTTGAACTAATTTACATTCCCAGCAATGGTGTATAAGCATTCCCTTTCTCTGCAACCTCACCAGCAGCTGTTATTTTTTGACTTTTTAGTAATAGCCATTCTGACTGGTGTGAGATGGTATCTCATTGTGGTTTTGATTTGCATTTCTCTAATGATCAGTGATGTTGAACTTTATTTCATATGCTCATTGGCTGCATGTATGTCTTTTGAAAAGTGTCTGTTCATGTCCTTTGCCCGCCATTTAATGGGGCTGTTTGTTTTTTTTCTGTAAATTTGTTTAAGTTCCTCATAGATGCTGGATATTAGATCTTTGTCAGATGCTTAGTTTGCAAAAATTTTCTCCCATTCTGTAGGTTGTCTGTTTATGCTGTTTATAGTTTCTTTTGCTGTGCTCTTTAGTTTAATTAGATCCCATTTGTCAATTTTTGCTTTTGTTGCAGTTGCTTTTGGCACCTTTGTTATGAAATCTTTGCTTATTCCTATGTCCAGAATGGTGTTGCCTAGGTTGTCTTCCAGGGTTTTTATAGTTTTGGGTTTAATATTGAAGTCTTTAACCCATTTTGAGTTAATTTTTGTAAGAAACTTCTTTTTCTTAAGGTTTTAGATCTAAACCTTAACTTGTAGGTGTGAATTGGGAAATACATATGTTATTTGGTCTTTCCCGTTATTTTTTTCATTCAGGAATAGGGCACTTGTTCTTGTATTTGCTATTTAAGTCATATCAGCATGATGATAAAACAGGTAATTAAATAGTGATAGATTCAGTTAATGAAGTGGAAAGAGCACTGGACATGAATGGGAGTCATGTGACATCATAAGTCTAATGCTATTTCTTTCACCAAATACCTGCTTGAGTTTAGGCAGGTTGCTTAACCAATGTGGGCCTCAGTATTTTCATGTCTAAAATTATTATTTATTTTGACTATTTGGTTTATTTCTGTCTATGATACATTCTATGATCTATGTAATGCTAAATAATTTTCTAGACTAATGTTCATTCAACACACCACCCATCCAAGAAAGCAGCTCTATGGTCTCACTAAAATGAGCCAAACACCCAGTGATTTTGATGTTGTCAGTTTAGATTTTAGAGAGTTCATCACTCTGATATAGTAATAGAAGTCTCCTCTTAATCCTAATTTCTATCTCTAGATTCAACCTTCCTTCTTCCTGGTATTAACTAACAATTGAGCATCTGAAGGTTGTTTAGAAGAAAGCCATAAATTGGCCTAGATGACTGTGCTCCTTCATATCAGCTTCCCCAGCCAGTAGAAAGGTAAAGAAAAGTGAAATAATTATCAGCTGTCTACTGTCTACTTGTGTGCAAAGACTTGATGCCATTTTTCCAGTTCTAGAAAACTTTATTCTTTTTTTTAAAAAAATTTATTTTTTATTTATTTTTCCATAAGCTATTGGGGTACAGGTGATATTTTGTTACATGAGTAAATTCTTTAGTAATGATTTGTGAGATTTTGTTGCACCCATCACCTGAGTAGTATTTTTCCCTCTCCTTGCTCCCACTCTTCTCCCTAAGTCCCCAAAGTCCATTGTATCATTCTTATGCCTTTGCGTCCTCATAGCTTAGCTCCCATGTATCAGTGAGAACATACGATGTTTGGTTTTCCATTCCTGAGTTACTTCACTTAGAATAATAGTCCCCAATCTCATCCAGGTCGCTGCAAATGCTGTTAATTCATTCCTTTTTATGGCTGCATAGTATTCCATTGTGTATCTATATACCACATTTTCTTTATCCACTCGTTGATTGATGGGCATTTGAATTGGTTCCATGATTTTGCAATTGTGAATTGTGCTGCTATAAACATGCATGTGCAAGTGTCTTTTTCAAATAATGACTTCTTTTCCTCTGGGTAGATACCCAGTAGTGGGATTGCTGGATCAAATGGTAGTTCTACGCTTGGTTCTTTAAGGAATCTCTACACTGTTTTCCACAGTGACTGTATTAGTTTACATTCCCACCAGCAGTGTAGAAGTGTACCCTGTTCACTGCATCCATGCCAACATCTACTATTTTTTTGATTATGGCCATCCTTGCACGAGTAAGGTGGTGTCAGATTGTGGTTTTGATTTGCATTTCCCTGATCATTAGCGATGTTGAGTATTTTTTCTTATGATTACTGGCCATTTGTGTACCTTCTTTTGAGAATTGTCTATTCATGTCCTTAGCCCCCTTTTTGATGAGATTGTTTGTTTTTTTCTTACTGATTTGTTTGAGTGTGTTGTAGGAAAAACCCTTCTAGACATTGGCTTAGGCAAGAATTTCTTGACCAAGAACCCAAAAGCAAATGCAATAAAAACAAAGATAAATAGCTTGGACCTAGTTAAACTAAAGAGCTTTTGCACAGCAAAAGGAAAAGTCAGCAAACAGACAACCCACAGATTGGGACAAAATCTTCACAATATACACATCTGACAAAGGACTAATATCCAGAATCTAGACACCTTTATTCTTGTTATATCAGTGACAAAATAGTGTCAAATCCTAACTACCAAGGTGCTTTTGAGAATGTTGCTTCATTCTTTGGGTGTTGGTTTATCCATCTGTTGAAAAACGTTAGTGACCCATGTTTTCTCTTTATTACCCTGACAAGAAATATGTTCCATATGAAAGAGATCATATGGGTAAAAAAACCTGGGAAGGAAATCTAAAACAGGAATGGTAAATGGGTTTTAATTCATGTGACACCTCTGATTGATGGGTATTAGCTATTGGAGGCCTGTTGTTGAAGAACATGAGTTTGTGTCTAAGCTCAGTTGGAAAGAGTAACTGCTATGGGTATAGTGTTGGAAGTGGCTGAGCACAGCTCCTGTGCCAACAGTAAGACAGATAAGTTATTGGTGGTGATCAGAGGGTCTTTGCCTGAGCCAAATAAGAAAGGAAGGTTAGATTTGCCCCCTTATCTTGTCCTCCACAAATTGCAGTTCAGTTAAATGACCACACAGTATTTTCCCTCAGAGTGAGGTGCCATGTGAAAAGCTAGTTTTGACTTCCATATTGCCCTGGTCAATTGGGAAGACTCTACACAGGGCTGTTAAATCAGTGATTTTGGCATGAAAGGGAAAAATTAGTTAAAATGGCTGACTCTGATCACTAGATGGTCATTAAAATGAATTGCAGTTTGCAGGGTGGGATGGGGATTGGGTCTAGTCTACAGGGAATCAGTCGGAATACGCTTTCCATTTTGGCTCAGGGTCAGAGAGGACAGCAAAAGCTTTGGATATTTGCTGGCCCTATATTGGCTCCATGAGAGAAAAATTTAAGGCAGCAGGCAGCAGTTTAAGAAGGAGAACTCCATGAGAGTTTGAGGGTAAATAACCACATTTCTTTAACCCCAGCACATAAAGGTGGAATGCATGGTGCCTATAAGGCCTGAGGATTAGTCCATACAGGAAAGCACATTTTCAGAACAGTGAGAAGGATTTAAAAAACTTTTTATTGAAGTATAATATACATACATACAGAGGAGTATGCATATTATAAGTATACAGTTTGATAAAATTTCACAAACTGAAAACCAGTAATAAGGCTTATTGTTTTGAAGTCATAGCCAGAGTGCAAACTATTTGGGGTCATGTGAATGACTTAATACATCCTAACATGTATGCCACTGTGGAGCACTATGTCCGGCCTTTGAGTAGTGCAGTGCTGTATAACTGAAACTGAAATCAGTTTGGTTTTAGGAGAGCAGGGTTCAAATTCAGAATCCACTGCTATGTTGCTGTTTACCTTGGGCAAGTCTTTCCATTTCCCAGTCTCAATTTCCCTACCTGTAAAATGTGGTCAATGATAATTCCTACATTATTTATATCAGAGGGTAAAATGTAGTTACAGCTGAGAACATCTTTGAAAATGTTAAAGCATCATTTCTCCAGTGCCTAGCACTGGAGTCGTAATATTTTTTGAGTGAGTAGCACATAATAAGTCTCAAAAATGTTTGCCAAACATGATGAGAAGTAATTTGGCACAATGCACGTCTAAGGCTTCTTTTAAGACAATTTTCCAAATGAACCTTAAGGTCAATTCAATCACCCTGAGCCTTTCAGCTTTAGATTTCTCTTTGCTCGAAGGGAAGGAAATTCATCCAATGGGAATAAGAAGAGAAATAAAACAAGGCGGGTTCATAGAATCCCATGGTGTCATGGTAGAATTATAGTCTGAGATGGTTGGAAATGTTTCCCTTTTTACCTACAGTATTCCCCCATGGCCCCTGACACTTACCTGTAATACCTTGTAGTTTAGTATTTAGGTAGTTGCTAGGCCTAGCTGTCTCCATGGAGACAAGGGTAGATTTGCGAGTGTGCTAGTTATTGCAAGTAACTAACGCAGCAGTTTATCCAGTATTTTCTTCTCTTTCTTTTTTTTCTTTTTCTTTTTCTTTTTTTTTTTTTTACAGTTCAGAAGTCTTGAAAAAGCCTACTGTACTGTGACTTGTATAGAATTCACTGTGTAGGATACCTTCTTTCTTGAATTTAGTTTACTTTGTCATGGGAAGAGTGAAGTTTGCTTATAGAAGTTATGGCTTCTTGCCTGGAAATAGTCTCTTGGTAAAATGAAAAATTTACACGTGGAAGATTTCCAAGCTTCACTGCCTAGCCCCTCCAAGCTACTTCAATAATGTGTTTAGTGGAACAATGACAGATGAGAAATGTGCTTGACTAAGAATGGCCCCAGTATGGGAGACACTTCAGAGCCTGAAGTGTTTCCCTCATTAGTGTAAAGCAGTGGACCGAAGGCATAGTCCCTCATGGGTTCTCCATCTAGCTGAGCTTATTCTGGCCAGGAGAAAGTGGCCTACTTATTATGGTGGTTGATAGAATTGAAGCAAGAGAGAGAGAATGTAGGACAATTTCTCTCCATAACAAATCTCTCTGAAAGTGGAAAATGGACAGCAGGTGATGCCATCAAAACAGGCTTTGGCTTTCAAAGCTATCCCTTCATCTCCTGGCCCAATATCTTCTCTTTTCCTTTCTGTCATGCTTCCCTTGATATTTTCACTAGGAGCAGAACAAGGTATGGCTCTGTAGGATCCCAATTACCCTTGCCTGTAGCTTGAATATAGGCAGGCTGAGTTTGGGACAGTGAAGTTCAAGGGTCTGAGAGCTTTGATAAAAATCTTTAATAGAGTCAAAGCTCTAATATTAATCCTAGTAATTTCAAATTTGCCATAATTCAGAGGGCTGACCTAAAAGTTACCTTTGTTCAGCAAAGGTCTTCAAAAAGAATTATTATGGAAACAGTTAAACATACACAGAAAGAGAATAGTATAATGAACCTCCATACACCCATCATCCAACTTCAACATTTATTACCATTTTGCCAATATTAGCAAAGCTTTTCTTCATTGGAATTTTAATCTTGGTCTCACATAGGACTGTTTGGTGCCTTTACATCTTTAAACTATTTTAGTTTAGAAGCTCCCCTTCAATTTGTAATTGACTTACCAATTACAAATAATTCCAATTATTCATTAAATAGGTCTCTTAGGGACATTCTGGGACAATACTTCCTTAAAGCATTTTGAGTCCAGTTTGAGTTGTTTTTACTTGAGAGTAATAAAGCTTGTTTCTTTTAAATTGTCCTATGATTTGGATTTTTCATTGGTTGACACTGACCTCATCTTTACCATCTTCTGTAGGTAATATCAATTACCAAAGAGAGCTGATAAATTCAGGAAGAAAAGGTGTGTAGGCCTGAGTTTTGCATAATAACTGAATTCTTCCCACTGAGGCACAATCACTTAAGGCCAGTATTTCAGGCTGCATCACAGGAAACCGTTGTCCTGTTTTGTTCATGCAGAATCAGAAAAGATTCTGAATGGGGCCTAAATGAGATGGTGATTGTCCATTAGCCCTCCAGGAAAGAACTGAGTCATACTGTCCAAAGGTCATTAAATCAGTCTGGATTGTTGGAGTAGATGATTCACCTCTAAGCTGCTTGGATTAACAACATTATTATTTCTCTACCATCAACCAGGCTTATTATGCTTTGTGTAAAACAGGACTAGTGTGCTTGAAAGCACTTGAGAGTCCTTATAGCTTTCCAGGCTCCTAAAAATTGATACACAACCTTGTGTAAGTGCTTGGTCTATCTGAGCCTATCTCTGGTGCTTCAAAGCCATTAACTTCTAGCCTGTAGAAGAGAAAATATGACCTCCCATCTTTTGCTTCATTAGCATACTGGCATAAATAAGCTCAAACAACAAAGCATTTTATCAACTCATTTGACTTTTCTAGAATTCCACTCACCTTTGCTATTGTAAGGCTGCTGTGTCACATTTCTAATAGCCTTTAAGCCTGAATAAGGACGAGAGGACTGTGATGTCCTTCATCTGTATTGAAAAAAGAACTTCGGGTTAATCGTAACACTTGACTGTGAAGCCCATCTACCAATCTCAGGGGAAAGTCTGCTTCCTGCAGGCCCTGGGTATCATGGGATATATAATTGGAGTCTCTAGGGGTCTGAGTTGATGTGGCTGCAAATCAATTAAGCTTAGCACTTTCAAAATCATTTCTCTCATCTAGGTGAAAAAGAATCCCAAGTGCAATATGAGTTTCAAGGCAAAAGCATCTGTGTAAATTGTATCCTAAAGGGTCCTATAAGACCTTGGTTTTGTGGAGACAAATTATTCTGTCATTGCTCCCTACCCTCTCATCTTTTCCCTTGTTTGATACTGGCTGAATTTGGAAGTGGAACAGGGGTATCAATAAGAGACCTGTAATTCTTTTCTGGTTGAATGTGTAACTCTTGAGATAAGAGCAATACTCAACTGGAATTCTTGCAAAGTTTTTTTGGAAGAGTTTGACTAGTGATAACTGTTGGTTTTAAAGCCATGTTTGACAGAATTTATCTGTTTAGATTTCTCTGGGTCTCCATCATTTCAATGTGGCAATTGTTCCGTGTCTCAGAAATATAATTCTAGGTATCCAGGCTAGGCATTTTTTATTTCAGAGACTGAAAATGGAGAGAGAAGAAATATTGAAGATGCTATGGTCCTGCACTTTCATTTTTCAGGTCTGAAATTCCCCTCTGGTTTCTTCTCTCCATTTTCTGATAACCTCCAAAGAGTGGCTGGGGCTCACAGAAGGAGAATCAGGCTGTTCCTCATCACTGCACTATTTTGTTTGCCTGCTGCAAGAGCTGTCTGTTGCCCACAGGGTGCCTTCTACTTCTCTCCCACTGCTGTCCCTAATGAGTCAACATTTCTCTATTCATTCCATTGTGAGATACTGCCTCTCTGAGGTAAGAGAAGCACTTGGGAGTTGTACTTGTTAATTCCTCTGGAAGAACTCAGTGCATCAGTATGCATTTGCTGCTGTTTGGGCAATACAGCCAGGATGATAGTCCTAAAAGAAGGACTGCTTCTCTGAACTTTAGGGCCTCTCTCATTCCTTATATGCCATGCTATAGTGCAAGTAAATAGGGTTGCTCCCAAAGAGAGCAATCCAATGTCGTTGTTTTGTTTTTACTCCAAGCTGGAGATATTGGTGGTTGTTAATTTGGTAGGGAGTGGGAGGGGGGTGGGAGGGAGGAGTTGAAGGAGGAATGTAAGGAAATCTGAAAGTTCCTTTAGTGAAATCTAACCCATTTATTTTTCAGAGTTAGGAATGGAGGGAGGATTTTCATGTGGGGTGGGAGAGCCAGCTTAGATCTTAAAGCTCTCAATTTTCTTTCTCTTAGTAGATCTTATATGTTCTTAATGGGCCTGCTACTCCTATAGTGGCCTGATTACTATGTTTTCAAAAGTAGTTGAGAAGCCTGTATTACAGTTCCAATCCTCTCACTAGCTACTGGGTCTTGAGCAGTTCCCTTTTCCTCAGTTTGCTCATCTGTAAAATTATGGAGTTAGCATAAATTATAGATTTCTAAGACTCCTTCAATCTCTCTGGCTCTCCGGCTTTCTGGCTCTAAATTCATGAGTCTTCTTCATGTCCAGTGGAAGGCATCATTGAGTCCCCCAGAGACTAGTCCAACAGGTATGTGGTATCTGTATTCACACAAACAATGAGTCTTTTTGAGCTTTTTTTGCCTATGAGCTATAAGATACAATAAGCAGAACTAATTATTTTAGACCCCTAACCATAAACTTGGTTTGCTAAATGAAGAACAAATAACCCAGTTTTGATGGAAAAGGAAAAAGCATTTGGAGCTTAATGGTGTGGATTAGATTCCTTAGGGAATGGCATCCCAAGGGGGATGTCTAAGTCCAACACCATTGAGATGAACAGGAACTCAGAAGTCACTGTGGTTTCCTTCTGAGACTGAATAGCATCATCTCTAGGAAGTCTTGGGAAGAAGGAGCCCTCATCCTGGGCATGTTGGGGCATTGCCGTGTGATGCCGCTTGTTCTGTTGTAGTTGTAGCATAAATGGAGTTCAGTTAGGAGAGATAGGCTGGGCAACATTCAGAGACAGCAGCTCCTTCCTTTGTGCTCCTATAGCACGTATTCTGTTTAGCACATTTCCCACTGCCTTAGGGTTATTGGGTAGATGTGTCTCTCTTGTGTCCCCCATAAGCCCCTAGAGAGTTTCTAGAATAGGAGCAAGTGTCTCAGGCATCTCTGTTAACTCCAGCATCTAGCACAGGGCCTGGCAAACGGGAGGTGTTCAATGAATCTCTTTCAAAAAACCTATTCTGAGTTTCCAAACTGGGTTGGGGTCTTTCTTCTCTACTCCCATAGCACCAACACTTCCTTTCATCTATCACAGTACAGAGTACTGATTACTGTATTCTACCTGCCAAGTGACTTGTATCTCTGCTGTAACACCCTTGAGGGTAGGGGCTGTATGGTCGTTTTCTAATGCAGTGAATGCACAAAGGAGATACAAAATAAATATTTGTTTGATGGATGTATGGAATACTTTATTGTTGCAAAGATTCAAATATTATGTCACAATCTCCTACCTCCGGCTTTGTGGGGCTCCTTAGAAATGTACTTCCCCCAGCATTTGGATAAATACTTTGTCTTTGTCATACTTTCCATCTCTATTATTTGAGAACCTAGTATATGCCTACACTACACAGAGATAAATTGGACAGATCCTTCCTTGTCAGGAAAGCTTTTGTTGATGAGGAACCTTCAGAATTAAAACAATGCCACTATGAAATGAGAGCAAAATCTTAGAGCATATATGGGAACTTCAATTCTAAATCAGATAGTTTAATGCTACACACTTGAGATTTTCCTCTTCTCCATTCTTTTTTCCATGTACCCCATTCCTGGCTGTTTTTATATATCTGGCTATCTTCTGTGTGTCTTCAGCCTTCATATTAAAGGCTGCAGTGTTGCAGCCTTTAGGTACTTTTTTTTTTAAAAATTATATTTCCATAGGTTATTGGGGAGCAGGTGGTGTTTCATTACATAAGTAAGTTCTTTAGGGGTGATTTGTGAGATTTTGGTGCACCCATCACCTGAGCAGTATACACTGCACCCTATTTGCAGTCTTTTATTCCTCACTCCCTTCCCATCATTTCTGCCTGAGTCCCCAAAGTCCATTGTGTCATTCTTTTTTTTTTTTGAGACGGAGTCTTGCTCTCTTGCCCAGGCTGGAGTGCAGTGGCACGATCTCGGCTCACTGCAAGCTCTGCCTCCCGGGTTCATGCCATTCTCCTGCCTCAGCCTCCCAAGTAGCTGGAACTACACGTGCCCACCACCATGCCTAGCTAATTTTTTGTATTTTTAGTAGAGACGGGGTTTCATCGTGTTAGCCAGGATTGTCTCAAACTCCTGACCTCGTGATCCACCTGCCTCGGCCTCCCAAAGTGCTGGGATTACAGGCGTGAGCCACCGCGCCCAGCCCATTGTGTCATTCTTATGCCTTTGCATCCTCATAGCTTAGCTCCCACTTATGAGTGAGAACACACAATGTTTGGTTTTCCATTCCAGAGTTACTGCATTTAGAATAATAGACTGCAATCTTATCCAGGTTGCTGCGAATGCCATTAACTCATTCCTTTTTATGGATGAGTAGTATTCTGTCGTATATACCACAGTTTCTTCTTTTTTTTATGGTGTTAGACAGCAACTTTTGTGAAGTAGCAGTGTACAGCAGCAGCAGAGGTACTGCTCCTTGCAGAGCAGGGCTAACCCATAGGTAGTGTGCCCAGATTAGTAACTCAGGGGCAGTTCTGCATTCATATTTATACCCACTTTTATTGTATTTATTATTTATTTATTTTAAGATGGGGTTTCACCATGTTGGCCAGGCTGTTCTCAAACTCCTGACCTCAAGTGATCTGCCCACCTCGGCCTCCCAAAGTGCTGGGATTACAGACATGAGCCATTGCACCTGCTCCCCGACTTTTAATTATGTACAAGTTAAGGGGCATGTAATTTCTAATTTTCTAACTTCTAAATTTCTGATTTTCTAGAAATTTAGAAATTTCTAGAAAAGGGGTGGTAACTTCTGGCTGTTGCCACAGCAGTGGTAAAGTGTTATGGCACTGGTGGACATGTCTGTGTTTTTTTTATTATTATACTTTAAGTTCTGGGATACATGTGCAGAAAGACCACAGTTTTTTTATCCATTCGTTGATTGATGGGCATTTGGGTTGGTTCCACGTTTTTGCAATTGTGAATTGTGCAGCTATAAACATGCATGTGCAAGTGTCTTCTTTGCATAATGACTTCTTTTCCTTTGGGTAGATACCCAGTAGTGGGATTGCTGGATCAAATGGTAGTTCTAATTTTAGTTCTCTAAGGAATCTCCACACTGTTTTCCATAGTGGTTGTACTAGTTTACATTCCCACCATCAGTGTTCCCTGTTCACCACATCCACACCAACATCTACTAGTTTTTGATTTTTTCATTTTTTTTGATTATGGGCATTCTTGCAGGAGTAAGGTGGTATCACATTGTGGTTTTGGTTTGCATTTCCCTGATGATTAGTGATGTTGAGCATTTTTTCATATGATTATTGGTCATTTGCATATCTTCTTTTGAGAATTGTCTATTCATGTCCTTAGCCTACTTTTTGATGGGGTTGTTTGGTTTTTTTCCTGCTGATTTATTTGAGTTCCTTGTAGATTCTGGATATTAGTCCTTTGTCAGATGTATAGATTTTGTAGATTTTCTCCCACTCAGTGGGTTGTCTGTTTACTCTGCTGACTGTTCCTTTTGCTGTGCAAAAGCTCTTTAGTTTAATTAAGTCCTAGTAATTTATCTTTGTTTTTATTGCATTTGTTTTTGGGTTCTTGGTCATGAAATCCTAACCTAAGCCAATGTCTAGAAGGGTTTTTCCAATGTTATCCTCCAGAATTTTTATAGTTTCAGGTCTCAGATTTAAGTCCTTGATCCATCTTGAGTTGATTTTTTTTTCTTTTTTGAGACAGACTCTCAGTTTGTCACCCAGACTGGAGTGCAGTGGCACGTTCTTGGCTCAATGCAACCTCCTTTCAGGCTCAAGCAATTCTCCTACCTCAGCCTCCCAAGTAGCTGGGATTACAGGCGCCTGCCTGTTTTTGTATTTTTAGTAGGGACAGGGTTTCGCCATGTTGGCCAGTCTGGTCTTGAACTCCTGACCACAGGTGATCCACCCCCACTTGGCCTCCCAAAGTGCTGGGATTACAGGCGTGAGCCACCAGAGTTGATTTTTGTATAAGGTGAGAGATGAGGATCCAGTTTCATTCTCCTACATGTGGCTAACCAATTATCCTAGCACCATTTGTTGAAAAGTGTGTCCTTTCCCCTCTTTATGTTTTTGTTTGCTTTGCTGAAGATCAGTTGGCTGTAAGTATTTGGGTTTATTTCTGGGTTCTCTATTCTGTTCCATTGGTCTATGTGCCTTTATTTATACCAGTACCATGCTGTTTTGGTGACTATGGCCTTATAGTATAGTTTGAAATCAGGTAATGTGATGCCTCCAGATTTGTTCTTTTTGCTCAGTCTTGCTTTGGCTATGCAGGCTCTTTTTCAGTTCCATATGAATTTTAGAATTGTTTTTTCTAATTCTTTGAAGAATGATAGTAGTATTTTGATGAGAATTGCATTGAATTTGCAGATTGCTTTTGACACTATGGTTATTTTTCACAATGTCGATTCTACCTATCCATGAGCATGGGATATGTTTCCATTTGTTTGTGTTGTCTATGATTTCTTTCAGCAGTATTTTGTAGTTTTCCTTGTAGAGGTCTTTCACCTCCTTTATTAGGTATATTCCTAAGTATTTAATTTTATTTTTTGCAGCTCTTGTAGAAGGGGTCGAGTTCTTGATTTGATTCTCAGCTTCATCACTGTTGGTGTATAGAAGAGCTACTGATTTGTGTACATTAATTTTGTATCTGGAAAGTTTGCTGAATTCTTTTATCAGTTCTAGGAGCTTTCTGCAGGAGTCTTTAGGGTTTTCTTGGGAAATGATCATATCATCAGCAAACAGTGACAGTTTGACTTGCTCTTTACCAATTTGGATGCCCTTTATTTCTTTCTCTTGTCTGATTGCTCTGGCTAGGACTTCCAGTACTATGTTGAAGAGGAGTGGTGAGAGTGGGAATCCTTGTCTTTTTCCAGTTGTCAGAGGAAATCCTTTCAATTTTTCCCCATTCAGTATTACGTTGGCTGTGAGTTTGTCATAGATGGCTTTTATTATTTTGAGGTATGTCCCTTGTATGCCGATTTTGTTGAGAGTTTTAATCATAATGGGATGGGGATTTTGTTGAATGCTTTTTCTGCGTCTGTTGAGATCATCATGTGATTTTTGTTTTTAATTCTGTTTATGTGGTATATCACATTTATTGATTTGTGTATGTTAAACCGTCCTTGCATCCCTGGTATGAAACCCACTTGATCATGTTGTATTGTCTTTTTGATATGTTGTTGGATTCAGTTAGCTAGTATTTTGTGAAGGATTTTAGCATCTATGTTCACCAGGGTTATTGGTCTGTAGTTTTCTTTTTTGGTTATGTCCTTCTCTGGTTTTAATATTAGCATGATACTGGCTTCACATAATGATTTAGGCAGAGTTCACTCTTTCTCTATCTTTTGGAATAGTGTCAGTAGGATTGGTACCAATTCTTATTTGAATGTCTAGTAGAATTCTGTTGTGAATCCATCTGGCCCTGGACTTTTTTTGTTGATAATTTTTAATTTACCATTTCAATCTTGCTGCTTGTTATTGGCCTGTTCATGGTATCTAATTCTTCCTGATCTAATCTAGGAGGGCTGTATATTTCCAGCAATGTATCCATCTCTTCTAGGTTTTCTAGTTTATGTACGTAAAGATGTTCATAGTTGCCTTGAATGATCTTTTGTATTTCTGTGGTGTCAGTTGTATATCTCCTATTTCGTTTCTTATTGAGCTTATTTGGATTTTCTCTCTTCTTTTCTTGGTTAATCTTGCTCATGGTCTATCAATTTTATTTATCTTTTCTAAGAACCAGATTTTTGTTTCATTTATCTTTTGTATTTTTTGTTTTAATTTCATTTAGTTCTGCTTGATCTTTGTTGTTTCCTTTATTCTGATGGGTTTGGGTTTGGTTTGTTCTTGTTTCTCTAGTTCCTTGAGGTGTGACCTTAGATTGTCTGTTTGTGCTCTTTTAGACTTTTTGATGTAGGCGTTTCAGGTTATGAACTTTCCTTTTAGCACTACCTTTGCTGTATCCCAGAGGTTTAGATAGGTTGTGTCACTATTATTGTTCAATTCAAAAAAATTCTTAATTTTCATTTTGATTTCATTTTTTACCCAATTATTCAGCAGCAGGTTATTTAATTTCCAAGCATTTGCATGGTTTTGAAGGTTCTTTTTGGAGTTGATTTCTAGTTATATTCCACTGTGGTCTGACAGAGTGCTTGATCTAATTTCAATTTTCTTAAATTTATCAAGGTTTGTTTTGTGGCCTATCATATGTTCTTTCTTAGAGAAATCTCCATGTGCTGTTGAATAGAATGTATATTCTGCAGTTGTTGGATGGAATGTTCTGTATATATCTGTTAAGTCCATTTGTTCCAGGGTATAGTTTAAATCCATTGTTTCTTTGTTGACTTTCTCTCTTGATGACCTGTCTAGTGCTGTCAGTGGAGTATTGAAATCCCCCACTATTATTGTGTTGCTGTCTGTCTCATTTTTTAGGTCTATTAGTAATTGTTTTATAAATTTGGGAGCTCTAGTGTTAGGTGCATATATATTTAGAATTATGATATTTTCCTACTGGACTAGTCCTTTTATCATTATATAATGTCCCTCTTTGTTTTTTGTTTTAACTGCTGTTGCTTTAAAGTTTGTTTTGTCTGATATAAGAACAGCTACTTCTGCTTGCTTTTGGTATCTATTTGCCTGAAATGTCTTTTTCCACCCCTGTACCTTAAGTTTGTGTGAGTCCTTATGTGTTAGGTGTGTCTCTTGAAGGAAGCAGATAGTTGGTTGGTGAATTCTTATCCATTCTGCAATTCTGTATCCTTTTTCTTTTGAGATGGAGTCTCGCTCTGTCGCCCAGGCTGAAGTGCAGTGGCACGATCTTGGCTCACTGCAACCTCTTCCTCCCGGGTTCAAGCAATTCTCCTGCCTCCACCTCCCAAGTAGATGGGACTACAGGTGCACACCACCATGCCCGGCTAATTTTTGTATTTTTAGTAGAGACGGGATTTCACCACATTGGCAAGGATGGTCTTGATCTCCTGACCTACTGATCCGCCTGCCTCGGCCTCCCAAAGTGCTGAGATTACAGGAGTGAGCCACCGTACCCAGCCAATTCTGTATCTTTTAAGTGGAGCATTTAGGCCCTTTACCTTTAATGTTAGTATTGAGATGTGAGGTACCATTCCATTCATCGTGCAATTTGTTGCCTGTACACCTTGGTTTTTTGTTTTAGGTTTTTGTTCTTTGAATTGCATTTTTGTTTTATAGGTCCTGTGAGGTTTATGCTTTAAAGAGGTTCTGTTTTGATGTGTTTCCAGGATTTCTTTCAAGTTTTAGAGCTCCTTTTAGCAGTTCTTGTAGTGGTAGCTTGGTAGTGGCAAATTCTCTTGGCATTTGCATGTCTGAAAAAGACTTTCCTTCATATATGAAGCTTAGTTCCGCTGGATACAAAATTCTTGGCTGATGATTGTTTCAGTTGAGGAGGCTGAAGATATCCCTTCTAGCTTGTAGGGTTTCTGCTGAGAAATCTGCTGTTAATCTGATAGGTTTTCCTTTATAGGTTACCCGGTGCTTTTGTCATCTCACAGCTCTTAAGATTCTTTCCTTCATCATAACTTTAGGTGACCTGATGACAATGTGCATAGGAGATGATCTTTTTGCAGTGAATTTCCCAGGTGTTCTTTGTGCTTCTTGTATTTGGATGTCTAGGTCTCTAGCAAGGCTGGGGACATTTTCCTCAATTATTCCCCCAAATATGTTTTCCAAACTTTTAGATTTCTCTTCTTCCTCAGGAACACTGATTATTCTTAGGTTTGATCATTTAACATAATCCCAGATTTCTCGGAGGCTTTGTTCCTATTTTCTTATTCTTTTTTCTTTGTCTTTGTTGGATTCAGTTAATTTGAAGACCTTGTCTTTGAGCTCTGGATTTCTTTCTTCTACTTGTTCAATTCTATTGCTGAGACTTTCCAGAGCATTTTGCCTTTCTATAAGTGTGCCCATTGTTTCCTGAAATTTTGATTGTTTTTTATTTATGCTATCTATTTCCTTGAATATTTCTCCCTTCATTTCTTGTATCATCTTTTGGATTTCCTTGCATTGGGCTTTGCCTTTCTCTGGTGTCTCCCTGATTAGCTTAATAACTAACCCCTGAATTCTTTTTCAGGTGAATCAGGGATTTCTTCTTGGTTTGGGTCCATTACTGGTGAGCTAGTATGATTTCTTGGGAGTGTTAAAGAGCCTTGTTTTGTCATATTACCAGAGTTGGTTTTCTGGTTCCTTCTCATTTGGGCAGGCTCTGTCAGAGGGAAGGTTTAGGGCTAAAGGCTGTTGTTCAGATTCTTTTGTCCCATGGGGTGTTCCCTTAATGTAGTAATCTCCCCCTTTTCCTATGGTTGTGGCTTTCTGAGAGCTGAGCTGTAGTGATTATTCTCTCTTTTCTGAGTCTAGCCACCCAGCAAGTCTACCAGGCTCTGGGCTGGTACTAAGGGTTGTCTGCACAGAGTCCTGTGATATGAACCATCTGTGGGTCTCTCGGCCATGGATACCAGCACCTGTTTCGGTGGAGATGGCAGGGGTGTGAAATGGACTCTGTGAGGATTCTTAGCTTTGGTAGTTTAATGCACTGTTTTTGTGCTGGTTGACCTCCTGCTAGGAGGTTGTGCTTTCCAGAGAGCATCAGCTGTGGTAGTATGGGGAGGAACAGGTGGTGGGCGGGGCCCTATAACTCCCAAGAGTATATGTCCTTTGTCTTCAGTTACCAGGGTGGGTAGGGAAGGACCGCTGTGTTGGGGCAGTGCTAGGCGCTGTCTGAGCTCAGACTCTCCTTGGGCGGATCTTGCTGTGGCTGCTGTGGGGGATGGGGATGAGGTTCTCAGGTCAATGGAGTTATGTTTCTAGGAGGATTATGACTGTCTCTACTGTGTCATGCAGGTTGTCAGGGAAGTGGGGGAAAGCCAGCAGTCACAGGCCTCAACCAGCTCCCACACAATCCGAAGGGCTGGTCTCACTTCCACCGTGCCCACCCCCCGCCCAACAGCACCAAGTCTGTTTCCAGGTAGTGGGCAAGCAGGGCTGAGAACTTGCCCCAGGTTACCCTCCTCCCAACTGTGAAAGCAAATGTGTCTTTCCTTCTTCCTTGCTTGTGGAGTCTACACACTGGATTCATGCCCTCCCCTGAGTTCTGGCCAGGAGGCTTCTCAAACAGTTCAAATTGTTACAGAGTTTAGCTGGGGATTTTCTTCTCCCTGTGGTCTTTTCCCAGTGCCTCTGGCCACCCTCTCGAAGGGCCCCTGTGAGGCCAGACAAAAACAGCTTGCTAGGGAACCCAGTGAGCTCCCAGGGCTCTTCCTGTTGCTTCCTCTACCTCTGGATTTCGCTCAGCTCTCTGAATTGACTCAGCTAAAGGTAAGATCAAAATCTTTTCTAGGTCAAAATCTAGGCCTTCAGTTTCCCCAGTAGGGATGTGTGTTCGGGGGCGGATGATCTCCCTTTCCCACCTCTTCAGTTTGGGCACTCACAGTATTTGGGTTGTCTCCCAGGTCTTGCAGGAGCAATCTGCTTCTTTCAGGGGGTCTGTAGGTCCTCTCAGGTTTCCTGATTTGTTCCTGCAGTCGTTCTGAAGCAAAAACTCATGATGCGAGCCTCTACATGCTGCTCTGTCCATCCGAATTCGAGCTGCAATCTAGTCCTGCATCCCATCCGCCATGATCCCCTGAGAGTCTCTAGGTACTTTAGCAGCCTGAAGCCTTTCTGCTGAGAAATGCAGTGTAGGCTTTCATTGAGTACTGTTCACTTATGACACTATCAAACTAAATTCATGCCTACCAGTTGTACTGGAGACTTGCTAATAATGTCTTCCTCTTTCATTTTTTTTTAACTTGACTAGGCACCAGGGCTGATTAGATCAGTTTGTTTTTTTTTCCTACAATAATGATGTTTATTTCAGCCCTGAAATCTTTTGGCAATTTAAAAATGGTTGTTGTATAGCATTTGCACTGGTAGATATAACAATTGTGCTTTGTTGTTTTCCATGTTGTGAAACTAGCTAAGAATTACCCTAACAGTGACGTTGCCAATTCTGTCTCTTGTCCAAAAAAAATATGAACTACCCTTACTTGGAGATAGTAGATGCTGGATTATTTGTGTTTCTGAAAAGATTTGCCAGTCTAGGGATATTACTGTATTAGTTAGAGTAAATGGTAGGCATATCACTTCTTCAAATAATGATTCAGGGACTGAAACTCCTTTCATCTTATGGCAATGCCATCTTTAACATGGCATTCTAGGCTCTGTTTTTATTCCAGTCAACTAGAAGGAAAAAAAGAACATGGAGAATATTATATAGGAGAGCAGGATTGGAGATGATACATATCACTTTGGTTCATAATCCATTGGGCAAAAATTAATCACATGAATATAACTAACTATAGGGGATACTGGCAAATATGGTCCAGATACATGGCCATTCTAAGGAAAAGGAAACAGGTTTTCATGAACAGATAGTATCTATAATAATTAACTTTGGAGCAACCACTAGAAAGCTAAACCATTCCTTCTGCCTGTTTCCTTTTCACTGGTGCAACAGAGCCACTGGGGAACAGACACACTGCTTCCCACTCCTGTTGTCTTTTCTGATGTGTCCTTAACTTCTAGGTGGAAGGAGCTAGACACTAACCTTACTGATTGTGAAAGATGATTGATCCAGAGATCAAGAATCATTTAGTGAATGCCATGTTAGGTAACGTATTAGTCCATTTACATTGCTATAAAGGAATACCTGAGACTGGGTAATTTATAAAGAAAGAGGTTTATTTTGGTTCCCAGTTCTGTAGGCTGTACAGGAAGCATGGTGATGGCATTCATTTCTGGTGAGGGCCTCAGGAAGCTTACAGTCATGGCACAAGGCAAAGAAGGAGCAGGTATATCACATGGTAAGTGAGGGAGCAAGACAGAAAGGGGGTGGGTCACAGATTTTTTTAAACAACCAGACCTCATGCTAACTACCTGAGAAAGAACTCACTTATCACCAAGAAGATGGTGCTAAGCCATTCATGAGAAACCTGTCCCCATGACCTAAACACCTCCCACCAGGCCCACCAACAACATTGGAGGTCACATATCAACATGAGATTTGGAGGGAACAAAACATTCAAACCATATCAGCTAACGATAAACTGCTAAAGAAAGTTGTATCACCTACATTTTTTCACTTTATCTTTTCCTCACAGGTTTGCTTAGAGGTAAGGAAACTGGGATCTCCCTCCGGTTCTTGCTGAAAGGAGACACTTAGTTGTGTTCTGAAGTATCAGCATGCCAGAGCTGGTACCCACATGTGACATTATCAAAAGTAGAGATGAGCAAATATTTACCAAGCAATCAACATGTGCCAAATACTTGCTAGGAGCCGAGGACATAGAGGTTAATAAGATGGTTAAAAACAGTAATGAAATATCTCTTTTCTCTGATAATATTGGCAAAATTTAAAAGGCTGACAATAGCAAGTGTTGGTAAGGAGATAGGGAAATGAAACTCTTGAACAATGCTGATGGGAGTAAAAGTCAGTACAGCCACATTGTAGAACAATTTGTCAGTGTCTCTTAAAAAAATTCACATACCCTATAATCCAGCAGTTTTACTTCTAAGTCTTTTTACTAGAGTAACACACATGCATACACATAGGCATGTAGTAAAGCACTTCATCATAAATTTCATGATAAATTTTTCATAATAGCAAGATCTTGGAAACAATCTAAATGTCCATCAATAGGGACAAAAATGGTTAAAATGGGGGTACATCCATATAATGGAAAGCAATTAAAGTGAATTACCTAGATATATCTATCATCATGGATATATTTCATAAACACTTTTGAGTGAAAGAAGCAAGTGGCAGAATGATGTACACAGCCACATGATATTTGGGAAAATGTGCAAACCAATACTGTATATTTTATATGGATATAGGTTATGTCTGTAGATGTATACAAAAAGATTGGAAGGCTACACATCAAACCCATATTACTGTTTGGTTACCTTTGGAAAAGCAGTGAAGGGATAGAGCATGGGGGTGGAGGTCAAGGGGGCTTTTGGCTTTACCTATAATATTCTATTCTGAAATAATAAACGGTATTTTTATAAGTTATTTTTAAGTGACATAAATTGGAAAAACTGGAAGTAAAAGTGCCAAAAGGTTAATAGTGGTTACTTGTGAAAGTTAAAAAACTGGGTGATTGTTTTATTATTCTCTGTACTCTTCTGAATGTTTTAAAATTACTGGCAACAAAAAGGGCATATAGGGAAAAAACCGAAAATACCCATTGTCCATGACTTTAAAGAGCTTGCTCTCTAATAGGGGAAAGATAGGCATAAAGAGGTAAAGAGTGCTGAGAGAACAAAGAAAAGAGTCTCCTAACTTAGGCTCAGGGGTCTAATAAATGCTTCCTAGAGAATATGCCAATGATTTAGGCCTTGAAGATCAAGTATGAGCTTTCTAAGTCAAGGAGCTGCATCCAGGCAAAAGAAGGGGCATAAGCAACAGTGTGGAGATAAAAAGTAGCATATTGTGGCTGGGCGCAGTGGCTCACATCTGTAATCCCAGCACTTTGGGAGGTCGAGGCGGGTGGATAACAAGGTCAGGAAATGGAGACCATCTTGGCTAACACTGTGAAAACCCATCTCTACTAAAAATACACACAAAAAATTAGCCGGGCATGGTGGCGGGTGCCTATATTCCCGGCTACTCAGGAGGCTGAGGCAGGAGAATGGCGTGAACCCAGGAGGCAGAGGTAGCAGTGAGCCGAGATTGTGACACCGCAGTCCAGCCTGGGCGACAGAGCGAGACTCCTTCTCAAAAAAAAAAAAAAAAAAAAAAAGGAGCATAGTGTATGAGGAAACTCCAATTGGTTTTGTTTGTCTGGAGTATACATTCTTAGGTAGGAGGTTGAGGCAGGAAATGAAACAATGTGGGTACATACAAACTGGAAAGGTTTCACTAAGGAACTTGAATATTTTCTTATTAGAATTACTAAGATGTATTGAATGATTTATCATGTGCTAGGCAGTGTGTGAAGCTTTGCACATGTACATCATTTAATTTTCTCAACAGCCTGTAAGAGGTAGGTGCTATTATTATCTTT
Organism: Pan troglodytes; assembly: GCF_028858775.2. Taxonomy (NCBI): domain Eukaryota; kingdom Metazoa; phylum Chordata; class Mammalia; order Primates; family Hominidae; genus Pan; species Pan troglodytes. The sequence goes on from NC_072421.2 coordinate 118,468,916, forward strand.
GTTTTAGAGAAAGGAAACCGAGGTTCACTGAGAGAATCATGTATGTATTTGGGCAGTGAAATACTTTTTAGTTGATTGATTGAGATCTGGAGGTCCCACTGAGGAGATTCCATGCTAGAATGCTGTGCACACTTACGAGTTGTTTCCTAGCTGTGGGGATGAGTTTGCACTAAGCTAGTGATTCCTGAATGTTGGTGAGCATCAAAGTCACTTGGTGGAGCTTATTATCATTCAGCTCCCTGGGCTCCAATCTATAGGTTCTGATTCAGCAGGTCTGGGGTGGAACCCAGGAATCTGTAGGTTTAATACTCACCTCTGATTGTGATTGTGATGCAGGTGGGCCTGGGATCACACTGTGAACAATCCCAACACTATTGCCTTTTCTTTCTTAACATCTTTGGACCACTGGTGTTCATTTTAAGCATGGCTGCCCAGGAGTAGGTCAAAACTCTAACTATATATTACAAAAATTAGCTCTACTACCTTGGAACTCCATTTTGCTTAGATAATCAGTCACAGACCTAAATAGAAAAAGCCCATTGGCAAAAACTGTAGAGTGAACAGGGGCCTTCAGTTTCTCACCTGAGCTCTTCCAGCTCCTAGAGCTCATTAGGCCCAGGGCTAAGTGCTTGATAAATGTATAGTATACACTGCTGGGTGGTCAGTTGATTAGGCTGAGCATGACCATAAAGAAGAGTGATAAATTGTAGGTAAGTCATCAAGTTTGTATTTTACATGCAAATACATTACACATATAAATTACTTAGAAACCAACTGGATTTGTGGGCGAGAAATTCTACAAATGGGATGCAGAGGACACAGTCTAATATTGCCATCACACATCACAGAAAACAGAGGCTCAGGGACTATCCAATAGCCTTGATTCAGAGATATCTCATTCATATTCCTGTCACAGTGTAAACTCTAACCTTTCCCCACTCCATTCTATTGGCATGGGTGAGTTTCTTCTGGGTCTCCTGGAAGAATGTTTATTTCTGTCTCCTGTGTCACTGGGAGCAATAGGTAGGAGCAGAAAATTCATGTTCAAAACTCTCCATTTCCTTCGCCTTAAAGCCTAGATAGATGGTTAGGAGATTAATGGAGCCTTTTGAAGTTGGAGATGAAAGTCCTATTGAATCACAGCAGCATGGTCTCTTTGCTTCCCATGATAGTCCTGTATTCTTGCCTTTCTTTTGAAGTGATATCAATTTGACGAATTGGTCGAGGCTGTCATGTTTTACAATGATGTGGCTCCATCTGTTTGCCTTTTTAGGGCCACACTCAAGATTATGTTAATATAGTACAGCTTTAAGAAAGGAAATGGTTATTTTTTGGCTTAAATGTGTCCAGAATGTGGGCAAAGGATAAAAACATAACATAATGCATTGGTTTTTTATGTGCTCATTCACCTTTGTACTTAGCATTGAAAATTCTGACTAAAAAGTGTTCTTTCCCCACAACCCCTTTAATAATTATTTTGTTGAAATTTTATCTTCCTCCTGATACTGTGGTTATATCTCTTCACACTTTCTGGTCTTTTGTAAGTTCTGTGTCCTTTTCTGACCAAAACACATTTATATGCTGCACTCACATGAGGTCCATGTGACTAAAAGTGAAAGATCCAGTTAAACAAACTCGTTTGTGTGTGTGTGTGTGTTTCTTCCCTGTGGATTCAACTGTTTTTCCCCCAGATTTTCTGTGATATATACACACCCCATGTGCATTAGGAGGAAACTATTAAAATGGGCATTAGAAATGATGGAGTCATGAGGCTGACAGAATCTGAAGCTATCTTCTGACACAGCTCCTGCATACAGGCAGGTAAATATTTAGTCTCTTTAAGATAAGTAATCATCTTATCTCTTCTTCAAGGGCTTTACACACTATTTTGATCATTTAGTCCAGTGTTTTGTCTCCACAGTCAAGATATTCTTCCTCATGATTAGTGATGTTGAACATTTCTTTCATATATTTGTTGGCTATTTATATGTCTTCTTTTGAGGAATGTATATTCAGATCCTTTGCCCATTTTTAATTGGGTTATTTGTTTTCTTGCTATTGTTTTGAGTTTCTTATATATCCTTACCAGATGTATGGCTTTGAAATATTTCTTGTCCAGTCTTTAGGTGACCTCTTCACTCTGTTAATTGTTTCCTTTGTTGTGCAGAAGCTTTTTTAATTTGATGTAATCCTATTTGTTTACTTTTGGTTTTCATTGCAAATTAAACTACAAGGAGATAACACTTCACACCTATCAGAATAGCAATTATCAAAAAGATAAAATATAAGTGTTGGATTAACATGGCAGATAGGAGGCAGGACTAGCTTGCAGCTCCCGCTTGGACAGAGAGAGCAGCATGTGGAGACTCACATTGTGAACTTTTGCTCCAAGAACTACCACAGGAACATACCAGCAAAGGAGAGAGAATCCACAGACCATTTGAAGGAACTGGATCAACGCTGCAGGCTCCCTGAGATGCTGAAAAACTGTAAGTCTGCTTGCCTTCTCAATGAGGAGGCTTGTGGTCCAGGGCAAGCACTCAGTCCTGGTCACTGGCTGCCTGAAAATAGGCTCAGTGTTGTTGGGGAGGAACAGTGGGAGTGAGACTGGCCTTTAGGACTGCGGGCTGTGAGGGAGTAGGATGAGGCCTGTGACTTTCCTCCACTTCCTTGGTGACCTGTATGACTCAGCAGAGGCAGCCATAATCCCCCTAGGAATATAACTCCACTGGACTGTGAACTAAACTCAACTCCCATCCCCCACAGCAGCCTCAGCAAGCCCTGCCCAAGGAGAGGCTGAGCTCAGACATGTCAATCCCTGACCCCACCTGGTGGTCATTCTCTACCTGTCCTGGTAGCCAAAGACAAAAGTCATAATCTCTTGGGAGCTCTATGGCCCTGCCCAGCACCTGAGAAACCTGAATACTTAACCAGGTGTCCCTAGGGCAAGTTTGCATCCTCCTTGTAGGACCGCAACTGATGCACTCTTGAAAGCGCCGCCTCCTGGCTAAAGGCTAGCCAACACAAAACCAGTGCATGAAACAAAAACACAACCAAGGAACCTCACAGAGTCTACTTCACTCCCCTGCTGCCTCCACTGGAGCAGGTGCTGGTATCCATGGCTGCAAGACCTGAAGATGGATAACATCACAGGACTCTTTGTAGACACTCCTCAGTACCAGCCGAGAGCCTGGTAGGTCCACTGGATGGCTAGACCCAGAAAAAGAAAGACAATCACTACAGTTCAGCTCTCAGGAATCCCCATTCCTATGGGAAGAGTGAGACCACCACATCAAGGGAGCATCCTGTGGGATAAAAGAATCTGAACAGCAGCCCTTGAATACCAGATCTTCCATCTGACACAGTCTACCCAAATGAGAAGGAACCAGAAAAACAATTCTGGTAATATGACAAAACAAGGTTCTTTAACTCCCTGAAAAGATCATACTCAGCTCACTAGCAATGGATCCAAACCAAGATGAAATCTCTGAATTGCCAGAAAAAGAATTAAGAAGGTCAATTATTAAGCTAATCAAGGAGGCACCAGAGAAAGGTGAACTCCACCTTAAATAAATCAAAAACTTGATACAGGATATGAAAGGAAAATTCTTCAGTGAAATAGAGAGCATAAATAAAAAACAGTCACAATTTCTGGAAATGAAGGACACACTTAGAGAAATGCAAAAGGCACTGGAAAGTCTCAGCAATAGAATCAAACAAGCAGAAGAAAGAACTTCAGAACTCGAAGACAAGGCTTTTGAATTAACCCAAACTGTCTAAGACAAAGAAAAAAGAATTTTAAAAAATGAACAAAGCCTCCAAGAACTTTGGGACTACGTTAAACATCCAAACCTAAGAATAATTGGCATTTCTGAGGAAGAAGAAAAATCCAAAGGTTTGGAAAACATATTTGAGGATATAATTGAGGAAAACTTTCCTGGCTCATATGGTTCGGCTATGTCCCCATCGAAATCTCATCTTGAATTCCCAGGTGTTGTGGGAGGGACCTGGTGATAGGTAACTGAATCATGGGGGCAAGTCTTTCTCATGCTGTTCTTGTGCTAATGAATGAGTCTCATGAGATCTGATGGTTTTATAAAGAAGAGTTACCCTGCACAAGTTCTCTCTCTATGCCTGCTGCCATCCATGTATGACATGGCTTGCTCTGCCTAGCCTTCCACCATGATTGTGAAGCTTCCCCCCACATGGAACTGTAAGTCCATTAACCCCCCCCCCACCTTTTTTTTAATTGCCCAGTCTCGGGTATGTCTTTATCAGCAGCATGAAAATGAACTAACAATGGCCTTGCTAGAGATCTAGACATCCAAATACAAGAAGCTCAAAGCACACCTGGGAAATTCATGGTAAAAATATCATTGCCTAGGCACATAGTCATCAGGTTATCTAAAGTCAAGATGAAGGAAAGAACCTTAAAAGCTGTGAGGCAAAAGCATCAGGTAACATATAAAGGAAAACCTATCAGATTAACAGCAGATTTCTCAGCAGAAACCCTATAACCTAGAAGTGATTGGGGTTCTATATTCAGCTTCCTTAAACAAAACAATTATCAGTGAAGAATTTTGTATCCAGTGAAAGTAAGCCTCATAAATGAAGGAATGATGCAGTCTTTTCCAGACAAGCAAATGCTGAGAGAATTCACCACTACCAAGCCAGCAGTACAAGAACTGCTAAAAGGGGCTCTAAATCTTGAAATAAATCCTCAAGATACACCAAAATAGAACCTCCTTAAAGCATAAACCTCACAGGACTTATATAACAAAAACACAATTTAAAAAACCAATGTGTTCAGGCAACAAATAGCATGATGAATAGAATAGTACGTCACATCTCAATACTAACATTGAATGTAAATGGACTAAATACTCCACTTAAAAGATACAGAATAACAGAATGGATAAGAATTCACCAACCAAGTTGCTGCCTTCTTCAGGAGACTCACCTAACACATAAGGACTCACATAAACTTAAGGTGGGAAAAGATATTCCATGCAAATGGATATCAAAAGTGAGCAGGAGTAGCTATTCTTGTATCAGACAAAACAAACATTAAAGCAACAGCAGTTAAAAAGAAACAAAGAGGGACATTATATAATGATAAAAGGACTAGTCAACAGGAAAATATCACAATTCTAAATATATATGCACCTAACACTGGAGCTCCCAAATTTATAAAACAATTACTACTAGACCTAAGAAATGAGATAGCAATACAATAATATTGTGGGACTTCAATACTCCAACGACAGCACTAGACAGGTCATCAAGACAGAAAGTCAACAAAGAAACAGTGAACTTACACTATACCCTAAAGCAAATGGGCTTAACAGCTACCTATAGAACATTATGCCCAACAACTGCAGAATATACATTCTGTTCATCAGCACATGGAACATTCTCCAAGATAGACCATATGATAGCCTACAAAACAAGTCTCAGTAAATTTAAGAAAATCAAAATTATGTCAAGTACTTTCTCAGACCACAGTGGAATAAAACTGGAAATCAACTCCAAAAGAAACGCTGCAAACCATGCAAATACATGGAAATTAAATAACCTGCTCCTGAATGATCATTGGGTCAACAATGAAATCAAGATGGAAATTTAAAATTTAAAAATTACTTGAACTGAACGATAATTGTGACACAACCTATCCAAACCTCTGGGATACAGAAAAAGCAGTGCTAAGAGGAAAGTTCATAGAATTAAATGCCTACATAAAAAAAAGTCTGAAAGAGCACAAATAGACAATCTAAGGTCACACCTCAAGGAACTAGAGAAACAAGAACAAACCAAACCCAAACCCAGCAGCAGAAAAGATATAACAAAGATCAGAGCAGAACTAAGTGAAATTGAAACAAAAACATACAAAAGATAAATGAAACAAAAAGCTGGTTCTTTGGAAAGATAAACAAAATTGATAGAACATTAGCGAGACTAACCAAGAAATGAAGAGAGAAAATCCAAATAAACTCAATTAGAAACATAACTTTTTGTTTTTATTTTTATTTATTTTTCAATTTTTAAGTTCAAGGGTACATGTGCAGGTTTATTAATATAGGCAAACCCATGTCATGGGGTTTTATTGTACAGATTATTTCATCGCCCATGTATTAAGCCTAGTACGCTTTGTTATTTTTCCTGATCCTCTTCCTCTTCCCAGCCTCCACCCTCTTAGGCTCCAATGTCTGTTGTTCCGCTCTATGTGTCCACGTGTTCTCATCACTTAGCTCCCCTGTATAAGTGAGAACATAAAGTATTTGGTTTTCTGTTCCTACGTTAGTTTGCTAAGTATAGTGGCCTCCAACTTTATCCATTTTCCTGCAAAGGACATGATCTCATTCTTTTTATGGCTGCATTGTATTCCACGGTGTATATGTACCACATTTTCTCTACCTAGTCTTCCAGTGAAGGGTATTTAGGTTGATTCCATGTCTTTGCTATTGTGAATAATGCTGCAATGAATACACATGTGCATGTGTCTCTATAATAGAATGATTTATATTTCTTTTGGTGAATACTCAGTAAAGGGATTGCTGGGTGAAATGGTAGTTCTGTTTTCAGCTCTTTGAGGAATTGCCACACTGCTTTTCACAATAGTTGAACTAATTTACACTCCCACCAACAGAATATAAGCATTTCCTTTTCTCCCCAACCTTGTCAGCATCTATTTTTTTGACTTTTTAGCAATGGCCATTCTGACAGGTATGAGATGGTATCTCATTGTGGTTTTGATTTGCATTTCTTTAATGATCAGTGATGTTGGCCTTTTTCCTGTGTTTTTTGGCCACGCATATGTCTTCCTTTGAAAAGTGTCTGTTCCTGTCTTTTGCCCACTTTTTAATGTGGTTGTTTCTTTCTTGTAAATTTGTTTAAGTTATTTATAGATGCTGGATGTTAGACCTTTGTCAGATACACAGTCTGCAAAATTTTTTTCCCATTCTGTAGATTGTCTGTGTATTCTGTTGATAGTTTCTTTTGCTGTGCAGAGCAGAAGTTCTTTAGTTTAGTTAGATCTCATTTGCCAATTTTTGCTTTTGTTGCAATTGCTTTTGGCATCTGCGTCATGAAATGTTTGCCTGTTCTGATATCCATAATGGTATTGCCTGGGTTGTCTTCCAGGGTTTTTATAGTTTGGGGTTTTACATTTAAGTATTTAGTCTATCTTGAGTTTATTTTTGTATATAGTGTAAGAAAGGGGTCTAGTTTCTTTTTTTTTTTTTTTTGAGATGGAGTCTTGCTCTGTCGCCCAGCCTGGAGTGCAGTGGTGTGATCTCCACTCACTGTAGCTCTGCCTCCCGGGTTCACACCATTCTCCTGCCTCAGCCTCCTGAGTAGCTGGGACTACAGGCACCAGCCACCACGTCCGGCTAATTTTTTGTATTTTTAGTAGAGATGGGTTTCACCATGTTAGCCAGGATGGTCTCGATCTCCTGTCTTTGTGATCCACCCGCCTTGGCCTCCCAAAGTGCTGGGATTACATGCATGAGCCACCACACCCGGCCAGAAAGGGGTCTAGTTTCAATCTTCTGCATATGGCTAGCCAGTTCTCCCAGCACTATTTATTGAATAGGAAATGCTTTCCCCGTTGCTTATTTTTTGTCAGTTTTGTCGAAAATCTGATAGTCGTAGATGTGCAGCCTTATTTCTGGGCTCTCTATTCTGTTCCATTGGTCTATGTGTCTGTTTTTGTATCAGTACCATGCTGTTTTGGTTACCGTAGCCCTGTGGTATAGTTTGAAGTTGGAGAGCATGATGCCTCCAGCTCTGTTCTTTTTGCTTAGGATTGCCTTGGCTATTTAGGCTTTTTTGGTTCCAAATGAATTTTAAAATAGTTTTTTGTTGTTCTGTGAAGAATGTCAGTGGTAGTTTGGTAGAAATAGCATTGAATCTATACATTGCTTTGGGCAGTATGGCCATTATAACAATATTGATTTTTCCTATCCATAAGCATGGCATGTTTTTCTGTTTGTGTCGTCTCTGATTTCTGTGAGCAGTGTTTTGTAGTTCTCCTTGTACAGATTTCACCTTCCTGGTTAGCTGTATTCCTAGGTATAATATTTTATTCTCTTTGTGTCAGTTGTGAATGGGATTGCATTCCTGATTTGGCTCTCAGCTTCACTGCTGTTGGTGTATAGGAATTCTAGTGATTTTTGTACATTAATTTTGTATCCTGAGACTTTGCTGAAGTTTTTATCAACTGAAGGGGCTTTTGGGCTGAGACTGTGGGGTTTCCTAGATAAAAGATCATATTGTCTGAAAACAGGGATAGTTTCACTTTCTCTCTTCCTATTTTGGATACCATTTCTTTCTTTTTTTTTAATTTATTATACTTCAAGTTCTAGGGTACATGTGCACAACGTGCAGGTTTGTTACACATGTATACGTGTGCTATGTTGGTGTGCTGCACCCATTAACTTGTCATTTACATTAGGTATATCTCCGAATGCTTTCCTTCCCCGCTCCCCCCACCCCATGTCAGGCCCCAGTGTGTGATGTTCCTCTTCCTGTGTCCAAGTGTTCTCATTGTTCAATTCCCACCTATGAGTGAGAACATGTGGTGTTCGGTTTTCTGTCCTTGCGATAGTTTGCTGAGAATGATGGTTTCCAGCTTCATCCATGTCCCTACAAAGGACATGAGCTCATCCTTTTTTATGGCTGCATAGTATTCCATGGTGTATATGTGCCACATTTTCTTAATCCAGTCTATCATTGACGGACATTTGGGTTGGTTCCAAGTCTTTGCTATTGTGAATAGTGCTGCAATAAACATACATGTGCATGTGTCTTTATAGCAGCATGATTTATAATCCTTTGGGTACATACCCAGTAATGGGATTGCTGGGTCAAATGGTATTTCTAGTTCTAGAACCTTGAGGAATCGCCACAGTGTCTTCCTTTCTCTTGCTTGATTGCTCTGGCCAGAACTTCTAATACTATGTTGAATAGAAGTGGTGAGAGAGGGAGGGCATCCTTGTCTTGTGCTGATTTTCAAGGAGAATACACCAGCTTTTGCCCATTCAGTCTGATATTGGCTGTAGATTTGAGATATATGGCTCTTATTATTTTGATGTATCTTCCTTCAAGATCTATTTTATTGAGAGTTTTTAACATGAAGGGGTATTGAATTTAATTGAAAGCCATTTCTGCATCTATTGAGATAATCATGTGGTTCTTGTCTTTAGTTCTGTTTATGTGATGAATCACATTTATTGATTTGTGTGTGTTAAACCAAGCTTGCATCCAGGCACAAAGCCTACTCAATCATGGTGGATATGGTTTTTGATGTGCTGCTGGGTTCAGTTTGCCATTATTTTGTTGATGTTCATCAAGAATATTGGCCTGAAGTTTTCTTGTTTTGTTGTGTCTGCTAGGTTTTTAGTATCAGAATGATGCTGGCCTCATAGAATGAGTTAGGGAGGAGTCTCTTCTCCTCAAATTTTGGAAATAGTTTCAGTAGGAATCACACCAGCTCTTCTTTGTACATCTGGTAGAATTAAGTTGTGAATCAGTCTGGTCCTGGGTTTTTTTTGGGGGTCGGTAGGCTACTTATTACTGATTCAATGTTGGAGCTCATTATTGTCCTATTCAAGGATTCAATTTCTTCCTGGTTCAGTCTGTGGAGGGTGTATGTGTCCAATAATTTATCCATTTCTTCTAGATTTTCTAGTTTGTGTGTATAGAGGTGTTCATAATATTCTCGGATGGTTGTATTTCTTTGGGGCCAGGGGTAGTATACCCTTTGTCATTTCTAATTGTGTTTAATTGGTTCTATTTTCTTCTTTATTAGTCTAGATGGTGGGCTATGTATTTTATTAATTTTTTCAAAAAACCAACTCTCGGATTTGTTGATCTTTTGAATTTTTTTTCATCTCAATCCCCTTCAGTTCATCTTTGATTTTGGTTATTGCTTGTCTTCTGCTAGCTTTGGGATTGGTTCACTCTTGGTTCTCTAGTTCTTTTAGTTGTATATTCACTACTTTAAACATTTATTATTTCTTTGCGGTGATAACATTAAAAATCTCTTCTAGCAATATTGAAATATGCACTACATTGTTATTTGCTCTAGTTACCCTACTGTGTATTAAAATAACAGAACTTATTCTTCCTATGATATGGTTAGGCTTTGTGTTCTCGCCCAAATCTCATCTTGAATTGTAATCCCCATAATCCCCACATGTCAAGGGGAGACCAGGTGAAGGTAATTGAATCATGGGGGCGGTTTCCCCCATGCTGTTCTTGTGATAGTGAGTTCTCATGAGATCTAATGGTTTTATATGGGGCTCTTCGCCCTTCGCTCAGTACTTCTCCTTCCTGCACCTTGTGAAGAAGGTGCCTTGCTTCCCCTTCACCTTCCACCATGATTGTAAGTTTCCTGAGGCCTCCCCAGCCATGCTGAACTGTGATTCAATTAAACCTCTTCCTTTATAAATTATAAATTACCCAGTCTCAGGCAGTTCTTCATAGCAGTATAAAAATGGACTAATACATCCTAACTGTAATTTTGTACCTGTAGTTTTTTCATTGAGTTGTTAGTAGTTTTCTTATTGCTGAGTTTTAGGAGTTCTTTGTATATTTTGAATAACAGTCTTTTATCAGTTATCTTTTGCAAACATTTTTTCCCAGTCTGAGGCTTGTCTTTTTATTTCTCTGACAGTTTCTTACACAAAGCAGGAATTTTTAATTTTAATGAAGTCCAGCTTATCAATTATTTCTTTCATAGATTATGCCTTTGGTGTTGTATGTAAAAAGCCATGTCCAAACCCAAGGTCATCTAGATCTTCCCCTGAGTTATCTTCTAGTATTTATATAGTTTTGTGTTTCACATTTAGTTCTATGATCCATTTTAAATTAATTTCTGTGAAGGGTGTAAGGTCTGTGGCTAAATTCATTTCTTTTACATGGGAATATTGTCCATTCATTTTTGCTCCACTGCTTGCAACTGGACCATTACTATTCATTTTAGATGACCTAAGATATTACAAAACACACACACACACACACACACACACTCCACCCCACACCACACCACACAAGTGTCTTCTCAAGTTGTGAAGAGCTGAGCTGTCCACTTGAAGCTGCAGGAGAGACACTTCAGACCCTGGCCATTCAGTCATTTACTCAGCATGTATTGAGCACCTACTATATGTTTGATGTTATGTTAGAAGCTGAATACTCATGGTGCCTAAGGAACATGCCTTGATCTATCTAGTTCATGGTCTAGAGGGGAAGATAGATGTTTGTACAAGGATGACATAAGATGTCAAGTTCCAAAACAGGGATAAGCATAAAGTGCTATGGATTTCAGGAGAAAGAATGATTAGTTAGGAGGAAGAGAGGAGGAAGGTGTGTTGGTGCTTGGGAAGGTGCTCAAGAGGAAGAATTTCACTTCCTGAAAGATCACGAGGAGTAAAGGGGTGGGGAAAGCAGAGAGATCACTGCAAGTAAAGGAAACAGTATGAACAGTGGTAGAGGTGTGTGTGTGTGTCTGTGTGTGTGTGTGTGTGTGTGTGTGTGTGTGTTTAAGGAAAGGGCTAGATCGTTGGGCAGAGTAGCAAATGGGCCTGAAAATCACATTGGGGTCATGAATACAATGCTAGGGAGTTTGTTCTTTACCCTGTAAAGTAGATCTGACTCCCAGGACAAACAGATACTACTTTCTGCCACCATTCTCTTCCTCTTTCCTAATCAGTGCCCTCTTTGTCTTTACTTTTTATGTAAACTGGTTAACTTCATTTATTAAATCATGGATTTATGTTTACCACATTTATTGGGTATTTTCTAATGTACCAATGCTGAGTCTTTTGGAACTGTCATTTGTAGCTGGTGATTGACATGCAGAACCCAAAGAGAGCAGAACTCTCCATGGTCCCCATCCTAGTGCCTCCCCCCCATCATTCCTGTGCCCCTCTAGGGGATTTGGCCAATACTTCTGGAAGCCAATGCCTTCCAGCTATATACAGTGTTGATATTCTGATATATTTGCCAAGACTCTAGTTTATATGCAATCATTTCTTCTCCAGTTGCCTCCTGGACTTATCAGTGGGACTGAAACGCAATATAAAGACTACTGCCAATATTAAAGTTTTTGGCAAAGAAGTGTGCACCTGAATCTTCTTCTTTGTGCAGGGGGGTAGGATTGGGCACTGGGCTTGTCATAGAGTAAGCTGTTGTAAAGAAGTGAAGTGGATCCTGGAGATGGTTCTGTTGCAGTGGCAGCACACTATCTCACCAGGTGCTTGGAATTGGCTCCAAGTCTCTGGGAGGGGAACTGGTTGGCACCAGCAAACAAAGGAGGAAAAAAACTGAGCAGGTGTATTTTCAAGAAATACCTGAAGCAAAACTGAGAAAGAGTCTCTTCCTAGTTCCCACATTAGGGCTCTCTTCATGGGAAGTATATGATTCAGAATTCCATGGAACAGTCTCCATATCCTTGGTTATCTGCCTGAGCCTGCTGCCTGTAGATGCAAACCCAACCAGGATGTCACATTCCCTATCTCTGGTGTATAGTTGGTGCCTAACTTTATCCCTAGATATCCCACCCATGATACCTGATCTTCTCCAAACCAGGAAGTTGGCACAATCCAGAATTTCAGATTTGCTTAGGGAAATGTGTTTTCTTTCTCCACCAGACTTCCTCTGTCAGTCAAGAAAAGTGCAAACTCATCACTAGGGACAGGGTGGGATAGGGGAGGGACCCAAGGCCATACAACCTGAAGAGATTACCATTTAATTTTGGGAGTAGCAGAGAACACCCCTGAAAAAAATGTCTAAAATTCTCCTTTACAGTCTGGCTCAAAACTCATCACCTCCAAGAAGCCTTCTTTTCTATATCTCCCCCCATCACTACCCTCACTAGAGGCTATCTTGAATTTACAGGGCTATGTGTAGACATTGTTTAGCTCCACCAAAAGCATAGGCCCCTTAAGGGGAATGTCTAGGCCTTCCTCAAGTTTCTAACACCCATGGTGTCTGTCACAAGGCAGGTATTTGGTAAATGTTTGTTAAATAAATCCCATGGGTTTTGGAATAACTGTTACCATTAATGTTATTTTTTTTTTCTACGTGCCTAGGTCTTGACTGTCTACATAGTACCTTCACATCCCTTTTTTCCTTGAATCCTCATCATGGTCTATGAGGTTTCTGCTCTCATGTAAGGGCCATCCATGATGCTGGATACACTGCTGTAGACATAAAAAAAAATCTTTATGTTTGGACAATGTGCTTTTTTTTTTTTTTTTTTTTTTTGGAGATGGAGTCTCACTCTGTCACCCAGGCTGGAGTGCAGTGGGGTGATCTCGGCTCACTGTAACCTTCGCCTCCCAGATTCAAGCGATTCTCCTGCCTCAGCCTTCTGAGTAGCTGGGATTACAGTTGTGCCCCACCGTGCCCAGCTAATTAAAATCTTTTTTTTTTTTTTTTTTTTTTTTGTAGAGACAGGGGTCTCACTATAATCCCCAGGCTGGACTTGAACTCCTGGACTCAGGGGATCTTCCCTTATCGGCCTCCCAAAGTGCTGAGATTACAGGTGTGAGCCACTGCACCCAGCCCTAAAACATCTATTTTTTTCTGATATGATATCTGCCTTTTTGATAATGCTAGGTTTTCAATTGACTGGATTTGATTTACTTTGCATTCCCATAGCAAACAGTTCATGTAGGTAGATGCCCCTTATCCAGGTAATCCTCGTGGCTATTTCACTCCTTCCTCCCTTTTCTCACAGTGGATCTCATTAGGTAATTATCAGTTTTAGAAATCTCCATTAAGAATTTCTTTTCCACAGTTAACAACAAAGCTCTGTTTTTATTTTATTTTAGTTTTTGACTCCTGATTTTATTATTCAATTTCTTTTTTTTCATTTAGTCTTCTGTGATTGGGAAGCCTTGCCTCCCAAGATCAGAGTCAGTTGGAGCTGGTTGTTGGAAGGGAGTGGGTTGGGGAACTGGGATGGGGGCAGGGAGACCCTGCTCTGCTGGTGGTCCTAGGTGGAGAAGAAGAATTATACTTCACAGAGCCTGCGGTGTGGTGGGAAGGGGATGAGGCAGGAGCAGCAAGCTGGGGAGATAGGACCCACCTCAGTCCCCAGCTTCATTTTCTTCTAATGTTTCCCCACTGGTGGCTTTCTCTGCAGTCTTGTAGGCCTTCTTCTTTTTTTTTTTTTTTTCTTTTTCTGGGTTTTTTGACTTGCAGAACTCTGGAGGAGAGCCTTTAGCTCTGCATCCTGGACTTCCATCTCAGACTTGTAGAGGTCAGGCTCGAAGGGACCACTGGTTATCTGCATAAGGCCATCGGGCATCAGCAGAACTATACATTTAAACTGGGCAACAAATTCACCTTCCTTCTCATAGAGAACATTAAATAGTTTGCACCAGTTCATGTTTGGTGCACTTCACCACACCAATCTGAGCCTTCTTCTCATCTTCAAATGCTCTTAAAGTAAACGGCATGGCATCAAAACACTTTTCCACCTCACTGAAGAAGGCATGTGAAGTTTTCATCTTCAGTCCGTGCTGTTTAGAGGGGTCTCATTTGTAAATAGTGGTTCTCTGTCCTGCATCCTTGCTCTTGCCCTCTCCTGAGCTGACGAGAACATCCACAGCATATACTTCATGTACCGCCAATTCCGCTTCTTCATGGTCCTTCTTCTTCTGGTCTGTGAGATTCTGGATAATGGTTTTTTCTCCATCGATGACATGCTGCTTCAACTGATGTGACAGCATACCTTCTATTGGCGTGCAGTTAAGTGAGTGGGCAGCTTTGTTCAGGGCTTCTGTCACTTGTGTGTTCTGGTTTCCAGGTTTGACCAGGCGTAGGACAGCTTCATCACAAAGGTGAATTGCCTTAATGACATCTGCTTTCCTCCCTGTTACTTGGGTCCCCTGAGCTACATCAACCACAAAAGTATGAGCTACATTAGCGATGAAGCCATCCACATGGACCCCAAGGTCAATTTTTACCAAGTCACCTTCCTTGAGAATATAATCCTGGTTGCTCTTCAAAGGGGAGAAGTGACATATAGAGTTATTTACTGAAATGCTGGTGGGAAAAGCAATACCTTTTTTCATTTCTATTTTTTTCTTGAAGATTTTCCCTATTTCTTCCATAATCATGGCATCATCTTTCTCACACAGGCTCAGTACCAACACACCTGAGCTAGATGCTTCTACCAAGGACCGAAGTACCTGGTTAGCGATGTCGCCCCCCCCATCTTATACTTGGTCACGACCAGGCCCTTGGCGATAGTTTGCTCCTGCTGCTTGTCCTTGCCCGACATCTTCCTACCACCATCACTGCAGCCTCGTTTTCTCTGAGCCGCCGCCTGTCTCCCTTCCCAGCCGCAGGCTGTGGTCAGAACCCCCTCGATCCTCGAGGAGAGGGCGAGCAAAATCGCGAGCAAGAAAGGGAGCGGGCAGGCAGGCGAGAGCAAAGCTCTGTTTTTAAATGAAGAAGTTTTCTTATTTCATTTTTAAATACCCAGAGGCTCATTCTGACAAGTTTTCAGCTTCTTTGTAGCTTCCTTGATCTTCGCAACATGACAAATACAATGGAACCTGTTCTGTAGTCCTTCCCTGTCTGTAACAGGGGGAAGGAAATCAAATAGGAGAGACAACTCAGAGCTGAAGGTTGTCAGAGAAATAAAGTGTTCTTAAGAGGTGGTGCTGCGAATAAAGGGCGTCCACGCAGGTGTGCCTGACCAAGCTGATGGCTTTCAGGTGCGCATTGATATTTGGTATGAGGGAGAAGGGCCATTGAAGAGGTTTTGCGTTTGAACACCTGGAGAGCAAAGAGAGGGGTGTGGTTGGGCGGGCAAGCAGAAGAGACAAGGTGATTGGTGGTTGCACTCTAGCCTGGGTCAGGGATGAAGTCCAAGTCCCATAGCAAGATGGGCTACTGGAACAAGTGCTTTTCAGAAGTAAGGGGCGCCACTATGCTCAGGTAACAAAGTGGCATGGAGGGAGGAAGGGAAAGGGGTTATAGGTCAGATATTGAGCCTGGCTCACCTGTAACATTTTCGGGGTTTAGAACAAGCGTTCAACTTGGGATCTACATACCATATGCCTAAATATTTGAAATGTTTAAATCAACAAATACAGCATGTTTTATTTAATGGTTTATCTCCTTCCATGACAAATGTAACTTCATAATGACCTCAAAGTCCAGGTTGGGTTCTAGAATTCTCAGACTCCTCTAAGTCCTGTCCAATGGTGTGGGAAGAACTGCTACCCTTCCCCCTCCCGCTTTGGAAATATTTCAGACCTACACAAAATTGTAGAAAACATTACTATAAACATCCATGTATCCACTATTCAGCTTAAGAAATATAACATTACAAATACAGTTGATGTCTGCTGTGGTGCCTTCTCTACTAGAATGCCCCTCCCTTTCTTCCTGAGAGGTAACCACCATCTCAAATGTTCTTGTCTTTTTTTTTTTTTTGAGACGGAGTCTCACTCTGTCACCCAGGCTGGAGTGCAGTGGCGCGATCTTGGCTCACTGCCGCCTCTGCCTCCCAGGTTCAAGCGATTCTCCTGCCTCAGCCTCCTGAGCAGCTGGGATTGTAGGTGTTCACCACCACACCTGGCTATTTTTTGTATTTTTAGTAGAGACGGGGTTTCACCATGTTGGCCAGGCCTGTCTCGAACTCCTGACCTCAGATGATCCACCCGCCTGAGGGTGGGATTACAGGGGTGACCCACTGTGCCCAGCCGCAAATATGCTTGTCTTTCGAATGCACACTTTTCTGTATGCTATTTGTATGCATCTCTTACATGCACACCTTTTAGTCTCTCTCTACTTACCCACAATCAATTTATGGTGGTCATTTTTATGTTTTCCTAGAAGTCATATACATGGTACTATGTTTGTATCCTTTTGGACCTGACTTTTTGCTTTATGCATTTTTCCCCTCTAGGCCTCAGCCCCTGTGAGTTCTACTTTCCTCCCCAGCCCAGCCCTTGCTGTCCCTTTCAGTTTACCTGAAACAAACCCAAGCTAGTGAATTAAGGCTGGTCTGACAGGAGGTGAAGCTCAACTTCTTCCTCTGTTGCTTGAAACCAGTGGTTCTCAAACTTTAGTGTTCATCAAAAGCTCTTAGAGGGCGTGTTAAAACACAGATTGCTGCCCCCACCCCCAGAGTTCCGATTCTGTAGTTCTTGGGTGGAGTCTGAGAATTCCCAGGTAATGCTGATGATGCTGTTTGGGAACCAAACTTTGAGAACCACTGCTTTAGATCAAAGGCTGGGCCCAAGCTCAGCAATACCATGTGGCCTCCAGGCAACCTGGGCCATCCATGAAGTTTTCTTCAAAACCATGCTCTAGAGCAGTATTGTCCAATAGACATATAATGTGATCTACATTGGGTAATTTTAAATGTTCTAGCAGCCTCATTAAAAAAATACACAGAAACCAACAAAAACTTTAATATTTTAATTCAAGTATTATTTCAATGTGTAATCAGTATAAAAAACATGAGTAAGGCTGGGCGTGGTGGCTCAACCTGTAATCCCAGCACTTTGAGAGACCGAGGTGGGTGGATCACAAGGTCAGGAGATCGAGCCCATCCTGGCTAACACGGTGAAACCCCGTCTCTACTGAAGATACAAAAAATTAGCTGGGCATGGTGGCAGGCGCTTATAGTCACAGATACTCGGGAGGCTGAGGCAGGAGAATTGCTAGAAGCTGGGAGGCGGAGGTTGCAGTGAGTTGAGACCACGCCACTGCACTCCAGCCTGGGTGACAGAGTGAGACTCAGTCTCAAAAAAAAAAAAAATTAGTAAGATATGCAATATTATTTTCACACTTACAGCACATATTAAATCAGACTAGCCATATGACAAGTGCTCAGTAGCCACAACACACAGCTCTAAAGATGAGCCCCATCTATCTCTTTTCAAAAATTGTTTTAAACTTGTCATTTTACTTGATTTTTGGCAGCAGTAAAAGAATTTCAAACAGTCTTACCAAGTGGTGGAAAGTAACACCTTTCAATGAAGGTATGGTGGGCCAAAACAAAGACTTAAAGGAGAGAGTTGAGTTAGGATTATTTATTGAAAAATCTTCCCACGTTTCAGTTTATTCATTTAAAACAAACTTTTATTTTTAACTTGAACAAACACTGTCACATACATCCATGAAAGTTAGATGTCACTGGATATCACTTTTGATGTAACGAACTTTGTAATGATATGTGTTAAAATTCCCACAGGCATCTGAAAAAAAAACAAAAACAATGAACAACAGAGTCTTCTTTTCCTCCCAACTGTGGGATGAAATGAGAGAAAATAAACAATAGTACAACATTAACCAGCACCAGTGACTTTCTAAATAGAAGAAAATGGCCAGCTCTGTGTATATCTGCAACATTTGTGTGCTATATCTTAAACAAGTACAGAAGCCCATCTTTTCCTTTTGTAACTCACGAGCTTGGATATCAGGGTGCTTGTGGAACTGAAGGTTTCAGTCAAATGATCACACCAACCTTGTCTGCCTAGCACTAGAAAAGCTTCTTGCTTTTGTTTTTACATGAGGGGCCATTCTGGCATTTAAATAAATCTCTCAAGCTTCAACAGCCTGTGCTGGTTCCACAAATGATACTCCCTTACCCTCCCAGACCCTTGGTTTCCATATCTACCATGTGGGAAAGAAGCCGTTACAAAATATACGGCTGTGAAAATGCAAAATAAATAAGAAAGAAAGAAAAATGTTAACCATTTAAATATACTCAAAGACAGATATACCTTAAGACTTCATTACCAATTCAGTGATAAACACACATTCTTTTCATCTGACTGTGACATAAAATACCAAAATATATAGCTAAATAAATATTTAGGTATTAGTCATTCATTGTGGTCCTACTTGAAATTCTTAGCTTTTTCCCATTTATAAGTAGTCACTTTGTAGAAGGCATTGAGTTGTCTCCTAGTTACTATGGGAGCCTGCATTTCTGTGGTCAAGTAATGAAGGCCCAACTAATGCGTGGCCCAGCCAAGTTAGCGGCTGTGTCTGGCAACTGTTTTCTACACAAATATTGGTCCTGGTAGTAGGTCTGATACATTTGCCACTTGTTAGTAGTCTTGCAGCTAGAGGACAAAAGACCTCAACATGAACGAATGAGTAGCCAAGAAGTATATTTCAGAACACACTGCAGTTCATATTACTAGGTACATGATTATTCTAGTAACATTTTAAGTAAGTTAAATTGAATATTTAAACTAATTTTAAACTTTATCTTACTTAATTTACTGAGAATTTTTGTTGTTGTTCAATAAAACTGTCAGCAACAGGTAAATGCCAGGAATAGTTGAGTGATTCTCAAAGCTATACACAGATACCTGGATTTTCTTGGCTTCTCCTCTGCTGCGTCTAGGTCCCTTTGGAGTTCTCTGCCTTGTTTTCCGCATCCTTCTCTTTTTCTTGTTCTTTCTCTTCCTCGCCTGCAGCATCTTGGGCTTCTTCATCCCACTTTTCGGGCTGAGATTTAGTGACTTCTTTAGGGAACAATAATACACACATTGGGACCAGACATTCACAGAAAATATAGCCCAATTTATAAGTAGCAGTGGCGTTCAGTTACTCCACCCTCAGGAGAAGCAGAATAGAGTTAAGTAAGAAAGGAATAGCTGGGCACCTTCCTACTGGTTTTCACAACAGTTCCATGGCCCTCACGTTGCTGCTGCTTGATCATTTCCACAGGGACACTGTATTTCCCTTTTTTCCAGTAAATCTCCCACCCAAAGCTGCTGATTATTTCTAGTTCTTTGGAGAAGAGATCTGAATCATCGGGTTTGATCTCATCCTACGGTGTTTTGGTCAGAACTTTGTTGGGAAAATATTTGTTGACCTCAAAAGACAAATTCTATGGTGAAGCTCATTGGTTCCTCACCCCCTGAATGTTTCATTTTTACCAAGTGCTCCTGTATCACTTCATCATTTGGGGGATCAACTTTCTACGAATCTTTACACTTTGAAAAGCCATGAACCAAAAAGCACGCCTGCCTCCCATTTGCCTGTTCTTTTCCTTCTGTTTCCTGCGGAGCTCCCTCCTGAACCCCTATCTACCCGGCCATTCATCTGCAGGCTCGCAAATGGCATCGATGATCTCAGATCTCCTATCAAATATAGGTTGGTAGAGGGCGACAAGTTTTCTCAAAACCATAGATGTCATTAGAGAATTGGGCTTCGACTCATTGGGACACATTCAGCCTTAATTTTCAGGAGGGCCCCGACTCCTGCTTCACCACCCGAGGCCCCGACCCCCCTTCACCACCCGCTTCACCAGCTGTGCCCGCGCCGCGGCCCTGCCCAGAGCCCTCGGACACATGGATCCCCGCTTCCCCGCTGCTGCCGCTAGCCCCCTTACCCTCGGGGGCCACGGGCTCCTCTGAGGTCGGTTCCTCTGCGGCCGGTTCCTCTGTGGCCTCCTCTGTGAGCTTCTCCTCTGCGGCCTCCTCTGGGGGTTTCTCCTCTGCGGCCTCCTCCGCGGGCTCCCTGGCCATCTCGGCCAGGTCAGCTGGCACTGCAGGCTCTGGGACCGACGCGGCCTCCTGGACCGACGCAGCCTCCTGCATCAGGCCCAGGCCCTCGCCTTCCCGGGCTGCAGCCCCTGCACCCAGCCTCTGGGACAGCAGCAGCAGGGGAGGGTGGTCCCAGAGGTTGGGCGCAGCAGCATGGGGCCCCACCATCAGGCGGCTGAGGTGACGGTTCGCTATCTGGATGTGGTTGTTGTGATAGAGGCGGCGGAGAACGGAGTGGACCAGGTACAGGAACACGAAGCCAATGCCCGCCGCCGGGTACCGACGGGTGGCCACCGCCAAGTCGAAGTTGGCCGCCTCGTTCCCCTCTTCCTCCTCCTCCTCTTCCTCCATCGCGGGCCCGATGTCTGAGTCCTCCTCGGCGCTCCCTCCCCGGGGGACTGCGGCCAGGCCTGCCGCCTGCTCACCCTCCTCCTCCCCGAGGCCTTCCACGGGCCCTGCCACTCCGACCACCTCGGCCGCAGGCACCATGTCGCTGCTGTCGGGGCCGGAGTCGCCGCCATCCTGGTTACCAGCTCCGGCCGCCTCGGCCTGTGCTCCCTCCTGGCTTACCGGGGCCTCCTGGTCCCCTTGGGTCGGGTTTCGGTCCCCTGTGGCAGACATGACACCAGCAGCGCCTCAACTGGGGTGGTGAGCGGGCTGAGGCGACGACGGTGAAGACGGTGACCACTGAGGTGGCTACGGCTGAGGGGAGGCGAGGAGCTGGCCGCTGAGAGAATAAGAGTCTCTCTCTTTATTGAGGGAATAAGAGTCTGTCTCAGAGGACACCCTAAGGTGGGAAGGGCAGGAAGCGAATCCTAGGAACCTCCCACCAAGGCTGGCCTGAGAGGACTTAGATATGGCGAGAAAGATTCTGGTTGGCAGGAGACAGGGGGCGGGACCGGAAGGGTCAACGAGGGGCTCTCAGTGAGCCCTAAGCTCATTTGCTGACAACTTCAGATTGACATGCTCTTTGTCCAATGAATGATCAAGGCACTTAAGCTCTAGGACAACTCAGAATCCAGAATCCAGAGCTTTTCCTTTTCTTTTTTTTATTTTTATTTTTTCAGACGGAGCCTTGCTCTGTTGCCCAGGCTGGAGTACAGTGGCATGATCTCAGCTCACTGCAATCCCCGCCTCCTGGGTTCCAGTGATTCTCCTGCGTCAGCCTCCTGAGTAGCTGGGACTATAGGGGCACGCCACCACGCCTGGCTAGTTATTGTATTTTTAGTAGAGACAGGGTTTCACCATGTTGGCCAGAATGGTTTCGATCTCCCGATCTTGTGATCCACCTACTTCGGCCTCCCAAAGTGCTGGGATTACAGGCGTGAGCCAGTGTGCCCGGCCGAGCTCCACCTTTTCTTTGAGGCCTTAGTGTCCAGGGCTACCCTTTAGGTCCACACAAGTCCTGCCCTTTTAATTTTATGATTATTAGCAACACTACAGTAGTCCCATGTGGAGGTACCCTGCAGATGGGAACTGCAAGGCGGTCACAGAGTTCACGTATTTCCACCTAGTAATGGCTCATGCCAGTAGAGATAGTGTCATAAAAATGTTATATAGTTCATAGCTAAGCAGTAGTGAAAACCTCCCAAGAGACATAAGAATTTCACTGAGTTAACGTAGTTAAAGCTACTTAGAAAAGAATGTGCAGAGTTGAAATGGATGCAGTCATCACTGAGTGTTGAGGTGGTAAATGACAGACACTGGAAGGTGTTTAATGAATCATGCCAAATTCCTTCAAACCTTGAAATAATGAAAAAAAAAAAAAAAAAAAAAAGGAGATACTCTTTTAAAAGGACCAGGTCATCTCATAAGAGGTAAGGATAAAAAAACCCAAAAGTGCCTAGGGGTGGTGGCTCACACCTGTAATTCAGTACTTTGGGAGGCCGAGGCATGCAGATCTCCTGAGGTCAGTAGTTCTAGACCAGCCTGACCAACATGGTAAAACCCTGTCTTTACTAAATTTACAAAAAACTTAGCTGGGTGTGGTGGTGCGTGCCTGTGGTCTCAGCTACTCGGAAGGGTTAGGCAGGAGAATTGCTGGAACCTGGAAGGTGGAGGATGCAGTGAGCCGAGATGGCACCACTGCACTCCAGGCTGGACGACAGAGCGAGACTCAGTCTCAAAAAAAAAAAAATTAGTAAGATCAGGCCCAGGCCCTCGCCCGCCCGGGCTGCGGCCCCTGCACCCAGCCTCCGGGGCAGCAGCAGCAGGGGGAGGTTGCCCCAGAGGTTGGGCGCAGCAGCGTGGGGCCCCACCATCAGGCGGCTGAGGCGACGGTTCTCTATGAAGATGTGGTCATTGTGAGAGAGGCGGTGGAGAAGGGAGTGGACCATGCCCAGGAGCACGAAGTGAATGCCCGCCGCCGGGTAGCGACGGGCGACCACCGCCAAGTCGAAGTTGGCCGCCTCGTTCCCCTCTTCCTCCTCCTCTTCCTCCGTCGCGGGCCCGATGTCCGAGTCCTCCTCGGCGCTCCCGCCCCGGGGGACTGCGGCCAGGCCTGCCGCCTGCTCACCCTCCTCCTCCCCGAGGCCTTCCACGGGCCCTGCCACTCCGACCACCTCGGCCGCAGGCACCATGTCGCTGCTGTCGGGGCTGGAGTCGCCGCCCCCCTGGTTACCAGCTCCGGCTGCCTCGGCCTGTGCTCCCTCCTGGCTTACCGGGGCCTCCTGGTCCCCTTGGGTCGGGTGTCGGTCCCCTGTGGCAGACATGACACCAGCAGCGCCTCAACTGGGGTGGCCAGCGGGCTGAGGCGACCACGGTGAAGACGGTGACCACTGAGGTGGCTACGGCTGAGGGGAGGCGAGGAGCTGGCCGCTGAGGGAATAAGAGTCTCTCTCTTTATTGAGGGAATAAGAGTCTGTCTCAGACGACACCCTAAGATGGGAAGGGCAGGGAGCGAATCCTAGAAACCTCCCACCAAGGCTGGCCTGAGAGGACTTAGACAAGGTGGGAAAGATTCTGGTTGGCAGGCGAAAGGGGGCGGGATGGGAAGGGTCAACGAGGGGCTCTCAGTGAGCCCTAAGCTCATTTGCTGAAAACTTCAGATCGACATGTTCTATGTCCAGTGAGTGATCAAGGCCCTTAAGCTCTAGAACTGAGAATCCAGAATCCAGAGCTTTTTCTTTTCTTTTCATAGTCTTGCTCTGTTGCCCAGGCTGGAGTGCAGTGGCAAGATCTCGGCTCACTGCAATCCCCGCCTCCTGGGTTCCAGTGATTCTCCTGCCTCAGCCTCCTGAGTAGCTGGGACTACAGGTACATGCCACCACGCCTGGCTAGGTTTTGTATTTTTAGTAGAGACAGGGTTTCACCATGTTGGCCAGGATGGTCTCGATCTCCTGACCTTGTGATCCACCTGCCTCAGCCTCCCAAAGTGCTTGGATTACAGGCGTGAGCCACCGTGCCAGGCCGAGCTCTACCTTTTCTATGAGGCCTTAGTGTCCAAGGCTACCCCTTTAGGTCCACACAAGTCCTGCCCTTTTAATTTTATGATTATTAGCAACACTATAGTAGTCCCCTGTGGAGGCACCCTGGAGCATGGGAACTGCAAGGTGGTCACAGAGTTCACTTATTTCCACCTAGTAATGGCTCATGCCAGTAGAGATAGTGTCATAAAAATGTTATATAGTTCATAGCTAAGCAGTTGTGTAAACCTCCCAAGAAGAGACGTAAGAACTTCAGTGATTTAACGTAGTTAAAGCTACTTAGAAAAGAATGTGCAGAGTTGAAATGGATGCAGTCATCACTGAGTGTTGAGGTGGTAAATGACAGACACTGGAAGGTGTTTAATGAATCCTGCCAAATTCACTTCAAACCTCCAAATAATGGGGAAAAAAAGAGATACTTTTTTTTTAAAAGGACCAGGTCATCTCATAAGAGCTAAGCATCAAAAACACCAAAAGTGCCTGGGGGTGGTGGCTCACGCCTGTAATCCAGCACTTTGGGAGGCCGCACTTTGGGAGGCCGAGGCAGGCAGATCACCTGAGGTCAGTAGTTCGAGACCAGCATGACCAATATGGTAAAACCCTGTCTCTACTAAAAATACAAAAAATTAGCTGGACATGGTGGTGCGCGCCTGTAGTCCCAGCTACTCGGAAGGGTGAGGCAGGAAATTTGCTGGAGCCTGGGAGGTGGAGGTTGCAGTGAGCCAAGCTGGCCCCACTGCACTCCAGCCTGGGTGACAGAGCGAGACTCAGTTTCAAAAAAAAAAAAAAATTAGTAATGTATGCAATATTATTTTCACACTTGCAGCACATATTAAATCACACTAGCCATATTACAAGCGCTCAGTAGTCACAACACACAGCTCTAAAGATGAGCCCCATCTCTCTCTTTTCAAAAATTGTTTTAAACTTGTCATTTTACTTGATTTTTGGCTGCAGTGAAAGAATTTCAAACAGTCTTACCAAATGGCGGAAAGTAATATCTTTCAATGAAGGTATGGTGGGCCAAAACAAAGACGTAAAGGAGAGATTTGAGTTAAGATTACTTATTGAAAAATCTTCCCACGTTTCAGTTTATTCATTTAAAACAAACTTTTATTTTTTAACTTGAACACTGTCACATACATCCATGAAAGTTAGATGTCACTGGGTATCACTTTTGATGCAACGAACTTTGTAATGATATGTGTTACAATTCCCACAGGCATCTGGAGAAAAGGATAAAAACAATGAACAACAGAGTCTTCTTTCTTTTCCTCCCAACTGTGGGATGAAATGAGAGATGATAAACAATAGTACAACATTAACCAGCACCAGTGACTTTCTAAATAGAAGAAAATGGCCAGCTCTGTGTATATCTGCAACATTTGTGCGCTATATCTTAAACAAGTACAGAAGCCCATCTTTTCCTTTTGTAACTCACGGGCTTGGATATCAGGGTGCTTGTGGAACTGAAGGTTTCAGTCAAATGATCACACCAACCTTGTCTGCCTAGCACTAGAAAAGCTTCTTGCTTTTGTTTTTACATGAGGGGCCATTCTGGCATTTAAATAAATCTCTCAAGCGTCAACAGCCTGTGCTGGTTCCACAAATAATACTCCCTTACCCTCCCAGACCCTTGGTTTCCGTATCTACCATGTGGGAAAGAAGCCGTTACAAAATATACGGCTGTGAAAATGCAAAATAAATAAATAAATAAGGAAGTAAGAAGGAAAAATGTTAACCATTTAAATACACTCAAAGATGGATATACCTTAAGACTTCATGACCAATTCAGTGATAATCACACATTCTTTTCATCTGACTGCGACATAAAATACCAAAATATATAGCTAAATAAATATTTAGGTATTAGTCATTCATTGTGGTCCTACTTGAAATTCTTAGCTTTTTGCTATTTTTAAGTAGTCACTTTGTAAAAGGCATTGAGTTGTCTCCTAGTTACTATGGGAGCCGGCATTTCTGCGGTCAAGTAATGAAGGCCCAACTAATGCGTGGCCCAGCCAAGTTAGCGGCTGTGTCTGGCAACTGTTTTCTACACAAATATTGGTCTTGGTAGTAGGTCTGATACATTTGCCACTTGTTAGTAGTCTTGCAGCTAGAGGACAAAAGACCTCAACACGAGCAAATGAGTAGCCAAGAAGTATATTTCAGAACACACTGCAGTTCATATTACTAGGTACGTGAATATTCTCGTAACATTTTAAGTAAGTTAAATTGAATTTTTAAACTAATTTTAAACTTTTTCTTACTTAACTTACTGAGAATTTTTGTTGTTGTTCAATAAAACTGTCAGCAACAGGTAAATGCCAGGAATAGTTGAGTGATTCTCAAAGCTATACACAGATACCTGGATTTTCTTGGCTTCTCCTCTGCTGCGTCTAGGTCCCTTTGGAGTTCTTCACCTTGTTTTCCGCATCCTTCTCTTTTTCTCGTTCTTTCTCTTCCTCGCCTGCAGCATCTTGGGCCTCTTCATCCCACTTTTCGGGCTGAGATTTAGTGACTTCTTTAGGGAAGAATAATACACACATGGGGACCAGACATTCACAGAAAATACAGCCCAATTTATAATTAGCAGTGGCATTCAGCTACTCCACCCTCAGGAGAAGCAGGATAGAGTTAAGTAAGAAAGGAATAGCTGGGCACCTTCCTACTGGTTTTCACAACAGTTCCATGGCCCTCACGTTGCTGCTGCTTGATCATTTCCACAGGGACACTGTATTTCCCTTTTTTCCAGTAAATCTCCCACCCAAAGCTGCTGATTATTTCTAGTTCTTTGGAGAAGAAGAGATCTGAATCATCGGGTCTGATCTCATTCTACGGTGTTTTGGTCAGAACTTTGTTGACCTCAAAAGACAAATTCTATGGTGAAGCTCATTGGTTCCTCACCCCCCTGAATGCTTCATTTTTACCAAGTGCTCCTGCATCACTTCATCATTTGGGGGATCAACTTTCTACGAATCTTTACACTTTGAAAAGCCATGAACTAAAAGGGATGCCTGCCATTTGCCTGTTCTTTTCCTTGGCGCATCCCTTCTGTTTCCTGCGGAGCTCCCTCCTGAACCCCTATCTACCCGGCCATTCATCTGCGGGCTCACAAATGGCACCGATGATCTCAGATCTCCTATCAAATATAGGTTGGTAGAGGGCGACAAGTTTTCTCAAAACCACAGATGTCGTTAGAGAATTGGGCTTCGACTCACTGGGACACATTCTGCCTTAAGTTTCAGGAGGGCCCCGACTCCTGCTTCACCACCCGAGGCCCCGACCCCCCTTCACCACCCGCTTCACCAGCTGTGCCCGCACCGCGGCCCTGCCTAGAACCCTGGGACACACGGGTCCCCGCCTCCCCGCTGCTGCCGCTAGCCCGTTCCTTACCCTCTGGGGCCGTGGCCTCCTGTGCGGTCGGTTCCTCTGCGTCTGGTTCCTCTGTGGCCTCCTCTGAGAGCTTCTCCTCTGCGGCCTCCTCCGCGGGCTCCTCTGCGGCCTCCTCCGCGGGCTCCCTGGCCATCTCGGCCAGGTCAGCTGGCACTGCAGGCTCTGGGACCGATGCGGCCTCCTGGATCAGGCCCAGGCCCTCGCCCGCCCGGGCTGCGGCCCCTGCACCCAGCCTCCGGGGCAGCAGCAGCAGGGGGAGGTTGCCCCAGAGGTTGGGCGCAGCAGCGTGGGGCCCCACCATCAGGCGGCTGAGGCGACGGTTCTCTATGAAGATGTGGTCATTGTGAGAGAGGCGGTGGAGAAGGGAGTGGACCATGCCCAGGAGCACGAAGTGAATGCCCGCCGCCGGGTAGCGACGGGCGACCACCGCCAAGTCGAAGTTGGCCGCCTCGTTCCCCTCTTCCTCCTCCTCTTCCTCCGTCGCGGGCCCGATGTCCGAGTCCTCCTCGGCGCTCCCGCCCCGGGGGACTGCGGCCAGGCCTGCCGCCTGCTCACCCTCCTCCTCCCCGAGGCCTTCCACGGGCCCTGCCACTCCGACCACCTCGGCCGCAGGCACCATGTCGCTGCTGTCGGGGCCGGAGTCGCCGCCCTCCTGGTTACCAGCTCCGGCCGCCTCGGCCTGTGCTCCCTCCTGGCTTACCGGGGCCTCCTGGTCCCCTTGGGTCGGGTGTCGGTCCCCTGTGGCAGACATGACACCAGCAGCGCCTCAACTGGGGTGGCCAGCGGGCTGAGGCGACCACGGTGAAGACGGTGACCACTGAGGTGGCTACGGCTGAGGGGAGGCGAGGAGCTGGCCGCTGAGGGAATAAGAGTCTCTCTCTTTATTGAGGGAATAAGAGTCTGTCTCAGACGACACCCTAAGATGGGAAGGGCAGGGAGCGAATCCTAGAAACCTCCCACCAAGGCTGGCCTGAGAGGACTTAGACAAGGTGGGAAAGATTCTGGTTGGCAGGCGAAAGGGGGCGGGATGGGAAGGGTCAACGAGGGGCTCTCAGTGAGCCCTAAGCTCATTTGCTGAAAACTTCAGATCGACATGTTCTATGTCCAGTGAGTGATCAAGGCCCTTAAGCTCTAGAACTGAGAATCCAGAATCCAGAGCTTTTTCTTTTCTTTTCATAGTCTTGCTCTGTTGCCCAGGCTGGAGTGCAGTGGCAAGATCTCGGCTCACTGCAATCCCCGCCTCCTGGGTTCCAGTGATTCTCCTGCCTCAGCCTCCTGAGTAGCTGGGACTACAGGTACATGCCACCACGCCTGGCTAGGTTTTGTATTTTTAGTAGAGACAGGGTTTCACCATGTTGGCCAGGATGGTCTCGATCTCCTGACCTTGTGATCCACCTGCCTCAGCCTCCCAAAGTGCTTGGATTACAGGCGTGAGCCACCGTGCCAGGCCGAGCTCTACCTTTTCTATGAGGCCTTAGTGTCCAAGGCTACCCCTTTAGGTCCACACAAGTCCTGCCCTTTTAATTTTATGATTATTAGCAACACTATAGTAGTCCCCTGTGGAGGCACCCTGGAGCATGGGAACTGCAAGGTGGTCACAGAGTTCACTTATTTCCACCTAGTAATGGCTCATGCCAGTAGAGATAGTGTCATAAAAATGTTATATAGTTCGTAGCTAAGCAGTTGTGTAAACCTCCCAAGAAGAGACGTAAGAACTTCAGTGATTTAACGTAGTTAAAGCTACTTAGAAAAGAATGTGCAGAGTTGAAATGGATGCAGTCATCACTGAGTGTTGAGGTGGTAAATGACAGACACTGGAAGGTGTTTAATGAATCCTGCCAAATTCACTTCAAACCTCCAAATAATGGGGAAAAAAAGAGATACTTTTTTTTAAAAGGACCAGGTCATCTCATAAGAGCTAAGCATCAAAAACACCAAAAGTGCCTGGGGGTGGTGGCTCACGCCTGTAATCCAGCACTTTGGGAGGCCGCACTTTGGGAGGCCGAGGCAGGCAGATCACCTGAGGTCAGTAGTTCGAGACCAGCATGACCAATATGGTAAAACCCTGTCTCTACTAAAAATACAAAAAATTAGCTGGACATGGTGGTGCGTACCTGTAGTCCCAGCTACTCGGAAGGGTGAGGCAGGAAATTTGCTGGAGCCTGGGAGGTGGAGGTTGCAGTGAGCCAAGATGGCCCCACTGCACTCCAGCCTGGGTGACAGAGTGAGACTCAGTCTCAAAATAATTAAAAAAAAGAAACTAAACAAAACACCAAAAGGACAGGCTTCCTAGTTTATTTCAAGCAACAGCCCAAGGCTTTTTGTTGATTTCAAAACCCGCTTAATGAAGATTCAAGTTGTAAGTAATTCTGAACATTTTGGAGAAATCAACTGTTATTTTGTGTTCATTCTATGAAATTTTTTGTCACACTACAACTACTCTCTGAAAAAAAATTGCAGGTAGCATATTTCATGTATTAAATTGAGCAATATTAGTACCATTAAATCTCAGCAAGTTGAGCAGGTCGTTGTTGTTCCTTTCATCAACTCAGTCAAATTTCAGTGCTTCTATTTTTCTCTAGTTTCATCTAAAAAAGGGGCATGATGCTGTCACAAGTCATTGGTTTAAATCTGGAAGACAATGTGGAAAATTTCTAATCCAAAGTACTCACTATTAAGACAGCAAAACCTAGGCAGAACCCCAGTCTGAGGTCTGGAGTTGCTTTAATATTTGCTTCCTGATGCGATGTTTGGAAAGTTATTTATTTCTATGCCTCAGTTTTATCATTTGTGAAGTTAAGATAATGATTCTCTAGCTACCTCCCAAGGTTGATCTGAGAATCAAGTAAGATAATGGGATGAAAACCCTTTTTGTGCTGTAAAATACTATACATGTATATGATTACATCAAAAATAATTTTTCCCTGTTCTTAAATTATTGGAGAGAAGCTGTCAGGTATATTTGGCCCTCTGTATCCATGGATTCTGCATGTGTGGATTCAACTAACTGGATCAAAAATATTCAGAATTTGCATATGCACTGAACATGTACAGACTTTCTTTGTGTCATTATTCCCTAAACAATATAGTATAACAACTATTTAGATAGCATTTACATTGTATTAGGTATTACAAATAATCTAGAGATAATTTAAAGTATACATGATAATGTGCATAGGTTATATGCAAATATTATGCCATTTTATATCTGGAACTTGGGCATCTGCAGATTTTGGTATCTGCAGGAGGTCTTGGAACAAATCCCCCATGGATAACTAGGAATGACTGTAGTCTCTCAGGCCTTCAGAGAACCCTCTAATTTGGATTTGGAGGTATCAGTTTTTTCCTAGCTACATGGAGTTATATACTCCCCTGGCTAATACCCTGACTTCAGTCAAGATTTGAGTGAGATAGGTAGATGGAATGAGATGGAATTATATTTACAATATTAATTATTTGTTGAAAATATTTTCCCAGTTTGATTTTGCCTTCTAAGTTGGTTAATGTTTCCAAGTATTTAGTTTTTCATTTGTATGTTCCAAAAGTCTAACAATAATTTTTTAATGGTTTTGACTTCACTGTGAATTTGTAAATCTTCTTGTAAAGAGAATTTTTATTTTATATTTTCTTTTTGGGGATCTTCTTAATGTTTACCTTTAGCTCCTTAATCCATAGTGTGAGATTAAAGTCTCAGATGATTTTTATTTTGAACAGCTCACCTATACCACCACTTATTGAGTAACTCTTCCCCTCTGTACTGATGTGTGGCCATGTACGCTTTAGCACTTTCTGTGAAGGTAGAAAACATGCAAGAGAAAACTCATTTTCCCCAAATTTCAGGGCTTGGAATGGCCTTTAGCTATTGAGTCCAAGCTTATTCTTTTTTAAGTGGAAAAATTAAGGCCTGGAGTAGTTAACTGGCTTTCCAATGTCATACTACTCAATGGAGGAGCCAGGAGTAGAACCAACATCCTCTGACCTTTAATCCGAAATTGAGACAGGCATGCTTATTGTACATACAGCTTCAGGTGCAATTTGACAGCACAAGGTTAATTACCCAAATAAATAAATGGCTATGAGTTGAGGGTCTCTGAAATTCAGGCAAGCCTGTCCTCCTGACTCTGAATCAATCAGCAAATATTTACTAAACACCTACATTCAATGCCTTGTGTAAAACCTTGCTAGGGACAGAGAAGCAGGTGCCACCACCTCTGGCAAGAAGAATCTCACAGTCTAGTCGGGAGAAAGGATTGTGTATTGAGAATGGAGGTAAAAAAGCAGCACCTGACGGCCGGGCGTGGTGGCTCACGCTTGTAATCCCAGCACTTTGGGAGGCCGATGCGGGCAGATCACCTGAGGTCAAGAGTTCGAGACCAGCCTGATCAACATGGTGAAACCCAATCTCTACTAAAAATAAAATAAAAATTAGCTGGGCGTTTTGGCACATGCCTGTAATCCCAGCTACTTGGGAGGCTGAGGCAAGAGAATCGCTTGAACCCAGGAGGCAGAGGCTGCAGTGAGCCGAGATCACGCCACTGCACTCCAGACTGGGTGACAAGAGCGAAACTCCATCTCAAAAAAAAAAAAAAAATGCAGCACCTGACATTCAGAGCTGACCTGGCACTCACAGCTAAGCCATCTTATTCTCCTACTGGATATAAACAATTGCATAGAACACCAACATCAGACAGGATCACTCTATGTCCATGATAAAAAGAGACAAAGCAAGGCCACTTTATAATTTTATTCAAGCAGAGAAAAATGAAGTCACAAAATACTAAACAAAATACTAAACTTAGCTTCTCTTGATTAAAATGAGTACCACTTATTTACCAATTACAGCCTTATCCTGGTTCTAATAGCCCCTCTCTATAAATAAGATTTATCGAAATACCAATCAGAACTGCACGCACTTTCTGATAGCACCTAATCTAGAGCAAATCCCCACTTTGTTCAAAACTTCCACATATTCTAAGCTTTGGAGTTGGGGAAGGAAGTGATATTGCCTCTGGAAAGAAAATAGACATAGGGGGTTTGATGGAAGTCTTGTGGTGAGGAAGGTGCCCAATGGAGCACCCCTGTTTCCTGCTGCAATGCTGTCACCAAGACTGGTTCTACTCTTTCTTAGTGAAAACAAATACAGTCAGGTAGATGGTTTTTGTATACTTATAGTATTTCTACTTTTTTTCTTTTACCTCCTTTCTGTCAATGTCCATCCAGTTTTGCTTCACAACTTTCAACAGGACCATTACTATTCACTTTAGAGGAGCATATTACCAAAAAACCAAAACCGAAAACTACAGAAGTGTCTTCCTAGGTCATGAAGAGCTGGGCTGTCCGCTTGAAGCTGTAGGAAAAATACTCCAGACCCTAGTCATTCAATCATCCAGTGAGCATATATTGAGCACCTACTATAGGCCTGGAGTTATGTCAAGGGCTGGGGACGCATTGGTGCTTAAGATCCATGGCTTGATCTATCTAGTTCATGGTCTAGAGGGGAAGACAAACATTTGGATGATGATGACACAAGGTGTCAAGAACTATAACAGGGATGAACACAAGGTACTGTGGGATCTCAGGAGACAGAATGATTAGCTAAGGTTGAGGGGATGGCAGGGAAAGCGGGTTGGTGCCTGGGAAGGTGCTCAACAAGAGGCATTTCAGCTGAGTTCTGAAACTAGGAGTTCAACCGGCAATAAAGATTGAGGGGAAGTCATTGCAAGTAAAGGAAGCAGCATGGATAATGGCAGCGGTGTGTGCATATTGGTCCAAGGCAATGAAATGGCTAGAGCATTGGGCAGAGTGGCAGATGGGCCTTTAAAGCAGATGGGGCTGGGGATGGATACCCCATTCTCCATGATGTGCTTATTTCACATTGCATAACTGTACCAAAACATCTCATATATCCCATAAATATGTACACCTACTATGTACCCACAAAAATTAAGAATAAAAGAAATAGAAAAATAAAGCAGATGGGGCGATGAATAATGAATGCTTCTCTAAAGAGTTTGCCCTTTGGCCTGAAAGGGCTGGGCTGTCCACTAGAAGCTGCAGGGCAAATACTCCAGACTCTAGTAATTCAATCATTCACTGAGTTTGCCCTTTGTCTTGAAACCCCTTTGCCTGCTTGCCCTTTGCATAGAAGACATTTCTAGAAGTATTACTGCAAGTTTTCACCCTCATTTTTATGTTCTTAGTTATTTTCATGGGTCTTCCTCCCAGGTTGTCCAATGACTGCCTCCTTGGCATTCAGGTTTTAGTCAAAGGGCACTCATGGGGTTTGTTCCTGACCACCTTGACTAAAGCTGTTACCTACCTCCACCCCGATCACTATTATGTCACTACCTTGTTTTGTTTCCTTTCTAGCCCTTGTACTAATTTAACTAATTTTATCTTTGTTTTTATCCTCTATCCCTACTACCACCACTCTAGATGCTATAAGGAAACTCTCCATTTCCACTGATATTTACCCAAACACCTAGAATGGTGCCTGGAACATAGTAAATAAACACTTATTCGATGATTGTTTTCTCTACATTGGTTAACTGTACAAGGTGTACAAGGTACAAAACCAAATGTTAAGTTGCAAGATCATGTTTATGAATTGGATGAGCCTCCAATGGGTTAGTAAGATTAAGGTTGTTTTGAATTTCTGTAAAATGTTGGTAATTTCCTTAGACATCTCTGTTTTTAGATTGAGAAATTAACTTCAGAGGAAAAAAAATGTTTTCATTTGACAACAATTAAAATGGGCCAGTATATATAAGATTAGAGGGGCTTATACTAGTGTTAAATGTGTTTGTTTTGTGATTACCTCATGCCAAATTGCAACTTTTGGAGGTCAGAGAATTCACATGTAAGCCAACTTCCTGTCTTCTTACATGGTGTGAGTTAAAGTCTTCACTTTAGATTTACGTAGATTTGGTCTTTTCACATAGTCCCATATTTCTTGGAGGCTTTGTTCATTCCTTTTCATTCTTTCTTCTCTAATCTTGTCTTCACGCTGTATTTCATTAAGTTAATCTTTAATCTCTGATATCCTTTCTTCCACTTGATCAATTTGGCTATTGGTAACTTGTGTATGCTTCACAACGTTCTTGTGCTGTGTTTTTCAGCTCCATCAGGTCATTTATGTTCTTCTCTAAACTAGTTATTCTAGTTAGCAATTCCTCTAACCTTTTATCAAGGTTCTTAGCTTCCTTGCATTGGGTTAGAACATGCTCCTTTAGCTTGGAGGAGTTTGTTATTACCCCCCTTCTGAAGCCTACTTCTGTCAATTCGTCACACTCACTCTCTGTCCAGTTTGTTCCCTTGCTGGCGAGGAGTTGTGATCCTTTGGAGGAGAAGAAGCATTCTGGTTTTTGGAATTTTCAGCCTTTTTGTGCTGGTTTTTCCTCATCTTCATGGATTTATCTACCTTTGGTCTTTGATGTTGGTAATCTTCAGATGGGGTTTTGGTGTGGACGTCCTTTTTGTTGATATTGATACTATTCCTTCCTGTTTGTTAGTTTTCCTTCTAACAGTCAGGCCCCTCTTCTCCAGGTCTGCTGGAGTTTGCTGGAGGTCCACTCCAGACCCTGTTTGCCTGGGTATCATAAGCGGAGGCTGCAGACCAGCAAAGATTGCTGCCTGTTCCTTCCTCTGGAAGCTTCATCCCAGAGCGGCACCAGCCAGATGCCAGCCGGAGCTCTCCTGTATGAGATGTCTGTCGACCCCTGCTGGGAGGTGTCTCCCAGTCAGGAGGCACAGGGGTCAGGGACCCACTTGAGGAGGCAGTCTGTCCCTTAGCAGAGCTTGAGCGCTGTTCTGGGAGATTCGCTGCTCTCTTCAGAGGCAGCAGGCAGGAACGTTTAAGTCTGCCGAAGCTGTGCCTACAGCCACCCCTTCCCCCATGTGCTCTGTCCCAGGGAGATGGGAGTTTTATTTATAAGCCCCTGACTGGGGATGCTGCCTTTCTTTCAGAGATGTGCTGCCCAGAAAGGAGGAATCTAGAGAGGCATTCTGGCTACAGCGGCTTTGCTGAGCTGCAGTGGGCTCCGTCCAGATTAAACTTCGAGGCAGCTTTGTTTACACTGTGAGGGAAAACCGCCTACTCGAGCCTCAGTAATGGTGGATGTCCCTCCTCCCACCAAGTTCGAGCATCCCAGGTCCACTTCAGACTGCTGTGCTGGCAGCGAGAATTTTAAGCCAGTGGATCTTAGCTTGCTGGCCTCTGTGGGGGTGAGATCCGCTGAGCTAGACCACGTGGCTCTCTGGCCACAGCACCCTTTCCAGGGGAGTGAACAGTTCTGTCTCGCTGGTGTTCCAGTCACCACTGGGGTCTGAAAAAATACTCCTTCAGCTAGCTCTGTTTCTGCCCAAACAGCCGCCCAGTTTTGTGCTTGAAACCCAGGGCCCTGGTGGTGTAGGCACCCGAGGGAATTTCCTGGTCTGTGGGTTGCATAGACTGTGGGAAAAGTGTAGTATCTGGGCCGGAATGCACCATTCCTCATGGCACAGTCCCTCACGGCTTCCTTTGGCTACCGGAGGGAGTTTCCCAACCTCCTGTGTGTTTCCTGGGTGAGACGACACCCCACCGTGCTTCAGCTCGCCCTCCGTGGGTTGCACTCACTGTCTAACCAGTCCCAATGAGATGAGCCGGGTACCTCAGTTGGAAATGCAGAAATCACCTGCTTTCTGCACTGATCTGCATTGATCTCTCTGGGAGCTGCAGACTGG
The DNA here is from genome assembly GCF_028858775.2 of Pan troglodytes. NCBI lineage: Eukaryota > Metazoa > Chordata > Mammalia > Primates > Hominidae > Pan > Pan troglodytes. Next base: position 118,504,992 of record NC_072421.2, read on the forward strand.
AGCTGTTTTTATTTGGCCATCTTGCCAGCCACACCCAAGATTATTCTTTAAAGCATACAATATTTATCATTGAGTAGATAATGACTGTTTACTACACCAGCACAATGAATGGTATACTGCCTCATTACTGTTAGTTGTGAATGAAAGTCCCATGCCTATTTCCCACTAGGTCTCCTTTGACATCTCAGAAAGAGGAGACCCTCATTACTTCTGGGCAGGGATGGAATTTCAAGTCCCCAGTAGTACTCTGCAGATACTGGCTGGGAGGGAAAAGGGTGCTTTGCTACTGTTTTTTTCACGTGGCTTCCACTATCACCCTTGAAGAGGGCCTCCTTACCACTAGGCCAGGCTAGAATGAAAGTTCTGGCTACCCACTCAGCTTTCTTTGTCACCACCCTGGCAGTGGAGAGGGAGAAGGGAAGAGGTGCCTTGTTACAGCTTTATGAAGGTAGGAGTCTAGGTTTACCACTTGGCCTGTGCTGTCATGGGTTGGGATGAGACCGTAGGTTTTTATTTTTTTCCATGGTGTTTGACTGAATGCTATGGTTTAAATGTTTGTCCCTTTCAAAACTCATGTTGAAATTTAATTTCCATTTTGATTACATTGGGAAGTGGGACCCTTTTTTTTCTTTTGAGATGGTGTCTCTTTCTGTCACCCAGGCTGGAGTGCAGTTGTGTGATCATAGCTCACCATAGCCTCGAACTCCCAGGCTCAAATGATCCTCCTGCCTCAGCTTCCCTTCACCTCAGCTTGGACGGCAGGTGCATGCCACCACACCCAGCTAATTATTTTATTTTTTGTAGAGACAGGGTCTCTCTTTGTTGCCCAGACTGGTCTTGACCTTCTGGGCTCAAGTGATCTGCCCACCTTGGCCTCCCCAAATTCTGAGATTACAGGCATGAGGGGAGGTGGGATCTTTAAAAGGTATTTAGGTCATGGGGGTTCCACTCTCACGAATGGAGTAATGCCATTATCATGGGAATGGGTTTGCCTCCTCCTGCTCACTTTCTTGCTCCCTCTTGCTCACTGTATCATCTTCTCTTTGCCCTTCCACTATGTGATGCCTTCTGCCATATTATTATGCAGGAAGAAGGCCCTCACCAGATGGCAGCACCTTGATCTCAGACTTCTCAGCTTCCAGAATGGTGAGCCAATAAATTTCTGTTTATTGTAAATTACCCAGTATGTGGTATTCTGTTGTAGTAGCAAAAACAAACTAAGACACTGAAGTAGGGTGATTATTTTCTAAAAGTTTTCCGTCTCGTTAGCCTGCCATTTTCCTGGTCCTTTGGCTAGAGAGAGCAGGTTTTTCTTGAAACATTTTAAGTCTGCAGTCATTGGTGCTTCCTGGTTACAGGGTTCTAATAACCCAATTAAAAATATATGAGGCAAGAATAAAACCATAGAATTTAATACCATGACATTCCTTGGGTCCCAAGTCCCCTAGTTGCTCATTCCCCTTCTCTCCACCTTTTAGAATCTTCACATGTTTTTTTGTATGTAATGTCCAGAGTTGTTAATTGTAGTTAGTGGGAGAAATGTAAAGCAGTGCATCTACTCTTCCATCTTTTAAATGTTACCATTTTAGGCACTGGAGACATTTTGATGCAGCTATTTTGGAATAGCTTCAGAACAGTTATGTTAAAACGTGGGAATACTTTTATTACTAGGTAATGTACACAAGATCATTTTTGCCTCTTACTTCATCCTATCCTTGACCTCCTTGGAAGTGGAAGTTCTTTTATCTCTCTGAAGTAAAGCAGAACTGCTTAAGATAAAATGCGATCCCTTCTACTTGCAGAAGAGACCTTCTGTTGAATCTTTCTCTGGTTCCTCCTTATATAGTGCCCATTAATGGCTCATCTGATTATCTGAGGAGAAAAGAAATGGCATTTACACCAAGGTGGAAATAGAAATAGAAGTTGGGAGCCTGTAGCATCTGATTTATTCTTGCAACAAATTACTACTTAGCTCTTATACTTATCCTGAAATGGTTTTCATTAGAGTGGAGACGAGACAGTGATTAGCCGTGAAGTCAATAAATAGTAAATTTTAGTCTAAGGCAACAAAAGTTACTGAAATAATGTCTTCAATGGCAGAGTTTATGATTACCTCAAGATAAGGTAACCTATGGGTAAATGGCTTGCCACTTTTCTGGAAAAGTCATCACTATTGTTCTTGGAATTTTCCTCCCTTCTCTTTCAACATGAAGTGATAGCTTTTGCCACCAGCTCTTAACTTCTGTTGCTCAGGACTCTCAGGTGGAAATCGGACAGAAGACTCAGGACAGAAGACTAGAGACAGAAGAAGCCTACCTAGAGTTATGCAAATTAACTGAGCCTATTGAGTAAATGTTGATTGTATACAATATACAATACATATATCCTTTAGTTAATACTGTCAAAGTCCATGGAGAGAACTCTCAGATTTAAATGGCAATGAATAAGGAGAGTCTAATATTTGGCTTAATAAACTGACTTACAAATTATGTGATTTTAAACAGATAAATGAGTTTTGAGATGGTATTCCTCAATACATTTTTTTTTGCCTAATTGTTTCCCTTGAGCATTATAACTGTTAAGAGCTGTAATCTTGGAATCAGACTGCATGACTTCAATTTCTAGCTTTGTCATTTAACTATTTGTGAGACTTGGGGCAAATTATCTAAATTTCAGAGGCTTGATTTCTTCAGTGGTAAATTGAGCATCTTGGCAGCACCTATCTCTTAGAGTTATTGTGAGATTTAGCTGCAATAAAAATTATGAATCCCTAGAAAAACCTGGCCCATTATAAGCATTCAATACATGTTAGCTAAAATAATAAACATTTTTTTCAGGAGAACACATCTAGTTATGTGGATGTATCTCAGCTGCTGACAGCATTTATTGGCCCTTGTTTTCTCCCCTTCTGACCTCTGAATAAGGTGTATGGTTGGATAGTATCTCAGTTTTCAGGTGCTTCATTGTAGTACAAGGGCCTTAACAAAATTTTGGGCTCATTTTATTATGAAAACTTGTGAGATTGTAAGGAACTTATTTGTCCAGAAAGTCTGGCCATCGGTAGGTAATAATTTTAGGGATTTGACCTGGTGTAACAAAAAATCAGGCAAACCAAATAGAAAATGTGGTTGAGATGAAGGTGTCACCCTTCCCTCTCATCTCATTCTGATTTGGGTCTCTTGTGAGACTGTAGACTGAGAATATATATCTGGGGCTGATATGCCTGTACTTATGTATGTCAGTTTCTTACTATTCAGAATCTCCCTTAGGGAATACTGATTCCTATTTACTGCTACTTTTTAATACCATCTGGAATGACTTTTGCTTATCATTGTAACTTAACTTCCAAAAATACATTGCATATTTAGCCTTTTTAGCCTTCTTAAAGAGGATATGATGGTTATCTGAAGAATAATGCCAGATGATGGTACAGTCATGCATCACTTAATGATGTGGATATGTTTTGAGAAATGCATCATTAGGCATTTGTCATTATTGTGTGAACATCAGAGTGTACTTATACAAACATAGATGGTATAGCCTACTACATACCTAGGCTATGTGTTACAAGTCTATTTTTCCTAGGCTACAAAAGTGTAATTGTAACACAATGGTATTTGTGTATCTTGATAGGTAAGGTACAGTAAAAATGCAGTATAAAAAACGTAAAAAATGGTATTTCTATATGGGATATTTACTATGAATGGAGCTTGCAGGACTAGACATTGCTTTGTGTGAGTCAGTGAGTAGTGAGTGAATGTGAAGGCCTAGTACTGTACCCTACTGTAGACTTTATAAACACTGTACACTTAGGCTACACTAAATTTATTATTTTCATTTTTTACAATAAATGTACAATAATATTTTTCTTTCTTCAATAATAAACTTAGCTTACTATAACTTTTTTATTTTATTAACTTTTTAATTTTTTTTTTTTTGAGACAGTGTCTCATTCTGTCACCCAGGCTGGAGTACAGTGGCGCAATCTCGGCTCACTGCAACCTCCACCTGCCGGGTTTAAGAGATTCTCCTGCCTCAGCCTCCTGAGTATCTGGGATTACAGGTGTGCACCATCATGCCCAGCTAATTTTTGTATTTTAGTAGAGACAGGTTTTCACCATGTTGGCCAGGCTGGTCTCAAACTCCTGGCCTCAAGTGATCTGCCTGCCATGGCCACCCAAAGTGCTGGGATTACAGGTGTGAGCCACCACGCCCAGCCACCAGCCAACTTTTTAATTTTTTAAACTTTTTGACTCTTTTTTAATAACAGCTTAAAACACAAACACATTTACAGCTGTACACAAATATTTCACTTCTTTGTATCCTTATTATATAATCTTTTTTTTTTAACTTTTCAAACTTTTTTGTTAACTAAGAGACAAATACCCATATTAGCCTAGGCCTGCACAGGGTCAGGCTCATAAATATCATTGTCTTTCACCTCTACATCTTGTCCCATTGGAAGGTCTTCAGGGGCAATATAATGCATGGAGCTGTCATCTGTAACAATACCGTCTTCAGGAATACCTCCTGAAAGACCTGCTTGAGGCTTTTTTACAGTTAAATTTTATGTTTTATATGTATAAGGAGTACCCTGTAATGTAATAATGAAAAGTATACTATAGTAAATACATAAAGAACCTAGCTTTTTATTATAATTATCAGGTACTACATGCTGTACATAATTGTGTGTGCTATACTTTTATATAACTGGCAGCACAATAGGTTTATTTACATCAATATCACCAAAAACATGTGAGTAATGCATTGTACTATGACGTTATAATGGCTACAAGTCACTAGGCAATAGGAATTTTTCAGCTCTGTTATAATCTTATTATAATGGAGTTATATATGTGGCCTGCTGTTGACCAAAACATCATTATGCATCACATGACTGTATGTAGCTATAGTTTAAAAAATTATTCTTCATCTTAAGTTTTTAGGAAAATATTTAAAGGTAAATATTTTTAAAAGATGGCAGTAGGGAAAGATGGAAGATATCAGATAAGTATATTTTAGTTTGCCAAAATAGCAACATGAAACCTAGTTATTTTTTGTGCCAAATTTTCAGTCGCTGAATTAGATCGAAGGCTCTATAAAGTGTTTTTCTCCATTACTTATTAATTCACCAAAATTTATTTAGTGCCTACTCTGTGTCAGGTACCTTGCTGGGCTGTGGTTATATTACTGAAAACTAGATGAACAAGAACTCTTCATTCATGGGATTTCAATCTAGTGGGTGTGGAAGGTGAAGACAGAGGATCAAAAAGGTAAACAAATAAGGGTAATTTCAGGATAAGGGTTCTGAAATAAATACCATCCTGTGATAAAAAATACATAGAGGGGAATTACTAGGTAGCATGATTTGGGGAGGCCTCTATAAAGGAAAAACAGTTAAGCTGAAGTTTGAGGATAAGAATGAGATACAAGATATTTAAATAAGATATAAATAAGATATTGAAAAATCTGAGAAGAGAATTCTAGGAATTGGAATGAATAACAGAGAAGAACTTTGAGCATTCTTACAACTGAAAGAAGATCAATAATATTTGAGTAAAGAGCATACTGATACTGTTAATTCTTTAAGTGTTTGGCAGAATTTACTAGTGAAGCCATCTGATTCTGAGCTTTTCTTCATTGAGAGGTTTTTGATTAATAGTTCTATTTCCTTACTTGTTATAGATCTATCCAGATTTTCTGTTTCTTCTTTGGTCGTTTTATTAGTTTGACAATTTATAGAGATAAAATTGTTCATAATCATTTATAATCCTTTTGATTTCTGCAAGTTTTGGAGTAATACCACACTTCCATTTCTGATTTTAGTTATTTGCATCTTCTCTTTTTTCCATAGTCTAGGTACAGACTTGTCAGTTTTGTTGATATTTTTTCAATGAACCAACTTTTTGGTTTCAGTGATTCTGTTTTGTTTTCTGTTCTCTATTTCATGTATTTCTTCTCTAAATTTTATTTCCTTTATTCTGCTAGCTTTCGGTTTCGTTTACTTTTATTTTTCTAGTCTTTAATATGTAACATTAGGTAACTGATTTTGAGATACAGCTTCTATTGTAATGTATTCTATTGTAACATTTAGAGCTATATATAGCACTGCTTTTACTTCCTTCTACAAGTTTTTGGTATGCTGTGTTTTCATTTTCATTTTTATAAAAGTATTCTCTGATTTCCCTTGTGGTTCCTTTCTTGACCCATTGGTTGTGTCACAGTCAAATAAAATATAGAGAAATTAAAACATTTTATTTGGGAAGAAATAATCGTAATTTGGGGCACGCTCACAAACTGGATGGTCTTTGTTATATCTGAAGAACAAAGAGAAGGTTAGAGGTTTTATAAAAAGGATCAACGTTACATATTGCTCTTCAAGAAAGTTCATTGCAATTGGTAAGGTTTGGGGGAGCTGACAAGTTATGATTGGGGAGTGATGGCAATGAACAAACCAAGTCTTAGAGTTGCAGAAGGTTTTTCAGCAGCCATTAGATAAAACTGGTTTCAAGTTACAGCAGGCAGTTTCAACAGCCAACTTGCTGAGAATTATATTTTTCAAACCACGTTATGTGCCCTGAGTGCTTTCTTCCCCAGACCTCTCAACTCTGTTTTAGTTGGGTATGATAAGAATGACCCAATTTGTATAATTGACTTTCACATTTCCCCCTTTCGATCAAGATCTTTCTGTGAAAGCATGGATGATCAACAATTTTGCAGTTAGTTTTAATCGTCCCTTGGCTCTGTGATGGGCCTATCCTGGTTGTCTCTGTCCCAAGTCAGGGGGAAGGTATGGGAGGTGTCTGTCAGGGATCTTGGACGTATTTAAGTAACAAAGAAGCCAGAAGAAAAAGTCTCAGGGTAGGTTTGTTTGGAGTCCAGCATTGAATTCCATCTTATCAGTTTTAGGCATCGGCAATCATCCTGAAGTGTTGAGCTAACATTATCCTGTTAGGAGAATTGGCTTTATACAGATTAGTCAGGCAATGAGGATGAAGTTTAAAAATCATAATATAAACAATTAACAATATAAAAAATTTAGTTTGTACAGTGATTTTGAACTAAGCATCAAGCCTGAGGGCAACAAACTAAACAAATCAATAGACCATTGGGGAAACTGGGTGAGACCCGTTGAGACCGGTAGTATTTTATGATTGGGTTGAATTAAAGCAGAGAATGCCAGCTTTGCAAAAGGAGTCACCAGTACAATTTGAACAAAAAGTTGTCTTAGCGATATTGCCAAAGTTACCCACTAGGTGGACTCAAAGGATTTCTTAGATTGGGTTTTGTCAAGTTACCTATATGGGTTACCGATTGTGAAATCTTAACTACAGAATTATTCTGCCAAGTCAAATAGGCATCATTAAGGGAGGTAAGAGTCTCATTATGATATGGAGTCTTGTTCTGATGTCTTAAGAAAAGTTGTTTACAGCATGGAAAATATCAACCTCTTATCCTTGTTTGCAGTTTGAATGTCTCTTGATATGGCATCAGGCAGCTTGGTGAGCCTTCTGTGTGGCCTATACATCAGGCACAAGACAAGCACTTTAAAATTTATCTAGTTTCAGCTTATAGGGCTTTAGAAACAGAACAGTTTACGTTTCAGTAATGTTTTGGAAGAATGTCGGATTGGAGTAACCCAGAAAAATTTAGGATGTAGACTAATCTATAGGTATATAACAAAAACTCAAAAACAGTGTACAGGGTTTTAATCTAATAATAAGTATATTATAGTTTCTCTTTGGAAACATAACTTTTTCCTTTATTAATCACATAGGATTCTCAGATTTACAAGCGTCTTGAGGCTAAGAAGCCAAACCAATGCAGATTTTAGATTTTGTTTACAGTCTTAAGGTTCCCAAGCCTTCCAGGAAGTGACAATATTTATTTATTTACTGTAGGGCTGGGAATACTTGAAGTCAGGCATTTTATGCGTATTTTCAGGCCGAGCACGGTGGCTCATGCCTGTAATCCCAGCACTTTGGGAGGCTGAGGCGGGCGGATCACAAGGTCAGGAAGTCGAGACCATCCTGGCTAACACGGTGGAACCCTGTCTCTACTAAAAATACAAAAAAATTAGCCGGGCGTGGTGGCGGGCGCCTGCAGTCCCCCAGCTACTCGCGAAGCTGAGGCAGGAGAATAGCGTGAACCCGGGAGGCGGAGCTTGCAGTGAGCGGAGATCACGCCACTGCACTCCAGCCTGGGCGACAGAGCGAGACTCCGTCTCTAAAAAAAAAAAAAAAAAAAAAGAAGAAAGACTTTATAAATTATTTTAATTATAGCCAACTTGATCACATACAAAATTCTTTTTATAAATTTTTATTTTATTTTATTTTATTTTTTGAGGCACAGTCTCGCTCTGTCACCCAGGCTGGAGTGCAGTGGTGCAATCTTGGCTCACTGCAAGCTCCGTCTCCCGGGTTCACGCCATTCTCCTGCCTCAGCCTCTCGAGTAGCTGGGACTACAGGCGCCCGCCACCATGCCTGGCTAATTTTTTGTATTTTTGGTAGAGACGGGGTTTTACCATGTTAGCCAGGATGGTCTCGATCTCCTGACCTCGTGATCCGCCCGCCTCGGCCTCCCAAAGTGCTGGGATTACAGGCGTGAGCCACCGCGCCCGGCCTTATACATTTTCTTTACACAAATCTTATTACGATGTTACTCAGAACTTTGAAAACATGGTTGGACTATCCGCTCTGTCTCATATTTCCTCTTCCTTAAATAACCAGTCATTTAATTTTCACACAAAAATATTTACCACAAGATTTTTTCTTACACAAAATTTTCTTTTTCTCAATAATGAACATTTTTATTCCTGTCACACTTTTTTTCTTTTAAAAGCATCTCTTTTTGGCACACTTTACATACAGAATTTTATATATTAATTAGAATTTTCAACTCTTGGTAACTTTAAATTTTAGTGGAAACCTAGGAAGTAAGAAATTTTGAGTTATCTGTCATGCATTTGTATTTTATAGATGAGAACAATTTTATAATTTTTAGAAACATGTTTCATTATAACATAAAATTTCCCTTAATTGTAAATGATCCAGACATTTAATGAGTATTATTTTTCAATTTAAAACAACATAACTTTAAGATTTTAAATTACATGAAAAGTTCATTTATAAACATTTATTCCATTTACAGTTATCTAATTTAACAATTATAGATAGATTGCCTATGAAAACTTAGATATTAGATGGAGCTAGTTATTTCTTTCAAGTTTTTTTTTACTAACCGAGTTTATAGCCTATTACCTGACTTAATAGGCTATAAACTTGGTTATCCATGTATTTAATCAGGTGTTTGCCTGGTTTAGTAGGCTATAAACTTCAGAGTTAAATACGTGGATATCTTATTGTTATCTCAGAAGATGCAACTGTTTTTATTAAATCAACAATATTAAATTTAAGAATATTTATCAAAAAATTATGCAAAGATCATTCTGTTTTAGGCTGATTTTATAGCTTTATGACCTTTATGTCAAACCCTGACACTTTAAAATATTCATGAAGTTTATAAGACTGTCTGAATTGTAAACCCAGGAAAAAGTGTACACTAACAATTTTGAAGACTATTTTACCAATAATTTTAAATCCAAACTATTTGTTAAAGATTTACTTAAGTCATGTGAACTTAAAAAAATTGGTTTAATTACTATATATTTTATGAGTACTCATTTATTTAAACCAATTGGAATAACATTCTTTTAGGGATTTTGGCTAACTACACCAGATTTTATTATGTAGACACAACATACAGCATAATGCATGTATATATGTATAAACACACCTAAATACATATACATATAAATAAAAATCTCATAGCATTTATTTTAGAATTCTAGTCATGAGATAGTAAAATACATCAACTCATCAGTTTATGGAAATCTGTTGGATCCAAATCATTTATCTGATGAAATGTGACAAGGCTAAACTTTAAGATTTTTTAAAATGGCAGTCTTATAAAGGCTGTGAACCAAAATTTGGGTAAAGCAGTTTGAGTCAGTTACCAATATACTGGATTGGACAAAGGACAGTTAACTGTGAAAATGTGACTGAATTATGGGAGGAGGCCCAAAAGATAAGAGTTATTCTAACAGAGTCTATACAGTATTATTTTTTGGTCTCAATTCTTTGTCCTTGAAGATAAGAATGTTGCCATTCCCCTTAGTATAGGGTACATTTGTCTTCGCATGGGAATTTCTTTTTTTTTTTGCAAAGGAAACAGCATGAAGATCAAAATGATTTTTTTATACCTGCTGGTTTTCAAGTGTTTTACTTAAATAGTATGTTAGAATAGCTCAGGAGTTTTGGAAAAAGAGAGTTTATCTTAGAGAAGCATAAAGAGAAATTTTAAGAAGGGGAGGGGAAAACTGCAAAGAGGAAAGAGTTCAGCCAGCTTTGAGACAGTATTTTGTATGAGGCAATCTTTGAGTTCTGAATGATTTTCTCTCTTTTATCAGATCTCAGTGAGATATGCGTATCTTATTTGGAGTATATGCTTTTATAGCCATGATCTTTTGGTTTAGTTTTAAGAACAGCAGACTGAATGATTCCTATAATATTTGAACATGAGTCCCAGAAAATATCTTGGCATGCCTTTGAATTTTGAGAGCCCATTTTGTGAGGGCTCTGATTTAATACCAAATACACAAAAGCCAATTAAATGCAAGAGCTGAATACTCAATGGCCAAATAAACTCAAGCACAGACAGAAAATAAAGTATACGCTTACCAAGAATAATGGTAAGTTGCCTTCTCCAACTGAAGGGAAAAGGAAAGATCCCTTCACCAAGGTCTCAACCTGAAGGGGAAAAAAATCCCTTAGCCCAGATTCCAAAGCCAGGGTCTCCAAGGGGAAGAGTACTCTTGAATAGTAGCTCTCCCAAGTAGATCAGGCATAAAGGAGAAAAAAACCCTCCCCATCCAAGTCCTAAATAAAACAGAACTCAACCCAAATCAGGAATTCAGTGCAAGAGAGACTTGCCAAGGGGAAAAGAGGCAATCTGCAGAAGTGGGGGGATCATAGGGCCCCAGTGTGGGTTCCTTATGCTGTAGTTCCAAGGGCTGGTGATTTTTCTCCAAGGTTAGACAGCTTTGGACCCCACTTCTGTCAAGTATGTCAAAATCAAATAAAATATGAGATAAATCTCTGAAATTAAAACATTTTATTTGGGAAAAAAGAATCACAATTTGGGGCATACGTGCTGACCACGTGGTCTCTGGTATGTCTAAAGAATAAAGAGAAGGTTAGAGGTTTTATTAAAAAAAAAGAGAGAAATGTTATGTATTACTTGTCAGGAAAGTTCATTGACACTTAGTAAGGTTTTGGGATGCTGGAAAACTCTGATTGGTGAGTGACAGCAGTGGGTAAAACCAGTCTTAGAGTTGCAAAAGGTTCTTTAAATAGCCATTAAATAAAACTGATTTCAAGTTACAGCAGGCTTGCAAAGAATTACATTTTTTGGAGCAATGTTGTGTGCCCTGAGTGCTTTTTTCCCCTTGAGCTCTCAACTCTGTTTTAGTTGGGTATGACAAGAGTGACCAAATTTATATGATTAATTTGCACAGTTGTTTAAGAATATGTTGTTTAATTTTCACACATTTATGAATTCTCCAATATTCTTTCTGTTATTGATTTCTGGTGTCATCCCTTTGCTGTCAGACAAGATGCTTTGTATGATTACAATATTTTAAAATTTACTGGGATTTGTTTTGTATCCTAACATGCAATAAATTTTGAATAATATTTTACATGCACTTGAGAAGAATATGTATTCTACTATTGTTTGGTAGAACGTCTATCTGTCTGTTGGATATTTGGTCTATAGTGTTGTTTAAGTCCTGTATTTTTAAATTGATCTTCTGTCTAGATGTTCTATCCATTATTGAAAATGAGACATTGAAGCCTCCAAGTATTATGGTAGAACCGTCTGTTTATCTTTTCAATTCTGTCAATAATTGCTTCATGTATTTTGGGCCCCTTTTGTTGGTACACTTATATCTATAATTGTTATATCTTCTTGATTCATTTATTAGTATATAATCTCTTTTTTGTCCCTTGTAACAGTTTTTGGCTAAATATCCATTTTGTTTATTAATATAGCCACTTAAGCTCTCTTCTGTTTATTTACTGTTTGCATGGAATATATTTTATTTCATTCTTTTTTTTTTTTTTTTTTTGAGATGGAGTCTCACTCTGTCGCCCAGGCTGGAGTGCAGTGGCGCGATCTCGGCTCACTGCAAGCTCTGCCTCCCAGGTTCACACCATTCTCCTGTCTCAGCCTCCCGAGTAGCTGTCATTCTTTTACTTTCAACTTATTTGTGTCTTTGGGTCTAAACTGAGTCTATTGTAGACAGCATACAGATGAATCATTTCTCTTTTTTGAGAGAGAGTATTTTTTATTTTATAAATTGATATACAGTAATTGAACATGTTTATGAGGTACATATGATATTTTGATAAAGGCACATAATGTGTAATGATCAATCAGAGTATTTACAATATTCATCACCTGAAACATTCATCATTTCTCTATGTTGGGAATATTCAAATCTCTTCTTCTAGGTATTTAGAAATATACAATAAATTATTGTCGACTATAGTCACCCTATTGTGCCACTGATCACCAGAAATTACTCCTTCTATTCAACTGTGTGTTTGTACCTATTAACCAACCCCCCTCATCCCTCCTCTGCTTCCTTGCCTCTGGTAACATTCTACCTTTTACCTCCATGAGATCAACTTTTCTAGCTCCTGTATATGAATGAAAACATGTCATTGAATCATTTTTCTTAATCCACATTGCCAATCTGTGTCTTTTAATTGGTGAGTTTAACTCATTTACATTTAAAGTGATTATTGATATGGAAGGACTCATTTCTGTCATTTTGCTATTTGTTTTCTATATTGCTTATATAACTTCTCTTCTGCAATTTCTCCAATTCTGCCTTCTCTTCTGTATTTTTCCTATTATACCCTTTGATGCCCTCATCATTTCCTTTTGTATACTATTTTAGTTATTTTTTAATTGGTTACTTTGAGAATTGCAATTAAATAGTCAGTGGAGCATACAGATCTGGGGAAAGTCAGGGGTGGAGAAATAAATTTGAGAATAATTGGTGTATACATGGTATTTATATCTGTGGGGCTAGATGAGGTATTTTAAAAAAGAATACAGCCAGAGAAGAGCAGAAAATGCAGTAGCAACCCCTGAGATCTTTAAATAACCTTCCCTTTGATGGATAATTTTGAATTTTCCCCTCAAGTCTTGTGAATAGGCAACATAACTTGTCACTTGGGCATCTTCACTGGTCCTCACTGGTTTTCTCAAGCACTGAGAACTGCTTTTCTGTGTTAGCTGAGTATTAGAATGGGATGAGTCCTATTTTTTCATTTCCGAAGATTTCTTTCAATTTCTTCATTTTCTTGAAAAGTCTTTATTTGCCTATTAATTTCAAGATCATTTTCTTTCCAGCCTCTCACTGATCTCCTTAATTTTTTCCTTGAATATCATTTGTCTAGAAAAAGTGACAAATCCTCTGTTTGCATTTGGTGATTCTTTAGATGGGTCTGATGAGGACAAAGATTTGTGCTAATGAAGTCAAGGATGTGCATGTAAACCACAACACATCTTATTCTTTAGCCACAGCTTGCACTACTGATTTGACCAGCTTCCTCTCAAACGCGTATCTTTAATCACAATGGTTGAGGGAAAGTGGAGATGATTGTTATGGAGAAACAACTCTGCATTTACATTTTGTTGAAGCAAGGCCAGGATTGTTACCTTTATATCTGAATGATGCTACATTCTGACCCTTAAAACATAGTCTCTGTTTGTAGGAGGAAATTGGGTTATGAATAACCATGCCATGCATACACTGAAAGTTTTAAAATATATATAATAATAAAAGCTAATTGAACATAGCTGCCACTTGCTTTTTGCCTGATGTCTAATTCCTGCTATTTACTGTATGCAGTCTGTTTTATCCTTGCCTCTCCCAGCTGATTGTCACCTGAAAAACAGATCTCTCACTGTTTGACTTTTATATCTGAGAATCAGAGAATTGGCAAGTTGATATTCTGAAATCCCCATTAGAAAAAGCAGAATGGGAAAGGTGGGAGGCAGTGCTTGAGAGTGGAGCAGAAGCATTTCCCAACATAGTTGCAATATCATGTGAGCAATGTGGATAACATGACTCCTAAATTTTGAATGGGGCCTTTGGAGAAAACTTAGTCTTCCTTGTACTATTCCCCTCATCCTGCCTTCTGTCTCTGCCAAATTTATAGAAGCTGGAAAACATATTTTCCAAACTAATTGAGTTTCTAATCACCTCACCATGGCAACCCCATCATTGCCTAGACATACGCTGCATGTAGTCCTTTTGAGAACCCACGTGTTTGTTAAAGAAGTCCACATGAGTTTTCTGTGGGGTTTTAATAGCCTTCACAGAGAAGGAGTTCATATGTTATTATTAGGGTTAGGAGGGGCTCAGGGTTGACCCAGAATCCTTGTTTACTTGAGAAAGAATGGTAAATGACAATACTCATATCAGAGCTTCTTAGTCTGGGTTTTGTTGATGATCTGTGGGGAGTCTGTGAACCTTCATAAATTGAATGCAAAATATGATGTGTATGTGTATTTTTCTCCCCAGGAGACAGCATTCATAGCATTCATCAGGTTTTCAGAAAATTGCATAGCCTCCTTTGTACCTCTGTGAGCCCTTGCCTTTCTTGATTTGTTAGGTAAATCCAAATATTGCTGTATTTACTTTTTAAATTTCATGAAAATACTGTGAAAATAAATAGATTAAAATGAGATTTTAAGAAAAAGAGATATCCTCAATTAGCATTAAAACTCATAACCTGCTTGCTACTCTATCATACTGGTAACTGATGACCAACCTCAACTGTTAAGATAACTGCCAGCCCATGAAATCAACCATATTAAATGGCACACCGTGTCAATTGCAAAAGGGTGCCGCCCTGAGCTAGCTGGTGGCTGGAGACACTCTCACTGCTATTGAGTGATTGGTGTGGCAATGGCTCCAGACCAAATTATGAGGGAGAAATGAAAGAATGAATGTTGCAGTGGTTTACTACCAGGTACTGTGCTACATATTTTTATAAACTAAACTCAACTTTTGTAATCATCTTTTGAGGTAAATATTGATATCCTAATTCTATAGGCCTATAACAGTGAAATGATTTGCTCAAGCTCTTAGTCAAGTGTCAGAGCTGAAACAGAATCCTCATATTTCTGCCATTGCCTGAAGTCTTATAGGAGCCTGGCATCCAGGTATGGAAAGGGCATCCCAAGGGGTGTTTGAGCCAGACTCTGAAGTTTGAGCCTGAGAAGTAATTCACTTCCCACACCTTTAAAAGAAGTGGGTGGTCTGTGCTCTAGGGTGACTCAGTGGCTCCAGCAAGTGCAAGTCCTATTGCTGGGGAGGCCACTGTTGTGTCCCCTTAAGTAGCTCTAAGTCTTGATTCTGTTTGTATGTCCTCTAAATAACACTGACATTAGCCTACATGGAAACTACCTCCTCAGGATTCTGAAGTGCTATACAAAGAGCTAAGAGAGAGCATTGTCTAAAGTCATATGACAGGACTGGAATTTGTCTGGTGAACAAAGTTTCACAATCATAACACCCTTTACTCCCACAGCAAACAGAATGTTTTCTTTGTGAAGGAAGCAAGCAAATATTCCATTTTCAGAATAATGATGCTCTTTAAAGGGACAGTGCCGGAAGTTTAGCTCTTGATTTCCTTCTGTGCATTTCATGCTATCAGAGGAGAAAATGCAGGCTTCCAGATGCATATTCTTGAAAGCACTGAAAGGAAAATTTGTGTTTCTATTACTTGAGCGGATTCATGTGGGCTTTATTAACAATCTAATAAGATGACATTTCAAAGTGTGGTCCACAGCACCCCTGACATTAGAATCACCTTAGTGCTTATATAAAAGGTAGATTCATGGACTCCACCCTAGACCTACTAACTCAGAATCTCTTGTACTGGGGGGATGGGGCTCAGGAATACGTGTTTTTAGCTACTCCTCTGGAGATTTTTATGTACACTATATGTGTTTTTAGCTACTCCTCTGGAGATTTTTATGTACACTAAAGTCGGAAAATCACTGCATTGGAAGTTCAAACCCCATGATAAACCGAGTTAATTTTGCTATAATGACATTTGGCTAAAATGAATCTACTACTTACATTCTTGGAGAGAAAATCAAGTTAAATACAGCTTTTCTGAAGTGAATTTGCACAAAAAAAGAGTAGAAAAAAATGTGGATAGGAGCTTTACTCTCTTCAAGAGCCTAAGACACTCCAGAGGTCATAACTAGTATCATATCTTAAAACAAAAAGAGGCACACTTGAAAAGACTGATATCTGCAACTATGTTGGCCTAACTGGGTTGAGGCAGGCACAGATCCAGCTGCAGAGTTTAGGAGGAAGTTCACCGTACAACACGCAGTGCAGGTTAGCCCTAAACATGCAAACAGACGGTATGTCAGAGTCTAGGCCAGTAGTTTACTGTGTGTGAGTGTACATGCATGTGCGTTTCTATGTCTGTGAGATGGATTGAGGCAATTGCAATGACAAATTAGTAGTAAAGAATACAGTAAAGTCTCTCTTATATGATCAGGACTAGAGTTAACTAATCAAAAAATCAATTACATCAGGGAATTGTAAATACATATATTTAAATATCTAATTTTAACTTAAAACATTCATTTGAAAGTTTTATATACTATTTATTCTCTATCAAATACAATGCCCCCAAATATCCTGATATTAGCCATACTTCTTGTCTTCTGTCTGAAGGTGTGACTCTTCAACTGCCCCAATGGTACTGAACCCCACCGCTAGAATGACTCATATGATCGAGTATGAAAGAACAGTTTTGTTTGCAGTCCGGAGCCAAGCTTCTGTGGGGAGTTCTAGATGATAATTCTAACTAGGACAAGTGTGGGCCCTCTGTTCCCCAGAGAGGAAACAGTGTATCCATGGAGAAAGCTAATGACAAATTCCTTACCTTTTTTTGGAATGCAAAGGGATAAATTTCTTTCTAATTTATCTATGATGATACACATATATAAAAGAACAGGCAAACAAGTAAGCAAGTGAGCAGGCAGTGTTTCCAAATTAAGGGGCTTTAATCAGGAAACCAGCACATGTTAGTCATTTCACTTAATGAAACTCAGTAACCTTCAACTACCTTTTTATTTATTTAACAATTTTTATATTTAATTTTTGTGGGTGAGCAGTAGGTGTGTATATTTATAAGGTACACAAGATATTTTGATGCAGGCATAGAGTGTGTAATATTCACATCAGGGTAAATGGGGTATCCATCACCTCAAGCATTTATCCTTTCTTTGTGTTACAAGCAATCCAATTACACTTAGTAATTTTAAAATGTACAATGAAGTTATTATTGACTATAGTCACCCTGTTGTGCTATCAAATAGTATGTCATTCATTCTTTCTATTTTTTTGGTACTCATTAACTACTCTTACCTCCACCCCAGCCTCCTATTACCCTTCCCAGCCTCTGGTAACCATTGTTCTACTGTCTATCTCCATGAGTTCAATTGTTTTCATTTTTAGCTTCCACAAACAGGTGAGAACATGTGAAGTCTGTCTTTCTCTGCATGGCTCATGTCACTTAACAAAATAGTCTCCAGTTCCATCCATGCTATTGTGAGGGAGGAGAAAGGAAAACAAACAAACAAACAACAACAACAACAAAAAACAGACAGTTAAGGCAGGTCCTTGGTAGAATTCTTTTAAACAGAGAAACAGCTTGAAAAATAAAGCTGCAGCTGCACAGATAAGAGAGCAAGTCCCAACATAGAAACGCCTTTGTTCTTTGTGTAATCAACGGGCACCCAGGAAAAAGTTTCCTCCCCTTCTACGGACATGTACATGGTGGGTTCCGCACAAATTTGCATGGGTAGCGGGAGGCTTGCCTGAGAAATGCCTGTGACCGCATAGGTAAGGGCAGTCACACAGGCAGCTACACAGACAGGGGAACTTTCTAATAAAAGCTTTTGTGTTCAACTGTAAAACAGCAACCCTCTTGGACCCCCTCTCTGCTGTGGAGAGCTTTCCTCTTTTGCTTATTAAACTTTCACTCCAACCTCACTGTTGGTGTATATGCTCCTTGTTTTTCTTGGTCATGACACAAAGAACTCTGGATAACACCTCAGACAGTGAGGCTGCTTCAATTGCAAATGACAAGATCTCATTCTTTTTATGGATGAGTAGTACATATATACTCTATATTTGTAGTATATATACACGTGTGTGTGTGTGTATCTATATACATATCACATTTTCTTTATCCATTCATCTGTTGATGGGCACTTAGGTTGCTTCCAAATCTTGGCAATTGTGAATAGTGCTGTGATAGACATGGAAGTGCAGATATCACTTAGATGTACTGACTTCATTTCTTTTGGGTACATACTTAGCAGTGGGATTACTGGATTATATGGTAGATCTATTTTTAGTTTTTGAAGAAACTGTTCTCCACAGTGGTTGTACTAATTTACATTCTCACCAAGAATGTAGGAGGGTTCCCTTTTCTCCAGATTCTCACCAGAATTTGTTATTGCCTGTCTTTTGGATAAAAGCCATTTTAACTGGGATGAGATGATATCTCATCATAGTTTTGATTTGCATTTCTCTGATGATCAATGATGTCGAGCACCTTTTCATATGCCTGTTTGCCATTTGTATGTCTTCTTTTGAGAAATGTCTATTCAAATCTTTTGCCCATTTGAAAATTAGATTTTTAGATTTTTTTTCTATAGAGTTGTTTGAGCTTCTTATATATTCTGATTATTCATCCCTTGTGCCCTGGATAGCTTGCAAATATTTGTGATCCCATTTATCTATTTTTGCTTTGGTTGCCTGTGCTTTTGGGGTACTACTCTACTCAACAAATCTTTGCCCAGTCTAATGTTCTGAACCTTTCTGCCATGTTTTCTTTTATTAGTTTTGTAAATTAAGGTCTTAGATTTATGTTTTTAATCCATTTTGATTTATTTTTGTATATGGCAAGAAACAAAGGTCTAGTTTCATCCTTCTGCATATGGATACCCAGTTTTCTCAGCACCATTTATTGAAGGGACTGTCTTCTCCCCAATGTATGTTCTTGGCACCTTTGTTGAAAATGAGTTCAGTGTAGGTGTGTGGATTTGTTTCTAGGTTCTCTATTCTGTTCCATTGGTCTATGTGTCTATTTTTGTGCCACTACCATGCTGTTTTTGTTACTATAGCTCTGTTTAATGCCTCTCGAGTTCAAGTGACTCTCCTGCCTCAGCCTCCAGATTAGCTGGGATTACAGGCATGCGCCACAATGCCGGGCTAATTTTTTTTTTTCTTCTTTTTAGTAGAGACGGGGTTTCTCCATGTTGGTCAGGCTGGTCCCGACCTCAGGTGATCTGCCCACCTCAGCCTCCCAAATGCTGAGATTAAGGCGTGAGCCCCTGCGTCTGGCCCTAATTATTAAATATCTTTAGGTAGTCTTCTTTGGGCTGAATCTGCTTGGTGTTCCATAACATTCTTGTACTTGAATATTGATGTCTTACTCTAGGTTTGGGAACTTCACTGTTATTATCCCTTTGAATAAACTTTCTACCCCTATCTTTCTCTCTACCTCCTCTTTATGTCCAATAACTCTTAGAGTTGCTGTTTTCAATCTATTTTCTGGATCTTGCAGGTGTGCTTCATTCTTTTTTATTCTTTTTTCTTTGTCTCCTCTGAATGTATTTTCAAATAGCTTGTCTTCAAGCCCACTAATTCTTTCTTCTTCTTGATGAGTTCTGTTTTTGTGACTCTGATGCATTCTTCAGTATGTCAGTTGCATTTCTCAACTCGAGAATTTGTTTGATTCTTTTAAATTTTTTCAGTCTGTTTGTTAAATTTAACTGATAGGTTCCTCAATTACTACTCTGTATTATCTTGAATTTCTTTGAGTTTCCTCAAAACGGCTATTTCAAATTATCTGTCTGAAATGTTATGCATCTCTGTCTCTCCATGATTGGTCTCTGGTGACTTATTTTGTTCATTTTGTAAGGTCATGTTTTCCTGGATGGTCTTGATACATGTGGATGTTTGTTAGTGTTTGGGCACTGAAGATTTACGTATTGATTTTAATCTTCAAGACAAGTCTAGGCTTGTTTGTACCTATCTTTCTTAGGAAGACTTTCCAGGTACTGAAATGGACTTTGGTGGTTGTAATATACATTTCTGGTCTCTGCAGCTGGATCTGTATTGGGAGCTATCTCAAGCTCAGCAATGCTGTGGCTCTTGTAGACTCACAGATGTACCCACCTTTGTGGTCTTGGATAAGATTTGGAAGAATTCTCTGGGTTACCAGCCAGAGACTCTTGTTCTCTTCCCTTATTTCTCCCAGATTTTCTCTCTCTGTGCTGCACTGCCTGGAGCTGTGGATGGGGTGACACAAGCACCCCTGTGGCCACCACCACTGGGACTATGGACCTGAAGCCAGCACAGTACTGGGTCTTGTGCAAGACCCACAGTCCGTACTGCCTGGCTACTCCCTATATTTGCTGAAGGATCTAGGGCTCTACAGTAGGCAAGTGGCCAAGCCACTCAAGCCTGTCTCTTTCCCTTTAAGGTGGCGAGTTCCCCCAGGTCTGGGTGGATCCAGAAATGCTGTCCAGGAGCCAGGGCCTGGAGTCAGAAGCCTTAGGAATCTACCTGGTTCTCTATTCTACTGCTGCTGCACTGGCACCCAAGCTACAAGACAAGTTTCTTCCCACTCTTATCTTCCCCTTTCACAAGCAGACAACTCTTTCCCATGGCTACCATTGCCCCAGGCTTGTGGTGAGTACTGCCTAGCTCCTGGCAATGCTCATTCAAGGAGCAAGGGCTCTTCAGTCAGCTTATGGTGAATGCTTCTAGGCCTTGGACTCTCTCATCAGGGCAGTGATCTCCCCTCTGGCCTAGGGAAGGTCCAGAAATGCCATCTAAGAGTCAAGGCCTGGAATCAGGGACCCCAAGATTCCACTTGGTTCTGTATCCCACTGCAGCTGAGCTGGTACCTAAGCTGCAACACAAAGTCCCCTTTACTCTTCCCTCTCCTTTACTCAAGCAGGAGTCTCTGCCCATACCCACCATAGCTGGGAATATGCTGGGTCACACCTGAAGCCAGCATGTCTCAGAGTCTCACCCACAGCCCACGGCCCACGGCCTGGGTATTGCTGCTGATTATTCAGCGCCCAAGGGCTCTTTAGTCAGCAAGTAATGAATGTTGCCAGGACTGGGTTCTTCCCTTCAAGGCAATGGGTTCCCTTCAGGCCCAGGGTGTGTCTAGAAATGTTGCCCAGGTGCTAGGGCCTGAAATGGGGGCCTCAGGACTCTGCCTGGTGCCCTGTCCTACTGTAGCTGAGCTGATATCCAAGTTGCAAGATGAAGTCCTCTTTGCTCTTCCCTCTCCTCTCCTCAAGCAGAAAGAGGGAGTCTTTACCAGAGCTGTGAGCTGTGCTTCCTGGTTTTGGGGGAGGCGTGGTGCAAGCACTCCCTTGGGTGCCCTGGCTGGTGTCTCACTATGTCACGTGCCCCCAAATCCACTGGCTCTGAGCCCAGCACAGCACTAGGACTTTCCCAATAATAGAGTTTAAAAAAACATGCACATATATGTTCATATGTTCAATTTATTTTTGACAAAACTGCCAAAGTAATTCCTGGAGAAAGGATAGCCTTTCAGCAAATGGTACTAGAAAAAATAGATAACCATATGGGAAAAAATGGACACTGACCATTACCTCACATCATACACAATGTTTACTTTAAATTGATTGTAGAATTAAACACAACTAAAATTATAAAAATTTCTAAAATAATCCATAGGATAAATTTTTTTTTTTTTTTTTGAGATGGAGTCTCACTCTGTCGCCCAGGCTGGAGTGCAGTGGCGCGATCTCAGCTCACTGCAAGCTCTGCCTCCGGGGTTCATGCCATTCTCCTGCCTCAGCTCCCCGAGTAGCTGGGACTAAAGGAGCCCACCACCATGCCCGGATAATTTTTTTGTATTTTTTTAGTAGAGACGGGGTTTCACCGTGTTAGCCAGGATGGTCTCGGTCTCCTGACGTCGTGATCCACCCGTCCCAGCTTCCCAAAGTGCTGGGATTACAGGAGTGAGCCTCCGTGCCCGGCCAGGAGAAAATCTTTACAGCCTCGCACTAAACATAAAAAACGACAAATTCTGCTCTTCAAAAGGAAAATTAGAAGGCAGTTCACAGGCAGAGAGAAAATATTTGCAATACATACATCTGATAAAGGGCTTTTATCCATAATATATAAATGACTATTATATCTTAGTAAGAAGACAAGCAATACAATATTAATGGGAAAAAGATTTAAACAGACACCTCACGAAAGGAGATATGAATAGCCATTAAGCACTTTAAAAGATGCTTAACATCATTAGTCAACAGAAGGATGCAAATAAACAACACAATGAGATACCAGTCTATACCCACTGGAATGACTAAAACTAAAAAAGACTGATAATCTCAGGTTTTGAGGAAGATGCGGAACTACTGGAACTCATATATTGTTGGTGAGTGTGTAACATGGTACAGTCAGCCATCTTGGTAGTTTTTGTTTTTTACAAAGGTCAATATACTTTTATATTACCCAGAATTTTGGACTTCTATCTCCTTATACATTCCAAATAAAAGGAAACATATGGTCACAAAATAACTTACACATGAATGCTCTTAATAGCTTTATTTATTATTGTCCCAAACTGGAAGTCAATAAAAATAGCTATCAACATTTAAAAGAACAAAAAATGTAGTACATTAATGCAATGGAATATTACTTCATAATAAAAGGAGTAAACTACTGATGCAGCAAACTACTACATGCAACAACATGGGTTGATTTCAAAACACATTGAACAAAAGAAACCAGACGCCAAACAATACATATTGTATGATTCCATTAAGATGAACTACTGGAACAAGCAAAACTGATCTATAGTACCAGTGGTTGTCTGAGGCCAGTGATGAGTTAGGGAATGACTACAAAGCTGCTACAGGGAACTTTTTGTTGTATAGAAATATTCTATGTCTTGATTGTGGTAGATACGCTAGTATCCACATTTGTCAAGACTTATTTAACTTTACACTTAAGTGGGTGCATTTTAGTCTGAGAATTATACTCCAATAAAATTAATTTTAAAAAGAAAGCAATGCTGATTTGAATTATTTATGGGTAAATGGGGCTTATCTCTTCTTAAGCATACAGTTCAACTGGTGGGAACTGAAGTGTGAATGCATCCTAGAGCATATCGATGTGCTTTTAGCATGCTGAGGGTATCAGTATGTTTTCCAGATGAAACTAAGGGTTTCACTTAACCTCATTAGTGTCACTAAAGTAGAGTTTGATTAAATTAGCTAGAAAATCTAGGCAGCTATTGAGCAGCCTGCAACAAGTGAAATCAGCAGATCACTGTGTTTCAGGATTTTAGCCACTGGGCTAGAGGACTAGGGAAAAACTTTTGTCCTGAGGTACATGGCTGGTGGTGGGGGAAAATGACTAAACAAAATCTCTTGCCAATCCAGTAAAATATCTTCACAGAATGTAGAACAGAATGAAATATAATGAATAAGCATTAAACCAGACCATGATGCACATCACAGGCAATACCCTAAAGAGATTACAAAGACAAAAAAGAACTCTTGCCCTTTTGTTTTATGTATATGTTAATCTATTATATACATGTTAATTGTATTTATCCAAAGGAAAAATACAATCTCTCATATATTTTTGATAAGCAGGAGGTTATATCTTGGAGCTAAATTTCCACAGGGAAAGAGAGCACCACCTGTTTTAGTGTTCACTTTTAAAAGAAGTGGCTCCTTGGCCATTAAGAATGACAACCCCATCAAAAACTGGGCAAAGGACGTGAACAGACACTTCTCAAAAGAAGACATTTATACAGCCAAAAAACACATGAAAAAATGCTCATCATCACTGGCCATCAGAGAAATGCAAATCAAAACCACAATGAGATACCATCTCACACCAGTTAGAATGGCAATCATTAAAAAGTCAGGAAACAGCAGATGCTGGAGAGGATGTGGAGAAATAGGAACACTTTTACACTGTTGGTGGGACTGTAAACTAGTTCAACCATTGTGGAAGTCAGTGTGGTGATTCCTCAGGGATCTAGAACTACAAATACCATTTGACCCAGCCATCCCATTACTGGGTATATACCCAAAGGACTATAAATCATGCTGCTATAAAGACACATGCACACGTATGTTTATTGCGGCACTATTCACAATAGCAAAGACTTGGAACCAACCCAAATGTCCAACAATGATAGACTGGATTAAGAAAATGTGGCACATATACACCATGGAATACTATGCAGCCATAAAAAATGATGAGTTCATGTCCTTTGTAGGGACATGGATGAAATTGGAAATCATCATTCTCAGTAAACTATCGCAAGAACAAAAACCCAAACACCGCATATTCTCACTCATAGGTGGGAATTGAACAATGAGATCACATGGACACAGGAAGGGGAACATCACACTCTGGGGACTGTTGTGGGGTGGGGGGAGGGGGGAGGGATAGCATTGGGAGATATACCTAATGCTAGATGACGAGTTAGTGGGTGCAGCGCACCAGCGTGGCACATGTATACATATGTAACTAACCTGCACAATGTGCACATGTACCCTAAAACTTAAAGTATAATAATAAAAGAAAAAAAAAGAATGACATTCCTAGGATGCAAAACTGGCAAGAAGTTTATTTATAATTCCATTTTCTGAAGGAAATGCTGAAAGAAAAGGGAGGGGGAATAGTTCTTTCCTTTTTGCACTGAGGAAAATTTTAAATTAAAATTCATTTTTAGATTTGTATTTACCCTTACAATTTTCCTTGTTACTATTTTCTACTAAAACTACAGTTTTCCAATTGTTTACTCTGACATTTTAACCTTTCTCTGGGCAGTTTGCAGCAGTCTTTAGATATTTATATCCAGCAAGTCCATGGTAAAATACAAAATAAAGCAATTATCAGAATTATAATGGGATGAATCAAAAATTAGTACAACATTTTTCTTGGGTGAATCTTTAAATATACCAGTTGTGAATGGTTAAAGCAGATATTTGATTAGCCATACACAAAAATTATCCTCATGATACATTAATTTTATAAACTGTTGTCATGTCTTTGTTTCTGCTTTCAAATGATTAACTACTTGAGTATTATTTTGTAGTTTTAGAAAATGAAATCTGGCCAGGCACAGTGGCTCACGCCTGTAATCCCAGCACTTTGGGAGGCTGAGGCCAGCGGATCATGAGGTCAGGAGTTTGAGACCAGCCTGACCAACATGGTGAAACCCTGTCTCTACTAAAAATACAAAAATTAACCTGGCGTGGTGGAACACGCCTATAATTCCAGCTACTCAGGAGGCCGAGGCAGGAGAATCACTTGAACCCAGGAGGCGGAGGTTGCAGTGAGCTGAGATCGCACCACTGCACTCCAGCCTGGGCTACTGAGCGAGACTCCATCTTCAGAAAACAAACAAACAAACAAAAAAGAAAGAAATCCCTATCCTAGCCGAGTTAATAGCTTAACTCTGGAGCCTGATAATATATGTTTTTTAACTGAGTTTTTCTTGTAAGGCCCAATGAATTT
Organism: Pan troglodytes; assembly: GCF_028858775.2. Classification (NCBI taxonomy): domain Eukaryota; kingdom Metazoa; phylum Chordata; class Mammalia; order Primates; family Hominidae; genus Pan; species Pan troglodytes. Next base: position 118,530,710 of record NC_072421.2, read on the forward strand.
CCTCTGAGTTCTCAGCAGTCACAGGAGTAATATTGCATTTATAGGATAAACTAGGCCCTTTGGTAATTATCCCATCTTCCCAAATAATTTCTCCCAGATGCAAAATGCAAAGACACTCGTGGCCATTATATAGTATCAAAGTCTTATTATGAAGTACCCGTTGAAGGGCACAGATTGAATTTCCAGTGTTTAGTGTACATGGCTCTAATAGTTTTAAGTCTGGAGGACAAAGCCAACTTTTGGGCCATTTCTTACCTCGGTCCAAACCAGTAGTTATATTATTATAACAGTTAACTAAATATCCATAGATAACAGGCATATCCACCTTTGTTTATCTATCCATAGTAGGACTGGAGAAAACTTCTATTCTCAAGTTAATCGATTGACATTAGAGCTGTCTTCTGAGGTCTCTATCCATAAATGCCAGACACTTAATTAGATGCATTTCTTTTCTATACTCTTCCAATCAAACCAGTTAACAAATTTTTTGTGTGAAATTTAGGGCTTTGGTTTCTGGATGCATAGTAGTTACTTTTACTTTGATATTAAAACATAGTAATGAACATGGTCTTGTGTTTATTTGGCCAATAATCAGACTGTTGGATTCATAAATGCAGGCCCAGCATTTCTGTACTGGGAATACAATTCAGAGGAGAGAGGAAATGTGACTGTAGGAACCATTATTGGGAGTACAGAAAGAAAAAGTGGTGTAACAAATAACATGTTTATTTTCTAATAAAATGTGATTCTTATAGTAATTGAACAAAACACTATTGCAACTAGGACAGCAAGGTAGTCAGAATAATACATTCCTTAGAATACCTCCTTTCAGTTGAGTTCATTACCAATATTAGTCACTCTAGGAAATTAAACTTCAAATCTTTTGTGGAAACTGCAGTCTAGTCCTCCTGAGGAGCTGGCTTCACATGGAAAGCATGAAACCATCTGGTTTTTCTTTCACTCTGATACCCATATGAGTGATCGTGGCACTTGAAAGGGTCCCACCCAGCCTGGTGACAATGCATGTTTCCTCCAGAACACTCGTATTTAAACAAAATTGCCCAGCTTAATAGGGGTGATATTTCTTCCAGTAGTTCCTTCTAGGTCCTTTTCACTTTATGTCTCAAGATGTCTAGAAAAGAGAGAAGCCCTTTTAGCTATTGAACATGATTATGAAAGAATTGTTAAAGCAAGCAGAGTAAGTGGTTTCAGACCTAAATTCACAGGCTTGCCGAACATAAGTTCAAAGAGAGAGATAACATTATTAATTGCAAGAGTCACTCTAATTTTTAACAAAGCCAATTTTAACAAAGCCATTGGTAAATATCCAGGCCATTTTAACATAGTGGATTGTTGAATCATAGCCAGTGAGTTTGTTACTGTTTGAATCATCTATTCTACTTGGAGTATGATGATAGCTTATAGTAATCTGCAAATATCTGCATAATTCCTGGACAACAGTGCACATAAAATTATTTCCTCTGTCTGACTGAATAAGCTCTGAGAGCCCAAAAGTGGGGTTATGTGCATTAAGAGGACCTTTACCACTACTTGAGCATAAGCGTTTGAAGAGGGAAAGACTTTAGGCCATTCAGATGTCATATACACCATAACCAGACAAAATCTCTTCTTTAGGCATTAATTCTATGAAATTGAATTCCCTCTATAGACACTAATTCCATGAAATCTAAGTGCCATCAGTTTTCTGGTAAAGTTGATTGAGGAAATTTTTCTGTGGTACTTGGAAGTGGCCTGTAAAGTATTCTGCTCACAAATAACAAGTCTTTTTAATATGTTTTGAATAATTTCGTCTTTTTGATTGATGTAGTAAGAGTCTAGTGTCTCTTCATGTATTTATTTAAGAGATAGAGTATTTCTCTGTTGCCCAGATAGGAGTGCAGTGGCATGATAATAGCTCACTGTAGGCTATGAACTCCTGGACTCAAGCTATCATCCAGAGTAGCTGGGATTTCAGGTGTGAGCCACCACACCTGGCTAGAGTCTAGTGTCTTTAACATCCCTCTGTTACCTAAATCATTTTGTTTGATAATGCAACAAAAATGAATCAAGCAAATACTGTGGTATAGGAATTATTTTATGGATAATTCCTATAGTCCAGTTGAATTTCTTTTAACTCCTTTTCAATATTTTTCTGTTTCCCTTCATGAATCTTATTTTTCTGAAAATAAATACAGGTTCTTTGTATTAAAAGTGGGGCTTCTAAGTTTGAAGTCTGACATGTTTTAACAACGACTTTTGCAGCTGTTGGCAAAATCATTGCCTTCATAAATTTCATAATTCTATTCTGTGTGAATTCTATAGTGGATTACTGATATCTGAACAGGTAGTTGTAAGGCTTCTAACAAATCATCTCTTGATTATCCATGAGACATTGTAGTTCCCGTTGAAGTCAATAATCTATTTTTCCAAATTTGCCCTGTTGCATAATATACACCAAACATATATTTATCACTGGCATATATATTCACTCTAAGTCCAGACCAAGAATTTTAGCACTAGTGACGGCTATTAACTTACCTACTTGTGCCAACTTAATTCCAGACAAAACATAAGCTTCCAAGAGCTCATGATCAGACACCACAGCATAAGAAACCTTCAGTTGGCCAATTTATCCCAAGTACATGGTCCATCAGTAAACACTATGAAATCTGCATTTTGAAAAGGAGTATAAGATCATCAGATTGGGGCCTAGCATTTGCCTCTATGATCATTTTACGGTCGTGATATGTTTGACTAAGATCTGGCAAAAGAGTACAAAGGTCTAGGAAATTGCATCTCCCAGGCATGGTATTAGAATTGGATAACAATGCTTGTTCATAGTCACTCTGATGGCATACCAACAAAGGCTGTTTTATGTATGTATAACTATCATCATATGTAGAATACTCAAATAAATCTAGTGACCCAATGTAAGGGCTTGAGCCTTTTCAATAACAGTGGTGGCTGCTACCACAGCTCAGGGGAACCCAAGCAACTATCTAAAAGATCAGTGCCTCCTTCTTGCCAGGAGTCAATTTGATGCAGGGAAAGAGAGAAGTGCACGGGGATCAGAGACAGTTGGGACAGCAGAGAAAGGAAGAGGTTTATGTGAAAGAGAAAGTCGCTTTAATTCTTGTATTTCCTCTTCCATTTTCCTCAATCTTTCCTTCTTGTTCTTAAATCATTTTTAAAATTTTCCCCTTAGAATGGCAGTCATCTCATAAATACCAGTAATTCTTATGGCTGAAGTGAGAGATTTTTAAGATAAGACCCACCCAGATACGTTACAGTCATTCCTTTATATACATGGGGGATTGGCTCCAGGATCCCCCAAAGTACCAAAATCCTTGAGTACCTAAGTGCCTTCTATAAAATGGTATCATATTTTCATATAACCCATACACATCCTCCTGTATACTTTAAATCATCTCTAGATTACTAATACCTAATACAATGTAAATGGTGTATGAACAGCTGTTATACTGTATTGTTTAGGGAATAACAAGAAAAAAAGTCTGTAAATGTTCAGCACAGACACAACCATCATAGGCTTCACTACATTTTTGATCTGTGGTTGGTTGAATTTCTGTATACAGAACCCACAGATATGGAAGGCCAACTATAATTTGTCCAAATTAAAGAAACTGTAAAACTAGATTCTTACATGTATGCTCATTCCAAATGTGACAAAAAGGTATTCGAATTTAAGAGATTTAAAAGAAACACCTGCAGGCAACATTTCTGGCTTCCCATATTTTTCTACCATCAAAGATAATAGTGATCCTGATGGGATTTTTAGCTCTGGTATCACCCACCCTCACTCAATAATAAAATCTTGAATTTGGAGTGGATGGCTCAGGTAGTATTCCAAAAAGTGAAGAGCTAGAAAGGAGACTTTTCTATAATTCAGGGTCTCTTACCTGACTGTTGTGTGACCACAAGTCTTTCAGATGATCTACCCAATTCAGAAATTGCCAGAAAGATCCTATCCTCATTGTTAAATTGTTGGGGAAATAATTAAACACAAAATCTCCTGCCAACCCAATACAACCTGTATATAAAACATAGGAAAGAATGAAATAGTTTTGTCATTGAATAAGCACTAAACCATATGCCTCATAGGCAATGCATTAAAACAACTGCGAAGACAAAAACACTCTCAATCTTCTATGTTTTATGTATATGTTAATTCATTTCATACATGTTCACTGTATTTATTGAAAGGAAAAATAACATTTCTCATATGTTTTTGACAAGTAAGAAGTTACATTTTGGAGCTGATCCCACAGGCAGGGAGATAGGGCATCATTCTTTTTGGTGTTCACTTTGGTGTTCGAAGTGCTCCTTGGCACCTAAGAATGACACCTAAGAATTGGCACACTTGGCTGCAAAACTGTCAAGAGGTTTATTAGCTTTGAAAAAAATTTATATACATTTCAAAGAGACAGAGCTAACATTTATAATCTCAAGTTTTCTGAAGGAAATACTAAAAGAAAACAGAGCAAGTTCTCTTCACTTTTTTATACCAGGAAGAATTTTAAGTTAATTTTTAGAATTTTATTTACCCTTATACTGGCAAAGACAAGTCAAGGTCACAGTCCTAGAGGGGTAATACTGCCTAATAAATTTCCTGGATAGAGATTCATGCATAGGAAGAAGAAAAGGCGTTGCCTTAGTAACTGTATCCAGAGTATGAGGTGAACACTGACTCTCAAGAAAGTAGAGGTGTCCCATTATAACTAGGGCATAAGGTCAGAGTTGGAGTCGCAAGAAGAATTTGATGCTGGGTTTGAAAGGTTTGGGCTAGAGCTGCTTAAATGCTTCTCATTTGTATGGGTTCTTTTTTGTTTTGTTTTGTTTTGTTTTGTTTGTTTGTTTGTTTGAGATGGAGTCTCGCTCTGTGGCCCAGGCTGGAGTGCAGTGGCATGATCTTGACTCACTGCAACCTCCGCCTCCCTGGTTCAAGTGATTCTCCTGCCTCAGCCTCCTGAGTGGCTGGGATTACAGGCATGCACCAACATGCCCAGCTCATTTTTGTATTTTTAGTAGAGACGGGGTTTCGCCATTTTGGCCAGGGTGGTCTCGATCTCCTGACCACAGGTGATCCATCTGCCTCGGCCTCCCAAAGTGCTGGAATTACAAGTGTGAGCCACTGTGCCCGCCCTCATTTGTATGGGTTCTAAAATCCACGGTAGTGCTCAGCCTACAGATGATTTGGACCACAGAGCCTAGCTACATTGAGAAAGAACAACTTGGCCCTAGAAACAAGGACATTCTAAATTACACTGAGATTTGTGTATAAAGCTCATATTGCTGTTTTAACCACCAATAATGAAATTTACTCCTTTTACCCAGGTTAACAAAATATATCACAATAAAAACTAAACATTGAGTTTAACAGAAACAATATTTTTGAAGCAGAACACACATATTTTTAAGAAAATAATATTGCAAATGGTCAGTTTTGGGTCAATTTACCACACTAGGGTAACAAAGTTGATAAAATACAGCTATGTTCAACTAAACCATTTATCTACACTATAGTAAAATACTCGCAATCATTCCCAAGATCACAGTTTAAAACTATTTTAACAGATAAGACATGTGTTTTACGGGCACCTCTGTAAGAGATGCTTTGCCTTCCTCAGTCAAAAGCATGATTAGAAGGTTGACAATATTTACTTTTTCCTCTTATCATATAGCCTGCTCAAAATAGTATTATCATTGGTAATATGGTCTGTATCTTGTCTGACCCGGATGATGTGTCCCAAGAAGTAGGGTTTGAGAAGGTAGATTCTGCATTCATAGAGGAAGGGGTGGCCGTCCAGGTACAGGCCACATGTCATGAATCATTTCCCCTGGTTGTATAAATGGAGGACTCGGAGTTCCTTGATATTCAGTGAACTTGGGTAAAGAGTTATGATTATAATGGTGAGAAGGGTGTGTTTTTACATGTTGTTGTGAGGCAGGTCCTGGAAGAAGATATCTTATATGAGGTGGCATCTGGACAATACTATGTCCGTGAAGAGAGTGGTAGAGTAGAGGTCATTGCTGGACTTGAAGCTTAGCTATGAACCAAGTGAGGAGTACCTGCAGCCTAAGGAAGATGTGGCATTGCATGGCTTGTTGGTAGCAGAAGAGGTGCTATGGTACAGAATGTAGCTATGGAGGTAGAGTATTATAAGAACTCAATACTACTCGTTGACCTTGATATTCAGGATGATGGTGAGCAAATGTGGAGGAAGTAGGTGTGATTCTCAAGCACCTGAATTGGAGTGCTTTTGAATAGGAACAGTTATGAAATTGCCATGTTTTCTTGAAATACAAAGGTTCCTTGACTTACTGAAGGAGATGGAGGTAAAGCCGTGAACAATTCTGCTGCAGGAGCATGAATATCCTTGGGGCTAATGATGTAGCTCATGTGGCAAATGCTGCAAAGAAAGTAGGTATCATAATGTGCTGCTTTGGGGGAATATTGGCTCATATGGTGCTTGTCTGGCCGCATCATAAAATGGTTAGGGATTTCAATTCGTGATGGGGTATCATGGAGGATGAACATTTTCTAGTCAGGCACAAGCAACAGGGTTTTACACTCTCATATGACAGTAGTTGATATGAGCCTCTAGGTCCCTCTTGAACCCTTGAAGTGTGCTACACATGAAGATAAAACCTTGTGTATGTTTCTCAATTTGCTTCACAGGATTGCTACAGCCTGGACACATCTTATCTCTTCCTTTTCCATGTAAAATAGCACAGACCTAGCAAAAAACATGCTTACATGTAATCATCCGTCCATAGATTTTAATTGATAATTCACATTTGTCACATAAATGGACTGGTGTATCGTCTTTTTCACCTAAGTTGTTTACCTGAACGTCCCCCAAAAGTTATTCACTAGATCTTTGCTGATTTCTTTCTTAATTTTTTTTCCTTTCTTTCTTTCTTTTTTTTTTTTTTTTTTGGATGGAGTCTCGCTCTGTCACCCAGGCTGGGGAGCAGTGGCGCGATCTCGGCTCACTGCAAGCTTCGCCTCCCGGGTTCACGCCATTCTCCTGCCTGAGCCTCCCGAGTAGCTGGGGCTACAGAGGCGTGCCACCACGCCCGGCTAATTTTTTTGTATTTTCGGTAGAGACGGGATTTCACCATGTTAGCCAGGATGGTCTCCATCTCCTGACCTCGTGATCCACCTGACTCAGCCTCCCAAAGTGCTGGGATTACAGGCGTCAGCCACCGCGCCCGGCCATCTTTGCTGATTTCTAAATGATTCTCCCCTTCTACCGTCACTATACAGTTCTTTGCTATGGTCGAATCCTTCAGCGTCCTCCATGATTTGGCTCGCAGGGCACAGTGGGAACTGAAGTGTACTGCCCTGGAATCCCAGGGAGCGCATGGACCCTACCTTCTCCAGCCCCAGAGGCAGGAGTTTGACCAGGTCGCCTCAGCTCTGATCTCTTCTTACCTACCCCCATTCCAGAGAGGGAGTCAGGCAGAGGGAAAAACAGCGGGCATGAGAAGAGCTTCATCATTGAGGTTGCTAAGGCTGCTTTTCTTATTGTTCAATAATATGTAGCCTTTAACTGTGGAAGGAGAAACTAACCTTGAATGGGGGAAGAAGACGGGGAACAGAGGCATGTTAGTACCTGAAGGAATAAGATGGAGGCAGGTAAGGTGGCCAGCCTGCCCTTAAAGGCTTTTTGAACGGTGGAATCCTTTATGTTTTTGAGGTGAAAGCCCACATATGCTATGCAATTTTCAAATAGAGACTGGATACCTTCCTATCAGAAATGCTGTAGATCTGGCCTCTCAAACTTTTCTGGCAAATTACCCCTAATGGCAGAGAAGAGTTAACTTTGTAACTGTGAGGGTGAGGGAGCAACATTATAAGTACCTTCTAAAGCAAGACAATTTTTGGAATTCTTGTATGTTACTTTAACATATGAATATAACTTTCTGTTGCAGAATGTCTGTTTTAATGGAAAATACTGCATTTAATTATTTAGTTAACTTCTAGTATTTTCCTGGTCTTTGAGTAATATTAAAATCCTAGGAAGATGTGCCAGGATGTGTGCCAAATTCTATAGAACACTGCTATATCTCCCGTCGGTGTTGGTACACTAGTTTGTGATGCAGTGCATAGAGTAACTCCTTTACTGAGTACAAGATCATCCATTAGGACTTAGAAATCCTTTTTTATACAGAATCCTTTATATAGGTATTCATTTATAAGAGTATTTATCTGTAAATGAAAGTTCAAAGTTAAAAGCCTCAACAAATTAGGAAGGTGATTAGTTGCATTACAAAATGCCTTCCCATATCCCAAAACTTCTCCTTCTGGTTCTTTAAATATTACATTCTCTTGGTGCATTTGATGTATATTTATAGAATATTAACAACTTGGAGGAGAGAACTAAATAAAATAATGAGTTAAAGGGCGAATAATCAATCAGTGATAATCACTCAAATATGAATAGAAAGCATATTAGAAATGAACATATTTGTTTATGGAAAGATAAGGCTGGATTTACGGAAATTTCATCTGTACCCACCTTTTCATAACCTATGCCTATTGTGAAGTGAGGATATACCTTCACTGTAATAGCTTCATTCAATACTATTCAGAATAAATGTTTTCATTCTCACTTACAAAGAAACTTTGCAAAGAAAGTGATGAACTGCCATGCAAAAATATACCAAATATATTATTAAAAAGTAATTAAAGGGTAAGTCAGAGCATAAAACTACCCTTATGAAGCAGATTATCCATTTCTGCTGAAACACAAAGGCACTGTCAAAAGTGACCTCTGCCAGACAAAAAGACAAAATGGGGATGTTGCACCAGGTTGAAAATGCTATATTGAAAAGAAAAAATAAAAGCCATAAAAACATTTTTGATGGTATGCATTTATATACTGGAATTGCTGAATCATATAGCTAGATTAGAATATTTTTGCAGTAATATCATATGATTGATGTTAAGGATTTGGAGAGACTGAAATAATGAGAAGTTGAAAATTTTTCACATTTGCTGACATATTTTATAAAAGAAAAAATTTATAGTCACATGGAACATTTTATTGGAGAGAATGAATGAGAGAGAGAGTGAACAGCTGAGGTAGGGGGAAAAAGAATGAGACAGACCACTTTATGATGTTGGAAATCCTTATGAAACTTACAGCTGGTTGGAAGAAGGAACCAAGGATAGAAGCTTAGAGAAAAGCCACCCCTCTTTATCCATTTCATTGTTGATGGGTTCCTGAAAGGTTGCAAGTAAATATGTACCAGTTTTCTCACCTTGACCTGTAATATCATTTCACAACTATTTTACCTTAAGTTTGAATTTGTCATCACTGGGCAATGGCTGCTGATACTTGAGTTTTTGATATATTTGGCCCTCTGCCAAATAGCTAATGCTATATAAACAAATACCTAACTGTACAAGGGGACCTTGTATTTCAGTGTGTACCCTTCTTTCTGCAGAATAATCCTGCTTGAAGTTCTTTTCCAACCTCCTCTATATTCAGATGGATGCAGCTGCTCTGAGTGAAACTGAAGTGGGAGAGCCCAGAGTCTTACCTCCTTAACACTCCTACTGCTCTGGCCACCCCAATTACTCTCTCTTACAGTGGTTATTTAGGCAGCTCAGAGAAACACAGCTTGAAAACCACTCCTCACAATATATATTTTCTACACTGATGTATAAAATGTTTATAGTGAACTATATCATATTGGCAAAAGAATAATAGGTGAGTACCCATCTCTAGCTTAAGAAACAGAGTATTATTCGTGCATTTGCAAGCCCTGCAGCACCCCCTCACTCATTATCACCTCCAACAAGAGGAAAGCACTATGCTAAATTTTGTGTTCCTCATTCTCTTGCTATTTTCAGTTTTAAAAATTATGTGTATATATCTTTATCCAAAATCTTGTTTAGTTTTATGTTTTTACATTTCTATGGATGAAATGATACCATGACTTCCTTTATTCCCTTAACATATTTCTGAGATATTTTTATGTTAATGCATGTAGCTGTATTTAATTCATTTTCAGCAGTGTATTTCATTGTATGAATATATTATAATTTAACCGTTGTCTTGTTGGGGAATATTTGGTTTGTTCCCAGGTTTTGCAATTACAAGTGCTACTATTGACACTACTATTGATGCTAGGGATTTGGAGAGACAGAAAGAATGAAACATTCGTGCATGTCTCTTGTACATGTTCAAGAATTTTTCTAGGGTGTATATATATGTTTGGAACCACAAGATCATAGAGAATAAACATACTCAACTTTTCCAAAGTGGTCCTACCAATTTGTCAGCAGACTATAAAAGTTTTTGCTCCACATCTTCACCAATACTTCACATTAATAGACTTTTAATTTATTACCAATTTGGCAGTAGTAAAATTCTTATTGTTATGTTTTTAATTTTGTGTTTCTCTGATTGCAAATGAGATTGAGCAGCTTTTCATGTTTTATAGGTCATTTATAATTCCTCTTTAAAAAAATACCCATTCATATTATTGGAACATTTTTTTCTGTTGAACAATTTGTCTTTTCCTTATTGATTTGTATGAGTTCATTATATACCCCCAATATTGATTCTTTGTTATATGATTTTCAGTTATCTTCTATAAGTTTGTAGGTTGCCTTTTAATTTTCTTCATGGTGTCTTCTGATAAACAGACGTTCTCAAATTTGATGGATTAAACTTATCAATCATTTTCTTTAGTGCTTTTCCGATATGCTTAAAATGTTTTCCCTAACCTGAAGTCAAAAAGGATACTTTCCCTTGTTTATTTGTAGGTTTGGACTTTCAAATGGAGTATTTTTTTTTGGCTGGGGGGAGACCGGAGTTTTATTATTACTCAAATCAGTCTCCCCAAGCATTTGGGGATCAGAGTTTTTAAGGATAATTTGGTGGGTGGGGGAAGGCCAGTCAGTCAAGAGTGCTGATTGGTTGGGTCAAAGATGAAATAATAGGGAATTGAAGCTGTCCTTTTGGACTAAGTCAGTTCCTGTGTGGAAGCCACAAGATCAGATGAGTCAGTTTATCGATCTGGGTGGTGCCAGCTGATCGATCGAATGCAGGGTCTGCAAAATATCTCAAACACTGATCTTGGGAGCAGTTTAGGGAGGGTCAGAATCTTGTGGCCTCCAGCTGCATGACTCCTAAACCATAATTTTTAATCCTGTGGCTAATTTGTTAGTCCTACAAAGGCAGTTTAGTCACCAGGCAAGAAGGAGGTTTGTTTTGGGAAAGGGCTGTTATTGTGTTTGTTTTGTACTATAAACTAAGTTCCTCCCAAAGTTAGTTCAGCCTTTGCCGAGGAATGAACAAGGACAGTTTGGAGGTTAGAAGATGGCATTGGTTAGACTAGATCTGTTTCACTGTCTTCAGTTATAATTTTGCAATGGTTGCTTCAATCCTTCCCTTTGGATTTTATAACACCTTAATCTTAAAGTGTTGGCTAATGAAGATGGAAAAAGTGTGAAGACCGCTCTAACTTCTTCCTGCTGATCAGGGGGATAGTGGGGGTAGGTGTTGACCCCAAGGTGAGAGGAGTGGAACCACTTTGCAACTGTCTGAGCATACTCATGCAGGCCTGGTTGGGGTTCCAAGGTTTGCATGGCAAAGGTGTTAGTATTGTCATCTATAGTTTTAGTACCACATTTAAGAGAACAGCATACTATAAGGTAAATATTGAGTACTAGGGTAAGGGGTGCAATTCTTAGTTTTAAAAGTAAAGATTTGAAAATATTAGTTTGGGGACTTGTAGCCCTCAAGGATTTTGTCCAAACTGCAGAAAAAAACTTTGAGAACAGCTAACAACAGGTATACTATAGTTTTTCTTTTGAACCGTAATTTTTCTCTCTCCAGTCCCCATGTTTATTAAAAACAAATCATGATATAATTGAGTTGTTTACAACATAAACTTTAGTCTTATTGTACTTGGCCTGATTATTTGCATAAAGTACAGCAAGAATAATGATTTTTCACATAGGCTTTAAAAATTGGCTTCGATGGAACTCTATTCCATAAGGAATCTTAGATAAGACTTTTATAAAGCTGAGCCCAGCTATGGGTTCGTACCCTCAAATACCTACGAGTTGGCTAAATTCCTCTCCTCTCCTCTTGAGGTTCCAATATAGCTTGGGGCTCCTGGACCTGTTAGAAAGTTGACATTCTTTACTTACCACAAGTCGGGAATCTTGTACAGAGATGGCGTAGACAAGGTATGAGGCCACATTTCCCAAGGGGCTTTTATTGGCTCTACAAGTCAACTTTGATTCTTTAAAGAAGCCATTCCAGTCAAAGCCTTGGTGAAATAACTAGTTTCTCCAGTTGTGTCCTGTTACAAAAGAAAACAGTTTCTTATTGCACTTAGCAAATAACTATACTGTCATTAAGTTGAGAATATTCACAAATAAAATGGAGTCTTATTTAATTGATCTGCTATTGATTTTGTATGGAGTGACATGGTGATCCAATTTCATTTTTTTCCTCCATATAAATAGTCAATTATTCCAGAACCATTTCTAAAATAGTCTACTCGTTCTCCTATGATTATCAATGGCAAGCTCTGTCACCTATCCAGTTTTCATATATGCATAAATCTGTTTCTGGAGTCTCTGTTTCATTCCATTGGTCTGTTTTCTTATCCCGTCTTAATTACTGTGGCTGTATGAAGTTTTGAAGTTTTAAAGAGAGGAACAAGTCTCCCAAACTTATTTTTGAGGAACGTCTTGGCTCTCCTTGGCTGTTTGCTGTATAACAATATTTTAGGTTGGTGGGATATTGGAGGGGGAGGGATGAGGGAAAAGAAGGGGAGAGAAAAAGGTTTACAAATATATATTTGCTCACATATAAATATTCTGAAAGTCAACTCTGCTGTTGTAGTCAAGCATTTTTTAGGCCATAAAAGTTGTCTGCTTAAATTTATTGACATGAGTGTCAGTACCATATGTGATGAGGCACTGGGTCAACATAATTTTTGTTTCTTTTATTTTTAAAAGTCACATCCTTGGGATCTTATCATTTCTTGAGATGAACAGTATAACGTTGTGATTAAAAAAAAGCATGAGCTTTACTTTGAGGAACATTTCTTTTTAATTTTCTGTTCTGCTGCTTAGTATTTGTGTGACCTTAGACATATTACTTAATATTTCTGAAATGAATTGCTTGCTTTTTGGTCTGTAAATGGTAGTGATAATATTGACCTACTGTGTTAGTTTTTTATCTGCTGTAACAAATTACCATAAGCTTAGTGGTTTAAAAGAATATAAATTTATTATCTTATATAGGTTAAAAGTCTGACAAGGTCCTTACTGGACTAAAAGCAGGTTATTGGCAGGGCTGCATGCCTTTTTGGACTCTCTACAGGAGAATCTGTTTCCTTGTTCATTCAGATTGTTGGCAGAAATCAGTTTTCTGTGATTGTAGGCCTGAGGTCTCCATTTCCTCATTGGCTGTCCACTGGGATCTTCCCAGCTTGCAGAGGCCAACTTCATTTCTTGGTTCATGGCCCCGTCCTTCATCTTCAAATTCAGCAACAATGGATTGAATCCCTCTCACTCTTTGAATCTCTCTTGCTGCTTCTTCCATCACGTCACTCTGTGTCTGTCTCTCTCTCTCACTCTAGCCTGGAAAGGTTCTCTAAGGGCTCATATGATTAGATTGGGCCCATTCAGATAATTCAGAATAATTTCCCTATTTTAAGGTCTGTAACTTTAATCACGTTTGTACATGGCCCTTTTGCCATGCAAAGTAACATATTTACACGTTCCGAGATACAAATGTGAACATCTTTTTGGGGAAAGGAAGGGTTGCATTATTGTTCTGTCTATCTGCCATGCCTACCATGTGACTGTTGTGAGGAATGCATGAGCTAATGCATGTAAAGAGCTCAAGATAGTTTTGACATGTAGTAAACACTCAACTGGAGTGTTATTAACATTTGAATTACTACTTATTAGCAGCGAAATGTGGGTTTTCTCCTTTACTGTTTTTGGAATATTTATGTGAACTTATCTTACCTTCTACTCACATAATTCCTCTTTAAACTTTTTTGAAGTCATGAAATATTTTAAGCATACAGACTTATATAATTTTTGAGAATATTGATGCCCTATACAGTTGTAATGGGTTGAATTGTGCTTGCCCCCAAATATATGTTCATATCCTAACCCCTAGTACCTGTGAATATGACCTTTTTAGCAATAGAGTTTGCACATATTAATAAAGTTAAGGTGAGGTCATATTATATTAAGGTCGGCTTAAGTCCAGTGATTGGCATCTTTATAAGAGAAAGAAAAGGCAGATTCTGTCACAGAGGCACAGCAGAGAAACACAAGGGAAGAGGCCATGTAATGATGGTGGCAGAGAGTGAAGTGACGCAGCTCTAAGCCAAGGAATGCCAAGGATTGCTGGCAACCGCCAGAAGCTAGAAAGAGACAAGGGAAAGATTCTTCCCTAGAGCCTTTAGAAGGAGCATGGCCCTGCCAGCACCTTCATTTTGGACATCTAGGACTGTGATAGAACAAATTTCTATTGTTCCAAGCCACTTGGTTTGTGGTATTTTTATTACAGCAGCCTAGGAAACTAATATAAAATCTTGCCATGTATTTTTTTCAACTTGGTTTTTCTTTGAAGTAGCATATCAAAGATGGTCTTGTTAGTTTCTAGTGTATGAGACATCTACATTCAAATATATGCCAAATATATGGTCAATATCTTAAGGAAGACTTGTTTTGTGTGGCCCCTAATAGTAAAATTAGGATCTATGAGTAAAAGTTGTAAGGAAACTGATTTTTTAGCTCAATATATAAAATGAGGCTTTCTAACAATCACAGTGGTCCGTGGCAGTGAGAGCTGTTTCAATACTCATACGCCAGACATTTTTTTTGAGGCAGTGGAACTAGTTTCTCATGAATGTTTTAGATAAAAACTCATTTTAAAGAAAATTAATTATTCTCATCGTAAATTGGGAATAATGATGTTTCATGTTGGTCACAAAAAATAAAAGTCTAAAATGATGCTGGCTTATTTAAATGTATACAAGAAAAATACAGAAAGCTCTTATCAACATTTTCTGCATGAAATTCAAATGGAAATGAAATTTAATCAGTTAGCTGATACATATATAGATAGCTAGTCTATATTATAAGGCTGCATCTAAATCAATTGGTAGAATTTTTTCTTAAAAAAAGCAATGAATCATCCAGTGTTTATTGAGTGCTCCCTCTGTAACGTAAGGGAGGTAGATGATACTGTCACTACCCTAGTTGATGTTATACTTTTGTTGAGTTGTGTGGTAGTAGGCTTATATAGGGTGTTTTTCCAGGATCCATTTTCTAACCCTCTTTCTAACCATATTCAGACTTTCTTTCTGGTATTCCCCCCTCTCCTTAACAGGTTACTTGCTTCAGGCCACCCAGTCAGGGTGAATTTCAGTACTCTTATTTGGAATGCTGGTGAGAAGTTCTGTGTGTCTCTTTGGATGTTGTAATAATGTAGTCTTGATTGTGGCTGGCAGTTATATGATTGTCAAGAGATGTACCAGTCTTAGGACAAAGTTGACACTGAGGATAGTGGAGTAGAAGGATATAAGGATATTGAGTCCAGGAAGATATCATTGAGCTGCTACATCAACTAGTATCTGCATGTTTCAGTTAAGTGAGAAAATAAATCCCCTTTTTGTTTAAGTCAGTTTGCACTGGATTTTCTGTTTTTTTGTAGCATAAAGTCTTATCTGATACAAACATATATTCATAAAGCAACTGAAGAATAACAAATGATAATCTATAATCAAGAGCTAGACATGCTAAAAATAAATACTGTAGATTTTTGGTTTTTAAAGTGTGGTTCCTAGGCCAGCAGCATCAGCATTGCCTGAGAACTTGTTAGAAATGCAAATTTTATGGCCCCACCCCAGATTTACTGAATCAGAAACTCTGGCAGAGGGTCCCAGTAATTTTTGTTTTAACAAGCTCTCTAGGAGATTCTGATCATGCTGAAGTTTGAAAACCACTGCTCTAGAAGTTCAGGAAATGAGGGATTATTGTTTATTGAAGAGTAGTGAAAGACTTCATGGAGAAGGTGAGATGAACTAAATACTAGAGTAAGATGGACTTTTGAAAAGGAGACTCATGAAACAATAAGGCACAGAGGTAAGAATGAAGATGGTATTTATGGGGCATTTTATGACTAATTGTGACATTAATAAAATAGTGAAGGACTAAAATTGCTTGAGTAGTGGGGTAGGAGAGAATTGGTGGCTGAGATTCAGTTTTTATGTTTGTCCTGGTATTCTCATTTTACTTGAATTCATTGAAAACCTGAACAGTAGAATGCATTATTGATATTCTTCATTGTAGGCAATATATGTTGAATCAACCTGTCTAGACTATAGCCATAGAATATTAAGATCATCAAGTCATAGAAAGAGAATGGACTAATCCTACTTGTATTGGCATTAGGTAGGCAGAGAGGCCTCCTTCCTGGACTTCAAAAATTTGTTTGAAGGGAGTTACAGTAGTTCCCTCTTAACTGTGGGCGATATGATCCAAGATTCCCAGTCAATGCCTGAAAGTATGGATGTACTGAATCCTACATATACTATATATATTCTATATATACTTGTACACATGTACCTGTGATAAGGTTTAATTTATAAATTAGGCACAAGAAGAGATTAATAACAATAATGAATCAATAAAATAGAACAATTATAAAAATATGCTGTAATCAAGGTTATGTGACTGTGGTCTCTTTCTCTCTCTCTCAGAATATCTTACTGTTCTGTGCTCACCTATTTTCAAATTGAGGTTGCCCAAGAGAGACCACAGAAAGCAAAACTGTGTATAAGGGGGACGAATATACTTTTATCTTGTGAAAATTTAACACTAGCAGGGTGGCACCAGCAGTGAGACTTCAACCAGCCTTGGATTTGTGTGATATTTATACAGTTCCTTGTCTTCCTCCTTCCATTCCATATTTTGTGGGAGAAATTCCTGCCTTAAATACCGATGTCATGTCTAAGGTTGTACATCACCCACCTACACTGCCTGCTCAGTTTGATAATGTGTGCTTGGATGGAAATGTTTACATTCCATCCTTTTCCCTAAAGTACTATAAGCCATGCATAATGATGCCGCCCTGTGGAATTATGGAATGGGAACTGACTTTGGCTCAGAGACTGCTGGAAAATGAGAGAGAAGCACTTTAAAGCTAAAATGCCAAAGGCTGCAAAAAAATAAACTCATAGAGAGATTTTAAAATCGCCTTTCCAAAACTGTCTAGATCTAAGTTTGTGGTGGTGGTTGGTGTGGGTGTGTAAGTGATAGCAGGGCTGGAGGAGAGAGGAAGGGTTTTAACCTGATGATGCAAATTACTTCTCCTTGTTGACAACTATCTTTTTGTTAAGGAGTGCTAGAACAGTGAACAAGCATTTCTAAAGCATTGGCACTGTTCAGTGTGTTTAGACATTATTTAATTAGTCAAAAATGGGGCTTTATTTTAGAGAGGATTTAATTGTCTTGATACTGAATGATCTTGGTATGGCAAAGACATTTGTCTCTGTATATATGTGTGTGTGTATGTGCAAAATGTATATAATGGAAGTAGCTTTGGAGTTGGGCCAAAAAATCCTCAGCACCAAGCTAAGGTTACTTTAAATCTGCTTGCTTTGCAGGTAATATTGAAGGATGCGTGAGACAAGCAATAAATTTCCCCCCTCTGCCACTTTGGAAGACAGATCAGCCAATGAATCACCTCATTTGTTCAGTTAGACTCACCTATCATTTGACTTGCTTTGAAGGTCTAAAGTTTAAATTTTTCCTTTCTTTGGGGATTGGGTAAGGAGGTGATTGAAAAAAGAAAATGTTTAAATCATGGAACACTAATGAGTCATAGGCCTGGAGAAGTCATTTTTGACTTTACACTTTGCTCGAAGGAGCAACTTGGACTTGTGCTAGCTTGTTCTCTGGTGGAACAATTTCTGCAGGCAGAATGATTTCCATGGGCATAGGCTGGTGGAGACTTGGATTTCCAGTGCTTTCTTGGAAAAGATGGTATGTTTTGATAGCCTTGACACAGGCCTGATAATTCCTATTATCCTAGCGTCTCTGACCAATTTTTACTAGCACTGGACTGTGAAGCTTTTGCTGTTTGAGGGCTGAATTTGTGCACTGCTTCCCTTCCTTGCTCTGGAGGTTTTTAGCTCTGTGATGTTTCTAATATATTCTTTTAAATGTTCTATTTATGAGTTCATTTTAATTCATTAAATGCATCTCTCACCATTAATGGGAGTTGTCTAAAGTTAAAGGAAGATGTATAGTCTGACACACCCCGTGGTGTCTTTTGCAAAGTATTTAAAGTGAGATAAAGTCCTGCTGTAGCCAACATACCCATAAAGCAGCTGACAGGTATGTATTGCACATCTACTAAGTACAGTTGACCCTTGAACAACACAAGTTTGAACAGCACAGGTCCACTTATATGCAAATTTTTTTCAGTAAAATCACTCTGTGTACCTGCCTCTCTTGCCTCCCTTCCACCTCCTCCACCTTTTCAGCCTCTGCAGCCCCTAAGACAGCAAGGCCAACCCTCCTCTTTCTCCTCCTCCTCAGACTCCTCCATGTGAAGACAAGGATGAAGACCTTTATGGTGATCTGCTTCCACTCAATGAATAGTATATGTATTTTCTTTTCCTTATGATTTTCTTTTCTTATCTCTATCTTACTTTATTATAAGAACATAATATATAATACATATAACATACAAAATATATGTTAATTGACTGTTTATGTTATCAATGAGGCTTCTGGTCAACAGGGTCCTTCTAACAATCCTCTGCACTGTGCTCTTTCTAGAAGCATGCATGTGACCAAGGTACTCTCTGGCTTGATCCACAGGATAAAACCTTAGGGCCCGGAATGAGATAGATTTGTCTTTTGTCCTTGAACTAGAATAACTTATGAGAAGGTAGTGTTGAGGTCTGTTGATTTTACTTTAGTCTCTTTAGTATGGTGGGCCTGGGAACTTGAGATAACCAGCTAGGGCTCTTGTGTGCGGTCATATGAAACATGAATAGGAGCTTCTCTGTGGGAAAGAAGTTGGCTTTTGCTCTTAGAATAGCAGAGGTACCTGAGAACAGGCTTTTGCTTCAGAGTAGGATGAGTGTGAGAAGGCAGGTAGCTAGGAGCCTGATCATAGAGGATCTTATGGAAAGGTTGACCAGTCAGCCAGAGAAAAGTCCAATGTGTACCTGTAGGTCTGGTATAATTATTAGGAGCACCCTCTTTTTACTACCAAAAGTCTCCTGGTTTGTATGATAAATTTTATTGCAAGGAGATTAGATGAGATTGCTTTGTCCTTTTGAATTCCTGACACTGCTCTGCTGGCTGGTCCTTCAACTGGCACCACCTACTTTACCTTATCTAGGGCATCCGATATCCTCCACTCCCTTTCTGTTAAGCCCCTCTTTTTCCATATGCTTCTTTGTCTTTTTCCCTTTTCCCATTCATATTCTTGCGATATTCTTTATGTCTGTGGCCCTTTTTTGGCCATGGGGATTATCTAACCTGAGACTGGCTTTGTTTCAAGCTCCAATGGCTCTGATGCTTGGTTCATTTTTATGTCCTTTCGCCATTTTTGAATTTGATTGGCCAATTGCCCAAACAAGAGGAATCACCTGTCTATTCTATTAGGGTCAGCCTTTCACAGCAGTTATGTAATGTCTTTAGAACTAAGGTTTCTTAGCCCATTTGGGTTGCTATAACGAAATACCATAAGCTGGGTAGCTTATAAACAACAAAAATGTATTTATCATATTTCTGAAAGCTAGGAAGTACAAGATCAAGGTGCCAACAGATTCAGTGTCTGGTGAGAGCCCACTTTCTGGTTCACAGCCTTCTAGCTGTGTCCTCACATGGTAGAAGAAGCAAAGCAGCTCTCTGGAACCTCTTTTATAAAGGCACTAATCCTATTCATCATTCATTCATAATCCTTCCATATGTGCCCAGACATATCCAAGTAGTAGATTAATACCAGCCCCACCTCCTAATACCATCACATTGGTGATTAGGTTTCAACGTATGAATTTTAGGCAGACACAAACACTCAGACCATAGCACAAGGCTTCATGAAATTTAGTGCTGCCCGTCTGCTTCCATGGTCTTGGTCTGAGGGACGATTGTTAGGAATGTTGTCTAACTGGCAACCCTTACTACAGCAAATACAGATAGCAGTTTTTCCCCCAAAGTAATATGTACCATTGTCCCTGAAGGAAATGTGAGAAAAAAAAAGTTTTTGGAGATCACCCAGGAAGCCCAGTCATCCTACCAGAACTTCTGCTGATAGAGCCCAGTTAGCTCATGTTGGGCTTTGACCCACTTAGTACTCTTTCAGCTTAGGACAGTAAAACCAGTAGCTTTAAGAAATCTGTAGATGTTCCATTCATCTTCATATCATTCAATTCTTATGTTGCTAGGTTATGAAGACAGTTAAACACAAGAACATTTTATAGGTTTATCAGGGCACTGATGTCATCTGGGGATAGCGTACTTCACTTATACATCATATGTGAAAAACAGAATGAGACACAAATCACAGAGAAATGCAGTTAACATTTCATGAGTTCATAAATCTGGAGCGGTGGCCAACACTGGGACCTCTGTTGGAAACTTCCAGCTTTATAATTCAGTAGCTCCAAGGATTAATTTTACCATGCAGAGTTTGGGTCAGGAGCTAAAATACATCCACATGCAAATCTAGACCATGGAGAATAACTAAACACATTTTTGTATGGAGATTTGTGAATGTGCTGTGGTGAAACAATCTCATAAGGGGCCTTTGAATTGTCACTTGTTACTTGCATACATAATGTGCACTATTCAGTACAGTAAACTTTCCATTCAGAACAATCCTCAGGAAGTCAAATTGTCTCTCTGCCGATGACATGACTGTATACTTAGAAAACCCCATTGTCTCAGCCCAAAAACTCCTTAAGCTGATAAGCAACTTCAGCAAAGTCTCGGGATACAAAATCAATGTGCAAAAATCACAAGCATTCCTATACACCAATAATAGACAAGCAGAGAGCCAAATCATGAGTGAACTCCCATTCACAATTGCTACAAAGAGAATAAAATACCTAGGAATACAACCTACAAAGGACATGAAAGACCTCTTCAAGGAGAACTATAAACCACTTCTCAAGGAAATAAGAGAGGACACAAACAAATGGAAAAACATTCCATGCTCATGGATAGGAAGAATCAATATCGTGAAAATGGCCATACTGCTCAAAGTAATTTATAGATTCAGTGCTATTCCGATCAAGCTACCATTGACTTTATTCGCAAAATTAGAAAAAAAAACTTTAAATTTCATATGGAACCAAAAAAGAGCTTGTATAGCGAAGACAATCCTAAGCGAAAAGAACAAAGGTGGGGGGCACCACGCTACCTGACTTCAAACTATGCTACACTATACTACAAGGCTACAGTAACCAAAACAGCATGGTACTGGTACCAAAACAGATATATAGACCAATGAAACAGAACAGAGGCCTCAGAAATAACGCCATACATCTACAACCATCTGATCTTTGACAAACCTGAGAAAAACAAGCAATGGGGAAAGGATTCCCTATTTAATAAATGGTGTTGGGAAAACTGGCTAGCATTATGCAGAAAACTGAAACTGGACCCCTTCCTTACACCTTATAAAAAATTAACTCGAGATAAGTTAAAGACTTAAACCTAAAACCTAAAACCATGAAAACCCTAGAAGAAAACCTAGGCAGTACCATTCAGGACATAGGCATGGGCAAAGACTTCATGACCAAAACACCAAAAGTAATGGCAACAAAAGCCAAAATTGACAAATGGGATCTAATTAAAGAGCTTCTGCACAGCAAAAGAAACTATCATCAGAGTGAATAGGCAACCTACAGAATGGAAGAAATTTTTTTGCATCTGAAATTTTATCCATCTGACAAATGTCTAATATCCAGAATCTACAAGGAAGTTAAACAAATTTACAAGGAAAAAAACCAACCCCATCAAAAAGTGGGTGAAGGATATGAGCAGACATTTCTCAAAAGAAGACATGTATTTGGCCAAGAAACATATGAAAAAAAGCTAATCACTGGTCATTAGAGAAATACAAATCAAAACCACAATGAGATGCTATCTAACGCCAGTTAGAATGGCGATCATTAAAAAGTCAGGAAACAACAGATACTGGCAAGTCTGTGGAGAAATAGGAATGCTTCTACACTGTTGGTGGGAGTGTAAATTAGTTCAACCATTGTGGAAGACAGTGTGGCGATTCCTCAAGGATCTAGAACCAGAAATATCATTTGACCCAGCAATCCCATTACTGGGTATATACCCAAAGGATTATAAATCATTCTGCTATAAAGACACATGCACATGTATGTTTATTGGACCACTATTTACAATAGCAAAGACTTGGAACCAACCCAAATGCCCATCAACGATAGACTGGATAAAGAAAATGTGGCACATATACACCATGGAATACCATGGAGCCATAAAAAAGAATGAGTTCATGTCCTTTGCAGGGATATGGATGAAGCTGGAAACCATCATTCTCAGCAAACTAACACAGGAACAGAAAACCAAACACCGCATGTTCTCACTCATAAGTGAGAGTTGAACAATGTTAACACATGGACACAGGGAGGGAAACATCACACACTGGGGCCTGTTGAGGGGTGGAGGGCAAAGTGAGGGAGAGCATAAGTACAAGTACCTAATGCATGTGGGTCTTGAAACTTAGATGATGGGTTGATACATGCAGCAAACCACCATGGCACATGTATACCTATGTAACAAACCTGCACATTCTGCACATGTATCCCAGAACGTTTTTTAAAAAAGATCAAAATATTTTAAAAAAAGAGTGCTTTCTCCAATTGAATGTGTGCTGGCCTCCAGCAGGGGAGAAACTGCTGTGTCCGCAAGAGTGGATGGAGTAGGGTAAGAGATGACCGACTCTTTGCATCCATTCCTGGCTACTGGTGCTACTCCCTTCAGAAATTGGTGCTGTGCCTGTGTATTCTTTATCCCAAGAAAGAATTCTGTGGCAGGCTGCACTCCCCCCTCCGTTAGAGGTGGCCCACGCTAAGGGTGAGATCTCTAGGAGTCCTATATAACTCCCTGGTGACCCACCAGTCTCCCGTGTTTGCCAAAATCAGAGTGGGTTGTGGGGTATGTTTGCAGGGAAACTGGTGGTGTGGGGACTCAAGGCAGAGATTCCTTGGGCAGGGCAGTGGCGCACCACAGCTACAACTGGTATGACACCCACTGTCTCAGTTTGTGTCTGAGCGGCATGCAATCATGCCTGCATGAGATGACCTTTCAGTTCTCTGTCCCTAGGAAGCTCTCAAATCACAACCAACAGTATTGCCCAGGGCCATAAGGGCAGAGGGGCTCTCCAGTGGTTTGGCAGTCAGCAGATTGTTACAGGGGTGGGGGAAGCAGAGAAACACTCCTACCTACACTTTCTGCAGGGATCTGAGTTCCTTGGGGGTCAAACTTTGTCCGACTCTTGCTGCTTTCTGTTTCTGCACTCCAGCTTCTTCCTCTAGGAGTTTTTGACAGGTCCTGGCTCTCTTCCCACAGTTTTCTATTTGGAACATGCACTCACCAGTAACTTTGATCTTTCTGAGGAGAACTGGCATCCAATGTCCCTAGTCATTCATTTTGGGGAAAAAAGACAAGACCTGTTGAATTACATCTATTTGAGGATCTCTGAGCTTCCTGTATCTGCATGTCTAAATCTCTTTTTAGACTTCGGATGTTTTCAGCTATTATTTTATTAAATAGGTTTTCTATCCCTTTTATTTTCTTTCTGTTTTCTGGGACACTAAAAATCCAAAATATTTGGTTGCTGTATGGTGTCCCATATTTCACATGGGCTTTTCTCATTCTTTTTATTCTTTTTTTCTTTATTTTTGTCTGACTGGTTTATTTCAAAAGCGCAGTCTTCAAGTTCTGAAATTCTTTCTTTTGCTTGATTTAGCCTATTATTTATGCTTTCAAATGTATTTTGTGTTTCATTCCATAAATTCTTCTAGAATTTATTTGCTGCTTTTTAAAGTGATATCTGTCTGGTAAATTTCTCATTTATATCCTAAGTTGTTTTTCTGATTTTTTTGTATAGTTCCTCAGAGTTCTCGTGTGTCTTACTGAGCTTCTTAAAAATCTGTATTTTCCATTATTTATTCAGCATTTTGTTAATTTCTTTCTGATTGGATCTGTTGCTGGTGAATTATTATATTCCTTTGGAAGTGTCATTTTCCCTTGCTTTTCCATGTTTCTTGTGCTAATTCACTGATGTCTGTGCATCTGGTGTAACAGTTGCTTCTTCCAATTTTTGAATTTGCTTTTGTAGGGAAGAACTTTTTCCTGAAGATGTATTTATGATATTGGTTGGGTAGTGCTTTGATTCTGTGTATGTGCAGTATTGCAGTCTCCATATGATTTTTTTGGCTGTAAGCAGTGTCAGTGGTGCCTGTGATTTTCTCAGTGGCATAGGGTGCAGCTGCTAGTGCAGGCTGTGACATTTTCGTGGTCACAGGTGTATCAGGTTGGCCAGTGCTCAGGCTTTATTGGTGAAAACATCAGGCTGAGCATGCCTGTCACTGGGCCTCTGGGTGGCATAAGCTGGCATTGACATTAGTTGGTCCAGGTGGGCTGATTCCTGGGGCTCCAGGTAGCTTGCTCAGGTGTTGGCAGTGGCAGAAGTGGGCTGGGTGAGTGGCCATATCCTCAGGCCTCTTGGCAGTGGGCGTGGCATGGTGATGGCAGTAGCAGTGGCAGGACAATCCTCTGCCTTGCAATTGGTCCTCACTAGTGTTGGCAGTGACTACAATGGGCTGGGTGGGCTAGTACCCAGGCCTGCATGTGGCATGTGTGAGTGGATGCCTGCTGTGGTAGTAGCATCAGGTTGGGTGGGCTCATTCCCAGGACCCTGGGAAGAGTGTTCTGGTGTTAATGGTGGTTTATGGGGCAGGGCAATTCCCAGACCACCTGATGGCGTGTTCAGCACTAGTAGGTGGAATCAGGCTGAGTAGGCCTGTCCTCAGGTCCCTTTTTTTTGTTGGCAATTTTTTGATTACCATTTCAATTTTGCTGCTTGTTACTGATCTGTTCAGAGATTCTGTATCTTGCTAGTTTAATCTAGGAGGGTTGTATATTTCCAGGAATTCATCCATCTTTTCTAGGTTTTCTAGTTTATGCTCATAAAGGTGTTCATAGTAGCCTTAAATGATCTTTTTTATTTCTGTGGTATCAGTTGTAATCTCCTGTTTTATTTCTAATTGAGCTTATTTGGATCTTCTCTCTTCTTTTCTTGGTTATCTCACTAATGATCTGTCAATTTTATTTATCTTTACAAAGAACAAGCTTTTTGTTTCATTTATCTTTTGTATTTTTTGTTTGTTTCAATTTCATTTAGTTCTTCTCCGATTTTTCTTATATCTTTTCTTCTACTAAGTTTGGGTTTGGATTGTTCTTCTTTCTCCAGTTCCGTGAGGTGTGACCTTGGATTGTCTATTTGTGCTCTTTCAGACTTTTTGATGTAGGTATTTAGTGCTATGAACTTTCCTCTTAGCACAGCTTTTGCTGTATCCCAGAGGTTTTGATAGGTTATGTCACAATTATCGTATTGTACAGTTCAAAGAATTGCAAAAATATGGAACCAGCCCAAATGCCCATCAATCAATGAGTGGATAAAGAAAATGTGATATATATATATCCCATAGAATATTACTTAGCCATACAAAGGAATGAAATAGTGGCATTCACAGCAACCTGGGTGGAATTGGAAACTATTATTCTAAGTGACGTAACTCGGGAATGGAAAGCCAAACATTGTACGTTCTCACTCATAATTGGGATCTAAGCTATGAGGATGCAAAGGCATAAGAATGATACACTGGACTTTGGGGACTTGGGGGAATGGGTGGGTGGTGGCAAGGAATAAAAGACTACATGTTGGGAACAGGGTGCACTGCTCAGGTGATGGGTGCACCAAAATCTCAGAAATCATGACTAAGTAACTTATTCATGTAACCAAACACCACTCGTTCCCCCAAAACCTATTGAAATTAAAAAAAAAACAAAACACATGCACACGAATGTTCATTGCAGCACTATTCAGAATAGCAAAGACATGGAGTCAACCTAAATGCTCATCAATGACAGATTGTCCAAAGAAAATGTGATACATATACACCATGGAATACTATGCAGCCATAAAAAAGAATGAGACTCTGTTATTTGCAGGAACATGGATGGAGCTGCAGGCCACTATTCTTAGCATATTTACCCAGGAACAGAAAACCAAATATTGCATGTTCTCACTTATAAATGGGTGCTAAATGATGAGAACTCATGGACACAAAGAGGGGAGCAACAAACACTGGGACCTACCAGAGGGAGGAGGGTGGGAGGAAGAAGATCAGAAAACATAACAATTGGACTAGGCTTAGTACCTGGGTGACTAAAAAATCTGTACAACAAATTTCTGTGTCATGAGTTTACCTATATAACAAACCTACATGTGTACCCCTGAACATAAATAAAAGATTTTAAAAATTTAACTGATTATATGTTTAATGTTTATTTTTGGGCTATTCTATTTCATTTGTTTATGTCTGTCCTTATGCTGGTACCACGCTATTTTGATTACTTCAGGTTTGTTGTAAGTTTTGAAATCAGGAAATTTGAATCATCCAACATTGTTCTTTTTCAAAATTATTTTGAGTACTCTGAGCCCCTTGAAATTCCATATATATTTTAGAATAGACTTTTTTATTTATACCAAAAACATCATTGGGATCCTGATCGGGATTGCTTTAAATCTATAGATCACTTTTGTGAAGTATTATCCATTTTAATAATTGTAAGTTTTCTAATTCATGAACATAGAATGTCTTCTCATTACTTATGCCTCCTTCAATTTCTTTCAGCAATGTTTTGTATTTTGCAATGTACAAGTATTTTGCCTCACTGGTTAAATTTATTCCTAAGTACTTTACTCTTCTTGATAGTATTGTAAATTGAATTGTTTTATTAGTTCCCTTTTTAGATATTTAATTCATAGCATATAGGAATGTAGCTGATATTTCTGTGTTTATTTTGTATTCAGCAACTTTGTTGAATTTGTATATTACCTCTGTGTGTGTGTTTGTCTCCCTCTGTCTCCCTCTGTATAATATTTGGAGTTTGCTACACATAAGGTCATGCCATATGTGAACAGAGGTAATTTTACTTTTTTTCTGTTTTTTTTTCTTTCTTGCCTAATTCCTCTGATTAGAACTTCTAATACTGTGTTGAATAAAAATGGCAAATGTAGGCATCTTTGCCTTGTTCTTCATAATAAGACATCCTGTGATTTTTAACATGCATTATGTTGTATGTTTTGGCAGCATTGTTGTTTTTCTTGCAAATAATTTAATAGTTTAACTCAAAGTTTCTAGGATGCTTTCATGTTGTTAGGTGAATCATTCCATGACTGCTGAATAAGGAATTTTCCAAGTGAATCTCAGAAATCTGTGTTTTAATAAGTGCTTCAGGTGATTCTGTTGCATACTCAAGTTTGAGAACCATTGTCCAAGGGGCAAAAGCTGCCATTGCCAATTGCTCTTTTTTTATCTGAGAGGGGGCAGGATCCTCCTGGTCCAGTGCTTGTGGATGCAACTTATTAAATGAAATAAGGCCATGAGTACTCTAGGGCCCAATCTCTGCTTTTTGTTTTGTTCACTCCTGTTTAAAATTTCACTCAGGGCTCTCTTTGGAATAATTGCACTTACCTTTGCCATCCGGGGCTGAGGTTTCATTTTCTTTGGTTATTCCCCAGGCCAGTACCATTTGCTTTTTACTTTCCAGAAGTTCTGTAAAGATTGTTGATGGTACCCTTTCTTAGCTTTTTTTTTTTTTTTTTTTTTTTTGGTCTTGATATAGTCCTATTCTTCTAAAAAATCTTTCCATTTGTCTCAGTCAGACTTTGATGGAGAGGAGGGGAGATATTGTTTACATTTGTTAAAAATGGCTTTTAAGTTAAATTCTAACTAAGGGTCTATTAGGAAATAAAATTGCCTTCTGACTCCTTTTGATTTATTTTGCAGAATTGCATATATCCAAAGCTCTGGGTAATTATTAAACATTAGAAGTATAGAACAAACAGGCCAGCCAGGCCCGGCGAGGCCGCGGCGGGTCCGGCGCCCCGGACCTCCGGACCCGGAGGTCCGGCGCCCTGGGCGGCGCCCTGCCCCCAAAGTCCGTCCTCCCCGTTAGGTGGCGCCCAAGGGGAGGGGACAGCCGGGCAGGCAGGAAGCTGCGGCTTAAAAGGGCAACCCGCGCCGGACCCTTCCTTCCTAGTCGCGGGGAGTCTGAGAAAGCGCACCTGTTCCGCGACCGTCACGCACCCCTCCTCCGCCTGCCGCGATGTACCGCTACCTGGCCAAAGCGCTGCTGACGTCCCGGGCCGGGCCCGCTGCCCTGGGCTCCGCGGCCAACCACTCGGCCGCGTTGCTGGGCCGGGGCCGCGGACAGCCCGCCGCCGCCTCGCAGCCGGGGCTCGCATTGGCCGCCCGGCGCCACTACAGCGAGTTGGTGGCCGACCGCGAGGACGACCCCAACTTCTTCAAGATGGTGGAGGGCTTCTTCGATCGCGGCGCCAGCATCGTGGAGGACAAGTTGGTGAAGGACCTGAGGACCCAGGAGAGCGAGGAGCAGAAGCGGAACCGGGTGCGCGGCATCCTGCGGATCATCAAGCCCTGCAACCATGTGCTGAGTCTCTCCTTCCCCATCCGGCGCGACGACGGCTCCTGGGAGGTCATTGAAGGCTACCGGGCCCAGCACAGCCAGCACCGCACGCCCTGCAAGGGAGGTATCCGTTACAGCACTGATGTAAGTGTAGATGAAGTAAAAGCTTTGGCTTCTCTGATGACATACAAGTGTGCAGTGGTTGATGTGCCGTTTGGGGGTGCTAAAGCTGGTGTTAAGATCAATCCCAAGAACTATACCGAAAATGAATTGGAAAAGATCACAAGGAGGTTCACCATGGAGCTAGCAAAGAAGGGCTTTATTGGTCCTGGCGTTGATGTGCCTGCTCCAGACATGAACACAGGTGAGCGGGAGATGTCCTGGATTGCTGATACCTATGCCAGCACCATAGGGCACTATGATATTAATGCACACGCCTGTGTTACTGGTAAACCCATCAGCCAAGGGGGAATCCATGGACGCATCTCTGCTACTGGCCGTGGTGTCTTCCATGGGATTGAAAACTTCATCAATGAAGCTTCTTACATGAGCATTTTAGGAATGACACCAGGGTTTAGAGATAAAACATTTGTTGTTCAGGGATTTGGTAATGTGGGCCTACACTCTATGAGATATTTACATCGTTTTGGTGCTAAATGTATTGCTGTTGGTGAGTCTGATGGGAGTATATGGAATCCAGATGGTATTGACCCAAAGGAACTGGAAGACTTCAGATTGCAACATGGGTCCCTTCTGGGCTTCCCCAAGGCAAAGCCCTATGAAGGAAGCATCTTGGAGATCGACTGTGACATACTGATCCCAGCTGCCACTGAGAAGCAGTTGACCAAATCCAACGCACCCAGAGTCAAAGCCAAGATCATTGCTGAAGGTGCCAATGGGCCAACAACTCCAGAAGCTGACAAGATCTTCCTGGAGAGAAACATTTTGGTTATTCCAGATCTCTACTTGAATGCTGGAGGAGTGACAGTATCTTACTTTGAGTGGCTGAAGAATCTAAATCATGTCAGCTATGGCCGTTTGACCTTCAAATATGAAAGGGATTCTAACTACCACTTGCTCATGTCTGTTCAAGAGAGTTTAGAAAGAAAATTTGGAAAGCATGGTGGAACTATTCCCATTGTACCCACGGCAGAGTTCCAAGACAGTATATCGGGTGCATCTGAGAAAGACATTGTGCACTCTGCCTTGGCATACACAATGGAGCGTTCTGCCAGGCAAATTATGCACACAGCCATGAAGTATAACCTGGGATTGGACCTGAGAACAGCTGCCTATGTCAATGCCATTGAGAAAGTCTTCAAAGTGTACAGTGAAGCTGGTGTGACCTTCACATAGATGGATCATGGCTGACTTCCTCACTAACCTCTTCACGTGTAACTTCTGCAGACCTATCACAAGTTTACATGTAACCACAGAAATCCCTTTCTCTCCTGACTCATTACTAATGGATACCATTCTCAACAAGTCAATCCAAATCAGCCCGTTAAGGAGAAAGAAATTAATATACAAGCTGAGTGTGAAAGTAGAAATCACCTACACCAGAGAGCTATTTTGGTATTTTGCCTTTAAATAAAAAGCCTCCTCCATATGGCTGTGCAGCCTTGCTCTGTGGCTTTTCCCAGCACAATCAGTGCTAGTGCTGGGGAAGGGACAGTCAAGAGCAGTCAGTTGCTTACTTATTTTGCTCTGGATGAGTCTGGGACACGCTGTAACTTTAACACATTTAAGAAGAAGGTGTGTGGCCTTTTCAGAAGGTGGCATGGTCCTCAAGTGAGTTCTTAGTATTTTATATCAGCAAAATAACTCAATTTTGCAGATTGCAAACAAATATAAAAGCTGTTTCTGTTTATGAATTTTATTCTTTTAGAATAGAATAAGTACATGCTGCTGTAATAAAATTGCCTTTAATCACTTAACAAGCCTAACCTTGACTCAGTGAATGCCTATAAAAATAATAAATGAAAAAAACAGTATTTTTATATCATAAAAGTTTCATTTGTAGCTTATCATTCATGTATTGTTGTCCAGCAAACATTAAAAGCCCTGTGGATAATTACGTTATCTTCATACCTGCAAAACGGTGGAGGCTATTTTCGTTAAAACTGTCAGAATTTGCTGTTATAATTATGACACATAGTCCAAAGAATGCAGTAACCTTTTTATCATGTTAACTAATTGTTCTCTTTTGAAGATCTATGGTTGACTAATTAAACAATAATTCAAGTAGAGTGTCCCAGAAAAAAACCACTTGGGCTCCCTGTTTGGAGTCTGGCTGGCTCTGAGCATTGCCAATGGCCCCTACCCACCTGACTTTGTATCCTCTTCTTTTAGAGGCTTTGCATTCTGCACCCAGCTTCACTAACAGTGGGCTGAAACCAACCTTGGGTTGAGTGTTTCATTTGGGAGTTATTTGGCCAGGGCCTTTTGAACAATAGTGTCCCCATGAAGTGCTAGATAATATATGTGTAAGAATCAGCTTTTTTTTTTTTAACTATAATACCCTTCAGAAATTTCTAACTACTTTGTAACTGCATGGCTTAACCTGGTGATAAAAGCAGTTATTAAAAGTCTACATTTTCAAAAAAAAAAAAGAATAGAACAAATAATGGGAGCATTGGGTTGACCTTGGCAAATTATCTAGTTTTATTTACCTGTTTTACACAGGAGAAGACTGAGAGAAGGGAGGAGTAGCTTGCTGTAGTTCAGACAGCAACTTATTTCAAAGCTGGTGCTAAAACCTAGAGTGAACTGGTACTTCTCCATTTCTGAAGGAAATGCAGAAGAAACAGAAGCAGAAAGACAACATTTTGGCCTGGACATATTTAACTTAAAGATGACTCCATTTTTGAACTTTATTTCTTGGAATAGAGTGTCTTCTAAATTTAAACTGATCCAACTTTCACAAAATTGGGCAGTTAGAAGTCACAGAGGGAATTAGCAGCTGTTGTTATAAGAAAAAGCAAAGGGATTGTTGCCAGACTTCATAAATCTTGGCATATTTGAGAAAAATGTCTCAATTTGTTACATATGCTCATTCATGTGTGTAAACCTTTGGTTATAGTACTTTGTCAATATAAATATGTTTTACATTATAAATTGGTCTGAGTGCTGGATTTCATGTTTATTATCCCTTAGAACCCCACTTTCTTTTGCTCTTCTTCTCGGGCTTTCTTTGCTTTATTTCTCCCACTCTTTTCTTCTTTTTTTAGTGTACAAGCAGTGAAGGGTGCAGATCATGGATAGAGCTTTCAAGAAGTTTGTTCTAGTTCTTCTCCTGAAACTGGACCTCCCTCCTAGCTTGGTAACAACTACCTTTTGGTCTCCACCTTGGACAGAGGTTTTTTGTTTGTTTGTTTGTTTGTTTGTTTGTTTTGAGACATAGTCTTGCTCTGTCACCTAGGCTGGAGTGCAATGGCGCCATCTCAGCTCACTGCAACCTCTGCCTTCCGGGTTCAAGCAATTCTCCTGCCTCAGCCTCCTGAGTAGCTGGGATTACAGGCGCACGCCACCATGCCGGCTAATTTTTGTATTTTTAGTAGAGACAGGGTTTCACCATGTTGGGCAGGCTGGTCTCGAACTCCTGACCTCATGATCCACCTGCCTCGGCCTCCCAAAGTGCTGGGATTACAGGCGTGAGCCACCATGCCTGGCTGGCCAGAGTTTTAAGAGCAAATCATATAAACTATTCTTCAGTGTAATAGAAAAGTAAATGGTATTTTTTTTTTTTAAAAAAAAAAGGGAAACCAGGAAAAAGCAGTTTGAAGCCCAAAGTGAGGAAGTAACACAGCAATTCTCAAAGCTGGCTAGGTAGGGACTTTTTTCATATAGAAATAATCAGTAAACAGGCTGGGCGCAGTGGCTCATGCCTGTAATCCCAGCACTTTGGGAGGCTGAGGTGGGTGGATCACTAGGTCAGGAGTTCAAGATCAATCTGGTCAAGATGGTGAAACCCCGTCTGTACTAAAAATACAAAAAAAAAAAAAAAAAAAAAACTAGCTGGGCATGGTGGTGGGCGCCTGTAATCCCAGCTACTCAGGAGGCTGAGGCAGAGAATTGCTTAAACCCAGGAGGTGGAACTCCATCTCAAAAAAAAAAAAAAAATCAGTAAACAGAAGTATATGTCCTGAAAAAGTAGTGTACAAGCATAAAGACATCATTAGTTAAACACTGGTTTATTCACTCAGGTTTTAGCACAATCAACTTCTCTGAGAAATTGGGAGATTTCAGTGAGAGATTTCAGTAAGGACCGTGTTTGCTCTGTAAATGGACTCATCTCCGAGTTGCTTGCTCTGTGTCACAGTCATACCCCATAAAGAGTGAGTCAACAGGCATGCTGAAGCAGCAACAGACCAATGAGAAAAGGGAAGAAATCTGGGATTTAAGGGGCATGGAAAGATCCTGAAATATTTTTTCTATTGGTCTTTCCTAGCATAAGAAACATCAATTGTTAATTATTCCTTTGGTCTAGGCAGTACTTTTAAAACTTATTTTTAACCAGATAAATGGTTTGATTTGTCAAATGAAATCTTGTATGGAAACCCAATGTAGAAAACAGATGAAAACAGAGCTTCTCTGGCTAAAGCATCTCCACAAATCACAATTTGGAAAACATTCAGCTAAGGCATTGATGACTCCTTTGAAATGCATACTACCTGGGAAGTAGAACATACTAAGAACACTTTTGGGAAAATTAAGTAAGTCACATGTTAAAATACTGTATTAGCTTCTGGGAATTGTACTTTAAGCAGTACATAGAAAACCTGAGACTCATCCAGAGTAGGATTTCCAGGTTTCAGTGTTTCGTAGAGCAAGTGAAATTTGAAATCAGAGGACTTTAATTCAAGTTTTGCCCCTGCTGTTTAGCACTTATATGACCTTAGACAATTAGTCTCTGTGAGACACAGCTTCCTTATCTGTACAATGGGGGTAATAATATCAATATCTAACAGGATTTTGAGGATTGAAAATAAATAATTAACTTTATCAAATGTAAAGTGCTGTATAATTTTTAATTTACTGATGAGTCTGGAAAACATGTGAGATGAGCCAAAAAGTGAAGGAACCAGATATATTTTAAGGAATAAAAATTTCTGGACACATGTGATAATTATCTTTGAAAATTTTAAGGTCTGATATGTGGAAAAATTAAGTTTGCTTTGTTTGTTCCTGATGGCACTGTGACCAATGTGTGGATGTGTCATGAGGGAGCATATTGGCTCAACATAAGAAAGGATTTTATAATTTCAAATAAAAGGGAGCACCACGAGTTATAGAAAACCTTGTCGTTGTAATTTTAGAGAGATTGCTGGGAGTCTACCTATTTGGGTTGCAGAATAAAGCATTTCTGCATTGAACAAGATGTAGTGACTTCAAAAGCCTGAGATTATTAATCCTCTTTTCCTTCTCCTTTTATTATATATCTTACAATTTTTTGACTGCTCAGTATCTATCCCTTCTTCTTCTGATAACAGCAGAACAGCCCCCGGGGAGAATTTGTGAACCAGTTACAATCAATCATAGCATCACATTCTCATGGCCTCAGTGACTAATTGGTTTAGTGATAGATATATGACCCAAGCCAGGCCAAAATAGCTAGAATCTCAATTTTTGGACTTTTCTTGATCTACTGGGCATAAAAGTGTGCTGTTTCTAGTAGGAATGCTGATGACAGGTAGTAACTTGCAGCTGCTTGTAGCCATCTTGGCAATCCCAGGGGAGATCTGCCTGAGAATAGAGACAATGCGAAGCTAAGCAATGATCAGAGATACAGACTGAGATCAAGCCCTCATGACATAATTTGAACCCATAGCTCTAATCATTCCTAAAATAAAATTTAGACTTCACCTTTTACGTGAACCAATAAAGTTGCATTTTGAGGAGGTTTTTTGTCACTTGCAACTTAAGGAATCTCAATGGCCACATTAGCCCTCACCTCCAACTTTGTGTCTGACACAGTCATCTCTGCAAAGCAACAGGAGGAAAGAAGGCTATGGTCACATGTGTAAAGACAGTCCTAGGGTTGGAGAGGTTGTGAAGGGCAGGGAATTCTTGTCCCCCACGTAACAGGAAGATGAAAAGTCCCCAAGGCTATTCTCATATATTCTGTCTAGGGGAGACAGTACATTTTTTGAGTTGCCCACTTTCTGCTTGCAGAGCTTTTGGCGGGACAGGGAGCCCTGCTCAAATTGTTAATTAGCAAATTAAAGAAAGGCTGCAGTTGCAAAACTTGTACTAGTTCTTTGTGTTGCTCATTGTATAAAGAAAGTAATTTTGTTTATATAAATACCTTGATGGGTCTTTTTTGTTGTTGCTCATGAAAAGGGTGAGGTTCTCAGGACAAGATCTGGAATGAGAGATTTGACAGAAAAGGGCAAAACCACCCTTTTATATATAACAACTTTGTGCCACAGGTACTCTGTGCAAGAAAGAAGAGAGTCTGTGTATCCCAGTAGTGTTACACTGTGCTCAGAGACCAACTGAAGCCCCAGCCCTAAGGCATAGGGATATGAGATGCTAGGAGGAGGAATAATAATAGTTGAGTAGAGTAATGCGAATCTGCACACAAATCTTCACCCTAGCATAGCCTGGAAATACTGAAGAGTGTTTACCATCCCAGAGGATTTGTATTTAAGGCAAAAGGTGACACCAGAAGGCTCAAAAGCTTTGATACAGACATTTGTGTAGCACTTATTTTTGTCTATCTTGTCCCAAGCCCTTTCATGACTCTGTCCTATCTATGTAATTCTATCCCAGCTATTAAAAAAAAATAGCTACTAGTGATGACCCTTTCTCTGAAATTAGTCCAGACTACTTCTTGCTTTTTCACCTTAAACTTACTCTTAACTTTCCTGGTTTTCTACCCCCTTGGTAGCTCAGTGTCTTGTTCCTGACATTTACTTATTTTGGATAAGTTATTTCATGGTTACCTTAGCTCCATTTTTTGGAAAAGATATGTTCTATTCACTTCTGGTTTCATAACTGTATAGGAAGAAATATGTATTTTTTTCTGTCCTGGCCTTGTGATAACACCAGACAAGGCTTGTTCCCCTACCTCAGTATTCCTTTTAAGAAACGAAGACTGGAAAACATTTTTTTTCTCCAGACAGTTCATTTGTTCCATATGTTCCAAGAAAAGAATAAATATTTCTTTGTGAGACCTTAAGCCTTAGGGTAGGACCTGCGCCTTGATTTCTGTTTTTCTGCAGTTGCTACACTGACTATGCTTTTCCCAGACTTGAGAAATACTTTAGATGATAGTAAGGCTGTATATGGTAACTAGTGGTGAATACACAGTGGATGTCTAAGATATATAATTGATGTTGATGAATGATTGCAGGTACTCTGCTGAAGGTTATAGATTTATGTTGTTAATTATGTAAAATGTATGTCACAGAATATTGTTTTCTGCCTTTAATATATACAGTGAAGAAACGAAATGTTTTAGACATGAATTCTCAATATCATTCTTTTGTTGTCTAGATCCCTTTGGGACCCTGTTTTGTTCCCTGGGAGGCTGAGCTTTATTGGCTACATCAATGGACTCTCTTTTCTTCAGACTTTTGATTGGTTTATTCAATGGTAGGTACTGACAGGAAGTTGGGAGAAAAGAGAGATTGAGGCATTTATGCTAGACTCCCTTTCTGATGTGGTTTGGAATTGCCTTTGTTCCTCCACTGAAGGCCTCAGCTCCTCTTTGGTAGCTCTCCTCTAATGTTCTCTACAGGTTCTGGTTATTCCTCTCTCCCTTGTCCCTTCAGGTAAGGGAGGTGGTAAAGGCTCCCGGTCTCCATGTTTCACCTTCCCTTATTGGCTTTCCTTACTTTTCCCTAAAGCATTATACAGAGTCCCTTTTTAATATTAAATTTTCCTTTTGAATGTGCCATCTGTTTCCCGGGGTGGGATTCTGACTAATTCATTATGAAAAAAAAGGTACTCCATTATTGGAATGTGTTTGAATATTTGGAAAATAATTCCTAAAAAAGGTATTAGTATGTTGTTTCTTCAGGAACATTTGTTAAGTGAATGAAACTTCCACATTGGAATTCAACTATCCATTTACTTTATTTATTTATTTTGGTTTAAATTTATATATATGTATGTATATATCAATTTATATATATTTTATTAGGTGGCATAAGTACAGGTTTCTTACATGCATATATTGTGTGAAGTGATGGCTTTTACTGTACGCATCACCTGAATAGTGATCATTACATTTAAATCTGGGCTTTCCTAAACTCACTGTCTGTGGGCTCCTAAGAACTGTGGAGTCTGCTTGGGTAGTATATACAACTGAGATTCACTGCTGTAGAGCTTAGGTGAGTTAATGGCCAGCGAACTCAGTGGTTTGCTCACCTCGGGTCTAACAAAGCCATGACTAATGTTTTTATCTTTTTGGGGACCAGTTAGGTAATTTTGTCTTCAAAAGTCCCACAGATAGTACTTGCAACCTTGGTCATGAATGAATATTCTTGAGGGCCAGTCATGGCAACATGACTGGCTCAGATCAAGCAATAAAATGCCTCAGTCTACCAATCTTGGGTCAGTAGTGTCCTTTTTGACTAGGAAGAGCAGTGATATTGTTTACAAAAGAACAAAGGAGCAACTCAAATAACATAACCAGACTTTGGGAATTTTTCCCAAAGAATATTTATATTCTCTTTTGGGAGGTACAACTTGATGCCACTTTACCTTTCTGTCTTGGCTATCAAGATGCATATTGCTGAATTTAAAACTTGATTACAGTAATAATCTCATCTTTAGTTTCCGGCACAACTACAGCTGTCTTTCTCATTAATGATATCTAATTCTCTTTGGTCTTTGTTGAACTATTTTGTGGATATTTATATTTTACTGAAGGTACTTTAAATTCTTTTGGTCATAGGAAGTGTTTAAAGTCAATGGGAATGGATAAACAACTATGTGTTTCCTGAAGTATGCTTATTTCTACCATTACTTAAAATTTTCAGGTTTTTTAGGGCCTTACCAATTGTGGTTTCTCTCATAGTAAGACTCTTGTAAGTACTTTGGGGAGCTTTTATTGGGTGCCCCCAAGAACATGGAGAAATGAGGGGGACAAATTGACCTCTGAAATCAACATGTAGGTCAAGTAGATCTATAAATTCACCTGAAATGAGATGGTTCTAAGACCATAATTACTGTTGTACTGTATTATTATATGTAGATAAAGATCATATCAATAAGAAAAGGGTGCAGCCAATTCAATAAGCAAAGAAAAAAGAGATTAAAGAAGACATATGTTAGCTGTATCCACCCAATCATGCTCAAGAGAGAGCTGAGCCAATGCATTTCTAATACTTTGACCTATTATGGAGAGCATCCCAATGTGTTGGATATATTGGGCTACCCTGACACCTTAGGCATCGGGGTTTGATTGATTTTATTTCCTTTGTTATAATTTTAAGCTTATTAGGTAAATCTTCTGTATTAGGCCATTCTTGCATTGCTATAAAGAAATATCTGCGACTGGGTAATATATAAATAAAAAATATTTAGTTGGCTCACAGTTCTGCAGACTTTACAGGAAACAGTGGCATCTGCTTCTGGGGAAGCCTCAGGAAGCTTTCAATAATGGCAGAAGGTAAAAGGGGAGCAGGCGCATCATATGGCAAAAGCAGGAGCAAGAGAGAGAAGAGGTGGAGGTGCCACACACATTTAAACAACCATATATTGTGAGAACTCACTCACTATCTCCAGGACGGTACCAAGGGGATAGTACCCATCCATTCATGAGAAATTACCCCCATGATCCGATCACTCCCACCAGGCCCCACCTTCATTACTGGGGTTTACAATTCAATATGAGATTTGGGTGGGGACCCATAGTCAAACTATGCCACCTTCTGTGTATGATGTGGCTTTCCATGTACCATGTCTGCAGGGGAAACAATACACTGTTCATTTAAACTGTGAATAATTTGGTGCCTGAGTTAATTCTCAGTGTACTTTTTTTAACTTTTTGATTTGGTCCCCCACATGGTATATTGTATAGTGGTGAAGTCTGGGCTTTTACTGTACCCATCACCCGAATAGCGTGCATTATATTTAACTCTGGGCTTTTCTAAACCCTCACTGTCTGTGGGCTCCTAAGAACTGTGGAGTCCGCTTGGGTGGTGTATACAACTGAGATTCACTGCTGTACAGCTTAGGTGAGTTAATGGCCAGCCAACTCAGTGGTTTGCTCACCTTGGGTCTAATGAAGCCATGGCTAATATTTTTATCTTTGTGGGGACCAGTTAAGTAATTTATCTTCAGAAGTCTCACAGATAACTTCATCAAAAAGCCCCCTAAACATTGTCCTCTCCACAAGTAAGCTATTTATTTTGAGTCATCTTTTGAGTATCTAGAATGTTAATGAAGAACTGTATTTCTTGTATTCTTCTACAAGAACAAAAGATATTCTTGTAAAATAAATATATCTAAATATAAAATGTCCCACAGATAGTACTTGCAACCTTGCTGGGAGAGAATTCTCACATCATATTGATTTGATTATTCCAGTCGATGTGAGGATTATATTTTGCTTTTTAAGTAAATGAATTGGCATTTTGGTGTCTGTCTTAGCCTGTGGAGCTTAATTAGTGTGCATGCATTGCTGAGAGGTGGATTTGCTCTTGGTGAGCTAACAATATCTGTTTTCACAGGTTTTGAGTCAGTGGGCAAAACCCAGGAGTATGGTAAAATCACTGTAAGTAACAAGCACCTTCCTGTGAGACCTCTTAGGAGACTTTGTGTAGGCTTTCCCCCCCCTAGTGGCATGCTATGTAGCTGAAAATAAACATGTTTTTAATTTATAAAATAATAGAGTTTCTAATAGTCTATTAACCAAGCTATGTCTACCTAGGATATGTTTAGGGTTCATCACAAATCTGTGATAAAATGTGGTCACATTAACTTCTTTCCATTTTTTCCTTATGGAATATTTGATACACACACACAAAAATATATGTAACACAAATAGAAGTTATTAATTGCAATAATAAACAACTCTGAACCTTAGAACTGGCAAGTTACTAATACCGTGGAAATTCCTGTGTTCTTCCCTGATTCATACCAATGCTGTGTCTCAAAGGCAACTACTGTCCTGAACTCTGCATTCACAATCTCCTGGGATTTCTTTATAGCTTTACATATATGTAGATACCCCTAAATGATGTACCGCTTATTTTTTGCTTATTTTCAAACTTCATAAAAGTTGTATCATACTGCATATATTTTTCTGGGAGATGTTTTGCTCACTCTGAATTATGTTCCAAGAGCGTTTTGTGTTTGTACATATCTGTAGGTGATTCATTTCCTCTCTTTTAAAAAGTTTTTAATTTTTTAATTGTATGGGTACATGATAGGTGTATATATATGGGGTTCATGTGATGTTTTGATATAGACATAAATTATGATATAATAATTATATTAAGGTTATTGCAGTATCCATCACCTCAAGTATTTATCATTTCTTTCTGTTAGGAACATTCCAATTCCATTCTTTTTCTTATTTGAAAATAGACTATAAGTTATTGTTGACTATAGTCATCAAGTTGTGCTATTAAATACTAGATCTTATTCATTCTATCGAACTATATATTTGCAGCCATTAACCACTTCCAATTTCTGCCACTCTCCTCTACCCTTCACAGACACTGGTAACCATCATTCTACTCTCTATCTCCATGAAATGAATTGTTTTAATTTTTAGATCCCACATATGAGTGAGAACATGTGAAATTTGTCTTTCTATGCCTGGCTCATTTCACTTAACATAATGTCCTCTAGTTCTATCCATGTTGTTGCAAATGACAGGATTTCCTTCTTTTTATGTCTGAATAATCTTCCATTGTGTATATGTGCCACATTTTCTTTATCTATTTGTCTGTTGGTGGACACTTAGGTTGATCCCAAATCTTGGCTATTGTGAATAGTGCTGCAGTAAACATGAGAGTGCATATAAACTCTTTGATATACTGATTTCCTTTCTTTTGGATGTATACCTAGCAGTGACATTGCTGGATTATATGGTAGTTCTATTTTTAGTTTTTGAGGAGCCTCCAAACTGTTCTCCATAGAGACTATACTAATTCACATTCTCACAGACAGTATACAAGGGTTCCCTTTTCTCCACATCCTCTCCAGGATGTCATTATTGCCTGTCTTTTGGATAAAAGTCATTTTAGCTGGGGTGAGATGATATTTCATTGTTGTTTTGATTTGCATTTCTTTGATTAATGATGATAAGCATTTTTCATATACCTGTTCTCCATTTTTGTGTCTTCTTTTGAGAAATTCTATTCAGATCTTTTTTTAAGGCAAGTGACATTATTTTTCTAAAACTTGCTTAACTTCTATTACAGCCTGAACTGGATTAAATAGTACCCACACCCTGGCAAATTTTTTAAAATTTATTTTGATTTCAATAGTTTTAGGAGGGTTCAAGTGGTTTTTGGTTACATGAATAAATTGTATAATGGTAAAGTCCGAGCTTTTAGTGCACTAATCATCCAAATAGTGTGCAGTATACCCAGTAGGTGATTTTTTAATCCCTCTCCTCATCCTCCCCCCTTCTGAGTCTCCAATATCCATTATACCACTGTGTGCCTTTGCATACCCATAGCTTAGCTCCTACTTATAAGTGAGGACATGTGGTATTTGGTTTTCCATTCCCGAGTTGCGTCACTTAGTATAATGGCCTCCAGTTTCATCCCAGTTGCTGCACAAGATATTATTTCATTCTTTATCATGACTGGGTAGTATTCCATAGTGTAGATATGCCACATTTTCATTATCCACTCATCTGTTGATTGGCAATTAGGTTGATTCCATGTCTTTATAATTGTGAATTGTGCTATGATAAACATGAGTGCAGGTATCTTTTTAATATAATGACTTCTTTTCCTTTGGGTGGATACCTAGTAGTGGGATTCCTAGATCAAATGGTAGACTTACTTTAGTTCTTTGAGAAATCTCCATACTGTTTTCCATAGAGGTTGTACTAATTTACATTCTCACCAACAGTGTACAAGCATTCCCTTTTTACTGCATATACACCAATATCTACTGTTTATTATGTTTTAAAAATGGCCATTCTGATTGGGGTAAGGTGGTATCTCATTTTGTGTTTTAATTTGCATTCCCTTGATGATTAATAATGTTGAGCATTTTTTATATGTTTGTTGGCCATTTGTATATTTTCTTTTGAGAAGTGTTTATTTATGTTGTTTCCCTACTTTTTAATGGGATTATTTGTCTTTTTCTTTCTGATTTGATTTCCTTGCATATTCTGGATGTTAGCCTTTTGTTGGATGTATAGCTTGCAAATATTTTTTCCTATTCTGCAGGTTTTCTGTTTACTCTGTTATTTCTTTAGCTGTGCAGAAGCTTCTTTAGTTTAATGAAGTCCCATTTATTTATTTTTGTTTTTGCTGCATTTGCTTTTGAGGCCTTACTGATAAATTACTTTTCTAGGCCAATGTTCAGAAAAGCTTTCCCTAGGTTTTCTTGTAGAATTTTTATAGTTTCAGGTCTTATATGTAAGTATTTAATCCATCCTGAGTTAATTTTTGTATATGGTAAGAGTTAAGGGTCCAGTTTCATTCTTCTGCATGTGGCTGTCCAATATTCTCAGCATCATTTATTGAAAAGAGTGTGCTTTCCCCAGTGCATGCTTTTGTCTGCTTTGTCAAAGATCAGCTGTTTTGTAAGTATTTGGCTTTATTTCTGGGTTCTCTATTCTGTTATATTGGTCTATGTATCTACTTTGATACCAGTACCATGCTGTTTTGGCTACTATAGCCTTGTAGTATAATTTGAAGTTAGGTAATGTGATGTCTCTGGCTTGGTTCTTTTTGCTTAGGATTGCTTTGGATATTTAGGCTCTTTTTTGGTTGCATATGAATTTTAAGATTTTTTTCTAATTCTGTGCATGATGATATTGGTAATTTGATAGGAATTGCATTGAATATGTAGATTGCTTTGGGCAGTATGGTCATTTTCACAGTATTGATTTTTCCAATCCATGAGCATGAAATGTTTTTCCATTTGTTTGTGTCACCTATGATTTCTTTCATCAGTGTCTTGTAGTTCTCCTTGTAGAGATTTTTCAGCTCCTTGGTTAAGTATATTCCTAGGGGTTTTTTTGCAGCTATTGTAAATGGAATTGATTTGATCTGATTTTCACCTTGGTCATTATTTGTGTATAGCAGAGCTACTGGTTTGTGTATGTTAATTTTGTAATCTGAGACTTTAGTGAATTCATTTATCAAATCTAGGAGGCTTTTCGAGGAGTGTTCAGGGTTTTTAAGATAGAAGATGATATCAGCAAACAGATACTTTGACATTATTTTTTCCAATTTGGATGCCCTTCATTTCTTTCTTTTGCCTGACTGTTCTGGCTAGGACTTCCAGTACTACATTGAATAAAA
Organism: Pan troglodytes; assembly: GCF_028858775.2. NCBI lineage: Eukaryota > Metazoa > Chordata > Mammalia > Primates > Hominidae > Pan > Pan troglodytes. The sequence goes on from NC_072421.2 coordinate 118,573,967, forward strand.
GTAGTGAAAGTGGGCATCCTTGTCTTGTTCCAGTTCTCAGGGGCAGTGTTTTCAACTTTTCCCCATTCAGTGTGATGTTTACTGTGGGCTTGACATATATGGCTTTTATTATTTTTAGGTATGTTCCTTTGATGCCTAGTTTGTTAAGGATATTTATCATGAAAGAATGCTGAGTGTGATAAGGTGCTTTTTCTGCATCTATTGAAATGATCATATTTTTAAAAAAATTACTTATGTGGTTAATCACATTTATTGATTTCTCTATGTTGAACCATCCTTGGATCCCTGGGATAAAACCCCCTTGATCTTGGTGAATTATTGATCTACTGTTAGATTTGGTTGGCTAGATTTTTGTGTTCATGAGGGATATTGGTCTGTAGTTATTTTTGCTGTTGTTATGTCCTTTTCTGGCTTTGGTATCAGGGTGATATTAGCTTCACAGAATGAGTTAGGGAGGATTCCCTACTTCTCAAGCTTTAGTAATAGTTTCAGTAGAATTGCTACCAGTTCTTCAAATGTTTAGTAGAAGTTGGCTGTGAATCTGTCTGGTCCTGGGCGTATTTTTTTGTTTGGATATTTTTATCACTGATTCAATCTCACTACTTATAATTAGTCTGTTCAGAGTTTCTATTTCTTCCTGATTCAAGCTTGGAGTGTTGTATGTTTCCAAGAGTTTATCCATTTCCTCTAGATTTTCTGGTTTGTGCACATAGAGGTGTTCATAGTAGTCTCAGATGATCTTTTGTATTTCCATGGTATCAGTAGTAATGTTTCCCTTTTCATTTCTGATTGAGCTTATTTGAATCTTCTCTCTTTTCTTGGTTAATTCAGCTAACTATCAATTTTGTTTATCTTTTCGAAAACAAATTTTTCTTTTTATTGATCATTTGTATTTGGCAGGGGTTCAATTTCATTTAGATCCGCTCTGATCTTTGTTATTTGTTTTCTGCTGCCGCCTTTGGGTTTGGTTTGTTCTTGGTTTTCCAGTTGCCTAAGGTATTATGTTAGGTTGTTGGTTTGTGATTTTTCTTTCTGATGTAGACATTTGGCAATATAAACTATTGTCTTAGCACTGCTTTTCCTGTATCCCAGAGATTTTAATAACTTGGATTACTGTTATCGTTTGTTTGAAAAATTTTTAAATTTTCTTCTTGATTCTATCATTTATCCAAAGATTATTCGGGATCAGATTAATTTCCATGTATTTTTATAGGTTTGAGAGTTTCCCTTGCCGTTGATTTCTAGTTTTATTTTCCTGTGGTCTGAGAAGGTACTTGTATGATTTGGAATTTTTAAAATTTATTTAGGCTTATTTTGTGGCCTCTCATATGGTCTATCTTGGAAAGATTCCATGTGCTGATGAGAAGAATGTATATTTTGAATTTTTTTTGTAGAATATTCTGTAAATATCTGTTAGAGTCCAGTTTCAGTCCAGTGTTTATTTGTTGACTTTCTGCCTCCATGATCTGTCTAGTGCTGTCAGTGGAGTGTTGAGGTCCCAAACTATTATTGTATTGCTGTCAATCTCTTTTCTTGGGTCTAGTAGTAGATCTTTTATTAATCTGGAAGCTCTTGTGTTGGGTGCACATATATTAAGGATTGTTATATCTTCAATTATATATATATAATTGAACCCTTTATTATTATATGATGACATTCTTTTTCTTTTTTTTACTGTTATTGATTTAAAATCTATTTTATCTGATAGAAGAAAAGCTACTTCTGCTCATTTTTGGTTTCCATTTGTGTGAAATATTTTCCCCATCTTTTTGCCATGAGTCTATAAGGATCTTTATGAGTTAAGTGGGTCTCTTGAAGGTAGCAGATATTTGGATTGTGTTTTTGTAAGACATTCTGCCAATATACATCCTTTCAGTGGGACACTTAGACCATTTACATTCAAAGTTAATATTGGTATTTGAAATACTATTCCCATCACCAAGCTGATTGTTACCTAGTTGTTTGTTTTTCCATTCTGTTACTGTTCTACAAGTCTTGTGAGTTATACTTTCAAGTGTTTTTATATTGATGCATATAGACCTTTCATTTTGATATTTGAAATTCCTTTGAGTATTTCTTGTAATGCTGTTCTAGTGGCAGCAAATTTCCTAAATGTTTGATTGCCTGAGAAAAAGTTTATTTCTTCTTCATTTATGAAACTTAGTTTAGCAGAATACAAAATTCTTGGCTGGCAGTTATTCTCCTCTAGGAGACTTAGGACCCTAATCCCTTATGACTTGTAAAGTTTCTGCTGAGAAGTATGCTCTTAATCTGATAGGTTTTCCTTTATATGTTATTTGATACTTTTGTCTCACTGGTCTTAGAATTCTTTCCTTCATATTGATTTTAGATATCCTGATTACTATATACCTTAGCGATATCCTTTTTGCAATTAATCTGTTGGTATACAGAAATGCTACTGATTTTTGTGTGTTGATATTGTATTTGCAATATTACTGAATTTATGAGTTCTAACGGTTTTTTGTTGGAGTCTTTAGGTTTTTCCAATTATAAGATTGATACAATCTTATAATAAGGATAATTTGACTTCTTTCTTTCTAATTTGGATGCCCTTTATATTTTTCTCTTGTCTGATTGCTTTAGCTAGGGCTAAAATATTCAAAGATAAGAGTTTCATGTAATAGAAGTCTTAATCTGTGAACCTGAGACAAGTCAGGATGTCAGGATGATGTTGGCCTCATAGCATGAGTTAGGGAGAGCCTTCCTCCTCAAGTTTTTTTGAATGGTTTCTGTTGAAATTGTATCAGTTCTTCTTTATACATCTGGTAGAGGTTGGCTGTGAATCTATCTGGTTCTGGGCTTTTTTTTTTTTTTTTGCTTGGTAGGCTTTTTATTACTGATTCAGTGTCAGAACTCATTATTAGTTTCTTCAGGGATTCTGTGTTTTCCTGGTTCAATCTTTGGACATTGTATGTGTCTAGAAATTCACCGATTTTTTCCTAGGTTTTCTAATTTATGTGCATAGAGCTGTTTGTAACAGTCTCGAAGGGTTTCTTTTATTTCTTTGGGGTTGGTGGTAATGTCCTCTTTCTCATATCTGAATGTGTTTATTTCAATATTTTCTCATTTTTCTTTATTATTCTAGTTAGCAGTCTACCAATCTTATCCTTTTGAATAAAAAACTCCTGGTTTCCTTTATCTCTTGAATTTTTTTTTACATGTCAATTTCATTCAGTTCATCTCTGATTTTGGCTATATCTTGTACTGCTAGCTTTGGGGGTTAGTTTGCTCTTGTTTCTCTAGGATTTCTTTTTTTTTTTTTTTTTTTTGAGATGGAGTCTCACTCTGTCACACAGGCTGGAGTGCAGTGGCGTGATCTTGGCTCACTGCAACCTCTGCCTCCCGGGTTCAAGCGATTCTCCTGCCTCAGCCTCCCGAGTAGCTGGGACTACAGGTGCACGCCACCATGCCCAGCTAATTTTTTTATTTTTAGTAGAGACAGGGCTTCACCATGTTGACCAGGCTAGTCTTGAACTCCTGACCTCGGGTGATCCGCCCGCCTCGGCCTCCCAAAGTGCTGGGATTACAGGAGTGAGCCACCACACCCAGCCTGTTTCTCTAGGTTTCTTAAGATGCAATGTTAGCTTGTCAATTTGAGATCTTTCTAACTTAAATTTTTTTTATTTCAATAGGTTTTTGGGGAACAGGTGTTTGGTTACATGAATAAGTTCTTTAGTGGTGATTTCTGACATTTTGGTGCACCCATCACCCAAGCAGCGTACACTGTACCCAACATGTAGTCTTTTATCCCTCACCCTCCCATCCTTTCCACTGAGTCCCAAAAGTCTGTTGTATCATTTTTATGCCTTTACGTCCTCATAACTTAGCTCCCAATTATGAGTGAGAACATAAAATGTATGGTTTTCCATTCCTGAGTTACTTCACTTAGAATAATAATCTCCAATTCCATCCAGGTTTCTGTGAAAGCCATTATTTTGTTCCTTTTAATGGCTGAGTAATATTCCATGGTGTATATACATACCACATTTTTTGTATCCACTAGTTGATTGATGGCCATTTGGGCGGGTTCCATAGTTTTGTATTTGCAAATTGTGCTGCTATAAACATGTGTGTGCAAGAATCTTTTTTGCATAATTACTTCTTTTCCTCTGGGTAGCTACCTAGTGGTGAGATTGTTGGATCAAATGGTAGATCTACTTTTAGTTCTTTAAGCAATCCCCACACTGTTTTCTATAGTGGTTGTACTATGTCATTTTCACAATATTGATTCTACCCATCCATGAGCATGGGATGTATTTCCCTTTGTTTGTGTCATCTATGATTTTTTTCAAACTATACTATAAGGCCATAGTCTCCAAAACAGCATGGTACTGGTATAAAAATAGGCACATAGGGCCAGGCACAGTGGCTCACGCCTGTAATCCCAGCACTTTGGGAGACTGAGGCGGGCGGATCATGAAGTCAGGAGATCGAGACCATCCTGGCCAACACGGTGAAACCCTGTTTCTACTAAAACATTCAAAAAGTTAGCTGGGCATGGTGGTGGGCACCTGTAGTCCCAGCTACTCGGGAGGCTGAGGCGGGAGAATGGCGTGAACCCAGGAGGCAGAGCTTGCAGTGAGCCACTGCACTCCAGCCTGGGCGACAGAGCGAGACTCCATCTCAAAAAAAAAAAAAGGCACATAGACCAATGGAAAAGAATAGAGAACCCAGAAATAAAGCCAAATACTTACAGCCAACTGATCTTCAACAAAGCAAAGATTATATATATATACACATATATATGTATATATATACGTATATATATATATATGTATACGTATATATATATACCCTTCTAGACGTTGGCTTAGGCGAAGACTTCATGACCGAGAACCCAAAAGCAAATGAAACAAAAACAAAGATAAATAGATGAGACTTAATTAAACTAAAATACTCCCGCAGTTACAGGCGTTGCTCAGCTCCCACGCAGCCCAAAAGGCCAGTCTCACTCCCACCATGTTCCCTGCAACAGCACCAAGTTTGTTTCCAGGCAGTGGGTGAGCAGGGCTGAGAACTTGCCCCACTCTACCAGCCTCCCTGATGTGAAAGTAAGCAGAGCTTTCAGGTTTCATACCCCCAACCTGCCGCAGCTTCTGTGCTGTGTCTGCACTCTGCATTCACCCCGTCCCTCAAATTCTGTCCAGGAAACTATGCGTTCAGTTGAAATTGTTATAAAGTTCAACTTGAAGTTTACTTCTCCCTGTGGTCTTTTCCCAGTTCCTCTGGCAGCCCTTCCCAAGGACCTCTGTGAGACAAAGTCAGAAATGGCTTTCCTGGGGACCAAGAGAGCCCACAGGGCTCTTCCCCATGCTTCTTCTACCGCTGTGTTTGGCTCAGCTCTCTAAAATTGTTTCTGTTCCAGGTAAGGTCAAATCCTTCTCCCATGATCTGGAACTTCATGTTCCCCAGTGATGATGTGTGTTTGGGGGCAGATGATCCCCCTTTCACACTTTCACACTTTGGGCACTCACAATGTTTGGGCTGTCTCCCAGGGCCTGCAGGAGCAATTCACTTCTTTCAAAGGGTCTATGGATTCTCTTGGCTTTCCTGGTATGTTCCTGTGGTAGTTCTTGGAGCAAAAGTTTACAACGTGAGTCTCCACATGCTGCTCTGTCTGTCTGAGTGGGAGCTATAATGTAGTCCTGTCTCCTATCTGCCATTTTGCTAACCCCTCAAAATTTGTCTTCCTCTTCATTCATTTTTATTGTTCTATAATACTTTTTTATATGACTATATTATAATTTGTTCATTTTTCTGTCAATAAATATTTAAAATGTTGCTCTGTGATATAGTTTGGCTGTGTCCCCACCCAAATCTCATCTCGAATTGTAGCTCCCATAATTCCCTTGTATTATGGGAGGGACCCAGTTGGAGTTAACTGAATCGTGGGGCAGTTTCCCCCATACCGTTCTCGTGGTAGTGAATAAGTCTCATGAGATCTGATGGTTTTATAAGGGGAAACCCTTTTCGCTTGGCTGTCATTCTCTTCTTTGTCTGCTGCCATGTGACATTTGCCTTTTACCTTCTGCCATGATTGTGAGGCCTCCCCAGCCACACAGTGGCGGTTTGTCCGCAGGCGCAGGTGTTCTGGAGATGATGCCCTTCCCAGAGCTGGAGGAGAGACTGACCTGCCTAGGGGGTTTGAAGGAAGACTGTGGCTTGGCCTGTGGTGGTCACTGTTGGGAGCCTGTCTGGCTGCAGGACTGCTCCCCACCTGGGCCCTGGACTGTGGGAAGTGACCCCTGCAGCCACGTGGAACTGTGAGTTCATTAAACCTCTTTCTTTTGTAAATTGTCCCATCTGGGTTATGTCTTTATCAGCAGCATGAAGACGGACTAATACACTGTGTATGTTGTTAGAAGTGTGAGAAGTTCTCTGGGGCAAATACTTATGAGTAGAATTGCTGTATAATAGAGTATGCATATCTACAATTTTACCTTGGTGAGTTTATTGTGAGAGCTTATTGTGATATTATTTTTAATCTCTTTAGTTACTAATGAGTTTGAACATTTTAAATTATCTTTATTGGTTGTTCTTATTTTCTTATTTGTGAAATGCATTTTTGTGTCTTTTGTCCATTTTTCTACTGAACAGTGTTTTAAATTTATTTTTATTAATTGCTAATGTCATCTTGTTACTAATACATGTGTTATATGTGTTGAGGATACCTTCCTTTAATTTGTGGCTTATCTTTTTGCTTTTCTCATGGTGACTTTGATCATCAGAATTTTTTTATTTAATGTGTTCATATTTATTAATCTTCTTTTATGGTTTGTACTTTTTGAGTCTTGTTTAAGAAATACTTCCCAGACACCCTAACATTTGATGCTCAAATTACCATAGCTTGAACTTTCATTGGCCTCATATCTTGAACTTAGCAACCCTCCCCTTCTGGAATGTATACACATGTATCTGGAATTTTTCAAAAGTGTACAGTAAATGTGTTCACAAGCCTGTTGCCTACTATAATTACCACATTACAACTGCCATGATATTTTTCTCCTATTCCTTCAGCTAATATCCACCGCTCTTGAAGCAGTTTAGTGGAGCCTCACTGTAGCTTGCATTGGGATTATCCTTCAGAAAATTGTCAGTATCTATGCTTAGGGTGTTATTTTTCTAAGTCACATGTCTTTGGGGCATTAGAGGGTGCTGGGCTCTTTGTGGAGATAGGGAGAATGTCTGTCCCCTAGGCACCAAAGCTATGTTACCTGAATGTAATATATCTTGATATCTCTTAACAAAACAAAAACAAACTAAAGCTAAACAAAAAGGTACATGCTCATTTCTATAATCACAAGTAATGTTTCAGTCATAATATTATCTCAGTTCATACATAGTATAGCAAAATTTTTTACTCACCCTTATGTTACACAAAGCTTCGGAAATAGAGTCCTTGCTCAACCATAAACATCATTTATACTTAAAAACCAGAACACTTAACCTACACATTCATTTGGTTTTTACAGTCTTTACTCTAGTATGAAGTGAAGAAATTATGAGATCTATATATTCTCCATGGCATGGTTTTGTTCTTCCAATTTCTTGGGAGCAAATATTTGGACAAAAAGACCTACTTAGAATTTTTAAAGATAATTTTCTGAGACAATCAAATAAAAATCCATATTAAAATATTCCTAACTCCTCATAGTTCAGCTAAAGATATACGTAATTTATTAAACAGTACAGTTGAAACTTAAGTCTATAGTCTCTGCATATAGCTTAACAATTTTCCCCAAAATAAGATGAAGGAATACTATACCCCAAAGCTGACTGAAAATCTTCATCTCTAAAGAGATGGAACTTCTTGCAGACCTTGAAGTGACAAACTTCTATCCATCCCACCTATTCATCAAAGATTTCAAAAAAGATCTTAAAGCCTGAGTTTCATGTCATATACTTCATTTCTATTAGTAAAAATATCTTAGAGTATAAAGCTACTGTTGCAGGGACAAAATTGTGTGGGAATAAACAATGTGGGGCAGGAGATGTTCAGAACTGGAATAGATAACTTCTTAGCTATTTTGGTTAAGTATTTGTGGTAGATTAAGGATGGCTTCAAATTCTGTGACATTTATTCCATCAAGTGTTGGTGTTTACTTCCCCTATGTTTGAATCTGGGCTGGCTAGTCCCTGCTCTGGCTAATGGAGTATGGTGGAATTGATGCTGTGCCATTGCTGGGCCTAGCTGGTAAAAGTACTGGAAGCTTCTTGCTTGGTTTCATGGAGCCCTGAGCCACCATGTCTCAAAATCCTGCTAAAAGGACCATGTGGAGAAGCTCTGAGACTCCATAGGGAGGAGGAGGAGTACCATTGAGCTGCTCTTGTCAAGGAACCAGGAATATGAGTGATGTGTCTTGGATCCTCTATACCAGCCAAGCCACCACCTGAATACAGTTTTCCCTTGGTATCTACAGGGGATTTCAGGACACCTGCGGATATCAAAATCCACAGATGCCTAAGTCCCTTACATAAAATGGCATAGTATTTGCATGTAATCTAGGCACATTCTCCCATGCACTTTAAATCACCTCTAGATTTGTAACCCTAAAATCAGAATCAACACTTATGCAGTCATTCACGCAGCAATTTTATTTTTTTCAGAGCAGCAGTTTTTCAGAGCAGAAAAAAATTTGAGTCTCTTTATGCACATATTCCTAGTTGAGGTTGAACAAAGTGATAGTCTGCCTTTTTGTTTCAGCTCTCATATTTTAAACAAGTGTCCTCTTTGCTATCTATTTAGTGCCATGGTTTTTGCATTTTTCTGCTTTTTTTTTTGGGTGATTTTGCTGTTCAGAATGGCCCAGAAGCATAGTGTCGAAGTGCTTTCTAGTGTTTCTAAGCACAAGAAGGCTGTGATGTGCCTTATAGAAAAAATAATGTATAATATAAGCTTTGTTCAGGTATGAATTATAGTGCTGTTGGCTGCGAGTTTAGTAAAAATAAATCAACTATATATTAAATAAGAAATACACATAAAACAAGGTTATGTATTGATAAGATGATGGAAATATTATGGCCTAAGAGGCTCACACATACCTAAACCTGAATTTTCCCTAGGAACAGTAGTTCAGTATTTGCTAATTTGGTGCTAATGACAATGCTATAGAACATAAATACCACGAATAGGCCAGGCACGGTGGCTCACGCCTGTAATCTCAGCACTTTGGGAGGCCGAGGCGGGTGGATCACGAGGTCAGAAGATCAAGACCATCCTGGCTAACATGGTGAAACCCCGTCTCTACTAAAAATACAAAAAATTAGCCGGGCGTGGTGGCAGGTGCCTGTAATCCCAGCTACTCAGGAGGCTGAGGCAGGAGAATGGTGTGAACCCGGGAGGCGAGGCTTGCAGTGAGCCAAGATCGCGCCACTGCACTCCAGCCTGGGTGACAGAGTGAGACTCCATCTCAAAAAAAAAAAAAAAAAAAAAGAAAGAACGTAAATGCCATGAATAATGAGCATAGACTGTTCTGCATTCTGCTTACTCATTCTACTGTTGCTGGACACATGGATTGTTTCCACCTTTTGGGTATTGTGAATGATGCTGCTATAAACATTGGTATACAAGTATCTGTTTGAATCCCTGTTTTCAGTTCTTTTGGGTATATACCTAGGAGTAAAATTGTTGGGTCATACAATAATCCTATGTTTAACTTTTTGAGAAACCTCCAAACTGTTTTCCACAGTGGCTGCACCATTTTGCATTCCCGCCAGCAATGTGCAAGGATTCTAATTTCTCCATATCCTCAACAAAACTTGCTGTTTTCCTTTACATTTTTTATTATAGCTATTATAGTAAACATGAAGTTGTGTCTCCAATGAGTTGTCTTTGATTTGAATTTTCCTAATAACTAATGATGATGATATATATATCTTCTTACCAAAAAAGTATACTCTTGTAATTTGCCTATTTTTAAAATGGGTTTTTAGATGGTTGCTGAGTTATAGAAGACCTTTATATAGTTTGGATGTTAAGTCCTATCAGATTATGATATGCAAATATCTTTTCTCACTCTCTTGATTATTTGATGTACAAGAGTTCTTCATCTTAATGAAGTATTTTTTTTATTTTTTGTCTGTGCTTTTGGTGTCATATTTATAAAACCATTGCAAAATTCAAGGTAATAAAAACTTGCCCATATATTTCCTCCAAAGAGTTTTATTATTTTAGCTCTTAGATTTAGGCCTTTGATTCATTTGTATTAATTTTAGTATATGATATAATGTACAGATTGAACTTCATTCTTTTGCATATGGTTATCCAGTTTTCCCAGCACCATTTATTGAAGAGATTGTTCTTTCCCCATTAAATGATCTCAGAACTCTTGTTGAAAAATTTTTAATCAATTCCACTGGTTTATATGTCTGTACATATGACAGCACTATTTTGATTACTGTAGCTTTGTAGTAAGTTTCAAAATCAGAAAGTATGAATTTTCTAATGTTCTTTTTCAATATCGTTTTGGCTACTCTGGGTCTCTTGAAATTTCATATAAATTTTAGGGTAGGTCTTTCCATTTCTGTAAAAAATATCGAAATTTTCATAGGAGTTGCATTGAATCTGTGGATTGATTTGGGTAGTATTGCCATTTAAATTTTTTTATTTTTAATTTTTGATAGTATATAGTAGGTGTATATATTTTTGGGATACATGAGATGTTTTGGTGTAATGTGAAATAAGCACATCATGAAAAATGGGGTATGCATCCCCTCAAGCATTTATCCATTGAGTTGCAAACAATCCAATTACACTCTTTAAGTTATTTTAAAATGTACAGCTACTGAAACTCTGAAAACTTTTCTACTTTCTGTCTCTATGAATTTGACTACTCTGAGTACTTCATATAAGTGAAATCTTATAGTATTTGTCTTTTTGTGACTGGCTATTTTACTTAGCGTAATGATCTCAAGGTTAATCCATGTTGTAGCCTGTGTCAGAATTTTCTTCCTTTTTAAAGCTGAATAATATTTCATTGTATGTATATATGTGGGATGTATATATATACAGTGTATTGCAATGTGTATACATATATACACACATATACATGGCATTTTGAATATAAGCCATTTTAACTGGAGTGATATGGTATTTTTGATTTGCATTTCTCTGATGATAAATGATGTTGAGCACCTTTTCATATGCCTGTTTGTCACTTTATAGGTCTTCTTTTTGAGAAATGTCTGTTCAAATATTTTGCCCATCTTTTGATCAGATTATTAGATTTTTTAAATACAGTTGTTCGAGCTCCTTATATATTCTGGTTATTAATCTCCTGTCAGATGAGTATTTTGCAAATATTTTCTCCCATTCTGTGGGTTGTTCTTCATTGTGTTGATTGTTTTCTTTGCAGTGCATTAGCTTTTTAACTCGATGTGATATCATTTGTCCATTTATGTTTTGGTTGCTTGTGTTTGTGGGGTATTGCTCCAGAAAATTTTGCCTAGACCAATGTCCTGGAGATTTTTCTCAATGTTTTCTTGTAGTAGTTTCATAGTGTGAGGTACTAGATTTGTCTTTAATCCATTTTGATTTGATTTTTTTATATAGGGGAAAATAGGGGTCAAGTTTCATTCTTCTGCATTTGTATATCCAGTTTTTCCAGCACCATTTGTTGAAGAGACTGTCTTTTCCCCAGTGTATGTTCTTAGCACCTTTGTCAAAAATGAGTTCACTGTAGGTGTGTGGATTTGTTTCTGAGTTCTATATTCTGTTCCATTGGACTATGTGTCTATTTTTATGTCAATATCATGCTGTTTTGGGTTACTATAGCTCTGTAGTATGATTTGAAGTCGGGCAATGTGATTTCTCCAGTTATATTCTTTTTACTTAGGATAGCTTTTGCTACACTGGGTCTTTTTTGGTTCCATCTACATTTTAGGATTTTTTTTTCTATTTCTATGAAGAATGTCATTGGTATTTTGATAAGGATTACATTGAATCTGTAGATTGCTTTGTGTAATGTGGACATTTTTAACAATATTGATTCTTTCAATCCATTAACATGGAATATCTTTTCCTGTTTTGTTGTCCTCTTCAATTTCTTTCATCAGTGTTTTATAGTTTTCCTTATATAAATATTTCACTTCTTTGGTTAATTCTTAGGTATTTAATTTAATGTGTGTCTGTTGTGAATGGGATTACTTTTTAAATTTCTTATTTACATTGTTTTCTGTTGGCATATAGAAATGCTCCTGATTTATGTATGTTGATTTTGTATCCTACAACTTTACTGAATATCTTTATCAGTTCTGACATTTTTCTTGTGGAGTCTTTAGGTTTTTCCAAATACAAGATTATATCATCTGCAAACAAAGATAATGTGACTTCTTCCTTTACAATTTGGATGCCTTAATATCTATGTCTTTTTTTATTATACTTTAAGATTTAGGGTACATGTGCACAATGTGCAGGTTAGTTACATATGTATACATGTGCCATGCTGGTGTGCTGCACCCGTTAACTCGTCATTTAGCATTAGATATATCTCCTAATGCTATCCCTCCCCTCTCCCCCCACCCCAAAACAGTCCCCAGAGTGTGATGTTCCCCTTCCTGTGTCCATGTGTTCTCATTGTTCAATTTCCACCTATGAGTGAGAACATGCGGTGTTTGGTTTTTTGTCCTTGTGATAGTTTACTGAGAATGATGATTTCCAATTTCATCCATGTCCCTACAAAGGGCGTGAACTCATCCTTTTTTTATGGCTGCATAGTATTCCATGGTGTATATGTGCCACATTTTCTTAATCCAGTCTATCATTGTTGGACATTTGGGTTGGTTCCAAGTCTTTGCTATTGTGAATAGTGCCGCAATAAACATACGTGTGCATGTGTCTTTATAGCAGCATGATTTATAGTCCTTTGGGTATATACCCAGTAATGGGATGGCTGGGTCAAATGGTATTTGTAGTTCTAGATCCCTGAGGAATCACCACACTGACTTCCACAATGGTTGAACTTGTTTACAGTCCCACCTATCTATATCTATGTCTTGTTCGATTGCTTTAGCTAGGACTTTCAGTACTATGTTGAATAACAGTGGTGTCAGTGGGCATCCTTGTCATGTTCCAGATCTTAGAGGAAAGGCTTTCAGTTTTTCCCCATTCAGTATGATGCTAGCTGTGGCTCTGTCATTTATGGCTTTTATTATGTTGAGGTATGTTCCTTCTATTCCCAGTTTTTGAGGGGTTTTATCATGACGAGATGTTGAATTTTATCAAATTTGTTTTCAGCCTCAATTGAAATTATTGTCTTTATTCTTCATTCTGTTGATATGATGTATCATACTGATTAATTTGTGTATGTTGAACCATCTCTTGCATCCCAGAGATAAGTCCCACTTGATCATGAAGAATAAATCTTTCTAACGTATTGTTGAAGTTGGTTTGCTAGTATTTTGTTGAGGGATTTTCATCAATATTCATCAGAGATATTGGCCTGTGGTTTTCTTTTTTTGATGTGTCTGTGTCTTGTTTTGTTATCAGAGTAACACTGGCCTCATACAGTGAGTTTGGAGGTATTCCCTCATCCTCTATTTTTTGGAATAGCTTGAGTAGGATTGGTATTAGCTCTTTAAATGTTTGGTAGAATTCAACAATGAATTCTTCAGGTCCCAAGCTTTTTATTACTGGGAGACATTTTATTATGGCTTTGATCTCATTACTTGTTATTAGTTTGTTCAGGTTTTGGATTTCTTCCTAGTTCACTCTTGGTAGGTTGTATGTATCTAGGAATTTGTCAGTTTCTTCTGAATCTTCCAATTTATTGGTGTATAGTTGCTCATAGTAGGCACTTATGATTCTTTGAATTTCTGTGATATTAGTTTTAATCTCTCCCATTTCATTTATGATTTTATTTATTTGGGTCTTTTTTCTTTTTTAGTTAGCCTGGCTAAAGGTTTGTCAATTTTGTTTAACTTTTCAGAAAACCAACTTTTAGTTTTGTTGATCTTTTGTATTATTTTAAAATTTCAACTTGATTGATTTCTGGTCTGATATTTATTATTTATTTTCTTCTACTAGTTTGGATTTCATTTGGTCTTGCTTTTCTAGCTCTTTAAGATGCATCCTTAGATTGTTTATTTGAAAATTTTCTTCTTTTTTTTGATGTAGGCACTTATAGCTGTAAACTTCCCTCTTAGTACTGCTTTTGCTGTATCCCATAGGTTTTGGTATGTTGCGTTTTCATTATCATTTGTTTCAAGAAAATTTTTAATTTCTTTCTTAATTTCTTTATTAATCCACTGGTCATTCAGGAGCATATTATTTAATTTCCATGCATTTTTCAATGTATAGTTTCCAAAATTCCTCTTTTTATTAATTTCTAGTTTTGTTCCATTGTGGTCAGAGGAGATGCTTGATATTATTTTAATTTTTGGAATGTTTTAAGGCTTTTTTGTTACCTATCATATGGTCTATCCTTGAGAATTATCCATGTGCTGTGGGGTATTGCCATCTTAACAATATTAAATCTTATATCCATAAACATAGGCTGTCTTTTCATTTATTTTAGTCTCTTTAATTTCTTTCAGCAATATTTCATAGTTTTCAGCATACAAATCTTGTGCCTTCTTAAGTTTATTCCTAAACGTTATATTCTTTTTCATAAGTTGAATTGTTAATTTCCTTTTCAGAATGTTTATAAATATTGTATAGAAATGCAAGTGATTTTTTGCATGTTGAAATTGTATATAGAGACTTCGGTAAATTTATTTATTAGCTCTAATAGTTTTCTTTGGAACATTTAGGGAATTCTACATATAAGATCACATCATCTGTGAATTTTATTTCTTTCTTTCCAATTTGGATACTTTTTATTTCTTCTTAATTACTCTGGTTAGAACTTCTGGTATTATATTGAATAGAAGTGGTGAAGTTAGCATTTCTTGTCTTCTTCCTGATGTTGGAGGAAAAGCTTTCTGCCTTTTCCAGTATAATCATTTTAGCTGTTAGCTTATCATATATGGCCTTTATTATGTTGAGGCCATTCTTTCTATACTTAATTTGATGAGAGTCTTTATCATGAAAGTATGGTGAATTATGTCAAATGCTTTTTCTGAATTTATTTGAGATGATGATATGTGAGTTTTGTCCTTAATTCCTATATTATGATATATTACGATGATTGCTTTTTGTAAGTTGAACCACCCTTCCGTACCTGGGATAAATTTCACTTTGTCTTGGAATATAATCTTTTTAATATCCTGCTTAATTCAATTTGCTAATATTTTGTTGAAGATTTTTTATTTATATTCATAGAAGATATGGGCTGTAGTTTTCTCTTTTTGTGTGGTGTCTTTCTCTGGCTTCAATTTTAGGTAAATGCTGTCTCATAGAATGAGTTGGGAAGTGTCCCTACTTTTGCAGATATTTGGAAGAGTTTGAAATGGATTTATGTAATTTTTCCTTAAGTGTTTGGTAGCATTCACTAGTGAAGCCATATGGTCCTGAGCTTTTCTTTGTTAGGAGGTTTTTGATTACTACCTTCAATCACTTTGTTTGTAATTGGTCTATTCAGACTTTATATTTCTTCTTGATTAAGTCTTAGCAGGTTGTATATTTCTAGGAATTTTTCCATTTTTCCAATTTGCTGGTATATAACTGTTCATAATAGTCCCTTAATATCCTTTTTTTTTCTGAGGCATCCGTTGTAATATCTCCTCTTTCATTTGTATTTTATTTGAGTCTTCTCTCTTTTTTTCTTAGTCTAGCTAAGGATTTGTTGATCTTATTTTTTACAAAAACCAGTTCTTAGTATTGATTATTTTGTATTTGATTAATTTTTGCTCTGATCCTTGTTATATGCTTTATTCTGATAACTTTGGGTTTAGTCAATTTTTCTTTTTCTAGTTTCTTGAGGTATATGGTTGGGTTATTTATTTGAAATTTTTCTTATTTCTTAATATAGATGTTTATTGTTATAAGCTTTTTTTCTTATTACTGCTTTTGCTGCAGACCATAAGTTTTGTTATGCTGTGTTTTAGTTTACCTTCATCTCAAGATATTTTTAAATTTTTTTTATTTCTTCTTTGACTCTGATAGTTATCGTGCATTAGATAAGATAACTGCTGCACCTAGTCTTGTCAGACTGGCTTTGTGTAAGAGATGAATCTCACCAATCAGCCTGGTCAGAGATTCTAGATCCCTCTCAAATCCTCTTGCTTGTCCGAACCACAGTCTGTGTTCATAATGGCCCCAAGTAGATAAGGATGTGCCAAGTCCTGTTATTGCCTTCAGATAGGTGAAGTAGAAACCACCTCCTCAAGATGCAGCTGAAAAGGTTGGGGGTGTTAGATGAGTATTCCAGTTCATTCTATCCTCAGGGAGAAACTGAAAGCTGGAGTTTATCTAACACTCTCTTAATAAACTACCTTTTTGTTCTTTGTGATCTAGGGAGTCTCATAAATTCAGAGCCTTGTCAATTCTTAGAGCTAGGTGATTTAGGAGCCAGACTCTGAGGTGGGAGCTGCAAAAGTTGGGGTGTTTGACTCTGTGTCCCCACCCAAATCTCACCTTTAATTGTAGTTCCCATAATCCCCACATGTCATGGGAGGGACCCAGTGGGAGGTAATTTAAACATGGGGGTGGTTACCCTCATGCTGTTCTCATGATAGTAAGTTCTTATGAGATGTGATGGTTCTATAAGGGGCTTTTCGCCCTTTGCTTGGCACCTCTCCTTCCTGCTGCCATGTGAAGAAGGACATATTTGCTTCTCCTTCCACCATGATCATAAGTTTCCCAAGGCCTCCCCAGCCATACAGAACTACGAGTCAATTAAACCTCTTTACTTTATAAATTACCCAGTCTTGGGCAGTTCTTTTATAGCAGCGTGAGAAAGGACTAATATAGGGTGTTTGATGCATGCATAAACTGCTTCTAGAAAGAATCTATACACATGGATTTATGTCTGCCACTGTCTGAGAGATGAGGCCTGGGAAGTACCTATACTTCCATTCAGGCTCATGGAAGTCTATAGTTTATTTGCCCCATCTGCTCCCAGATATAGGCTAGCCAGAAGCCTGACTCTCTGGCAAAAGATGTAAAAGTGTGCAGACAAACCATTTCCAGGGAGATATAGGGAGCTGGACATTTTAGCCCATTCCCTGTGGACTTATCTCAGGCACTACAGCTACTGGACATTCCTTTGTACTCATTTAAAACCACCTCTTTGTTGTGTGCGGCCTAGGGAAACCTGAGAATGCTGAGTACCTTTCATTTTCAGGGCTATGTGATTTGAGAGCAAAAGCCTCCGGGGAAACCATAAAAGTTGGGGCACTATATATGTGGTCCAAACCCTTTACTCCTCAGTGAGAAGCGGGATATTGGAGATTCCTTCCTGATTATATGGTATTGTCACTGGTGGAGGGTGTCCAGGTTCTTGGCATCTTGAACAAAGAATTGGACAAAACGCACAAACAAAACAAGGAAGGAATGAAGGGATTTATTGAAAATGAAAGTACACTCCACAGTGTGGGTGTGGGCTTGAGCATAGGGGCTCAAAGGCCATGTTACAGAATTTTTGGGAGTTTAAATACACCCTAGAGGATTCCATTGGTTACTTCAAGTCTGCCCTATGTAAATGGAGAGGATGAAGTAAAGTAACAAAGTCATTTACTTGGCCAACGCTCTATGGAGAGGACATTTCCTGTTATAGCTGAAGTGTTAATTGGCCTTACGTTCCCTGCCTCCACACCCTATTTTCCTGCCTCATCTCCCCCCCAAGAGATGTGATCCCCGTAAATCTTTATGGGAGACAGAAGAACCAAAGGTCTTTCTTCTGTAACTGCTTCATTCTGGCTTGGGGTGTAGTTCCTACCTATTGGGGATTATGAAACTCACCCTGCTCTATCTAGTGGAGGCAGGGTAGCTTCTTGATGGCCAGGGGTGGTGTCTTCACCTAGAACTGGCTGGAACCTTTTTTGCATGATCATCTGAAGCTTGATGGTCCCTAGGCGACAGGAAATGAATTTGGTTAAAAGATTTACGGGAACTTCAGGGGATAGATAGCTATACTGTCAGAAATGTTTGCTACAGAGATTTGCAGGAGAAAAAACAAAACCTGATCTGTTCCAGAATCTATGTGTTTCCTTAAAGTCTTAGCACAAACGACTCCATTTTGGTTTGGTTTGGTTTGGTCTACTGGGGCCTAGGGCATGAGCTCAGTCCAAAACAATGGCCTCCCAGAATTTTGTTTCAAAAATTCCCCCTTTTTGGTCAGTTTCTCACTTAGGCAAGAGTGTGACCAAAACTTAGGACCTTACTTAGCACCACTCTTAGTTACCATCATTTTGGGTTTCTGGTCTCAGCGCATCATTCATAGGTTACAGTGTCCTCATGGTTGCACATTTCTTTCAGCTCCTGTTATTCCAGTTGAAGAGAGACCATATGGCATTCTGGAGATGGCTGGATGCAAGCATTTAAAACCTTCGAGAGAATACAGTGCACCAAGGAGACTATTATTATGATTATTGGGAGGATGATACCAAGAGTTTGGAGTATACTCTCTACCCAAGGTCCCCATAAACCAAACCTCCTAAAACTAAATAGATCAAAGAATAAGCTAGATAAAGAGTTTACTCACTTGACTAAGCAACTTCTTCATCAGTCCCCTACCACTGATTTTCTGTAATCTTCATTTGATGTATTTCCCCATAGGCTACAAGTGCTAGCAGCTGCACAGGTACTTTTCTGTTTAGCTAATTCTATTATTTAGCATAACTTTCACAAGAGAATCTAAAGTTTGTTGTGTAACTGTAGCCTTTACAGTAGAATTTGCTATAGAACCTATCATGAGGGATACATTTCTCATCATTGCTTTTTTTACTTTAAACCATGGAGAAAGGACCTAACAAATGATGCACTTTTAAAGTAGTGAAGGCCTTTTGGCAATGTTCTCTTTAACCCATGATGTTGGTTAAGAGGAGTAAACCAATGTTTTGTTTTTGACTGATTATGAAGCAACATATGCAGCATTAAAGTTTCTTACCTACATTGTGCCTTCATCTTTTATTTTCAAAGTATAAGGTTATCCATGTATAAGGCTGGCTTTAAACTTCTGCACAACAAATAAAAGAATACCCCATAAGTGCACATAACAGACCCCCTTTCCACTTCTATTTTTCATAGAGGCATAAGCAAGAAAAAATATTCAAAGATAAGAGTTTCATGTAATAGAAGTCTTAATCTGTGAACTTGGGAAAAGCTGTTCACATCAAGGATGCCATCCTCTTCTTGGGAGAAATTTCTCTGGTTAGTTTTAGCTTGAGGGTTCCAATGGGTGCATACTTCCAAGAGTGTGGAGGGACCCTTTTCAGTTGTGAGATTATGAACCCAAAGCCCAAGGTCCTGAGGTTTTGTTGTAGTGTAGATGGCAAGGACAGTTTTGCTCTGATGTTATCAGAAGATCCAAACCATAAAAAGCATTCTTACCTGTTAAAAATACACTGTAGCATAATAATCTAGTGTTATAACATCAGCCCTCTTGCATGGGAAAGCTTTTATACAACCAGAAAACATGCATTGAAAATAACAAATGGGCTGGGTGCGGTGGCTCACGACCTGTAATCCCAGCACTTTGGGAGGCCGAGAAGGGTGGATCACCTGAGGTCAGGAGTTTGAGACCAGCATGGCCAACATGGTGAAACCTCATCTCTACTAAAAAATACAAAAATGAGCTGGGCGTGGTGGTGGGCACCTATAATCCTAGCTACTTGGGAGGCTGAGGCAGGAGAATTGCTTGAACCCGGGAGACAGAGGTTGCAGTAAGCTGAGATCGTGCCACTGCACTCCATACTGGGCAACAGAGAGAGACTGCACCTCAAAAAAAAAAATCGAATGAAATCCCTTTATAAAAGGTTTATATGGCCCATGAGGTGACCAAATGTACATGAAGCTTTAATTGTCTTCCCAGGAATATGGGGCCAAGCATTGGTTATTAACTATTTTAAACAATTTCAGTATCAGCAGGTTTAACATGAAAACATGACAAAGCATTTTCTTGATATTTAATTAATTTTGGTTCTACATGGGTTAGTAGCTTTATACAAGGAAATTTGGTTATTTCTGTGGTTTACAATAACTTAACATAATAACCATAATTACAATTGATAGCATATAGTATTTTACAAATCCCATACAATTTTGGAACATATATTAGTATTATTCACAAAAATATAACCTAAAGAAGATTGAACATCATTTTGGCAATCCCATGTACCTAAACATGTCAAATAATCCTGTTTACCTCGTTTCTGGATGCTTCCAAGGGCCCTTTGATCCATCCAGAAAGCCAGGCATTAGGAAAGACAATTTTGAAACTGAAGTGTGATTTTGGAATTCTATATTACCATAAATTATTTATTTTGCCAAAATGATGTTTCAGAAATTTTAAAGAAGCAAAAACCTTTTACCAAAGAAAACCCCACATTGTACTGCTTTTCCACACCTTGCATGTAAAACTGTTTCTAGTAGTCTTAATTGCATGTTACAATGGTGACTCTTAGCAATTTTAACTTTAATGTAAAACCTGGTAAGTTATGTTCTGATAAGACTTGACTATTTTCAGCATAGCTGGGGGCGTGGCGAACTCCACGTATCCCCAGGCCTTACATAGCTGGAAAGCAGGCAAGTTAAACAATTTTCAAAAGCCAAAGAAGCAGTTTATAACCTTAAAGCATTTAGCAAACCTAATATTTGAACATAATTTACACCACATGTTCACATTTTGAAGACAATTATATTTTACCAATAATCTTTAAAACCATCTTTATTTCCCAAAGATTGCTAAAGTCATGTGAACTAAAGGGCATTACACTTTCTACTTTTCTGACAAAATATTTGATTTAAGTTCTTCTTATCATTAAACTAATTAATTTAGAACTTCACAGAGGAGATTAACCAGTTTGCAGAGAGAAAGAGGCCAGAGACTGACTGGTAAGAAATTCTTACCCTTTTGGTGGCAGGCCAGGTTTCTGGTTTCTCTCTCCCTGAGTGGCCCTGGGGACCCTGCTTGACTGTTTGCAAATAAACACAGTGCCATGAATTAAGAATATTCATATATTGTTGACAAATTTTGGAGAACCTAGGCAGAGAGAGAAATATGACCCAAATTCTATATGTGAGAGTATACTCAACACACTTAAAGTATCAGGAAGCCTAAAATCCAAAAAGTTAGTTTAAGAATAAAAAGCTGGTGTGCTCCAATAATTCCTGCAGCCCGACAAAGGTAGCTTAGGAATTCCAGATAAATGGAACAAATGGTGAATTGCTAGAAATGCATAGGAAACAAAGTAACTATTCACAGAACCGAATAAAAGGTTTCTGCTAGCATGGTTCTATATATATGGATACACAAGTAAAACCAGAAGAGAATAAACAGCAAACAAGTTAAAACTAGAAGCAAAAAGAAATAAAACAGGAAACCAACCTTAAATTTTCCTAATCAATTTACCCTGGAGGCTACAGTTTTGCCTAGGGCTCCAAAAACCCACAAAATGAATATTTTATTCCTGATACACAATTCAATATCCTTAAGTTCATCAATATTATACCTCCTGTGCAATTAAGAAATTCACTTGAGGCACATCACCAATAAGTACTCTAGCACTATCCACACAAAACAGTATACATAGTGTGAAGCAGTGCAAGCATGTATGTGAAATTTGGCTCCACACTAAATCCAGCTTCATGCTTAACTATATTAAAAAAAAAAAGAATTGCCAAACTTCCAATGCATTTCTTTACAGTGCTTCTTATTTTACTGAAGACTATGAGCTTTAGCTATGAAAACGTTAGCCAAATGTTTCCAATTCTTTATCAGCTTTTAAAGAATATGTTATTATTGAAACTTTTTCCACAGCTTTCCCCCTACTTAATGGTTCCTTACTACACTGTTTCATAAATAACCTTTTCAAATCTGTAATTTGAACTACCTTTTAGATAACTTCTGAATTAGACAAAATTATTATTTTTCACTAATAACATAACTCTTTTTGGCACATTTTGTATACCGAATTACGTGTTAACTAGAATTTTATCCTTAGTAACCTAAAACTTTAGTAAAGCCCTAAAAAGCAAGAAATCCTGAACTATCAGATATGGGCATTTATAGATAAGAACAGTTCCACAATTTTAGAAACATATTGCCCCATATCACAACCCCTTCTTAATTGGAAATGACTCAGATATTAAATGAGCATCAAAAATAAGTTTAATATTTTAATTTACACAAAAAGTTCACCTAAAACATTTATCTCATTCACTGTACATAATTTTTACTTTTAACACAGGAGACCTGATACATCAATCAACATACTTAAAATGAACATTGGTTTGGTCTGGAAAGGCAGGACAACTCGAAGTAGGGAGGGCGTTTGGAGGTTGTCAGATCATAGGTGGGAGACAAAGGGTTACATTCTTTTGAGTTTCTGATGAGCCTTTCCAAAGGAAGCAATCAGATATGCATTTATCTCAGTGAGACTTTGAATAAAATGGGAGGCAGGCTTGCCCCAAGCAGCTCCCAGCTCGAATTAACACTGACATTTAACAATATCTAAC
This sequence comes from Pan troglodytes, assembly GCF_028858775.2. Lineage (NCBI taxonomy): Eukaryota > Metazoa > Chordata > Mammalia > Primates > Hominidae > Pan > Pan troglodytes. Next base: position 118,596,543 of record NC_072421.2, read on the forward strand.
AAAGACAAACATAAAATTCAGACAAAATGTAGGCTGAAAATTCTGAAGGCATTTCTATTTTTATTCCACCAAATAATTTTAAATCTAGCATGTTTAGTAAAGTTATACTTTAAGTCACATGAACTTGAAAATTGCTTAGACTTATTTACTTAATTTATGAGGCCCTTTTACTTGTAAGCCAATTTTGGTAGACACAACCTATAATAATAAGTATACATACAAATAAACACATCTAGACCTGTATACACACAGGTAAATGAAGATCCAATAGCTTGGAACCTTAGCCATGAGATAGTGAAAAGAGCCGGGCACATTCCTCAGCCCCGGGCTCAAAACAAACAAGCCCAGTACAAACACATCCCATCCTCCCATCCCACCACATATCACCATATATCTCTCAAACTTCCTGAGCCCAGTACAAACACCACCAGGAAAGTCTCCGATAAGGAGACAGCCGTTCAAAGTTTTACTGAAAGAGCGGGAACCAAAAGAATTCCTTTGTTCCCCTGTAACTTTCAGGCTATAAAAAGCAAACACTCGCATTGTTCAGGGCCCTCTTGTGTGCGGTGGAATGGAGGGACCAGGTTCGAACTTGTAGTAAAGATCCTTGCCGCTTGGCTTTGACTCTGGACTCTGGTGGTCTTCTTTGGGGAACAAACGGTCTGGGCATAACATCTGGGGGCTCGTCCGGGATTCCCCAAGCCCACCAGACCCCTGGTCAACGGATCTGCTAGGATTGATCTACTGATAGGTGAGCTTGCTCGTCTCCGTTTGTCTGTCTGTGTCTGTTCTGAATCCGAATCTGTGACTCGCGAGGTCTGAAACTGGAGCTGGCACAGTCCTGGCGGACGCGCTATAGGACGGCCAGCGGAGACCGGTGGGAGACGTCCCCTGGCTCTCATCTGATCTATATTGCGATCTGAGCTGCCCCGGTTTGGCGGGCAGCAGCCGTATCTGAGCTGCCCGGTTGGGCGGGCAGCATCTGCCTCTGATCTGAGCTGCCCCGGTTTGGCGGGCAGCAGCCGTATCTGAGCTGCCCGGTTGGGCGGGCAGCATCTGTCTCTGATCTGAGCTGCCCCGGTTTGGCGGGCAGCAGCCGTATCTGAGCTGCCCGGTTGGGCGGGCAGCATCTGTCTCTGATCTGAGCTGCCCCGGTTTGGCGGGCAGCAGCCGTATCTGAGCTGCCCGGTTGGGTGGGCAGCAGCTGTCTCTGATCTGAGCTGCCCCGGTTTGGCGGGCAGCAGCCGTATCTGAGCTGCCCGGTTGGGCGGGCAGCAGCTGTCTCTGATCTGAGCTGCCCTGGTTTGGTGGGCAGCATCTGTCTCTGATCTGAGCTGCCCCGGTTTGGTGGGCAGCAGCTGTCTCTGATCTGAGCTGCCCCAGTTTGGCGGGCAGCAGCCGTATCTGAGCTGCCCGGTTGGGCAGGCAGCAGCTGTCTCTGATCTGAGCTGCCCCGGTTTGGCGGGCAGCAGCCATATCTGAGCTGCCCGGTTGGGCGGGCAGCAGCTGTCTCTGATCTGAGCTGCCCCGGTTTGGCGGGCAGCATCTGTCTCTGATCTGAGCTGCCCCGGTTGGGCGGGCAGCAGCTGTCTCTGATCTGAGCTGCCCCGGTTGGGCGGGCAGCAGCTGTCTCTAATCTGGGCTGCCCCAGCGCGACCGCGATCCAGGCAGCTAACTCCGACCCGGGCTTCCGGTGCGCGCTTGCGATCTGAACTGCCCCGGTTTGGCGGGCAGCAGCTGACTCTGACCAGGGCTGCCAAAGTGCGCCTGCGATTAGATATCATTAATAAGTCAGATCAGATTTCCTTTACAGGGATTCAAACCCACATTCCTTTACAGGAAGAGACTACAAATTATTACAGGATGGGTAATACCCAGAGCACTCCTCTATCTCTCCTTACGAGTAATTTCAAAGAAGTTAGAGCAAGGGGCCATGATCTTGGTATAGAAATCAGGAAAGGAAAGCTAATTACTCTGTGTCGCTCCGAATGGCCTGCCTTTGATGTAGGGTGGCCGCCCGAAGGGACCTTCCGACTTGCTGTCATCACTAGGGTAAAGTCCAAGATTTTCCTACCTGGGCGTGCGGGCCACTTAGATCAAATCCCATATATCCTCATATGGCAGGACCTTGTTGAGAACTCGCCTCCTTGGCTGTCCCCTTTCCAATTGGCCTCTAAACCCTGTAAGGCACTGGTTGCTCGACCACTAAAATCCAAGCAACCAACTGCCCCCCCCATCCTGTTCTACCTGACAGCGGGGACCCACTGTTCACAGAACCCCCTCCGTACCCCTCCGGGCCCCAGGCCCCAGCCCCCCTGGCTGAGCTGCGGGAGGGAGCAGCCGGACGGGAGGCGGCCGGCACACACGGGCCCGCTGAAAGGGAAAGTAACTGAAGGGCCGGCGGGGAGGATGCGAGGGCGCACTTTGCGGACTAGCCCCCCTCAGCCGCCTGACTCCACGGTGGCTTTACCCCTTCGGGAAATAGGACCCCCAGATGACACAGGAATCCCCAGGCTCCAGTACTGGCCATTCTCCACCAGTGATCTGTATAACTGGAAAACTCAGAGTGCTCGGTTTTCAGACAACCCCAAAGATTTACTGGCTTTACTAGATAGTGTCATGTTCACCCACCAGCCCACTTGGGATGATTGTCAGCAGCTCCTCCGAATTTTGTTCACCACGGAAGAGCGAGAGAGAATACAGATAAAAGCTAGAAAGCTGGTCCCGGGGGACGACGGTCAACCGACTGCCAACCCCGACCTCATAAACGCAACCTTTCCTCTGACCAGGCCGACGTGGGACTACAACACGGCAGAAGGTAGGGGACGGCTACACCTTTATCGCCAGACTCTAATGGCAGGTCTCCAGGCAGCTGCTCGCAAGCCCACTAATTTGGCTAAAGTATATTCTATTCTGCAGGGAAAGACAGAGAGCCCAGCTACCTACTTAGAAAGATTAATGGAAGCTTTTAGACAGTACACCCCCATAGATCCAGAGGCTCCAGGAAGTCAGGCAGCTATTGTAATGTCTTTCGTAAATCAGGCAGCCCCAGATATTAAGAGAAAACTCCAGAAATTAGAAGACTTGGAGGGAAAGCGGATTCAGGACCTCCTTCAGATAGCCCAGCGGGTTTACAATAACAGAGATACTCCAGAGAAAAAGCAATTTAAGGCCACTGAAAAAATGACCAAGGTCCTGGCAGCAGTGGTACAGAAAGAGCATCTGCAGCCAGAGGTAACATATCTAGGGTACCTGCTTAAGGGAGGGCAGCACTGGCTAACAGACGCCCGGAAACAAACTGTTCTGCAGATCCCCAGGCCACAATCCACCCGACAAGTGAGAGAATTCCTGGGGTCGGCGGGATTTTGCAGACTATGGATACCTGGGTTCGCAGAACTGGCTAAACCCTTGTATCAGGCAACACGGGGCAACAGCCATTTAATTGGACAGACGAAGCCGAGTTGGCCTTCCAACAGATTAAAACCGCCCTACTCTCCGCGCGTGCACCAGGACTACCTGATGTTACCAAGCCCTTCCACTTATACGTGGATGAGAATAAGGGTGTCGCCAAGGCGGTAATAACTCAGAACTTAGGCCCCTGGCGGAGGCCAGTTGCCTACCTGTCAAAGAAGTTAGACCCAGTAGCTGCCGGGTGGCCCCCTTGTCTCCGAATGATTGCGGCCACGGCTCTGATGGTGCAAGATGCTCATAAACTTGTCATGGGGCAAGAATTGCGGGTCGTTACTCCACATGCCATCGAAGGTGTACTCAAACAGCCACCTAATCGATGGATGAGTAACGCCCGGCTCACCCACTACAAAGGACTACTACTAAATCCTCTCAGGATAATTTTCCTGCCCCCAACGACCTTAAACCCTGCCTCGCTGCTGCCCAACCCGGACCTGGACGCCCCACTCCATGACTGCACCAAGATACTAGCTCAGGTGCACGGAGTTCGAGAAGACCTGCAGGACCGCCCACTTCCTGACGCCGACCTCGTCTGGTTCACTGATGGGAGCAGCTTCATGCATCAAGGCCAGAGGTACGCTGGAGCGGCAGTAACTTCAGAGACTGAGGTAATCTGGGTGGAACCCCTGCCCCCGGGGACATCGGCCCAGAAGGCCGAACTGATAGCGCTCACCCAAGCTCTTACCTTAGGGGCGGGGAAAAAGCTGACAGTATATACAGACAGCCGATATGCCTTTGCAACGGCGCATATACATGGGGCCATTTACAGGGAACGAGGGTTACTGACGGCTGAAGGAAAAGAGATAAAAAACAAGCAAGAGATCCTAGCCCTGCTAACAGCCCTATGGAGGCCAGAAAAATTAGCCATTGTACATTGCCCAGGGCATCAGAAACTAACTACTCCAACTGCTCAAGGCAACTTTCTGGCAGACCAAACTGCAAGGAATGTGGCGAAGGCTCCCAGCCAACTCCTTGCACTCCAGCTCCCTGACCCGGGCCCCCGGGACTTGCCATATTTCCCTGAATATTCAGAACAAGATCTCCAGTGGATTGACAAACTTCCCCTGAAACAAATCCAGAATGGGTGGTGGACTGATACTAATGACCAAACCATCCTACCAGAAAAATTAGGACAACAGGTGTTAGAACACATCCACCGAACCACCCACCTGGGGGCCCGGCGGATGATAGACCTGATCGGACGCTCCAAGCTCAGAATCAGACATATAGCTGAGACGGCCAGCAGTATCGTGACAAGTTGCAAAGTCTGCCAGCTTAACAACGCATACCCCCAATCTCAAGCTGCAGCAGGAACAAGGCTCAGGGGAACCAGGCCCGGTATCTACTGGGAAGTGGATTTTACTGAAATAAAGCCAGGAAAGTATGGGTACCGGTACTTACTTGTCTTTGTAGATACTTTTTCAGGGTGGACTGAAGCATTCCCAACCAAAAGAGAAACTGCTCAGGTCGTAGCAAAGAAAATTCTGGAAGATATCCTTCCCAGGTATGGCTTCCCCATCCAGATAGGGTCAGATAATGGGCCCGCTTTCGTCGCTAAGGTAAGTCAGGACTTGGCTTCCATCCTTGGGGCAAATTGGAAACTACATTGCGCTTACAGGCCCCAGAGTTCAGGACAGGTAGAAAGGATGAATCGGACCTTAAAAGAGACCTTAACTAAATTGACTATAGAGACTGGCGCTAATTGGGTAGTCCTTCTCCTCTATGCTCTGTTCCGGGCCCGTAATACCCCTTACAAACTGGGCCTTACCCCTTATGAAATCATGTATGGCAGACCTCCACCCCTGGTTCCTAGCTTAAAAGATGACCTGCTTAAGTCTGAAACAGAAAATGTCTCTGAATTCTTATTTTCCTTACAAGCCTTACAGAAAATTCACCAAGAAATCTGGCCCAAGCTGAAAGAGCTATATGAGACCAGTCCCCCACCGACACCCCATCCGTACCAGCCGGGAGACTGGGTCCTGGTTAAGCGACACCGACAAGAGACCCTAGAGCCCAGGTGGAAAGGACCACTCCAAGTACTCCTGACCACACCCACCACCCTGAAGGTAGAAGGCATTGCGTCGTGGATCCACTACACCCACGTCAGGCCAGTGGACCCAACCTCCGACCTTCTGGGGCCAATCACGGCGGCGGCTGAAGCACCGGACACGTGGACTGTGGACAGAGCTAAGAACAACCCCTTAAAACTCACCCTGCACCGGCAGCATAGCTCACTGCAAACATGCAGTTAGGTAGTCTAACTCTAACATTGATCGCCCTAGTGGCCGCTGGGGAAAACATAAAGCCAGCTCCTAATCCCTTTGTCTGGAGATTCTGGCTTTATGAAAACCAAACCCACCCTGGGCAACCTCATAAGCCCGGGAAACTAGTGGCCAGTGCAGATTGCCCCTCCTCAGGGTGCAATAGCCCAATTTTACTAAATTTTACCGATTTTCCAGTAGCCAAACCAGTGGCACCAATAATATGCTTCGAGTATGATCAGACTGAATACAATTGTAAGCACTATTGGTGGCACCAAAGTGCCGGCTGCCCTTATAACTATTGTAACATCCATAAATACCAATGGTGGGGTGGAAAAGAACAGATAGATCCCAGATGGCCCTTCCATCGCAGACGAGATAGAGACCTTTCATATACATGGATAGTTAGAGACCCCTGGAACTCCCGCTGGACCACGCCTCAACACGGGGCTGTATACTACTCCTCCGCCTCCACATGGCCTAGCAGTCGCCTCTATCTGTGGCGGGGTCTAGTGCAGGTACGGCCCCTGGTCCATGGAAATATCCAGCGACACGAAAACCGCCTGACACAAGATTTACGTCCTTTTTCCTGGTTAAAATTATTGCAAGAAGGATTAGAACTTGCCAACCTTACAGGACTTCACAGCCTGTCTGGCTGCTTTCTGTGTGCCACTCTAGGGCATCCACCGCTAACCGCTGTCCCCCTGCCATGGGGATCCTCCACCTCTGCCCAAGCTAACAACCACCGAAACCTCTCATATGCCCCTATCCCTAACGTGCCACTATACCTAAACCCCAGTCAAGAAAAGTTTCCCTACTGTTTCTCAGGAACTAATTCCAGCCTCTGCAGCATCACTGCAATGCCCCCTAATATCACCTTAAGGGCTCCGTCAGGCATATTCTTCCTATCAAGCCCCTCTGTTACCAACCTACTGTGTCTTCCTGTCACATTAGTTCCCCGGTTAACTCTACTTACTGCCGGCGAGTTCCTAGGGTATACCGGTAACTGGACTAGTGCTGTTATTCACCCAGACCCTAGACCGAGACCTGCACGAGCCATATTTCTCCCCCTCATTGCAGGAATCTCCCTCACCGCATCCTTCATGGCGGCTGGACTGGCTGGGGGAGCCCTAGGTCACACCCTCATAGAAAGTAACAAGCTGTACCAACAATTTGCCGTTGCTATGGAGGAGTCAGCTGAGTCCCTTGCCTCCCTCCAGCGGCAGCTCACGTCCCTAGCACAGGTAACCTTGCAGAACCGGAGGGCCTTAGACCTACTCACTGCTGAAAAAGGGGGTACGTGTATGTTTCTAAAGGAAGACTGTTGTTTCTACATAAATGAATCAGGGCTTGTGGAAGACCGGGTCCAACAGTTACGCAAGTTAAGCACAGAAGTAAGAACACAGCAGTTTGCTTCAGCTGCAGACCAATGGTGGAACTCATCTATGTTTTCTCTGTTAGCCCCCTTCCTTGGACCCCTGCTGAGTCTACTATTTCTGCTTACCGTAGGACCTTGTGTTGTTAACAGAATTTTGCGGTTCGTTAGAGAAAGGTTTGACACTGTACAACTCATGGTCCTCAGAGCCCAATACCAACCTATAAACGCTGAAACAGAATCAGACTTATAAGACCCAAGATTGGCTCTAAAAATACCTGAAAAGAAAGGGGGTGAATGAAAAGAGCCGGGCACATTCCTCAGCCCCGGGCTCAAAACAAACAAGCCCAGTACAAACACATCCCATCCTCCCATCCCACCACATATCGCCATATATCTCTCAAACTTCCTGAGCCCAGTACAAACACCACCAGGAAAGTCTCCGATAAGGAGACAGCCGTTCAAAGTTTTACTGAAAGAGCGGGAACCAAAAGAATTCCTTTGTTCCCCTGTAACTTTCAGGCTATAAAAAGCAAACACTCGCATTGTTCAGGGCCCTCTTGTATGCGGTGGAATGGAGGGACCAGGTTCGAACTTGTAGTAAAGATCCTTGCCGCTTGGCTTTGACTCTGGACTCTGGTGGTCTTCTTTGGGGAACAAACGGTCTGGGCATAACAATAGCAATATAAGCTTGCCAGTTTTAATTTGCCCCAATAGATAATCCAATGAAGGCTACGAACCAAAATTTGGGGTAAAGTAGTCTCCACAGCAGTTTGATTTTTAAAGGCCAAACCTCCCCAGACTCCAAAGTGCCGTGGGGCCAAACTGTACCAGAGGAGGGTGTCACATGTTAACCAGGCTTAGGACCGAAGCACGAAAGCCTGGTTACATTCAATGCTATTCTACTTTCCCATTCAACAGTAAACTTGAGATTCCAAGCGATGTTGTGGCCAAACAGCATTACAATTGTGAGAGAAAATTCTAAGGAGGGCTTTTATTACTAGACCTCAGAACCTCTGCCAAGAGTGTCCTCTTTGCAGTGATTGGGGTCTGCAGAACCTATGAAGCATCCTCTGTGGAGTCCAATCTTAGAGTTCCAGACATTTCTAGCCTTAGGTGGGAGCCACATGTAGGTTTTCCCCTCCAGAGCATACCATGAGCTTTATAAGAATAGCCATGAACTGTAATAAGATCTAGATGCTGGGTGGGCCTTTTTGTTCCTTAGCCAGTTGAGTATGATAAGGGAAGAATTCAGCATAAGAGAAGAAGGTTTACATCCCCTGAAACATGTGCGAGTGTGCTCCAAGCTTCACTGCTGGTAGGGATCAGGAACCACTTGCGGAAAAGATAAAAAAATAAAATTCCTTCCCCCTTCGGGGCAGAGCAATTATTCCCATTCATTCCTAGGCCTTCAGGCAGTACTGATGAGTGATCTCAGCCAATTGCTCTCAATTTCCAAGGAGCTACTAGGAAACAGCCACTGAAAGACTGAAAAGGAAAGAGAGGAAAAGAAAATGAAAAAAGACCCTGCTCCCTTTAGCGAACCAGGCAGTGGCGGTAAGGCTTCCCTGCATGGAAACCTCTTAGTTTCACTGGCCGTGGCCAGAAACCTGCAGTTGCTTCCATGTTTAGACGCTGTACACTAAGGGTCCCAGGTTGGAAAGGAAAAGAGGGAGAGCGCCTGTGTGGAGCAGAAAGAAGAGGGAGAAAAATGAATCCCAAACTTTAGGGTTATCTCTTCCTCCTGGCTGGGTCACCAATATATGCTGGTGGAGAGTGTCCAGGTTCTTGGCATCTTGAACAAAGAATTGGACAAAACACAAAAACGAAGCAAGGAAGGAATGAAGGGATTTATTGAAGATGAAAGTACACTCCACAGTGTGGGAGCGGGTCCGAGCATAGGGGCTCAAGGGCCCCATTATAGAATTTTTGGGAGTTTAAATACCCCCTAGAGGATGCCATTGGTTACATCGAGTATGCCCTATGTAAATTAAATAAAGTTACAAATTCATTTACTGTTGGGATTCACTCAGGATGGTGGCAGAAATATTAAAGGGAAATATTAGGGAAAGTTATAGGAAATAGTCACAAACCTTTTGGAAGGCTGAAAGGTTACATAGCTTGTAATAACTGAACAGGCTGAAGGCAGCCAGTTCTTACCCTAGAGCATTAGGTCATAGGGTAAATACTAGGGACAATAGAGGCTTCCCCAGTTAAGTCTGTTTACCCTACCTCCATTAACTAACCTTTGAGCCAGATGGCCCTCTTGGGGCAGGTCGACTAGGGATATTGCCCCCTAATGGTATTTACCTTAGACCTGGGTGCCTGAGCTTTAATCATTACTTGATCTACTCTCTTAACCATCTTAGTTATCCGCAAGTGTGTTTACTCAAAGCTTCTGTTGTTAATTGTATACCAAATAAATGTCTGGAGTGCAAACTGCTTAGGGCCGGCTGCAGTGACAAACCTCTCTTGGTGTGCAGGTGGTCGGACACTCAGCTGGACTGGCAAAACAGAATATCTGTGTGTCAGTGTATGTTTTATTCATCCGTCGTTTGGGTCAGGGTCTGCAGGCAGAGCCCCGCAACTAATGCCCTCAAGTGTGAGGAGCAATACCTCAATTTATGGCATACACCTTACGGAAAGGATATTTCCTGTCATAGCTGAAATTTGAATCAGCCTTATGTTCCCTGCCTCCAGACCCTATTTTCCTGCCTCAGTATTGGTGTCTAGGGTGAGGTTTGTGCACAAGTGTGCTTCAGCTTTTTCTATCCATTTTGATGTGGATATGTTCTCAGTTATCCGGTGTGTAGGAGTCTCTCAACTAGGTTCTGGCTTTCTCTCAGAGGGAATTGATTCATGTGTAGATATATATTCAGCATGTCCATGGTGGAGTGGGGGTGAAAGTCAGGAGCCTCCTATTCTGCTATCTTGCCGATGTCACCAAGACAGTTGATTTAAAGTATTTGTCTAGCAAGTCCAATGTTTAGGCTTCCTCAAAGATGATTTAGTATCTTTTTTTTTCCTGTTAATTGTCCATACATTCTATACATTTGCCTGTCTTGTAATTTTGTTGTTAAAAACTGGACATTTTGAACATTATAATGTGGTAGCTTAATATCAAATTCCTCCTGAAGCAGAAGATATAACAAAGAAAAACAAGTTTTCCTGTACTAGGCTGACTCACTCTAAGGCCCAGCAATGGGCAGGGCTCTGTCGGGGCCTTTGATAGCACTATCTGCAGAGCCAGGGCCCAGAAGGGATGGGCTCCAGAGCCTCTCCCTCCCATCCCAGAGCAGGGAAGAGAAAAACATGTTTTTCCTCTTTAAGCTTCCCCCTCCCCCTTTCCCCCTTACTATTCTCATAATTATGTTTGCAACTTCTGTAAGTTCTTGTTTTTCCTTCTGTGCAGCACAGCAGAGTCACAAGATATGTTTAAGTTGTAAAACCTGTCACTGTTTGACAAATTGCCTTTGGTCTGCTTCTGTAAGCTTGCTTGCCCACCCTACAGGTTTCTCGCCATCAGACTGGTCAACCCCCTTTCTGATGCATGTATAGTAGTCAAGCCCTGTCTTTATTTAGGGCTCAGCCTTTGGATGTTAATTCACTGGGCCAGTGCACACCTAATAAAATCCTCCTGTCCCACCCATTGGTCTCTCCTGTCCCCTAGATTCCTGCAACATTTCCTCTTCCTGGGATTTGTTGTTTCTCTTTATCATTAAGTTATAGTTTTTGTTTAGTGACTTTTCCAATGTATCTTTGTACAAAAAAGTGTATTTGTCATGTGTGGTCACTGAAGTCTCTGTTATGTTAGCTTAATGTTTAGTGATTTGACAGATATTTTCTTAAATTACTAGAGCCAAAAGCAGTCTTCTAGTGTTTGCAGCTGGGCTTTTTGTGTGTGTTGGAGTAAGCCTTTAGCACTCAAATCAACAGTTTACAACTTTGCCTTTACCTTCACATCCTGCCTGTGCAGAGTTTGAATGTCACCCACAAGTGAGAGCTTACAGACTCCCAGGTCATCTGGGTGTGCTTCCAACCCTGGATATGTGCATGGACTTCTAAATTTCCAGGAATATGTGGGAGCTTTTCAAAGCCTTTATTCCCCCAAAGCATCTTACTCCTGACTTTCCATTGTATCTGTTGTTTGCCCAACTGATGTACATTGTCTCAGGCAGAAGCTGTTAGTTAATTTACTTTTAAATGTTTTGACGAATGCCCATCCTCCATGTACTTACTTCTCTACCCTCAGAGAGCTCTGGGTTAGGCAAACAAATGCAAGCTATTTATGTTAGTACTTCAGGGAGCCACTAGCTAGGTAAAAACTTTAAAAACATGGTCTATGGTACTACCCTGGCACAAGGAATCCACATTGGGAACATGGACTGATGTCTTCAAGACCCTTACTAAGCTTGTGAGTCAGGGATGGGGCAGGGGTAATTTAAAATTTAACAAAGCTTTCTTTTCAGCTTTCAGTCACCTGTTTCTTATTGAAGTGTTCTCTTGAGAACACAATTTTTTGAGAATACGGTTCACTCGGCTCCCTTTGGTACCAGAAATCCACACTGGGAATATGGACCGATTGCTTAAAGACAAACCTCTGGGCAAGCTATTTGGCAAAAGGTGGGCCAGGGGGCTGTATAAGACTGTCTTCAGTGAAATGGGGATACTTCCTGATTGGCTGTGATAGTGTGTGAGCTGAGTGGCTACGCAGGGCTTCTCAGCTGTGTAGGTCCACCCATTTTCCTGGGGAGTAGAGCATCTCATGAATTCAGATGTTGGAGTCTTGTCCATTTCACCAGGCCTAGGCTCTGGGAAGCCAGGGTATTGGTGTTGCAGGAACCCATGTGAACATAGTGGAATAATGGTGGAGCCTCAGGGATGGAAGGGGTCGGTGGTTATTAGTCCCCAGGGCATGATGCACTCTAGCTGTGGGTCTAGTTTCAAGATGGCACCATGTTATAGCAGCTTAGGTTGTTGGGGTTTGGGATGCCAAGGGAGTTCCTGCTCTGGGGCCATGCAGTAGTGTGGACTCTAGGCAACTGTCCATAGTAAATTTGAGGACTGGCAGACCCTTCTGTAGCAATGACTGTTGGCATCTGTGGCAAAGATGGAGACTGCCAAAGGTCTTCATCTTACCTTTTCCCTTTAACAAGAAGTTCCCTCTGGCTCTGAGCTGATCCCAGTGGGGAGACAGTGTGGTAAAGGCAGGATGCCTCACTCCCCTCTCTATGGTGCTATCCTGGGCTTTTTTGCTCCACAGGGATTTCACTGTTCTTCTGGTGTGCGTATGTATACTTCCTCAGTTATTCCAGTTGAAATATAGTTGTTTATTTGTTGTTTCGGTCCTTTTTTGTTGGGGAGGGGCCAAGCATCAGGTTCTTGTAGTTGGTCATTTTGCTGGTGTCACTCTACTCGCCCTCATTCTCACAATACATGGCTTGAGGATATGAGAACACCTTCCATACTTGTCATGAAGTCAGTCCATTTGGTTTCCTCTGTTGCAAAATGCTCTTTGCCTCCCACCTTCTCCTCTGAATTGTTGCTTTATGAAGTACACTTTTTTTCTCTCAGTGAGGGATGAGAATGTGCAGGCATTCATTTTGATCTTGGACACTGTTTCCTATCCTCTCCTGATGCATTACTCTACCCAGAGTTCTCTCTTCACGTATCTCTTCTGGCTCATTTTTTTTCTGTGAGTAGAAGATACATTTTATTTACTTCCTCTTAGCCCAGGCAATTACATAGTGTGCCAAATCAGTACCCAGAGATAATCAAGTAGTCTTTCTTAGTCTAGGGTTTGTGATTTGTCCAATGTCTGTATGGAAAAGTGAATCGATAGCAATGACTTTAGGCATTTTAGCCTTTTGCCCCAGTAAGTATTTTCATACTTCCCAGACTGTATATCCTGACTTTCAGTTTAGAAAAATATGGTACCTATGGATCACCTTGGTGAATGAGGCAGGTGGGACTTTCTGAATCAATTTATTTTTCTCATAGACCTTTGATGAGAGCTGGTGTTCAGCGTGCTTTTCCTTGTTATTGATTTGTTTGATTTATTGGGAAATTTTGCTAGGAGCATTTGACTTAGCTTTAATGGAAAGAAGATAAATCAGACATGGCCTCTGATAACTTGATGTGTATGTGTGTGTGTGTGAGAGAGAGAGAGAGAGCGAGAGAGACTGCATTTTGTTGGTGCATTTAATGAAGAACTGATTTGCATTTTTTTTTTTTTTGAGACAGAGTCTCACTCTGTTGCCTAGGCTGGAGTGCAGTGGCACGATCTCGGCTCACTGTAACCTCCGTCTCCCAGGTTCAAGCAGTTCTCCTGCCTCAGCCTCCTGAGTAGCTGGGATTACAGTCATGCACCACCATGCCCAGCTAATTTTTGTATTTTTAGTAGAGATGGGGTTTCACCATGTTGGTCAGGCTGGTCTCGAACTCCTGTCCCCCTGCCTCAGCCTCCCAAAGTGCTGGGATTACAGGCGTAATCCACCATGCCCGGCCCTGATTTGCATGTTTTTTAATGAGAAAGTAAATAACTGCAGAAAAAAGAAGGGTCAGGTAACCATTGTTAGAAACTTGGAGTATGTATAAGTATAGGCATTCTGCTAATATTTGCTATGGAGGCTGAGAAAAAAACCTTACAGTAGAATGTTCTATTTTATTATTAATGGGGCTAGTGACACTTCTTTCTTGTAATTCATTTGAGTGCCTTGCAACTCTGGATGGAGCTTGCTGGCCTCTTGTTACTCCTGATATGTATGGAAGACAAATGGATATCAGCATTAGTGCTGGTTTTTGTGCTTTAAGCCAAAAAGCTGAAGAGTTTATAGAGTTATCTTCCACACTGTGGCATTTTGCCTGAGAAGAATTCAAGGCAAATGGAACAATGGTATTAATAATAAAAATAATAGGTATTAGTTATCAGTTCATACTAGGCGACAGTTAATATTTTATTGATTATTCCTAAATGTTGTAACATTAATAGTATTGTCTCTACTCTATGTATAAGGAAACTGAGACACAGAGAATAGAGATAATTTTTCCCAGGTTACACAGCAAATGGTTCAAGTCCAGGTCTCTGTGAATGCAGAATTTTCTGTTTCCACTGTGCCTCAATCCTTTTCATGGATTTTGGTTTCTTAGTGGTATCATATATGCTTCCTTTTTCTCTTTCTCTTCCTCAAGTAGCTATTGTTTGAACATTTTTTATATCCAGGCACTGTGCTTGCCATATATTATCATTACAACTCACAATGGCCCTGAAAGATAAATATTAGTATCCTGGTTTTACAGATGAGATAATTTTCCATTTTACTATACTGACTCTCCTTGTTCTTAGAGTCACCTATTGTCCCTGGCCTGGGTACCTTTGAGCTATGATTTTTCTCTTCCTTCCCTGTTCTCATTATAACTTCCCAGACCTGTTTCAGGTGATTCCATCATCTTGCTACATGCTTGATGGGTGATAATGATTTTCTATGTTACTTTTCCAGCTTGTTAGCACTTTCTTAAGAGACCCACAGGCTTACTGCTCACTATAAATTTATGGACTTGCTGAAGCTTGTTTTTCCTCAACTATGATGAAAATCCACTGTATATCCAACAATTATGTTTGCCCATATCAAATCACCTTCCTAGAATTTTTGGACAAGGGGAACCAATGCAAAGAAATATGCTTTTCTTACGCTGCTTGCTGTGGTGTGAGCACGGAAGTCCTTTTTTTCTGACCCAGGAATCTCTCGTCTTCTGTTGGCATCCATGAAACAGTATGATCTATCTTTTTCGTTTGCAAGTAGGGCAAATCCAAGACCCTTCCCAGTTCTTGACAAATACTGTACCTAAGGTTCTTCAGTGGGAAAAGGCTCTATTTCTAGCCCTATGTGAGGGCTGGCTACTCTAGGGGAACCTTTTGCAGCCCTCCAGAGTTCTCTGTGTTGCTCTTTTTTTTTTTCAGTACTCTGTTCTGCGAACTCAAGTCTCCTTGTTCTCCCTATACTCTCAGCTCCTTCTTCTTGACTCAGGGAATCCTAGAGGCTTCTCCCCTATTCTATCTCCCTGTATTGCATTCTGAAAACTCTTTTCAGGCAGTAAGCTAGCACAATAATTTGTTTCAAGGATCACTATTCTTTGATGCTTGATGATCTGTGTCTTGAAAACTCTGTTATTGTGTCTATTTTTGGAATACTTTTAGGTGAAAAGAGAATTTGGTCCCTGTTACTCCATCTTGGCCAGAAGCGAAAGTTGAATCTGTCTTTTGAAAGTGGATTTCATATTTGGAAACAACCCAAAGAAAGGGGTAAGTAACTGGAATTAATAATGTTGGCCATGCTAATTTCTCATACTCCTCTTCCCCAAAAACAATGTGGTAGTAAAGTAACCAACCTGCTTTTTCCTGTGGTTTCAAATTTCTGTGGTTTAGAATTATAATTTATATTTATATTTATATTTATATTTATTTATTTATTTAAGACAGAGTCTCACTCTGTCGCCCAGGCTGGAGTGCAGCGGCGTGATCTCGGCTCGCTGCAACCTCTGCCTCTTGGGTTCAAGTGATTCTCCTGTCTCAGCCTCCCAAGTAGGTGGGATTACAGGCACCCGCAATCATGCCTGGCTATTTTTTTTTTTTTTAATTTTTAGGAGACACGGGGTTTCACCATTTTGGCCAGGCTGGTCTCCAACTCCTGACCTCAAGTGATCCACCCTCCTCGGCCTCCCAAAGTGCTGGGATTACAGGCATGAGCCAATGCACTCAGCTTAGCATTATAATTTTTAAAGACAAATTTCAGTGGCCTCCCTCCACTCTCCCCTCTTCTACTTTAATAATTATTGTAACCTACAAAGAAATAAAAGTCATGAGAAAAAATGGCTAGGGTCATATTTTTACCATCAGCCACTCTTCCCCAACACCACAATTAATTTAGTAGACAAATTTTCTGACTTTTTCCTTATTGATGTCTCTTATAATTTTCTCTTTCTTAGTGCCATACTTCAGGCTGGCCTTTGGTCTGGATTATTATAAACCCCACCACCCCTTAGCTGGTTTCTTTCTTTTTCTGTCATTCACATTAAGAACAGACTGGCTTTCAAAAAACAAAAACAAAACTGATCTATATCATTTTTGCTTCTTATAATGATCTTTCCCATGAATATAGAATAATGTCCAGCTTCCTTTTGCCCACAATCTGTTCTCTGCTTACATTTATCATCTTATTTTATGTACCACAGTCTCTACCATTGATAGGATTATAATCCACAAATTACAATATTGTAAGAAGCTCTAAATGCAAACCGAGTGAGGGAAGTTTGCCTTTCATATTCAGGTCCAGTTCTGTCCTACCTTCGTGCCTTTGCTTATTTTGTCTCTTTTTGCCAGGTATACCTCATTTTGCCTGCCTTCAAAGAATTTTCTCAACTAAGAACCACACCATAAGGCCTCCCTAGAAGCCTCCAATTGGAATAAATCCCTTTGCTTCTTATTTTCTCATAGCAAATTGGTTGTAGTTGTATTAGAGCACTTAACAAACTGTGCTTTGATTTACTCGAGTAAATGTCTGTCTCCTTTAGTGAATTGTGAGTCCCTGGAAGGCAGGCCTTATTTCTCTTTATATTCATCATAGCATCTATCTCAAGGCCTTATAGATAGTATGTGCCAAATGAATTTCTATTAAATTGAAATTGGTTAAATCAGGGAACTTATTTAGCACATGAGAATAAATCAATGTACTTTCATTCACTGACATCTGCAATCTGGTCTGAGTTCAGTGAAATTCCAAGTATATAATGTGTCTTTGGATCTGTGAAGACCCTGCTCTCCCTTTTTGAACAGCCTGCAGGCAGAATCTTCATTTTGTCCCCTAAATGCACGTGGCACTACTTCTTCCTACCTTCTCTAGGCGATGTCCTTTGACAGCGGCTTCAAACATGGCTATACCCCTGATTCATCTGGGGGAATTGTTTTTTTCTTTTTTCTTTTTTTTCTTGAGATAGAGTCTCGCCCTGTCACCAAGGCTGGAGTGCAGTGGCACGATCTTGGCTCACTGCAACCTCTGCCTCTCCTGGGTTCAAGCAATTCTCCTGCCTCAGCCTCCCGAGTAGCTGGGATTACAGGTGTGCGCCACCACGCCTGGCTAATTTTTTGTATCTTTAGCAGAGATGGGGTTTCAGCATGTTTGCCAGGCTGGTCTGGAACTCCTGACCTCATGATCCGTCTGCCTCGGCCTTCCAAAGTGCTTGGATTACAGGCGTGAGCCACTGCACCCTGCCAAGAATTGTTTTTTTTTCAACAATGCAGTTACTTGGGTTCCATCTGAGAACCACTGAGTTGGAATCTCTGGTGGTAGGGCTCAGGAATGTGTGTGTTTAGTAGGCACCTGGCACTTGGTGATACTTTAGTATAGCCAGGTTTGAGACCTACTCCTCTATGCTCTAGTCTAGATCATTCCCTGTACTTACCCTTCTGTCAAAATGTATATACTCTGAGTCTCCTGCCTTTAAGACTCAGATTTCAGCTAGCTGTAATTTTGAAAAGTGGTTTGATTTACTTTCAAACTCCCCTTCATTCAGTTATTAATGTCTTCTCTCAAGGGTGTTTGCATTTTCATTAAAAAACAATTTAATAGACTTTATTTTTTGGGGTGGTTTTAGGTTCACAGCAAAACTGAAAGTAAGCATTTAATTTTTTAACAGGACATTCTCAAAGACAATGTAGAAAATACTGCTTTTAAGAAATAACAATGTTTAGACTTTTCAGAAGGAAAGAGTTCACCCATTTAAGGAATATTTTCAAATTGCTGTGGAAAATAGACAAGATGGGGTAGGACTGGTCACGTGCCAACTTGAGTGGTCTAAGAAGTGAGGAGTGTGTGTTGGCTTCACTTAATCCTCATGAAACGGATTTTCCATAAGAAAGAGGATTTGATTACAGGAATAAAAGGGAAAGGTTATTATGTTGGGCAGATGATTTCACAATCTACTACAAAAGTGTACTTTGCAAAACATCTTGTTTTGATGGTGCTAATGGCACTGGGTGGAATAGTCATAGAACCACAATGCCCTGAGACAAAAGGAATGTTTATCTAAGGGTGAACACTCTGTATAAGGTTGGTCTTATGTGAAGTTAACTTATAGATTCTTATATAAACTAACACACATTTTCCCTTTCCATTGTAAGTGTCAACTGATTCTTACTTTATGAATTGGTGAATTGTTCTTCCCTGCTGTGGACATTAGCTGCTGAGATCTTGGGAGGAACTGAATTCATTTTGGTGAGTGACAATGTGTTTAATGAAAATCTTAAGCCTCATTAGCTTAAGATTTGTTTAACATTAAGATTTGTTTAACATTCAGTTGAGGAGAAACCCCTTTTTTGGCTGTTGATTTACAGATTGATAAGACATTGCTCTTACTACAGTGATCAAGAAATTCTGAAAATTGTAGCACTGTTAGAATTATGATATTGTCAGGATCTATTCTATGTGAGAGCCCAGCTCAGGGTTTCTCTCTGAGATAGCACATATGTATTTGCAGTTGAAGCAGTGACCCTGAAAATCTGATTGTTGACTGGGAAAAGCACTTTTAGAGTCAGCTTCTTCTGTAATTGGTTGACACTCTTCTTTCTCCATGGAATCAAGTAATAGAGAAATAAATGCAGAATAAATAGAATTTCATGCTTGTATAAGTCACTGGCAAGATCATCTTTGGGTTATGCAGGAAGGGATGTTCCGTCCAGAGGAAAATTGCCTGGAAGGAAAACATTTTATTTTAGGCTCCCTTCTCCTACTTACTCAGTTTGAAGTTTTGTTTTTCATATGCTGCTCCTTTGCAGAGAGATGTACTGGGAAGGAGGGAACTTTAAACCTAGGGATCAGATGAGCTGTTGCAGCATTATCAAATGAGTGATTTACTCATGCAGATCTTGAATATTACAAAACTCACCCAAGGCTAATTGTATAAAAGGAGAGAAGATAATATTTAACATTCTATTTTAATATTAAATTTATTTATTTAATATTAAATTAGTGTCTACTAATTTTACCTATTGAGCAAAATGGTGAAATAGACAAAGTTTGCCTTAGCATATAAATTACCTCAATTCTGTTGGTTTTCTCTCTGTCTTTCTCCCCCGTTTCCCCCTCATCACTTTTCCTGCTACATTGTATTAATTTTTATTATTTATTTATTTATTTTTTTGAGATGGAGTCTCGCTCTGTCACCCAGGCTGGAGTGCAGTGGCTCGATCTTGGCTCACTGCAAGCTCCGCCTCCCGCGTTCACGCCATTCTCCTGCCTCAGCCTCCCGAGTATCTGGGACTACAGGCGCCCGCCAACACGCCTGACTAATTTTTTGTATTTTCAGTAGAGACGGGCTTCACCGTGTTAGCCAGGATGGTCTCGATCTCCTGACCTCGTGATACGCCCGTCTCGGCCTCCCAAAGTGCTGAGATTACAGGAGTGAGCCACCGTGCCCGGCCAACATTGCATTAATTTTCTAACACTGCTGTAATAAATTACCACAGACTTAGAGGCTTAAACCATGCAAATGTATTATAGTTCTGGAGGTCAGAGTTCTGAAGTCCAAAGTGGATCTCATTGGGCTAAAATCAAGGTGTTGACAGAGTTGTATTCCTTAATGGAGGTTCTAGGGGAGAATCTGTTTCCTTATCTTTCTGGTTTCTAGAAGCCACCCACATTCTTTGGCTTATGGCCCCTTTTTCCATCTTCAAGGCCGGCAATGATCAGCCAAGTCTTTTTCATGTTGTGTCACTCTGACCTCCTCTTCTGCCTCCCTCTTTCGCTTTTAAGGGTCGTTGTGATTACATTAGATGATCCAGGAAAATCTCTCTATATTATTGTCAACTGATTAGCAAACTTAATTCAATCTGCAGCTTTAATTTCCTTTTGCTGTAGAGCCTATCATAGTCATGGATTCTGGGGTTTAGGATGTAGACGTATTTTCTTGGGGCTGCATTGTACTGCTGCCACATATGTCAAGTGTTCCAGACTTTTATTGTGCTCATTGGCTGCCCAGAATTCCTGACACTAATCTAGGATTGTTACTTTTTAAAAATCTTGTAATATAGGCTGGGTGCCGTGGCTCGCGCCTGTAATCCCAGCACTTTGGGAGGCTGAGGCAGGTGGATCACGAGGTCAGAAGTTTGAGACCAGCCTGGCCAACATGGTGAAACCCCATCTCTACTGAAAATACAAAAATGATCCGGGTGTGGTGGCAGGCACCTGTAATCTCAGCTACTCGGGAGGCTGAGGCAGAATTCTTCAACCTGGGAGGCGGAGGTTGCAGTGAGCTGAGATCGAGCCACTGCACTCCACCTGGGCGACAGAGCAAGACTCTGTCTCGGGGGAAAAAGTCTTGTAATATAATGGATAGATAGGAACATGAGACTAGGAGGCAGAAGACCTTGGTTGGAAAATAGCCTCTCCACTTATGAGCTGTGTGACCTTGGGCAAATCGTTTAAACTCTTAGAGCCTCATCTTCCTTATTCATGACCCTTTCCTCTCTCCTCTATCAAAGCATACTTTTTCTATATTCTTTCTAGCAAGCCTCAACTGAAATCTCAAGTTAATTTGGAAAAATGCTAATTCAAGCTAAGATATTAATAAGTGGTAATGGTTTCATCCATCACCACTCCCTTCCCTCCCACCTGCACACACATATACCCTCTCAAGTAGCATTTATATTTTAGTAGGACAAATTCACCTGGAAGGAAATCATTTTATTAGGTGTGCAATGCAAGTAATTGTAGTAGTCTGCTGCCTGCCTCTCAAAACTGGCTTTATCCCTGACGATTTAAGAAGAAAGTATCTGTAGGGTGACCAGAGGACCTGGTTTACCTAAGATAGTCCCAGTTTATGCCTGTTGCCTCATTTTGCTCTCAAATATCCTGGTTCGGGTCATATTATATGGTCACTTTATTTATTTGGTACTTGTTTATCATTGCCTGCAGTGTATTTATGAAACTTCCTTTCTACCTTTGACTTTAATGAAAGCAGGGGAATTTTAATTACTTTTTATAGTTTTTGCTTCTGTAAGTAGCCTAGAATCTGCATACCATGGCTTCTGGGTGGCT
This sequence comes from Pan troglodytes, assembly GCF_028858775.2. Lineage (NCBI taxonomy): Eukaryota > Metazoa > Chordata > Mammalia > Primates > Hominidae > Pan > Pan troglodytes. The sequence continues at coordinate 118,617,737 of NC_072421.2, forward strand.
ATTACTGACTGAGTAATTCCATATTTCACATTTCAGCCATCATTATTTTTCCAAGTAAAATTTGTAGACCCCTTATGGACTGAATTGTGTCCCTCCCCAACCTCATCAAATTTATATGTTGAAGCCCTAATCTGCAATGTGACTGTATTTGGAGATAGGCCCTTTAAAGAAGTAAGGAAGGTTAAATGAAGTAATAAGGGTGACTGGAATCCAATAGGACTGGTGTCCTTTTAAGAAGAGGGTGCATTACCTGGGATGTACAGGAACAGAGATAATACCATGTAGTTTCTATAGCCTCTAAGCTTTCTAGAATTTTTAATGACAACTCCACGTATCTCAAAAATAAGCAGGAATTTAATCTTGCTTATTAGGACAAAGCAAGATGACAGCTATCTGCAAGTCAAGGAGAGAGGACTTAAGAGAAACCAAAACTGCCAATACCTTGATCTTGGACTTCCAACCTCAAAAATTGTGATAAATAAATTTCTGTTGTTAAAATCACCTGTCTGCATTAATTTGCTGTGGCAGCCCTTGCAGACTAATACACCATCTTTATAGGAATCAGTTAGAGACCTTGTTAAAAATGCAGTTTCCTGAATGCTATCCCAGACTTACTCAGAATTTCTCTGGTAGGGCTCAAGGAAACAAATGTTTTCCTCAGGCACACTAAACTTGAGAACCACTGAAACAGGGCCTTGCACTAAAAATTTTTTAAAAATACATGTCTTCATTATGTGAAATGTTTGTTCTCTCTTTATCTTTTTTTTTTTTTTTTTTTTTGAGATGGAGTTTCACTCTTGTTGCTCAGGCTGGAGTGCAATGGCGCGATCTCTGCTTGCTGCAACTTCAGCCTCCCGGGTTCAAGCGATTCTCCTGCTTCAGCCTCCCGAGTAGCTGGGATTACATGCGTGTGCCACCATGCCTGGCTAATTTTGTGTTTTTAGTAGAGACAAGGTTTCTCCATGTTGATCAGGCTGGTCTCAAACTCCCGACCTCAGGTGATCCGCCTGCCTCGGCCTCCCAAAGTGCTGGGATTACGGGCGTTAGCCACCATGCCCAGCCTCTCTTTATCTCTTTAGGGACTTTTTACCTAGGTAGAAAGATTAAATTCTTGCTTATTTTTGATATACCTAGAGTTGTCATCAAAAATTCCAGAAAGCTTAGAGGCTATAGAGACTGTATGTATGATGAATCAAAAGGGAGAAGAATATATCATTTTAGGGGAAAGTTAGGATCAAGAGTAACCTAGAATTGGCCCTTTAAAAAGGTCATCAGGAAAGCAATTAGAGCTGGGTTTGACCATTGCCCACCTCATACCTTCTTCATTTCCTGGAGATAATTAGCAATACTTAGAAATAATACTTTGCCTCTTTCTTTGAGACACTTAAGAAACTTTGACTTTCAAGTCTTCACCTCTGTGGGAAGCACCCTGGATCACACATTTAACCCTTCTACCGCTAATACAGATGCACTTAGTCCCCAGATATTTAATCCCATCTCAAGAGAGCTAGATTAGGCACAGGGAAGCTAAGAGGCATGAACTCAATTGATAAGCATCTTATTCTATAAAGCTTGAGATGTTCATGCCTCAGAAGTTAGGTGCAACCTAGATGTCAGACCTGGTTATAATTAGTATGAATCCTTGTCAATTTCGTGGTCTCTGAAAGTCCAAAGCCTTCCCATAGATCCCTAAAAGTTGAAGTTTTCTCCAAATAATTTACTTGCATAAAGCATTTCTTTCTTTTATTTATTTATTTATTTATTTATTTATTTATTTATTTATTTATTTTTTTGAGACTGAGTTTCGCTCTTGTTGCCCAGGCTGGAGTGCAATGACATGATCTCGGCTCACCACAACCTCTGCCTCCTGTGTTCAAGCGATTCTCCTTCCTCAGCCTCCCGAATAGCTAGGATTACAGGCATGCACGACCAGCCCAGCTAATTTTGTATTTTTTTTTTTTTTGAGATGAAGTCTCGCTGTGTTGCCTAGGCTGGAGTGCAGTGGCACGATCTCGGCTCACTGCAAGCTCCGCCTCCCGGATTCATGCCATTCTCCTGCCTCAGCCTCCCGAGTAGCTGGGACTACAGGCACATGCCACCATGCCCGGCTAATTTTTTGTATTTTTAGTAGTGACAGGGTTTCACCGTGTTAGCCAGGATGGTCTCGATCTCCTGACTTCATTATCCACCCACCTCGGCCTCCCAAAGTGCTGGGATTACAGGCGTGAGCCACTGCGCCCAGCCTGATTTTGTATTTTTAGTAGAGACAGCGTTTCTCCATGTTGGTCAGGCTGGTCTCAAACTCCCAACCTCAGGTGATCCGCCCGCCTAGGCCTCCAAAGTGCTGGGATTACAGGCATGAGCCACCGCTCCTGGCTGCATAAAGTATTTCTAAGCAAAAAGATTTTACTGAGAGTTTGCAGAGGATATGGAGAACAATTTACATTGCAGCAATGTAGATGACTTCAACATGTACTATAGGCATCACCATTCTTAACCATCTGTTAGCTACCACAACCATGTGAAGTTTCACTAGCCTGTCATCAAAACCCAGTTTCTGTCTTGCTAATTCTTTCACATTTCTATTTTAAGATCAAAACAATAATTTTTCTCTCATCTCATTCACAGCGACCACTGCCCATCTGTATTAGTCCATTATCACATTGCTATAAAGAAATATCTGAGACTGGGTGATTTATAAATAAATGAGTATTAATTGGTTCATGTTTCTGCAGGCTGTACAGGAAGCATAGGCACATCTCTTTCTAGGGAGGCCTCAGGAAGCTTCCAGTCATGGCATAAAAACGGAGCAGCCATCTTACATGGCAGGAGCAGGAGCAAGAGAGAGAGTGGGGAGGTGCTACACACTTTTAAACAAAAAGATCTTCCTTGTCGTTTAAGAGAACTCCCTATCACAAGGACAGTATTAAGGGGATGATGCTAAACCACTCATAAGAAATCCAACCCCGTGATCCAATCACTTCCCACCAGACGCCACTTCTAACATTGGGGATTATAATTCGACATATGATTTGGGCAGGGATAAATATCCAAATTATATCATTCCACCCCTGGATCCTCCCAAATCTCATATTCTTTTCACATTGCAAAATACAACCATGCCTTCCTAACAGTCCCTCCAAGTCTTAACTCATTCCAGCATTAACTCAAAAGTCCAAAGTCTCATGTTAGAAAAGGCAAGGCCTCTCCACCTATGAGCCTGATAAAATAAAAAACAAGTTAGTTATTTCCAAGATAAAATGGAGATACAGGTATTAGGTAAAAATTCCCATTCCAAAGGGAGAAATTGGTGAAAAGAAAGGGATTGGAGGCCCCATTCAGGTTTGAAACCCAGCAGGGCAATCATTAAATCTTACAACTCCAAAATAATCTCCTTTGATGCTATGTCCCATATCCAGGGCACACTGGTGCAAGGGGTGAGCTCCCAAGGCCTTGAGCTTGCCCCTGTGGCATTTCAGGGTTGAGGCCCCACGACTGCTTTCATGGGTTGATGTTGAGTGCCTGTGGCTTTTCTGGGCTGAGGGTGCAAGCTACTGGTGGATCTATTATTCTGGTATCTGGAGGATAGTGGCCCTCTTCTTACAGCTCCACTAGGCAATGCCCCAGTGGAGATTCTGTGTGGGGGCTCCGACTCCACATTTCCCCTCTGGCTACCCTAGTAGAGGTCCTCCATGAGGGCTCTGCCCCCACAGAAGCCTTCTGCCTGGACATTAAGGCTTTCCATACATCTTCTTATATCTAGGTTGAGACTCCCAAGCCTCAACTCTTGCCCTCTGTATACCAGCATGCTTAATACCTTGTGGAAGCTGCCAGTGCTTAGGGCTGCACCCTCTGAAGCAGCAGCCTGAGCCCCTTTGAGCCACAGCTGGAGCTAGAGTTGCTGGGATGCAGTGAGGAGTGTCCAGAGGCTGTGCAGGGCAACCAGGCCCTGGTCCTCATCCAGTAAACCATTCTTCCTTCCTAAGCCTCCCAGCCTATGATGGGAGGGGCTGCTGTGAATACATCTGAAATGCTTTTGAGGTCTCTTCCCCATTTTCATGGCTATTAACACTTGGCTCCTTTTTACTTACGAAAATTTATGCAGCCTGCTCCATTTCCTCCCCTGAAAATGGACTTTTCTTTTTTACCACATGGCCAGGCTACAAATTTGCCAAACTTTTATGCTCTGCTTCCCCCTTTAAATATAGGTTCCAGCGTTAGGTCATTTCTTTGATCATGTATATGAGCATAGGTTTTTAGAAGCAGCCAGACCACATCTTGAATGCTTTGCTACTTAGAAATTTCTTCTGCCAGATACCCTAAATCATCACTCTCAAGTTCAAAGTTCCAGATTCCTAGGGCAGAGGCACAATATAACCAAGTTCTTGTCAAGGCATAACAAAAGTGACCTTTGCTCCAGTTCCCCTAAAATTTCTCATTTCAATTAGAGACCTGATCAGCCTGGCCTTCACTGTCCATATCACTATCAGCATTTTGCTAACAATTATTCATCCAGTCTCTAGGAAGTTACAAACTTACCCTCATCTTCCTGTCCTCTTCTGAGCCCTCCAAACTTCTTCCAACCTCTGCCCCTCACTCAGTTCCAAAGTTTCTTCCACATTTTCAGGTATCTTTACAGCAATGGTTCACTCCTGGTACTAATTTTATGTATTAGTCAATTCTTGTATTGCTATCAAAAATACCTGAGACTGGGTAATTTATAAAGAAAAGAGGTTTAATTGGCTTACAGTTCTGAAGGATGTACAAGAAGCATAGCAACATCTGCTTCTAGGGAGACCTCAGGGAGCTTCCAATTATGATAGGGGGAACAGACTTCTTACATAGCAGGAGCAGGAGTAAGACAGAAAGGGAGCAGGGAGGTGTCAGACACTTTTAAACGAGTAGATCTCATGAGGCCTCACTCACTATCACAAGGACAGTACCAAGGTGATGGTGCTAAAGCATTAATGAGAAATTCACTCCCATGATCCAATCACTTCCAATTCAACAAGAGATTTGGTGGGGACACAAATCCAAACTATATCACCATCTTAAGACTTAGGGCCACCTGGTTACCTAGATATTTTGCGGGGGAGTGGTTGAGAAAGGTCATTTTCTATCCTTCTACTTTAAACACCAAAGCAGTCTTCCAATCCAAGACAATGCCATTCTTGAGAGAAATTCTAGTGATCAAATTTGTCTCCAACTCATTTCATAAAAATGTAATTATTGCTGTTACTGTCATAAAGCAGATATGAATATGGCATGACTAAGTGAAAAGAATACAATACCAGATGGTGAAGAGAAGAAAACTGTTTTATTGAACTTGACCTGTAAATCCAGAGCAAAGCTAGGTATTTTATATATGTTGCTTTATTTAGTCCTCACAATAACCATGTGAGGTGTGTCATTATTAGTCCCATATTACAGATGAGAAAAATGAGGACCAGAGAGTTTAAGTGACTTCAGCTACTAAAAAGAAACCTTAGTATTTAAATGGAGATTTCTCTGACTTCCAACTTTATGTAATTTTCACTATACTGACACATGCCTCTGAATCTAGAGTCCGAGATCCAAAGTTCTATTACTAGTGATCCTTGGAAAAGTCATGTTCACTCTGTGAGTTTCACCTCCTTATGTGTAAAACAGAAAGGCTGGATGAAATGGTTTCTAAGGGCCGTTTGCGTACAGAAAATATGACGTTCTGTGAGCTTTCCTTATACCACATTTCAAGTGCTCAATAACCACCTGTGACTAGTGGCCACTGTACTGGGAAGCACAAATATAGAACATTAACTTTATCACAGGAAATTCTATTAGACAGTACTCACACAATAACAAATGTGTTGAGTGAAAAAGAGGACTTAAGATGTTTAAAATTATTTAACAAGAGATTTAGTATGAGAGGCTTTCCTGAGGAGAGGGACATTTGAGTTCAACTTTCAGTCAGAAATAACTAAGCAAATATTCCCAGCTGATAACCTTTCTACAGATACTTCCTACTGTGAGGTAATGTGACTCTTGTTGAGTGACAGCTATGAGGTTGTCTAGGATATAAAGGAACTTACCTTCTGCCCTCAATGGACCCAACCTTGCCTAGGCAACAGAGAACAGAATAGGGATAGGTAGGGAGCTCTTTCACATCTGTGCCTGTTAAGGTTAGGATGGTAGAACCTGGGACCATGGGAATTATTGTAAATGAACTGCATGTGTTTTGGTGCTTGCTCACATATCTTTTTTTAAATATTGGGAGATCCCAGCCTAAGTATCAATATTAAGTTTGATAGGACAATGGTATGATTCATATTGATAGAGTGTTCAGACAAAGAGACCAAGCAGAGGAAAAGCTGAGCAGGAGAAAAGCTGTCTGTTCTTGGGTGCCTGCATTCTGTCAGAAGCTATATGCTCCATGAGCTTCTCTAGTCTGCACTGGAGGGGAGAATGATAGTTAGATATCCAAACATCTGTAGGCAGAAAGTTAAGTTCAAATTCACAACCTGGCCAAGATGAAAACTGTGTGGCAATTTGATATATCTTCAAGTTAATTGCCACACAGAATGGATCTTCCTCTGTCTGTCACCGTCTGCCTCTCTTCTTCTATCTCTATTACCTATCGTTATCATCTATCATGTATCTGTATCAATTCTCCAGAAGTACTAGGCAGAATCTCCAGTGCTGTACACATCCCAAATCATTGCTTTCTTTATATTCCACTCAGGCCTTGATTCTTTCTCTGAACAGGACTCCATAGAGCAAGGTGTAGGAACGCCAGGTGCATTTCTACAGTGCCAATGCCATGACCTAGGAATATTTCATATTTACTTTGCAGAGGAAGAAAACAAAGTCTCCAAAAGATGAATTTCACTTGATTGATAGATTATATGATATCACCACAATTGGTCATGTCAGTAAAAATCACCAATTAAAAACTGCATATTAGTATGATAGAAATGGAGGAAAATCAAATTGATTGCATGAACTTTCCAACATTCAGCCAATTATATTAATATCATGTGAATGTCATGGTATTGCACATGAGAATGACTCAGTTCTCCAAACACTTCCCAGTTTTTGAACCTTCAGGAACAGCTGTGTCAGCCTCTGCAAATCTGCCATCTGTTTGTCTCACTTGTATATTGAAGTGCTTTTTAATGCCTCCCATTGCTACTGTTTTCTCTAAGGGAGGGATGATTTGTTTCTGAAGGTGATATTCTCTTTAAAAAGTACTGTTTCTTCCTCTTTGATGTATAATCTTGCTTGTAGCAGCTCCTCAGAGACCTTGACTCACTAGTTATGGCTAGAATCCAGGTCCTGTCCCTCTCAGTTTTCATTGCATGCTCTGAGCTTTGTCAGAGCCATTCTGTATTTGATTTATCTCCTGCCAGGATGGTGGCTACATATTCAATCTGTGTGCCAAGTGCTTCTGAGGTTACCTTCCCATATCAGATAATTTAATTTCTCCATTTTTAGAAAGCAAAGAGTAAGCTACCTTATTAACTGGAAAGATGCTTATTTGGGGGATGAAATGATCCCTCTGAATCTTAAGAAGAAGCTCATTTTGTTCCTGAGGTTCAGTTCTCCTTCTTAAAATCTTTCTGCAACTCTCCCATTCCCTACTGCCGTATACATCCTCATATACAGATACACTGACACATACTTCCAACTCTTCAAGTTCTGTGAGTTGTTGGAGGCCCAGTTTAAGTCTCCTCTCCTCCATCGATTCTTCTCTAATTAGGAAATCCGAATTGTTTTTTCTCTTCTCCTGCAGCATCTATTGTCTGCAACACACAATTTAACCTTCACTTATTATACTAACTTGTGCTATCCTCTTTTAATTAGAGAGTAAATTCTTTGAGGGCTCAGTTCATGTATTACATATTTTCTCCTAGTGATTGCTTTATTCATTCATCTATTCAACAAACATTTACTGAACACTTTTACATTAGATCTTGTGTTAGGTACTGATGCTACAAAGGTGAATACTACAAAGATGAATGAGATATGGTCCCTGCCCTCAAGGAGTACCTGGCCTAGTAGGGGAGATAAACACATAAACATATAAGTGTAATAATGTACTAGGTACTATAATAAAAGTCAAAATAGGGGACAAAGAAAGCACAAAGAAAGGAGTGAGGGCCAGTTCTACTTGAAGGAGGCAGGAATGGCTTCATAAAGGAGATGATGATTGATTGAGCTGTGTTTTCAAAGCTTAATCCACATTTACTTGGCAAGAAACAGGTGTATTCCAAACGGTGAGAGAATCAGAAGGAAAGTAATAGGAGCTTGAAAAAGTATGAAACGTTAGAGAAACTGTAAGTGGTTTGATACAACTGGAAGGCACTTGGGCGGAGGCGGGTGGTGTAACTAGTGAGATCACACTGGAGAGGTATCTGGAATTGGATTATGAAGGGCCTTGTCATGTTAAGAACATTGAACCTTAGGCTGCAGGCAAAGGTGAGCCATTGTAGAATTTTATACAGAGGAGTTACATGATCTGATCTGTGATTTTAAAAGATTACTCTGATAACATGGAGGCCAATTAGAAGGCTGAAATAATGAGGGACTGATAGACTAAGTACCATGGCAGTAGAAATTGAGAGGAAACACAGATTTAGAGGTATAGAGAGTCAAACTTAACAGGACTTGTGATTGATTGGATAGGAAGGACCAGGGACAGGGAAAAGAAGTCTGATGAATCTCAGGTTTGTGGTTGGGACCTTTGGGTGGGTGGTGGTGCCACTCATTGATGCAAGAAACAAGGAAGTAAGCCTTCTCCCTCATGGTTCCCCAACCCCCTGCAATCCCATGCAGGTCCATAGTAGGTGCTCAATAAATACATTTATTTAATTTTATTCTATTGAGAGGAAAATGTCTTGCTTTTTCTTTGTGTCCTGCCATAGTTTATAAGATTTCCAGTAGTTGTAGGGAAATGTCATGGCTTTTTTGTTGCTGCTATCTTGTTCTCTCTGCAGTTAGATCTGGTTTTTCATTTCTGTGTCTCTAGTGCAGGTCCTGGATTCATTACTCAGCTTGCCTTTTTGTTGTTTTTGTTAGTGCTACACACTTCTGATCTTTGTCCATATATATGATTTAATAATAGTAATCACTCACATTTGAACAGTGATTTGGAGTTTACGAGGCATGTTCAAATATGATTATCTCCTTTGATCCCTATTACTATACTGTAAAGTAGGCAGTGAAATAGATTTAATTGTGCATGTTTTATAAGTAAAAAGAATTTAGCCAGTGGTGACGTGACCTGTCAAAGATCACACAGTAGTAAGTAGCATAACTGGGATTCTGATTGCTTCCATATCCACCGTATTTTAATATTACAATCTTGATCCTCGCCTTGCTCTCTGCTATCCATGTGCATCCAGACTCCTTATAGCCTGACTGATTTCTACCCTCTGTCTTCTTCTGACCTCTAGTTATTTGCTGTGCTTTAGGTCCACTGTGACCTTCTGTTTCCAGTAATCTCTCTTGCCTTAGACCTGTACCTTACCTTGCATATCCAGATCTATTTTGGTTCTCCAAGTCCAGGCATCTTGCTCTGTCTCTCCAGTTCTTTTACTTACAGTCCTCGAAGTGACACAGCAGGACTTGCAGATGGATTTGTGGCACTGGAACTTTTCCTCCCAGGAACATAGGGCGACACCCACCTTCAGTCTGTTGGAAGGAAATCTGACCTGAAGAAATACAGGGTGTTGGACTATGTTACTTGTAAATTATTTAATTTGTGAATCTGAGCAGTGAAAGATGACAGATATAATGAAGAAGGCAAGTTTTCTAACCCACAGCCTGCCCCCTCTCCAGCACAGATCTCTTTTAAGGTTGTCTAGTGAGGTCCATTGTATGAGCTTCAGTCTCCCTGTGAGCACATGAATCTCTTGACTCAAATGCTTGTGGTTGAGTATTTTGGAGCATTTAATATTCATATGGTAGCAGCAAACATTTAGTATTCATTATGGTAGCTTTCAAGATTATATAAATTGTTGGTAGATGCCTTCTCAACACTGAAGTAGTTTAATGTGGCTCAGTGGGAGTCAGAGTCCTTAGCACTTTCGAGTTTTGTAGTTGAGTGGCAAGTACTTGTGAAACACCTACTGTGTAACAGGGATGTTATAAACAAACACTTTGCTCTTGAGCCTACCATCTAGTTGGGAAGATATATTATACATTTGTTGTATCCTGACTGAGCAGTGTACAACACAATTATAAATCTATGCTAGGAAGTTTGGAACAGAAAATGAGATATGAGCAGAGTTAGTTGAGGAAGCTTCCTAAAAATGATGACATTTGAACTGAGCCTTTAAGAGTGGGTAAGACTTTGAATGCAGAGTGTGTATGAGTCAGCGTTGACGCTGATATTTTGGGATGACAGAATGGCATGATGGAAACCCCATATTTAATTCTTTTTCAAAGAGTATTTTTCTCCATCTCAGGTGACAAGTTCAGCGGGGCGTGTCAAAGCAGTCTTTCTTAGTGATGCCAGGTATTACACCGTAAGTTCCCCCGATTCCATAGTTGGTTCTTTTGCAACATGATTTTAGGCTGTGGTGTGAACGTAGCCTAGGAGATCCCTTTCTCAAGTCAGGTTTCAACTCCAAATGAAAACTAACTTTGTACTTTTGAGATAATTGTTCTAAGAAGGCAATGCTGCTAAAACACAGGCTAGAATAGAAAAGTTAACTTTGTGTGGCTCAGAGATGCAATTTTCTCTTCTTCCTTGGCAAAGATGATGCTGTGACTGGGGAGCCTTCTCAGAGTGACAGATCTGTGTGGGCTGAAGCTCCAGTTTGATCATGAGGGGGTGGGAGATGGAAATTTTTTTTTTCTCTATGATGGGTTCTGATGCAGACAACTATATGCTCTGGGAGTTATTGTTGGGGGCCTTGTATGATGTATACCTTGTTTCTCAGTGGAACATTATGTGGCAAACAGCTTCTGAAATGTGTTTTTGCAAGTGGGGCAGAGGGCACAATGTGATAAGCAGGAGAAATAATAATTTATTGAATAGAACTATTTTTTGGAGCTATGGCCTGTAGAAATGCTGTATCTGTTATCAAACTTAATTACCTCGCCCAGTGTTCTACTTTTTCAAATGTTTTCCTAGATGCTAGGGTAGAATTGAGGTAAGATATTCTATCTTGCAATTTGGGTAGTTGGAGAGGTATTGTTAAACAAAAATGGGAAAAGATAGTTTACCCTTGGCCAACTGTGAACTTGGCAACATATGTCTGTTAATTTCATACCTTCCTATTTGCTTTCCCTTTCTCCTCTTAATATTCTCCCGTGCGGAATCTAGAATCCCCCTCTGTTAAGTCTTTAATGTGACCTCAGTGGTGACTTACAGGGAGAGGGGAGTATGCATGGGATGCAGTATGCAGGAATGGTGGTAGGACTGCCTCATATAAAGGGCTCTGCCTCAATAATGGTAGGAAGTAGTCCAAACATAAGATCCTGAAAGTATAGCAGATTCTTGTCCAGTATGGGCTGTTGTGTATGCCCAAGGATAGAAATTGCTGATGAATAGACAAGGTGCACACATATTATGAAGAGCTAGAAAAAGAATTAAAGTGGAGATTAAGAAAAATAATCTCAAGGACTTGTTCAGGATGGATTCAGTGGGAGAGAAATTGGTATCTAGAGGGTAAAAAATTGAAGTAGCTAATATGTATTGAGAACTTACTATATGTCAAGCATTTTATATAAAGTTCTAATTTAATTCTCATAAGCCTATGAGGTAGGTAGTTTTACTACTCACACTTTACATATAGGTAAAGTGAGAATAAGTTGGCTACGGTCAGAGATCTGGTAAATGATTGAACCATGATTCATTGATTGATTTTTATTGTGGTAAAAACATATAACATAAAATTGACCATCTTAACCAAATACACCCTGAACCAGGATTTATTTTATTATTTATTTATTTAACTCATTATTTTTTGATTCACAGGGTACATGTGCAGGTTTGTTACAAGGGTGTATTGCATGATGCTAAGGCTTACGCTTCCACTGATCTGTCACCCAGATAATAAACATAGTACCCAATAGGAAGTTTTTCAGCTCTTTCCCCACTCCCTTCCTCCCTCCTTTTAGAGTCCCTAGTGTCTATTGTTCCTATCTTTATGTCCATGTGTACTTAATGTTTAGCTCCCACTTATAAATGAGAACATGAGATACTTGGTTTACTGTTTCTGTGTTGGTTTGCTTAGGATAATCCCTCCAGCTGCATCCATGTTACTGCAAAGGATATGATTTCATTCCTTTTTATGGCTGCATAGTATTCCATGGTGTGCGTGTGTGTGTGTGTGTGTGTGTGTGCGCACATATGTGCGTGTGTTGTGTGTATCACATTTTCCTTATCTAATTCACCATTAATGGGCACTTAGGCTGATTCCATGTCTTTGCTTTTGGGAATAGTGTTGCAATAAACATATGCGTTCAGGTTTTGTTTTGGTAGAATGATTTATTTTCCTTTGGGTATATACCCAGTAATGGGATTGCTAGGTTGAATGTAGTTCTACTTTTAGTCTTTTGAGAAAATTCCAAACTGCTTTCCACTGTGGCTGAACTAATTTATATTCCCACCAATGGTGTATAATTGTTCCCTTTTCTCCACAGAGACACCAACTTCTGTTATTTTCTGACTTTTTAATAATAGCCATTCTGACTGCTGTGGCATGGTCTCTCTTTGCAGTTCTGATTTTCATTTCTCTGATGATTAGTGATGTTGAGCATTTTTTCATATGCTTGCTGGCCTCTTGCATGTCTTCGTTTGAGAAGTGTCTGTTCATGTCCTTTGACTACTTTTTAATGAGGTTCTTTTTCTCCTTTTTGACTTGTTAAGTTCCTTATAGATTCTGAACCAGGATTTATGTTTAATTGTATTTATAAAATAAAATTATTGAATTAGGAAAATAAATGTCAGATGGGAGATAGGACTAACTTGCAGCTCCCACTTGGATGAACAGAACAGCATGTGGAGACCGACATCGTAAACATTTGCTCCAAGAACTACCGCAGGAACATACTAGGAAAACTGAAAGAATTCACAGACCCTTTAAAAGAAGCGACTTGCTGCTGCAAATTCCATGAGACAGCCAAAAAACTGAATGCCCAAAGTGTGAGAGAAGGAAAGTACACCTATGAACACACATCCTCACTGGGGAACCTGAAAATCCACATCACAGGAGAAGGATTTAGCCTTACCTAGAGCTGAAATGAATCTAGAGAGATGAGTGAAATATAAAAGTAGAATAAACAACAGGGAGAGCCCTGTAGGCACTCCTGGTCCCCAGGGATGCTCAGGGGAGCCATTTCTGACTTTATCTCACAGGGATCTTTGGGGAGGACTGCCAGTAGAACTGGGGAAGGACCACAGGGATAAGGAAACTTCTAGCTAGACTTTGTAATAATTTTGACTGAGCAGAAATTTTTCTGGGCAGAATGTAGTGGGGTTTAAGGGGGCAAATGGGAAGTGCAGATATTAGCACAGAAGCCACAGCAGGCAGGGAGGGGTGAGGCCAGAAAGCCCTGCTTGCTTTCTCAGTGGGGAGGCTTGTATCCTGGGCCAAGATCTCAGCCCTGCTCACTGGCTGCCTGGATATAAACTCTGTGCTTGTTGGTGGGGCACAGTGGGAGTGAGACTGGTCTTGCTGGCTGCATGTAGGCTTTTTACTACAGGCTTTCCCCCACTTCCATGGTGACCTGTATGATGCAGCAGAGGCAGCCATAATCCCCCTGGGAACATAACTTCATTGGCCTGAGAACCACACCCCCATCCCCCACAGTGGCTGCAGCAAGCCCCGCCCAAGGAGAGTCTGAGCTCAGACACACCTAACACTGTCCCCACCTGATAGGCTTTCTCTACATTTCCTGGTAGCCAAAGACAAATGACATTATCTATTGGGAGCTCTATGGCCCTGCCCATTGCCTGAAAAACCCTAATACTTATCCAGTTGGGTACAGTGTACACTGCTCAGGGGATAGGTGTGCCAAAATCTCAGAAATTTCCACGAAAGAACTTAATCCATGTAACCAAACACCACCTGTTCACAAAAAAAAAAAACAACTATTGAAATACAAAATAAAATAATTATTCAGCAAAGGTGCCTTTTTTTTGGTGTACACTAGTATGAGTTTTAACACATGTACAGGTTCATGAAACTACCACCACAATGAGGATACAAAACAGTTTTATCTCCCTAGAAAACTCTGTCATGCTAGTCTTTTACTCTTACACCCTCTGTCAGTTATTCCATCACTATGTTTTGTCTTTCCCAGAAAGTTGTATACGTGGAATCATACAATATATAATCTTTCAAGATTGGTCCGTTTCACTCAGCAAAATTCTTTTGAGATTTATCCATATTGTTGCATGTCCATTCCTTTTTATTGCTGGGTAGTATTCCACTGTATGGATGTACCACTGTTCATTTATCCATTCATCTGTTAATGGTCATTTGTATTGCTTTTGATTTTTGGCAATTATCAACAGAAACTCTATAAATATTAATGTGCAGATTTTTGTGTGAAAAACAATTTTCTTTTCTCTATGAAAAAATCTTAGGAGTTGGATTGCTGGTTCATATGGTAAGTGTATATTGAACTGTACAAGAAATGGCCAATTCATTTTCCAGAGTACCTGTACCATTTTGCATTCTCATAAGTGATATATGAGAACTGTAGTTTCTCTACATCCTGATTGACACTTGCTGTTGTCAGTATTTTTTATTTTAGTTAGTCTAATAGATACATAGTGGTATCTCATCATGGTTTCCATTTGAATTTCCCTAATGGCTAATAATGTTGGATGTCATTTTATTTTAATTAATTAAGCCATTTGCCATTCATCTTCAGTGAAGTATCTGGTCAAGTCTTTTGCAAATTTTTATATCAGATTGTTTTTCTTACTATTGAGCTTTGAGAGTTCTTTATACATTTTGTATATAAGTCTTTTGTCAGATATGTGATTTGCACTTTTTTTTTTTTTTTTTGAGACGGAGTCTTGCCCTGTCACCATGGCTGGAGTGCAGTGGCACGATCTGAGCTCACTACAAATTCCGCTTCCCAGGTTCACATCATTCTCCTGCCTCAGCCTCCCTGAGTAGCTGGTACTACAGGCACCTGCCACCACTCCCGGCTATTTTTTTTTTTTTTTGTACTTTTAGTAGAGACAGGGTTTCACTGTGTTAGCCATGATGGTCTCGATCTCCTGACCTTGTGATCCACCTGCCTCGGCCTCCCAAAGTGCTGGAATTACAGGTGTGAGCCACCACGCCCAGCCGTGATTTGCACTTTTTATCTTAGTTTGTAGCTTATCTTTTTATTCTCTTAATAGTGTGTTTTGCCAAACACTCTTCTATCAACTTTAAATTCAATAAAGTAGACTTTCTTTTATAGATTATATTTTTGGTATCATATCTAAGAATAATTTATAATAACACAAAACAGATATAAAATTACTTAGGAATAGTGTCCCTGAATAATTTTAATAACTTTATTGAAGCATATTTTGCATATCATGTAATTTGCTCTTTTAAAGCATACAGTTCAATGATATTTTAGAACCAAATTTACCAAGTTCTGCAACCATCATGATGAATCAGTTTTAGAACCTTTTTTATCACCCCAATATGATCACGTCTATATATATTTACTGTTATCTCCATTGACCCCTAAACCTGCTCTAGGAAACCACTAATCTACTTTCTCTGTAGTTTTTCTGGCACCATTTACCTTTATTAAAAAATCTTACATTGTGGGAAAAACATATAACATAAAATTTACTGTTTTAACCATTTCTAAGTATACAGTCCAGTAGTATTAATTATATTCACATTATTGTGTGACCAATTTCTAGAACTTTTTCATCTTGCAAAACTGAAACTCTATACCCTTTAAACAACAATTCCTCATTTCACCTTGTCTACCAGCTCTTGGCAACCAGCATTCTGCTTTCTGTTTCTATGAATTTGGCTTCTTTAGATACCTCTTATAAGTGGAATTATACAATATTTGTCTTTTTCTGACTGGTTTATTTTACTTAATGTAATGTTCTCAAGGTTCATCCATATTGCAGCATGTGTCAGAATTTCCTTCCTTTTTGAGGCTGAATAATATTCACCCTTAAAATAATATTGTATGAATATATCACATTTTGTTTATCCATTCATCTATCAATAGACATGTGGGTTGCTTCTACCTTTTAGCTATTGCAAATGATTCTGCTATGAACTTAGGAGTACAAATATCTCTTTGAGACTCTGTCAGCATCATTATTTTGAAAAGACAATATTGTCCCCATTAAATGGAATCTTCACCTTTGTTAAAATCAATTTACCATATGCACATGAATCTAATTCTGGATTATCTGTTGTCTTTCATTGAGCTATATATTTATCTTTTTGCCAATACCAGTCAATCTTAATATTTTAGTGTTTTTTTCTTTTTTTTTTTTTTTTGGAGAGAGTCTTGCTCTGTCCCCAGGCTGGAGTGCAGTGGTGCGATCTCGGCTCACTGCAAACTCTGCCTCCTGGGTTCATGCCGTTCTCCTGCCTCAGCCTCCTGAATAGCTGGGACTACAGGTGCCCACCACCACGCCTGGCTAATTTTTTGTATTTTTAGTAGACACGGGGTTTCACTATGTTAACCAGGATGGTCTCGATCTCCTGACCTCGTGATCTTCCTGCCTCGGCCTCCAAGTGCTGGGATAACAGGCATGAGCCACTGCGCCCGGCTAATATTTTAGTTTTATAGCGTGTCTTAAATTTGGGTTGTATGAGTCTTCTAAATGTGTTTTTTCTCCAAAATATCTTTGGCTATTTTAGTCCTTTGCCTTTTCACATAATTTTAGAATCAGCTTGTCTATATTTACAAAAGACCTAGTGGGATTTCATTAAATTTATTTCTTAGGAGACATCTAAACACTCTTTCACCTAAAGACCTTTTGTGGAGTCTTTAAATCCAAGAAAATTTTATGTCTCTCCATTTATTTAGGTCTTCTTTGATTTGTTTTATCAAAATTTTGTGTTTCCAAGGCCTCATTGCACAGCAAAATTATCTGAAGTGTTTGTAAACTACAGATCTGAGGTATTACCTGGGAATATGTATTGTTAACAAACACTCCTGGTAATTCTGATGAAACAGATCCACAGAATGGTAGGCTGAGAGGAGTTTTACTTCTCTAGTTAGTGTCTCTGTATTAAAATCTACAGAGAATAGTTTTCTTTCAGCCTTAGCACCAGGAAAGGTTTATTTCTTCTGAATATCTAATATGCAGTTATCATATGGATAGTACAAGTATGTAAACTTGGCATGTTGACTTCTATTTTCTTTGTTGGCTTCTAGTTTTTATCTTTATATCGGAAGGGTAAGTATTTTTTACCATACAAGATTATTATGGGACTCATATGATAAATATTGACTGAGCACTTACTGTGTGCCAGACACTTTTTATAGACATATACGCATACCTCAGGGATGTTGAGGGTTAAGTTCCAGATCACCTTAATAAAGTGAATGTCACAATAAAGCAAGTCACACAAAGTTTTTGGTTTTCCGGTGCATATAAAAGTTATGTTTACACTGTACTGTAGTCCATTAAGTGTGTAATATCATTATATCTAAAAATGTGCATGTCTTAAAAACACTTTATTGCTAAAAATGCTAATGATTATCTGAGCCTTCAGCAAGTTGTAATCATTTTGCTGGCAGAGGGCCTTGCCTCATTGTTGACAGCTGCTGACTGATCAGTGTGGTGGTCGCTGAAGGTTGGGGTGGCTATGGTAATTTATTAAAATAAAACAAGAATGAAGTTTGCCACATTGACTCTTCAAAAAGTTTTCTCTGTAGATGCTGATTGATAACATTTTACTCATAGTAGAACTTTTCTTCAAAATTGAAGTCGGTCCTCTCAAACCTTGCTGCTGCTTTATCAATTAAATGTATGTAATATTCTAAATGTTTTGTTATTTCAGCAATGTTCACAACATCTTCATCAGGAGTACATTTCATCTCAAGAGACCACTTTCTTTACTCATCCACAAAAAGCAACTTCTTATTCATTCAAGTTTTATCATGTGATTGCAGAAGTTCAGTCACATCTTCAGGCTTCACTTCTAATTCTGTTTCCCTTGCCATTTCCACCACATCTGTGGTTATTTTCCCCCATGAAATCTTGAACCCCTCAAAGTCATCCGTGGGGTGTTGGAATCAATTTCTTCCAGACTGTTAATCTTGGTATTTTGACCTCCTTCCATGAATCACAAATGTTCTTAATGGCATCTCGAGTGGTGAATCCTTCCCAGAAAGTTTTCAATTGACTTTGCCAAAATCCATCAGAGGAATCACTATCTATGGTAGCTACAGCCTAATGAAATGCGTTTCTTAAATAATAAGACTTGAAAATTGAAATTACTCCTTGGTCCATGGGCTGCAGAATAGCTATTGTGTTACCAGATGTGAAAACAACAATAATCTCCTTGTACATCTCCATCAGAGCTCTTGGGTGACTAAGTGCATGTCTCAATAAACAGTAATATTTTCAAAGGAATCTTTTTTCTTGAGCAGTAGGCATCAACAGTGGGCTTAACACATTCAGAAAACCATGCTGTAAACAGATGTACTGTCATCCCAGCTTTGTTGTTTCATTTACAGAGCACAGGCAGATTTAGTATAATTCTTAAGGGCCCTAGGATTTTCAGAATGGTAAATGAACTTCGGCATCAGCTTAAAGTCACCAGCTGCACTAGCCCGTAACAAGAGAGTCAGCCTGTCCTTTGAAGCTTTGAAGCCAGGCATTGACTTTTCCTTTTTAGCTATAAAAGTCCTAGATGGCATGTTCTTCCGATGAAAGGCTGTTTTGTCTATATTTAAAATCTTCTGTTTAGTGTAGCCAATTTCAGCATTTACTTTAGCTAGATTTTCTGAATTACTTGCTGCACTTTTTATATCAGCACTTGCGGCTTCACCTTGCACTTTTGTATCACGAAGATGGCTTCTTTCCCAATCATCATGAAGCAACCTCTGCTAGCTTCCAACATTTCTTCTGCAGCTTCCTCACCTTTCTCAGCCTTCATAGAACTGAAGAGAGTTTGGGCCTTTCTCTAGATTTGGCTTTGGCTGAAGGGAATGTTGTGGCTGGTTAGTTTGTATCCAGACCACGCATACTTTCTCCATATGAACAATGAGGCTGTTTTGTGTTCCTATCATTTGTGTGTTCACTGGAGTAGCACTTTTAATTTTCTTCAAGAACCTTTCCTTTGCATTCACAACTTGACCAACTTTGGTACAAGAGGCCTAGCATTTGGCCTATGTCAGCTTTCCATTGATTTAAAGTAAGAGATGTGCAGCCCTTTCACTTGAACACTTAGAGGCCATTGTAGACTTATTAATTGGCTTAATTTCAATATTGTTATGTCTCAGGGAACAGGGAGGGCCAAGGAAAGGGAGAGAAATGAGGGAATGGCCAGTTGGTGGAGCAGTCAAAATACACACGACATTTATCAATTAAGTTCACCATCTTATATAGACTTGATTCATTGCACCCCAAAACAATTACAACAGTAACAACAAAGATCATTGATCACAGATCACCATAAAAGATATGAAAAGTTTGAAATATTGCGAGAATTACCAAAATATGACACAGAGATACAAAGTGAGCACACACTGTTGGAAAAATGGTGCCGATAGACTTGTTCTATGTGAGGTTGCCACAAACTTTCAACTTATTTTAAAAAACCCAACACAGTATTTGTGAAGCACAAAAAAAATGAGGTATGCCTGTACATACCTCAAAATAACCCTATGTAGTAGGTACTGTTTTTTGCCCACTTTATAAATGAGGAAACTAAGGCTCAGTGAGATTCTATAACTTATTTAAGATTGTACATTTAAGGCCGGGTGCGGTGGCTCAAGCCTGTAATTCCAGCACTTTGGGAGGCCAAGGCAGGCAGATTACAAGGTCAGGAGATCAAGACCATCCTGGCTCACACGGTGAAACCCTGTCTCTACTAAAAATACAAAAAATTAGCCAGGCGTGGTGGCCGGGCGCCTGTAGTCCCAGCTACTCGGGAGGCTGAGGCAGGAGAATGGCGTGAACCTGGGAGGTGGAGCTTGCAGTGAGCCGAGATCGAGCCACTGCACTCCAGCCTGGGCGACAGTGAGAGACTCAGTCTCAAAAAAAAAAAAAAAAAAAAAAAAAAAGACGTAAATTTGATTTTTTGACTTTAGAGCCCAGGATTGTAACCATTATGTTATTCAGGATGGGCCATTATGTTGCAGGAACAAACAACTTTGAAACTTATTGCTTAAAATAACAAAGGTTTATTTCTTGTTCTTGCTACGTATTTTTGGTTGCCTCAAGGTCTGATTCGTGTCATCATCACTCCAGGATCCAGGCTGACAGAGCAAATGCTATTACTAGCATTGCTGGTCACCTTGACCGAGGGAAAGAAGAGAGTTTGTGATATATTGCTCATTGGCTCTTAAAGCTTCCACCCATAAGTGACATATGTCATTTCCACTGAGGCATTGTAGGCCAAAGCCAGTCACATGGAGATACCTAACAAGTGTGTGTTGAGGGGTGGGACTCGGGGTCAGGCCTGGAATGCAATCTCACTATAATGCTGGGAAGGAGGAGAAATGTAGGTATTTGTGGAGCAGCACTAATGACTACCACAGCAGTTTTCAAATGTGCTTATTGACATAAAACTATTACCATGATTATTAATGTTATTCTTACATAAGAAGCAATGAGGTGGGTTTACATTTTTTGGCACGGTCTTTTTTATAAATCATATCATCAAGCCTACTTATGTGCTACAATTAAACAAAACAATAAGTATATAAAACAAAGCAAATAAATGAGCAAGTTAGAATCTGAGCTGTTTTAATGGACAGATTTGAATGTGGCTTTCTTCTTATAGAAGGGTATGGTTTTTACCTTCTAGAAATATATTAAAAGAAAAAATGACACTAGAAGGAATTAAAGTTTAATAAATGGGGTTATATATACAAATTGGAAGAAATGCTGTAAACAGTTAAAGAGGTTTAGTCTGCTTTTGGGCCTGGCTGATTTGAGAGAAATTTCATGCATGTAATTGTCACAATGCCTAACATAGACCTTTATAATTTTTAAACTGCTCCTACAGAATTACATGAACTAATAAATGTGAAAGAGCTTTCTGTAAACTGTAAATTCTTTGCAAATGTAATTATTATTATTGCATAATCTTATTTGGTCCTTACAATTAGCCTGTGAAGTAGATATAATGGTGTTGGTTGTTGTTGTTTTAATTGTTCCCATTTTATAGTTGAGGGAACTCAGGTGTATTAAACTACTCTCCATGGTCGTGTGGTTGGTAAATAGAAAACTCAGAGTAGAACTCCATCTTGTGACTCCTAGGTCAGCCCTTTATCCACTGCACAGTGCTGCCTCTCCAGCCAAATTTTTGGGTGTAACTTAAATACATAAGAGAAACTTAAAATGACCCAGTTGAAAGACTAAAGAGTGGCCGATCACGGTGGCTCATCCCTGTAATCCCAGGACTTAGGGAGGCCAAGGTGGGCGGATCACAAGGTCAGGAGTTCGAGACCAGCCTGGCCAATGTGGTGAAACTCTGTCTCTACTAAAAATACAAAAATTAGCTGGGTGTAGTGGCAGGTGCCTGTAATCTCAGCTACTCAGGAGGCTGAGGCAATAGAATTGCTTGAACCTGGGAGGCGGAGGTTGCAGTGAGCTGAGATCACCCCATTGCACTCTAGCCTGGGCGACAAGAGCAAAACTCCGTCTCAAAAAAAAAAAGAAAAAGAAAAGAAAGAGTAAAGAATTCTCAGTTTTCCAAAACACAGTGGGCATTGTGCAGGCAAACAAGTCAAGGAAACAGCAGAACCTATTGCCTTCTGATAAGGAACTCCTGAAAGGACTGAATGTTCTAAAGCTTAACATTAATAGTAAGAAAATGATCTTTCCAAGGGGCCAATTAGAGGCTTGATAACCTGATATATTTTACAGAATGTCACAGCTCAAGGAGGCTGAAGAAAAGTAGTTATGCTGGCCTTGAGGAATTGCTCAAACTGAGTTAGTAGCATTGCTTCCGTTTTTATGAAAGAGAATGCCTTTCTAATTTTAGAGTTCTTCAAGAGGTGGCTGGGTTTTTGTGCCGAGGGAAACTTTTCTCAGTGCTCATCTCAAGAGGTGCCTGTGAAATCATTTTATATCCTGTTTGGAAAAGGAAGACAATGTGGTAGAATTAAAAAAATGAGTTTGCATAGAAAGTTATCTTCCCCAGAAGAGATGGTAGAAATAGGGCTTTACAGCCATACTTATTACTTTTTTCCTGTTATAGAGCTATGTGTTATCAGTTCAATGCAGTTATTTGGATCCTTTAACTGTAATGTGTCTCCTGATGTTATGCAGTAAGAACTGTTTATTTAGCAGATCATTCAAGAAGGGACAGAGACTTTTTAACTCCTGGAGGGTGTTGGGTTTTTTCCAGCTTCTCAATAGCGCCACTGTAATTTATTTTGCAAATTCCAATTCTTAAAGCATTAAAAAGTAGCTCATAAGACAACCTTTTTATTTCCGAATCCATTGTTTCCTCTGGTAAAACAGTAAATATTCCAAATACAAAGACCCAGGGAAAAGAAGAGAGTTCCCATCAAGGACCTGAGGTCTCTTTACAGGCTGGCAATTACTGTGTGTAGCTTTGTTTAAGTAACTGAGGTTGGATTATGTCCTGAGAAGCCATTTTTCAAATTTCATTTTAACCAAAATTTTACATGTACTTTAAAAGTAGGAATTCCATCTAGAAAGAGAAAAACTTAGAGAAACCTAGGACACAAATCTGTAAAATTATCAAGTGGTCTGGTGGTTGCTAAGTCCTGGAAAACTAGGGGAAGATTAGACTAGAATTGAAGGTATTCTTTTCAGAACCAAATGCAGTGAGATTACTCTGAATGGAGAGTATATTTTTAAGACATCCATTATCTACAGAGAGTGTGTAAATATAAGGATAAAAAAAAAAGGATCCTAATGAGTATTTGGCATATATGGTCCCATTTAATCCTCACAAACTACTCTGGAAAGTACATATCTTATAAAGAAAATAATAAGTCACAGACAGAAGTTCAGTAATAGGCTTAAGGGTAATAAATAATAGAGCTAGAATTACAACCCAAATCTATGAGACTCTCAAAGCAGTGCTCATCTTATCATAGTAGGTTCAAGAAGACCTTAGGTAAACCCTTAGTAGACAGATATATAGATAGAGTTATTAAGGAAAACCAAGAATATTAAAGCTCCCCTTAGTATTTGAGACTGATATCAAGGACAACTAGGCCTTTCTACCTTGGGCCTTGGAGACAGAACTTGAAGCCAAGTAGACTGCACAGCTGAGGTTGCAGTCATGCCAGGCTCCTGTGTAGGCCAGTTAGCAATAGGTGCCTTTCAGTTAGATCAGTTAGATCAGTTAGATCACATCCATAGCTCAATCAGCTAACGCCAGAGTGTCCTGGTGCAAAGCATTATGATTGTTGGGTAATATGTGACCTATAAGGATTTTTTCTGGTTACTTTGTTCACCTGGTGCTTGTTATTGGCATGCAAGATCCTGTCCTGTATAGGTGGATATATAGAAGAGATCTGTCTAGGATGGATTTTTCACTTGCTAGTATTGGACAAACTGCCTCTAGATCCAAAATAAGATTTATATTCATTAAGATCTAGCTTAAATGGAACTTTTTCACCTAATAAATATTTTTGTTATATGATATTTTCTAATTTTTTTGAACTGATGTCTTATCATTTTTAGTCCCTCAAACTGGATCTTAATATGCATTTTTCACAAAATTTTTGAGGGCCCCGGCCAGGTTCAGTGCCTCACACTAGCACTTTGGGAGGCTGAGGAGAGTGGATCGCCTGAGGTCAGGAGTTCAAGACCAGCCTGGCCAACATGGCGAAACCCCGTCTCTATTAAAAGTACAAAAATTAGCTGGGTGTGGTGGTGGGCGCTTGTAATCCCAGCTACTCAGACCGAGGCAGGAGAATTGCTTGGACCCGGAGGGTGGAGGTTGCAGTGAGCCAAGATCGTGCCACTTCACTCCATCCTGGGTGTAAGAGTGAAACTCCGTCTCGGAAAAAAAAAAAAAATTTGAGGGCCCCTCATGTGTGCATATGCATATACACACAAATATATATATGCATGTATGTGCATATTATTTTGAAATCTCTATCTTTAGCTCCTATCTCTTTCCTGAGTATCATAACTCATCTCAAATGTCTCCTCAGCAGCTCAACTTGGATGTCCCACCTCAAACCTGGACTCATCTTTTTTCCACAATACCTCCTCTCTCTTATTTTTAGCATCTCTATGAAGGGTACCACCATCCACAGAACTGCTTACATCAGAAATGTGGGAGTTATTATTTACTGCTCTCTTTTATCTCCACAATAGATCTCTTACCAAGTTCTATTGATTCTACCTCTAATGGTATCCTGAGGGTGGAGTGGGTTGTGGAGAGTGAGGAGTGATTGTTAATAGGTGCAGGGTTTCTTTAGGAGATGATGAAATAATTCTGAAATTAGATCATGGTGATGATTGCAAATCCTTGTAAATTTTCTAAAAAAAAAACACTTTAAAAAGCTGAATTTTGTGACATGTGAACTACGTCTCAAAAAGCTATTTAAAAATTACTATATTTCAATAACTCTGAGATTTTGTCTTAGACCCGTCAGCAGGATGTAACCTTTTTTTAAAATACTACTTTTTAAAAAAACTGGTGAAAGAACATACTCCTGCTTATTTGATCTCCTGTTAATATCTGGCTGAGGTGGCCTCTGTCCTTCCCACTTCATTGTGTTCTCTGGTTGCTGGGCTGACTCATTTAATCAAAATAAAATCTTGGCCCAGTCACGATCATTTTTCTATCTTCATCTTAATAATAATGATAATAAAAATATTTTATATTTATTGCAGGTTTGCCATGTGCCAAGTACATTTTTCAATTAACCCTTACAAAAATCTAATGAGTCAGGTACTATTACTATCTCTTTTATCCAAAGAAGGAAATTTGCTCATAAAGGTTAAGTGATTTCCTAAGATCAAGCAGATATAAATAAGTGATGGAGCCAATATTGAAACCGAGGTCTATCTGACGTCAATGTCCCCACATTCTCCTTCTTTCTTCCTCCTCCTTCCCCTAGGCCTCCTCTTCCCCTCTCTTCACATACATTAGCTTTTTCATAACACAAAGAAGAAAACAAATAAATAAAACACTCATAATTCACCTCCTGAATAACCCCTGTTAGCATAAAAAGGGCAATATATGTAGAAAGTTTGAAAGAAAGTTGAAAATCCAGATAGCGCAGAAAAGTACAAAGTGCAAAAGAGAAATTTTCTCTGTCCCCCCTCAAATATCTCTTCCCAACGTGTACCACCGTTAGGAGTTTCTAGTAGTTTCTTCCAACATCCATTTTTTCTTTTTTATTTCTAATTAGTATTCCATGGTATGGATATACCACAAGTTTGTTTAATCATTCATCCTCTGAAGGGCATCTGGCATGATTCAGTTTGTGGCCATTACAAATAAAGCTGCTATTAACATTTGTGTACAGATTCATAAGTTTTCATTTCTCTGGGAAAAATGCCCAGGAGTGCAATTGCTAGGTCATCTGGAAGTAGCACGGTTAGATTTTTTTTTTTTTTTTGAAACGGAGTTTCGCTCTGTAGCCCAGGCTAGTGTGCAGTGGTGCAATCTCGGCTCACTGCAAGCTCCGCCTCCCAGGTTCACGCAGTTCTCCTGCCTCAGCCTCCCGAGTAGCTGGGACTACAGGCGCCCGCCACCGTGCCCAGCTAATTTTTTTGTATTTTTAGTAGAGATGGGGTTCCACCGTGTTAGCCAGAATGGTCTCCATCTCCTGACCTCGTGATCCACCCGCCTCGGCCTCCCAGAGTGCTGGGATTACAGGCGTGAGCCACTGTGCCTGGCCTAGCATGGTTAGATTTTTAAGGAACTGCCAAGCTTTTGCAGAATAGAGCTACCATATTGTGAGATTATTACCTCATTTTTTTTTGAAAAGCACATGAATAGTATTTCAGTTTTCATAAAATTGAGTTTCTTCATATGTATACATTCTTTAACCATTTAATGTTCCCGCAAGCAATGTATGAGTCATCCAGTTTCTTCATATCCTCTCTAGCATTTGTTGTTGTCATTATTTTTCATTTTAGCTGTTCTCAGAGGTGTATAGTGATATTTTGTAGTTTTGTTTTGCATGTCTCTGATAGCTAATGATGCTGAGCATATTTTCATGTGCTTATTTGCGATCCGTATATCCTTTTTGGGGAAATGTCATTTGTCTGTTTTCTAACTGGATTGTTTCCATTGATTGACTGATTGATTGATTGTCTCGCTCTGTCACCCAGGCTGGAGTGCAGCAGCACGATCTTGGCTCACTGCAACCTCTGCCTCCCGGGTTCAAGCTATTCTCCTGCCTCAGCCTCCCAAGTAGCTGTGATTACACGTGCCTGCCACCATGCCTGGCTAATTTTTTGTATTTTTAGTAGAGATGAGGTTTCACCATGGCTAGACTGGTTTCAAACTCCTGACCTCAAGTGATCCACCTGCCTTGGATTCCCAAAGTGAGCCACTGCGCCTGGCCTCCTTTTATATTTTTACTGTAGAGCTTTGAGAATTCTTTGTATATTCTAGATACTTCTACTCCATTATCAGATATGTCCAGTTTCTCTAGCACCATTTGTTATGAAAGTTATCCTTCCTCTATTGGATTGCTTTTGTACTTTTTCAAAAATCAGTTGGACATATTCTTGTGGGCAATATTTCTAGAATCTCTATTCCGTTCCACTGATTTATGTGTATAGCTTTCCACCAATATCACACTGACTTGATTACTGTAGTCATATAGTAAGGCTTAATATTTAATAGACACATTCTTCTCACTTTATCTTCAAAAGCATTTTAGTTATTCTAGTTTTTTGCCTTTTCATATAAATTTTAGAATAATTTTGTCAATATCACAAAAATGTCTTGCTGGAATTTTGATATAAATTGAGTTAAACCTTGCTATGGACAGAATTGTGTCCCTGCCAGATTTATAGGTTAAATCCTTAACCCACAATGTGTTTGGAGATGGGTTTTTAGGAGATAATTAAGGTTAAATTAGGTCATAAAGATGGGACCGTGCTATGGTTTGGTTATGGTTTGTCTCCATCAAAACTTTTGTTGAAATTTGATCCCCAATGTGGTGGTGTTGGGAGGTGGGGTCTAGTGGGAGGTATTTCGGTCATGAGAGCCAATCCCTCATAAATGGCTTGGTGCTATTCTCATGAGAGTCCTCTTTCTGGCGAGATTATATTAGTACTCGCAGTAATGGAGATTAGTTCCCATGAGAGTTAGTTGTTAAAAAGCTAGACACCCTTTGGATTTTGCCTCTTTGCATGTATCTGCTTCCCCTTTAACTTTCATAATGTCACGATGCAGCACAAAAGGTCTCAGCAGAAGCCAGGGCCATGCCTTTGAACTTCCCAGCCTTCAGACCCATGAGCTGAATAAACCTTTTTTCTTTATAAATTACCTAAACTTAGATGTTCTGTTATAACCACAGAAAACAGACGAGATAGGCCATAATCTGATAGGAATGTGGCCTTACAAAAAGAGGAATATCTGTTCCTCACTCTTTCTGTCTCTCTGCCAGGTATTACTAGATGGGGGTAGAAGCTCAAGTTTTTCACTCTGCTTCTATTGCCATTTGAGGTATGAGGCATGGAGCTATTTATTACTGTTGGATGAGAGTGGAAGTCCAGTCTCCTCCCATGGTTTCCACTGACACTGTCAGGGGGAGGGACAGGCTCATCACTATCCTTACTTGGCCTTCTCTGACCACCATAGTGGGGGTATTGGAGCGTTTTGTTGCAGCCTGTTGAAGATAGAAATCTAGACTCTCCACTTTGCCTTACTGGTGGGGGTGGGGGTAAGGCCACCGTTTTTTCTGTAGAGTTTGTCTAGGATAGGATAGATATTGTCTAAATTGTTTTCTGTCTTTCTAGGCTGCCCCCTTTTTGGTCCTTTGGTTAGAGACAGAAGGCCATTTTAGTCTGTGTTTGTTGATGTTTCCAGGTTGCTGGCTTATTCAGCTCCAAGTCTGGGATATTGGAAGCAAAAAGACAAGCCAAGGAATCCACCACCTAGTTGCTCCTTGGGCCCTGATGTCCTTAGCAAGTTAGGCTTTTTCTTTCCTTCAGAGTTTTATTTTGTTTGTTTTATGTATAATACCCAAGAGTTTTAGTTGTACTTAGGAAGAAGAATAGCAAAAATTATGTCTGCTCCATCTTTCTGAAAGCTGATGTTGGTTTTAGAACTTTAATGATTTCGTCAGACACGGTGGCTCATGCCTGTAATCCCAGCACTTTGGGAGGCAGAGGCAGGCGGATTACTTGAGGTCAGGAGTTTAAGACCAGCCTGACCAACATGGTGAAACTCCGTCTCTACTAAAAATACAAAAATTATTTGGGCATGGTGGCACATGCCTGTAATCCCAGCTACTCAGTAGGCTGAGGCAGGAGAATTGCTTGAACCCAGGAGGCGGAGGTTGCAGTGAGCCGAGATCGCACCACTGCACTCCAGCCTGGGCAACAGAGCGATACTCTGTCTCAAAAAAAAAAAAAAAAAAAAAAAAAAACAAAGAACTTTCATGATTTCAGTCTTTACATTTTAAATGTTTCATTTTATTTTTACTTAAAGAATGAATTTTAGCCTTTCTTAAATTTCAGATGATCAGTCAGTTGATGCAAGCCCAATTATTGAATAATCCTTCTTTTCTTTGCCAACTTTAAATGCCACTTTTATCACAGAACTATTTCTATATTTGCATAGGCCTATTTTCATTCTGTCTATTCTCTTTTAGTGATCTTGGTTTTTTCTTTATTATCACATGGCTCTAATTAGTAAAGTTTAATAATAAGTTTTAATAGACAAGAGCTATACTCTTGACCATTTGACTGGTCTCCGCTTCATTCATTTGGAATCTCATTGGCAGTAGAAAGATGTCCTGTATGATTTTCACAAGTGACGATGCCACCATGTTTCTTCTCTGCCTATTGTGATTCTAGTGCTTGGCTGGATACTGGGATGTTAATTCTCTGGGGCAGGAAAGAGAATCTTGGAGGAAAGAGAGAATGCCTTCTGGCAAAGCCTCAATTCTTTCAGCCTAATAAGTTAGAAATGCTTGGTAGATGCTACTCTAGAGGGGATGGAAATTTGCAATTATTTTTCTAGCTTTGCAATCCAGCATGTTGCATCTCTGCCTTTTACCTTCACAACTTTCTGAGAGCATCAGTAATTCAATTTCACCCCTTGTTTCTAATGAGGAAAGTATAAAGACAACTGTATTTGACCTAGAAGTCCTGGGGAACAGGTTGTATGTGGAGAGTGCCACCATGGGGCACTCCTTGTACTTTAGGTTTTTTATTTTTTAGATGGAGTCACGCTCTGTGGCACAGGCTGCAGTGCAGTGGCGCAATCTCGGCTTGCTGCAACCTCCACCTCCTGGGCTCAAGTGATTCTCCTGCCTCAACCTCCCAAGTAGCTGGGATTACAGGCATGTGCCACCACGTCCAGCTAATTTTTGTATTTTTAGTAGAGACGTGGTTTCACCATGTTGCCCAGGCTGGTCTTGAACTCCTGACCTCAAGTAATCGGCCTGCCTCGACCTCCCAAAGTGCTGGGACTAGAGGCGTGAGCCACCGTGCCCGGCCCGGGGCATTCCTTTTAACATTTGCCCTAACATTTGCTTCCATGGCTGATCATCTATTGGGCCGTCTTGTACATTCCCTGTTCTAAGGGAGACTAAGTAAACTGGAAACTTTTTAGAGTATTTTATATATATATATATATATCTGGGGTGTAACACATTAATTTTTCTATCAGTGAAATGTAAACTGATCTGGGCTTCAGTCTTTGCAATCTCCAAGTTACCCCCTTTGCTGCAGCCAATATGATTTATCTCCCTTGTCTGTATTTCCAGCCCAGGCCTTTGCACTGAGCTAGTGACCCATATATACAGCTGCCTATGTAACATCTTCTTTTGGATGTTTCAAATACACTATCTTCAAAGTGATACAAATGATCCTCCCACCAAAACCTACTTTCCTTTTAGAATTTCTTTTCTTTTTCTATTATTTATTTATTTATTTGAGACAGATTCTAGCCCTGTCACCCAGGCTGGAGTGCAATGGCGTGATCTCGGCTCACTGCAACCTCCGCCTCCCGAGTTCGAGCAATTCTCCTGCCTCAGCCTCCTGATTAATCCCTGCCTCAGCTGGGATTACAGGCGCATGCCACCATGCCCGGCTAAGTTTTGTATTTTTAGTAGAGACAGGGTTTCACCATGTTGGTCAGGCTGGTCTCGAACTCCTGACCTCGTGATCCGCCCACCTTGGCCTCCCAAAATGCTGGGATTACAGGCATTAGCCACCGTGCCTGGCCTTCTTTTCTTTTTCTTAAAATAAATGACTACCCAGCTCTAGTAATGCACTAATCAGAGTCTCTCATTTCCTTGACCTCACAGCCTCCTAACTGGTTGTCTTGCTTCTACTTCTGTTCCTCTCCGCAGTATTCTCTACCTAGCAGCCAAAAGAGCTTACTAAAATACAAGTCTGATCACATCAAATTCCTGCTTAAAATCTTTTTAATGACTTCCCATTGCTATTAGAATGCCCTGAATAATTTGCCTACTTCTACCCTTCCCAATTTATTTTCTTTTCCCCCATGTCCTATTGAGTGACAGTGATGGATATTTTGCCTCCGAGATGTATTCTGAATGTATCTATTTATTTCCACCTTCAGTGCCACCAGTCCATTTCAAGCCACCATTTTTTTCTTTACTGTATGTTCATTTTGTGGTGACTAACTACCTAGATTTCCTGATTATACTCTTGTTTCCATTTATCTACCTCTACTTCGCAGTTACAATTATCTGTTAAACACAGATATGCTCATGTGACTGTTCTTCTTTTACCCCCTCTTTCATATAAAGCATAGAATCTCATCTTTATAGTGTAGCACACAAGGCCCTCCATGATCTGGCTTCATCCCTGTATTTTCAGCCACACTACAGCATTAATTCACCCTGTACTGTAGCTTTAACAATAATTATGATAATAATAGTACCAAATACTACAAACAGTTACTGATTACTAACCCTCTTCAATACACTAACCTTGTAAATATATTACCTCCAATTCTTAAAACAGTCTTCCTACTTATTATATAACTGCTACTCTGGGCATTATTAATTGTAATGCTGACTATTTGTTTGAAACGAAAATATCATGTTAAGTGATTATCTTTCTGTTTCAAGTTTATTAAAATTTTATGAGGAATACAATGTGGAATTTGATGAAAACCTTTTTATATCTACTAAGATGATGTCTCTATCCATTCAGACTGCTATGACAGAATACCTTAGACTGGGAAATCTATAAAGAATATAACTTTATTTTACACAGATCTGGAGACTAGGAAGTCTAAGATCAAGGTGCTAGTAGATTCAGTGTCTGGTAAGGGCTTGTCTCTGCTTATCAGATGGCACCTTCTCACTGTGTTGTCACATGATGGAAGGAGCAAATGCTGTATCCTCACATAGCAGAAGGGCAAAACAGCTCCCTTGAACCTCTTTTATAAAGACATTAATCCCATTCATGAGGGCTTTGCCCTAATCACTTAATCACTGAATAAAGGCCACACCTCTTAATACTATCACATTGATGATTAAGTTTCAGCGTATGAATTTGCGGGGACACATTCAGACCACAGCAGATGGTCATATAGATATTTTTGTTACTTTATTGATGTGGGATATATTATGGCTGCAGATTGCTAATTAAAGGATGTGACATTTGAAGAATTACTCCTACTTGTTATCATGGTATTTTAATCTTTTAATATGCTGTTAGATTTGATTGAGTTTATTTAGCATTTTAAAATCTATATTCATAACCGAGATGGGTTAATTGAGATGAGTCAATACCTTTTTGTGTATGTATGTGTGCACATGCAGATATGCATGTGTGATGTCTTTATCAGCTTTGTTATCAGAGTTGTACTACCCTCATAAAACTGGTAAGCCTACACAATATTCTCATAATTTTTTGTTTAGTATCTGTCCCTCCCAGTAGATTATAGCCTCTGTGAGGACAGAAAGCAAGTCTAGGGTAATCCTAGCACAATACTTGGCATATTAAAATTAATATGTAAATATTTGCTGAATGTTTAAATGAATCCTGGTTTTGTAGACGGGAAAGTGAGGCTCAGCACCTTAAAATTAATATGTAAATATTTACTGAATGTTTAAATGAATCCTGGTTTTGTAGACAGGAAAGTGAGGCTCAGAGTATTTAAGTAATGTGGTCAGGATCCTATAGTTAGTAAATGGTAAAGCCAGTCCTAAGATAGCTATAAATAGAATAAATAGAATCTAATGGCCAAGAGTTGGGTAAGAAAGTAGGGTGCATGGATTGGAAATTTGAGGCTTTGTGGTTAGAATTTCAAAAATGCAAAATCAAATCTCAAAGTCATCTTCTTTTGTTTTGGTTCAGACTTATGGAGTCTATTCTGACTTCAGAGTCTGTGCAAGCTTCCACTTTATCATATGGCCTCTCTAACTACCTACATCTTTTTACATATGCAGAGTGTATTGCATAATGTATTGTCTTGGGCACCAGGATGTCTGATCCTCCCATTCATACATATATTATGTGTTGTCACTCATATCCGTACATTTGCCCATGCTGCGCTCTATGCCTGAAATGCCATTTCTCATTTATGTAGCGCACTCTTACTAATCCTTCAAATTCTTCTTGCTCTGAGAAGCTTTGTCAGGCTCCCCCTTTCCCTGCAGAGTCAGTCAATTGTTTTACTTTTGTGTATATTCAGCACTCTGTGATTATTCCATTCCAGCATTTATCATACTGTTATAACTGTGTGTGTTTAATGGTCTCCCTTCCTGATAGGTTGTGAGCTACCTGAGGTCAGGAACCATGTCTTTTCCCCCCTAGTGCCTGGAAGTGCTTGGCATATTTTAAGCACTTACTAATTGTTTCTTGAATATGTGAATCCACAGACAGACAAATGAATGAACAACAAAATAAAATTGCTCTTTTCATACCAGAAAACAGCTATCTTTTGTGAAGGGAACAGGGCAAGAAAACATGCTCATGCCTTCCACTTTATGTGCGTGGCTGAGATCTCTCCACTGTCAACCATTTAGGAAACATTAGGGCTGGAACAGATGGCCTCGCTATGCTATGAGGCATTCTAAAGGGTGGTCTGAACAATACAGCTTCCACTGGTGTGCCACAGTGCCTGGAATGCTGCCACCACAGCCATTCCTTTGGGGTAAATACTGTCTCCAGATGGCCACTCCTAAAATGTACATATATTATCTGAGAAGAGTAGCCCTGTAAATTATCACTCTTTCCTTTATCCACTTAGATTTTACTGGAAATGGGCTATAATATATAGAATGGGTGAATCTGGGTGGCAGTGGGGTAGGTCCACTGGATAGAATTTTCCTTGTCTGTAATTATTTATCTATCCATGAGATTAATATGTGTCTCCCCCACTATACTGTGAGCTCCATGAAGGCAGAGATATGTCTTCTTTTTTACTCAGTACCCAGTGTAATACTATATATACTGACCTATATATAGTAGATGTTCAATAATGTTTGATGACTGACTGATAACTACGGTCACATATCACTTTGACGTACTTATAGACCTTATATCATTGAACCTCATTTGTTTATTTACATTTTATCAGACCTTGCTTTTATGCAGCCTCACTCAAATTGAGGAACATTAAACCTATGGGTTTAGACTGCCCATCCCAGCATCAAATCTGACCAGGGCAGGCCGGGCATGGTGGCTCACGCCTGTAATCCCAGCACTTTGGGAGGCCGAGACAGGCAGATCACGAGGTCAGGAAACGGAGACCATCCTGGCTAACATGGTGAAACCCCTCTCTACTAAAAATACAAAAAAGAAAAAAAATTAGCTGGGCGCCTGTAGTCCCAGCTACCCAGGAGGCTGAGGCAGGAGAATGGCGTGAACCCAGGAGGCGGAGCTTGCAGTGAGCCGAGATCACGCCACTGCACTCCAGCCTGGGCAACAGAGCGAGATTCCGTCTCAAAAAAAAAAAAAAATCTGACCAATGCAGGATCTATATTACCAAGTGGAACACTGACTTGTTTTACTTCCTGGTAATTAGTTATGTGTGTAGACAAAGTCCCAGAACCCCTGTGTGCTTAAGGAGCCACAGCATTTCTACTAATCCCTGATGTTCTGATCTTCAAATAACCCTGATTGGCTCTTTCCATAGTCCCATCCCTACCTTCATGGGATTGGATCATGCTTTCTGTACCCTCAGATTCTGGCTATGTCACTGTATTATAAGATTGGATTATAATTATAATTTTAGAGTGTGAGCTTCTGTCAGGTACTTTATTATATTCATTGATGTACTCCTGATGCCCAGTACAATTCTTGGCATAGAGTAGGTGTTCAATAAATGTCCATCAGATGAATGAATGATGAAACCCTTTCCAGAGAAGGTATGCCTTCTCTCTCTCTCTCTCTCTCTCTCTCTGTGTGTATAGATCTTGGACTGTAGTAGTAATAGCTATCATTTATTGTTTGCATATTCTGTGCCAAGTCCTTTGCTAAGCATTTTAAGAACTTTAAAAAAGTTGGCATAAGGGTGGCTATGAAGCAGGTAGTATTATCTCCATTTTGCAGATTCCTAAACTGAGGCTCAGAGACATTAAGCAACATGACTGAGGTCACAGGGTAAGTTGTGGAACAAACTCATATTGTTATGATTCCAAAGCCCCCATACTTTTCATTTTATCTTATGAGAGAGTACTGCATTGATGACAGTGGGATGGCATTTTGGTGGGGGCACAGATGAGTTAGGGAGGAGGTAAGGGTAGTAAAGAGACTTTATTTCCTGACATATTTGCCAAGTACCAGCTCTGTTGCCCTTTGAGTCTGAAGCCGCTGCTACCCTCAGAAGAGTCAAGCTGTTCATCTCTGAGATGTATGTGGCTCAGTAAGCACTGAGAGCAGACAGGACAGAGGAGGTGGATAGGTGTTGATCGGCTATGTTGGGAGGTGGCTCTGTTGTTTACCACCTGCTCTGTGCAGGCTAGTCAAGGTGCTGGGAATTTGTGTTTACATAGGATTTTAAGTTGAGGAAAAAATTACTATTATTAGTTCTGGGGTACATATGCAGGATATGCAGGTTTGTTGCATAGGTAAATGTGTGCCATAGTGGTTTACTACACCTATCAACCCATCACCTAGGTATTAAGCCCAGCATGCATTAGCCACCCTTTCTAGTACTCTCCCTCCCCCAACCCTACCCCCCAACAGGCCCCAGTGCATGTTGTTCACCTCCCCATGTCCATGTGATCCCATCGTTCAGCTCCCACTTTAAGTGAGAACATGCAGTGTTTGGTTTTTTGTTCCTGCTTTAGTTTGCTGAGGGTAAAGGCTTCCAGCTTCATCCATGTCCCTTGAAAGGACATGATCTCATTCCGTTTTATGGCTGCATAATATTCCATGGTGTATATGTACCACATTTTCTTTATCCAGTCTATCATTGATGGACATTTGGGTTGATTCCATTTCCTTGCTACTGTGAATAGTGTTGCAATGAACATACATGTGTATGTATCTTTGTAACAGAATGATTTATATTCCTTTGGGTATATACCCAGTAATGGAACTGCTGAGTTAAATCCTATTTCTGGTTCTAGCTCTTTGAGGAATCACCACACCATCTTCCACAATTGAGGAAAAGATTTTTAATTAATTTGGGATTATCTGCTTGAGTCCCCAAGAGAAAAACTCAAATGAATCTATCTAGAAAATTTAATCCCCCCCATCTCATTCCTTCACTGGCTCTGTCTCTCAGCAATACATCTGATGAAATCCTTTTGGGGTAATTTATTATACTTGGGAATAACTGGTGGCAGGGGGCTGGAATTTGAATGGAAAGGAAGCCAAAATATGAAAATAATTGTGTAAAAAATTTTTTTAAAAATATCTGAAACTCAAAGGAAATACTGTATTATGGGGAAACCAACTCACACACTTAGCTTTTGCCAGGTTGGCTGGTTTGGAGGCGGTGGACATATGGGGTTAGCTGGAATATTATAAATAATCTAGCCTCTTGCTTTTTACCCAGGATGCTAGGGGCTTCATCTAGCTGAAATACATTCTAAGGAAAAATTGGACCAGCCTACCGTGGGTGGAAATTGCAGGCACTGCTTTTGTTAACAGTGGAGGGTATCCAGGTTCTTGGCATCTGGAACAAAGAATTGGACAAAATGCATAAACAAAGCAAGGAAAGAATGAAGCGATTTATTGAAAATGAAAGTACACTCCATAGTGTGGGACTGGGCTCGAGCATAGAGGCTCAAGGGCCCCGTTACAGAATTTTTCAGAGCTTAAATACCCCCTAGAGGATTCCATTGGTTACTTTGGGTATGCCCTATGTAAGTGGAGAGGATGAAGTAAAGTTACAAAGTCATTTACTTGGCCTATGCCCTGTGGAGAGGATATTTCCTGTCATAGCTGAAGTTTGAATCGGCCTTATGTTCCTGTCTCCAGACCCTATTTTCCTGCCTCATCTTCCCTCTGAGATGAGAGATGTGATGCCCATAAATCTTTATGGGAGGCAGAGGGACCAATGGTCTTTTTTCTGTAAGTGCTTCTTGCTGGCTTGAGGTGTAGTCCCTACCTATTGAGGATCATGGAACTCTCACCCTGCTCTATCTAGTGGAGGCAGAATAGCTTCTTGATGACCAGGGGTGGTGTCTTCACCTGGAACTGACTGTAACCTTTGTTGCATGATTATCTGAAGCTTGATGATCTCTAGCCGAGAGGTAAATAATTAGGTTAAAAGATTTAATGGGAACTTCAGGGGGTGGATAGCTATGCTGTCAGAAATGTTTGTTATAGAGATTTGCAGGAGAAAAAACAAAACCTGGTCTGTTCTAGAATCTTATGTGTTTCGTTAAAGTCTTAACACAAACGACCCCATATTGGTTTGCTTTGGTCTGCTGGGGCCTAGTGCATGAGCTCAGTCCAAAACAATGGCCTCCCAGAATTTTGTTTCAAAAATTCCCCCTTTTTGGTCAAGTTCTCACTTAGGCAAGAGTGTGACCAAAACTTGGGGCCTTAGCGCCACTCTCAGTTACCATCATTTTGGGTTTCCAGTCTCAGCACATCATTTATAGGTTACAGTGTCCTCATGGTTGCACATTTCTTTCAGCTTTTGTTATTCCAGTTGATGAGAGATCATTTGACGTTCTAGAGATGGCTGCATGCAAGCATTTAAAGCCTTTGAGAGAATATAGCACACCAGGGAGACTATTATTATGACTATTGGGTGGATAATACCAGAAGTTTGGAGTATGCTCCTTATGCAGGGTCACCATAAACCAAACCACCTAGAATTAAATAGATTAAAGAATGAGCTAGATGAAGAGTCTACTCGCTTAACTAAGCAATTTTTTTTTTGTCAATACCCTACCATTGAATTTCTATAATCTTCATTTAATGTATTTCCCCATAGGCCACAAGTGCCAGCAGCTGCACAGGTACTTGTTTAGCCGGTTCCATTATTTAGCAAAACTTTCAAAAGAGAATTTAAAGTCTGTTGTGTAATGATAGCCTTTCATGTAGAATTTGCTATGGAGCCTATCATGAGGGATGCATTTCTTATCATTGCTTCTTTTACTTTAAACCATGGAAAAAGGACCTAATAAATTAGGCCCTTTTGGAAGAGTGAAGGCCTCCTGGCTCTGTTCTCTTCAACCCATGATGTGGGCTAAGAGGAGTGATCCAATGTGTTGTTCTTGACCGATTACGAGGCAACATACATACCGTTTAAGTTTCTTACCTACATTGGGCCTTCATCTTTTATCTATCAAAGTATAAGTTCATCCATGTATAAGGCTGGCTGCAAACTCCTTCACAAATAAAAGTGTACCCCATTAGTGCACATAACAGACCCCTTTTCCACTTCTATTGTTCATAGAGGCATAAGCAAGGAAAATTCTTCAAAGATGAGAGTTTCATGGTAGTAGAAATCTTAATCTGTGAACTTTGGAAAAGATATTCACATCAAGGATGCCATCTTCTTCTTTGGATAAATTTCCCTGGTTAGTTTAACCTTAAGGGTTCCAATGGGTGTACAGTTTGAAGAGTGTAGAGGGACCCTTCTCAGTTGTGAGACCATGAACCTAAAGCCCAAATCCCCGAGTTTTATTGTGGTCTGGATGACAAGGACAGTCTTTCTCTGATGTTTCCAGAAGATTCAAACCATAAAAAGTTTTCTTTACCTGGTGAAAATACACTGTAGCATAATAATCCACTGTTATAACATCGGCCCTCTTGCATGGGAAAGCTTTTATACAACCAGAAAACATGCATTAAAAATAACAATGGAATGAAATCCCTTTATACAATGTTTAAATGGCTGACCAGGTGATCCAATGTACCTGAAGCTTTAATTGTTTTTCCAGGAATATGGGACCAAGTATTGGTTATAAATTATTTTAAACAATTTTAGTATCAGCCAGTTTAATATGAAAATCTGACAAAGTATTTTCTTGGTATTTAATTTTTGTTCTACTTGGGTTAGTAGATTTATACAAGGAAATTTGGTTATTTCTGTGGTTTACAATAACAACATAATAATCATAATTACAATTGATAGCACAGACTATTTTAGAAGTCCCATACAATTTTGGATCATATATTAATATATTCACAAAAATATAACCTAAAGAAGATTGAACATCATTTTGGAAATCCCATGTACCTAAACATGTCACATAATCCTGTTTACCTCCTTTCTGGATGCTTCCAAGGGCCCTTTGATCCATCCAGAAAGCCAGGCATTAGGAAAGACAATTTTGAAACTGAAGTGTGATTTTGGAATTCAGTATTACCGTAAATTATTTATTTTGCCAAAATGATGTTTCAGAAATTTTAAAGAAGCAAAAACCTTTTATAACCTTTTGCCAAAAAACCCACATTCTACTGCTTTTATACACCTTGCATGTAAAACTGTTTCTAGTAGTCTTAATTGCATGTTACAATGGTGACTCTTAGCAATTTTAACTTTAATGTAAAACCTGGTAAGTTATGTTCTGATAAGGTTTGGCTATTTCCAGCATAGCTAGGGGCGTGGCCAACTCCACATGTCCTCAGGACTTACCTAGCTGGAAAGCAGGCAAGTTAAACAATTTTCAAAAGCCAAAGAAGCAGTGTAGCAAACCTAATACTTGAACATAATTTAGACCACATATTTACATTTTGAAGACATTGTAGTTTACCAATAATCTTTAAAACCATCTTAATTTCCCAGAGATTGCCAAAGTCATGTGAACTAAAAGGCATTACACTTTCTACTTTTCTGACACAATATTTGATTTAAGCTCTTATTATTATTAAGCTAATTAATTTAAAACTTTACACAGGAGTTAAACAGACTTTTACTTTATATTTAACCAGTTTGCACAGAGTTAAAGAGGTCAGAGACTGACTGGTAAGAAATTCTTACCCTTTTGCCTGTGTGCCAGGTTTCTAGATTCTCTCTCCCTGAGCGGTCCTAGTGACCCTGCTTGACTGTATGCAAACAAACACATTGCCTTGAATTAATAATATTCACGGGTCTGGGCGCAGCGGCTCATACCTGTAATCCCAGCACTCTGGGAGGCCGAGGCGGGCAGATCACGAGGTCAGGAGATCGAGACCAGCCTGGCTAACACGGTGAAACCCTGTCTCTACTAAAAATACAAAAAATTTGCTGGCGTTGTGGCGGGTGCCTGTAGTCCCAGCTACTCAGGAGGCTGAGGCAGGAGAATGGCCTGAACCCAGGAGGCGGAGCTGGCAGTGAGCCAAGATTGCGCCACTGCACTCCAGCCTGGGCGACAGTGCGAGACTCTGTCTCAAAAAAAAAAAAATTCACAAACAGTTTATAAAGTTTAGAGAAATTAGGCAGAGAAAGAGAAATATGACTAAAATTCTATTTATGAGAATATATTCAACATTCTTAAAGTATCAGGAAGCCTAAAATTCAACAAGTTAATTTATAAGGATAGAAAGCTGGTGTGCTCTGTGAATTCTTGTGGCTCAATAAAGGTAGCTTAGGAATTCCAAATAAATGGAACAAATGATGACTTGCTGGAAATGCATAGGAAACAAAGTAACTATTCACAGAACCAAATAAAAGCCTTCC
Organism: Pan troglodytes; assembly: GCF_028858775.2. Lineage (NCBI taxonomy): Eukaryota > Metazoa > Chordata > Mammalia > Primates > Hominidae > Pan > Pan troglodytes. The sequence goes on from NC_072421.2 coordinate 118,658,080, forward strand.
ACAGGAACTAAAAAAAATCATAGTTTTATATATATGGACACACAAGCAAAGCCAGAAGAGAATAAACAGCAAATGAATGAAAACTAGAAGCAAAAACAAATACAAAGGAAACCAACCCTAAATTTTTATCCTCAATTTACCCTGGAGGCTACAGTGTTACCTAGGGCCCCCCAAAAAAACTCACTGTATTAGTCCGTTTTCATACTGCTGATAAAGACATACCTGAGATTGGGAAGAAAAAGAGGTTTAATTGGACTGTGGTTCCACATGGCTGGGGAGGCCTCAGAATCATGGCAGGAGGTTAAAGGTACTTCTTACATGGTGGCAGCAAGAGAAAATGAGGAAGATGCAAAAGCAGAAACCCCTGCAAAAACCATCGGATCTTGGGAGATTTATTCACTACCACAAGAACAGTATGGGGGAAACTGCCCCCATGATTCAAATTATCTCCCACCTGGTCCCTCCCACAACACATAGGAATTATGGGAGTACAATTCAAGATGAGATTTGAGTGGGAACACAGAGCCAAACCATCATTCTGTCCCTGGCCTCTCCAAATCTCACGTCCTCACATTTCAAAACCAATTATGCCTTCCCAACAGTCTCCCAAAATCTTAACTCATTTCAGCATTAACTCAAAAGTCCACAGTCCAAAGTCTTATATGAGACAAGTCCCTTCCACCTATAAGCCTGTAAAATCAAAAGCAAGTTAGTTACTTCCAAGATACAATGGGGGTAAAGGCATTGGGTAAATATAGCCATTCCAAAGGACAGAAATTGGCTAAAACAAAGGGGCTACTGGCCCTATGCAAGTCCAAAATCCAGCAGGGCAGTCATATCTTAAAGCTCCAAAATAATCTTCTTAGACACCATGTCTCACATCTGGGTCATGCTGAGGCAACAAGAGGTGGGTTCCCATGGTCTTGGGCAGCTCCACCCCTGTGGCTTTGCAGGGTACAGCCTCCCTCCTGGCTGTTTCCCCAGCTGGCATTGAGAGTCTGCAGCTTTTCCAGGGACGTGGTGCAAGCTGTCAGTGGATCTAATATTCCCAGGTTTGGAGGACGGTGGCACTCTTCTCACAGCTTCACTAGGCGGTGCCTCAGTAGGGACTCTGTGTGGAAGCTTCGACACCACATTTCCCTTCTGCACTACCCTAGTAGAGGTTCTCCATGAGTGCCCTGCCCTTGCAGAAAACTTCTGCCTGTGCATCCAGGCATTTCCATACATCTTCTGAAATCTAGGCAGAGGTTTCTAAACCTCAGTTCTTGATGTCTGTGCATCACAGGCTCAACACCACATGGAAGTTGTCAAGGCTTGGGGCTTGCACCCTCTGAAGCCATGGCCCGAGCTCTATATTGTCCCCTTGCAGCCATGGCTGGAGCAGCTAGGATGCAGGGCACCAAGTCCCTAGGCTACACACAGTACCGTGACCCTGGGCCTGGCCCACGAAACCATTTCCTCCTAGGCCTCCAGGCCTGTGATGGGAGGGGCTGCCATGAGGACCTCTGACATGCCCTGGAGACATTTTCCCCATTGTCTTGGGGATTAATATTCGGCACCTCATTACTTATGCAAATTTCTGCAGCTGGCTTGAATTTCTCCTCAGGAAATGGGTTTTTCTGTTCTAATGTATCATCAGGCTGCAAAATTTCCAAACTTTGATGTTCTGTTTCCCTTTTCAAGCTAAATAATTTTAGCAGCACCCAAGTCACCTCTTCAATGCTTTGCTGCTTAGAAATTTCTTCCACCAGATACCCTAAATCATCTCTCTCAAGTTCAAAGTTCCACAAATCTCTAGGGCAGGGGCAAAATGCCACCAGTCTCATTGTTAAAACATAACAAGAGTCACCTTTGCTCCAGTTCCCAACAAGTTCCTTATCTCCATCTGAGACCACCTCAGCCTGGACCTTATGGTCCATATCGCTACCAGGCTTTGGTCAAAGCCATTCAACAAGTCTCTAGGAAGTTCCAAAGTTTCCCACATTTTTCTGTCTTCTTCTGAGCCCTCCAAACTGTTCCAACCTCTGATTATTACCCAGTTCCAAAGTCGCTTCCACATTTTTGGGTATCTTTTCAGCAATGCCCCACTCTGTTGGTACCAATTTACTGTATTAGTCTGTTTTCACACTGCTGATAAAGACATACCTGGCTGGGCATCGTGGCTCATGCCTGTAATCCCAGCACTCTGGGAGGCCGAGGCAGGTGGATCACTTGAGGTCAGGAGTTTGAGACCAGCCTGGCCAACATGGCTAAACCCTGTCTCTACAAAAAATACAAAAATTACCCAGGCACGGTGGCATACACCTGTAGTCCTAGCTACTTGGGAGGCTGTGGCAGGAGAATCACTTGAACCCGGGAGGTGGAGGTTGCAGTGAGCCGAGATCATGCCACTGCACTCCAGCCTGGGTGACAGAGCGAGACTCCATCTCAAAAACAAACAAAAGACATACCCGATAATGTGAAGAAAAAGAAGTTTAATTGGACTTATGGTTCCCCATAGCTGGGGAGGCCTGCAAATCATGGCAGGAGGCAAAAGTCGCTTCTTACATGGCGGCAGCGAGAGAAAATGAGGAAGATGCAAAAGTAAAAACCCCTGATAAAACCATTAGATCTTGTGAGACTTATTCACTACCACAAGAATAGTATGGGGGAAATTGCCCCCATGATTCAAATTATCTCTCACTGGATCCCTCTCAAAACACATGGGGATTATGGGAGTAAAATTCAAGATGAGATTTGGGTGGGGACACAGAGCCAAACCATATCACCCACACAATGAATATTTTATTCCTGATATACAATTTGATATCCTAAATTCACCAATATTATTATACATTCTGTGCAATCAAGAAATTCACTTTAGGCATATGACCAATAAGTACTCCAGCACTATCCACGCAAAATGATAAACATAGTGTGAAGCAATGTAAGTATGTAGGTGAAATTTGGCTCCACACTAAATCCAGCTTTATGCTTAACTATATTAAAGAATGTCCAAACTGCTGATGCATTTATTTACAATACTTCTTGTTTTACTTTAATCAAGACTAAGAGCTTTAACTATGACATTCTTTTTTTTTTTTTTTTGAGATGGAGTCTTGCTCTGTTGCCCAGGCTGTAGTGCAGTGGTGTGATCTTGGCTCTCTGCAACCTCTGCCTCCTGGGTTCAAGTGATGCTCCTGCCTCAGCCTCCCGAGTATCTGGGACTATAGGCATGTGCCACCACGCGTGGCTATTTTTTTATTTTTATTTATTTTTATTTTTTGTAGAGAGGGGGTTTCACCATGTTGGTCAGGCTGTTCTCGAACTCCTGACCTCAAATGATCTGCCTGCCTTGGCCTCCCAAAGTGCTGGGATTACAGGTGTGAGCCACTGCACATGACCAACTGTGAAAATGTTAATTAGCCAAATGTCTCCAATTCTCTACCAGGTTTTAAAGAATATTTTATTATTTAGACTTTTCCATATCTTTCTCACCTATTTAATGATTCCTTATGACATTGTTTAATAAATAACCTTTTCAAATCTGTAATTTGATCTAACTTTTAGATAACTTCTGAATTAGACAAAATTAGTCTTTTTTCCACTAATAACATAACCCTTTCTGGCATATTTTATACAGAATTATGTGTTAACTAGAATTTTATCTGTAGTAACCTAAAACTTTAGTGAAACCCTAAAAAGCAAGAAATCCTGAACTATTAGATATGGCCATTTATAGATAAAAACTCTACAGTTTTAGAAACATACTTCCCCATATTACAACCCTTTCTTAATTGAAAATCACCCAGATATTAAACGAGCATCAAAAATAACTTTAAGATTTTAAATTACACAAAAAGTTTACCTAAAACAATTATCCTATTCACTGTACTTAATTTTTTACTTTTAACAAGGGAGACATGAGACATCAATAAACATATATAAAATGAACATTGATTTGGTCTGGAAAGGCAGGACAACTTGAAGCAGGGAGGGAGGCTGGGGCTTCCAGGTCACATGTTGGTGTGAGAGGAATGGTTGCATTCTTTTAAGTTTCTGATTAGGCTTTCCAAAGGATGCAATCCGACATGCATTTATCTCAGTGAGACTTTGAATAGAATGAGAGGCAGGCTCACCCCAAGCAGCTCCCAGCTTGAATTAACACTGACATTTTAAGATATTTAGCAAAGACAAACATACAATTCAGACAAAATGTATGCTGACAATTCTGAAGGCATTTCTACTTTTATTCCACCAATAATTTTAAAGCTAGCTTGTTTAGTAAAGTTATACTTTAAGTCATGTGAACTTGAAAATTGCTTAGACTTATTTACTTAATTTATGAGGCTCTTTTACTTGTAAGCCAACTATAGTAGACACAACCTATAACAATAAGTGTACATACAAATAAATACATCTAGACCTGTATACACACAAGTAAATGAAGATCCAGTAGCTTGGAACCTTAGCCATGAGATAGCAATATAAGCTTGCCAGTTTTACTTTGCCCCAATAGATAATCCAATGAAGCCTGTGAACCAAAATTTTGGATAATGCGTTCTCCATGGGGGTTTGATATACAAAGGCAAAACCTCCCCAGACTCCAAAGAGCAGTGGGGCCAAACTGTACAAAAGGAGGGTGTTAACACACTAACCAGGCCTCCTGCTTAGAACCACAGCACAAAAGCCTGGATACAGGCAATGCCATTTCACTTTCCCATTCAACAGTAAATTCCAGATTTCAAACAATGTTGGGGCCAAACAGCATTGCAGCTATGAGAGAAAATTCTAAGGGGGGCTTAGTACTAGACCTCAGAACCTCTGCCAGGAGCATCCCTTTTGGGCAGGTTGAGGTTTGCAGAACACCTGGAGCATCCTCCTGTGGGGTCTAATTTTAGAGTGTCAGATGTCTCTGACATTAGGTGGGCACCAGCACCACATACAGGTTTTTCCCTTCAGAGCATACTATGAACTTGATAAGAATACCCATGAACTGTAATGAGAACTGGATGCTGGGTGTGCCTTTTTGTTCCTTAGCCAGTTGAGTATAATAAGGGAAGAATTCACCATAGGAAAAGAAGGTTTAAGTCCCCTGAAACACGTGCAAATTTGCTTCGAGCTGTGCCACACATAGGGACCAGGGACCACGTGAGGAAGAGATTAAAAAAAAAAAAGTCCTTCCCCCTTCGGGGCAGGGCAATTATAAACAGCTACTGAAAGACTGAAATAGAATGAAAGGACTCTGGAGGCTGAGACAGGGGAATCACTTGAACCCAGGAGGCGGAGGTTGCAGTGAGCTGAGAATGCACCATTGCACTCCAGCCTGCGTGACAGAGCAAGATTCTGTCCCAAAATAATAATAATAATAATAATAATAATAATGAAAGAAAAAAAAGAAAGAAAAAGCCCCAGGTCCCTTAAGCAAACCGGGTGGTGGCAGTCAGGCTTCTCCATATGGAAACCCCTTAGTTTCACAGGCCACGGCCAGAAACCTGCAGTTGTCTCCATGTTTAGGTGCTGCCCACCAAAAGTCCCAAGTTGGAAAGGAAAAGAGAGAGAGAAAGCCCCTGTATGGAACAGAAAGGAAAGGGAGAAAAATGAATCCCAAACTTTGGGCTTACCTCTTCCTCCTGGCTGGGTCACCGAAATATGTTAATGGTGGAAGGTGTCCAGGTTCTTGGCATTTTGAACAAACAATTGGACAAAATGTACAAGCAAAGCAAGGAAAGAATGAAGGAATTGATTGAAAATGAAAGTACACTCCACAGTGTGGGAGCAGGCCCAAGCACAGGGGCTCAAGGGCCCCATTACAGAATTTTAGGGAGTTTAAATACCCTCTAGAGAATTCCATTGGTTACTTGGGGGGTACACCCTATGTAAATGGAGAGGATGAAGTAAAGTTACAAACTCATTTACTTGGCCTACGCCCTATGGAGAGGGTATTTCCTGTCATAGCTGAAGTGTGAATTGGCCTTATGTTCCCTGCCTCCAGACTCTGTTTTCCTGCCTCACTTTAGAGCAGTGGAAAGCCAGTGACCTCAGGTCTAAGGAGAAGTACTTGGGGCAATTAGTTTACTGACCAGGACTAGTGGTAAGCCTGTCAGGTCTTGAATGCACTTTCCAAAACCAGTGGGCATTTGCCTTGTTCAAAGGAGCTGCCAAGAAAGGGAAACAATTGAAATTATAGGGGAGCTTCCATGTGGTATTTCAAAGTTTTGACTTCCTAAGAGGGAAGTTGTTACTTGGTAACAATTAGCTATTGGTATTCTCTGTGTGCATCAAAAGATGCCTCACTGCACCCAACATATTTCTTGTCATCAAATCAGACTGGTCCATGCTCAACCTATTCATTCTTTCCTTTGTGTCTTTTTTTTATGTTGTACCCTTTGCCTGGATTACTTGCCCTATTTTTTTATGTGTATGTAAATCTTCATCTTTCTCCAATTCCTTCTTTTCCTTTTCTTGCCCCTCCACCTTCTCTTCTCTTTCCCCTTTCTCCATCTACCCTTCTTCTGCTCTGAATAAACACAAAAAAAGTGATAATAAAACAATAGATTACATTTAATGTTTACTTAAAGAATTACTACAAAATCTGTATACATGCTAAATAGAAGTTACCTGAAGATCTCTCTTTTGAGAAAATTTTTTCTTTTACAATCTCGTGCATAAGGAATCTATCAACAGTTGAAGATCCAAAAATAGCTCTCAGATACTGCTTAAATGATTTCCAACCACTAACAAGAAGAAATATCCAAGGAGAATAAAGAAAGAGTAAAATTTATCTAATGGAGGAGAACATATGGATAACACTTAACTAGCACGCACAGGGACTTGTGGCTATCCTATAAAATGTGACAGGCACTGTGCTAAGTTCTTTAACTTTCATTATCTTGATTAATCCTCATAAAAACCCAAAGGGGAAGATATTATTGTTATCTTTATTTTAAAACAGATGTAGACACTGGATTTCAGAAAGGTTAAGTAACTTGCTCAAATTCAGGTAGCTAAGAAATAGTGGGGTTGTAATGTTAACTCATGTTAGTTTTATTCCAACGCATCCAGCTCGTAAAAACCTCCTTGAGAACTCTAACTCAGTAAGTTGGTTTATAATCTGAACTCATATAACACAGTCTGTACTACCCAATTTAAAACTCGAGTATACACTATCACAAATTATCTTTTAATTGCTTTATATACATAAGCTTTTTCTTTGCCGCTAGACTTAAACTTTCTTTTATATACAGTGCTGAGCATATAGTAGGTACAGAGAACATACAATTCATCTTGAAGAAGAAGGAAGCAAAGCTGTGGTTCTGGCAGTAGAAGTTTCAGGAATGAGGAGTCTATGTTTGTTCAAAATCAAAACAAGTGGATAAAGCATTAAAAAGTCCAGTCAAATAACCGTTGTGTGTTGATTTGTTTGGAGAAAGCTGAGGTGAGGTCAAGGAACCAGACAATGCAAAAACATAATTTGGCTGATTTTTCTCTTCATTGATTGACCAGTTGATGTAGAAATCACAGGTTTCACATACAATCCCATTGACTGTGTTGGCTGAAACATCCAGGTAATGACGAATCATAGGGTAAATAAGACAATATCAGATAATTAAAGTTGGCTCTATAGATACACCACATTCTATAAGTTGATCAGTTCCTGAGAAGTACATGTTGATTCAAACCCTCTGTTTTATAACTTGGGTTTTCACTTCAGATGGGCTTCATCTTTGACTGGCAATGGTTTATTACACGTTAGTTTTAAATTTTTATCTTGCCCATCTCTCTGTCAATTACAAGTGACTTCTTTGAGAAGACCTAAGTTCACAAAACATAAAAATGAGACGGTGGTTATTTCTATTATGAAATCATTGACAAGAAGATTTCTATCCATAGTTTGCTTTATATATATTAACTAGAATTGCATTCTAAAATTTTCACTGATATTATATGTATATATATTATGTCAATATGCATATAATGTATACAAATTTTAATAAACAAGTCTATTAAGTGAAAGAAGCTATAATTAATCTATAAACCACCCATAAATGTATAGAGTTTTTGGTATTTGAAAGGACTCTTTGGTGAAAGCTTTTTGATGTGGGAATAACCACCTGTTATTTATTGGCATTTGTCTCTCAGAATTTTGCTCTGTTGAGTTTTCATAAAGTGAAGAATGCCTCTGTATCAGGTTTTCTCAACTTTGGCACCATTAATATTTTGTTCCAGTAATTTTCTGTTGTGTGTGCATTCTTTCCTATTCACGTTGGCCATGGAGAGGGATATTCTGCATGGTCAGCTGTGTGCCTATCAATATAGAGAACTTCAGATAAAGGCTAACGTATAGTTTTTGTTTTTTTTTTAAAGGACTTTAATCAACTTTACTCATACCAAACTACACATATGTAGGCCTAATCTTGGTCATTAACCACTTTTTATTTATTTTTTAAATTGACAAGTGAAAATTCTACATATTTATGGTGTACAACATGATGTTTCAAAATATGTATACATTTTTGTGGAATGGCTAATTGAAACTAATTAACAAATGCATTATCTTCTATACTTAGTTTTTTGTAGTGAGAACACTTAAAATCTATTCTTAGCAATTTTCATAGTTACTGTGGTGTACAATAGACCTCTTGAACTTACTCCTCCTAACTAAAATTTTGTATTTTTCGACTGACATCACTAACCACTTTCGATTGAGCCCATGAAAATTATGCTATTTGAGAGACTGAATGTGGTGCATATTCAGGTGGAGCCCATCTTCTGCTGACTCTAGGATTAAACATTGTTGGTGGATTCTATTACAGTATTTTCATGAAAAATAATTCATAATTCAATTTTAGCTGAGCTTGGTGGAACTCACATTACTCAAGCTTGACCCCCTAGCCTGAAGAGTGAGGGTAGTTCCAAAATGCCAGTGTATTCCTGCTGGGCAGTTATGCGGAATTTTCAGATATGAACTTTCGGTAGTTTGCAGGTCAAGGATAGAGTGAAAACATAAACCCATGATCTTTTCTTGGGTGAACAGCAGTTACTGTTGAAAGTGTATAATTTGATCTCTGGTTTTTGCCATTGAGTTTTATTATTCTTTACAAACGGCTAGCACCAGGCTGTTGATTGGTTATAGTCTAAAGAAGTATAGACGTCTGGAAAGGCTGTATCAGGTAAGACAGTTTCTGCAATTTAATGCATTCCATTCCTTTCTTCATTCACCATTTATTAAGAGTCAGTATAGCATAATGTTTAAGACTATTGGCTCTCAAATCAAATTTTACCTATGGCACTTATTAGTTAGTTGCATGATCCTTGGTAGATTACTTAATCTTTTAAAGCCTCAGGTTCCAATTTGTAAACTTGAGATGTGTAAATAGTATTCACCTCAAAAGAATTGTTTTGAGGATTAAATCAAATAATGTACATAAAGTACTCAGTACATACTCAATAGGTGTTGGCTATTACTAGTATTTTGTACCTATTATGTCACTGTATATCTACTAGGGGAGAGAAAACAAGGACATGAATAAATACAGCAGAATATGGCAGAAGGTGATATGTCACAAAAGAAGGAATGATAAAATGCTTTAGTAGTTCAGAAGAGAATAGGAGTCCTTTTGGATGAAAAAAACAAAGCCAGAATCATGGAGGAAGTGACATCTAAGATGAATCTAAAAGGAAGGATAGAATTAAGGCATACAGTTGTGAAAACACTATTTCTAGAATCAGCTATAAATACCTTCTGGGACTGGACTGCAAATGATGACTCATGCTTTTCTTCTTCATCATCCTAGCAATATGCAGAGAGGAAATCCACAGTGAAAGCAGATTTCTGCCCACTGGTGTCCCCCTTCCTTCATTTTCCAAGGAGAACATAGAAGGGCAGTCTTATTTCCTGGTGCAATAATGGAGGCACCAAGTTCAAGGTCATGTAGTCAGCCTTAAATTAGATGAAGGTTATGAACTCTATAGTAAGTAATCAAGCACCAAGTAGATTTGTTATTAGGTATCTACCCTAACTCAATATTAGTAGTACTTTGGGGGTATAGTCCTTCAAGAAATTATGTTCACATTGGGAAATAATGACATAAATACACTAAGTAATATTGTAAAATAGAATAGACTCCAAGATTCAACTATGTGGGATAGACTGTCTAATAGAAGTTCTGAGAAAAGATTCATCAGTGGGACCCGGAATGTCTTTGGAAAAAAGGTTTCATGGAAGGATAGGAGCTTGAGTTGTTTGGGATTGGTGTCGGGGGGTAGTGGGGAAAAGAGCATTTGAGTTGGGAAAATTTATATAGCAAAGCAACTGAGGTAGTAATTCATGAAGAATGAATGAAGATAATATCTTTTAATTAATGGATTAAAATTTCAGTAGTCTCTGCATCTCCTCAGCTGAGCGATATTTGCAGAGATGCGTTTGGGTCTGTTGTGTCCTGATATACCTACCCCAGCTGATTTATAAACTGCACATAATTAGAGTACTTTCCTCAAATTCCTGCTCTTGCTGATGTTTCCTACCATCCGGAAACTATGCATGCATGAGTTAAATGAATGTCATGCTATTGACAGGAATGATTCACCATTTCTAGACTTTGTGAGGAAATGGATAATATTGGCTCATTTCAAAAAGGGGTCTTTCAAAGTCAGCACATTCCGACGCTTCTCTCTTCTCCCCCTTCAGTGTGTGAACCCCACTGATATCTTAGGAAGATGCACTGGTTGTCATGGTAAAAGCTACGCTAATTGGCTTCCTCTAGTTGATGTTCTGTCAAGCTCATTGCCCCACTGAGGATTTGGAATAGAGCGCTTAACTTTTTGCTTCTCAAAGAACATGTTCCCAGCAAGTCAGCTGCCTCAGCAGAAAATGGAAGGTATTTGAAATGTCCAATATGTTATCAAAATATTTCACTCTTCATGGGGCCAGACATGCACAGTTTCACTTTCATTTGGTATCTTCTTTCCACAGAGAGTACTGATGGAAACTCAGCTGGAGATTTTTAACTGAATTAAGTGAATTTGGGGGAACTTGTAAAGAATGAAAGTATGTGGGCAAACGATTACTTTGCAGAGACCTGAGTTCAGGTCAGAGTTGGTCTGGAGCCAACTGTGAAATAGTCTTCTGTTTTGTTGTCTTCTTGCCCTTTTTCTCATTGCTATAAGGGAAAAAGGAAGGAAAAAGGAAAAAAAAAAGAAAGAAAGGCATACAAGCCTAGTACTTCCCTCACAAGGTGGAGTCTCAACTTCAGACTATTTCTTGTTTTTCTTCTGCTATAGTCTGAATGTCCCTCAAAATTTATGTTTTGAAATAAAATCCCCATTGTGGTGCTATTAAGAAGTGGAATCTTTGGGGAAATGATTAAGTTAGAGGGCTCTGCCCTCATGAATGCATTAGTGGCTTATAAAGGAGATGAAGGGAACTAGCTTGGGTCCTTTTTTGCCTTTCTATCCCTTCTTCCATGTGAGGACACATCATTCATCCCCTCTCAAGGATGTAGCAACAAAGAGCCATCAAGAAAGGAGAGACGGGATCCCTGATCAGACACCAACCCTGTGGTGCCTTGATATTGGACTTCCCAAACTCCAGAACTGTGAGGAATACATTTCTATTTTTTTTTAATAAATTATCCAGTCTATGATATTTTGTAATAGCAGCACAAACAGGCTAAGACACTTTGTATTCCAGACTTTCAAATCAAAATGTAACTATCTGGTACATCTTGCCAGGGATATTTTCTCTGTTTGAAAACTTCTAAGGAAATCTGAACTATGATTTTCATGGCTCTAAATGACTTAACATATCACTTATATAACTTATCATTTGAAATTGCCTTTGAGGACCACTGGGCTAGATATTTTAGTAATTCTTATACAAGATCAGGTAAACAGGTGCCATCATCTACATACTGATTTAGTTTTGTTCTAGAGCTTATTGGTAGGAATGACTCACTGAGAAATTCTGAGCAACTTGTGTAACTCTATGTCTGTTTTCCCACTGAAAGAATGGGGCTTGTAAGGCTGCTTCCTCTTTGTTTGGAGGAACTTTACATGGTATGATATCTTACATCTCCTGCAACACTTTTAGCCATGTTGCAAACTCACCTGAAAACTCCCATCTATTATTTTAAATCCAATTTTAACTGTCATTGGTCATCTATACCTCAGTGTGAATGGATGTGAGAGAAAGTTCTGGGCCTCGGCCACCTGAAAAAACGAAGAGGTAAAACACTAGGGAAAAAAAGTGTCCAGTGGGTGTTTGAAACTAGAAAACAAGTTGCCTTTTGAAGAATTTTGCCTCAGATTTTATCATTATGAAGTGCTGCCCAATTAATTGCCTAATTGGGTATGATGCTGTATATTGAGAACTTCACAGACCTAGTCAGTTTCTTTTCTTTTCTTTCTTTTTTTTTTTTCTAGATGAAGACTCACTCTGTCGCTCAGGCTGGAGTGCGGTTGTGCGATCTCTGCTCACTGCAACCTCTGCGTCCTGGGTTCAAGTGATTTTCCTGCCTCAGCCTCCTGAGTAGCTGCGATTATAGGCATACACCCCCACGCCTAGCTAATTTTTTTTTTTGTATTTTTGGTACAGACAGGGTTTTACCATGTTGGCCAGGCTGGTCTCGAACTCCTGACCTCAAGTCATTCACCTGCCTGGGCCTCCCAAAGTGTTGGGATTACAGGTGTGAGCCACCATGCCCAGCCTTCACATAGTCAGTTTCTGCAATGAGCCTAAGGCAAGCACACTGTCATAGAGACTGTGTTGGTGTATGGAAGTATAGTAAGGTGGCATGAAATATGTGGTCCATATTACACACAGGCTAAAGATCAGTTGATTTGGGGAGAATACGGGTCAGTGAGATTAAAAATATGAAGGGAAAAGGAATCTGAATATTGATTTGCCTTTACCTTCTCAAATATTTAGAAATGTTTCTGCTCTCTTTCCTCCTTCAGAAAGTAATGTCATAGAATCTTTGGTGGTAAGGAAAGCCCTTGCTAGGCATCAAAAACATTGTTCAGACTAACAGAGATCATTGTCTACTCTTGGAAATGGGGATGGAGAAGTTGAGGGTTAAAGATTCACACAAAAATATCCCTTGGAAGATGGTTTTGGGAGACCTTATAGACTAAAAGAGCATAAATATATACTAAGACTTACTGTTACTAGGTTCCAGGTACTGTGTGAAACACCCTATATCAATTATCTTATTTAATTCTGCTAACAAATGTTATATAGGTGAGGAAATTGAGGAACTGAGAGTATAAAAGAAGTTGCCCAAAGTCATACAGCTATACATATTACCGAGCTCCTCCCCATACATACACACTATACTAAATTCCTGTGATTTTTTTTTTTTTTTGGCTTTGTTTATCATCAGGCACTTTCTTTGCAAAAAGTAGATGCAGTTAGTTGAGGACTCCACTTCTTTGGGTTTCTGGTTAATTGAGGTTTGGCTCTTTCATAGGGAGTTTGCAGTTCAGTCCAGGCAAATTTAGCCCCTATTTTTCCACTAAATAATCACACCTCATGGTAGCTTGTAGTTGGAGATTGAGGAGTCTAATATTAATACACCAAAGGAACTTGAATCATCAAAGGAGAGGCCTGATTTAAATAAACTAATTTAAAGGGCCTGGAACTCTGTTGAATTCAAGCTGTTAAAATTCCATCATTGTTAAATCTCTTCTTTTCCAACAATCCACCAGCTGCCCAACCATAATGGCTTGTTTATAATACATAGGGTTCCTTTGTTTGAAAGACAAAAGGAGCTTTGCAGCTCATAGGGCGGCGGTGAAGCCTGCCTATGCTGTAGTTCCTACAGTTTGCCCTTACATGTTTCCATAGAAACAGAATTGTTGCTTGAAGAAAAAAATACTTAAATTTTATTTTCTCTTTATGTTCTTTGAAACTTGTGCTAACTTTGCCAGAACTGAAGGACAAATTCCTGGCTTTCCATTCTTCTGGGAAATTAGTGGAACCTGTGTGCTCAGAGGAGAAAGAAGGCACTCAGGAGTTTTTAGAGTCAGGTTTGTGTTAACCCTTGATACCAGCGAAGAGAGAGATACTTAGAATCCCCTTCCAATCCTCTTTTCCAACTCAGTCTTTCCATTCAGCTCAGCCATTCTGCCCCAGAGCATAAGATCATTTTGAAGGCAAGAGAGTGGTTAAATGCATGTGGGCTGTATAGTCAGGCAAACTTGGGTTTGACTTCTGTCCCTGCTACATATCAGCCTATCTGAGCTTTAGCAAGTAATTTAAGTACTCTGATCCTCCCATCCTCATCTGTAAAATGGGGGATATAGAAATACTGTGAAGGTTAAATGAATTAATCCATGCTTGGCATAATGCCTGAAACATAGCAAGCACTCAATAAATGGCAGCTTTTTAAAAAGTCATTTTTCTTCCCCCTGAAATCTCATCAATGTCCCCTAATCGATCACCCCTTTTAAGGGCTTTTCTTGAATCCCATTGTCAGAGGCGTCCAAACCAGAGCAACTCCATTTTGAGTGAGGGCTAGGAAAATGAGGCTGGGGCTTGCTGGGCTGCATTCCCAGAAAGTTGGGCATTCCTAACTTCTAGATATTTAAGGTTAAGGGAACAAATTAATAATGTTACTCAACAGAACCAGACTTGGGAGTGTCCAGATATCCTGATATCTAGAGAAAAAAGCATTCCTAATTTTGCTTTAAAGATAATAATATTGATTCTTGCAAAATATACTAATTAAGAAAATTAATCCTTTATCACAAACCCTTGTAGCACAGCATATCTCCCCATATATACGAGCATTGTATCTAGGGTGGATGAGTTCCTCTTTTTACTTTCAGGAACCTCCTACTCTTGTCTATGGAGTAGCTGTTTTTTCACCACTTTACTTTCTCAATAAACTTGCTTTTACTTTGCACTGTGGACTCGCCCTAAATTCTTTCTTGCAGGAGATCCAAGAATGCTCTCTTGGGGTCTGGATTGGTACTCCTTTCCTGCAACATATTTCTGGCGACCCAGATGGGACTGTAGTACAGAAACCCTGACTCAACGGCTACCTTTGGGTAAGTGTTGGGGTCCTGTAACATATTTCTGGTGAACCATGGAAGGGATGATACTGAAGAAACCCCCTCAACCCAAAGGAAATAGACTGCAGCACTGATTGGATGACTTTGGGTAACTGGTGGTGTACTTGGGTAAAGAATGGGATTGGGTTAGAGGCCCAACTTAGGGGAGTTAAAGCCTCTCTTAAGACGGAGTGGGTTAGAGGCCCCTCTTAATAAAAGGCAAGGACACTTGACTGACCTTGGGTTAGAGGCCCGACTTAGGAGGGATAGAGTCCTTTCTAAGATTTAGGGGGTTAGAGGCCCCTCTCGGTAAAGTCCCTCTTGGCTAAAAATGGGTTTAGCACCATAGGCTATGTTCTTTGTATTTGCATTGTCCTCCTTGCTGCATGAATCAATTTCTTGGTTGCTGTCTCTGTTTCACTGTCATTTTCAGGAGACTTTATTTAACTGGTCTTGGAGATTTTAACTTTCTCTTTTCCTATGTGCCTCCCGATTTCCGTCCATCTGCTTGTGAAACATTGGGAACAAAAAGCATTGAAGGCTCTGTCTCTAAAATTGCTGATTGAGATTTGGTATTTAACAGCTATGAGCAATAGGATTAGACAGATGTGGTTATGTTTTGTTGCCGCTATGCCGACTAGGTGTGATCCAAAGCAGTAGGATGGAAATCAGGGGGGGACTTTTCTCCTTGCTGTTTTGTTTCATTTTGCACACTAAAAAAACACTTCTTTCTTGGATTCGGGCAAACCAGCTATGCTTCTCTGCTATTGTCCAAAACCTGCTTGCTCTGGTCATTCCCATCTAAATCCTCTTCATTTTCTTTGCCTTATTTGACATATTTGTCGAAGTCCATGTTGTGGTTTATCTAAGATTCATGGATCGACTCACTTCCATTATTCAGATAATGTGAATCATGTTTGATGAGAAAAAAGAAAGGAAAAAAAACTAGACATACTAAATGATCCTTTAATGCAAGCCCCCTTTCCCTGGTTCAGCAGGCATTTTTGGGTGGAGCAGAACCTCCTTCTGTTGGCTCTGAAGGTTCAGATGTGTTGGTCTTTTCTCCCTCTCGTCCACCGGAAAGTTCTATTGAGAACCCTTTGTCCCCTCCTCCTTACCCATCTACTCCCACTCTATACCCACCACTCATGAGGAACTTAGCCCAGTGAGTACTACTCGTAGTGGAGCCTCCTAGCAACCACCAAAGGGAAATCTTTGTCCACTTAGAGAGGTGGCAAATAAGGAAGAAGGCCTATGAGAGTACATGTCCCCTTTTCTAGGTCTAATTGACTCTATGTAAAGAAAGGTTGGTAATTTCTCTGAAGATCCAGGAAAATTCATAGATAGTTTTGAGAAATTAACTGTGACCTATATTTAAACTTGGCAGGATCTGCACATTTTGTTGTCTCTGTGTTGTACAGTAGAAGAGAAACAATACATTTTGGGGACAGCTAGGGCCCATGAAGATGAGGTATTGGCTTGCAACTTGGACCATAATATATATCAGGCAGGAGGTACAGAATTCCAGATCAAGATATAGAGTGGAACTATCAAAGGGGCAGTGAGGACTTGGGGAAGAGAGATCATATGGTCACTTGTTTGTTGGAAGGGATGAAGAAATGTATAAAAAAGCCTGTTAACTATGAAAAGGTTAGGGAAGTTTCTCAGGGTAAAGATAAGAATCCAGCTTTGTTTCAAGGGCATTTAGTTGAGGCAATCAGGAAATATACTAACACTGATCCTGCCTCAAGGGAAGGGCAAACCCTTTTGGGAGTACATTTTATATCCCAGTCTGCCCCTAATATCCATAGGAAACTACAAAAAGCAGCTATGGGTCACCAGAATCCTATGGAACAGCTTTTGGATATGGCATTTTTAATTTTTAATAACAAGGACAAAGCAGAAGAAGCAGAAAGAGCAAGAAGGACCTCCCACAAGGTGCAGTTCTTGGCTGCAGCCTTACGCTCACCTCCCACATGGGGTTGTCCTCCTGGCTCTGGGCCTGAGCAAGGGAAGCTGAAAGGTGGGAAGTCCAGAGCTGGACATCTGAGTCACCATGCTTTGGGCATAAATCTGTGTGCACACTCTAAGAAAACTGGTCATTGGAAGAGGGATTTCCCAGCGTTCTGAAGGGAGACATTGGCACCTGAACCAATGATGGCTGAAGTAGCCAGGCAAGCTCAAGAGTGATTGGGCCGAGTCCTTCTACCCCAGCTCCCATCGGACAACTAGCCATATCTCCAGAGAAGCCTCGGGTAACCCTTGACGTGGCAGTCCCACAGGCCAATGGAAGACAAGAGACTGATACTGTTTATTCCTGTGAGCCAGTCAGTGACCTCCAACTCCTGTTCAGAAGAAATGAAAGGGATGGATAACATAAAGATATGGATTGGCATTCTACTTTTGGCTATAAGTTGGAATAATGCAGAGAGTAACTTATTTACTGAGTGGGCAAAGGTTTAGCCCCTCTTTTCCCATGTGTTATATATAGCCACATGGGCCTTAGCCCATTCCCCTACTGTGAGAAGACAAGAAGGTACCTTTTTAATTTAATTAGAAAACAGCTAAACTCCACCCCAACTTTAGGTTATGCTATACATAATGAACTTGGATGAATGACAGCTGTTCAAGTGCAGGTCTCAGGCAAAGCACCTCTGTGTTTTCAAAGGCACAATAATAGTCACCACCAAACTGGAACCCCTGATATGGGATGGCTGTTATTTCAACAATGTAATCAGACTCTTCTTCTAACAGACCAGATGTGGATGGGATGACAAGATAATTTGCCAAAAAATGAGTGCCTACCCTTCTTCTTGGGGATGGTTGTGGGCTTGTGGAACTCATGGCTGGCCATACTTATCTTATAACTGGACTAGAAGGTGTAAGTGGGGTTGCCCTTATCTCCCGGGACGTATCCTCACCAAACTGGACTCTCTGTCCTCTAACTGGGAAATTGTAAAAGCTCGCCATGGGCAACAAAAAGAAGCATCTTGGTGATTTTATCCCATGGCTATATTTTCCCTGCAGGCAACTACAATCAGTATCGAGTGACAAGTTGAAGCCTTCGCAAAGCACACAGCTGCAGCTTTCCATAATACATGCCATGCCCTTACCCTCCTAACTGAGGAAACTTCTCAGATTAGGCAGGTAGCCTTACAAAACCGTGTGGCTTTGGACATTTTAACAGCAGCCCAGCGGGAGCTCGTGCTTTGATCAAAACCGAATGTTGTGTGTATGTTTCAGACTATTCACATAGTATTACCCAAGCTGTGAAAGCTTTCGACGCTCACATATCTGCCATTGATGCGCTATCAGTCGACCCCGTATCAGCTTGGTTGCAACAACTGCCCAGTTCTTGGAAGGCCTTTCTGTTTAGTTTACTTGGAATGACTTTACTTATTTTGCTTTGCTCTTGTGGAATATATTGGGGTTGTACTCTCTGTGTAGGAATGCAAGGCAAGCTCACTCAAGGCTTTATTAAATTGGATACTTATTAATCTTCCGTATATCACCTTTTGTAGGAACTCGGAGTTATGAATGACCTTCACCATAGCAACGCTTTCTAACTGCGTTTCTCTCTACCCTGAATGCAAGAAACCCTAATAGTTAGGCAGGAATATCATCATCCCTATTCAGCCTGATGAAGTTACAGAAGATGGATCTTTGTCCCTCTGCAACCCTTAGGATTAAGGGTCCTCCTGTAAAGGGAGGGGGCATCTCTGTCAGAGGCGTTTGAACCAGAGCGACTCCGTTTTGAGTGGGGGCTAGGAAAATGAGGCTGGGGCTTGCTGGGCTGCATTCCCAGAAAGTCAGGCATTCCTAGCCTCTAGATGTTTAAGGTTAAGGGAACAAATTAATAATGTTTTCTAAACAGACCCAGACTTGGAGTTTCCAGATATCCTGATATCTGGAGAACAAAGGCATTCCTAATTTTGCTTTAAAGATAATAATACTGATTCTTGTGAAATATAGTAATTAAGAAAATTAATCCTTTATCACAAACCCTTGTAGCAGAGCACATCTCCCCATATATACGAGCACTGTACCTAGAGTGGACACATTCCTCCTCTTACTTTTGGGAACATCCTACTCTGTCTATGGAGTAGCTGTCTTTTCACCACTTTCCTTTCTTTTCTTTTTCTTTTTTTTTTTTTTTTTTATGAGACGGAGTCTCGCTCTGTCGCCCAGGCTGGAGTGCAGTGGCACTATCTCGGCTTACTGCAAGCTCCGCCTCCTGGGTTCACGCCATTCTCCTGCCTCAGCCTCCTGAGTAGCTGGCGCCCACCACCACGCCCGGCTATTGTTTGTATTTTTAGTAGAGACGGGGTTTCACCATGTTAGCCAGGATGGTCTTGATCTCCTGACCTTATGATCCGCCCGCCTCGGCCTCCCAAAGTGCTGGGATTACAGGCATGAGCCACTGCGCCTGGCCTCACCACTTTACTTTCTTAATAAATTTGCTTTTACTTTGCACTGTGGACTTGGCCTAAATTCTTTCTTGCGTGAGATACAAGAACCCTCTCTTGTGGTCTGGATTGGGTCGCCTTTCCTGTAACACCATCTCATCTTGCCTGCTTTAATGTCACATTGTTTGCAACTTTTGAGTTGATTGGCAATTAGAGTTTAGTTATTTTATTATAGATGGGTTTTGTCTCCCAGATCAGCTAGATTGTAATCACCTGAGGGCCCAAGTGGGCTCTTGTTTAGCACACTACTGGGCACTCAAGAAATGCTAATTAAATGTTTATTGGAGTAAAGACCGGACTCTGGGCTTCACTAACTTTCCTAGAGACTGTTTCGAGTTGGCTTTTTGTCTCCACAGGAATCCAGATAACCACTGTCATTCCTTGCTTTTGCGGCCTCACTAATACAATCTGTTAAGACATGTTCAATGTGCCTAGTATAATAGATTCCATCTGTCTAAGGATTGGTGAAGGTGAAAGAATGATATCATATAACCCGAGGCTTCTCTGCCTTGAGTGGCCCTGTGCCTGAGGCTTATGTTATTTGGGGGAAGCACTATATTAAGTTTGGTCAGCCTCAAGGACAGACACTGGAGCCTCTTATTTGAGTGTAAGATGGAAATGCCTCCAGGTCGACTGAGCTGAGACCAAGGTCCACTTCACTTTAAGATTATCCTTTTGATCATCATCGGGTGATGGTATTACTTAGATTGAAAGTGTTAACCTTCAGCCTGGGCTATTTTTCTCAGATATTTTGTGGTTAAAGATGATATCTAAGGTGAAAAATCAATTATAGGAAAGTGCACAAGTTAAACAGTGAGTTGCTTGCAGGCGGCTTGCTGAAGCGAAAGGAGAGACAAGGAATTATTAAGGAAAAACTCAAGCATTTACTAGTGCTTTGCAAAATAGAGGAGGAAATGAAAGTAGGGCTTCTGTGGTAAATGAACACAGAACATGGATTTGCCTCAGTTCTAAACTTTTTTATCACTCCAGTCAAATAGTAGAAGTTATTTGAACTCCTTTTTTTTTTTTTTTTTTGCCACACTGAATAGAGCAGGCATCCAAGGAGCGTCTTCAAGAGCTTTTTCAGGTCAAAGTCACATTCTGATGAGATAGTAATTTTGCTACTTTCTCTGTAGCTCTCCCTATAGCTATCATTGTGGGTGGCATCTAGATGTCAAGTTGGTTGAATTTTTTCCATGAAGAAAAATACCCAACCTTGGAAACTTCTCCCTCCAACTTGGAGACCTGCCTGCACTTCCACCAGGGACCAAGGGCAGGCCTGAGGCACTGACTGGTGAGAAGGCAGAAGAAGATAGAAAAAGAAGAAGGGGGAGTGTGGGAGGAGAGAAAGGACAGGGAGAAAGGCAAAGAGAAAATTATTGAGCCAGCTTGTTAATTGCACTTCCTAGTTTTAGTCCTGTCTCTCTTTAATCCACTTTTCACACAGCCACTATTGATCTTCCTAAACAAAAATCTGATTGTCTCATTTTCCTCTTTAATGTTCCCCATTGACATGAGCATCAGGTCCATCCAAGCTCCTTGTCATGATGTATAAAGCCTTGCATGATCTGTCTCTTGCCATGATCAGTCTCACCTTCTCTTACTTTCTGCCTCCCACTTGATGCTATGGTAATAGCGAATGGCATACAGATCTTTCGACCCTTCAGTGACTCTTCTCCCCTACTACATACTTACACACAAAAGGCTTTCTCATGTCCTTGCCCATGCAAATCACTCTTCCTGAGATACTGTTTCTACCTTTATTTGCTAATTTCTGTCCATACTTCAAGATACAGCTCAGATAGCACCTCCAATTCCTTCAGTTCCATGGGATCTATGAACACCTCTACATCTGTCTCTTACCCCATTATATTAAAATTATATATTTACATATTTCTCTTCCTCACTAAACAGAGCTCCTTGAGGGAGAAGCTAAGGGCACCCAAAATATTTCAAATGGTGGTAAGTGGTATAGAGAGAGCAAAGGCAGTGGTCTTAAGTGCCTGTCAGAAGCAGGTTTGAGCTTTCTTCCTGTTCAACAGATGCCTGCTCTCTCATTGGCTTACATATTTGTGAAAAGTTGTTATGCAATTATTCATTAAACTACTGGCTCTATGAAATGTTTGCATTTGCAATGGATGTCCTTAATGCCTTACCTCTAGGGAACAATGGAATTTCAGAAACTGAGGCAGGCTGACATGGAGACATAGTTTCGTTGGCCCTTGTACCACATGGTGTAGGCAGCTGTCCATTAAGCCTGTGCTTTCTTAGGGTCAGCTTGGTACTCGATGCCCACTGAGCACCATGGTGATCTGTCAATAGTCGGTTAATTTGTCTCTTAAGAAAAAACATGTGGGTGTGTTGATACTGGGGCTCTAGCTAGAGTGTGAACTCCTTGAAGAGAGAGACTGTTTTTAACTTGGCTGGGACTCCCCAGAAGGCTCTATAATATGGGAGAGCCTTGTGGGGAGGGGGATTTCTTGACTAAATCTGCTGATCAATGTGGGGCTTCTCTTTTTACATTATGCCTAAACCAGAATGGAGAGCAACACTTTAATATAGTGCAATCAAGATTGGTTGTCCTGTACCTTACATCCCAGAGTGCTCTCTTAACTATAAGTCTGAGACTTAAATAAAATCTAGTGCAAAGGAAGTGAAGGATAGATGAGGAACAGCCTGGACCATCAAACTTGGTTGCTTTTATCACACTATCATTTCTCAGAAATTTCAAATGCTTCTTATTGAAAAATGAGAAGAAAATGAAGGAATCACATCTTATAGTATCCAGAGAAAAATGTGCTTTAATTAGCCAGATCCAGTCTTTCCTTATTGGAGGAATGCCAGTTTTACTAATGGAAAGAGTTTTCTCAGACCATCTGTCAGTTATCACAGCAGTCTGTGCTTAACCCTTTCTGTGCCAGCAGGAAAAAATTCACTAATCTAGTGCTCCATCAGGTGCTTTGGAGAATAAGGCATGGCATCTGCCTTCGAGGGGCTTAAAATTTAATAGGCAAGACAGGAGACATACACGACCATGTATAAAGCAGGCAGAATGCACTAAGCGTTATAAGAGAGCTACCAAATGTGGTGGAAGCATTAATGAGAGGAAGATTACTCTTGGCTAGAGGCTAGGGAAGTCTTCATGGAGGCACCTGAAGATAGATGAAAAGGGCAAAAATTGTGGGCATTCTGGGTGGAGGGACTACTAGCATGTTAAATGCCATAGAGGGGAAAAAGTCCAGGACAGGTCTGTACAATGAATGGGAATAGTCTAGTGTGATAGCAGTATAGGATGTGGAAATAACTGTAGATATGGTATTTCAGATTGTTTGGGGATCACATGAAAGAGGCATTTGACTGTCAGATTAAGAGGTAGGCATTTTATTCTATAGCGTAGACAATGGATTGTCAGTGCCTTGCTCAGAGCTGTGCTTTATTTGGGCATCCTAGGCAGTATGAGTTAAATGCTGAGCTATTTTCTCTAACCTCAGGGGAGGTGGAAATGGATCCCTGGCTTCTGCTATTCAAGATGTGATGCATTGGGTTTTGCAGATTTAGAGCTATATTTTTCTTTTATTATTTGCTACTAGATTGATAGCCCTGAGGTCACTGCTTAGGATAAGACATCTAGCCTGGCTGGGATGAGAGGGTACATTTTTCTGCTGGACTTTGAATCCGTGTAAACTTTGTAGGTTTTGAGTTAACCTGAGCCAATGTTTTATATCAGCTTGATGTTCTTTATGTTATAAATTATGTATGTATTTACATATATATGTGCATGTATCCAAATTTTTGGGGGGTGGGGGATAATTTTTATAACTCAGTTGTTCTGTATTTCATGGAATAAAACAGCTGGAGGTTAGGGGTGGTGGTGAGGAGGATGTGGAGTCACATCTTAAATATCTATATTTTTATTCTCCAAGTTCCTTCTGGCTTAGTGCTATCAAGAGGCTTACATTATGGGGTACATTTTTATTAATAGGAATAGTACCAGTGTTTCTCAAAATCTGGCCCTCCTTGAAAATCTGCCACAGAATTCACCCAGACAGGTACCTGCTTGGGCTGAAATCAGAGACCATATAGCAGCTGCCTGTTTAATAAGCTAAACACGAGATTCAGATACATGCTTAGATTTGAGGACTACTTAAGTTAACAAAAGATTAAGAGCCAAGAAATGGATTTTTGAATTTTAAAAAGGTGAAAAATGGCAGATAATAAAGCTATTAAAAGGAGTTTTGAAAAGCCTAGGAAACTTGAACTTTTGGATATTTTTCTTTTAATTTGGCAAGATAGGAATTTTGCAGTCAAAAAGAAAATTTTGTGGTAGAAGGACCTTCACATCTTGAAATAGTCTTTCTCCTTTTCTCCCCCCTCTCTCTAGAAATCTGACCTATTCCTAAAGGCTCATCTTCTCTTACATGTTCCATGACCACTCTAGTCAATGAAAATTACCTTGGTTTTTAGAGTTGCCTTATCTTATATTTGACATTCAGCCCTAGGGCCTCTTTTATTTTTAACTTGCCTACAGTGGTGACTTCACCTTTTAATTAGGATTTACGAGCTTCATGCCTGTTGATATGGTCTCTCCAACTATCCATGTTTATCACCCAGTAGGAGCCAAATAAATGCTTGCAGTGTGCATGAGAGTATTTCAGAGGACATAATGCAACTTTGCTTGAGGAACATGAATACCGAAGCTGTGTTGAGGGAAAGTGAACTTAAAACACATGGTTATATTCACTAAAATAGTCAAATATTTAAAAAAGTAGTGTGCAGAGTTCTCTTTCTCCCCAATAGTTTTTAAAGAAATGTGGTGAACCAAAATTCTTTATTTTCATTTATGAGAAATAAACCCATTTCCATAACTCACCGTTCATTTCAACACTTTCTTTCAATTTCACCTATGACTCAGACTTGGTTTATTTCTGGCAGCACGTTGTCTTTTAACTGAGAAGTGAAAAGAACTCAGAACAATGACTTTCCAACTCCTCTAGTCCTTCTATAATAGTCCTTAAGTGCTGAGAGATAGTCGTTTGTGTGTTCGCAGATTACATCATCCATTATACTGGCCCTGTCTTGGGATCCTTTTCTTCCTTTTGGAATTTGATAACTGACTTTCTTTAATTTCATTTGTAGAAATGCATCTTACCCATTTATCCCTTCCCCCTCATTCTCCCTTTGAAGCCATAGTGTCCCTGATTTTAGTGTGGGGGACTAGGGGTGGGTGGGAATTGATGCCTGCCTGGGGTTTTTAAGTACCAGAAGCAACATTATTTCTATATTTTTTGTTCTGCCACTGAAAATGCCTCAGCCCACACATAACTAGTTCTGGTTCTCTTCCTGTTCCTCCGCCTACAGCATCCTCCCGCTCCTCTTCAGATGTCTGCCCCCCTTCACAGCAGGCCACTTTCCTTCACAGTTCCAGAATGGTTTCATTCATCACTGTCACAGTCCCTGTCAATGGTAAACTCTGCCATCTTATCTGTGGCCACCAGTAAATGAGTTTGCATTTAACATTTTAAAGAGTTTTCTTTGTTTCTGACATTCTCCACCCACTGA
This sequence comes from Pan troglodytes, assembly GCF_028858775.2. Taxonomy (NCBI): domain Eukaryota; kingdom Metazoa; phylum Chordata; class Mammalia; order Primates; family Hominidae; genus Pan; species Pan troglodytes. The sequence continues at coordinate 118,683,138 of NC_072421.2, forward strand.
TACTTGTACTTATGCGGCTTGCTGTCACCTTTTTTTTCCTGCCAGTTGGTTGGCAGGAACCAATCTCCCCCAGAAAACGCAAGAGGATTGTCCTGTCACTCAGAAAATCTTTCTAATCTTAATCTGACATTGGTTACAAGTGCTCACGTTCTTCTTTGGGTGAGAAAGACAGACTTAGGAAGAGGAACAATTTGAGAATTTGGCAGAGGTAGCTGAAAGTTGCAAATGATTATATTGGACACTGGGAAATTTTGGATTTGACTTCCTGCCCTGGGCTGACCTGCTGTCAGTTCTGTGTAAATTACTTAGTCTATTTGTGTCCTTTTCTGTGCTATGGGGATGATGTTAATTTCTAAATTGGGATGGGAGGTAGGTAATGGATACCACAATTTGAACTATTAAAAGTATCAACAATAATGTTATTGTTTGTTGAAAGCTTGCTATGTGAAAAGGTGCTAGGTAATTTGTACCCACGATGTCTACTTGTCAAGACAACATTGAGCAACTTGGGGCCCAGAGTAATTCAGTGTCTTGCTCAAGATCACACAGCCCCAGCTTGTATGCAGTGGAACAAGAATTTGAACATAGGTCTGTCTGGTTCCAGAGTTCGCACATGTATGATGACTTTGTTACGTAAGACCAGAGTAGTACTGAGCACAATTGGGTGTTCTCAGTGATTTGTGTCTCGCCCTGCCTTGGTCTCCTTCAGGATATCAACTGATGTTGGGTTTGTGTGTGACTAATAGTGTCAGTGTTTGAATTTCAGTTCAGCCATTTGCCAGCTATATAACTTTGGGCAAGTTATTTAGTCACTCTGTGCCTATTATCCACATCTATAAAATGGGCTGATAAAGGATGATAAAAACATTTACCCCATAGATTTGTTGTGAGTCTTGACAAGTAAACACATATAAACAACTTTTGTTTAACATATTGTAACCCCTCAACGATCGTTATCTATCATCATTCTCAGCTGCAGCATTATTTCCCTACAGTGCTTCTCTGCAGACCTGTTCTGACTGGCTGTTCGACCATGCTCCAGATGGATTCTTCCTTTTATCCGTGTGTGTGTGTGTGTGTGTGTGTGTGTGTGTAACAACTTGTTCAGTTTTTTTTTTTTTAATATTAGAGCCCCACTCTCTACCTTCCAAGGTGACTGACCCTTCCAGGATAAATTAACTCATTCTGTGATATTAGTAGTAGATGATTTATTCTTGACTAGAATTTCTGTTGACATGATTCTTTAACCCCAAGACGTAAAATCATTTAGTGCAGATTGCAGGGATGGGGTGGGTTGGGTTGTGGTGTAGTTTGGACTATAGCACGTTTTCTTCAAATAGAGCAGGGCCACTTTTTTCTCTTTTATGCATACATTCAATTTCCTGGTAAATTTTTTATTTGAATGATAATAATAGCAAGCACCTACATAATACTTAACTATATGCCAGATATTGTTCTCAACACCTCATATTATCTCCTTTAATTCTTTTTTGTCTTTTTTCTTTTCTTTTTTTTGCGACAGAGTTTCACTCTTGTTGCCCACGCTGGAGTGCAATGGCACGATCTTGGCTCACCGCAACCTCCGCCTCCCGGGTTCAAGCAATTCTCCTGCCTCAGCCTCCCGAGTAGCTGGGATTACAGGCATGTGCCACCACACCTGGCTAATTTTGTATTTTTAGTAGAGATGGGGTTTCTCCATGTTGGTCAGGCTGGTCTTGAACTCTTAACCTCAGGTGATCCACCCGCCTCGGCCTCCCAAAGTGCCAGGATTATAGGCATGAGCCACTGCGCCTGGCCTATATCCTTTAATTCTCAAAAAACCTGTGGGGTAGATGTTCTTATCCTCATTTTCCATAAGTTAAAACACAGAGAGGTTAAGTAACTTGTTCAAGATTGCACAGCTAGGAAGTGGTAAAACTGGGATTTGAGCTCAGACGGTGCCCTTAACTAGTACAGTATATTGACTCTAACTGAAGAAAGGGTTGCCCGGGCATTTTGGTAAGTTTGAAAACCACTTATATTTAAATTGGAAATTTAGGGCACAAACCCATGCAAAGGTTGGGTGATGTCAGAAAGGTGGCAGCCTGAGATTGTAGTTTTGATTTTTTCAACATTTCTATATTTTTAATTGTTCCAACATTTTATTTACTTTTTAGTAACTGACCTGTAATTTTCAAACACTTCTCACCATCAGGTGGTAAAAGACAGTTGTAAGTCATGTGATTCATAAAGCTTGAAGCAGATATCAAAATGCCTACATATGTCTTTTTTTAATTTCAACTTTTATTTTAGATACAGGGATACATGTGCAGGTTTGTTACATGGGAAGATTGCGTGATGCTGAGGTTTGGAGTATGGATCCCACCACCCAGGTAGTGAGCATAATATCTGGTAAGTAGTTTTTTTTTAACTCACCCCTCCTCCCTCCACTCTCCAGTAGTCCACAGTGTCTATTGGTCCCATATTTATGTCCATGTGTGCTAAATATTTAGCTCCCACTTCTAAGTGAGAACGTGTGGTATTTGGTTTTCTGTTCCTGCATTAATTTGCTTAGGATTATGGCCTCCAGTTCCATCCATGTTGCTGCAAAAGACATTATTCCATTTTTTTAATAATTACATGGTATTGCATGGTACATATATACCACATTTTCTTTATCCAATCTACCATTGATGGGCATCTGGGTTGATTCCGTTTCTTTGCTATTGTGAATAGTGCAGCGATACATATACAAGTGCAGGCGTCTTTTTGATAAGAATGATCTATTTTTCTTTGGGTATATACCCAGTAATAGGATTGTTGGGTTGAATGGTAGCTCTGTTTTAAGTTCTTTGAGAAATTTCTGATACATACGTCTTTTATTTAAAATATTCTATTTATTAACATAGGAAGCTCTTAATAATATGGACCTTAATGTTTTCAGAACTCCTTATGGAACAAAATCAACGTGTCTGATAAATAATCTCTAAAAACCATGTCATACAGAAAAATGGTTGAAAGAGTAAGGTTGTTTCACCTACAGTGAGAAGGCTTATGGAGATGAGATAACTGTCTTTAAATATTTAAGCATCAAAATGTTTGTCATGAGGAGGTGGAAGTGGGCTTGCTTTCTTTGGACTGAAGGACTGAGCTAGGGTTCATATGTAACCCCATATGTAAAAGTTATAAAGATAGCAAATTTTGGCTCATTATAAGGGAGGGTTTCATAAAGGTTTTTCTCTCAAAAAGTTTTTATTGATACACAATAGATGTACATATTTTTGGAGTACATGTGACATTTTGATACATTTATGCAATGTGTAATGATTGACTATTGTATATTTCAAAATATCCAGAAGAGAATAAGGAGCTTTTTAATGACACAAAATTTCTTACAATTTTTAAAATTGTGACTAAAATACACTTGGGGAAATAAAATTTTTTGAGCGATGGCTATCAAGCAAGTCTTCATATATATATTTTCTTAGTTTTTATTAATATTAAATGTGTTCTTTCAAATTGTTAAAACTTGGCTCTAGTAGTGAGTGGTCTCTTCTGTACACACACCACTTACTGAATACTTACTATGTCTCAGGTCTGACTTATTTGAGCTTTGGATCCCTGCTCCTTAGAAAACCTCTAGCTTTTCACCATAGCTGTTTCTATCATCAGTGACTTAATGCCCTCCTTCAGGTGGCCCTCTTATATGTGCTACTTTGCCTTCTGATTTAACCTGAAAAACCCAAGATACTCAACCATTAGACCTGTCAGAACACTAAAATTCCACATCTCCTCATCAAGAGAAGGGAAAACATCTATCTTATTCTCTTGGCTGGTTGAATAAGCTTCCTAGTATGCAACATTTTTCCTGAGAAATTACTCTAAAATGAAGACAGAGAGGATTATAAGATTACAGAATCTTGTAATGCAGAAATTGGAACAAAATTTGAACCTTTAAAAATCACAGGGTGAACCTTGGTGTGTAGTCTAAAATCACTTCTAGGTATTTTCCTATTTTGCCCTTTCAGACTCAGGCAAAAGGTATTATCACTATATTGAGAAGCATAGGTTTGTTAAATAAAGAACTCTCTTGTTTCTATGAGGAAAGCAAACTTCAGTAAGAGCTCTTCAAATATTTTTTTCAAGACAATGCTGAGACAGAGTTGGGGTAAAAGATGCTATTTTATCTGCTGTCTGCTGGTAGTACCATATAGTCTCTCATTTAAAATTCATCAAATTTCAGTGTCCCATGACAGATGAAAAACACTGATGAAATACTTGGAAAGCGATGGTATCTGGTGTGTCAGATTCAAACCTAGTGAGATTTTTAAAGAATTTAAGAAGTATTCTTAGAAGTATATAATCATTTCTTGGTTGAGGACTGCTTAATATAATGCAGATTATATTAGGAACCAAGCTACCTCCTCCCCACCCTATCCTCAGTTTTCTTATTTCATAAGCATGGCTAAATATTATGTTTCTCTAGACTCGTGTTAGACAGGAAGAAGAGATGTGTCATCATGTTTTGACTAACATGAGGGATGGATAACAAAGATAAATTAATCTTTCAAAGCAGGCTCCATTTTATTGAGGGTTCAATCTAACTATAAACCTTACTTGGTGCTGTTAAACAAAAGTTCACATTTTTCTATTTGGAGTTAACACCTTTTGTTGCTCTGACTACTGTCTAGTCTGCGAGCTAAGGAGCCAGGATCAAGTCAGGGAAGAAGCTTAGAGCCCATCTAATATCTGATTGGCCCAGCCTCTCTTGAATACACGAGAAATAACTAAAGAATCCATAGAGAGCTGCATTAAAGGAAAGATGACTGTATTTTTTTAAAATCACTGTTTGCAAACCGAGGATGGGAAAATAGGGGAATTGTTATAACCGCTGCAAAAAAATGGTATTGCATTTTTTACCTAAGTCAGTCAGTTGAGAGAAGCCAGCTGCTTCTCAACTACTTTCATTCTTTTCTGCACTTTTCATAAGGAAACCTCTATTAACCTGAATGCTGGTATGTAGGAAGAAGGAAAGCATGAAAGGTTCTGATTAGGAGGATTTTTAGGACATGTAAATTCTTTTTTTCTCTCTCTCTTTTGGTGGATTAGGAGGATTTTTAGGACATGTAAATTCTTTTTTTTTCCTCTCTCTTTTGGTAAAAATATTTTCAAAACATTGGAATAAGAATAACTACTACGTATTGAGACCCACCTGGATCAGTGCTTACTTTATACCTGCCCTGGGTGGTAGCTGGTATATATTATCCTGCTTATACAGACGAGAAATCTGAGATTCAGAGAGCTTAAATAAACTTTCCAAGGCCACTCAACAAGGAAATAGAACACAAGGGATGAAATCCAAAGCTTTTTGCCCTTGCTCTGCCAAATTTACCACGCGAGGATCATGTTAAGCCTTAGGACTTCATTTTGGTGTCAGCAACCACCTCAGTGTTGGGGTTATTGTTCCCCACTTGACCGTCTTCTACAATAAAGTCCTCTAATAGAGACTGTTTATTAAGTGGTGGTTGATGCCTAGAAGAGACAGGAGTCAAGATGGTTGTTTTGGGGCATTATAACCTAATAGGAGGAACAGGAAACATTTTAAGTCTTTTTTAAAAAAATCACCATGCTCTGTCAATACACAAGAGAAAATCTCCACACAGGTACGACAGAATTTCTCGGTAGGTGTGCAAGTTCTACTGTATAAAGGTTCAATAACGACTCAAAGATAAACATCATTTCAGGGTGTTGGAAACAGGAATCAATTTCACTAAGAAGTCATGTCCTTCTGCAGGAAATACCATGAGAATACTCAGAGTCTCCCCAGTGCTAGCCAATGTCCTAATTTTTGTACAATCTGTGATGTATCTCAGTTACCAGATAAATTTAGACTGACACAGTAGAAATGTTCCTGAGAAGTTAACTGGTGAATACCAATTTTTTTTTCTCAAATGAATTATTTTTAACGTGTGCTTATGGAGCTATTATAAAAATCCTGTGATTGATCTCTTTTAAAACAAAGCAAGCATACCCCAGTTTTTTTTTTTTTTTTTTTTTTTGAGATGGAGACTCACTCGGTCGCCCAGGCTGGAGTGCAGTGCAGTGGCGCGATCTCAGCTCACTGCAACATCCGCTTCCCGGGTTCAAGCAATTCTCCTGCCTCAGCCTCCCGAGTAGCTGATATGACAGGCATCTGCCACCATGCCCGGCTGTTTGTTTGTATTTTAGTAGAGACGGGGTTTCACCGTGTTAGCCAATCTGGTCTCAAACTCCTGAGCTTAGGCAATCCGCCTGCCTTGGCCTCCCAAAATGCTAGGATTATAGGTATGAGCCACTGCGCCCGGCCTTGAGTTGTTTGTGTGTTTGTTTTTTACCTATTAAACAGCTTGAAGTGGAGCAGATCAACACACACAAACTCTGGACAGCTCCTCAATTTATTGTAATAGGGTTTAAACTTTATTTCAAACTATAGTCACAAATGCCAAGGGGCTGTGGAGAAAAGAGGGACAAAGTTTCCTGGGAGAGGCTGTCTTCCCTCAGCGATGTGAACAGTACAGCTTGTCTGTTTCCCCCTTAATGGCAGGTGGGGATACTCAGCACTATACTAATGAAGGAGATACTGTTTTCCCCTAAATGAGAAATGGCAGGTGAGGTAGCTTTTGGTGTATTATGGATTTCTGAGAAATACTATAGGGATTCTGATTTTAATTCAGTCAATTCAGATTCATGAAGCATTTTGTGTTTAAAAATATAGTGCAGAGTTTCTGAGTAGGATGTGCTAGAGGAAGGAGTGTGTTTTAGATCTGGCTTACAGGGGAATTCTTGAGGGGAATCCTTTAGTAAAACTGTAGAAAGACACTTCTTTACTGGAATCATACATTTTAGTGGTTACCTTTGGTAATTGTGGGTCAAGGCTGAATCCTTAGTTGTCTGCCTTTATAATTGTAAGGGAATTCAGGTTTCCATTTTTGTTTTCATGGCCATTTACAAATATTAATACACTGATACAACAAAAGAGAAATAACTAAATGAGATTAAATGTATTGCATTTTGCTTAATTATGTACTGACAAAAAAGTATAATAAAGGATCCTGGCTGCAGAACTATGTAGTAATACTTAAGTTTTACATCTTTCAAGCATTTCACAGATAATAATTTCCATAGCAATACAGTGGAAGAAGTAAATATTATTTCTATAGATAGGCAGATCCCAGCAAAATGTGACCAAGGGATCTAGGTGTAGGTTTCAAAATTCGCATCTGGCCTTTTGGGCATATCTGGTAAAGCATCAGCTTATGTGTTTAGCAGGGAAAAAGCAATCATTAAATTCTCTAACGTTAACCATTTGTTTTAAGGGGGAGATAGGATTCTTCAAAGCAATCCATTTAGAAGGAAACAAAAGTATGTCTGATTTTTAAAAAATGTGTTAGTTTTTAAATGAAAACCATATGTTTAGCATTGAGTTAGCAAACTACAGTCTGTGAATCAATCCTGGGTGCCACCTGTTTTTGAATAAAGTTTTATTGGACCACAGTCACCCATTCATTTCTGTATTGTCTGTGGCTAATTTCATGCTACAATGGTAGAGTTAAGTAGTTCTAACAGAGACTGTATGACCTGTGAAACCTAAAATATTTACTTATATCTAGCTATTTACAGAAGAACTTTACTTATACCTGCTATATAGTATTTCATAGAAGAATACATGCTGAGACAGCATTATTTGATATTCCTTGTAATTAATGCATTATTTTTTACTGTAAGAAATAATAATACTCACACAAGTACCTAACTTTTATTGAGGAATTATCTGTTCCAGATATTTTACTATGTTCCTTACATACAGCGAGTTTAATTTTTACAATTATGATTCAGGAATAGACACTGTCAATATTTTCATTTTATAGATGATGAAATTAATGTTTAGAGAACTTGACTACCTTGATACTTTTATGAGAGGTGCCAAAAGATTGAATGACTCATTTAAAGTCATATAGTTAGTGGTGGAGCCAAAATTCAAACCCAGAGTTCTTTTTTGTATTGTGGTAAAATATATGTAACAATATTATTTTAACCATTCATAAGTGTACAATTCAGTGCCATTAAATATATTCATGACGTATAGCTGTCACCACTATCTAAACCCCAGACTTTTTCATCATTTCCAACAAAACCTCTGTACTCATTAAATAACTCTTCCTTTCCACCTTCCCTCAGATACTGATAACCTGTCTCACACTTTCTGTCCCTATTAATCTGCATATTCTAGGTATTTCATACAAGTAGAATGACAAAATATTGTCCTTCTGTGTATCACTTGTTTCACTAAGCATAATAATTTCAAGATCTATACATGTTATAGTATATATTAAAATACTATTCTTTCTTATGGCTGAATAATATTTCATTGTATGTATCATATTTTGTTTATCCATTTGTCTGTTGTTAGACACTTAGGTTGTTTCCGCCTTTTGGATATTGTAAATAACGAACACTGGGGTACACATATCTGTTTCAGTACCTGCTTTCAATTCTTTTGGCTATATACCTAGGAGTGGAATTGTAGGATCATATAATAGTTCTATGTTTAACCTTTGAAAAACTACGAAACTTTTTTTCAAAGTGGTTGCACCATTTTACATTCTCACTAGCAAGTGTAAGGACTAATTTCCCCATACCCTAACCCACATTAATTTAAAAATTTAAAATTATGGCCATCCTGGGAGTGGAGGTAAAGTGGTATTTTGTTGTGGTTTTGCTTTCCATTTTCCTGATGACTAATGATGTTGAGCGTGGTTTCATGTAACTATTGACTGTTTGTATACTTTCTTTGGAAAGATGTCTTCAAGTTCTTTGTCCACTTTTTAATCAGTTTTTTTGTTGTTGTTGATTTTTAGGAATTCCTTATATTCTGGATATTAATCCCTTAGCAAATATATGATTTGCATATATTTTCTAGTAAATTAGTAGATTTAGTTCTCTTGATAGTGTGTTTTGATGGATAAAAGTTTTAATTTATCTATTTTTTTCTTTTTTTGCTTGTGCTTTTGGTGTCAGATCTATGAAGCTGTTACCAAATCCAATGTCATGAAGATTTTCTCCAATGTTTTATTCTAAGAATTTTATAGGTTTAGCTGTTAAGTTTAGGTCTCTGATCCATTTTGAGTTAATTTTTGTATATGGTGTAATGTCCAACTCATTTTTTGGCATGTGGATGTCCAGTGTTCCCAGCACTATTTATTGAAAATACTATCCTTTCCCCATTGAATTATCTTGGTATCCCTTTAAAAAATCAATTAAAACCAGATGTGGTAGCTCACAGCTGTAATCCCGGCATTTTGGGAGGCTGAGAGGGAGGATTGCTTGAGCCTGGGAGGTTGAAGCTGCAGTGAGCCATGTTGCACTCTAGACTGAGCAGCTATGCAAGACCCTGTATCCTCCCAAAAATTAACTGATCAGAGATGTGACAGTTTATTTTTGGACTCTCTATTCTATTCTATTGATCTGTATGCCTGCCCTCATGCCAGTAACATAGTGTTTTAATTATTGTAGCTTTGTAGTAAGTTTAGAAGTCAAGAATTGTGAGCCCCCCATCTTTGGTCTTTTTCAAGATATTTTTTGGTTATTCAGGCCCCCTTGAAATTTGATGTGAATTTGAGGATAAGCTTTTCCAGTTCTGCAAAAAATATTCTTGAGATTTTTCATAGAGATTTAAGTGAATCTGTATATCACTTTGGATAGTACTAGTGTCTTACAAATGTCAAGTCTTCCTATTCATGAACACGCATGTCTATTTCTGTAATGGAATTTAAAGACTTAAAAATAAAATCTTCATTTTTTTCAGCATTATTTTGTAGTTTTCATTGAATAAGACTTTCGCTTTCTTGATTAGATTTATTCCTAAGTATTTTAATTTTTTAGATGCTACTGTAAATAGACATGCTTTCCAATTTTCTTTTTGGATTATTCATTGCTGCTGTATAGAAACATGATTGATTTTTCTATGTTCATATTGTTCCCTGTAACTATATTGAATTTATTAGCTTGCGGTAGCTTTTTTATGTGTGGATTCTTTGGGATTTTCTATATATTTAATTATGTCATCTGTGAATAGACATTGTTTTACTTTTTCCTTTCCAATTTGGATACTTTCGTATCTTTTTCTTGTGTAATAGTTCTGTCTAGAACTTTCAACACTATTTTGAATAGCAGTGGTAAAAGCAGGCATCCTTGTTTTGTTTCTGATTGTAGAGATAATTCTTTCAGTCTTTCACCATTTAGGATGATGTTAACTGTGGGTTTTTCATGATACTCTTCATCATGTTGAGAATTTGGATATTTAGATTCATGTTTTTCTTTAAATTTTAGAAGTTTTCAGCCATTATTTTTTCAAATATTCATATTTCCTCTTTCTTATTTTAGGATTCCCACAATGCATATGTTCATCCACTAAGTGGTGTCCCACAAATCTCTTAAGTTCTTCATACTCTGTCTGCCATCTTCCCTGCCATTATCCTCCAAACCAGACTTCTCAAATGTGGGCACCTATTCTCTCTTTTTCCTTTTATATATATATATACCCACATATATAATATATGTATATATATTACATATATACATATGTAATATATATGTAATATATTGTAATATATGTAATATATTGTAATATACATATGTAATATATACATAATATACATATGTAATATAATATATGTATATATATTACATATATACATATACATACACACATATACATATATATTTATTATTTTTAGAATATGAAAGTTATATATTTTTATTTAAAAAATATTAAAACCTGAATGTGGGAAGGAAGTTCATTTACCCCCAAATGAGCAGTTTGTGAATATTTATATATATAATTTTTTGCATGTCCTATTTTAAAACAAAAGTGGAATAACACTACATGCATTTTTAAGTTACTGTCCTTTTTTACCCAATTTTAAGCACATGTTGTACAGCATTGCAAATTAAGCCAATTTTTTCTATGGAGTGATACTAATATGACTGGCTACTACAATTTTTTTGTTTTTAATTGTACAATTCACTGGTTTATAGTATATTTACAGAGTCATGCAACCATCACCACAATTGTTTTAGTCTGTTTTATGCTGATATAACAGAATACGATAGAATGCATAATTTCTAAGGAACAGAAATTTATTTCTCACATTCTGGAGGCTGGGAAGTCCAAGATCAAGAGAGCTGCATATGGTGAGGTCTTTCTTGCTGCACCCTCACACAGTAAAAGGTGAAAGGGCAAGAGAGAATGAAACTAGTCTCGCAGAAACTTTTTTTTAGTGGCATTGATTTATTCATGATGCCTCTCATTAGGCCTCACCTCCCAACATTGCTGCATTGGGGATTAAGTTTCCAACATATGAATTTTGGAGGGACACATAATCAATTTTAGAACATTGTCTTCACCTCCCCCATAAAACCCATATCCATAAACATTTACTCCCCTTTTTCCTCCAACCTCTACAGCCCTAGTCAAACACTAATATACTTTCCTTCTCTGTAGAATATACTTTCCTTCTTTATAGGCATTGTAAATAAATTTAATCATATAATACATAGTCTTTTGTGACTCATTTCTTTCATGTATAATAATTGTTTAAATCTCATTCATGTTATAATATGTATCAGTACTCCATTCCTTTTTGTGGCTGAATAATATTCCATTCTAACTATATACCTTTGTTTATCCATTCATCAGTTGATGGACATTTGGATTGTGTCTACCTTTTGCTATCATGAATAATGCTGCTGTGAATATTTGTATACAAGTTTTTATGTGGACATATGTTTTCATTCCCTTCCATACTTAGGAGTAGAATTGCTGGTGTATGTGCTCACTTAATATTTAACATTTTCAGAAACTTCTAAACTGCTTTACAAAGTAACCGTGCCATTTTATAAACTCAACTGCCATATATAAGAGTCCTAATTTCCCTCACATTTTTGTCAACAGTTGTTATCTGCCTTTTTTATTATAACCATTTCTAGTAGATGTGAAGTGGTTTTGATTTATATTTTCCTAATGACTACTGATGATGAGCATCTTTTCATGTGCTTATTTGTGACTTGTGTATATTCTTTGGAGAAATACTTATTCAATACTTTGTCTATTTTCTTTCTTTTTTTGTTTTTTTTGAGACAGAGTCTTGCTCTGTTGCCCAGGCTGGAGTGCAGAGAACCACTGCTATAGAAGGTTACTTGTAGAAGTGAGAAGAAGACTTAAATACTTGGTTTTCTGGCAAGTTCCTTAGCTGCTTACCAATAGTGTTCCTGTAGGGCAGGCCTGAAAGAGTGTTTTGTTTGTTTTTGTTTTTTTTTTGAGACAGAGTCTCGCTCTGTCGCCCAAGCTGAAGTGCAGTGGCGTGATGTCGGCTCACTGTAAGCTCCGCCTCCCAGGTTCACACCATTCTCCTGCCTCAGCTTCTGGAGTAGCTGGGACTACGGGCTGCCGCCATTACGCCCGGCTAATTTTTTGTGTTTTTGTTTTTGTATTTTTAATAGAGACGGGGTTTCACTGTGTTAGCCAGGATGGTCTCGATCTCCTGACCTCATGATCCGCCCGCCTCGGCCTTCCAAAGTGCTGGGATTACAGGCATGAGCCACTGCGCCGGACTACTTTGTTTATTTTCACATTGGGTTATTAATCTTTTATTATTGTGTCATAAGAATTCTTTGTATATTCTAGATACAAGTCCCTTATCAGGCATATAATCTACAAATATTTTCTTCCATTTTTTGTCTTTTCTCTTTTTTGATAATGCTGTTTGATGCACAGTGGTTTTAAATTCTAATTAAGTAATATTTATCTATATTTTCTTTGGTTGCTTGTGTTTTGAGTGTTATATATAAGGAACCGTTTCCTAATTCAAAGTACTGGAGATTTACTCCTATGTTTTTACTAAGACTTTTTATAGTTTCAGCTGTTATATTTAGGTTTATGGTCCATTTTAAGTTTTTATATGCAGCGTGAGATAGCAGTCCGACTTCACTTTTTTGCACATGCATATCTAGTTTTTCCACCACTGTTCGTTGAAAACTCTGTTGTTTTCCTCATTGATTTGTCGTAGCACCCTTGTTGCAAATCCATTTACCATGAATATAATGTTTTATTTCTGGACTCTCAATTCTGTTCTATTGATTTATATATGCCTATCTTTATGTTAATGTAACATTGTCTTTATTTAGCTTTTAAAAATTTTTTCATTCATTTTATTCCACTTTGCACACATAGTATTTTCAGAATAATAATGCTAACACTACCACCTACTATATAATTACTAAAAAGAGTTTAAGAGGTTTTTTTTTTTTGAGACGGAGTTTCACTCTTGTTGCCCAGGATGGAGTGCAATCTCCAGGTGCGATCTCAGCTCACTGCAACCTCCGCCTCCCAGGTTCAATGGATCCTGCCTCAGCCTCCCGTGTAGCTGGGGTTATAGGCATGTGCCACCACGCCCAGCTAATTTTGTATTTTTTAGTAGAGACAAGTTTCACCATGTAGACCAGGCTAGTCTCCAAGTCCTGACCTCAGGTGATTTGCCCGCCTTGGCCTCTCAAAGTGCTGGGATTACAGGCATGAGCCACATTGAGAAGAAGAGAGTATCATACAAAGATGTGATGTTGGAATAAGAGTAAGGGAAATGCAAGGCAAGTGACTTGATTCATTGGCTTTAAATACGGATAAACGAGATGATGTACCAAAGAATGTGGGCAGACTTTAGAGCTAGAGAAGGCAAAGAGACAGATTTTTCCCTTAGGGCCTCAATACCACCCTGCTGATACATTGATTTTAGTTCAATGATACCCATGTCAGACTTCTGACTTACAGACCTGTAAGATAATTTTGGGGGATTTTTTGTTTTTGTTTTTATTTGAGTACTTTTTGGGGTAATTGGTGGTTTTTAGTTACATGGATAAGTTATTTACTGATGATTTCTGAGATTTTGGTGCACTCATTACTTGAACAGTCTACCCAGTGCATAGTCTTTTATCCCTGAGTATCTCCCCACCATTCCTCCCGAGTCCCCAAAGTTCATTACCTCATTCTTACGCCATTGCATCTTCATAGCTTAGATCCCACTTATAAGTGAGAACATACAATATTTGGTTTTTTATTCCTGAGTTATTTCACTTGAAATAATGGTCTCCAACTCCATCCAAGTTGCTGCAAATGCAATTATTTCATTTTTTTTAACAGCTGAGTAGTACTCCATAGTGTATATTTTTCTTTTCTTCTTCTTCTTCTTTTTTTTTTTTGAGATGGAGTCTCGCTCTGTCGCCCCAGGCTGGAGTGCAGTGGCGCGATCTCAGCTCACTGCAACCTCTGCCTCCTGGGTTCACGCCATTCTCCTGCCTCAGCCTCCTGAGTAGCTGGGACTACAGGCACCCGCCACCATGCCCGGGTAATTTTTTTTGTATTTTTTTTAGTAGAGACAGGGTTTCACTGTGTTAGCCGGGATGGTCTCGATCTCCTAACCTCATGATCCACCCGCCTCGCTATACCACATTTTCTTTATCCACTCGTTGGTTGATGGGCATTTCAGTTGGTTTCGTATTTTTGCAATTGTGAATTGTGCTACTATAAACATGTGTGTGCAAGTGTCATTTTCATATAATGACTTTTCTCCCTTTGGGCAGGTAACCAGTAGTGGAATTGCAGGATTGAATGGTAGATCTACTTTTAGTTCTTCAAGGTATCTCCACACTGTTTTCCACAGTGGTTGCACTAGTTTACATTCCCACCAATAGGGTAACAGTGTTCCCTTTTCACCATATCCGTGCCAACATCTATTATTTTTTTATTTTTTGGTTATGGCCATTCTTGCAGTAGTGAGGCGGTATCTCACTGTAGTTTTAATTTGCATTTCCCTGATAGTGATGTTGAGAATTTTTTCATATGTTTGTTGGCCAATTGTATATCTCTTTTTGATAATTTTCTTTTCATGTCCTTAGCCCATTTTTTGATGGGATCATTTTTTTTTCTTGCTGATTTGTTTGAATTCCTTGTAGATTCTGGATAATAGTCATTTGTGAAATGCATAGTTTGTGAAGATTTTCTCCCACTCTGTGGGTTGTCTGCTTACTCTGCTGATGATTTCTTTTGCTGCGCAGAGATTTTTACTTTAATTAAGCCACATATATTTATTTTTGTTTTTGTTGCATTTGCTTTTGGGTTCTTGGTCACTAATTCTTTGCCTAATCCAATATCTAGAAGAGTTTTTCTGATTTTGTCTTCTAGAATTTTTATGATTTCAGTTCTTAGATACAAGTCTTTGATCCCTCTCGAGTTGATTTTTATATAAGGTAAGAGATGAGGATCCAGTTTCATTCTTCTACATGAGGCTTGCTAATTTGTTGAATAGGGTGTCTTTTCCCCACTTTATCTTTTTGTTTGCTTTGTCAAAGATCAGTTGTCTGTAAGTATTTGGCTTCATTTCTGGGTTCTCTATTCTGTTCCATTTGTCTATGTGCCTATTTTTATACCAGTGCCATGCTCTTTTGGTAACTATAGCCTTGTAATATAGTTTGAAGTCAGTTAATGTGATGCCTCCAGATTTGTTCTTTTTGCTTATTATTGCTTTGGCTATGTGGGGTCTTTTATGGTTCTATATGAATTTTAGAATTTTTTTTTTCTAGTTATACAAAGAGTGGTTATGGTATTTTGGTGGGAATTGCATTGAATTTGTAGATTGCTCTTAAGATTCTTTACTTTGTCTTGACTTTATATAACCTGATGATTATGTGCCTAGGTGATGATCCTTTTGTGATGTATTTCCCAGGAGTTCTTTGAGCTTCTTGTATTTGGATGTCTAGATCTCTAGCAAGGCCAGGTAACTTTTCCTCAATTATTCCCTCAAATAAGTTTTCTAAACTTTTAGATTTATCTTCTTTCTCAGGAATACCAATTATTTTTAGGTTTGGTTGTTTAACATAATCCCAAATTTCTTGGAGACTTTGTTCATTTTTTTGTTGTTTTTTTTTGTCTCATTAGGTTAATTTGAAAGTTTTTTCTTCAAGCTCTGAAGTTCTTTCTTCTAATTTTTCTAGGCTATTGTTGAAACTTTTCCCGGCATTGTGTATTTCTCTAAGTGTGTCTTTTATTTCCCAAAATTGTAATTTTTAAAAATGTTATCTATTTCTTTGGAAATTTTTTATCATATCCTGTTTTTTTTCTTAGCTTTTTTTAAGTTGGTTTAACCTTTCTCTGATATCTCCTTGAGTAGCTTAATAATTAACTTTCAAAATTCTTTATCTGACAATTTAGAGATTTCTTCTTTGTTTGGATCCATTGCTGGTGGGCTAGTGTGATCTTTTTGGTGTCTTACAGAACTCTGTTTTGTCATATTATCAGAATTTCTTTCCTGGTTTCTTCTTATTTGAGTAGACTATTTCTTCAAATTGTTATTTATTTTTGATTGGAGTGTTTTTTTCTAATTTAAATGTTTTCCCCTCTTAAGTGTCAGACTTTAATATTTTTTTCAGCCAAATTTGATTCTTGGTGCTTGAAAGGGTGAAGATTCTTCTTGTGTTCCTTAGTTATACAGTGTCTTTGTGCACTGGATTTCCCTGATGCTGCTTGTAGTAGTTACATTCTTGGTGTGTGGCTGAGTTCACCGTCTCCTATGGAGCTGATTGGCAGGGATAGCTTGAAGGTTTTCTCATTCTTTCATGATGTACATTTTATTTATTTAGTTAGTTATTTTCCAGTGTTTTATTTACTAAGTTGATGATTCGGGCTTCAGGCCTATACGGGCAGTATCCCTGTGTAGGCACCAGTTGTGTCTAAGGCAGGTGGGTAGATATAATACCCACTGGTGGGTCGAGGTCCCAGCCTTGATGAGGGTGGCTGAGGAGCTTTCAGTTAGATGTGCTGAAGTTTTATCAGGGTGAAGAATGGGAGCTACCTCAGCTCCACTGCCAAGTCACAGGAAAAGCTATTCACTTCATAGCCTCACTCTTGTCCTAGTGTTTCAGCGATTCAAATCAGACAGACACCTCTTTTTAGCTACAGGAATGTTGATGTTTCAAATAGGGAGGAATTGTGACTCTGCCTCTCATGTAGGCGTGAATCTGGGGGATGCTGCCTCTGTGGGGCTGCACTTACCCTGGACTGTTCCAGAAAGGCTGTCTATAGGTACCTTCATGCTGCATTTTTGTGGAGGAAGCCCCAGTTGTGTCTGCAGTGGAATGCCAGGGGGAACAAGGGCCCCTTCTCCAAGGCCCTTCATAATCATAGAGGCTGCTTTACTGTTGGAGAATAGGTACAGACTTTTCTTACTGCACCCAACACTGCAATTGTGTCTCTACCATGAGAAACTACCCACCAGTAGAAATATCTGGAATTTAAGGCCTGCTGTTCAGATTTTTTTTTTTTTTTTGAGACAGAGTCTTGCTCTGTTGCCGAGGCTGGAGTGTAGTGGCATGATCTCAGCTCACTGCAAGCTCCGCCTCCTGGGTTCAAGTGATTCTTCTGTCTCAGCCTCCTGAGTAGCTGGGACTTCAGGCGTGTATCACCATGTCCAGCTATTTTTTTTTTTTTTTGTATTTTTAGTAGAGACGGGGTTTCACCATGTTAGCCAGGCTGGTCTTGATCTCCTGACCTCGTGATCTGCCCACCTCAGCCTCCCAAAGTGCTGGGATTACAGGCATGAGCCCCCGCGCCTGGTTGTTCAGATTATTTTGTACTATGGGGTGATCCCTTGATGTGGTGCTCTCCTCCTTACCCTAGGCATGGGGCTTCCTGAGATCTGGACTGCAGTGATTGTTATTGCTTTTCTGGATCTAGCCATCCAGTGGGGCTACCAGGCTCCAGACTGGTGCTGGGGAATATCTGCAAAGAGTCCAGTGATGTTATCAGTCTTCAGGTCTCCCAGTTGTGGATACCAGCACCTGCTCTGGTGGAGGTAGCAGGGGAGTGATGTAGACTCTTTGAGAATCTTTGGTTGTAGATAGGTTTAGTGTGCTTGCTTTCTCAAATGCTGGTTATGCTAGCAGTGAAGTTGTCACATGGACAGACTTGGGACCTCTGATTAGCCAGGATGTTGCAGGCAGTGGTATTAGCTGTTGTTCTCTTCTTCCTGGGAGTAGTGTTATTCTGTCATGAGTTGCTGTAATGGCCTGAGTTAGTTGGCCTCCAGCCAGGAGGTGGCACTTTCAAGAGAGCACCAGCTGTGGTAATAGCAGTGGGATTTGAGCTTGCCTTAAGTTGGCCAGGGGAAGAATTCAGGTTTCTCAGCTGATGGGCAGGGCCATAAATCTCCCAGGGGTTTATGTCTTTCGTGTTCGGCTACCAGGGTGGCTAGAGAAATACCATCAGGTGGGGTCATGGTTAGAGGAGTCTGAGCTCAGACTCTCCTTGGGTAGGGCTTGTCATGGCCACTGTAGGGAGTGTTTAGGGGTGGTTCTCAAGCCAATAGGGTTATGTTTTAGAGGGGAGAATGGCTGCCTCTGCTGAGCAGTATGGTTCACTGTGGAAGTGAGGGATAGCTGATATCGAAAGGTCTCACCCAGCTCCCACACAGTTGGTGAGGCCAGTCTCACTCCTGCAGTGCCCCACTAACAGCACCGAGTTTAGAACCATGCAGCCTATGCATGAAACTCAGACCTGCCCCAGGCCATAAACTTCTCCACTGAGAAAGCAAGTACAGATTTCAGGCCTACTTGTCTGCTTGCAATGCTGGCAGCTCCTGCACTTGTATCTGCAGCTCCTGCACTGTATCTTCCCCTTAACCCCCAGGGTTCTGCTCAAGGGAGTTCATGCCCACTTGAAATTATCACAAAATTCAGTTGGAAGTTTCTTTCACCTGTGACTCTTCCCTAATTTTGCTTGCTGCTTTCCCTGAGGGCCCCTGAGAGATATGGTCAGGAATGGTTTCTCTGGGTTCGCGCTGGAGTCTCGGAGTGCCTACAAGGCTCTTCCCACTGTGGTCTGTACTTTTATATTTCACGTGGCTCCCTAAATCTGTTCCAGCTATAGGTAAGATTAAATACTTCTCTCATGATCTGGATTTTCAGATTCCCTAGTGGAGGTGTGTATTTGGAGGCAGGTTTTACCCCTCTCATACTTTGGGAACTCACAGCTTTTCACCTGTCTTGTGGAGTTTGCGGCAACATGCTGTTTCTTTCAAAGAATCTCTGAATTCTTTTGTTTTTTTTTCTGGTACATTCCTGTGAGGTTTCTTGAAACAAAATTCTAGTGTCGCTTTATAGTATGGTTGTTTGGTTGTTTTTCTGGGGAGAAGATCCATGGAGCTTCTCATAGTGCCATTCTTGTCACCCAATTTCTTAACTGTACACTCTGCTGCCTTTTGAGGTGGGGGGAGAATAGAAATTTTTAATTTTTTTTCTTAATGAGAATTTGAAGATGGAATAACTTTGATGTGTTCAGGATTTTGGAGAAAAACTATGGAAATTCTGATTGTAATAGAAATATTAAAAGGATTATTTATCTTAAAATTGCTTTTCTGTAAATGTTTTTCAGTGCTCAGTCTTAAGCTATAAAATTTTAACACACAAAGCACTTAATTTGTCTTAACTGAATTAGTTGGATGTTCACTGTATCAGGATTGGGATTTGTTACAAGACAGAATACCCAAGGTAATAGTGATTTAAACATGACAAAATTTACTTTCTCATGTAAGTGAAATGAGATGATAAGCATTCTAGGTCTGGTATAGCAGCTCTACCATTATCCAGGAAATATTCTCCTGTGTTGTACCTCTGCTGTTTTCAACAATTCACTTCTGCTTCGTAGTTCAAAAGAGCTGTTTCACTCTAGCCATCACAAATAATTTTTAAAAATATTTGATCAGCTTTATTAGGATAACATTTACATAGAATAAGATTCACCAATTTTAAATGTACAGTTCTGTGAATTTTGACAAGTGTATAAAGTTGCATAACAAATAATTTGTATCCAGCTGGAAGAAGGAAGTGGTGGGAGGACACTTTTATTCTCATCCTGTTGGACAGAACTTAGTCATGAGTCCATACCTAGCTGCAAAAGAGTCTGGAAAATATAGTCTTTCCTTAAGATGGCCATGTCTCCAGCTAAAAACCAAAGGTTCTATTTCTAAGAAGAAAGTGGAGAAAGGATACTGAGGAAGAAGTAACCTCAACCACAGTCAGTAATAAATTATTTGAATTGCTGGCTTTTTTTCCCTGAATTCACTCTCATCAGCCTATTAAGACAAAACACCCATTTTCTTTTTTTTTTAACTTTTATTTTAAGTTCAAGGATACATGTACAGGATGTGCAGGTTTGTTACATAGGTAAATGTGTGCCATGGTAGTTTGCTGCACAGATCACTCCATTACCCAGATATTAATCCCAGCATCTACCAGCTATTTTTCCTGATCCTCTCTTTCCTCCCACCCGCTGCCCTCTGACAGGCCCTAGTGTGTGTTCCCCCCTCCATGTGTCCGTGTATTCTCATCATTTAGCTTCCACTTATAAGTGAGAACATGCAGTATTTGGTTTTCTGTTCCTGCATTAGTTTGCTAAGGAGAATGGCCCCCAGTTCCATCCATGTCCCTGCAGAGGACATGACTTCCTTCCTTTTTAGGGCTGCATAGTATTCCAGGAAAACACCCATTTTCTGTGTAATGTAAAAATCCGTTTCCCCCACCTTTAGACAGAACACAAATTTGGTATAGAGATTCTTTATACCATTTTATGAAAAATATTATAGTTAATGATTTTGATTTTTAAAGGGTGTGGACATTCATAAATATACCAGAGAGTGTTGGTGGATTAACCAGCAGCTACCATATACTTATTTAGCACCAAGTAATTGCCTGGTTCCACAATAAGTGCACATATATGTTAGAAGAATGAGATTAATATGAATGAAATGACTGCAGAAAAATAAAAATTATATTTCCTTGGCATTTACCATGTATTACCTCATTTTATAACTATCTGTATATCCTATATCTTGTCTTTGAACTCTGACTGTTAAGGTCTCACATGATTCATCATCTTGAGCTCCTCAGCACCCAGCATAGTGTTTCATACATAGAAGGTGCTTAGTATGTGTTCAAATGGAGGGACAAACCAATGAACTATAATTTACTATGTCAATTCAAAATTTGGGAATCCTCTCTAAGGCCTCCCTTTCTTACCCCTTATATCCATATCCATTTCATCAATAAGCCTGGTTGCTTTAGCTCTAAAATATATCCAGAATCTATTTTTCATCACCCCTATTCTCACCACTCTAGTCTAAGCCATCGTTATCCCTAACCTGTGTAGGGGTTCAGTCAGGCTGGTGAAGAAAATTTTAGTTACAATAACAATAGCCACAAACCCTCTTGGAAGGCCTGAGAGTTTGCATAACTTCGGTAATAGATCTGACTGAAGGCAGCCTACTCCCTTTTCCTTTAGTTAAATAAATTAAAGTAGATACAAGGGAATGTGGGGGAGTTTCTCTAACTAGCTTGTTTACTCATGTGGTCCTAAGACTAACTTTTGATCTACCGGTTGCTTAATTGCTTTCTACTCAGGAGGTTCACAATGTCAATTACCCTCCAGTGGTGTTGACTCAAGCCTTTGTCAATTAATCTTTACTGAATAAATGTGAGTCTCGCTGGTTGGTTGCCCCTCAACTGTTTACAACACTCTGCTGGGAGTCTGTAAGTGGTCTGGATGCTCAGCTGGACTGGCAAAGCAGAATATCTGTGTCAGTGCACGTTATTCATCCGTCATTGGGTCAGGGTCTGTGGGACAGACCCCCGCAAACCTAGACTTCTGCAATAGCTTTCTAATTAATTTTCCCAATTCCATTCTTCTTTATAATCTTATCATAGTAGCTAGATTTGGCTTTTAAATGTATACATCAGGTAATTTCACTGCCCTGCTTGAAATACTCTAACTTCCCAGTTTACTTAGAATGAAATCCAAACTCCTCACCGTATTTGACCCCAGGCCATCTCTCCAACTTCATCTCTTACTACTTTTCCCTTACTTATACTGCAGGCACACTAACTGTCTTTCCATTTTGACACCATGACTAATTCATGTATACATTAAGGCCTTTGTACCTCTGGTTCCCTCTGCCTGCAATGCTATTACTGCAGATGTTTGTGTGTCAGACTGGTTCAAATGTTACTTTCTTACTGAGGACATCATCACACAATCTAAATTAGCCAACCTGACTGAATCTCTGTCACATCACCGTACATTTTTTTCTTAATATTTATCACTATTTAATATATTGTTGTTTACTCATTTGCTTTGTTCATTCATTCATTATCTGTGTCCCTTCACTAAAACATAAGCTCCATGAGAGCAAGAACTTTATCTTTCTCAATGATGCATCCCTGATACTGAGAAAAAGTGCCCAGTACACAGGAGGCCCTCAATGAATATTAATTGAATCAATGAATGTTTAATGAACTAGAATGTATTGGACATTTCTTATGTCATTGCCTATGTATTAGGCCATTCTTGCATTGCTATGAAGTTGTACATGAAACTGGGTAATTTATAAGAAAAGAGGTTTGGTTGGCTTACAGTTCTGCAGGCTGTACCAGAAGCACAGCATCATCTGCTTGCAATCATGGGGGAAGACAAAGAGGGAGCAGGTGCATCACTTGGTGAGAAGGGGAGCAAGAGAGAGAGTGTGTGTTGGGAAGTGCCACATACTTTTAAATGACCAGATCTCATGAGAACTCAGAGCAAGAGCTCACTTATCACCAAGGGGATGGCCCAAGCCATTCACAAGGAATCCACCCCCGTGATCCAAATACCTCCCACCAGGCCCCACCTCCAACACTGGGGATTACAATTTAACATGAGATTTGGGTGGGATATCTAAACCATGTCAACCTATGTTGTCATAAACCCAAGGATTGAGTTTCCAAGGAAACAGACTCTGAGATGGCATTTAGACTATTAGGAGTACTCTTACATTCAAAACCTATGGGAGAGAGAGGAAAGAAGCAAAAATGGGCTGAGGGAGAAGGTGAGCTGTAGGCCCAACAATAACTTTGGCTAACCCCACAGGGAGATCTGGAGACGTAAATGTCCTTCGTAGCTTTCCCAAGTTGGGCTAGAGTGACTAGGCTCTTAAATAACCTCATGTGTCAGTCATTGGATATGGGCTGCCCCAGGAAGGGTCATGACTTCGAACAAGGTGACTCTCTGCATTTGAGGTAATCTCTGAAGGAGCTAATAGCTGAAGGATGTCTGCCAAAGTTTCTCTAGCAACTGGAACAGGTACTTCATTGGAGGGGGATCTGAGCAGTGCATCACAATGTGTATTGCAGTCTACCCCTTGTACCACCAATACCTAATTATTCAAACATGTTTTGGTGCAGGTCCTCCAGGATTCTGTGGACATCTCTTCCTGTGGAAAGCTTAGAGAAGGAACATTAGTGGGGTAAGAATTACCACTCTCACAGCTGCAGGTGGTTTTAGGGATGCAACTGATGTTTATCATCTCCCTCCTCCAGTATTAATTCTAGATTTCCCTCAACTTCAGCTAGCACTTGTGCTGGTCTTGGTTGCTTACATTGTGAGTCACACTTTCAATCCTGAGGGGATAACTTGGTGGTGTCTCAATGTGTTCACCATTAGTATATTCCATCTGAGCACTGTAGACCTTTTTAAATTGTGATAAAGTGCCTCAGTGGTTAGCTCAAGGCATGCTTGCCCTTTATTGGGCAGAGGAAAACCATTTCAAAGTGTTTTCTTTACAATATGGCAGCAGGTACAGCCTTGGAATTGAAAAGCTAAATGTGTCATTGAAACAAATTGAAAGTTGATGAATTTTTTATATAAATGTTTTCAGGTGCTGTAAGAAAACTGCCCATGGCTCCTTTCCCAGCATAATAAGGTAAGAAGAAAATATTCAAACTCCCAACTAGCATGGTCAAAAATATGCAAAGCCTATTTAAGGCTTCATTTAAACCCTGAACTTAAGGTAAGTGGAATGCCTCAAAAAGACTATCAATCTCATGTTTCTAAATTGTTAAAATTTTACTATGTCTGGATTCTAATTACTTTTTGCTATTTGAAAATTATTTCTCTTTTCCTAGCAGAAATATGCCCCATCTGTATTTGAAAATTAACTTGTGTATTCTTTGTTGATTTATAGAGAGCTTTTTCACTTGATTTCTGGGTGCCAGCATCATCAGAAACTTTATCTCAGCAATGGGAAAAACTAAGGTGCTTAATCAGTGAGTTTTCCTGTTAGAACCCCAAAGGAACAGTGGGCCCAATAACAGATTCAGAGTCACCTTAAGGCAGATTGTATCATAGCATATATTACATGCACTTTCTTTGTGCAAGACACGCTTTTTCAGTGTCGCCAATGAAGTCTTCCAATGAAGACTTGATTGCATTGTGTCCCCCTTCCCAACCCACCCTACCTCACCACAGCTCACTAGACACCACATGCCTGAATTTCAAAGTCCCTTGTTGATACTATTTTTTCTTCCTTTCCTGTACTCATTCATTTTTTTTTTTTTTTTGAGGCAGAGTCTTGCTCTGTCGCCTAGGCTGGAGTGCAGTGGCACGATCTTAGCTCACTGCAACCTCCGCCTCCTGGGATCAAGCAATTTTCTGCCTCAGCCTCCTGAGTAGCTGGGATTACAAGTGCCCACTACCACGCCCAGCTAATTTTTTGTATTTTTAGTAGAGACAGCTAATTTTTTGTATTTTTACCATCTTGGCCAGGCTGGTCTTGAACTCCTGACCTCGTGATCCACCCGCCTCGGCCTCCCAAAGTGCTGGGATTACAGGCGTGAGCCACCATGCTCGGCCTCATCTCCTCTTAATAAATAATAGTAATAGTACCTATAAATATTGAATGCTTACTGTGTGCTAGGCACTTTGCCAAGTGCTTTACATGTATTGAATCATTCAATTCTCCCAGCAACTTTGGGGTAGGTGGCAGTGTTATCCCCGTTTCACAAATGGGTCAACTATGGCATAGAAAGGTTATATAACTTACCTAAGGTTATTTATTCATTCACCAAATATGCATTGAACACTTCCTAATTTCCAGAAACAATCCTAGGTGTTGGGGATATAGCAGTGAACAAAGCATGTGACAGTGCCCTCATGCCCTCATTTAGGTTATGTTCTGGAGTGGGAGCTAGACAATAAACAGAAAAGTAAATTTATTTGAACGAAAATAATTGAGAGAAAGCATATTGAAGGCTGGGATTGAAGGCATAGATATTGTATTAAATAGCACCAGGATAGGCCTTACTGATAGTTATAATTGAGTAAAACCTGAAGGAATGGAGAGGAAAAGCTTTGTAGATACACGGGCAAGAGTTTTCCAGGTTTAGGAAACAAAAAGTATAAAGATGATGAGGTGGAATCATGCTCAACATACTTAAGGAAGAGCAAGGAGCTACCATAAAGTGGGATGAGCCAGTAGGAGATGAGATCAGAGGGGTAACAATGGGGGAAGGGAAGGCTCTTTGCAAGCCATTTCAGGATTTTAGCTTTTACTATGAGTAAGAGAGGAAGTCATTGGAGGGTTTAGAGCTGAGGAAGGACATGATCTGACTTATGTTTTAATAGGATCTCTAGCTGCTCTGTTGGGAACAGACTATGGAAGGCCATGACAAAAGCAGGAAGGCGAGTTAGGAAGCTGTTATAATAATCCACGTAAGAGATGATGGTGGCTTTTACCAGAGTGGTAGTGGTAAAGTTGTTGAGAAGTGGTAGAATTTTGAAAATATTTTGAAGATAGGGGCATCAGGATTTGTTAACCAAATGGATGTTGGATATGAAAGAAAGATAGGAGTCAAAGGTGGTACCAAAGTTTTTGGCCTGAGCAATCAGAACAGGGTTTCCAGCAACTGACGTGGGGGAGATGATTAGAGAAACAGGTCTGAGAGGAAAGGGCTGGAGTTTGGTTTGGGATGTATTAGGTTTTAGGGGCCTGTTAGCCAAATGGGAAATGTTAAGGGAGCAGTTCCATATACATATCTGGAGTTCAGGGGAGGTGCACTGGCTGGAATTATAAATTTTGGAGACATCAGTGATTGGATATTTAAAGTC
The DNA here is from genome assembly GCF_028858775.2 of Pan troglodytes. Lineage (NCBI taxonomy): Eukaryota > Metazoa > Chordata > Mammalia > Primates > Hominidae > Pan > Pan troglodytes. Next base: position 118,709,173 of record NC_072421.2, read on the forward strand.
ATGAGATTCAATGAGATCAGCAAGAGTGTGTTTTGGAGCAGAGAAGAAATTTCAGAATGGAGCCCAGGGCCCACTCAAGCATGTAGAAGTTCGGAAGAGTCAAAATGGGAAAGTAAGAGAGAGAAGTCCATGAGATAGGAGTAAATCCAGGAAAGTGTATTGACCTGGAGTCTAGGTGAAGAAAAGAATGTATTTCAAGTTGGAGGAAGAAAATGGTAAATACTGCTGATAGTCAAATAAAATGAGAACTGACAATTTCCAAGGCAGTTTTGTGAAATGGTTATGCAAAAAACTTGACTGGAGAAGACTTAAGAGAATTCACACAAGAAAGAAGTGGTATGGACTCAGTGGTATATGTCACTTGCCCCCAAATAAGATAAGAATCATTGTCTTAAAGTTTTATTAATGGTAGAAATTTCAGGCACCACAAAAGCCAGTGTTGGAATGTTCCCAGGATTTCACAAGATGTACCATATAGCCTCTGAAAAACAGTGTGGAAATGTTTAGAAAGTTGAGCATGGTGACAAATTATAGTTTTTTCCAATAGCATTTTAAAATCAACCTTTGCTTTTTTTGATTGCTCCCTTAGCTGGTTGTGTGTGTGTGCATGTGTGTGTGTGTTTGTTAGAGAAGGAGAGAGGGAGAGCAAGAGAGAGGGAGGGGGAGAATTGGAGAGAGAGAGAAGAGGAGGAGGAGAGAGAGAGAAGAGGAGGAGGAGAGAGAGAAAATGGCTCAGTCCTTCAGGCTTAGGTAAGGCACATAATCTAATTGGGGACAGTTGAGTTTTGTCCATAGGTCACGTTATCCTTTCTGCTATGCTAACTGCTTTCTTTCATGTAATTTCCTTTGTGTATGTTGGGTCTTCCAAAGTAGTTTAAAAACAACTCTAGGTTAAGGGCCAAGACTTTTACTTTTTTATGTAGGAAGTGCTTAGTAAATGCCTCTTTTTCAGCTAAAGGATGACTTGCCATTGAAAAGAGGTTGTACTCCCTCCAAACACATTTGGGGTATTATATTTTGTCATGGTTGTCATAGATTATCTTTGTTTCACATTTGAATTTTAACAAAAATTTTGTGATGTTTATATAGTTACAGAACAAATAAAGGCGGAATTTCTGTTTTACAATCACATAACTGATTTATGTAATATTGTACTTCATTTGGTTTAATCTTTTGGATTGCTGCAAAGTCGTGTGTTTCTCTAGGTTCTTGGAGTGTTTCACTGTGATGTTTAGGTGTTGGGTAGGGGTGATTTGTGCTTCTGACCTTCCTGATGCTCTGCTACAGTCTCCAAACAAAATCTTCATCACTACATGTTTTTAATGTATCTAAATGCCACAGCCAGACTTTGATTCCCAGTTTATGTCAATGCATGTGGGTTATTCTGATACATATGCTCCAGCAAGTAATGGAATGTCATTCTCAGCAGATGCCAATTAGAAATTCCCAGGCCAACAAGGCTCTAAGGCATCCAATCTTGCCTGATATAAAATTGTAATCAGTTAGATGGGCCAGCCGAGTTCAAGAGCTACAAATTTAATTAGAAATGCCTTCTCAGTACCAGAAGGCCACTTCAAGAAAGGTAATGGAGAAACTCCTTCTGAGATGAACAGAGAGCAATCCACACTGCTTTTGAAGGTGGTGTTAGTTATATGACCCCTAGAGTCTCCAGAAGATAGTACTAACAAAAATATTACTAACAAAAATAGTACTTAGATAGTACTAAGAAAAAATATAACTTATTGTCTTGAAAATTATTGCTCACCAGAACTGGCTTCATCCATATCAGGAGTTTAGGGAACCCAGGAAAGGTAACCTCCTGCTTCCCAAACATCTCCCTGATGGTTCATTTGGTGCCCAAATTTCTGTCATTTTAGGCATGACTTGGGTGGTTGGAGTATTGCTGCTTTTGGGAATTTAGTTTACTGTGTAAATAGACCTGCAAAAAACACTTTACAATATTATCAGTCATTGGTGCCTTTTCATGGAAGACTTTGTTGTTTTTGCTGTTTTAATCAGAAATATATTTTGGAAAACAGGCATAGGAAATCAGAAGAAATGTGACATTCGATAGGGTCTTGTTCTGGAACAAGCAGAATGTGTCTTGTTGCATTTTTTTCAGGGAGCCCAGGTGTTCATATTTCTTGGCACTGGCAGCACAGGCAACACCAGCATAGGGTAGTAGAAACAGTATAAGACTGTGAGCTGAGAACTTGGATTTAAGTCCCATCTCTACCACTAATCAGTTTGATGACCTTAAGCAAACCCTTTCTTTTCCCTGAGATTCGGCATGCTTATTGAAAAATGAGGGAATTTGGACTAGATATTCTCAAACTTTAAGGTGCATAAGAACTATGCAAGAGTGTGTTAAAAATCCAGATTTTTTTGTCATCTTCCATTTCTTTATCCTTTGATTTAGTCAGTCTAGGTGAAGCCCATGAATCTTTATATTAAGAAGCACCTCAAAGGATCCATACAGCTTAAGGATCATTCTTTGAGAAACTAGATTAGATGACTTCTAAAGCTTTTTCCAGCTCTAAAATTTCCTTCTTTAAGGTAGTTGTACTTCTGTTTTGAATGAGAAACAACCATTTTTGTACTTTTATTATTCCTGCTCTCTTCCTTTCTTTATTCCATCTTTTCCTTCTCATGCCACCTTCACTCCTTGCCCACTGTTTCATCTACAAAGTAACAGTTGGGTCCAGTGGGGCTGGGAACATTTCAGTCAACACTGACCCTGAAAGTACCGTGGGATGCCTGTAAGTATAGGGCAAGAGACAAGGACAGCTAAGGCCCAGTCCCTGGTCTTGGTTTGAGATATGTCGTATGCAGCTCCTAGTGATACATGACATGTGGGATGTGTGTTTTGATAGAGATAGAAACTGCAGGGTAGTCACAGAGGAGCACAGGAAAGAGATTAAGGGACTTTTGATGGGTAAATATGAAATGTCCCCTTTTTTTCCATCACTTCACTTGTGACCTATTGGATACTATTATCAATTGCAAGAGCTAAAAGAATGCAAGGAAAAATGCTGTTCAAATGAAACTTTAAGGTGGCTATTTAAAACCAATTGTAGATACAGTTGTTCTCAACCTGACTGCACATAGAATCCCCTGGGCAGTGTAAAAGAATAACAGTGCCTAAACTACACCACAGAATAATTAAATCCAAATCTCTGAGGGTGAGTGTGGGCATTGGCTTCTTCTAAAATATCCCAGGTGATTGCAATGGACAGCCAAATTTGAGAACCACTGCTATAGAAGGTTACTTGTAGAAGTGAGAAGACTTAAATACTTGGTCTTCTGGCAAGTTCCTTAGCTGCTTACCAATATTGTCCCTGTAAAGCAGGTCTGAAAGAGTTTTTGTTGTTGTTGTTGTTGTTGTTGCTTTTTGAGACGGAGTCTTGCTCTGTCGCCCAGGCTGGAGTGCAGTGGCTCAATCTTGGCTCACTGCAAGCTCCACCTCCCGGGTTCGGAGTAGCTGGGACTACAGGCGCCCGCCACTACGTCTGGCTAATTTTTATTTTTTTTATTTTTTATTTTTAGTAGAGACGGGGTTTCACCGTGTTAGCCAGGATGGTTCCGATCTCCTGACCTCGCCATCCGCCCGCATCGGCCTCCCAAAGTGCTGGGATTACAGGCATGAGCCAGCGCACCCGGCATTTTTTTTTTTAGTTCGGTTTTGTTTTCCCTTTCCGCAGTTGGCCCCTAGCACTCAACTATGAGTTTAAACTTTTCTTAAAAAGCATGTGCCTGTGATGTTAACCTTCCTCTATATATCCAGACTCTTTTGTCAGTGTCTTCTCTTACTCTGGGCTCAGTTCTCTGCTTTGGTCAGGGATAGTGATATGGTTTGACTCTGTCCCCACCCAGATCTCACCTTGAATTGTACTCCCCTAATTCCCACATGTTGTGGGAGGGACCCGGTGGGAGATAATTTGAATCATGGGGGCGTTTCCCCCATACTGTTCTCGTGGTAGTGAATAAGTCTCACGAGATCTGATGGTTTTATCCGGGGTTTCCGCTTTTGCGTCTTCGTCATTTTTCTCTTGCTACCACCATTTGAGAAGTGCCTTTCGCCTCCCGCCATGATTCTGAGGTCCTCCCAGGCTATGGGGAACTGTAAATACAATTAAACCTCTTTTTCTTCCCAGTCTCCGGTATGTCTTTATCAGCAGCATGTAAACGGACTAATCCAGGTAAGAAGCACCCCGTTTCAGTGCATGACATGGATTTGATTTAAAGAAATCAAGGGAGCTTTGGTCTTTATTGTAGTTGGAGGCTTTTAGGCCACTTACTATTATTGTCTCAATTTTAGCTTTTGCATGTCCTACTAATTCCAGCAATAAAACCAAATATGTGAAATAGAAAATTTCTTTGATTTAGCTTGAGTCTCAATTCATTTCCTTCTAACTCTCAATTCAAGTTACCCACTGAGGAGAACATTTTGGACTGTATTGATTGGTCTCCTTTTAGATGATGTTATTGAATATATTCTTTTAAACCTTGTCTTTGGAAAGAACAGAATCTATAGCATGCTCAGTTTCTTTGCTTGCTCACAGTAGTGAAATAGAAGATTTTCCTCCCTCTCTGATAAAGATTATGTAAACACTTTGAAGTTTACAATAAGCTTTGCAATCCATTCTTTGATCCTTACAGCAAAACCACACAGCAGGCTTAGCCTGAGCTGTTAGTATTCTTTTAAAGATGAGAAGACAATTCACTTGCCCCAGGTTTATGCAGTCAGGACTCAAAATCTATTTTCTGCATAGCACTATCAGATACCTTTTGTATTGTTTGCTTATTAGTTTTCTGTTTATTATCTGTCTTCTCTGCCAGTAGAATGCTAGTTGATATAAACAGGGGCCTTACCTGTTTATGTTCACCTCTGTATTACTGGAGACTATATTAACATACTGAATATCATGAATGATTTTGTTGAATCTTGAAAGAAACCTCAACCTTTTTTTTTAAGTCTAACAAGAAAGATGAGTTTATTTTTAAGATACAGAATGCTCTTAATTCTTTTTTTGTTATTATACTTTAAGTTCTAGGGTACATGTGCACAACGTGCAGGTTTGATACATAGGTATACATGTGGCATGTTGGTTTGCTGCACCCATCAACTCATCGTTTACATTAGGTATTTCTCCTAATGCTATCCCTCCCCCAGCCCCCTACCCCCGACAGGCCCCAGTGTGTGATGTTCCCCACCGCGTGTCCAAGTGATCTCATTGTTCAATTCCCACCTATGAGTGAGAACATGTTGTGTTTGGTTTTCTGTCCTTGTGATATTTTGCTGAGAATGATGAAGAAACCTCAAACTTCTTGTCCTAAGTCCTGTGGTCTATTGAATTATTTATGGCTATTCTTCTTTTGTCAGTCTTCAAAGAGATAGAAAAATATGTGAATGGTTATGGAGCTAGTAGTTAGTGGAGCTAGAACCAGAACCCAGGTTGTTTAATTCTTGATATATTTATGTTACTTTATTTTATTTTTAGACACTGGCAGACCCAAAATTATGGCATGACATGTTTTAGAAAGATACTCAAAGGGTGATATGCATACTCTTAAGGGAAACTGACAGAACCAAACTTCTGCAAGGCTGTGGAGTAGGACAAGTTTGTCTTCTTTGTCTGCACACCCTTTTTACTCTTTACTGAGCAGATACTCAGTGGTTTTGGGTTGTTTAGTGTCCCTACCATGGGGCCCCACCCTAGCCTTCTTCCGAGTGATCAGGGTCTTTCCAGATCCCTTCTCTTCTATCAATGTTTTTCTCTTTTGAACCACTCTTAGTGCAGACGTCAGTTGTTGGCTGAATGGTCATCTTACCTCTTTAAGTCTCAATTTTCTTACCAAATAACAAGGACAATAATATGTCCTTCTTACATATGTCATTTTTGTGGTATGAACATAGGAACAACATATAGGTTATAGTCAGTTTACAAACGTGGTAGTATTAGTTTTTTTCCAGGAAACTGCCTAATATAGCAAACAAATGCCTCTAGGGCCCTAAGGCTTTTAATAATGGCTGGAATTACTTTTTCTGCATCTTCCAGTTATATTTTAACAAAGATAGTTAATAACTTTAAACTAAAAGAGTAATCCCTATGGTGGGAATTTACAGACTCCTGGTAGATCTGTGAGGGACAGATTTTTATTTGGGAGTGCAAGGAGAGGGTTTTTAGGATGTAACTATTCATTCTCTTTCTTTGTAACATGGTTAATCTTAACTCTTTGTTCATTCAATGTAGCTGCTACCTGTGCTGAATCATGAATTGGTCAGGACTGCCAGTACCTTGTGATGACCAGTTTGACTTGAAATGATTTTAACTCATACAAGCTAGGGTCTGTTTGGCTCACTTGCAGAAAGTTTTGCGCTATAGTCTCATGTTAGACCCCACTACACAACAGATCTCTACTGTGCAGGTGCAGTTGAATTTGTATAGTGTTTCTTTGCCTGCTCATGTTCTGTGACAGGGGGACCAATGCCAATGAGGTGAAAGGTGCGGGTTAGATAGTGCATAGAAGACCACATTTGAAAAGTCTGAGGGCAAACAGGATGGTGTCCTATTCATATGAAATCTTACCCTAGTGTGTACTCGCTGGGGTCCTTTTGTCAAAATCTGTCAGCAAGTTCTGTTTTTTAGAGTTGTGAGACCCAGAGGTTGGTGTCTTCCCAGGCATTTTCCTGTCAGAACTGTCATCTCTGAAAATTATAGAGTGTGGATTGAAACTAAGATTATAGGTTTAAGCAGCCCTCGTCTCTCTCTGACTAGGAACAATCTAAGCAATGCCAAGAAGCTAAATTTAGTCTTGGTCATTATAAAAATTGAAAGTAATGCTTTACAATTAAGAGTTTGAAAACAGCCTTTAATTTAGATTCCATAAAACATTGATGGGGCCGGAGGGTGTGATGCTGAGGGCTCAGAGGGCCTGTGTTAAAGATGAGTAGAGGCTTTTAAAGCTTTGTTACTAGTTCAAATATGGTTCAAGGGCCATGTCAATTTGAAAGCATTGAGATTGGTTGATTATTCCAGGTCCTGTGAAATGCAGTATTCAACATCTTTGTAGCAATAATTATCATAATTACTGCTTAGAAAGGCAAAATAAAGGTTAGGATTCTAAACAGGTAAGGTGAACTCTAAATAAATGGAGCTCAGAAGTAAGTAAAAGAGACTGACTTTAAGAAATAGGGATATTCCAAAAGGACCATGGAATTTTTAAAAAAGTATAGAAAACTTGTCTTAGCTTGGAATGTAAAGAAGGAAAGAATTGTCAACATAGAGGGCAGACAAGACCAAACTTGGAAACAAAAATAAAAATTGGGTGATGTCTTACAACTCCCCACTCAAAAGTTTTCAGCCTAACAAAAAATAGAAGAAATACTGGAGCTAACAGACTCTTCCTAACTTGGAAGAGCCAGGGCTAGAAAGGAAGGTAGCAGGACACTATGATGTAGAAACCATTATACTGAAGGGGGCTGGTCTGAGTCTGGCCATGGGCACAGAAAATAAATAGAGGAAATGAAGACAAAGTTCCCGTGCCAGCATTGCTTATGGTTCTGACTTCCTCTCCATTACCTTTATGCTCTAGATTACTGAGCCAGAAACTAGCTTACCCTATGTGGGTTTGGAGGTGTGAGTGTGGTATTTATGGGTATTTTTTTTGTGTGTATGTACATGGGTATGTGTTGGGATGGGGGAAGAAGAAGAAAGTTAGAAGTATCCAAAATCTCACTACCCTGAGATAGCCACTTTTAGGATGGCTTATTTTGTGTGGCTTATTTTGTGTATACATATATACCTAGGTAACTTTTCACAAATGGCATCATTGTCTAATGCTTGCTCTATTGTTAAGGACAATTTTGGGGGAAGTTGTCCTCCCCTCTTCTTTTCTTCCTTCTAATTTATACTTCCCCAAGGTAACCAGAGTTAATAGCCTGGTGCATATCCTTCTGTACATTTTTCTAAAGTCCCTTCATCTGTTTCAAACACACACACACACACACACACACACACACACACACACACACACACACGGCTTTTGTTTGGACATTATTTAAAAATGTGATTATTATATAATACATTTTTTCTATATCTTTTAATCAGTACCTAGTGGAATTTGCGTAAATTCCACAGTTGTTCTCTTAGTGGTAGCATAATAGATCATGATATGAACGTATCACAGTTTATTCAATCATTTCCATATTAATGGGCATTTATTGGATTTCTAGCTTGTCGCAATCACCATAGATACTGCAGTAATTATTCGTTTTTATTTTTCAGTTTAAACCATATTAAGTTGCTGTTTTGTATGTCAAAAAGTCAACTTTGAACAAAAAAATGATACTGGCATGTAAAAAATAAATCAGCAGCAGTATGATCAGTTTTGAGAATGCAGAAATAAAATCAGAAATTTTTGATGCAACCCAAAGCTCTCCTAGAATGCAGAGGAAAAGAACAAGGAGATAAAAATAACAAGAAAATCAATAATAAATATAACGGGCCAGTGAATGTAGAACCAACATATTGAAAGGAGTAAACTAGCTTGCTTTAGGTAGACAGCAAGGGAAGGGTCCCAGAAGAGCCCCCAGCTCATGGGTCAGTGCCTCATCCCCACATAACATAAAAAGCAGCCTGGGAAAATAATTCAAGCTGCAGACACCGATAAGGGAACTAGGACAGGGTGTTGTGCCTGAAGACATGCCCATGGCTGCACAGATAGAACAACCTCCTGCCCGTTTGGATAAAACTTACACAGAACCTCCAGCTCACTCAGATAAGGGAACAAGGCCTGGCATCCAAATGCCAGGACAAAGGTCCTTTGTATAGTCAGCAGGTTCCCAGGAAAAGTTTCTTCTCCTTTTGTGGGCATGGGCACGGTGGGCCCTGGTGGGTTTAAGTGGGCACTCTACTTTCCTTTATTAGAACTATAAGTCCAGGCTGGGCGCGGTGGCTCACGCCTGTAATCTCAGCCCTGTGGGAGGCCGAGGTGGGCAGATCACGAGGTCAGGAGTTCGAGACCAGCCTGGCCAATATGGTGAAACTCCGTCTCTACTAAAAAATATACAAAAATTAGCTGGGTGTGGTGGCACGTGCCTGTAGTCCCCCCTGCTCAGGAGGCTGAGGCAGGAGAATCACTTGAACCCAGTAGGCAGAGGTTGCAGTGAGCCAAGATTGCGCCACTGCACTCCAGCCTGGGCAGCAGAGTGAGACACCGTTTCAAAACAAAACAAAAACAGAAACAAAAACCAAAAAAAACTGTAAGTCCGGCTTCTATGAATCATCACCTCAGCTCCGGATTGGTTCCAGGCCAAGGTCCCGGGCCAAACTTTCACGTCAGCTTGTGATAGGCCCTGGGGCAAGCTAAGCAGCATCTGTGAATCATCATTTCGGCTTCTGATTGGTCCCCTGCCAAAGTCCCGGGCCAGGCTGAGTCACGGGTTCGCCAAGACAGCCCACAGACTAAGCACATTTCTTCTCTTTTCCGGTCCATAAAATCCCCAGAATGGGCTCTACTGACAGAGAGCTTTCTTCTTTCACTTATTAAGCTTTCGCTCTAAGCTCACTTTTGTGTCCGCGCTCCTTAATCGTCTTGGAGGTAGGACAAAGAGGCGTGATCTCAGACAGACAATGACAGACTATTTCAATATGGCTTATCTATATATCTGAAAGACAAGAATAAATGCAATAGAAGCAATAATAGAAGAAAACATCTATAAAATTAAGAAACAGCTGAATCTGCAGATCAAAAGGTACCAGTGAAACTAGTAAGATATGACTGATATCTATATAATCCTGATGAATGTTCTGAATTTCAAGGATAAAGAAAAAACTTCTATAAGTATCTAGTCAAAGAAAGAGACAACAAAAACCAAAAACTGGGTACCTCTAAAGAAAAAAATGGGATATCCCTAGAATTTTCCATAGTGTTAAATGTCAGAAGACAGATAGTGGAACATTTACATTTTTGATGGGAAAATGTTTTGACCAAGGAGTTCTCCACCCTGACAGTGCAACATAAACATATTTTCAGAAACGCAAGAGCTCAGAGAATATACCCTCTATAGTACCCTTGGGAAATGAGGTGGGGAGATGCAAAATAAATTCTCAAAGCATCTTGTAAACAATAAAAAGTAAAGACCTTAAGAATATAGACTATGTTATAAAAAGAATTATGTGTGCATTGAATCTATTTGAATGTAGAATTAGTCTAAATAGTATAGATAAGGTTACAAAACAGAATGGAAATATTAATTCTTGAAAGGGTAGACAACATAATTTTAAATATACAAAAACCGGACTAAAATCTCATACTATGCCACCATTACCTGGGAGATAGAGGGGTGGGGTAGGAAAGTAGAGGAGGTATGAGAGAGAGAGTTTCAAGGAGAAATATAAATTCATTTATTTTAAATTTTGGGGTAACCTCTTACAGAATTAAAACTAGAAAGTATACTTTACAAATGACTCCAGCAAAAAAAAAAAAACACGTTAAAAATTAGGAAGAAAGCATAATGCAAATACAACAATTAAAGAAAGACCAATAAATGCCAGTAAACGTGTGTGGGTTAAACATTCCTATTATAAGACAAAGATTCTCAGATTGAATTAGAAAACAAGGTTCAACTGTAGTTTCTGTGGTTTATAAAAGACATATCTAAAAGTGACTGTTAAAGGTGAAAAGCAGAAAGACTATATATACACAAACTGTATATATAAACCATGTATATATACATGTATGTATATATACTGAGTACATATACATGCGTGAATATATACTGAGTACATATACATGCGTGAATATATACTGAGTACATATACATGCGTGAATATATACTGAGTACATATACATGCGTGAATATATACTGAGTACATATACATGCTTGAATATATACTGAGTACATATACATGCGTGAATATATACTGAGTACATATACATGCGTGAATATATACTGAGTATATATACATGCGTGAATATATACTGAGTATATACATGCGTGAATATATACTGAGTATATATACATGTATGAATATACTGTATTTACTTAGTTTATATATATATGTAGAGAGATGGAGAGATAGGTAAATATATCTAAATATATCAGCAATTTGAAGCAGAAAAAAAGCATAATATTCTAGACAAAGTGGAATTCAAGGCAACCACATTAATAAGATAAGGCTTTTCATTTATTACTGATTAACTATGGCTATCCAATCAGGTAGTCACTAGCTGCATATGACTATTTGAAATTATTTTATTTTACATTTTAATTTCAACAACTTTAGAGGTATAAGTGGTGTTTGGTTACACAGATGAATTGTACAGTGGTGAAGAATGGGATTTTAATGTACCCATCAATTCAGTTCTGTACATTGTACCCAATAAGTAGTTTTTTGTCCTTCCTCCACCTCCTACATTTCCCCTTCTGAGTCTCCAATGTGCATTAATACCAGTCTGTATGCCTTTGCATATCTGTAGCTTAGGTCCCACTTATAAGTAAGAACATGTGGTATTTGGTTTTCGATTATTGAGTTACTTCACTTAGAATGATGGCCTCCAGTTCCATCCAAGTTGCTGTAAAAGACATTATTTCATTCTTTATCATGAGTGACTAGTATTCCATGGTGTATATGTGTGTGTGTGTACATATATATATATATATGCACCGCATTTTCTTTATCCACTAATTGGTTGATGGGCACTGAGGTTGACTACATATCTTTGCAATTGTGAATTGTGCTGTAATAAATATACATGTATAAGAGGTTTTTTTGATATAGTGACTTCTTTTCCTTTGGGAAAAGATTGAATGGTATATCTACTTTTAATTCTTTGAGAAATCTCCATACTGTTTTCCATAGAGGTTGTACAAATATACATTCCCACCAGCAGTGTATAAGCATTCCCTTTTCATTATGTCCATGACAACATCCATTGCTCTTTGACCTTTTAATAATGGCCATTCTGGCTCACGTAAGGTGATATCTTATTGTGGTTTTAATTTGCATTTCCCTGATTATTAGAGGTGTTGGGTGATTTTTATATGTTTCTTGGCCCTTTGTATATCTTCTTTTGAAAAACTGTCTATTCATGTTATTTGCCCACTTTTTGATGGGATTATTTGTGGGTTTTTTGCTGATTTACTTGAGTTCCTTGTAGATTCTGGACATTAGTTCTTTGTCAGATGTATAATTTCCAAATATTTTCTCCCATGCTGTGAGTTGTACGTTTACTTTGATGATTATTTCTTTTGCTGTGTGGAAGCTTTTTAATTTAATTAGTTTCCATTTATTTATTTCTGTTTTTGTTGCATTTGCTTTTGGGGTCTTAATCATAAATTCTTTGCCTATGCCAATGTCCAGAAGGGTTTTTTCCCTAAGTTTTCCTCAGAATATTTGTGATTTCGGGCCTTAGATTTAAGTCTTTAATCCATCGGCATTAAATTTTTGTATAAGATGAGATAGGGATCCAGTTTTATTCTTCTACGTGTGGCTCTTCAATTTTCCTAGCACCATTTATTGAATATGGTGTTCTTTTCCCAGTTTATGTTTTTGTATGCTTTGTCAAAGATCAGTTGGTTGTAAATGTACGAATTTATTCCTGGGCTCTCTGTTATGTTCCATTAGTCTATGTATCTACTTTTGTACCAGTACCATGCTGTTTTGGTTACTGTAGCCTTGTAGTATTATATGATTTGAAGTTGAGGAAGATAATGCCTCCAGATTTGTTCATTTTGATTACGATTGCTTTGGATATTTGGGGTCTTTTTTAGTTCCATTATGAATCTTAGGACTGTTTTTTCTAGTTCTGTGAAAAATGAAGTTGGTATTTTGATAGGAATTGCATTGAATCTGTAGATTGCTTTGACAGTATGGTCATTTTTACAATATCGATTCTTCCAATCCATAAGCATGGGATCTATTTCCATTTGTGTCATCTGTGATTTCTTTCTGCAATGTTTTTTAGTTCTCCTTGTAGAGATCTTTTACCTCCTTGCTTAAATATATTCCTAGTTATTATATTTTTTGTAGCTACTGTAAATGGGATTGAGTTCTTGATTTGATTCTCAGTTTGGTCACTGTTGTTGTATAGCAGTGCTACTGATTTGTGCACATTGATTTTGTACTATACTGAATTGAGACTTTACTTACTTCACTTATCATACCTAGGGGTCTTTTGGGGGAGCCTTTAGGGTTTTCTAGGTATATGATCATATCATGGGCAAACAGCAATAGTTTGGCTTCCTCTTTTCCTATTTGAATGCCCTTTGTTTCTTTCTCTTGCCTGATTGCTCTATGACTTCCTGTACTATGTTGAATAGAAGTGGTTAAAGTGGACGTCCTTGTCTTGTTCTAGTTCTTAGTGAGAATTTTCAACTTTTCCCCATTCAGTATGATGTTGGCTGTGGGTATGTCATATATGGCTGCCATTATTTTGATGTATGTTCCTTCTATGCTTATTTGTTAAGGGTTGTTAAACATAAAGAGATGGTGGATTTCATTGAATTCTTTTTTCTGTGCCTATTGAGATGATCATATGGTTTTTGTATTTAATTCTGTTTATGTGGTGAAACACATTTATTGACTTGCATATGTTGATCCATCACTTCATATCTGGGATGAAACACACTTGATCATGGTGAATTATCTTTTGGATGTGCTGTTGGATTTGGGTTGCTAGTATTTTGTTGAGGATTTTTTGCATCTACATTTTTCAGATATTGGCCTGTAGTTTTATTGTTGTTGTTGTGTCCTTTCTTGGTTTTGGTATCAGTGTGATACTGGCTTCATAGAATGAGTTAGGGAGGAGTCCCTCCTTCTAAGTCTTTTGAAATAGTTTCAGTAGGATTGGTATCAATTCTGCTTTGAATGTCTTATAGAATTCAGCTGTGAATCCTTGTGGTCCACCTGGGCTTTCGTTGTTGTTGCTGTTCTTGGCAGTGGTTTTTTTTTTTAATTGCTGATTAAATTTTACTGCTTGCTATTGATCTGTTCAGAATTTCTATTTCTTCTTGATCAAAGCTTGGCGGATTGTATATTTCCAGGAGTTTATTCATTTCTTCTAGATTTTCTGGTTTATGTGCATAGAGGTTTTCATAATAGTCTTGAATGATCCTTTGTATTTCTGTGGAGTCAGTTGTAAAGTTTAAAGTTTACCATTTCATTTCTTTTTTTGCCAATTTTAAATAGTTTTATTTAAGACATTGCATTTTTCCATGTACAATAGTGTTTATAAAGTGCAATGTTATATCCTTCCGCTGTGCATATGTTCCATATTCAAGCATTAGGAATGCCCAGTAACTTACTATAGCAGCTGAACTTTTAAAAACTGCCACAGAATTTGCTACAAATTTAGGTCCTTCAATGTTTTAAATGTGTGGAACAATGCTACATCTATACTTGGGTTGGCTTAATCAACCTCTTCAATGGTGGGCCCTGAGGAAGCACCACCAGAGGGAGGAGCTCCACCACCAGGGAATCCCCCAGGCATTCCTCCTGGCATGCCTCCTGCACTCTGGTACTGCTTGCTAATGATGAGATTGCAGACTTTCTCCAGCTCTGTCTGCTGATGTTCAAATTCTTCCTTCTCGGCAGTCTGATTCTTATCGAGCCAGTTGATAATTTCATTATACTTGTGCAGAATGTTGTGTTTGTCCTCATCGTTAATCTTGCCTGGAAGTTTCTCATCTTTGAGAGTTGCTTTCATGTTGAATTCACAGGAATCAAGTGAGTTCTTGGATGACACTTTGTCCCTCTGCTTCTGATCTTCAGCTTTGTACTTCTCAGCTTCCTGGACCATATATTCAATGTCTTCCTTGCTCAAATGGCCCTTGTCATTAGTGATAGTAATCTTGTTCTTTTTTCTTGTACTCTTGTCCACAGCAGAAACATTGAGGATGCCATTGGAATTAGTGTCAAAAGTGACTTCAATCTGAGGAACACCTCGGGGTGCAGGAGGTATGCCTGTGAGTTCAAACTTGTCAAGCAGGTTGTCGTCCTTGGTCATGGTATGCTCACCTTCATAAAGCTGAATAAGCACACCAGGCTGGTTGTCAGAATAGGTAGTGAAGGTCTGTGTCTGCTTGGTAGGAATGGTAGTATTATGTTTGATGAGGTCAGTTATGACTCTACCAGCAGTTTCAATACCAAGGGAAAGAGGAGTGACATCCAAGAGCAGCAAATCTTGAACATTTTCAGACTTGTCTCCAGACAGGATGGCTGCTTGGACAGCTGCACCATAAGCAACAGCTTCATCAGGGTTGATGCTCTTATTCAGTTATTTTCCATGGAAGAAGTCTTAGAGAAGCTTCTGAATCTTGGGGATATGAGTAGAACCACCAACCAGGGCAATATCATGAATCTGTGACTTGTCTAGTTTGGCATCTCGAAGGGCTTTCTCTACCGGGTCCAGGGTGCTAAGGAACAGGTCAGCATTCAATTCTTCAAATGAGGCACAGGTACTGGAGGTATAGATGTCGATTCCTTCAGAGAGAGAATCGATCTCAGTACTGGCATGGGTGCTGGAAGAGACAGTACTCTTAGCACGTTCACAAGCAGTACGGAGGCGTCTTACAGCTCTCTTGTTCTCACTGATGTCCTTCTTATGCTTGCGCTTGTACTCAGCAATAAAATGGTTGACCATTCGGTTGTCAAAATCTTCTCCACCAAGTGGGTGTCTCTGGCTGTAGATTTGGCCTCAAAGATTCCATCCTCAATAGTGAGGATTGACACATCAAAAGTGCCACTTCCCAGGTCAAAGATCAGCATGTTTCTTTCTGCTCTAACCTTTTTGTCTAAGCTGTAAGCAATAGCAGCAGCAGTTGGCTCATTAATAATTCTAAGTACATTGAGACCAGCAATAGTTCCAGCATCTTTGTTAGCCTGACAGTGAGTCATTAAAGTAAGCTGGCACTGTGACCACAGCATTGGTAACAGTCTTCCCAAGGTAGGCTTCTGCAATTTCCTTCATCTTTGTCAGAACCATAGAGGACACATCCTCTGGATAGAAGCTTTTGGTCTCTCCCTTGTATTCTACTTGGACCTTAGGCCTGCCAGCGTCATTCACCACCATGAAGGGCCAATGCTTCATATCAGACTGGACAACAGCATCATCAAATCTGCGTCCAAACAGATGTTTGGCATCAAAAACCGCGTTGGTGGGGTTCATTGCAACTTGATTCTTTGAGGCATCACTGATCAATCGTTCAGTGTCCATAAAGGTGACATAGCTTGGAATGGTTCAGTTTCCCTGATCATTGGCAATTATCTCTACTTTTCCCTGATGGAAAACACCCACACAAGAGTATGTGGTGCCAAGATCAGTACCAACTGCAGGTCCCTTCGACATGGTTGCTGGCATGTAGGCCTGGCTCCAACGATGAAGAAAGTCACAGGAACCCTGAGAGCTGCAGGCAAGCTCAATGAGCTACAGTTTCATTTCTAATTGAACTTATTTGAATCTTCTCTCTTCTTTTCTAGGTTAATCTAGTTACTGGGCTATACATTTTCTTTATTTTTTCTAAGAACCAACTTTATGCTTTATTCATTTTTTTGCTTCAATCTCATCAGAGATATTGGCTGATGTGTGTGTGTGTGTTTTCTTTTTGATGTAGCTTGTTATCAGGGTAATACTGGCCTCGTAGAATGAGTTTGGAAGTATTCCTTTCCTCTATATTTCAGAATAGTTTGAGTAGGATTGGTATTAGTTCTTCTTTAAATGTTTGGTAGAATTCAGCAGTAAAGCTCTTGAGTTCCAGACTTTTCTTTACTGGGAGTCTTTTTATCGTGACTTTGATCTTGTTACTTGTTATTGGTCTGCTCGCGTTTTAAATTTCTGCATGATTCAGTCTTGGTAGGTTGTATCTGTCTAGAAATGTTTCCATTTCCTCTAGATTTTCCAATTTTTTGGCATATACTTACTTATAGGAGCCATTAGTGATCCTTTGAATGTCTGTGGTATCAGTTGTAATGTCTCCTTGTTTTATCTCTGATTCTATTTATTTGGGTCTTCTCTCTTTTCTTAGTCTACCTAAAGATTTATCAATTTTGTTTAACTTTCCAAAAAAGCAAATTCTGTGTCATTGTCCTTTTGTATTGTTTTCTTCTTTAAAATTTCATATATTTTTGCTCTAATCTTTAATATTTCTTTTCTTCTACTGGTTTTGGGTTTGGTTCACTCTTGCTGTCCTCGTTCTTTAAGATAGACCATTAGGTTGTTTATTTAAAGGTTTTTTTCTTTTTTGATGTAAGCAATTATAGCTATAAACTTCCCTCTGAGTCCTGCTTTTGTTGTATCCCATAGCTTTTGGTCTGTTGCGTTTCCATCATCATTGTTTTCAAGAAATTTTTAATTTTTTTTCGTAATTTCTTCATTGACACCCTGGTCATTCAGGAGCTTATCATTTACTTTCCATGTATTTTTATAGTTTCTAAGATTCCTCTTGTTATTGATTTCTAGTTTTATTTCATTCTGATCAGAGAAGATGCTTCATATTTTTTCCATTTTTTTAATGTTTCAAGACAAATTTTGTGACCTAACATGTGTTCTCTACTTGAGAATGATCCATGTGCTGAGGAAAAGAATGTGTATTCTGCAGCTGTTGGATCAAAAGTTCCTTACATATCTATTAGGTCCATTTGGTCTATAATGCAGATTAAGTCCGATTTTTCTTAGTTGATTTTTTGTCTGGGCGATCTGTCCAGTGTTGAAAATGGGGTGTTGAATTATGCAGCTATTATTGTATTGGGGTCTGTCTCTCTCATTAGCTCTAATAATATTTTCTTTATATATCTGCGTGCTCCAGGGTTGGGTGCATATATATTTAAAATTGTTATATCCTTTCACTGAATTGACATCTTTATCATTATATAGTGACCTTTTTGGCTTTTTAAACAGGTTTTATCTTGAAATCTAATTTTTCTGATATAAGTATAACAACTCCTGCTCTTTGTTTATTTTCATTGGCATGGAATATCTTTTTGCATCTCTTTATTTTTATGCTATGTGTGTCTTTATAGGTGAATTGTGTTTCTTGTAGGGAACAGATTGATTGGTTTTGTTTTTAATCCATTCCATCACTCTATGTCTTTTGATTTTAGTGTTTATTCTAGTTACATTCAATGTTATTATTGATTAGTCAAGACTTACTTTTGCCATTTTGTTGTTTTCTGGTTGTTTTGTGGTCTTCTCTTTCTTCTTTCTTTTCTTGCTGTCTTCCTTTTAGTGAAAGTGATTTTCTCTGGTGATATAAATTAGTTTCATGCTTTTAACTTTGTGTGTGTTGTATATTTTTTGGTTTGAGGTTATGATGCGGCTTGTAAACACAATCTTATAACCCATTATTTTAAGCTAATGAAAACTTAACACTTTGCATAAACAAGGAAACAAGCAAAAAGAAAACTGATAAAGGCTCTACGTCGTAACTTCATTCCCATACTTTGTAACTTTTTGTAGTTTTCATTTATATCTTATTGCTCTATGTCTTTAAAGTTTTTTGTGGTTATTATTATTATTATTATTATTTGAAACGGAGTCTCACTCTGTCGCCCAGGCTGGAGTGCAGTGGTATGACCTCAGCTCACTGCAACCTCTGCCTCCCGGGTTCAAGTGATTCTCCTGCCATGTTTCATTGTTTAGTCTTTCTACATAAGATGAGAGTAGTTTACACACCGCAGTTACAGTGTTATAATGTTTTGTGTTTTTCTGTACACTTACTATTGCCAGTGAGTTTTATACTTTCAGATGATTTCTTATTGCTCATTAATTTTCCTCTCTTTCTGATTGAAGTACTCCCTTTTACATTTCTTGTAGGACAGGTCTGATGTTGATGAAATCTGTCACCTTTTGTTTGTTTTGGAAAGTATTTATTTCTCTTTCATATTTGAATGATAATTTTGCTGTATATACTATTCTAGGGCAAATTTTTTTTCTTTAGCATTTGAAATATGTCATGCCACTCTCTCCTGACGTAAAAGGTTTCCACTGAAAAGTCTGTTGCCAGACGTTTTGGAGCTCAATTTTATGTTGTTTCTTTTCTCTTGCCAATTTTAGGATCCTTTTAAAATTCTTGACCTTTGGGTGTTTAATTATTAAATATCTAGAGGTAGTCTTCTTTGGGTTAAATCTGCTTTGTGTTTTATAACCTTCTTGTACTTGGATATTGATATCTTTCTCTAGATTTGGGATGTTCTCTGTTATTATCCCATTGTATAAATTTTCTACCACTATCTCTTTCTCTACCTCATCTTTTAGGCCAATAACGCTTTAATTTATATTTTGAGGCTATTTTCTAGATCCTGTAGATGTGCTCATTGTTTTTTATTCTTTTTTCTTTTGTCTCCTCTACCTGTGTATTTTCAGATAGCCTATTTTCATTCCCACTAATTCTTTCCTCTGCCTGATCAATTCTGCTATTAAAAGACTATAATGCATTCTTAATTATGCTACTTCCATTTCTTCAGTATTTCTTCTTGATTCTTCCAAATTATTTTGATGCTTTGTTAAATTTGAGTGACAGAATTCTGAATTCCTTCTGTGTGTTTTCTTGAATTTCTTTGAATTTTCTCAACACAGTTATTTTGAATTCTCTATCTGAAAGGTCACATATCTCTTGTTTCTGCAGGATTGGTCCCTGGCGCCTTATGTACCTCATTTGGTAAGGTCATGGTTTCCTGAATTGTCCTGATAGTTGTAGATATTCCTCTGTCTCTGTGCATTGAAGAGTTAGGTATTTCTTTTAGTCTTCTCAGTCGCAACTTGTTTGTACCCACCCTTAGTGGGGAGGCTTTTCAGATATTTGAAATGACTTGCATGTTGTGATGTAAATTCTATCTGAATTTGGCAGCACCCCAAACCCAGTAACACTGTGATTCTTGCAGACTCATAGAGGTACTGCCTTGATGGTCTTGGACAAGATCCAGAAGAATCCTCTGAATTACCAGGCAGAGACTTGTTTTCTTCCCTTTCTTTCTCCCAAACAAATGAGATCTCTCTATCTGCTGTGAACCACCTGGAGCCAGAGGTGGAGTGACACAGGCAGCCCTGTGGCCACCACCACTATGACTGTGCTGGGTCAGAACATCACTGGTTCTTGCCCAAGGCTTGTTGTAACCACTTCCTGTCTACTGCCTATGTTCACTTTAGGCCTTGGGGCTCTACAATTAGCAGGTGGCAAAGCCAGTCGGGCCTATGTGTTACCCTTCAGGGCGACAGGTTCCCCCAGGCCTTATATGGTCCCAGTGGTGCCATCTGAGTGCCAAGGACTAAGGTCAAAAATATTAGAAATCTACCTGGTGTTTTTTTGTACCATAACTTAGCTGGTACTCACACCACTAGACGCGGTCCTTCCCACTCTTTTCTCCCCTTTCCAAAGGCACAGGAACCTCACCCTGTGGCCACTGCCACCTCATATCCACGGTGATGACTGCCAGACTACTACCGATTTTCCCTTAAGTCTCAAGGACTCTTCAGTCAGCTTGTTGTAAATGCTACCTGGCTTGGGACTCACCTTTCAGTGCAGTGGGATCTCCTGTGGTCCAGGGGAGTTTCAGAAACCAAAGCCAAGGCCTGGAATTGGGGGCCCCAGGAGCCCACTCTACTTTTCTGTGGCTGACCTGGTACCTAAGGTGCAAGACAAAGTCCCCTTTACTTTTCCCTTCATTATTCTCAAGCAGAAGGAATCTTGCCCCATAGCCACCATATTTGGGAATATGCTGAGTCTCACCTGAAGCCAGCAAGTCTCACCCAAGCGCCTCAATGTAGTACCTAGGTATCACTGCTGGTTATTGAGGGTCCAAGGGCCCTTCAGTTAGCAGGTTATCAATCCTGCCAGGACTGGGTGCTTCCTGTCAAGTCAGAGTGTTCCCTTTTGGCTGGGTGTGTGCCTATAAGTGTCGTCCAAGATCTAGGGCCTGAAAAGGGGGCCTCATGACCCTGATCAGTGCTCTTTTCTGCTCTGACTGAGCTGATATTCAAGATTCAAGACAAAGTCCTTCCCACTCTTCTCTCTTCTCTTTTCAAGCAGAGGAAGAGGTCTTTTGTTGTTGTTGTTGCTGCAAGCTGTGAACCCTGGGGTTAGGCAAGGGGTGATGCCAACACTCTCTTAGCTACTCTAGCTGGTGTCTCAGTAGACCATGTGTTCCCCCAGTCCACTCTCCCTGGGCCAAGTTCAGCACTAGGACTCACCTAGATGTTGCAGTTCTTGTGGCCTTGATGGATTCCCCTCTGGCTAGGGCTGGTTTAAATACTGTGATATGGTTTGATCTGTGTCTTCACCAAAATCTCATGTTGAATTGTAATCCCCCAGTGCTAGAGATGGGGCCTGATGGGAAGTGATTGGATCATAGGGGCGGATTTCTCATGAATGGTTTTGCATCATCCACTTGGTACTGTCCGTGTGATAGTGAGTGAGTTCTCATGAGATCTGGTCATTTAAAAGTTTGTGACACTTTTCCCCTTTCTCTCTCACTCCTGCTTTCACCAAGTGAAATGCTTGCTCTTGCTTTGCCTTCTACCATGGGTAAAAGCTCCCTCCAGCCTCTCCAGAAGCTGTCATGCTTCCTGTACATCTTGCAGAACCATGAGCTAATTAAACCTCTTTTCTTTATAAATTACCCAGTCTCAGGCATTTCTTTATAGCAATGTGAATGGACGAATAGATGTTCCTTCCATGGACAGGCATTAGCTGTTTGGTCCAATTTTGTTTTTTATTATAATAAGGCAGCACTGAGTTCAATTCCTCACAATTGCTGCAGTCTCCCTCTCCTCAGGACACAAAAATGCTCTCAACACCACACTGTCACTGCCAAGGTATGGGAGAGAGGTGGCATCGGTGATTCAAAACTGTTTTTCCTACCTCTGTAGTATATATTTCAGTGACATGAAGTTAAAACCAGGTACTGTGAGTGTTTACCTGATTTTTGGTTCTTATGAATGTGCTTTTTTATGTGTGTAGATAGCTGTTAAATTGGTGTCCTTTGTGAGGAACAATTGGTAGATCTTTCTATTCCACCATCTTGTTCCACCTCGACTCTGAAGTATGTGTCTTATAGGAAGCATATAGTTGGATTTTGTTTCTTTATCAATTCAGTCACTCTATGCCTTTTAATTTGAGAATTGTCTATTTATATTCAATATTATTATTGGTAAGGACTTACTATTGCCATTATGTTGCTTATTTTCTGGTTGTTTTACAATTACTCTTTTTTTTTTCTTTCTTACTATCTTATGGTTAAGAGATTGTCTCTGATAGTACATTTTAATTTGTTTTTTTAATTTTTAGTTAAATAATTACAGATTTTTGCATTGTGGTTACCATGAGGCTTACAGAAATCATTTTATAGATATAAACCATTTCATAGATATGTTTTTTAAAGAGATGACAAATTATCTTAGATCACAAGAATAAAAGCAAGAGAAAAATGAAAAAAGTAGTTATACTTTTACTCTATCACCCCCTTATTTTGAGTTTATGTTGTCTCAATTTACATATTTTTATATTGCCTTTCTCTTAACAGGCTGCTGTTGCTCTTATTGTTTTTTTAACCCACAACTTAGTGACTTAGCTATTATTGCTTTTGATAGATTTTTCTTTTGGGCTTCATACTAGAGTTATAAGTGAATTGCATGCCACAATTACATTATTAGATTATTCTGGGTTTTTCCATGTACTTAATTTTGCCAATGAGTTTTGTACCTTCAAATATTTTATTTTTGCGTGTTTTTTCTTTCCGATTGAAGAATTTCCTTCAGCATTTCTTGTAAGATGAATGTTGTGATGAAGAATTCTCTCAGCTTTTGTTTGCCAGGGAAAGACTTTAATTCTCATTTATATTTGAAGGATAGCTTTGCTAGATACAGTATGTCTTGAGTGTTTTTTGTTTTTAAATTATTCTTTTAGCACTTTGAGAATGTGATCTTTTTTTTTTTTTTCTTTGAGACGAGTCTGTTTCTGTCGCCCAGGCTGGAGTGCAGTGACGCGATCTCGGCTCACTGCAAACTCCGCCTCCCGGGTTCAGGCCATTCTCCTGCCTTAGCCTCCCAAGTAGCTGGGACTACAGGTGCCCGCCATCACGCCCGGCTAATTTTTCTATTTTTTTTTGTAGAGACGGGTTTGCACCGTGTTAGCCAGGATGGTCTCGATCTCCTGACCTTATGATCCGCCCGCCTCAGCCTCCCAAAGTGCTGGGATTACAGGTGTGAGCCACCGCACCCGGCTGAGAATGTGATCTTACTCCCTCCTTCTGGCCACTATGGTTTCTGTTAAGAAATCTGTTGCCAGATGAATTGGAGTGCCTTATATGTTATTTGCTGCTTTCCTGTTGTTGCTTTTAGGATCCTCTCTTTGTCCTTGATCTTTGAGAGATCGATTATTAAATGCCTTTGCATAGTCTTATATGGGTCAAATCTGCTTGGTTTCCTTTAACATTTCTTGATCTGGATATTTATCTCTTTCTCAAGCTTTAAAATTTTTTCTGTTATTGTTTCTTTGAATAAGCCTTCTTCCCTTTGCTCTTGCCCAATTCCTTCTTGAACACCAATAATTCTTACATTTGTTGTTTTTGAGGTCATTTTCCATATCTTGTAGATGATCTTCATTCCTTTTCATTCTTTTTGCTTTTTTCTCCCCTGTCTGTATATATCAGATATCTTGTCTTTGAGCTCACTGATCCATTCTTCTTTTTGATGCATTCTGCTGTTGAGAGCCCGTGATGAGTGTTTTAGTTTAATATATTTCTTATTTCCAATATTTGTTTGATTTTTAAAAAAATTATTTCAATCTCTTTCTAAAATTTTTTGAATAAATTTATGAATTGCTTGCTTTGTGTAATCTTGAGATCACTGAGTTTCCTTAAAACTGCTATTTTGAATTCTTGGTCAGAGAGTTCACATATTGCCATCTTGTTAGGGTTAGTCACTGATTCCTTGTTTTTTCCATTTGAAGAGGTTATGGTTTCATGTTTGCTGTTGTTTTCTGTGGATATACATCTATGCCTTTGCATTGAAGAATGACTTAATTTATTCCATTCTTCTCTGGCTTGTTTTGGTTTTTATTGGATATGTTTGCTTAGAGATTCTTTGTAATATACCTTTTGACTTTCTTTCTCTATTTTTTTCTGGCCAGGTTACTATCTTTTTGGCATTAGACGGTGCCTTAAGCCTGGATTTGCCTTGGTTCTAGTCAACAATTAGAGTGCCAGCTGTCCAGAATGGAGGAGGTTTCAAAGGAGATATCCTGGTGGTGTAGGAAGGCTGGCTAGGGGTTCGTGTCCAGGGGACCTATGGAATGAATGTCCTGTAGCATGGTGCTGCTGACCAACCACACTGAATTAGTGTCTCTGTTATCCAAGTTACAGATCAGAATTTCCAGGGCTGCAGACTGTAGTCCTTCCTCCCACCTTTATCTCTGCCTCTCCTCAGTAATATTTTTCCCTTCAGGCACTCATGATGCTTCCCATGGGTTGAGGCAGGGAAAGGTCTTTTGCCAAGGAACCCGAGATGGTGGGGAAACTGGTTGTCCACTCAAATCTTACTTTTTCCAGTGTAGAAATTGTGAGTTGTGTGCTTGGTTCTGGGCAGACTGGCGAGAGTGATGTCATGAATATGGAAGTCTTTTTCTCTTACCATCTCCTCAGAGTTTTTATTTACTTTTCTGTGGCCCCAGGTACTGTCTTATCCTCATATTTGAATTCTGAGACATTGCTCCTGATAATCTTGGTGCTATATATTTATGTTTTGTTTTTGGTGTACGTGGAGTAAGTGAAGCCTGCTTGCTTCCATGCTGCCATTTTGGAACCAGAATTTTCTCATGGGTAAGATTTATTACATCAAATGATACAGTACACGAACAGTAGGAAAGTATATGCATAGATAAAGGCTGCAGAAGTCACAGGCATGATTCCAATTTCTGTTCTCTCCACATCTGCTAACCAAAGAGATATATATGTGAGATGTCTCCATTCAGGGAAGTCCACTCACTTCTTGGGATGTGGAGTTCTCAAAGGGGAATGGTGACATGGCCAGCCATAGTGTGAATCTTAAACCAGGTGCCAGCTGCACATTATGAATCTTTACGTTTACTTTAAGAATGTTGGCCGGGCACGGTGGCTCACACCTGTAATCCCAGCACTTTGGGAGGCCCAGGCAGGTGGATCACGAGGTCAGGAGATTGAGACCATCCTGGCTAACACGGTGAAACCCCGTCTCTACTAAAAATACAAAAAAATTAGCCGAGAGTGGTGGTGGGGAGCCTGTAGTCCCAGCTACTCAGGAGGCTGAGGTAGGAGAATGGTGTGAACCCGGGAGGCAGAGCTTGCGGTAAGCCGAGATCGTGTCTCTGCACTCCAGACTGGGCAACAGAGCGAGACTCCATCTCAAAAAAAAAAAAAAAAAAGAATACTGATAGTCTGGTTCATCTTGACCCACTGCCTCAGGAATATGAAATAACATTCCTAATCAGTAACTCAGTGAATATTTCTATAACTTACTCCTGAGTTTGAGCAAGTGTTATTGCTATGGCTATAGAGC
This sequence comes from Pan troglodytes, assembly GCF_028858775.2. Lineage (NCBI taxonomy): Eukaryota > Metazoa > Chordata > Mammalia > Primates > Hominidae > Pan > Pan troglodytes. Next base: position 118,734,703 of record NC_072421.2, read on the forward strand.
TAAGTAAGAACCAAATAAAATGGACCTGCTGCATTAATGCTTTTCTTTTCTTTCTTTCTTTTTATTTTTTTTTAAGATGGAGTCTTGCCCTGTTGCCCAGGCTGGAGTGCAGTGGCCCAATCTCGGCTCACTGCAAGCTCCACCTCCCGGGTTCACGCCATTCTCCTGCCTCAGCCTCCTGAGTAGCTGGGACTACAGGCGCCCGCCACCACGCCCGGCTAATTTTTTGTATTTTTAGTAGAGACAGGGTTTCACCATGTTAGCTGGGATGGTCTTGATCTCCTGACCTCGTGATCCACCCGTGTCGGCCTCCCAAAGTGCTGGGATTATAGGCATGAGCCACCCTGTCCGGCCATTAATGCTTTTCTTAGAGAGCTTTTATAACTCTTTTGAGTGTATATGTGTGCATGAGAGAGAAAGAGAGAGAGAGAGAAAGGGAGTTTATACCAATAGTTTGTAAGATTGTATTTTCTATTTCTTCAGATAGTTACTATTTTAACTATAACTTCATGCATTTAATCTTCCAATTTTAAAGATGGTGTCTATTGACTGCATAAGCAAGGATAAAATGAACCTACTTCTTTTTACTCCTATGTTCTTTTCCCACCATCTTACATCCCCTTCATCCAATTATATTTAGTTGTACTATTTTGTTTTTGTTTTTCTGTTTTTTTTGAGACAGAGTCTCACTCTGTTGCCCAGGCTGGAATGCAATAGCATGATCTTGGCTCACTGTAACCTCCACCTCCCAGGTTCAAGTGATTCTCTTGCCTCAGCCTCCTGAGTAGCTGGGATTACAGGTGTGCGCCAGCACACCTGGCTAGTTTTTGTAGTTTTAGTAGAGACGGGGTTTCACCATGTTGGTCAGGCTGGTCTCGAACTCCTGACCTCGTGATCTGCCCGCCTCAGCCTCCCAAAGTGCTGGGATTACAGGTGTGAGCCACCGCGCCCAGCCTAGTTGTACTATTTTCTTAGTTCTTTTTAGCTTTATACTTTAAAATATACCTATATATCTCATTTGATTTATCAGCCTTAAATCATATCGTTTGGTTTCCAGCTTTAAAATACGAAAAGGCCAGGCGTAGTGGCTCACACCTTTCATCCCAGCACTCTGGGAGGCCAAGACCGGAGGATCACTTGAACTCAGGAGTTCGAGACCAGCCTGGGCAACAAAATGAGAACCCCCCCACCCACCATCTCTTTAAGAAAGCATTTCATCCTGGTCTCTCATTTAAGAATATAAAAATAAAATAAAATGTGAAAAAATCAATACACCTACAATAAGTCCTGCCTTCTCTGTCCTTGCCTGTCTTTACATTTTTAGTTATATAATTCTTGTATTTTTATTTATAAGATTTACATTCTATTCTGGAGCCATAATTTTCCAGGTTGTTTTCATCCTAGTCCTGTAGCTAAATGGTTTCTGTGCAAAGTGCTAGCCATCTTGCCAGAGACAATCCATCATTTTTTTGTGTAGGTTATTTTTCTTCCAATAGTTTTTTAAGGAAGTGCTCAAGTGTTCATGTTCCCTAAGTTCCTGTATGATCCAAAACACTTGTTGCTTTTGTTTGTGAAAGAATGCATAATAAGACATATTTCCTCTCTTGAAGGTTTGGTAGACATTGTTTCATTTTCTTCTAGTGTTGAATATTGTTCTAGAAACAAATGAAACCAGCCTGATATATTCCCTTATTACTGACTTTAATTTATTGTCTAGATTCCTAGAAGATTCTTTATTCTTGAAATTCAGTTGCTTTACTAAGATATATTTTAGTGTTAATAATTCTGTATCAACTTTTATAGGGTTGTGGTATGTTTTTTTTCAATCTGTGCATTTAGTTTTCTTTTTTGTTTGTTTCTGGGAAGATTTAAATACTTTCTAGCCCATGTTTTGTTGTATTCTTTATGTTTCTCAATTATGTTTACATTGGATCTCCTTTGTCTATTTGTCTATCCTTTTTATCTATTGTGTTATTTTAAATCATTTAAGCTCCTTATTTATTTACATTTTTTTTTACTTTTTATTCTGTATACCACATATCACCTACTGGGTTATTATCAGTATCATTTCTCCTTTGTGTTATTTATAGTGTGGTTTTATTTTCTTCTTCCATTGTCTTTTTTTTTTAGTTTATCAAGCAGTTTTATTCTTATCCCCCATATTTGCCAATACAATAAAACTATCTTATAAAATATAGTTTATCAATTTCTTATTGAAGGGATATTTCCTCCTAACCTCTACTAATTACTTATTTTTTAAACTGTTAATCTAGATACTGTTTCCTCTAGGAAGCTTTCCTTGACCCCCGACCCCTGTGCCTTCAGTGCTTGCCTGATTATAGCACTTACCACACAGTTCTGAAAATTTCTATTTGCTTCTGTGGAAACTACACTCTAAGCCCTGGGATGTCAGGGCCTGTGTTTATTGCTCTTGCTCAGTGATGCATTCCCAGCATCTGGCCTGTAATAACCCTTCAATTTATACCCTAAAATGTCTGGAAGGGCTTCAAGATGAAGTTCACCACCAGAAAGAACACAATCTTATAAATCACTAATTGTGAGCATGCTTTGAATCCTTAGGATGGTGCAAAAAGCATTCTGTACTTTTTCTAGCTGTTCAAATTACAGATGAGTTAGATGAATGCTCAGGAAGCCCATTCTTTCCCTAATGATACTCTAGCTTCTACTTTCTATGCTTCTTTCTACCTCTAGGGCTCTGGCTGTTTCCTTAGTGATCAAAGCCATGCACTTTCGCTGGAGACTTCTTTCAGGTACAGTTGAAGATGGCTTTGTAGAATAGTTGATTATATCTCCTTTGGAAACAAGCTTAAATCTTTCAGTTGCTTCTTAGTGGGGCATCTATATGACAAATCTTTTTTAAAAAATTAATATTCATTAATGTTCATTATTTTGCTAAAAGAGCCTTTTCACCACTAGAGATGCCAATAAGAAAGAAGGTAGGGGGTGAGTGGTGATAAATTATGCTCTGTTAGTTCTAGGCAGTGGTCAGTAAATATTTGTTGAATTCAAGAATGAGTGGTGTAACTAGGGGTGATGTTTGCCTTCTCTCTCTCTCGCTCGCTCTCTGTCTCTCTGGTGTGTGTGAACATGCTTTTCAAATATTCTTCAATGTTTATATAAAACAATTGAAATAAGCAGATAAATGAATTTTGTTTAAAATTTTACAACCTAAAATTCAAAGAAAGGAAATTTAAATGGGGCTTATGACTATCCTGTCACCACCTTACATGGTATGAATTGAGAGACTGAAAGGAAGTTCTTCCTAAAATGATCTTCCACAACTGCATCAGGGCCTACAATTCCACCATGCTTTGGGCTAAGGCTTTATGGCATTTGAATTATTACCTGGGATTTAATTCAAGTCAGTTCACACACTAGTATAACGGGATATGGGATGCTATTGAATTCCGTTGGATAGTTCATTATCTGGGTAGTTTCTTTATTTAGCTGTCTCTTGAGATAGACAGGGAATCAAATGTAAAGGATAACTGTCTTAAGGATGGGAATTGAGGTGCCTTACCAGAGGCAGAATGAAGACAGTGGGATGACATGGGTAAATAATTCTATCTATGTGGTTATATCCTGGCTCAATGTAGCTACCTCCTGCCTGTTTTTAGTAGTTGTAGCACGCTGGGATTCTTTTACCTTTTTCAAAGCCTTGTATCTTTAACTGTTTGTTCCTTTCAGCTATGTTGTTGCTTTCTGGGTTGCCTTATTGTTTTTTAGCTATCCAACAGGAAGTAGAGAAACAAACAAGAGAAACAAAGTGTACGGGGACTAGAGGCTCTAGCATTTGGAATGTGAAGCTCTACTTACCAGCCCCAAACATACATAAGCAGAGGCCTAAGACTTACACAGAAGTCTTATGATCTGTCCCTAATCAACAGCTCTCTAAATTTTACCTTTGGCCTCTCTCATACTTATGCTTTTCAAAGAACTGTCCAGTTTGGTGAAGGCAGCTTTGCATAGGGAATGGTGAGGGAGATGTATTCACACTTCTTTACACTTCCAACTCTGCTTTGGAGAACCTGTTAATGGTAGCTGCTGCTGTTTCAAATGGGATGCCTTCTTCCTAGCTTCTCTAAATCCTACTTTTATTTTTTTTTTAAGGATCTAACTTAAATCTCATCATCTTCTTGAAGGCTTCTGTGATTCTCCATTGTTCTTCTTTTATTTCTAAAACTGATTGTCTGATTTTGAATCCAAGCTTTGTCATAATAAGTGTGACCTTGGACAAGTTACTTAATCTCTCTGTGCCTCAGCTTTCACACCTGTAAATTGAGAGTAAGACTGCCTGTTTCATCAAGTTGGCTGTTGTGTGAATTAAATTGGTCACTATCTGTAAAACACTGTGAACAGTGCCTGACAGATAAAGCAATGCCTGCTCAGTAATTATTATATATTCTTTTTCTTGTTACTTCTAATATAGCTTACAACATATACTTCAACAATTTTTTCCTGGAGTTTCTATGGCTCCATTTTATCTCCTTATGTGAGCTTGTGGTAATGTAACATAGTGGAAAAACTATGGACTCTGGATTCAGACTACCTGAGTTTGAGTCCTAACTCTGCTACTTACAGCTCTCTGATCTTGGACAAGTTATTTAATCTTTTTGAGTGTTGGTTTCATCGTGCGTAATGGGGATAATGATACCAAACTACTTCAGAGACTCTTTGTGAGGATTAAATTAGGTAATCCTTACAGAGTACCAGGCACGCAGTAGTTGCCCCATAAATGGAGATGCTGTTATTACACATTTCAGTATTCACAGTGGCTAGGCCTAGTTTAGGCACTCATTGAATGTTTGTTAAATGGATTTGGCAGTAAAATATTATTCTCTTTCATGTATTTATCTTTTGTGTTATTCAGAACTGAAATCAGCTGGAAAAGGGATAACTGCATCTTTGAACTCTTGAAGTTAACTGTAGACTCAGTATTTTTCCTATCCATCAAGCTGTCCTTTTTGTTGTGTTAGGCTTAGTAATGTCAATGATGATTAAGAATAAGAGAAGCTACCATTCGTTGATTTCTTACTATGTGCTGTGTATGTGCTACATGCTTTACACATCCCTAGTTTTGTTCCTTCTCATGCTACATTCTCTTCCTAAGTAATCTCATCTATTATCTTGGCTTCAGATAAAATCTATGTGCTGATGACCCCCAAATTCCTGTCTTTACTCCAGACCTCATTTGAGCTTTAAACCCATGTATTTAACTACAAACTTGACATTTGCATTTGGATGTCACAGGGGCAACTGAAACCAAACATTTTCAGAACTGAACTCTATCTCCTATAGTTTTTCCCACTTGAGTCTCATTTCTACTTTTCCTTTTGTACATCCTATCACTGTGAATGGCACCACCAACTATTGAGTTATACCCCACACTGAGAACTTTAGCAAGTTCTCATAGATTTTCCTCCAAAATATATATTAAATCTATTTCTTTCCTTCTTCAATACCACCACCATAGTCAAAGCTACCATCATAGTCTGTGGGGATTATAATAGCCTACTAATTGGTCTCATCTCTTGTTTTTTTTTTTTTTTTTTGAGACAGAGTTAAATTAAATCGCTCTTATTGCCCAGGCTGGAGTGCAATGGCGCAAACTCGGCTCACCGCAACCTTTGCCTCCTGGGTTCAAGCGATTCTCCTGCCTTAGCCTCCCGAGTACCTGGAATTACAGGCATGTGCCACCATGCCTGGCTAATTTTGTATTTTTAGTAGAGACAGGGTTTCTCCATGTTGTTTAGGCTGGTCTCGAACTCCCGACCTCAGGTGATCCACCCAGCCTGGTCTCATCTCTTATATACTTGTCTCCTTCCAATCTATTGCCTATACTATGGCCAGATTTTTTTTTTTTACTTTTTCAATTGCAGTATGTCATGCATACAGCAATATGTACAAAGTGTACTAATCTCAAATGTATAGCCTGATAAATTTTTCCATATATATATACTTATGTAACCATTTCCAAGATCAAGGTTTAGAACACTTCCAGCACCTCAAAGCCTTCTTTCAGCCCCCTCGGAGAGGTAACTGCTATTTTTCTGTCAGATTTTTAAAATTGATCATTTGAGGGAAAGAATAAAACATAAATATTGAACTGAAGTTAATGATATGCATGTTGAAGTATTTCGGTCAAAGTGTATTAAGGAATTCAGCCTACTTTCAATTTACTTTGAAATGCAAAAGAAAATAAGATAGAATAGATGAGTACAAGGATAGATGCATAGTGATAAAACAAGTCTGATAAATGTAAATTATAGAATCTTGGTGGTGCATATGTGAGGTGTTCACTGTAAAATTCTTTCATATCTTTAAATTTGAAAATTTTCATTATAAAGTGTTGCAAAAAAGGATCTTTTGAAAACACAAAATAATCTTGTATTACCTAAAGCTCTTCAATGGCTTTCAAATATACTTGATATAAAATATATAGTCTTTAATATATCCTAAAAGGCCCAATGTTGCCCCTACCAGACTCTCTAATCTCTTTTCCCTCATTCTTCATCTTCTTCACTGTGTTCAAGCCCCATTTGTCTTTTTCCATTTCCATCAATATACAATGCTGAATGAGGGAATAAAAACAGCGATATGCTTATAGGCAAGCTGTTCACAACAATGGGACAATCTGGGGAGAGGACACTTTTTCAGCAATACAGTTTCAGGCAGATAAGGTTGTTTGGGTTAAAAACAGAAAAGAGCCCTAGTCTCTAGTTGCTAAAACATATCCAATCACCTATTGCTGCAACTGTGCTATATGCATGAGGTCTATTTGTAGCACAGGGGGGACACTGTTGTCTTCATCTTATAAGTTCCATTAAGGCAGGAACAATGTGTAGCTTTTTATTTGATGTGTCTATAGCACCTAGCATAGTCTCAGCTAGCCATAAAGTAGACACTCCATAAACATTTGCTGAATAAATTAGTGAACTCATTAAATCCTTATAACATCTCTATAGGCTAGTTATCAGTTGACTTCCATTTTCGGATGAGGAAACTGAAGCCCATAAAGGTAAAATACCTAGCTTAAGGCCATACAGTTTTTAGTAAAAGAGCTAGGGTTCATTCCCAGGTTGGTTTGACTCCAAATCCCAGGCTCTCATGTGCTCTTCTGCCTTCCCTAATGCAAATATTTCACCCTTTGTGGAAGTCAACCCCGGAGAGTTAAAAGGGCAGAGCATGAGAGGGCATAGGAGAGGAAAGGGTGACTCTTTGGATATAACAGAAGTGCTGAGTGTTTCTATACCAGGGTGATTTCCTCTCCCCCATAAACTCCTTTCTAATGGTGCTGGAGGCTGCAACTTGGAGCACACACATCGAAGTGAACAATATCCCTGCTGAGCCAACACTCCTCCCCAAATTGGTGATTCATTTTGGCTAATCACCTCAGTTATGCACATTAGTTTCCTTTTCATTAGGTCACATGTAATAACTGCCATTTTAGATGGGCGTGGGATTGGGGTGGAATAAAGCACTAGAATGAAAAAATTGCTAGCATCAATGAAAAAAAATTCTCCAACAAAACCAGCTTGAGGCACACTTATAAAGTGAAGGGATTCATAGGCAGCCTGATTTTCACTGGACATTGGACCAAAGTACTGTCTGGCCCCATGCCTAGGTGAAGTCAGCAGCTATCTATGTACTGCGAAGTGAGGGAGGTTAAAAATCCTTAATTACTATCAAGTCTACCCACTCAGATATGCCACAATAGTTGAAACCTTCACTGAAATCATTGCTTCAGGGTAAGAAACCTAGGCCTGCTATTAAAATGTATATCTCCCACTAGGGACCACTTCATTAAGTCACTATCAGCCATAACCATCTTAACTTGTTAGCTCTTGCTCTGTTTCCTTTGCTGTCCTTCCCCCTCAGCTCTTTCCAGATGAGCCCACAGATATCTAAAAATACAGATTTAGTCATGCCTCTTGAGCCTGTCCTGAATGAGATCAGAAAGAATACACATAATTGTTAACATTTAATGAGTGCTTACTATGTTCTGGGTACAATATTAAACATTTTATATATACCATATCAACTTAATCTTTTTACCAACCCAATGAGATATTTTTTATCATGCCTATTTTGTAGAAGGGAAAATAGAGGTGCAGAGAGGTCAATTTGCCTGAGATTACACAGTATGGCTGAGTTAGGATTTGAGCCCAGGTGGTTTGACTCCAGAGCCCATAATCTTAATTGTCATACAGTACTGCATTTGTTAGCCTCATTCTGACTGTTTGGAATTGTTGTCATAGTGTATCTCCAGGACCTGATGTACTTGTTATGAGTTCTGGATCCCTACGTGATATTTAAGTCAGAGCAAGAGAACAAGGGCTGTGGAAGACAAGTGGGCTTCAGATTTGGCCTCACGGAAGACAAGTGTAACCAAGCTGTTGTGCTACAGTTTTCTAAGTAATTATTATAATAATTAACACTTACTGAGGACTTTTTGTATGCCAAGCACTGTGCTATGTTTGTTATTTGTATTAACTCATCTGGAGACAGTAGTTTTGGAGATCCAGCCTAGATCCTCATTTTGCCCTATCCTAGATCCCAGGATAGGGTTTTATCAGAAATATTGACTCAATTAACTAGGTTTCTGATACACAGAACATTCTTGCCAGTACATTCTTGGGTGTAAGATACTATTCCCTGTTTGTTTGGCTGATGTTTTGGGGACCTGTTGTATATTAAAGGATCAATTAGAATCTGAACACTGACGTTCTGTCTTGGATTTCTCACTGACTTATTTACTGACCTGATTGAATACTAGACCAATACTGAATGCTTTCAGGTTTAGGATGGAAACCATCACACTCTTTGGGAGACTAAGCTGCCCTCTCCTTAGCTAGCCTTTGAATCCAGCTTCCCATTCTGTATATAGACTAGTTCCATCATCTTCCCAATTCGAAAACCAACTATTAAATTTTGAAGTTACCTTGGCTGAGTACTCTTTTTCATTTTAAAATTTATCTCCAAAGTATCAATAACCACACCTTTTCCCCTTTGATTCTCAGTAGGATACTCTAACACACTTACCTAAAGGTTACAAAAGGTGAGTGGCACATAGAACCATTATGTTGGAATTGTCTCAGGTAAAATATATGGTCTCACTTTATGAAAAAGAAGGTAGCACTCCTAAACTGTTCTTACTAAAACATATGTTCTACATTTTTTACATTATTTCACGTGTAGCTGGTATTTCTTGCATAGAGCTAGCCACCCCACTTAGTTGTATTTGCTCAATGGTGATCCAAGGGAAGCGGGGGAGTTTTAGTGGCAGAGAACAGGTATCTAGATTACATGTAGCTTAAACTTAGAAGTTTGGTCTCATGAGTGTTATGACTTAATGTAATGAGTTGGCCATCAGATTTATACACTTGCTTTTATATGCAAATATACTCCTTTTAACCTGTTCTTCCATCTCCAACTTACAAATGCGTTTTGGTCATGTATAGGAAACTTTATTTTTACAGGTGCCAAAAGCTCTGAGGCCAAACATTATGGAGTGCAATCTTAAATCATAAGGTGTCATAACATTTAAAAAAATTATGAGTACATAGTAGGTATATATATTTATGAGGCACATGAGATATTTTGATACAGTTATACAATGCATAGTAATCATATCACAGTAAATGGAGTATCCATCACCTCAAGTATTTATCCTTTGTATTATAAACATTCCAATTATACTCTTATAGTTATTATAAAATGAATAGTAAATTATTGTTGCCCATAGTCACCCTGGAGTGCTATCAAATACTAGACCTTAATCATCCTATGTAACTGTATTTTTTTTTGAGACAGAGTTTTGCTCTTATTGCCCATGCTGGAGTGCAATAGCATGATTTTGGCTCACTGCAACCTCTGCCTCCTGGGTTCAAGCGATTCTCCTGTCTCAGCCTCCCAAGTGGCTGAGATTATAGGCACATACCACCACGCCCAGCTAATTTTTGTGTTTTTAGTAGAGATGGGTTTTCATCATATTGGTCAGGGTGGTCTCGAGCTCCTGATCTCAGGGATCTGTCCGACTCAGCCTCCCAAAGTGCTGAGATTACAGGCATGAGCCACCGTGCCTGCCCGGCCCTATCTAACTGTATTTTTGTACCCATTAACTGTATCCACTTCCCCCAATATACCCTTCCCAGCCTCTGGTAACAATCATTCTGTTCTTTATCTCTATGAGTTAAATTGTTAAAATTTTTAGGTCCACAAATGAGTGAGAACATGTTAATTTTGTATTGATGTCCCTGACTTATTTTAGTTAACAGAATGTTCTCCAGTTCTATCCATGTTGTTGCAAATGATTGGATCTTATTATTTTTATAGCTGTGTAGTACTCCATTGTGTATAGGTACCACATTTTCTTTATCTGGTCATCTGCTGATGGTCACTTAAGTTGCTTCCAAATCTTGGCAATTGTAAATAATGCTGCAATAAACATGGGAGTGCAGATATCTCTTTGATATACTGATTTCTTTTCTTTATATGCCAAAGAGTGGGATTGCTGGATCTTATGGTAGGTCTATTTTTAGATTTCCTCCAAATTGTACTCCTTAGTGGTTGTAGCAATTTACATTCCTATCAAAAGTGCACGAGGGTTCCCTTTTCTCCACATCCTTACCAGCATTTATTATTGCCTATTGGAAAAAAGCCATTTTAGCTGGGGTGAGATGATATCTCATTGTAGTTTTGATTTTAATTTCTTTGATGATCAGTGGTATTGAACACCTTTTTATATACCTACTTAAAATTTCTATGTTTTCTTTTGAGAAATGTCTATTCAGATGTTTTGCCTATTTTTTCAACTTTTTTTTAAGTTCAGTGGTACATGTGCAGATTTGTTATATAAGTAAACTCGTGTCATGGGGGTTTGTTGTACAGATTATTTCATCGCCAAAGTATTAAGACTAGTACCAAATTAGTTATTTTTCCTGATTCTCTCCCTTCACCCACCCTCCAGTAGGCCTCGGTATCTGTTGCTTCCCTCTATGTGTCCATGTGTTCTAATTATTTGGCTCCCACTTACAAGTGAGAACATGTAGGATTTGGTTTTCTGTTTCTGTGTTGATTTGCTAAGGATAATGATCTTCAGATCCATCCATGTTCCTGCTGAAAACATGATCTCATTCTTTTTTATAGCTGCATAGTATTCCATGGTGTATATGTACCACATTTATTTATCCAGTTAACCATTGATGGGCATTTAGGTTGATTCCATGTTTTTGCTATTGTGAATAGTGCTGCAGTGAGCATAAGCATGCATGTGTCTTTATGATAGAATTATTTATGTTCCTTTGAGTATGTACTTAGTAATGGGATTGCTGAGTCGAATGATAGTTCTGTTTTTAGCTCTTTAAGGAATCACTATACTGTTTTCCACAATGGTTGAGCTAATTTACACTCCCACTAACAGTGTATAAGCGTGCCTTTTTTTTCCACAATGTTTGAGCTAATTTACACTCCCACTAACAGTGTATAAGCGTGCCTTTTTTCTCCACAGGAATGCTAGCATCTGTTATTTTTTAATTTTTTAATAATAGCCATTCTGACTGGTGTGAGATGGTATCTCATTGTGGTTTTGATTTGCATTTCTCTCATGATCAGTGATGTTGATCTTTTTTTCATATGCTTGTTGGCCGCATGTATGTCTTCTTCTGAAAAGTGTCTGTTCATGTCCCTTGCCTACTCTTTAATGAGGTTGTTGGTTTTTTCTTGTAAATTTAAGTTTCTTGTAGATGGTAGATATTATCTTTGACAGATGCATAGTATGCAAAAATTTCCCTCCATTTTGCAGGTTGTTTGTTTACTCCATTAATAGTTTCTTTTGCTGTAAGAAGCTCTTTAGTTTAATTAGATGTCATTTGCCATTTTTTTGTGTTTCTTGGAATTGCTTTTGATGTCTTTGTCATGAAATCTTTGGCCATTACTATGTTCAGAATGGTATTGCCTAGGTAGTCTTCCAGGGTTTTAATAGTTTTCTATTTTACATTTATGTCTTTAATCCATCTTGAGTTCATTTTGTATATGGTTTAAAGAAGGGTTCCAGTTTCAATCTTCTGCATATGGCTAGCCAGTTATCAGAGCACAGAGGACAACAATAGGTTGTCCTTTCCTCATTGCTTGTTTTTGTCAACTTTTTGAAGATCAGATAGTTAGTTGTAAGTGTATGGCCTTATTTCTGTGCTCTCTTTTCTGTTCCATTGGACTGCGTCTGTTTTTGTAACAGTACCATGCTGTTTTGGTTACAGGAGCCCTGTGGTATAGTTTGAAGTCAGGTAGTGTGATGCTTCCAGCTTTGTTCTTTTCGCTTAGGATTATCTTAGCTATTTGGGCTCTTTTTGGTTCTATATGAATTTTTAAATAGTTTTTCCTAGTTTCTGAAAAGCATGTTATTGATAGTTTGATAGGTATATCACTGAATCTATGAATTGCTTTGGGCAGTATAGCCATTATAACAATATTGATTCTTCCTGTCCATGAGCATGGAATGTTTTTCCATTTGTTTGTGTTATCTCTGATTTCTCTGAGCAGTGTTTTGTAGTTCTCCTTGCAGTCACCTGTCACCTTCCTACTTAGCTGTATTCCTAGGTATTTTATTCTTTTTTGTGGCAAATGTCAGTGGGTTTGTATTCCTGATTTGGTTCTAAGCTTGAGTGTTGTTGGTGTTTAAAATTCTAGTGATTTTTGTATATTGATTCTGTATCTTGAGACTTACTTGAAGTTGTTTATCAGCTTAAGGAGCTTTTGGGCTGAGATCATGGCGTTTTCTAGATACAGGATCGTGTCATCTGCAAACAGGAATAGTTTGACTTCCTTTCTTCCTATTTGGATCCTCTTTATTTCTTTCTCTTGCCTGATTAGTCTGGCCAGGACTTCCAATACTATGTTGAATAAGAGTGATGAGAGAGGGCATCCTTTTCTTGTGCTGGTTTTCAAGAGAAATTCTTCCAGGTTTTGCCCACTCAATATGATGTTGGCTTTGGGTTTTGTTTTTTTGTTTTTGTTTTTTTTTTCTTTTTGATGGAGTCTCACTCTGTCGCCCAGGCTGGAGTGCTATGGGGTAATCTCAGCTCACTGCAACCTCTGCCTCCTGGGTTCAAGCGATTCTTCTGCCTCAGCCTCCCAAGTAGCTGGGACTGCAGACACGCACCACCATGCCCGGCTAATTTTTTGTATTTTTAGTAGAGATGGGGTTTCACTGTGTCATCCAGGATGGTCTTGATCTCCTGACGTCATGATCCATCTGCCTCGGCCTCCCAAAGTACTGGAATTACAGGCATGAGCCACCGCACCCGGCCCTTTGGGTTTGTTATAAATGGCTCTTATTATTTTGAGGTATGTTTGTTCAATACCTAGTTAATTGAGAGTTTTTAACATGAAAGAGTGTTGAATTTTATTGAAAGCTTTTTCTGCATCTATTAAGATAATCATGTAGGTTTTCTTTTTGTTTACATCTGTTTATATGATGAATACATTTATTGATTAGTGTATGTGGAACAGCCAGCCCTTGCATGTCAGGGATAAAGCCTACTAGATCATGGTGGATAAGCTTTTTGATGTGCTACTGGATTTGGTTTGGCACTATTTTGTTGAGGATTTTTGCATTGATGTTCAAGAATATTGGCCTGAAGTGTTTTTGTTGTTGTTGTGTCTCTGCCAGGTTTTGGTATTAGTAATGAGGGAAAAGAAAAGGAAAAATCAGTTGGGTAGACAACGAAGACTAGCCCTTGGAGAAGCAGCCTGCCTGAAAAATCACAGCTGCAGGCAAAAATAGAGCAGCCTGGAGAAAACTCAGCCTGCACCTGCACAGAGATAAGTAGGCAAGGCAGGCAAGGTCCAGCACAGAAGCCTTTCGTTCTTTGTGTGATTAGTGAGCTCCCAGGAAAAAGTTTCCTACCCTTTTCAGACATATTCATGGTGGGCTCCATGGGAACTTGCACAGGGCAAAGGAGGGCTTACCTAAAACAAACCCATAGTTACACAGACAAGAGACACAGTGCTTTGTGCTTGCCTAGAGACATGCCCACAACTACATAGTTAACGGGGAGTTGTGCAGACAACTTTTCAGATAAAAGAAGTTCCTCAAACAGCTACAGAAATGAGAGGAGTTTCTTATAAAAGTTTTTGGATTCAACTGTATAAACGGCAACCCACTCAGGCTCCCTCTCTGCTGTGGAGAGCTTTCTTCTTTTGCTTATTAAACTTTTACTCCAACCTCACCGTTTGTGTCCGCGCTCCTTAATTCTCTTGGTCATGAGAGGAAGAGCTCAGATAAAACCTTAAACAATGAAACCAGTGACCCTGACCTATTTCATTAGGATGATGCTGGCTTTATAGAATGAGTTAAGGAGGAGTCCCTCTCCTCAATTTTTTGGAATAGATTCAGTAGGAATGGTACTTGCTCTTCTATGTGCATCTGGCAGAATTTGGCTGTGAATTCACTTAGTCCTGGGCTCTTTTTGTTGGTAGACTATCTACTATTGGTTCAATATTGGAGCTCATAATTGGTCTATTCAGGGATTCAATTTCTTCCTGGCTCAGTATTGGGAGGGTGTATGTGTTCAGGAATTTATCAGTTTCTTCTAAATTTTCTAGTTTATTTGCATAGAGTTGTTCATAATATTCTCTGATGGTTATTTTTATTTCTGTGGTGTCAGTGGTAATATCTTCTTTGTTGTTTCTTTTTTTTTTTTTTTTCGAGATGCAGTCTTCCTCTGTCGCCCAGGCCGGAGTGCAGTGGCATGATCTCGGCTCACTGCAACCTCCACCTCCCGGGATCAAGCGACTCTCTTGCTTCAACCTCCCGAGTAGCTGGGATTACAAGCACATGCCAGCACACCTGGGGGTTTCACCATCTTGGCCAGGCTGATCTTGAACTTCTGACCTTGTGATCCACCCACCTCGGCCTCCCAGAGTGCTGGGATTACAGGCTCGAGCCGCTGTGCCCAGCTTCTTTGTCATTTCTAATTGTGTTTATTTTGATTTTCTCTCTTTTCTTTTGTATTAATCTAGCTATTGGTGCACCTATCTTATTAACTTTTTCAAAACACTAACTACTGGATTTGTTGATCTTTTGAATATTTTTTTTTGTGTCTCAATCTCCTTCACTTCAGCTCAGATTTTGGTTATTTCTTATCTTCTGCTAGATTTTGGTTTAATTTGCTCCTGTTTCTCTAGTTCTTTTAGTTGTAATATTAGGTTGCTAAATTGAGATCATCCTAACTTTTCGATATAGGTATTTAGTGCTATAAATTTTCCTCTTAACATTGCCTTAGCTGTGTCCCGGAGATTCTGGTATGTTGTATCTTTGTTCTCATTAGTTTCAACAAACTTCTGACTTAATTTTATTATTTGCCCAGAAGTCATTCAGGAGCAGATTACACAATTTCCATGTAATTGTATGGTTTTGGGCAAATTTCTTAATATTGATTTTTAATTTGGTAGCTCTGTGGTCTGAGAGAGTGTTTTTTTTTTATGATTTCATTTCTTTTGCATTTGCCAAGGAGTGTTTTGTGTCTCATTATGTGATTAATTTTAGAGTATGTGCCATGTTGCAGTTAGAAGAATGTATATTCTCTTGTTTTTGGTTGGAGGGTTCTGTAGATGTCTATCAGGTCCATTTGATCCAGTGCTGAGTTCAGGTCCTGAATATCTTTGTTAATTTTCTGCCTTGCTGATCAGTCTAATACTGCCAGTGGGGTGTTGAAGTCTCCCACTATTATTGTGTGGGAGTCTATGTCTCTATGAAGGTCTTTAAAAACTTGCTTTATGAATCTGGGTGCTCCTGTGTTGGGTGCATATATATTTAGGGTAGTTAGGTCTTCTTGTTGAATTGAACCCTTTATCATTATGTAATGCCCTTCTTTGTCTTTTTTGACCTTTGTTGGTTTAATGCCCATTTTGTGTGAAATTAGAATTGCAACCCTTTCTTTTATCTGTTTTCAATTTTCTTCATAGATTTTTCTCCATCCCTTTATTTTGAGCCTATAGGTGTAATTGTATGTGAGATGGGTCTGTTGAAGACAGCACACCAATGGATGTTGGTTCTTCCTCCAGCTTTCCACTCTTGCCTTTTATTTGGAGCATTTATCCCATTACATTCAAAGTTAATATAAATAAGTGTGGATTTGATCTTGTCATCATGATATTAGGTGGTTATTATGCAGACTGGTTTGTGTGGTTGCTTTATAGTGTCACTGCTCTGTGTACTGAAGTATGTTTTCATGGTGGCTGGTAATGGTATTTGCTTTCCATATTTAGTACTTCCTTCAGGAGCTCTTGTAAGGCAGGTCTGGTGTAAAGAACTCTCTTAGCATTTGCTTGTCTGGAAAGGATCTTATTCCTCCTACACTTATGAAGCTTAGTTTGACTGGATATGAAATCCTGTGTTAGAATTTTTTTCTTTAGGAATGTTGAATATTGGCCCCCAGTCTTTCTGGCTTGTAGAGTTTCTGCTGAGAGGTCCACTGTTAGTCTGATGGGCTTCCCTTGTAGGTGAACTGACTTTTCTCTACAGCTGCTTTTGATATTTTTTTCTTTAATTTTGACCTTAGAGAATCTGATGATTATGCATTTTGGGGATGATCTTCTTTGAAGTTTCTTATTGTGATTCTCTGCATTTCTTGAATTTTAATATTGGCCTCTCTAGCTAAGTTGCAGAAGTTCTCATGGATGATATCTTGAAATATGATTTTCAAGTTGCTTACAGTCTCCTTATCTTTTTCAGGGACACCAATGATTCATAGATTTGATCTCTTTAAATAATCCCGTATTTCTTGGAGATTTTGTTCGTCCCTTTTCATCCTTTTAAAAAAAATTCTTGTCTGATTGTCTTTTTTCAGAAAGCCCATCTTCTAGATCTGAGATTGTTTCCTCGGCTTGGTCTATTCTGGTATTAATACTTGTGATGACATTATGACATTTTTGTAGTGTGTTTTCAGCTCTACCAGGTTGGTTACTTTCTTTTCTATACTAGGTATTTTGTCTGTCAGCTTTTGTATCCTTTTATTGTGATTCTTAACTTCCCTGGATTGGGTTTCAACATACTCTGGCATGATCTGTGTTCCTGTCCATAATCTGAATTCTATTTCTGTCATTTCAGTCATGTCAGCCCAGTTCAGAACCCTTGCTGGAGAGGTGCTGTAGTTGTTTGGAGAAAAAAAACCCGACTTTTTGAGTCGTCAGAGTTCTTGCATTGTTTCTTTCTCATCTTTGTGGGCTGATGTTTCTTCAATCTTTGAAGTTCCTTACCTTTCGATGAGATTTTTTTTCTTTTATCCTATTTGATAACCTTGAGGTTTTGATTGTGGTATAAGGTGGATTTAGCCAACTAGCTTGTTTCTGGAAGATTTTAGAGGGGGGCAATGCTCAGTTTCTGACTCTGGATTGTATGCTTTAACTCTGGGGACTTGTATTGGGCCCTGACTTTGTTCTCTGGCTCCTTGAGATTAGGAACCCACTGGGCTAGCGGGGTCAAGGTGCTCCCAGACTGCTGGTCACTACGCATTGATGGGTGGTGTCAGCCAAAGCGTTTCATAGTGTGGTTGCAGTGGGATCTATCCGCATTTGCATGTGCCAGCAGCAGCGGCAGCGGCATGCCTGTCAGCTGCAGCAGGGTGCTAGCAGATGCCTGCCTCTGTGTGGGTGTTTACCACAGTGCTGGAGGCAGCACAGCTTGCGGGGAGTAGCCCCTGCTCATGACCGTGCCTGTGGTCACACTGGTGGTGGTGTTAGCATGAGGACTGGGCACTGGTGGACACAGGTCTGTGCATATTCTCTGTGTGCTACAGGCAGGGGAGGTCTCTTAGGGTTTGGAGGGGTTTGCTGTTCTCTGTGCCTATTTTCACTCCCAAGGCAGTGTTGGTGCAAGGGTTGGGTGCTGGTGTAGGTGAGGCTGTCTGGCTCTGTGCTTGGCTAACCTCCAACTGCAATGGCAATCTGGCGGGGTCACAGGGGTGGAGTGCACTCCCACCACAGCAGTGGCAGAGCAGGGTGCCTGTGCACAGGCTTGCAGGTGGGGCAAAGAAGGCAAAACAAACACACACACACACACAACACACACACACACAAAACACACACACACACACACACACACACACACACACACACACCAGCAAAGCAATGTTGAGGGGTTGCTGTGGGCCTGGGGGAAGCTGCAGTGTGAGGAGGGAGTGGGTGGGCTTGTGCATGGCTGCAGGGGCCACCCTGCTGGAGTTTTCTACCAGTCAGGCATGGTCTGCCAGCACAAGAGCTAGACATGGGCAGTTCTTTCTGCCAACTCTAGTGTCCCTGGTGATTGAGGAGTCACCTCCTGCTGGGACTCCAGAGGCCCATGGCAAGAGCAAGTTGCTCCTTTCCAGTTCAACTCACCCCCTTCACAGGAGCCACTGGGGTCAGGAACAAGTCCTGGTGCAGGGTAGCCCTGTGCAGGGTTGCCAGCTTCCTTTCCCTTCAGCCCAGCTGCTGTGTCTTTCCTCCTTCCATCCTTGGTGTCTTCCCTCTGAAGATCGGTTAGGAGTATTCCAGTCATCTCAGCCCCTCAGTGGCAGCTCTTCCACCTGACTGCGTCTAGTTTGCCATGTTGCACTCTCTCCATTTGTCTATTTTTAAAAATTGAATTATTAGATATTTTTTCCTACAGAGTTATTAGAGCTCCTTATATATTCTGGTTATTAATCCCTTGTCAGATGGGTAGTTTGTAAATATTTTTTTCTATTCTATTGCATGTCTCTTCACTTTCTTGATTGTTTCCTTTGTTGTGCAGAAAATTTTGAATTTAATGTGATTTCATTTGTTCATTTTTGCTTTGGTTGCCTGTTCTTGTGGGGTATTGCTCAAGAGCTCTTTGTAAAGACCAATGACTTGGAGTGTTTCTCCAATGTTTTCTTGCAGTAGTTTCATGGTTTGAGGTCTTAGAATTAAGTTTTCAATTCACTTTAATTTGATTTTTGTATGTAGTGAGAGATGGGGTCTAGTTTTATTCTTCTGAATATGGATATCCTGTTTGCCAGTACCATTTATTGAAGAGATTATCTTTTTCCCAATGTATGCTCTTGGCAGCTTTGTGGAGAATGAGTTCTCTCTAGATGTCTAGATTTATTTCTGTGTTCTCTATTCTCTTCCATTGGTCTCTGTGTTTGTTTTTATGCCACTACCATGGCATTATGGTTATTATTTCTCTGTAGTATAATTTGAAATCAAGTAATTTGATTCCTCCAGTTTTGTTCTTTTTGTTCAGGATGGCTACGGCTATTCTGGGTGTTTTATGTTTCCTTATAATGTTATGATATTTTTTATTTCTGTGAAGAATATTATTGTTATTTAGATAAGGATTGCATTGAATCTGTAGAGTGCTTTGAGGAGTATGGACATTTTAGCAATATTGATTCTTCCAATCAATGAACATGGAATATATTTCAATTTTAACGTGTCCTCTTTAGTTTCGTTCATCAGTGTTTTATAGTTTTTATTATAGAGACCTGTCACTTCTCGGTTAAGTTTATTGCTAAGTATCTTTTTTTAAATTTTATTTTAGGTATCGTAAGTGGAATTATTTCCTTGATTGTTTTTTAAGATGGTTTACTGTTGGCATATAGAAATGATTATTGTTTTTATGTGTTGATTTTGTATACTGCAACTTTACTAAATTTGTTTATCTGTTCTAGTAGTTGTTTTTGGTGGTCTTTAGGCTTTTCTAAATATAAGATCATTGTATTAGTCCGTTCTCACACTGTTATAAAGAATACTAAGACTGCATAATTATAAAGGAAAGAAGTTTGATTGACTCACAGTTCTGCAGGCTTAATGGGAAGCATGGCTAGGAGGCCTCAGAAAACTTACTATTATGGTGGAAGGTGAAGGGGAAGCAGACACCCTTTTCACAAGGTGGCAGGAGAGAGTGTGTGTGAGAATGAGAAAATGCCACACTTCAAAACCATCAGCTATTGTGAGAACTTACTATCATGAGAACAGCATGGGGGAAACCACCCCCCTGATCCAGTCACCTCCTACCTGGTCCCTCCCCTGACTTGAATTACAATTCGAGATGAGACTTCGGTGGCACACAGAGCCAAACCATATCAAGCATATCATCTTCAGACAAGGATAACTTGATTTCTTCTTTTCCAATTTGGATGCCCTTTATTTATTGCTCTTGTCTGATTGCTCTAGCTAGAACTTCCAGCACTATATTGAATAACAGTGTTGAAAGTGGGCAAACTTGTCGTGTTCCAGATATTACATAAAAAACTTTCCGTTTTTCTCTGTTCAGTATGATATTAGCTGTAGGTGTGACATATATGGCTTTTATTATGTTGAGGTGTGTTCCTTCTATACCTACTTATTTGAGGTTTTTTATTATGACAGAATGTTGAATTTTATCAAATGTTTCTTTGGCATCAATTGAAATGGTTGTATGGTTTTTGTTCTTTATTCTGTTGATATGGTATATCACATTGATTTGCAAATATGGAATCATCCTTGCATCCCTGGGCTTAATCCCACTTGGTCATGATTAATGATATTTTCAACGTGTGATTGAATTCAGTTAGACAGTATTTTGTTGAGGATTTTTGCATCAATATTCATCAGGTATGTTGGGCTATAATTTTCTTGTTTTGGTGTGTTTTGTGTGGCCTTAGTATTGGGTAATACTGGTCTCATAGGATGAGTTTGAAAACATTCTCTCCTCTATTTTTCAGAATAATTTGATTAAGATTATTATTATTCTTTCTTTAAATGTTTATAGTATTCAGCAGTACAGCCATCGGGTCCTGGCCTTTTCTTTACAGGGAGGCTTTTTGTTACAGCTTTAATCTTGTTACTTGTTATTGGTCTGTTCAGGTTTTGGATTTCTTCATGGTTCAATCCTGGTAAGTTGTATGTGTCTTAGAATTTATGCATTTTTTTCTGAAATTTCTAATTTATTGGAATATACTTTCTTATGATAGTCTTTAATGATCCTTTGAATGTCTTTAGTATCTGTTGTAATGTCTTCTTTTCCATCTCTGATTTTATCTCAGTATTCTCTCCCTCTCTCTGTTTTTTTTTCAGTCTGACTAAAGGTTAGTCAGTTTTGTTTACCTTTTTAAAAAAAACTTTTCATTTCATTGGTATTCGTATCTTTTTTTGTTTCAATTTCATTTATTTTTGCTCTGATCTTTATTTTTTTCTACTAATTTTGGGTTTGATTTGCTCTTTCTTTTCTAGTTCTTCAAGATACATTATTAAGTTATTCATTTGAAGTTTTTTTTTTTTATGTAGGCACTTATAGCTTCGCTCTTAGTATTGCTTTTGCTGTATCTCATAGGTTTTGGTGTGTTGTGTTTTCATTATCACTTGTTTCAATAAATTTATCAATTTCATTCTTAATTTCTTCATTGAGCCACTGGTTATTCAACAGCATATTGTTTAATTTCCTTATGCTTTATAGTTTCCAGAATTCCTCTGGTTATTGATGTTGAGTTTTATTCCATTGTGGTCAGAGACAATCCTTGATATTATTTTCATTATTTTTTTTTTCAGACTTGCTTTGTGACCTAATATATGGTGTATCCTTGAGCATGATTCATGAGCTAAAGAGAAGAATGTGTATTCTGTAGCCATTGGATGAAATGTTCTGTAGATATCTATTGGATTTATTTGCTCTATAGTGCAGATGAAGTCTGAAGTTTCTTTGTTGATTTTCTGCTAGATGATCTTTCCGGTGCTGAAAGCAGCGTGTAGAATTATGCAGCTATTATTGTATTGGGGCCGATCTTTCTTGTTAGCTCTAATAATGTTTGCTTTATATATGTTGGTATTCTTTTGTTTGGTGCATATATATTTATAATTGTTATATCCTCTTACTGAAATGACTCCTTTATCATTATATAATGAGCTTTCTTGTCTCTTATAGTTTTTGTCTTCAAATCTATTTTGTCTGGTATAAGTATACCTACCCTTGCTCTCTTTTGGTTTCCATTGGCATGACATATCTATCTTTTTCTATCCCTTTATTTTCAGGCTATGTGTGTCTTTATAGGTGAAGTGTGTTTTTGTAGCAAACAGATCATTGGGTCTTGTTTATTTATCCATTCTGCCACTCTTTGTCTTGATTAGAGTGTATAGTGCATTTACATTTATTGTTATTATTAATAAGTAAGTACTTTGTCATGCTATTTTGTTATTTGTTTTCTGGTTGTTTTGCGATTTTCTCTTCCTTCCTTCCTGTCTTTCTTTTTGTGAATATGATTTTCTCCAGTGGTGTGTTTTTATTTCTTGTTTTCTATTTTTTTGTGTATCTGTTGTATGGTTTTTGATTTGAGGTTGCTATGAGCCTTCAAATAACATCTTTTAACCCATTATTTTAAATTAATGACAACACCAATTGCAATAAAAAACAAACAAGAGAAAACTACTAAAAACTGTGCATTTCAACTACATCTTCCCATGTTTTAGCAATTTGTTTTCTTTATTTATACCTTATTATACTGTCTATGATTTGAACAGTTGTTGTAGTTATTATTTTTGATAGGTTCATCTTTTAGTCTTTCTACTCCTTTTATGAGTGGTTTATACACCACAATTACTACAGTGTCATAATATTCTTTGTTTTTGTGTGTACCTGCTAGTACCAGTGAGTGAGTTGTGTGCCTTCAGATGACTTTATTTTTATTTTTATTTTTTATTTATTTTTTTTGGACGGAGTCTCGCTCTGTCACCCAGGCTGGAGTACAGTGGCGCTATCTCGGCTCACTGCAAGCTCTGCCTCCCGGGTTCACACCATTCTCCTACCTCAGCCTCCCGAGTAGCTGGGACTACAGGCGCCTGCCACCACGCCCGGCTAATTTTTTGTATTTTTAGTAGAGACGAGGTTTCACCGTGTTAGCCAGGATGGTCTCCATCTCCTGACCTCGTGATCCGCCCTCCTTGGCCTCCCAAAGTGCTGGGATTACAGGCGTGAGCCACCGCGCCTGGCCTTTTTTTTTTTTTTTGAGATAGAGTCTCACTCTGTCGCCCAGGCTGGAGTGCAGTGGCCTGATCTCCGCTCACTGCAAGCTCCGCCTCCTGGGTTCATGCCATTCTCCTGCCTCAGCCTCCCGAGTAGCTGGGACTACAGGTGCCTGCCACCACATCTGGCTAATTTTTTGTATTTTTAGAAGAGACAGGGTTTCACTGTGTTAGCCAGGATGGTCTCGATCTCCTGACTTCATTATCCACCCACCTTGGCCTCCCAAAGTGCTGGGATTACAGGCGTGAGCCACCGCGCCTGGCCCAGATGACTTCTTATTACTTGTTACCATCTTTTTCTTTCAGAAATAACTCCCTTTAGCATTTCTTGTAGGACAATTCTGGTGTTGAAATCCCTCAGCTTTTGTTTGTCTTGGAATATCTTTATTTATATTTTTATGTTTGAAGTATACTTTTGCTAGATATACTATTCTAGGATAAAAGTTTTTTTTTTCCTTCAGCACTTTAAACATGCCATGCCACTCTCTCCTGGCCTGTAAGGTTTCCACTATGATGTCTGTTGGCAGACATATCCTTCCTTGATATGATGTTAAAAGCAGGTACTGTGATCACTCACCTGTTTTTTTGTTCTTATGGAAGTGCTTTCTTGTGCAGATGGTTGTTAATTTTTTTGTCCCTATGGGAGAGACAATGACTGGAAGTTTCTGTTTATCCATCTTGCTCTTTCTGTACTCTTTGTCATAACATTTTGATATAAGGATGTTTAAGTATTGTTCCATGAAAGGGCCATGTATATGTAAAGCAACCACCAAATGAAGAAGAATCTGATAAATTAAAGGAGGAGGCAGACAAGTCAAACTTAGTATTATAGGGTGGTTTTATTGGGAAACTTATGGACAGAAGTGTGGTCTTGGGTGGCCACAAAACAGGCAGATTTCCACACCATCACTCCCCAGACTCAGAGACTATATACCATAGGGGAGGGTAATATATGCTTCAGATAGAATTGGTAGGAATTTGTCCTAAAGTAGAGTTTACAGTAAGTATAAGTTTATCAAGTTTGATTTGCTCTAATGGCAGGATTTACAGTAAGTACCGTGGTCTTACACAAGGAACAATAAATGAACTGGAAGTCTCAGAGGCATTCCTGGAACCTGGTTTAATTAGAAGTCAACATGGTAGATTAGCTTCCAAGATGGAGTTACTTTGGCTTCCACAGGTACACAAAATAAATATCTTCTGTCTTGTGATTTGCAAGACAAAGTAATAGTGCACATTATGTACTTAGAAAATTTGGCTTTTATGAAGTTAGAAAGACATATAAAGGAAGAACTAGATTTTTTTTAGACAGAATTTGTCCAGCGTGCCATTACTCAGCAATACCAAGGGATCAGGATTGTATCTCAGTGTATTGATGGGCCACGTTTTTTTAGATTAGCCCCAACTGTCATCCTAGACCATCAACAGGATTTCTCTGTGCATTTCTACAAATTAACACGTTGTATCTGACACACTAAGGCTGTTTCCAGATGCTGTTTTCTAGTGTTCTTCAAAGTATGATCTGTAAACCACCAGTATAAGAATAGCATGGGGTATTTGTTGAATATGTAGATTTCTGGGTCTTACCCCAAACTTATTGGGCCAAAAATATCTGGGGGTAGGGTCCAGAAATATGCATGTTTTAACACATGCTTCTATTCCAATAACCACTGCTCAGCACTTTATGTAGCATTGCCTCATTTTAGAATATTCTTTTTCTTATCCTTGCCTATGGAACTCCTGTCTTTTCCTCATGGCCCAGTTTAAAGGGTATCTCCTCAATGAAGCCACCCTAATACACTTCCCTCATGCCCAACAGATAAAGCCCGTTTTGGGGACTATGGAAGGGGGAACATGAAGGCCTCACAACTGGGGTGCAGGGAAGAGTTGAGGGAACTGAAATGGAATAGTGTGGACTGAGTTAGAGAGAGGACTCTGAATTTTACAGGAAAATTTTGCCCCTAGGTTTTGCATTTGACTTTTATGCAAAGAAGAGAAACTAGATAAACCAACAACAAAGTAACAATAGATCTGATTGATCAGAACAGTGAATTCCAGCCCCGTATCAACCATGTTTGAGAAGGAGGCTTAGTGGCCATATCAGGACAGGGAAGTAGGAGGAAAAAAGATACAAAATGCCCACTTGGCAACAGCCTCAAGGGTAAAGTAAGAAGGGATAACATTATTTTAAAGTGTTCCCAAAACACAGGAAACTGATTAAATATGCTACTTTTATATTTATATAGCATTTTCAAATTTACATATCCTGGGAATCGCTTACTATTTGTCACTGTGTTTTCTCAATTATCAGGTAGAGAAGAACAGCAGTTGTCATGTGAAGATCTGAGAAAATGTGTGGTGAGGAGAAGTTCTCACATTTTCTGAAAACAGCTGGAAACTATTAAACTAGCTATGAGATACCATAATGCAAAAGCAGTTTGAAATAGTCCATAGAAGAGGCAATTTGAAGGCAATCATTGCTGGTTAGTTAGCTGTTGATAGCTGAAGTCATCTTTAGGTGAAAGGTAGTTACCAGCAGCACTAGGTTCAGCCATAATAAGAGTAAGAGAAACCAGTTTTCCCCTCCAAGATCACTGCTCTGGAAACATTTCTCTTCTGTTTGTTCTTGCCTTCCCACACACCTCGTTCTTCCGGCACCCAGTAGTGGCCCCTGGCACCACAGGTGGGACACTGTGATCTCTGTTGTTACCATGGGACATGACTCTATCAGAGAAATTTGATTAACAGATAAGTAATTTTAATTTGAGGTTTTGCTCCTTTCCTACCAATTTTCTGTCATGCTAAATGAGATGCTTGATGTCCCTAAACAATAGACTCATCTCCCAATGGTTATAAGAATATAGAAAATAAATGACAAAAGATCACACATCGGTAAATATAATGTTGGGTGTCAAAGGGCACATTACTTTGAATCCAGAGGCTTTACATTTTTTTAAAGCCAGTTTAATGATCTGCCTCTTTTTTTTTTTTTTTTTTTTTTAGACGGAGTCTTGCTCTGTCACCAGGCTGGAGTGCAGTGGCGTGATCTCAGCTCACTGCATCCTCCGCCTCCTGGGTTCAAGTGATTCTCCTGCCTCAGCCTCCCAAATAACCGGGATTACAAGCACGCGCCACCACGCCCAGCTAATTTTTGTATTTTCAGTAGAGACGGGGTTTCACCTTGTTGGCCAGGATGGTCTCGATCTCCTGACCTCGTGATCTGCCCACCTTGGCCTCCCAAAGTGCTGGTATTATAGGCATGAGCCACTGCGCCCGGCCTGCCTCATTTTAAGAAGCAAAAACATCTAATTAGGACTTGGCAGAGCTGTTCATCTACAGATAAACTGCTTTGTGACATGGATTGATCTGGTTGCCTTGAGTTTTCATTAATCTGTGTTATTCAAACTCACTGTATATGGATACAATAAATGGTATTAGTTATGGGGAAGCACAGAGCTGCATAATTCCTGAAGCTCGTACTCACCACCAGAGTTCTCATGCAATCATGCATTGACAGAGCTTATTATTTTCCAAAGCTATCATTTTGTATTTGGAGATACTGAGGCCCAGAAAGGCATCAAATCACAAAATGTCAATGTAGGAAAGCTGTTTAGTCAAGGAATGAGGTCAAGATCACTTCGCTAGTTAGCAGATAAAGCAGAACCAGATTCCTGAGAGAATGTATCATCATGGTTACTTTGATAATATGGTACTTACTGTGTTCCAAACACCGTTAGCAGCTCTTTACAAATATTAAATCATTTAATATTTATAACACTCTTATGAGGCAGGTATTATTCTTTTCCGCCCAATTTTACAGATAAGAAAACTGAGTCACAGAGAATAAGTAATTTTCCCATTGACACATAACTACTAAATGGGTTTTTAACTTAAGTCATAGTTTCTTAGAAATTTTTGGAAGGAATAAAATTATTCATGTGAAGTTCTTAGAACAGGCTTCAGATAAGTGTAAGATATTATCGTGGTTACTTTTACTACATGTCGTAGTGGAAAGAAAATAGATTTTGAAGTCAGACACCTGAGTTCCAATTCAGGCTCTGCCACTAATTGGTTGTAGTCTCTCAGAGTCTCAGTTTCCTCATTTGCGAAATGACTATGATAATATTTTATAGGGCATTGTGGAGATGAAATGAGATAATGTGTGTAAAGTATCTAATGTGTAAAGTATCTAATGCAATGTCTTGTACACAGAAGATGCTGTATTAGTTTCCTATTGCAGTTATAACAAATTACCACAAAGTTAGTGGCCAAAACAACACAAATTAGTTATTTTATAGTTCTGGAAATCAGAAGTCTGAAGCGAGTCTTACGGGGCCAAAAACAGAGTGTCAGCATGCCTGGTTCCTTCTGGAAGCTCAAGAAAAGAAACCATTCCTTGTCTCTTCCAACTTCTTGTGGCTGTTTATATTCCTTTCCTTGTCTCCTTATCATTCCAATCAATGCTTCCATCATCATATTGCTTCCTTCTCGTCTTTCTGGTAATACCTTCTTTTGCCTCCTTCTAATAGGGATATTTGTGATTGCATTTGGGTTCAATTGAATAATCCAGCCCAATTTTTACATTTCAAGATATTTAACTTAATGACATCTGCAAAGTCCCTTTTGCCATATAAGGCAACATCTTCCCAGGTTTCACAGGACTTGGAGATCATTGGGAGACCATTATTCAGCCTACCACAGATGCTGATTTGGTTTGGCTCTGTGTCCTCGCCCAAGTCTCATCTTGAATTGTATTCTCATAATTCCCATGTGTTCTGGGAGCGACCCAGTGGGAAATAATTGAATCATGCAGGTGGTTTCCTCTATACAGTTCTAGTGGTAGTCAATAAGTCTCTTGAGATCTGATGGTTTTATAAGGGGTTTCTGCTTTTGTTTCTGCCTCATTCTCTCTTACTGCCACCATGTAAGAAGTGCCTTTTTTCTTCTACAATGGTTGTGAGGCCTCTCCAGCCACATGCAACTGTAAGTCCACTAAACCTGTCTTTCTTTACAGTCTCATGTGTGTCTTTATCAGAAGTGTGAAAATGGACTAATACAGATGCTTAATCTTCGTACTGTTGGAACCCAGTTCTTCTCAATACAGGGATACATTCTTTACATTTCACTTCCTCATATCAACTTTGCATGGGCACTATTTATAAAGAATTTAAAAACAATAATGAAATGAAAAGTCAGTCTGCATCTTATTATCCCTGTACACCAAAAATTATAAACAACATTAATGATGAAATATTCCTCCCTGCCAGGCAGACCTCTCTCACTGCATTCCCTACCTGCCTCCCACTCCCATTTGTACATCACTATTTAGGAACGACTGTGAAGTCATGGGATTCAGAGTTATTTGGGTATAGTGCTATCTTCTCTCCTCTACTTACTCCACCATCATTAATTCCTGGACTCAAGTTTCCTTTTATAACTTAATAACACTTATCCAAGGGCCCTGAAGGCTACTTTGAGGCTAACAGGTGTGTGTTATGGATATTTTCTTCTACTACGTTAGAAAGCAATCTCCTATTTTCTTTAGAAATGTTCTCACAAGTAGGTTTGTTTGGTGGATGGATTCATAGCTTCCCATAGCCTTTAATTTAGAATAAAAGAAATTATTCTTTTTTTTTTTTTTTTTTTTTTTTTGAGACGGAGTCTCGCTCTGTTGCCCAGGCTGGAGTGCAGTGGCGCGATCTCGGCTCACTGCAAGCTCCGCCTCCCGGGTCCACGCCATTCTCCTGCCTCAGCCTCCCGAGTAGCTGGGACTACAGGCGCCCGCTACCACGCCCGGCTAATTTTTTGTATTTTTTAGTAGAGACGGGGTTTCACCGTGTTAGCCAGGATGGTCTCGATCTCCTGACCTCGTGATCCGCCCGCCTCGGCCTCCCAAAGTGCTGGGATTACAGGCGTGAGCCACCGCGCCCGGCCAGAAATTATTCTTTATTGCCAGGAAATCAGGCAGAGATTACCTGGTGGGAGGGTACATAAATTACTGTTAGGACAAACAGAAAATGAAGATATAATTAGAAGATGAAGGAAAGATGCAAAGAAAGGCTTTATGTGATCCATCTGTGATCTGTGCACCTACAGCTGAAATTCAGGTTATAAAGGGAGATATAGAACTAGAGATTGAGAGCTGGGAGAGATCTCACAGACCATTCATAATAAAGCTATCGTTTTTACATCAAAGAACTTGAGGCCCAGAAGGAGAAAGATCTGTCCAAGCTCCTGCAATAAGCCAGGGATAGAAATGTCTTTTCTTATGTTTTAAGAGGCAGATATTCTTGGTGTGAGACTGCTCCCCTCCTCCACCCATTTTTCTCTCTTTCTTACCCTTGTCCTTGAATTGATTTTAAAATGTTATTCTCTGGGTATATAAATGCCATATTACCTTATTTGGCTATCCATTGGCATTCTCTCTATTGAGTCAGAGACTACATAATAGAAGGAGTCACATTGTTATTCATAACATAATTTGTAGCAACTTGTCTCAGTTGATTGGAACAAATCATTATCTACATGCAAATAGACTTTGGGGGCCAGAATTGTGGCTCAACACTCACTGAGGGCTAGGTAGTTTGAACCTGTTACAGGGTCTCAGACCATATCCCTATCTTGGACATTCTTTTGAAGAAAGCCTTTAATTGACTTAATTAGACAGGGTAAATATGTATAAATCCATTCCTGCACTTGGGAGGACAATTGGGTGTTTACATTAGGTTGCTGATGGCCTCTTAGTTCTAGCTGTGGAGATGAAGGAAGATTGTCAGTATCCTGGGGACATATTAATATTAGCATCTGACATACTGCTGGATGTTTCCATTGCTTAACCACCTAATCCTTGTAGATAATCCAGGTTCCTGAGTATATGGTTATACCATAGCAAAATAGTTACCATTGTGCTCACTGTGTTCAACAAGGCTGGTCTGAGGTATGTGGTCTGGGAGGTAGCAGTATGAGTAGGTTGCTGGCAGCTCCAGATTTACAGTCTGGCTCTGGATCTATATCTTCTCCCATGTTGTTCATTCCACATCTATCTTACAAAAACCAATCGATGCCTAATTCTTAACCCTTGTTTACCTACTTCTTTTGCCTGATTTCTTGGCCCTTTATTGCCTTGCCTCTAGGCCCAGTGTTTTGGCGGCTGAGGCCTGACTTCGCAAGCTTTCAAGCCTGTGGGTCTCCTGGTCTTCCACACTTGAATGAGAGCCACTCTGCTGATATGTTTTCTGCTTATATATTTTATAGACTGAGCTGCTATGTAAGATTGTTTTTTCAGACTGGGGAGGAGGGAGAGTGCATGTTTCACTGTCAAAGACCATTTTGAATATCACTGGCCTATATGGTGTGTAAGGGATCTTATCTGATTCTGTTTTAGGTATGTAGTAGAGCCCCAAATGTTAGCATATTTAATATTTTTGGGGCGGTCCTTTTGCTAAGATCCTCCATATCAGACTTAGGGGATCAATTTCTGGCAGCATTTGGGAATAATAAAGGTATTGTTCCTTGAGGGCCTGTAGAGACACATTTCAAGCATTTTCACATTATTTTGTTGCAGAGCTTTTAAAAGTATCCTGAGTTAGGATGGCACAGAATGTTTACATTAGGCAAAAACCAGTAGTAAGATTAGGTGCATTTGTGAAAGCCAAGCCATTCAACATGCTGGCTGTTTTTATTTACAAGTCACAAAATGGCATTAATACACAGAAGGTTGATAATAGTGGCGTCAGAAATGATCACAGAACCTAACAATCAAATGACAATAAGAACATTAAAGTTCATGAGCTAGTGGAGGTTGAATACATTGAAAGCTTACTCTGTTTAAAGAGGGATATTAGGTATAATCATTTTGCTCTTAAAAATCAATAGTCTAAATACCACAAGTTTCACAGTCTGTTTGCTTGGGTGGAGTCAGTGGAAATTGAACACAATTCTCGGAAATGCTTTTAGTAGGTGATAGTTGGTGTAGGAGGGAAAATTGTGGTGGGAAAATGTCAGAGGGAAAAAAAGATGTTTTTAAAGGCTTTATAAGTAATTCACTCTTAAAAGAAATTTGCATTTTATAAAACATCTTCACCAATACATGACATGATATGCTACATCTACTTTATAGATCAACTCTGTATTATTTTGGTCAATGAGCTAGTTGGAGTGGGTGAAATGCAGTCAAAGCAAGGAAATTAAATTATTTAGGTGTCTGACTTTATATTGCAATTTCAAAAGTGATTTCACCCTTAAATCTTTGTAGAAGTCAGAGATGTTCTCTAAAAATTTGTATTGCTGATTTTCAAAATGACAAAGCTTTGGAGGCAAAGATACTAAGTGGCACTGATTGAAACATTTGGAGACTATTGTATTCATTTAAAAGTTTGAATAATAGAGTATTTTTTTAATTGAAATTCTATCATTTTTAAGTATACTTAATGGTACTGTTTATTCTTTCACTTATTTAACAAATTTTTACATCTACATGCCAGACACTTTTCTAAATGCTAGGAATATAGCAGTGAACAAAACAGAGAAAATCTTCTATCAGGCTTGTATTCTAGTGGAGGGAGACAGACAAAAACAAATAATTGAAATATGAAATACAATGTAAAATTATAAATATTAAACAAATTTAGCTTAATAGGGATCCCTAGAGGAGCTGCCTTAGTAAGTAGCTAATGATCTATAATTTTCATAATCATTTGCATATGTGTTATTGGTGAACAACGGACTGTTTCTAATAGTTGGTGGTTAAGAAATATAAATATGCACTTTGAAATTTTTTCTATGTTAATTTGCATACCAAACTTCTTTTTCAAATGATCAGATTTTCACATTATTATGGTTTGAATTAAGGAGGTTCTCTTACAGACCAGTCTATAGAATTTATATTTGTCTTTTGTTTCACAGTATATTAAGGAGAAATTTTAACTCTCGATCTTGGCATTAGATCAAAGGTGAAATCTTTAAAACATGTAAATAGTTTCTTCAGTTTGCTAAACAAAAAACAAAAGCAAATGTAATTTAGAGAAGGCTTTAGAAGATACATATTAGTACTGAGATTAGAAGAGACAAAAATCAATTGCTTCTGTTGACTTTTAATCAAAGGCCAGAAGAGAATAGTCTTCTTTATGTACAAATAAACCTTTCAAGTCTTTCTTCTGAAGTCTCTTTGTTTATCCCATAGCCACTGACTGAGCATGCACTATCTGCAAAGCACTGTGCTAGAGAAGTGTGTGTGTGTGTATGTGTGTGTGTGTGTGTGTGTGAGAGAGAGAGAGAGAGAGAGAAAGAGAGATTAAGAGGGCAAGAGAAGGGACTGAATGAAGGAGGAAAGGAATAAAGTGTGTGTGAGTTGAAACAGTTTTCAGTATAGAGGAATGTGTAGGTAAATAGGATAAAAATATTAAAATGGGTTCCCTGTAAAAAAAATTTAAAATAAAGTTTTATGTGAGTTCAAGGAAGAGAGTTGTTATTTCTGCCTGGAAGGACTGGAGAAAGTTTCATACAGGAAGATGTCTGGATTTGCTTATCTTTTCTTTGATATCATATTAAGTTGAGACTAGGGACTTGTTTATGATAATTTGATAAATACTAAAATGTCCACCTGCAAAAAAATTTATCCCTTCTTGACCCTGCTATAGGGCTCTAAATTCCCATTGTTACCTGATTCTTTGGAAGCTAGTTATAGCCCAATTGTGGTTAGATCAATGGGAATAGCATTTAAAACTATTTGGCCCCCATTAATGCCTTAGTTGGGATTTGTTTCTCAAATAAACCATGAAGAAAAGTTTTTTGAGGGAATAGGAGACAGAACTTGGAGGTTCTACTTGTCAGGGTGGTGGAAAAAGGGGATCAGGAATGGTCTAGAATGGTAGGCTAGAAGAAGGGTCTTGGCCCGGGTAGGCAGATGGCTGCATGCGTTTTCTGGATACTTGTTGCTGAGGAATACAGAAAGACAAAAGGCAAACTTAGAACTTTACCTGAACACCCAATCCCCTTCCAATGTTCTCTATCTCAGTGAATGTCAACTTAATCCATCCACTCATGCAACCGAACAGCTGGTGGTAGCTACAGGCTGGAACCTGACGTGCCCTTTTCTTTCTTTCTCTACTCAGCCATGAAGGAGACACTGGTTAGAAGCTTAAGACATGGCTGAAAACAGCTGAAGTCTCTTTTTTAATATATTGTTATGGCAGCTAAAAGTCAATATTGCATGCAAGAAAATTGTAGAATGAAGATTCTTTATGAGTGTCGTTTTACAGCTCCATATTACTGTGGTAAACCTCAGAAACACTCATTGGCTCCAGAAAGTTTTTGATTCTAAGAGAGATTCAGGGTATCCTAAGCATCATTTTTTACTTCTCTCTCAAAGGGAATCAAGACTGTTTTAAGAAATCATGATGGTCATTTATGTTTTATGAAGCAAAATGTTATTATTATTATTATTATGCTAAATTTTTTTGAGTACCTAGTAGTTATATATATTTACGGGGTGCATGAGATATTTTGATATAAGCATGCAATGTGAAATAAGCACATCATGGAGAATGGGCTGTCTATCTCATCAAGTGTTTATCCTTTGAGTTACAAACAATGCAAATGCATTCTTTATTTTAAAATACACAATTAAGTTATTATTGACTATATTCACCCTACTGTGCTATCAATTGTAGGTCTTATTCATTCTTTCTAACTATTATTTTGTACCCATTAACTATCCCCATCTCCCTCCCCAGCCTTCCACTACCCTTCCCAGCCTCTGGTAACCATCTTCCACTCTCTATGTCCATAAGTTCAACTCTTTCAATTTTTATTAGAACTGATAAACAAATTTAGTAAAATTGCAGGATACAAAAAGCAACATACAAAAATTAGTAGAATTTCTATGTACCAACAGTGAACAGTGTGATAAATAAAAATATAATTCCATTTACAGTAGCCACATATGAAATTAAATACCTAAGAAATAACCAAATAAGTGAAAGATCTCTACAATGAAAACTATAAAACATTGATGAAGGAGTTGGAAGAGGACACTAAAAACATTTTCTCTATTCTGTTCCACTGATCTATGTACCTGGTTTTATGCCAGTACCATGCTGTTTTGGTTACAATAGCACTGTAGTATAATGTGAAGTCAGGTATTGTAAAAAGTCAGTTTTGTTCTTTTTGCTTAGGGTAGCTTTGGCTGTTCTGAGGTTTTGTGGTTCCATATACATTTTAGAATTGTTTTTTCCATTTTTGTGAATGTCATTGGTATTTTGATAAGGATTGCATTGAATCCGTAGATCGCTTTGTGTAGTATGAACGTTTTAACAGTATTGATTTTTCTAATCCGTGAACATGGAATATTTTTCCATTTTTGGTGTCCTCTTCAATTTCCTTTATCAGTGTTTTATAGTTTTTATTATAGATAGCTTTCACTTCCTTGGTTAATTGCTAGGTATTTATTTTATGTGTGGCTATTGTAAATGGGATTGCTGCTTTTGATTTATTTTTCAGATTGTTCACTGTTGGCATATAGAAATGCTACTGAGTTTTCTATGTTCATTTTGTATCCTACGACTTTATTGAATTTGTTTATTAGTTCTAATAGTTGTCATGTGTAGTCTTTAGGTTTTTCCAAATATAAGATTATATCATTAGCAAGCAAGGATAATTTGACTTCTTCCTTTTCAATTTGGATGCCCTTTATATCTTTCTCTTGTCTGACTGCTGAGGCTAGGACTTCCAGTACTATGTTGAGTATCAGTGGTGAAAGTGGGCATTGTTGTAGATCTTAGAGGAAAGGCTTTCAGTTTTTCCCCATTTAGTATGATACTGGGTGTGGGTCTGTCATATATGGCTTTTATTTTGTTGAGGTATGTTCCTTCTTTCCCCAGGTTTTTGAGTGTGTTTACTATGAAGCCATGTTGAACTTTATCACATGCTTTTTCGGCATCAATTGGAATGATCATATATTTTTTTTTTTGAGACAGAGTCTCGCTGTGTCGCCCAGGCTGGAGTGCAGTGGCGCAATCTCAGCTCACTGTGACCTCCACCTGCTGGGTTCAAGCAATTCTCCTGCCTCAGCCTCCCGAGTAGCTGAGACTACAGGCACGCGCCACCATGCCCAGCTAATTTTTTGTATTTTTAGTAGAGACGGGGTTTCACAATGCTGGCCAGGCTGGTCTCAAACTCCTGACCTCATGATCTGCCCACTGCGGCCTCCCAGAGTGCTGAGATTACAGGTGTGAGCCACCGCACCCAGCCGATCATATGGTTTTAATCCTTCATTCTGTTGATATGATGTATCATTTTGATTGATTCTTCTAAGTTGAACTACTGTTGCATCCCAGGGATAAATCCCACTTGGTTGTGATGAATGATCTTTCTAATGTATTGTTGAAATCGGTTTGCTAGTATTTTGTTGAGGATTTTTGCATCAATATTCATCAGATATATTGTCCTATAGTTTTATTTTATTGGTGTGTTTAGGTCTGGTTTTGATATCAGGGTAGTAACTGGCCTTGTTGAATGATTTTGGAAGTATTCTCCCCTCCTCTATTTTTTGGAATAATTTGAGTAGGATTGGTATTAGTTCTTCTTTAAATGTGTAGTAGAATTCAGCCATGAAGCTGTTGGGTCCTGGGCATTTCTTTACTGGGAGACTTTTTATTATGGCTTTGATCTCCTTGCTTGTTATTGGTCTATTCAGGTTTTGGATTTCTTTTTGGTCCACTCTTGATAGGTTATATCGATCTAGGAATTTGTCTGTTGCTTCTAGATTTTTCAATTTATTGGCATATAGTTGCTCATAGTAGCCACTAATGATCCCTTGAATTTCTGCAATATCAGTTGTAGTGTCTCCCTTTTCATTTTTGATTTTATTTATTTGGATCCTTTTTCTTTTTCTCTTAGTCTGGCTAAAGGTCTGTCAATTTAGTTTAACTTTTCAAAAAAACCAACTTTTTGTTTCATTGATCTTTTGCATTTTTTAATTTCAATTTCACTTATTTTTGCTCTGATCTTTAATATTTCTTCTGCTAATTTTGAGTTTGGTTTGCTCTTGCTTTTCTAATTCTTTAAGATGCACTGTTTATTTGAAGTTTTCCCTTTTTTGATATAGGCACTTATACACTTCCCTCTGATTATTGCTTGTGCTGTATCCCATAGATTTTTTTTTTTTTTGAGATGGAGTCTTGCTCTGTCGCCCAGGCTGGAGTGCAGCAGTGTGATCTCGGCCCACTGCAACCTCCATCTCCCAGGTTCAAGCGATTCTCCTGCCTCAGCATCCCAAGTAACTGGGATTACAGGCACACGCCACCATGCCCGGCTAATTTTTGTATTTTTAGTAGAGACAGGGTTCCACCATGTTGGTCAGGCTGGTCTTGAACTCCTGACCTCATGATCCACCCACCTTGGCCTCCCAAAGTGCTGGGATTACAGGTGTGAGCCACCACACCTGGTGCCCATAGATTTTTATGTGTTGTCTTTCCATTATCATTTGTTTCAAGAGATTTTTTAATTATCTTCTTTATTTCTTCATTGACCCAGTGGTCATTCAGAAGCATGTTGTTTAATTTCTGTGCATTTGTATAGTTTTCAAAATTCCTCTTATTACTAATTTCTAGTTTTATTCCATTGTGGTCAGAGGAGACACTTGATATCATTTCAATTTTTTGAATATTTTAAGACTCATTTTGTTACCTAACATAGGGTGTATCCTTGAGCATGATCCATGTGCTGAGGGAAAAAATGTGTATTTGGAGCTCTTAAATAAAACATTCTGGAAATATCTACTGGATTCATTTGGTCTATACTGCAGATTAAATCTAATGTTTCCTTGTTGATTTTGTGTCTGGAAAATCTGTCCGGTGCTGAAAGTGAGGTGTTGAAGTCTCCAGTTATTATTTATTGGGGCCTATCTCTCTCTTTAGGTCTAATAATTTTTTTATATATCTGGGTGATCCAGTGTTGGGTACATATATATTTAAAATTGTTATATCCTCTTGCTGAATTGACCACTTTATCATAAAATAGTAAACTTCTTTGTCTCTTCTTACAGTTTTTGTCTTGAAATCTACTTTGTTTGATATAAGTATAGTGACTCCTGCTCTTTTTTGGTTTCCATTGCCATGGAATATCGTTCTCCATCACATTATTTTTAGTCTATGTGTGTCTTTATAGTTGAAGTGCATTTCTTATAGGGAACAGTTCAGTGGATCTGGTTTATTTTTATCCATTCAGCCAGTCTGTGTTGTTTGATTGGAGAGTTTAGTCCATTTACATTCAATGTTATTATTGGTAAGTAAGCACTTACTCCTGTCATTTTGTTTTTTTCTGGTTGTTTTGTGGTCTTCCCTTCCTTTTTTTTTTCTTTCCTTTCCTTTCTTCCTCCAGTGAAGATGATTTCCTCTGCTGATGTGATTTATTTTCTTGCTTTTTATTTTTTTTTGTTTGTGTGTGTATTCATTGTATGTTTTCTTGGTTTGAGATAACCATGAGGCTTGCCAATACTATTTTTTTTTTTTGAGATGGAGTCTCACTCTGTCACCCAGGCTGGAGTGCAGTGGCGTGATCTCGGCTCACTGCCACCTCCACCTCCCGGGTTCAAGCAATTCTCCTGTCTCAGCCTCCTGAGAAGCTGGGACTACAGGTGCACACCACCACGCCCAGCTAACTTTTTTGTATTTCAGTAGACGGGGTTTCACCATGTTGCCCAGGCTGGTCTTGAACTCCTGAGCTCAGGCAATCCACCTTCCTCAGCCTCCCAAAGTGCTGGGATTATAGGCGTGAGCCACTGCGCCTGGCCACCAATACTATCTTATGACTCATTTTAACCC
Organism: Pan troglodytes; assembly: GCF_028858775.2. Taxonomy (NCBI): domain Eukaryota; kingdom Metazoa; phylum Chordata; class Mammalia; order Primates; family Hominidae; genus Pan; species Pan troglodytes. The sequence continues at coordinate 118,772,544 of NC_072421.2, forward strand.
GATAACAACAACACTGTATATACAAACACAAAGCAAAACAAAAACTAATAATAATTCTATGCTTTAACTTCATCCCCCCACTTCCTAACTTTTTGTTGTTTCTATTTATATCTTATTGTATTGGCTATGTCTTGAAAAATTGTTGTAGTTATTATTTTGGGTATGTTCACCATTTAGTCTTTCTACTTAGGATAAGAGTAATTTACACATCACAATTACAGTATTATAATGTTCTGTTTTTCTGTATACTTACTATTACCAGTGAGTTTTGTACCTTCATATGATTATGTATTGCTCATGAATGTTCTTTTCTACCTGATCGAAGTGCTCGCTTTAACGTTTCTTGTAGGACAGGTCTGGTATTTATGAAATCCCTTAGCTTTTGTTTATCTGGGACAGTCTTTGTTTTGTCTTCACGTTTGAAGAATATTTTTCACTGGATATACTATTCTAAGGTAAAAGTGTTTTTTTTTTCCCCTTCAGCACATTAAATGTGACAAGCAACTCTCTCCTGGCCTGTAGGATTTCCACTGAAAAGTCTGCTGCCAAATGTATTGGAGCACCATTGTATGTTATTTGTTTTCCCTTGTTGCTTTTAGGATCCTTTCTTTATCCTTGACCTCTGGGAGTTTGATTATTAAATGCCTTGAGGTAGTCTTTTTTGGGTTAAATCTGCTTGTTGTTCCATAACCTTCTTGTATTTGAATTTTGATACCTTCTCTAGGTTTGGGACTTTCCCTGTTATTGTTCATGTGGATAAACTTTCTATCCTTATCTCTTTTTCTGCTGCCTCTTTAAGGCCAATAACTCTTAGATTTGCATTTTTGAGGCTATTTTCTAGATCATGTAAATGTGCTTTTTTTTAAAAAAAGTTTTGTCTCCTTTGACTGCGTATTTTCAAGTAACCTGTCTTCAAGCTCACCAATTCTTTCTTCTGCTTGATTAATTCTGCTATTAAAGGACTCTGATGCATTCTTCAGTATGCCATTTGCATTTTTCACCTCCAGAAATTCTTCTTGATTCTTTTAAATTATTTCAATCTCTTTGTTAAATTTATCTTTCAGAATTCCGAATACATTTTCTGCATTATCATGAATTTCTCTGATTTTCCTCCCTATAGCTATTTTGAATTCTCTGAAAGTTCACATGTCTCTGTTCTTCCAAAATTGGTCTCTTGTGCCTTATTTAGTACATTTTGTGATGTCATGTTTTCCTGGATGGTGTTTATGCTAGTAGATATTTTTCAGTGTCTGGGCATTAAAGGATTAGGTATCTATTGTAGTCTTAATATTGGTAACCATTCTTCTTACGAAGGCTTTTCAGATATTTGAAAGGACTTGGTTGTTGTGATGTAAGCTGTATCTGCTTTAGTGGGCACCCCAAGCCCAATAACAATGTGCTTCTTGCAGACTTGTAGAGGTACTGCCTTAATGGTCTTGGACAAGATCTGGTAGAATTCTTTGGATTACCAGGAAGAGACTCTTGTTCCCTTCCTTTACATTTTCCCAAAGATACAGAGTCTCTCTCTCTTTTTTGAGCCACCTAAAACTGGTGGTAGACACAAGCAGCCCTGTGGCCACCACCACTATGACTACACTGAGTCAGACCTGAAGCCATCATAGCACAGGGTCTCATCCAAGCCCTGCTGTAGTCAGTCCTTGGCTACTGCTTATGTTAGCTCAAGGCCCTTGGGGTCCACAATCAGGAGGTGGCAAAACCAGCCAAGACTGCATTCTTCCCTTTAGGGGGGCAATGTTCCCCAATCCCTGGGTGAGTCCAAAAGTGCTGTCTGGGAGTCAGTAACTTAAGTAAAAGTCCTCTGCTATCTACCTGGTGTTCTGTTGCACTGCGGCTGAGCTGGCACTCAAACCACATGAGGCAGTACTTTCCACTCTTCCCGCCCCTTTCCAAAGGCAGAGGAGCCTCACTCCATAGCCACCACTACCCTAGGCCATGAGGAGTACTGCCAGGCTACTGCTAATGTTCTCTTAATGCCCAAGGGCTCTTAAGTCAGCTTGTCATGAATGCTGCCTGGCCTTGGACTCACTCTCCAGGGCAGCGGGCTTCCCACTGACCCAGGGCAGGTCCAGAAATGCTGCCCAAGAGTCAAGTACTGGAATCAAGGACCCCAAGAGCACGCTTGGTGCTTTATCCCCTTGTGGCCTTGCTGGTACCTGAGGTACAAGACAAAGTCTCCTTGACTTTTCTTTCTGTTTTTTGCAAGCAGGAGTAGTGCCCTATAGCCACCACAGATGCTTATGTGGTGAGTCTCAGCTGAAGCCAGCAAGTCTCAGAGGTGCACCCAAGACCCTGGCTGTAGTACCTGGGTATCACTAGTTATTCAGGGCCCAAGGGCTCTTCAGTTAGCAAGTGATTAAGGCTGCCAGGACTGGGTCCTTTCCTTCAAGGCTGCAGGTTTCCTTCTTGCCCGGGGTGTGTCTAGAAATGTGTTCTGGAAGCTAGGAGCTGGAATGGGGGCCTCATGACTCTGACAGGTGCCCTTTCCTGCTGTGGCTGTGCCGGTATCCTAGATGGAAGATGCAGTTCTCCCAACTCTTTCTCTCCTCTACTCAAGTGAAAGGAAGGGGTCTGTTATGGAGCTGTGAGCTGTACAGCCTGGGGTTAGAGGAGGCGTGATTGCAGCACTCCCTTGGCTTCCCCATCTGGTGTCTCAGTATGTCATGTGCCCCCGCAGTTCACTGTCTCTGGGCCTAATTTAGCACTAGGACTCACCTAAGATTTGCAGTCCTTATGGCCTAGACTGTCTTTCAAGTTTACTTGGAGACAGAGAGTGCTGTAGCCTTTGGTAGCGAGGTTTGCAGGCACCCAAGTTTGGATTGCTGGGATCTGCGATTCCCCTCTGGCTAGGGTTGGTTTAAAAGCTCCCCCTATAGGCAAGCATCAGCTGAGTGTTTTGAGGGTTTTCTTTCTGCTCCAACAAGAGAGTAATGAGTTCATTTCCTCACAATTGCTGTGCGCTCTCCTCCCCAGCATCCAGAGTTGCTCTCCACACCATGCTGGTGATGCTGGGGTGGGGGATGCGTGGTATTGACAATTCAGGACTGTTTTTTCTATCTCTTCAGTGCGTCTTTCAGTAATATATAGTTAAAACCAGGTACTGTAAGTGCTTACCTGATTTTGCATTCTTTTGTAGATGTTTTTTTCTTTGTAGATAGTTGTTAACCTGGTGTCCTTGTGGGGGAACAACAGTAGAGGTTTCTATTCTGCCATCTTGCTCTGCCCTCCAAAGCCCGAAAATGTTTTTATTTTTAAAGTCTTGCTATGCGATATAACTTTCCTTTTGTATCTATGTATCATTACTTTAATATAGTTGTGTTTTTGAAAAAAATGATAGAGGATACATGTACTAAATTAGTTTCCATGTATGTCTAGGTTGAGATTAGCTAATATTCCAAGTCGACATAAACTAGGCACCAATGTATACTTGATGTCAGTTTCCCAAATTGCAAGCACAGGGCAAAAGTGTAGATAAATAACTGATAAAGAACTAACTTAAAGAATTTTGCACTCATGTCAAAAGATTGCTGTGACAGTTAAATGGCATAATATATGTAAAACATTTAGAATAGCATCTGGCACATAGTAAGCACTATGTGTCTTTGTTGTTGATGCTGTTACTGTTGTTAAAAAATTATACTACAGTATATTTGCGTGTGTGTGTGTATGCGTGTGTATGTATCAAGGGCTTGACTTTAGTTTTAAAATATCTACAATTTGTTCTGTCAAGTACTTAGATTTAATCAACAATTCTAAATTATCTTCAAAAATCCAAGAGAAACACATAGGTATGTAAATATGAATAGAACAATGGTATAATATTCATTATTTATTTTTAATTCTATTAACGTGGTTTATTTGCATCTTATAGCTATTTTCCTTTATAGTCAAGTACATGCCAATATAGGTGTCATGATTTTACTAATACTCTATGTGTGTGGATTAAAAAGTTAGCTCTTTATCATTTATTTATTCTTTAGCACTATGCTTACAATTTGGGAAACTGTTGTCAGGTATACATTGATGCCTACTTTATATTGACTTGGAAAATTAGCTAATCTCCCTCTAGGCATGGAAATCTGATTTAATACATGTTTTTTTTTTTTTTTTTTTTGAGACGGAGTTTCGCTCTGTCGCCCAGGCTGGAGTGCAGTGGTGTGATCTCGGCTCACTGCGAGCTCTGCCTCCCGGGTTCACGCCATTCTCCTACCTCAGTCTCCTGAGTAGCTGGGACTTACAGGCACCTGCCACCACGCCTGGCTAATTATTTTGTATTTTTAGTAGAGATGGGGTTTCACCGTGTTAGCCAGGATGGTCTCGATCTCCTGACCTTGTGATCCACCCGCCTCAGCCTCCCAAAGTGCTGGAATTACAGGTGTGAGCCACCGAGCCCAGCCTGCATTCTCTGTAATTAACCCCAGTGTGCAGATGAGGAAACTGAAGAACGTTAACAATAGTAACTCAAATTTCTCTGACTCTTGACTCTGCTTACTTATATAAGGCCTCTAGCTCCTTGCAGATCTTCTAATTTCACTCTTCCCTATCATCTATTATTTCTGAGTGTCCAGATACAGCTTGTGAATCTATACAGTTTGTGTTGTGTGCTTCTGTTGCATACTTACACTTCTGTGTGTCCCTTACCTAGCACTAGTTTCCAACTAGGTACTGTTGCCACTCTGTTAGGCAGTATAGTCTATTGTGTGTTTTGGGGAGAGTGGAGGTACTTTTTATTTGTACTCTATTGACTCTCAGAAGGTAGCATCATTGCTTCATTATCCCTCAGGGGAAAAAGCAGTCTTCTGCTGGGTGCCACCACACTTTCCTTGGACACTATTGCTGCTTTTCTAGACCACCCTCTAGAACACTGATGGTAGCGAAGGTGAACTGTCCTTTGTGATAAAGAGACCCCTCTTTTGCTTTGTTCTACATCATTAGTGGAGTTGAGAACAGTCTGCTTATCTCTGAATCTACTAGAATTTTTTTATTGAAACTGCAGTTTGCAACTTTTACACAAAATACTCTTTCTTTTCAGAGCTTAGATATGTTTCCGTGAGGCTGGGCCAAGGACAGATTTGAGTCATATGTTATATGTGGAATTACTACTCCCTTCAGATGACTAAGATTTGTTGCTGGGTCGAGTTTTTGTCTTTTCCCATCTCTCTCTCTCACTTCCTGTAGGATGAATTTCCTCTTAGTAGCCTCTTTGTCCCCCAGTTTATCCTTCCAGATTTGTTCAAGGATTTCTTAACCAATCATTTAGACTCAAGCTTGACTCATTTTCATAGAGAAGAGACCATTTGGTTTTGCAGTACCCAGTGTGCCCTCTTCAAGGTGTGAGTCATCAACAAAGATAGAATTCTGCTGCAATTTGATTTTTGTAAAAATAAAGTGGTTTCAGCTGATGAAGCAGAACCAATAGGAGCTATCAAGTTGTGCTGCTTAAATGCATTTTTACATTTCAACCTTTTCAAAGATCTTAATTAAAAAGAATGCCCATTAGTACCCAATACTCCAACCAGTACTCCTTTCCCTTTTTGAGTTTATGCAGCATATCATTTTTTTTCATGAATTCTGTCAGCACGTAAGAGAATATTGTGAAAGTAAATAGCTTTTTATCAAAATTAAGCAGCTTTGCAAGGATACAGTTCCATCTGGATATGTTTTCAAAATGCATGGCTGCAAAGAAAACTCACCCTGTTGCTGAGGTACAAATATTTTATTTTCTAGTGATCGAGTGTTGGTAATGCTTGAATTTAAAGAAAAGCATGCATTAGAGAATTGCTAATGGTTTCATGGGGGTAATTTCAGTAATATTCCAACCCTTGAAGTTTTTTATGAGAAGGTTTGAGAGCTTAGGGTCAGATTTGTGTTATTTAGACTAACGCCCATGGATCAATCCTTCAACAATATTGCTAAACCAAACTAATGTAATCAAATAGAGGATTCCTCTATTGTGGCGCAGTCAAGTTTTCAAAGTTGACAAGTAAGATGAATTTAGAAGAGAGAGAGTTTATTAGACAATATAAAAATAAAAGTCAATCTTAAAGCTTACCAATGAAAAATAGGCATTTCAGCTGTGCAAACTGAATACAGCTGAGATGCTAAGGTCATGTCTTGTGTAGAAAGGGAGACACAATTTCATTCTGATTCTACTGACATTTTGCTTTCTAGGTGTTAGGCACTGAGCTAAGTACTTAAGATAGCTTAATAAAATATGATTTACAAATCTCTAAAATTCTTTAAAAAACCTCTTCCTTTAAGTATTCCTTAGTGCTCATATACATCTTATTTTTCAAATTGAAATTAGTTTAATAATTACAATGTGTGTTTACTGTAGAAAGATTAGGAAATATAGTCAAGGAAAACATTTCTAAAAATCACTTATAATTTTATTATCCAGAAATAACCATTGTGTCATCTGGGTGAACATTTTTCCAGGACCATTTCTATGCATGTACTTCATTTTATAGGGATATATTTCTAAAACAGCTTACACTCCTTCCAACTTGCCTTCTTCTTGACTGTAGCATGCTAATTATTATTTAGCTTCATAGTGATCACTCAAAGTCAGGATTATAAACATCAGTTTTTAGTCTGTTTTTGCTATATGAAGTCTTCATTCTAGAGTTCTAAGAGAGGCAACCAAGAGGCTACTTTTAATCTAAAGGAGGATTTAGGACTCAGAGCAATACCACAATAGAGCAAGAGTGCAAATTTCAGACATTATTCTGAATTATCTGTGGATTCTCACTTGCAGAGAATCTATGGATTCTCTACTTGATTGGTAGGATGTTTTGAAATAATGCTTTAGTCTCAAGGGAGGGAATATGCATAATTATTTAAATATATTAGTTGAAGCAAAACTGGACCATGGGTTTAACTGTTGTTACTAGTAGGCAGACTAGTTGATGGGTTCTATAAGCTTATAGTATGAGAGATACTAGAAAACATATCAAAGACATTTCTCTAAAGATCTCTCTCACCACCTACTTCAGTAATGTACAGCATTCACCATTAGAGCTACTTCCTTGGTACAGGGCATTAAAATCTCTGTGAGAATGCAAATATGTTATATGGGAGGGAAAGTACCATCATCTAGAAACATCTGAGTTTGAATGAGTAATGGAACTCAGCAAATAGCACAGTGCCTGGCATATAGTTTGTATGACAACTAATTTATTAATTGGATGTTGAAAAAAGGGCACAGAGGATTTGATATAAGCTTGAACAAAATGGCCCAGAAAAGCATCAAACACAAAAACAGCTTCTCTGCTGTTCTCAGTTTATGGAATGTGTAGTCTTCACAGCTTTTGGAGTGGTGAACATCCCAAATAGAATAGATGAGGAAAATGTGTTGTACCTTTTGCTACTCTGCAAATGGTATTTGGACAGAAGATCAAATTCCTTCATCCAGTTTTAGTTGGATATTCTTCTGGAGATGACCAGAGAAAAACTGAGTACCTTTAAGGGTAAAGAAAGTTACCCAGTTTTCTAAATTGGGCTGAAGTTATTGCCACGTTTCAGCAAGGACATTCTCACCTAAGGGTATGAGGCAATGATATGAGTGGTGAAAACAAGTCTCATTCTCAGTTGATTTATGGTTAATGCTTCAGATCAAGAGTTTGCTCCTCTCCTTCCAGAGCACTCTACTTACAGGAAAGCTACTTGAGAGTAAAGAGTATAATGCTGAGTTGAGTAGTAAAGTTAGACTGCTTGGCTTGGGAGTCAGGATCTACTTACGCTATCTGATGAACAGCTATCACCCAGAGAAACATGGCAGAGTATGGGATTCTGAAAAGACAAGAAGCAGCTTGACTAACATTTGATAAAGAGCAAAGAAATTGGGCACCTGGGGTGCTCTCTTAGCTAGGAGTCAGGGTAGCATTCTGAGTATCTCTATATCCAGAAAGGAGGAAATTTAGGGAAGCTTGAAAAGGAGAAAAAAATGCACCAAAAGATAAGACTGCTTCTGTTCCACTTTACCATGCATGGCCAGCACAGTATTCTTAGGCCCATGAGGTCCAGGAGAGGTAGGAGTTTCAGGATATTCCGTTGGTTTTGCTTCTATTTTCTCTTCTCATTCCTTGGATTTTATATTTTTCTCTATGTCCATTTGTATAGGCGAGAACATTTTGTAATAGCTTTGGATGAAGAAAATAGCTGTAAAGTGTTAAAAAATGCCAGGAAGTAAAAACTCAGTTAAAAATTTATTTACCTTTCTGCCATCAGCTTTTCTTTTTATGGGCAGATATTTTAGTTATGAAAATTCCATTTATGGTATGAGTATCAGGAGAAACCCAATAAATGTAAAGTAATGCACTTTAATAGATGCTCATATTTAATTTTTGTATTTTTTATTTTAGAAATGCTCTTAAAAATATGTGGCTCTTGTCTTTGGTGAGAGAGATATGAAAAAAAATCTCTGCATTCCAGGAAGCAGACCAGTTTTAATTAAAAATGTCAGTCTAATTTGTCTTCCTCCCGGAGCTACCGGTATTTTGCCTTTGGGCTGTTGTGTAGACTTATGTATCATTTGTCTGAATATAAGTAACTCTCATTTTCACACTTGCCTTTTCTTGCCTAAATCCTGTGTAGGATTTAGACAACCTAAAGTTTGTCAAAATGGTTGGTTATAGTGGCAAATTAATTTCATATCTGGTGTGTGTATGTGTATATATATATATATACACACACACACTTTATATATATATATAAACTTATGAATAGAAGATGATTTTATCTTTTGTGTGAATGAAACAATAAAACATGGTCATGTTGGGGGTCGCCATGATCACCCTTCAATGGGATGATTCACTAGAAGGACTGACAGAACTTACAAAAGCTGTTACAGTCATCATCATCATACATTACAATAAAGGGATACAGATAAAAACCAATAAAGGGTAAAGATGCATAGGGTAGAGTCCACAAGAAATGGGTGTAGTCTTCCAGTTGTTCTCTCCCACTGGACGGACACAGACAGCACTTAATTTTCCCAGCAACCATGTGTGACAACATGGGGAAAGTGTTGTTAAACAGGATTGCTCATCCAAGACTTGGTTGCCAGGGTTTTATTGGGTGTCAGCTGTATAAGCATGCAAAGCATGACTGACCTTAGCTACTCAGTCTCCAGCATCTCTCTCTCCTCATCAAACTGATTCAGTGTGGCCCAGGGCCCCAGATGTTCATGATAAATCACACTGTTAGCATGTTCTATGTGGTGTGTCCCAAGGCTCTGGGTATACAAAGACTTTTAATCAGGCAGCATATTCCAAGGGCTTAGAAGTTATTTCACAGGACCCTAACAAAGGTCAGTCCTAAGAACCTTTGGAATGTGTAGGATTTAGACAACGCAGGCCTGCTGAGATTACCCTTTACTACACAGTGGTGGTGCCAAATACAAAGGCTTTTCACATTAACCAGAGTGCTCGATTACTTCTTTGGGAAAATGGTAAAGGCATTCCTTTGCTTTTAAAATGTTGAAGCCAAGTGGACAAACATTGTCTTACCTCAAGGGTGCCTTTTCTGTTGTGTATATGTTCTAAGGGGAGACTAAGTAGCACTGTGGAGGCCAACAGAGGCCTGGTTTGTGGAACAGCCACTATCGCTGGTAGTATGTGCATTGTCTCTAGAGGGCTGTGTGTCAATGTTAAAATATTATATGGAAGAGGAAACACTACTTGGTTAACTATTTGTTTATCTGTGTAAATTTCTTTATCCTGTTGTACAGCATAAAATCTGACAGAGAAGAAAACACCAGGGAATGATGAATGAACATTTTTATTCGGAAAACTGAGAACAAAAGTCTGGAGTAAAGAGTGATAAAAATGGTTAAGCTTGTGACCACACGTGGGTGTTCCTGAGAATCAACAGGGAATTCTGAGGGCAGGGTGTATGAAGGATATTCAGTAAATATTAATTCAATATGAAGATACATTTCTCCAACTTCCCAGTTTTCTTGGAGGGCAGACTGTGAGGATATGATATGTTTTTGGTCTTGTGTTTACTTGTCAATCTCACTTGGTTTCAAACATTTAGAAGAATATAATGAATATATAGGATATTTGGGTATCTGTGACTTATATTTAAGACTTCTTACATTTAGTAACAAGATTAATTTCAGACCCAACCTGTGGGTAGAGCAGCGGCACACAGTGGTGGGAATTTAAAGGAAAGCCATGGCACTGATTGTTAAAATGTGAACTGTAGTATCAGGTAACAAACTGGATCTTATTCCACATAGAGCAAGGTTTAGTATAAAGACCAGTTTACTCTTATGGTATCCATGTAAAATTTTACATCTAGAAATTTGAAGTATCCAGCAAATATAAATTTTTTATTCAAATGTTATTTTAAAATTATACTGAGTCCTCTGTGATTTGGATACTAAATTTATAAAAAGGTAAATTTAAGGAGCATGTAGCAAACATAGATCTGAATAAACTTGGTGCTTTAACATTAGTAGTGATGGCTAAACATGTTTAATGAGCAGACAACTTCATAGGAATAATTAGTCAAAACAGTAAGGTCTAATAAAAAAATTTGAAGCTGAACTAGAAACTCAGTTTTATGTTTGTCTTTTTAAATTTATGGATGATAGAATTGTATTTCGGGTTCTGCCAAATTGGTTGCATAAAAGAACATCCTGTATTTTTCAGTAATTAATTTATAAAATAGTTTCAGATTTTGTTAAAGAGAAATTGATTTGATAATTGTTCTGTCTTCCAAATGTGTTTTAATTTTATACTGTACAATTCAAAGGCTGTGTAACTTTTACTTAACGAGCCCCCTAATTTTAATTATTCTTCTGTCTGTTTTTCCTCTCTTCTTTTCTGCTGCTGATTTTTGCTCTCTGACTCTCTCCCCTGCCACCTTTTCTCCCTATGTTCATCCATCCATCTATCCACTGAATAATTTTGCATCCTCCTATTTACAAGTATAATACTAATTACTAGGGGCACAGAGATAAGTAAAGCTCACATCTTTTCCTTAAGAATTGCTACATCTGCACCTATTCAGTGTTGTCAGTCTTCTTGTGATTGTAAAATATTTACTAATTGTGGCTTTAATTTGTATTTCTCTGATAATTAATGAGGTTGAGCACCTTTTCAAGTACTCATCGGCCATTCATATACTTTATTTTGTGAAATGTCTAGCTCTTTGGCTAATTTTTATTGGGTTGTGTGTCTTTTTATTACTGCATTGTAGGAGTTCTTTCAAAGTTCTGGATACAAGTGTTTTCTCAAATAATATACATTGAAAAAATATTTTCCATTCTGTGGCTTTACTCTTTTTTTCCAGATTTATTGAGGTATCATTGATTGATAAATAAAGATTGTATATGTTTAAGGTATGCAACATAATGCTTTGATATATGCATTGTGAAATAATTACCACAATCGAGCTAATTAACATATCCATCATCTTGCATAGTTACCTTTTTTGGTGAGAATATTTAAGATGTAATTTCTTAGCAAATTTCAAATATATAATACATTATTAACTAATATCACCATGCTATACATTAGATATCCAGAACTTATTCATCATATAACTGAGAATTTATGCCCTTGGATGAATATCTTCCTATTTTCCCACAATCCTCAGTCCCTGGTAACCACCATTCTACTCTCTGTTTGGTATCTTCCTATTTTCCCACAATCCCCAGTCCCTGGTAACCACCATTCTACTCTCTGTTTTGGTAAGTTTGACTTTTACAGATTCCACATATAAGTGAGATCATGAAGTGTTTGTCTTTTTGTGTCTGGCTTATGTCACCTAGCATAATGCTCTCTAGATTATTCATGTTGTCTCAAATAGCAGGATTTCATTTTTGTTAAGCCTAAATAATATTACACACACACACACACACACACACACACACATACACACACAGGTTTAGTATCCCTTATCTGGAATGGGAGTGCTTGGGAGCAGAAGTGTTTTGAATTTTGAATATTTTCAAGTTTTGGAATATTCACATATATATAATGAAATATCTTGAGGATGGGTCCCAAGTCCAAACACAAAGTTCATTTATGTTTTATATATACCCGGTACACATAACCTGAAGGTAATTTTATAGAATATTTTAAATAATTTTGTGCATAAAACAAAGTATTGACTGGAAGCTATCACAGATCAGGTGTGGAATTTTCCACTTGTGGTGTCATGTCAGCGCCCAAAATTTTTAAATTTTGGAGTATTTCAGAGTTTGGATTATTGCTTTAGGGATGCTTAACCTGTGCCACATTCTTTATCCATTCATTTGTTGACAGGCACTTAAGTAGTTTCTGTATCTTGGCTATGGTGAATGATGCTACAATTTACAAAGCAGAGCAGTTATCTCTTTAAAATCGTGATTTAATTTTTTATATATACCCAGAAATGGAAGTGTTAGATCACATAGTAGTTCTATTTTTAATTTTTTGAGGAGCCTCTATACTGTTTTCTATATCATCTGTACCAATTTGTATTCCCATCAAGAGTGTACAAGGGTTCCTCTTTATCCACATTTTCATCAATACTTATCTTTTGACTTTTCGATAATAACCATCTTAACAGGTGTGAGGCGATGTCTCATTGTGGTTTTGATTTGCATTTCTCTGATGATTAGTGATGTTGAGCATCCTTTCATATACCTGGTGGCAATTTTTATGTCTTCTTTGGAAAAATGTCTGTTCAAGTTCTTTGTTCATTTTTTAATTGGAATATTATTTTTGTTATTGAGTTATATCAGTTCCTCATATATTTTGGATATCAAATCCTTATCAGATATATGGCTTGCAAATATTTTCTCCAATTCCATAGGTTGCCTTTTCTTTCTGTTGAATTATTTTTTTTGCTGTATGGAAACTTTTTAGTTTCACATAGTCTCACTTACGTATTTTTGCTTTAGTTGCCTGTGCTTTTGGTGTCATACCCAAAAATTCATTGCCCAGCCTGATGTCAAGGAGATTTTCCCCTATGTTTTATTCCAAGAGTTTTAAACTTTCAATTCTCACATTTAAAAATCTTTAATCCATCTTGAGTTGATTTTTTCTATGTTGCAAGGTTAGAGTCCAATTTCATTCTTTTGCATGTGGATGCCCAGTTTTCCCAGCACCATTTATTGAAGAGACTATTTTTTTCTCCATTGTGTATTATTGGTACCTTTGTTAAAGATTAGTTAGCTGTATATTTATGGCTTAATTTTGTTGCTTTCTATTCATTGGTCTATGTGCTTGTTTTTATGCCAGTACTATATTGCTTTGATTATTACAGTTTTGTTATTAAAATCAGAAAGTGTGATAATTCTAGCTTTGTTTCTCTTATTCAAGGTTGCTTTAGCTATTCAGGGTCTCTTGTGTTTCCATACAAATTTCAGGATAGTTTATTTAGGTGAAAAATACTATGGGAATTTTGATAGGGATTGCATTGAATCTGTAGATTTCTTTGAGTAGTATAAAGTATGCATGTTCTAACCCAATGCAAAGAAGCTAAGAACAATGATAAAAGGTTACAGGAGCTGCTAACTAGAATAACCAGATTAGCGAGAGACATAAATGACCTTATGGAGCTGAAAAACACAGCACAGGAACTTTGTGATGCAAACACAAGTATCAACAGCTGAATCAATTAAGTGGAAGAAAGAATATCAGAACTGAAAGACTATCTTGCTGAAATAAGGCGGGCAGGCAAGATTAGAGGAAAAAGAATGAAAAGGAATGAACAAAACCTCTGAGAAATATGAGACTGTGTAAAAAGACCAAAGCTATGACTGATTAGAGTACCGGAAGAGATGGGGAGAATGGAAGCAAGTGGAAAACAACTTCAGGATATCATCCAGGAGAACTTCCCCAACCTAGAAAGACAGGCCAGCATTCAAATTCAGGAAATACAGAGAGCCCCAGTAAGATACTCCATGAGAGGATAAACCCCAAGACACATAATCATCAGATTCAATGCTATTCCCATCAAACTACCATTGACATTCTTCATAGAGTTAGTAAAAACTACTTTAAAATTCATGCGGAACCAAAAAAGAGCCCTTATAGCCAAGACAATCCTAAGCAAAAAGCACAAAACTGGAGGTATCACACTACATGACTTATACTGCAAGGCTACAGTAACCAAAACAGCATGGCACTGGTAGCAAAACAGACATTTAGACCAATGGAACAGAATAGAGATCTCAGAAATAAGACCACACATCTACATCCATCTGATTTTCAACAAACCTGACAAAAAAACAATGGGGAAATGATTCCCTGTTTAATAAATGGTGCTGGGAAAACTGGCTAGACATATGCAGAAAACTGAAACTGGACCTTTTCCTTACATCTTATACAAAATTTAAATGATAATGAATTAAAGACTTAAATGTGAAACTCAAAACCGTAAAAACCCTAGAAGGTAATCTATGCAATAGCATTCAAGACATAGGCATGGGCAAAGATTTTATGATAAAATCCTCAAAAGCAATTGCAACAAAAGCCAAAATTGACAAATGGGATCTAATTAAATTAAAGAGCTTCTGCACAGCAAAAGAAACTATCATCAGAGCAAACAGGCAGCCTACAGAATGGGAGAAAATATTTGCAATCTACCCATCTGACAAAGGTCTAATATCCAGAATCTACAAGAAACTTAAAGAAATTTACAAGTAAAAACAACCCCATCAAAAAGCGGGGAAAGGACATGAACAGACACTTCTCAAAAGAAGATATTTATGTGGCCACAAACATATTTTAAAAAGCTCAACATCATTGATCATTAGAGAAATGCAAATCAAAACCACAATGAGATGCTACCTCACACCAGTCAGAGTGATGATTATTAAAAAGTCAAGAAACAACAGATGCTGGCAAGGCTGTGGAGAAATAGGAATGTTTTTACACTGTTGGTGGGAATGTAAATTACTTCAACCATTGTGGAAGAGAGTATGGCAATTCCTCAACGATCTAGAACAAGAAATACCATTTGGTCGAGCCATCCTATTACTGGGTATATACCCACAGGAATTTACATTATTCTATTATAAAGATACATGCACATGTATTTCATTACAGCACTAGTCACAATAGCAAAGACATGGAATCAACCCAAATGCCCATAAATGATAGACTGGATAAAGAAAATGTGGTACACATACACCATGGAATACTATGCAGCCATAAAAAGGAATGAGATCATGTCCTTTGCAGGGACATGGATGAAGCTGGAAGCCATCATCCTCAGCAAACTAACACAGGAACAGAAAACCAAACACTGCATGTTCTCACTCATAAGTAGGGGCGGAACAATGAGAACACATAGACACAGGGAGGATAACAACACACACTGGGGCCTGTCAGGGAGACAGGGGGAGGGAGAGCATCAGGATACATAGCTAATGCATGCAGGGCTTAATACCTAGGTGATGAGTTGATAGGTGCAGCAAATCATCACGACATATGTTTACCTATGTAACAAACCTGCACGTTCTGCACATGTATCCCAGAACATAAAATAAAATAAAAATGCCATTGGAATTTTGATAGCGGTTGCGTTGAATCTGTAGATATCTCTGAGTAGTATAGAGGATGCATATTTTAACAATTTTTTTTCATTCGTGAACGTGGGATGTCTTTCCGTTTATTTGTGTCTTTGAATGCTTTCATCAATTTTTATAGTTTTTAGTGCACAATCTTTCACATCATTGGTTAAATTTAATTCTAAGTATTTTATTCTTTTTGATGCCCCTGTAAATGGAATGGTTTTCTCAATTTCTTTTTCAGATAATTCATTGTTAGTGTATAGAAATGTTACTGGCTTTATTATTGGTTTTGTGTCTTAAAACTTTACTGAATTTATAGTTCTAACAGTATTTTCATTAAGTCTTTTGGGTTTTTTATACATCAGATCATGTAATCTGCAAACAGAGACAATGTTATCTTCTTCCTTTTCAATTTGGATGTCTTTTATTTTTTTCTTTCCTGATTGTTCTGGTTAGGTCTTTCTGTGCTATGTTGAATACAAATGGCAAGAATGGACATCCTTAATTTGTTCTTCATATTAGAAAAAAAGCTTTCAGCTTTTCATTCTTGAGTATGATGTTTGCTGTTGGATTGTCATATCTGGCCTTTATTATGTTGAGGTGCTTTCTCTATTTAATATGTTGATAGTCTTTATTATGAAAAGGGTGTTGAGTAGTGTGAAATGCTTTTTCTGCATTTATTGAAATGATCACATGATTTTTATTCTTAAATTTTTAATGTGGTATATCATATTTATTGATCTGCATTTCTCAAACCATCATTGCATTCTAGGAATAAATTCCGCTTCATAATGGCGTATAATCCTTTAAATCTGCTACTAAATTCAGCTTGCTAGTATCTTCTTGAGGACTTTTTATATTTTTCATTGGAGATATTGGCCTACCTGTTTTGTAGAATTATTGTCTCTTTTTTGTTTCAGCCTAAAGCTGGCCTCATAAAATAAGTTTGTATGTGTTATTTTTAATCGTTTGGAAGCCATTAAGAAGCATTGGTATTAATGCATCTTTAAATGTTTGGAAGAATTTACCAGCGAACCCATCTGGTCCTGAGATTTTCATTATTTGGAGATTTTTGATTGCTGATTCAATCTCCTTATTCATTATTGATCTATTCAGATTTTTGTATTTCTTAGTGATTTAGTATGGTGATATTTATATTTGTCTAGTAATTTATTTCTACTAGGTTTTCCAGTATGTCGGTGTATATTATCTATATTTCTATGGAATCAATTATGATTTCCCCTGTTTTATTTCTTATTTCACTTATTTGAGTCTTCTTTTTTCTCAATCCAGCTAAAGGCTTGCCAATTTTGTTTATCTTTTCAATGAAACCAACTCTTAGTTTCATTGATATTTTCTATTGTTTTTATAGTCACTAATTAATTTATTTCTGTTCTTATCTTTATTCTCTTCATACTACTAACTTTGGACTCAGTTTGGTCTTTTTGTAGTTTCTTGAGTTACAAAGTTAAGTTTATTTGAGACATTTCTTTTCTCTTCACATCAGCCTATATCATAATAAATGTCCCTTTAGAACTGTTTTTGCTGCATTCCATAGGTTTTGTATGTTGTATTTTCATTTTTGTTTTTCCCTTTTTTTTTGAGACAGAGTTTCGCTCTGTCATTTGGGCTGGAGTGCAGTGGTGTCATCTCAGCTCACTGCAACCCATAACTCCCTGGTTCAAGTAATTTTCATGCCTCAGCCTCCTGGCTAGCTGGGACTACGGGTGTATGCCACCATGCCCAGCTAATTTTTGTATTTTTAGTAGAGACAGGTTTTCACCATGTTGGTCAGTCTGGTCTCAAGATCCTGGCCTCAAGTGATCTGCCCGCCTTGGCCTCCCAAAATGCTAGGATTACATCAAAATATTTTTTTATTTCCATTTTGATTTCTTCCTTGACCCATTGGTTGTTCAGGAGTGTGTTGTTTAAATTCCACGTTTGTAAATTTTGAAGCTTTCATCTTGGTATTGATATCTAATTTTACATCATTGTGGTTGGAATAAGGTATTTGATATAATTTCAATCATCTTAAGTTTGTTTTGACTTGTTTTGTGTCCTAACATATAATATGTCCTGGGTAATGTTCAATGTGTACTTGAGAAGAATATGTACTCTGCTGCTGTTGCATGAAATGTTCTGTATATATCTCTTAGGTACATTTGTTCTAAAGGGTAGTGTAAGTCGAAAATAATTTCTGATTTTTTATTGGAGTCTTTTCTTCATTAGTCTAGTTAGTGTTTTATCAATTTTATTTATCCTTTCAAAGAAAAAACTTACCATTTTGTTGATTGTTTGTATTGTTTTGTTCATCTGTATTTCATTTAGTTCTTCTCTGATCATTCTTTTCTTTCTTTTTTTTTTTTTTTGCTAATTTTGAGTTTGGTTTGTTCTTGGTAAGTTGTGTTTTCATTTTTGATTTGTTCTTGCTTTTCTAATTCCTTGAAGTGCATTATCAGATTGTCAATTTGTAACTTTCTACTTTTTTGATGTATTTATTTATTTATTTATTTTATTATTATTATACTTTAAGTTTTAGGGTACATGTGCACAATGTGCAGGTTAGTTACATATGTATACATGTGCCATGCTGGTGTGCTGCACCCATTAACTCGTCATTTAGCATTAGGTACATCTCCTAATGCTATCCCTCCCCCCTTCCCCCACCCCACAACAGTCCCCAGAGTGTGATGTTCCCCTTCCTGTGTTCATGTGTTCTCATTGTTCAATTCCCACCTATGAGTGAGAACATGCGGTGTTTGGTTTTTTGTCCTTGTGATAGTTTACTGAGAATGATGATTTCCAATTTCATCCATGTCCCTACAAAGGACATGAACTCATCATTTTTTATGGCTGCATAGTATTCCATGGTGTATATGTGCCACATTTTCTTAATCCAGTCTATCATTGTTGGACATTTGGGTTGGTTCCAAGTCTTTGCCATTGTGAATAGTGCCACAATAAACATACGTGTGCATGTGTCTTTATAGCAGCATGATTTACAGTCCTTTGGGTATATACCCAGTAATGGGATGGCTGGGTCAAATGATATTTGTAGTTCTAGATCCCTGAGGAATCGCCACACTGACTTCCACAAGCGTTGAACTAGTTTACAGTCCCACCAACAGTGTAAAAGTGTTCCTATTTCTCCACATCCTCTCTAGCACCTGTTGTTTCCTGACTTTTTAATGATTGCCATTCTAACTGGTGTGAGATGGTATCTCATTGTGGTTTTGATTTGCATTTCTCTGATGGCCAGTGATGGTGAGCATTTTTTCATGTGTTTTTTGGCTGCATAAATGTCTTCTTTTGAGAAGTGTCTGTTCATGTCCTTCGCCCACTTTCTGATGGGGTTGTTTGTTTTTTTCTTGTAAACTTCTCTATTAGCCTTGATATTGCTGTATTCCACAGATTTGGTATGTTATATTTCCATTTTTATTACTTTCAATAATTTCTTAAATTTCTAGCTTAATTTTTTATTGACCCAGTGGTCATTCAGGAACATGTTTTTTAATATCTGTGTTTTTGTATAGTTTCTGAATTTCCTCTTGGTATTGATTTCTAGTTTTATTCCATTGAAAAGAAACTTGAAATAATTTTTATTTTTAAAATATTTGTTGAGACTTGTTTTCTGGATTAACATGTTGTCTATCCTGGAATATGTTCCATGTGCTGGTGAAAAGAATGTATACACTGCAACATTGGTATTAAATGCAATGTTTCCTTACTAATTTTCTGTCTAGATGATCTGTCTCATGCTGAGAGTGGGGTGTGGAAGTCCCCCACTATTATTGTATTGGAACCTATCTCTCTCTTTATATTTAGTAGTATTTGCCTTATGAATCTGGATGCTCCAGAGTTGGGTGCATATATATTTAAATTGTTTCATCCTCTTGCTAAATTGATCCATTTATTACTATATAATGATCCTCTTTGTCTTAATTTTCTTACTATACTTGACTTAAAGTCTATTTCATCTGATATAAGTATACCTATTCCTGTTTCCCTGTGGTTTCCATTCGCATAGAATTTTTGTTATCTTTTTACTTTCAGTCTGTGAATATATCTTTGCAGATAAAGTGCATTTCTTGTAGTCAGAGTATCATTGGATCATGTTTTCTTATCCATTCAACCAATATATATCTTTTAAGTGGAGAACTTAATCCATTCACATTCAGGGTTTATTATTGATGTATTTGGTATATTATTGATATGGTTTGGATTTGTGTCTTGCCCAAATCTCATGTCAAATTGTAATAACTAATGTTGGAGGGAGGAGCCTGGAGGGAGGTGATTGGATCATGAGGGCAGATTTTCTTCTTGCTCTTCTCATGATAGTGAGTGAGTTCTCTTGAGACCTGTGTCTTTTAAAGTATGTAGCAACTGCTGCTTTTCTTCCTTCCCTTCTGCTACAGCCATGTAGGATGTGCCGCTTCCCCTTTTCCATCCACCATGATTGTAAGTTTCCTGAGGCCTCCCTAGTCATGCTTCCTGTAGAGCCTGTTTAATTGTGAGCCAATTTTATAAATTACCCTATCCCAAATAGTTCTCTATAAGCAGTGCAAGAACAGCCTAAAACAGAAAGTTGGTACTGGGAGTCGGGTGTTCTTATAAAGATACCTGAAAAAGTGGAAGCAACTTTGGAACTGGGTAACAGGCAAAGCTAGGAAGAGTGTGAGGGGCTCGGAAGAAGACAGGAAGATGAAGGAGAGTTTGGAACTTCCTAGAGACTTGTTAAATTGTTGTGACCAAAATGCTGATACTGCTATGGACAATGAAGTCTAGGCTGAGGAGGTCTCAGATGGAGATGAGGAACTTATTGAGAACTGGAGTAAAGTCATTCTTGCTATGCTTTAGCAAAGAGACTGGAAGTATTGTGCACCTGCTCTAGAGATCTGTGGAAGTTTGAACCTGAGAGTAATGATTTAGAGTATCTGGAATTTCCCAGACAAATGAAAGCTGAGGGATTTCATCAACATCAGATATGTCTTACAAGAAATGCTAAAAGGAGTATTTTAATTAGTATATAAAGGACGTTTATGAGCAATAAGTAATCATCTGAAGGTGCAAAAGTGACTTATAATAATAAGTACACAGAACAACACAGAATATTATAATGCTCTAACTGTGGTGTGTAAGTATCTTAAGTAGAAAGACTAAACTATAAACCAATAAAAAATAATAACTACAACAACTCTTCAATACATAGTATAATTAGATATAAATAGTCACAAGAAAAATTTTAAAATATGGGGGATGAAGTTAAGGCTTAAAAGTCTTTATTAGTCTTTTTTTTGCTTGTTTATCTTTGAAAACAATGCTAAGTTGTTATCAGCTTAAAATAATTGTTTGTAAGATACTACTTAAAGCCTCATGGTAATTTCAAATTAAAAAACAGACAATGGTGACGCAGAAAATAAATAGCAAGAAACTAAATCATATCACCAGAAAAAATCACCTTCACTAAAAGGAAGAAAGGAAGGAAAGAATATGGAAGAGAAAACAACAAAACAGCCAGAAAATGAATGATAAAATGGCACGAGTAAATACTTACATATTAATAATAACATTGAATGTAAAAGGACTAAACTCTCCAAAAGACGTATGGTGGTAGAATTTTATTTTATTTTTTTTTATTTTTGCGATCTCGGCTCACTGCAAGCTCTGCCTCCCGGGTTCACGCCATTCTCCTGCCTCAGCCTCCCGAGTGGCTAGGACTACAGGTGCCCACCACCATGCCCGGCTAATTTTTTGTATTTTTAGTAGAGACGGGGTTTCACTGTGTTAGCCAGGTTGGTCTCGAACTCCTGACCTCGTGATCCGCCCGCCTCGGCCTCCCAAAGTGCTGGGATTACAGGTGTGAACCACCGCGCCGGGTCCCAGAATTTTTTTAAAAAAGAAGACCTATTAATTTATTGCCTACAAGATACTCACTTCACCTATAAAGACATACATAGACTGAAAGTAAAGGGATCAAAATGGATCTTTCATCCCAATGGAAACCAAATAAAAAAAAGAGTTTCTATACTTTTATCAGACAAAATCGATTTCAAGACAAAAACTATAAGAGACAAAAATGATTAACATAAAATCAGAAAAGGTCAATTCAGCAAGAAGATAAGACAATTTTAAATATATGTGTACCCAACACTGGAGCACCCAGACATATAGAGCAAATATTATTACAGCTAAAGAGAGAGATAGACTCCAATGTAACAAATAGCTGGAAACGTCAACACCCTACTTTCAGTGTTAGACAAATATTGTGAAGAGTAAATTAAAAAGAAATATCACACTTAATTTGAACTGTAGACCAAGTGGACCTAATAGATATTTACAGAATAGTTCATTTAAAAGTTGCTGCATAGACATTCTTTTTCTCAGAACATGGATTATTCTCAAGGATAGAACCTAGGTTTGGCCACAAAACAATTCTTAAAACATTCTAAAATATGGAAAGAACATCAAGCATTTTCTGTGACCACAATGGAACAAAACAAGGAATCTATATCAAGAAGTTTAGAAACTGTACAAATACATGGAAATTAAACAATATACTCTTGAATGACCAGTGCTTCAATGAAGAAATAAAGAAGAAAATTGAAAAAATTTATTGAAACGAATTATAATGGAATCACAGCATACAAAAACCTGTTGTATTCAGCTGAAACAGTACACAGAGGGAAGCTTTTAGGTATAGAAACCTACATCAAAAAAGAATAACGTAAAATAAACAACCTAAGAATGCATCTTAAAGAACAAGAAAAGGAAAAGCAAAGCAAACCCAAAATTATTAGCAGAAAAAGAAGGAAGATCAGAGCAGACATAAATGTAATTAAAAAAAAATACAAATAATCAATGAAACAAAAAGCTGTTTTTTTTTGAAAAGTTAAATCAACAAACCTTTAGCCACACTAAGGAAAAAAGAGAAAAGACCTAAATAAATAAAATCAGAGATGAAAAATGAAACATTACAACAGATATTGCTGAAATTCAAAGCACAATTAGTAGCTAACTACAAGCAACTATGTGCCAATAAATTGGAAAATCTAGAAGAAATGGACAAATTTCTAAACACTTAAAAACTACCAAGGCTAAACTATGAAGAAATCCAAAACCCAAACAGACAAGTAATGAGATAAAAGCCATAATAAAGGTCTCCAAGTAAAGAAAAGCCCAGGAACCAATGGCTTCACTTCTGAATTGTACTGAACATTTAAAGAAGAACTATTACTAATTCTACTTAAAGTATTCTGAAAAATAGAGGAGGGAATCCTTCCAAACTCATTCTATGAGGCCAATATTACCCTGATACCAAAACCCGTTAAAGACAAAGAAAAGAAAGCTAGAGTACAATATCAATGATGAACACTGATTCAAAAATTTTCAGAAAACTATTCTCAAACCAAATTCAACAAGTGGTATTTATCCCTGGGATGCAAAGATGGTTTGGTGTACACAAATTAATCAATGTGATATATCCTATCAACAAAATGAAGGACAAATCTGCATGATCATTTCAATTGATTCTAAAAAGCATTTTATAAATTCAACATCCCTTTATGATAAAACCCTAAAAAACAGGGTATAGAAGGAACATACCTGAACATAATAAGAACAACGTATGGCAGACCCACAGCTAATATTATTTTGAGTAGGGAAGAACTGAAAACCTTTTCTCTAACATCTGGAAAATGACAAGAATGCTCATTTTCACCACTGCTATTCAACATAACAGAAGTCCTATCTAGAGCAATAAAAGAAGAGAAATATATAGTAGGCATTCAAATTGGAAAGGAAGAAATCAAATTATCCTTGTTTGCAAATAATATGATCTTATATGTGGAAAAACCTAAAGACCTCACCAAAAAATGATTGGAAGTGATAAACAAATTCTGTAAAGTTGCAGGACACAAAACGAACATACAAAACTTAGTAGTATTTCTATATGCTAACAATAAAAAAACTGAAATGGAAATGAAAAAATGTAGTCCTACTTATAATGGCAACAAATACAATTAAATACCTAGGAATTGACTTCGTTAAAGAAGTGAAATATCTCTGTAATGAAAACTATAAAACACTGATGAAAGTAAAGCAGATACCAAAAATTGGAAAGATATTTCATTTTCATGGATTGAAAGAATCAATATTGTTAAAATGTCCATATTACCCAAAGAAATCTACAGATTTAGCTCAATCCCTATTAAAATACCAATGACATTCTTGACAGAAATAGAAAAGAACAGTCCTAAAATTAATATGGAACCGAGAATAGCCAAAGCTATTCTAAGCAAAAAGAACAAAACTGGAGGAATTACATTACCTGGCTTTAAATTATGCTACAGAGCTACAGTAACCAAAAGAGCATGGTACTGGATAAAACAGATACATAGACCAATGGAACAGAATAGAGAACCCAGAAAGAAACCTACACACCTACAGTAAACCCAGTTTTGACAAAGGTGTAAAGAACATTTATCGCAGAAAGGACAGTCTCTTCATTAAATGATGCTGAGAAAACTGGATATTCATATGCAGAAGAATGAAACTAGACCCCTGTCTCTCACCATGTACAAAAATCAAAATGAATTAAAGACTTAAATCTAAGGCCACAAACTATGAAACTACTACAAGAAAACATTATGGAAACTCTCCAGGACATTGGTCTAAACAATGATTTTTTGAGTACTATTCCACAAGCACAGGAAAGAAAAGCAAAAATGGACAAATGGGATTTTATCAAGTTAAAAAGCATCTGTACATCAAATGAAACAATCAGCAAAGAGAAGAGATAACCCACAGAATGAGATAAAACATTTGCAAACTACCGATCTGACAAGGGATTAATAACCAGAATATATAAGGAGCTCAAACAACTCTATAGAAATAAATCAGATAATTCAAATAATGGAAAAGAGATTTGAATAGACGTTTCTCAAAAGAAGACTTACAAATGGCCAATAAGCATATGAAAAGGTGCTCAATATCATTGGTTATCAGAGAAATGCAAATCAGAACTACAATGAGGTATCATCTCACTCTGGTTAAAATGGCTTATAGCCAAAATACAGACAATAATAAGTGCTGACGAGATGTGGAGAAAAGAGAACTCTCATACACTGTTAGTGGTAATGTCAGGTAGTACAACCACTATGGAGAAAGGTTTGGAGGTTCCTCAAAAAACTAGGAATAGACCTACTATATGTCCAGCAATTCCACTGCTGGGTATGCACTCAAAGGAAAGGAACTCAATATATCTAAGAGATATCTGCACACCCATGTTTGTTGCTGCACTGTTCACAATAGATATGACTTAGAAGCATCCTAAGTGTCCATCAACCGATGAATGGATAAATACAATGTGGTACTTATACACAATGGAGTACAATTTAACTAGAAAAATGAATGAGGTTCAGTCATTTGCAACAGCATGGATGGAACTGGAGTTCATTATGTTAAGTGAAATCAGCCAGGCATAGAAAACAAACATTGCATGTTCTCACTTATTTGTGGTATCTAAAAATTGTAACAACTGAAGCCATGGAGATAGAGCGTAGAAGGATGGTTACCAGATGCTGGGAAGAGTTGTGGGAGTGGGTTGGTGGGAGCTAGGGATGGTTAATTGGTACAAAAAAATAGCCTGAACAAAAAAGGCCTAATTTTAGATAGCACTACAGGGCAACTATAGTCAATACTAATTTAATTTTACATTTAAAAATAACTAAAACAGTATAATTGGATTGTTTATAACACAAAGGATAAATGCTTGAGAGGATGGATACCCCATGTTTCATGATGTGATTATTACATATTACATATCTGTAAACATTTATAAATATTTACACTTCCTATGTACCTACAAAAATTAAAAAAATAAAATTAAATCAGTATTTTGACTTCTTTATCTGAGATTTTTAAAATTTATTTTTGATTTTGATCCATTGCTAGAAAATTATTGTGTTCCATTGGAGGTGTAATATTTTCCTTGCTTGTTCACATTTCCTCTTGCCATACCTTTGTATCTGAGAATCTGGTGTGACAGTTGCTTCTTCTAATTTTTTGAATTTATTTTCATAAGAGAGGACTTTTTCCTGAAGATACATATGTGTGTATATATATATACATATACATATATATATACATATGCATATATATACACACACATACACATATAAATATAGGTAGATATAAATATAGATATAGAAATAGATATAGATAGATAGGGTGCTTTGACTTTTATTTGGGCTATATGTAGTAGTATAATATCTGTATGACTTTTGGCTATAAATAGCATCAGTGTTATTTTTGATTTCCTCGGTGTCGTAGGGTGCAGTTATTAGTAAAGACGATGGTGAAGTTTAGGATGCCAGGTAGGGCAGTCTTTGGGCCCCAGTGGTTGCAAAGGTAGGCTGAATATGCCTGTTCTTAGATGAGAGGGTGGCTTATGACACTCATGTTAGTGGGTCCTGGCAGGATGAGTCTTGGTCTTCCATGTGACTTTCTTGGGTGCCAGTAGTTACAGTGATGGTCTTGGCATGTCGGTGGTTTCTGGGGTTTCTCCACAGCAGGTGTGATGTGGATGATTGCAGTAGTGGTCATGGAGCAACCCATTAGAATCCAAGGATTGTGTACTGGTTTTGGTCGTGGCCTTAGCAGGTTGGGTATGCTAGTACCCCTGTGTGCTGGTGGTAGGTTTGGGTGGATTCCAACTGTGGTGGTACCAGCATGTTGTCTCAACCCAAACTCAGACCTTGGCAAGAATGTTCAGTTGCCAACTGTGGTGGACTGGGCTGGGGAATCCCCAGGCCCCTGGACAGTGTGCCCAAGTAGTGGGGAAAGGGGACTGGGATGGCAGATCTGTCCTCAGGCCCCTTGGTAGTACATTCAGGCACTGGCTGTGATAGGCAGTGGCAGGGTGGTTTCTAGGTTGTTGATGGGATGCTCAGGTATATGTAGTAGTGGGTGTAGTGTGAGCTTGCCATTTGGGAGGGCAGGGCCACTCTCTGTGTGTGCAGGGTAGGCAGGTAGTTGTGGCAAGTATGGTTTTCTTGCACCTTGGTCTCATGGCAGCACACAGCAGTGCCAGTGGGATTTGTCCTCAAGGTGCACGAAAGTGCTCAGCCTCTCCTCTTTCTCCTTTGTTTGTTGGCAGCAGCAGCCGTGTTAGTCTCAGCCCTATGGCAGGATGTGGATCTTTGGAAGCTGGGCTCTCAGAATGGTACCAACTGTGTGAGTATCACTGGGGAGGGAAGGGTCACTCTTAGTGGGAGCACTATATATATGTAGTTGTGAGGAGTGCTGTTTGCTTTTGCTTCAGTCCCATATTGCAGTGGTGATGGGATTTGTCCTTGGGATGCATGAAGGTGCCTGGCCTTCTCTGTCCCCCAATGGCCTGGTTGCAGCATTGGCAGCATCAGCTCTGGGGCAGAATGCAGTCCTTTGGGTGCTTGGCTCTCAGAATGGTGCCAAGCTGTAGTTTCTCAGGGCTCAGAAGCCTGTTGGCCTCAGTGTGAGTTCCCTCTCTACAGCAGTGCCTCTATATAATCCTTAGGCAGCTTTCTATGTTAGTCTTGTGGCCTCCTTAGGTCAAGGGGCCCTCTCATACCTTTGACTATACAAGTCCGTGATGGGAATGTGGAGCCCTGGGCAGCTGTCACTTAACTCTTACACCGCATCTAGGAGCTTCACTTGGCTCCAGCCATTCCCAGCCGAATAGAGTGCTTCACTTTTGTCTACTTCTTAGCCTTCAGTACTTCCTATCACTTCCCTGTTGAATCCCAGTTTTCTCTCTTAGATGATATATTCAAAGTGTGAGTATCTCCTTTTGCTCCTTTCCATGAAAAAAGTGAATACTAGCTGCATATAGTCAGCCATTTTGTATTTGCTTTCATGGGAAACTTATTACAGTTTCAGTCTCATTACTCATTATGAGTTTGTTGAGGTTTTCTATGTCTTTATTGTTCAATTTTGATAGGTTGTATGTGTCCAGGAATGTATCCATTTCTCCTAGGGTTTTCAATTTGTTGACATATAGTGGTTCATAATAGTCTCTAATATTTCTTTGTATTTCTGTGGTCTCAGCTGTTTTTGTTTCTGATTTTATATATTAGGGTCTTTTCTCTTTTTTATTCATCAATCTACCTAAAGATTTGTCAATTTTATCTTTTCCAAAACAACTTTTTATTTCATTGATATTCTGTTTTTTTGGTCTCAATTTTATTTGTTTCTGCTCCGATATTTATTATGTATTTCCTTCTACTAATTTTGGATTTGGTCTGTTGTCAGTTAACTAGTTCCCTGAGGTGCATTATTGGGTTCTTTGTTTGAATTTTTTCTTTGACATAGATGTTTATTGCTGTGTATTTCTCTCTTAGTACTACTTTTGCTGTATCTCATAGTTTTTGATATGTTGCATTTCCATTTTTATTTGTTACAATAAATTTTAAAATTATCTTCTTAATTTCTCCATTGAATAATTAGTCATTCAAGAGCATATTGTTTATTTTCTATGTGTTTATGTATTCTCTGTGGTTTCTTTTATTATTGATTTCTAGTTTTATTCCATTGTGGTCTAAAAAGATACTTGATATGATTTCTATTCATTTGAATCTGTAGAGACTTGTTTTGTGGCCTAACATACGGTCTATTCTGGAGAATGTTTTATGTGCTGATGAAAAGAATATGTATTTTGGAGCAGTAGGGTAGAATGTTCTGTAAATGTCAGTTAAGACTATTTGGTCTAGTGTGTAGTTTAGCTCCATGTTTCTTTGTTGATTTTCTTTCTCAACGATTGGTCTATTCCTGAGAGTGAGATGTTTCAGTTCCCTATTATTGTTTTAGAATACTCTCTCTCTTTCTAGTTCTATTAATATTTGCTTTATATACTTGGTAGCTCTGGTGTTGATGCATAAATATTTATAATTGTTAAATTCTCCCTGAATTGACCCATTTATCATTATGTAGTGACATTCTTTGTCTTTTTTATACTCTTAAGCATATAGTCTATTTTATCTGCCATAAGTATATCTACTCCTGCTTTTGATTGGTTTCCAATTGCATGGAATAACTTTCCACCTCTTCACTTTCAGCCTATGTGTGGCCTTACAGGGAAAGGATTCTTGTAGGCAGCATGTAGTTGTATATATTTTCTTTATCCATTCAGCCACTCTGTGACTTTTAATTAGAGAGTTGAGTCTGTTGACAGTCAGTGTTATTGTTGATAAGTAAAGACTTACTACTACCATGTTGTTTCTTGTTTTTTGGTTGTTTGAGCCTCCCTCCCTCCCTCCTTCCCTCCTTTCCTTTCTTCCTTCCTTCCTTCTTTCCTTCCTTCTTCTTTTCTTACTGTTTTCTTTTGCGTTAAGTAATTTTCTGTTAGTAAGTTTTAATTCATTGCTTTTCAGATTTTTACTGAATATATTATAGGTTTCTGCATTGTGGTTAAAAAAAGCATCTTATCGATATAAGAAGTTATATTAAGGAGATGGGAACTTATCTTAGGTCACAAAGAAATGAATAGCAACAACAAAAAAATGAAAATAAAACTCTACAGTTTAGCTCCACCCCCCTCACATTTTGACTTTAATGTTGTTTCAGTTTCTATCATTTTGTAATACCTATCTCTAATAGGTTGCTTTACAAAATATAGTTTTTGATACATTTTTCTTTGGGATTTTGTATGAGTTATGAGTATATTGCATACCACAGTTACAGCATTAGTGTATTTTGCGTTTGTCCATGTACTTAATTTATTTGTGTTTTATACCTTCAAATGTTTTCTAATTGCACAGGATTTTTTTTTCTTTTACATTGAAGAACTTCCTTTAGCATCTATTGTAAGATGGGTCTGGTGGTGGTGAATTGTTTCAACCTTTGTTAGTCTGGGAAAGACTTTATCTCTTCTTCATATTCAAATAATAGTTTTGCTGGATACAGTATTTTTGGTTGACAGTTTTGTTTTATTTTGTCCTTCAACACTTGGAAAAATGTCATCCCACTCCTTCCCGGCTTGTATGGTTTCCATTAGGATATATGCTTCCAGATTAATTGGAGTACCTTCAGATCTTATTTTCTTCTTTTCTATTGCTGCTTATAGAATCCTCTCTTTGTCCTTGACCTTTGAGAGTTTGAATATTAAATGCCTTGGCATAATTTAATTTGGGTGCCTTGTGTTTGGTGTTTTCTGACCTTCCTGTGCCTGGATACTTATCTTTTTCTCAAGTTTTAGATTTTTTCTGTTATTATTTCTTTAAATGAGCTTTTCCACCCTTGTTCTTGCTCAACTCCCTCATGAATACTAATAATTCTTAGATGTGGGATTTTAACATAATTTTCTGTATCTTGCGGGTGATCTTCATACTCTTTATGTCCTCTGACTGTGTATTTTCAAATAGCCTATCTTTAAGCTTACTGATTTTTTTCTCTGCTTTATCCATTCTTCTGTTGGGAGCCTCTGTTGAATTTTCCAACTCAGCAAATGTAGTACTCATTTCCAAGATTACTGTTTTTAAAAAAATTATTTCAATCTCTTTGTTAAATTTCTGTGATAAATTTCTACTTTGGTTTTCTGTATTATCTTGGAGATCACTGAGTTTCCTTAAAACTGCTATTCTGAACTCTTGATCGGAGAGTTCACATTTTGCTAACTTATGAGTGTCAGTCACTGGTTTCTTGCTTTGTCTGTTTGTGGATGCCATGTTTCCCTGTTTGCAGTTGTTTCTTGTGGATATACATCTATGCCTTTGCATTGAAGGATTAGTTATTTATTCCAGTTTTCTTTATCTGGCTTGTTTTGGTTTCTATTCTATATTTGCGTAGATTTTTTTTAATATAGCTGTTGATTTTCTGTCTTTTGTTTCCTTTTCACTATGCTTCTGCCTCCTTTTTGGCACTAGATAGTGCCTTAAGCCCAGGTTACTCTTAGTTCTAGTAAACAATTACAGTTCTGCCTGTCCATATAGGGGGAGTTTTCAAAGGAGATATACTTGTATTTCAGGAAGGCTGGCTAGGAATTGATGTTCAGGGGACTTGTGACCTCCTACCATGTGGTGCTGCCGAACAGTCGCTCTTATTTGGCATCTCCTTTACGTGAGTTACGGAGTAGAGGTTCCAGGGCTGGGAACGGTAGTTCTTTCTCTCATCTTTGTCTCTGTCTTCAGGTATATCTCTCCCTTTAGGCACTTGCAGTGCTTCCCTAGGATTAAGGCAGGGATAGATAGGTCTGAAAGGAAGCCCATGTCCACCTTTATGTTACTTTTTCCAGTATAGAAAACATGAGTTGGGAGGACATTTTCTGCATTCTGGATGAGGGGTAGCATGGGAGCGAGGAGCATTGTGGATATAAAAATATATTTCTCTTACTGTCTGCTCAGAGTTTTTAAATTTTCTATAGCCCTGGAAACTCTCATTCTCATATTTGAGTTCTGGAATATTGCTGGTGATAATCTTGGTGAGGCATATTTGTTTGGGGTTTTCTGTTGGGGAGGGAATGAAGCCAGCTTGCTTCCATGTCACCAGTTTGGAACCAGACCTCTAGCTCAAAATATTTTAAAATGTCATTGTGATTTTTTGACATATAGTTATTTTGAACTGTGTTGCTTAGTTTAAAACTATGTGAGGATATTTAAGTTACACTTTGTTATACATTTTCTAGATTAATTTCAGTGTTTGAAGGGAATATTCTCTCTGTAATGTTGAGCTTTTTGGTCAATTTTAATATAGTTCCTTTGTATACTTGCAAAAGATTTTCTCTTCAATTAGAGATGCTGTTCTCTACATGTCAATTGTGTCTAATTTAATGTTTTCATTGTTTCATTCAAGTTTCTATATTTTAGTTTGTTTTTCTGTTTCCCTATTCTATCAATTACTAAGAAAATAGTGTTAAAGTTTCCCAGGGTGGTTGGTGATTTGTCTGTATTTTCAGTCCTATCAAATTTTCTTTTATATATTTCAAAGTTATGTTATTATGTTCATATAAATTTAGAATATTTTAATCTTCCAATTGGATTGATCACTTTATTTTTAAGAAGCTTTCCTGTCTGTCCTTAGCATTACTTATCTCCTTAATGGTTTACTTCGATATTAGTATAGCTACATCATCTTTTGATTTTGGTGTACCTTTTATATTATTCTCATCTTTTTACCTTCAGCTTACTGAATTCTTATATTTAATATGTATCTCTGTAAGAAGTATATATATATTTGTGTTTTATTTAGTCAATGATTTCATTAGCGTATCTTGTTTATTTATATGCATTGTAATTAGTAATATATTTGAGTTAATGCCACTATATTGCCTAATCTTTCATTCAGCTTCCATTTTTTCTAAATTATTTTTGTTCTCTTTCTTGTCTTTTTTTAGATTGACTAGATTTTAGTTATTTTTCACTTTGTATTAGCATGGTAACTATATACTCTCTTAATATTATTTTAGTGGATACCCTAGATATTACAGCATGAATCCTTGACTGTTTCCTATCTTTAAACACAGTAACTCCATTTAAACTCTTTTCAATGTCTGTGATGTTGTAATTGTGTATTTTGAATCTCTATATATTTTAAACTCCATAAGACATTATTATTGGTATTGTTTAGCATCAATATTCATCTTGATTTACCTATGTATTTATGCTTTCCTGTCTCTTGCTTGCTTGCTGCATTTCCTTGTTTGCATCCGGTTCCTTATTCCCAAACAGCATCCTTTTACCATTTCTGTGAATGTGAGTCTAGATAGTGAAAAATTACACTGGTTTTTGTTTTTTATATAAAAGCCTTTTTGTTAACTCTCATTCTTTAATAATCCTTTTTTTCCTATTACAGTATTTTAGGTTGACAGTTATTTTCTTTCAGCACTTTGAGGCTTTCGTTGAATTTATTTCTGAATTCTTTTGTCCCTGTTGAGGTAAACAGTTGGACTAATTATTAATACTTTGAATATAATGTATCTTTATTAATATATTTTCTTATTTCTTGTTTTTATGGAGCTAAAATTAACCATTTTAACTATTTTATAGTATATATTCATTTAGTGGTTTTTAATATTCTGATTTCTTTTAAGAATTTTTTCTTTGTATTTTTATCAGGTTTACTATGATATTCTTAACGTGTGGTTTTATTATTATATTTACTATTTGGGCTTCATCTTTTCCTTGGTTCCATCTTTCATTTGATTTCTTTCTCCAATTTTAGAAAATTCAGTTATCATGTCCTCAGATATTGCGTCTCTTCTCTCTTTCTCCATTCCTGTTTTGAGACTTATTTTCTGACCTATTTTCCAATTCACTGAATTTCTCTTCTGGTGTATTTATTTTGCTGTTAAAATCATCAACTGAGGCCAGGTGCAGTGGCTCATGCCTGTAATCCCAGCACTTTGGGAGGCCGAGGTGGGTGGATCACCTGAGGTCAGGAGTTCGAGACCAGCCTGGCCAATGTGGTGAAACACCATCTCTAATAAAGATATAAAAATTAGGCAGTCATGGTGGTGGGTGCCTACAATCCCAGCTACTTGGGAGGCTAAGGCAGGAAAATCGCTTGATCCCGGGGGGCAGAGGTTGCAGTGAGCCAAGATCGCGCTACTTCACTCCAGCCTGGGCGAAAGAGTGAAACTCCATCTCAAAACAAAACAAAACAAAAATCATCAGTTGAATTCTTAATTTTGATGATTTTATTTTTAGTTCTAGAACTTTTTATAGGTTCAGTTTTCTCCAAATATTCATAATATTTTCTTAAGTATACCTGTCATTTGGTATTTAAAAACCCATGTCTGATATATTTATTATGTTTATTTTCTGATTTATTTTTTCCTTTTTTATCATGTTGTCTTATGCCCTGGTTTGTGTTCTCATTCTTTTATTTAGTGTTGGATATTGTATATAAAAATTATAGAAAGAATTTGAGCCCTAATATGACATCTTTTCAAATAAAAGATTACCCTTACCCCTTTGCTAAACTGGCAGATGACGGCTGTGGGAACTCACAGTATTGGATCATCTTAATCAAATTTCATTGATTGAAAGGCCTGGTCCCTGAGAGCTGGTGTAATTTCAGTCTATCCTTATTTCTAGGACATAAACCCTTGTAGGCCCAACCTATTCCCCCTGCCATAGAATCTTGACTTCAGTTTTTCTCCCCTAACCTCATCAGACTTTCAAAATAATTGTTTATTTAGCCTCTTAGGGGCCTATTCCAGAACGAAAGATCCAGCTAACCTGTCTTGGTTTCCTTATTTTTTATCTTGGCTCCACAATATTTTGTCATGTTTTTAGTTTTCTAATTCCTTCTCAGACTTTTAAAAGATTTATGCCAGGTTTGCTAATTGTTTTGGGGGAAGGTTGGTCCTTATTACCCCTTGTTACCTAGTTCACCTTTATACAAAATAGAAATTTGCTAGTTTAAAAAATATCCTTATTTGGCCAAATAAACAAATTTGCAACCTTTTGTGAGATCTCCAGAGTCTTTTTGTTGGGAGTTTAGTTATCCATGAAATCCATTACTTTAATGGCTACTGATTAAAGGGACACGAAAGAAATAAAATTATCAGTCCTTGTGATCAAAGAGCTTTCTATGTAGTTAGGAAATCATATTTAACATGGGTGAAGCAATTAGTGACTTATAGAATATGGGATTTATGCAAGGCTTTGATTGGGTAGCACAACCTCAAACAGCAGTTAAGAATTCACATAGAAGATAGGGCTAGAGCTAGGTTTGAAAAATAAGGATAGCCAGAGGGAGGGGGAAGGGTGTTTCAGGCAGGGAACAACATAAGCTAAGGCTTAATCATCATTGAACTGATTTAATTGATACCTTGATGACTGAATAGTTTATCCCTTAATCCTTCTTTCCCTTGGTTTATTGTTAATACTAATCAGGCTGTGCTGAAAGCTTGGGAATTCATTGGAGCACACCGTGATACATGTGTTAATTTGACTGCCTGTGATTCTTTTAGCAGACCCAGAAGTGCAGCTAACATGCAGGTGATTCTATAAAGTCTGCATAGTCCCCCAGCTGGATGTTTTATGATCAGCCCTACCTCAGGAGAACCTCAGCTAATCCAGCTATTTTTATCTAAGGCTCAGTTGGAGAAATCCCTTGTATTCATTCCCCTGCCTTGGTACTGAAGTGAGACATTTGTGACTATAATTCTAAAGCATAAGCCACACTGGTAAAGATTGAGAAATACCCACGTTATACTTGCCTATTCATGATTCTGATTTCACCTGGCTGATGTGACTACTTTTTAGAGCTCAATATTTTTCTCTGTGAATTTGCTTAAGATGAGTGAGGCATCTTTTGCAACTGCTAAGGGCATGAAGCCTCTATTTTTTAGATACTCGATGGGTCTGAATTTCTGGTGGTGGTGGTAGGGACTAGGCAAGGTAGTATAGTGAGTATACATTTTACTTCATAAACTCAGGTATACAAGAAATATTTTATATGTTCCTTTAAATCAAGTTTAATCTACCCTGAGCTCCTAATTTATTAGGCTGATTAGAAACTCAGTCTCATTTATTCTTTGTACTTTCTCCTGTCTCTCAGAATGATTGCATTGTGCAATCATTCTGGAAATTAGTACAGAACAGGACTTGTAGAGAGGACCCTTTGATCTTTGGTTTATACTGATCACCACTGGCATACTCCTTGTCCAAGTCAGCACAATTCCTTGAAGGTAAGTTCCACTGTGGCTTCCATGGATTTGTGCCAACTCTTAGAACTCCAGTGTCCAGGATTGATCCTTTTTGGATATTACTATACATCAATTGTCCTGTGAGGTCCTGCCATTATCCCATGGTTCTATGAAGAAAAGGGCATCTGAACATGGTTCCCTGCTTAGTCTTTTAGAATCATTTCTTTTTTCAGAGGCAAACATGAAAGCATATTGGCAAGTATTATGAAGTTGCCTCAAAGCAATGCTACCAGTAGACATCTCTTTCTTCCACTGGGTGAAAGGGGGTTGTGGGAATCTGGCAACTAGGAGAGGTATTGGGGCAGAGGTTGAACTTTCCAGTCATTAGTTAATTTACTGGTCACGTATTTGGTTTCAGGCCCTAAGCAATGAATAAGACCTGGTCTACACCCTCAGGCAGATGTTATTCAAGCAGAGAGTGAAGAATATAGTAGAAAAGGGGGCCCTTTATTACTACTGACCTCAACTTCTGAGGGGAACACCTTAAATCTCAGCTCTCAAATTGCCTTTTTCCATCTCCTTGGTAGTTATGAATCAATCAGTCTTTGGAGGTGCTTGGCCTGTAACTGTAGGAATAGATGTGTGTGTCTATTTTTATACTAGATGCTCTTGGGCTGTGTCCTCAAAGGATAGAACTGTGTAGGTCTGTCACTTCTGAAATCTCTGGCTTTACAAGACTTCCCACTGCAGATAAGGACACTGACTTCTCTTATCTGCTTGTCCCTAGGTTCCTCTCTCTGGTGAGATACCGACTTTACCTGCAGAGCTGGATAGCTTTTATCCCTGAACTATATACCACAGACACTCAAGATTAGTGCCAGGACAGGAGAAAGGGTAATTGTTTCTGGGAAAGAGAATTGTGTAGGTGGTAGTTGTTTAAAAAACTGGGGGCTAGAGTGGTATTTAGTCAAATATAGCTCCCACAGAGCAATGAAAAGGCCTTTTGGCATCTTTTTCAAAGAGCTCAACACTTACATGCTTTGTGCTCTTATGGGAAAAGTGTTTAGAATGTTTCAGCCTCTAAAAAAATCCCTCACCTGTTTTAGTTGTATATCACATTTTTGTTGAAGCCTCTGAAATACTAAAATTGTGTCAGGTTTTTATTAATTCAGTGATGCTGTATTGTAAATCGGAAGGTTTAAGTCCTTGGCCCATACTGTCTTAATTTTCCAACCCTCTGTGCAAACTGCAACTATTAATTGATAAGTATCTGAATACACTTCTTGTCAAGTATATATTTATCTTTAAAAACTTGGTTCTGTAGAGACCCTTTTATGTGTAATTTTGACTTCATATTTTGTAAACCTGTATGGATTTTTTTTCATCTGCACACAATTGGGATTCCTTTTTAGTGTTTTATCCTTTTTAACAAATGTGAGTAAATCTAAATGAAGCTTTTAGAGGGAGTTCTTAAAATTGCACTAATGACTTAGGGGTATCAAGGTTATAGCCATCCATTTTCACTTGGGCAGAAGGGAATTAATCATGAGCTATCAGCATGTTAAACCACATTCTCCTCATAGGATGTTAGCTTCTTAAATATATGTCTTCCTATCACTTGAGATCTATGTGAGAGAAAGAAGGGTAGTAGACATAACTGGGGTGTATATATAGGAGAACCACATGGTTTCCATAATTTTTCCATAGTCCTTCTCCTTAGCTTTTATGGGGACCCCACATGCTTTCTGTATCTTGAGAAAACCTGATCTTAGAAAGGAATCAGAACATACTCTTAGTAGGGCCTGAGTAACTTAATGACTTAAAATGTCACTATCCAAAAAGATTTGCATTTGATTAAGTTGACAAAGCCCAAAATAAGACATTTCCCAGGAGATTTTCAAGCATCATTCCTCTAGTGGGAAGGGTATTATTCTGCACCCCCCTCCCTCCAGAATCACCATTTGAGGTCTCCCTAATCTTTTTTTCTAAATCTATTCCTAACTAGTATCCATGCTGAGTAGCAGTTGAACTATAGCTGACCACATTTTTGACACTGTGTGTTTATGGGATTGGGGAGGGGAAGAGAGTGAAGATGCAAAGAGGAGGAACATTGATAAGAGAGGAAGCAAGTCTGCCATCATGTGTCTATCCACTATGGGCCGAATGGGGCTATATGTTTTGGAAAGATGGAAAGGCATGCATAATTCCTGGTTCATACAATAAGCATTTTATGACTTTGGTGATTAAATGAGATAAAAGTTTGAAATTTATTAAACTACATTTGGAGTCAGGTCAATCTAGGGCTTGTATATCATCCTAACTTCTTCTCAACTACATATTCTTGAATGAGTCTTTTATTCTCTCTAGCCTTGAATTTCTCAAATGTAAATGGGCATCATGCCTATCTACTGTTAAAAGGATGTCATGAAAAACAAATGAGATAATAGATATAAAAAGTACTTTACAAACTCAAAAGCTAGAAAGTGCTATATAAAGCTGAGATGTTTGTAACTTGGGATAATCATTTAAGAACATTCAGCTGATAGCTTTAACACCTTCCTGTCCCCTAAACTGCATTGCCTTTCACTTCCCTGGCTTGGAAAGGCCCCAGTGATGTGTAAGTGGTGGCCTTACATGGGTAAACAGGATAGTTTAGTGCTCCTTGGCAGTCACACAGCTCCCCACATGCAGAACAGCCGTTCACTTGGCCTAATGATCTACTCTTGCTATTTTTAAACTTTTAATTTTTGAATAAAAAGTCCCACATTTTCATTTTGCATTTAGTCCTCAAATATGAGGACTGGTCCTGCTCTTGGACTGCCTTCTGTTCCTTTGTGCAGTGATGGGAACCAGAAGTTCCTTTATGAACCCAGGGATAGAGGCAGCCATATGGAAGTTAGCTGAGAGTTTGGCTGGGAAGTTTGCTAGAGGCGGTTCAGTGGCAGGGGTGAAGTGGCTCCCTAGATGAGGGTTGTGGAGTAGTTAGTCTGAGCTGAAGATCAAATGTGTGTGGGTCGCAAATATCAGGGTGTCCCTGTGCTAGCAAATGCCATGCTGGAGTCTAATCAGCAGTAAGAATCATCAGACACCAGCCATGCTAAGAGAAAACAACTCAGAGTTCATCAGTCTCTGACTTCATCAGCAAATGCGGAGTGAACACTGAGCAGATAGACAAGGCACATTGTTGCAGAGACCCAAAGAATTAGGGAGTCAGAGGACAATTACAGGAATCCATGCATGATTGTGGGCCTCCCCTGCATTTCATTCTGCCACAAAGGTGTATGATGGTTACACTGAAGAAATAGAACTTAATAACGTTAATTCACAAAGCATCTGTATTCTACCTATTTTCCTCACTGCCTGCTCAAACCTGCTTCGAAGTTTGGTTCTTTCCTTGCTACTGGAGAAAATTTTGGCAGATACTAAAGCTCTTAGATAACTAAAAGTTCTCTGGTTGCATCTTGCCATAACAATTGCCTCATTTCCATAATTAAAATATCAAGTTCTATGTAATAGTCAATATTCTGAAGGTCACTTGTCGTTACAGTTTTTCCCCTCTCTGAAAATGGTTTACTTCAGGCTTGGAGACCTGTAGTAGAAAATGGGGCACACTTTTTACCTTCTTTTCTACTTTTCTTTAGGCAGTTCCTCTTACTCCTTGACTCCTTCTTGACTCCTTCCTCCAATTTGATAGCCCTTTTTTTTTGGTGACAGAGTCGTCTCCCTCTGCCGCCCAGGCTGGAGTGCTGGAGTGCAGTGGCGCAATCTCAGCTTATTGCAACCTCCGCCTCCTAAGTTCAAGCGATTCTCCTGCCTCAGCCTCCCAAGTAGCTGGGATTACAGGTGTCTGCCAACACGTCCGGCTAATTTTTCTATTTTTAGTAGAGACGGGGTTTCCCCATGTTGGCTAGGCTGGTCTCAAACTCCTGACCTCAAGTTATCTGTCTGCCTTGGCCTCCCAAAATGCTGGGATTACAGGCATAAGCCACCGCATGCTGCCCCGATAGCCACTGTTTATGAACCCTTTGGGTCATACTGTGTAGAAGCATGAGAATTAAGGAACAAGAAAAATCTTACCTGAAAGGTAGGTATTATTGTGGTCTGACTTTTTTTTTAAGAGACAGGGTTTTGCTCTATTGCCAAGGCTGGTCTTGAATTCCTGGTCACAAACGATTCTCCCACCTCATCTTCCAGAGTAGCTGGGACTACAGGTGTGAGCTATTGCACCCAGCTGTGGTCTGACTTTGATGTCCTGCTTGGTAGGTGTTTAAACCTGACTATTCAGTTGTCTTCATGGGTTATTTGGTGATCTCTTACCTCAAGGTTCCTTTACAAAATTAAAGTCTCTCTTCTGTATCGCCATTAAGGAACTACCTCCCACTCTTGCCATCTCTTGATTTTGATAGTACGCCTCTAGTCTCTTTCTGCTTAGGTCCCATTGTTCCAGGCTAGAAACCTTCTTGAGACAGAGTATTAAAGAAAGCTTACTTCTGGTCCGCAGTAGGCTGAATAATGGTATCCCAAAGATGTCAATGTCCAAATCTCTGCAACCTGTGAATACAGAATCAAAGGGACTTTGCAGATATGATTCTGGATTTTGAGATGAGGAGATTATCTGAGATAACCTGGGAAGGACTGATTCCTTATAAGAGGGAGGCAGGAGAGCAGAGGTAAGAGAAGGCAGTGTGACAATAGAAGTAGAGATTGAGGTAAATGTGGCCACAATAAAGGGAGTCTGGAAGTCTCTAGAAGCAGGAATTGATGAGGAACAGATTCTCTCATGGAGCCTGCAGAAGGAACTAACCCTGCCAAAACCTTGACATTAGCCCTTTAAGGCTCATTTTGGACCTCTTAACTCCAAAACTGTGAGATAATAAATTTGTGTTGTTTTAAGCCACGAAGTTTATGGCAATTTATTACAGGAGCAATGGGAAACTAATACATTGTCCAAATGAGATACTAAAGAGCCATTTATGTGGACAAACTTTAAGTGTGTAGGCTACTGTCAGTGCACCGTCCTGTCTTTCCTGTATTGTCAGAGCCACTAGACAGCCACAACTGTTGCCCTTTAGATTTCCAAGTTAGACACCAGGCTCTTATGACCCCCAAATGTCTGAGGACCAAAAGTCTTTACTTTTGGTCTCTGAATCTTTCAGAGGTCACTCTTACTTGGCTTGGGGTAAGGGGGAAAGCAACAACTCCCTTTTTCTATTGGGAGAATGAAGAGTAATATTATAAGAAATCAATAACTATTAATATTTCTGAAAGGGATTGTTTCTTTCCAATTTCCAACCCCTCTTCAAACTCAACTCTTTATGCCAGGAGGAGATATTACACTACACTAAGGGTGTCAAAATAGGGTTTGGACCCTATTTTGGGCATTGGTGGTTCAAGAGCCTCACTTTGGAATGTAAGCATACTTGGAATGTAGGCATACTTTGGAAATGTAGGCATAAAAAATAGTCAGCTATTTTTAATTCTTAGTCTTTTGAGGTGTCAGATTAAACAGATTCAAAGGGCCACAGTTTAGTATATATTTACATTCATGAATTCCCTCTCATAAAAGCCCAGGTGCCATCTTGGAGGTGAGCAGGAGGATGGGAGAGAACATTTCAAAGACTGTGAAGTTACCTAAAGAGACTCAGTTACTTGAAAATTTGAAATGATTAGATTGGGCTGAAATGAACAAACTGAGTTAGATAAATTTTTCTCTTTTATCAAATGCATGAGTGTGTATAAGGAATATTAGATCAGTTATAGAATAAGTGAATAAGCTACATATTCTTCATGCATTGGAGTGCAATGTGAGCAATTGTTTTTCCTGCTACATATTTGGTTTCTGAGTAATGATTGGCAAAGTCAGCAATGCTTCCTCCATGTCAGGACTATCTTGAAGACCACCTTAGTGATTGTTACAGAAGCTAGTTGCATAGATCTAATAAAAAGCTTTTACTGAGTTGTAAAATAAAGAGCTCTTGTCGGGCATGGTGGCTCAAGCCTGTAATCTCAGCACTTTGAGAGGCCGAGGCGGGCAGATCACGAGGTCAGGAGATTGAGACCATCCTGGCTAATATGGTGAAACCCTGTCTCTACTAAAAATACAAAAATTAGCTGGGCGTGGTGGCAAGTGCCTGTAATCCCAGCTACATGGGAGGGTGAGGCAGGAGAATCACGTGAATCCGGGAGGTGGAGGTTGCAGTGAGCCGAGATTGCACCACTGCACTCCAGCTTGGGTGACAGAGCGAGACTCCCTCTCAAAAAAAACAAAAACAAAAAACAAAAAACAAAAACAAAAACTTTCAAGGCAGTACTTGACAAATAGTGGGGGAAAGAAGACACACCTTTATGTCTCCAGTATTCCTAGTATATAGGTGGCAGTTGTGGGATAGGTCACCTCCAATGAATAGGTGCGTAAAGTAAAATTTAAATGTTTTTCCCTTTGCTTTAGAGAGCCCCACCTGGAAGACTCTAGGTTCTCATCTTCATGCCCTGATGTAAGGAGAGTGGTCCATAAGTATATGCTTTGCCTACTTTCTCCATGTAATATCTCAAGTGAGAAAAAATGATAAAAATAAACACCCAGAAACATCTGTTAGATCTGAAAAAGCACAGAGCTAATTTACAACTAGAACTATCATCAGCTGAGAAATGAACTAACAAGATGGCATGTTTAATGCATCGTATACAGCATCTTAGTTGTAAGTGCTTCCTCTATAAACAGAATATAAACTTTAGTATTACACTTATTGCTCAGGTGGTAGTTACACAAATAAAGGTCACGCTTGGATCACAAGTGATTTCAAGAAGCCAGTAGTTTTTTTAGTTGTGGAGGAATAGTTTCCATGAAGTAAATGATCTGATGGGTTTTATTAGAAACACGTGTAATATTATCCAAACAGCATGAACTAGGAGTCAGGAGACATAGGTTCCAATCCCATCTTTGTCATGTATTAGCTATTATATCTTAGACAATTTATAGCCTATCTGGGCCTAATTTTTCCATCAATTAAAAGTAGATAACATTCCTTGCCCTGCCTATCCCCTAGGACAGTTATGAGACTCAAATGAAAAAAAAAAAACCATACATGAAAGAGCTTCATGTGAAACGCTATGCAATTAAGAAGGTATTAGCTTTAGAATGACGCATATGTGTGTCTTTATTGAATTCCCATTCCCTCACACTTTCCCTCTAAGGAATTCCCATCACTATCCCAAGGATAATCTATTTTAAGTAGGCCATCTTGAGTGTGGTCTGCTATTTTTGTTTCTCAAGACATTTCCCTCTGTATTTAATGAATTTCCATTGCAGGAAAGGATGATGAGAATCTGTTCCTGCTACCTGAAATAGTTTCAAAATTTGTCTCTTTGCCTTTTATGTTAGAACTACTGTATTTGCTGACGTGTATCTCCTTTTTTGCATGTTCTTTTTCTCTATTTGTTGTTTCTATGATTAAATATAAGATTTATTTTCCCTATATTTCATTCTTGACAGGATATTAATTCCTAGCAGCAATTAGATTCTAACTTTGGAAGACTGGGTCAGAGCAGTTTAAGGAATATAAACTACATTGACTCTAGTAAACCAAGTTGTATTAGTCAGGATAGGCCAGATTCTATTTTAGGAACAAAGAATACTGAAATCTCAGTGGTTCCAAACACAAAAGTTTTATTCCCTGCCTATTCCAGCTATACCCCCATCACAGGTCTTCTGAGGGCTCTGCTCTGCATTGCCATCACCGTTACTCTGACTCAGACTGGTGGAGAAGCAGCTATCAGGAACATTACCAGTCTTTGTGGTAAAGGACAAAGAGATCCCTGAAGGTTCTCACAATGACAATTATCTGGTTTAGAATCAGCATATATCACTTCTAGTTACAACTGATTGTCCAGAACTGGTCATGTAGAACCACCTAGAACCACCAGTAGTCCAGGAAGCACGATCCTACTATGTATTTGGAAGAGGGGAAAAAGTAAACATTTTGACAGACAGCACCAATGACTGACAGACGAGCTTAAACTGCTCACACTGTTTTGAGGCCTCTGATCTATAAAGGAGGAGGTTGGAACCATTTGTCAGTTTTGCTGTGGAGGCAAAGGCAAATGGTGACATTTGCCCCTGAGATCTGGCTTGTAGAGTCAAATTCCTTGTTAAAGTCAGTACTGGTTTCAGTTATGCCACTTGTTATTTTTGATGGCAGGACCTGGTGGTTTCCAGCTTCCTATATTCATTCACCTAAATGCTTTTAGTGAAAATGATGTCTCTTAGCAGTGGTAAGAAAACAGAATGATTCGATGGTATATATGTGCCACATTTTCTTAATCCAGTCTATCATTGTTGGACATTTGGGTTGGTTCCAAGTCTTTGCTATTGTGAATAGTGCCACAATAAACATACATGTGCATGTGTCTTTATAGCAGCATGATTTATAGTCCTTTGGGCATATACCCAGTAATGGGATGGCTGGGTCAAATGGTATTTCTAGTTCTAGATCCCTGAGGAATCGCCACACTAACTTCCACAAGGGTTGAACTAGTTTACAGTCCCACCAACAGTGTAAAAGTGTCCCTGTTTCTCCACATCCTCTCCAGCACCTGTTGTTTCCTGACTTTTTAATGATTGCCATTCTAACTGGTGTGAGATGGTATCTCATTGTGGTTTTGATTTGCATTTCTCTGATGGCCAGTGATGATGAGCATTTTTTCATGTGTTTTTTGGCTGCATAAATGTCTTCTTTTGAGAAGTGTCTGTTCATGTCCTTCGCCCACTTTTTGATGGGGTTGTTTGTTTTTTTCTTATAAATGTGTTTGAGTTCATTGTAGATTCTGGATATTAGCCCTTTGTCAGATGAGTAGGTTGCGAAAATTTTCTCCCATTTTGTAGGTTGCCTGTTCACTCTGATGGTAGTTTCTTTTGCTGTGCAGAAGCTCTTTAGTTTAATTAGATCCCATTTGTCAATTTTGGCTTTTGTTGCCATTGCTTTTGGTGTTTTAGACATGAAGTCCTTGCCCATGCCTATGTCCTGAATGGTAATGCCTAGGTTTTCTTCTAGG
The DNA here is from genome assembly GCF_028858775.2 of Pan troglodytes. NCBI lineage: Eukaryota > Metazoa > Chordata > Mammalia > Primates > Hominidae > Pan > Pan troglodytes. The sequence goes on from NC_072421.2 coordinate 118,816,754, forward strand.
GTTTTTATGGTTTTAGGTCTAACATTTAAGTCTTTAATCCATCTTGAATTAATTTTTGTATAAGGTATAAGGAAGGGATCCAGTTTCAGCTTTCTACATATGGCTAGCCAGTTTTCCCAGCACCATTTATTAAATAGGGAATCCTTTCCCCATTGCTTGTTTTTATCAGGTTTGTCAAAGATCAGGTAGTTGTAGATATGCGGCGTTATTTCTGAGGGCTCTGTTCTGTTCCATTGATCTATATCTCTGTTTTGGTACCAGTACCATGCTGTTTTGGTTACTGTAGCCTTCTAGTATAGTTTGAAGTCAGGTAGCGTGATGCCTCAAGCTTTGTTCTTTTGGCTTAGGATTGACTTGGCGATGCGGGCTCTTTTTTGGTTCCATATGAACTTTAAAGTAGTTTTTTCCAATTCTGTGAAGAAAGTCATTGGTAGCTTGATGGGGATGGCATTGAATCTATACTCATAGGTGGGAATTGAACAATGAGAACACATGGACACAGGAAGGGGAACATCACACTCTGGGGACTGTTGTGGGTGGGGGGAGGGGGGAGGGATAGCTTTAGGAGATATACCTAATGCTAAATGACGAGTTAATGGGTGCAGCACACCAGCATGGCACATGTATTCATATGTAACTAACCTGCACATTGTGCACATGTACCCTAAAACTTAAAGTATAATAATAATAAAATAAAAAAATTAACAGCTTGTAAAAAAAGAAAAGAAAAAGGAAATAGAATGATTCTAGTTTATTCACATGACTGCTTTTGTTGATGCTTCAAATTTCCTATCATTTATTCATTTTTATCCATCCATCCATCCATCCATCCATCCATTCACCTATCCATCCATCCATTCATCCAACTCAGACTTTTATTGAACACTTCCTGTATGCCAGGCACTATACTGGATGCTAGAGATAAAGAATAGAATTAAACATAGTCTCTTTTCCCAATAAATCCTAGTATTTATTTTCTAATCCATGCCACTCTTTTATAGATGTCATGTCTTCAATGCTATTTTAAATTACAAAATAAACTATCGTGACCTAAAACATATCAAAGGAATGACTGTTTTATATTTTTTTAAAGAAAAACAACCTACATACCTCTTTCCCCAAAAGATTTTATGCTCTATGGGGAGTTTTCTCCCTGTTCTCCATCTCTGAAGTATACTTTCGCCACCCTGGTTGAGAATCAGTGATGATTATGTCATTTTTGCTTATATCCATTGTTAGAATGGGGAGTGGGGAGCTTTTCAGGCTGTGTGTGTGAGCCCACAATGTTGATGCTTAAATTGGCCACAGTCCAGGATCACAATTGTAACTGAAATTCCTTGTTTTAACTAAAGCTGAATTATTTCTGTCGCACCCTTTCGGATGCCCAAGAAGGTAAGTGTTTGAGTGCCTGCTCTTGTCAGGTACTATGCTAGGTGCTATACAGAATTTCAAAGAAATGGAAAATAGCCTCTAATTCTAAGTAGCATTAATGTTTCTGTCAGAATCAGTACAGGATCAAGTCATCTAAGAAAATAACAGAATGAATGTACAACTTGGGTTAGGCCTTGAACGATGAGTGGGTTTTGAGTGGTTAGATGAGAAGAGATTCTTAACTGAATCATAACACAGTACATTATGATTCCTACTCTATTTCTGTTTATAGCTTCCTTTGTGTCCCTTCATAGTGCTGGGAACATAGTGGATAGTTCTAAACTTGCTTATTCTGAGAACAAAGAAGTTGACCTGCCCTAAGACTCTTGTTTGAAAGCTCAGATATTGACAGGCAGGTAGCTGTAAAATGTATTAACTACTACAGCAGAAGCAAATTCTCAAATATTAAAGCCTTTCCTAACCTTTCATGAGGGATTCTAAAAGATTGTACTAGTCTGGATATGGAAAGAGACTTGGGGGAAAAGAAGCTCAAATTTGTTAATTAGCTGACATAGAGACAGAGATACATAATCTAGGACTGCGGAACCTTTCAGTACTCCCCACAAACAACCAGCTCTTTGGCCATCATGTTCTAATTTAGCTTAGTGCTCTAAACTTTCATTACCTGGTTTGAATTTCTCACTACTGATCTCAGTTAGCAAATAAAAATCAGAACATTGTCTCTGCCAAGGCCAGTGTTAAAAATCAGAGGTGTTTCCTGGGTATGCATCTTTTTTAAATTACATATTTTTAAGTTTCATCTTAGATGTCACAAAATGCTTGTCTCATAAACCCCAAAGGGAACCAAAAATGGATAATAGAAATGGGGTCTTCATGTGAACACCTGGGAAATTCCACCTGTCACATTAGCTCTGCTGATGCCCTTTACAAATTTGGACCTTGGACTCTCTGGCTCCATGTTCATCTTCATTCTATATTGGCCCACAGCCCACCCAATTTTGCTTCTAGGTGGGCTTCCTTCTAAACTGCAGCCCTGCTGATTTGCCTGAAGAATGGCCTCTTCACTTAATTTACAATTTCTCTCTGATTTTTACCAAAAGATAGAAAACCTATCATCAGTCTTTCTTGTCTTCACCTCTAGATTTCACTTTGTGTAATTGCTCCAAGTGAATTCTGGGGGATGGGTGGTGGGTGGTAATTGCCATGGAGCATTTAGCCCATTGCTGTGATGGAAAAAAATAATGGTAATAATAACTATTATTATTATTATTTGCAGCAAAGAATGCTTTGTAAAGCTGATAGTTGCTCCAGATGATCTTACAAAAAGATAAAAAATTACACATGAGCTTTCCTTAAAGCAAGATCTTCTCGTCGCCACAGACTTTCTTGCTATTCCTTTCTCTGCAAACTAGTCCTCCTACTATTACCATGGAGAATTTCAGTGGGTCTTCTTTGGGAAATGTAAAAAGGCAACAACCTGATAGTCTCCTGAAAGGGTAATGCTTTCTTGGGGACATGGCCACTTTTTCTTAATGCTTTGGGCATAGCCACTCTGTGCTCTATAAAATGAGACACAAATATAATTTAAAAATCATTTCCTGTATCTTAATATCAGACTTTACCAGGAAAGCAAAGTTTTATTTCTCCATTTTCTCCATCCCTTTTGCCTTTCAAAGCCAGTATTTCCTCAGGCCAAATGAAGCCAGACCTTTGCTTTTTGCCCTTTTATGCTCCCCTCTCAGTTCTCCTGGAGAATCAGGATTAAAAGGATTACTTTACTTTTTAATTTTCTGCAATGTGCATTTCCATTCTCTGAATGCAAGGCTCCTCGTCTAGATCATGACATTATTACTTGATGATTTTATTTCCCTGATCACCCTTTGGCATTTAATGATTTCTAGTTTTGCCTGTGTATAAAACATGAAACCCAGAAGACTGTGAATCAAGGCCAGGCCCATCTTCTATTTATGAAGGTTTTTTTCCTAGGGTATTTTTCAGGTTTGAAAAGTTATAGTCAGAAAACTTGCAGTATTTTCACTGGAGTTACTAAACTTTCCAGGAAGAGCCCTATGAGATGGAGTTGAGAAGGGAAGGCAAGCTTGATATTGACTATACTGAGAAAGTTCTGGGAACACCAGCTTGGAGAAACTTTTCATTTTTTAGACTCTCCGGTGCTCAATATCTAGGATAAACCCCTTTAGATAAATGTTGTGTTCAAGATTAATAGTTTAATGTATAATAATTTTGTTCCAATTCGTTTTTTACTAATCCATGGTTTAAAATCCCAATTAAGGTTTGCATCCTCCAGAAAGCCTTTCTTGGTGACTGTATACCAAAGTTTTGTCTTTTCCGAACTATTAGCAGTTATCTGGCACTTAGTTACATATTACAGTTTGACAATTATTGTCTCCAGTTTCTGTGTTACTCTCATATTGTGATTTAAATGTTTATAAATACATACATTGGTCTAGCTTACCCCTCTCCTTTAGGACAAAGTTAATATACCTTATCGTCTCCCCTACAACACTTAGCATCATTCTTTGTAGAACTCCAGTAGATGCTTTTTGAATAAATGTATGTTTATAATTACCTTTTAAATTATAAGTAATCTATAAATTATTCCAGCAGATAACCATATCTTTTTAAAAGACCATTCCAACCTTAGCTTGGGAATTCCCTTTTGTGATTAATTTGAATCCTTTATAAGGCACTCTAGTGTAACTATTCTTAAAGATAGGTACTGTTTATTTTCTCTCCCCACTTCTTAAAAACTTCTTACACTTTTCTTCTACCTTATTTCACAATTGTGGTTGTTCTTCAAGGCTCTGTTTTCCTTTCTCTGTGCTCCTCCTGGTAAATTTATTGTTTTGGCAAGTTTATCTACTCTCCATCTCCAACTCCTTGCAGTTGCTTCTCAAATCTACTTTTCCATTCCTGTCCTAAGGACCTTAATACACTATTTTCAAATATTGGTCAGAATATCATCACTTGAGTATATTTAAATCTCCTCAAACTCAATGTTTTACAAAAAATAATAATCTCTTCTACCACCCAGACCACCCACTCTTTGCATTCTTTTCTTCATTTTTGCTGTTTGTGTGTACTGCTGTTATCCATGGCTCCTATGCCCTGGAATCTTCTTTCTGACTTCTTTCTTCTTTACCCTTCATGTTCTATCTGTCCCCAAATTGTGTTGAATCTTTCCTTTGAATATTTTTGAGAGTCAATTTCTCCTTTCTGTGACCTCGGCAAATGGGCTAGTCTAGGAGATTATCTAGGCCTAAATTGTATGTATGTATGTATGTATGTATGTATGTATGTATGTATGTATGTATTGAGACAGAGTCTTGCTCTGTCGCCCAGGCTGGGGTGCAGTGGCACAATCTCGGCTCACTGCAACCTCTGCCTCCAGGTTCGAGAGATTCTCATGCCTCAGCCTACTGAGTAGCTGGAATTACAGGTGTGTGTCACCACACCTGGATAATTTTTGTATTTTTAGTAGAGACAGTGTTTTGCCATATTGGCCAGGCTGGTCTCGAGTTTCTGACTTCAAGTAATCTGCTTACCTTGGCCTCCCCAAATACTGGAATTACAGGCATGAGCCACCATGCTTGACCAAGGCCTAAATTTTAGATTACTATTACCATAGCTTTCTAATTGCTTCCCTTGATATTATTGTTGGTAATGATGATAATAATATGACTATTAGCATAAAAGCTGCTATTTATGAACTCTTGTGTGCTAGGCATTGTACTAATGTACTTTTTGAAGATCAGTTTGATTCTCATAATGACTCAGTGAGGTATATATTAATATTACCATTTTAGAGATTAAAAACCGGTAACATACAGAATATACATAACTTGTCCATGGCTTCATAGCTAATAAATGGAAAAAGCTGGGATTTTAACTTTGAAGCCCATGTGCAATAACAATACCCTGCATTTTCCTGTTAGACTAATGCATTCTTTTCACTGTGTCACTCACCTGTTCCAGAGCATGTGAAGACTCCCATTGCCTGCATCAAGGATGAATTCCTTCATCTGATACCAAGACCTGCCATGATATTGTGCCACCATCTCTCCCCAACCTTATTTCTCATGACTCTCAATACCTACTCATTGTTCCATTCAAGCTGACTTGATCATTGTTCCCCCCTCTATTCCCAATGTTTACTCCTGCTTAATGATTTTGTCTAAATCTGAGATACCTTTTCCTCACCTCTTCAAATTCTGCGTATACTTTAAGGTCCAGTTCAGATCCCACTTCTCCATGAAGTCTTCACAAAATAGTCCAAAATGCAATGAGCTCTTGTTTATTATCTTAACTTCTCTGCCACATTAGTTTGTGTAATATACCACTTACCACTCTACGATGTACTCTTGTAACACTCTCTAGTATGAGATGATCCAAGGAAACATTTTAATTTTAGTAAAAGTTACCTTTGATAATGTTTCTTTCATCTTGTCTCCTTACCGTAATTCTCCTGCCTCCTAGGCATCAAGTAAATCTTCATGCTGTCTCCAGATTGCTAAGCCCTCACCCCTACCCAACTGCTGGTGTACCCTGCCCAGACTCTTCTCAGGTTTTCCCAAGTAGAAGTGAATTGTTATTCACCCACTTCGTAATGCCCTTTATCCAGACTCAGCTAGGGAACCTATGTAAAAGTATATGTGATTGCTTGTCCACCTTTCTGAGAGGCTAGATTTGAGCAGCAATTGTTTGTAAAGCCATATGTGCTTTGGTCTTTGAAATTTCAGAAAGTTGAGAGTGTGGAGTATAGCAGAGGGAAGTAAAGGATATGAAAGAGTGGGAAGGAAAATATATTGGGGCAGGTAAACCTTCCTGGCATCCATTAAAACATATCATGTAAGTCAGTCACTTCCAGTTCTGCCAAAGTATGAAGTTGGATCTCGCTGTAGTGTTTTCAGTTTTTTTCTCTGTAGCAGCAGTTCCCTGCCTCTAACCTGCAGCTACAAAGTATTGCCCTTGGTGCTTTCTGAAAAAAAGAAAAAAAAGTTTGGAGACTAAATAATTTCTCAAAAAAATATATATATACCATTTTCAGATTCAGGTGCAGGTTTTATTTAAATACAAATATATTTAAGAGCATGACTGAATTCATAGCAACTTTTGGTCGTTGCCAATTTTCATACTCAGTGAACACCACCAGTATAATGCTATCATGGGCAGATCCACAGAATGTTGTCCTTTAGAAAGGATCTACAGGCCGTGTGTGGTGGCTCACACCTGTAATCCCAGCACTTTGGGAGGCTGAGGCGGGTGGATCACATGAGGTCAGGAGTTCGAGACCAGCCTGGCCAACATGAGGAAACCCCATTTCTACTAAAAATACAAAAATTAGTTAGGCATGGTGGTGCACAACTATAATCCCAGCTACTCGGGAGGCTGAGACAGGACTGCTTGAACCTGGGAGGCAGAGGCTTCAATGAGCCGAGATCACACTACTGTACTCCATCCTGGGTGACAGAGCAAGACTCTGTCTCAAAATAAAATAAAATAATAAAATAAAAAGGATCTACAGTTCGAACTGTATCAGAAAATCCTGGAGGGCAAAGATTATGTCTTTCACTTTGTTCACATTCCCCAGCACATTCAACAACAGTAGTTTGATGGGTCTTTGGAGCTCTTGAATGAATGATAGAAAGAAGAAGTTGGATAAGGATTTTTTTTTCTGTTATCAGTCCTTTCATTTTTCAAATAAGAGGATCAGATTAGGTGGTGTCCAAGTTCCTTTGTAGCTCTGGCATCCTAGGTTGATGTGTACTTGACTATAATTGCAATGCTTAACTGTTTACTTTGTACTAGGGAAAGTTTGGGAGAAGGTAGTTCTTAGTACAGTTCTTAGCATCCGTGTGAACTTGGTTTATCCATTCTCAAAAGTGCTATGAATCATAGAAAATTGCTGGAAGGTTTCAGACACTTTCTGAATTTTCACTATACAACATCATTGTTTGGAGTGACAAGTTTTGCCACCTCAACAATGTGGTAAGCCATGGATTCATTTGGCAATTAGTGAGTTTTTGATTATCCATCTCTGTGGAAAATGGCCCAAACCCCTCTCCTGAACACAGATTCTCAAGAGTTGGAGGTAATACTGTGTCTATGCTCATGGAAACCAGTTAGAGGAAGGGTAGACAAATATGACTTCTGACAAGTTTGGTTTGGTTTTGCCTAGCCACATTTACACCACTTACAAGCCTAGCAAAATTGATCAGGTTTCAAGTAAGCTACCGCTCTCTGCCTAATTTTGGTACAGAAAAAGAACAACTTGCTCATCTGACCACAGACAGCAGCTCTGGCCAAGTAGCTTCTTTCTTTCTCTCTCTCTCTCTTCTTTCTCTCTCTCTCTCTCTCTTCTTTCATAATAACCAGTTACTTCCGGTTTACAATCCAGATTCTGTCTCTCATTATCGATATGATCTTGGGCAAGTGCTTTTACTGTTTTGAGCCTCAGTTTTCTCTTCTGTAAAACTAGTCATATTGTTTAGTGGTTTAGGAATAGTGGCATATTAAAATGCCTACAGAAGTATCAGGTTTATAACATGCCTTTAGTAAATGGAGATGCCACTGTTATTCCCTCCTTTTTTTCTTTTCTCCTTTCCTTTTTTCTCTTCTTGTTCCCTGTCTCTGTCGTGAGAAGAGAAATTATCTTTACCAACTTTCACGGAAAAGACTTAAGTGGCTAATGGAAGTATCAGCCTCTCAGCCTGCAACTCTTTCCCCATGTAATTTGTGATTTCAGGTTTGAAACTAGGGCACTAATTGTGGGTGCTTGGTGGCAAGTAACAGTTTGGGAAGAAATTAATACAATGCCCATTGCTGCTTTTCAGTTGTTTTAGTGCAGGGCATCTGAACTAAGAGTTGTGTCTCATGTAGGTTGTTCCTGCAAAGTTATCTCTGAATCTTCTAGATTTACAAATCATTTGGTACCCAGCTGTTATGCTGAGTGATTCATGGTTATGGGTGCCTTGTTTCAAATGCTTGTCAGCAGTTTCTTCCCTGTGGTTGCCTTGTGATTCAGTTGTTTTCAGTATGTGTGCATCTCTTCACATTCATTTGGACTCTGCCTCCCCCAACTTCTGTCATGGAACAAATGAGTCAGTGTCTAATCGTGCTGGCTTGCCATCCAATTACTTCAAGTTTCCTGTGGTAGGTGGGCACCAGAGAAGATGGTGCTGCTGGCTCACAGAGGGGGCTGACTGTCCTGCTGCCAAACTGCTCTGAGAAGGGGGAAAAGAATGGCCACATTTCTCAGAATGAATATCAGGAAGCATTCAGTATACAGGAGGCCAAGAGAATGCACATTCTTGTTCAGTAGGTGGCAGTGTGGTCTGGCTTGAAGCAGCACAGCACATTCAGGCGTGTATTTTGCAGTGCTTTATCCCGATGTCTTTGACAGCTCCAATTTGAGATTTTATTCTGAGTATTTTAGCACCTTTTGTCAAGTGCTCTTTAAAAAAAAAAAAAAACTTCATTTTGTTAGAAACTTCTCTCTTGGTAGTGGGCGGCATGTTTGTGGCAAGTACTGTGATTTGAAGCTTTTGGGAGCTAGGTGGCTAATTACTGTTAGTTGGACATCTTGCCTGGTAGGCTGTACTTCTGTTTCCTAGCTGTGGTAAGAGGAGTTCTTTTCTAATGAATATGGTGGTTATTTCACTGACTTTATCAGTGGGGAATACTTCTTCAGCCTGTAGATCATAATAGTTTCTCTGTTGAGGAGGGAGGCTCCTGCGAACCAGTGTGTCAACTCTGTTGGAGTTCATTCAACCTTCAGGGAATAGTACATTTGATATGGCTGAGCTTGGACTATAATAGCGCAGTGTCCTCTGAAAAGCTGAATATAGGGCAAATCCCAAACTCTATCTCTGTAGCTTGCCTCCCACTGCAAAGCCCTTTTCCAGAATGGCTTATTTCTCAACACATGTAGAAATCCTTGAAAAGCTTTGCATTTCAGTAAGAAGCCTACTCTCCAGCATGAGGCCTGGGCAGGAGGAAGAAATTATGCCTAACTAGGCCACAGGCAGTGTAATCCGTGAAGATTTGCTTCCAAGCAACTGACTAGGGCAAGCGGACTACCTTAAGCAGCATTGATCTATTGGTTTTTCAAATGTGTTAGTTAGCAACTTATTGGCCAGCAATTCTGAGGACTAATTAAGTAGGTTTCAATATAGAGTTGAATGTGATTACACATTGTATACCTGTGTCAAAATGTCTCATATACCTCATAAATATATACACACACTGTATACCCATAAAAATTAAGAAGAAAAAGTATAGAGTTGGAGTAGAAAAATCAAATCCAAATCATGTTTATAAACTCAAGCAAACTACCACTTTATATACATGTGCCTGAGTTTGGATATTTATAATGAAATTTGTGGTTTAAACTCAAAAAGTAAGAATGGGCTGGGCACCGTGGCACATGCCTGTAATCCCAACTATTGGGAAGGCTGAGGTGGGAGGATCACTTGAGGCCAAGAGCTTGAGATCAGCCTGGGCAAAATAGCAAGACCCCATCTCTAAAGAAAAAATAAAAAAGGTAAGGATGATGGCTTGAACCTAAAAAGTCAACTTGATAACCTTTAGTGAGTCAGCAAGTCTTTTTGTTCTGCTTTTTATCTGTACAAGGGTAACAAAAACACAAAATTGTCTTATCTGTTCATTGTCAATAAAAAAATTACTACTATAATCAAGAAGTTTACAATTTCTTGGGATAACCCCATTCTCCTGCTGGACCATAATAATTCTTAGTGTATCTTTCTTATTTTTAGTTAAGATTTGACACCTTATAACTTCTGCTCCTAGAGTCACACAGAATATTAGAATAATATCTCTTCCACATGATTAGCATTTGTACATCTCAAGACAGCACTGAAGTAATGCATTCATCTTTTTTTGCTATTAATTCATTCATCCAGTTATTCAACAAATATTTATTGAGAACCTACTATATGTTAGGCATTAGGGTAGAAATTAAGGGTATATGGGTGATTAAAAGACACATAATCCATGAGTTCATGGATCTTGTGTCAACTGAGTCTTTTTTTTTTTTTTCCAGGCTAAATATCTCTAGTTTCTTGAACTTTTCCACACGTTGCATGGTTTGGAGTCCCCTCACAGCCTTGGTCACCTTTTCTGGACATGTTATCAATTTCTCTCTAGGAGTGTGAGTCCCAAATCACCCAAAGGAGCGATCTAACAAATGGTTAAGAGCTTTCTGGGTTCAAATAGCAGCTCTGTCTTTTACTATGTTATATTGAGCAAGGTATTTAACTTTTTTGGGCCTCCATTTTCTCATTCTTAAAATGAAAATAATAATGATATTCTCTGGGCTGTTGTGAGGATTAAACAATATAATGCACATAAAAAGCACTTCATTCAGGACTTGGCACCTAATGCTTAAAAAGGAACAAGACATCATTTTATTCATATTTGCTAAACAGCTTAAGATGGCATTATCATTTTTGGCAAATACATTCTGCTGTTATTGCCTCCAGAGGTTGCAATCACTTTAAACCTCCAAGTCATTTTCTATCTTTCAGGGAAATTACTTCTGTCTTCCAGAGCTGTGCTCAGATGTCAAGCCTCTATCAACCTCTTTAAGACATGTTTTGACCAACTCTGTCTGTTTGACTGGCTTGTGTGTCATCTTCCTGAGAGATGGATGTAATTTCAGTGCCAGGATTGATGTCCTTGACTTGACTTTTTTTTATCTCTGGGTTTGCTAAGAATATGGAAATGTGCTTGTGGCCTCCCTCAGCTTTAGGATCTTTTCTGTAGAAGTACGGATTATAAATATAACACCTCAAGCAATAGGGGGAAAATGTTGCCCATTCTCTTTGTGCCTTGGTTTATTTATATTTAGGAAGCTTTTGATTAATATGCCTTTACAAGATGATTGTTGAATAAAATTAATCCCATTTCATAATATGATCATTTAATGATGGCCTGGCTGTTTTTGCCTGCTCCATCATTTTGTTTTAGGACTTTGTCTGGATTTCTATTACTGATTTCATTTTTTGGATGTAAACACAAATACATATAATTTCCCCCTTCCCTCACTGCTCTCCAGGGATCTTTGACAATAATTCAGAGGGTGGGGAATCATGAGTGGGAATGAGGGTAGGGAGAGTAGAGATCAGAGCTGTGACTTGTATGCATTATGGAGATTAATATAACCCTGAGGACAGGGCTTTTTGTCAGTGTTTCTGGGCCAGAGTTAAATCAGGAACATAGGAAAATAGACCCGAGGGTGTACTAAGGATCTGAATTCTTTTCTCTTCCATTCTACTTGGTCCCTGAGAAAATCCCCAGCTACCCATGTGGCTCATATGCCGTTTAGCTCACTTTGATGTCTAAAATCACCATCATTAGAGTCATTCTTCTCTGGATAACATATTATCGGTATCCATGATCACTTACTGATTACTGTTGTTCATCAGCAGAGTTGGGGCTTCTGGTGTTAGGGAAGGTCAGGAAAGACGAAAAATGTCCATGCCAAGTGGAGAAATGAGAAAGCAGTCAGAAGGCACTGGTGTGAGATAAAGCAGTACAGAAGAAGCAGCAAGTGGAAGACAGAAAAGAGATCCATAAACAAAACTGATTTAATTGCTTAGGGCCTGTCCGCTCTTAGACCTGGGCAAGAAGTGCTATTACCCTGGGCTTTATGCTTTTCTAAAAGGCCTCACTCTGGCCCTCCTTTAGCCACACTCTTCTCTATAGGGAGGGGACTTTGTGCTGCCAGTGTGTGCATCCCTAGGCCTGAGGAATACCATGCACAGGGGAGTATAGTCTAGGGTTGCCAGATGAACTATATGACACCCTGGAATTTTATTTATAGAATATGGCAACCTTAGTATAGTCAGAACTTGGATGTGTAGGCTGGAATGTCCACATGCATATGTGTGGGGCTACTCACTGTGTGGGATGGAGCCTAGGTTGGAAAGAGAAGGGAGCAAGTCAGAGATCTGGAGTTACCTGTCTCTACACTGATATATTTTGGTTCAGAACTCTGGGGAATCTGAGAATTAAAAATTTGAACCTGGCATGCGAAGTTGTTTTGAAGTATATTTTTCAAGGTAGGAAGATAGAACATATTTTATTTAACTATTCCTAAATTTTGATACATATTTTTAAAATATGTAGACATCTGGTATGTGGGCCTCCGTTTATACCCTTGTCCCAGGCTCTGCAAATGTTAGTTGAGAGCCTTTAATAATGGCAACACATTGCCAAAAGAGGGTACTGTGCCATATGTTTTAGAACCATAACTTTATTTAATCCTCATTATAACTCTGTGAGTTTGGCACTGTTAGTCTCTCCATTTAACAGATAAGGAAACTGAGGTTCAACAAATTGCAATGACTTTTCCAAGGTCAAAGAGTAAATGACAGAACTGAGATTGAAACTCAATCCTTGGACTGTGCGCATATAATAAGCTTTAAATCAACATCACTTGAGTCAGAATCCTGCCTCTGCTACTTGCTAACCCTTTGAATCTTGTGCGAGTTATTAATCTCTCAGTGCCTCAGTTTCTTGAACTGCAAAATGTAGATGTGTGTATGATAATAACAGTACCTACCATATATGATTACTGGGAGGATATAAAAAGATCTTGCATATTAGGCCAGGTGCGGTGGTTCCAGCCTGTAATCCCAGCACTTTGGGAGGCCGAGACGGGTGATCGCTTGAGGTCAGGAGTTCAAGACCAGCCTGGCCAACATGGCGAAACCCCATCTCTACTAAAAATACAAAAATTAGCCAGTTGTAGTGGTGTGTGCCTGTAATCCCAGCTACCTGGGAGGCTGAGCCAGGAGAATCACTTGAACCCAGGAGGCGGAAGTTGCAGTGAGCTGAGATTGTGCCATTGCACTCCAGCCTGGGTGACAGAGCCAGACTCCGTCTAAAAAAAAAAAAAAACTTACATATTAAAGTGCTCAGTACAATGCCTGGAAAATCAAAGAGCTGAAAAATATTAGCAATTATTATTAGTAGTAGTGTTAGTAATAGTTGCAGCAGCTGCTTTAAATTGAGATATAAGTATGGTATGAGCATAGTATTATATTACTTACTTATTGTTGCATAACTAATTACCCCAAAACTTAGTGGCTTAAAACAACACACATTTATTTTCTCACTGTCTTTCTGTGGATCAAGAATCCAGGCACAGCATATCTGAATCCTTTAGCTCAGAGTTTCTAACAGGCTGTAATGAAGTCTCTACTGGGGAAAGATCTGCTTGCAATATCATGCCTGTGGCTGTTAGCAGGTCACTATTCCTTGCTGACTATTGGTTGGAGGTGTCTCAGTTCCTTGGCACACGGGCCTCTAAAGGGCAGCTCACAAGATGGCAGCTGACTTCCCTCAGACAGAGCCAATGAGAGAATGCTAACAACAATGGAAATCCCAGTCTTTTGTAACCTAATCATGACAGTGAAATACGATAATTTTTGTCATATTCTGTTCATTGGAAGCAAGTTGCTATAGGAGGGGATTGTAAAAAGGCATGGTTAGTAGGAAGCAGAGATCACTGGGATTTGTCTTTGAAAGCTGCCTGGCACAGGTAGATGGCATTATATCAGGGCTGTGTGAGGTTCCATGGGACAAACATGATGCATCTTCTCTGGGAGGCAGCTTCACTATGCAGCAAATGCAACTTTAATTCAAAATGTAGCTGCATCATGTAATAGAAACAAAATTCACGAATACTAAAAATAAACAAAAACATGAGATTATAAAAATGCCTTATATTTGTGGCTGCTGTTTTGGCTGCATTGCCTCCTTAACTTATGCTGACTTTACTTCAGTGATTCTCAGCTGAAAGGAAAAAAAAGATTCATTTTGAAAAGGTTTGTTGTGTATTCTCTCTGTTCCCCAGCAATCCTTTGTTTCTGTTTCTTTTAGAAGCTGAGATGGTCATCTTTGTTGCCTCACCTCTCTGTAAGATTTAGGGGAGGATGGGGAAATATCGTTCTCAGTGCAGTGGTCTTCAATTTTGGCTGTATGTTATAATCACCTTGGAAATTTTTGAAAAGTACTGAGATCAGAGCCTCTCCTCCAGAGACTATTTGTTCTCAACAAATAATATCTAACAAAAACTAATAGCACATGTTAACCATCTGTTTATTAGAATGATGGAGGAATTGATTTGTTTGGTGCACTTGGTGCCTTTCACCACTGAAAATAATGATAGTTAATATTTTGCATACGTATGACATAACAAGCTGTTCTAGGGGCTTTATGTGCAATACTGCTTAATCTTCACAAAAATTGTGTTATCCCCATTCTACGGACAAGGAACTTGAAACCATGTTAAGTAACCTGTCCAAGGTTATAAAGCCCCAAAGAAGTAGACAATTGTAGTGAATACTTATATGATGCTTATATGGTGCTCAGTGTGTTATATTCACTTTTCCAAGCAGGATTTATAGAATTATTTAGTCTTCACAACAGCCCCATGGGAGTACTACTACTATTGCCACTAGGCAGATGTGGAAACTAAGGAACAGAGAGATTAAGTGACTTGTCTAAGATCACACAGCTAAAATGTAACAGAGCCAGTATTCAAGCTCAGGCTATCTGGCTTCAGAATATACCCCCCTAACCATACTGCATATTGCTTCTTGTGAAGTAGTCAAACCCAAGTAACATGAATCAAGAGTCTAGATCCTCTGCTCTTAACTGCCATGCTATTCTGCCTGAGAACACTGAAAGCTAATATTTATTGAGTTGTTATGATGTGATGAACATGAAGGCCTTCATTTTAATTACCTTATTTAATCTTTATAATAGCTGTACAATATCAGTACTTGCTACAATCATAAGTAAGGCCTTGGAACCATATCTGGTAGGTCTCATCTCTGCCTGCCCCAAATCATCTGCCTCCAGAAACTGAGTTTCTGACCCAGCCTCCGTTCGTTAACTATGAGACCTTGGGCAATTAACCTAGCCCCACTTCAGTTTTTTAACATTTAACATGGGAACAATAGCAACACCTTCTTTGGTTACTTCAAAATCCTACTGTGGTATTTAATCAGATTATGAATGTGAAATTACTTTACTAAATACAAAGTGCTAAACAATGTGAGGTGTGTTTGTTATGACTCCTCTCACATTCTCTGCTCTAAACAGGAACATAACTGCCATGAAGATATTCTAAGAGCAGGCATATCAAAAGCTTGAGGTTTCCCCTTAGGCCATCTATGGGGGATAGCTCCTGGGAGTCTGGAGGTATATAGGGAGAAGCTAGCAATTGGCAAGGCCTTGGGAAACTTGGTACCTAAACTCTCAGGTGGGGAGAGACTAACCTGAATATTGGTTGGACAGATTAAAGTTGGAACAAGAGAAGAGATGTCAGTCTCAGTAGCTATGGAGCATAGAAACCAAACCAAAAACAAGCCACAGGTAATGATGGGATCTGTCAAGGTGGGAGAACTGAAGGAGAAAATATTGTCTAGCCCCAAGTGAGGAAATGCAAGCAAGTTGAGTTACAAATGATGTTGAGTTAGACTTTCAGAGCCACAGTGGGAAATTCAGGCAAACAGACAGGGCCTGGAGGTCTATAAGAAGAGTTATTCTAATATTTTGCATGAGAATGAAGGAAGAGGTGCTTTCTAAGACATGAAGCTAGGGATCCTGGTCACAGCTTCCAAATCTTAAGAGCATCTTGTCCTGGACATGCTAGGGAATGGGTCTGAATCTGAAAATGCCATAGTAATTCTTACCTATGGATCTTCATGCATTCTAGTGTTCCATTGTCTGAGATGTCCTCTAGTCCTTACTCTGTCAGTATAAATTGACCATACTCCAAAATGTAGCCTAAATTCTCAGTACAGTTTGCTAATTTCCTGGATAAATTCTTCGATACTAGAAGCTGTGGTTGGGTCACCCCCTGTGGAGTACCCTTCAAATAAGCCTATATTGTCTTAGAGGTTGTTTGGCTGCAAATAACAGAATCTCACCCACAGATGAGATTACATAAGATAGGAAAATACGTTATAATAATGCAGAACTATCTCACAATACTTAAGGACAGGGCTAGCAGCCAGCTTCATGAGGCACTGAAATTAGGATGTTAAAACCTATCTGAGACTAAAGCAGCTACTCTGTCATACATTTTTAAAATCTGGGGATGTATGGTCTTTTCTCTGCAAATAAGCTTTGCATTGCTCTTTCATAGCAGGAGAAAATGGCCATCATGGACCTACTAGGCCCTCTAGTTTATGAATGAATAGAGACTAATGAGAGTCCGAGACTAAATTCTAAATTTTGGAGAGAAGGAATCTGATCATTTCATCTTGGGTCTTGTTTTACTCCTGGGTTAATCTAGCAGTGTCCATTGAAGTATATCCTTGACCCATTGCTTACTCAACAGGATTCCATACAGTACACTCTCTAAGATGGATGGCAAAGACTACGACTAGTCATCCCCAAATTTCTACTTCTCTTATTACTTTTTTAGAAACATAAGTTTTGATTTTTACCTGGGTATTATGACCACACAGTATAAAGACTATATTTTCTTGACTTGCTTATAGTTAAATGTGGCCATATGACTAAGCTTGGTCGATGAGCTATGAGGGTACTATGTGTAATTCCTTGTTCTGCCTTTAAATGGAAGGAGAGGCTATTCTCTTCATCATTTTTTTCCTTCCCATTGGTTAAAATGTGGATGTGGCAATGGTCCATCTGGATAATGTAGGCAACTCCTATAAATACTGGAGCAGTGAGACAAAAGAGGCCCTGATCCTTGATACTATCTAGCTACCATGTCAGCCCTGGTCGGCTTATGCCTGGACTGTTACATAAGACAATTGAAAAATCTTTCATCTGGATAAGCCATTGTTATTTTGAATCTGTTTCAGTAGACAGACATAAATCCTATGGCAGATCCAAACCTGGAAAGTTTCTGTAAGAAGAGGTAAGGAGACAAGAAGGAACTTATTGATGCGGGCAATTATTACCATTCATGCATAGTGTAAACTGGGCATCCCATGACTTTCAGTTTAGGTCATATGACAAATTTCATAGCCTGAAAATGAAGGACACTTATGGGTATGAAGTAGGTGTTCAATAAATACATAAATGAAAATCTAGATATACAAGAGACATGAAAGAGCATCATAGTATGGACACAAGACAGAGATTAGAGTTTTGGGATAAGATAAGTCATACTGGATATACCTAATACATTCTTTTCCTAGATATCAACGACATAAATGAAGCTTTGATAAGGAGTCATCATCTCATCCCCAGTGTCAACATGGAAATGCTGACAGGCTATAAATGCTGGCAATGCCCAATTTATGCTATGCATGAATGCCAGTAATCTCCTGCATTAAGGGAAGCAGGCTGTTCAAATGGTCTTAGAGGTAAAATGTAGAAGACTCAAGAAAAATATTCTCCTAGGTTCTAGGGCTGGTTCTGCCGATATTTCTTATATAAGAGACGTGAAAATGCACAAATGAAAGGGCAAAATCTTATACACTGTCTGAGATGCTTCAGTTTACTAGTACATGAAAAGGTAAAAGTAATGAAGCTCCTGTTTTTCATAAACTGAAAGAGACCTTAGAAGCCAAATTCATTTCCTACTTCATGCTCTGTGATTCTCCTAGCTTAAGTGATTATTCAGCCTCTGATTGTAAACCGGTAACTCACTGTTACTCAATGGTGACCACCACAGTTTGAACGTGTTTTCCTGTGTTGTACCAAAATTATAACTTCCACACATTGATCCTGGTTCTTCCTATTGGAGTCACCCCAAAGTGGTTCCATTCAGAATTACCACAATATAGCATAGTGTTTAAGAGCACAGGGTATGGATTCAGACTTACAGCTACTTGGTTGAAATCCTGACTCAACCTTCTGTTAGCTGGGTGACCTTGAACAAATAATTTAAGCTGAAACATACTTTTCCCATCTGCGAAATGGGTAGAATAGTATCTTCCTCAGATAGGTTGTGAGTATTTAGCATAATTTCTTATACTTGGTAAGTATTAAAAAATGGTAACTGCTATCAGTAATAGGAATACCACTAAATAATAATATGATCTATTTCTTTTTACTGGATAGCACTGCCTATATTTGGAAAGAGTTATTCTTCCCAAGCACCCTTTTGTCTCCAGGCTAGACATTTTCAGTCTTTTCAAGTTGGCTTCCTGTGACGTGGTTCTTAGACTCTTCCCCATTTTGTTTTCTCTTGTTAGTTTAATAAATGTTTCTCATTGAGGATAGATGCTACTTATGTTTTAGGCAAGAAAGGTCTGCATACATGTAGGATCCTCTTGCACATTGCAAAGTGTTTAACATCCCTGGCTCTGCCCACTGGATGTTAGTAGTTCTATCCAGTCATTGTGAGAACTCCAAATGCCCCCAACACATTTCCATATGTCCTCTTGTGGCAATACTGCCTCTACATGAGAATCAACCTAACTAAACAGAATTCCTGTGAAGCAGCACCAATATTTTTTGGATCAACTGTCTAATAAAGCCTATTTATTAGTTTCGTAATAACTGATAGTACATTTCTCTTAAAGCAGTTTTGTTTGCAGTTTTTAGGAGCCACAACACACTGTTAACTAAGTTGAATTTGTTAACAGAAACTTCTAAAACTGTTTATAGGTCAGGTCTTCCTATCTTGTACCTATATATATTTGATTTTTGGAACACAAGTGTGATATGCAAATGCGGCACTTAATTCATCTTTTGCTTCAATGTTTTATATTTTGATTCTGTCAGCTAGTGTATTTGCTAATCTTTCAAACCATTTGTCACCTGGAATTTTAACCAACAGCTTCTCTGTATCTTCATTCAAGTTAGTGATTACCAATGTTGTCCCAGATTAAGTGAAGAATAAGAGCCCTATGTGTTACTATAGACCTCCTCCCAGGCTGTCATTGAGCCATTAGTGAGCATCAATTAGTTAAGGTTGCACCTAACTATATTGCTATCCAGAAATTCTGCATTCTTGATCTTGCCCATAAAGGTATCATGAAATGCCTTTTTAAAAAAATATGTTGATAAAATCAGGAATCACTCTGGCAACATATCTCTTTTGATATACCATTTCAAAGTACTTTTCATAAAACTATCAATTATATGGTTCATCATTTTATAGATAAGTTCTATTAGCAATTAGAAATTACATTGAAATAATGAATTTGATAAGTGTTTTAGAATTTAAAAGATTTTATTACCTCTAACACTCATGAGTAATATCAAGATGTACCTTATATTATATGTTAGGTCTGTACTTGGAATCAGTCCTAGTTTTAGATGGAATCTCTGACTTCAGGATGCCTAAGAAAGGTTGTAGTCCCCCCGCCCCCGCCTTAAAAAGAAAACATTCACTAAGGCCAGAAATTCCTTCAGTAGGAGACAAAAAAACAAAACAAAACAAAACAAAACAAAACAAAAAACACTGGTCATTCCACAAAGAGACGTTGGAATTCATCCACCACTGGGAAAAGAACATGGTGCAGTACTCTAATTGAAGTATTAATGACATTACAGTTTATTTTCTGAGAGCAGATTTTGATGAAAGGAAGGGAAAGAGGATGAAGATACTAGTTCCCTGGTTAGGGGAAAGATTGATTTTAGAGGGTAGAGAAGTAAGAAGAAAAATGGTACAGAAAGGGGAGACTGGAACCATGGAAAATTTTTCTATTTGACAGTCAGGACTTGGACCCACCCTGTCTTCCAGCAAATTTCTATGGAGCCTGAAACTTCTATCCACTGGAATTACTTTTTGAAGCTTTTTCAAAATGTGCATTTTTACTGTTAGAGATGTCTGTTTCTGGGAGAGTTAACATACTATTTTTCTGATTCAGGCCTGCAGTCACCTAGCAGAGAGCAGGTGTTGAAGCCAGAGGCCTTCCTGAGAAGGCAGGGATGGGCAGCAGGAGGACAGTCAATACTTGGGGGAGGTGGGAGCCCAAAAGGGCTAAAGGGATTCAGTAATAGGGGTAATTGGGTTGCTGAAGACCCAGATTATCTAATTAGCAATTTTAGGGTATGTTGCCCAGGGCATGACTGTTCATATGATCAGAACCTGTACCCCTCCTTTCATTTGGACACAGATCTAGGCTTGGAAGACCACCCCCCAGGGGTAGCTCTGCTTCTCCAGTTTTTCTCTAGTTTGCATTTCTGCTTTTGCAGTCTCTTGCACAAATACTTTCTTGGCAGTTTGTTTTTTGCATACTTCTCTCTAAAGGCTGAACATTGATGAATTTGGCTGCACTTCTTGTGGCACATGCAGCATTAAAGAATCTGCTTTTATATCTTTTTTCTTCTTCTTTTTTTTTTTTTGTTTTACATCTTGCAGTTTGAAACAAAGTTAGTCAGCTGGCTGAGTAGCAAAGAGAGCTCTTCTATTCTTGACCAGTGCTTGAAAGGAGTATGATTTGGCCCCTGTCTCCTCAGCCTACCTCTTCCTTGCCTCAGCCTTTGGCTGTCTCAGCTGCCTAGCCGGTGGGGACTGAATTACAGACAGTGACTAAAGGAGCTACAAACGAGCCTCAAAGAGGTAAAGTTAATAATGAGCCAGGTCTGAAACCTGTCTCCTGACCCCAATCTATGGTTCTTTCTGTGGCATCATTCTGCTGAGAACATTCATGGCAATGTTTCTGATGATGCCAGCATTGTGCTTCTGTTTTTCCTAGTGGAGCTGATATCCTCAGTACTAAGATGCATGCAAAGAGATCGCAGCAGAAATGATGGCAAGGGTGATTTATTTACTGGATGACCATATTCCCCCAACACTTAGATATTTTTCTCTTGTGGGCTTGTTTGATGCAAAGGAAGTCAAGTTGAATTTTATTCTCTACCACTTACTCTCTCTTTTCATCTGGTTTTGTCATAACTGCCTCATCCTATGCCTATGCACAATTATCTTCGACTGCCCCTGGGCTGACTAATGTCCCTATATGGTTGTTCTCCTACCGCAGCAGTACCTCAAGTTTCAGTCTTTCTCTTCCCTGCATCCCAAACCGAGTCCTACATGAGTCAGCTTATCTACATATTTGTTAAAGAACCACTAGGAGTTATGGATCAATATGTTCATATTATGTGATTTTAACAATGGGCTACTGGAGGCAATAGCTTACCTGAAGGCATCTGAACTATTCAGAGTGCTTGGTAAAAATGTGTGTTGCTAGGGCCGACCACAGATTTTCTAAACTACAAACTCAGGAGGTGGGACCTGGGAATCTCAATTTTAATAAAAATTTTAAGTCATTCTGAAATATACTAACAGTTGAAAATTACTACCTTATGTTGTGTTTAGAATTAAAGCGTTTGTTGCAAGTGTGCAAACATTTAGCAGGTATCAATGGTCATTGTTAAGCTGACCGATGGAATCTTGCCTTTAAAATTACATTTCACGTGTAATTATTACCCCCTAACTTCCACCACCCACCAAATACATACAGTGGACCTGGAATCTATCTGTGAATCTGGATTTGTCTTCCCAAGATCTTGGGCTCCTGCTGTTTTATACTGGAGTTTCAAGTATAACCTGTGACCTCTGGAATAATTTTCTTCTGGAAAAATTTCTAATCTCCATGTCTAGCTACACAATATGACTTATGCTATGTTTAATAAATATTGTGTGTTCCACATGGGAGAAAGCACTCAATTTCTCTATAACAAGGGAACCCAACACTTTCCTCTGTGATGTAAAAGCAGCTATGACTTGAAAGAAGAGAGGAAGATTGCTAGGTAAATTGGGAAGTCCTCAAAAGATGACTGTATTCTATTTCCCATCTTATAGTCTTGTTCTCCTACGAAAATAAGAATATATTATAAAGATGTTTGCCCTTGGGCTCCAATGTAATCTTTTCACATGGGCAGATGTTTTAAAACTCAGATATCTGGATTCACTGAAGAGATACATGGTAAATAAAAATATGACTCAAATGCAACCTTGCAGCCAGGGGGAGCTATTTCTGACAGCTCTCAGAATTGGTGGAATAACTTATCTTTTGAATATCATGTTTATGCAGTATATAGATCATCTCTGGCTACAAAGAAGACAGGCTCAGCTATGCAAGGAATCTCTGCTCTTGATATAAACTGGAGAGCTGTTTGGTGGCCATGCTGCCAACGGTGATCAGTAACACTAAAGTCATACTTTTGGTCTATTATTCCACATTGTTTTCAAGCTAGGGGAATGCTTTTTACCCTTCCACCTATTTCCTATCAAATAAAATGATTGGATTTGAATTTGTGAAGAATATTTATCTAAATCCCTTGTTTTTAGTTAGGACCCTCACAACTCTCTACTGGGAAGCTTTACTGGGATGCTAGATGTACTCACACCATAATACTGATTTTTGACCAAGGGGGTAAAACTGGTGATCACCCTGACTGAAGTAGGAAATGAGGCAGTTGTATTACTTATCAAAGCTCAAGTGGAGACACTGACCCATTTTTAACTACATCTGTGCTTTGACAAGTTTATTCACCTACCTATACACAGAAAATCTTCATTCAAAGCTTAAAATTTTAGCATTAAAAATCAAGTTAAAATGTTTTATTTATTTAACCCATTGAGTTTAAAAAGCATAAATTCTCAAAAGATAAAGTTAATTTTTATAAACACCTGACAGCTATCATCTTTATTTACTAGTTTTTCAGAGGTGAATGGGGGCAGGTAAAGTAAATAATGACTCCGGATTTTTTTTTTCTGTGACTCTTGCAAGCCAGAGAAATAGAAAGGCATTAATAATCTGCAAGATTTTCCCTTTACCACTAGTTATAGGTAAGGAGCCATGCCTATCCTCTCACTATAATGCAAAAGCATTCTTATGCCTGTTATAAGTAGACAGTCTCATTTGAGATTTTAGGAAGACTAATTCTGTTTTCCATAAGACTAATGAAGTTATAAGTTATTTATGCAATTTTATACTCATCACGTTTGTGTGCTAAAGTGCTAACAACTTTCTTCACCATCATCTTCTTAGAGTGTTTAATTTGTTCATATTTGAGGAACAGCCCATCCCAATCTCATGTGATCATGCCCTCCTTGCTGTGGCTGATGACATTTAGATGGACCTTAGATTCTCCAGAAACTGTTCAATTGGGATTACAAAGACTGGGTCAGTTAGACTGCTGAGTCATGAACATGGACAAGTTGGTTAGCAAGAAATGAATAAGGCAGATATATAGAGAAATGGAGATGAGAGACCACATGGTCCATAGAGAGAGAGAGAGAGGCAGAGTAGCTATCTTTTGACTTTATAGTTTCTGTGAGGTCCATCTATACTTCTGGCAATGGGATTCTATGAGAATGTCCTGCATTTGTAAAATAAATCCTTTTTCCTAAAACATTTATTTTCAGTGGGTTTTTGGTCACTGTAACCTATAATCCCAAGTAGGAATAATTTGAACTTGGTACACAAAATTTTTATTTTTCAAAGTCTTTCATATCTATTATCTCCCTTGTTCCCTATTCCAATCTCATATCAGAAATAGGGCAGAAATGATAATTGCCTTGAAAGCCAAAGAAACTGAGGCCTCAAATAGAAAATGTACTTGCTTTAAGTCAAACAGCAAGGTAGAGGGCAGAGCCAGGCCTGAAATACATGGCTTCTGGCTCCCATGCCTAGAACTTGGCATTTACTAGGCATGCAACAATTATTTGTGGGATGGTAAATCTAAATGGGGATGGGGGATTCCATTTAGAAAAATGAAAAGTAGCTGATCTTAACAGACATTAATATTCTGAAAGAACCCAACAAAAGAAAGCCACAGGAGACACTAGCAATTCTCCCCATTTTAACCTCTTCACTTAAGAAAAGGCAATGTATGGACAGATTCACAGCCAAATTATACCAGACATTCAAAAAAGAATTGGTACCAACCCTACTGAAACTATTTCAAAAGACTTAGAAGGAGGGAATCCTCCCTAACTCATTCTACGAAGCCAGTTTCACCCTGATAGCACAGCCAGGAAAGAACATAACAGAAAAAGAAAACTACAGACCAATATCCTTGATGCTTACATCCAAAAATCCTCAACAAAATACTAGCAACCCAAATCCAACAGCACATCCAAAAGATAATTCACCATGATAAAGTGGGATTGATACCAGGGATGCTGGGATGGTTCAACATACACAAGTCAATAAATGTGATTCATCATGTAAACAGCCCCAAGACTGGGTATCTACCCAAAGAGAAAGAAGTCATTACATGAAAAAGACACTTACACTTACACACACGCTTATGACAGCAGAATTCACAATTACAAAAATATGGAACCAACCTAAATACCCATCAACCAATGAGTGGGTAAAGAAAATGTGGTATACATATACCATGGAATATTACTCTGCCATAAAAAAGAATGAAATAATGTCTTTTTCAGCAACTTGGATGGAACTGTAGGCCGTTATTCTAAGTGAAGTAACTCAGCAATGGAAAATCAAATACCGCATGTTCTCACTTACAAGTGAGACCTAAGCTATGGGTACACAAAGGCATACAGAGTGGTATAATAGACATTGGAGACTCATAAGTGGGGGAGAGGAGGAGGAGGGTGAGGGATAAAAAACTACATATTAGGTACAATTTACACTACCAAGGTGATGAGTACACTAAAATCTCAGACTTAACCACTATATAATTCATCCTTATAACCAAAAACAACTTGTACCACAAAACTATTGAAATAAAATTAAAAAATAAAAAAATTAAAAAGAAGGCAATGTATTTGAAATGTCTTCCCTTGTCTCCCTCTACAACAGACTGCAAATCAGATCTTGCCTCTGAAGATGTTGACTGGGTCTTACCTCTCTGCAACTGTTGCTAGTGGAGGTACAGTTTGGCTCAGTTTGGTGATTTCTACTTGACCATTAGAAAAAAAAAAGTAGTCCCTGTGGTGAAACTTTTGAGTGCCAACTGAACTAGAAATAACTTTTCTTGGAAGATCATCTTTTGGTACTGAAGTGCTGACAGGACCTAGCATCTAATTTAGAGCTGCAAATAGAGGTATCTCTCTAACTTTAACTGTTAAGCGGTTGCAACCTCTTCAGGCTACGTCTGATAGAGTATGGTTTGGAAGTATTTCATATGTCTCAGTGGTGGTGTCCTATTTTCTAAATAATGACTTATTTGTATTTTGAAAAATAAATAATGAAAGTTATGTGTGTGTGTGAATGTATGTATGTGTGGGCGGGAGGGGGGGGCCTGAAGGAATGTTTCCAGTGCTATTTTATGATACATTAATAGGTGTTAGACCAGAAAATACACTCTGTCTTAAGATAATGCAGGTTTTACTCAGTATTTCACATGGACTTTGAAGATTTGTGTTCCCATTTAAATAAAAGAAACCCAATCAGTGCATGGCACATAAGGTGGCTGTTCTTTTTGTTTGTTTGTTTGGTTTTGTTGTTGTTGTTGTTTTTCGAGACAGAGCCCTACTCTGTTGCCCAGGCTGGAGTGCAGTGGCGTGGTCTCGGCTCACTGCAACCTCCGACTCCTGGGTTCAAGCTATTCTCTTGCCTTAGCCTCCTGAGCAGCTGGGATTACAGGCGCCTGCCTCCACGCCCGGCTAATTTTTTTTGTATTTTTAGTAGAGATGGGGTTTTGCCATGTTGGCCAGGCTAGTCTCTAACTCCTGACCTCAGGTGATCCACCCGCCTTGGCCTCCCAAAGTGCTGGGATTACAGACGTGAGCCACCACACCCGGTCAGTTTGCTGTTCTATACTTTGTATTTATAAGGAAAGTAGAATTAAACAGTGATGCTGAGGAAAGAACCATTTAGACACATGGTCCAGTGAGAAAATCTGGATAAGGAAACAGAGGTTGTTAAAAAGCTTGTTTAAATTAAAGGCTCTGGGAATGGCCTGAGGAGTTTCTCAATGTCCGTGATATAGTTTGGCTCAGTGTTCCCACCCAAATTGCATCTCAAATTGTAATCCCCACATGTCAAGGGAGGGAACTGTAATCCCCACATGTCGAGGGAGAGAGGTGATTAAATTATGGGGGAGGCTCCCCCCGTGGTGTTCTCGTGACAGTGAGTTCTCACAGATCTGATGGTTTTGTAAGGGGCTCTTCCCACTTCACTCACTCTTGCTCTCTCACTCCTGCTGCCTTGTGAAGAATGTGCCTGCTTCCCCTTCTGCTATGATTTTAAGTTTCCTGAGGCCTCCCCAGCCATGTGGAACTGTGAGTCAATTAAACCACTTTTCTTTATAAATTACCCAGTCTTGGGTGATAACTTTATAGCAGTGTGAGAACGAACTAATGCAGTCCCAGTGTCAAGGCTCCACATTGACTGATTATATCAGAATCTCTGAGTTCAAAGCTCAGGCATCAGTCATGTGTAAAACTTTCTGGGTGATTTCAGTGTGCAGCCACTTTTGAGAACCAATGCCCTGAAATCTGGCACGATGCTGAGTCCGTAGTACATACTCACTTAAGACATGTATGTATGGTAAATGCACCTGATAGAAATAATTTAAGTATGCCCTGAGAACGACCTTGTATGGCAGACACACCTAAATGTGTGCTCAGAGTGAGGGAATCTGGGAGTAGCCAACCTGGAGATTTGTTCTTTTTCTATGAGGAACATCTTGAACCCCAGTCCATCCTGTGGATTAGGGGCCATGCTGGGAATGGAGGCCCCGAAGTTTTGGGTTGAATGAAGGTTGCCAGGTGAAGGTTGTTAGGGAAAGGGTGTTGAGTGAAAATGCTATATAAACTGCATGCTTTTTGCAAGCTGCTGCAGTTTTCTCGTCCAACCCACTGCCATTGGACCGTATGTAAGGCAGTTCTTCTGTCCAGCTCGCCACCACTGGACTCTCTCCCCTGTATGTAAGCTCCCGGTAAAACTCCATGTTTGCTTTGCTGGCTCTGGGTCTCTTCTTCAGCCATTTGAACCTGTTCCTTGGCTATTTGAGTTGATAGGAGTTTGGCAAAACAACATTAGTCATGTGGTTGATATTACATTAATTAATTTCCATAGAGCTTTACATTTACTTAGCAAGGGGAGACTCTCATCCTCCTCTGGAAAATCAAAGCTGTCAGTTTTGTGCTTGAAAAGAGGAAATTATTTTACTAATAAATATTCTTACTTTTTAAAGAAAATCATAAGTACAGCAGGAGCTTTGGAGACCAAAGGACTATTGAAGTTTTTTCTAGTAAACTCATTGCAAATGTCTTTGTCAGTCAATTTGATTGATTACAGCATGCACACATTGAAGTGCACTTCAGACAGCCAGTTTGTCTGAAGCCTTGCTGTTAAATCTCTTATGAAGTAATTTAAGATTTAAACCTCAGAGAATTCCGAACTGCTCTTTGAAGGCAGCACGCTCTTGTAAATATACCGTCACTGCACACTATTAGAGAAATCAGATGGGTATTCAGTTCTGGCATTTAACAATAACAACAAAGGTAGGATGTTTGGAAAGGTTGCTTTTTCCTTTTCTCCAAACTTGTCCTTTAATAGAAAAGATGACATTCAAGCCACAGAAGAGCATGGGTTGTTTGGGCTTAGGGCATTGAGAGAATGTGAGGTTGAAGGATTAGGATCCCAGGAGTACAAGATTCCTGAGTTTAATCCAAACCTTCTTTGATCAGGTGTTTTTGTTTGTTTGTTTCTTTTTTGTTTTTTACCTTGGCTAAGCAACATTGTTTGACTGTCCCCTTTTCCAGCTGTATCCAGTGGAGTGCAGGCACAACACCAACACCCTTCCACCTTACAAGCATGGGAAGTATGTTGCTGTGATCCTGAATTTTAGTCCATACTTTCCATAGCTTTGAGAAATTGGTTCTGAATAGATTCTACTTTTCTTTCCAATAGTGTCTTGATTCAGCTCTTAGATGGAAACTACCTTCCCTGTTTCTTATCCTGGATTATTATCCCTCTACCAACTATATGATCAAACTAAAAACTATAAAACCTGGACATCTTCTTGGCCATCTGCCTGTCACTCACTTCTTACCCCCTCCAATCAATCTTCAATCCCTACAATTTTTATAGATCAATGATTCTCAAATTTAACATGAACCAGAATCATCAGGGCATCTTGTTAAAGCACAGGCTGCTGGGCCTTACCTCCAGAGTTTCTGAAACAGTAGGTCCAATGTGGAGCCTGAGCATTTGCATTTTGAACAAGTTCCCAGGTGAAGCCGGTAATCTGGGGACTACATTGAGAATCTCTGCTCTAGTGCAGTGGGTGTCAACCTCAGCTGTACGTTAGAATCACCTGGAAAGTTATTGGTAACTACTGATACAAGTCCAGTTTTCCAAGGCTTCTGATGTATTTGGTGTGAGTAGGACCCAAGCACAGTTGTGATATTTTTTTCAAAGCTCTAATAGGTGGTCAGGGTTGAGAGTGATTGCTGTACATTTTTGTCTCCAAAATTCCTTTTGATTTCTTTGTCCTCTTTTATGCCTGTAACCTTCAAATATTTTCCCATTGCCTGCAGAATATATTTCATACTCCTTAGCATGACTTACCAGGTTCTTTATAATCTCACTACAATAGTCTCCCTTATCTACAAGGGATACATTTCAAGACCCCCCCCAATGGATGCCTGAAACCATAGATAATATCAAACTTCATATAAACTGTTTTTCCCTATGTATACATAGCTTTGATAAAGTTTAATTTATAAGTTAGGCATAGTAAGAGGTTAACAACAACTAATAATTAAATAGAACAATTATAATAATAAACTGTAATAAAAGCTATGTGAATATGGTCTTTCTATATAATATCTGAAAATGTCTTACTGTACTGTACTCACCTATTCTCAGACCGTGGTTGACTACAGGTAACTAAAACCACAGAAAGTGAAGGTGAAGATTGAGGGGACCATTGTGTATTCATTTATTTTTTCAAAAAATTTATTGATGGTGATGGTTGTACAACAATGAGAATCTACTTAATTTCATTGAACTTCTCACTTAAAAATGGTTAAAATGGTAAATTTTATGTTATGAACATTTTACCACAATAATAAAAAATTATTGACACCTTCTGTGTGTCAGGTACTTTCCAAAATCATTAACTGTCTTGCTTTTGCCTGAGCATGCCAGCCTTTCTCATATTCAGTCCCTGCTTTCTGGAATGTCCTCCTCTCCCCTGACTAGCAAACCCCCCTATTACATTAAAGATCCAGTAAATGTTTCCTCCTACATAAAGCATTTTCTAATTGCTAGGTATAGAGGAACTTATCACATTAAGATTGTAATTGAGAATGTATTTATTTACCTCCACTAAATTGTATTTTCCTTGAAAAGGGGACGGCTTTGTGTCCTCCTTACTTTTTTTTTTTGTTTCTATCTGATTCCCACCTTGGAGTAGATGAGGTAGGCAGACTTGACTGGGTGCTGGTGTTGGAGTGTGGATTATGAGGGGCCTATGCTGGAGCAGGCACCAGGGCACAGTGAATATTTAAGAATTGGTTTAAACCATAGCCTGTAGGGGAAAGCTAGGGTTTAAAAATCAGGAGGACAATGTGTAAATGCCAAGCAAGCCACAAGGGACAAATGGTAAAGAATTCAGAGTTGGCTGAAGATGTGTTCTAAAATCTTTCTCCTACTGACCTGACCCAAATAGCCCAAATCCCCATCATTAGAGATCCTTTTCTTGTGCTCATGCCATAGTTCCTACTGGAAATAAACCCCTACGAAAGATACCAATGATCACAGAATGTGTACCACATTGACTTTCCTTTGACAACTCAGCACAAATGAGTTACTAAGATGTTCAGGCTATCACTTTGAAAAGCAATGAATAAGAGCCTAAGTGATGTTTTCGTGAAAGAAGGGGACGGATTTTCTGTGAGCGTTCTAGTATGGGGTCTGGGTAGCTAGGTAGCAGGAAACTAGTGGACTCCTGGGACAGTGGCTGTCAGAGAAAGTAGAGATACACCTTACCTTTATTCAGGTCCTATTCTGAGCTGAGTCTGCTTCCAAAGGAAACATGGTCCAATCTCTGATCCTTAGAAATTTGATAGCTATGGGCATAAAATGTAGAATTTTTTTTTTTTTTTCAGACGGAGTCTCGCACCGTCACCTGGGCTGGAGTGCAGTGGTGTGATCTCGGCTCACTGCAACCTCTGCCTCCCAGGTTCAAGTGATTCACCTGCCTGTGCCTTCCGAGTAGCTGGGATTACAGGCACCCACCACCACGCCCAGCTAATTTTTTGTGTTTTTTAGTAGAGACGGGGTTTCACCATGTTGGCCAGGCTGGTCTTGAACTCCTGACTTCGTGATTTGCCCGCCTCGGCCTCCCAAAGTGCTGGGATTACAGGTGTGAGCCACCACGCCTGGCCAAAATGTAGGTATTTTAAAGAAAATGAAGGCCATAGAAAAGATTGAATCTGAATGTTTTCTCTCAGAAGCAAAAGTTAGAAGAGGAGGAGAAGGAAGATTGAGATAGATTTGGTGCTTTAGTATATAGTTAGTAAGCGAGGTAAGGCGGGAGGCTGCATGCATTTCCCCCCAGCTGACCCTTCTCTTGCGTGGCCTGAGAGCCTAATTTTTCACTTGCTAGTCTGCTTTTACATAGTAGGTTCCTTGCCATTATTCTTCCTGGCTTGATTTACTATTGGTATCACTTTTAGCAATTGCAGGTGTCTGTGGGACAAGGAGATACTTCTGTGACTTGCTGCAAGTTTAGATGCTCCTTTGTCTCCTGCTACATGGACACTTTAAAGTTTCTCTGGAACCAGACTGTTTAAATTCTTGCTCAATGAGTGGCTCAATATGTGTGTATTTGAATCTAATCTATACTTGGAATGTACTCAGATGCTATGGTTTGTGTGTGGCAGGGGACATTGTGTGTTTATATCTTTCTGGACATTTAAATAATCTAATAACCAAATCTGCAAGTCCTGCTACAGTACTCAGTAGGAAATTCACATGCATGTCAAATCACTTTGGAAACTGTAAACCGCTTTATAAGTTGAAAGGCTACTAACAGGCAGCTAAACACATTAGATAACCCCTGAAAATTCTTCATTAGCAGATTGAGCCTGCTGGGCCAGGTGCAAATACAAATTTCTTATTATCTTTACTCACTGGAGGAGAACATTGGAACAGTTATTCCAAGAGCGGTAGATAATCTAGGCATCCTTGATATTTGTGCTAGAGGTGTATCATATTGCAAGTAAACTTTTGTGTTTTATTGAATCTAGTAGAAATACCAGTTGTCTGTCAATGAGCACAACTACGTAGGTATGGATAATTGATAGCCTAGGAATTAAGCACTTTTTTGACTAATGCACAAAGTGGTTAATTCTCATGAAAATACAGATTTTTGAGACTTGAGATTATTCCATGTGACACCTGATTCTATATTGCCTTATAATGTTCTCCATTTATTTCAAAGATATTTGGCTTATTACTCTAACTAGATTATATTACTTAGAAACAAATCTTGGCTAGGCACGGTGGCTCACGCCTGTAATCCCAGCACTTTGGGAGGCCGAGGCAGGTGGATCACCTGAGATCAGGAGTTCGAGACCAGCCTGACCAATATGGTGAAACCCTCTCTCTACTAAAAGTACAAAAATTAGCTGGGCATGGGGGCATGTGCCTGTAGTCCCAGCTACTTGGGAGGCTGAGACAGGAGAATCACTTGAATCTAGGAGGCAGAGGTTGCGGTGAGCCGAGATCGCACCACTGCACTCCAGCCTGGGTGATGGAGAGAGACTCCGTCTCAACAACAACAACAACAAAAAATTATGAAATGAAACTCATTTATTGAAAAAATTCCATGGGATGATTATTTTTCTAGGCTCTTTCATGTATATCATTGAATCCTAACAGCATTCATGCGAAATGGAATTTTTATCTCTATTTTTATAGTTGAAGTGCTGAGAGCTTAAGTGAACTTGTGCGAGGTCACACTACCACTCGATGAGTGGGGATTCAAAGCCAGATATTTCCATCACAAGTCACTGATTTTTCATTTTTGGTGCATGCTATTCTCTTTTATCTGACTCTATGATTTCTCTAAATGGGAAAATATGTACATTCTTCACACACCTTAGCTGATGGAGAAGTGACCCAGAATCTCTTTGTTTGTCAGCAGTGTTAGAAAGGAATCACAATTCTTTAACTGCAAGCAAGAGGAGTCCGAACACTATTTGAAAATTTTCTGTTAGGTTGATGCAAAAGTAATTGTGGTTTTTACCATTGAAAGTAATAGCAAAAACCACAATTACTTTTGCACCAACCTAATAATATAGAAACGTGGAAATTCTCATGGTACTTTCACTGTCGCGTGATGTACACCTGAGGAGATTTTGGGAAGAACTCTTTGAATCTCTCACCACATCTGTGAATTTCAAAGTGTATGTGGAAAATGGTAAGATTGTCTAGGGAGCAGAAAGGCAGGTATTTCTCCATGAGCACTAAGCTGTCTTATCCATTTTTCAGTCACTCATTTTCTAAAAATGAATCTGACATTTTTTTCTTTTTACAGGATGGAATGAGAACTCATTTAGGTTAAATTTTCAGCTATAAAATCCACTTTTAATCTGTCACTTGATTACTCGTATCTCAGCCAAGAGAGAAAGGTCTCAAAAACAAAAATGATATTCCAGTATGTATTAATCAATTGGATGGAACTACTTTATGCCTTGAATGCAAAATTTTAAAATGTATCATTTAAGGATCAATACAGTTTCTAAGTAACTAAAGCTAAATCAATACCAGCTCGGCACTTCACTTTGGTAACAGATCATTAGATTCTAGTGTTTCTGAACCCGTAACTACAAATACATACTGCCCAGAAACAGTTTTCAGAGGAAAATTGTTCCCATTTGCCTTTTTAGATGTTGATTTATTTGTGCATTCCATGTATAGTCTAACCTTTTTATAATGTTACTGTAGAGGTAAGGCAAATTCTCTTAGAAGAACTGTATTAGACTTATTTTGTGGGGTTTCTAAGTCTCAAAGGGCTTAATTTGACCTATGTATGTCCAAAATCATGTAATAACAAGTTCAGCTGTATTGTGTATTATTGATTTCTGCTTACTCACTGTAGTTTTATTGCACAGTGGGCTTAGGGAATTAATGAGTTTTGTGTTAAATGCTTAAGGACAAAACGATAAATTTCAATTCTGCATTTCAGAATTGAAGAAAACCCCAAGTGTATATGGTTTAACCTCTTATGTGAGGGTTTGAATTAGTTCCTTTTACGGAATTCCTGGCAAGGTCATTCAATCTTAGATTGGATTAAATAAATCATAGAATTTAGAGGGAAGGAGGTTGAATTGGTCAGATTCCTTGCAGGAGACAGATAAGACTCTGAGGACAAATTTGAGGAGAGTTTAATAAAGGGGCTATATAAAAAGGTATGGGGAGGGATTTGGGATACTAAGAAGAGATAGTGATCCACTCTCAATAATATGGAACTATTATCTTTTTTAAGCCTGAAGAGCAAAGAGAGAAGCAGTTTCTGGAACTCCAAGAGTTCCTGATAGGAACTGTGGCTTTTGGTAGAAAAACACAACTACAGCCAACCTGAAATCCAGCAGGAGTGAGTACCAGGGGAATAAAATCTCTGCTTCCACATCCTCATTTTCCTCCTCCACTAACTCTCCAGTTATTTCCGCAGTCCAAAACTAACTAAAATCCACAGGACAAGAGAGCCTAGTTAATGTGGTACATAAAGGAGTTCAGACTTGTTGGTAAAGGGCAGAGTAAAGAGTAGTTTGGAAGAGAAGATATTCAACCGAAAGGTGGCAGTCTCTCTTTACCTTATCAGAGCATGTCTAGATAGTGTAGTAATTAATTCTCAACAAAAAAGGGCCACAGCGAAGCAAATGTTTTCAAATAAAGCAAACCAATATAATGAGAAAACTCAAAGGCATTCCATATGGAAAAGTTTAGAGGAAGTATCACTGTTAATGCTGGTAAAGAAAAGATTTGAGGATCAATATAACATGGTGGTAGAAGGTATATAGACTCTGAAGTCAGCTCTGAACTTCCTAGCTGTGTTGCCTGAGTTCTCTCATTTGTAAAGTTGTGGTTGACTCTTGTATCTACTTTGCAGGGTTGTTATGAGGATTAAATTACTCATTATGCAAAATACTTAAAAAAGTGCTTGGTACATAGTAAATGCTATATATGTTAGTTAAACAATTGGGGAGAGTCATGGTAGAGAAATTTGAGTTGGTCTATGTGTCCTGAAACAGTTGAATCAAGCCCACTGAATGAAAACGCTAAGACAGATTTTCATTCAGTGTAAAGATAAATTGTCTCACAGATGTACTAATAGTGATATATAGTAGTGAGTTCCCCATCTTAGAGGTGTTCAAACTGAGACTAAATGGCAAATCATGTCCTGCGGAGATTCAAGCTTGAGAGATTGGATTTAGAAGACCTTTAGAATTCATTTCAATCCTGGCATAGGTCTGATTCTTCAGAAAAATTCATGTGTGTTGCATTGTATATATAACCTTGTTAGCTCAGCCTCTGTCTTAAAGAACGAACAACTGCCATGTGGGCTATAGTTGGCCCAGATGTGATTCTTGACCTTTAGGTAGTATATGAAAAAGCAGATTCAGGCCGGGTGCGGTGGCTCTCGCCTGTAATCCCAGTGCTTTGGGAGGCTGAGGCGGGTGGATCACAAGGTCAAGAGATGGAGACCATCCTGGTCAACATGGTGAAACCCTGTCTTTACTAAAAATACAAAAATTAGCTAGGCGTGGTTGCATGCGCCTGTAGTCCCAGCTACTTGGGAGGCTGAGGCAGGAGAATCACTTGAACCCGGGAGGCGGAGGTTGCAGTGAGCTGAGATCGCACCACCGCACTCCAGCCTGGCGACAGAGTGAGACTCCGTTTCAAAAAAAAGACAAAGCAGATTCCGAAATTACTTTGTGATTATATTATGTTCCCCATCCTCCATCATCTTGCAATAATCTCTCCCTCCATTTCCACCAATAAAAATAAATGGACTAGGTGTCATAGTTTTCTGTTTAAGAGTGTAGCCTCTATAGTTATACCATTTAGATTTCAGATTTAGTCTCAGCTGCCTACTAGATATTTGTTTTTGAACAGATTGTTTAACCTTTTACAGCATCAGTTTTTGCCACTGTAAAATCAGGATAATAATAATCGTTACTTTACAGGCTCATGAAAAGGTTAAGCGAGATATTATAGGCAAAGTTCCTGGCATATAGTAAACTTTGAATAAATATTAGCACTTGTTATAATAATATCTCATGCAAAATGTTCTTGTTATTATAAAACTAGTTCTTGAGATGCCTGATTAACCTTGGGTGTTGCAGGTTTTCACATTTCCCTTGACAGGAGCCTACAGTCTCCAGTTAATTCTGGAGGGTTTCTGCAGGAATTGTAAAGCTTCTGGGCAAAAGAAAAAAAAGGTAATCGGTCTTTCAATAAGAGACACCTTCCACCTTCCTCCTTCCTCTGAGGCCATCCCCATCCCAAAGCAAGTCATAAAGAATGGTGTGCAGCAGAAAAGCAGTCCTCTAGCTATATGGAGGAGACCACACCAACAAAGAAATTCTCCTTTATCTCAGAAACCAAGCATAAAGCCTCTATTTGGATTTTCATATGAATAAATCTTCAGAAGTTAGAATAGCCAGCTGTGAAAGGCCTGGCTGCTCCTTGATCTGTAGAACAAGAGCTTATGATAAAGAATAATAAAAGAGAGAAAAATACCACCTTCCTAGGCTTTGTCTATATAATGAAAGGAGTTTTCAAACTTCCTTTAGCTGTAAATAATTTCAATTAGCATTTTTGATGGGAATGAATGTAAATACCAATTCTGCTCTATGCTAGAACCAGTTGATTAGCCATTATATGAAGTGCTACAGGCTTCTATTTGGGGAAAGAGGAAAACAGGCACTCTTGTTTGGCATTCTGTCCTTGTCTCTTCCAGAGGCATTGAGTCCAATCTTCCCTTTTCTCTTATTCATCTAACCACCCCAAATGCAAATTGATTTCTTAAGGGTGGCATCTCAATGCGAAAATGACAAGAAAGGAAACTTAAGGGTAGGGTGAAAGACTCATCCCAGTTTGCTTATTCCAGTTGTAGCACTGAAAGCCCTGTGTCCTGGGAACTCCCTCAGTCTGGGACAAACCAGGATAGTTGGTCACTCTAACTGGGCCCATAGGAAACATTATTCATGAAATCATGGATTAAAACCTCTGTGAAAAACCTTGTCAGGCTGAAGGGTAGTGTTTGCATATCAATAGGTCACCTAGCTAGACTAGTGAAACAAAGTTATCTTTGACCTGAGAATCGGTAAATAAAATGAAACACAAATAAGAGGAGAAACAATATTGATGAAGAGGAGCAGAAAGAAGAGGAAGAAGGGTAATTACAGTTGGCATTTATGTAATGCTTTCTATATGCTAATGGTCATATTATTTTATATAAAGTAATATATAAGTTACTTCAATCCGCTATTATCCTCATTTCATAAATGAGAAAACTGAAGTTCAGTGAAGTTCTGTGACTTTCAAAGTCAAGTGGAGCCAGAATTTAAATCCATACCTTTTTGACTCTGAAGTACATACTCTTAACCATATAATAATGCCTTGTTTATTGAGAACCTCCTATATTCCAGGCATTGTGCCAGGCCTTTTGGATACAGCAGTGAGCCAAACACACATGATCCCGATCCCTACCCTCGTGGAGCGTCAGTCCATGTAAGAGTGACCCATATAAAAATTAGATAATTGTTTTTGAAATCATTACAGTTGCATGAATGTCACTGCTAAGTTACCAATTTGAACCAGAATTCCAGAGAGGGTCTATTATTTCTTGATGTTCTATGTCTAAGCAATTATAGGAAGTGGCTAAACCAGTTTTTGACTCATCTCAGAAGGATGAGGCCCTTGTTTTAGGAAGCTAAATTAAGTATGCCAACATGAGCAGCTGCTCATGAGGTAAGAAAATGAAGGTGATTGTTCTCTGTCGGTTTTCTATTATGCATCAAACAAAAAGAACATGATTGAAAAACATTTATTCATGGCATCTCTTTAGAACCAAAAGGTAGATATTTATTAACATACATCTTCTACTAGTTGCAAGGTTTTTTTTTTTTTTTTTTTTTTTTCTGTCAGTAACCGTCAAAGTAAAGATCTACTTATATTTAGAGCAGTCATGGTGGGGGTTTATACCTCCTCAAATCTTAGCCTTACCCTGAAAATTAGTGTAACCTATTAAGTCCTGCTATGATCTATTTCTTATACTACAGGACAAATGGCAAAGTCATAATATATATTACTTGTTGTCGGGAGCTATGAATATGTGGGAGTAGGGGATACATAGAAATGTCTGTACCTTCCATTTGACTTTGCTATGAACCTAAAACCGCTATAAAAATTTATTTAAAAGTATATAACATGTACTTTTAGTATCTGCTTGGTCCATACCTAGATCAGAGGTTGACAACTATGGCCTGGAGGCCAAATTCTGCCTGCTGCCTAGTTTTGTACAGCCTGTGAGCCCAAAATGATTTTTACATATTTAAATGGTTGAAACAAAAATCAAATGAAGAATATTTTTGGCATGTGAAAATTACATAAAATTCAAATTTAAGTGTCTATAAATAAAGTCTTGTTGGAACGCAGCCATGCTCATTCCTTTATATATACTGTCTATGGCTGCTTTCCTGCTACAGTGGCAGAACCGAGTAGTTACTACAGAGACTGTATGGGTCACAAAGCCTAAACATTTACTATTTGATCCTTTATGGAAAAAAATACTCTAACCTCTGGCCTAGAGGAAGGAGCTATTCCTGTGTATAGAAAGCATACATGATAAAGCCCACAATTATGAGAAAAGTCAGTCATAATCATCAATGTTATGTTTTGGAGAAAACAACAATAACAGCAAACATAAATTGATCCAGTAAATGCAAGTCAGTTAAAATCTACAAAAATTAAGAAAAAAACTTACATTATATCTCTAATCATAATCTTTATAGTATTTTTAAACTTCTATTTATAGTGGCTATGACCAATAGCCATTGATCACTGATAACAAGACCCCACAAAAACATACATAAAAATTCATATTTTAGCTGACATTTATATATAATAAATAAATATACAATATATATATTTTATATATCTCTGTTTATTTGAGTTTTCATTCAGGCTTCACTACTACTAAGATTAACCCTGGAGAAGCTACAGAGTCAAATGAACAGTAAAGATGTGATTTATTTTTTGCTATCCCTTTCTCAGAGCTTCTCTGTAATACTTCTGACTTAAAACTGTGTCTCTAATTTTTTTCTCCAAAGTAAAGAGAAGAAAGAAATATGCAGAGATTTTTCTCCCCCGCTCCACTCTTCCCAAATCCCTGGCTCCTTTTTTTTTTTTTTCCAGCAGTATCATTACCTGCTATGCAGAAATGATGAGCTCAAAAATATTCATTTAAGATGTTCCTGTCAGTGTTGGTTTAATAAATCAACACTGGAAATTAAACTATTAATTTTTCAAAACATTAAACAGCAAAGGAGCACAAGAAGAAAGATTAAGGGAATAGGAAATTATCACCTAAGAAATATTTACCCTTCATGATAGCCCTTGTATAACACTGCAGATTGAGATTCTATCATTTGTTACTGAATAATATAGCAAAGGAAATGGGTTGCTGTGTATCTTATTTAGAGCTGGACTGGGTGCTAGATGGGTGAGCAAGTGAGTAGAGGTCTAGGAACAGAGAGGGCTAGGTCAAAGGTCAGTGTAATGAAATATGGGACAGGACTCAAATGCTTTCGTCATACTGAAGAAACATAGTGATTAAGAGCATTGACTCTGGAGTCAAATGGACTTGGGTTTGAATTCTGGTGTTTCCATTTAGTATCTGAGAGGTCTTAATTAGGTTATTTAATCTTAATGAACTTTAGTTCCCTCATTTGTAATTGTAATTGTAACCCTTTATGAGATTGTTGTGAGGATTGAATAAGATGTATATAAATATGCTTAGCACTGGGCCTGGCACACGTACTCAATATATGTTTATTTATTTATTTTTGTTAGGGATGCCAAATGAAAGAGTACTGGAAATCATTGCATAACTAATTAATTTTTTTTATATGGTGGATTTCTATATACTCAAATAAAGGAAGGCGGTGGAAGGAAAAATGAGTGGAAGTTAGGAGACCTGTGCTTTAGTCTGGATAATAATAATAGTAACAACAATAAGAAGTTAGTATTTATTAGGCATTTACTATGTGTTTAATACAATAACCCTAAGAAGGGAATGCCATTATTCTCATTTTAAATATATAGGAACTGAGGCTTAAAATGATTTGGCTTCTTGCATAAGTCAACACAGCTATTAAGTGCAGAGTTGGGATTTGAACTCAGGCAGACTGACTCCCGAGCCTCAGTGATTAACCATGAGGCTATACTATCCTGGTTCTGCAATTATCTAGCTCCTATGACCAAGGGCATAAAGGGCTACCCATATGATTGTACAGGTTTTGTGCTGCACAACTCAAGGGGTATTCTATTCATATTGGGTGTATGCAGTGAATAACCTGTGCAAATACATGGGTGGTCATGGGGAAGTTCCTTATCTTGTCTAGGTTTTAGTTTCCTTTTCCCGAAAAATGAAATGTTCGAATTAATTTGTCACCAGGCCTCTACCAGCTAAGGGTCTAGTGTAAATATATGGATAATTTAAAAAGAATTCTTACTTGCTTTGGAGAGTTTTACACATATATTTGAATTTGTGCTTATCTGATGAAATAAGTACCTAGAGCAAATCAGTTAAGGACATGACACTAGGGAGATCTGGAGCTGGATGATTAGAGAGCTGCCTCATGCACTTCTGCTCAGGTTCTCAGTATATTGAAGAAACAGTCCATATCTACCACTGATTCTAGAACAGCGAAAGCAGACATCACTTTTTCAGACATCCCCTGGAGTTAGGGATATGGCTAACTGAATAGGTCCAAAATGCTTTCTTTGCCAGGATGTGAACTGCATAAAAATTAACTGCATACAGCGCCATAGATTCAAAAGCAGTCATTCAAGTAAATTAGGTGTTGCCTATAGGAACCCATTTCAATGAAGCAATTAATTAAGCAAAAATTGTATGTGCTATCCATCAATAAGCTTAAAGGCACGATTTAATTGTTAATATTGTGGATGTACAGATCTGCACAGAAAATTGGATTTAGGTATGAGGATGTTTCTATCATGATACTGTATTAGCAATCAACATTGTTCCTCTTAGATGTTTTGCCTGGTTTTAGTTAAATGATGCTTTCTATAGTCAGGCTTAACTGAAAAATAGATTAGCATGTTCTATTCGATTGTATTCCACGTCCAGATAGAATTCATTACTAAGCAGTTGTACTTTACCATTAAAGACCTATGGTTAAGGTAAGTTTAAAAATAAGTATTCTTCTGATCCTTCCTCCTCACTAGGCTTCTTTCTTACTCTTTTTAGAGTTAAAAATTCTCCCATCCACAATAAATTTTTAAGGCTCTGGCACCTTACCAACTGTCACAGCCCCTACAGCCTTTCTTATGTAGGCAATCAATTTAGCTCCTCTGTGAGAAAGATAACTGCCTGCTTACAACTAATCCAAGGTTGGGAATTTCGCATGTTTTCTATGCTTTAAGATGACCTCTTGATTCCTACTCTAGTTACGCTGGTTTCTTCACCATTCCATGGCTTCTCCTTCATCTTGCTGCCTCAGAGGTTTTGCTCAAACTGTTTCCTTCGCCTGAAATCTGTCTCCCATCCACCCATTTCTGCCTGTTCCTCTTTACATTTAAAGCCCAATGCAGATTGCACTTCCTCTAATAAGTTTTCCTCAGAACCCTTCTTTCCATCTTCTACACCCTCTCCAGCATTTTGCTTATATTTTAGTTATAACTACAGTGACTGCATTTGCTGAACTGTACAATCAGGACACATGCTTTGACAACTCTAAGTATACTTATGAACAATGTGATAGATTATTTGAAATCAAGTCAGTTCTAGAAAATCCAGAGTGCGTGTTTGCCTTAATTGTAGCACTCATTACAGTCTGCCTTGTGTTGGCGTTAATTATGCATTTGTTCAGATCCTTCCTGATGTTGCAAGCAAGAATTGTGTCATATGCATCCCTGTATCACCCTACACCTGTCAGATTTCTTTGTCTGCAGTAAGCATTTATGTTTTATGCAGTCATCGAATATTTATTAAGCTAATATGATGTGGCAGGCCCTAAATGCTAAGGGTTGGGGATAAGATGAGGTCCCTACTTCCATGAAATAATTAATTACAACACCAGGAGATAAGTGCCATGTTAGGGTAGACCTGCAACATATACGAGGGGCTCCTAACCTAGACATTGAGAATTAGGGAAGTCTGGGAGCAAGTGATTCATAAACAGAGGACTGAGAATGGGAATAATTTCATCAGGAAATGATGGGGTTTAGGGGCTCAGGTAGAGAGAACAGTGTGGGAAAAGGTCCAGAAGGGGGAGAAGAATGCCATTTGCAGAAATTCAGTTTTTCAATCCCATTTTGAAGGTAGAATGTGAAGAAGGGAATGAGAGAAGAAGAGGCTGAAATGGGAAGTGGGTCACTGGGCCAGGTGCTAGAGATACAGGCATGAATAAGGAATGGCCCTTGATCTCCCAGAGTTTACATTAAAGAGAACACAGAGAAGTAATGGAGAAATTATAGTACAGTATGATGGGTGCTCTGACTGCAGACATTCTGTGTACTGTGAGAACACATATTAAGATACCTCACCCTTAATAACTAGGGGAGGTTTACCAGCAGATGTGAGTTTTAAGTTGAAATGTAGATCACTACATGCTAAGTAAATTAAATTGCTAGTATTTAGCTATTTTGCCGTTTCTACTGTTCTGAATCATAACATGAGACAGAAACTACCAGAGAATAAGAGAAGGAAAACATCTCCTCTCTTGTTCCTTGCTTTCCTCTCTACATCTATGCACAGTGGCTGAAATAGAGAGATTGATTACATAAGATATAATCCTTTTTCCCAGTAAGAAAGTAGTTTCTCAGTCACTTTATTACTTGGCTTGAAGCATCTTCTCTTTCTTCTGATCAATACTTTAACTGAACGTTACGTAAAATGAAATTTACATTTAAGTGTTCCCTTAGCAACCATCACACAAAACCAAATACATC
Organism: Pan troglodytes; assembly: GCF_028858775.2. Taxonomy (NCBI): domain Eukaryota; kingdom Metazoa; phylum Chordata; class Mammalia; order Primates; family Hominidae; genus Pan; species Pan troglodytes. The sequence goes on from NC_072421.2 coordinate 118,859,281, forward strand.
TGCTTTCAGAATCCACTTCTCTTTTGAAAATCCTTATAGTTACACAATTTTCTTCTATTAGCAAAAATGGCTTTCTAAATGGGCTACCATCTCTTTCAAAACAAAGTGTTTTAAAAACCATATTTAAATATAATGTATGGGATTTTAGAATAGAGATATGAAATGGTGTCACCAAAACTTTTCTTCATTTGTTTAATCAATCAGTCAATTAATAAACATTTATTAGTACCTATAGGTGCTATGTCAGGTACTGTGGGTTACAAAGATGACAAATATATGGTCCTTTGCTCTTATAAAGGTTATAATGGAACACCTACAGCAAAGTATAATACAGTGCTTAAAATGATGATACACAGTAAATGTTGTGGGAACACACATATATATGGGTTTGCTATAATTTGTTATAACAATCTTTAACATGTATTGGAATGAATCTAAGAAATATCAGCTGTCAGCATTTGCTGCTCTAATCCCAGAAGTGAATTCTGAAGATATAAAATGTCTTTGTATTGGTGAGTGCTCACATTGTCATAGGAATCTGGAAAAATCATAAAAGTGCCGTGAGGAACTGTCAGTTACTATGTGCTACATAAAGTCAATGTGCAGTTCACAGAGGGATTTCCGGACTTTAATTTTTCAGTAAATGTGATGTCCTTGCCAAGAGAGAACATGGAATACTGAAAGGATGTGAAATGTTCAAAGATTACTGTGATTAAAATAACATTTAAAATAGTATGCTTTCTTCAAAATAGGGAAGGAGGAATCTATGCCCAAGTCCACAATATGGAGTTTTAAACTGTTAAAATCCACATTCACAGGCCCTTTAGTCTTTTGCAATCCTGTTCAGAATTCCTTAGATGTTCTGTAGGACAGTAGCAATTCTAAATTGCATGTGAGCCTGCCTCAGGCTATTAAGACTAGTGGTGCTTTGACTTCTCCAAGCAAATATCTTCTTTGCTAGTATAGGTAATTTATGCGTTTTTTTCCTCAGCATGTATTTACTCATTACTATTATACTTACGTTAAAAACTGTGTTTCTTACTATAGTCTACAAAGCTCTGCATGGTCTGGTTTCCACTTGACTTCCCAACCTCATTCTATACATTTCTCTGTTTTGCATTTCAAGCTCCATCAAGACTAAGCTACTTGTAGTTCCTGAAACACAGCATGTTGTTTTAGGTTTCTAAGCTGTAACTCTCACACTTCTCTTTATGCTTGGATTGTTCTGCTGCAACTTTGATTAATCCATTAATTGTATAAGATTTAGCTCAATTACCGACTCCTCCAGACTGCCTTTGTTTACCCTTCATCTTCATATGTTGGGTAACACAGTCTCCTTCTCTGTTCCCATAGTTTCACTCGTGTCCGTGTGAAGAGACCACCAAACAGGCTTTGTGTGAGCAACAAGGCTGTTTATTTCACCTGGGTGCAGGCGGGCTGAGTCCGAAAAGAGAGTCAGCAAAGGGAGATAGGGTGTGGGGCCGTTTTATAAGATTTGGGTAGGTTAAGGAAAATTACAGTCAAAGGGGCTTGTTCTCTGGCGGGCAGGAGTGGGGGTCACAAGGTGCTCAGTGTGGGAACTTTTTGAGCCAGGATGAGCCAGGAGAAGGAATTTCACAAGGTAATGTCATCAGTTAAGGCAAGGACCGGCCATTTTCACTTCTTTTGTGGTGGAATGTCATCAGTTAAGGCAGGAACTGGCCATCTGGATGTGTACCTGCAGGTCACAGGGGATATGATGGCTTAGCTTGGGTTCAGAGGCCGGACATTCCTGTCTTCTTATATTAATAAGAAAAATAAAACAAAATAGTGGTAGAGTGTTGGGGCAGCGAAAATTTTTGGGGTTGGTATGGAGAGATAATGGGCGATGTTTCTCAGGGCTGCTTTGAGCGGGATTAGGGGCGGCGTGGGAACTTACAGTGGGAGAGATTAAGCTGAAGGGAGATTTTGTGGTAAGGGGTGATATTGTGTTAGAAGAAACATTTGTCATATAGAATGATTGGTGATGGCCTGGATACGGTTTTGGATGAATTGAGAAACTAAACGGAAGATACAAGGTCTGGATAAAAGAAGGAGAAAAATAGATATTAAAGGACTAAGAATTGGGAGGACCCAGGACATCCAATTAGAGAGTGCGTAAGGGGGTTCAGCGTAATTACTTGCTTGGTTGGCAAGTTTTTGGGCTCTATCCTTGAGTTTCTTTATGTTGTCATACAACAGGCCAGATTGATTTAGGTAAAAACAACACTCTTCATTTAAGAATATACAGAGTCCTCCTTTTTCAGCAGTGAGTAAGTCAAGGCCTCTGAAAGTATTAGGGCAGTGGCAGCTGCTGCATGGAGACATGGTGGCCAGCCTGAAACAGTAAGGTCAAGTTGTTTGGACAAAAAGGCTACAGGACACGATCCTGGTCCTTGTGTAAAAATTCCGACTGCACAGCCCTGCACTTTGGCTGTGTGTAATGAAAAGGGTTGGGATGAGTCAGGGAGAGCTAGGGTGGCGGCAGTCTTTAAAGCTGTCTTCAAGGAATGGAAAGAGGTGTGGGAAAAGGATTTAGGATCTATGGGGTCAGCTAGGTTTCCTTTTGTGAGTTTATATAATGGTTTTGTTAGGATGGCAAAACCAGGTATCTAAAGTCGAAAGTATCTAACCACGCCTAGGAAGGAAAGGAGTTGTTTTGTAGAAGGTGTTGGGGTTTGAGAGATCAGTCGGACGCGATTGGCAGGGAGAGCACGTGTGTTTTTATGAAGAATTATGCTGAGATAGGTAACAGATGAGGAAGAAATTTGGGCTTGATTGAAGTAATGGGGGCTGCCTGTGAAGCCTTGCGGCAGCCCAGGTAATTTGCTGAGCCTGATGGGTGTTAGGGTCAGTCCAAGTGAAAGCGAAGAGAGGCTGGGATGAAGGGTGCAAAGGAATAGTAAAGAAAGCACGTTTGAGATCCAGAGCAGAGTAATGGGTTGTGGAGGGAGGTATTGAGGATAGGAGAGTATATGGGTTTGGCACCAGGGGGTGGATAGGCAAAACAATTTGGTTGATAAGGTGCAGATCCTGAACTAACCTGTAAGCCTTGTCTGGTTTTTGGACAGGTAAAATGGGGGAATTGTAAGGAGAGTTTATAGGTTTTAGAAGCCCATGCTGTAGCAGGGAGTGATAACAGGCTTTAATCCTTTTAAAGTGTTCTGTGGGATGGGATATTGGCGTTGAGCCGGGTAAGGGTGATTAGGTTTTAATGGGATGGTAATGGGCATGTGATCGGTTGCCAGGGAGGGGGTAGAGATGTCCTATACTTGTGGGTTAAGCTAGGGGGATACGAGAGGAAGACTCAAAGGAGGCTTTGGGTTGGGAAGAATGGTGGCAATGAGATGTGGCTGTACTCCAGGAATAGTCAGGGAAGCAGATAATTTGGTTAAAATATCTCAGCCTAATAAGGGAGCTGGGCAGGTGGGGATAACTAAAAAAGAGTGCATAAAAGAATGTTGTCCAAGTTGGCACCAGAGTGGGGGAGTTTTAAGGGGTTTAGAAGCCTGGCCATCAATACTTACAACAGTTATGGAGGCAAAGGAAACAGGCCCTTGAAAAGAAGGTAATGTGGAGTGGGTAGCCTCCCTATTGATTAAGAAGGGGAGGGACTTACCTTCCACTGTGAGAGTTACCCAGAGCATCTGTGGTGGTCCTGTAGGCTTCCTAGGCGATTCGGCAGTATCAGTCTTCAGCTGCTAAGCTGAGATCTGGGAAGGAGTCAGTCAGAGAGCCTTGGGCCAGAGTTTCAGGGGCTCTGGAAGTGGCTGCCAGGTGAGTTGAACAGTCCAATTTTCAGTGGGGTCCTGCACAGATGGGAAACAGCTTAGGAGGAATCCCAGGCTGTGGGCATTCCTTGGCCCAGTGGCCAGATTTCTGGCACTTGTGGCAAGCTCCTGGGGGAGGAGGTTCTAGAGGAATGCCTGGCTGCTGCGGTTTAGGCGTTTGGAAGTTCTTGTGTGCTGGAGATATGGCTGGGGTTTGTCTCACAGTGGAGGCAAGGAATTGCAACTCAGAAATACATTGCTACTTGGCTGCCTCTACTCTATTATTGTACACCTTGAAGGCAAGGTTAAGTCCTGTTGTGGGTTTGAGGGCCGGAATTTAATTTTTGGAGTTTTATTTAATGTCAGGAGCAGATTGGGTAATAAAATGTATATTGAGAATAAGACGGCCTTTTGACCTTTTAGGGTCTAGGGCTGTAAAGCATCTCAGGGTTGCTGCTGAATGAGCCATGAACTGGACTGGGTTTTTCATATTTGATGAAAGAGCCTAAACGCTAATTGACTTGGGAGAGGTCGAATAAAGAAGAAGGAGCATTAACCTTGACTGTGCCTTTAGCTCCAGCCACCTTTTTAAGAGGAAATTGCTGGGCAGGTGGGGGAGGGCTAGTCGTGGAATGAAACTGTAAGCCAGACCAGGTGTGAGGAGGGGAGGTGATAAAAGGATTATAGGGTGGGGGAGCAGAGGCTGAGGAAGAATTGGGACCTGGCTCAGCCTGGCGAGGAGCAGCCTGGGGAGGAGGGGAGGGGTCAGATGGGTCTGTAGAAAAGGAAGACTAGAAAGACTCAGCAACGCTTGGGGTTGGGACTGAGGGGACAGGCGGGAGGGAAAGAAGGAGGATTTGGGATGAGTCACACTGGGGACAGAGACTAGGGAGGGAACAATGTGTAAAAGAATGCCTGGATGTTAGGCACCTCAGACCGTTTGCCCATTTTACGACAAGAATTACCTAGATCTTGTAGGATGGAAAAATCGAAAGTGCCATTTTCTGGCTATTTGGAACCACTGTCAAGTTTGTATTGGGGTCAAGCGGCATTGTAGAAGAAAATAAGGCATTTAGGTTTTAGGTCAGGTGTGAGTTGAAGAGGTTTTAAGTTCTTGAGAACACAGGCTAAGGGAGAAGAAGGAGGAATGGAGGGTGGAAGGCTGCCCATAGTGAAGGAGGCAAGCCTAGAGGAAAGAGAGAGTAGAGAGACGGAGAGAAGGGGTGGGGGGTGCTTGCCTTTTAGGAAAGTGGAGAAGGAGTAGAGACACGGAGAGAAGGGATCGGGGGGTTCTTGCCTTCCAGAAAAGCAGAGAAGGGGTAGAGACATGGAGAGAAGGGGCCGGGGGATTCTTGCCCCTTAGAAAAGCGGAGAAGGGGTAGAGACACGGAGAGAAGGGGTCAGGGGGTTCTTGCCTCCTAGAAAAGCAGAGAAGGGTAGAGACATGGAGAGAAGGGGTCGGGGGGTTCTTGCCCCCTGGAAAAGTGGTACTTGCTGGTAAGGGTGAAGGACTAAAGCAGGCATCCTTGCGTGGTCAGACACCTCTGAAATGTGGGTCAGGCATCCCCTCGTGATTAAACACCAAGGGAAGCCTGTCTTTCCAAGTCTGTGACTGGCGCCGGAGTTTTGGGTCTACGGATAAAATGCATCTCCCTTTGTCTCTACCAGAAAAGGAAAGGAACTGAAATTAAGAGAAGGGAGAAATTGAAGTGTGGCGCCAAGATTGATAGGAGAAAGAGGTTGAGGGATAGTGAGAGAGGTTGGAGAAGAGAGTAAAAAGAGGCCACTTACCTGATTTAAAATTGGTGTGATGTTCCTTGGGCTGGTCGGTCTGAGGACTTGAGGTCGTAGGTGGATCTTTCTTATGGAGCAAAGAGCAGGAGGACAGGGAACTGATCTCCCAAGGGAGGTTCCCCTGATCCAAGTCATGGCACCAAAATTTCACTCACGTCCGTGCGAAGAGACCACCAAACAGGCTTTGTGTCAGCAACAAGGCTGTTTATTTCACCTGGGTGCAGGCGGGCTGAGTCTGAAAAGAGAGTCAGCAAAGGGAGATAGGGGTGGGGCCGTTTTATAAGATTTGGGTAGGGAAAGGAAAATTACAGTCAAAGGGGGTTGTTCTCTGGCAGGCAGGAGTGGGGGTCACAAGGTGCTCAGTGTGGGAGCTTTTTGAGCCAGGATGAGCCAGGAGAAGGAATTTCACAAGGTAATGTCATCAGTTAAGGCAGGAACCGGCCATCTGGATGTGTACGTCCTGGTCACAGGAGATATGATGGCTTAGCTTGGGCTCAGAGGCCTGACATCATAGCATCTTGTAATCATATCTGGTACCTCTCTCTCAGAAATTTAAACTTGGCTCAAATCTCCAATTTTATAACTTGTGTCACTTGAGTGCCCTCCCCATGATCTCTATAAATTCCCAGTTTTACTTCCTGATGTTTGCTATTGTCTCCATTTTGGGGTCCACACAGATTCTTGGGTTTTGCTTAGTACTAAATGTAAAAACCAAACTACTCTTCTTTAATGTATTCTACAAAAAATAAAGTCAAATCAAGCATATGGTACATTTTTTAAGATTTATTAAATATTTGCAGGGTCATAGAGAGGAATGAGGTCTCTCACTGTATAACATTTTTCCGTCTTGCTTGTTCCCTCTCATGATTACCTTCCTTCCAAAACCTTTTCTCCTAACAAGTGATCCTCTCAGCAATATTTAGCTCTCTGGAAAATGTGTGATAATCTACTTTCATCTGACTTACATGCCACCCTCACGTTTTTCTTTTCTGAAGACTGGCTTCTCAAAGCCCACTGGCTTTTCCCAACTCCTCTAGAATTTAGGGAAATTATTTTTTCTTAATCTCTCTATATCCTTATCCCAAAAATTTTAAGGTTACATTTAAAAGGTTTGCTTCCATATTTCTCTCTTCCATTGTGAGGAAGGAAGAGAACTAATTTGTTCTATTCATTGGTGTATCCCTAGTTTTTAGCACAATGCTTAACATATAATAGGTTCTTAATAAATGTATGATGAACTGTCTTTTGAACATATCTTAGAAAGCTTTGAGCTAGTGCTCATGCTAATGTTTTCAAGGATTATGCGTCTGGTCTGTGGGTAAGCCATTTCCTTTTGTTTGGTTCTGCAGTCAAAGTTTATACCACAAAGTCATGTTAACTTATACTTTGTAAGCACAATATATATCCTCTGCCCTATGTAGTAAAAATAGATGAAAAGGACTGAGAAAAGCTACCTAATAAAAACAAGCACTGTTTTAAGCACTTTATGCATATTATCTTGTGTTCTCACAACAACACCTGTGAAGTAGATATTATCGTCTCTATTTTCCACATAAGGAAGTTGAGGCACAGTGAGGTTAGGTAACTTGTTGAAAATCACATACCTAATAAGTAGAATAAGTTGAATTTAAGGCTAGACAGTCTATTCTAAGAGCCCTGCTCTCTTAGTTACTATGCAATATTGCCTTCAGAGCACAAGAATTGGGTTTTCAGGTACAGATTATAAAGGCTTAGCGTTAGAAAATATAAACTTCATAAGGCCTAGAATAATCAGAGAATTCTGCATGAAAGAAGTGTACATTGAAAGGCAAACCGATTTCTATTTTTCGTTTAACTCCATTTGGCCAGATTTTCTTGCTGCCACGAGCCAATTTATGCAAAATTATAACCTTTAGATTGATGGCCAACAAAAGCCAAAGTGGTTGGCACCAGATGGATCACCTGACCTATCTGCTACTGTGTGAGCCTTTTCAAGTAGTTTTTATATTCTTGGAATTGGCATGATGGTACTAGGTCACCTGGTTTATCTGAGTTTCAAAGGGATGAGAAATGCCTTGGCATTTACAACTGAAAAACAAAATTCAACTGGTCATCTGTTATCTCTTTTGTGATGCTTATCAGGGTTCAGATTTTAGTACCAAGGAATGTTAAAGCCAGTTTGACATTTTAAGTTATTTGCAATTCCTACAAAAGTGCTCATACTCAGAAAGTCTCTCTTCTAAATATTCAGCTAAAATATTTTAAAATATAAAAATATTTCATAATTTACCCTTAAATATGCCGAAATGTAACTCAAAGATAATCTAACTTTTCTTATTTAGGAATATGTATATATTCCTAAGTGTGCTACAAAGGAGAAAAGAGAGAAAATAATTTTAAATTAAATATGTATTAGATATGTAGATGCTCACGTACTTCTACACTTGAAGTTAAAATAGTCACTTGTACTCACACATAGAAAACTATAGATACAACATCTACACTTGCAAACTGTAGAGTGGTGTGCTGATAACTTTAATGCAATGAGCTTTATTGTCATTTGTGAGATAACTGTCTTAACTGGTGAACAATTCTTCCTTATGTTGTGAAAAAAAAAAAAAACTGGACCCTTTCCTTACACCATAAACAAAAATTAACCCAAGATGGACTAGAGACTTAAATGTAAAACCCAAAACTATAAAAGTCCTGGAAGACAATCTAGGCAATACCATTCAAGACACAGGAACTGGCAAAGATTTCATGATGAAGATGGCAAAAGCAATTGCAACAAAAGCAAAAATTGGCAAGTTGGTTCTAATTAAACTAAAGAGCTACTGCACAGCAAAGAAAACTATCAACAGAGAAAACAGACATCCTATAGAATGGGAAAAAATATTTGCAAACTATGTATCTGACAAAGGTCTAACATCTAGCATCTCTAAGGAACTTAAGCAAGTTTATAAGAAAAATACAACACCATTAAAAAGTGGGCAAAAGACATGAACAGACACTTTACAAAAGAAGATATAGATGCAGCCAACAATCATAGGAGAAAAAAGCTCAGCATCACTGATCATTAGAGAAATACAAATCAAAACCACAATGAGATACCATCTTACACCAGTCAGAATGGCTATTATTAAAAAGTCAAAAAATAACAGACACTGGCAAGGTTGCAGAGAAAAAGGAATGCTTATACACTGTTGGTGGGAGTATAAATTAGTTCAACCATTGTGGAAGACAGTGTGGCAATCTCTCAAAGACCTAAAAACATAACTACCATTCTACCCAGCAATCCCATTACTTGGTATATACCCAAAGGAATATAAATTATTCTATTTTAAAGACACATGCACATATTCATTGCAGCACTATTCACAATAGCAAAGACATGAAATGAACCTAAATGCTAATCAATGATAGACTGGATAAAAAAATGTGGTACATGGACACCATGGAATACTATGCAGCCATAAAAAAGAATGAGATTATGTTCTTTGCAGGGACATGGATGGAACTGGAGGCCATTATTCTTGGCAAATTAATGCAGGAAGAGAAAACCAAATACTGCATGTTCTCACTTATAAGTGGGAGCTAAATGATGAAAACACATGGACACAGAGAGAGGAACAACACACACTGGAGCCTGTCAGAGAGTGGAGGGTGGGAGAAAGGAGAGGATCAGGAGAAATAACTAATGGGTACTAGACGTAATACCTGGGTGTTAAAATAATCTGTACACAAGCCCCCATGATACAAGTTTACCTATATAACAAACCTTCATGTGTACCTTTGAACTTAAAATAAAAATTAAAAAAAGGTTTTCATTGGCGTGAATATCTGGTGAGGTATCCAAAGATAGGGAGGAACATGGTCACATTGATTCTTGTTTGTACGGTTGTATAGGAAGTCCAGCAACCCTTACCCACTCCTGTAACTATCTCTTTCCTCCCCAGTAAAAAAGACTTTAAGCCAAGAAAAATGACTAGAGTTTAAACAAATATATATAACAATAAAAGCATCCTTCACCCAGAAAGATATACCAATTTAAAATTTGTATGTACCTAATAACATAGCCCATAAATATAGAAAGTAAAAGTTTACGAAAATGCAAGGGAAATTTTGCAAATACACTATCATAGTGAGATATTTTACATACCTCTCAGTATATAACAGAATAAGAAGATAAATGATCAGTAATGATATAAAATATTGAACCATATAATTAATAATTTGACCTAATAGAAATACATACAGTAGTGTACTGGAGTCAGCTCATACTGGCTTGTGAGAGTCACATGTGTGCATCTCTTCCCAACTTCACATTTATTATATCATGTTGTCAGCTTGAAATTGACTATGATGGGAGAATTCACACTATGAAAAATTGGTCCAAGAGTATATGATTTCTGGGTATCTGTGCGTTTTTTTTTGTTTGTTTGTTTGAGAGCCAGTCAACCATTTATCAGCATTCCACTGCATGTACAAAGCACTGAACTTATGACTTGCTGACTACACATTCTTTTCAATTACATATGGAAATCTTTCCCAAATTGACCATATGCTGGTCCATAAGGCAAATATGAATAAATTTCAACAAATTTAAATTATACAAAATGTGTTGTTTGGTCTCAATGAAATCAAGCTAGAAATCAATAAGAAAATGATAACCAGAAAATTATGAAACATTAGCAAAATATGCAGTATATTACTTTATAATTTATAGGTCAAAGAAACATAGTGTGAATTAGAACATGTTTTGAACTGAATGATAATGAAAGTATATATCAATACTTGTGAAATGTAGTTTAAGCTGTGGTTAGAGGCACATTTGTAGCTATTAATACATTACAAAGAAGATAGTAAAAGTTAATGATATAGACATCTATTTCAAGAAGGTAGAAAAGAATCAGCAAATTAAAATCAAGGAATATAGAAGAAAGTAAATAATAAAGATAAGAGCAGAAATTGGATAGAAAACAAATGTACAGAAAGAAATGTAGAGAAATTCTGCAAAGCCAAAGGTTGGTTTAAAAAGACAAATTAAGTGATAAACTTCTACCAATATTGTCCAAGAAAATAATCATTGTCTTTATGACAAGGAGAAAGGCACAAATAATCAAAATCAGACATGAAAATAGGAAAATCCAAATTGATACTTCAAATGTAAAAAATATCTGAACAACTTTATAACAGTAAATTTGAAAATTTAAATGGTATAAACAAATTCCTAGGAAAATAACTTATCAAAACTGACAGAAGAAATAGAAAATTATACCTGCATATCATCTTATACCTAATAACATGGTTGTATTGTTGTGTACTTATTATTTTCTGCTGATTTTTTCACTTATCAGTATTATATATACAATTGCATATAAAATCACATTCCTCACACTTGTTACTTTTAATGTCTATAGAAAGCCTTTTTGTTACTGATATGATTTGGCTGTGTCCCCGCTCACATCTCATCTTGAATTGTAATCCTCATAATCCTCACGTGTTGAGGGAGAGACCCAGTGGGAAGTGATTGGATCATGGTAGCAGTCTCCCCCATGCTGTTCTCGTGATAGTGAGGGAGTTCTCATGAGAGCTGATGGTTTTATAAGGTGCTCTTCCCCCTTTGCTTCCTTCATACTTCTCTCTCCTGCCACTTTGTGAAGAAGGTGCCTGCTTCCCCTTCCACCACGATTGTAAGTTTCCTGAGGCCTCCCCAGCCATGCGGAACTGTGGGTCAATTATACCTCTTTCCTTTGTAAATTACCCAGTCTCAGGTATTTCTTTATTGCAGTGTGAGAATGGACTAATAGAGTTACCATATCAATAATAAAAGGCATTTGGACTCTTTCCTATTTTTGATAATAGTTGTTTAGAAAACTGCCATGGGAATTGCAATACAAATCAGTTTTTCCCCCTTTGGTTATTTCCTGGGTGGTATGATCTCCATAGTGGAATTATTCGGAGAAATATTATGAATGGTTTATTCCTTTCATATATTGCCAAGTTACTCTTCTGTAAAATGGAATCAATTTACAGTACCACTAGCAATATATAAGTGCACTCATTCTCCCTAATTCTCACTAGCGACTTTATACACTGTGTTTTTGATAGTTTGGTAGATAAACAATGGAAGCTTTAAGTTGTTTTAATTTGCATTCATTTAATTGCTATTGAGGGTTTATCTTTTTTTCTATTTCAATGTCTTTTATATAAACTGCATATTCATCATCTTTATTAACTTATCAAGTAAAATCTCAGTATTAGACTGATATATATGCATTTTTTTATTCAGGTTGGGTAGTTAGCCTATATCAGTTACATTTTTCTCATGAATTTGCCAATGAGGATATTCATTTCTTCTGGTATTCATTTTATTACATTTCATAGCTTAGCAGCCTTTTTATTTTTAAGACATTTGAATACATTTATCTTGTATGTGATGATATACTCCATTTCTTAAACAGTCAAAAATATATTTCTTTTCCACAGCTGGAATAAATATGATATTTCACAGTAAGCTACCTGGTTCACTATCCCCCAAATCTTTAAATTCTCATAGTTATAGCACTTAACCTTTACTCATACACCAACCCTGAGCTGGATTAATCCATTTTCTACTAACTTGCTCTCTGCTTCTTACCTGTAATTGTCTTTATACCTTGCACAGCAGTTTTATAACAAAGCCTCTCCTTTGATAATCTACCTAGTACCCCGATTCTTCTAAGACTGGGAGTTTGCCTTTTTCTCCCCTGTTTTTTTTAGGAACTTGAGTTCTGCTTCTCAATCCCAGGATAAGCAACTGGGACTAGAGCACCTGCTGCCACAATCCCAGATATCAACTTTCTATCCAGATAATGTCTGTTTCCCTTGCTGCTCACATTGCTGTTTTTTACCTGTCTACCAGATCACCAACACCTTACTGCTTTCCTGGCCTTTCCTAATACTAGCTGCTTACCTAGACTGCCATTTCCTATCCCAAGATTCTTAGACATTGTTCTGCCCGGCTGGATTTCTTCCCCACTGCCTTTAACTGAATCGGTCTTGCACTAATGTAGTGAATACATTTAATTCTCAGGTGCTAACTTTGTTTGTCTGACCTCTCCTGACACTGACTGAATTTCAATTTTTAAAAATAATTTAACTTTATAATTTAACAATATATACTTTGTCATAAAAGCTATGCATATTATCTGGAATTTGTTGCACATGTATAAGATATAGATCTCAGTTACTTATTAATTTATTGATTACCATATACATAACTAGCTGACAAAACAACATTTATTAATGATTCTTTTCTCCATTTATTAATGATTTTTATTTTCATTACATACATTTTTCTGTAGCTTTAGTTCTTATAATAATTTGAATCAATTTCTGGATGCTTTATTCCACTGATCAGTCTCCTTCATTTAGTTATAGTATCACATAATTCTGACAACTGTGTTTTCTAGTATGTGTTTGTGAATTTAAGTACTTTCATCTTTAATCTTTCTGACAATGAGAAAGGCATATTTCTTTATTTAAATCTTCCATTTTTTACTCATTAGGGTCTTGATTTTCTTTGTTTCACACACTTAATTGTTGCACAAGTACTTAATGTTTCTAGTAACTGTTGTGAAGGGATTTCATTTCCTTTTTGGGTTATTCATTGTATTTTCTGTATTATTAGTATATAGGGATATATTCAATTTATTTTTGTAGATTTACTTCCTTCCACAACTCTGAAAAACTCATTTATTACTGCTGGTAATTTTTTGGTTGACTTCTTTGGATTTTCTGAGTATATATTCATGTCATAAGTAAAAAGTGTTTTTTTTGGTATCATATTTTGCTAAACATAACTTCAATTCTTTTTTTTTTTTTTTCCTCTGGTGATCATGGTAAATATTCCTTTAAAAGAGAGTGGTGACTAAGGAAAGAAAAATAACTAGCATTTGTGGAGTGCCATTTTGCCTATTCTTGATCTTAGAGAAGGTAATTCTAGTCATACTTCTCCATTAAATATATTGTTGATACTATTTTTTAAATGTGCCCTTTTCACGTTAGGAATGAAAACATTTAATTTTGTTAATAAAATATGTTGAATGTTATCCATATTTCTTGGCAGCTATTGAAAAGCTGATTTAAAATATTGTCCCATTGAGAGACAGGACTAGCTGGATTTCCTAGGCCAGCTAAGAGTTCCTAAGCCTAGCTGGGGAAGGTGACCACGCCCACCTTTAAACATGGGGCTCCTAACTCAGCTGACACCCAACCAATCAGATAGTAAAGAGAGCTCACTAAAATACCAATTAGGCTAAAAGCAGGAGGTAAAGAAATAGTCAATCATCTGTCGCCTGAGAGCACAGGGGGAGGGACAATGATCGGGATATAAACCCAGGCATTCAAGCCGGCAGTGGCAACCCCCTTTGGGTCCCCTCCCGTTGTATGGGAGCTCTGTTTGCACTCTATTAATAATCTTGCAACTGCACACTCTTCTGGTCCGTGTTTGTTCCAGCTTGAACTGAGCTTTCACTTGCCGTCCACCACTGCTGATCGCCACCATCACAGACCCGCCGCTGACTTTCACCCCTCCAGATCCCGCAGGGCGTCCGCCTGGCTTCTGATCCAGCGAGGCACCCGTTGCCGCTCCTGATCAGGCTAGAGGCTTGCTATTGTTCCTGCACCGCTAAGTGACTGGGTTCGTCCTAATCGGGCTGAACACTAGTCGCTGGGTTTCACGGTTCTCTTCCGTGACCCACGGCTTCTAATACAGCGATAACACTCACCGCATGGCCCAAGGTTCCATTCGTTGGAATCCATGAGGCCAAGAACCCCAGGTCAGAGAACAAAAGGCTTGCCGCCATCTGGGGAGCAGCCCGCCACCATCTTGGGAGCTCTAAGAACAAAGACCTGCCGGTAACACCATTAACACATATACTAGCCTTGTATTCATGGCATAAATAGCAACAGTCATAGTTGATAGATTTTTATTATGATAAAAAAAATAACAGATTCTCTTAACAAATTTTTAAGTGTGTGATACAGTATTGTTGACTATAAGCTCAATGTTATACAGCAGATATCTACAACTTTTTCATGTTGCATAACTGAGATTTTTTTACCCATTCAAAAATTTTCTACTTCTCCCTGCCACCAGCCTCTGGCAACCAGCATTCTACTTTCTGCTTCTATGTGTGTGACTATTTTAGATAGTTCATATGAATGGAATCATGCAGCATTTGTCCTTCTGTGACTGGCTTATTTCATTTCACATAATGACCTTAAGTTTCATTCACCTTGTCTCAAATGGCAGGATTTCTTTTCTTCTTAAGGCTGAATAATATTCAAATGTGTATTTATGTGTGTCTCTCTATATAGCTCACATTTACTTTTTTCATCTAATAAAGAACACAAGTGTTTTACATATCTTGGCTATTTTAGGTAATGCTGCCTTGACCATGAGAGTTCAGATATCTCTTCTAGATATAATTTCATTTCTTTTTGACATATACCCAGAAGTGGGAGTGCTGGATCATATGGTAGTTCTATTTTTAATTTTGTGAGCAACATCCATACTGTTTTCCACAGTGTCTGCACCATTTTACATTCCCACCAGAAGTGCACATGGGTTCCCTTTTCTGCACAATCTAACAGTTGTTTTCTTTTATCTTTTTGATGATAGCCATCTTAATAGGCAGAAGGAGATATCTCATGGTTATTTTAATTTGCATTACCCTTATGATTAGTGATGTTGAGCATCTTTTCATACAGCTGTTGGCCATTTGTATGTCTTTGACAAAATGTCTATTCAGGTTCTTTACCCATTTTTTGAATTGGGTTATTAGTTTGCTTGCCATTGAATTGAGTTTCCTTATGTATATTAGATATTAACACCTTACCAGATATATGATTTGCAAATTTTTTCCCATTCTGTAGTTTGCCTTTTTAGTTCATTGATTATTTTCATGATGTGCAGAAACTTTTTAGTTTGATGTGGTCCCACTTGTTTATTTTTGCTTTTGTTACCTATACTTTTGGTGTCCTAACCAAAAACATCATTGTGAAGACCAATGTCAAGAAGCTTTCCCTGCTCCATGTTTTCTTGTAGGATTTTTACAGTTTCAGGTTTTATGTTTAAGTCTTGAATTGATTTTGAGTTTATTTTTATGTATAGTTTAAGGTAAGGTCCAATTCCATTCTTTTGCATGTGGTATCCCATTTTCCTAGCACCATTTATTGAAGAGACTATCCTTTCCCCATATGTGGTGACTTGGTGGAAGAATAGTTGGCTGCATATGCATAGGTTTATTTCTGAGTTCTATATTCTATTCCATTGGTCTGTGTACTTGGTTTTATGTCACTGCCATGTTGTTTGATTACTATTACTTTGTAATACCATTTGAAATCAGAAACTGTTTACTCCAGCTTAATTTCTCTTGCATGAGATTGCTTTAAGTAATCAGGGTCTTTTGTATGGTTCCAAATGAATTTTTTTTTTTCACCCAGGCTGGTGTGGTCTCGGCTCACTGCAACCTCCACCTCCCAGGTTCAAGCGATTCTCCTGCCTCAGCCTCCCAAATAGCTGGGATTACAGGCATGTGCCACCACACCTGGCTAATTTTTTGTATCTTTGGTGCAGATAGGGTTTCACCATGTTGGCCAGGCTGGTCGTGAACTCCTGACCTCGTGATCCACCCGCCTCGGCCTCCCAAAGTGCTGGGATTACAGGCATGAGCCACCACTCCCAGCCGATTCCAAATGAATTTTAGGATTGCTTTCTCTATCTCTGGGAAGAATACCACTGGAATATTGATAGATATTTCACTGAATGTGTAGATTGCTTTGGGTAGTATGGACATTTTAAAAATATTAATTCTCCCCAACCATGAACAAGGGATATCTTTTTTTTTATTTATTTGTGTGCTCAATTTATTTCATTAATGTTAACAGATTTCAATGTCTAGATCTTTTACATATCTATATCTATATCTATATATCTCTCTATATATCTTCTCTGACAATGATGGAATAAAACTAGAAATCAATAATTAGAGGAATTCTGGAAACTGTACAAATATATGGGAATTCGGCCAGGCACAGTGGCTCACGCTCGTAATCCCAGCACTTTGGGAGGCCGAGGCAGATGGATCACTTGAGGTCAGGAGTTCGAGACTAACCTGGCCAACATGGTGAAACCCCATCTCTACTAAAAATACAAAAATTAGCCAGGTGTGGTGGCTCATGCCTGTAGTTCCAGCTACTCAGGAGGCTGAGACAGGATAATCACTTGAACCTGGGAGATGGAGGTTGCAGTGAGCTGAGATCATGTCACTGCACTCCTGCCTGGGTAACAGTGTCAGACTCTACCTCAAAAACAAAACAAAACACAAATGTATGGGAATTAAACATTGTGATCTGAATGACCAGTCAGTCAGTGAAGAAAATAAGAAAATTGAAAAATTTTAGCAAGGTCTTAGAATACAAAATCAATGTGCAAAATGTACTAGCATTCCTATAAAACAACTACAGTCAAGCTGAGAGTCAAATTAGGAATGCATTCCCATTCACAATTGCTATTAAAAAATACCTAGGAATACAGACAACCATATAAATGAAAGCCCTCTACAAGGTGAGCTACAAAACAGTGCTCAAAGAAGTCAGAGATGACACAAACAAATGGAAAAACATTCCATGCTAATAGATGGGAAGAATCGATATTGTTAAAATGGCCATAGCGCCAAAATAATTTATAGAATCAATGCTATTCCTATTAAACTATCATTAACATTCTTTACAGATCGAGAAAAAACTATTTCAAAATTCATATGGAACCAAAAAGTAGTGCAAATAGCCAAAGCAATCCTAAGCAAAAAGAACAAAGCTGAAGACATGCTACTTGACTTCAAATTATACTATAGGCATACAGTAACCAAATCAGCATGGTACTAATACAAGAACAGACACATAGATCAATGGCACAGAATAGAGAGCTCAGAAATAAGACCATACCTGCAACAATCTGATCTTTGACAAACCTAACAAAAACAAGCAGTGGGGAAAGTAATCCTTATTTAATAAATGGTGCTGGGATAACTGGCTAGCCATATGCAGAAGATTTAAACTTGACCCCTTACTTACACCATATTACACAACAATTAACTCAAGATAGATTAAAGACTTAAATGTAAAATCAAAGCTATAAAAGCCCTGGAATACAATCTATGCAATATCATTGTGCATATAGATATGGGCAAATATTTCATGACAAAGACATCAAGAGCAATTGCGACAAAAGCAAAAATGGACAAATGGGATCTTATTAAACTAAAGACCTTCTGCACAGAAAAAGGAACTATCAACAGAAAGAGCATACAACCTATAGAATGGTAGAAAATTTTTGCAAACTATGCAAAATAGATATCTGACAAAAGTCTAATATCTAGCACCTATAAAGAACTTAAATTTATTAAACCATTAAAAAGTGGGCAAATGACATGAACAAATACTTTTCAAAATAAGACATACATGCAGCCAATGATAATATGAAAAAAAGTTCCACATCACAGGTTATTAGAGAAATGCAAATCAAAACCACAATGAGATACCATGTCACACCCGTCAGAATGGCTATTACTTTTTTTATTGTTATTTCAATAGTTCTTGGGGAAATGGTAGCATTTGGTTACAGGGATAAGTTCTTTAGTGGTAATTTCTGAGATTTTGATGCACCCACCACCTGAACAGTGTACACTGTACTCAATGGGTAGTCTTTTATGCTTCACCTTCCTCCCACCCTTCCCGACTGAGTCCCCAAAGTTTATTGTATCATTCTTATGCCTTTGTGTCCTCATAGCTTACCTCCCATTTATAAGTAACATACCATGTTTGATTTTCCATTCCTGAGTTACTTCAGTTACAATAATGGTCTCCAATTCCATCCAGGTTACTGAAAGTGCTATTACTTTGTTCCTTTTAATGTCTGAGTAGTATTCTATGGTGTATATATACACACCACATTTTCTTTATTTACTTGTTGATCAATGGGCATTTTGATCAATTCCAAAAATGGTTCTATATTTTTGGAATTGCGAATTGTGCTGCCGTAAATGTATGTGTGTGCAAGAATCTTTTTCATATAATGACTTATTTTCCTCTGGGTGGATACCCAGCAGTAGGATTGCTGGATCAAATGGTAGATCTACTTTTAATACTTTAAGGAGTCTCCATACTGTTTTCCATAGCAGTTGTACTAGTTTACATTACCATAAGCAGTGTAAAAGTATTCCCTTTTAACCACATCCACACCAATATCTATTATTTTTGATTTTTTAATTGTGGCCATTCTTGCAAGAGTAAGCTTGTATCACATTGTGGTTTTGATTTGCATTTCCCTAATAATTAGTGATGCTGTGCATTTTTTCATATGTGTGTTGGCCACTTATATATATATTTTGAGAATTGTCTATTCATGTCCTTAGCACACTTTTTGGTGGGATTATTATTTTTTTCTTGCTGATTTGTTTGAGATCCTTGTAGATTCTGGATATTAGTCCTTTGTCAGATATATATAGATTGCGAAGATTTTCTTCCACTCTGTGGGTTGTCAGTTTACTCTGTTGATTATTTCTTTTGCTCTGCAGAAGCTTTTTAGTTAAGTCCCATCTATTTTTTTTATTTTTTATTTTTTTATTTTATTATTATTATCTTTAAGTTTTAGGGTACATGTGCACAATGTGCAGGTTAGTTACATATGTATACATGTGCCATGCTGGTGTGCTGCTCCCATTAACTCATCATTTAGCATTAGGTATATCTCCTAAAGCTATCCCTCCCCACTCCCCCCACCCCACAACAGTCCCCAGAGTGTGATGTTCCCCTTCCTGTGTTCATGTGTTCTCATTGTTCAAATCCCACCTATGAGTGAGAATATACGGCGTTTGGTTTTTTGTCCTTGCGATAGTTTACTGAGAATGATGACTTCCAATTTCATCCATGTCCCTACAAAGGACATGAGCTCATCATTTTTTATGGCTGCATAGTATTCCATGGTGTGTATGTGCCACATTTTCTTAATCCAGTCTATCATTGTTGGACATTTGGGTTGGTTCCAAGTCTTTGCTATTGTGAATAGTGCCACAATAAACATACGTGTGCATGTGTCTTTATAGCAGCATGATTTATAGTCCTTTGGGTATATACCCAGTAATGGGATGGCTGGGTCAAATGGTATTTGTAGTTCTAGATCCCTGAGGAATCACCACACTGACTTCCACAATGGTTGAACTAGTTTACAGTCCCACCCCAGTGTAAAAGTGTTCCTATTTCTCCACATCCTCTCTAGCACCTGTTGTTTCCTGACTTTTTAATGATCGCCATTCTAACTGGTGTCAGATGGTATCTCATTGTGGTTTTGATTTGCATTTCTCTGATGGCCAGTGATGGTGAGCATTTTTTCATGTGTTTTTTGGCTGCATAACTGTCTTCTTTTGAGAAGTGTCTGTTCATGTCCTTTGCCGACTTTTTGATGGGGTTGTTTGTTTTTTTCTTGTAAATTTGTTTGAGTTCATTGTAGATTCTGGATATTAGCCCTTTGTCAGATGAGTAGGTTGTGAAAATTTTCTCCCATTTTGTAGCTTGCCTGTTCACTCTGATGGTAGTTTCTTTTGCTGTGCAGAAGCTCTTTAGTTTAGTTAGATCCCATTTGTCAATTTTGGCTTTTGTTGCCATTGCTTTTGGTGTTTTAGACATGAAGTACTTGCCCATGCTTGTGTCCTGAATGGTAATGCCTAGGTTTTCTTCTAGGGTTTTTATGGTTTTAGGTCTAACGTTTAAGTCTTTAATCCATCTTGAATTAATTTTTGTATAAGGTGTAAGGAAGGGATCCAGTTTCAGCTTTCTACATATGGCTAGCCAGTTTTCCCAGCACCATTTATTAAATAGGGAATCCTTTCCCCATTGCTTGTTTTTCTCAGGTTTGTCAAAGATCAGGTAGTTGTAGATATGTGGCGTTATTTCTGAGGGCTCTGTTCTGTTCCATTGATCTATATCTCTGTTTTGCTACCAGTACCACGCTGTTTTGGTTTCTGTAGCCTTGTAGTATAGTTTGAAGTCAGGTAGCGTGATGCCTCCAGCTTTGTTCTTTTGGCTTAGGATTGACTTGGCGATGCGGGCTCTTTTTTGGTTCCATATGAGCTTTAAAGTAGGTTTTTCCAATTCTGTGAAGAAAGTCATTGGTAGCTTGATGGGGATGGCATTGAATCTATAAATTGCCTTGGGCAGTATGGCCATTTTCACGATATTGATTCTTCCTACCCATGAGCATGGAATGTTCTTCCATTTGTTTGTATCCTCTTTTATTTCATTGAGCAGTGGTTTGTAGTTCTCCTTGAAGAAGTCCTATCTATTTATCTTTGTTTTTGTTGCATTTGCTTTTGGGTTCATTGTCATGAACTCTCTGCCTAATCCAATGTCTAGAAGAGTTTTTCTGAGATTATCTTCTAGAATTTTTATGGTTTCAGGTCTTAGAGTTAAGTCTTTGATCCGTCTTGTGTTGATTTTTGTATAAGGTGAGAGATGAGGATCCACTTTCATTCTCCTACATGTAGCTTGCTAATTGTCCCAGCACCATTTTTTGAGTAGGGTGTGCTTTCCCCACATTATGTTTTTGTTTGCTTTGTCAAAGATGAGTTGGCTGTAAGTTTTTGGCTTTATTTCTGTGTTCTCTATTCTGTTCCATTGGATGACATGCCTATTTTTATACCAGTACCATGCTGTTATAGTAATTATATCCTTATAGTATACTTTAAAATCAGGTAATGTGATGCCTACAGATTTGTTCTTATTGCTTAGTCCTGCTTTGTCTACGTGGAGTCTTTTTACCTTCCTTCTGCATTTTAGGATTGTTTTTTCTAGTTCTGTGAAGAATGATGATAGTATTTTGATGGGAATTGCATTGAATTTGTAGTTTGCTTTTGGCAGTATGGTCATTTTCACAACATTGATTCTACCCATCCGTGAACATGGGATGTGTTCCCATTTGTTTGTGTCATCTATGATTTCTTTCAGCAGTGTTTTGTAGTTTTTTTGGTAGAGATCTTTTTGGTTAGGTGTATTCCTAAGTTTTTTTATTTTTATTTTTTGCAGTATTGTGAGAGACGTTGAGTTTTGATTTGATTTTCAGCTTGGTCACTGTTAGTGTATAGCAGTGCTACTGATTTGTGTACATTGATTTTGTATTCTAAAACTTTACTGAATTCATTTATCAGATCTAGAAGATTTTTAGATGAGTCTTTAGGGTTTTCTAGGTATACGATCATATCATTGGTGAACAGGGACAGTTTGACTTTCTCCTTTTCAATTTGGATGCCCTTTATTTTTTTTCTCTTGTCTGACTTCTCTGATTAGGACTTCAGTACTATGTTGAATAGAAGTGGTGAAACTGGGCACCCTAGTCTTGTTCCAGTTCTCAGGGGGAATGCTTTCAGCTTTTTCCTGTTCAGTATAATGTTGTCTGTGGGTTTGTCATAGATGGCTTTTATTACCTTAAGGTATTTTGCTGAGGGCTTTAATCATAAAGCGATGCTAGATTTTGTCAAATGCTTTTTCTGTGTCTTTTGAGATGACCATATGATTTTTGTTTTTAATTCTGTTTATGTGGTGTATCACATTTATTGACTTGTTTATGTTAAACCATCCCTGAATCACTGGTATGAAACCCAGTTGATCATGGTGGATTGTCTTTTTGATATGCTGTTGGATTCGGTTAGCAAGTATTTAGTAGAGGATTTTTGCATTTATGTTCATCCAAGATATTGGTCTGTAGTTTTCTTGTTGTTGTTGTTGTTATGTCTTATTCTGGTTTGGGTTTTGGGGTAATACTGGCTTCATAGAATGATTTAGGGAGGATTCCCTTTTTCTCTACCTTTTGGCATAGTTTCATTAGGATTTTTACCAATTCTTCTTTGAATGTCTGATAGAATTCAGCTGTGAATGCATCTGGTCCTGGACTTTATTTTCTTGGCAGTTTTTTTAAATTTCCATTTTGATCTCACTGCTTGTTATTGGTCTTTTTGAGGTTTCTAGTTCTTCCTGGTTTAATCTAGGAGGGTTGTGTATTTCCACGAATTTATTCATTTTCTGTAGGTTTTCTAGTTTGTATGCATAATGGTGTTCATAGTAGCCTTGAATGATCTTTTGTATTTCTGTGGTATCTGTTATAATATATCCAGTTTCTATACTAATTGAGCTTTTTTGGATCTTCTCTCTTCTTTTCATGGTTAATCTCACTAATGGTCTATCCATTTTGTTTATTGTTTCAAAGAACCAGCTTTTTGTTTCATTTATCTTTTGTATTTTTTTTTGTTTCAATTTCATTTAGTTCTGCTCTGCTCTTTGTTATTTCTTTTCTTTTCCTGGGTTTGGGTTTGGATTGTTCCTGTTTCTATAGTTCCTTGAGGTGTGACCTTAGATTGTCTATTTGTGCTCTTTCAGACTTTTCGATGGAGGCATCTAAGGCTATGAACTTTCCTCTTAGAATTGCTTTTGCTTTATCCCAGAGGTGCTGGGAACAAGCCCTAAGCCTGTCATAAACAGGCCTTAAAGAAACTGGCTGTAAACAGGATTTCTGCAGCAATGTGACATGCTCGTGATGGCTGTCACGCACACTGCTAGAAGTTGTTGGTTTACTAGAGTAGGGCAAGGAACACCTGGCCCGCCCGGAGCGGAAAACTGCTCAAACCACAAACAATAGCATGAACGGCCTGTGCCTTAACAACATGTCTTTGCTGCAGATAATCAGCCAGAGCCTTTTTCTCTACTCCTCGCTAAGAATGCTTTGTTTCCTGTAAGGAATGCTTTTAGTTAATCTATAATCTCTAGAAGCAATGCATATCACGGCTTACTCTCAGTAAATACGTGGGTCAAATTGTGTTCGTGGCTCTCAGCTCTGAAGGCTATCAGTCCCCTGATTCCCACTTTGCACTCTATTTCTGTGTCTTTGTCTTCAGTTCCTCTAGCGCCACTGGGTTGGGGTCTCCATGACCGACCTGGTCTCGGTACAGAGGTTTTGATAAGTTGTGTCACTATTATTGTTCAGTCCAAAGAATTTTTAAATTTCCATCTTGATTTCACTGTTGACCCAATGATCATTCTGGAACAGATTATTTAATTTCCGTGTATTTACATGGTTTCTTTTGGAGTTGATATCTAATTTTATTCCACTGTGGTCTGAGAGAGTACTTGATATAATTTTGATTTTCTTAAACTTATTGAGACTTGTTTTGTCACCTTTAATGGTCTGTTTTGGAGAATGTTCCATGTGTTATTGAATACAATGTATATTCTTCTGTTGTTGGGTGGAATGTTCTGTAAATATCTGTTAGGTCCATTTGTTCCAGGTTATAGCTTAAGTCCATTTTTTTTGTTGACTCTCTGTCTTGATGACCTGTATAGTGCTGTTGGTGGAGTATTGAATTCCCTCAGTATTACTGTTTTGCCATCTATCTCATTTCTTAGGTCTAGTAGTAATTGTTTTATAAATTTGGGAGCTCCAGTGTCAGGTGCATATATATTTAGGATTTTGATATTTTCCTACTGGACTAGTACTTTTATCATTATATAATGTTCCGCTTTGTCTTTTTAAACTGGTTTTGCTTTAAAGTCTGTTTTGTTTGATATAAGAATAGTTACTTCTGTTCACTTTTGGTGTCCATTTGCAAGGAATATCTTTTTCCACCCCTTTACCTTAAGCTTATGTGAGTCCTTATGTGTTAGGTGAGTCTCTTGAAGACGGTATATACTTGGATGATTAATTCTTATCCAGAATCACTGTTACTAAAAGTTAAAAAATAACAGATGCTGGTGAAATTGCAGAGAAAAAGGAATGCTTATACACTCTTTCTGGTTCTGTAAATTCATTCAACCATTGTGGAAGACAGTGTGGAAATTTCGCAAGGACCTAAAAACAAAAATGCCATTTGACCCATCAATCCCATTAGTGGATACATATTCAAAGGAATATAAATTGTTCTATTAAAAAGACACATGTATGCTTATGTTCTTTGCAGCACTATTCACGGTAGCAAAGATATGGAATCACCCTAAATGTCCATGAACGGTAGGTTGGATTTTTAAAAAGTGGTAAATATATACCGTGGAACACTATGCAGCCATAAAAAACAAAATGGTCATGTCCATTGCAGGGACATGGGTGGATCTGGAGGCCATCATTCTTAGCAAACTAACATAGGACTCTAAAATCAAATACTGCATGTTCTCACTTATAAGAGGAGCTAAATGATGAGAACATATTGACACATGTAAGGGAACAACACACACTGGAGCCTATCAGAGGGTGGAGGGTGGGAGGAGGGAAAGGATCAGGAAAAATAACTAATGGGTACTAGACTCAATACATGTGTGACAAAATAATCTGTACAATAAACACTCATGACACAAGATTACCTACACAACAAACCTGCACATGTAGCCCTGAAGTTAAAATTTAAAAAAATTTTAAAAATACAGGCCAGTATCAATGATGAACATTGATGCAAAAATCCTCAACAAAACACTAGCAAACCAAATTTACCAATACATTAAAAAGACCATTCATCATGACCAAGTGGTATTTATCCCTGTGATGCAAGTATGATTCAACATTCACAAATCAATTAAAGTGATATGTCATAACAACAGAAGGAAGGACAAAAACCACATGATAATTCAATTGATGCTGAAAAAGCATGTAATAAAATTCAACATTCCTTCATGATAAAAACCCTCAAGTGACTGGGTATAGAAGTAACATATCATGACATAATCAAAGCCATATATGACAGATCCACAACTAGTATCACACAAAATGGGAAAAAGAAAATTCTTTTAAGATTCGAAACACAACAAGGATACTGACTTTCACCACTGTTATTCAACATAGTACTGGTAGTCCTAAATAGAGTAATCAAAAATGAGGGGGAAAAAGGGCATCCAAATTAGAAAGGAAGAATTCAGATTATCTTTGTTTTAGATGATATGATCTTATACTTGCAGAAACCTAAACCTCCACAAAAAACTATTAGAATTGATAAATTCAGTAAAGTTACAGAATACAAAATCAACATACAAAAATCAGTAACATTTCTGTATGCCAACACTGAACAATCTGAAAAGGAAATGATAAAAATAATCTTATTCACAACCACACATAAGATTAAATATTTAGGAATTAACATAACCAAAGAAGTGAAATATCTATATAATGAAAACTGTAAAACACAAATAAAAGAAATTGAAGAGGACACACAAAAATAAGATATTTTATGTTCTCGTATTGGAAGAATCAATGTTTTTAAAAGTTGCATACTATGCATTCAATGCAATTCCTGTCCAAATACCAATGACGTTATTTACAGAAATAGAAAAAAAAATCCTAATATTTATATGGAACCACAAAAGTTCCAGAATAACCAAAGCTATTCTAAGCAAAATGAACAAAACTAAAGGAATCATATTACCTGGCTTCAAATTATACTGCAGAGCTATAGTAACCAAAACACTATGGTACTGGCATAAAAACAGACACATACATTAATGGAACAGAACAGAGAACCCAGAAACAAATCCACACACCTACAGTGAACTCATTTTTGACAAAGGTGCCAAGAACTTATACTGGGGAAAAGACAGTCTTTTCAATAAATGGTGCTGGGAAAACTGGATATCCATATGCAGAAGAATGAAACTAGACTCCCATTTCTTGCCATATACAAAAACCAAATCAAAATGGATTAAAGACTTAAATCTAAGACCCCACACTATGAAACTGCTACAAGAAAACTTGGGGGAAACTCTCCAGAGCACTGGTCTGGGGAAAAATAACTCCTTAAGCAATACCCCACAAGCACAGGCAACCAAAGCAAAAATGGACAAATGGGATTATATTAAGTTAAAAGCCTCTTCACAGCTAAGGAAACAACAAAATGATGACACAACCCACGGAATAGGAGAAAATATTTGCAAACTACCTATCTGACAAGGTGTTGGTAACCAGAATATATAAGAAACTCAAATTCTGTAGAAAAAAAGGATATTAATTCGATCAAAAATGTGCAAGAAAATTTTAATAGACATTTCTCAAAAGGAGACATACAAATGCAAACAGGCATATGTAAATGTGCTCAACATCATTGATTATCAGAGAAATGCACATTGAAACTCCCATATGATATCATCTCACCTCAATTAAAATGGCTTATATCCAAAAGTCAGCCACTAACAAATGCTGGCGAGGATGTGGAGAAAAGGGAAGACTCCCACTCTGTTGGTGAGAATGTAAAATAGTACAACTACTATAGAGAACATTTTGGAGGATCCAACAATCCCACTGTGGAGCATGTACCCAAAGAAAGGAAATAAGTATCTGCACTCCCATGTTTGTTGAAACACTGTTCCCAATAGCCAAGATTTGGAAGCAACTTAAGTGTCCATCAACAGATTAATGGATAAAGAAAATGTTGTACCTGTACACAATGGAGTATTATTTAGTCATTAAAAAGATCAAAATGGATGGAACTGGAGATCTTTATGTTAAGTGAAATGAGCCAGGCACAGAGAGACAAACATCACATGTTCTAATTTATTTGTGGGGTCTAAAAATCAAAACAATTGAACTCATGGACATAGAGAGTAGAAGGATGGTTGCCAGAAGCTGGGAAGGGTAGTAGCAGAGGACCAGGAGGGGAATGTGGGGATGGTTAATGGGTACAAAAACATAGAAAGAATGGGTACAAAAACATAGAAAGAACATAAGATCTACATTTGACAGTACAACAGGGTTACTATACTCAATAATAACTTAATTATACATTTAAAAATAACAAAAAGGTGCAATTGGATTGTAAAACAAAGGATAAGTGCTTGAGGGGATGGATTCCTTATTCTCCATGATGTGATTGGTACGCATTGCATGCCTATATCAGAACATCTTATGTACCTCACAAGTATATATACCTACTATGTACCCACAATAATTTATTTTAAAAATTAAAAATTATTAGCACAATAAATAAATTGAAGTGAAATATATATATGATATATTTTCAATCATCTCAAATTTGTTAGACTTGTTTTTTGGCCTTACATATTCTCTGTCATGGAATATTTTCTTTATATGCTTAAAGAGACTACATGTTCTGATGCTGTTGAATAGAATGTTCTGTATATGTCTGTTAGGTCCATTTGGTCTATAGTGTTGTTCAAGCCACTTGTTTTCTTACTCATTTTCTCTTTGGATAATCTGTCCATTGTTGAACGTCGGGTATTGAAGTGGACTGTTATTTTATTGCTGTCTATTTCTCCCTTCAGTTCTGTTAATAAATACCTTATATATTATATTTAGGTGCTCCAATATTGCATACATAGATGTATTTACATTTGTTACATCTTGTTGATGAATTTACCCCTTTATCATGATATAATGACTTTCTTTGTCTATTGTGACAGTTTTTGACTTAAAGTCTGGTTTTTTTCTGATGTAAGTAAAATAAATGTAGCCAACTAAGCTCTCTTTTAGTTACTATTTGCATGGAATATCTTTTTCCATTTCTTCACTTTCATCCTCTCTGTGTTCTTAAAAGTAAAGTGAGTCTTCTTACTTAGCATATAGTTGGATTCTAATTTTAAAATCGATTTAGTCACTCTGTTTTTTTATTGGTAAATTTAATTCATTTATATTTAAATAAATTATATTAATAGGTTAAGTGTTTATTATTGCCATTTTGTTAATTGCTTTCTGACATTTTGTCATTCCTCTATGTCTTTCTTCCTCTATTTCTGTGTACCTTTGTGATTTCTTTCTGTAATGGTATGCATTGATTTCTTTTTTTATCTTTTGTGTATTTACTACACATTTTTTTCTTTGTGATTACCGTGAGACTCATGTAAAACATCTTAGACTATTACAAGATGTTTTATGAGTCTCATGATAATCACAAAGATTACTATTAAAGCTGATAACTTTGAACATGTTAAAACAACCTTACACTTCAACTTTTTCTTCCCCCCATTTTATGTTATTGATGCCACACTTCATATCATTTATATTGTGTATACTAAAAAGTTATTATAGTTATTTTCATACCTTTTTCTTTTGACTTTTGTGCTAGAGTCAAACATGATTTATGTACCACATCATAACATAAGAGTATTTTTTTTTTTTAAACGGAGTCAGGCTGGAGTGCAGTGGCGCTATCTTGGCTCACTGCAACCTCTGCCTCCTGGTTTCAAGCGATTCTCCTACCTCAGCCTCCCGAGTAGCGGGGACTACAGGTGTGGACCACCATGCCTGGCTAATTTTTGTGTTTTTAATAGAGATGGGGTTTCACTATGTTGGCCAGGCTGGTCTCGAACTCCTGATCTCGTGATCTGCCTGCCTTGGCCTCCCAAAGTGCTGGGTTTACAGGCGTGAGCCACTGTGCCTGGCCACATTAGAGTATTCTTAATTTGACTATGTTTGTTTTTTGGGAGTTTTCTACTTTTCTCTATTTTTGTTGTTAGTGTCCTTTCTTTTCAACTTGCAGGCCTTTCTTTAGCATTTCTTGTAAGGCAGGTCTAGGGGTGTTTAATCCCCCTAGCTTTTCTTTGTCTGGGACAGTCTTTATCTCTACTGCATATCTGAAGGGTAACTTTGCCAGATAAAGAACTACTGATTAGCAGTTTTATTATTTTATCACTTTGTATATGTCATCCTACTCTTTTAGCCTGCAGGACTTCTGCTGCAAAATCCTCTGATACTCCAATGGAAGTTGGTTTGTATGTGACAAGCCTGTTTTCTTTTGCTGCTCTCAAAATTCTCTCTTTGTCTTTGAATTTTGAGAATGTGCTTATTATGTATCTTGAAGAGGTGTCTTTATGTTTAATATATTTGGGGCTCTTTACCTTCGTGGATCTAGATGTTCACTTCCTTCAGATATGAGAATTTTTCTGTCATTATTTACTTAAATAAATTTTCTGCCCCTCTTGTCTCTATTCTATTGGGCCGCAAATAATGTGTATATTGGTCCATTTGATTGTGTCTCATAAATTCTGTATACTTTCTTCATAATTTTTTATTCTTATTTCCTTTTGTTGTTTTGACTGAGTAATTTTGAATAAGCTGTCTTTGAACTCACTGATTCTTTTTTTGTTTGAGTCTGCTGAGGAAGACATCTGTGGAATATATCAGTTCAGTCATTGAATCATTGCGTTCTTTAGCTCCAGGATTTCTGCTTGGTTATTTTTTAATGTTTTTTTTTTTTTTCTCTTTGTCGAACTTGTTGTTCTGCTCATATAATGTTTTCCTGATTTTGTTTGGTTGTTTGTCTATCTTGTACTTCGTAGTTTTTGTTTGTTTTTGTTTTTTGTTTTTTTGAGACAGGGTCTCATTCTGTTACCCAGGCTTGCGCGCAGTGGCATGAACACAGCTCACTTCAGCCTCAACCTCTGGAGCTCAAGTGATCCTCCTGCCTCAGCCTTCCAAGTAGCTGGGACAAGAAGCTGGGACTATAGGCATGTACCACAATGCCTGGATATATTTATATTTTTTTGAGATGGAGGCTTGCTCTGTCCCCCAGGCTGGAGTGCAGTGGTGTGATCTTAACTCACTGCAACCTCTGCCTCCCAGATTCAAGCAATTTTCCTGCCTCAGCCTCCCGAGTAGCTGGGATTACAGGCGCCCACCTCCACGACCAGCTAATTTTTGTGTTTTTAGTAGAGACAGCATTTCACCATGTTGGCCAGGCTGGTCTCAAACTCCTGGCCTCAAGTGATCTGCCCACCTCGGCCTCCCAAATTGCTGGTATTACAGGCATGAGCCACCTAAGTTTTAAATATTTTGTAGAGACAGTCTCACCACGTTGCCCAGGCTGGCCTTGGACTCCTGGGCTGAGGCAATCTTCCTGCATTGACCTCTCAAAGTGTTGGGTTTACAGGCGTGAGCCATCGTGCCTGGCCTCCCTGAACTTTTAAAGATCATTATTTAAAATTATCAGGCGTTTCATAGATCTCTATTTTTAAGGTCAGCTACTGGTACTTTATTCTGTTCCTTGGGTGGTGTCATATTTCTTTGATTATTCATGATCCTTGTAGTTTTGTGTTGGTATCTGCACATTTGAAAAAGTAGGCACCTCTTTCAGTCTTTACAGACTGGGTTTGGCAGGGAAGCTGACTTTACCAGTCAGCTTGGCTAGAGGGTCTTGTTGGGTCAGCAGATGGAATCCGTGTTCGGACTTGGGTCTGGAGTTCTTGGGCAGGCTGGCCTTGTTTTAGGGCCTGGTGCCTAGGTTCACTATAGCTGGCCTTGTGTACGGATCTGCAGGGCCAGGCCTTGAGCTCAAGCCTGTACAGGTAGGCCTGGTGTCCTGGTTCATAGGGTTGAGCCTGGCTCTGGGTACATGGGGTTCAACCTTGCAGGGAGGTAGAACTTGAGCCTGAGTTGGGGAGGGTCAGCTTTGTGTGGGGGTGTGCTTATGTTTTGGGTCCACAGGAGCCAGTCTGACACCAGAGTATGTCTGGAGTCTGAGACTGTTGGGTCTGGTTTGGACCTGGGTCATAGGGGCTGGCCTGAAGTCTGGGTCCACAGATGCTAGCCTAGAGCCTTGGGCCACAGGAACTTGCCTTGTGTTGAGGTTGGCCTAGGGCCTGGGTTCACAGGTGCCAGTCTGTGTCCATGAGGGCCTGCTGGGAGCCTGATGCTGTCTGGGCTGGCTCAACACTGGGTGGGCCTGAAGCCTTGTTCCACAGAAATGGGCCCGGAGCCTGTGGCTGTGGTAACTAGCTTGGCATTGGGGTGGCCCTAGAGCCTAGGTCCATGGGTGCTTGCCTGGTGCTGGGGTCTATAGATAAGGTGAATGCTTATCCACTGTCATTCTTCCATGTGGAGGATGTGTCTCTCCATGCTACACTGTGAGGGCTTTGGGGAGGGGTGGTGTGGTTATTTGTGTAACTGTCTCACACACCACATACCCTTTTCAATGCATTTTATTTTATTTCATTGCTCCACCCAGTTGCTGCAGTCACTTACATAGATTCCTTAACTGTTGTGAAGGTACTTTCATGGATGGGTAATTTTTCAAATTGATGCTTCTTTGAGGAGTCCAGCACTGGATGCTCATATTCCAATATCTTGCTTCATCACTCTTCAATCATTTTCTTTTAAAAAATAGTAAATGTCATGTAATTTGGTTTGGGGAACTGACAGGCAAGTTCTAGCTGACTAATTGATGAAGATGCAGAAGAGGCTGGCAATTTACAATTTTGAAAATTTTAAATAGAAAAATCTTGATTGGAATTATTGAGTTAGGGCCAAATGCGCAGACTGTCACATGCAGAGAAGCATGAGTTCTGAAAATACATATATTTGACCCTTTTCTTTTTGTTTTGGCCTTCAGCCCTTCTACCTATTAGATGATGGAAGACTTTGGACACTTTGGTAACTTGGGATGGACTCTAATTTCAAATTGCTCTGATCTTAGACTAGTTTTCTTTTTGGATATGGTTTAATGTCTGTGAGCACAATAAGGAAGTCATTGGCTTGAACAGATTTGTGGCTCGGTGCTGAGGAAAAGTAGAATTGTGGATCCATGCCCAGGATGGATGTGTAGGAACAAACAGTTGGTGGCTGTGAACAAAGAGAATAATTTTTTACAAGGGAGTATTTCTCAGCATTTTACATCCTCTAATTTGAAGACTTTAGGGTTTCTTTTTCTCTTTAATTAATCATTTTAATTGCATTCTTCTTTTAAAAAATCAAAACATAGATGAGACTAATAACTCCAACCTCAATTTTTATTGGCACACGCGTGTGTGTGCATGTGTGTGTAAGAGTTCATGTGCATACACATGCATGACACAAAATAGGTTTTATTCTGTAGAAATTGTCTTGAAACTTTTTTCTTCACTTATCAAAATGTCTTGGTGCAATATTTATGCCATTGCGTGTATATCTAGCTCATTCCTTTTACTAGCTTTATATTATCCTATAATATAAACATTCTATATTTCATTTGCTATTCTTTTATTCATGGGCATTTTTGTTATCTTCAAATTTTCAATACTAAAAACAAGACCATAATCAACAATTCTGTGCATGGCCCTGTGTGCAGAGATGCAAGTATTTCTATATGGAAGACGCAGAGTTTACTTGCTAAGTACAAGCAATTGCAAATTTGCAAGTTGCTTTGGGTACAAACAATCTTGCCAACTACATATTACTCAATTGGTCTCCCAAACCTTTCGCAGCATTTACTCCATATTCCACCCAAACCTTGACAAAATCAGTTTTTAATTTTTGCAAATAATAAGTAATAAGTACAGATGCTCCTCAACTTAAAATAAAGTTATGTCCTGATAAACCCGTTGTAAGTTGAAATTATTGTAAGTTGAACATGTATTTAATATGCCTAACTTAGCAAACATAATAGCTTAGACTAGCCTACCTTAAATATTCTCAGAACACTTGTATTAGCCTACAGCTGGGCAAAATCATCTGGCGACACAGTACACTATAGCGTATTAATTGTTTACCCTTGAGATCATGTGGCTGACTTGGAGGTGTGGCGCACTGCTGTTGCTCAGCATTGTAAGAGAGTATCATACCACTTTCTACTGAATGTGTATCACTTTTTTACCGTCACAAAGTTGAAAAATCATTTAAGTTGAACCATTGTAAATGTGGGATCATTTGTAATAGCTCATTTTTCTGATTATTAGTTCCCTGATTGCTAGTGAGTTGATCATTTTTTCATCTCGGTATTGACCACCTCTATGTCCGCTTCTGTAAATTGCCTGCAGAAATCATCTGCCTATTTTTCTACTGGGTTGTCTTTTATTTTATGGATTTGTAGGAGTCTTTTGATCACTCATTGTTAGTTGAATGTATTTTAGATACCATCTCCTAGTATGTTGCTTGCTTTTAACTTTGGTTTTGATATTTATTGCATATCATTTTTATATTTTGGTATTATCAAATTAGTTTTGTTCCCTGTGGTTTTTGCTTGTGTGAATTATTTTTAAATGACATTTTAAACATTAAACATTTAAATGACATTTTAAACCACTATTTTCTTCTAGTGTTTAAATTAAATGTTTAAACATTAAACATTTAAATGACATTTTAAACCACTAAAAATATTTTCTTCTAGTGTTTTTATAAAATTATTATTGATTTTTACTTACTTTTAAGGGTTTGACATATTTGGAATATGTATTTGTGTGTGCATGAGCATATGTCTGTCTGTGTATTTGAGGTAAGTGAGGTTAATTTTTTTACTCAAGTTTTAGGTACATTAGGTTCCAGGCAATTCAAGATATATATTTTTTCTCTTTCTCTTCCCCAACTGCCTCTACTCTCCTAATACCTGAATCATCCACCCCATACCCATGTTTGCTTTCTGGTTCTTATACAACATATACTAGATTTTCAGTCAACATTTCTATTTGGTCATCTTTCAGAATCATTCCTCTAGGAGGCTCTACAGATGTAGAATACATAGTTCTTGCTCTCAAAAACCTGGAAAGATTAAGAGGCTATCCAACGTCAGAATAAGCAAAAGCTCAAGGTTGTGATGTCAGGCCTATTGCAAGAGGAAGGAAAATAGTATTTGTTAACAATAGTATTCGATAAATAGTATTTGTTAACATGAAATGTTGTGTATAAGGTGTTCACAGATTGTTTCAAGAATCTCAACATTCCTATGAGATAGATATTATTACCCCCCTGTATTAGTCTGTTTTCATACTGCTATAAAGAACTATCCGAGACTGGGTAATTTATAAAGGAAAGAGGTTTAATTGACTCACAGCTCCACATGGCTGGGGAGGCCTCAGGAAACTTAAAATCATGGTGTAAGGCAAAGGGGAAGCAAGGACCTTCTTCACATGACTGCAGGAGAGAGACAGGCTAGCAAGAGCAGGGAAAAATGCCTTATAAAACCATCAGATCTTGTAAGAATTCACTCACTATTACCAGAACAGCATGGAGGAAACCACCCCCATAATCCAATCACTTCTTACTAGGTATCTCTCTAAACACTTGGGAATTACAATTCAAGGTGCGATTTGGGTGGGGACACAAAGCCTAACCATATTACCCCTGATTTATACGTGAAGGAGAAAGTCGGGTCCATAGTGGTTGAGGAAGTTGGGTTCACAGTGGTTAAAGACCTTGTTTAAGGTTACCTGAGTGGTATATCATGAGTGTCAGAGTTTGCCATAGAAACAGAACTAATAGGACGGGTTACATGTCTATAAAATACCTTCACAGAAACATTCAGATTAGCAGACTAGGACGGCACTGTATCGTAACCAAGTTGATATGTAATTAACCATCACAAGTGGTAAGGGTAAGAAATGAAATGTAAGTTCCTTTGTAAGTGGCTCCAACACCTCCATTTATAACTGCAGGGATCCTGTTTTGTTTCCCTGTATCTGTGTTTTTGCTTTGCACATAGGTATATTTTGTTAATGGATGAATCAGTGAAATTCACTTCCTAAAGAATTGAATTTATTGTCTTCCTGGACTCGTCTGTCTGAGATCAGCATATTTACTTTAGGATTTCTGCTGTTCCAACTGACTAGTTGGCTTCATACTT
The DNA here is from genome assembly GCF_028858775.2 of Pan troglodytes. Classification (NCBI taxonomy): domain Eukaryota; kingdom Metazoa; phylum Chordata; class Mammalia; order Primates; family Hominidae; genus Pan; species Pan troglodytes. Next base: position 118,894,451 of record NC_072421.2, read on the forward strand.
AATTGAACATCCAGAGTCTTGGAACTACTTTGCCTTCCAATGCCCTGCCTGTCCTTCCTCATAGAAATATCTAGTTTTGGATCTCCTCTCTGCCTGTCTTTTACATTTAGTAAAACCTGATGTTGTTCCCTAGTTTAGATGCCTTGGTTCCTTGCTTTGCTTGGTACTAAATTCCAGGACCCAGGCATTTTTAGAGTGTCCTGTTCCCTTTTATCCCAAATCCCAGGTCAGGAACTCAAGGAAATCATGGTGGAAGTCAGTGATCATGGTCCACGATTAGTTTAAACAAGCAGGATATTGGGCTGAATCTATACTGAGATCAGGGATACCCCTGGAATTTGATCTGTTACTCCTGTTGTTTTTAATAAACCTCTGGCACAAGCTTCGCTTGTCACAATATTCTTTCTACTAATATATGAACGTAGGAAAAAGAGTTTAATTGAAAGAATTACTAGTTGGACTACATGTAATTTTGATTTTATGGTATTTGTTTATGAAAATGTAACAGTCACCCTGGCACTATCTTATTTAATATCTGCCAAAAACGTTGTTAAGAAGTGAATTAAATAAATGGCAAGGAAACCCATTGCCAGTCATTAACTCTTAAGAATTAGTGAGAATGTAAACAATCATGATGGTAAATTGTAGTTCCTGTTTACCCAATAGAGTATAATTCTTTTCAAAAGGTATTGTTTCTACAGTATTTGGACATCAGACAATATTCTGTGCTGAGGTCTAAGAAATCAGTGAGGAACTTAACACTCTTAAGCCTTGCTTTACATCTCCAGGCTGATTCTTTCCTGGTTAAATGAAGTTAGACCACTAGATTTGTGTATGCTCAAACTTAACAACTGATAAAGAAATTTATCTTTTAAAAGGACAGAGAAAATAAATCCCCCCAAAGGGTAAGTTTGGAGTACTTACTTGGAAAGAGGACTAGTCTCAGATTATGTCTCATTCTATGTCGTACCCAGTGTTCTCAGTGTTGCTCTCAAAAGGCATTTCCTAGAAACATTCTAGGAGAATAATAAGACTAGCCCTGAAGGACAGTTCCCTGGCTTTGAATTATTTCAGTACTTACATTGCTTTGAAATATTCTGTAGTTGAAAGAACTTGATTATAATTCAGTCATTCAACAAATACATATTGAGCACCTAATATGCACCACACACTGTTCTAGGCATTTGGGGATAAACCAACAAATAGCAATCTTAGAAGCTTTATCCCTGCACCAGCTACCCTCACATAGGATCATGGTTACCTTTGTCTTACTAATGTTGCTGCTTCAGTTTCTATATAGCTGACCTACTGAGCTCTGAATTTCTTTCTACTTTGCCCATGAAAACTTGCCTGATCCTGACATATAGTGGAGTCAGAGAGGATGGATTTCAATCTTGATTATATAAATGTTTCTAAAAAGTAAAGAAAAATTTACTTTTTATCTTTTGTTTCCTTCCCTACAGTTCACATAGCAGACCTCCATAGAAGCCTGTATACAAAACAGCAGAGGAGGGTAAAATCCTGTGCTCCAGAAACACATAAATCTTGGCTTTGTCACTTTACTGGGTGTGTAACCCTGGGCAAGTTAGTTAATCTTTCTGAATATTAGTTTCCTCATCAGTAAAATGAGAAAATCATCAATCACCTAAGAGGAAGAGCTGTGAGGAATTTTAATAATGTTATTTTGCAAGTAAGATGTCCGGCACATAGTGCTCCATAAATGACATCTATTGTTATTGTGTTATTGCATATACCTTAGAAGACAGTAAGGATTTTAAGGCTTGACATATTCCAACAGCAGAGGGTATTAATCAGTGAAGCTAACCATTCCTTTGCTCCATTCTTCTCCTTGGGCCCATATCCTACATTTGCTAGGCTCATATCTCTTTATTTTAGTGGTGAGGTGTCTGGAGTTATCTTTGTGTGTGTGTGTGTGTGTGTGTGTGTGTGTGTTTTCCTCCTGTGGCTATCTTGATGTAAAATGCTGACAGTGCTGAATTGTTCAAATAAGGTAAGTAGCAATTCAGCAGAGGCTTATTGGCCAGGAACTGTTTGAAGATATGTGATCTTTGGAATACAAGGGATTTTAGTGACAGGAGAGGGAATTATGGATGGAATTAGCTTGTCTGATTCAAGTTTTATAGAGGTCTTTTGGTAGTCCCCATTTGGATAGTAAACTGAGTTTGCTTGATTAGGCAAATTCTAATTGATCACACATTTCTACCCATCATGGTTTAAGAGCTATGAGGGAGAAGAGAAGGAAAACAATAAAATAAATGAAGAGACCTTATTTATTTTTTCAGATTTGCCACTGACTAGTTGTATGACCTTAGGTTGGATATTAAGAAATAGTTGAAGATGTTTGGGTTGGAGAGGAGTAAGTTCAGTTGTCCTACAACAAGTAACTTTTACTAAGTGGCCTCAAGATATAAGAACTGGGACAAATGGATAGAAACTACAGTAAATATAGTCTTTGACTCAATAGGGGAGAGAAGTATAAAAAGGGAAATAAATGTCTTTCTCAGTGAGTAACTGGGATTCTTCAAGCACCTTGCAGGATTCTTGTAGAGGGAATTCAAACATCTGTTGGAGAGTTAGGCGATATTTTTAAGGATCTTTCCAATCCTGAGGTTCTATTTTTAGTCATTTTACTTTTTTAGACCTAGTTATCCCCTCTGTAAAATGAGAAGCATGAATTATATGACTGTGTACTTGCTTTCTACCTCTAACACTCTACGGTTTGTCTGATGAGCAAGAAAAAGACATGGAGGGAATTCAAGGTAGATTTTTTTTTATGACTGTTCTGGGACTTGTCTTTGTGGGTCATGAGGCAAGCCAGTTATACAGATATAGAGGAAGAGGCCCAACTGTCTCTGTTTGACAGCTTCCTGCATCTACCAACCCTTTAACACCTTTATTCTCTTTTAAAAATTAATTTTAGATAATCTGTCTTTTTTCTGTGGTAATTCATGAATTTTGCCAGTTATGTGAAGGAAGCTAACTTTTTTTATTTCTACTATAGTAATTTCTACATATCATCACCATAGAGAAATTCAAAGCAATGTGTTCCTTCAATTTCCTGTATTTTCCCCTGAAGCAAATTATCACTCAGGTCTGCTAATTACAGCAAAGCCTTTAGCTGTATAGAAATTTTATACGCTTTACGTCTATAAGACCCACATATGAGCAATGGACTCTGTAGTTACCTAGAATGTAGAATGAAATATTATGGATCCAGAAAAAGAAGGAAGGAGTTTAATTATAGCTAGCACAATTTCCATGGTTTAACCTCAAGGATGGCATTAGAGCTGAAAACCAGCTACTTAATTTGAGGGGGTTCAGTGCAAAATTAAAATGTGAGCCCCCTTGTTCAAAATACAAGAAATAAAAGCCATATATGACAGACCCACAGCTAGTATCATACTGAATGGGGAAAAGCTGAAAGCCTTTCCTGTAAGATCTGGAACATGACAAAGATGCCCACTGTCACTTATTCAACATAGTACTGAAAGTCCTAGCTAGAGCAATGAGATGAGAGAAAGATACAAAAGACATCCAGATTGGAAAGGAAAGAGTCAAAATATTCTTGTTTGCAAATGATATGATCATATATTTGTAAAAATCTAAAGACTCCATAAGAAAACTATTAGAACTGATAAACAAATTCAGTGAAGTTGTAGGATACAAAATCAACGAAGCTCAGTAGCATTTCTTTTTTCTTTTTTTTCAAAATGTATTTTTTATTTCTGTTGAAGTAATGTGAGACATCAAGATAAGGTATCAATGCATTCAAACAAAGAAAAGATAAAGTATCAAAGGTGAAACGAGGGTGACTTTTAACCATACCATTTACATGTTGTTAATTACCATTAATAACAATGGGAAAATTATAAATATAAAATTCTATCTATAGGAAGCCATTGATCTCAGGGGTAGGGGAAATCGGGCTTAAGAAATGGTTTCTTCTCTTGCCTCATGTAGGAGATGCTGAGATATTTTTAGAATCAAGTCAGTAGCATTTTTGAAAATGTATTTTCACTTTTTTGAAGAATCTGGTTTTTTAAATAGTTTTTTTAAATACTTTAAGTTCTAGGGTACATGTGCACAACGTGCAGGTTTGTTACATAGGTATACATGTGCCATGTTGGTTTGCTACACCCATCAACTCGTCATTTACATTAGGTATTTCTCCTAATGCTATCCCTTCCTCAGCCCCCCACCCCAGGACAGACCCCGGTGTGTGATGTTCCCCGCCCTGTGTCCAAGTGTTCTTATTGTTCAATTCCCACTTATGAGTGAGAACATGCGGTTTTCTGTCCTTTTGACAGTTTGCTGAGAATGATGGTTTCCAGCTTCATCCATGTCCTTGCAAAGGACATGAACTCATCCTTTTTTATGGCTGCATAGTATTCCATGGTGTGTATGTGCCACATTTTCTTAATCCAGTCTAGCATTGATGGACATTTTGGTTGGTTACACGTCTTTGCTATTGTGAGTGGTGTCGCAATAAACATATATGTGCATGTGTCTTTATAGTAGCATGATTTATAATCCTTTGGGTAAATACCCAGTAATGGAATTGCTGGGTCAAATAGTATTTCTCGTTCTAGATCCTTGAGGAATCGCCACACTGTCTTCCACAATGATTGAACTAATTTACACTCCCACCAACAGTGTAAAAGCATTCCTGTTTCTCCACATCCTCTCCAGCATCTGTTGTTTCCTGACTTTTAAAATATCACCATTCTAACTGGTGTGTGATGGTATCTCATTGTGGTTTTGATTTGCATTTCTCTGATGACCAGTGATGATGAGCATTTTTTCATGTGTCTGTTGGCTGCATAATGTCTTCTTTTGAGAAGTGTCTGTTCATATCCTTTGTCCCCGTTTTGATGGGTTGTTTGTTTTTTTTCCTTGTACATTTGTTTAAGTTCTTTGTAAATTCTGGATATTAGCCCTTTGTCAGATGAGTAGATTGCAAAAATTTTCTCCCATTCTGTAGGTTGCCTGTTCACTCTGATGGTAGTTTCTTTTGCTGTGCAGGAGCTCCTTAGTTTAATTAGATCCCATTTGTCTATTTTGGCTTTTGTTGCCATTGCTTTTGGTGTTTTAGTCATGAAGTCTTTGCCTATGCCTATGTCCTGAATGGTATTGCCTAGGTTTTCTTCTAGGGTTTTTATGGTTTTAGGTCTAACATTTAAGTCTTTAAAAAAACTCAGCATTTCTGTATGCCAACACTGAACAATCTGAAAAAGAAATAAAAACAGTAATCCCATTTACAGTAGCCACTCATAAAACTAAATACCTAGGAATTAACTTAACCAAGCAGTGGAAGATCTGTATAATGAAAACTACAATACACTGATAAAAGAAATTGAAGAAGACACCAAAAAAATGGAAAAATAATCCATGTTTATGGATTGGAAAAATTAATATTGTTAAAATGTCCATACTACCCAAAGCAACCTACAGATTCAATGCTATCCCTATGAAAATACAAATGACATTCTTCACAGAAATAGAAAAAACAACCCTAAAATTTAAATGGAACTACAGAAGACCCAGAATAGCCAAAGCTATTGTAAGCAAAAAGAACAAAACTGACTTTTCACATTACCTGACTTCAAATTACACTACAGAGCTATAGTAATCAAAACAGCATGGTACTGGCATTAAAATAGACACAAAGACCAATGGAACAGAATAGAGAACCCAGAAACAAATCCATACAGCTAAAGTGAACTCATTTTTGACAAAAGTGCCAATAACATACCCTGGGTAAAAGACATTCTTTTCCATAAATGTGCTGGGAAAACTGGATATCCATAAGCACAATAATGAAACTGGACCTCTATCTCTCACTATATGCAAAAATCAAAGTAAAATGGATTAAATACTTAAATTTAAGACCTCAAACTATAAAACTACTAAAAAGTAGTAAAATACAATACAATAAATAAAATAAAATAAAATAAAATAAAATAAAATAAAAGAACCATAAGGGAAAATCTCCAGGACATTGGTCTGGGCAAAGATTTCTTGAGCAATACGCCAGAAGCATAGTCAACCAAAGCAAAAATGAATAAATGGGTTTATATTAAGTTGAAAAGCTTCTGGTCAGGCACAGTGGCTCACGCCTGTAACCCCAGCATTTTGGGAGGCCAAGGCAGGCGGATCACTTGAGGTCAGGAGTTCAACACCAGCCTGGTCAACATGGTGAAACCCTGTCTTTACTAAAAATACAAAATTGGCTGGGCATAGTGATGCAGCTGTAATTCCAGCTACTCAGGAGGCTGAGGCAGGAGAATTGCTTCAACCCTAGAGGTGGAGGTTTGCAGTGAGCCCAGATGGCACCATTGCACTCCAGCCTGGGTGACAAGAATGAAATTCTGTCTCCAAAAAAAAAGAAAAAAGAAAAAAAAAGTAAAAAGCTTCTGCACAGCAGAGAAAACTATTAATAAAGTGAAGCAACAACCCATAAAATGGGAGAAAATATTTGCAAACTACCGATCTGACAAGGGATTAATAAACAGAATATATAAGGAACTACAGCCAAGTCCGTAGGAAAAAATCTAATAATATGATCAGAAAGGGCAAAAGACTTGAAGATACATTTCTCAAAAGAAGTCATACAAATAGCAAACAGGCATGTGGAAAGGTACTCAACAGCACTGATCAACAGAGAAATGCAAATCAAAACTACAATGAGATATCACCTTAACCCAGATAAAATGGCTTGTATCCAAAACACAGGCAATAACAAATGCTGGTGAAGATGTGGAGAAAAGGGAACCCTTGTACACTGTTGGTGGGAACTTAGTTAGTATAACCACTATGGAGAACAGTTTGGAGGTTCCTCAGAACACTAAAAATTGAGCTACCATGTGATCCAGCAATCTAACTGTGGGGTATATACCCAAGGAAAGGAAATCAGCCTATCAAAGAGATTTTTGCACTCTTGTTTGTTGCAGCACTGTTTTCAATAACCAAGATTTGGATGCAATCTAAGTGTTCATCAGCAGATGAATAGTTAAAGAAAATGTGGTTCATATACAAAATAGAGTCCTATTTAGTCATAAAAAAGAATGAGATCTAGTCATTTGCAACAACATGGATGCAAGTGGAGACTATTAAGTTAAATAAATCAGGCACAGAAAGACAAACATTTCATGTTCTCACTTGTTTGTGGGATGTAAAAATCAAAACAATTGAATTCATGGAGATTGAGAATAGAAGGATGATTACCAGAGTCTGAGAAGGGTAGTAAGGGGCTGGAGGGGTTGGGGGGTCGAAGTGGAGGGGAGGTGGGGATGGTTAATGGATGTAAAAAAATAGAATGAATAAGACCTTCTCTTTGATAGCACAGTAGGGTTACTATAGTCAATTATAACTTAATCGTACATTTAAAAATAACTAAAAGAGTGTCATTTGATTGTTTGGAATGCAAAGGATAAATGCTTGAGGGGATGGATACCCCATTCTACATTTATGTGCTTATTTCACTTTGCATCCCTGTATCAGAACAATTCATGTACCCCATAAATATATACACCTAATATATACCCCAAAATTATGCAAAATGAAACATATAAAAATGCAAGAAATAAGTGTCTTTTAAAAGTACGAAAATAGAAAGCTTTTTCTTTTCTTTCTGTTATTTGTGTCTCATTTGCTGTCTTGCTGTGTCTCACATTCTGTGGTGGTTTTTCATTTCCTATTATGATTCCATGTAAAGAAAAATTAAAATTTTAAGTTATTAGCATAGGTTTTACTATTTATATTTATATTGTCACAATACCGTTTTAAATGCAAACATATGCATTTAACTTGTATAAAGAATCATCAAAATTACACAGTTTGCATTTTATAGCTCATGCATGCATATATTACTTTTGCCAGAACAGTGAAAACTTGCACAAAACTAAACTGTTTTAATTCATTTCTTGATATATGCACATTCTATCAAGACTCTCTAGATTTGGCTTACTGATGAGTAAAGAAGGACTGAAGGAACAGAAATTATGGGTTGCCCTATATTTTCCTTCCCATATCATCATTTTCCACATAAATGATTGGCTAATACAGGGAAGTAACAGAAATAGGAAAGCGTATGACAGTGTTCCTTGGTTATTCATGTTTCTTACAATGTCATTACTTTCTTTCTTCATTCAAAGAAGAAATCATTGTTCTGAAGCAAGAGTTTCTTTTTGCCTGTTTTTGTACTTTATTTAAGTGGAATTGTCTGTATGAACTCTGGCATTTTTCACTTAATATTAAGTTTGTGAGAGTCATCCATTTTGTATGTATTTGTAGTTCATTCTTTAGCTGTTTAGCATTTTTTGTGTGAATATGCTATAATTTATTCATTCTATTCTTGATGGACATTTGGCTAGTTTCCAGATTTGGGATGTAACAGAGAATAAATATGGGGACATTTGCTGGGAGGTTACTATAGAAATTCAAACATGAAGTGGCAAGGGCCTGGAGGCCTAGCTATTACACGGAAAAAAAAAAAAACATGGATCTTATTCAAGTGGTACTTTTAACTTCACAAAAGTTGTGTGGAGAATTTAGTGTTATAATTTCAAGCAGGAACTGATGGAGCAGAGAAAAAATGGGAGCATTGCAGGGTATCAACCACACCTTACAGAGCCAGTGAACACTCATGTTCTTTGCCTCTCCATTTTAACAGGGTAGGTATGAGGGAGATTAATGGAAGAGGGGGAAATAGATATTGTTGTTTCTTTAGCATTGTGACCAGGGTTCATTAGAGAATATGAAAGAGGTGTCCAGCAAATTTCAGCTTTAGATATTTGGTGCTGATATGGTTAGGCTTTGTATACCCAACAAAATCTCATCTTGAGTAGTAATCCCCATAATCCCTACATGTCAAGAGAGAGACCAGGTGGAGGTAATTGAATCATGGGGTGGTTTCCCCCATACTGTTCTCATGATAGTGAGTTCTCATGAGATCTCATGGTCTTATAAGGGGCTCTTCCTCCTTCACTCAGCACTTATTCTTACTGCCTGCCACCTTGTGAAGAAGGTATCTTGCTTTGCCTTTGCCTTCTGCCATGATTATAAGTTTCCTGAGGCATCCTCAGTCATGCTGAACAGTCAGTTAATTAAACCTGTTTCCTTCATAAATTACCCAGTCTCAGGCAGTTCTTTATAGCAGTATAAAAATGGTCTAATATAGTTAATTGGTACTGGTAGAGTGGGTTACTGCTATAAAGATATCTGAAAATGTGGAAGTGACTTTGGAACTGGGTTACAGGCAGAGGTTGAAACAGTTTGGATGGCTCAGAAGATGATAGCAAGATGTGGGAAAGTTTGGAACTTCCTAGAGACTTGTTGAATGGCTTTGACCAAAATGCTGACAGTGATATGGACAATGAAGTCCAGACTGAGGTGATCTCAGATAGAGATGAGGAACCTGTAGGGAATTGGAATAAAGGTGACTCTTGCTATGCTTTAGCAAAGAGACTGGCAGCATTTTGCTCCTGCCCTAGAGATCTGTAACTTGAGAGAGATGATTTAGGGTATCTGGTGGAAGAAATTTCTAAGCAGCAGAGCATTTAAGATGTGACTTGGGTGCTATTGAAAGCATTTAGTTTTATGCATTTACAAAGAGATGGTTTGGAATGAGAACTTATGTTTAAGAGGGAAGCAGTCGATGAAAATTTGGAAAATATGCAGCCTGACGATGTGGCTGAAAGAAAAAAACATTTTCTGTGGACAAATTCAAGCAGGTTGCAGAAATTTGCATAAGTAACAAGGAGCAAGATGTTAATTGCCAAGACAAATGGTAAAATGTCTCCAGGGCATATCAGAGGTCTTCACAGCAGCCCCTCCCATCACAGACGCAGAGGCCTAGTAGGAAAAAACTGTTTTGTGGGCCGGGACCAGGGCCTTGCTGCTTTGTGCAGTGTCAGGACTTGGTGACCTGTGTCCCAGCTGTGGCTAAAAAAGACCAATGTGGCTCAGGCCACTGCTACAGAAGGTGCAAGCCCCAGGCCTGGGCAGATTGCATGTGGTGTTGGGCCTGCAGGTACACTGAAGTCAAGAATTGAGGTTTGGTAACCTGCAGCTAGATTTCAGAGGATGTATGGAAATGCATGGATGTCTAGGCAGACGTTTGCTGCAGGGGTGGAGCTCTCATAGAAAACCTCTGCTAGGACAGTGCAGAAGGGAAATGTGGGATTGGACCCACCCACAGAGTCCCCACTGGGGCACTGCCTAGTGGAGCTGTAAGAAGAGGGCCACTGTTCTCCAGACCCCAGAATAGCAGATCCACCAACAGCTTGAACCATGCACTTGGAAAAGCCACAGACACTCAACACCAGTATGTGAAAGACGCTGGGAGGGGGCTGTACCCTGCAAAGCCACAGGGATGGAGCTGCCCAAGGCTGTGGGAGCCTACCTCTTGCATCGGTGTGACCTGGATGTGAGACATGGAGTCAAAGGAGATAATTTCAGAGCTTTAAGATTTGACTGCCCCACTGGATTTTGGACTTATGTGGGTCCTATAGCCCCTTTGTTTTGGCCAATTTCTCCCATTCAGAATGGCTGTATTTACCCAATGCTTGTACCCACATTGTATCGTGGAAGTAACTAACTTGCTTTTGATTTTACAGGCTCATAGGCAGAAGGGACTTGCCTTGTCTCATATGAGACTTTGGACTTGGATTTTTATGTTGATGCTGGAATGAATTAAGAGTTTGGGGGACTGCTGGGAAGGCATGATTGGTTTTGAAATGTGAAAGGGACAAGAGATTTGGGAGGGGCCAGGGGCAGAATGATACGGTTAGGCTTTGTGTCCCCATCCAAATCTCATCTTAAATTGTAATCCTCACAATCCCCATGTGTCAAGGGAGACACCAAGTGGAGGTGATTGGCTCATAGGGGCAAGTTCCCCCATGCTGATCTCATGATAATGTGTGAGTTTTCATGAGAACTTGTAGTTTATAAGAGGCTATTCCCCCTTCGCTCGGCATATCTTTTTCCTGCCATCTTGTGAAGAAGGTACCTTGTTTTTGCTTCACCTTCTGCCATTATTACAAGTTTCCTGAGGCCTCCCCAGCCATGCTGAACTGTGAGTCAGTTAAATCTCTTTCCTTTATAAATTACCCAGTCTTGGGCAGTTATTTATAGCAGTATGAAAATGGATTAATATAGGTGCTTTCTTATAAAATGGAATATGTATTCCTTAAATCTTGTTGTGCTTTCCAGAAGCACCACTTTTTCCCAGGATTTTTCCTAATAATTTTAGATATTCTGACAATAATGGCCAGACATGACACAGTAGCTAGAAATAGGACATTTTCCACCTTAATTAATTAATAGCACAAAGTGCTAGAGCCTGGCTTCCTTATGCCAACCTAAGTATCCAGGAGACAGAACAAGTGGCAGGAAAAATTATAGATTTGGTTATCTTCCCTGAAATTTGATTGTTATGCAGGTCAAAAAAAGCTATTTCCCAGTGACTGATGCACACTAATTGTACCCTCTTCCTTTTATCTATAATGCCTCCACTCCTTTGTGTATTTGGTGAACCAATACCCAATGTCATCTTATTTGTCAAGCTTTCCCTCACCCTTTTGACAAAATAGGTAACTCCCCACTTTTTTATTACTTAGAATTTTTATACATATCTGTCATAGAATTCATGTTGCATTTAGGTTATACAGGTCAGATCCCAGCCTTGAGTTGTGTTCACCAAAGCATTCAGAAAAGTTTGGAGCCACTAAGAATCTATTTGTATGTAGGATTAAGAGCTTCCTGGAAAATAACTTATGATAGAGGTAAAAGGAATGAAGTCCACTTTGGGAGGCCAAGGTGGGTGGATCACTTGAGTTTAGGAGTTCGAGACCAGCCTGGCCAACATGGTGAAATCCCATCTCTACTAAAAATACAAAAATTAGCTGGGTGTGGTGGTGGGTGCCTGTAGTCTGGGAGGCTGAAGCAGGAGAATCGCTTGAACCCGGGAGGCAGAGGTTGCAGTGAGCCAAGATCACCCCACTGCACTCCAGCCTGGGCAACAGAGCAAGACTCTGTCTCCAAAAAAAAAAAAAAAAAAAAAAAAAAAAGAAAGAAAGAAAGAAAAAAAAATAAGAAAAAGAAAAGAAAGAAATGGAGTCAAGAATGTGAGCTCAGGATAAAGTATGTTCCTTAACCCTAGGAACTTAGGGGGTAATTCTAGAGGTAGTATGTTATTACTCAGATCTTTTTATTGCATGTCTGAAATAAGTGTGATTAAAATCCTCAAGAGCTGTTTCTTTTTTTTTTTAATAATCAAATGAGCTCTTCAGAGTTTAAAAGGTTGGTAACACTGGTGGCAACTTAACATAGCTTTGGCATGGGGCATAGGTATCCATGGTATAGACATTAGTGCTGTACTCTTGGCACAGACTTGGTGCAGCTGATCCTGTTATCTTTAGTTGGCTTCAATCATGTGAATGCCACGTTTTGCTTTGGCAGCATTCAGGCATTGCCTTTACTAGCAGGGCAGGACAGGAGAAAAATACCAGATGCCACATGGTAGTCTGAGATACCCACAAGGGGTCCATAACTCTTTGAGAGGAATTTTGGGGAAATAAGGGACCAGCTTGGAGTTCTGCAGAATAGATGCAGGTAGATCCAGAGAAATGGATAGAATGGTAAAAGTGAGTTTCAGCTAATTGTTTACCCATATTTCTCCCTTACTGCAGTGGGGTTTGTTCATGGTAGGGAGTTTCTCATTGCTTTATTTGCTCACAGTGGTTCCTTTCATCTCCACCCTTGTTGTTACTGACTCACTGTAGGCACAATATATTTTACTACCCCATTGATTTGTGGTTTGGTCATGTGATTCTGGCTGATGGAACGTTGGAATGTGAGTGGACATAATGGCCTGCTAATTCTTGGCCAGAGCCTGAAGAAATAACATGATTCCATACATTCCTCTTGGGTTTCTGACTTCTGCCATGAAAAATGCATGTCCCAATTATCCATTGCTCCTTCATCCTGGGTCCAGAGATGAAGAATGGAGCAAACCTGGACCTGACCTGAAACCTAGAGCCCAGTCTAGGTGAGATGAACCCAGCTGAGATCAGCCAAACTCCAGCTAACTCACAGACCCGTGTATGTAAAAAAAATAAATGTTTTAAACTACTGAGATTTTGAAATAGTTTGTAATACAACATTGTTACAGCAGAAACCCGACTAATACAAACCATATCTTGGCGCTTTTGTAGCCATAAAACCTAGCTAAATACCTAGCAAAAGGTGGATACTTCATAAATAGTTGCTGAATTAGTGAAGAAAAGTCTTTACAAAGGCTGGACTGATTATATCCTTGTACCTACTTCAATTATATTTCAGTTATTAGAGCAAGATACCTGGGGGAGTCAAATAAGCCATTTATGGACCATTTTCTTTACTTCCAAACCAAGGCAGATGTCTCATAATATGTATCCTTCAACCCACAGGGTTGAAACTCTAGCCATAGGAAAAAATAATGACTTAATGCACAGCCACCCCACTCCAAAAGCACCCACCCCAAAAGCACTGTGCACGCCTTGTTGTTGGCAGTTCAGAAGGACTATCTCTGATTGTGGAGGTCAACTCTGAATAAAGCAAACAATCTTCCCTGTTACATTGTTGCAGTATGTGTTTTCAGATTAGCTCTTAGGACCCCACTGGTTTGGAGTTTGGATACCAAGTGTTCTGGAGGAGATGGAAATGGTGTGTATTGGGGTTGGTAACAAGCAGAGAGAGGCAGCAGAAATGAAGAGGTGGCTTAAAAGGGGTGGAAACTTAAAAAATTGTCAGGGGTTGGAAGGAGGAATTACATATCAGAATATCAGTGTCCACTGAGGATACTGTAAGCCAGGTGGTCTGGGGAGTGGAAAGGAAGATAAGGTTTTACAATAAGAAAGAGTGATGCAGGCAAGCAGGTGGACTTCTTGCTGAAAAATGGAGGCCTTAGATGATTATATTAGATCAAACTAGCATGAGTATCTTGAACGAAATGTCACTTAGTAATTTCGGGCATTTTGCTGAGGCTTTGGTGACCCAAAGAATAATTTACTTTTAGGGAAAAACAACATATTCTTGTTTTAAAACATTGTTCTTAGTAATAGTCCTTGAAAATAAAAGAAACTTTAAGCATCTGTTTTTGAATGGTGCTCTAATCTCAGGGAAAAGTCCTGCTTTCCAAAGTTTAAATAGGATTTGGAATTCAGACAAAGTGTGATTAATTTTCTTGCTGGGATAGAGCTTGGAATTACATCTTATTAGCCCTTTGATTGTTTTAAAAATATCTACGGCATATTATTTTCTTCTTATATCTTTGAAACTAAGAAACAAGGATAGAAAAATTGTGTCCAGATTAATAGAAGATATTATCTTGATTGTAGGATTTCTAAAATGAAGTAACACCCACCAGTCACAAGCAGGTTCTTTTAAGATATTTTTTTTTCGCTTTGTTTAAACAATCACAGGATTTGAACAGTTATTTTTGTCTGAAGAATAATTTTATTGTGACTTACTGGACTTAGTAATGGATCATGAAAAAAGTGTTTATTAATGTGATTTTAATACTTTGGTATTTCTAATCAATAATGCTTAAAATACAAGAAAGGAATCAGATGTTACTTATCTTGGGCCAAGTTATTTCTTGAAAAGGCAATTAGTGATGTTTTGTTGTGTACATTTTGATCAGAGTATGAAATCTTAACGGCTCAGGGGTAAATAGTGGTTTACCAGTGGTTTTGAACATTGTTTAAGAGAGAGTTAGTATCTAGGATCTGTTTCCAATCAATTCTATTGTTTCAGTTTGAAGAAACAGCAGACGGCTTTGGTCAACAATTTCACTGATACTCTTATTTAACAACTTTGTATCAAAGTGACAAACCGGGTTTGACTGGCTTTTTTGTTGTTTTCCTTCTTTTCTCCTTCCTTTTCTTTCCTTTCTTCTTTTTAATTCCGGACGTTATGTATACATAAATTTGAGTCTTTACCTTAAATTGTTCCTAAACTTCTTACCAGTTGGTCTCCCAAACCTCACCCCTGTACTTGCTTTTTGATAACCTATTTTAACCTTAATTTTGATTCTAAAGAGAATGTATTTTATTAACATGTCTTCCAAAAATCAAATATATATGTTCCTTTCTATCTTATTAAGCAGAATAAAGACTTCAGATACAATTGTAGGTGTCTACCATCTTTAAATAGGCCAAGCACACAAAAAGACAGGTTTACAAAATCAGTGAATAAATATTTGCTTTTAGCTGGAGATGGTATCATTTTTTTTTAAGTTTGCAAGTAAGAACTTTTAAATGCGGAGAAGATAAGTGATTTGCCTAAGATCTGGTAAGAAATTAATGAACTCTTGACCCCAGTCTCTTTTTACATTTTATGATTTGAGTAACAAAATTATATTTACATGCAACTCTCAGGGAAGTATATTGCCCAATGTGAAATACTACTGATTACAAATGCAACATAGAGAATATGGATCTGAGGCCTGAGTACAAAAAAGAAAGATTTCCAGAATCTTCTTTCCCCCAACCTAGTATTTCTCAACTGTATTTGTAGTCATTATTGCTTCAGTATAATGCTCTCTGTCTTTGTAGAAGAATATTGTTAGTCAGCTGTGAGAAGGCCAAAAGAAGCTATAGATGGCCAAATATCTGACTGCTTTTTGGATACTATTGATTGGGCATGGTCCATTATCTAAGAATAAGGATATCATTCTCTTCCTCCTTGACCATTCCCCTCCATTGTCCCAAGTCCTAAGACACTTTATTACTTTATTTTAAAATTTAACATGCACAGTTAGTTGAGAGTGTTCCTTCTAGCCTTTAATCTGGGAATGATGTCCAAAGTGAATTGAAAGCAAAAGGAATTCTAGCTGAGAGCATTGGGCAGATGTTTCATGTTTATGTCTCTGATAGCATAAGCTTTGACCTTGGGTCTGTTCTTTTTAAATAAGTGAACATACTCAGTCACTACATCAAGTTTTTGGTATATAATAGTAATAATGATGCTAGCCTTGGGAGAAATGTAAATTTAGACCTGCTATGATTTTTTTTTATGTTTTGTGGGATGACTATACTTGAATTACCTTTTACTATGTAACAATTTCTTTATATATCCATGACAGCTAAAACAAGCTATTTGGTTAGCCTGTGTGTATATATGTTTTTGCATGTGAAAAGAACGCCATGTAACTACGTTTCAGGAATGAGAAATTAAATAATCTAATGTTGACATTGTGTGCTTGATTTATCTGTTAGAGCCATTTTTCTTTTTCACTGTATTTTTAGTTACACTATCATCTAAATAAAATTAAAATGCTGTTTGATTTAGTTGTGTGTGTCCTCTAATGGATTTTAAGAGCAATGTGCTAATAATGGACTGACTTGTACTCTGGGAAGAAATGAAAGAAAATGCAATATAATTACAAAGAAGTTTTGTCTGTTCAGATTGATCCTTAGTCCATACCTGATAACCTTTCCTCTTTGCTTTCCTCATGTGTGTATGTGAGAGGCGTTGGGTTTGTAAGGGGTTGTGAGGATGCATGTGTTGTCGGGGAATATATTTTGCAGTGGGGTGAGTGGTTCACAAAGAGGGGGAGCTTCTAGATCTTTAAGATGTCCTCACTTTGCCTGTTTTACTGGCTTCTCAATGACACCAGCCCTGCTGATACTCTACGTATGTTTTAAGAGCTGCTTCCTCAGATAGGAAGGGTCAGAACTATCTCCTTTGTCAGAAAGTGAGCCTTTCTTTTGGTTTGTTAGTGTCGTTACAGTCGGTCCTCTATATCCATGGGTTCTGCATCCATGGATTCAACCAAGTACAGATCGAAATATCTGAGGAAAAAAAATTTAAAATTACACAACAATAAAAATAAAGAAACAACGCAGTATAACAACTATATAGCATTTACATTGTATTAGATATTAAAAGTAATCTAGAGATGATTTAAATTATATGGGAGGATGTACATAGGGTATAGGCAAATCGTATGACATTTTATATAAGGGACTTGAGCATCTGTGGATTTTGGTATGAGGTGGGTGGAGGGTGAAAGTCGTGGTCCTGGAACCAATCTTCATGAATACCGAGGGATGACTAACTTGAACCTCAGTGTCCAGAAGAAATTTTGTTGTTTGCTTTAGATTTCCTGGCTTGGAAGAGGAAATATCTTCTCTTTGAATTCAGGGCCCTTTGAGGATGTTCATTTCAGTCTTTACTTACCTATTTGACTTTACAGGCCAATAGGTCCAAGCCTGGAGCAGTTTTGCAACTGGCAGAAATGCTGGGGATATGGGTTTTCTTCATATTTATGGCCATTGAGAAATTTTATCAAATGTATGATATACATATTATGTATGTGTATATATTATTTTGAAATAATAACGATTCCTCCTGTATGTCACTGTGTAATAGAAGGTTACAATATATATGTTTCTGTTTTAAGTTTCAGCAAAAAGGAGTGAAGGAGAGAAGAGAGAAGAGAAAAAAGTGCTTTATAGAAATGTACACTAGTATTTGTGGGTTTTAAGATTCTTAATATTCTTGTTAGAGAGTAAAATGGCTTCCCACAGTATGGATCCTTTCAGCTCTTAGTCTTTCAGGAGTAGCTATATTTAAACTATATTTTCATGCGGCAAGCATTTCATTTTTGCAACCGTGTTTGTTCCTTTTACTATTGCACGTAGAATATTTTTTCTTGGCTGGGTGCGGTGGCTCATGGCTGTAATCCCAGCACTTTGGGGGGCTGAGGTGGGTGGATCACGAGGTCAGGAGATCGAGACCATCCTGGCTAACACGGTGAAACCCCATCTCTACTAAAAATACAAAAAATAAGCCGGGTGTGGTGGCACATGACTGTGGTCCCAGCTACTTGGGAGGCTGAGGCAGGAAAATCGCTTGAACCTGGGAGGCAGAGGTTGCAGTGAGCCGAGATCGCGCCACTGCACTCCAGCCTGGACGACAGAGTGAGACTCCATCTAAAAAAGAAAAAAAAAATGTTCTAAGTTAAATCTCTCCCTTTGCCATGAATTGTTTATCTCTGTGTGAAGCAAACCAGTCTGTTACAGATCATACTGGTGACCGTTCCAGTTTCCCTCCTAAAAACTGGGATTAGTCAGTGCCCTTATAGAAATCAACATCTGAGAACCTGAAGTTGATGCTGGATGTGGAATCTATATGAGAGAGGGAATTAACATATATCAACCCTTAAACATCCCCTTCCCCAACCCATTCCCAATAAAATATCAACCCTTTCCAAATGCAGATTTTCAAATCTTGATGTGATTAATAGAAATAGGCAGTCTGCTTTACAGCATGTTCCTCTGGTGGAGGGAGGCTGACTCGTGTCAGTTCAACAATAAAAATAGGGAGCACTAATATCCACAGAGTTTTTACAGAACGTGCCCCCATGTTGTCACCCTTTTCTTCCCTCTGTTGCTTTTAAATCAACCGATGTGCTCTCTCCTGGCCCTTCCCAGAAATTGTTTTTGCATTGAATAGGCAGATGGTGGGTTGAGCTTTGAGAGACCAAAAAGGTCACATTTGTACTTCAGCAATTTTCTCTAGCTTTGTAGTGCAGATGACGGTTTATGAGTTAATATCTAGTAAACCTTCACTTACTGCAGTCGGATCTTAATTTTTAGTGTAATTTAATACTTTTTTTTTTTTAAAGAACTGTCCTTTTCTTGATTTCTCACGGTATTTGACCTCTTGCCTGACTGCAGCCATTCACCTTCACCCCATCTGCATATTCTGACCAATTTATAAATGGGAAGGAGGTCACACCATACCCAACCCAAATAAAGCAACTGGATTGAGTTGTGATAATTTTGCTAAGAAATGTGAGACAGGTATTGAAATGGGGAGAAATGGTTCTTGGCTAATCTCCACGCCTCTTGAACATGTTCAAAGCTATTCCCAAAAGAAATTATGAAGTCTCTTTCATAGGGAAGGGAGTTCTGCACCTGTTATTTTCCTTTTTTTTTGTGGCACCTCATTGTAATCTGGTTTTGCCTATTCTGCTTGGGTGTCAGCTTCAGATCTGTTCTTATATGTATGTCTTCTTTCTTAAATTCTTTTTTGAGACAGTCTCGCTCTGTTGCCCAGGCTGGAGTACAGTGGCACAATCTTGGCTCACTGCAACCTCTGCCTCCTGGGTTCAAGCGATTTTCCTGCCTCGGCCTCCCGCGTAGCTGGGATTACAGGCATGTACCACCATGCCTGGCTAATTTTTATATTTTTAGTAGAGACGGGGTTTCATCATGTTGGCCAGGCTAGTTTTGAACTCCTTATCTCAGGCAATCTGTTCACCTCGGCCTCCCAAGGTGCTGGGATTACAGGCATGAGCCACCATGCCTGACTCTCTTATATTGTTACATGTATTTCTTTTTTCCATTTATATTTCTGGAGAAGTCAGATAATTTAGGCAGGATTATCTAAGGAAGTTGACCAAAAAGACACCCACAGTGCCAGAGTGAGTCTCTTTTTTATTCCTACCCGCTCAAATATTAGAAACAAGTAAACTACCCGTAGGTAATTTTACCCCTAGGAGGTATACCAAACATCATCTCTTTCTCCAAGACCTCTTTTTTTTTTTTCTGGTGAAACAGATTTTCATTCTGTCACCTAAGCTGGAGTGCAATGGCACAATCTCAGCTTACTGCAGCCTCTACCTCCTAGGCTCAAGTAATGCCCCCACCTCAGCCTCCTAAGTAGCTGAGACTATAGGCATAAGCCATCACGCGTGGCTTTTTTTTTTTTTTTTTTTTTTTTTGTAGAGGTAGGTTTCATCATCTCTACAAAAGAGATCACTTGAGCTCAGGAGTTCAAGACCAGCCAGGGGAACCCTGATCTCAAATTCCTGAACTCAAGCAATCTTCCCTCCTTGGCCTCCCAAAGTGCTGGAATTATAGGCATGAGCCACTGCACCCAGCCTCCGAGACCTCATTTCTGAGATCTCATTCTATAAGTTATTCCCACTATAAGTGATTTCAGTCTCCATTACATCCTTTGTCCTATCCTGAAAGTATGCTTGAATAGCTTTGATTAAAAATGAAATCTTCTCTTGGTTCTGGATTTTCAGATAAATAGTATACTATCTGTCTTTTTCAGTATAGTATAGTGGTTATAAGCTCAAACTTTGAAGCCAGATATCTTAGTTTGAATTCCAGCCATTCTAATGACAAACAGTGTGAACTTGGGTAAGTTACTTAATCTTTCTGTGCCTCGGTTTCCTCATTTGTAAAATAGGGGTAATAGTTGTACCTATCTCAGTGTTATTGAAGGATTAAATGAGTAAATATATGTAAAGCACAGATAAGTATGTGGCACTCAGTAGCTCTATTTAAGTATGTGTTATTATTATGTCCTTAGAGATAAACTTCACTATTCCAATTCATATTTGTCCACAGCACTTAACCACATTCCAACATACTATATGATTTATTTATTAACTTATTAGCTTTGTTTTCTACTATCTTTCTCTTCCTCTGCTACTTTATAAGCTCTATGAGAACAGAAATTTTTATTATTTTGTTCATTGCTGTATATCCTCAGTGCCTAGCGCGTAGTAAGTGCTCAATAAATATTTGTTGAATGAATGCATTGTAATCTGGATTTTTCTCTCACCAGTCTATGGGAATTGCTCTGGCAGAGGTCACCACAACTACAAAACATCTTAATACCTCTCTCTCCCTTCCTCACAATATCTAATCAATGATGACATCCGGTTAATTGTATTGGGAAGTATCTCTCAAATCCATCTCTGTCCTGCCAGTTTCACTGCCACTACTTTCTCTTGTCCTGGCCATCGCCTGTTTCTTTAGTCTTGCAATAGACCCCAATAAATTTTTCTTTATTCATTTTTGCTTTCTTTCAATCCACTCTCCATATAGCAGCTAAATAAAGTTTTAAAAAATATAATTCAGATGATACCATGCTTTTTCTATAAACCTTTTATTAGCTTTTTGTTGTCCTATAGAGTAAAATCAAAGATCATTCCATGGTCTAAATGAAACTGTAAAATCTAGTTCTTTACAGAATGAAACTGTAAAATCTGGTTCTGTTTAATTTCAAAATACCATATAATACAGCAATTCCACTTCTAGGTATGTACCCAAGAGATTGAAACATATGTCTACACAAAAACTTGTACACAAGTATTCATGGAAGCATTATTAATAATAGACAAAAGAGGAAACAACCAAAATGTCCATCAGCTGATAAATGTGTAAACAAATGTGGTATATCCATAATATATCCACTCGAATATTATTCATCAATAAGAAAGAATGCAGTACTGACACATGCTACAGTAAATCTCACAAACATTATGCTTTGTGAAAGGAGCCAGACACAAAAGGCCACACATCATATAATTCAATTTTTATGAAATATCCATAATAGGAGATACCATAGAGACAAAAATAGAATTAGTGGTCTTCAGGGGTTGAGAGGAAGGGAAGTGGCTACTAATGGGTATAAGATTTTTTGGGGGGAGTAAGAAAAAATGTTCTGGAATAAAATAGTGTTGATGGTTGCAAAACTATGAATGTACTAAAAAACACCACATTTTATACTTTATTATTTAGGTATTTAGTATTTATTTATTTTTGGGACAGAGTCTTGCTCTGTTGCCTAGGCTGGAGGGCAGTGGTGCCATCTCAGCTCACTGCATCTTCCATCTCCTGGGTTAAAGTGATTCTCATGCTTCAGCCTCCCAAGTAACTGGGACTACAGGTGCCCACCACCATGCTTGACTACTTTTTGTACATATATATATTTTTTTTTGTGGAGACGGTGTTTCTCCATGTTGGCCAGGCTGGTTTTGAACTCCTGGCCTCAAGTGATCTGCCCACTTTCGTTTCCCAAAGTGCTGGGATTACAGGTGTGAGCCACCACACCCAGCCAATTTTTATGTTTTAAAAGCATGTTTTAAATGCTATTTAAGTCATATCTCAGTTTAAAAATTCTAGACCTTTCCTACCCTCCAATGTCATCTCTTGACACTTTCTCGCTCACTTGCTATGCTACAGATACAATGGTCTTCTCTTAGTTTCTCAAACACCTCATGTTCTCTTTTATCTCAGGACTTTGACTACTACTTTTATATGCTATTCTGCGTGTTATAACACTCCATTATTGTCTGATTGTGTAACGGCCCAATGGGTTCACCTTTCCCGCTGCCTAGACAGAACCAATTTATCAAGACAGAGGATAAATTGCAATGGAGAAAGGGTAATTCACGCAGAGCCAGCTGTGTGGGAGACCGGAGTTTTATCATTACTCAAATCGGTCTCCTCAAGCATTCATTCGGGGATCAGAGTTTTAAAGATAATTTGGTGGGTAGGAGCTTGGGAAGTGGGGAGTGCTGATTGGTCAGGTTGGAGATGGAATCAGGTGGTCGAAGTTAGGTTTTCTTTTTTTTTTTTTTTTTTTTTTTTTTTTTGAGACGGAGTCTCGCTCTGCCGAGTAGCTGGAACTACAGGCGCCTGCCACCACACCCGGCTAATTTTTTTGTATTTTTAGTAGAGACGGTTTCACCATGTTAGGCAGGATGGTCTCGATCTCCTGACCTCGTGATCCACCCACCTTGGCCTCCCAAAGTGCTGGGATTACAGGCGTGAGCCACGGCGACCTGCCACTGAAGTTAGGTTTTCTTAATGTCGTCTATTCCTGGGTGCGATGGAAGAACTGATTGCGTTAGATTACTGGTCTGGGTGGTGTCAGCTGATCCAAGGAGTGCAGGGTCTGCAAAATATCTTAAGCACTGATCTTAGGTTTTACAATACTGATGTTATCCCCAGGAACAATTTGGAGAGGTTCAGGCTCTTGAAGCCTGGGGCTGCATGACCCCTAAATTGTAATTTCTTATCTTGTAGCTAATTTGTTTATCCTGCAAAGACAGACTGGACCCCAGGCAAGAAAAGGGGGTCTTTTTGGGAAAGGGCTGTTAATTTTGTTTCAGAGTCAGATCATGAACTTAGTTCTTTCCCAAAGTTAGTTCGGCCTATGCCCAGGAATGAACAAGGGCAGCTTAAGGGTTAGAAGCGAGATAGAGTCAGTTAGGTCTGATTCCTTGCACTGTCATGATTTCCTCAGTTATAATTTTGCAAAGGTGGTTTCAATTGTGTGCCCCTCAAATTCAAATGTTAAAACTTAATTGCCAATGTGATAGTATCAAGAGTGGGGCCTTTAGGAGGTGATTAATTTATCAGGGTGGAATTCTCATGAATGGCCTTAGTGACTTCATGAAAGAGGCCAAAGACACTGCCCTGGTCCCTTTCATTTCTTCTGCCATGTGAAGTTGCAGTGAGAGGCATCATTTTTGAAGAGAGAACTAATCAGATACTGAACCTGCCAGTGCCTTGATCTTGAACTTCCTAGCCTTTATAATTGTGAGAAATAAATTTATTTATAAATTAAACAGTCAAACATATTTTGTTATAGCAGCAGGCATGGACTAAGACAGAAATTGATACCAAAAAGCCGGGTGTTACTATAATAAATACCTAAAAATGTGAAAATGGCTTTGGAGCTGGGTAATAGAGGCTTGTAAAGGGCTA
The DNA here is from genome assembly GCF_028858775.2 of Pan troglodytes. Taxonomy (NCBI): domain Eukaryota; kingdom Metazoa; phylum Chordata; class Mammalia; order Primates; family Hominidae; genus Pan; species Pan troglodytes. The sequence continues at coordinate 118,918,036 of NC_072421.2, forward strand.
TTCTAGTGACAGCTCAGAAGAAGATAAGGCTTAATCTTAGAGAATACTTAAGTGGTCATGACAGAATGCTGGTAGAAATATGGACAGTAAAGACAATTTTAATGAGGTCTCATATGGAGATGAAGAACAAAGTATTGGAAACAGGAGGAAGAGCCATTCTTGTTGAAAATTGACAAAGAACTTGGCTGAATTGCATCCATGTACTGGTATATTGTAGAAGGTAGTACTTAAGAGCTATGAACTAGGATATTTGGCAGAAGAAATTTCTAAGCAAAGTATTCGGAATGCTGCGTGGCTTCTCTGGACTGCTTGTAGTAAAATGAGAGAAGACAGAAACAAATCAAAGATGGAATTCATAACCAAAAGGAAAGCAGAACTTGAAAATTTGGAAAATTCTCATTTTAACCATGTAAAGAAATAAAAACTGTAAGAACACCAGGGGTGTGGCCAAGAGAATGTTTGCTAAGGAGATCAGTATAAATAGAAGAATCCAGATGCCATTAATCAAAACAATGGAAGAATGACCATAAGGCATTTCAGAGATCTTTGAGGCTACCACTTCTGTTAACAAGCCTACAGTTCAAGGGTCTTGAGGGCAGAGCAGTTTTAAGGGAGGGGCCCAGGGCACCCATGGGACCTCAGGGCTTGCCGCCCTGGGTGGCCTTGTTTCTTCTTTGCTGCATTCTAGCGCATGGTCCTTAGCCACCCCAACTGTGACTCAGGCATGCTCAGGTGGGGCTTGGGCCACCACTTAAGAGGGCACAAGCAGTCAACCTTGGTGCCATTCATGTGGTGCTTACTGCAGACATGCAGACTGCATAAGCTGTGGGCACATGGCTGCTTCTACATATATTTCAAAGGATGCCTTGGAAAGCCTCAGGACCCAGGCAGAGAACTGGCCTAGGGTTGGGGCTGCTGCTGAGAGTCCTCACTAGAAAAGTACCCAATGGAGCTGTGGGATTGGGACTACCACAGAGAACCCCACACCAAAGCCAATATCCAGTGTAGCCATGGGGTCAGGGCTGCTACAGACAGCTCCCCTAAGGGCAATATCTAGTGAAGCCACGAGGATAGGGATACCCCTAGGCCCCCAGACTGGTAGAGTCACCAGTGTGCAGTTCCAGCCTTGGGGAGTCTCAAGCATGTGACTTCAACATGTGAAAGCTGCTGTGTGGGCTGAATCCAGCAAAGCCATAGGGGTTAAGGTTTCCAGGAGCCTCAGGGTACTCCCACCAGTGTGTCTGGAAAGTAGGACATGAAGTCAAAGAAGATTACTCTCAAGCCTCAAGATTTAATCTTGTTTGTATTTGAGGATTTAGATTTATTTGAGACCTGTTACTCCGTTCCTTTTTCCCATTTCTTCCTTTTGGAATAGGAGTGTTTATCTGATGCCTGTTCCACTGTTGTATTTTGGAAACACATACATGATTTGACTCTGCAGGCTCAGAGCTAGAGGATGAATTTGCCTCAGGATGAATAGTACATTTAGTATCATAAATATCTGATTTAGATCATATTTCGATGAGACTTTGGACTTAGACCTTAAAGTTGATGCTGGAAAAAGTTAAGACTTTTGTGGCTATTGGGAGGTAATTAATGCATTTTTTTATGTGAGCACATGAATTTTGGGTGGCCAGGATGTAATGGTATGGTCTGAATTTATGTGTCCTTCCAAAATTCACATATTGGAACTTAAACCCCAAGACGATGCTATTGGGAGGTGGGGCCTTTGGGGAAGTGATTAATCCATGAGGGCTCTGCTCTCATTAATGTATTAATGCTTTTATGAAAAAGGTTGAAGAGAGTGCCCCAGTACCTTTTGCCCTTCTACTGGGACACAGTAACAAGGTGCTATTTTGGAAGCAGAGAACAGCCCTCGCCAGACACTGAATCTGCTGGAGCCTTTATCTTGATTTCTCAAGTATCCAGACCTGTAAGAAATTCATTTCTGTTCTTTCTAAATTGCTTAATTTAAGGTATTTTGTTACAGCAGCATGAACAGAGAGACACTCATTTCCCATCTTCCTTAGCTAACTTGGTATTGTTTATTATTCAGGAGGTGAAACACTAGTTTTTTCTTCTTTCAGAAAGCTATCCTTGACTCTCTTCAAATTATGCTTATATTCTATTTTATACATTTCCTACAGAACCCTGTAATTTCTCTATTAAAATTACTTGATAATATCTGTTCTTCAGATTGGCTCAATAGACGATAAGCTCTATGAGATCAGAGACCAGATCTATCTTTGCTTACTCTCTTCTCCCACCCTCCTACCCTCTCCTTTTTTCAAAACTAACAAACATTTATCAAGGAGATACTGTTATGCCAGGCCTTGTGCTGGCTGCTAGAAATACAATAATGAGCAAAAAGAAATAATGCCAATGTTTCCATGAAGATTACTATTAAGTAGAACATAACAAAAAATTAAACAACAAACATATAACAAAATAATTTATTTTATTGATTCTGAAGTGCCCCCTTTTCACATTTTCACATCATCTACGTAATTGGGATGTATTCTATAATCAGTTTAACAAGGAAGCACTTTATTTCCTTTTTATTAAAATACCAAATCTTTGTAAGCATTGCAAATAAGGATGTCTTAGATTTGATGTGAAATAAGCTAGTTACCAAACATGTTAGATGCTGGAAAGTAAATAAAGTGATATGAAAGATAGTAAGATTAGAGGAGGATAGGCTGTTTTCCTAATAGTTACAATCATGGTTGGCACCTAGTATAAATATATCTTGAATTCATTATGTTTTCTGTCTCTCTGCATAACCTCTTCTTCCCCTAGTACTTCCTATATTGTTTGTTTAAGGATACTTAGATTCACGAAGTTGCCAAAGGTAGAAACGTGTTTGTGACTCAATTTTTGTCTACCCTAAACTCCTTTCAGTATACAACTGATCTTGGAAGTTCTGTTGAAATCATCATCGTTAGTATCTCCCATAGCCTTTCCCCATCCCCTCTATCCCCACTGCCAATGCTTTATAGTATCAGCCCATAATTGTTCACTTAGTAGCCTTCCAATTCAGTCTCTCTGATGTTATTCTTTTATTTCTTCAACCCATTCTTCACAAAGCATTCAAAATGATTTTCATACATAGCCAATCTGCTCCTCGTCCATCACTCTCCATCACCAAAGATCAATAATTCTTTGTATATATTTTGATTCTAGCCATTATCACCTTGTATCATTACCTGTAAGTCCAGGAGAACTGGGATCATGTTTATTTTAGTTCATCACTGTGTCCTGGCAATCTAGTACAATGCCAGGTACACAGTAGGTACTCAAATGGTTGTCAAATCAATGAATGATACGCCTTTTTACCTTAGCTATCTGAGCATCAACACAGATGTTTAAATATGAGAAGTTTATGAAATTTACTAGTCAAAACTAAGTATACCCAAGTGTGAACCTTTTTGCCTTTAGAGGTTCTCATATCTATGAACTTCTTTATAGTGTATCAATTTTCTTAGCTTTGCTAATTTTTTTGAGGGAGTAGATAGTGGTAAATAAAAGCCTCAAACAAAGTGTACATGGGTGCACATCAATTCATATCATAATTATATGGGTTTTGACATGAAATCTTACCCCTCCATCCCCAACCCTGCCATGAGAATCAGTAGTGAAGCATCATGGCAATAATAAGAGGTGTACATTTTCATCCTGATATGGCATTCAGTAGCAGAGGTCTCTTAAGTAGAAGAAAATTTTTAGCCTATTAAAAGCTACCAGTTTTCTTACAGTTCCCTTTCAAAATACAGCTAGTGTGTGACACTTGAAGTGGTCACATCAGAACGAAGTTGAAAAGGTTGAGAGCTTCCATGAATTACATAACAATAGTCTCTGTTTTTTGTCAGAGTTCAACATGAACAATTAAAAATCACCCCTCAGGGTCTTGGCTCAAGTCTCCTACTTGTAACAGGAGGTTTGTGAGTAAAAGAACATTCCATCTACTAGGAAAATGAAAGGAAATAATTCGGACTTATCTATTTTATGCTGAAAATCCATATTATCCGTGGTGGATTTTTAAAAACTTACCTTTACCGTTGTTTAAACTAAATACAGATACTGTTTATTTCCTAGTTGTAGAGGCAAAAAAATCTCCATTCCTTAAAATGAATTAACCTCAATGAGGTCTATGAATAGTAACCTCACTCATTTAAAAAATTAATGTTTTGTTTTTTATTATACAAATAATGGAATCTTTATTTTAGACAATTAAGACATTCAAACAAGAGGAAAGACGGAGAAATCATAAGTTCATCACCAACGATAACTGATGTTAACATTTTGGTGTTTGTACATGGTGTGTGTGTTTGTAACAAAAATTGGATCACACAATACATGTTATTTTACTTTATTCACTCAATGTTATATAATGAATATGTTTGTCAGTAAATATACGTATACAATGTAATTTTTAATGGCCGTGTGAACTCAGTCAGGTCTCAGTTAATTTAGAAAGTTTATTTTGCCAAGGTTGAGGATGCACCTGTGACACAGCCTCAGGAAATCCTGACGACATGTACCCAAGGTGGTCAGGGCACAGCTTTGTTTTATACATTTTACAGAGACATGAGACATCAATTAATATATGTAAGAAGTACATGTGTTCAGTCTGGAAAGGTGGGACAACTTGAAGTAAAGGCAGGAAGACTCAAAGCGGGAAGGGAGCTTCCAGGTCACAGATAGGTGAGACAGGAAAGGTTGCATTCTTTTGATTCTCTGATTAGCCTTTCCAAAGGAGGCAATCAGATATGCATCTTTCGCAGTGAGCAGAGGGATAACTTTGGATAGAATGGGAGGCAGGTTTCCCCTAAGCAGTTTCCAGCTTGTTTTCCTTAGTGATTTTGGGGGTGCAAGATATTTTCCTTTCACAGCTGCATAGTATTACACTATACAGATTTGCTACAGTGTAATTTTAAAATTTTATATTGTGGGTCTTTTAGGTTATTTCCAATTTACTAGCATTATTTAAAAATACATTTATGCACATTCATATTCATTTTTTAAAGATAGACTACCATATCAGTCAGGATAGGCTAGTTTATGTTGTGCTAACAAATATCGGGAAATCTTTATAGCTTAAACCAGTGGTTTGTTTCTTGCTCACAATACAATTCCATTGCAGGTTGTTAGGGGAGTTCTGCTTAATAAGCAGGGATGCAAATTTACTGAGGCTCCATCATTTTCTGATGCTGCCCTCTCAATATGTGCTCCCATGAACACCTTGGCAGGGAATAAAAATGTAGAGAATTGTTTACTGGCTTTTAAATGCATCTGCCTAGAAGCGAAGTATTCATGCTTACATTTCATTGCCTAGAACTAGTCATATTGCTGCGTTTAACCTCAAAGGAATAGGAAAGTCAGTATTCCTATTTGTCCCAAAATAGAGTAAAACCACACATTTTCTCCCGTAATAGCTAAATGCTGAATTACATGCTGAAATAGGTATTACTGGTATGTAAATTTCATAAATCTTTGTGTTATCTATTGGGAAATTATTTTCCAGGCGGATAATATTTTATATTTAAACGATTCGTGATTAAGGAAACTTTTCTACACCTTCCATCATCAGTTCAATAATTTAGAAATATCTTTGACAGTGGATGAGCAAAATCTTTTTGTTTAATTGACATTTCTTTGACTATTTGGAGAATGTCAATTTTAATATATTTATATGGCTTAGTTTATCTCTATGGGTTTAGGGAAGGGGTAACATTGAGCATCATGCAGCAATGTTGTTATATCTGGACTGACTGCAACAGTGGAAAGTATTTTAAAAGGTATAACTTGCTGTTGATATGGGAGAGGAGCAGGGAAGTGTACTGGGTAGAGAAGGATGGGGTCCCTGGCAAGGGCTCCACCCTCAGGCCTTTGCCTATGGACCTAAGTGAGGATAGACACTCCTGTTTTTGCACCAAAATGTTGCATTTTCCAAGACCACTATGGCCCACCACGCCCCCCATCCTGTGCCCATAAGAATCCCGAGACCCTAACAGGCACACACACAGGTGGCTGGATGATGAGAGGAGCAGAAGAGCACACCGACAGACACCAGCAGATGCCACAGACCATTGATGGTGGGACGACATGGAATTTAGACGGGGACAGTTGGAGGAGAATCTGGCCACTGGGCGGCCTGACTCTAGGGGAAGACCACCTTCCCACTCTATCCCCCTTCTGGCTCCCTATCCACCTTGCTGAGAGCAACTTCCACTACTCAATAAAACCTTGCACCCATCCTTTAGGGCCAGGTGTGATCCAATTTTTCCAGTACACTGGGGCAAGAACCCAGGATACAGAAAGCCCTCTGTTCTTGCAATAGGGCAGAGGATCTAATTGAGCTGATTAGTGCAAGCCACCTGCAGATGGCAAAACTGAAGGAGCACATTGTAACACACACCCACTGGGGCTTCAGGAGCTGTAAACACTCAACTCTAGATGCTGCCGTGGGGTTGGAGCACCAAAACACTCCCCACTACCTGCTCGTCTCATGCTCCCCCTAGGGGTTTGAGCAGCAGGGCACCAAAGAAGCCAGCCACACCCCTGTCATATACCTGCTAGGGGAATAAGGGAAATCCTCCCGTTTCACTGTGGGAATTAGTAATCTATTGGCACTATTTTTTTCCTCCAATTTAGGATGCAATTGAATCCATAAATACAGTTATATTTGGAGTGAATATCATTTTCTCAATAATGAGATGGAAGGATATTTGGAAATTATGCATATTTGCTTAGTCAAGAAACGAGATTCTCTGTACTCAGATTTTAGAAATATGATAGTTTTGTAATTTTGTACAAATGCCTCATCTCACAATATTGGGGGCACTTTATTGTTAAAGACAATATCTTTTTGTTTTGATTCCCCATGTGTATAACCTAGAGCTGGGTATGAAGGTAGTAGATCAGTAAACATGTATTCAATGAAACTAATTGAAATGGAAAGGGAACCCATTTTTATGCATTTTTAAATTTTATTTTATGTCAGGCATTTTGGTTGAGGGATTATTCTAGAAAATACTTTTATGCCAAAAAAATTTCTAAGTAATTTGTAGTATTGTCAAGGGTAAGACCAAGCAAAAATAATATGTCCTTTCTTTTGTCTGTCAATGATGAGCCATGCTGAAAGACATTCTCTAAACCTGGATAGAGTGGACATTTATACTTCCAAAAATGCTTAAAAATATATAAAGTTTAGTAGTGACCATGGAAATTAAAGGCTTTCCATCTCTGGTCAGCTTCTTTTGAGATGGTATGCTAAGTACCCATAGCCTTAGAGTTGAGTCCTTCCTGAGGAGCTAAAGTTAACTTCATCACTTTGGCCTGAGCCCAAGGTAGAACGAAGTTAAAAAGTTTTCATTGCCTGAATTATAAGATACTGAGATGTTATGTCAACACATTGTTGCACTTTAACACAAGAAGCAATATGTTCCCAGACTGAGTAGATTTCATGTTAGTTTCCTTTTCTTGTGGATCTGTTTAGCATTTGACCCATACTGGTGAAGACTGGAGGTTGGGCCTAAAAAGAAGGAATTAAGATTGTTCTCTTCTGAATTACTGACCTATCATGAAGCATTTTTCAGTAGTTTTGGCAACATAATACCCAACCAAATGTTCAATTTTAAATGAAAAGAAATAATCAGAGGAATCATTGTGTGTTTGAGATAGCATAAATTCATGAGATTTTGTATGGCAAAGGTAAAACTTTTTAACTGATGGGGTGAATAAGATATTGTAATAGACATTTATACTGAAATGTGTTTCTTTCTCTGCGTTCTTTGGTAAGAGAACAAATTCAGTTAAATATTCATCTGCCTTAAGGCAAGGGGCTGGGCAAAATAACTTCTTGTAGTGCTACTGACAGTAACACTTAAAGATTCTAGGCAGTCTTCAGTATTTCAGGTAACAGCTAACTTTAGTTGAGCCTTATTCTTATTTTGGCCTTTGATGCTTCCCAATTTGTAGAGGTTAAGCATAGGCCTTTTTTAGTGATACATGATATTTTACATATTTAAGGGGTACATGTGATATTTTATTACATGCAAAATGTAATATGCAATGATCACGACAGGATATTTGAGATGATCATTTTTATGTGTTGGCAACAGTTCAACTCCTCTCTTCTAGCTACTTTGAAATATATGATACATTGTTGTTAACTGTAATCCCTCTACTATGTTCTCAAATAGTATAACTTATACATTTTTTTCTAATTGTATCATTGTACTCATTGACCTATCTCTCTTTATACTCCCTCCTGCCCACCTGCTCTTCCCAGCCTCTAGTGTCTATTATTCTACTCTCTACATTGAAAAGATCTAATTTTTTAGCTTCCAAATATGAATGAGAACAGGCAATACTTGTTTATCTGTGCCTAGGTTATTTCACTTAATGTAATGACCTCCAGTTCCATCCATGTTGCTGCAAATGACATGATTTCCTTATTTTTTATGGCCAAAGAGTATTTCACTGTGTATATACACCACATTTTCTTTATCCATTCATCTGTTGATGGACACTTAGGTTGATTGCATATCTTTGTTATTATGAATAGTTCTGTGATAAACATGCACGTGCAGATACCCCAGTGATATACTGATTTCATTTCCTTTGAATAGATATCCCTGTAGTGGAATTGCTGGGTCATATGGCAGATGCATTTTTAGTTTTTGAGTAATCTCCATACCATTTTCTATAATGATTGTACTAATTTACATTCCCACTAACAGTGTATAAGAGTTCCCTTTTCTTTATATCTTTTTCAGCTTCTTTTTTTAAATCTTTTTAATAATAGCCATTCTAACTGGGTTAAGATAATATCTCATTGTTGTCTTGATTTGCATTTTTCTGATGATTAGTTACTTTGAGCATTTTTTCATCTACTCGTTGGACATTGGTATGTCTTCTGAGAAATGCCAATTCAAGTCCTTTGCAAACTTTTTAATGGGATTATTTGTTTTGTATTGTTCCTTATATATTCTGGATATTAATCTCTTTTTGGATGAATAAATTGCAAATATTTTATCCCATTCAATATTTGTCTTTTTACCCTGTTGAATGTTTTCATTGCTGTAAAGAAGCTTTTTAGTTTGGTATAGTAGTTTTGTCTATTTTTGTTTAGTTGTCTGTGCTTTTGAGGCCTTAGCCATAAAATCTTTGCCTAGACCAATACTCTGGAGTGTTTTCCTTATGCTTTCTTCTGGTGGTGTTATAGTTTTAGGTCTTACATTTAATTCTTTAATCCATCTTGAGTTGATTTTTGTATATACTGAGAGCTAAGGATACAGTTTCATTCTTCTGCATATGGATATCCAATTTTCCCAGCCTAATTTATTGAAGAGGATATTCTTTCCCATGTCTGATCTTCATGCCTATTTTGAAAATCAGTTGGCTGTAAACATGTGACCTTACATCTGGGTTCTCTAATCTGTTCCATTATCTATTTTTATATCAATACCATGCTGTTTTGGTTGCTATACCCTTGTAATATATTTTGAAGTCAGGTAGTGTCATGCCTCCAGCTTTGTTGTTTTTGCACAGGATTGGTTTGCCTATTTGGGCTCATTTTGGTTTCATACATTTTAGGATTTTATTTTTATTGATATGAATAATGTCATTGGCATTTTGATAGGGATTGCATTGAATCTGTAGATTGCTTAAGGCAGTATGGACATTTTAACCATGTTAATTCTTCTAATTCTTGAACGTGAGATGTCTTTCCATTTGTTTGTATCCTTTTCAGTTTCTTTTATCTGTATTCTGTAATTTTCCTTGTAGAGATTTTAATTTCCTTGGTCACACTTATTTGTTTATACTTTATTTTTTATAGGTATTGTAAATGATATTGCCTTATTGATTTCTTTTTTGGCTGTTCCATTGTTAGTATATGAACACATTATTGATTTTTTATGTTGATTTTGTATCCTGCAACTTTACAGAATTCGTCTATCAGTTCTAACAATTAAAGTCTTTTGGTTTTTCTAAACATAAGATTATGTCATCTGCAAAGAGGGACAATTTAGCTTCCTCTTTCCACTTTGGATTTCATTTATTTATTTCTCTTGTATGATTGTTCTGGCTAGGACTTCCAGTATTATGTTGAATAGGAGTGGTGAAAGTGTGTTGTTTCAGTTCTTAGAGGAAAGGCTTGCAACTTTTCCCCATTCAGTATGATGTTAGCTATGAATTTGTTGTATATGGACTTTATTATTTTGAGGTATGTTCCTTCTATACCTACTTTGTTGACAGTTTTTATTATGAAGCAATGTTGATTTTTATCAGTTCCTTTTTCTGCATCCATTGAGATGATTATATGGTTTTAGTTTTCAATTTCATTGATGTAATGTATCACATATATTGACTTGCATATGTTGAACTATCATCGCATCTTTGGTATAAATCCCACTAGATCATGGTGTGTTGTCTTTTTGATATGCTGCTGCATTCTATCTCCTAGTATTTTTTGAGGATTTTTATGTCAATGTTCAGCAAGTATATTGGCCTGTAGTTTTCTTTTCTTCTCATTTTTGTATTCTTATCTAGTTTTGATATCAGGGTCATGATGTCTTTGTAGAATGAATTAAGGAGAATTCCCTCCTCTTCATTATTTTGTAAGAGTTTCAGGAGGATTGATATTATTCATTCTTTATAATTTAGTAGATTTTGACAGTAAATCCCTGCAGTCCTGGGTTTTGTGTGTTGGGAGACTTTTTATTTATTTTTTCTTTTTTTCATTTTACCACAGAAATTTATATTATTCTAGTCAGTCACCTTGGGACACTGGAAGTTTTTCTTTCTTAACTCCCCAGACAGTGTTCACTGGTAAGGAAGTAGTCTACAATAGCTGCTACCTGGAACAAAAACGAAGAGCCTGATACAGCAACAGATATGAGAGGAAGTGATAGGAAGTTTATCTCCCTGATTTACAAAAAGTAATTCAAAGACATATATGCAACGTTTCTAATGACAAGCTTAGGAATAGAAGCATCTGCCCTCTCCTTGCTAAGCTCTTCTTTTATTACCCATTTCTCTTCCTCCAACTCTATCTACTGTCTTTGACTCCTCTTCTTTAAGAATACCTGCCTTAGTGTGTGGGAGACTTTTTATTAGTGATTCAATCTCATTGCTTATTATTGTTCCATTCAGGTTTACTATTTCTTCCTGACTTAATCTTGGTAAGTTGTGTGTTACCTTGAATTTATCCATTTCCTCTAGATATTCCAGTTTGTCAGCATATAGTTGTTCATAACAGTCTCTGATGATCTTTTGTATTTCGGTGGTATCTGTTCTGATATCTCTTTTTTCATTTCTGATTTTGTTTACTTGGGTCTTCTCTTATCTTGGTTAGTTTAGCTAGTGGTTTATTAATTTTTTTTCATCTTTTCAAGAAACTAACTTTTCACTTGTTTGTTGTACCATTTTAAAGTCACTATTTTGTTTAGTTTTGCTCTTTATTATTTATTTCCTTCTGCTAATTTTGAATGTGTTCTGTTCTTGCTTTCTCGTTCCTTTAATTGCATCATTAAATTGCTTATTTGAAGTCTTTCTGCTTTTTCGATGCAGGCATTTCTTGCTATAAACTTTTCTTTTAGTGCTGGTTTTTCTGTATCCTACAGGTTTTGATATATTCTGTTTCCATTTTCGTTTGTTTTAAGAAATTTTTTTTGATTGACCCAACTGTCATTTAGGAGCTTGTTGTTTAACTTCCGTGTGTTTGCATATTTTCTAAAGTTCTCCTTGGTATTGGTTTCTCATTTTATTCCACTGTGGTCTGCGAGGATGCTTGAAATGATTTTAGTTTTAAAAATTTTGTTGATAGTTGTTTTGGAGCCAGATATATGGTCTCTCCTGGCAAATGCACCATGTGCTGGTGAGAATAATGTACATTCTCAAGTTGCAGGGTAAATTGTTTTAAAAATGTCTGTTTGGTCCATTTTGTCTAAAAGTCTAGTTTTTATCCAATTTTTCTTCATTGATTTTCTGTCTTGATGATCCATCTAATGCTGAGAATGGGATATTAACGTCCCCCGCTATTATTGTATTGGAGTCTGATATGGTTTGGTTCTGTGTCCCCACCCAAGTCTCATCTCAAATTGTAATCTGCATGTGTTGATCGAGGTACTTGTAATCCGAATGTATGAGGGAGGGAGGTGATTGGGCTCATGGGGCAGTTTCCTCCATGTTGTTCTTGTGACAGTGAGTGAGTTACACGAGATTTGATGGTTTTATAAGTGTTCGATAATTCCTCCTTCAAATGCTCATGCTGTCTCCTGCCATCTTGTGAAGAAGGTGCCTACTTTCCCTTCTGACATGATTGTAAGTTTTCTGAGGCCTCCCTAGCCATGCGGAACTGTCAGTCAATTAAACCTCTTTTCTTTATAAATTACCCTGTCTTGGGCAGTTCTTTATAGCAATGCAAAAACAGACTAATACAGAGTCTGTCTCTCTTTTTAGATCTGATAATATTTGCTTTATTAATCTAGGTGCTCCAGTGTTGGCTAACTATATATTTAGAATAATTCTTTCCTCTTGCTAGATTGATCCCTTTATCATTATATAATAGCCTTCTTTGTATTTTTGTATTTATTTTTACTGTTTGGGTCTTAACGTCTGTTTTATCTGATATAAATGTAGCTCCTCCTGTTCACTTTTGGTTTACATTTGTGTAAAATATCTTTCCCACTGCTTTCCTTTTAGTTTATATGTCTTTACAGGTAAAATGTGTTTTTTGTAGGCACAATACAAATGGATCATGTAGTTTTTAAATTCATTCAGCCAATCTGTATCTATTAAGTAAAGAATTTATCCATTTACGTTCAAGGTTATTATTAATATATGAGGTTTGTTTCTATCATATTGTTAATTGTTTTCTGGTTGTTTTGTATATTCTTAGTTTCTTTTTTTCTTATTGTTTTTCATTGTGGTTTGCCATTGACCTATAGTGATATCATTTTTATCTGTAGTGATATCATTTTAATTCTTTCTTTTTCTCATTTATGTTTGGTTTACCATTGAATTTTATACTTTTGTGTGTTTTGTAATGGTAAATGTCCCCTCACTTCCAGGTTTAAGGCTTCCTTGATGATTTCTTGATGATTTCAGTCAAGTGGTGATGAATTCTTTTAGCTTTTGCTTGCCTGGGAAAGACTATATTTTCCTTCAATTATGCAGAAGAATTTGGCTGGTTGTAGTATCTTTGACAGTTTTTTTTTTCCTTCTTGCATTTTGAATATATCATCTCATGCTCTCCTGGCCTGTGAGATGTGTACTGAGAAATCCACTGTTAGTCTGATGGGGGTTCCTTTACAGGTGACTCGACATGTATCTTACTATTTTTAGAATTTTTTCTTTGTCATTGACATTTAGACATTTTGACTGTAATGTGCCACATAGCACATTTTTGTACTGTATTTGTTTTGAGATCACTATGCCTCATGTATCTGAATATCTAAGTCCCTTGTTAAATTTGGGATGTTTTCTACTATCATATCTTTAAATAGGTTTTAGAACCCTTTTGCTCTCTCTTCACCTCCTGGAATACTGATAATTTATACATTTGGTCACTTTATGATGTCCCATATATCATGAAGGCTTACTTAGTTCTTTTAAATTTATTTTTGTCTACTTGGTTATTTTAAAATACCTAGCTTCAAGTTCTGAGATTCTTTTCTTCTTCTGGATGTAGTCTGCTCTTGAAGTTTTCAAATGTATTTTGTTGGTCAATCAATGAATTCTTTAGTTCCAGAATTTCTGTTCAATTATTTTTTATGATATCTCTTTGGTAAATTTCTTATTCATATTGTAAATGGTTTTTCTGATTTCTTTGTTTTTCAGAATTCTCTTGTATCTCATTGAACTTCTTTAATGACAGTAATTTTAATTCTAAGATTTTGTGATTTTTTTTATTGGAATATGTCTCTGGAGAATTATTGTATTCCTTTGGAGGTGTCATGTTTCCTTGCTTTTTCATGTTTCCCATGTCCTTACGCTGATATCTGTGCATCTGGTATAATAGTAGCTTCTTCCACTTTTTTGAATTTGCTTTTATAGGGGAACACTTTTTCCTGAGGACAAATCTATGAAGTTTTTTTGAATAGGGCACTTTGGTTTTCATTTTAGGTACAGGAAGTAATAGAGTCTTTATACGATTTATTTGGTTGTAAACAGCATCAGTGATATCTCTAATTTTCTCAGTGGCGTAGGATGCAGTTATTAGTGCAGGTTGTGTGGCAGGTTTTCTGTGTACTGGGATTTTAAGTAGGTCATGCTTTGGACCCCAGTGGTGACAGCTGGGGCTGCATTTGGCTTTCCTTGAGCCACTGAGTGGTATACACTGGCATGGGTGTTGGTATGTTCAGGTGGGCTGATTCTTGGGCCTCCAGGTAGAATACTAAGATGCTGTTAGTGGCAGCCATGAACCGTGGAGGTGGAAAAGTTTTTGGGTCCCTGGATAGCTGGTGTGACATGGCAATGGCCATGGCAGTGACAGGATGACGCTCTGGATCTCAACCAATGCATGGTGATGCTAGCAGTGGCTGTGATCGGCTTGGCAAGCCAGTCTCCAGGCCCACAGGTGGCATATGTAAGTAGTGCCTGCTGTTGTGGTAGTGGCCATATGGGTAGTCCCAACCTCAAGCCCCTGAGAAGAGTGTTTAGGTACCAATGGTAGTGGACTGGGCTGGGCAATGCCCTGTCTCCAGTAATGTGTGCTCTGACATAAGGTGGGGGGCATTGGCAAAGCTTAGCTATGCTGGTTTATCTTTACGCCCCTCAATTGTGTGTACAGGTGCTGGTTGTGTGATAAGTAGGATTAGAGTGATCCCCAGGCCATGGACAGAATATTTGCATGCAGGTGTGCATTCTGTGCTGCTGCCCTGTCACTGCGGGGTGGGGATGGTGCCATCTTTAGTGATAGCAGCCCAGGCAAGTGAGTAGGGAGTGTGTTCACTACTCATTCCTTTGTCCCAGTGGTGCTTGCACCTCAGCTCTGGGTGTAGTAGCCTGTGATTGCTTGTCCTTCAGGTCTGGATTCAGTCAACTCTTCTGTTGTGTCTCAGTCCCAGTGCTGCTGAGCTCCAGGAGAGTGCACAGCCTGTTGGGGTGGGGCTCTAGGATTGCACCTCACTTTCACCTCAGTTCTAAAGGCATCTCAGTCCTAAAGGACTCAGTCATGCCTTTTCCCTGGGTATGGTATTCTGCAGTCATTTACAACTAAGCCCCAGGAGTAGCAATCCGTGCTGTTCTTGCACCTCAACCCTGGAGCTGATAGACTCTTAAGACAATATGTAGTCTGTTAGGGGCAGAGCTCTAAAATGATGCCTTTCTGTAGCTGCATAGGTCTCAGAGAATGTGAGGGACCAAGCATGAGCTTCCTCCCTGGGGCAGTACCATTGTACAAACTCCTGGTGGCTGCCTATGTTATTTTCATGGCCCATGAGGGTCAAGGGGCTATCTGGTAGCTAGGATTACATATGTCCCTGGTGGAATGTGGACCACTGAGTGACTCATTTATCTTTTCCCCATATTGGGAAGTCACTGTCATCTCCCAGCCAATCCCAGTTGAGTAGGCTGCCTCATTTTCTTACCCTTGCTTGCTTTAAGTATTGCCTGTCACACTTCTCTTGAATTCTGGTGTTCTCTCTTGGATGATCTATTCAAAGTATAATTACCTACTCGCTATTTTGGTCCATCTTAGTGGAGGAAGCAAGTACAAAATGCCTGTAGTCAGCCATCTTGAAGCCTTCCCCTAGCCAATTATTTTTATCTAAGCATAGCTCTTAAGGTAGAGTAGTGAATTACTATATGTCAATCAGTTTATACTATCTATTAAACTTGAATACTCAGTATTGTTACACATATTAATATATGAAAAATTGTCCTTTTCCTCAGGGACCATGCAGTCTATTTAAATAGAGAAGCAAAAATCATCCCTGAGACAATTAGCAAGCAACCAGGTACAATTTGGTATGTTATTTATGTCAATAACAGCTTGTAGAAAGCTTTTTCTGTATGGATGGGGTGAATCAAATTGTAAAGGAGGTAGGCCTTGAGGAAAACCCTCTGGATAAAGAAGGATTTAGATAAGCTGCGGTTATAGTCAGAGGGAATCATAAGTAGGGGAGCCAGATATAATCATACATGCCAGAGATTTATCCCTGAAAGTTTTGTGTCCCTTTTGTTTGTTCAATAGTAACTTTCTCCTCCTATGTGTCTTTATTGTTCTCTGTGAACTACTTTCCCAAATTAAATACTGTGGTAACAATTTGTCATACACCAAAGACACAGCATGGAGAATCCTTGCAAATTGTTGGCACCTACACTTGAGAACTGGTTTCTGCTTACTTAAATCTGTTTTATATTGTTTATGATATCTAAACTCATTTTTCTGTTTCTTGCCCCAAACAGTGAGACAGTGATAGAATAAACTGAAGCTGTTACTTGGCACCTGTAATTTTTAAAAATGAGTGTGTGTGTGTGTGTGTTTGTGTGTGTTCCAAATCCTATTAGATGTGTACAGTAACTCTACTGTTATTCCTGGAAAAATATCTTTGCTTTGATGAATCTATGAGATTTCTAATATAACAACATTCTTAGCTATTAAGACCCCTACTTAGAAGTTTGTTACATTAGAAAGTTTTTCTTTATTCATGTACAAATTATATGCAGCAGTGGCAAGATGCATATAATACCCTGCCCAGGTCACTAGCAAGGATATTGCACCAAAAGAACTTTCTAAGGTATGGCAGCAAGTAATTGACAAATTTTACATGTTTCGTATTCAAAACCACATGTCATGAAAATTGTCAGGCATGTGCCTGTCCATCTCTTTCTCTGATCATTTCATCTTCCTTTTAAGCAATGATATTTGAATTCTTTATTTCTGAAAGATCTTTTATATTTAATTTGTCTGTATAAATTCACTTGGTGTGAAATTGAATGCAAAACCAGAACTTCTGAGCATGTACTTTTACTGATATTTTTCTTTCATTATATTTTTTGAGGAATTGACAATTTGGTAAGGGCTCAGATGCATCATAGCTACAAAAAGTATATCAGTACCTCATTATTTCTAAGAAAGCACCTCATTTGGGAGGTGGCAGTGATTTCAAAATTAATGGTGCCTGAGGTACTTGTGATCTTTAATATAAAGCTATACTCCCTTGGGCTTGGTTTTGAATTGTTTTTTCAAGTGTCCCTTGGGCTTTATGTCTGATCCTCTTTCAGAATCTACCCTTGGTGTCAGGGCAGCTGTCATATTATCTTTTCTGGATTGTAGTTTCTGTGAAAATGACACAGTGCTTGTGGATGTTAGAGTTTGATGAATAAATTTCTTTATAAGGATGACCACTGTAGAAACTTTTGAAACAGACTATGCTAAATGAATAATAATCTGGGATATTGGAATATCAAATAATAGAACAATATAGTGATTACCTCCTAAAAGTAAGGCTAGATAAATATATACATTGCATGTGTAAATATGTAAGAGGTTTGATGAAAAATGCTCAGGCATTAAACCTATCTCCACCAAAGATTGCATTCTACTATGAATTCGTAGTAATTATAATTATCTCACCCTTGTCTGTATAGATTAGTCCCATCCAAAATGAAACTTGATAATGAATTCCTTTGATATCCGAGGTTCTTTTGGACTACCTGTATTCAAATTCATTTAGGTGGCATGTACAGGGAATGAGCATGATTCTTAACTTAATCCAAGTCAGACAAAATAGAAGCTTATATATGTTTCAGAAGAATTGCTTCTTATCTGGTGTAGTGTTGTCAGATTTCTCATTACACATAATATTGGCATCATGTGCTTGTCTGAGAAGTTCTGTGCTCTTTTTTTACAGTACAAGTGCCCTCTTTCCACATTAGATAGATTTTATAAAGAAAATGAAACATTTTTTAAGGATTATTTAATTTATGAACTAGTAACTAAAGCAGGTTGTGAAAATTTCTTGATTAGGAAGGAGAGATCTATCTGTGGGTAACATGCCTCCATGTAGAAAGGCTTTCAAATACATAAATGAACAATACAATATTCTGATACAATTATAAAGCATCACAATTATAACCAGAAAAGATAATTATTAAGCCTGGTACTCTGTGCACAAGAAAAGCAAACTGACATTTATGTACAGTTGAGCCTTGAACAAAGTGTGTTTGAACTGCCTGAGTCCACTTCTTTAAGCAGGTTCCTGATCCTGTTCCTTCAGACTGGATGAGACTTCCCAACAGGGGTCCCCAGCCATCTCCTACAGATGCATTAAGGCTGGCAATAGGTCAGTGCCCCACTGGGATGCAGCTTCCAGAGGAAGGGGCAGGCTGCCATCTTTGCTGTTTCTCAGCCTTCACTGGTGATACCTCCAGGTATGGGAATAACTGAGGAAACTAGAGTCTGGAGGGCACTCACAGAAAACTGCAGCAGTACTACAGAAGAGTAGCCAGACAGCTAAAAGTAAAACAAACAAAAATCAACAACAACAACCCACAAAAACCCCATCCAAAGGTCAGCAACCTCAAAGATTGAAGGTAGATAAGCTGTCAAAGATGATAAAGAATCAATGCAAAAATACTGAAAACTCAAAAAGCCAGAGTGACTCTTTTTCTCTAAATGACCAAAACACCTCTTCAACAAGGGCTCAAAACAGGGCTAAGGCTGAGATGGCTGAAATGACAGAAGTAGCCTTCACAATGTGGATAATAACAAACTTCACTGAGCTAGAGGAGCATGTTGTAACCCAATGCAAAGAAGTTAAAAATCATGATAAAACAACACAGGAACTGACAGCCAAAATTGCCAGTTTAGAGAGGAACATAATTGACGTGTTAGAGCTGAAAAACATGCTACAAGAACTTCACAACACAATCACAAGTATTAATAGCAGAATAGACCAAACGAATCTCAGAGCTTGAAGACTGGCTTTCTGAATTAAGAGCACATGTACCCCTGAACTTAAAAGTTGAAAATACAAAATAAAAATAAAGTGTGAAAATAAGAAAAGCAAACTGACACTTATGTGCAGTTGAGCCTTGAATAACGTGGGTTTGAACTTCATGAGTTCACTTATATGTGGATTTTCTTCTACCTCTGCCATCACTGAGACAGCAAGACTAACACCTCCTTTTTCTCAGCCTACTCAATGTGATGATGAGTAAGATGAAGACTTTTATGTTGATCCACTTCTATTTAATTAATACTACATATATTTTCTCTTCTTTACGACTTTGTTTTTTTGTTTTTTGTTTTTTTTTTTGAGACGGAGTCTTGCTGTATCGCTCAGGCTGGAGTGCAGTGGCGCGATCTCGGCTCACTGCAAGCTCAAGCTCCGTCTCCCAGGTTCACACCATTCTCCTGCCTCAGCCTCCTGAGTAGCTGGGACTACAGGCACCCGCCACTACGCCTGGCTAATTTTTTGTATTTTTAGCAGAGACGGGGTTTCACTGTGTTAGCCAGGATGGTCTCAATCTCCTGACCTCGTGATCCACCCACCTTGGCCTTCCAAAGTGCTGGAATTACAGGCGTGAGCCACCGATGACTTTCTTAATAACATTTTCTTTTCTCTAGTTTGTTTCATTGTAAGAATATAATATATAATACATATTACATACAAAATCTGTGTTAATCAACTGTTTATCAGTTCAGCTTTAGTCAACAGTAGGCTATTCGTAGTTACATTTTGGGAGGAGGCCAAAGTTATACATGGATTTTGAACTGCAGTAAGGTCAGTGCCACTAGCCTCTGCTTTTTTACGAGTTAACTGTATTGTGATTTGAGAGACACTGAATGATCTACCACTTCAAAATCAATTCTTCCATTGACCAAGAATAGTTCCCCAAATTCTCACAATGGCAATATTGTACTTACTCTATGGAGTGTCAGCATTAACATGTAAACATATTAACTAGATAAAGTAAGATATTCACTCATCAATAACATTCATTGTCACATTAGCATTTAAGTGTTTATCAAGCAGAGTTAATTATTGCCATAGAGGGAGAAATTCCTGAGGAAAATATGACCTGGGACAAGGATATTTTGGGATAAAAGAGATATATAAATCATGGATTATTTCTAGGGTAGACAGGTTCAAAATGAGCCATCCCTATTGGGATGAGCTAAGGGGTGAGAAGGAGGGTACATTGGGCTGCCAGGTCCAAAGATGCAAAAAGGGAAGGAAGGTGAGCTGTGTCAAAGACTGACTTTTCCCTACATCCAATCCTCTCTTTATACAATTCCTGAGGAAACATGGTAATCCATACATGTAATGGTTCTCTCCAAACTCTTTATAGATTTTGAACTAGCTACTGGACCAAAGATTGTCATCAAAATGTGAATCACATATTGCTATGCATTTGGTTGAATCTTTTGAAGCAATTTCCTTAGAATGACAGAAATTTAGAACTGCTAGGGCCCTTAGAGAGCATCTACTCCCATGCTTTTCAAATTGTTTTTCCTGGAACCCTTTGCCCCTGAAAAAATTTCTTGGGGGCTCCATAAGGTGAAAGAGAAGGAATAACAGGGATAACACCAGATCCCCTACCTATAGTTCAGGTAGATCTGAGTTTGTTTGTTTTTAAGGGGATTCCCTTGGTTTAAAAAATGGTTTAAAAAAACCACGAGTCTACTCTAATTTCTTCATTTAACAGAGGAAGAGTTTAAAGTAGAGTCAAACCTTCCTACTTCAGTATCCTATGGAAAGGCTAATCTCACTTAAATTGGAATTTTAAAATGCTGTTTATCATATTAAAGATTGAGGTAAATGGGTGCTAATAAGCAGAATGAAGTAATTTAATGAGAAAAATTAAAATTCAGACTAACTCTACATAAAATAATGAACCACAATAAATGGAAGTTTTGATTAGTGTGTAGGAACTAATTGAAGGACCCAGCTGAAAGCATATTGATGGTATTGTTTATTTATTGAGTTTTGGTTTGTAAAAGTGACTGATTTGAGACTTGAATTATTCTTATAAATGACACCTTGGGGCCGGGCGCAGTGGCTCAAGCCTGTAATCCCAGCATTTTGGGAGGCCGAGGTGGGAGGATCAGCTGAGGTCAGGAGTTTGAGACCAGCCTGGCCAACATGGCGAAACCCATCTCTACTAAAAGTAAAAAAGTATCTGGGCATGGTGGTGGGCGCCTGTAATCCCAACTACTTGGGAGGCTGAGGCAGAAGAATCACTTGCACCTGGGAGGCAAAGGTTTTGGTGAGCCGAGATTGTGCCATTGCACTGCAGCCTGGGCGACAGAGTGAGACTTTGTCTCAAAAAACAAAAAAAAAAAAAAAAAAAAAAAAATGAGACCTTGACAATTTACAGAGGAAAGCAGCATCTGCAAAGTTGTGCTTCGTTAGGATTTTAATATGACGTCTGAATTACCAAAATTTTTCTAACAGTGGCCACAGTTTTGTCCTCACTGTGTCTCACGAATACCCAACACAATGATGCCCCTGTGATTTCCTCATGACTTCATTCCATCTTAGGCTACCACTACTCTCTTCTTTGCTTCTTTGAATCTTACCCATTCTTCAAGATTCTATTAAAGTTCCATCTCCTCCAGGAAGTCTTCTCTGACCACCTCAGCCCTCACTAATCTTGCCTTCCTCTCAGTAATTAAAGCACTTCTGGCCGGGCGCGGTGGCTCACGCCTGTAATCCCAGCACTTTGGGAGGCTGAGGTGGGCGGATCCACGAAGTCAAGCGATCGAGACCATACTGGCCAACATGGTGAAACCCTGTCTTTACTAAAAAAACAAAAACAAAAACAAAAATTAGCTGCCTGTAGTCCCAGCTACTCAGGAGGCTGAGGCAGGAGAATTGCTTGAACCCGGGGGGCGGAGCTTGCAGTGAGCTGAGATTGTGCCTCTGCACTCCAGCCTGTGTGGCTGAGCGAGACTCGGTCTCAAAAAATAAATAAATAAATAAATAAATAAATAAATAAATAAATGAAGCAGTTTCTCTCCATGGTTGTCACTTTGCACAGCACATACTGCCTTGTATTCTTCTTTGGTGTTGGTATATGTTTGTCCCGATTACCTTTCAGTGCTCCAACCACATAATGTACTTTTTTAAAAGTAGAAGCCATATTAAATCCTTTTTGATCCCATCTTCCTTAATGATAGCTTGTTTATAGTAAGTGATTAGTAAATTTTTGTTGGTTAACTGTTATCATCACTTTCTTTAAATAGTCTTAGAGAACTTAGTTATATTTAAGCATGCATCCCCATAAAATAAGGAATTGTATATTTTTAGTTTTCAGATTCCTGTTAATTATGGTTTTTGGATTCTAAGATAATATGATTTAGTAAACAATATTCATGAGATTCAGCAGGAAATTCTGTAGGAACATAGAATTACTTTTCTAGTGCCTAGGTACTGTCTAAAATGCCCCTCAGCTTATTATGAATTTGTTCTGCTTCTGTCTTCTGAGTAATAAAAAAGGAAATGTTATAATTAACTATAAGAAAATATATATTATTCTAAAGGAAGCAATTTATAAAGTGTATTTATATCCATCTCTGGACATATTTTGAGCCCAATTTGAATAGAAGATTATTACAGTCATCCAGCAAGACCCTTTATTCTAAGTAGTAATGGGTATTCTTAACAAATTTTCATTTTAAACCGACAGGAACTATTTCTTTTTCCCTGTAATTTCCTGACTTTGGGGTAAATATTCTATTTCTTTTAATCCTGGCAATGGTGTGGACATGCTTATAGGATTTACAGTTGAGAGTTGGAAATTCATCAGACGTGTCTAGGGTTTTTGAATAGAAAATAAATACCCTCATAGTCTAATGTGAAGTAGCTTAGGCATTCAGAAAGGTAGCTTTGCATTTAGACATGGTATATTGGGCAGTGAACAAGATCATTCCTTTGTGCTTATTAGACAAGGTGCTGGTAATTAGATTGATTAAATTGGAAGTCCCAGTAGGAAAGCAATTTTATATCTTTTATTGAGCACCACATGTCTTAGACCCTACATTTATTGCCCAGCATTCTTCCTTTCATTATTCCCCTCAGAAATTTTATGGCTGGATAAAATAATGGTATATTTATGCTGGTTAAAAATATAGACTCTACTACTTTGTAACCTCCAATGTAAATGATTGAGGCAAAGATCACCAATGGTTTCTAGAAACAATAGATAAAAGGCCCTTGGGGAAAATGTTTTATAATGTCAAAGCTTTACCCCAAATAACTTAAAATTTTACACAACAGTTTTAAGTATTAATAACTTAAAAAGTGCAAAGAGAAAAATGTACCTTTGAAAAGGAGGAATCTGATGGTCACTATCTTAATGAAAAATCAAACTTTGCCTCATTAATAGTGAAATAACCCAAAATTGTGTACACTGATACTTTGATGTGGGAAAAATGAATTACACAAAATCATCTCTGAAATATTCTAGCCCAAAAATGTTCAATCTGAGTCTAATAAAGCTTCTATATCTTAATGTTACTGTAAATCCAGGAAATGGAGGTACAAATTTAATAATACCACAAGGAAGTAATCAGACAAATTTATAATGTGAGTTATTCTATAGAATAGTAGGGCTATACTCTTCAAAAAAGTCAATATCATAAAAAATGGCAGAACTAGATTAAAAGAGACAAAGAGACTAAAAATCAAATGCAATGTTTGAATCCTTATTGGGTCCAAGCTATTCAAAATAATAGCTATAAAATGTATTTTAGGACAAACTGATAACTGAGCTGGTTTAACCATCTCTTAATGAATCCTGAGACAATTTTCTGGTCCAAATTTCTATTGGCCTTCTTTGAAATGTGAAATGCACAGTATGTAGTTTTGAGTCATAGTTGCCAATATATGAACAATGGGAAAAATCCTAGTCAATATTTGACTTCGGTACTTATTTTCTTAGAGAAAAGAATTCTGTTTTTGTAGGCTATCCAGAGAGATCAAAAGAAGAGCAACAAAACGGGAGAGCTTTTTATTGTATCTTATTTTAGCTTTCACGTGTCATGTCTTCTATTTATTACTATTAACAACAAATATTTATTGTGATCTACTATATGCTGAGCAGTGTTTTGCTGTTGGGGTATATCAGTGAAGAAAACAGACAAAATACTGGAAGCTTAAATTTTAGGGTAGAAGAAAAAAAATTTTTAATATGGTACATGGTGTTGAGTAATATGAAGAAGAATAAAGCAGAGAAGTGGAGTAGGGAGTGCCAGAGGATATGGTTTGCATTTTATAAAGAATGCTCAGGTAGGCCTTTGTGAAGAAAGTGACACTTGAGCAAAGATCTGCACTTATCTAGGGTAGTAGTGTTTTAGGCTGAGGTAACAGCTTTTAGCAAGGAGACAGTGTGACCAGAGCAGGACAAGAAAGACAAAAAGCATAGTTAGGAAATGAATTGAGAAATAGCAGGCAATTTGTACATGTAGGGTTTTATAGGTTCTTTTAAGGATTTTGATTTTTCCTCTAACTGAGATGGGGAGTGCTAGAGATTATTGAGCTAAGAAGTGACACGGAATAACCTAAGTTTTCATGACTAAAAATTGCCAAGATTGAAAGTAGTGATGCCTGTTAGTAGGCTATTGTGATAATCCATGTGAGAAACAGTGGTGGCTTGCTTTCAATAGGGCAGACTGGGCATCTCATTTCCAGATGGGGTATGTGTCTTGCTGATATGTGCCTTGCTGAGCAGGGGAAGGGAACATGTAGACAGGCAAATGGGTGAGAGAACAGGCTTTAGTGAAACAGCTTATGCTCTCATGGTTTGGTGTAGTAAGGATGCATGAGTTTTCCATGGGTGAGTTGGTCACTGGAGAAGGTAGTTAAACCTGAACTGTCTTGCTGATACACCAATCCAACAGAATTACCCATTAACAGGTAGGTAAAGCATACTGTGAGCAGGTGGGAGTGATGGAAAATATTGAACAGGAGGCAGATTTCTTCTATTATAAAACTGCACACTATAGAGGCCTTTGTAGCAGTTTCCCCCCAAATTATGAATCCCATTTGATGCCTGACGCCGAGAAGGTATCCATGGCTAGTCAGCATTAGCCAGAAAAACAATGGCAGTGAGCAAAGAGGGGATTATGACTGTGGGCAGTTGGGAAAAGATGTTTGTTCTTCTGCCACTATTTTCTTCCCAGTCCCTCAACATTAGCAAGTTAGGCATTGAATAGAGAAAGGGAGGAGGAATTCCAAAACAAGATTATCAATTCCCTCACCCCTTAGTTCTGGAAGGGAAGGGGAAGTGCAAATGAAGCCCACTCCATACTCTCACTTCTCACAGTGGTTCCTGGGCCCATAAGCCTGTCCAGTCTGAAGGGTGGAGGTTAGTGGCTAGTGCAGGAAAAGGGATAACATTTACATTGAATAGGGTATTGGAATTTTAACTAGGTTAATCTATAACACCTGAAGGTGACTGCATATTTTTTTGAAGTAAGTCCGGGAGGCAGTAAGGCACCACAATGGGAATTTCCATTGAGTTAGGAGAGCAGTGATTAGAGGAAACTAAAGCTACTCAGTTCAAAATGCTTAGTAAATTAATTATACATAGAGGACTTACAATGTGTAATTGACTTTATGTTGTCATATTTAATCTTTATTATCAACTTGGTTTTACAGACACATACAAAAATACTCCGAGACTTAGAGAGTACCGTGGTGTTCCATCTCGCATAGGTAACAAGTGGCAGAGGTGAGATTGAAACCCAGGCAGTATTATTTAGAACCATTATACTTAGTAGAGCAGTGGAATAGGAATTAAGCATTCCACTGCTGATAAGACATTTAATCCTGGACTAGGCACTTATGTTTTTGTTTATTAGTTTTCATATCTTTTGTATATGGAGAGTAAAATTTGCCTTATTACACT
Organism: Pan troglodytes; assembly: GCF_028858775.2. Taxonomy (NCBI): domain Eukaryota; kingdom Metazoa; phylum Chordata; class Mammalia; order Primates; family Hominidae; genus Pan; species Pan troglodytes. Next base: position 118,943,908 of record NC_072421.2, read on the forward strand.
GGATGCATGTGGAAATAGAATGAGATGACAAATGGAAAATAATTTGGTAAGTAAAGCATTATTATATTATCATCTGTGTATGTATAGTATCCCATTATGAAGCAAAATGGGGAGACCAGATGTTTCAGAAAATGGGGAGGTTTAATATCTTCTTTTAACCTTTTCTTAAACCTCCACTCCCATCCTTGAAAGTTTATCTAATAAATTTTTTTCTTTCCTTGTGAGTTTACATCAACCAGCTGAAAATAGTAAATGACATAGAATGTGAATGCTGTGATGCATTATGAACCTAACAACAGCCCTATTCCCTTTGGGATTTTCTAAAGAGTGGCTATCTTTGAGCTCTCATTTTTTAATATGTCCCCCAAGTTTCTATTTCCCTTTGTATGCAGCTAATAGGGTCATAATTTGTCCACACTTATTTACTATTAGTGATCTGTTCTCTTTCAATAAGGGGTTTCTTGGGATTTGCAAGTGATTCATTCATTGGGCCAACTCATCAACTAAGGATGGAGAAGATAGAGATTTCTTGTATGTGCTCACTTTTTTCTTTCTTAATTTTAGTCTGAGGGAATACTCTTCAGTGTGTCCCAGGTCTTCTAGTTTAACAGTAGAAGGAACTCTGTGATAAAGGCAATCTGATACTATAGTGGAGCTGTTGGAATTTCACCTAATTGAGACAATTTTTCGCAAGGAACACTCAATTAGTTTTGCCTACTGAGGGCTCAGATGGACACTCTAGCCCTTATTAGCACTGATCCTCTTCCTTATAATATGGGTCACTAATCACCAGGTGGCTATCTCAGAGCAAACCCATCCCTCCTTGTAAAATAACTCACAGGACGTGTTCCAACATTGGCAGGCCAGGGTGTCATTGTTGTCTATAAAAGGACAATACATTCTGAGGAATAGTATGGGATGAACAACTCTAATTAATAAGCTGGAATAAATTAACCACATTTATTTTATAACATCAAACCTTGTTTTTATATTGATTTCCTCCCTCCTTTTAAATAGATTTTTCCTGTGGTGTGATTTAGTTATGCTCTAGTTCTCTACATTTATTTTTTCCTGGTAAGGTTGCTTATAGTTGGTATAAATCCATAGTTTACTGGTTCTGGAATTCATTCATTCACTATAATCAACATTATTTTTTGCCTTCATCTTGGAGTCATTTTAATTCTTTCTGGATTATATTATCTGAAATTTTTTTAGTGAATATCCGTTGGTCATGAATCCTTTTGTTTGTCTGAAAATGTCTTTAACTTGCCCATGTTATTAAGATTGTTTTACAATCTTAATTGTAATAATATACCTCTAACAGTTATTTTACCTCAACAATTTTTAGATACTTTTGCACTATTTTCTAGCTATCATTGGTAGTGTTGTATAGTCCACCATCCATCTACTTTTTATTTTTGTGTGTATGTACATTGTCTTTTATTTCTGGCAGCTTTTAGTGTTTTTTTCATTGACTTTGTTATTCTGCAGTTTCACTGTGATAAGTCTTGGAGTGGATTTATTTTTTTTATCTTGAAGAAATATTATTCTTGTACCTGAAGATTCATTTATGTAACAATTCTGGAATATTCACAGCTATTGTTTCTTCAAGTATTGCCTGTCCCTATTCTCTCATTTTTCTGTTTGTAACTACAGTGAATGTATATTAGATGTCCTTATGGTATCTTTCATGTTTCTTAACCTTTTATATTTTACATCTTTGTTTCTTCCACATTCTGTGTTATTTCTTCAGCTATGTTTCATTTGACTAATATTATCTTCAGCTATACCTATTCTGCTTTTTTACTATCAATTGATTTATTTTTAGAATTTTATTTATGTATGTTACTTCTAGAAGTTCTTAGTTTTCTGGACATTTTAAAAATCTCTTGTTCTTTGTTAACTTTACTGATCCACTTGTTCAACACTTATTTACTAATGCTATTGATACCCTATTTAAAACTTAAGCCTACTTATTTTATATTATGTATTCAGAAAGCCCAATTCAGAACTCTTTGGAAGTGCAGTTTTATAGTGTTTATGTGTGCGTTTGTGCATGTGTGCTTGTGCTTGCAGACTTTTGATCCTAGTGCCTAGCTTTCTTGTGTTTCTGTACTTTCTGGTTGTAAATCCATGATAATGAAACCATATTTATGGGAATTCTGATGTCTATGTTCAAAGTAAATTCCTCAATGACTTTAATTTGTTTTTATCGAACACTTAGGTTTGGCATTAACTCAGTACCACTTAAAATAAATGTCCAACTTAGATTTTTTTTTTCATTTGAGAGAGAATACAGATTGAGACTCTAACCCCCTGAGAGTACTTTATCTTGTTAGATTCTCAGGGGGAGATTTTTTTTTTTCTGGCTCACATGAAGATTGAGACAGGAAGGTATACTTGCTGTTTGCCCCTTTGGAGTGGGCTATTCTATCGTTTGCTCTTTTGCATAAGATGTAACTCTTTGAGGTCCTGGTTTTGTTCCGGGGTCAGTTATTGGACTTCTGCCTTTGAGCACCCTGGGCTTTGCCATTCATGCCCTCTGCCTTGCATAGCCATCAAAATAGACAGTCTCAAGATAAACAGGAATCAGCATATGTCTTCATAGTAACTGAAACTTTAGTCTTCTCTTCTTTAGTAAGTTAGCTCTCTGAAGGTTCTTATACTTTCTTTTTAGTTCATAGAAATGTGTGTTTTTAACCAGTACTTTTAGTCATTTTGTAACAAGGTTTTTTAGTATTTGCGGTATTCATTTTATAAATGAACACACAAACAAGTATTGTCAAATCTATAGGTATTTACTCTGTGAGGAATATGAAATTAATCTAATAACCCATAACCTCTCTCCTCATGAGTTTTTCTAATTTATCTGGGAAGGAGTTACGAGTAACCAGAGAATATTCTGAAGTCACATAATAGAATACTGAATTTGAATTTAAATACTAAGAGAAATTTCACTGTGGATTGGAGAAACCAAAAATAAATTCTTGGAGTAGTTTTAAAGAATTTGGATAGGCAGAAAAGGGAATGCTTCCTTCCATCTTGTAGAGAGAATTTCATATATTAAACATATTGAGTAACTCTCTGGTTCTAATCTACTACATTACTATAAGACATAAAGAAAGATAAATGTATTACTGATGTCTGTGCCATAATAAACATTGGGAAATAACATCTGAGTATTTTATCTACAGGCTAGAGAGAGCATATAGTTGCATTAATTATTTTCACTTTTAGACAGTATAGCTAAAACAGTTCTGATATGGTTTGGCTCTGTGTCCCCACCAAAACCTCATGTCGAATTGTAATCCCCACATGTTGATGGAGGGTCCTGGTAGTGTGTCTGGAATTGGTGGGTTCTTGGTCTCACTGACTTCAAGAATGAAGCCGCGGACCCTCGCAGTGAGTGTTACAGCTCTTAAGGTGGCGCGTCTGGAATTTGTTCCTTTTGATGTTCGGATGTGTTCGGAGTTTCTTCCTTCTGGTGGGTTCGTGGTCTCGCTGGCTCAGGAGTGAAGCTGCAGACCTTCGCGGTGAGTGTTACAGCTCTTAAGGCGGTACGTCTGGAGTTGTTCATTCCTCCCGGTGGGCTCGTGGTCTCGCTGGCTTCAGGAGTGAAGCTGCAGATCTTCGCAGTGAGTGTTACAGCTCATAAAAGCAGTGTGGACCCAAAGAGTGAGCAGTAGCAAGATTTATTGCAAAGAGTGAAAGAACAAAGCTTCCACAGTGTGGAAGGGGACCCGAGCGGGTTGCCACTGCTGGCTCGGGCAGCCTGCTTTTATTCTCTTATCTGGCCCCACCCACATCCTGCTGATTGGTAGAGCCAAGTGATCTGTTTTGACAGGGCGCTGATTGGTGCGTTTACAGTCCCTGAGCTAGACACAAACGTTCCCCACGTCCCGACCAGATTAGCTAGATACAGAGTGTCGACACAAAGGTTCTCCAAGGCCCCAACAGAGTAGCTAGATACAGAGCGTCGATTGGTGCATTCACAAACCTTGAGCTAAACACAGGGTGCTGATTGGTGTGTTTACAAACCTTGAGGTGGATACAGAGTGCCGATTGGTGTATTTACAATCCCTGAGCTAGACATAAAGGTTCTCCAAGGCCCCACCAGAGTAGCTAGATTCAGAGTGTCCATTGGTGCATTCACAAACCCTGAGCTAGACACAGGGTGCTGATTGGTGTGTTTACAATCCCTGGGCTAGACATAAAGGTTCTCCATGTCCCCACCAGACTCAGGAGCCCAGCTGGCTTCACCCAATGGATCCTGCACCGGGGCTGCAGGTGGAGCTGCCTGCCAGTCCCGCGCCGTGTGCCCGCACTCCTCAGCCCTTGGGTGGTCGATGGGACTGGGCGCCGTGGAGCAGGGGGTGGCGCTCATCGGGGAGGCTCAGGCCGCGCAGGAGCCCATGGAGGGGTTGGGAGGCTCAGGCATGGTGGGCTGCAGGTCCCGAGCCCTGCTCCGTGGGAAGGCAGCTAAGGCCCCGTGAGAAATCGAGTGCAGCGCCGGTGGACTGGCACTGCTGGGGGACCCAGTATACCCTCTGCACCCACTGGCCCGAGTGCTAAGCCCCTCATTGCCCGGGGCCGGCAGGGCCGGCCGGCTGCTCCGAGTGCAGGGCCCATCAAGCCCATGCCCACCTGGAACTCCAGCTGGCCTGCAAGCGCTGTGTGCAGCCCCGGTTCCCGCTGGCGCCTCTCCCTCTACACCTCCCTGCAAGCTGAGGGAGCCCAGGCAGAGGAGGCGCCAAGAGTGAGCGAGGGCTGTGAGGACTGCCAGCATGCTGTCACCTCTCAATCCCCCCTCTAAACAGGACACCCCAACTGCTGTTGGGAATTTGGCTGATGACCGCTCTAGCTACTTCCTGCTGGATGGGGTGAAGAAGGGGCCCTGCAGTTGTAGTGTCCTTCAGAGGGGAACTCTCTAAGCCAGGGGAAGTGCCAGCGGGTCGGTCCAGGGGTCCTCGGTAGAAGTTGTTAGTTGAACTCATTTGGGGTTCCATTTGTAAGACCATCTGTAGCATGATGGCCTCGATTCTAGAGGAAGCAAATTTGACAAGAAGGTTAAAAATACAGGGCCCAAAGGCGAGTAACAGCAAGATGGCTGCCACGGGACCTAGAAAGGGGAGAAGTCATGTTGCCCAACTCCAGAGATTGGTATAAGAATTTGAAAGGCGTTGTCTGATTTCAGAAGCCTTTTCCTGTAAACGCCGGGTGGCATCTCGTACTATCCCCTACTGGTTAGTGTAAAAACAACACTCTTCCCCTAAGAAGGTGCAGAGTCCTCCTTTCTCAGCAGTGAGGAGGTCTAGGCCTCGGTGGTTTTGGAGAGTCACTGCTGCCAAAGAGTCTATTTGGGATTGTAAAGTAAGGATAGATTTCGTTATTGCTTGCAAACTGTCTGAGAGGCAGATACGGGCTGAAGATCCACATAAGTAGAATATGCCTTGGCTGGGTAGATAGACATTTACCCTGGCTTTTAAAGGAGTAGGGTACACTGTTTTTTCTTTACTACTTCCAAGGAGACCAAAAGATTAGAAAAAGGTATGGAGCTGAAATCTATAAACTAGTTTCCTGAATTGATTAATTTATTCAAAACATATTTACTGGGTGCTTGCTATTTGCTAGGCACTCTTCTAGATGTTGTGGAAGACAAAGTTTGTGTCCACCAAAAATAAATCAAACACAGAATATAAGCACTTACTTCTAAATGATAAATGCAAAGAAGAAAAATAAAGCAAGCTATAAGACAGTTATGAAGGGTATAGTGGTGGCTATTTTAGTTAGGGTAGTCAAGGACAATCGGTACAGATAACATATCTAAGCATAGACCTGAATGAACGTAGTAAGCAAGGCATCTATATTACTATTTGGGAAAAGAGTATTCCAGGCAGAGAAAACAAGTACAAAAGTCTGCTGTGTTTTAAAGATTATTCAAATCAGTTCACTTAGTTGTTCGTGAAGGTATAGCATTATTTCCTCTTCAGTCCATCTATAGCTGTTCTTTCCAGTCAGCTTAGTTTTAAGACTAATGGATGGAAATATCAGCTAACTCTTTCTAAACAAACTTGCAAGATAATTAGAATTTTAAGGAAATGCAAGGGAAATGACTCTTTTAAGTTAATTTTATTATAATGGTGATAGTTTTACTTATGCAGTTTTGAGTAACACATAATTAACAGGATATGATTTCTGTAAAAGTGCTGAGTAATCAAGAGCTGTTTATTGCTTTATAAACTCTCAAATGATGGAAATTATTTCTTTTAATAAAAAATAAGGATGTATAATGGCCTATAAAAAGAGGTTAATATGAGCTAGAGCACAATTCAAATTTATTCTTCAGAATTGATGGTAATAGTTTTATTTCAAAGAGAAGTGGACAATATGGCATTCCAGTGACAGAAGCAGGTTGATATTATGGAAGATTTACAGAAAATGTCATCACTGGGATTAGTCAATGTGCTGTGGTGTTAACTTCACACTGGATAGCAGATGGCAGTGAGCTTCCATATAGAGCACAGTTTGGAGTTTGAATTTCAGGGTGTTTAGAGGCTATCCTTTTTTTTTTTTTTTTAATCTGATTCTGTTCACAAGGATGTCCATGTCCAATATTTATAGCATTTCATTATTCTCTATCAGATTTTTCTTTTTTCAGCTTTTATTTTAGAATCAGGGGGTACACATGCAGGTTTGTAACCTGGGTATATTGTGTGATGCTGAGGTTTGGAGTTCGAATGAATCCATCACCCAGGTAGTGATCGTAGTAACTGATAGTAGTTTATCAGCCATTGCCCACCTCCCTTTCTCTCCCCATGATTAATTCCAAGTGTCTGTTGTTCCCATCTTTTTGTCTATGTGTACCCAGTATTTGGCTTCCACTTATAAGTGATAACACGCAGCATTTAGTTTTCTGTTTCCACATTAGTTTGATTGTAATAATGGCCAGCAGTCACATCCATGTTGCTGTAAAGGACACAATTTCATTCGTTTTTATGGCTGTGTGGTATTCCATGGTGTATATGTACCACATTTTCCTTATCCTGTCCACCATTGATGGGCACCTGGGTTGATTCTATGTCTTTGCTATTGTGAATAGTGCTGCAATGAACATACGGGTACATGTGTCTTTTTGGTAGAACGATTTATGTCCCCTTGGGTATATACCAGTAATAGGATTTCTGGGTCAAATGGTATTTCAACTACAAATAATAGTTCTTTGAGAAATCTCCAAACTGCTTTTCATAGTGGCTGGACTAACTTATGTTGCCAAAAACAGTGTATGAGTGTTTGCTTTTCTGTGCAGCCTCACCAACATCTGTTATTTTTTGACTTTTTAACAAAAGACATTTGTTAAATGACTGATGTGAGATGGTACCTCATTAGGATTTTGATTTGTGTTTCTCTGGGGATTAGTGATGATGATCACTTTTTTATATGTTTGTTGGCCGCTTATATGACTTCTTTTGAGAAGTGTCTTTTTATGTCATTTGCCCATTTTTTTAATGGGGTTGTTTTTTGTTTATTAATTTAAGTTCTTTGTAGATTCTGAATATTAGATTTCTTTTGCTATTTGCAAACTTTGCTGGATGCATAGTTTGCAAATATCTTCTCCCATTTTGTAGGTTGTCTGCTTACTCCCTTTCTAACTAAGCATCTCAGGTTTGAAATTCATTTTAAAACTCTTTTTCTTTAGTCTTAGATGATAGCCCTGAAATATGCTTTGAAACTTTTTCTCCCTTTTTCATTATACAGTACCTTGCACCATGCACACTCATCTAATTATATGGTTGCTTAGGAATTCCAGGGGCTAATCTTGGGACAAACCAGAAACAGAGTCCCTTTGGAGTCCTCCCACTTAAGGGGAGTCACATTTAGTCCACCACCATCAGGCCAAAGTCGAAAAAACACCAACAAGACCTCTGGACAAGTAATTACCCAAGATAACCATCAGAACAAGAGACACAGACCTTGCGCTCTGTTCCACTCCTGCATATCTCTTATACCAAGTTTCTCTTTAAAAACCCTGTAATAAAATTTAAAACTTAAGATGATACTTTAGATGGGTGGTTCACCATCTTCTGGTTTGCTGGCTCTCCAATTAAAGCTTGCTTCTCCTCCCACCAAACGTTGACTCTCATGTTTGGCTTTTGAGTGGCCTTGATAGTTTCTCTTGGTGTGCAGAAACTTTTTAATTAGGTCCCACTTGTCAATTTTTGTTTTGTTGCAATTACTTTGGGTGACTTAGCTATAAATTATTTGCCAAGGCTGATATTGACAAAGTTATTTCATTCCTAGGATTTCTTCTAGGATTTTTATAGTTTGAGGCCTTACATTTAAATATTTAATCCATCTTGAGTGAATTTCTTTTAATGATGATAGGTAGTGGTCCAGTTTCATTCTTCTGGAAACCCACAGCCAACATTACACTGAACAGGCAAAAGCACTCCCCTTGAGAACTGGAACAAGACAAGGATGTCCACTGTCACCACTCCCATTCAACATAGTGATGGAAGTCCTAGTCAGAGCAATCAGGCAGGAGAAAAATAAAATGCATTCAAATAGCAAAGGAAGATGTCAAACTATCTCTCTTTGCTGACGATATGATTCTATACTTAGAAAACCCTAATTACTCTGCTAACAGGCTCCTAGAAGTGATAAACAACTTCAGTAAAGTTTCAAGATACAAAATCAATGTACAAAAATTAATAGCATTTCTATACACCAATTAACATTCAAGCTGAGAACCAAATCAATAATGCAATCCCATTTATAATGGCCACAATAATAATAAAATACCTAGGAATACAGCTAACCAAGGAGGTGAAAATCCTCTACAAAAAGAAGTACAAAACACTGCTGAAATAAATCAGAGATGACACACATAAATGGAAAAACATCATGCTCATGGATTGGAGGAAATCAATATTGTCAAAACAGCCATACTGTGCAAAGCAAAGTACATATTCAACGTTATTTCTATGAAACTACTAACGCCATTTTTCACAAATAGAAAAAAAAACTATTCTAAAATTAATATGGAACCAAAAAAAGAGCCTGAATAGCCAAAACAATACTAAGAAGAAGAAGAAAAAACTGGAGGCATCACATTACCTGATAGCAAACTATACTAAAAGGCTACAGTAACCAAAACAACATGGTACTGGTACAAAAACAGACACATAGACTAATTGAACAGAACAGGGAACCCAGAAATAAAGCTGCACACATACAACCATCTGATCTTTGACAAAGTCAACAAAAATAAGCAATGGAGAAAGCACTTCCTATTCAGTAAATGGTGCTGGGATAACTGGCTAGCCATATGCAGAAGAATGATACTGGACCCCTACCTATCACCATTATTCTGTATCTTTTAAATCTTGTGTTCTTAGGTTGTTACATATTTTGCCTGTTTTGCTTTGAAGTGTTTCAGCTTTCTGTACTTCTGTATGCGTTCTCTTCATTAAGTCTAAAATTTGCTTAAGGGTTAGGAGGACATAAACCCAGATAATTTATAGTACTACTTTGTTATGTCTTTTAACTAATCTAAAACAAGGCTGCTCCATCAACCGGTAATACTCACGCTAAAAAAATTAAAGAATAAATAGAAAGTGGTAAGCTCAGGTATTTTTCTTGGAGCTTGTTCATAATGGAATAGAAATATATATTGGCAAGTATGCTGAGGAGTCAATATTGCAAAATGGAAAAAAGCACAGATTTCAAAGTCAGTGATTTTAGTTCAAATCCAGTCATTGCCATTTTAAAGCTTTATACCTGAAGCAAGTATAATCAGTTAGGATTCATTTAGCTGCCAGTGACAGGCAGCCACTTCAAAAATGGTTTACGTAAAATGATAATTTACTGCATTATTTATTTCTGTTGTTCATAAAATTATATATATTTAAGATGTACAACATCGTGTTTTGATATACATGTACATAAGGATGATTATTATAGTCAAGCAAATGAACATATTTCCTCACATAGTTACCTTTTTATCATGCTAGCTTCTGAAAACTATTCTTTTAGAGCATTTCCAGTGTATAATACAGTGTTACTAACTATAGTGATCATGCTGTATACTAGATCTTTAGAATTATGCATGCTACATAACTTCAACTTTGTACCCTTTGATCAACATCTCCCCATTCTCCCCACCTCCCTGCCTCTGGTAACCACTCTTCTATTCTGTCTCTATGTATTTGATACTTTTAGATTTTACATATGTAACTGAAACCATGCAGTATTTGTCTTTCTATGTCTGTCATAGTTCACTTAGAAAAATGTCCTACATTTTAATCCATGTTGAGGTAAATGGCAGGATTTCCTTCTTTCTTAAGACTGAGTAGGAGAGGAGCCAAGATGGCTGAATAGGAACAGCTCCAGTCTACAGCTCCCAGCGTGAGCGATGCAGAAGACGAGTGATTTCTGCATTTCCATCTGAGGTACCGGGTTCATCTCACTAGGGAGTGCCAGACAGTGGGCGCAGGTCAGTGGGTGCGCGCACCATGCATGAGCCGAAGCGGGGCGAGGCATTGCCTCATTCGGGAAGCACAAGGGGTCAGGGAGTTCCCTTTCCTAGTCAAAGAAAGGGGTGACAGACGGCACCTGGAAAATCGGGTCACTACCACCCGAATACTGCGCTTTTCCGACGGGCTTAAAAAACGGCGCACCAGGAGATTATATCCCGCACATGGCTCGGAGGGTCCTACACCCACGGAGTCTCACTGATTGCTAGCACAGCAGTCTGAGATCAAAATGCAAGGTGGCAGCAAGGCTGGGGGAGGGGCGCCCGCCATTGCCCAGGCTTGCTTTGGTAAACAAAGCAGCCAGGAAGCTCAAACTGGGTGGCGCCCACCACAGCTCAAGGAGGCCTGCCTGCCTCTGTAGGCTCCACCTCTGGGGGCAGGGCACAGACAAACAAAAAGACAGCAGTAACCTCTGCAGACTTAAATGTCCCTGTGTGACAGCTTTGAAGAGAGCAGTGGTTCTCCCAGCACGCAGCTGGAGATCTGAGAACGGGCAGACTGCCTCCTCAAGTGGGTCCCTGACCCCCGACCCCCGAGCAGCCTAACGGGGAGGCACCCCCCAGCAGGGGCACACTGACACCTCACATGGCCGGGTACTCCAACAGCCCTGCAGCTGAGGGTCCTGTTTGTTAGAAGGAAAACAAACAGAAAGGACATCCACACCAAAAACCCATCTGTACATCACCATCATCAAAGACCAAAAGTAGATAAAACCACAAAGATGGGGAAAAAACAGAGCAGAAAAACTGGAAACTCTAAAAAGCAGAGCTCCTCTCCTCCTCCAAAGGAATGCAGTTCCTCACCAGCAATGGAACAAAGCTGGATGGAGAATGACTTTTGACGAGCTGAGAGAAGAAGGCTTAGCTTCATAAGTGAAGGAGAAATAAAATACTTTACAGACAAGCAAATGCTGAGAGATTTTGTCACCACTAGGCCTGCCCTAAAAGAGCTCCGGAAGGAAACGCTAAACATGGAAAGGAACAACCAGTACCAGCCGCTGCAAAATCATGCCAAAATGTAAAGACCATCGAGACTAGGAAGAAACTGCATCAACTAACGAGCAAAATAACCAGCTAACATCATAATGACAGGATCAAATTCACACATAACAATATTAACTTTAAATGTAAATGGACTAAATGCTCCAATTAAAAGACACAGACTGAAAAATTGGATAAAGAGTCAAGACCCATCAGTGTGCTGTATTCAGGAAACCCATCTCACGTGCAGAGACACACATAGGCTCAAAATAAAAGGATGGAGGAAGATCTACCAAGCAAATGGAAAACAAAAAAAGGCAGGGGTTGCAATCCTAGTCTCAGATAAAACAGACTTTAAACCAACAAAGATCAAAATAGACAAAGAAGGCCATTACATAATGGTAAAGGGATCAATTCAACAAGAAGAGCTAACTATCCTAAATATATATGCACCCAACACAGGAGCACCCAGATTCATAAAGCAAGTCCTCAGTGACCTACAAAGAGACTTAGACTCCCACACATTAATAATGGGAGACTTTAACACCCCACTGTCAACATTAGACAGATCAACGAGACAGAAAGTCAACAAGGATACCCAGGAACTGAACTCAGCTCTGCACCAAGCGGACCTAATAGACATCTACAGAACTCTCCACCCCAAATCAACAGAATACACATTTTTTTCAGCACCACACCACACCTATTCCAAAATTGACCACATAGTTGGAAGTAAAGCTCTCCTCAGCAAATGTAAAAGAACAGAAATTATAACAAACTATCTCTCAGACCACAGTGCAATCAAACTAGAACTCAGGATTAAGAATCTCACTCCAAACCGCTCAACTACATGGAAACTGAAAAACCTGCTCCTGAATGACTACTGGGTACAGGACGAAATGAAGGCAGAAATAAAGATGTTCTTTGAAACCAAGGAGAACAAAGACACAACATACCAGAATCTCTGGGACGCATTCAAAGCAGTGTGTAGAGGGAAATTTATAGCACTAAATGCCCACAAGAGAAAGCAGGAAAGATCCAAAATTGACACCCTAACATCACAGTTAAAAGAACTAGAAAAGCCAGAGCAAACACATTCAAAAGCTAGCAGAAGGCAAGAAATAACTAAAATCAGAGCAGAACTGAAGGAAATAGAGACACAAAAAACCCTTCAAAAAATTAATGAATCCAGGAGCTGGTTTTTTGAAAGGATCAACAAAATAGATAGACAGCTAGCAAGACTAATAAAGAAAAAAAGAGAGAAGAATCAAATAGACACAATAAAAAATGACAAAGGGGATATCACTACCGATCCCACAGAAATACAAACTACCATCAGAGAATACTACAAACACCTCTATGCAAATAAACTAGAAAATCTAGAAGAAATGGATAAATTCCTCGACACATACAGTCTTCCAAGACTAAACCAGGAAGAAGTTGAATCTCTGAATAGACCAATAACAGGATCTGAAATTGTGGCAATAATCAATAGCTTACCAACCAAAAAAGAGTCCAGGAGCAGACGGATTCACAGGTGAATTCTACCAGAGGTACAAGGAGGAACTGGTACCATTCCTTCTGAAACTATTCCAATCAATAGAAAAAGAGGGAATCCTCCCTAACTCATTTTATGAGGCCAGCATCATTCTGATACCAAAGCCGGGCAGAGACACAACCAAAAAAGAGAATTTTAGACCAATATCCTTGATGAACATTGATGCAAAAACCCTCAATAAAATACTGGCAAAACGAATCCAGCAGCACATCAAAAAGCTTATCCACCATGATCAAGTGGGCTTCATCTCTGGGATGCAAGGCTGGGACTATTATATATAATTATATGCCAACATATTGGATAACTTAGAAGAAATGGTTAAATTCCTAAAAACATACAATCGACCAATGCTGAGTCAAGAATAAATAGAAAATCTGAACAGACCAATAACACATACGTAGACTTAAGTAGTAATTAGAAACCTCCCAATAAGACAAGCCCAGGATTGGATTGATTTATTGCTTTATTTATATGAGAAATATATGAGTAGGACTGGCTGCAAACATAGTCTGAGCCAGAGATTAAACTGTGGTAATCGATTGCTTCTGTTTTTTCCTGCATTATTTCAATTCCTCATTCCAATTCATTGACTATGCCACTTTTGGAAGATTTCATTTTCTAGCTGACATTTTCCGTGGGGTTTCTGGTTGCTAGCTCTCTAGGCTTATAACCTCAGAGTTAACAGTTCCAGCAGAAGAGAGTTCTCATTGCCACAAGTTCTGCAAAATGTGCTGGAATTGTCTTTTTGGCTTAATTGGACCAAATGTTCATCTCTGAACAGGTGTCAAAGCCCATACACGTGGCATATGCTGATCAGCCAAGCCTGGGTCACATGTCCTTGCCTGGAGCTGGGGTAGTCTAGAATGTGAAGCGGTGGTTCTCTGTAGAACAAAAGAAGTGCTGTTATCAAATGTAGAATGGGTCTTGAACAGGTAGAAGAAGCATATTTCCTTACATCACATATAAACCAACTGCCCAAATACTTTGTAAAGAAATGAATCTTTGGGAGCCTCAAGGTTTTTTCCTAAATGTATGATAATCTATCTATGATAGTCTATTGTCACTATGCCTACTTTGAAAGATAAAGAATACATGGAATACTGACTAAAGTGTTCAGTGCATTTCCTGACACACTATTTTGGTATTATCTGCTTTTGCATCAGATTGGATTTAGAAGACTGGCAACAATTAAACTACCAAGTCCATTATTTGGCTCATTTAATGGCTAAATAATGCAAGTTGGCTGGGCACGGTGGCTCACGCCTGTAATCCCAACATTTTAGGCGGCCGAGGCAGGCAGATCACTTGAGGTCAGGGGATCGAAACCAGCCTGGCCAATATGGTGAAACCTTGTCTCTACTAAAAATACAAAAATTAGCCTGGTATGGTGGTGCATGCCTGTAGTCCCAGCTACTCAGGAGGCTGAGACAGGAGAATCGCTTGAACCCAGGAGGCAGAGGTTGCAGTGAGTCGAGATCACGTCACTGCACTCCAGCCTGGGCAATAGAGCAAGAGTCTGTCTCTAAATAAATAAATAAATAAATAAAAACAAGGTTAAGAAGTAGTTCATTCTTCCTCAGTTGATTCAAACTTGTCCGAATAGACAATTTTCTTGGTTTATAAATGTATTACATAATTTTAAATTCAGCGTGCCCTTGTAGAAGGCACTTAGTTGTCAAAGACACATCTATATGTCCTTTCTCCAAGAGCTTTCATTTATTTTATTTTCAAAATATCTACTAAAGGAAATAAAATTGCTTATAGACTTAACATGGTCTTCATCAAATGTTTCCAATGCTGTGCTTTTGCACTAAATGTTCAAATAACTGGTCAAAGAAATATGCCTATGCTGATAATCCTTATTGGTGCTCATTTCTAAACATCTGATGTCAAAACATCTCCTTAGAATATGATCTGATCTAAATAAATTAGATATGCTAAAATTATGATACATATTAATATGTTATAATTTTGCTACAGTGAGCATTATATAAATAGGCTCATTGTTTTACCTTTTCAATCAATGTAATTACAGGATACATGCTGTTTTCTCTGAACTATATTTATGTATATATTATCTATATTTTTGTTTACTAGCTACTGAGTAAAAATGTCATTCTTAACCTGTTTTCAGTAAGGTATGAGCTTGGAGTTGTTATTACAGGTTTGAAGACAGACTGTGCTGATGTATTTTGACACTCTTTTACCCACTGTTTGATTTTTTAATCAAGAGAACACATTTTCGAGACGGGTGCTGGTGGTAAAATGTAGGTTGTAGTGACACAAGAAATTTCAGAATAGTATACCCAAATAAAATGTGAACTCTTATTCATAGGATAATTGGCACTTGTCTATAACCAGCTAAACTAATACCAGAGTTTGAATGCTATAGACCCTCCTACATATCCTTCTGTTGCCTGCATAGTCTCTTGTAGCCTCTCTTAACCCATTTTTTTTTGTTGCTATAAAGGAATACATGAGTGAGTAATTTATAAAAGAAGAGGTTTATTTGTCTCACAGTTCTGCAGGTTGTACAAGAAGTATGGCACTAGCATCTGCTTCTGGTGAGGGCTTCAGGCTGCCTGCAGTCATGGCAGAAGTGGAAGGGTAGTAGGTATCATGTGGCAAGAGAGAGAGAGAGAGAGGAGGAAGTGCCAGACCCTTTGTAACAATCAGTTCTCACAGGAACTATAGAGCAAGAACTCACTCATTACTTTGAGAATGGCACCCCCATGATCCAAACACCCCCAATAAGGCCCCACCTCCAACACTGAGGATCAAATTTCAACATGAGATTTGGAGGGAACAAATATTAGAACTATATCTTTGCCTTCCTTTCACAGCCATAGGTGTGAAAATGAACGAGCTCTACAAAGGAAGGCAAAGATCTACTTTACATGCTAATGGAATTGTGGGTTATAGTTGGCTCAGTGAAAATGTGTGCTACTTTCATTCATTGAACTCATTGCTTTTCAACATAGTCCATATTTTCATGTGTGTCTTTATTGCCTATCACCCTTACTGGAATGTTATGTGGTCAGATATGTTTTTCTGAGTAATTGATTGCAAGATCTTCAACCTCTAAAATAGTGCCTGGTGTATAATAGGCGGCCAATGAATATTTTCACTGAATTATAATTCAGTGATTATTATGTACCAATACTCAGGTTGTGGGAGGGACTCTGTGGAAAGATGTCCAACAGTGGTGAATTGTGCTGAAGCTTGGTAAAGAAGTCAATGCCAGAGATAAAGATATAGAGGTTAACTTTATAGAGATAAGACTGAAGGCACAAGACTGAAAATGACAAACTTATACATCCCCTAGCATTGTCTAGTATGTTTAAACTTTAACAAATGAATGCATCATAACACATAAAATCCTCTGCAAAGAAAAGAAAGTGTTTTTGTAAATCCAACATAGATACTTGACTAATCTTTGTAGAGTAGAGCTGTTATCATTGACCCATCTTCCCTTGAAATGTCTTTTTTCCCATTGCTGTTGGAAATGTTTATTTTTCCATTTTTATTGTCTCAAAAATATACAATAAACTTTTTCAGAGAACATGGAAAGTTTGCTTACATATTCTAGTGTTATGTTGTTTAAAATCTTGTCAGTTATAACCTTAATACCATAAATGTTTATGGATACAGCCCATATAAACAAAAACCTTTTGGGATCCTCAATAAATTTTTAGAGTATAAACGACTCCTGAGACCAGAAAATTTGAGAACTGCTGCCATTTGGCTTATAATGCTTCTACCTTCTATTCCCCTCCACTTCTTCCTTCCTTAGACTTTACTGTCAAGTGTTTCTAATCTATTGGAATTTCTCTGAACCTTCCTTAATTTATTATATTGCTTCAGATACCTGCATATATGTTTTGCTTTCTTCTTGGAATGCCCCTTTTCACTTTCTTTACTCGTTAAACTTCTGTTCATTCTTAAAAGCTCAATTCTGGAATTGCGTGTTCTATGGCGCTTTCCTAGAATTTTCCTGGCAGACTTAGGTGCTCTGTCCATGATGCTAAGATAGCATCTCCTGCATTCTTCAATGATAGTATGTATGATACTTTATTGGAATGACTTTTTGTATATGTGTTAGTATCCCAAGAAAATTCTTTGAGGATATGAACTATGTTTTTAAAGAATGTTTTCCCCAAGGAACAGCATATTGCTTTCCACATAGCCAGTGCACAATAAACATTTATTGAATTTATAATAAAAAATATCTAATATTTATGGAACACTTATTTGCAGGTATCGTTCTATGTACTCTAATATTGTTCTGTGTATCTCAAATTAATCCTTACCTCATGAGGTAAGTACAGTTTTCATGTAAAGGAATAATAACATGATATATAACAAGGCTCAATAAATGTTATTACTATTATAGTCATTATCATAATCATCCCCAAGTTGGATTAAAAAAACTAAACACAGATCAATTAATTAACTTGCACAAAGTTACACAGATATTAAGTGGCATAACTTTGGATCCTGGAAGTGTGGCTCTAGTACCAAGGCTCTGAACCACTGTACTTATACTGATTGTGTATAAACAAGTGAATAATGGTGCATAAAAACAATTATGGAGATATCCCCATGGTTTGACAAGTCCAAATTTAATCTATTTCTAGAGAAAGTGCTGCAGCCTCTTTAGCCAGAAAAGGATGGAAAAAAGTCATAAAGATCCTGTGAGGTGAAGAATAGTGATATATTATGGGGAAGGAGGTGACAGCTTAATAGGAGATTTACCACAGGAGAATCAGTTGAAATGAAAATCTGCAGCATTTGCATAGAATCTGACAAAGGGTCAAGTAGGAAATAGATAACCAGTTGCTTTATTTTGGGGAACAGGGAAGTAAATACATGATATCATTATATCTTGAGAGTTTGAAACATTGTCCAACCTGTTGCCTCATGACCATGGACAGCAGATGGCTCTTATCCTGGAGCAACCTAAGAATCAAGATAGAAAGAACAAATTCAACAGTGAGGAGATCAAGTTTGGACTAAGCACTATTTTGCAGACATTGCTGGGCTCAATGCTTGTAAACGAACTGCATAGGCATGTTTATTAATAGGACAATCAAGTTATATCAAGAATTAAAGACACATATGTGTAACATATAAGCGGGGTTAACAATAATAATATGAAGTATTAGTAGGTTGAAGTGGCTTTCAGCTGTTCCTCAGAAGTATAGAGGCCCTGTAAAACCCTTCCAAAAGCTGTCAAAGTTGGGAGGGGTGACTGGACAGCGCTTCAAACCACATACTTCCACAGTAACCAAAGGATCTCTGCCTTTATCTTCTCATATAATGGGTTTTTACATGATATTTCAGTTGACCAGAATGGTCTTCCTGCAGCTAAAGTTACTTTCAAAATCATTTAGCTTTAGTCACTGAGTGCCTTCACATAACTTTTTGGTAATTGTCTTAGCTACTCTTTTCATAGTTGAGAAAACAGATCAGAGAAGTGGGATAATTTGCATAGGATCACAGACTAGTACATTGTGGAGCTGGGGCTCAAACACAATGTGTTAAATTCCAAGTGCAGTTATTTTTCTGTAACACCAGTGATGGCTACCTATGGTGGAGTATGTTTAACATTTAAGGGGAGTGTGGATATAAGGACCGAAGGGAAGAACACAATGCATAGTCTTGGCCCCAGAGTAGGTTCTGTTGACTCCCATAACTATATCTACCCATCTACCAGAATCTGAACTTATATACTTCACTGTCCTGTTTTTAGAATAAATAATAACATATACTCTCTGTACTCCTAATAAAATCAGACTCTTTACTTTTGCACTAGATCCTAACCATTTTCACTTACTCTAGAACATTACTTCAGCAATTATCTTATCTCTCTCCAACATCATCACTTTTTCTTTTAACTTGATTATTCCTCTCAGTATACAAATATACTCTATTTCTCCCATGTTAAAAGAAACCATTCTCTTGACTTCACACCTCTTTTCTCCACTAACTTGTACCTGATTTCTGTGTTTTCTTTTGCCTCAAAACTCCTTAAATTTGTCTGTACATGGTCTTCGAATCCTCTTCTCCCATTTCCTTTTAACCCATTTCAATAAGGCTATTCCTTCCATGACTCCACTGATACTATTGTTGTAAAGGTCATTGATGACTTTCATTTTCATAGATACAGAGGTCAATTTTCATCTCTTATGTTACTTGTTTCAGTAACAGCAATTTACCCTTCTTGATACACATCTATTGTTTGGCTTCCAGGAAACTACACTCTATTCCTTAGTACCTCATTGGTCATCTGTCTCTGTCTCCTTTGTTTATCCCTTCTATCCTTTTCTTCATGGCATCATAATGTAGTAGTGCCCTTGGACTTAATCTCAGGACCTCTATTTTGTCTACACGCATCCCTTTATTGATCTCATTTAGCTTCACAACTTCAACTGCCATCTATGGGCCAAATACAATAATATTTACTTCTTCACTCCACACCTCTGCCTCAAACTGTAAACTTACATATTCAACTGTTTACCTAATGTGTCTACTTTAATAACTAATAGGCATCTCAAATGTAACTTGTCCTAAACTGAACTCCAGATACCCCCCCCCACACCCAATATCTTTCCTCTCTCAGTAAATGGCAATTCCATCTGCTCAGTTGCTTAGATGAACAACTTGCAAACATTCTTGATTGCCTTATTTAACAGACCACATTCAATAATTCAGGAAATGCTGTCAGCCTTACATTCAAAACATCACCAGAATCCAATTACTTCTTCCAATCTCCTCTGCTATTATTGTTGTCTGAACCACCATCAGTTCTCACATGGATTATTTCAGTAGTCTCCTTTCTGGTGTCTCTGGCTTGCATTCTTGCCACTGTATAATATATTATCAATACAATAGCCAGATAATTATATTAAATTATAAGCCAAATAATATCTTTCTTCTATTCAAAACCCTCCAGTGCATTGCCATCTCTCAGTGTAAAATCCAAAGTCCTTATAATGACTTATAAAGCTCTACTTGAAATGCTCCTATCTGTCCCATAGTTGATCTTCTCCTTCTGTCTCCTCATCACTCCTTCTTTTCCAGACATACTGGTTGCCCTGCTCTTCCTTGAGGACACTGAACCAAGCTAGCTTTTGTATTTGCTGTTCCCTCTTTTTAGAATATTGTTCCCCAAATATCTAATGAGGCTTACCTTGTTGTTTCCTAAAAATCTCAATGAGGACTACCCTGTTCACCTCATTTATATTTGCAGCTCACTTCCTCTCCACTTGTAATTTCCTTCATCTATATTTTATTTGTACATATTACTTTTAACAGTATATAAGTTATCTGCATTATGTTTATTGTTTATTGTCTATTTGTTCCCGACAGAATATAAGCTATATGTGGCAGGAATTTTTGTTGTTGCATTCATGCTAAATCCCCAGTACCTGGAACGTAATAGGAACTCAATAAATATTAGATAAATGAATGAATCTGGAAAGGCAAATAAAAATAAGCTAAAGTATGGAACAGAGTCTTACATATGGTAGGCACACAAATAGTCACTTGCCCTTTTAATATTTTTTTTTTTTTGAGGTGGAGTCTCGCTCTGTCATCCAGGCTGGAGTGCAGTGGTGTGATCTCGGCTCACTGAAAGCTCCACCTCCCGGGTTCATGCCATTCTCCTGCCTCAGCCTCCCTAGTAGCTGGGACTACAGGCACCCGCCACCACACCTGGCTAATTTTTTGTATTTTTAGTAGAGACGGGGTTTCACCATGTTAGCCAGGATGGTCTCAATCTCCTGACCTTGTGATCTGCCAGCCTTGCCTCCCAAAGTGCTGGGATTACAGGCGTGAGCCACCGCGCCCAGCCTGCCCTTTTAATTTTTAAAAATTACTTCATGCAATGAGAACACAACATGAAATCTGTCTTCTTAACACTTTATTAAGTATACAGTATGGCATTGTTGACTATGGGTTCAATATTGTACATCAGATCTCTAGAACTTATTCATTATGCTTAACAGAAATTGTATGCCAGTTGATTAGTAACTCTCCATTTCCTTCATTCTCTAGCTTCTGGCAACTACTATTCCATTTTTTGACTCTATGAAATTGACTATTTTAGATACCTCATATAAGTGCAATCATGGATGTTTATCCTTCTGTGACTAGTTTTATTCAAACAGCATAATGTTCTCAAAGTTCACCCATGTTGTTGTATATTGCAGAATTTCATTTTTTAAGGCTGAATAATATTCCAATGTATGTATGTGATGGTTAATACTGAGTGTCAACTTGATTGGATTAAAAGATAAAAAATATTGATTCTGGGTGTGTCTGTTAGGGTGTTGCCAAAGGAGATTAACATTTGAGTCAGTGGGCTGGAAAAGGCAGACCCACCCTTAATCTGAGCGGGGCACAATCTAATCAGCTGCCAGCACTACTAGAATATAAGCAGGCAGAGAAATGTGAAAAGAGAGACTGGACTAGCCTCCAAGCCTACATCTTTCTCTCATGCTGGATGCTTCCTGCTTTAGAACGTGGGACTCCTTGTTCTTCTGTTTTGGAACTCGGACTGGCTATCCTTGCTCCTCAGCCTGCAGACGGCCTATTTTGGGAACTTGTGATCATGTGAGTTAATACTTAGTAAGCTTTATATATATTATATACATATATTAGTTGTGTCCCTCTAGAGAACCCTGACTAACACAGATTTTGGTACCAGAAGTGGTTCTAGAGGAGCAGAATATTAAGGATGCAGTTCTTTTGTTGGTTTTGGGGTTTCTGTAGTTGGCTGCTTAATATAATTAGAGCCAAAAATGCTAAGGGCTCTACTTCTAATAGTGTGGAGAACACTGATAGTCCTTGGCGTGAACTGTTTAGAGAGTTATGCAAAATAAATGCATTTGACACTCTTGGTTTATCGCTTGTGAGAGGCAAGGAGTTTAGTGACTCTATACATAATACCTTTGACCATATGTGGAGAACCAAAGAACATAATGAAGCTGGTTGGTTGCTCATAACTTTAGTGGACAAAGTGATGGAAGAAAATGATGAACTCAGGGATTCTGTCTCCCAGCTTCAGAAGCAAATACTGAGCCTCAAATCTGCTAAGATTGCCCTGAGTGAGAGTCTTATCTCCTGTGGAGAAAGAGCTGAAATTGTAGAAAAACAGATACAAGCTTTTAACATGTGAGTGACTGACCTGCAATGAAGGGCACATGCACAGCCTCATGAGGTGTGTACTGTTAAAATGTGGGCATTGATTGCAAAAGAATGAGACCCTGCAACTTGGAATGGGGACATGTGGGAGGACACTGATGAAGCTGGGGACACTGAGTTTATAAACTAGGATGAACTTTTTTTTTTTGCCAGAAGAAACAGCTTCCCCATCCCCAGTAATGGCAACATCCCCTCCCACCCCATGCTGCCATCAGCCTTTCCACCTTTATCTGAGGAGATAAACCCTGTGCTCCCTGAGGCAACAATGATGGCCTCCCCTGAGGCAGTTGCCAGGCAAGAGAATGTTGATTCTTCTCAGGAGCCATCCCCAACACCTCCATTTGCTTCTAGGCCTATAACTAGACTAAAGTCCCAGCAGGCCCCTAGAGGTGAGGTTGAGAGTGTGACTCATGAGGAGGTGTGCTACACTCAAAAACAACTGCTTGAGTTTTCTAATTTATATCAACAGAAATCTGGAGAACAGGCATGGGAACAGATATTAAAGGTGTGGGATAATGGTGGAAGGAATGTAGAGTTGGATCAGATGAAATATGGATTAAACATTGGCCCATTGTGAGTGAGCTGGAAATGCCTGATCTCCCTTGGTTTAATGTAGAGGAAGACATCCAAAGGCTTAGGGAGTTTGGGATTGTGGAATGGATTAGTCACTTTAGACCTACTCATCCCAGCTGGGAGGGTCCAGAACATATACTTGTGACCCATACCTTGTGAAATAGATTTGTGAGGGCAGCACATGCATCTTTGAAGAGCCCTGTAATTGCTCTTCTGTGTATGTCAGATCTAACAGTGGGAACAACAGTCACTCAAGTACAAAATTTAAATACAATGGGAATAATTGTATCTCAAGGTGGCAGGGGCCAAGCAGCAGCACTCAACCATAAAAGGCAAGGTGGGCATAGCTACCATAATGGACAGCAGAGGCAATGCAGCAATCAGAGTAATCTGACTCGTGTAGAGCTCTGGCATTGGCTAATTAATCACAGTGTTCCTTGAAGTGAAATTGATAAGAAACCTACTGCATTCCTACTTAATTTATATAAGCAGAAAACTTCTAGGTCAAATGGACAGAAGACTAATTTGAATTATAAAAACAGAGAAGCATGTCCCCTCAATCAGTTTCTAGACTTGAGTGAGTTTACAGACCTAGAACCCCTTGAATGAAGGGGAGGTTGTGTCTCCTTGAGGAAGGACCCCACTACATTACCAAAAATTTATGCAGTGAATCTTTCTCCCATCCTTCCCCAAGGAGACCTCTGGCCTTTTGCCAGGGTAATTGTGCATTAGGAAAAGGGAAATGCTCAGGCATTTTGGGGACTACTGGGCAGTGGCTCTGAGCTGACATTGATTCCAGTGGAGCCAAAACGTCATTGTGGTCCTCCAGTTAAAGTAGGGGCTTATGGAGGTCAGGTAATTAATGGAGTTTTAGCTCAGGTCCAACTTACAGTGGGTCCAGTGGGTTCCCGGACTCATCCTGTTGACATTTCCCCAATGCCAAAATGCATAATTGACATAGACATACTTAGCAGCTGGCAGAACCCTGACATTGGCTCCCTGATTGGTAGGGTGAGGGCTATCATGGTGGAAAAGGCCAAATGGAAGCCATTAGAGCTGCCTTTACCTAGAAGAATAGTAAATCAAAAACAATATTGCATCCTTGGAGGGATTGTGGAGATTAGTGCTACCATCAAGGACTTGAAAGATGCAGGGGTGGTAATTCCCACCATATCCCTGTTCAACTCGCCCATTTGGCCTGTGCAGAAGACAGATGGATCTTGGAGAATGACAGTGGACTGTTGTAAGCTTAACCAAGTGGTGACTCCAATTGCAGCTGCTGTGCCAGATGTGGTTTCATTGCTTGAGCAAATTAACACAACTCCTGGTTCCTGGTATGCAACCATTGACTTGGCAAATGCCCTTTTCTGCATTCCTGTCCATTAGGCCTACCACAGGCAATTCACCTTCAGCTGGCAAGGCCAGCAATATACATTTACTGTTCTACCTCATGGGATTATAAACTCTCTGGCTTTGTGTCATAATCTTATTAGAAGAGAACTTGATTACATTTTGCTTCCGCAAGATATCACACTTGTCCATTACATTGATGACATTATGCTCATTGAATCCAGTGAGCAAGAAGTAACAAACACACTGGAGTTAATTGGTGAGACATTTGCATGCCAGAGGTTGGGAAATAAATCTGACTAAAATTCAGGGACCTTCTATTTCACTAAAATGTATAGGGGTTTAGTGGTGTGGGGCCTATTGAGATATTCCTTCTAAGGTGAAGGATAAGTTGCTGCATTTGGCCCCTCCTACAACCAAGAAATTGGCATAACGCCTAGTGGGCCTATTTGGATGTTACTCTGGCCCATTTATTGAGTGACACAAAAGGCTGTCAGTTTTGAGTGGGGTCCAGAAAAGGAGAAGGCTCTGCCACAGGTCCAGGCTGCTGTGCAAGCTGCTCTGCCACTTGGGCCATATGATGCAGCAGATCCAGTGGTGCTTGAGGTGTCAATGGCTGCTGTTTGGAGCCTTTGGCAGGCCCCAGTAGGTGAATCACAGAGGAGGCCTCTAGAATTTTGGAGAAAGGCCCTGTCATCTTCTGCAGATAACTACTCCTCCCCTTTTGAGAGATAGCTCATGGTCTGTTACTGGGCCTTGGTGGAAACTGAACATTTGTCTATGG
Source organism: Pan troglodytes (assembly GCF_028858775.2). NCBI lineage: Eukaryota > Metazoa > Chordata > Mammalia > Primates > Hominidae > Pan > Pan troglodytes. The sequence goes on from NC_072421.2 coordinate 118,968,892, forward strand.
GCCGTCAAGTCACCATGTGACCTGAACTGCCTATCATGAACTGAGTGCTTTCTGACCTATCTAGCCATAAGGTGGGTCATGCACAGCAGCATTCCATCATCAAATGGAAGGGGTATATATATGATCTGGCTCCAGCAGGTCCTGAAGGCACAAGTAAGTTACATTAGGAAGTGGCTCAAATGCCCATGGTCTCCTCTCTCCCCTGCATTCTCTCCCCCAGCCTACACTGATGGCCTCTTGGGGAGTTCTCTATGGTCTGTTGACAAGGAAGAAAAGACTAGGGCCTGGTTCACAGATGGTTCATGATTTACAAGCACCACCTGAAAGTGGACAGCTGCAGCACTACAGCCCCTTTCTAGGACATCCCTAAAGGACAGTGGTGAAGGGAAATCTTCTCAGTGGGCAGAACTTTGAGCAGTGCACCTGGTTGTGCATTTTACATGGAAGGAGAAATGGCCAGGTGTGTAATTATACACTAATTCATGGGCTGTAGCCAATGGTTCGGCTGGATGGTCAGGGACTTGGAAGAAGCATGATTGGAAAATTGGTGACAAAGAAATTTGGGGAAGAAGTATGTGGATGGACCTCTCTGAGTGGTCAAAAACTTGAAGATGTTTGTATCCCATGTGAGTGCTCACCAATGGGTAACCCCTGCAGAGGAGAATTTTAATAATCAAATGGATAGAATGACCCATTCTGTGCACACCACTCAGCCTCTTTCCCAGCCACTGCTGTTATCACCCAATGGACCATAAACAAAGTGGCCATGGCGGCAGAGATGGAGGTTATGCATGGGCTCAGCAACATGGACTTCCACTCACCAAGGCTGACTTGACTATGGCCAGTGCTGAGTGCCCAATTTGCCAGCAGCAGAGATCAACACTGAGAGCTCGATATGGCACCATTCCTCTGGGTGATCAGCCAGCTGCCTGGTGGCAGGTTGATTATATTGGAACCCTTCCATCATGGAAAGAGCAGAGGTTTGTCCTCACTGGAACAGACACTCCAGATACGGGTTTGCCCATTCTGCACGTAATGCTTCTGCCAAGACTACCATTAGTGGACTCAAGGAATGCCTTATCCACCGTCATGGTATTCCACACAGCATTGCCTCTGACTGACTAAGGCACTCACTTTACAGCTAAAGAAGTATAGCAGTGGGCTCATGCTCATGGAATTCACTGTTCTTACCATGTCCCCCATCATCCTGAAGTAGCTAGATTGATAGAACGGTGGAATGGCCTTTTGAAGTCACAATTACAATGCCAACTAGGTGTCAATATTTTGCAAGGCTGGGGCAAAGTTCTCCAGAAGGCTGTGTATGCTCTGAATCAGCATCCAGTATATGGTACTATTTCTCCAATAGCCAGGATTTACACATCCAGAAATCAAGGGGTGGAAGTGGAAGTGACACCACTCACCATCATCCCTAGTGATCCACTAGCAAAATTTTTCCTTTTTTATTTTGGGACACTATTTTGTGCTGGCCTAGTGGTCTTAGTTCCAGAGGGAGGAACGCTGCCACCAGGAGACAGAATGAGTCCATTAAACTGAAAATTAAGATTGCCACCTGGACCCTTCGGGTTCCTCCTACCTTTAATCAACAGGCTAAGACAGGACTTACAGTGTCAGCTGGGGTGATCGACTTGGACTGTTAAGATGAAATCAGCCTGCTACTCCACAACAGAGGTAAGGAGGGTATGCATGGAATACAGGAGATCCATTAGGGTGTCTCTTAGTATTACCATGCCCTGTGATTAAGCTCAATGGGAAACTACAACAGCCAAATCCAGGCAGGACTACAAATGACCCAGACCCTTCAGGAATGAAGGTTTGGGTCAGTCCACCAGAAAAAAAAAACCCAAAACAAAACATGACCTGCTGAGGTGCTTACTGAAGGCAAAGGGAATACAGAGTGGGCAGTAGAAGAAGGTATTCATCAATAGCAGCTACAACCACATGATCAGCTGCAGAAATGAGGACTGTAATTGCTAAGTGTATTTCCTCCTTTTGTTGAAAACATGTTTGTGCGTCTATACACTTGTACTAAGAAAATATCTTCATTTTATTTCCTTTCTCCTGTATCATGTGACGTAAGATTTATTGACTTCATGTCAGCATTTAAGTATTGTTAACGTTATGTAATAGTATTTGGGTTGGCGATTGGTGCGTTTCCGGTTGTATGAAGAATAGTTGTATTATGTTAAGTGTAATTATGACCTTACTATTGTCTTTATTTGCAGATTATGTATGATCTCAGGAGATGTGTATGGGTTCAAGTTTACAAGGGGTGAAGTTGTTATGGTTTATAATGAATGTCAACTTGATTGGATTGAAGGTGTTGATTGCCTCTGAGGGTGCTGCCAAAAGAGTTTAACATTTGACTCAGTGGTCTGGGAAAGGCAGACCCACCCTTAATATGATTAGGGCACAATCTCATTAGTTATCAGCACAGCTAGAATATAAGCAGGCAAAAAAAATGTGAAAAGAGAGACTGGACTAACCTCCCAGCCTACATCTTTCTCCCGTGCTGGATGCTTCCTGCCCTCGAACATGGGACTCTAAGTTCTTCAGTTTTGGAACTCAGACTGGCTTTCCTTGCTTCTCAGCCTGCACATGGCCTATTGTGGGACCCCGTGACTGTGTGAGTTAATACTTAATAAACTCCCCTTTACATATATATATAGTTCATTAGTTCTGTCCCTCTAGAGAACCCTGATAAATACAATATATATACCACAATTTCTTTATCCGTTCATCCACTGAAGGATGTATAGGTTGTTTCCACATTTTGCCTATTGTGAATAGTGCTTCAATGAACATAGAAGTGTTAATATCTCTTTGACATACTGATTTCATTTTTTTGAATATATATCTAGAAGTGGAATTGCTGGATCATATGAATGTTCTGTTTTTATTTTTTTAAGAAACATTGATAATCTTTACCATGGAAGCTGCACTCTTTTGCATTCCCACCAATAGTGTACAAGGGCTCCAAATTCTCAACATTCTTTAGAACACTTTTTTTTTTAATAATAGTCATCCTGACAGGTGTGAAGTGACATATCATTGTGGTTTTGATTTGCATTTTTGTGTTGATTAGTCATGTTGAACATTTTTTCATATACCCGTTGATCATTTGTAACTCTTTGGAGAAATGTCTATTTATGTCATTAGCTTATTCTTAAAATCAGATTATTTTTTGTTTCTACTGAGTTACAGGAGTTCTGTATACATTTTGGAGATTAATCTCTTATCAAATATACGGCTTACAAATATTTTCTTCTATTCTGTGTGTTGCCTTTTCACGCTGTTGTTTCCTTTGCTGTGTAGAATCTTTTTAGTTTGATTTACTCCCACTTGTTCAAAATATGTCAGTATTTCTGTAAATAAGTGGCAATCTACATTGATGACAAAGTATTTAGAATAAGCGGCATTAACATAGAGTGTGGATGGTAAAGCGAGACTTCCTAGAGGAGGGTATGAAACCTGAGAGTTCTTACTCTAACTTTCACTTCATGTTGACTGGCCTTGTTCTATGATATTTCCCTTCCTGTTAGGTTTCGTGCTTCCATTTCCTGATACTTCTCATGGGCATGTTTAATCATAGAGGCAAGAGTATTTAGAGGTAGTCTTGTTTATGCTCCTTGCTGACAGAGCTGTAAACTCAACACATACCTGGAGAAGGTGAAAATCTACTTTTCGTTCCCTAATTTTTATCTTAGAGGATTCTTTGCCCCTTTGAAAGTGCTGGGGAAAGAGAAGTGAACTCACAACATCATTTACATTTCTAAGTTTATGTCCACAATGTTAAAATTTATCTGATAAATAATAGGACATGAATTTGGTCCTGGGTTATTCTTCGTGAAATAACCTATGCTAAAAAGACTGTTCTAAAACAATTTTCTTTCTTTGAAAAAAACATGGGATGATTATTTCAGTTTCTGGAGGGTCTCTGTGGTTCTGAGACAAATGAAATCCTCTGGGCTATAAAAGTGCCAAAGTTGGCCCTAAAATATATTCCACTATCATGGGAGTGTTTAGTCTCAGAGTTGGAAGGAATATCAGAAATTATAGAGTTCACTTCACAAGAAAGTTTTAGGGATAATGTTAGATTATGTATTTTTAACCCCTTAAAATATTAAGGAAATGAAAGTTGTGTCAGGGCCAAAGTTTTACTAGTAATTTACTCGTGTATGTCCCATATATAAAGTAATAGTAGTATTAGGGTGAGTAAGAATAACATCAGGTACTCTTCATTTTCTAGTGCTCAATCTGATGTCCAGCTGGCTCAGGAGTGAACACTCCCCCCATAGGATAGTGATGCACTATGCACTACAGTGAAATTTGCATTCTTTTCTAAAGCAGTGAACATTGATCATCACATCTAGTAAGGTAGAGATCTAGAAGGCTCAGAAAAGAACATAGCACTGTAACTTCTCTGCTCCCTCTATCAGAAAATGCTGCTGCTGCAATTGTGTAATGACAAGAGATGTTAGAACAGGATCTGTTGACACCTAGATTTTTGTTTAGTTCCTATGTATTGAGATACATATATTAAAGATACACTTGGTTTGAAATTATAGTAATTTGCATTGCTTGCTCTGCTAATTAATTACCTCAGGAAATCCAGTCTTTTTACTTAATCAGGACATTCAACCTCCTTGAAAGAGCTTGACATAAAGTCTATGCTGCTTTCTTCAGGAAGAATGTGATTTTTTACTTACTTCTCAAGCCCAAGAAATTAAATTTATTCTTTTCCAGTTGACTCTATTAAAGGTACTGCTTGTATTTATGGTCTGAATGAACCATAGACAATTTATAAATTAAAGTTGTTTAAACCTTTTCAGGATGATGGTGAAGGCAGGATAAGTTTTCTCATGTTGTGAGCATTTAGATAATTTTCAGGGAAGATATATATATATATATATAAAATATCCTATATATATATATACCTCCTATATATCCTATATATAGATATGTCATATATATCCTATATATGTCATATACATATCCTATATATGTCATACATATCCCATATATGTCTCATATATATGCTATATATGTCATATATATATCCCATATATATGTATTTCTCTTCTGTGGTGGACTAATATTTATTTTTTGATTGCCAGTAATGGGGATAGATTTTTCTTTGTATGGAGAGTATTCTCTAAGAAGATATCATCTCATGCTGGTTCAATTAGTACTGAGTACTCTGGTATAAGGGGATATATAAAATGTGGAATTTCTTCCAACTCTGTTAGACCCCAAGAACAGTATGTTAGGAATTTATCCTTAATGATAGACATGAGAAGGAATATAGAAATGGTACAACAAAAAAGTAGTGCTTATTATAGTAATTGGTGTGTGAGAAGCATTTAGTAAGTACTTGTTGAATAGATGAATGAAGTCATATGATTAACTCAAGTATTTACTGAGTTCTTAGTGATTGTCACCATGTAGTTGGTTCTTTATTTATCAGGAAAATAATTACACACTGAGGCTTTTTTCATTGGATTGGGTAAGCAAATCTAATAAAGGACCTTCAAACAATTATACAACAAATAGCAAGTAGTACAAATACAAATCAAGCCATCTGGCTAATTCAAGGCCCATATAAGTCAGTCTGCATGTTTGAGATGATGCAGAGAATGCATCTAGGTATCCATAATATTTAGGGGCTGAATTAGCTGGATATTTTGGTTTAAGATTATTATGAATTGCTCAGTCTCTTCTGACTAAGGATAGGAAAGTGAAAAATGATATGGTATTCCCCATTCCTGATAGCACTGTCCTATAATTGTTCTTCTCAACCCGCACACATTGATCAGTTCAAAATGAACATCTCTAATCCAAAAATATAAAATGCTCCAAAATCCAAAACTTATTGAGTGATGATGTGATGCCATAAGTGGAAAATTACACAAAGTACTTAACAAAAACTTTTTTCATTCACAAAATTATTTAAAATATTGTATAAAATTACCTTCAGCTATATGTGTAAGGTATATATGTAACATAAATAAGGTTCATGTTTAGACTTGGGTCCCATTCCCAAGATATATAAAAATGTTTACACAAATATGCCAAAATTCAAAAAGATCTGCAGTCTAAAACACTTCTGGTGCCATGCGTTTCAGATAAGGGATACTCAACCTCTGTATGCATACTATGTATATGCATATATTTGTTAGACATTTTACCCTATGCCAAAATGTTTATTATACATTTTACCCTATGCCAAACTGTTCTTTAATTGTCATTTTCTCCTCTGTTACCAATACTATTTTTGAATGCATTACTTTCTGCTGAAGTGATTGTGGAATACCTATAATCTGCCATGTTATATGTCCTGTTCACATCAAATATTTTTAGTTCTGTTTTACTGGAAATTTTAAGGATGTGGAAATATATTTATACATGTAGGTTCATAGTAATGCACATTTTAATTGTTTCCAAACTAACTCTTTTTCAAAATATGCTACAAAGAGTGTTCTTTTTTAATTTTTATGGGTACATATTAGATTAACCTATTTCTAGGGTAAATGAGATATTTTGATACAGGCATACAATGTGTAATAGTCACATCAGGATAAATGGGGTGTTCATTACCTTAAGCACTTATCATTCTTTGTGTTACAAACATTTTAATTAAACTCTTGTAGTTATTTTTAGATGTACAATAAAGTGTTCTTCATTGTAGTCACTCTGTTATGCTATCAAATACTAGATCTTATTTATTCTCTCTTAAATTTTTATAACCATTGACAATCCTCAATTTCTGTCACCCCCACAACACTGCTCAGCCTATGGTAACCATCTTTCTATTCTCTATCTCCATTAAGTTTAATTGTTTTAATTTACAACTCCTACAAATGAGTGAGAACATTTGAAGTTTGACTTTCTGTGCCTGCCTTATACTTAAGATAATGTCCTCCAGTTCCTCACATGTTATTAAAATTACAGGATCTCCTTCTTTTTTAATGACTGAATAATACTCCATTGTGTATATATACCACATTTTTTTTTTATCCATTCATCTGTTGATGGATGCAGGTTGCTTCCAAATCTTGGCTTCCAAATCGATTGCTGTATCATGTGGTAGTACTGTTTTTAGTAATTTGAGGAACATCCAAACTGTTCTTCATAGTGTTTGTACTAATCTATATTACTATCAAAAGTGTATGAGGTTTCCCTTTTCTCCACATCCTTTCCAGCATTCCTTAATTATCGTCTATTGGAAAAAGCCATTTTAACTATGGTGAGATGATATCTCATTATAGTTTCAATTTGCATTTCTCTTATAATCAATGATGTTCAGCAGCTTTTCATATACATGTTTGCCATTTGTATGTCTTCTTTTGAGAAATTCCTATTGACACTTTTGCACATTTATTTACAAAATTTTATTTTTAATTTTTGTGGGGGCATAGTAGGTATAAATATTTATAGGTATATAAGATATTTTGATACGGACATGCAATGTGTAATAATCGCATCAGCATAAATGAGGTATTTATCAGCTGAAGTATTTATCTTTTGTATTACACACAATCCAATTATACTCTTTGATATGGTTTGGTTCTGTGTCCCCACCCAAATCTCATCTTGAATTGCACTCCCATAATTCCCACATATTGTGAGAGGTGCCTGGTGGGAGATAATTGAATCATGGGGGGCAGGTCTTTGCTTTTCTCATGATAGTGAATAAGTCTCATGAGATCTGATGGCTTTATAAGGTGGAGTTTTCCTGCACAAGTTCTCTTTGCCTGCCGCCATTCACTTAAGATGTGATTTGCTCCTCCTTGCGTTCTGCTATGATTGTGAGGCTTCCCCAGCCATGTGGAGCTATATATAAGTCCAGTTAAATCTCTTTCTTTTGTAAATTGCCCAGTCTCGGGTATATCTTTATCAGCAGCGTGAAAATGGACTAATACAGTAAATTGGTGCCAGGAATGGGGCGTTGCTAAAAAGATATCAAAAAATGTGGAAGCAACTTTGGAACTGGGTAACAGGCAGAGGTTGGAACAGTTTGGAGGGCTCAGAAGAAGACAGGAAAATGTAGGAAACTTTGCAACTTCCTAGAGACTTGTTGAATGGCTTTGCCCAAAAGCCTGATAGTGATATGGATACGATAATCTCCAATTCCATTGATGTTGTTGCAAATGACAGGATCTCATTCGTTTTTATGGCTGAATAGTACTCCATTGTGTATATGTACCACATTTTCTTTATTCATCTGTTGATGGACAATTAGGATGTGTCCAAATATTGTCTATTGTAAATAGTGCTACAAAAAACAAGGGTTCCATTTTCTCCACATTCTCACCACAATTTGTTACTGCCTGACTCTTTAGATCAAAGGCATTTTAACTGGGGTGAGATGATATCTCATTGTAGTTTTCATTTGCATTTCTCTCATGATCAGTGATGTTGAGCACCTTCTCATATGCCTGTTTGCCATTTGTATGTCTTCTTTGGAGAAATGCCTATTCAAGTATTTTGTCCATTTTTAATTGGATTATTCATTTGTTCCCATATAATGGTTTAAGCTCCCTGTATATTCTGGTTATTAATCCCTTGTCAGATGAGTAGTTGGAAAGTATTTTCTCCCATTCGGTGGATTGTCTCTTCCCCTTGTTGATTGTTTCCTTTTCTGTGCAGAAGCTTTTTAACTTGAAGTGATCCCACATGTCCATTTTTGCCTTGGTTGCCTGTGCTTTCCGGGTATTAGTCAAGAAATCTTTGCCCAGTTTAATGTCCTGAAAAGTTTCTTCCAAAGTTTTCTTTTAGTAGTTTCTGAGTTTGAGGTCTTAGATTTAAGTATTTAATCCATTTTTATTTGCTTGTGACAAATGGTGAGAGATAGTGGTCTGGTTTCATTCTTTTGCACATGGATATTCAGTTTTCCTAGCACCATTTTTTGAAGAGACTGTCCTTTCTCCAGTGTAACTTCTTGGCAACATTATCAAAACTGAAGTTATTGTAGATGTATCGATTTGCCTCTGGGTTTCCTAAACAGTTCCACTGATCTATGTGTCTGTTTTTATGCCAGTACTGTCCTGTTTTGGTTTCTCTAGCTCTGTAGTATAAAGTCAGGTAATGTTATTCCTGCAGTTTTGTTCTTTTTGGTCAGGATGACTTTGGCTATTCTGGGTCTTTTGTGTATCTATACAAATTTTAAAATTGTTTTTTCTATTTCTGTTAAGAATATCATAGATGTTTTGGTAGAGATTGCATGAAGTCTGTAGATTGCTTTGAGTCGTATGTAGATTTTTAACAATATTAACTCTTCCAGTCCATGAACATGGAATTTCTTTCAATTTTCTTGTTTTCTTCAATTTTTTTGCATCAGAGTTTTATAATTTTTATTGTAGAGGTCTTTCACTTATTTGATTAAGTTAATTCCAAGGTATTTTATTTATAGCTCCTGTAAATGGGACTTTACTCTTTATTTCTTTTTCAGATTATTCATTGTTGACATGTAGAAATGCTACTAATTTTTGTACATTTATTTTGTATCCTATAACTTTCCTGAATATGTTTATCAGTTCTAACAGGTTTTTTTTGGTGGGGTCTTTGAGTTTTTCCATATGTAAGATTATATAATTTGACTTTTTCCTTCACAAGATGGATGTTCTTTTTTTTTTTTTCCTCTTGGATTGCTCTAGCTAGGGCTTTCAGTACTCTGTTGAATAACAGTGGTGAAAATGTGGATCCTTGTCTTATTTCTGAACTTAAAGGAAAGCTTTCAGTTTTTCCTCATACATATGATACTAGCTATGTGTCTGTCATATATGGCTTTAATTATGTTCAGGTATGTTCTCTCTATATCCAGTTTTTGAGGGTTTTTATCATGAAGAAATGTAAAATATTATCAAAGGCTTTTCAGCATCAGTTGAAATGATCATTTGGTTTTGTTCTTTATTCTGGTTATATAGTGTATCACATTAATTGATTTGCATATGTTGAACCATCCTTCCATCCCTGAGATAAATCCCACTTGGTCATAATAAATAATTTTTCTAATGTATTATTGCATTCAGCTTTCTAGTATTTTGTTGAAGATGTTTATACAGTATGCTTCAGTATATTGGCCTATAGTTTTTTTTTTTTTTTGGTTTGTTTGTTTTTTTTTAAGTGTCTTTGTCTGGTTTTGGTATCTCATAGAATGAGTTTGGGGCCGGGCACTGTGGCTCACTCCTGTAATCCCAGCACTTTGGGAGGCTGAAGCAGGTGGATCACTTGAGGTCAGAAGTTTGAGACCAGCCTGGCCAACATGGCAAAACCCCGTCTCTACTAAAAATACAAAAATTAGTTGGGCGTGGTGATGCATACTTGTAGTCCTAGCTACTCGGGAGGCTGAGGCAGGAGAATTTCTGGAACCTGGGAGGAAGAGATTGCAATGAGCCGAGATTGCACTACTCCACTCCAGCCTGGGTGACAGAGCAAGACTCCATTTCAAAAAAAAAAAATAAGAGTTTGGAAGTATTTCCTTCTCCTCTGTTTTTCAAAATAGTTTGAATAGGATTAGTATTAGTTCTTTCAGTGTTTGGTAGAATTCATTATTTAAGCCATTGGGTCCTGGGAATTTTTTTTTTTTTTTTTTTTTTTTGCTGGAAGGTATTTTATTACAGCATTGATACTGTTACTTGCTTTTGGTCTCTTCAGGTTTTCAATTTCTTCCTGGTTCAGTCTTTATAGGCTGTATGTATCTGGAAATTTATCCACTTCTTCTAGATTTTCCAATTTATTGGCTTATAGGTGCTCATTGTAGCCACTAATGATCCTTTGAATTTCTGCAGTATGAGTTGTAATGTCTCCTTTTCTGTCTCTGATTTTATTTATTTGAGTCTTCTTTTTTTTTTTGTTAATCTGGCTAAAGATTTTTAAATTTTGTGTATCTTTTTAAAAAGCAACTTGTTGTTTTATTAATCTTTTGTATCATTTTCTTCATTTCCAATTCATTTTTTATGCTCTGATCTTTATTATTTCTTTTTCTCTACTAATTTTGTATTATTTACTTTTGCTTTCCCAGTATTTAAAAATACATCATTAGATTTTTTAATTTGACATATATCTTCTTCTTTTGAAGTAAGCATTTAAAGCTATAAATTTCCTTCTTAATACTGCTTTCATCGTATCCCATAGGTTTTATGTTTTTTTGTGTTGTAGGTATGTTGTGTTTTCATTATCATTTGCTTTATGAAAACATTTAATTTTCTCTCAATTTCTTTATTGACCCACTGAATCAGGAGCATATTGTTTAATTTCTATATGTTTACATATTTTCCAAAATTTCTCTTGTTATTGATTTCTAGTTTTATTCCATTGTGGTCAGAGCAGATGCTTTATATTATTTGAATGTTTTAAGGCTCTTTTTGTGATCTAAAATATAGTGTATTCTTGAAAATAATCCATGTGCTGAGGACAAGAATGTTTATTCTGCCGTCATTGGTGAAATGTTTTGTAAATATCTATTAAGTTCATTTTGTCTATAATGAAGGTTAATTCTGATGTTTCCTTTTTGATTTTCTGCCTGGAAGGTCTGTCCAATGCTGAAAGTGGGGTTTGGAATTATCCAGCTATTATTGTATTGGGGTCTGTTAACTCTGATAATATTTGCTTTATATATCTTGGTGCTCTAGTATTGGGTATGTATATTTATATTTAAAAATTGTTATGTCCTCTTGCTGAATTGACTTCTTTATTATTATATGGTGACCTTCTTTGTCTCTTTTTTTAGTTTTTGTCTTGAAATCTATTTTGTCTAAGTATAGCTACTCCTGCTCTTTTTTGCTTTCCATTGGCATGGAATATATTTCTCCTATCTTTTTATTTTTAGGATATGTGTGTTTTTATAGGTGAATTGTGTTTCTTATAGGCAACAGATCATTAGTTCTTGTTTTATTATTCATTCAGCCACACTTTGTTTTTCAAATGAAGAGTTTAGTCCATTTATATTCAGTATTATTATTGAAAATTAAGGATTTAGTCATGCCATTTTGTTATTTATTTTCTGGTTCTTTTCTAGTCTTTTTCTCCTAATTTCTCTCCTTCCTCTCTTTCTTTTCTTTGGTGTTATGATTTATTTTCTTGGTATTTATTTTTTGTGCATCTGGTATATGTTTTCTGATTTGAGGTTAACAAGAGGCTTACAAATTTTATTTCATAACCTATTATTGTAAGCTGATTAAAACTTAATACTGTTTGCATAAAGAAGCAAAAAGGAAACTAATAAAAGCTGTGCACTTTACCTCCGTTCTCTGCATTTTTTTTATTATTTCTGTGTATATCTTGTTGTACTTCTTCTGTCTTGAAAAGCTGTTATAGTTATTATTTTTGATTGGTTCATTGTTTTGTATTTCTACCTAATATAAGTAGTTTACACATCACAGTCACAGTGTCATAATATTCTGTGTTTGTTTGTGTACTTACTATTACCAGTGAATTCTATACCTTCAGGTAGTATTTTCATTGCTCATGAATGTCCTTTGGGTTTTGATTGAAGTACTCCCTTTAGTGTTTCTGGTGTTGATGAAATCCCTCAACTGGTGTTGAGGTCTGGTGTTGATGAAATCCCTTAACTTTTGTTTGTCTGGAAAAGTCTTTATTTCTCCTTCATGTTTGAATGATGTTTTTCCCATATACACTTTTTTAGGGTATAAGCATTTTTTTTCTTGACCAATTTAAATATGTCATGCCACTCTTCTGTGATCAGTAAGGTTTCCACTGAAAAGCCTGTTGCCAGATATATTGGAGATCCATTGTATTTTGTTTGTTCTTTTCTCGTGCTGCTCTAGGATCCTTTCTTTATCTTTGACCTTTGGGAGTCAAAGATATATTCCAGCGCAGCTAGAATATAAAGCAGGAAGAAAAATGTGAAAAGAGTAGACTTATCTAGCCTCCCAGGCTACATCTTTAGCCCATCGAACATTGGACTCTAAATTCTTTAGTTTTGGGACTTGGCTGGCTCTCCTTTCTCTTCACCTTCAAATGGCCTAATGTGGGACCTTGTGATAATGTGAGTTAATACTTAATAAACTCCCTTTACATATATATATGTATATCCTATTCTGTCTTTCTAGAGAACCCTAATTAATACAGTAGGGGACATTGTATCTGGCCACTTTCCCTGTTTCATTTTTGTCCTCAGTCCTTTGATTTTTCAAATGGGAGAAAATGTCATAGTTACGACTTCTAAAGTCTCTTGCACCTCTAAAATTTGGTAAAGAAAGAGGGGGATTTTAATTTTTATAGGATTGTATTTTATCTTGCTTTTTGGTTATTCTGATATGTCTTATTGGAGTTGATGGATTTGCTAATCAAGCATTTTTTGAGAAATATAAATGACCTCATTTAATACAGTTTTTATGTTAATATGCTTTATTTATAAAGGATTCAGTTTGAGTAATTCAATTGGCAGCATGAATAGTTCAATTTCCACGTATGGTATAATTTGGGATACAGTTTAATACAGTTAAGAAGTGTCATAGAACCGGTGAAGCCTTTGGATATCAAAATCCAACAAATATTTATAAAAACATATAGAGCTCTTCCCTTAAAAAGCATAAAAATGTACCTAATAAATAGCAAGTAAAAGTGGCATTAAAAGTTGAAGTGAGGAACACTTCTGTTTATTGACTTTGGAGGTAACCAGTTTTGTCAGAAAAAAAAAGTTATCTAGGAGTTAAATTTTCTATACAAGTACATTTAACTGTATCTTAATTTTATACATTTTTAATATATTGCTCACTTATAAATCATATATTAAAGAGAAAGTTATTAACTGTGAATTCTATGCTTTAAATCATGCAGTGTACTATTATTTGTTTAGACTTACGATTGCATTTATGAGTCCAGATGGCAGTTGCTATAAAAGGCAATTTGCCAAAAGTGTACCTAATTGATGTTCATTTAATGTGCACAGAAGTCACATGACTTTATCATTGTACTCCCCTATAATGTTGCCTTTCAGATACTCTGTGTACATACTTCGTGCTAATTCATTTTTCTCGGCATGCACACTCTTCCATCAAATTTTCCTTATTTACACATCTACTTACACCGGTTCCTGACTTTTAATAAAGTCCAGAAATGCATCAATCAGGGAAAATCACCAAATTGTTTCTTATGCACAAAAGCTGGTTGTTGATTGTAGTTATCTCAGTTAAAAGCCTTAGAGGATTTGAGGCTTTTTATGCAGCATTAAGGATACTTGGCTGCACACAATATTACAATTATTAAATCCTAGAAATTCTACATTGAATAAGAAAAAATGTATATGTCTTTCAGGAGCTTATGCTTCACATCTACAAGGTTGCTAGTGGCAAATGTAATCCACACAAGCTATTTATATAAAGAAGATAATTTGACACATGGGGGTTTAATAATTTTTAATGTATTTAAAGGCATTGACTAACTCAACAGCATATAAATATACAGTTCTGAAGAAAGCTCTCTTCTCTGGGTACTACATCAAGAACAAAGATTGAGAGGTTTACCTTGAAAGTATTATTGAACATATGGGAAAGGATACTTGGCTGCACACAATATTACAATTATTAAATCCTATAAGTTATACATTGAATAAGAGAAAAATGTATATGTCTTTGAGGAGCTTATATTTCACATCTGCAAGATTGCTAGTGGCAAATGTAATCCACACAAACTATTTATATAAAGAAGATAATTTGACACATTGGGGTTTCATAATTTTTAATGTATTTAAAGGCATTGATTAACTCAACAGCATATAAATATACGGTTCTAAAGAAAGCTCTCCTCTCTGGGTACTACATCAAGAACCACAATTGAGAGGTTTCCCTTGAAAGTATTATTGAACATGTGGGAAATGTGGGTCCCTTGAGATGGAAGACACTTTAACTTTGGACCCTAGTGTTACTTTAGGAAGAATGAAAAAGATGAAAGAATTCCTAGAGAGTGGGAATAAAATTGTAGGAAACCAAGGCATATTAACATCAAGCTGCCCTTCTTTAAAGCAATTTATTAAAAAGTCTCTGCTTATTAATAGACAGGGTTCTCTGATGTTCCTTATAAAATATGGTTTGAATATCAGTGCAGATCATGTATCCTTTCTTCAAAATGCTTGGGATCATATAAGTATTTCTGATTTCAGATTTTTGGGGGGTATTTTGGAATATTTGCATTATATAGTCATAGACTGCATAACAACCTTTTGGTCAGCAGTGGACCACTATATAATGATGGCCCCATAAGATTATAATGGAGCTGAAAAATTTCTGTTGGACAAGTTATCATTGAATTACTATTTCTGTACACTACTAAGTATAGTCACATGCTGTACAGGTTCGTAGCCTAGGAACAATATGCTATACCATATAACTTAGGTGGATAGTAGGCTATATCATCTAGGTTTGTGTAAGTACACACTATGATGTTCACAGATCAACAGAATGGCCTAACAATGCATTTCTTACTATGTATCCCCATCAATAAGAGATGCATGCCAGTACTTAACAAGTTGAGCATCCCAAATCTGAAAATCTGAAATCCAAAATGCTTCAATGAGCATTTCCTTTAAGTGTCATGTCAGTACTCAAAAAGTTTCGAATTTTGGAGCAGTTTAGATCTGAGAGATTTGCATTTGGTATAGTCAGCCAGTAATAATATCCCTTATAGTGGATGTCTTGCTGTGGAAGATATTCTCAGCAGGGGGACCATTAATTCCTCCAGCTCATGGAACAACTGCTCTGTAGATTTCAGTTATCCCCAATATTCCTCACTTCCCCCACCTGTGTTAGCCCATTTTGCATTTCTATAAAGAAATACTTGAAACTGGGCAATTTATAAAGAAAATAGGTTTATTTTGGCTCACAGTTCTGCAGACTGTATAAGAAGTATGGCATCAGCATCTGCTTTTGACAAGAAAGCTTTTAGTTATGAAGGAAGGGAAGGGGAGACAGAATGTCACATGATAAGAGGGAGCAAAAGAGAGGGGAGGAGATACCAGGCTCTTTTAAAAAATCAGATATCATGGTAGCTAATAGAAAATTCACTCATTACTATGGGGAGGGCATCACGGCATTCATGAGGAATCCACCCCCCATAACCCAAATGCCTCCTACTAGGCCCCACCTCCAACATTGGGGATTAGGTTTCAACATGAGATTCAATGGGAAAAAATACTTAAGATATATCACCTTCTGAAACTGGTTCTGTTTTGAGGCCCATGAACATTTCCTGTGTGTTTTTTTTTTTTTCTGATGAAACAAGAATATTAACAAAGTGATTCTCAGGCCCTCTTAAATGCTTAAATTTGATTATTAACACAAGTATCTTGAAAATATTGGGTTATAAAATGATAAGGCTTTATTATGTGCCACAACATATTCCCTGAGTCATTTAAGACCTCAATAAGAAACACTGTATTAGTTCGTTCTTATGCTGCTATGAAGGAATACCTGAGACCGGGTAATTTATAAAGAAAAAGGTTTTAATTAACTCACAGTTCCACATGGCTGGAGAGGCCTCAGGAAATTTACAGTGATGGCAGAGGGCACCTCTTCACAAGGTGGCAGGAGAGAGAATGAGTGCCCAAGAAGGGGGAAGCCTGTTATAAAACCACCAGATCTCATGAGAACTAACTTATTATCACGAGAGCAGGATGAGGGAAACCACCCCCATGATTCAATTATCTCCACCTGGTTCCTCCCACGACATGTGAGGATTATTTGAGCCACAATTTAGGATGAGATGGGGGTGGGGGTGGGGGTGGGGGTGGGGGTGGGGGGGTGGCTGGGGGAACACAGCCAAACCATATCAACAAGGAACATTCATAGTACAATTATTTGAGGAGGGCTTATTTATGAAGGGAATATTCATAAAGACATTGACAGGGTATATGGGAACCACAAGATTCAGTGTAAGAACCAAGAGAAATTGACACTGTTACTATCTCTAATCCTGAAAGACAGAGAAAGACAGTGGTTAATGAAACTCAAAGGGAGAGAGGTTTACGTAAAGCCCACTGCTTTAAAGAGCAGTCACTTTCTCATGAGAGGCACAGCCAAAGTAAAACCTCATAAGAAGGGAACCAGAAAAATAAATACTCAACTTCACTCTTCTCTCCCTCTGGTCTTTGAGTGCACCCTATTGGCGCAACCCAACTGAAAGCCATAGGGCAGGGGAATTCAATGTGTAGTCCACACAGATCAGCCTCCTGAGGAAGAAAGCCAGATAAAGAAGAAAAAAAAAACCCCAGAATCCAGAGGTGTAAACATGTCAGATATATTTATTTAACATATATGATGTGCCTTACATCATATATGATAAAGAACCTATAGGTTCCTTATATATATTATTTCCTTTAATTCTCATAAAACCATGAGAGAATATTTTATTAGACCCACTGTACTGACGAGAAGTTGAAGCATAATGAGTTTAATTAATTTGACCTAAGTCACACAGATAATCACCTTAGGTCTAGTCTCATAAATATCTGTATTTCTCTATGAAACTTATTATTATTGGCTAGGGTTTATTGAGAGCATATTGATTTTAATTCTATTGACTATCCTAAGAGGTAGCTCCTGCTATTGCCATTAGACAAATAGGGAAACCGAGACACAGAGAGAATGTAATAACTTACTCAATATTATAGAACTAATAAGGGACAACAGCAGGAATTGGACCCAGGAAGTCTGATTCGAGAGCTCAAGTTGTTTGTTAACCACTATAATATAGCATCTGCTGACTTCTCATGTTTTTTTCTAAACTATTCTATTAGATTTGGTTTGTTTATTCGTTACATTATGAAGCATCAGTTAGAATAGTTTTTTGTTTGTTTGTTTGTTTGTTTTGAGACAGAGTCTTGCTCTGCCACCCAGACTAGAGTGCAGTGGTGTGATCTTGGCTCACTGCAACCTCTGCCTCCCGGGTTCAAGCAATTCTCCTGCCCCAGCCTCCCAAGTAGCTGGGGTTACAAGTGCTTGCCTACATGCCCGGCTAATTTTTGTATATTTAATAGAGCTGGGGTTTCACCATGTTGACGAAGCTGGTCTCGAACTCCTGACCTCAGGTGATCCACCTGCCTCGGCCTCCCAAAGTGCTGGGATTACAGGTGCGAGCCACCGAGCCCAGCTTAGAATAGTTTTTATGACCCTTTTTCTTTTAACTTATCTCCTGTCCCAGTCTTTAAATGAAAGAAATATCTACCTGTAAATACTTTGCTCCACTTCTTCATACCTTTCCCGAAGAAGGGAGAAATTATTTCCTCTACCTTAGTAATAATAGCTTTCTGCTCCTGTGTGGACCAGACCAGTATTTTACCTCTAGGATTCTGGAACTGAGTTTCTGATCTGTACAATTACAATGGCAAGATGATCTTGGGCTGGTGATGAAAAATACCTAAAGTTTCATATTCTGTTGCAAAATATACCATTTTCTTTCAGAATTAAACCCTGAACTACCAACATCACCACAACAACAAAACACTAGAGAGGGTGTTTCTAAATCTGTTTTAATAGAATTAAATAAGTCCTAAATAATATTAAATCATAGATCTCATGCTAAGTAATATTTTGTAATTTGTATCATTTTTAATACCTAAATAACACATGTTAACTTTAGAAAATACAGATAAATGGCAAGAAGAACAAACAAAGATCTCTAGTTTTACAACCTAGAGATAAGATTGTTTACATTTTGATGGAACTTTTTCTGGAATATTATCTAGTATATTCATTTGTATGAATTTATTTAGATGGAAGTTTATAATACTTCAAAAATAATTTTTAAAAACATGAGTAATATATGCTCATTGCAGAAGAAAATTAAATAATATAGTTAAACAAAAGGAATCAAACTAGAAACCAACAAAGAGAAAGCTAGTGTTAATGTTTTGGGGAATTATTCTACATTATTTTCTATGCATATATTTATGCATATATTTATATATACTGAAAACATTTCATAGAGGTAGAATCATGCTGTCTGTTGTTTTCTGGTCTGCATAATATTCTTCTATTTGAGGGTACTGCCTCAATTTCTTTTTTTCTTTAATAAATATATTTTAAATACGTGAAGACATAAATATGTGAATATATATATATATTTATTATACTTTAAGTTCTGGGATGCATGTGCAGAACGTGCAGGTTTGTTACATAGGTATACACGTGCCATGGTGGTTTGCTGCACCCATCAACCCATCATCTACATTAGGGTATTTCCCCTAATGCTATCCTTCCCCTAGCCCCACATCCCCCAACAGGCCCCAGTGTGTGATGTTCCCCTCCCTGTGTCCATGTGTTCTCATTGTTCAACTCCTACTTATGAGTGAGAACATGCAGTGTTTGGTTTTCTCTTCTTGTGTTAGTTTGCTGATAATAATGGTTTCCAGCAACATCCATGTCCCTACAAATGATAGGAACTCATCCTTTTTTATGGCTACAGAGTATTCATGGTGGATATGTGCCACATTTTCTTTATCCAGTCTATCATTGATAGGCATTTGGGTTGGTTCCAAGTCTTTGCTATTGTGAACAGTGCTGCAATAAACATACGTGTGCATGTCTCTTTATAGTAGAATAATTTATAATCCTTTGGGTGTATATTCAGTAAAGGGATTGTTGGATCAAATGGCATTTGCAGTTCTAGATCCTTGAGGAATTGCCAGATTGTCTTCCACAATGGTTGAGCTGGCGTGAAATGGTATCACATTGTGGTTTTGATTTGTATTTCTCTAATGACCAGTGTTGATGAGCTTTTTTTCATATGTTTGTTGGCTGCATAAATGTCTTCTTTTGAGAAGTGTCTGTTCATATCCTTTGCTCATTTTTGATGGGGTTATTTGTTCCTTTCTTGTAAACCTGTTTATTTGTGGATTCTGGATATTAGCCCTTTGTCAGATGGATAAATTGCAAAAATTTTCTCCCATTCTGTAGGTTGCCTGTTCACTCTGATGATAGTTTATTTTGCTATGCAGAAGCTCTTTAGTTTAATCAGATCCCATTTGTCAATTTTGGCTTTTGCTGCCATTGCTTTTGGTGTTTTAGTCATGAAGTCTTTGCCCATGCCTATGTCCTGAATGGTATTGCCTAGGTTTTCTTCTAGGGTTTTTATGGTTTTAGGTCTTACATTTAAGTCTTTAATCCATCTTGAGTTAATTTTTGTATAAGGTATAAGGAAGGCATCCAGTTTCAGCTTTCTGCATATGGCTAGCCAGTTTTCCCAACACCGTTTATTAAATAGGGAATCTTTTCCCCACTGCTTGTTTTTATCAGGTTTGTGAAAAATCAGATGATTGTAGATGTGTGGCGTTATTTCTGAGGCCTCTGTTCTGTTCCATTTGTCTATGTATCTGTTTTGGTACCAGTACCATGCTGTTTTGGTTACTGTAGCCTTGTAGTATAGTTTGAAGTCAGGTAGCATGATGCCTCCAGCTTTGTTCTTTTTGCTTAGGATTGTCTTGAATATATGGGCTCTTTTTTCGTTCCATATGAAATATAAAGTAGTTTTTTTCTAATTCTGTGATGGAAGTCCATGGTAGCTTGATGGGGACAGCATTGAATCTATAAATTACTTTGGGCAGTATGGCCATTTTGATGATATTGATTTTTCCTTTCTATGAGCATGGAATGTTTTTCCATTTATTTGTGTCCTCTCTTATTTCCTTGAGCAGTGGTTTGTAGTTCTCCTTGAAGAGGTTCTTCACATCCCTTGTAAGTTGTATTCCTAGTATTTTATTCTCTTTGTAGCAATTGTGAATGGGAGTTCACTCATAATTTGTCTCCCTGTTTTTCTGCTATTGGTATATAGGAATGCTTGTGATTTTTACACACTGATTTTGTATCCTGAGACTTTATTGAAGTTGCTTATCAGCTTAAGGAGATTTTGGGCTGAGAGCTCGGAGGAGTTAGTTATTACCCACCTTCTGAAGCCTACTTCTGTCAGTTCGTCAAACTCATTCTCTGTCCAGTTTTATTCCCTTGCTGGCAAGGAGTTGTGATCCTTTGGAGGAGAAGAGGTGTTCTGGTTTTTGGAATTTTCAGCCGTTTTGCACTGGTTTCTTCCAATCTTCATGGATTTATCTACCTTTGGTCTTTGAAGTCAGTGATCTTCGGATGGGGTCTCTGAGTGGACGTCCTTTTTGTTGTTGTTGATGCTATTCCTTTCTGTTTGTTAGTTTTCCTTCTAACAGTCAGGCCGCTCTGCCTCAGGTTTGCTGGGGTTTGCTGGAGGTCCGCTTCAGACCTCGTTTGCCTGGGTATCACCAGCGGAGGTTGCAGACCAGCAAGGATTGTTTCCTGTTCCTTTCTCTGGAAGCTTCGTCCCAGAGGCGCACCTGCCAGATGCCAGCCAGAGCTCTCCTGTATGAAGTGTCTGTCAGCCCCTACTGGGAAGTGTCTCCTAGTCAGGATAAACGGGGGTCAGGGATGCACTTGAAGAGATAGTCTGTCCCTTATCAGAACTCTAATGCCGTGGTGGTAGATCCACTGCTTTCTTCAGAACTGCCAGGTAGGGACATTTAAGTCTGCTAAAGCTGTGCCCACAACTGCCCCTTCCCCTAGGTGCTCTGTCCCAGGGAGGTGGGGTTTTTTATCTGTAAGTCCCTGACGTGGGCTGCTGCCTTTTTTTCAGAGATGCCCTGCCCAGAGAGGAGGCAGTCTGGCCCTGGCCGCCATGGCCTTGCTGAGCTGGGTTGGGCTCTGCCGAGTTTGAACTTCCTTGTGGCTTTTTTTACACTGTGCAGGTGAAATCACCTACTCAAGCCTCAGCAATGGTGAACGCCTGTGCCCCAACCAAGCTCAAGCTCCGAGGTCAGGCTTAGACTGCTGTGCTGGCACAAGAATTTCAAGCCAGTGGATCTTAGCTTGCTCAGCTCTGTGGGGGTGGGACCCACCGAGCCAGACTACTTGGCTTCAGCCCCCTTTCCAGGGGAGCGAACATTTTTGTCTTGCTGGTGTTCCAGGCACCACTGGCGTATGAAAAAAAACCAAAACCAAAACAACAACAACAAAAACCTCCTGCGGCTAGCTCGGTGTCTGCCCAAATGGCCTCCCAGTTTTGTGCTGGAAACTCAGGGCCCTGGTGGTGTAGGCACTGGAAGGAATCTCCTGGTCTGTGGGTTGTGAAGACCATGGGAAAAGCGCAATCTCTGTGCCAAAGTGCATGGCACAGTCCCTAATGGCTTCCCTTGGATTGAAGAGGGAGTTCCCCAACCCCTTATACTTCCCAGGTGAGGTGATGCCCCACCATGCTTCAGCTCACCCTCCTTGGGCTGTACCCACTGTCCAACCAGCCCTGATGAGATAGATGTACCAGGTTCCTCAGTTGGAAATGAAGAAATCACCTGCCTTCTGCATCGATCTCCCTGGGAGCTGCCGACCAGAGCTGTTCCTATTCAGTCATCTTGCCAGCAACCCCAGTATCTTATTTTTGATGTTTAGATTGTTATTTTCAAAAATATTTTATACTTAGTTTTGATAAACATCGTTATAGTTAAATATTTGTGATTTTTCAAGGTGATTTTCTTAGGCTAAATCTCAGAAGTAAAATTTCTGTGTTTAAAAAAGAATGGGCACTTTTAAGCTTTTGATTCATATTTTAAAATTACCTCTCAGGAAGAGTTACTAATTTACATTCCCACTGGTAGTATATGAGAATACTTATTTTTCCATGCATTAATCTATACTGAATATTATTTAAAAAGAGGAAAAATAACTAATTTAAGAGAATAATTTTTAAGAGAATAATTTTTGTTCATGTTTCTTAATTATTCATATTTCTTAATTAAATAACTAATTTAAGATAATAATGTAAGAGAATAATTTTTGTTCATATTTCTTTTTTTACCTATATAGAAAAAGGTTTTCTGTAGGTGGTGTGTGTGAATTATCTGTTTATGCAAGTGAAGGTATTTAGTCACAAAATATTATTTTATAGAATGACTCTGTAGCATTTAGAGGAGGCTAGAAAAGGGAGACAAATGGATCTGCATGGGCAAAGGGGCATAATTTTAAAAAGTATTTATCATAAGTTTAAGTAGTTGTAAAGAATGTAATTTCAGTGATAGTATAAACTTCTACATTTTAAAATAAAACATTCATTTTCCTCTTTTAAATGTTTCCAGTGGAATCTAAATACTGTATTGATTTGATTCCTATATCATTTATTTTAAAATTACATAAATTAGTTCAAAATACATTAACGATTGTAAAGTTTACATCATTACTTTTTCT
This sequence comes from Pan troglodytes, assembly GCF_028858775.2. Lineage (NCBI taxonomy): Eukaryota > Metazoa > Chordata > Mammalia > Primates > Hominidae > Pan > Pan troglodytes. The sequence goes on from NC_072421.2 coordinate 118,992,120, forward strand.
CCTTTAGCTCATTTTTCCATTCTACTTTTCCTAGGGTATTTTATCTTAATACGATTTAATTCTTAAAAACTAAATTGATAATCTAATTATATTACTTTGGTAAAGTATGTGTGTGTATATATATATTTTTAGATATATAATATCTAAAAATATATATATATTATATATATTATATATAAGATATATTTATATATAGATATATATTAGATATATATATTATATATAGAGAGAGATTTTTAGAATCCTCTATGTCTATAAAGCTCTAAGTGTTGAATTTTTTTCTTCTGGAATGAATTATTACAAATTATTAATACATAATTTATCAAATCATAAGCATATTAATATTTTGGCAAATTAAAATATAAAATGTTATTGGAAATGTATCTCAATAAAATGATAGCTGTTTTTCAATATTTTAATATTCTAGATGAATTCCATTTTTGTAAGAATGAGACAGATTTTATCATCAATTTTCAAACATTTTATTTAATTTTTAAAATACGTAAACATAGGAAAAACTTGTTCTCATACACGACTAAATTGGCACGAAAGGAATTTTCTCATAACAACGTCTCTTAATCTTTTGAAAACATTTTGAGTTACCTGCCAAAAAATCACTTATTGATTTATCATCAAAATTATTTTAATGATCTCTCAGCTAGCAATTCAATTAGGCCCTGCTTCAAGTTTGTTAAAAGTAAAGAATTAGACACTATTCAAGTTGCACAATGATGTTACTCAGCCATTAGTCATTCATTTTGTCAACTTCATTAAGATAATTTTAAATTGCCTCTTTGTTTGGCACACTATAGTTTTTTCCATCCTGTAATGCACTGTAATAAAATTGCTGATGGCTGAGAGCTGTGCTTTTCTTTGGTAAAGTCGGAGAAGGGGATTGTGAATGGGGTTGGACAAAGAGAATCTGTCAATTGCTGGTTAGCAGGTGTAGTCTCAGGTAGACAACTATTAGGAAATAATTCATATGAAAGTTGAAGGTCTGAAATTATCCTAAAAATTTTCATTCTTTCACATATTATTTGAAAAGTTTTGCATATACCTCCAGGAGCATATGTACCGTGATTTATGAACTTTGATTTGAAACATAATGTACCTTTGCTTCATCTTCATTAGATTTCTTTCCTCCAATAAAATTTTGAAGTCTTCTATGGCAGAGACATTTGCTTATACTCTCTTTTCACCTGGCACGATTGTGGGCACATAATAGGGACACAGTAAGTACAAATGATCTTCAACTTAACAATGGTTTGACTAGCAGTATTTTTTTAGTTTTATAATGGTTGCAACAGTGGTATGTATCCAGTGGAAACTGTATTTTGAGTATCCATACACTCATACTGTTTTTTGCTTTCAGTACAATGACCAATAAGTTACATGAGGTATTCAACACATTATTAAAAAATAGGCTTTGTGTTAGGTGATTTTTCCCAACTGTAGGCTAATGTAAGTGTTCTGAGAATGTTTAAGTTAGCTAGGCTTAGCTATAATGCTCCAGAAGTTAGGTGTGTTAAATGCATTTTTGACTTATGATATTTTTAATTTATGATGGGTTTATTGTGACAGAATCTCATTGTGAAGTTGAGGAGCAACAGTATTGCATTAATCTGAATAGGTTATTTTTTTTTCTATGAAGTGAGAAATGAGCTAAATATAAGAATAGTGGAGGAAAAACTCGATACAGTTCTAGGGGACAACAGGTTTGCAGAAGAGGAGCCCAATAAATACGGAAAATAAACAATAGGGTACAGTCAATCAAGGGCATATTTTTATTTGAGTCATGACCAAACATTTCTTTGTTTTTGTAGTAAAATCAGTTGTAACTATAAATAACTTATGTTTTTTACATTGGACATTGTGGTTTTGAGCCAATCTTCTGCCTATCTCTATACCACTCATATGACAGGACTTTTTTCTTAAATATTTCCTGACTACCCCAGCCTTCTTTCATCTCTCTTTTTCAACTATTTATAACTTGTATCATATAATTTATTCTGTAATTACATACTGAACCTATATTTTTTGATATTTTGTCTTAAGTTTGTTTCATTTCCCCAACTAGATTGAGGGCAGATAATAAGTTTTATTGCATATGGTAAATATCTTGTTAATATTTGTAGTGTGATTAAAAGTCCTTCAAAAGTTTAGTTTAGTGGCTTTGAAGGTTAAAAAAAATGAAGTGCTTAGAAATACAAGTTGTAAACTACAAATAACTTGATTGAGAATTAGACTCATTAACACTTCCCTCTGCTTTTTGTTTTTTATTCTTTAAGCATCTTTAGAAATTATTTATTTTACTATCAATTAAAAGAATAATATTCTACTGTATATGAAAAGAGGGATGACAATGGTCTTGATTACACTGTTATTTAGCAACTATATAATTACCAAATATAGACCCAGCTCTGTCACATATTTTGGTTGTTGTAGCTAAAGACCCATTAGGTTGTTGCTACTATTAAATTTTCAGTGTTATAAAGTCTTCCATCCTAATGTAAACATCCTAATGTTTATTAGTAGGGAAACATTTTCCCACATTGTATCTTCTTCCTTCTGACTGAGACATCCTGTGGAGTTATAGCAAGTCAGGAAAATGATCAAACTTTTAAGTTACGAGTTTCCAGAAGTGTAAACTTCTATTAGACTCCTATGATAAGCATTTTCTCTCTTCTACTAAATCAGTGTTTCTCAATAGGCTTGAATTCAATATAATAGGTTTGAATTTTAAAAGTTAACTTTCTTGAAATTTGTTTTTATAATAATCTTGTATTTACTTAAGGCTAATCAAAGATAAAACAAGTGCAAAATAAAGACAGTGGCTCTAAAGCAAATGAAAGAGGGAGTTGATTTACTTATGACCCCATTCTTGAAAATCATTGCTCTACTTTGTAAACTAATTGAAATAATCTTTTTCCCATAAGCCGAGCATTGTCAGGCACAATACAGGCATTGGGAAAATGGTTTTTGAATGCTCAAATTAAAAGTGCAGTGACTGTTTATTACTACAATTCATTGTAGATTCCCCTATAAATTGGTAATAGAGCATATCTAGCTATTGATAATGATACTTTAGAACTTTATTTGAAAGGATAAAATGCTCATGGCATACTGTTGAGTAAACAAAGCAGATTAAAAACATGGTATTATTGGTATAATTATATATATATGTATTATACACATATGTATCTGTGAGTTTGTATGGTTTAAAATATCAGGCTACATATTTAGGTATGTTAAACTAGTTATACATTCCGATGATGAAATCTAGGTCAAATACCATAACTGCATTTTGATATTCCCTGGATCTCCTTATGTACCATAGTCCTGCTGTTACTTGAGGCAAGCTTGTTGTCAATCACCCCCATGCTGCTGTTCACATGATAGTGGGTAAGTTCTCATGAGATCTGATGGTTTTATAAGGAGCCTTTCCCTGTTTGTTCAGAACTACTCTTTGCTGCCACCATGTGAAGAAGGACATGTTTGCTTCCCTTTCCGCCATGATTATAAGTTTCCTAAAGCCTCCCCAGCCATGCGGAACAGTGAGTCAATTAAACCTCTTTCCTTTATAAATGACCCAGTCTCAGGCAGTTTTTTATAGCAGCGTGAGAATTGACTAATACAGGAAATTGATACCACAGAGAGTGGGGTGCTGCTGTAAAGATACCCGGAAATGTGGAAGTGACTTTGGAACTCGGTAACAGGCAGAGGTTGGAACAGTTTGGAGGGCTCAGAAGAAGACAGAGAAATGTGGGAAAATTTGGAAATTCCTGGAGACTTGTTTGCTGGCTTTGACCAAAATGGGGAGAGCGATATGGACAATAAATTCCAGGCTGAGGTGGTCTCAGATGAAGATGAGGAAATTATTGGGAATGGGAGTAAAGGTTACTCTTGCTATGCGCAGAGACTGGCAGCATTTTGCTCATATGTCTCAAATATTAGTATTTATTTCTTTTTAAAGATATAATTCATATAGCATAACATTTACCCTTTTAAAATTTATAATTTAGTGGTTTTAAAAATAACTGCATAGTTTTAATCCTGGAACACTTTTCATTAGCACAAAAATGAACCCTTGTACTTATCAGCACTCTCCCCAGTTATTTTCTCTCCCTCACCGCTCGTAGGGATTTAATTTAATCCATAGATCACTTAAGGAGCATTGTCATTTTATCAATGTTGCCAGTCTTCCAATTTATGAACAGTAGATGTCTTTCTATTTGTACAGGTGTTCTTTTTTTCTTTTTACTATATTTTGTAATATTCAGTATATATTTTACAATTCCTTTAACATATTCCTAAGTATTTTGTTCCTTTTGATGCTATTGTAAATGAAATTGTGTTCTTAATTTTCTTTTCAGAATGTTCTTTTCTAGTGTATCAAAATAAAATTTACTATTGTATTTTGCTTTTGTATTATGAAATTTTGGTAAACTTGTGTGTGTGTGCATGTGTGCATTTTCATGAGTTTTCTGATAAAATCCTGAAAACCAGCTAGACAAATTTTAAAGGAGTTGTAACATGTGAACTTGTATATTATTAATTCTAATAGCTTCCTTGTGAATTCCCTAAGATTTTCCTGATAAAAGATTACATCATGTACAAATACAGATAGTTTTATTTCTTCCTTTCTAATTTCTATACCTATTTTTAATTTTATTTTTATTTTTTTGGTTTTCAATACTATTCTTTATTTTCTTTCCAACTCTTTTTTTTTTTTTTTTTTTTTTTGAGACAGAGAGTTGCTCTGTCACCAGGCTGGAGTGCAGTGGCACAATCTCAGCTTACTGTAACCTCCATCTCCTGGGTTTAAGCGATTCTCCTGCCTCAGCCTCCCAAGTAGCTGGGACTACAGGTACGTGCCACCATGCCCAGCTAATTTTTGTATTTTTAGTAGAAACGGGGTTTCACCCTCATTCCGCTATCCACCCATAACTAGGCCCCAGTGTCTGTAGTTCCCTTCTTTGTGTCCATGTGTATAAAAGGTTTAGCTCCCACTTATAAGTGAGAACATGCGGTATTTGGATTTCTGTTTCTGTGTTAATTTGCTTAGTATAAAATGGTCTCCAGCTCCATTCTTGCTGCAAAGGGCATGATTTCACTTTGTTTTATGGCTGCATAGTGTTCCATGGTGTACATATACACTCGTTGATGGACATCTAGGTTGATTCCATCTGTTTTCTATTGTGAATAGTGCTGTTATTAACATACAAGTGCATGTGTCTTTATGGTAGAACAATGTATATTCATTTGGATATATACCCAGTAATGGGATAGTTGGGTTGAATTGTAGTTCTGTTTTAAGTTCTTTTAGAAATTTTCAAACTTTTGTACACAATGCCTAAACTAATTTACATTCCCACCAGCAATATATAATCATTCCCCTTTCTTTGCAACTTCACGAGCATCTGTAATTTTTTGACATTTTAATAATAGCCATTCTGACTGGTGTGAGATAGTATGTCTTTGTGGTTTTGATTTGCATTTCTCTAATGATTAGTGATATTGAGAATTTCTTCATATGCTTGTTGGCTATGTGTATGTCTTCTTTTGAAAAGTGCCTGTTCATGTCCTATGCCCGTTTTTAAATGGGGATGTTTGTATTTTGCTTGTTAATTTGTTTACGTTCCTAATAGATCCTTGATATTAGATCTTTGACAGATGCACAGTTTGCAAATATTTTGTCTCATTCTATTGGTTGTCTTTTTATTCTGTTGATAGTTTCTTTAGCTGTACTGAAGGTCTTTAGTTTAATGAGGTCCCACTTGCCAATTTTTGTCTTTGTTCCAATTGCTTTTGGAGTTTTTTCAATGAAATCATTTCCAGGGCTTGTGTACCAAATGGTATTTCCTAGGCTTGTTTCCTAGGGTTTTTAGAGTTTTAGTTTTTACATTTAAATCATTAAGCCATCTTGAGTTGATTTTTTTTTTATGGTGTAATGGAGGAGTCCCGTTTCAATATTCTGCATATGGCTAGTGAGTTATCCCAGCACATTTATTGAACAGGGTGCCCTTTCTCCATTTCTTGTTACTGTTGACTTTGTCAAAGATTCGATGTTTATAGGTGTGCAGCTTTCTTTATGGGTGCTCTACTCTGTTCCATTGGGCCATGTGTCTTTTATTTGTACCAGTACCATGCTGTTTTGGTTACTGTAGCCTTGTAGTATAGTTTGAAGTCAGGTAGTGTGATGCTTCTGACTGTTCTTTTTGCATAGGATTGCCTTGGCTATTCTGGCTCTTTTTTGGTTCCATAAGAATTTTAGAGTAGTTTTTTTTTTTTTCTAATTCTGTGAAAAATGTCATTAGTAGTTTGATACAGATAGCATTGAATCTGTAAATTATTTTGAGCAGTGTGGCCATTTTAACAATATTGGTTCTATCTATTAGCATATAATGTTTGTCCACTTGTTTCTATTGTTTGTGATTTCTTTCACCAGTAGTTTGTAATTTAGTCCAATATCTTTGAAGTACATTGATGCAAACATCTTAAAAAAAAAACACAAAAGCAAATCCAACAGCACATCAAAAAGCTAATCTACCATGATCATGTAGGCTTTATTCCTGGGATGCAATATTTGTTTTACATCTGCAAATCAATAAATGTGATTCATCAAATAAACAGAACAAAAAACAAAAACCACATGATCATCTGAATTGACACAGAAAAGGCTTTTGATAAAATTCAATATTCCTTCATGTTAAAAGCCCCCAACAAACTAGTCATCAAAGGAACATACCTCAAAATAATAAAAACAATGCATGACAAATCCATAGCCAACGTAATTTTGAATGGGCAAAAGCTGGAAACTTTTCCATTGAGAACTGGAATAAGACAAGGATGCACATTCTCACCACTCCTATTCAACATAGTACTGGAGATCCTAGCCAGAGTAATCGGGAAAGATAAATAAATGGAAGGCATCCAAATAGGAAGAGAGGAAGTCAGGCTATTTCTCTTTGCAGACAATATGATTATATGCCCAGTAAACCCCGTAGTCTCTACACAAAGGCTTCTGGTTTTTGATAAACATCTTCAGCAAAGATTCAGCATAGAAAATCAATGTGCAAAAATTAGTCACATTTCTTTTTTTAGAAAAATTTTATTTTATTTTAATTTCCGGGATACATGTACAAAACGTGCAGGTTTGTTACACAGGTAAATGTGTGCCATGGTGGTTTGCTGCGCCTATCGACCCATCACCTAGGTATTAAGCTCAGCATGCATTAGCTATTATTCCTGATGTTCTCCCTCCCCTTGACCCCCATAGGCCCTGGTCTGTGTTGTTTCCCTCCCTGTGTCCATGTGTTCTCATTGTTCAGCCCCCACTTATGTGTGAGAACATGCGGTGTTTGGTTTTGTGTTCCTGTGTTAGTTTGCTAAGGATAATGGCTTCCAGCTTCATCCATGTTCCTGCAAAGGACATGATCTTGTTCCTTTTTATGGCTGCATAGTATTTCCATGGTGCATATGTACCACATTTTTTTTTATCCAGTCTATCGTTGATGAGCATTTGGGTTGATTCCGTGTCCATTCTGACTGGCATGAGATGGTATCTCATTGTGGCTTTGATTTGCATTTCTCTAATGACCAGTGATGTTGGGTTTTTTTTCATATGTTTGTTGGCCACATAAATGTCTTCTTTTGAGAAGTGTCTGTTCATGTCTTTTGCCCACTTTTTGATTGAGTCATTTGATTTTTGTTATAAATTTGTGTGAGTTCCTTGTAGATTCTGGATATTAGAGCTTTGTCAGATAGAGATTGCAAAAATTTTCATTCATTCCGTAGGTTGTCCATTCACTCTGATGGTAGTTTCTTTTGGTGTGCAGAAGCTCTTCAGTTTAATTAGGTCACATTTGTCCATTTTTGCTTTTGTTTCCTGTGCCTATGTCTTGAATGGTATTGCCTAGATACCCTCTTCTAGGGTTTTTATCCTTTGGGGTTTTACATTTATGTCTTTAATCCATCTTGAGTTAATTTTTGTTTAAGGTATAGGGGAAAGGTCCAGTTTCAATTTTCTGCATATGGCTAGCCAGTTTTCCCAGTACCATTTATTAAATAGGAAATCCTTTCCCCATTGCTTTTGTCAGCTTTGTCAAAGATCAGATGGTTGTAGATATGTGGTCTTGTTTCTGAGGTCTCTATTCTGTTCCATTGTTCTATGTGTTTGTTTTGGTACCATTACCATGCTGTTTTGGTTAAATTAGTCACATTTCTACACATCAGTGACATCCAAATTGAAAGCCAAATCAAGAATACAATCCCATTCACAATAGACACACACACACGTGCACACACACACACACACACACACATATACCCTAGGAATACAGCTAATCAGGGAGGTGAAAGATCTCTATTATTTATTTTTTAACTTTTTCTTGCCTATGTTGGTGTAAATTAGAACTTTTCATACAGTGTTGAATAGAAGTAGCAAGAATAGACATGATTGTTTTGTTCTTAATATTGGAGGGAAAGGTTTCAGTCTTGCACTATTAAGTATGATGGTAGCTGCAATTTTTTATGGATGCCATTTAGCAGATTGAGAAAGTTCCTTTCTATACCTAGTTTCTTCAGTATTTTTTTATTATGAAATGGTGTTGGGTTTTGTGCAATGCTGTATCTATATCTATTGATATATCATGTAGATTTTGTCCTTTATTCTATTAATATAATATATTACATTGATAAATTTTACATTAATAAAACTTGGAACTCCTGGAATAAATCCCACTTCATCATGAAGTACAATTATTTTACTATATGGATTAATTTGATTTGCTAATGTTTTGTTTAGGACTTTTGCATCTATGTTAATGGAAATATTGGTCAGTAGAAATTGTTTTTCTTTTCTTTTTTTTTTCTGGTGTTGGTATTAGGGTAAGTGTAGCCTCATAGATTGAGTTGTAAAATGTTTCCTCCTCTTATATTTTGGAAGAATTTGTAAAGGAATGGTGTGAATTACTTTTTAAACAGTTGTTAGCATTTACCAGGGAAGACATCTGGTTGTAGGTTTTCCTTTGTGGAAAACTTTTTGGTTACTAATTTAATCTCTTTAGTTGTTATTGGTCTACTTAGATTTTCTCTTTCTTTTTGAATCAGTTTCAATACTTTGTGTCTTTCTAGGAATTTTTCCTTTTCATCCAGATTATCTAATTTGTTTGCATATAATTGCTCATAATACTCCCTTGTGATCTTTTTAACTTCTGTACAGTAGATAATAGTGCCCCATTTTTATTGCTGTTCAGTCTAGCCTTTTGTTATTGAGTCAAGCCAAAGATTTGTCACTATCTGCTAATTTTTTAACCTATTATTTGCTCAATCTAGTTAACGATTTGTCAATATTTATTCTAAGAATTATTTTTTCTAATTTTTATTTCATTTATCTCTGCTTTAATTTTTATTATTTTACTTATTCTGCAAGCTTTATATTTAGTATCCCTTCTTTTTCTAGTTTTTAAGGTGGAAGGGTTAGGTTATTGATTTGCGGGTTGTTTTTTCTTTTTCAATATAGATAATTACATTCTTCTTAAGCATACATAAAACAGTTTTCAAGATAGACCTATAAATAATGTGTGCACTTCTGTTGTGAGATAGAGTCCTTCTATAGATGTTTGGTAGGCCTAGTTAGTTTATGTTGTTGTTCAAGTCTTCTATTTCTTTGTTAATCTTCTTCCTGACTGCTCTATTTACTATTAAAATGTAGTGCTGAAGTCTCCAACAATTACTGTTGATTTTTCTCTTTCTCCCTTCAATTATGTCAGTTTTCCATCATAAATTTTAGGATTCTTTTGTTAAGTGCTATATGTTTATAATTGTTATATATTCTTCATGTAGTCCTCCTTTTAATATTCCGGTGTTTTTTTTGTTATTGTTTACATGTTATCTTTTCCATGCTTTTACACTTAACTTATTTGTGTCTTAACTTATTTGTGTCTTTCATCTAGAGTGTGTCTATTCCAGAAAGCATATTGTTATATCATGTTTTTGTTTTTTAAAAAATTTAGTTTCATTCTGCCAATCTGTTCTTTGCTTGGAGTGTTTAATCCATTTACATTGAATGTAATTACTGATAAAGTAGGAATTACATCTTCCATTTATTCTTTGTTTTCTACATGTCTTATTTATTTATTTTTTGTTCATCTATTTTTCCCTTATTGCCTTCTTTGGGTTAAATAGACATTTTCTGAAATACCACTTTAATTTATATTAGGGTTCTCCAGAGAAACAGATCCAATATGATGTGTTTGTGTATGTGTATATATAAGAAGACATATATTTTTAATGTATTTTTACATATATATAAAGGGATTTATTGTAAATAATTGTTCATATGATTATGAAGGCTAATCCCAAGATTTTCAGGGTGAGTCAGAAAACTGGAGATCTAGGACTGCTGATAGTGTGGTCCTGGTTTGAAGACTGGAAGATTCCAGACCCAGAAAGAGCTGACGTTTCAGTTCAAGCCCAAAGGCAGGAAAAAGACTGATGTCCCATTCTGAGGGCTGTCAAACAGGAAGAATTATCTCTTACTTGGAAAAGAATCAGCCTTTTTGTCCTGTTTAGGCTTTCAACATGTTGGATGAGGCCCACCCACTTTAGGCAGGGAAATCTGCTTTACATAGCCTACCAAAATGAAAAGTAATGTCATACAAAAATACTCAACATGAATAGCCAGAGTAATGTTTGACCAAATATCTGGGTGCACTATGGCCCAGTCAAAGAGACAGATAAAAACAACCATCACATAATTGCTTTGTCATTTATTTTGCTATGATTTTGAGTTATTTTCTTAGTGGCTTCTTTGGGGGGTTACAGTTAACATCTAAATTTATAACAATCTGTCTCAGATTAATAATAATAAAATTTCACTTGTATATAAAGCTTTGCTTCTATATAGCTCCATTTTACTAGAAGATAATAGTTATAAACCAAGAAACATATTTATTCGGTCTTTTATATTTACACATGTGGTGACCATGGAATATTACCTATGTAATTTAACCTATAGGTCATATATGTTACCTATGCCATGGAATGTGGTTTTCTTAATTCTTCAATGTGGATTCAAGGTAGTGCCTAGTGTGTTTAAATTTTAGCCTGAAGCACTCCTGTTTGTATTTCTCATAAGTTAAGTCTGCTAGTGATGAATCATCTTAGCTTTTATTTGAGAATGTCTTAATTTGTCTTTCATTTTTGAAGGATCATTTTCCTGCGCATAGAATTCTTGGTCTTTTTCTTTAAAACAGAGGTCCCCAACCCCTGGGCCACACGCCGGTAGTGCCGGTCTGTGGCCTATTAGGGACCAGGCTACTCAGCAGGAAGTGAGTGACAGGTGAGTGAGCATTACTGCCTAAGCTCTGCCTTCAGTCAGGTCAGCAGTGGCATTAGATTCTCATAGGAGAATCTAACTCTATTGTGAACTGTGCATGTGAGGGATCTAGGTTGCTTACTCCTTGTGAGAATCTAACTAATGCCTGATGATGTGAGGTGGAACAGTTTCATCCCAAAACCATACCCGCAACCCTGTCTGTGGAACAATTATCTTCCACAAAACCAATCCCTGGAGCCAAAAATTTAGGGGGCTGCTGCTTTAATACACTGAAATTGTCATATTCCCACCTTGTGTCCTGCATGGTTTCTAATGATAAATCAGCTGTTAGTATTAGTGAGGATTCCTTGTATACAATGATTCACTCCTCTCTTGCTGCTTTCAAGGTTCTCTCTTTGTCTTTCCAGTTTGATTATAATGTGTGTCTGTGAGTATCTCTTCAGATTCATCTTACTTGGTGTTTATTGAGCTTCTTATATGAGTAGATGCATATATTTCATCAACTTTAGAAATATTTTAGCCATTATTTATTCAAATATACATTCTGCCCTAATATATCTTTCCTCTCCTACTGAGACTCACATTATGCCTATGTTGGTATGCTTGATGGTATCTCAAGGGACTCTTAGGCTCCGTTCAATTTTCTTCATTTTGAAATCTTTCTGTTTCTCAGATTCAATAATCTTAATTGACCTATCTTAAGGTTTACTGATGTATTCTTTTTCTGGCTCAATTCTGCTATCAAGACTCACTAGTAATTTATTTATTTAGTACAATTTAAACTTCAGAATGTCTATTTTAGTCTTTAAAATAATTTCTATATCTTTACTGATATTGTCTGTTTGGTGATACATTTTTATACCTTCTTTGCTTCTTTAGGCATGGTTATCCATAATTCATTGAGCAATTTTTAAACAGCTGATTTAAATTCATTGTCTATTAAGTTCAATGTTATGTCTTCCTCAGGAACAGTTTATGTTAACCATTTTTTTTTATCCATGTATGGACCATACCTTTTTTTTTCATATACCTCATAAGCTTTTACTGAAAACTGGCCATTGGGTATAGTATAGCTTGGAAACTATGGAAACCAAATTTTTCCCCTCTTCAGGATTGTTGTTATTTGTTGTTGCTGGTTTTGCTGACTTTTCGAAAATAATTCTATGTTGTTTGTATTCTTTGTCTTGCATGGCCACTGAAGTCTCTGCTCTATTAGCTTTGTCATCACCTATGTTGGCCAGAAATTTCCTTGCCTGCAGCCATTAAGTGTCACTTTCTTTTCTTAGGGATTCTGTGTTGTTATGGCATATCTTAAAGACAGGCAGTTTACTTCTTTGCCTTAGTATTTTATTTTCTGTTTCTACAGAGCCTCAGGATTAGCCAGTGGTGTGTGTTTAGGGCCTTCTCATTCTTTTTTTGAGCTTGAGAACAATTCCACACAGGTATATGGCTTTCTAGATTCCCAAGAATAAGCTGCCTATGGAAATCTTCCTGAGCTTTTCCTTTTAAGCTCTGTTGTTCACATCAATTCTTGTCCTCTTCCCCATGCAGCTGTGATATTAAACCATTACTACTATTATTTTTTACCAGTGCTTCCAGGGAAAAGTTGTTCTTATTGGGTAAGCTGTGAGTAAGGTCCAAGAAAGATAGGTTCTCAGAATGAGGTCTTCCAAGAAACCCCAAGAATCATAAATAATGATAAATTCTGAGGAAATGGAGCTTTGAAATAGCTCCAACACTATTCTTACTCCATTAGATACCAATCTGCTGCTTTTCACAATGACTGCAGGATGTTGATTTTCAAGGGTGCTACAGAGCTGAGAAAGGGGAGGGTGGGAATAGAGCAAGTTAAATGCCAAAAATTTTGTTCTTACTTAAATTCTTTTTTTCTGGAATAAATTATCTCTGATCAATGCAAACCTTTGTTTCATTTCCATAATCCTGAACAAATGTATTTTGACAAATTTTACCAGGTGTAAAGATACTATGTACAGGAAAAGAAAACTACGGACCAATATACCTGATATATATATATATATAAATTTTTTTTTTGAGACAGTGTCTCACTCTGTCATCTAGACTGGAGTGTAGAGGCGTGATCTCAACTCATTGCAATCTCTGCGTCCCAGGCTCAAGCGATCCTCCCACCTGAGCCTCTAGAGTACCTGAGGCTACAGGCATCCCTGATGAATGTTGACATAAGAATCCTTAACAAAATATTAGCAAACTCTCAGGCCTGGGCTATCGGACAGCATTTGTGGACCCCTCCCTTGGCCAGAGGGGAGCCTACTGCCCTGAAGGGTGAGTCCCAGTCCTGGCAGCATTCATCATAAGTTGTCGGAAGAGCCCTTGGGTTTTAAGGTGAACATCATCAGTGGCCTGGCAGAACCCCATGTGGTCGGTGGTAGTGGTGGCCACAGGGAGAGGCTCCTCTGCCTGTAGAAAGGAAAGAATGGGAAGAACTTTTGTATTGTGGTTTGAGTGCTAGCTTAGTAACAGTAGAACAGGACAGCAGGTAAATTTCTAGGTTTTTTTTTACTCTAATTCCTGGTTCCCAGACAGTATCTCTGGACCCACCCAGGGTCTTGGTAAATTCACCACCCTGAAGGGAAGGACACAAACCTGGCTGGCTTCACTGCCTGCTAATCATAGAGCTCCAGGGCCTTGGGTGAAAATAAGTAGTAGCCAGGTAGTGGTTACAGTGGGCCTTGAGTGAGATCCAGTGCTATTCTGACTTCAGTTCTGGCCCACTGGAGTCCCAGTGGTGGTGGCCAAAAGGGTGCTTGCATCAACACACCCCCAGTTTCAGGAGGCTCAACACAGAGAGACTCAGTTTTCTGTGGAGAATGTAGGGGAAAAAAACAAGAGTCTCTGCCTGGTAATCCAGATAATTCTTCCAGATCTTATCCATGACCACCAAAGTCGTACTTCTATGAGTCTGCAAAAACCGCAGCATCACTGTGTTTTGGCCCCAAGTCCCTTTAACTATCTGGAAAGCCTTCTCAAGAAGGACAGGCACAAATAAGCCCAGACTGCAATGACTACATTAAATACCTAGCTCTTAAACGCCCAGATACTGATGAATATCAGTGATGAATACCTATAAGCATCAAGATCATCCAGAAAAATATGTTCTCAACAAACAAACTAAATTAAAAACTGGAAACAATCCTGGAGAAAGGCAGATATGTGACCTTCCAGACAGAGAATTCAAAATCACCGTGTTGCGGAAACTCAAAGATATTCCAGATAACACGGAGAAGGAATTCAAAATTCCATTAGACAAATTTAACAAAGAGATTGAAATAAATAAAAAAAATCAAGCAGAAATTCTGAAGATGACAATGCAACTGACATACTGAAGGATGCATCAGTCTTTAACAGCAGAATTGCTCCAACAGAAGAAAGAATTACTGAGGTTAAATACAGACCATTTGAAAATACACAGTCAGAGGAGACAAAAGAAAAAATAATAAAAAGAATGAAGCATGTCTGCAAGATCTAGAAAATAGACTCAGAAGGGCAAATCCAAGAGTTATTGGCCTGAGAGAAAAGATAGAGAAAAAGATAGGGATAGAAAGTTTATTCAAAGGGATAATATCAGAGAACTTCCCAAACCTAGAGAAATTGATCAACATTCAAGTATAAGAAGGTTATAGACCCCTAAGCAGATTGAACCCAAAGAAGACTACCTAAGGCGTTTAATGATTAAACTGCCAAAAGTCAAGGATAAACAAAGGATACAAAAGCAGCAATAGAATAAAAAACAAATAACATGCAGTAGAGCTCCAATATGTCTTGCAATTGACTTTTTACTGAAAACTTCACAGGCCATGGGAGAGTGGCATGACATATTTAAAGTGCTGAGGGAAAAATACTTTTATCAAAATAGTATATCTGGTGAAAATGTCCTATAAGCATGAAGAGGAAAGAAAGCCTTTCCCAGACAAACTAAAGCTTAGGGATTACATCAACATCACATCTGTCCTTCAAGAAAAGCTAACAGGAGTTCTTTAATCCTAGAGAAAGGGATGTTAATGAACAAGAAGAAACCATCTGGAGATACAGAACTCACTGATAATAGTAACCACACAGAAAAACACAGAATATTATAACACTGTAACTGTGGTGTGTAAACTACTCTTAAGTAGAAAGACTAAATGATATACCAACAGAAATAATAGCAAAATAACAATTTTTTCAAGACATAGAGTGTACAATGAGACATTAAGAGAAACAACAAAAAGTTAAAAAGCTGGGAGATGAAGTTGAAGTACAGAGTTTCATTAGCTTTTTTGTGTGTTTATTGTTTGTGCAATCAGTGTTAAGTTGCCATCATTTTAAAATAATGGGTTGTAATGTAGTATTTGCAAGCCTCATGGTAACCTCATATTGAAAAATATACAGCAGATGCACAAAAAATGAAAAGAAAAAAATTATACCACCAGAGAAAGTAACCTTCACTTTTAAAAGGAAGGAAAGGAGAAGAGTCTCACAAAAAAAAAAAAAAAACAGAAAACAAATAACAAGTGGCAAGAGTAAGTACCTACTTATCAATAATAATATTGAATGTAAATGAACTAAACTCTTCAATAAAAAGACATAGCGTGGCTAAATGGACGAAGGAAACAATACTCAATGATCTGTTATTTACAAGAATCACACTTCACCTATAAAGATACACATGCACTGAAAATACAGGGATGGAAAAAGATATTCAATCACAATGGAAACCCAAACAGAGCAGGAGTAGCTATACTTATACAAGACAAAATAGATTTTAAGGCGAAAAATGTCAGAAGAGACATGGAAGGTCATTATATAATGAAAAAGGGGTTAATTCTACAAGATGATGTAATGACTGCAAATATATATGCACCCAACATTGTAGTGCCCAGATATATAAAGCAGATATCATGAGAGCTAAAGAGAGGGATGGATTCCAGTCCAATAATAGTTGGAGAATTCAACACCCTACATTCAGCATTGGACAGATCTTTTAGATACAAAATCAACAAAGAAACATTGGACTTATTCTTCACTTTAGACCAAATGGACATGATAGATATTTACAGAGCATTTCATCCAAAGGCTTAGAATACACATTCTTTTACTCAGCCCATAGACCATTCCCAATGATAGACCATATGTTACGTAACGAAATGAGTCTGAAAGCATTACAAAATGGAAATTATCTGAAGCATCTTCTCTGGCCACAATGGAATAAAACTAGAAATCAATAAGAAAAGAAATTTGAAAAGTATGCAAACACGTGGAAATTGAACAATATGCTCCTATTAGAATACCAATGACATCCTTCACAGAAATAGAAAAGAACCGTCCTAAAATTTATATGGAACGACAAAAAACCCAGAACAGCCAGAGCTATTCTAAGCAAAAAGTACAGAACTGGAGGAATTATATTATCTGACTTCAAATTATACTACAGAGGCCAGGCGCAGTAGCTCACACCTGTAATCTCAGCACTTTGAGAGGCTGAGGCAGGTGGATCACATGAAGTCAGAAGTTCAAGACTGGCCTGGCCAACATGGTGAAAATCTACTAAAAATACAAAAATTAGCCAGGCATGGTGGCATGTGCCTGTAATCCCAGGTACTCGGGAGGCTGAGGCAGGAGAAGTACTTGAACCCAGAGGCAGAGGTTGCAGTGAGCCGAGACCGTGCCACTGCACTCCAGCCTGGGTGACAGAGTGAGACTCCATCTCAAAAGAACAAAAACAAAAACACACAAAAATACACAACAACAACAACAACAACAACAATTATACTACAGAGGTATAGTAACCAAAACAGCATGGTACTGGCTTTAAAACAAACAACAGAACAGAATAGAGAACCCAGAAACAAATCCACACACCTACAGTGAACTCATTTTTGACAAAGGTGCAAGAGCATACACTGGGGAAAAGAGACAGTGTCTTCAATGAATGGTGCTGGGGAAACTGGAAATCCATATTCATAATAATGAATCTAGACCTCTATCTCTTGCCATATACAAAAATAAAATCAAAATGAATTAAATTCTTAAATCTAAGACTCCAAGCTATAAGCTTACTACAAGAAAACTTTGGAAAAACTCTCCAAGTCATTGGTCTGGCTGAAAATTTCTTGAGCAATACCTACAAGCATAGACATCCAAAGCAAAAATGGTCAAATGGGATCACATCAAGTTAAAAACCTTCTGCACAGCAAAGGAAACAACAGAGTGAAGAGACAACCCACAGAATGGGAGAAAAATTTGAAAGTTATGCATCTGACAAGGGATTAATAACCAGAATATATGAGGTACTTAAACAACCCTAAATGTAAAAATCTAATAATCCCATCAAAAATGGACAAGAGATTTGAATAGACATTTCTCAAAAGAAGACATACAAATGGCAAACAGGCATATGAAAAGATGCTCAGCATCATTGATCATCACAGAAATGCACATCAAAACTACCATGTGGTATCATCTCACCTCAGTTAAAATGGCTTGAATCCAAAAGACAGGCAATAACAAATGCTGGCAAGGTTGTGGATAAACGGGAACCATTATACACTGTTGGTGGAAATGTAAGTTAGTACAACTGCTATGAAAAACAGTGTGAAGATTCCTCAAAAAACTAAAAATAGAGCTACTATGTGATCCAGCAATCCAACTATTAAGTATATATCCTAAAGAAAGGAAATTAGTATATTGAAGATATCTGCATGGGAGATATCTGCACTCCCATGTTTGTCACAGCACTATTCACAATAGCCAAGATTTGCAAGCAACCTAAGTGTCCATCAACAGATGGATAAAGAAAATGTGGTACTTATACACAATGAAGTATGCTTCAGCCATAAAAAAGAATGAGATCCTGTCATTTGCAACAGCATAGATGGAACTGGAGGTCACTGTGTTAAGTGAAATAAGCCAGGCACAGAAAGACAAACATCACATGTTTTCACTTATTTGTGGGGGCTAAAAGTCAAAATAATTGAACTCATGAAGAGGAAAAGTAGAAGATGGTTACCAGAGACTGGAAAGTGTAGTAGGAGTTGGGAGAGAGGTAGGGATGGTTATTGGGTACAAATAAAATAGGTAGAAAGATGAATAAGACCTAGTATTTGATCACATAACAGGATGAATATAGTAAATAATAATTTGTTTCAACATTTTAAA
The DNA here is from genome assembly GCF_028858775.2 of Pan troglodytes. NCBI lineage: Eukaryota > Metazoa > Chordata > Mammalia > Primates > Hominidae > Pan > Pan troglodytes. The sequence goes on from NC_072421.2 coordinate 119,010,634, forward strand.
ATAACTAGAAGACTATAACTGGATTTTTTTATAACACAAAGGAAAAATGCTTGAGGGGATCAATGCCCCATTTTCCATGATGTGATTATTATGTAGTCCATGTTTGTATCAAAATATCATATGTAACTCATATATATGTGTGTATATATATCATATATATATATACCTACTATGTACCCACAAAAAATTAAAAATTATAAATTAATGAAAATGTTAGCAAGCTAAATTCAATAGAACCTTAAAAGTATTACACATCAATACTATGTAGGATGTAGTCCTGGAATTCATGGATGATTCATCATATGACAGTCAATCAGTGTAATACACAACTTCCACAAAGTAAAGGACAAAAAGTACATGTACTTTTCAATTGATGTAGAAAAACAGTGTGAAAAAGAATCCAACCCACTTGCCTGATAAAACACACTCATCAAACTAGGAATAGAAGGAAACGAACTCAATATATTAAAGGATATATTCGAAGAGCCTGTAGCTAACATCATACTCAATGGTGAAAACCTCAAAATTTTACCTCTGATACTAGGAATATCAGGAAGAAGGCTAAGATGTCCAGTCTTACCACTTCTATAGTAGTAGAAGTCCTAATCAGAGCAGTTAGGCAAGAAAAAGAAATAAAAAAGACACCCAAATGTGAAAAGGGGAAGTAAACTTACTGTGTTTGCAGATGACATAGTTATTTTTTGTAAAAACCTGAAGATTCTACAAAAGACACCTGTTAGAACTAATAAACAAATTCAGTAAAGTTGCAATATATAAGACAAATGCCAAAAATCAGTTGTGTTTCTATACAGGAAATTTGGGGATTTATCATTCTACATTTCTTATTATAGAACTTTACTTACCATAAGAATTTTAGATCTTTCAGTAATATATTAATGTGTATTATGAATGTTTAAAATAAGGGATTTATTGTGGAGCAACTAAAAAACTAGTACTCTACAGAATATATATTAAAGTAAGCTTCTCTAGAGTCATTTTTCTGGGAGACTAGTCCACTGACCACTGAGGGCCCCTGAGACCCTTTAAGGGGTCTGTAATATCAAAATTATTTTACAATAATATCAGGACTTTTTTGTCTTTTTCATTGTGTTGACATTTGTACAGATAGTGCAAAATTAATGGTGGGTAAAACTGCTAGAGCTTCAGCATAAATTGAGGCAGTATCACCAGAACATTTCAGTAAGTATATTTTTCATTGCCTAAAACTTGCAGTTTGAAAACAGGAATATAACAAGGAAAAGTCCAAGTTGTACTTAGGAATATCCTTGATGAAGTAGTCAAAATTATTAATTTCATAAAATGTCAATTTTTAGCACACATTTGCAAATATTCTGTGTGAAAAAATGGGAATTATGTATAGAGTACTACTGCCTATCATAGTGTTTTAATTATGTCAAAAAGAAAGCACTTGTGTGATTGTTTGAATTGCTAGCTGAACTGGCCAAGTTTTTTATGGAACACCATTTTTCCTTAAAGGACTGTCAAAATATGTTTAGTTACACTTAGGTATTTGGCAGATTTTTAAAAGACAGATAAAGTGAGCTTTTCACATCAAGGAAAGCAAAAGAGAGTATTTGTTGACGATGATAACATTTGTGCTTTCTAGTGAAAATTAAGATTTTGGAAAATTTGTATCCATCACTGAGAGGTGACAGATTCATAATTAAAAAAAAAATTTTCTCAGGTGAGTGATGGTGATATTAATGTGATATTTTGATATTATGAAATGAAAGGTGTCAATATTTGGAAGATCTGCATAACTCAACCAGTATTTTCTAAATGAATAATACATGAATGTTACAAAATTAGGCTTGGATAAAAAGGTACATTCAAAGTGCAAAATATACCAAAAAGATTAAAAGCCACTGCTCTAAAAGAAGTGCTTAAGAAAATGAAATCCAAGGACCTCTGAGTGTTTTTTTAGAGTATTAGTGTTTATTATATATCCATGTCTTTTACAGACTCTTCTGACAGTATCTTCCAAAAGTTAAATTATTCTCAAAGTTCCTCTCATTAAAAGTAGCAAATTGTTTCAATATATTTTGTATTAATAGGTATATCAAACTTTGATCAAATCCCTTGGTTGAAAACCCTTATTCATCAAAGAATATTAGGATTAGAAGGGGCCTTAGAAATCATCTATTTCAGTGATTGTCAAACATTGTCTGCAGATCCGCAATTAAATTACTTTAGGAGCTTGAGTGTTATAGATTCCTAGGCCTTCCCCTTGGGGATTTTCATTCAGGGAGGGGGCCCCAAAAGTCTGTATTTTATAAATTCTCTTCAAAATTATCCTTATACCTAAACAGGTTTGAATTTAATAATCTGGTTCAACTTGTTATTTCCTAGGCAGGGTTTGGCAAATTATGACCAGTGGGCCAAATCCAGCCCAGCACCTGTTTTTGTAAATAAAGTTTATTGGAACACAGCCATGGCCATTTGTTTATGTATTGTATATTGATGCTTCTGTGCTACAAGATATTGGGGGAACCTGCCCCCAATATTTCAACGTAGGTTCTTTCTATTTTCCGTAAGTGTCGGCTGGCTGAGAAATAAAGAGAGATAGTACAAAGAGAGGAATTTTACAGCTGGGCCACTGGGGGTGACATCACATATCAGTAGGACCGTGATGCCTGCCTGAGTCTCAGACCAGCAAGTTTTATTAAGGGTTTCAAAAGGGGAGGGGGTGTAAGAACAGGAAGTAGGTACAAAGATCACATGCTTCAAAAAACAAAAGGCAGAATTATTAGAAAGGGTCTAACAAAGATCATATGCTTCTGAGGGAACAGGACAAAGGGCAAAAGCAGAACTACTGATAAAAATCCAACAAAGATCACAAGGCAAAGGGCAAAAGCAGAACTACTGATAAGGGTCTGTTCAGCCTCTTGATAAACATCTTAAATAACAGAAAACAGGGTTCGAGAGCAGAGAACCGGTCTGACCACAAATTTACCAGGGCGGAGTTTTTCCCCACCCTAGTAATCCTGAGAGTACTACAAGAGACCAGGGTGTATCTCAGTCCTTATCTCAACCGCATAAGACAGACGTTCCCAGAGCGGCCATTTATAGACCTCCTCCCAGGAATGCATTCCTTTTGGTGCATGTGATCTTTGTACCTACTCCCTGTTCTTACACCCCCTCCTCTTTTGAAACCCTTAATAAAAACTTGCTGGTCTGAGACTCAGGCGGGCATCACGGTCCTACCGATATGTGATGTCACCCCTGGCAGCCCAGCTGTAAAATTCCTCTCTTTATACTGTCTCTCTTTATTTCTCAGCTGGCCGACACTTACGGAAAATAGAAAGAACCTACACTGAAATATTGGAGGTGGGTTCCCCCAATATCAAGAGCTGAGTTTAGTAGTTGCAACAGAGATTCTATGACCAATAATACATAAAATATTTACTACACAGACCCTTACAGAAAGAGTGTGATGACCCCTGTGCTATAAGAAAAATAGTAAACTTAGGAGTTATAAGGATTTTCTACTGGGTAGTGTCTCAGTATGTTCAGGCTGCTATAACAACATATGGTAGACTGGGTAAATTGTAAACAGCAGAAATTTATTGCTCACAGTTTCAGAGTCTGGGAAGTCCGATGTCAAGGCACCAGAAGATTCAGTGTCCAGTGAGGGACCATTCCTCATAAATAGTGCCTTCTGTGTGTTCTCACATGGTGGGAGGGTGAAAGGAGGGTCTAAAAAACTCCCCCAGAGCTTCTTTTATAAAGGCACTAATTCCATTTGTCAGGGAAAAGCCCTCATGACCTAATCACCCCCTAAAGTCCCCAACTCTTAATATCATCACCATGGGAGTTAAGATTGAACATACAAATTTAGGGAGGACACAAACATTCAGAATATAGTAGGTAGTTAGGAGAATTAAGGCTAGAATTAGGTCCTTTAACACTGATCCAATGCACTCTGCAGTATGCCTACAGTGTCTTCAACACTAATGGCAAGTTTTTTTTTTTTTTTTTTTTTGGTGCTGATACTAAACTTAGAACATAGTTCTGTTAAATAGTAAACTACCATTTTCCGGTTTGTATAAATTAGATTTGAAGTTGATATTTCCCAGAACAAACTTGTTATTGTGCAGCAAGTGGGCAAAAAGGTGGGTTTTTTTTCCTTGTTTGTTTGTTTGTTTTTTGCTTCCAACTAATTCACAGTGGTCCAAAATTTATGGTTTTTCAATAGCCAATTTATAGCAGAATGATCAAACAGTGATAATTGCTGCCATTTATTATTATTTTTTCTTTCTTTCTTTTTTTTTTTTTTAAAGGCAGGGTCTCGCTTTGTCACCCAAGCTGGAGTCCAGTGGTGTTAACATAGCTCACTGCAACTTCTAACTACTGAACTCAAAAGATCTTCCCAACTCAGCTTTTCAGGTAGCTGGGACTACAGGTGCATGCCACCATGCCTGGTTAATATTTTAAATTTTTTGTAGAGACAAGGTCTTGTTATGTTGCCCAGACTGGTCTCAAACTCCTGGCCTCAGGTGATTATCCTGCCTCAGCCTCCCAAAGCACTGAGATTACAGGCATGAGCCAACACACCTGGCCTATTTTCTGCTTTGTGTTGCAAGTACTAGAAACTTTATATACATAATTATAGTGATTTTAAAATTTCCTCCCCTATTCCTTCACTACCCAAATTTCTTTAAAAGCAGATCTGCATTTATCTCTTGTATATATTGGCCTTCCCCATAAGCTTAAATTTGAAGAAAAGTCTTTGAAGCTAAAAAAAGAAATACATGTGAACCATGCCATTATTTCATCTATTACTCATAACTCTCCTATGAAATAGATAGTATGCTCATTTTAAAATTGAAAAAATTCTTATCTGTGACCTTAAGTCTGAAACAAATTATGGAATTTGAACTCAATTCTGTAGACCGTACAGGTTGTATTCATAATAATACATCATTTTGCCAAACTGTAGGAATGCAGTTCTAGAGAACTCTTACAAGAGTTCTTAAAATGGAGAAGATGATAGAAGGATGATATTGATATTCTCCAGGATAAGATGAGAAAAGAAGAAATCAAAATATTTGCTTTGATAGCTCATCATTATATTTACAAAGCTCTCTTTGTGGGTACATCTAACCCAGGTAATTTTAATTCTTTATTCCTGTGGGTCACCATCCATTTATTTCTTCTGGTGAGACAAAGTAGATTAGGTCTACTAGCATGGGAAAAGGAAACTGCAGTATGATTATGCAGAGTGTGGTATATTGGCTTTACAAAGAATAATTCATCTTTGTCGCACCATTTCTCAATGTCAGTATTCAGTGTTTTGGGGCTTGGCCAGATAATTGTCAGTAGAATGTATCTGTTATCAGAAGTTTCTGCTTGCTGAAAAGACCCAAGTTTCAGTCCTTTTCTTTTTTTTCTTGCACTTCAAGACATGAACCATAGCTTTCGCTTAGATCACCTCACTAATCCAGTAGTGTCTCTTGATCCATATTTATTTCTGTTCTATATAGATTCTAGTAATCTCTCAGTCACAAAGAAAAAGAAGATTGAGTGACTCTGGAAATTCAGTCTCAATACTTGGAAAATAGCACCTTCATATTTACAATATGAGAGCCGCTTATCATAGTGTAAGTTTGTGTAGCCAAATGGAATGAGGATGAGCTTTGAAGTTTGAAAGATGTGGATTAGAATGCTGTTTTCAACATTGATTAGTGATGTGATCTATGGCTAGCTGCTTTACCTCTCCGAGCCTCAGTTTTCTTATGTGTAAAATGAGGATAATTATATCTATCTCATAATATATATAACTCACAAATACATTTACACAAACACACACAGAGAGAGAAAATACTTATAAAGAACAGTGGTAACACAAATTAATTTATGTAAAAGATTTAGAAAGTTACCTAATAAATGCTCAATAAATATTACATCTCAAATTATTATAATACAGGAAATAATCATTAAACATTTTGGATTTTGAAAGATCCTTTCTTATTTCAACCATGACAATTAGTATGTGCTTTACTGAAATCACTAAGACCTTATAGGTTAAAACCAAAAATCACAATCTTATTTTAAAGAGAGTATTTCTTCACTCAAGCTCTAAAAATACAATTGTGGGGACTAGCTTTGTAGACAGTGATTTAGGGAATGTCTTAATTTTTTTTATAGAAGAACAGTGTATAATGGGGGTTTTAGGACACATTTTAATATTTTCATAGTTTAAATTTATTTTCTCTACCCATGAATATCTATTTTCTCATCTCAAGCATTTTTATCCACTCACACCTCTTTTTTGTTGTTGTTTTTTTATAGCTACTGGTAGTACAGGTTGAGCATCCAAAATCCAAAAAGTCAAATCTTGAACTTTTTGAGTGCCCACATGATACTCAAAGGAAATACTCATTGGAGCATTTGGGATTTCAGATCTTCAGATTAGAGAGACTCAACCTGTAAGTGTAATGCAAATGCTCCAAAATCTGAAAAAAAATTTGAAATCTGAGACAATTCTGGTCCAAGGGCTTGTAGATAAGGATTACTCAACCTGTAATGGGAAAAGTAATTGAATCATTTCACATTGGAAGAAGTGTGTTTAATTCTTAAATAGAAATATTACTGGATTTGATGATACATGGAAGCATTTCAAAATCTGGTTGGTGCAAACTTTGTTTCTTTACTTTCTTTCTAATGTTTTTCAGCTCACCATCTTTTGATGAGGTTTTATGCCCAAAAGACCTGAAAACAATAAGTAGAAATAGTTCCCATAGTGCCTGTTGTTTCTGACAAATACTTGGGTTTATAAAATTACATTCTGTTATAGAAACACTTTACATTTGCCAATGATATTTTAAAAGAAAATGTTGATATTTTGAATATGACTGAAGAAGACATTCTGCTGTAATCACAGTCACCAGTTCCCTCAAAAAAAAAATAAGAAAGAAAAAAGCCCTGGATGAATAGAAACAGCAGTTTTATTGTGCAAAAACTGAAACAAAAGCTTTATAAAAAATTTACTTGGAATGTTATAACCCTACTCTTCAGATAAATAATGTTTGAATTCTTTCTTTGTGCATCTTTTTTTTTTGCACTTGAGAAAGTGCATTTGCATGTGAATTGAAGAAAGCAAAATTATATTCCAAGGTTGATGAAAATAAATTACTGATTGGCTCTTTAACTGGGCAAACACTATCTGAGCCACTTTATCCACTTATTTTCAGCTTCCACATTAACTTAAACCTTTGCTTCAGTGAAAATAGTGTTTGTAGTATGAAGTTCTAAGTTGGACTGTATATTACTTCTTGATCTATAAAGGAAGAAAATGTCTTAACACCTGGCCCTGTGGGCATCCTTCTTTACAGAGTTGACTCTTAAAAAAATTATGAAGTAAGACAGAGGTTTTCTTTAGTACTGGTACTTCTTTCTGCAAGATACCCAGTGCCCTCATGAAATGGTGGTAGTTCTCACTTTGATCCCCATTCATTCATGCCCTTCTAATTAAATGACTTATTCCCTTCTCTCAATTACAACTTTCATAGATAATATACTTGTGTCATCTTCCCTTAGGACATAATCTCAAATAGCTCTATTTTTCAGGCAGCTAACATAAAGGAATGAAATAAGTCAAGTAGGAACTTTAAACAAAAGCAAAGCTCCTGCCTATCTAAAGGGAACAATAGATGATTGCTGCGTGGGAATATTGACTCTATATTGTGACATTGTTCAATCTTCCATGAAAAGCCAAACAATGACATTTTAAACAGTAACTTGTTTGTTTTATTAGTACTTTCAACCAGTTGTTGTTGTTGTTGTTGTTTTAACACTGTTCTGGATCATACTGTATGAGTTATATAAAGCTCATCTATGGGCTTCTTGGAACTTGAAAAGCCACCAGTTTGTAACCTCTTTTTTAGGGAGCTTACGTTCTGGCTTTTGGCTCTGGGTGATAATGGCTTAATAACATAAATTGCTGTTATTATAATTTGTAATTTATATATTTATTTTTCATTTCTCCATTTGGTTATGAATTTATGAAATATTTAGTATACAAATATGACACATTGACTTTGGTTACTGTACTCAGCACTGGAAATTTAGTCTAATTTTCCCTTTCCCCAAGGATCTAAGAATTTAATGTGAGAGTACGAAGATAAACAATCACAAGGCAGCAAGATGAATTTCATGAGAGAAGGACATACAGTGTATAACAGTAGCACAGTAGAGAGATACCTAACTTTCTCAGTCAATACAATCTCTTAAATGAGTAAAATGACTCTCTCCCTTCAGCAGGTCTCCTACAGGAGATGCTAATGGCAGGTTATTCAGGAAACCTGACATGCCGGTGGAGGAGAGATTTGTGGGCAAATGGGCCTTTCAATTCCTCCTAACTAGAGCATTTTTGTCATTTGGAAATTGTAAAAGATGATGCTTTCATTTTACCCTTTGGCATCTAATGAGCATTATTTCTAAAGTGAAATGCTCGGAAGAGTCAATAGGCTATTCCCTTTTTATATTGCTTTGACTAGGTGTCAGCAATTCCAATCGTTATCAGATCATTTATTGCTCTGAGAATATCCCTTGACAAATTCATAGATTAATTTGTTGTTGATGGGCTATTCAGGAGATATTTTTACTTCTTCCATAATACAGAGAGGTGCTCACAGCTCAGGACATATTTGGTATTATGGCTTTGTATGAAATATTAGTATCTAAGAGGAGGAAATCAAAGTGAAACCTTGAGTTGGTTTCAAATTAAAACCAAATCTTCAATACTGTCAAAATTCTCAGCTTTCTTTACTGCAAGGGGAGTTCATGCAGAGAATAGATAAGAGTGTCCAGTAAATAAGTAGTTTTTAGATAAAACTACAAAATGAAAGCGCTCAACTGATGGATGGGAAATGTGATTTGTTTACCTTGAGTTGATATTATATTTTATGGGAAGTGAGTTAATATCTGCCCTGTATACATACTGAAGTGCAAACAGGCACATTTTTAAAAAGTGTCCATTTGCCAATGAGTTTCTAGAACTTTAAGGAAAAATTAGTATTAGGTGCTGAGTTGTTGTTCAAAGAAAACTCCAGAAGCTTCAAACAGCAATAATGATTGGAGGTTGGAAATGGGATAAATACTTTCTTTACAAACCAACAGGACATATGAAATGTGCAGATGGCACAGTTTTTTCTGGTCTTACATGAACTCCTGAAATCCACAGAGTCCTCTGCAGATCAGGCTAATCTAAGGCTCGGAGCACCTCAAAGGGAAATTTCTCTAAGAAACAAGTTGTAGGTATTTAATTTTTCTACTCTCACTGGCCAAAGAAGCAATTTCAAACCTATAGAATAACCTACTGTTTGTCCACTTAGGCTGACCCTCAACAATTGACTGAAAGTATTTGGGGAGCTTCACGTTATAAGCATAGGATCTGGAACAAGCCACCTGGATTTGAATGCTTCCTCTGCCACTTGTTAGCTATGTGGCCATGGACTATTTGTTGAACTTGCTTGTACCTCAGCTTACTCATTTTAATTTTGTGGGTATAAATGTAAGGGGTACAAGTGCAATTTTGTTACATGGATATATTGTGTGATGGTGAAGTCTGACCTTTTAGTGTATCAGTCATCCAAATAATATACATTGTAAGTATTAAGTAATTTCTCATCACCCACCACCTCCCATTCCACCACCCTTCCAAGTTTCATATGTCTACTATTTCACACTTTCTGGCCATGTATACACATTATTTAGTTCCCACTTATAAGTGAGAACATGCAGTATTTGACTTTCTGACTCAGTTTTAAAATAGGGATAGTAATTCTTATCTCACTGGATTTTTGTGAGGACTGAGAAACTGATATACTTCCTTGAACATGCTAAATATGCCATTATCATTAATCACATTCCTTTATCCACAGATTTCTTCTTCTTCATAATAGCCTAGTACCTCAAACATTTCAGGTCTAGAGAGACTAAGGAGGAAGATAGTTAGAAGGGGAAGGGGTCCAACTCATGATCCTCAAATTAGGCAATGTAGGTGGTCATCTGCTTTGCCTTTCCAATAAATAAGCCTTGTTCTCTGACATTTGTCATTCTCAGGAGGCTCTGAGTTGAAGACTTTTGTTTGTGTAGAAGTTTAAGGTGCTAATTTCCACTATAACTTTCAGTAGCTTCCAAACAAGAGCAGAGATATTTTTCACCAGAAACTCCTTGGTTCTGATTTTTCCAATATACTTGAGTCTGAGGAAATCTGCAGGGATGAAGGATATTTTATTTTAAGTCCAGACTCTACTGAGTTAGAAATCCTCATGTAGAGATAACTCCTAATGAGTACAAAGGGAACTTTGCCTAAAAAAAGAACTGCAGGACTTGGCCTACTGTGTATAGATAGTTATTCAAGAGAGTTTTGAAGATACAGTGAGCATCATTTTCCTTTCCCTGACCCCAGTGGGTGTCTTAAATAAAACATAGTAGCAGAGATCTGCATACTGTAAAGGACAAAACACTCATTTGGCCTAGTTCAACAGCCTGGACTTTCAAAACTATAAGAAGCCATTCTCTGAGAGAAGGAATGGCACAATGCATTTGAAAGTTTGTTATTTGATACACATTAACCATCTCCACCTCCCTGTCAGGGATAAAGCATTGATACAATGAAAAAGATTATAATTAGGCCCTGCGCGGTGGCTCACGCCTTGTAATCCCAGCACTTTGGGGGGCCGAGGCGGGCGGATCACCTGAGATCAGGAGTTTGAGACCAGCCTGATCAACATGGAGAAACCCCGTCTCTACTAAAAATACAAAATTAGCCAGGCGTGGTGGTGGGCGCCTGTAATCCCAGCTACATGGGAGGCTGAGGCAGGAGAATCCCTTGAACCCAAGTTGCGGTGAGCCGAGATCACGCCATTGCACTCCAGCCTGGGCAACAAGAGCGAAACTCCATCAAAAAAAAAAAAAAAAGATTATAATTGTTAAAATTTGGATTTGGATGTCATTACTGAAATGGAAAGGGAATTATGTCTTTTGCTTCTGATTTTTGATGAAGGGCACAAATATGTCAAATGTACTTTGACTCCCTGGGAAATATGAAATATAGTAAAAATAAAATTAACAAAGTTATTATCAGTCAACGAAGCAATAGGCATATATTTATTCTTGAATCATTACCCAACAACAGTATCTCTCTAGGATGTATAGCAAATGTGGCTCCTGCTCTCAAAGTATTTACAGAATACTTTAAAAAATATGAAATTATATATAAAACAGTAAGTGGAACAGACTAAATAATATATTATTCTGATCACTTTACATTTCTGAAAATCTTCCTAAGTCTCATGACTTATGTCAGTTATTTCCTACCAAAGTTTCACGTAACACTAATTCATTCACACTGGGGTTTAAATGATTAATAGCTTATTCTTTCCAGATATCATGGGAACTAGGAGTAACAAATCACTGAGCATCATGAAGGTATAGGGGCTTGGGGAATGTGGTTTGAGAGAGGGAACAGTACAAAAAGAACCAATCACTATACGGATGCTTAAGACGGCTATCTGCACTACAACTTTGCCTCCGGCTGTCTTTCCTAAACTCCATGTGAATTTAGCCCTGAATAAGCATCGAATAGAAGCCTAGAAATGCTAAGCTGAATCTCAATTTTGGCCATGAGTCTTTAAAATTACTTATATATTTTTTTGTAACATATGATTATTTGAAGACAAAAATTATGTTTTGTTTATTGTGGTATTTTCAGCACCTAACATGCTAACACATGATAAGTGCCTGATATATATTTAATATCTGTCAAAAAAGCTGCTCTTCCTTCATGTTTCTATTAGTCTATATGATCTTTTTCTCAGTTGATATTCCTCTGTTTGGCCCTGTAAATTATGGTGTTGCAAGGTTCCATACTCAGACCCTTATTTTCTTCTTCCACACACTTTCACTGTCCATTTCTTCTTCAATGATCACCTTTTTCCTGATGACCGAATGGGGAAGATTAGTAACTAAAATTGTCGGAATGACCCTTGAAATCAAAGAAACCTGGGTTCAGATTCAAAGTTCTGTGTATCCACTGTGGGACCTAGAACCTAGGCATACTTAACTTTGATCTTGGGCTTACCCTTTGATTAAAAAGGGTTAATGATAATACTTAACTCCTAGAACTGTCATGACAATTAGATGAAATAAAAATAGAAAGTAAATAGTATAGTGCTGAGAATCTATTAAGCACTCAATAAATGTTAGCTTCTTTTACTTTTGCTTTTAAAACCTTATTAAGATATTTTAATTCACATGCCATATGGTTCACTCATTTAAAATATGCATTTCAATGTTTTTTTAAATAAATTTACAGGTTTGCATAACCATCACCACCACCTAATTTTACTGTATTTTTTTTCTCCCAGAAAAAAACAAAACCAAAACTGTAGTTATTGGCAGTCACTTTCCATTCTTCCCAAACCCGGCCCTGAGAAACCACTAATCTCCTTTCTGACTCTCTAGATTTGACTATTCTTGACATTTTGTATAAATGAATTCATACAACACAGAATAATGTATTCAGGGTTCACTCATGTTGTAGCATGTGTAAGAACTTCATTCCTTTTTATTATTGGATTTGATTGTATTAATATACTGTACGTTATTTATCCATTCATCACTTTATGAATATTTGAGTTGTTTCCACTTTGTGGCTATTATGAATAATGCCACCATGAGCATTTGTGTACAAGTTTTTATGAGAACCTGTGTCTTCACTACTCTTGGATATATACCTGAGAATGAAGTTGCTGGTTCATATAGTAACTCAATGTTTAAGATTTTGAGGAAATTCTATACTGTTTTCCAAAGTGGCTGCACATTTAACATTTCCACCAGCAATGTATAAGGGCCCAATTGCCCCACACTTTTGCCAACAATTGTACCTGTTAATTTTTTAAATGTTAGCCACTCTATTAAGTGTAAAGTGGTGTCTCATTGTGGTTTTGATTCACATTTTCCAAATGACTAATGATATTGAGCATTTTTTCGTGTGTGTGCATAGTGGACATTTCTGTATCTTATTTAGAAAAAAGTCAAAACAAGTCTATTGCTTGCTTATAAATTGAGTTGTCTTTTTTATTGTTTAATTAGAAGTATGATTTATGTATTCTAGATACAAGCCTCTTATCAGACATATGATTTGAAAAATTTTTTCTCTCATTTTCTGGGTTGTTATTTTACTTCCTTAATAGATATTCTTTTTAATTTTTATGGGAACATAGTAGGTATATATATTTATGGGTTACATGAGATGGTTTGATACAGATGTGCAAGGTGAAGTAAGCACATCGTGGAGAATGAGATATCCATCGCCTCAAGCATTTATCCTTTGAGATATAAATAATCCAATTACACTCTTTAAAGTTATTCTGAAATGTACAATTACATTATTGTTGACTATAGTCACCCTGTTGTGCTATCAAAAGCAGGTCTTATTCATTCTTTCTAACTATTTTTTGTACCCATTAACCATTCCCACCACCGCTTCCCCCACCACTACCTTTCCCTGCCTCGGGCAACGATTCTTCTACCCCGTCTCCATGAGTTCAGTTGTTTTGATTTTTATATCCCTCAAACAAATGAGAACATGCAATGTTTGTCTTTCTGTTCCTGGCTTATTTCACTGAACATAATGACCTCCAGTTCCATTCATGTTGTTTCAAATGACAAGTTCTTATTTTTTATGGCTGAATCATAATCCATTGTGGATATATATCACATTTTCTTTATCCATTCATCTGTCAATGGATACTTAGGTTGCTTCCAAATCTTGGCTATTGTGAACAGTGCTGCAACAAACACAAAAGTGCAACTATCCCTTCAATAAATGGATTTCTTATATTTTGGGTATATACCCAGGACTGGGATTGCTGGATCATATGGTAGCTCTATTATTAGGTTTTGAGGAACCTCCATACTGTTCTCCACAGTTGTACTAATTTACATTCCCACCAACAGTGTTTGAGGGTTCTCTTTTCTCCACATCCTCACCAACAATTGTGATTGCCTACCTTTGAATATAAGCCATTTAAACTGGGGTGAGATAATATCTCATTGTAGTTTTGATTTGCATTTCTCTGATGATCAATGATGTTGAACACCTTTTCATATACCTGTTTGCCATTTGTATGTCTTCTTTTGAGAAATGCCTATTCAAATATTTTGTCCATATTTTGATAAGATTATTAGATATATTTATAGGGTTTTTGAGCTCCTTATAGATTCTGGTAGGTAGATGGGTAGTTTACAAATATTTTCTCCAGTTTTGTGGGATGTCCTTCACTTTGTTGATTGTTTTTGCCATGCAGAAGCTTTTTAACTTTCTGTGATACCATTTGTTCATTTGTTCATTTTTATATTGGTTGCCTGTGCTTGTAGGATAATACTCAAGAAATTTTTGCACAGACCAATATCATGAAGATTTTCCCCGAAGTTTCTTTGTGGTAGTTTCATAGGTTGAGGTCTTAGATTTAAGTTTATTGAAGCACAAATGTTTTACAATTTTATGCAGTCTAATTTATCTTTTTAAATTTCTGCTTATGCTTTTGGTGCCCTAAGAAATCATTGCTCAACCCACTGTCATAGGCATTTCTTTTTGTTTGTTTGTTTTCACTTTTGTTTTGTATGTGTGTGTGTTTTTCACTTTTATATTAAGTTCAGGGGTACACATGCAGGTTTGTTACATAGGTAAACTTGTATCACAGTTTTTTTTTTGTACAGATTATTTAATCACCCAGGTATTGGGCCTAGTACCTATTAGTTATTTTTCTTGATACTCTTCCTCATCCTACCCTCCACCCTCTGCTAGGTCCCAGTGTGTGTTGTTCCCCTGTATGTGTCCATGTGTTCTCATCATTTAACTCACACTTACAAGTGAGAACATGTGGTATTTGGTTTTCTGTTCCTGTGTTAAATTTCTAATGATAATGGCCTCCAGCTTCATCCATGTCCCTGCAAATAACATGATCTCATTTTGTTTAATGGGTGCATAATATTTCATGGTGTATATGTATCACATTTTATCTCTTACACTTCAGTATACAGTCCATTTTGAGGTACTTTTTGTATACAGTGTGATATATGGGTCCAACTTATTGCTTTTACAAGTGGATATTAATTTCTCCCATTACCACTTGTTGGAAAGACTATTCTCTCCTGTTAGATTGTCTGGGCACCCTTGTCAAAAATTAGTGGACAATAAATACTTGGGTTTATTTCTGGTCTCTCAGTTCCATTCCATTGATCTATATGTCTATCCTTAGGCCAGTACTACACTCTTGACTACTGTAGCTTTTTTGTATGTTTTGAAATAAGAAAATATGTGTTGCAACTTCATTCTTTTTCAAAATTGTTTTGGCTATCCTGGGTCTCTTGCATTTCCATATAAAAATTTGGATTAGGTTGCCAATTTCTTCAAAAATGGTAGATGGTATTTTTATGAAGATTATATTTAATCTGTATATCAGTTTCAGAAATATTGCCATTGTAGTAATATTAAGTCTTTCAATTCATCATCATCAATGTCTTTCCATTTGTTTAGGTCTTCTTTAATTTCTGTCAGTGATGTTTTCTAGATCTTGCACTTTTGGTGTTGTATGATATGTATGTGTATGGTATGTGTGTCATATGGTATGTCTATATATACCAAAAACAAGGTTTTGATGTTTTGTATATTGACTTTGCACCCTACAACTTTGCTAAACTCCTTTTTTAGTTTTAATAGAATTTTAGTAATTTCTTTAACATTTTCTTTATACAAGAGCATATCATTTGCAAACAGAGACAGTTTTACTTCTTTCTTTCCAATCTAAATGCCAACTTTTTTTCTTGTCCAATTGCTCTGGGTAGAGTGTCCAATACAATATTGAATAGAAGTGATGAGAGCAGATGTAATTGTCTCATTCCTGAACTTAGGGGGAGAACTTTCAGTTCTACACCATGAATTATGATATTAGCTTGAGTTTTTCACAAATGCCCTTTATAAGTTTGAGAAATTTCCCTTATATTCCTAATTTTTTATTGCTGTTATCATATAATGGTGCTGGGTTTTGTCAAATGGTTTTTCTGTATCTATTGAGATTATTGCTTTATTCTCATATCATAGTTTATTACATTGTTTTTTGTATGTTGTATGTTGTATGTTTGTATGTTGAACCAGCTTTTCAATCCTGGGATAAATTTCGCCTACTTATAATGTGTAGCTATTTTTATATGATGCTGGATTTGGTTCATTATTATTATGTTGAGAATTTTTGTGTCAATATTTATAAAGGTGGTTGTTCTATTTTTCTTCCCCTTGTAACATTTTTGTCTTGAATTTGGTATAAGGGATGATATTGGCTTCATAGAATGAATTGTGATGTGTTCCTTTCTCCTCCTCCTCCACTTTCTCCTTTTTTTCTCTTCACCTTTTCCTACTTCTTTGTCTTTTTTTTTTTGGAAGAGTTTGTAAAGTATTGATGTTGATTCTTTCATATTCATTTGGTAGAATTGAGCAGGAAAGCCAATTTGATCTTGATTTTTATGTATAGGAAGTTGTGAGATTACTGACTCAATATTTTTTACTTTTGGTAGGTTTTTTTTTTTTAGATTTTTTCATTTCTTTTTTAAGTCAGTCTAAGTATTTTGTGTCTTTCTAGGAAATTGTGCATTTTCAGGGTTATCTAACTTTTTGGTAATTGGTTGCTCATAGTATTCCATTATAATCCTCTTTATTTTTATATACATCCATCTTCTCTCTTCTTTCATTGTCATTCTAACCCAAGGTTTGCCAATTTTGATCTTTTCAATGATCAACTTTTACTTTTATTGATTTTTTTCTATTTCTATTTTATTTCCTTAATCTTTATTATTTCTTTCCTTCTGTTTGTTTTATTGCTCTTATTTTTTATACTTTTCTAGTAAAAGGTTAGGTTGTTATCTTTATATTTTTTCTTACTCTGTTGCCCAAGCTGGAGTGCAGTAGTGCAATCACAGCTCACTGCAGCCTCTACCTCCCCAGGCTCAGGTGATCCTCTCACCTTAGCATCCCAAGTAGCTAGGACTACAGGCATATGCCACCACATCCTGCCAGTTTTTTTTTCTTTTTGCAGAGATGGGGTTTTCACATGTTGGCCAGGCTGGTCTCAAATCCTGGATTCAAGAGATCTGCCCACCTCTGCCTTCCAAAGTGCAAGGATTATAGGCATGAGCCACCACACCCAGCCAGACTTCATATTTTTTAATGTATGCATTTACAACTGCAAAATTTCCATTAATCACTGTTTTACCTGCATTTCATATGATTTGGTATGGTGTATTTTAGTATACTTCTATCCCAAAGTACTTTCTAATTTCCTCTGTGATTTCTTCCTTAATCTATTGGTTATTTAGGAGTGCGTTGTTTTAATGTCTACATACTTGTTTATAAAATTTTCTTTAGTTATTGATTTATTGTTTAATTCCTGTACATTATAACAATATGTTTTGTGTAATTTTAATCCTTTTAATTTTATTGATGATTATTTTATGGTCTAGCGTATGATTTATACTGGAGAAACTTCCTTGTGTGCTTAGGAATGTGTATTATGCTGATATTGGATGCAGTGTTGTATAGATGGCTGTTAGGTCTAGTTAATTTATAGTGTTGTTCAATTCTTCTGTTTCTTTGTTGATGTTCTTCACAGATGATCTATTAATTATTGAAATTGGGTTATTGAAGTTTTCAACTATTACTGGGATATTGTCTCTTTTCTTCTTCAATTCTACCAGTTATTGCTTCATATATTTTGGGGGCTCTGTTAGATTCATATATACTTGTACTTGTTATGTGTTCTTTATTGATTGACCCTTCTATCATTATAAAATATTCCTCACTACTTCTAGTAATTGTTTATAAAGCCTATATTGTCTGTAATTGGTAATTAAAACTATTTTCTGATTTTTATTTGCTTCTGAAGAATTAAAGGCCACGGTAAAGCTTTACTTATATAATGTTATTAGTTAGAGCATCTTATTTTTCAGATCCATTTGAATTTCAATCACTAAACATCATCCATGCTTTTCTTGGGAAACAGCCATGGTAACATAGCATGTTAGTATGGAAGTCATGGTCTTGGATGACTTTTTCCTTGTAGCCATCAGTGTGCTGTAACTGGTTAACACCAGCTTAACAGAGCCAATTTTACACATTTATTGGCAACTCTGCATTTGGTGATGTCATATTTATTTCTTGAAATCAGTCTAGATTAGAGTGTTTACACCACAAAAAAATAGCAGATGCTACAAATCAAGGATTTGCTTTTTGGAGAGCTATTTTACAAGCACACCACTTCTCATAGTTGACTTGTTTTAACCTACTTAACTATACTACTGGGTTTGTTAGGTGTTGTCAAGAATTCCTTCTATGTTGCATTGAATTTTTGGCATTCTTCAGTGCTTTATGTAGAAAACATACTTTTACTATATTTGTACTTAGGCAGTTCTGGAGTTATGAAATTCCTCAAGTCTCAAGCAAGTTGTTATTTCAATTTCAATGTCAAAATATTTGCTTCACTTACTTTGGACCTATGATTTCATCTTCATTTTTCAATTGGTATTTGCAATGTTTGTTTTACTATGATAAACGTTTTGAAAATGGAAGTTAATGTTCAGAGCTTCTTTGGATAAGGAAATTGGCTGAGCTAGGTGTATTTGTAATTATTTTCTTCTGTAGTTTGCTTATTTTTTGCAGATACAAATACACAGCAGCCATCTTCTGGAAAGCATAGGCAAAATACTTACATCTGACACCTGGCTGTGAATTACAATCAGGTACAAAATCAGCTTTTGTTCATGTGCCTTACTCCTACTTAATTTTGCTAAAAGTTTTTATTTTAAAGTTGCTCTTGTGTCATGATTTTTATTGTCAAACCTCAGCTCAACATGGATTCATTATGGCTGAGTTATGAAGTGCCCTTACAGCTTTCAGAATGGAAATCCTGGTCTTGTGTGCCTTTAGTAGAGCCAAGCTCTAAGGTGTGGCAGGATTATCGTTCATAAAAAGGTTAGGGTGACATTAGAAGCTGAAGGAATTGTTGAGAATCTCTTCATATTTTAGAGTTTCTTGCACAGAGAATTCATTTTCTACTTGAAACTTCTTTCGTAAAATGAGATAGTTTTTCTAGGATGGTAATGAAACAAACTTTTGCAAATATATTCAAATCCTGGTTTGTTGTATACTAACCGTGTGACAGTGGTCAAATTTCATAAGTTCTTTGAAACTCAGTTTTTCTCAATAGAAATAGTAATACTTGCCTTACAAGATTATTATAAGATATAAATAAAGGCTATATGTATGTATGTTTGTATTCAACTAG